>NC_140693.1:0-2640000 GCF_054131305.1 Coturnix japonica | reverse complement strand
TTTTTTTTCCCTTTTTCCCCCTTTTTAAATATTTTTTTTTCTTTTTTTTTTAAAATTTTCTTTTCCCCATATTTCCTTATTATTTTTTTAGTTATTCATGCAATTATTAATATCGCTCTTCCGCTTCCCCATCTTTTTATTACTTTTATTTTATTTTATTTTATTTTATTATTTTATTTTACCGCGACATTTTACGATCTATCTGTACTTTTTCACACCTTCTTCTCTTCCACTTTTCTTTGACTTCTGGCTTCCCTTCCCTTCCCTTCCCTTCCCTTCCCTTCCCTTCCCTTCTCTTCTCTTCCCTTCCCTTCCCTTCCCTTCCCTTCCCTTCCCTTCCCTTCCCTTCCCTTCCCTTCCCTTCCCTTCCCTTCCCTTCCCTTCCCTTCCCTTCCCTTCCCTTCCCTTCCCTTCCCTTCCCTTCCCTTCCCTTCCCTTCCCTTCCCTTCCCTTCCCTTCCCTTCACTTCCCTTCTCTTCTCTTTCTCCTCGTCGCCCGCGCGTGAGTAGGTCCGGCACGGCCTCTGACACGAAGAAGGGGGTCGCTTGCGTGGCTGGGGAGGGATGGGGGGTCCGCGACGGGGTTGCGGGTATGCGGGTAGACCTGGCTGCGGGCCGGCACCTGATCTTCCCGGCCCTGCATCCGTCTTCCACCTTCCCCCCCCCCCCAGTCCACACCGCACGAGCGGGAACCCGACCCGTACCCGACAGCGGCCCGCCTCCGCCTGCCCCCACCCCGGCCCTCGCCCACAACCCGCCCTCTCCCAGACGCATCTCGCCCGTCCGGCCCGCGAACGTGTTTTTTTATTTGTTTTTTTGTTTTTGTTTTTTTTTTGTTTGGTCGGTCACTCGCTCGGTTATTTGTTTGGACCCGATTGGCCCGTTTGGTTTTTTTCTTTTCTTTCCTTTTTCCGCCGGGGTGCTCCTGACGGCTCGGCCCAATGGCGGCTCGACTCGGTGACCGGAGCCCGCCAAAACGCCTCGCCACCCCCAGCTCCGCCGCCAACACCACCACCGCCACCACCGCCACCACCGCCACCGCCACCACCTCCTCCTCCCGCCGAAAATCCCACGTACCGTTCCACCTCATCTGCCGGCTGGGAGAGAAGCTAGGCGCGAACCCCGCGGGGGACGCGGCCGCCGGCCCACCTCTCGCCGCTGCCGTCTTCCCACCGCTCTTTCGCCATCCCTCGCCACGCGGCCTGCCCGCAGTCCTGATATCCGGCCCGAACAGACCACGGTGGGCGGGGCCCGCGCACATGCCCACGCTCTTCCTGCAGAGCCGGGGAGGCGGGGGGGTAGGGCGGGGCGGCTTTTTCAAAAACTAAAAAAGGGGAAAGTAAAGAAGAACCCACGAGAAAAACAAACAAACAAACAAACAAACAAACAAACGGAAAATAATAAAACCGAGAGGGCGCGTGGGGGCACGGACAAACAATCGAACGGACCAAAGTACGAACGAACGGACGAACAAACAAACACACAGACAAAAGGGCAAAACCGCGGTGGCGGTGGCGGGACGGCCAGCTTCAAGCAAGGCCGAACCGAGAAGCCCGGGAGCGCCCCGACCCGGCGAACAGCGGCCGGCTCATACGTGCACCCTGGTCGTTCCGCGGCTGCGGCCGAGTGGCGTCTCTGTGGCACCTCCGGTGCTCCGGCACGGTCAACACGGCTCGACCCATGGCCATCGCGGCTCGAGTGCGCCAGCACGGTCCAACGTCTCCCGGCGTGCTCCGTTCGGTTCGGAAGTTCCGCGGTGGCGTCCGGCGGTCTCAGCCGCGGCGGCTCGAGTGCGCCGGCACGGTCCAGCCACTCCCGGCGGGCTCCGCTCGGCTCGGACGTTCCGCGGAAGTGGCCAAGTGACGCTCTCGTGGCGGCTCCTCTGCGCTGGCACTGTCTACCCGGCTCCGAGCGTCTCCGGAGGGTGGGGGGAAGGGGGGGGGGGCACGGCGTCGGTGGCTAGGCGTCGCTTCCCATGCGTCTCGACTAGGTCGGCACGGTCTACCCGGCTCCGAGCGGGCTAGGGTGCTCGGCAGCGGCTGCTAGAGGTCGCTGCCTATGCGGCTCGACTAGGTCGGCACGGTCTACCCGGCTCCGAGCGGGCCGTAGGGCTCGGCGGCGGCTGCTAGAGGTTGCTGCCTATGCGGCTCGACTAGGTCGGCACGGTCTACCCTGCTCCATGCGTGCGCGAGGGCTCGGCGGCGGTCGCTAGGTGTCGCTGCACGTCTGCCAACCCGTCCGTCAGCGACCTCTAGCGTCCGCGGCGGAGCAGGGTAGACCATGCCTACGTGAGCCGGGCGCCGCTCAGCGACCCCTGGCCGCCGCCGCATGAGCTTCGGTCCGCTCGGAGCTGGGTAGACCGTGCCGACCAACTCGAGCCGGACGTGCAGCGACCGCTGGCCAGCACGGAGGCTCGTGTGCGCCGGCACGGTCCAGCCTCTCCCGGCGGGCTCCGTTCGGTTCGGACAATCCTCGGTGGTGTCCGGGGGGTCTCAGCCGCGGCGGCTCGAGTGCGCCGGCACTGCACAGCCTCTCCCGGTGGGCTCCACTCGGCACGGACGTTCCTCGGCGGCGTCCGGCGATCTGAGCCGCGGCAGCTCGAGTGCGCCGGCACGGTCCAACCGCTCCCGGCGGGTTCCGCTCGGCTCGGACGCTCCTGGGCGGAGTCGGGCGATCTGAGCCGCGGCGGCTCAAGTGCGCCGGCACGGTCCAACCGCTCTCGGCAGGCTCGGCTTGGCTCGGACGTTCCGCGGCGGCGTCTGGGGGGTCTCAGCCGCGTAAGCTCGGGTGCGCCGGCACGGTCCAGCCTCTCCAGGAGGACTCAGCTCGGCTCGGAAGTTCCGCGGAAGTGGCCAAGTGCCGCTCTCGTGGCTGCTCCGCTGCGCCGGCACTGTGTACCCGGCTCCGAGCGTCTCCGGGGGGGGGTGGGGGGGAGTAAGGGGGGGGGGGGGGCATGGCGTCGGCGGCTAGGCGTCGCTGCCCATGCGGCTCGACTAGGTCGGCACGGTCTACCCGGCTCTGAGCGGGCCGTGGTGCTCGGCGGCGGCAGCTAGGGGTCGCTGCCCATGCGGCTCGACTAGGTCGGCACGGTCTACCCGGCTCCGAGCGGGCCGTGGTGCTCGGCGGCGGCGGCTAGGGGTCGCTGCCCGTGCGGCTTGCGTGTAGCTGCCAGGTCTACCTGCTTTCGGCTAGGCTTTGCCGCCCTGTGAGATGGGGGGGCGCTAAAGCTCCGGAGCTTGCTGGGGGGTCGCTGTAGTTTCTTACCTACCGCTACGTCGACGGAGAGCGCCGCTTACCCTCGGCGCCGCTGCCGGTAGTCGGCGCCGTTCTTTTCCGAAGCAGTTTTTTCTTACGCCTTCCGTTTTCGTCTGCAGGAGCGAGCGCGTGCTCGTCTCCAGAGGCGGCAACGAGCGGGCGCAGGCGAGCGCGGTTGAGCGCCGGGCTGTGGAGTTTTTCGGTTGCGGCTTCCCGCCACTCTTTCGCCATCCCTCGCTACGTGGCCTGCCTGCAGTCCAGATTTCCGGCTCGAACGGACCCTGCTCAAGTGCGCCGGCACGGTCCAACCGCTCCCGGCGGGCACCGCTCGGCTCGGACGTTCCTTGGAATCAGCCAAATGTCGCTCCCGTGGCGTCTCCGCAGGCAAAAACTCATAGCCAGCGCCGCAAAGCTCGCGAGCCGCACCGAGCCGGGGAAACCGTGCTGTGGAGCAGCTTTGGGGCTGATGTGGGTGAGATCTATGGGGTAGGAGCTGCTGGGCGGCTGATGTGGGTCAGATCTATGGGCAGGAGCTGATGTAGGGAAGATTTGGGTCTGATCTATGGGTTAGGAACTGCTGTGGTTCAGATCTATGGCGCAGGAGCAGCTGTGGGGCACATGTGGGTCAGATCTATGGGTTAGGTGCTGCTTTGGGGAAAATGTGGGTCAGATCTATGGGGCAGGAGCTGCTGTGGGTCAGATTTGGGTCAGATCTATAGGTCAGGAGCTGCTGTGGCTGCTGTGGGTCAGTAATATGGGGCAGGAGATGCTGTGGAGCTGATGTGGGTCAAATCAATGGGGCAGAGCTGCTCTGGGGCACATGTGGGTCAGATCTATGGAGCAGGAGCTGCTGTGGGGCAGATTTTAATCAGATCTACAGGGCAGGAGCTGCTGTGGATCAGATCTATGGAGCAGGAGCTGCTGAGGGGCACATGTGAGTTAGATCTATGGGGCAGGAGATGGTGTGGGGCAGATTTGGGTCAGATCTATGGGGCAGGAGCTGATGTGGGGCTGATGTTGGTCAGATCTATAGGGCAGGAGCTGCAGTGGGGCTTATGTGGGTCAGATCTATAGGGCAGGAGCTGCAGTGGGGCTGATGTGGGTCAAATCAATGGGGCAGAGCTGCTCTGGGGCACATGTGGGTCAGATCTATGGAGCAGGAGCTGCTGTGGGGCAGATTTGAATCAGATCTATAGGGCAGGAGCTGCTGTGGGTCAGATCTATGGAGCAGGAGCTGCTGTGGGGCACATGTGAGTTAGATCTATGGGGCAGGAGATGGTGTGGGGCAGATGTGGGTCAGATCTATGGGGCAGAATCTCCTGGGAGCTGATGTGGGTCAGATCTGTGGGGTAAAATCTACTGTGGGGCAGATGTGGTTCAGATCTATGGGGCAGGAGCTGCTGTGGGGCAGATGTGGGTCAGATCTATGGGGCAGGAGCTGCTGTGGGGCAGATGTGGGTCAGATCTATAGGGCAGGGGCTGCTGTGGGGCAGATGTGGGTCAGATCTATAGGTCAGGAGCTGCTGTGGCTGCTCTGGGTCAGTTGTATGGGGCAGGAGATGCTGTGGGGCTGATGTGGGTCAAATCAATGGGGCAGAGCTGCTCTGGGGCACATGTGGGTCAGATCTATGGGGCAGGAGCTGCTGTGGGGCAGATTTGAATCAGATCTATAGGGCAGGAGCTGCTGTGGGTCAGATCTATGGGCAGGAGCTGCTGTGGGGCACATGTGAGTTAGATCTATGGGGCAGGAGATGGTGTGGGGCAGATTTGGGTCAGATGTATGGGTCAGGAGCTGCTGTGGGGCTGATGGGGGTCATATCTATAAGGCAGGAGCTGCTGTGGGGCTGACGTGGGTCAGATCTATGAGGCAGGAGCTGCTGTGGGGCAGTTTTGGGTCAGATCTATGGGGCAGGAGCTGCTGTGGGGCTGATGTGGGTCAGATCTATGGGGCAGGAGCTGCTGTGGGGCTGATGTGGGTCAGATCTATGGGGCAGGAGATGCTGTGGGTCAGATCTATGGGGCAGGAGCTGCTGTGGGGAACATGTGGGTCAGGTCTATGGGGCAGGAGCTGCTGTGGGGCAGATGTGGGTCAGATCTATGGGGCAGGAGCTGCTGTGGGGAACATGTTGGTCAGATCTATGGGGAAGAGCTGCTGTTGGTCTGATCAATGGGGCAGGAGCAGCAGTGGGGCAGATTTGGGTAAGATCTATAAGGCAGGAGCGGCTGTGGGGCTGATGTGGGTCAGATCTATGACGTAGTAGCTGCTGTGGGCACATGTGGATCAGATATATTGGGCGAAGGCTGCTGTGGGGCGCAAGTGAGGCAGATCTAGGGGGCAGGAGATTCTGTGTGGCAAACGTGGATCAGATCTATGGGGCAGGAGCTGCTGTGGGGCAGATGTGGGTCAGATCTATGGGGCAGGGGCTGCTGTGGGGCAGATGTGGGTCAGATCTATGGGGCAGGAGCTTCTGTGGGGTTGATGTGGGTCAGATCTATGGGTCAGGAGCTGCTGTGGGGCAGATGTGGGTCAGTTCTATGGGGCAAGAGCTGCTGTGGGGCAGATGTGGGTCAGATCTATGGGGCAGGATCTCCTGGGAGCTGATGTGGGTCAGATCTGTGGGGTAAAATCTACTGTGGGGCAGATGTGGTTCAGATCTATGGGGCAGGAGCTGCTGTGGGGCTGATGTGCTTCAGATCTATGGGGCAGGAGCTGCTGTGGGGCAGATGTGGGTCAGATCTATGGGGCAGGGGCTGCTGTGGGGCAGATGTGGGTCAGATCTATGGGGCAGGAGCTTCTGTGGGGTTGATGTGGGTCAGTTCTATGGGTCAGGAGCTGCTGTGGGGCAGATGTGGGTCAGTTCTATGGGGCAAGAGCTGCTGTGGTGCAGATGAGGGTCAGATCTATGGGGCAGGAGCTGCTGTGAGGCTGATACGGTTAAGATCTATAGAGCGGGAGATGCTATGGGGCTGATGAGGGTCAGATCTATGGGGCAGGGGCTGCTGTGGGGCAGATGTGGGTCAGATCTATGGGGCAGGAGCTGCTGTGGGTCAGATGTGGGTCAGATCTATAGGTCAGGAGCAGCTGTGGCTGCTGTGGGTCAGTTCTATGGGGCAGGAGCTGCTGTGGGGCTGATGTGGGTCAAATCAATGGGGCAGAGCTCCTCTGGGGCACATGTGGGTCAGATCTATGGAGCAGGAGCTGCTGTGGGGCAGATTTGAATCAGATCTATAGGGCAGGAGCTGCTGTGGGTCAGATCTATGGGGCAGGAGCTGCTGTGGGGCTGATACGGTAAAGATCTATGGAGCAGGAGATGCTATGGGGCTGATGTCGGTCAGATCTATAGGGCAGGAGCTGCAGTGGGGCTGATGTGGGCCAGATCTATGGGGCAGGATCTCCTGTGGGGCAGATGTGGGTCAGATGTATGGGTCAGCAGATGCTGTGGGTCTGATGTGGGTCAGATTTATGGGGCAGGAGCTGCTGTGGGGCTGATGTGGGTAAGATCTATGGGGCAGGAGCTGCGGTGGGTCAGATCTATGGGGCAGGAACAGATGTGGGCCTGATGTCGGTCAGATTTATGGATCAGGAGCTGCTGTGTGGCAGATGTGGGTCAGATCTATGGGGCAGGAGCTGCTGTGGGGCTGCTGTGGGTTAGATCTATGGGGCAGGAGCTGCTGTGGGTCATATCTATTGGGCAGCAGCTGCTTTACATATGATGTGTGTCAGATCTATGGGGCAGGAGCTGCTGTGGGGCTGATGTGGGTTAGATCTATGGGGCAGGAGCTGTTGTGGGGCTGATGGGGGTCAGATCTATGGGGCAGGAGCTGCAGTGCGACAGATGTGGGTCAGATCTATGGGGCAGGAGCTGCTGTGGGGCTGATGTGGGTCAGATCCTTGGGGCTGAAGCTGCTGTGGGTCATATCTATTGGGCAGCAGCTGCTTTACATATGATGTGTGTCAGATCTATGGGGCAGGAGCTACTGTGGGGCTGATGTTGGTCTGATCTATGGGGCAGGAGCTGTTGTGGGGCTGATGGGGGTCAGATCTATGGGCAGGAGCTGCTGTGGGGCACATGTGAGTTAGATCTATGGGGCAGGAGATGGTGTGGGGCAGATTTGGGTCAGATGTATGGGGCAGGAGCTGATGTGGGGCTGATGTTGGTCAGATCTATAGGGCAGGAGCTGCAGTGCGGCTTATGTGGGTCAGATCTATAGGGCAGGAGCTGCAGTGGGGCTGATGTGGGTCAAATCAATGGGGCAGAGCTGCTCTGGGGCACATGTGGGTCAGATCTATGGAGCAGGAGCTGCTGTGGGGCAGATTTGAATCAGATCTATAGGGCAGGAGCTGCTGTGGGTCAGATCTATGGAGCAGGAGCTGCTGTGGGGCACATGTGAGTTAGATCTATGGGGCAGGAGATGGTGTGGGGCAGATGTGGGTCAGATGTATGGGTCAGGAGCTGCTGTGTGGATGATGAGGGTCAGATCTATGGGGCATGGGCTGCTGTGGGTCAGATCTACGGGACTGCAGCTGCAGTGGAGCACATGTGGGTCAGATCTATGGGGTAGAAGCTGCTGTGGGGCTGATGGGGGTCATATCTATAAGGCAGGAGCTGCTGTGGGGCTGACGTGGGTCAGATCTATGAGGCAGGAGCTGCTGTGGGGCAGTTTTGCGTCAGATCTATGGGGCGGGAGCTGCTGTGGGGCTGATGTGGGTCAGATCTATGGGGCAGGAGATGCTGTGGGTCAGATCTATGGGGCAGGAGCTGCTGTGGGGAACATGTTTGTCAGGTCTATGGGGCAGGAGCTGCTGTGGGGCAGATGTGGGTCAGATCTATGGGGCAGGAGCTGCTGTGGGGAACATGTTTTTCAGATCTATGGGGAAGAGCTGCTGTTGGTCTAATCAATGGGGCAGGAGCAGCAGTGGGGCAGATTTGGGTAAGATCTATAAGGCAGGAGCGGCTGTGGGGCTGATGTGGGTCAGATCTATGAGGTAGTAGCTGCTGTGGGCACATGTTGATCAGATCTATTGGGCGAAGGCTGCTGTGGGGCGCAAGTGAGGGAGATCTACGGGGCAGGAGCTGCTGTGTGGCAAACGTGGGTCAGATCTATGGGGCAGGAGCTGCTGTGGGTCAGATCTATGGGGCAGGAATAGATGTGGGCCTGATTTTGGACAGATTTATCGAGCAGGAGCTGCTGTGTTGCAGATGTGGGTCAGATCTATGGTGCAGGAGCTGCTGTGGGGCAGATGTAGGGCATATTTTGGGGCAGGAGCTGCTGTGGGTCAGATTTGGGTCAGATCTATGGGGCAGGAGCTGCTGTGGGTCAGATCTATGGGGAAGGAACAGATGTGGGCCTGATGTTGGTAAGATTTATGGAGCAGGAGCTGCTGTGTTACAGATGTGGGTCAGATCTATTGTGCAGGAGCTGCTGTGGGGCAGATGTAGGGCATATCTATGGGGCAGGAGCTGCTGTGAGGCTGATGATTGTTAGATCTATGGGGCAGGTGCTGCTGTGGGGCACATGTGGGTCAGATCTATGGGGCAGGAGATGCTGTGAGTCAGATCTATGGGGCAGGAGCTGCTGTGGGGAATATGTAGGTCAGGTCTATGGGGCAGGAGCTGCTGTGGGGCACATGTGAGTTAGATCTATGGGGCAGGAGATGGTGTGGGGATGTTGTGGGTCAGATCTATGGGGCAGGATCTCCTGGGGGCTGATGTAGGTCAGATCTGTGGGGTAAAATCTGCTGTGGGGCAGATGTGGTTCAGATCTATGGGGCAGGAGCTGCTGTGGGGCTGATGTGGGTCAGATCTATGGGGCAGGAGCTGCTGTGGGGAATATGTGGGTCAGGTCTATGGGGCAGGAGCTGCTGTGGGGCACATGTGAGTTAGATCTATGGGGCAGGAGATGGTGTGGGGCAGATGTGGGTCAGATCTATGGGGCAGGATCTCCTGGGGGCTGATGTAGGTCAGATCTGTGGGGTAAAATCTGCTGTGGGGCAGATGTGGTTCAGATCTATGGGGCAGGAGCTGCTGTGGGGCTGATGTGGGTCAGATCTATGGGGCAGGAGCTGCTGTGGGGCAGATGTGGGTCAGTTCTATGGGGCAGGAGCTGCTGTGGGGCAGATGTAGGTCAGATCTATGGGGCAGGGGCTGCTGTGGGGCAGATGTGGGTCAGATCTATGGGGCAGGAGATGTTGTGGGGCTGATGTGGGTCATATCTATGGGGCAGGAGCTGGTGTGGGGCTGATGTGGGTCAGATCAATGGGGCAGGAGCTGCTGTGGGGCAGATGTGGGTCAGATCTATGGGGCAGGGGCTGCTGTGGGGCAGATGTGGGTCAGATCTATGAGGCAGGAGCTGCTGTGGGTCAGATGTGGGTCAGATCTATAGGTCAGGAGCTGCTGTGGCTGCTGTTGGTCAGTAATATGGGGCAGGAGATGCTGTGGGGCTGATGTGGGTCAAATCAAAGGGGCAGAGCTGCTCTGGGGCACATGTGGGTCAGATCTATGGAGCAGGAGCTGCTGTGGGGCAGATTTGAATCAGATCTATAGGGCAGGAGCTGCTGTGGGTCAGATCTATGGAGCAGGAGCTGCTGTGGGGCACATGTGAGTTAGATCTATGGGGCAGGAGCTGCTGTGGGGTTGATGAGGGTCAGATCTATGGGTCAGGAGCTGCTGTGGGGCAGATGTGGGTCAGTTCTATGGGGCAAGAGCTGCTGTGGTGCAGGTGTGGGTCAGATCTATGGGGCAGGAGCTTCTGTGGGGCTGATACGGTTAAGATCTATAGAGCGGGAGATGCTATGGGGCTGATGAGGGTCAGATCTATGGGGCAGGAGCTGATGTGGGGCTGATGTTGGTCAGATCTATAGGGCAGGAGCTGCAGTGGGGCTGATGTGGGTCAGATCTATGGGGCAGGATCTCCTGTGGGGCTGATGTGGGTCAAATCAATGGGGCAGAGCTGCTCTGGGGCACATGTGGGTCAGATCTATGGAGCAGGAGCTGCTGTGGGGCAGATTTGAATCAGATCTATAGGGCAGGAGCTGCTGTGGGTCAGATCTATGGAGCAGGAGCTGCTGTGGGGTACATGTGAGTTAGATCTATGGGGCTGGAGATGGTGTGGGGCAGATTTGGGTCAGATGTATGGGTCAGGAGCTGCTGTGTGGCTGCTGTGGGTCAGATCTACGGGACTGGAGCGGCAGTGGAGCACATGTGGGTCAGATCTATGGGGTAGAAGCTGCTGTGGGGCTAATGGGGGGCATATCTATAAGGCAGGAGCTGCTGTGGGGCTGACGTGGGTCAGATCTATGGGGCAGGAGCTGCTGTGGGGCTGATGTGGGTCAGATCTATGGGGCAGGATCTGCTGTGGGGCTGATGTGGGAAAGATCTATGGAACAGGAGCTGCTGTGCGGTTGATGTGGGTCTGATCTATGGGGCAGGAGCTTCTGTGCGACAGATGTGGGTCAGATCTATGGGGCAGGAGCTGCTGTGGGGCTGATGTGGGTCAGATCCTTGGGGCTGAAGCTGCTGTGGGTCATATCTATTGGGCAGCAGCTGCTTTACATATGATGTGTGTCAGATCTATGGGGCAGAGCTGCTGTGGGGTTGATGTGGGTTAGATCTTTGGGGCAGGAGCTGCTGTGCGACAGATGTGGGTCAGATCTATGGGGCAGGTGCTGCTGTGGGGCAGATTTGGGTCAGATCTATGGGGCAGGAGCTGCAGTGGAGATGATGTAGGTCAGATCTATGGGGCAGGAGCTGCAGAGGGGATGATGTAGGTCAGATCTATGGGGCAGGAGTTGCTGTGGGGCAGATGAGGGACATATCTATGGTGCAAAATCTGCTGTTGGACTGATGTGGGTCAGATCTATGAGTTTGGAGCTGCTGTGGGGCACATGTGGGTCAGATCTCTGGGCCAGGAGCTGCTGCGGGGCTGATTTGGGTCAGATCTATGGGGCAGGAGATGCTGTGGGTCTGAAGTGGGTCAGATCTATGGGGCAGGAGCTGCTGTGGGGTTGATGTGGGTCAGATCTATGGGGCAGGAGCTGCTGTGGTTAAGATCTATTTGGCAGGATCTGCTGTGGGGCAGATTTGGGTCAGATCTATGGGGCAGGAGCTGCAGTGGAGATGATGTACGTCAGATCTATGGGGCAGGAGCTACTGGGGGGCTGATGTTGGTCTGATCTATGGGGCAGGAGCTGCTGTGGTTAAGATCTATTTGGCAGGATCTGCTGTGGGGCAGATTTGAGTCAGATCTATGGGGCAGGAGCTGCTGTGGAGCTGCTGTAGGTCAGATCTATGGGGCGGGAGCTACTGTGGGGCTGATGTTGGTCTGATCTATGGGGCAGGAGCTGCTGTGCAACAGATGTGGGTCAGATCTATGGGGCAGGATCTGCTGTGGGGCTGTTGTGGGAAAGATCTATGGGGCAGGAGCTGCTGTGGGGCAGATGTGGGTCTGATCTATGGGGCAGGAGCTGCTGTGCGACAGATGTGGGTCAGATCTATGGAGCAGGAGCTGCTGTGCGACATATGTGGGTCAGATCTATGGGAGAGGATCTGCTGTGGGGCTGATGTGGGTCAGATCTATGGGGCAGGAGCTGCTGTGGGTCTGATGTGGGTCAGATCTATGGGGCAGGAGCTGCTGTGGGGCTGATGTGGGTCAGATCTATGGGGCAGGAGCTGTTGTGGGGCTGAAGGGGGTCAGATCTATGGGGCAGGAGATACTGTGGGGCTGATGGGGGTCAGATCAATGGGGCAGGAGCTACTGTGGGGCTGATGTTGGTCTGATCTATGGGGCAGGAGCTGCTGTGCGACAGATGTGGGTCAGATCTATGGGGCAGGTGCTGCTGTGCGACATATGTGGGTCAGATCTATGGGGCAGGATCTGCTGTGGGGCTGATGTGGGAAAGATCTATGGGGCAGGAGCTGCTGTGGGGCTGATGTGGGTCAGTTCTATGGGGCAGGAGCGACTGTAGGGCTGATGTGGGTCAGATCTATGGTGCAGGAGCTGCTGTGGGGCTGATGTGGGTCAGATCTATGGGGCAGGAGCTGTTTTGGGGCTGATGTGGGTCAGATCTATGAAGCAGGTGCTGCTTTGCGACATATGTGGGTCAGATCTATAGGGCAGGAGCTGCTGTGGGGTTGATGTGGGAAAGATCTATGGGGCAGGAGATGCTTTGGGGCAGATGTGGGTCAGATCTATGGGGCAGGAGTTGCTGTGGGGCTGATGTGGGTCAGATCCTTGGGGCTGAAGCTGCTGTGGGTCATATCTATTGGGCAGCAGCTGCTTTACATATGATGTGTGTCAGATCTATGGGGCAGGAGCTGCTGTGGGGCTGATGTGGGTTAGATCTAAGGGGCAGGAGCTGTTGTGGGGCTGAAGGGGGTCAGATCTATGGGGCAGGAAGAGATGTGGGCCTGATGTTGGTCAGATTTATGGAGCAGGAGCTGCTGTGTTGCAGATGTGGGTCAGATCTATGGTGCAGGAGCTGCTGTGGGGCAGATGTAGGGCATATCTATGGGGCAGGAGCTGCTGTGAGGCTGATGGGTGTTAGATCTATGGGGAGGAGCTGCTGTGGTGTAGATGTGGGTCAGAGCTAAGGGGCAGGAGCTGCTGTGTGGCAGATGTGGGTCAGATCTATGGTGTAGGAGCTGCTGTGGGGCTGATGTGGGTCAGATCTATGGGGCAGGAGCTGCTGTGGTTAAGATCTATTTGGCAGGATCTGCTGTGGGGCAGATTTGGGTCAGATCTATGGGGCAGGAGCTGCAGTGGAGATGATGTACGTCAGATCTATGGGGCAGGAGCTGCTGTGGGGCTGCTGTGGGTTAGATCTATGGGGCAGGAGCTTTTGTGGGTCATATCATTGGGCAGCAGCTGCTTTACATATGATGTGTGTCAGATCTATGGGGCAGGAGATGCAGTGGGGCTGATGGGGGTCAGATCTATGGGGCAGGAGCTACTGTGGGGCTGATGTGGGTCAAATCAATGGGGCAGAGCTGCTCTTGGGAACATGTGGGTCAGATCTATGGGGCAGGAGCTGCTGTGGGGCTGATGTGGGTCAGATCTATGGGGCAGGAGCTGGTGTGGGGCTGATGTGGGTCAGATCAATGGGGCAGGAGCTGCTGTGGGGCAGATGTGGGTCAGATCTATGGGGCAGGGGCTGCTGTGGGGCAGATGTGGGTCAGATCTATGAGGCAGGAGCTGCTGTGGGTCAGATGTGGGTCAGATCTATAGGTCAGGAGCTGCTGTGGCTGCTGTTGGTCAGTAATATGGGGCAGGAGATGCTGTGGGGCTGATGTGGGTCAAATCAAAGGGGCAGAGCTGCTCTGGGGCACATGTGGGTCAGATCTATGGAGCAGGAGCTGCTGTGGGGCAGATTTGAATCAGATCTATAGGGCAGGAGCTGCTGTGGGTCAGATCTATGGAGCAGGAGCTGCTGTGGGGCACATGTGAGTTAGATCTATGGGGCAGGAGCTGCTGTGGGGTTGATGAGGGTCAGATCTATGGGTCAGGAGCTGCTGTGGGGCAGATGTGGGTCAGTTCTATGGGGCAAGAGCTGCTGTGGTGCAGGTGTGGGTCAGATCTATGGGGCAGGAGCTTCTGTGGGGCTGATACGGTTAAGATCTATAGAGCGGGAGATGCTATGGGGCTGATGAGGGTCAGATCTATGGGGCAGGAGCTGATGTGGGGCTGATGTTGGTCAGATCTATAGGGCAGGAGCTGCAGTGGGGCTGATGTGGGTCAGATCTATGGGGCAGGATCTCCTGTGGGGCTGATGTGGGTCAAATCAATGGGGCAGAGCTGCTCTGGGGCACATGTGGGTCAGATCTATGGAGCAGGAGCTGCTGTGGGGCAGATTTGAATCAGATCTATAGGGCAGGAGCTGCTGTGGGTCAGATCTATGGAGCAGGAGCTGCTGTGGGGTACATGTGAGTTAGATCTATGGGGCTGGAGATGGTGTGGGGCAGATTTGGGTCAGATGTATGGGTCAGGAGCTGCTGTGTGGCTGCTGTGGGTCAGATCTACGGGACTGGAGCGGCAGTGGAGCACATGTGGGTCAGATCTATGGGGTAGAAGCTGCTGTGGGGCTAATGGGGGGCATATCTATAAGGCAGGAGCTGCTGTGGGGCTGACGTGGGTCAGATCTATGGGGCAGGATCTGCTGTGGGGCTGATGTGGGAAAGATCTATGGAACAGGAGCTGCTGTGCGGTTGATGTGGGTCTGATCTATGGGGCAGGAGCTTCTGTGCGACAGATGTGGGTCAGATCTATGGGGCAGGAGCTGCTGTGGGGCTGATGTGGGTCAGATCCTTGGGGCTGAAGCTCCTGTGGGTCATATCTATTGGGCAGCAGCTGCTTTACATATGATGTGTGTCAGATCTATGGGGCAGAGCTGCTGTGGGGTTGATGTGGGTTAGATCTTTGGGGCAGGAGCTGCTGTGCGACAGATGTGGGTCAGATCTATGGGGCAGGTGCTGCTGTGGGGCAGATTTGGGTCAGATCTATGGGGCAGGAGCTGCAGTGGAGATGATGTAGGTCAGATCTATGGGGCAGGAGCTGCAGAGGGGATGATGTAGGTCAGATCTATGGGGCAGGAGTTGCTGTGGGGCAGATGAGGGACATATCTATGGTGCAAAATCTGCTGTTGGACTGATGTGGGTCAGATCTATGAGTTTGGAGCTGCTGTGGGGCACATGTGGGTCAGATCTCTGGGCCAGGAGCTGCTGCGGGGCTGATTTGGGTCAGATCTATGGGGCAGGAGATGCTGTGGGTCTGAAGTGGGTCAGATCTATGGGGCAGGAGCTGCTGTGGGGTTGATGTGGGTCAGATCTATGGGGCAGGAGCTGCTGTGGTTAAGATCTATTTGGCAGGATCTGCTGTGGGGCAGATTTGGGTCAGATCTATGGGGCAGGAGCTGCAGTGGAGATGATGTACGTCAGATCTATGGGGCAGGAGCTACTGGGGGGCTGATGTTGGTCTGATCTATGGGGCAGGAGCTGCTGTGGTTAAGATCTATTTGGCAGGATCTGCTGTGGGGCAGATTTGAGTCAGATCTATGGGGCAGGAGCTGCTGTGGAGCTGCTGTAGGTCAGATCTATGGGGCGGGAGCTACTGTGGGGCTGATGTTGGTCTGATCTATGGGGCAGGAGCTGCTGTGCAACAGATGTGGGTCAGATCTATGGGGCAGGATCTGCTGTGGGGCTGTTGTGGGAAAGATCTATGGGGCAGGAGCTGCTGTGGGGCAGATGTGGGTCTGATCTATGGGGCAGGAGCTGCTGTGCGACAGATGTGGGTCAGATCTATGGAGCAGGAGCTGCTGTGCGACATATGTGGGTCAGATCTATGGGAGAGGATCTGCTGTGGGGCTGATGTGGGTCAGATCTATGGGGCAGGAGCTGCTGTGGGTCTGATGTGGGTCAGATCTATGGGGCAGGAGCTGCTGTGGGGCTGATGTGGGTCAGATCTATGGGGCAGGAGCTGTTGTGGGGCTGAAGGGGGTCAGATCTATGGGGCAGGAGATACTGTGGGGCTGATGGGGGTCAGATCAATGGGGCAGGAGCTACTGTGGGGCTGATGTTGGTCTGATCTATGGGGCAGGAGCTGCTGTGCGACAGATGTGGGTCAGATCTATGGGGCAGGTGCTGCTGTGCGACATATGTGGGTCAGATCTATGGGGCAGGATCTGCTGTGGGGCTGATGTGGGAAAGATCTATGGGGCAGGAGCTGCTGTGGGGCTGATGTGGGTCAGTTCTATGGGGCAGGAGCGACTGTAGGGCTGATGTGGGTCAGATCTATGGTGCAGGAGCTGCTGTGGGGCTGATGTGGGTCAGATCTATGGGGCAGGAGCTGTTTTGGGGCTGATGTGGGTCAGATCTATGAAGCAGGTGCTGCTTTGCGACATATGTGGGTCAGATCTATAGGGCAGGAGCTGCTGTGGGGTTGATGTGGGAAAGATCTATGGGGCAGGAGATGCTTTGGGGCAGATGTGGGTCAGATCTATGGGGCAGGAGTTGCTGTGGGGCTGATGTGGGTCAGATCCTTGGGGCTGAAGCTGCTGTGGGTCATATCTATTGGGCAGCAGCTGCTTTACATATGATGTGTGTCAGATCTATGGGGCAGGAGCTGCTGTGGGGCTGATGTGGGTTAGATCTAAGGGGCAGGAGCTGTTGTGGGGCTGAAGGGGGTCAGATCTATGGGGCAGGAAGAGATGTGGGCCTGATGTTGGTCAGATTTATGGAGCAGGAGCTGCTGTGTTGCAGATGTGGGTCAGATCTATGGTGCAGGAGCTGCTGTGGGGCAGATGTAGGGCATATCTATGGGGCAGGAGCTGCTGTGAGGCTGATGGGTGTTAGATCTATGGGGAGGAGCTGCTGTGGTGTAGATGTGGGTCAGAGCTAAGGGGCAGGAGCTGCTGTGTGGCAGATGTGGGTCAGATCTATGGTGTAGGAGCTGCTGTGGGGCTGATGTGGGTCAGATCTATGGGGCAGGAGCTGCTGTGGTTAAGATCTATTTGGCAGGATCTGCTGTGGGGCAGATTTGGGTCAGATCTATGGGGCAGGAGCTGCAGTGGAGATGATGTACGTCAGATCTATGGGGCAGGAGCTGCTGTGGGGCTGCTGTGGGTTAGATCTATGGGGCAGGAGCTTTTGTGGGTCATATCATTGGGCAGCAGCTGCTTTACATATGATGTGTGTCAGATCTATGGGGCAGGAGATGCAGTGGGGCTGATGGGGGTCAGATCTATGGGGCAGGAGCTACTGTGGGGCTGATGTGGGTCAAATCAATGGGGCAGAGCTGCTCTTGGGAACATGTGGGTCAGATCTATGGGGCAGGAGCTGCTGTGGGGCTGATGTGGGTCAGATCTATGGGGCAGGAGCTGTTGTGGGTCATATCTATTGGGCAGCAGCTGCTTTACATATGATGTGTGTCAGATCTATGGGGCAGGAGCTGCTGTGGGGCTGATGTGGGTTAGATCTATGGGGCAGGAGCTGTTGTGGGGCTGATGGGGGTAAGATCTATGGGGTAGGAGCTACTGTGGGGCTGCTGGGTGTCAGATCTATGGGGCAGGAGCTTCTGTGGGGCTGATGTTGGTCTGATCTATGGGGCAGGAGCTGCTGTGCGACATATGTGGGTCAGATCTATGGGGCAGGATCTGCTGTGGGGCTGATGTGGGAAAGATCTATGGGGCAGGAGCTGCTGTGGGGCTGATGTGGAAAAGATCTATGGGGCAGGAGCTGCTGTGGGGCTGATGTGGGTCAGATCTATGGGGCAGGAGCTGCTGTGGGGCATATGTGGGTCAGATCTATTGGGCAGGAGCTGCTGTGGGGCTGATGTGGGAAAGATCTACGGGGCAGGAGCTGCTGTGGGGCTGATGTGGGTCTGATCTATGGGGCAGGAGCTGCTGTGGGGCTGATGTGGGAAAGATCTATGGGGCAGGAGCTGCTGTGGGGCTGATGTGGGTCTGATCTATGGGGCAGGAGCTGCTGTGGGGCTGATGTGGGTCAGATCTATGGGGCAGGAGCTGCTGTGGGGCTGATGTGGGTCAGATCTATGGGGCAGGAGCTGCTGTGGGGCTGATGTTGGTCTGATCTATGGGGCAGGAGCTGCTGTGGGGCTGTTGTGGGTCAGATCCTTGGGGCTGAAGCTGCTGTGGGTCATATCTATTGGGCAGCAGCTGCTTTACATAAGATGTGTGTCAGATCTATGGGGCAGGAGCTGCTGTGCGGCAGATGTGGGTCAGATCTATGGGGCAGGATCTGCTGTGGGGCTGATGTGGGTAAGATCTATGAGGCAGGAGATGCTTTGGGGCAGATGTGGGTCAGATCTATGGGGCAGGAGCTGCTGAGGGGCTGATGTGGGTCAGATCTATGGGGTAGGATCTGATGTGGGGCTGCTGTGGGAAAGATCTATGGGGCAGGATCTGCTGTGGGGCAGATTTGGGTCAGATCTATGGGGCAGGAGCTGCTCTGTGGCAAATGTGGGTCAGATCTATGGGGCAGGAGCTGCTGTGGGTAAGATCTATGGGGCAGGAACAGATGTGGGCCTGATGTTGGTCCGATTTATGGAGCAGGAGCTGCTGTGTTGCAGATGTGGGTCAGATCTATGGTGCAGGAGCTGCTGTGGGGCAGATGTAGGGCATATCTATGGGGCAGGAGCTGCTGTGAGGCTGATGGGTGTTAGATCTATGGGGAGGAGCTGCTGTGGTGCAGATGTGGGTCAGAGCTATTGGGCAGGAGCTGCTGTGGGGCAGATGTGGGTCAGATCTATGGGGCAGGAGCTGCTGTGGTTAAGATCTATTTGGCAGGATCTGCTGTGGGGCAGATTTGGGTCAGATCTATGGGCAGGAGCTTCAGTGGAGATGATGTACGTCAGATCTATGGGGCAGGAGCTGCTGTGGGGCTGCTGTGGGTTAGATCTATGAGGCAGCAGATACTGTGGGGCTGATGGGGGTCAGATCTATGGGGCAGGAGCTGCTGTGGTTAAGATCTATTTGGCAGGATCTGCTGTGGGGCAGATTTGGGTCAGATCTATGGGGCAGGAGCTGCAGTGGAGATGATGTACGTCAGATCTATGGGGCAGGAGCAGCTGTGGGGCTGCTGTGGGTTAGATCTATGGGGCAGGAGCTACAGTGGGGCTGATGTTGGTCTGATCTATGGGGCAGGAGCTGCTGTGCGACAGATGTGGGTCAGATCTATGGGGCAGGTGCTGCTGTGCGACATATGTGGGTCAGATCTATGGGGCAGGATCTGCTGTGGGGCTGATGTGGGAAAGATCTATGGGGCAGGAGATGCTTTGGGGCAGATGTGGGACTGATCTATGGGGCAGGAGCTGCTGTGCGACAGATGTGAGTCAGATCTATGGGGCAGGATCTTCTGTGGGGCTGATGTGGGAAAGATCTATGGGGCAGGAGCTGCTGTGGGGCTGATGTGGGTCTGATCTATGGGGCAGGAGCTGCTGTGGGGCTGATGTGGGTCAGATCTATGGGGCAGGAGCTGCTGTGGGGCATATGTGGGTCAGATCTATGGGGCAGGAGCTGCTGTGGGGCTGATGTTGGTCTGATCTATGGGGCAGGAGCTGCTGTGGGGCTGATGTGGGAAAGATCTATGGGGCAGGAGCTGCTGTGGGGTTGATGTGGGTCTGATCTATGGGGCAGGAGCTGCTGTGGGGCTGATGTGGGTCAGATCTATGGGGCAGGATCTGCTGTGGGGCTGATGTGGGAAAGATCAATGGAACAGGAGCTGCTGTGGGGCTGATGTGGGTCTGATCTATGGGGCAGGAGCTGCTGTGCGACAGATGTGGGTCAGATCTATGGGGCAGGAGCTGCTGTGGGGCCTATGTGGGTCAGATCTATGGGGCAGGAGCTGCTGTGGGGCTGATGTGGGTCTGATCCTTGGGGCTGAAGCTGCTGTGGGTCATATCTATTGGGCAGCAGCTGCTTTACATATGATGTGTGTCAGATCTATGGGGCAGGAGCTGCTGTGGGGCTGGTGTGGGTCAGATCTATGGGGCAGGAGCTGATGTGGGTCTGATGTAGGGCATATCTATGGCGCAGGAGCTGCTGTGGGTCTGATGTGGGTCAGATCTATGGGGCAGGAGCTGCTGTGGGTCTGATGTGGGTCAGATCTATGGGGGAAGAGCTGCTGTGTGGCAAATGTGGGTCAGATCTATGGGGCAGGAGCTGCTGTGGGTCAGATCTATGGGGCAGGAACAGATGTGGGCCTGATGTTGGTCAGATTTATGGAGCAGGAGCTGCTGTGTTGCAGATGTGGGTCAGATCTATGGTGCAGGAGCTGCTGTGGGGCAGATGTAGGGCTTATCTATGGGGCAGGAGCTGCTGTGAGGCTGATGGGTGTTAGATCTATGGGGAGGAGCTGCTGTGGTGCAGATGTGAGTCAGAGCTATCGGGCAGGAGCTGCTGTGTGGCAGATGTGCGTCAGATCTATGGGGCAGGAGCTGCTGTGGTTAAGATCTATTTGGCAGGATCTGCTGTGGGGCAGATTTTGGTCAGATCTATGGGGCAGGAGCTGCAGTGGAGATGATGTACGTCAGATCTATGGGGCAGGAGCTGCTGTGGGGCTGCTGTGGGTTAGATCTATGGGTCAGGAGCTACTGTGGGGGTGATGGGGGTCAGATCTATGGGTCAGGAGCTACTGTGGGGCTGATGTTGGTCTGATCTATGGGGCAGGAGCTGCTGTGCGACAGATGTGGGTCAGATCTATGGGGCAGGTGCTGCTGTGCGACATATTTGGGTCAGATCTATGGGGCAGGATCTGCTGTGGGGCTGATGTGGGAAAGATCTATGGGGCGGGAGATGCTTTGGGGCAGATGTGGGTCTGATCTATGGGGCAGGAGTTGCTGTGCGACAGATGTGGGTCAGATCTATGGGGCAGGTGCTGCTGTGCGACATATGTGGGTCAGATCTATGGGGCAGGATCTGCTGTGGGGCTGATGTGGGAAAGATCTATGGGGCAGGAGCTGCTGTGGGGCTGATGTGGGTCTGATCTATGGGGCAGGAGCTGCTGTGGGGCTGATGTGGTCAGATCTATGGGGCAGGAGCTGCTGTGGGGCATATGTGGGTCAGATCTATGGGGCAGGAGCTGCTGTGGGGCTGATGTGGGAAAGATCTATGGGGCAGGAGCTGCTGTGGGTCTTATGTGGGTGTGATCTATGGTGCAGGAGCTGCTGTGGGGCTGACGTGGGAAAGATCTATGGGGCAGGAGCTGCTGTGGGGCTGATGTGGGTCTGATCTATGGGGCAGGAGCTGCTGTGGGGCTGATGTGGGTCAGATCCTTGGGGCTGAAGCTGCTGTGGGTCATATCTATTGGGCAGCAGCTGCTTTACATATGATGTGTGTCAGATCTATGGGGCATGAGCTGCTGTGGGGTTGATGTGGGTTAGATCTATGGGGCAGGAGCTGCTGTGCGACAGATGTGGGTCAGATCTATGGGGCAGGTGCTGCTGTGCGACATATGTGGGTCAGATCTATGGGGCAGGATCTGCTGTGGGGCTGATGGGGGAAAGACCTATGGAGCAGGAGCTGCTGTGGGGCTGATGTGGGTCTGATCTATGGGGCAGGAGCTACTGTGGGGCTTATGAGGGTCAGATCTATGGTGTAGGAGCTGCTGTGGGGCTGATGTGGGTTAGATCTATGGGGCAGGAGCTGCTGTGGTTAAGATCTATTTGGCAGGATCTGCTGTGGGGCAGATTTATGTCAGATCTATGGGGCAGGAGCTGCAGTGGAGATGATGTACGTCAGATCTATGGGGCAGGAGCTACTGTGGGGCTGATGATGGTCTGATCTATGGGGCAGGAGCTGATGTGCGACAGATGTGGGTCAGATCTATGGGGCAGGATCTGCTGTGGGGCTGATGTGGGAAAGATCTATGGGGCAGGAGCTGCTGTGGGGTTGATGTGGGTCTGATCTATGGGGCAGGAGCTGCTGTGGGGCTGATGTGGGTCAGATCTATGGGGCAGGATCTGCTGTGGGGCTGATGTGGGAAAGATCTATGGAACAGGAGCTGCTGTGGTGCTGATGTGGGTCTGATCTATGGGGCAGGAGCTGCTGTGCGACAGATGTGGGTCAGATCTATGGGGCAGGAGCTGCTGTGGGGCCGATGTGGGTCAGATCTATGGGGCAGGAGCTGCTGTGGGGCTGCTGTGGGTTAGATCTATGGGTCAGGAGCTACTGTGGGGGTGATGGGGGTAAGATCTATGGGGCAAGAGCTACTGTGGGGCTGATGTTGGTCTGATCTATGGGGCAGGAGCTGCTGTGCGACAGATGTGGGTCAGATCTATGGGGCAGGTGCTGCTGTGCGACATATGTGGGTCAGATCTATGGGGCAGGATCTGCTGTTGGGCTGATGTGGGAAAGATCTATGGGGCAGGAGATGCTTTGGGGCAGATGTGGGTCTGATCTATGGGGCAGGAGTTGCTGTGAGACAGATGTGGGTCAGATCTATGGGGCAGGTGCTGCTGTGCGACATATGTGGGTCAGATCTATGGGGCAGGATCTGCTGTGGGGCTGATGTGGGAAAGATCTATGGGGCAGGAGCTGCTGTGGGGCTGATGTGGGTCTGATCTATGGGGCAGGAGCTGCTGTGGGGCTGATGTGCTCAGATCTATGGGGCAGGAGCTGCTGTGGGGCAGATTTGGGTCAGATCTATGGGGCAGGAGCTGCAGTGGAGATGATGTACGTCAGATCTATGGGGCAGGAGCTGCTGTGGGGCTGCTGTGGGTTAGATCTATGGGTCAGGAGCTACTGTGGGGGTGATGGGGGTCAGATCTATGGGGCAAGAGCTACTGTGGGGCTGATGTTGGTCTGATCTATGGGGCAGGAGCTGCTGTGCGACAGATGTGGGTCAGATCTATGGGGCAGGTGCTGCTGTGCGACATATGTGGGTCAGATCTATGGGGCAGGATCTGCTGTGGGGCTGATGTGGGAAAGATCTATGGGGCAGGAGATGCTTTGGGGCAGATGTGGGTCTGATCTATGGGGCAGGAGTTGCTGTGCGACAGATGTGGGTCAGATCTATGGGGCAGGTGCTGCTGTGCGACATATGTGGGTCAGATCTATGGGGCAGGATCTGCTGTGGGGCTGATGTGGGAAAGATCTATGGGGCAGGAGCTGCTGTGGGGCTTATGTGGGTCTGATCTATGGGGCAGGACCTGCTGTGGGGCTGATGTGGTCAGATCTATGGGGCAGGAGCTGCTGTGGGGCATATGTGGGTCAGATCTATGGGGCAGGAGCTGCTGTGGGGCTGATGTGGGAAAGATCTATGGGGCAGGAGCTGCTGTGGGTCTGATGTGGGTCTGATCTATGGGGCAGGAGCTGCTGTGGGGCTGATGTGGGAAAGATCTATGGGGCAGGAGCTGCTGTGGGGCTGATGTGGGGCTGATCTATGGGGCAGGAGCTGCTGTGGGGCTGATGTGGGTCAGATCTATGGGGCAGGATCTGCTGTGGGGCTGATGTGGGTAAGATCTATGGAACAGGAGCTGCTGTGGGGTTGATGTGGGTCTGATCTATGGGGCAGGAGCTGCTTTGCGACATATGTGGGTCAGATCTATGGGGCAGGAGCTGCTGTGGGGCCTATGTGGGTCAGATCTATGGGGCAGGAGATGCTGTCGGGAAGATGTAGGTCAGATCTATGGGGCAGGAGCTGCTGTGGGGCTGATGTGGGTCAGATCCTTGGGGCTGAAGCTGCTGTGGGTCATATCTATTGGGCAGCAGCTGATTTACATATGATATGTGTCAGATCTATGGGGCATGAGCTGCTGTGGGGTTGATGTGGGTTAGATCTATGGGGCAGGAGCTGCTGTGCGACAGATGTGTGTCAGATCTATGGGGCAGGTGCTGCTGTGCGACATATGTGGGTCAGATCTATGGGGCAGGATCTGCTGTGGGGCTGATGGGGGAAAGACCTATGGAGCAGGAGCTGCTGTGGGGCTGATGTGGGTCAGATCTATGGGGCAGGAGCTACTGTGGGGCTTATGAGGGTCAGATCTATGGTGTAGGAGCTGCTGTGGGGCTGATGTGGGTCAGATCTATGGGGCAGGAGCTGCTGTGGTTAAGATCTATTTGGCAGGATCTGCTGTGGGGCAGATTTATGTCAGATCTATGGGGCAGGAGCTGCAGTGGAGATGATGTACGTCAGATCTATGGGGCAGGAGCTGCTGTGGGGCTGCTGTGGGTTAGATCTATAGGGCAGGAGCTACTGTGGGGCTGATGTTGGTCTGATCTATGGGGCAGGAGCTGCTGTGCATCAGATGTGGGTCAGATCTATGGGGCAGGATCTGCTGTGGGGCTGATGTGGGAAAGATCTATGGGGCAGGAGCTGCTGTGGGGCTGATGTGGGTCTGATCTATGGGGCAGGATCTGCTGTGGGGCTGATGTGGGTCAGATCTATGGGGCAGGAGCTGCTGTGGGGCTGATGTGGGTCAGATCTATGGGGCAGGAGCTGCTGTGGGGCTGATGTGGGAAAGATCTATGGGGCAGGAGCTGCTGTGGGGCTGATGTGGGTCTGATCTATGGGGCAGGAGCTGCTGTGGGGCTGATGTGGGAATGATCTATGGGGCAGGAGCTGCTGTGGGGCTGATGTGGGTCTGATCTATGGGGCAGGAGCTGCTGTGGGGTTGATGTGGGTCAGATCTATGGGGCAGGACTTTCTGTGGGTCTGATGAGGGTCAGATCTATGGGGCAGGAGCTGCTGTGGGGCTGATGTGGGTCAGATCCTTGGGGCTGAAGCTGCTGTGGGTCATATCTATTGGGCAGCAGCTGCTTTACATATGATGTGTGTCAGATCTATGGGGCAGGAGCTGCTGTGGGGTTGATGTGGGTTAGATCTATGGGGCAGGAGCTGCTGTGCGACAGATGTGGGTCAGATCTATGGGGCAGGTGCTGCTGTGCGACATATGTGGGTCAGATCTATGGGGCAGGATCTACTGTGGGGCTGATGTGGGAAAGATCTATGGGGCAGGAGCTGCTGTGGGGCTGATGTGGGTCAGATCTATGGGGCAGGAGCTGCTGTGCGACAGATGTGGGTCAGATCTATTGGGCAGGAGATGCTGTGGGTCTGATGTAGGGCCGATCTATGGGGCAGGAGCTGCTGTGGGGCTGATGTGGGTCAGATCTATGGGGCAGGAGCTGTTGTGGGGCTGAAGGGGGTCAGATCTATGGGGCAGGAGATACTGTGGGGCTGATGGGGGTCAGATCTATGGGGCAGGAGCTGTTGTGGGGCTGATGTGGGTCAGATCTATGGGGCAGGAGCTGTTGTGTGGCTGATGGGGGTCAGATCTATGGGGCAGGAGATACTGTGGGGCTGCTGTGGGTTAGATCTATGGGGCAGGAGCTACTGTGGGGCTGATGGGGGTCAGATCTATGGGGCAGGAGCTACTGTGGGGCTGATGTTGGTCTGATCTATGGGGCAGGAGCAGCTGTGCGACAGATGTGTGTCAGATCTATGGGGCAGGAGCTGCTGTGGGGAACATGTGGTTCAGGTCTATGGGGAAGGAGCTGCTGTGGGGCAGATGTGGGTCAGATCTATGGGTCAGCAGCTGCTGTGGGTCTGATGTGGGTCAGATCTATAGGGCAGGAGCTGCTGTGGGGCTGATGTGGGTCAGATCTATGGGGCAGGAGCTACTGTGTGTCAGATCTATGGGGCAGGAGCTGCTGTGGGTCAGATCTATGGGGCAGGAACAGATGTGGGCCTGATGTTGGTCAGATTTATGGAGCAGGAGCTGCTGTGTTGCAGATGTGGGTCAGATCTATGGTGCAGGAGCTGCTGTGGGGCTGATGTGGGTCAGATCTATGGTGCAGGAGCTGCTGTGGGGCAGATTTGGGTCAGATCTATGGGGCAGGAGCTGCTGTGTGGCAAATGTGGGTCAGATCTATGTGGCAGGAGCTGCAGTGGAGATGATGTACGTCAGATCTATGGGGCAGGAGCTGCTGTGGGGCAGCTGTGGGTTAGATCTATGGGGCAGGAGCTGTTGTGGGTCATATCTATTGGGCTGCAGCTGCTTTACATATGATGTGTGTCAGATCTATGGGGCAGGAGATGCAGTGGGGCTGATGGGGGTCAGATCTATGGGGCAGGAGCTACTGTGGGGCTGATGTGGGTCAGATCTATGGGGCAAAAGCTGTTGTGGGTCATATCTATTGGGTAGCAACTGCTTTACATATGATGTGTGTCAGATCTATGGGGCAGGAGCTGCTGTGGGGCTGATGTGGGTCTGATCTATGGGGCATGAGCTGCTGTGGGGCTGATGTGGGTCAGATCTATGGGGCAGGATCTGCTGTGGGTCTGATGTGGGTCAGATCTATGGGGCAGGATCTGCTGTGGGGCTGATGTGGGAAAGATCTATGGGGCAGGAACAGATGTGGGCCTGATGTTGGTCAGATTTATGGAGCAGGAGCTGCTGTGTTGCTGATGTGGGTCAGATCTATGGTGTAGGAGCTGCTGTGGGGCAGATGTAGGGCATATCTATGGGGCAGGAGCTGCTGTGAGGCTGATGGGTGTTAGATTTATGGGGAGGAGCTGCTGTGGTGCAGATGTGGGTCTGAGCTATGGGGCAGGAGCTGCTGTGTGGCAGATGTGGGTCAGATCTATGGTGTAGGAGCTGCTGTGGGGCTGATGTGGGTCAGATCTATGGGGCAGGAGCTGCTGTGTGGCAGATGTGGGTCAGATCTATGGTGTAGGAGCTGCTGTGGGGCAGATTTGGGTCAGATCTATGGGGCAGGAGCTGCTGTGTGGCAAATGTGGGTCAGATCTATGGGGCAGGAGCTGCAATGGAGATGATGTACGTCAGATCTATGGGGCAGGAGCTGCTGTGGGGCTGCTGTGGGTTAGATCTATGGGGCAGGAGCTGTTGTGGGTCATATCTATTGGGCAGCAGCTGCTTTACATATGATGTGTGTCAGATCTATGGGGCAGGAGATGCAGTGGGTCTGATGGGGGTCAGATCTATGGGGCTGGAGCTACTGTGGGGCTGATGTGGGTCAAATCAATGGGGCAGAGCTGCACTTGGGAACATGTGGTTCAGATCTATGGGGCAGGAGCTGTTGTGGGGCTGATGTGGGTCAGATCTATGGGGCAGGAGCTGTTGTGTGTCATATCTATTGGGCAGCAGCTGCTTTACATTTGATGTGGGTCAGATCTATAGGGCAGGAGCTGCTGTGGGTCATATCTATTGGGCAGCAGCTGCTTTACATATGATGTGTGTCAGATCTATGGGGCAGGAGCTGCTGTGGGGCTGATGTGGGTTAGATCTATGGGGCAGGAGCTGTTGTGGGGCTGATGGTGGTCAGATCTATGGGGCAGGAGCTACTGTGGGGCTGCTGGGGGTCAGATCTATGGGGCAGGAGCTTCTGTGGGGCTGATGTTGGTCTGATCTATGGGGCAGGAGCTGCTGTGCGACAGATGTGGGTCAGATCTATGGGGCAGGTGCTGCTGTGCGACATATGTGGGTCAGATCTATGGGGCAGGATCTGCTGTGGGGCTGATGTGGGAAAGATCTATGGGGCAGGAGCTGCTGTTGGGCTGATGTGGGTCTGATCTATGGGGCAGGAGCTGCTGTGGGGCTGATGTGGGTCAGATCTATGGGGCAGGAGCTGCTGTGGGGCTGATGTGGGAAAGATCTATGGGGCAGGAGCTGCTGTGGGGCTGATGTGGGTCTGATCTATGGGGCAGGAGCTGCAGTGGGGCTGATGTGGGTCAGATCTATGGGGCAGGAGCTGCTGTGGGTCTGCTGTGGGTCAGATCTATGGGGCAGGATCTGCTGTGGGGCTGATGTGGGTCAGATCTATGGGGCAGGAGCTGCTGTGTTGCTGATGTTGGTCAGATCTATGGGGCAGGATCTGCTGTGGGTCTGATGTGGGTCAGATCTATGGGGCAGGATCTGCTGTGGGGCTGATGTGGGAAAGATCTATGGGGCAGGAGCTGCTGTGGGGCTGATGTGGGTCAGATCTATGGGGCAGGAGCGACTGTAGGGCTGATGTGGGTCAGATCTATGGTGTAGGAGCTGCTGTGGGGCTGATGTGGGTCCGATCTATGGGGCAGGAGCTGTTTTGGGGCTGATGTGGGTCAGAGCTATGAAGCAGGTGCTGCTTTGCGACATATGTGGGTCAGATCTATAGGGCAGGAGCTGCTGTGGGGCTGATGTGGGAAAGATCTATGGGGCAGGAGATGCTTTGGGGCAGATGTGGGTCAGATTTATGGGGCAGGAGCTGCTGTGGGGCTGATGTGGGTCAGATCCTTGGGGCTGAAGCTGCTGTGGGTCATATCTATTGGGCAGCAGCTGCTTTACATATGATGTGTGTCAGATCTATGGGGCAGGAGATGCAGTGGGGCTGATGGGGGTCAGATCTATGGGGCAGGAGCTACTGTGGGGCTGATGTGGGTCAGATCTATGGGGCAAAAGCTGTTGTGGGTCATATCTATTGGGTAGCAACTGCTTTACATATGATGTGTGTCAGATCTATGGGGCAGGAGCTGCTGTGGGGCTGATGTGGGTCTGATCTATGGGGCATGAGCTGCTGTGGGGCTGATGTGGGTCAGATCTATGGGGCAGGATCTGCTGTGGGTCTGATGTGGGTCAGATCTATGGGGCAGGATCTGCTGTGGGGCTGATGTGGGAAAGATCTATGGGGCAGGAACAGATGTGGGCCTGATGTTGGTCAGATTTATGGAGCAGGAGCTGCTGTGTTGCTGATGTGGGTCAGATCTATGGTGTAGGAGCTGCTGTGGGGCAGATGTAGGGCATATCTATGGGGCAGGAGCTGCTGTGAGGCTGATGGGTGTTAGATTTATGGGGAGGAGCTGCTGTGGTGCAGATGTGGGTCTGAGCTATGGGGCAGGAGCTGCTGTGTGGCAGATGTGGGTCAGATCTATGGTGTAGGAGCTGCTGTGGGGCTGATGTGGGTCAGATCTATGGGGCAGGAGCTGCTGTGTGGCAGATGTGGGTCAGATCTATGGTGTAGGAGCTGCTGTGGGGCAGATTTGGGTCAGATCTATGGGGCAGGAGCTGCTGTGTGGCAAATGTGGGTCAGATCTATGGGGCAGGAGCTGCAATGGAGATGATGTACGTCAGATCTATGGGGCAGGAGCTGCTGTGGGGCTGCTGTGGGTTAGATCTATGGGGCAGGAGCTGTTGTGGGTCATATCTATTGGGCAGCAGCTGCTTTACATATGATGTGTGTCAGATCTATGGGGCAGGAGATGCAGTGGGTCTGATGGGGGTCAGATCTATGGGGCTGGAGCTACTGTGGGGCTGATGTGGGTCAAATCAATGGGGCAGAGCTGCACTTGGGAACATGTGGTTCAGATCTATGGGGCAGGAGCTGTTGTGGGGCTGATGTGGGTCAGATCTATGGGGCAGGAGCTGTTGTGTGTCATATCTATTGGGCAGCAGCTGCTTTACATTTGATGTGGGTCAGATCTATAGGGCAGGAGCTGCTGTGGGTCATATCTATTGGGCAGCAGCTGCTTTACATATGATGTGTGTCAGATCTATGGGGCAGGAGCTGCTGTGGGGCTGATGTGGGTTAGATCTATGGGGCAGGAGCTGTTGTGGGGCTGATGGTGGTCAGATCTATGGGGCAGGAGCTACTGTGGGGCTGCTGGGGGTCAGATCTATGGGGCAGGAGCTTCTGTGGGGCTGATGTTGGTCTGATCTATGGGGCAGGAGCTGCTGTGCGACAGATGTGGGTCAGATCTATGGGGCAGGTGCTGCTGTGCGACATATGTGGGTCAGATCTATGGGGCAGGATCTGCTGTGGGGCTGATGTGGGAAAGATCTATGGGGCAGGAGCTGCTGTTGGGCTGATGTGGGTCTGATCTATGGGGCAGGAGCTGCTGTGGGGCTGATGTGGGTCAGATCTATGGGGCAGGAGCTGCTGTGGGGCTGATGTGGGAAAGATCTATGGGGCAGGAGCTGCTGTGGGGCTGATGTGGGTCTGATCTATGGGGCAGGAGCTGCAGTGGGGCTGATGTGGGTCAGATCTATGGGGCAGGAGCTGCTGTGGGTCTGATGTGGGTCAGATCTATGGGGCAGGATCTGCTGTGGGGCTGATGTGGGTCAGATCTATGGGGCAGGAGCTGCTGTGTTGCTGATGTTGGTCAGATCTATGGGGCAGGATCTGCTGTGGGTCTGATGTGGGTCAGATCTATGGGGCAGGATCTGCTGTGGGGCTGATGTGGGAAAGATCTATGGGGCAGGAGCTGCTGTGGGGCTGATGTGGGTCAGATCTATGGGGCAGGAGCGACTGTAGGGCTGATGTGGGTCAGATCTATGGTGTAGGAGCTGCTGTGGGGCTGATGTGGGTCCGATCTATGGGGCAGGAGCTGTTTTGGGGCTGATGTGGGTCAGAGCTATGAAGCAGGTGCTGCTTTGCGACATATGTGGGTCAGATCTATAGGGCAGGAGCTGCTGTGGGGCTGATGTGGGAAAGATCTATGGGGCAGGAGATGCTTTGGGGCAGATGTGGGTCAGATTTATGGGGCAGGAGCTGCTGTGGGGCTGATGTGGGTCAGATCCTTGGGGCTGAAGCTGCTGTGGGTCATATCTATTGGGCAGCAGCTGCTTTACATATGATGTGTGTCAGATCTATGGGGCAGGAGCTGCTGTGTGGCTGATGTGGGTTAGATCTATGGGGCAGGAGCTGCTGTGGGGCTGATGTTGGTCTGATCTATGGGGCAGGAGCTGCTGTGCGACAGATGTGGGTATGATCTATGGGGTAGGAGCTGCTGTGGTCAGATCTATGGGGCAGGAACAGATGTGGGCCTGATGTTGGTCAGATTTATGGAGCAGGAGCTGCTGTGTTGCAGATGTGGGTCAGATCTATGGTGCAGGAGCTGCTGTGGGGCTGTTGTTGAAAAGATCTATGGGGCAGGATCTGCTGTGGGGCAGATGTGGGTCAGATCTATGGTGCAGGAGCTGCTGTGGGGCAGATGTAGGGCATATCTATGGGGCAGGAGCTGCTGTGAGGCTGATGGGTGTTAGATCTATGGGGAGGAGCTGCTGTGGTGTAGATGTGGGTCAGAGCTAAGGGGCAGGAGCTGCTGTGTGGCAGATGTGGGTCAGATCTATGGTGTAGGAGCTGCTGTGGGGCTGATGTGGGTCAGATCTATGGGGCAGGAGCTGCTGTGGTTAAGATCTATTTGGCAGGATCTGCTGTGGGGCAGATTTGGGGCAGATCTATGGGGCAGGAGCTGCAGTGGAGATGATGTACGTCAGATCTATGGGGCAGGAGATGCTGTGGGGCTGCTGTGGGTTATATCTATGGGGCAGGAGCTGTTGTGGGTCATATCATTGGGCAGCAGCTGCTTTACATATGATGTGTGTCAGATCTATGGGGCAGGAGATGCAGTGGGGCTGATGGGGGTCAGATCTATGGGGCAGGAGCTACTGTGGGGCTGATGTGGGTCAAATCAATGGGGCAGAGCTGCTCTTGGGAACATGTGGGTCAGATCTATGGGGCAGGAGCTGCTGTGGGGCTGATGTGGGTCAGATCTATGGGGCAGGAGCTGTTGTGGGTCATATCTATTGGGCAGCAGCTGCTTTACATATGATGTGTGTCAGATCTATGGGGCAGGAGCTGCTGTGGGGCTGATGTGGGTTAGATCTATGGGGCAGGAGCTGTTGTGGGGCTGATAGGGGTAAGATCTATGGGGCAGGAGCTACTGTGGGGCTGCTGGGTGTCAGAGCTATGGGGCAGGAGCTTCTGTGGGGCTGATGTTGGTCTGATCTGTGGGGCAGGAGCTGCTGTGCGACAGATGTGGGTCAGATATATGGGGCAGGTGCTGCTGTGTGACATATGTGGGTCAGATCTATGGGGCAGGATCTGCTGTGGGGCTGATGTGGGAAAGATCTATGGGGCAGGAGCTGCTGTGGGGCTGATGTGGAAAAGATCTATGGGGCAGGAAATGCTGTGGGGCTGATGTGGGTCAGATCTATCGGGCAGGAGCTGCTGTGGGGCATATGTGGGTCAGATCTATGGGGCAGGAGCTGCTGTGGGGCTGATGTGGGAAAGATCTACGGGGCAGGAGCTGCTGTGGGGCTGATGTGGGTCTGATCTATAGGGCAGGAGCTGCTGTGGGGCTGATGTGGGAAAGATCTATGGGGCAGGAGCTGCTGTGGGGCTGATGTGGGTCTGATCTATGGGGCAGGAGCTTCTGTGGGGCTGATGTGGGTCAGATCTATGGGGCAGGAGCTGCTGTGGGTCTGATGTGGGTCAGATCTATGGGGCAGGAGCTGCTGTGGGGCTGATGTGGGTCAGATCTATGGGGCAGGAGCTGTTGTGGGGCTGATGGGGGTCAGATCTATGGGGCAGGAGCTGCTGTGGGGCTGATGTGGGAAAGATCTATGGGGTAGGATCTGATGTGGGGCTGCTGTGGGAAAGATCTATGGGGCAGGATCTGCTGTGGGGCAGATTTGGGTCAGATCTATGGGGCAGGAGCTGCTCTGTGGCAAATGTGGGTCAGATCTATGGGGCAGGAGCTGCTGTGGGTAAGATCTATGGGGCATGAACAGATGTGGGGCTGATGTTGCTCAGATTTATGGAGCAGGAGCTGCTGTGTTGCAGATGTGGGTCAGATCTATGGTGCAGGAGCTGCTGTAGGGCAGATGTAGGGCATATCTATGGGGCAGGAGCTGCTGTGAGGCTGATGGATGTTAGATCTATAGGGAGGAGCTGCTGTGGTGCAGATGTGGGTCAGAGCTATTGGGCAGGAGCTGCTGTGGGGCAGATATGGGTCAGATCTATGGGGCAGGAGCTGCTGTGGTTAAGATCTATTTGGCAGGATCTGCTGTGGGGCAGATTTGGGTCAGATCTATGGGGCAGGAGCTGCAGTGGAGATGATGTACGTCAGATCTATGGGGCAGGAGCTGCTGTGGGGCTGCTGTGGGTTAGATCTATGAGGCAGGAGATACTGTGGGGCTGATGGGGGTCAGATCTATGGGGCAGGAGCTGCTGTGGGGCTGCTGTGGGTTAGATCTATGGGGCAGGAGCTACTGTGGGGCTGATGTTGGTCTGATCTATGGGGCAGGAGCTGCTGTGCGACAGATGTGGGTCAGATCTATGGGGCAGGTGCTGCTGTGCGACATATGTGGGTCAGATCTATGGGGCAGGATCTTCTGTGGGGCTGATGTGGGAAAGATCTATGGGGCAGGAGCTGCTGTGGGGCTGATGTGGGTCTGATCTATGGGGCAGGAGCTGCTGTGGGGCTGATGTGGGTCAGATCTATGGGGCAGGAGCTGCTGTGGGGCTGATGTTGGTCAGATCTATGGGGCAGGAGCTGCTGTGGTGCTGATGTTGGTCTGATCTATGGGGCAGGAACTGCTGTGGGTCTGATGTGGGTCTGATCTATGGGGCAGGAGCTGCTGTGGGGCTGATGTGGGAAAGATCTATGGGGCAGGAGCTGCTGTGGGGTTGATGTGGGTCTGATCTATGGGGCAGGAGCTGCTGTGGGGCTTATGTGGGTCAGATCTACGGGGCAGGATCTGCTGTGGGGCTGATGTGGGAAAGATCTATGGAACAGGAGCTGCTGTGGGGCTGATGTGGGTCTGATCTATGGGGCAGGAGCTGCTGTGCGACAGATGTGGGTCAGATCTATGGGGCAGGAGCTGCTGTGGGGCCTATGTGGGTCAGATCTATGGGGCAGGAGCTGCTGTGGGGCTGATGTGGGTCAGAACCTTGGGGCTGAAGCTGCTGTGGGTCATATCTATTGGGCAGCAGCTGCTTTACATATGATGTGTGTCAGATCTATGGGGCAGGAGCGGCTGTGGGGCTGGTGTGGGTCAGATCTATGGGGCAGGAGCTGATGTGGGTCTGATGTGGGTCAGATCTATGGGGCAGGATCTGCTGTGGGTCTCATGTGGGTCAGATCTATGGGGCAGGAGCTGCTGTGGGTCTGATGTGGGTCAGATCTATGGCGCAGGAGCTGCTGTGGGACTGATGTGGGTCAGATCTATGGGGCAAGAGCTGCTGTGGGTCTGATGTGGGTCAGATCTATGGGGGAAGAGCTGCTGTGTGGCAAATGTGGGTCAGATCTATGGGGCAGGAGCTGCTGTGGGGCTGATGTGGGTCAGATCTCTGGGGCAGGAGCTGCTGTGGGTCAGATCTATGGGGCAGGAACAGATGTGGGCCTGATGTTGGTCAGATTTATGGAGCAGGAGCTGCTGTGTTGCAGATGTGGGTCAGATCTATGGTGCAGGAGCTGCTGTGGGGAATATGTAGGGCTTATCTATGGGGCAGGAGCTGCTGTGAGGCTGATGGGTGTTAGATCTATGGGGAGGAGCTGCTGTGGTGCAGATGTGAGTCAGAGCTATCGGGCAGGAGCTGCTGTGTGGCAGATGTGGGTCAGATCTATGGGGCAGGAGCTGCTGTGGTTAAGATCTATTTGGCAGGATCTGCTGTGGAGCAGATTTGGGTCAGATCTATGGGGCAGGAGCTGCAGTGGAGATGATGTACGTCAGATCTATGGGGCAGGATCTGCTGTGGGGCTGATGTGGGAAAGATCTATGGAACAGGAGCTGCTGTGGGGCTGATGGGGGTCAGATCTATGGGGCAAGAGCTACTGTGGGGCTGATGTTGGTCTGATCTATGGGGCAGGATCTGCTGTGCGACAGATGTGGGTCAGATCTATGGGGCAGGTGCTGCTGTGCGACATATGTGGGTCAGATCTATGGGGCAGGATCTGCTGTGGGGCTGATGTGGGAAAGATCTATGGGGCAGGAGATGCTTTGGGGCAGATGTGGGTCTGATCTATGGGGCAGGAGTTGCTGTGCGACAGATGTGGGTCAGATCTATAAGGCAGGTGCTGCTGTGCGACATATGTGGGTCAGATCTATGGGGCAGGATCTGCTGTGGGGCTGATGTGGGAAAGATCTATGGGGCAGGAGCTGCTGTGGGGCTGATGTGGGTCTGATCTATGGGGCAGGAGCTGCTGTGGGGCTGATGTGGGAAAGATCTATGGGGCAGGAGCTGCTGTGGGGCTGATGTGGTCAGATCTATGGGGCAGGAGCTGCTGTGGGGCATATGTGGGTCAGATCTATTGGGCAGGAGCTGCTGTGGGGCTGATGTGGGAAAGATCTATGGGGCAGGAGCTGCTGTGGGTCTGATGTGGGTCTGATCTATGGGGCAGGAGCTGCTATGGGGCTGATGTGGGAAAGATCTATGGGGCAGGAGCTGCTGTGGGGCTGATGTGGGGCTGATCTATGGGGCAGGAGCTGCTGTGGGGCTGATGTGGGTAAGATCTATGGAACAGGAGCTGCTGTGGGGTTGATGTGGGTCTGATCTATGGGGCAGGAGCTGCTGTGCGACAGATGTGGGTCAGATCTATGGGGCAGGAGCTGCTGTGGGGCCTATGTGGGTCAGATCTATGGGGTAGGAGATGCTGTCGGGCAGATGTGGGTCAGATCTATGGGGCAGGAGCTGCTGTGGGGGTGATGTGGGTCAGATCCTTGGGGCTGAAGCTGCTGTGGGTCATATCTATTGGGCAGCAGCTGCTTTACATATGATGTGTGTCAGATCTATGGGGCATGAGCTGCTGTGGGGTTGATGTGGGTCTGATCTATGGGGCAGGAGCTGCTGTGGGGCTGATGTGGTCAGATCTATGGGGCAGGAGCTGCTGTGGGGCATATGTGGGTCAGATCTATGGGGCAGGAGCTGCTGTGGGGCTGATGTGGGAAAGATCTATGGGGCAGGAGCTGCTGTGGGGCTGATGTGGGTCTGATCTATGGGGCAGGAGCTGCTGTGGGGCTGATGTGGGTCAGGTTTATGGGGCAGGATCTGCTGTGGGGCTGATGTGGGTCTGATCTATGGAACAGGAGCTGCTGTGGGGTTGATGTGGGTCTGATCTATGGGGCAGGAGCTGCTGTGCGACAGATGTGGGTCAGATCTATGGGGCAGGAGCTGCTGTGGGGCCTATGTGGGTCAGATCTATGGGGCAGGAGATGCTGTCGGGCAGATGTGGGTCAGATCTATGGGGCAGGAGCTGCTGTGGGGCTGATGTGGGTCAGATCCTTGGGGCTGAAGCTGCTGTGGGTCATATCTATTGGGCAGCAGCTGCTTTACATATGATGTGTGTCAGATCTATGGGGCATGAGCTGCTGTGGGGTTGATGTGGGTTAGATCTATGGGGCAGGAGCTGCTGTGCGACAGATGTGGGTCAGATCTATGGGGTAGGTGCTACTGTGCGACATATGTGGGTCAGATCTATGGGGCAGGATCTGCTGTGGGGCTGATGGGGGAAAGAACTATGGAGCAGGAGCTGCTGTGGGGCTGATGTGGGTCAGATCTATGGGGCAGGAGCTACTGTGGGGCTTATGAGGGTCAGATCTATGGTGTAGGAGCTGCTGTGGGGCTGATGTGGGTCAGATCTATGGGGCAGGAGCTGCTGTGGTTAAGATCTATTTGGCAGGATCTGCTGTGGGGCAGATTTATGTCAGATCTATGGGGCAGGAGCTGCAGTGGAGATGATGTACGTCAGATCTATGGGGCAGGAGCTGCTGTGGGGCTGCTGTGGGTTAGATCTATGGGGCAGGAGCTACTGTGGGGCTGATGTTGGTCTGATCTATGGGGCAGGAGCTGCTCTGCGACAGATGTGGGTCAGATCTATGGGGCAGGATCTGCTGTGGGGCTGATGTGGGAAAGATCTATGGGGCAGGAGCTGCTGTGGGGCTGATGTGGGTCTGATCTATGGGGCAGGAGCTGCTGTGGGGCTGATGTGGGTCAGATCTATGGGGCAGGAGCTGCTGTGGGGCATATGTGGGTCAGATCTATGGGGCAGGAGCTGCTGTGGGGCTGATGTGGGAAAGATCTATGGGGCAGGAGCTGCTGTGGGGCTGATGTGGGAAAGATCTATGGGGCAGGAGCTGCTGTGGGGCTGATGTGGGTCTGATCTATGGGGCAGGAGCTGCTGTGGGGTTGATGTGGGTCAGATCTATGGGGCAGGACTTTCTGTGGGTCAGATGAGGGTCAGATCTATGGGGCAGGAGCTGCTGTGGGGCTGATGTGGGTCAGATCCTTGGGGCTGAAGCTGCTGTGGGTCATATCTATTGGGCAGCAGCTGCTTTACATATGATGTGTGTCAGATCTATGGGGCAGGAGCTGCTGTGGGGTTGATGTGGGTTAGATCTATGGGGCAGGAGCTGCTGTGCGACAGATGTGGGTCAGATCTATGGGGCAGGTGCTGCTGTGCGACATATGTGGGTCAGATCTATGGGGCAGGATCTGCTGTGGGGCTGATGTGGGAAAGATCTATGGGGCAGGAGCTGCTGTGGGGCTGATGTGGGTCAGACCTATGGGGCAGGAGCTGCTGTGCGACAGATGTGGGTCAGATCTATGGGGCAGGAGCTGCTGTGGGGCTTATGTGGGTCAGATCTATGGGGCAGGAGCTGCTGTGGGGTTGATGTGGGTTAGATCTATGGGGCAGGAGCTGCTGTGCGACAGATGTGGGTCAGATCTATGGGGCAGGTGCTGCTGTGCGACATATGTGGGTCAGATCTATGGGGCAGGATCTGCTGTGGGGCTGATGTGGGAAAGATCTATGGGGCAGGAGCTGCTGTGGGGCTGATGTGGGTCAGACCTATGGGGCAGGAGCTGCTGTGCGACAGATGTGGGTCAGATCTATGGGGCAGGAGCTGCTGTGGGGCTTATGTGGGTCAGATCTATGGGGCAGGAGCTGCTGTGGGGCTGATGTGGGTCAGATCCTTGGGGCTGAAGCTGCAGTGGGTCATATCTATTGGGCAGCAGCTGCTTTACATATGATGTGTGTCAGATCTATGGGGCCGGAGCTGCTGTGGGGCTGATGTGGGTCAGATCTATGGGGCAGGAGCTGTTGTGGGGCTGAAGGGGGTCAGATCTATGGGGCAGGAGATACTGTGGGGCTGATGGGGGTCAGATCTATGGGGCAGGAGCTACTGTGGGGCTGATGTTGGTCTGATCTATGGGGCAGGATCTGCTGTGCGACAGATGTGGGTCAGATCTATGGGGCAGGTGCTGCTGTGCGACAGATGTGGGTCAGATCTATGGGGCAGGATCTGCTGTGGGGCAGATGTGGGAAAGATCTATGGGGCAGGAGATGCTTTGGGGCATATGTGGGTCAGATCTATGGGGCAGGATCTGCTGTGGGGCTGATGTGGGAAAGATCTATAGGGCAGGAGCTGCTGTGGGTCTGATGTGGGTCTGATCTATGGGGCAGGAGCTGCTGTGGGGCTGATGTGGGTCAGATCTATGGGGCAGGAGCTGCTGTGGGGCATATGTGGGTCAGATCTATGGGGCAGGAGCTGTTGTGGGGCTGATGTGGGTCAGATCTATGGGGCAGGAGCTGCTGTGGGGCATATGTGGGTCAGATCTATGGGGCAGGAGCTGTTGTGGGGCTGATGTGGGTCAGATCTATGGGGCAGGAGCTGTTGTGGGGCTGATGGGGGTCAGATCTATGGGGCAGGAGCTACTGTGGGGAACATGTGGTTCAGGTCTATGGGGCAGGAGCTGCTGTGGGGCAGATGTGGTTCAGATCTATGGGTCAGCAGCTGCTGTGGGTCTGATGTGGGTCAGATCTATAGGGCAGGTGCTGCTGTGGGGCTGATGTGGGTCAGATCTATGGGGCAGGAGCTACTGTGTGTCAGATCTATGGGGCAGGAGCTGCTGTGGGTCAGATCTATGGGGCAGGAACAGATGTGGGCCTGATGTTGGTCAGATTTATGGAGCAGGAGCTGCTGTGTTGCAGATGTGGGTAAGATCTATGGTGCAGGAGCTGCTGTGGGGATGATGTGGGTCAGATCTATGGGGCAGGAGCTGCTGTGGTTAAGATCTATTTGGCAGGATGTGCTGTGGGGCAGATTTGGGTCAGATCTATGGGGCAGGAGCTGCTGTGTGGCAAATGTGGGTCAGATCTATGGGGCAGGAGCTGCAGTGGAGATGATGTACGTCAGATCTATGGGGCAGGAGCTGCTGTGGGGCTGCTGTGGGTTAGATATATGGGGCAGGAGCTGTTGTGGGTCATATCTATTGGGCTGCAGCTGCTTTACATATGATGTGTGTCAGATCTATGGGGCAGGAGATGCAGTGGGGCTGATGTGGGTTAGATCTATGGGGCAGGAGCTGTTTTGGGGCTGATGGGGGTCAGATCTATGGGGCAGGAGCTACTGTGGGGCTGCTGGGGGTCAGATCTATGGGGCAGGAGCTTCTGAGGGGCTGATGTTGGTCTGATCTATGGGGCAGGAGCTGCTGTGCGACAGATGTGGGTCAGATCTATGGGGCAGGTGCTGCTGTGCGACATATGTGGGTCAGATCTATGGGGCAGGATCTGCTGTGGGGCTGATTTGGGAAAGATCTATGGGGCAGGAGCTGCTGTTGGGCTGATGTGGGTCTGATCTATTTGGCAGGAGCTGCTGTGGGGCTGATGTGGGTCTGATCTATGGGGCAGGAGCTGCTGTGGGGCAGATTTGGGTCAGATCTATGGGGCAGGAGCTGCTGTGGGGCTGATGTGGGTCTGATCTATGGGGCAGGAGCTGCTGTGGGGCTGATGTGGGAAAGATCTATGGGGCAGGAGCTGCTGTGGGGCTGATGTGGGTCTGATCTATGGGGCAGGAGCTGCTGTGGGGCTGATGTGGGTCAGATCTAAGGGGCAGGAGCTCATGTGGGTCTGATGTAGGGCATATCTATGGGGCAGGATCTGCTGTGGGTCTGATGTGTGTCAGATCTATGGGGCAGGAGCTGCTGTGGGGCTGATGTGGGAAAGATCTATGGGGCAGGAGCTGCTGTGGGGCTGATGTGGGTCTGATCTATGGGGCAGGAGCTGCTGTGGGGCTGATGTGGGAAAGATCTATGGGGGAGGAGCTGCTGTGGGGCTGATGTGGGTCTGATCTATGGGGCAGGAGCTGCTGTGGGGCTGATGTGGGTCAGATCTATGGGGCAGGAGCTGCTGTGGGTCTGATGTGGGTCAGATCTATGGGGCAGGAGCTGCTGTGGGGCTGATGTGGGTCAGATCCTTGGGGCTGAAGCTGCTGTGGGTCATATCTATTGGGCAGCAGCTGCTTTACATATGATGTGTGTCAGATCTATGGGGCAGGAGCTGCTGTGGGGCTGATGTGGGAAAGATCTATGTGGCAGGAGCTGCTGTGCGACAGATGTGGGTCAGATCTATGGGGCAGGTGCAGCTGTGCGACATATGTGGGTCAGATCTATGGGGCAGGATCTGCTGTGGGGCTGATGTGGGAAAGATCTATGGGGCAGGAGCTGCTGTGGGGCTGATGTGGGTCTGATCTATGGGGCAGGAGCTGCTGTGAGACAGATGTGGGTCAGACCTATTGGGCAGGAGCTGCTGTGGGGCTTATGTGGGTCAGATCTATGGGGCAGGAGCTGCTGTGGGGCTGATGTGGGTCAGATCCTTGGGGCTGAAGCTGCTGTGGGTCATATCTATTGGGCAGCAGCTGCTTTACTTATGATGTGTGTCAGATCTATGGGGCAGGAGCTGCTGTGGGGCTGATGTGGGTCAGATCTATGGGGCAGGAGCTGATGTGGGTCTGATGTAGGGCATATCTAAGGGGCAGGATCCGCTGTGGGTCTGATGTGGGTCAGATCTATGGGGCAGGAGCTGCTGTGGGTCTGATGTGGGTCAGATCTATGGGGCAGGAGCTGCTGTGGGGCTGATGTGGGAAAGATCTATGGGGCAGGAGCTGCTGTGGGGCTGATGTGGGAAAGATCTATGGGGCAGGAGCTGCTGTGGGGCTGATGTGGGAAAGATCTATGGGGGAGGAGCTGCTGTGGGGCTGATGAGGGTCAGATCTATGGGGCAGGAGCTGCTGTGGGGCTGATGTGGGTCAGATCCTTGGGGCTGAAGCTGCTGTGGGTCATATCTATTGGGCAGCAGCTGCTTTACATATGATGTGTGTCAGATCTATGGGGCAGGAGCTGCTGTGGGGTTGATGTGGGTTAGATCTATGGGGCAGGAGCTGCTGTGCGACAGATGTGGGTCAGATCTATGGGGCAGGTGCTGCTGTGCGACATATGTGGGTCAGATCTATGGGGCAGGATCTGCTGTGGGGCTGATGTGGGAAAGATCTATGGGGCAGGAGCTGCTGTGGGGCTGATGTGGGTCAGATCTATGGGGCAGGAGCTGCTGTGCGACAGATGTGGGTCAGATCTATGGGGCAGGACCTGCTGTGGGGCTTATGTGGGTCAGATCTATGGGGCAGGAGCTGCTGTGGGGGTGATGTGGGTCAGATCCTTGGGGCTGAAGCTGCAGTGGGTCATATCTATTGGGCAGCAGCTGCTTTACATATGATGTGTGTCAGATCTATGGGGCAGGAGCTGCTGTGGGGCTGATGTGGGTCAGATCTATGGGGCAGGAGCTGATGTGGGTCTGATGTAGGGCATATCTATGGGGCAGGATCTGCTGTGGGTCTGATGTGGGTCAGATCTATGGGGCAGGAGCTGCTGTGGGTCTGATGTGGGTCAGATCTATGGGGAAGGAGCTGCTGTGGGGCTGATGTGGGTCAGATCTATGGGGCAGGAGCTGTTGTGGGGCTGAAGGGGGTCAGATCTATGGGGCAGGAGCTACTGTGGGGCTGATGGGGGTCAGATCTATGGGGCAGGAGCTGCTGTGGGGCTGATGTTGGTCTGATCTATGGGGCAGGAGCTGCTGTGCGACAGATGTGGGGCAGATCTATGGGGCAGGTGCTGCTGTGCGACATATGTGGGTCAGATCTATGGGGCAGGATCTGCTGTGGGGCTGATGTGGGAAAGATCTATGGGGCAGGAGATGCTTTGGGGCAGATGTGGGTCTGATCTATGGGGCAGGAGCTGCTGTGGGGAACATGTGGGTCAGGTCTATGGGGCTGGAGCTGCTGTGGGGCAGATGTGGGTCAGAGCTATGGGGCAGGAGCTGCTGTGGGGCAGAAGTGGGTAAGATCTATGGGGTAGGAGATGGTGTGTGGCAGATGTGGGTCAGATCTATGGTGTAGGAGCTGCTGTGGGGCTTATGTGGGTCAGATCTATGGGGCAGGAGCTGCTGTGGTTAAGATCTATTTGGCAGGATGTGCTGTGGTGCAGATTTGGGTCAGATCAATGGGGCAGGAGCTGCTGTGTGGCAAATGTGGGTCAGATCTATGGGGCAGGAGCTGCAGTGGAGATGATGTACGTCAGATCTATGGGGCAGGAGCTGCTGTGGGGCTGCTGTGGGTTAGATCTATGGGGCAGGAGCTGTTGTGGGTCATATCTATTGGGCTGCAGCTGCTTTACATATGATGTGTGTCAGATCTATGGGGCAGGAGATGCAGTGGGGCTGATGGGGGTCAGATCTATGGGGCAGGAGCTACTGTGGGGCTGATGTGGGTCAGATCTATGGGGCAAAAGCTGTTGTGGGTCATATCTATTGGGTAGCAGCTGCTTTACATATGATGTGTGTCAGATCTATGTGGCAGGAGCTGCTGTGGGTCTGATGTGGGTCAGATCTATAGGGCAGGAGCTGCTGTGGGTCATATCTATTGGGCAGCAGCTGCTTTACATATGATGTGTGTCAGATCTATGGGGCAGGAGCTGCTGTGGGGCTGATGTGGGTTAGATCTATGGGGCAGGAGCTGTTGTGGGGCTGATGGGGGTCAGATCTATGGGGCAGGAGCTACTGTGGGGCTGCTGGGGGTCAGATCTATGGGGCAGGAGCTTCTGTGGGGCTGATGTTGGTCTGATCTATGGGGCAGGAGCTGCTGTGCGACAGATGTGGGTCAGATCTATGGGGCAGGTGCTGCTGTGCGACATATGTGGGTCAGATCTATGGGGCAGGATCTGCTGTGGGGCTGATGTGGGAAAGATCTATGGGGCAGGTTCTGCTGTTGGGCTGATGTGGGTCTGATCTATGGGGCAGGAGCTGCTGTGGGGCTGATGTGGGTCAGATCTATGGGGCAGCAGCTGCTGTGCGACAGATGTGGGTCAGATCTATGGGGCAGGAGCTGCTGTGGGGCTGATGTGGGAAAGATCTATGGGGCAGGAGCTGCTGTTGGGCTGATGTGGGTCTGATCTATTTGGCAGGAGCTGCTGTGGGGCTGATGTGGGTCAGATCTATGGGGCAGGAGCTGCTGTGGGGCTGATGTGGGTCTGATCTATGGGGCAGGAGCTGCTGTGGGGCAGATTTGGGTCAGATCTATGGGGCAGGAGCTGCTGTGGGGCTGATGTGGGTCTGATCTATGGGGCAGGAGCTGCTGTGGGGCTGATGTGGGAAAGATCTATGGGGCAGGAGCTGCTGTGGGGCTGATGTGGGTCTGATCTATGGGGCAGGAGCTGCTGTGGGGCTGATGTGGGTCAGATCTAAGGGGCAGGAGCTCATGTGGGTCTGATGTAGGGCATATCTATGGGGCAGGATCTGCTGTGGGTCTGATGTGTGTCAGATCTATGGGGCAGGAGCTGCTGTGGGGCTGATGTGGGAAAGATCTATGGGGCAGGAGCTGCTGTGGGGCTAATGTGGGTCTGATCTATGGGGCAGGAGCTGCTGTGGGGCTGATGTGGGAAAGATCTATGGGGGAGGAGCTGCTGTGGGGCTGATGTGGGTCTGATCTATGGGGCAGGAGCTGCTGTGGGGCTGATGTGGGTCAGATCTATGGGGCAGGAGCTGCTGTGGGTCTGATGTGGGTCAGATCTATGGGGCAGGAGCTGCTGTGGGGCTGATGTGGGTCAGATCCTTGGGGCTGAAGCTGCTGTGGGTCATATCTATTGGGCAGCAGCTGCTTTACATATGATGTGTGTCAGATCTATGGGGCAGGAGCTGCTGTGGGGCTGATGTGGGAAAGATCTATGGGGCAGGAGCTGCTGTGCGACAGATGTGGGTCAGATCTATGGGGCAGGAGCTGCTGTGGGGCTGATGTGGGAAAGATCTATGGGGCAGGAGCTGCTGTGGGGCTGATGTGGGTCTGATCTATGGGGCAGGAGCTGCTGTGAGACAGATGTGGGTCAGACCTATGGGGCAGGAGCTGCTGTGGGGCTGATGTGGGTCTGATCTATGGGGCAGGAGCTGCTGTGAGACAGATGTGGGTCAGACCTATGGGGCAGGAGCTGCTGTGGGGCTTATGTGGGTCAGATCTATGGGGCAGGAGCTGCTGTGGGGCTGATGTGGGTCAGATCTATGGGGAAGGAGCTGCTGTGGGGCTGATGTGGGTCAGATCTATGGGGCAGGAGCTGTTGTGGGGCTGAAGGGGGTCAGATCTATGGGGCAGGAGCTGCTGTGGGGCTGATGGGGGTCAGATCTATGGGGCAGGAGCTGCTGTGGGGCTGATGTTGGTCTGATCTATGGGGCAGGAGCTGCTGTGCGACAGATGTGGGGCAGATCTATGGGGCAGGTGCTGCTGTGCGACATATGTGGGTCAGATCTATGGGGCAGGATCTGCTGTGGGGCTGATGTGGGAAAGATCTATGGGGCAGGAGATGCTTTGGGGCAGATGTGGGTCTGATCTATGGGGCAGGAGCTGCTGTGCGACAGATGTGGGTCAGATCTATGGGGCAGGTGGTGCTGTGCGACATATGTGGGTCAGATCTATGGGGCAGGATCTGCTGTGGGGCTGATGTGGGAAAGATCTATAGGGCAGGAGCTGCTGTGGGGCTGATGTGGGTCTGATCTATGGGGCAGGAGCTGCTGTGGGGCTGATGTGGGTCAGATCTATGGGGCAGGAGCTGCTGTGGGTCTGATGTGGGTCAGATCTATGGGGCAGGAGCTGTTGTGGGGCTGATGGGGGTCAGATCTATGGGGCAGGAGCTACTGTGGGGCTGATGGGGGTCAGATCTATGGGGCAGGAGCTACTGTGGGGCTGATGTTGGTCTGATCTATGGAGCAGGAGCTGCTGTGCGACAGATGTGGGTCAGATCTATGGGGCAGGAGCTGCTGTGGGGAACATGTGGGTCAGGTCTATGGGGCAGGAGCTGCTGTGGGGCAGATGTGGGTCAGATCTATGGGTCAGCAGCTGCTGTGGGTCTGATGTGGGTCAGATCTATCGGGCAGGAGCTGCTGTGGTGCAGATGTGGGTCAGAGCTATGGGGCAGGAGCTGCTGTGGGGCAGAAGTGGGTAAGATCTATGGGGTAGGAGATGGTGTGTGGCAGATGTGGGTCAGATCTATGGTGTAGGAGCTGCTGTGGGGCTGATGTGGGTCAGATCTATGGGGCAGGAGCTGCTGTGGTTAAGATCTATTTGGCAGGATGTGCTGTGGTGCAGATTTGGGTCAGATCTATGGGGCAGGAGCTGCTGTGTGGCAAATGTGGGTCAGATCTATGGGGCAGGAGCTGCAGTGGAGATGATGTACGTCAGATCTATGGGGCAGGAGCTGCTGTGGGGCTGCTGTGGGTTAGATCTATGGGGCAGGAGCTGTTGTGGGTCATATCTATTGGGCTGCAGCTGCTTTACATATGATGTGTGTCAGATCTATGGGGCAGGAGATGCAGTGGGGCTGATGGGGGTCAGATCTATGGGGCAGGAGCTACTGTGGGGCTGATGTGGGTCAGATCTATGGGGCAAAAGCTGTTGTGGGTCATATCTATTGGGTAGCAGCAGCTTTACATATGATGTGTGTCAGATCTATGTGGCAGGAGCTGCTCTGGGTCTGATGAGGGTCAGATCTATGGGGCAGGATCTGCTGTGGGGCTGATGTGGGAAAGATCTATGGGGCAGGAGATGCTTTGGGGCAGATGAGGGTCAGATCTATGGGGCAGGAGTTGCTGTGGGGATGATGTGGGTCAGATCCTTGGGGCTGAAGCTGCTGTGGGTCATATCTATTGGGCAGCAGCTGCTTTACATATGATGTGTGTCAGATCTATGGGACAGGAGCTGCTGTGGGGCTGATGTTGGAAAGATCTATGGGGCAGGAGATGCTTTGGGGCAGATGTGGGTCTGATCTATGGGGCAGGAGCTGCTGTGCGACAGATGTGGGTCAGATCTATGGGGCAGGTGCTGCTGTGCGACATATGTGGGTCAGATCTATGGGGCAGGATTTGCTGTGGGGCTGATGTGGGAAAGATCTATGGGGCAGGTTCTGCTGTTGGGCTGATGTGGGTCAGATCTATGGGGCAGGAGCTGCTGTGGGGCTGATGTGGGAAAGATCTATGGGGCAGCAGCTGCTGTGGGTCTGATGTGGGTCTGATCTATGGGGCAGGAGCTGCTGTGGGGCTGATGTGGTAAAGATCTATGGGGCAGGAGCTGCTGTGGGGCTGATGTGGGTCTGATCTATGGGGCAGGAGCTGCTGTGGGGCTGATGTGGGTCAGATCTAAGGGGCAGGAGCTCATGTGGGTCTGATGTAGGGCATATCTATGGGGCAGGAGCTGCTGTGGGGCTGATGTGGGTCAGATCCTTGGGGCTGAAGCTGCTGTGGGTCATATCTATTGGGCAGCAGCTGCTTTACATATGATGTGTGTCAGATCTATGGGGCAGGAGCTGCTGTGGGGCTGATGTGGGAAAGATCTATGGGGCAGGAGCTGCTGTGCGACAGATGTGGGTCAGATCTATGGGGCAGGTGCTGCTGTGCGACATATGTGAGTCAGATCTATGGGGCAGGATCTTCTGTGGGGCTGATGTGGGAAAGATCTATGGGGCAGGAGCTGCTGTGAGACAGATGTGGGTCAGATCTATGGGGCAGGAGCTGTTGTGGGGCTGATGTGGGTCTGATCTATGGGGCAGGAGCTGTTGTGGGGCTGATGCGGGTCAGATCTATGGGGCAGGAGCTGCTGTGGGGCTGATGTGGGTCAGATCCTTGGGGCTGAAGCTGCTGTGGGTCATATCTATTGGGCAGCAGCTGCTTTACATATGATGTGTGTCAGATCTATGGGGCAGGATCTGCTGTGGGGCTGATGTGGGTCTGATCTATGAGGAGGAGCTGCTGTGAGACAGATGTGGGTCAGATCTATGGGGCAGGAGCTGCTGTGGGGCTGATGTGTGTCAGATCCTTGGGGTTGAAGCTGCTGTGGGTCATATCTATTGGGCAGCAGCTGCTTTACATATGATGTGTGTCAGATCTATGGGGCAGGATCTGCTGTGGGGCTGATGTGGGTCAGATCTATGGGGCAGGAGCTGATGTGGGTCTGATGTAGGGCATATCTATGGGGCAGGATCTGCTGTGGGTCTGATGTGGGTCAGATCTATGGGGCAGGAGCTGCTGTGGGTCTGATGTGGGTCAGATCTATGGGGAAGGAGCTGCTGTGGGGCTGATGTGGGTCAGATCTATGGGGCAGGAGCTGTTGTGGGGCTGAAGGGGGTCAGATCTATGGTGCAGGAGCTACTGTGGGGCTGATGGGGGTCAGATCTATGGGGCAGGAGCTGCTGTGGGTAAGATCTATGGGGCAGGAACAGATGTGGGCCTGATGTTGGTCAGATTTATGGAGCAGGAGCTGCTGTGTTGCAGATGTTTGTCAGATCTATGGTGCAGGAGCTGCTGTGGGGCTGATGGGTGTTAGATCTATGGGGCAGGAGCTGCTGTGGGGCTGATGTGGGTCAGATCTATGGGGCAGGAGCTGCTGTGTGGCAAATGTGGGTCAGATCTATGGGGCAGGAACTGCAGTGGAGATGATGTACGTCAGATCTATGGGGCAGGAGCTGCTGTGGGGCTGCTGTGGGTTAGATCTATGAGGCAGGAGCTGTTGTGGGGCTGATGGGGGTCAGATCTATGGGGCAGGAGATACTGTGGGGCTGATGGGGGTCAGATCTATGGGGCAGGAGCTACTGTGGGGCTGATGTTGGTCTGATCTATGGGGCAGGAGCTGCTGTGCGACAGATGTGGGTCAGATCTATGGGGCAGGAGCTGCTGTGGGGAACATGTGGGTCAGGTCTATGGGGCAGGAGCTGCTGTGGGGCAGATGTGGGTCAGATCTATGGGTCAGCAGCTGCTGTGGGTCTGATGTGGGTCCGATCTATAGGGCAGGAGCTGCTGTGGGGCTGATGTGGGTCAGATCTATGGGGCAGGAGCTACTGTGGGTCAGATCTATGGGGCAGGAGCTGCTGTGGGTCAGATCTATGGGGCAGGAGCTGCTGTGGGGAACATGTGGGTCAGGTCTATGGGGCAGGAGCTGCTGTGGGGCAGATGTGGGTCAGATCTATGGGTCAGCAGCTGCTGTGGGTCTGATGTGGGTCCGATCTATAGGGCAGGAGCTGCTGTGGGGCTGATGTGGGTCAGATCTATGGGGCAGGAGCTACTGTGGGTCAGATCTATGGGGCAGGAGCTGCTGTGGGTCAGATCTATGGGGCAGGAACAGATGTGGGCCTGATGTTGGTCAGATTTATGGGGTAGGAGCTGCTGTGTTGCAGATGTGGGTCAGATCTATGGTGCAGGAGCTGCTGTGAGGAATGTGGGTCATATCTATGGGGCAGGAGCTGCTGTGAGTCTGATGGGTGTTAGATCTATGGGGCGGAGCTGCTGTGGTGCAGATGTGGGTCAGAGCTATGGGGCAGGAGCTGCTGTGGGGCAGAAGTGGGTAAGATCTATGGGGTAGGAGATGGTGTGTGGCAGATGTGGGTCAGATCTATGGTGTAGGAGCTGCTGTGGGCCTGATGTGGGTCAGATCTATCGGGCAGGATCTGCTGTGGGTCAGATCTATGGGGCAGGAGCTGCTGTGGGGCTGATGTGGGTTAGATCTATGGGGCAGGAGCTGTTGTGGGGCTGATGGGGGTCAGATCTATGGGGAAGGAGCTGCTGTGCGACAGATGTGGGTAAGATCTATGGGGCAGGATCTGCTGTGGGGCTGTTGTGGGAAAGATCTATGGGGCAAGATCTGCTGTGGGTCAGATGTGGGTCAGATCTATGGGGCAGGAGCTGCTGTGTGGCAAATGTGGGTCTGATCTATGGGGCAGGAGCTGCTGTGGGTCAGATCTATGGGGCAGGAACAGATGTGGGCCTGATGTTGGTCAGATTTATGGAGCAGGAGCTGCTGTGTTGCTGATGTGGGTCAGATCTATGGTGTAGGAGCTGCTGTGGGGCAGATGTAGGGCATATCTATGGGGCAGGAGCTGCTGTGAGGCTGATGGGTGTTAGATCTATGGGGAGGAGCTGCTGTGGTGCAGATGTGGGTCTGAGCTATGGGGCAGGAGCTGCTGTGTGGCAGATGTGGGTCAGATCTATGGTGTAGGAGCTGCTGTGGGGCTGATGTGGGTCAGATCTATGGGGCAGGAACTGCTGTGTGGCAGATGTGGGTCAGATCTATGGTGTAGGAGCTGCTGTGGGGCAGATTTGGGTCAGATCTATGGGGCAGGAGCTGCTGTGTGGCAAATGTGGGTCAGATCTATGGGGCAGGAGCTGCAATGGAGATGATGTACGTCAGATCTATGGGGCAGGAGCTGCTGTGGGGCTGCTGTGGGTTAGATCTATGGGGCAGGAGCTGTTGTGGGTCATATCTATTGGGCAGCAGCTGCTTTACATATGATGTGTGTCAGATCTATGGGGCAGGAGATGCAGTGGGTCTGATGGGGGTCAGATCTATGGGGCTGGAGCTACTGTGGGGCTGATGTGGGTCAAATCAATGGGGCAGAGCTGCACTTGGGAACATGTGGTTCAGATCTATGGGGCAGGAGCTGTTGTGGGGCTGATGTGGGTCAGATCTATGGGGCAGGAGCTGTTGTGTGTCATATCTATTGGGCAGCAGCTGCTTTACATTTGATGTGGGTCAGATCTATAGGGCAGGAGCTGCTGTGGGTCATATCTATTGGGCAGCAGCTGCTTTACATATGATGTGTGTCAGATCTATGGGGCAGGAGCTGCTGTGGGGCTGATGTGGGTTAGATCTATGGGGCAGGAGCTGTTGTGGGGCTGATGGTGGTCAGATCTATGGGGCAGGAGCTACTGTGGGGCTGCTTGGGGTCAGATCTATGGGGCAGGAGCTTCTGTGGGGCTGATGTTGGTCTGATCTATGGGGCAGGAGCTGCTGTGCGACAGATGTGGGTCAGATCTATGGGGCAGGTGCTGTTCTGCGACATATGTGGGTCAGATCTATGGGGCAGGATCTGCTGTGGGGCTGATGTGGGAAAGATCTATGGGGCAGGAGCTGCTGTTGGGCTGATGTGGGTCTGATCTATGGGGCAGGAGCTGCTGTGGGGCTGATGTGGGTCAGATCTATGGGGCAGGAGCTGCTGTGGGGCTGATGTGGGAAAGATCTATGGGGCAGGAGCTGCTGTGGGGCTGATGTGGGTCTGATCTATGGGGCAGGAGCTGCAGTGGGGCTGATGTGGGTCAGATCTAAGGGGCAGGAGCTCATGTGGGTCTGATGTAGGGCATATCTATGGGGCAGGATCTGCTGTGGGTCTGATGTGGGTCAGATCTATGGGGCAGGAGCTGCTGTGGGGCTGATGTGGGAAAGATCTATGGGGCAGGAGCTGCTGTGGGGCCGATGTGGGTCTGATCTATGGGGCAGGAGCTGCTGTGGGGCTGATGTGGGAAAGATCTATAGGGCAGGAGCTGCTGTGGGGCTGATGTGGGTCTGATCTATGGGGCAGGAGCTGCTGTGGGGCTGATGTGGGTCAGATCTATGGGGCAGGAGCTGCTGTGGGTCTGATGTGGGTCAGATCTATGGGGCAGGAGCTGCTGTGGGGCTGATGTGGGTCAGATCCTTGGGGCTGAAGCTGCTGTGGGTCATATCTATTGGGCAGCAGCTGCTTTACATATGATGTGTGTCAGATCTATGGGGCAGGAGCTGCTGTGGGGCTGATGTGGGTCAGATCTATGGGGCAGGAGCTGATGTGGGTCTGATGTAGGGCATATCTATGGGGCAGGATCTGCTGTGGGTCTGATGTGGGTCAGATCTATGGGGCAGGAGCTGCTGTGGGTCTGATGTGGGTCAGATCTATGGGGAAGGAGCTGCTGTGGGGCTGATGAGGGTCAGATCTATGGGGCAGGAGCTGTTGTGGGGCTGAAGGGGGTCAGATCTATGGGGCAGGAGCTACTGTGGGGCTGATGGGGGTCAGATCTATGGGGCAGGAGCTACTGTGGGGCTGATGTTGGTCTGATCTATGGGGCAGGAGCTGCTGTGCGACAGATGTGGGGCAGATCTATGGGGCAGGTGCTGCTGTGCGACAGATGTGGGTCAGATCTATGGGGCAGGATCTGCTGTGGGGCTGATGTGGGAAAGATCTATAGGGCAGGAGCTGCTGTGGGGCTGATGTGGGTCTGATCTATGGGGCAGGAGCTGCTGTGGGGCTGATGTGGGTCAGATCTATGGGGCAGGAGCTGCTGTGGGTCTGATGTGGGTCAGATCTATGGGGCAGGAGCTGTTGTGGGGCTGATGTGGGTCATATCTATGGGGCAGGAGCTACTGTGGGGCTGATGGGGGTCAGATCTATGGGGCAGGAGCTACTGTGGGGCTGATGTTGGTCTGATCTATGGGGCAGGAGCTGCTGTGCGACAGATGTGGGTCAGATCTATGGGGCAGGAGCTGCTGTGGGGAACATGTGGGTCAGGTCTATGGGGCAGGAGCTGCTGTGGGGCAGATGTGGGTCAGATCTATGGGTCAGCAGCTGCTGTGGGTCTGATGTGGGTCAGATCTATAGGGCAGGAGCTGCTGTGGTGCAGATGTGGGTCAGAGCTATGGGGCAGGAGCTGCTGTGGGGCAGAAGTGGGTAAGATCTATGGGGTAGGAGATGGTGTGTGGAAGATGTGGGTCAGATCTATGGTGTAGGACCTGCTGTGTAGCTGATGTGGGTCAGATCTATGGGGCAGGAGCTGCTGTGGTTAAGATCTATTTGGCAGTATGTGCTGTGGGGCAGATTTGGGTCAGATCTATGGGGCAGGAGCTGCTGTGTGGCAAATGTGGGTCAGATCTATGGGGCAGGAGCTGCAGTGGAGATGATGTACGTCAGATCTATGGGGCAGGAGCTGCTGTGGGGCTGCTGTGGGTTAGATCTATGTGGCAGGAGCTGTTGTGGGTCATATCTATTGGGCTGCAGCTGCTTTACATATGATGTGTGTCAGATCTATGGGGCAGGAGATGCAGTGGGGCTGATGGGGGTCAGATCTATGGGGCAGGAGCTGCTGTGGGTCTGATGTGGGTCAGATCTATAGGGCAGGAGCTGCTGTGGGTCATATCTATTGGGCAGCAGCTGCTTTACATATGATGTGTGTCAGATCTATGGGGCAGGAGCTACTGTGGGGCTGCTGGGGGTCAGATCTATGGGGCAGGAGCTTCTGTGGGGCTGATGTTGGTCTGATCTATGGGGCAGGAGCTGCTGTGCGACAGATGTGGGTCAGATCTATGGGGCAGGATCTGCTGTGGGGCTGATGTGGGAAAGATCTATGGGGCAGGAGCTGCTGTTGGGCTGATGTTGGTCTGATCAATGGGGCAGGAGCTCCTGTGGGGCTGATGTGGGTCAGATCTATGGGGCAGGAGCTGCTGTGGGGCATATGTGGGTCAGATCTATGGGGCAGGAGCTGCTGTGGGGCTGATGTGGGAAAGATCTATGGGGCAGGAGCTGCTGTGGGGCTGATGTGGGTCTGATCTATGGGGCAGGAGCTGCTGTGGGGCTGATGTGGGAAAGATCTATGGGGCAGGAGCTGCTGTGGGGCTGATGTGGGTCTGATCTATGGTACAGGAGCTGTTGTGGGGCTGATGTGTGTCAGATCTATGGGGCAGGTGATGCTTTGGGGCAGATGTGGGTCTGATCTATGGGGCAGGAGCTGCTGTGCGACAGATGTGGGTCAGATATATGGGGCAGGTGCAGCTGTGCGAAATATGTGTGTCAGATCTATGGGGCAGGATCTGCTGTGGGGCTGATGTGGGAAAGATCTATGGGGCAGGAGCTGCTGTGGGGCTGATGTGGGTCTGATCTATGGGGCAGGAGCTGCTGTGAGACAGATGAGGGTCAGATCTATGGGGCAGGAGCTGCTGTGGGGCTTATGTGGGTCAGATCTATGGGGCAGGAGCTGCTGTGGGGCTGATGTGGGTCAGATCCTTGGGGCTGAAGCTGCTGTGGGTCATATCTATTGGGCAGCAGCTGCTTTACATATGATGTGTGTCAGATCTATGGGGCAGGAGCTGCTGTGGGGCTGATGTGGGTCAGATCTATGGGGCAGGAGCTGATGTGGGTCTGATGTAGGGCATATCTATGGGGCAGGATCTGCTGTGGGTCTGATGTGGGTCAGATCTATGGGGCAGGAGCTTCTGTGGGTCTGATGTGGGTCAGATCTATGGGGAAGGAGCTGCTGTGGGGCTGATGTGGGTCAGATCTATGGGGCAGGAGCTGTTGTGGGGCTGAAGGGGGTCAGATCTATGGGTTAGGAGCTACTGTGGGGCTGATGGGGGTCAGATCTATGGGGCAGGAGCTACTGTGGGGCTGATGTTGGTCTGATCTATGGGGCAGGAGTTGCTGTGCGAAAGATGTGGGGCAGATCTATGGGGCAGGTGCTGCTGTGCGACATATGTGGGTCAGATCTATGGGGCAGGATCTGCTGTGGGGCTGATGTGGGAAAGATCTATGGGGCAGGAGATGCTTTGGGGCAGATGTGGGTCTGATCTATGGGGCAGGAGCTGCTGTGCGACAGATGTGGGTCAGATCTATGGGGCAGGAGCTGCTGTGGGGAACATGTGGGTCAGGTCTAAGGGGCAGGAGCTGCTGTGGGGCAGATGTGGGTCAGATCTATGGGGCAGGAGCTGCTGTGGGGAACATGTGGGTCAGGTCTATGGGGCAGGAGCTGCTGTGGGGCAGATGTGGGTCAGATCTATGGGTCAGCAGCTGCTGTAGGTCTGATGTGGGTCAGATCTATAGGGCAGGAGCTGCTGTGGGGCTGATCTGGGTCAGATCTATGGGGCAGGAGCTGCTGTGGGGCAGATCTATGGGGCAGGAGCTGCTGTGGGTCAGATCTATGGGGCAGGAACAGATGTGGGCCTGATGTTGGTCAGATTTATGGGGTAGGAGCTGCTGTGTTGCAGATGTGGGTCAGATCTATGGTGCAGGAGCTGCTGTGGGGCAGATGTGGGGCATATCTATGGGGCAGGAGCTGCTGTGAGTCTGATGGGTGTTAGATCTATGGGGCGGAGCTGCTGTGGTGCAGATGTGGGTCAGATCTATGGGGCAGGAGCTGCTGTGGGGCTGATGTGGGTTAGATCTATGGGGCAGGAGCTGTTGTGGGGCTGATGGGGGTCAGATCTATGGGGAAGGAGCTGCTGTGCGACAGATGCGGGTAAGATCTATGGGGCAGGATCTGCTGTGGGGCTGTTGTGGGAAAGATCTATGGGGCAGGATCTGCTGTGGGGCAGATGTGGGTCAGATCTATGGGGTAGGAGCTGCTGTGTGGCAAATGTGGGTCAGATCTATGGGGCAGGAGCTGCAATGGAGATGATGTACGTCAGATCTATGGGGCAGGAGCTGCTGTGGGGCTGCTGTGGGTTAGATCTATGGGGCAGGAGCTGTTGTGGGTCATATCTATTGGGCAGCAGCTGCTTTACATATGATGTGTGTCAGATCTATGGGGCAGGAGATGCAGTGGGGCTGATGGGGGTCAGATCTATGGGGCAGGAGCTACTGTGGGGCTGATGTGGGTCAAATCAATGGGGCAGAGCTGCTCTTGGGAACATGTGGGTCAGATCTATGGGGCAGGAGCTGCTGTGGGGCTGATGTGTGTCAGATCTATGGGGCAGGAGCTGTTGTGTGTCATATCTATTGGGCAGCAGCTGCTTTACATATGATATGTGTCAGATCTATGGGGCAGGAGCTGCTGTGGGGCTGATGTGGGTTAGATCTATGGGGCAGGAGCTGTTGTGGGGCTGATGTGGGTCAGATCTATGGGGCAGGAGCTGCTGTGGGGCATATGTGGGTCAGATCTATGGGGCAGGAGCTGCTGTGGGGCTGATGTGGGAAAGATCTATGGGGCAGGAGCTGCTGTGGGGCTGATGTGGGTCTGATCTATGGGGCAGGAGCTGCTGTGGGGCTGATGTGGGAAAGATCTATGGGGCAGGAGCTGCTGTGGGGCTGATGTGGGTCTGATCTATGGTACAGGAGCTGTTGTGGGGCTGATGTGTGTCAGATCTATGGGGCAGGTGATGCTTTGGGGCAGATGTGGGTCTGATCTATGGGGCAGGAGCTGCTGTGCGACAGATGTGGGTCAGATATATGGGGCAGGTGCAGCTGTGCGAAATATGTGTGTCAGATCTATGGGGCAGGATCTGCTGTGGGGCTGATGTGGGAAAGATCTATGGGGCAGGAGCTGCTGTGGGGCTGATGTGGGTCTGATCTATGGGGCAGGAGCTGCTGTGAGACAGATGAGGGTCAGATCTATGGGGCAGGAGCTGCTGTGGGGCTTATGTGGGTCAGATCTATGGGGCAGGAGCTGCTGTGGGGCTGATGTGGGTCAGATCCTTGGGGCTGAAGCTGCTGTGGGTCATATCTATTGGGCAGCAGCTGCTTTACATATGATGTGTGTCAGATCTATGGGGCAGGAGCTGCTGTGGGGCTGATGTGGGTCAGATCTATGGGGCAGGAGCTGATGTGGGTCTGATGTAGGGCATATCTATGGGGCAGGATCTGCTGTGGGTCTGATGTGGGTCAGATCTATGGGGCAGGAGCTTCTGTGGGTCTGATGTGGGTCAGATCTATGGGGAAGGAGCTGCTGTGGGGCTGATGTGGGTCAGATCTATGGGGCAGGAGCTGTTGTGGGGCTGAAGGGGGTCAGATCTATGGGTTAGGAGCTACTGTGGGGCTGATGGGGGTCAGATCTATGGGGCAGGAGCTACTGTGGGGCTGATGTTGGTCTGATCTATGGGGCAGGAGTTGCTGTGCGACAGATGTGGGGCAGATCTATGGGGCAGGTGCTGCTGTGCGACATATGTGGGTCAGATCTATGGGGCAGGATCTGCTGTGGGGCTGATGTGGGAAAGATCTATGGGGCAGGAGATGCTTTGGGGCAGATGTGGGTCTGATCTATGGGGCAGGAGCTGCTGTGCGACAGATGTGGGTCAGATCTATGGGGCAGGTGGTGCTGTGCGACATATGTGGGTCAGATCTATGGGGCAGGATCTGCTGTGGGGCTGATGTGGGAAAGATCTATAGGGCAGGAGCTGTTGTGGGGCTGATGTGGGTCTGATCTATGGGGCAGGAGCTGCTGTGGGGCTGATGTGGGTCAGATCTATGGGGCAGGAGCTGCTGTGGGTCTGATGTGGGTCAAATCTATGGGGCAGGAGACGTTGTGGGGCTGATGGGGGTCAGATCTATGGGGCAGGAGCTACTGTGGGGCTGATAGGGGTCAGATCTATGGGGCAGGAGCTACTGTGGGGCTGATGTTGGTCTGATCTATGGGGCAGGAGCTGCTGTGCGACAGATGTGGGTCAGATCTATGGGGCAGGAGCTGCTGTGGGGAACATGTGGGTCAGGTCTAAGGGGCAGGAGCTGCTGTGGGGCAGATGTTGGTCAGATCTATGGGGCAGGAGCTGCTGTGGGGAACATGTGGGTCAGGTCTATGGGGCAGGAGCTGCTGTGGGGCAGATGTGGGTCAGATCTATGGGTCAGCAGCTGCTGTAGGTCTGATGTGGGTCAGATCTATAGGGCAGGAGCTGCTGTGGGGCTGATGTGGGTCAGATCTATGGGGCAGGAGCTGCTGTGGGGCAGATCTATGGGGCAGGAGCTGCTGTGGGTCAGATCTATGGGGCAGGAACAGATGTGGGCCTGATGTTGGTCAGATTTATGGGGTAGGAGCTGCTGTGTTGCAGATGTGGGTCAGATCTATGGTGCAGGAGCTGCTGTGGGGCAGATGTGGGGCATATCTATGGGGCAGGAGCTGCTGTGAGTCTGATGGGTGTTAGATCTATGGGGCGGAGCTGCTGTGGTGCAGATGTGGGTCAGATCTATGGGGCAGGAGCTGCTGTGGGGCTGATGTGGGTTAGATCTATGGGGCAGGAGCTGTTGTGGGGCTGATGGGGGTCAGATCTATGGGGAAGGAGCTGCTGTGCGACAGATGCGGGTAAGATCTATGGGGCAGGATCTGCTGTGGGGCTGTTGTGGGAAAGATCTATGGGGCAGGATCTGCTGTGGGGCAGATGTGGGTCAGATCTATGGGGTAGGAGCTGCTGTGTGGCAAATGTGAGTCAGATCTATGGGGCAGGAGCTGCAATGGAGATGATGTACGTCAGATCTATGGGGCAGGAGCTGCTGTGGGGCTGCTGTGGGTTAGATCTATGGGGCAGGAGCTGTTGTGGGTCATATCTATTGGGCAGCAGCTGCTTTACATATGATGTGTGTCAGATCTATGGGGCAGGAGATGCAGTGGGGCTGATGGGGGTCAGATCTATGGGGCAGGAGCTACTGTGGGGCTGATGTGGGTCAAATCAATGGGGCAGAGCTGCTCTTGGGAACATGTGGGTCAGATCTATGGGGCAGGAGCTGCTGTGGGGCTGATGTGTGTCAGATCTATGGGGCAGGAGCTGTTGTGTGTCATATCTATTGGGCAGCAGCTGCTTTACATATGATATGTGTCAGATCTATGGGGCAGGAGCTGCTGTGGGGCTGATGTGGGTTAGATCTATGGGGCAGGAGCTGTTGTGGGGCTGATGGGGGTCAGATCTATGGGGCAGGAGCTACTGTGGGGCTGCTGGGGTCAGATCTATGGGGCAGGAGCTTCTGTGGGGCTGATGTTGGTCTGATCTATGGGGCAGGAGCTGCTGTGCGACAGATGTGGGTCAGGTCTATGGGGCAGGTGCTGCTGTGCGACATATGTGGGTCAGATCTATGGGGCAGGATCTGCTGTGGAGCTGATGTGGGAAAGATCTATGGTGCAGGAGCTGCTGTGGGGCTGATGGGTGTTAGATCTATGGGGCAGGAGCTGCTGTGTGGCAGATGTGGGTCAGATCTATGGTGTAGGAGCTGCTGTGGGGCTGATGTGGGTCAGATCTATGGGGCAGGAGCTGCTGTGGTTAAGATCTATTTGGCAGGATCTGCTGTGGGGCAGATTTGGGTCAGATCTATGGGGCAGGAGCTACTGTGTGGCAAATGTGGGTCAGATCTATGGGGCAGGAGCTGCAGTGGAGATGATGTACGTCAGATCTATGGGGCAGGAGCTGCTGTGGGGCTGCTGTGGGTTAGATCTATGGGGCAGGAGCTGTTGTGGGGCTGATGGGGGACAGATCTATGGGGCAGGAGCTACTGTGGGGCTGATGTTGGTCTGATCTATGGGGCAGGAGCTGCTGTGCGACAGATGTGGGCCAGATCTATGGGTCAGCAGCTGCTGTGGGTCTGATGTGGGTCAGATCTATAGGGCAGGAGCTGCTGTGGGGCTGATGTGGGTCAGATCTATGGGGCAGGAGCTGCTGTGGGTCAGATCTATGGGGCAGGAACAGATGTGGGCCTGATGTTGGTCAGATTTATGGGGTAGGAGCTGCTGTGTTGCAGATGTGGGTCAGATCTATGGTGCAGGAGCTGCTGTGGGGCAGATGTGGGGCATATCTATGGGGCAGGAGCTGCTGTGAGTCTGATGGGTGTTAGATCTATGGGGCGGAGCTGCTGTGGTGCAGATGTGGGTCAGAGCTATGGGGCAGGAGCTGCTGTGGGGCAGAAGTGGGTAAGATCTATGGGGTAGGAGACGGTGTGTGGCAGATGTGGGTCAGATCCATGGTGTAGGAGCTGCTGTGGGCCTGATGTGGGTCAGATCTATGGGGCAGGATCTGCTGTGGGTCAGATCTATGGGGCAGGAGCTGCTGTGGGGAACATGTGGGTCAGGTCTATGGGGCAGGAGCTGCTGTGCGACAGATGTGGGTCAGATCTATGGGGCAGGAGCTGCTGTGAGGCCTATGTGGGTCAGATCTATGGGGCAGGAGCTGCTGTGGGGCTGATGTGGGTCAGAATCTTGGGGCTGAAGCTGCTGTGGGTCATATCTATTGGGCAGCAGCTGCTTTACATATGATGTGTGTCAGATCTATGGGGCAGGAGCTGCTGTGGGGCTGATGTGGGTTAGATCTATGGGGCAGGAGCTGTTGTGGGGCTGATGGGGGTCAGATCTATGGGGCAGGAGCTACTGTGGGGCTGATGTGGGTCAAATCAATGGGGCAGAGCTGCTCTTGGGAACATGTGGGTCAGATCTATGGGGCAGGAGCTGCTGTGGGGCTGATGTGGGTCAGATCTATGGGGCAGGAGCTGTTGTGTGTCATATCTATTGGGTAGCAGCTGCTTTACATTTGATGTGGGTCAGATCTATAGGGCAGGAGCTGCTGTGGGTCATATCGATTGGGCAGCAGCTGCTTTACATATGATGTGTGTCAGATCTATGGGGCAGGAGCTGCTGTGGGGCTGATGTTGGTTAGATCTATGGGGCAGGAGCTGTTGTGGGGCTGATGTTGGTCTGATCTATGGGGCAGGAGCTGCTGTGCGACAGATGTGGGTCAGATCTATGGGGCAGGTGCTGCTGTGCGACATATGTGGGTCAGATCTATGGGGCAGGATCTGCTGTGGAGCTGATGTGGGAAAGATCTATGGGGCAGGAGCTGCTGTTGGGCTGATGTGGGTCTGATCTATGGGGCAGGAGCTGCTGTGGGGCTGATGTGGGTCAGATCTATGGGGCAGGATCTGCTGTGGGGCATATGTGGGTCAGATCTATGGGGCAGGAGATGCTGTGGGGCTGATGTGGGAAAGATCTATGGGGCAGGAGCTGCTGTGGGTCTGATGTGGGTCTGATCTATGGGGCAGGAGCTGCTGTTGGGCTGATGTGGGAAAGATCTATGGGGCAGGAGCTGCTTTGGGTCTGATGTGGGTCTGATCTATGGGGCAGGAGCTGCTGTGGGGCTGATGTGGGTCAGATCTATGGGGCAGGAGCTGCTGTGGGTCTGATGTGTGTCAGATCGATGGGGCAGGAGCTGCTGTGGGGTTGATGTGGGTTAGATCTATGGGGCAGGAGCTGCTGTGCGACAGATGTGGGTCAGATCTATGGGGCAGGTGCTGCTGTGCGACATATGTGGGTCAGATCTATGGGGCAGGATCTTTTGTGGGGCTGATGTGGGAAAGATCTATGGGGCAGGAGCTGCTGTGGGGCTGATGTGGGAAAGATCTATGGGGCAGGAGCTGATGTGGGTCTGATGTAGGTCATATCTATGGGGCAGGATCTGCTGTGTGGCAAATGTGGGTCAGATCTATGGGGCAGGAGCTGCTGTGGGTCAGATGTGGGTCAGATCTATGAAGCAGGAGCTGCTGTGGGGCTGATGTGGGTCAGATCTATGGGGCAGGAGATACTGTGGGGCTGATGGGGGTCAGATCTATGGGGCAGGAGCTACTGTGGGGCTGATGATGGTCTGATCTATGGGGCAGGAGGTGCTGTGCGATAGATGTGGGTCAGATCTATGGGGCAGGTGGTGCTGTGCCACATATGTGGGTCAGATCTATGGGGCAGGATCTGCTGTGGGGCTGATGTGGGAATGATCTATAGGGCAGGAGCTGCTGTGGGGCTGATGTAGGTCTGATCTATGGGGCAGGAGCTGCTGTGGGGCTGATGTGGGTCAGATCTATGGGGCAGGAGCTGCTGTGTGTCTGATGTGGGTCAGATCTATGGGGCAGTATCTTTTTTGGGGCTGATGGGGGTCAGATCTATGGGGCAGGAGCTGCTGTGGGGCAGATGTAGGGCTTATCTATGGGGCAGGAGCTGCTGTGAGGCTGATGAGTGTTAGATCTATGGGGAGGAGCTGCTGTGGTGCAGATGTGGGTCAGAGCTAAGGGGCACGAGCTGCTGTGGGGCAGATGTGGGTCAGATCTATGGTGTAGGAGCTGCTGTGGGGCTGATGTGGGTCAGATCCTTGGGGCTGAAGCTGCTGTGGGTCATATCTATTGGGCAGCAGCTGCTTTACATATGATGTGTGTCAGATCTATGGGGCAGGAGCTGCTGTGGGGCTGATGTGGGTTAGATCTATGGGGCAGGAGCTGTTGTGGGGCTGATGGGGGTCAGATCTATGGGGCAGGAGCTGTTGTGGGGCTGATGGGGGTCAGATCTATGGGGCAGGAGCTGCTGTGGGTCTGATGTGGGTAACATCTATGGGGCAGGATCTGCTGTGGGGCTGTTGTGGGAAAGATCTATGGGGCAGGATCTGCTGTGGGGCCGATTTGGGTCAGATCTATGGGGCAGGAGCTGCTGTGTGGCAAATGTGTGTCAGATCTATGGGGCAGGAGCTGCTGTGGGTCAGATCTATGGGGCAGGAACAGATGTGGGCCTGATGTTGGTCAGATTTATGGAGCAGGAGCTGCTTTGTTGCAGATGTGGGTCAGATCTATGGTGCAGGAGCTGCTGTGGGGCAGACGTAGGGCATATCTATGGGGCAGGAGCTGCTGTGAGGCTGATGGGTGTTAGATCTATGGGGAGGAGCTGCTGTGGTGCAGATGTGGGTAGGAGCTATGGGGCAGGAGCTGCTGTGTGGCAGATGTGGATCAGATCTATGGTGTAGGAGCTGCTGTGGGGCTGATGTGGGTCAGATCTATGGGGCAGGAGCTGCTGTGGGGCTGCTGTGGGTTAGATCTATGGGGCAGGAGCTGTTGTGGGTCATATCTATTGGGCAGCAGCTGCTTTACATATGATGTGTGTCAGATCTATGGGGCAGGAGATGCAGTGGGGCTGATGGGGGTCAGATCTATGGGGCAGGAGCTACTGTGGGGCTGATGTGGGTCAAATCAATGGGGCAGAGCTGCTCTTGGGAACATGTGGGTCAGATCTATGGGGCAGGAGCTGCTGTGGGTCTGATGTGGGTAAGATCTATAGGGCAGGAGCTGCTGTGGGTCATATCTATTGGGCAGCAGCTGCTTTACATATGATGTGTGTCAGATCTATGGGGCAGGAGCTACTGTGGGGCTGCTGGGGGTCAGATCTATGGTGCAGGAGCTGCTGTGGGGCTGATGGGTGTTAGATCTATGGGGAGGAGCTGCTGTGGTGCAGATGTGGGTCAGAGCTATGGGGCAGGAGCTGCTGTGTGGCAGATGTGGGTCAGAGCTATGGGGCAGGAGCTGCTGTGTGGCAGATGTGGGTCAGATCTATGGGGCAGGAGCTGCTGTGGTTAAGATCTATTTGGCAGGATCTGCTGTGGGGCAGATTTGGGTCAGATCTATGGGGCAGGAGCTGCAGTGGAGATGATGTACGTCAGATCTATGGGGCAGGAGCTGCTGTGGGGCTGCTGTTGGTTAGATCTATGGGGCAGGAGCTACTGTGGGGCTGATGGGGGTCAGATCTATGGGGCAGGAGCTGCTGTGGGGCTGATGTGGGAAAGATCTATGGGGCAGGTGATGCTTTGGGGCAGATGTGGGTCTGATCTATGGGGCAGGAGCTGCTGTGCGACAGATGTGGGTCAGATTTATGGGGCAGGTGCGGCTGTGCGACATATGTGGGTCAGATCTATGGGGCAGGATCTGCTGTGGGGCTGATGGGGGAAAGATCTATGGGGCAGGAGCTGCTGTGGGGCTGATGTGGGTCTGATCTATGGGGCAGGAGCTGCTGTGGGGCTGATGTGGGTCATATCTATGGGGCAGGAGCTGCTGTGGGGCATATGTGGGTCAGATCTATGGGGCAGGAGCTTCTGTGGGGCTGATGTGGGAAAGATCTATGGGGCAGGAGCTGCTGTGGGTCTGATGTGGGTCTGATCTATGGGGCAGGAGCTGCTGTGGGGCTGATGTGGGAAAGATCTATGGGGCAGGAGCTGCTGTGGGGCTGATGTGGGTCTGATCTAAGGGGCAGGAGCTGCTGTGCGACAGATGTGGGTCAGATCTATGGGGCAGGAGCTGCTGTGGGGCCTATGTGAGTCAGATCTATGGGGCAGGAGCTGCTGTGGGGCTGATGTGGGTCAGATCCTTGGGGCTGAAGCTGCTGTGGGTCATATCTATTGGGCAGCAGCTGCTTTACATATGATGTGTGTCAGATCTATGGGGCAGGAGCTGCTGTGGGGCTGGTGTGGGTCAGATCTATGGGGCAGGAGCTGATGTGGGTCTGATGTAAGGCATATCTATGGGGCAGGAGCTGCTGTGGGTCTGATGTGGGTCAGATCTATGGGGCAGGAGCTGCTGTGGGTCTGATGTGGGTCAGATCTATGGGACAGGAGCTGCTGTGTGGCAGATGTGGGTCAGATCTATGGGGCAGGAGCTGTTGTGGGGCTGATGGGGGTCAGATCTATGGGGCAGGAGATACTGTGGGGCTTATGGGGGTCAGATCTATGGGGCAGGAGCTGCTGTGGGGCTGATGTTGGTCTGATCTACGGGGCAGGAGCTGCAGAGGCGATGATGTAGGTCAGATCTATGGGGCAGGAGTTGCTGTGGGGCAGATGAGGGACATATCTATGGTGCAAAATCTGCTGTTGGACTCATGTGGTTCAGATCTATGAGTTTGGAGCTGCTGTGGGGCACATGTGGGTCAGATCTATTGGCCAGGTGCTGCTGCGGGGCTGATTTGGGTCAGATCTATGGGGCAGGAGATGCTTTGGGTCAGATCTATGTGGCAGGAGCTGCTGTGGGGAACATGTGGGTCAGGTCTATGGGTCAGCAGCTGCTGTGGGGCAGATGTGGGTCAGATCTATGGGTCAGCAGCTGCTGTGGGTCTGATGTGGGTCAGATCTATAGGGCAGGAGCTGCTGTGGGGCTGATGTGGGTCAGATCTATGGGGCAGGAGCTGCTGTGGGTCAGATCTATGGGGCACGAGCTGCTGTGGGTCAGATCTATGGGGCAGGAAGAGATGTGGGCCTGATGTTTGTCAGATTTATGGAGCAGGAGCTGCTGTGTTGCAGATGTGGGTCAGATCTATGGTGCAGGAGCTGCAGTGGGGCAGATGTAGGGCTTATCTATGGGGCAGGAGCTGCTGTGGGGCTGATGGGTGTTAGATCTATGGGGAGGAGCTGCTGTGGTGCAGATGTGGGTCAGAGCTATGGGGCAGGAGCTGCTGTGGGGCAGAAGTGGGTAAGATCTATGGGGTAGGAGATGGTGTGTGGCAGATGTGGGTCAGATCTATGGTGTAGGAGCTGCTGTGGGGCTGATGTCGGTCAGATCTATGGGGCAGGAGCTGCTGTGGTTAAGATCTATTTGGCAGGATCAGCTGTGGGGCAGATTTGGGTCAGATCTATGGGGCAGGAGCTGCTGTGGTTAAGATCTATTTGGCAGGATCTGCTGTGGGGCAGATGTGGGTCAGATCTATGAGGCAGGAGCTGCACTGGAGATGATGTACGTCAGATCTATGGGGCAGGAGCCGATGTGGGGCTGCTGTGGGTTAGATCTATGGGGCAGGAGCTACTGTGGGGCTGATGGGGGTCAGATCTATGGGGCAGGATCTGCTGTGGGGCTGATGTGGGAAAGATCTATGGGGCAGGTGATGCTTTGGGGCAGATGTGGGTCTGATCTATGGGGCAGGAGCTGCTGTGCGACAGATGTGGGTCAGATTTATGGGGCAGGTGCTGCTGTGCGACATATGTGGGTCAGATCTATGGGGCAGGATCTGCTGTGGGGCTGATGGGGGAAAGATCTATGGGGCAGGAGCTGCTGTGGGGCTGATGTGGGTCTGATCTATGGGGCAGGAGCTGCTGTGGGGCTGATGTGGGTCATATCTATGGGGCAGGAGCTGCTGTGGGGCATATGTGGGTCAGATCTATGGGGCAGGAGCTTCTGTGGGGCTGATGTGGGAAAGATCTATGGGGCAGGAGCTGCTGTGGGTCTGATGTGGGTCTGATCTATGGGGCAGGAGCTGCTGTGGGGCTGATGTGGGAAAGATCTATGGGGCAGGAGCTGCTGTGGGGCTGATGTGGGTCTGATCTATGGGGCAGGAGCTGCTGTGGTGCTGATGTGGGTCAGATCTATTTGGCAGGATCTGCTGTGGGGCTGATGTGGGAAAGATCTATGGAACAGGAGCTGCTGTGGGGCTGATGTGGGTCTGATCTATGGGGCAGGAGCTGCTGTGCGACAGATGTGGGTCAGATCTATGGGGCAGGAGCTGCTGTGGGGCCTATGTGAGTCAGATCTATGGGGCAGGAGCTGCTGTGGGGCTGATGTGGGTCAGATCCTTGGGGCTGAAGCTGCTGTGGGTCATATCTATTGGGCAGCAGCTGCTTTACATATGATGTGTGTCAGATCTATGGGGCAGGAGCTGCTGTGGGGCTGGTGTGGGTCAGATCTATGGGGCAGGAGCTGATGTGGGTCTGATGTAGGGCATATCTATGGGGCAGGAGCTGCTGTGGGTCTGATGTGGGTCAGATCTATGGGGCAGGAGCTGCTGTGGGTCTGATGTGGGTCAGATCTATGGGACAGGAGCTGCTGTGTGGCAGATGTGGGTCAGATCTATGGGGCAGGAGCTGTTGTGGGGCTGATGGGGGTCAGATCTATGTGGCAGGAGATACTGTGGGGCTTATGGGGGTCAGATGTATGGGGCAGGAGCTGCTGTGGGGCTGATGTTGGTCTGATCTACGGGGCAGGAGCTGCAGAGGCGATGATGTAGGTCAGATCTATGGGGCAGGAGTTGCTGTGGGGCAGATGAGGGACATATCTATGGTGCAAAATCTGCTGTTGGACTGATGTAGGTCAGATCTATGAGTTTGGAGCTGCTGTGGGGCACATGTGGGTCAGATCTATGGGCCAGGAGCTGCTGCGGGGCTGATTTGGGTCAGATCTATGGGGCAGGAGATGCTGTGGGTCTGATGTGGGTCAGATCTATGGGGCAGGAGCTGCTGTGGGGCTGATGGGGGTCAGATCTATGGGGCAGGAGCTGCTGTGGGTCAGATCTATGGGGCAGGAACAGATGTGGGCCTGATGTTGGTCAGATTTATGGAGCAGGAGCTGCTGTGTTGCAGATGAGGGTCAGATCTATGGTGCAGGAGCTGCTGTGGGGCAGATGTAGGGCATATCTATGGGGCAGGAGCTGCTGTGAGGCTGATGGGTGTTAGATCTACGGGGAGGAGCTGCTGTGGTGCAGATGTGGGTCAGAGCTATGGGGCAGGAGCTGCTGTGTGGCAGATGTGGGTCAGATCTATGGGGCAGGAGCTGCAGTGGAGATGATGTACGTCAGATCTATGGGGCAGAAGCTGCTGTGGGGCTGCTGTGGGTTAGATCTATGGGGCAGGAGCTACTGTGGGGCTGATGGGGGTCAGATCTATGGGGCAGGAGCTACTGTGGGCCTGATGTTGGTCTGATCTATGGGGCAGGAGCTGCTGTGGTTAAGATCTATTTGGCAGGATCTGCTGTGGGGCAGATTTGGGTCAGATCTATGGGGCAGGAGCTGCAGTGGAGATGATGTACGTCAGATCTATGGGGCAGGAGCTACTGTGGGGCTGATGTTGGTCTGATCTATGGGGCAGGAGCTGCTGTGCGACAGATGTGGGTCAGATCTATGGGGCAGGATATGCTGTGGGGCTGATGTGGGAAAGATCTATGGGGCAGGAGATGCTTTGGGGCAGATGTGGGTCTGATCTATGGGGCAGGAGCTGCTGTGGGGCTGATGTGGGTCAGATCCTTGGGGCTGAAGCTGCTGTGGGTCATATCTATTGGGCAGCAGCTGCTTTACATATGATGTGTGTCAGATCTATGGGGCAGGAGCTGCTGTGGGTCTGATGTGGGTCAGATCTATGGGGCAGGAGCTGCTGTGGGGCATATGTGGGTCAGATCTATGGGGCAGGAGATGCTGTGGTGCATATGTGGGTCAGAGCTATGGGGCAGGAGCTGCTGTGGGGCATATGTGGGTCAGATCTATGGGGCAGGAGCTGCTGTGGGGCATATGTGGGTCAGATCTATGGGGCAGGAGCTGCTGTGGGGCATATGTGGGTCAGATCTATGGGGCAGGAGCTGCTGTGGGGCTGATGTGGGTCTGATCTATGGGGCAGGAGCTGCTGTGGGGCTGATGTGGGAAAGATCTATGGGGCAGGAGCTGCTGTGGGGCTGATGTGGGTCAGATCTATGGGGCAGGAGCTGCTGTGGGTCTGATGTGGGTCAGATCTATGGGGCAGGAGCTGCTGTGGGGCTGATGTGGGTCAGATCCTTGGGGCTGAAGCTGCTGTGGGTCATATCTATTGGGCAGCAGCTGCTTTACATCTGATGTGTGTCAGACCTATGGGGCAGGAGCTGCTGTGGGGATGATGTGGGTTAGATCTATGGGGCAGGAGATGCTGTGGGGATGATGTGAGTTAGATCTATGGGGCAGGAGCTGCTGTGGGGCTGATGTGGGTCAGATCCTTGGAACTGAAGCTGCTGTGGGTCATATTGATTGGGCAGCAGCTGCTTTACATATGATGTGTGTCAGATCTATGGGGCAGGAGCTGCTGTGGGTCTGATGTGGGTCAGATCTATGGGGCAGGAGCTGCTGTGGGGCTGATGTGGGTTAGATCTATGGGGCAGGAGATACTGTGGGGCTGATGGGGGTCAGATCTATGGGGCAGGAGCTACTGTGGGGCTGATGTTGGTCTGATCTTTGGGGCAGGAGCTGATGTGCGACAGATGTGGGTCAGATCTATGGGGCAGGTGCTGCTGTGCGACATATGTGGGTCAGATCTATGGGGCAGGATCTGCTGTGGGGCTGATGTGGGAAAGATCTATGGGGCAGGAGATGCTTTGGGGCAGATGTGGGTCAGATCAATGGGGCAGGATATGCTGTGGGGCTGATGTGGGAAAGATCTATAGGGCAGGAGCTACTGTGGGGCTGATGTGGGTCTGATCTATGGGTCTGGAGCTGCTGTGGGGCTGATGTGGGTCAGATCTATGGGGCATGAGCTGCTGTGGGGCATATGTGGGTAAGATCTATGGGGCAGGAGCTGTTGTGGGTCTGATGTGGGTCAGATCTATGGGGCAGGAGCTGTTGTGGGGCTAATGGGGGTCAGATCTATGGGGCAGGAGATACTGTGGGGCTGCTGTGGGTTAGATCTATGGGGCAGGAGCTACTGTGGGGCTGATGGGGGTCAGATCTATGGGGCAGGAGCTACTGTGGGGCTGATGTTGGTCTGATCTATGGGGCAGGAGCTGCTGTGCGACAGATGTGGGTCAGATCTATGGGGCAGGAGCTGCTGTGGGGAACATGTGGGTCAGGTCTATGGGGCAGGAGCTGCTGTGGGTCTGATGTGGGTCAGATCTATAGGGCAGGAGCTGCTGTGGGGCTGATGTGGGTCAAATCTATGGGGCAGGAGCTACTGTGGGTCAGATCTATGGGGCAGGAGCTGCTGTGGGTCAGATCTATGGGGCAGGAACAGATGTGGGCCTGATGTTGGTCAGATTTATGGGGCAGGAGCTGCTGTGTTGCTGATGTGGGTCAGATCTATGGTGCAGGAGCTACTGTGGGGCTGATGTGGGTCAGATCTATGGGGCAGGAGCTTCTGTGGGGAACATGTGGGTCAGGTCTATGGGGCAGGAGCTGCTGTGGGGCAGATGTGGGTCAGATCTATGGGTCAGCAGCTGCTGTGGGTCTGATGTGGGTCAGATCTATGGGGCAGGAGCTGCTGTGGGGCTGATGTGGGTCAGATCTATGGGGCAGGAGCTGCTGTGGGTCAGATCTATGGGGCAGGAACAGATGTGGGCCTGATGTTGGTCAGATTTATGGAGCAGGAGCTGCTGTGTTGCAGATGTGGGTCAGATCTATGGTGCAGGAGCTGCTGTGGGGCAGATGTAGGGCATATCTATGGGGCAGGAGCTGCTGTGAGGCTGATGGGTGTTAGATCTATGGGGAGGAGCTGCTGTGGTGCAGATGTGGGTCAGAGCTATGGGGCAGGAGCTGCTGTGGGGCAGAAGTGGGTAAGATCTATGGGGTAGGAGATGGTGTGTGGCAGATTTGGGTCAGATCTATGGTGTAGGAGCTGCTGTGGGGCTGATGTGGGTCAGATCTATGGGGCAGGAGCTGCTGTGGGTCAGATCTATGGGGCAGGAACAGATGTGGGCCTGATGTTGGTCAGATTTATGGAGCAGGAGCTGCTGTGTTGCAGATGTGGGTCAGATCTATGGTGCAGGAGCTGCTGTGGGGCTGATGTAGGGCTTATCTATGGGGCAGGAGCTGCTGTGAGGCTCATGGGTGTTAGATCTATGGGGAGGAGCTGCTGTGGTGCAGATGTGGGTCAGAGCTATGGGGCAGGAGCTGCTGTGTGGCAGATGTGGGTCAGATCTATGGGGCAGGAGCTGCTGTGGTTAAGATCTATTTGGCAGGATCTGCTGTGGGGCAGATTTGTGTCAGATCTATGGGGCAGGAGCTGCTGTGGAGATGATGTACGTCAGATCTATGGGGCAGGAGCTGCTGTTGGGCTGCTGTGGGTTAGATCTATGGGGCAGGAGCTACTGTGGGGCTGATGGGGGTCAGATCTATGGGGCAGGAGCTACTGTGGGGCTGATGTTGGTCTGATCTATGGGGCAGGAGCTGCTGTGCGACAGATGTGGGTCAGATCTATGGGGCAGGTGCTGCTGTGCGACATATGTGGGTCAGATCTATGGGGCAGGATCTGCTGTGGGGCTGTTGTGGGAAAGATCTATGGGGCAGGAGATGCTTTGGGGCAGATGTGGGTCAGATCTATGGGGCAGGAGTTGCTGTGGGCAATATGTCGGTCCGATCTATTGGGCAGGAGCTGCTGTGGGGCGCATGTGAATCAGGTCTATGGGGCAGGAGCTGCTGTGGGTCAGATTGTCATGGTTTAATAATGTTGTAATTTTGCTATCAGTATTCCACATCATAACATCATATAAAGCATGGATAATTTTACTGAATCTGCAACTTACAGAAGAAGACTACATCTCCCAGAGAGCAACACGATGGGTCACGGGACCTGGACTCTATATTAACTCTGTCGCAGAACAGACTGACGTCTTTCGAGTTCTGGCGTTCAGGGCAGTGTGTGGGAGCCTTCAGCCGTTCGCCCAGATTCACAGTAGGCCTCTCGGTTACGGGACTCATTCTCTCTCCTATTTTGCTTGATTCATTAGCTCAATTTTCAATTATATTGTATTCTATTGTGTTATCCTGTATTTCGATATAGTATTTAGTAAATAAGTGTGCCTCCTTACATCGTTGCCGCTGTTTTCTTAATTAACTTTTTCTTTTCGGCTGAGGGCCCTTCAGGGGCCCACGGCCCTTGTCACGGACGCAGGTGGATTTTTCGTTCAAACCGTGACAGATTTGGTAGCAGAGGATGGTTCCACTGTTGCAGCCACCCCCATAAGGCATTTGCCACCATCCATGAATCAGTATAAAGATGAAGCATTGGCCACCTCTCCCGTTCAGCCACATCTAAAGCCAGCTGAACAGCCTTTACCTCTGCAAATTGACTTGATTCTCCTTTACCTTCAGTGGCCTCTGCAACTTGTTGTGTGGGGCTCCATACAGCAGCTTTCCATCTGCGATGCTTCCCTACAATACGACATGATCCGTCTGTGAATAGGGCAAATTACTTTTCGTTTTCTGGTAGCTCATTGTATGGTGGTGCCTCTTTAGCACGTGATACCTCTTCTGTAGGTGGTGTTTCAATTTTTTTACTCTCAGGCCAGTCCATGATCACTTCTAGAATTCCAGGACGGCTGAGTTTTCCCATTCGAGCTCGTTGAGTAATTAATGAAATCCACTTACTCCAAGTGGCATCAGTAGCATGATGGGTGGAGGGAACCTGTCCTTTAAACATCCAGTTTATTACTGGCAAGCGAGGTGCTAGAAGAAGCTGAACCTCTGTCCCAACTACTTCAGAAGCAGCCCGAACCCCCTCATACACGGCTAAGATCTCCTTCTTAGTCGGAGTGTAGCGCTCCTCAGACCCTTTATATGCTTGACTCCAAAATCCTAGCGGTCGGCCTCGGATCCTCACATCCTGCCCCGTCCGTACTGGCCCCAAGGCCACGGCACGGGCTATTTCTTGTTTTATCTGCTCAAAAGCCTGCTGCTGCTCAGGACCCCATGAGAAATTATTCTTCTTCTGTGTTACCTGATAGAGGGGGCTCACTATGTGGCTGTAGTTTGGGACATGCATTCTCCAAAAGCCCACTACTCCCAGAAAAGATTGGGTCTCTGTCTTGTCGGTGGGCGGAGACATAGCAGTGATTTTGTCAATCACATCTGCTGGGATGTGACGACGTCCATCTTGCCATTTTATACCTAAGAACTGGATTTCCTGGGCAGGCCCCTTCACCTTGCTGCGCTTAATGGCAAAACCAGCTTTCAAAAGAATTTGGATTATCTGTTTCCCTTTCTTGAAAACCTCTGCTGCTGTATGGCCCCACACTACAATATCATCAATATACTGCAAGTGCTCAGGAGCATCACCCTGTTCCAAAACAGCTTGGATCAATCCATGGCAAATTGTTGGGCTGTGCTTCCACCCTTGAGGTAAACGGTTCCAGGTGTACTGAATACCTCTCCAGGTAAAAGCAAACTGTGGCCTACATTTTGCAGCCAATGGGATGGAAAAGAAGGCATTAGCAATGTCAATGGTGGCATACCACCTAGCTTCTTTTGACTCCAGTTCATACTGGAGTTCTAGCATGTCTGGTACAGCAGCACTTAATGGAGGTGTGACTTCATTCAGGCCATGGTAATCCACCGTCAGCCTCCATTCCCCACTGGTTTTACACACTGGCCATATGGGGCTGTTAAAAGGCGAGTGAGTTTTGCTAATCACTCCCTGATTCTCTAATTGGCGAATTAGCTTGTGAATGGGGAGCAATGAGTCCCTATTGGTGCGGTACTGCCGTCTGTGAACCACTCTGGTGACAATTGGTACCTCTTGGTCTTTTACCTGGTGCAACGTCCCAGCACCTGCTGGGAGACCCGGCGCTCGCTGCGTTGCTTCCGTCCTCCGTTCGGGGGGTTCCGTGCGCCGGCGCCGGCGCGTGGAAAAGGGGGTGTGCGGCTGGTCGCGCGCGGGCGCGTGCCAGGCCCCCTTTCGCCCGGTTTTTCCCCATCCATCCATCCATCCATGCATCCACCTTCCAGCTTCGTGGCGGCGCGGGGTAGACCTGGGCGACCATCCACCCGCTCGATCGGCGGGTGCAGTTTCCCGTCCGTGCCGCGGGTAGACGTGTCGGCCGTAGCCGCGCGTCACGCAGCTGTGTCAAGCGGTAAGGGTACGACGAACGGCCAGCCGCCCCCCGACCCGACCCGACCCGACCCGACCCGATTTGACCGCTTCCGCCCTTGACCCACCCCCATCTTTATTATTTATTTTACGACATTTTACGATCTATCTGTACTTTTGACACCTCTTCTCTCTACTTTTCTTTGACTTCTGCCTTCCCTTTCCTTCCTTCCCTTCCCTTCCCTTCCCTTCCCCTTCCTTCCCTTCCCTTCCCTTCCTTCCCTTCCCTTCCCTTCCCTTCCTTCCTCCCTTCCCTTTCCCTTCCCTTCCCTTCCTCTCCTTCCTTCCCTTCCTTCCCTTCCCTTCCCTTTCCCTTCCCTTCCTTCTCTTCCCTTCTCTTCTCTTCCCTTCTCCTTTTTCCTCTTCCTTCTCTCCTTCCTTCCCTTCCCTTCCCTTCCCTTCCTTCCCTTCCCTTCCTTCCTCCCTTCCCTTCCCTTCCCTTCCCTTCCCTTCCCTTCCCTCCTTCCCTTCCCCTTCCCTTCCTTCCCTTCCCTTCCCTTCCCTTCCCTTCCCTTCCCTTCCCTTCCCTTCCCTTCCTTCCCGCCTCCCTTCCCTTCCCTTCCCTTCCCTTCCCTTCCCTTCCCTTCCCTTCCCTTCCCTTCCCTTCCCTTCCCTTCTCCTTCCCTTCCCTTCCCCTTCCCTTCCCTCCTTCCCTTCCTTCCCTTCCCTTCCCTTCCCTTCCTTCCCTTCCTTCCCTTCCCTTCTCTTCTCTTCCCTTCTCTTCTCTTCCCTTCTTTTCCCTTCTCTTCTTTTCTCTTCTCTTCTCTTCCTTCCCTTCTCTTCCCTTCCCTTCCCTTCCCTTCTCTTCTCTTCTCTTCTCTTCTCTTCTCTTCTCTTCTCTTCCTCTTCTCTTCTCTTCTCTTCTCTTCTCTTCTCTTCTCTTCTCTTCTCTTCTCTTCTCTTCTCTTCTCTTCTCTTCTCTTTCTCTTCTCTTCTCTTCTCTCTTCTCTTCTCTTCTCTTCTCTTCTCTTCTCTCTCTTCTCTTCTCTTCTCTTTCTCTTCTCTTCTCTTCTCTTCTCCTCTCTTCTCTTCTCTTCTCTTCTCTTCTCTTCTCTTCTCTTCTCTTCTCTTCTCTTCTCTTCTCTTCTCTTCTCTTCTCTTCTCTTCTCTTCTCTTCTCTTCTCTTCTCTTCTCTTCTCTTCTCTTCTCTTCTCTTCTCTTCTCTTCTCTTCCTCTTCTCTTCTCTTCTCTTCTCTTCTCTTCTCTTCCCTTCCCTTCCCTTCTCTTCCCTACCCTTCTTCTCTTTCACCTCGTCGCCCGCGTGTGAGTAGGCCCGGCCCGGCCTGGACCGGCACGGCCTCTGTCACGAAGAAGGGGGTCGCTTGCGTGGCCGGGGGTCCGCGGCGGGGTTGCGGGTATGCGGGTAGACCTGGCTGCCAGCGCCTGATCTTCCCGGCCCCGCGTCCGTCTTCCACCTTCCCCCCCCCCCAGTTTACACCGCACGAGCGGGAACCCGACCCGTACCCGACGGCGGCCCGCCTCCGCCTGCCCCCACCCCGGCCCTCGCCCACAACCCACCCTCTCCCGGACGCATCTCGCCCGACCGGCCCGCAACCGTGTTTTTTTGTTTGTTTGTCTTTGTTTTTGTTTTTCTTTTTTTTTTGTTTGGTCGGTCACTCGCTCGGTTATTTGTTTGGACCCAATTGGCCCGTTTGGTTTTTTTCTTTTCTTTCCTTTTTCCGCCGGGGTGCTCCTGACGGCTCGGCCCAATGGCGGCTCGACTCGGCGACCGGAGCCCGCCAAAACGCCTCGCCACCCCCGAGCCCCACCGCCACCACCGCCACCACCGCCACCACCTCCTCCTCCTGCCGAAAATCCCACGTACCGTTCCACCTCATCTGCCGGCTGGGAGAGAGGCTAGGCGCGAACCCCGCTGGGGACGCGGCCGCCTCTCGCCGGACCACCTCTCGCCGCTGCCGTCTTCCCGCCACTCTTTCGCCATCCCTCGCCACGCGGCCTGCCCGCAGTCCGGATATCCGACCCGAACGGACCTTGGTGGGCGGGGCCCGCGCACGCGCCCACGCTCTTCCTGCAGAGCCGGGGAGGCGGGGGGGGCGGGGCGGCTTTTTCAAAATCTAAAAAAGGGGAAAGTAAAGAAGAACCCACGAGAAAAACAAACAAACAAACAAACAAACAAACAAACGGAAAATAATAAAACCGAGAGGGCGCGTGGGGGCACGGACAAACAATCGAACGGACCAAAGTACGAACGAACGGACGAACAAACAAACACGCAGACAAAAGGGCAAAACCGCGGTGGCGGTGGCGGGACGGCCAGCTTCAAGCAAGGCCGAACCGAGAAGCCCATGAGCGCCCCGACCCGGCGAACAGCGGCCGGCTCATACGTGCACCCTGGTCGTTCCGCGGCTGCGGCCGAGTGGCATCTCCGTGGCGCCTCCGGTGCTCCGGCACGGTCAACACGGCTCGACCCCTGGCCATCGCGGCTCGAGTGCGCCGGCACGGTCCAGCCTCTCCTGGCGGGCTCCACTCGGCTCGGACATTCCGCGGAAGTGGCCAAGTGTCGCACTCGTGGCGGCTCCTCTGCGCTGGCACTGTCTACCTGGCTCCGAGCGTCTCCGGAGGGTGGGGGGAGGGGGGGGGGGGCACGGCGCTCCAGGCGGACTCAGCTCGGCTCGGACGTTCCGCGGAAGTGGCCAAGTGCCCCTCTTGTGGGGGGGGGGGAAGACGGGGGGGGTGGAAGGGAGAGTAAGGGAGGGGGGGGGCACGGCATCGGCGGCTAGGCGTCGCTGCCCATGCGGCTCGACTAGGTCGGCACGGTCTACCCGGCTCCGAGCAAGCCGTGGTGATCGGCGGCTGCTGCTAGAGGTCGCTGCCTATGCGGCTCGACTAGGTCGGCACGGTCTACCCCGCTCCGAGCGGGCCGTGGTGCTCGGCGGCGGCTGCTAGAGGTCGCTGCCTATGCGGTTCGACTAGGTCGGCACGGTCTACCCCGCTCCGAGTGGGCCGTGGTGCTCGGCGGCGGCTGCTAGAGGTCGCTGCCCGTGCGGCTTGCGTGTAGCTGACAGGTCTTCCCGCTCTCGGCCAGGCTTTGCCGCCCTGTGAGATGGGGGGGCGCTAAAGCTCCGGAGCTTGCTGGGGGGTCGCTGTAGTTTCTTACCTACCGCTACGTCGACGTAGAGCGCCGCTTACTCTCGGCGCCGCTGCCGGTAGTCGGAGCCGTTCTTTTCCGAAGCCGTTTTTTCTTACGCCTTCCTTTTTCGTCTGCAGGAGCGAGCGCGTGCTCGTCTCCAGAGGCGGCAACGAGCGGGCGCAGGCGAGCGCGGTTGAGCGCCGGGCTGTGGAGCTTTTCGGTTGCGGCTTCCCGCCGCTCTTTCGCCATCCCTCGCTACCCGGCCTGCCCGCAGTCCGGATTTCAGGCTCGAACGGACCCCGCTCAAGTGCGCCGGCACGGTCCAACCGCTCCCGGCGGGCACCGCTCGGCTCGGACGTTCCTCGGAATCAGCCAAATGTCGCTCCCGTGGCGTCTCCGCAGGCAAAAACGCATAGCCGGCGCCGCAAAGCTCGCGAGCCGCACCGAGACGGGGAAACCGTGCCGTGGAGCAGCTGTGGGGCTGATGTGGGTGAGATCTATGGGGTAGGAGCTGCTGTGCGGCTGATGTGGGTCAGATCTATGGGCAGGAGCTGATGTAGGGAAGATTTGGGTCTGATCTATGGGTTACGAACTGCTGTGGATCAGATCTATGGGGCAGGAGCAGCTGTGGGGCACATGTGGGTCAGATCTATGGGTTGGGTGCTTCTTTGGGGAAAATGTGGGTCAGATCTATGGGGCAGGAGCTGCTGTGGGTCAGATGTGGGTCAGATCTATAGGGCAGGAGCTGCTGTGGGTCATATCTATTGGGCAGCAGCTGCTTTACATATGATGTGTGTCAGATCTATGGGGCAGGAGCTGCTGTGGGGCTGATGTGGGTTAGATCTATGGGGCAGGAGCTGTTGTGGGGCTGATGGGGGTCAGATCTATGGGGCAGGAGCTGCTGCGGGGCTGATTTGGGTCAGATCTATGGGTCAGCAGCTGCTGTGGGTCTGATGTGGGTCAGATCTATGGGGCAGGAGCTGCTGTGGGGCTGATGTGGGTAAGATCTATGGGGCAGGAGATGCTGTGGGTCAGATCTATAAGGCAGGAGCTGCTGTGGGGAACATGTGGGTCAGGTCTATGGGGCAGGAGCTGCTGTGGGGCAGATGTGGGTCAGATCTATGGGTCAGCAGCTGCTGTGGGTCTGATGTGGGTCAGATCTATGGGGCAGGAGCTGCTGTGGGGCTGATGTAGGTAAGATCTATGGGGCAGGAGCTGATGTGGGTCAGATCTATGGGGCAGGATTAGATGTGGGCCTGATGTTGGTCAGATTAATGGAGCAGGAGCTGCTGTGTTGCAGATGTGGGTCAGATCTATGGGGCAGGAGCTGCTGTGGGTCAGATCTATGGGGCAGGAACAGATGTGGGCCTGATGTTGGTCAGATATATGGAGCAGGAGCTGCTGTGTTGCAGATGTGGTCAGATCTATGGGGCAGGAGCTGCTGTGGTTAAGATCTATTTGGCAGGATCTGCTGTGGGGCAGATTTGGGTCAGATCTATGGGGCAGGAGCAGCAGTGGGGCAGATGTGGTCAGATCTATGGGTCAGGAGCTGCAGTGGAGATGATGTACGTCAGTTCTATGGGGCAGGAGCTGCTGTGGGGCAGCTGTGTGTCAGATCAATGGGGCTGAAGCTTCTGTGGGTCATATCTATTGGGCAGCAGCTGCTTTACATATGATTTGTGTCAGATCTATGGGGCAGGAGCTGCAGTGGGGCTAATGGGGGTCAGATCTATGGGGCAGGAGCTACTGTAGGGCTGATGTGGGTCAAATCAATGGGGCAGATCTGCTCTTGGGAACATGTGGGTCAGATCTATGTGGCAGGAGCTCCTGTGGTGCAGATGTGGGTCAGAGCTATGGGGCAGGAGCTGCTGTGTGGCAGATGTGGGTCAGATCTATGGTGTAGGAGTTGCTGTGGGGCTGATGTGGGTCAGATCTATGGGGCAGGAGCTGTTTTGGGGCTGATGTGGGTCAGATCTATGGGGCAGGTGCTGCTGTGCGACATATGTGGTTCAGATCTATGGGGCAGGATCTGCTGTGGGGCTGATGTGGGAAAGATCTATGGGGCAGGAGATGCTTTGGGGCAGACGTGGGTCAGATCTATGGGGCAGGAGTTGCTGTGGGGCTGATGTGGGTCAGATCCTTGGGGCTGAAGCTGCTGTGGGTCATATCTATTGGGCAGCAGCTGCTTTACATATGATGTGTGTCAGATCTATGGGGCAGGAGCTGCTGTGGGGCTGATGTGGGTTAGATCTATGGGGCAGGAGCTGTTGTGGGGCTGATGGGGGTCAGATCTATGGGGCAGGAGCTACTGTGTGGCTGATGTTGGTCTGATCTATGGGGCAGGAGCTGCTGTGCGACAGATGTGGGTCAGATCTATGGGGCAGGATCAGCTGTGGGGCTGTTGTGGGAAAGATCTATGGGGCAGGATCTGCTGTGGGGCAGATTTGGGTCAGATCTATGGGGCAGGAGCTGCTGTGTGGAAAATGTGGGTCAGATCTATGGGGCAGGAGCTGCTGTGGGTCAGATCTATGGGGCAGGAACAGATGTGGGCCTGATGTTGATCAGATTTATTGAGCCGGAGCTGCTGTGTTGCAGATGTGGGTCAGATCTATGGTGCAGGAGCTGCTGTGGGGCAGATGTAGGGCATATCTATGGGGCAGGAGCTGCTGTGAGGCTGATGGGTGTTAGATCTATGGGGAGGAGCTGCTGTGGTGCAGATGTGGGTCAGAGCTATGGGGCAGGAGCTGCTGTGTGGCAGATGTGGGTCAGATCTATGGTGTAGGAGCTGCTGTGGGGCTGATGTGGGTCAGATCTATGGGGCAGGAGCTGTTTTGGGGCTGATGTGGGTCAGATCTATGGGGCAGGAGCTGCTGTGGTTAAGATCTATTTGGCAGGATCTGCTGTGGGGCAGATTTGGGTCAGATCTATGGGGCAAGAGCAGCAGTGGGGCAGATGTGGTCAGATCTATGGGTCAGGAGCTGCAGTGGAGATGATGTACGTCAGTTCTATGGGGCAGGAGCTGCTGTGGGGCAGCTGTGGGTCAGATCAATGGGGCTGAAGCTGCTGTTGGTCATATCTATTGGGCAGCAGCTGCTTTACATGTGATTTGTGTCAGATCTATGGGGCAGGAGCTGCAGTGGGGCTGATGGGGGTCAGATCTATGGGGCAGGAGCTACTGTGCGGCTGATGTGGGTCAAATCAATGGGGCAGATCTGCTCTTGGGAACATGTGGGTCAGATCTATGGGGCAGGATCTGCTGTGGGGCTGATGTGGGTCAGATCTATGGGGCAGGAGCTGCTGTGGGGCATATGTGGGTCAGATCTATGGGGCAGGAGCTGCTGTGGGTCATATCTATTGGGCAGCAGCTGCTTTACATATGATGTGTGTCAGATCTATGGGGCAGGAGCTGCTGTGGATCTGATGTGGGTCAGATCTATGGGGCAGGAGCTGCTGTGGGGCTGATGTGGGTAAGATCTATGTGGCAGGAGATGCTGTGGGTCAGATCTATGGGGCAGGAGCTGCTGTGGGGAACATGTGGGTCAGGTCTATGGGGCAGGAGCTGCTGTGGGGCAGATGTGGGTCAGATCTATGGGTCAGCAGCTGCTGTGGGTCTGATGTGGGTCAGATCTATGGGGCAGGAGCTGCTGTGGGTCTGATGTGGGTCAGATCTATGGGGCAGGAGCTGCTGTGGGTCAGATCTATGGGGCAGGAACAGATGTGGGCCTGATGTTGGTCAGATTTATGGAGCAGGAGCTGCTGTGTTGCAGATGTGGGTCAGATCTATGGGTCAGCAGCTGCTTTGGGTCTGATGTCGGTCCGATCTATTGGGCAGGAGCTGCTGTGGGGCTGATGTGGGTCAGATCTATGGGGCAGGAGCTGCTGTGGGTCAGATCTATAAGGCAGGAACAGATGTGGGCCTGATGTTGGTCAGATTTATGGAGCAGGAGCTGCTGTGTTGCATATGTGGGTCAGATCTATGGTGCAGGAGCTGCTGTGGGGCAGATGTAGGGCTTACCTATGGGCAGGAGCTGCTGTGAGGCTGATGGGTGTTAGATCTATGGGGAGGAGCTGCTGTGGTGCAGATGTTGGTCAGAGCTAAGGGGCAGGAGCTGCTGTGTGGCAGGTGTGGGTCAGATCTATGGGGCAGGAGCTGTTTTGGGGCTGAATGGGTCAGATCTATGGGGCAGGAGATGCTGTGGGTCAGATCTTCGGGGCAGGAGCTGCTGTGGGGCTGATCAATGGGGTAGGAGCAGCAGTGGGGCAGATTTGCGTAAGATCTATAAGGCAGGAGCGGCTGTGGGGTTGATGTGGGTCAGATCTATGGTGCAGGAGCTGCTGTGGGTCAGATCTATGGGGCAGGAATAGATGTGGGCCTGATGTTGGTCAGATTTATGGAGCAGGAGCTGCTGTGTTGCAGATGTGGGTCAGATCTATAGTGCAGGAGCTGCTGTGGGGCAGATGTAGGGCATATCTATAGGGCAGGAGCTGCTGTGAGGCTGATTGGTGTTAGATCTATGGGGCAGGAGCTGCTGCGGGTCAGGTCTATGGGGCAGGAACAGATGTGGGCCTGATGTTGGTCAGATATATGGAGCAGGAGCTGCTGTGTTGCAGATGTGGGTCAGATCTATGGGGCAGGAGCTGCTGTGGTTAAGATCTATTTGGCAGGATCTGCTGTGGGGCAGATTTGGGTCAGATCTATGGGGCAGGAGCAGCAGTGGGGCAGATGTGGTCAGATCTATGGGTCAGGAGCTGCAGTGGAGATGATGTACGTCAGTTCTATGGGGCAGGAGCTGCTGTGGGGCAGCTGTGGGTCAGATCAATGGGGCTGAAGCTGCTGTGGGTCATATCTATTGGGCAGCAGCTGCTTTACATGTGATTTGTGTCAGATCTATGGGGCAGGAGCTGCAGTGGGGCTGATGGGGGTCAGATCTATGGGGCAGGAGCTACTGTGGGGCTGATGTGGGTCAAATCAATGGGGCAGATCTGCTCTTGGGAACATGTGGGTCAGATCTATGGGGCAGGATCTGCTGTGGGGCTGATGTGGGTCTGATCTATGGGGCAGGAGCTGCTGTGCGACAGATGTTGGTCAGATCTATGGGACAGGAGCTGCTGCGGGGCATATGTGGGTCAGATCTATGGGGCAGGAGCTGCTGTGGGTCATATCTATTGGGCAGCAGCTGCTTTACATATGATGTGTGTCAGATCTATGGGGCAGGAGCTGCTGTGGGGCAGATGTGGGTCAGATCTATGGGTCAGCAGCTGCTGTGGGTCTGATGTGGGTCAGATCTATGGGGCAGGATCTGCTGTGGGGCTGATGTGGGAAAGATCTATGGGGCAGGAGATGCTTTGGGGCAGATGTGGGTCAGATCTATGGGGCAGGAGTTGCTGTGGGGCTGATGTGGGTCAGATCCTTGGGGCTGAAGCTGCTGTGGGTCATATCTATTGGGCAGCAGCTGCTTTACATATGATGTGTGTCAGATCTATGGGGCAGGAGCTGCTGTGGGGCTGATGTGGGTAAGATCTAAGGGGCAGGAGCTGTTGTGGGGCTGATGGGGGTCAGATCTATGGGGCAGGAGCTACTGTGGGGCTGATGTTGGTCTGTTCTATGGGGCAGGAGCTGCTGTGCGACAGATGTGGGTAAGATCTATGGGGCAGGATCAGCTGTGGGGCTGTTGTGGGAAAGATCTATGGGGCAGGATCTGCTGTGGGGCAGATTTGGGTCAGATCTATGGGGCAGGAGCTGCTGTGTGGCAAATGTGGGTCAGATCTATGGGGCAGGAGCTGCTGTGGGTCAGATCTATGGGGCAGGAACAGATGTGGGCCTGATGTTGGTCAGATTTATGGAGCAGGAGCTGCTGTGTTGCAGATGTGGGTCAGATCTATGGTGCAGGAGCTGCTGTGGGGCAGATGTAGGGCATATCTATGTGGCAGGAGCTGCTGTGAGGCTGATGGGTGTTAGATCTATGGGGAGGAGCTGCTGTGGTGCAGATGTGGGTCAGAGCTATGGGGCAGGAGCTGCTGTGTGGCAGATGTGGGTCAGATCTATGGTGTAGGAGCTGCTGTGGGGCTGATGTGGGTCAGATCTATGGGGCAGGAGCTGCTGTGGTTAAGATCTATTTGGCAGGATCTGCTGTGGGGCAGATTTGGGTCAGATCTATGGGGCAGGAGCTGCTGTGTGGCAAATGTGGGTCAGATCTATGGGGCAGGAGCTGCAGTGGAGATGATGTACGTCAGATCTATGGGGCAGGAGCTGCTGTGGGGCTGCTGTGGGTTAGATCTATGGGGCAGGAGCTGTTGTGGGTCATATCTATTGGGCAGCAGCTGCTTTACATATGATGTGTGTCAGATCTATGGGGCAGGAGATGCAGTGGGGCTGATGGGGGTCAGATCTATGGGGCAGGAGCTACTGTGGGGCTGATGTGGGTCAAATCAATGGGGCAGAGCTGCTCTTGGGAACATGTGGGTCAGATCTATGGGGCAGGAGCTGCTGTGGGGCTGATGTGGGTCAGATCTATGGGGCAGGAGCTGCTGTGGGGCTGATGTGGGTCAGATCTATGGGGCAGGAGCTTTTGTGGGTCATATCTATTGGGTAGCAGCTGCTTTACATATGATGTGTGTCAGATCTATGGGGCAGGAGCTACTGTGGGGCTGCTGGGGGTCAGATCTATGGGGCAGGAGCTTCTGTGGGGCTGATGTTGGTCTGATCTATGGGGCAGGAGCTGCTGTGCGACAGATGTGGGTCAGATCTATAGGGCAGGTGCTGCTGTGCGACATATGTGGGTCAGATCTATGGGGCAGGATCTGCTGTGGGGCTGATGTGGGAAAGATCTATGGGGCAGGAGATGCTTTGGGGCTGATGTGGGTCAGATCTATGGGGCAGGAGTTGCTGTGGGGCTGATGTGGGTCAGATCCTTGGGGCTGAAGCTGCTGTGGGTCATATCTATTGGGCAGCAGCTGCTTTACATATGATGTGTGTCAGATCTATGGGGCAGGAGCTGTTGTGGGGCTGATGGGGGTCAGATCTATGGGGCAGGAGCTACTGTGGGGCTGATGTTGGTCTGATCTATGGGGCAGGAGCTGCTGTGCGACAGATGTGGGTCAGATCTATTGGGCAGGAGCTTCTGTGGGGCTGATGTGGGTCAGATCTATGGGGCAGGATCTGCTGTGGGGCTGATGTGGGAAAGATCTATGAGGCAGGAGATGCTTTGGGGCAGATGTGGGTCAGATCTATGGGGCAGGTGCTGCTGTGCGACATATGTGGGTCAGATCTATGGGGCAGGATCTGCTGTGGGGCTGATGTGGGAAAGATCTATGAGGCAGGAGATGCTTTGGGGCAGATGCGGGTCAGATCTATGGGGCAGGAGCTGCTGTGGGGCTGATGTGGGTTAGATCTATGGGGCAGGAGCTGCTGTGGGGCTGATGTTAGTCTGATCTATGGGGCAGGAGCTGCTGTGCGGCACATGTGGGTCAGATCTATGGGGCAGGAGCTGCTGTGCGACATATGTGGGTCAGATCTATGGGGCAGGATCTGATGTGGGGCTGATGTGGGAAAGATCTATGAGGCAGGAGATGCTTTGGGGCAGATGTGGGTCAGATTTATGGGGCAGGAGCTGTTGTGGGGCTGATGTTGGTCAGATCTATGGGGCAGGAGCTGCTGTGCGACAGATGTGGGTCAGATCCTTGGGGCTGAAGCTGCTGTGGGTCATATCTATTGGGCAGCAGCTGCTTTACATATGATGTGTGTCAGATCTATGGGGCAGGAGCTGTTGTGGGGCTGATGGGGGTCAGATCTATGGGGCAGGAGCTACTGTGGGGCTGATGTTGGTCTGATCTATGGGGCAGGAGCTGCTGTGCGACAGATGTGGGTCAGATCTATTGGGCAGGAGCTGCTGTGGGGCTGATGTGGGTCAGATCTATGGGGCAGGATCTGCTGTGGGGCTGATGTGGGAAAGATCTATGAGGCAGGAGATGCTTTGGGGCAGATGTGGGTCAGATCTATGGGGCAGGTGCTGCTGTGCGACATATGTGGGTCAGATCTATGGGGCAGGATCTGCTGTGGGGCTGATGTGGGAAAGATCTATGAGGCAGGAGATGCTTTGGGGCAGATTTGGGTCAGATCTATGGGGCAGGAGCTGCTCTGTGGCAAATGTGGGTCAGATCTATGGGGCAGGATCTGCTGTGGGTCAGATCTATGGGGCAGGAACAGATGTGGGCCTGATGTTGGTCAGATTTATGGAGCAGGAGCTGCTGTGTTGCAGATGTGGGTCAGATCTATGGGTCAGGAGCTGCTGTGGTTAAGATCTATTTGGCAGGATCTGCTGTGGGGCAGATTTGGGTCAGATCTATGGGGCAGGAACTGCAGTGGAGATGATGTACGTCAGATCTATGGGGCAGGAGCTGCTGTGGGGCTGCTGTGGGTTAGATCTATGGGGCAGGTGCTACTGTGGGGTGCAGCGACTCGGCACGGACTCAGATGTGAACGATCCAAATCGTTTATTACAAGTTCTCACATCCCTTATATACCTTCACAAGTTGTTATTTTCTAACTTTACCATCCGCCCTTACAACTTTCCCAAACATCTTACATGTCAACAAAGCATTCTACAAAACACTTTTCAACTGTCCATGCAGGCACATAACCAATCAGAGCTGTGAGACTCTTCTTCTCCTTGCAGAGGTGTCCTTGGTTCCCATGCTGTTTATCTTGCTCCACAGCTGCTGCTCTGAACAGCTTTTCTTGTATTCCCACAATTCCCCCTTTTTTGTTTATTGACAAGCTACTACCATACTATAAAATAATAACACTAATTATATTAATAACATAATCATTATAACTCAATCAAGGCCTCGATTGACAATACTCTAAAAGTGAAAAAAGAGACAAGTCAAATACAACATAACAACATTACTGTTAAACCCACTAAAAAGAACAAACATGTTTGTACTGCAACCTAAGTTTCTGCAACCTGAAAATAAATCCATGAGGGTCCCATTGTGTTAATCCGTAACTGATCAGGAAAAGGCTTCAATTTTTATATACTCTGATATATTGATTTTTAATGACCACTAAAATTTGTGCAGTAAATGCTTTTAAGATGTTCATAACCATGCTCTACCAACTGAGTTATCTGGGCTAATAATTGATTAATGATCGCACAATTTAATGGAATAGCATGTCAAATAGAACCAATTTTAGAGGACAAATGTACTAGAGTATCACTAGGGGCATTATTACTTATTGACCCTTGAGAAACAGCAAGCCATGTTGGTGGTGGATGTGACAGGTAGTGCCAGCAGGGCGTCCCCTGCTTCAAGGTGCACCTTTCCTCTCTCACCCATCACAGATTCTCTCCTGCATTCAGGGTCTGAAGGATTTCTTCCAGTTGTACACCACATCCGCATGGCCAGTGCGTGATATAGAGCCCAAGTGGAACACCTGCTTGGAAAACAGAATAAACCATCAAATTTAGTTCTATTAGCGTGCACTTTTGTCTAAAATGATGCATGGTTATATTTTCAGATCCCAATTAATTGGATGTAAAAGAGGTATCCGTTCTATGATACAGGGTCATCTCTTTGCCTGGGATTCCTTTCGAGGTTTTGTCTTTGCAAATTAAGAAAAGCTAATTAATAGGCTAATAACATCATAACCAAACAGTACTAAAACATTAAAAGAGCTATTCCTGTAGATTCTAGCATTGATTAGATCAAATCCTGTTTAATACACATCTGATCTATTACTAAAATAGAAGAAGCACACAACATCCTAGCTAATGCCTTAAACTCTAAATCTTGAGACTGCATTCACCTGTATGTGCTGTAGAAAATACGTAAGAAGAATGAGTATCTATTGTTACAGGTGCATATTTTAGACGGCCAAATTCAGGAACGTGAGTGACGTCTGTCTGACACAGTTGAAGAGGTGCAGTGCCACATGGATTTGTCCGAGTCTGAGGCAAAGAGCTATCAGTCAAATTATGTAGCTGATATTCAGTCATAAACACGGTGTATTGCATAGGAGAGAGGATCATTCTTAACACAGTTTTCCAATTGTGAGGGGTCATAGCGTAAGTGTCACTGTTTGTAACCAAAAGATTGTATGTAAAGGCTGACTGAACTCCGTATGTTCTCACTGACTCCCTTAGCTCCTTCACTGCCTCATAAGGCAGAGATTCCAAACGGGGGACCTGATTAGGAAAGGTCTGCAACGTGTCAGCATCACTTCTTAATACTGTTTCTTTTTTGCATTGCTCTAAGACATCACAGCACGCTGTAGGGAAATTTGTCATTCCTGCTTCCTTCAAAGTATCATCAGGAGGAAATGCGTCCGATTCTCTTTCTGGATCTTCTGGACCGGGGTCACAACGATCCCCTGGTTTCGATCCGTCCGTGTCTTTAACCACGTTACACGCCGGCTGCACAGACGCAGCAGCGCACGACGTGGGGGGGGAGGAGGGCAGAAGTGGCGCGACGAGCGTCGTAGGCGGAGCGAAGGGCGAGGGCGCCGTAGAGGGCAGCAACCCGGCGAACGTCGGGGGAGGAGCGAACGGCGGGAGCGCGAAGGGGGGCGGCCGCGGCCCCTCGTCTCCCCGAATCGCGGGGGGGTCGGAGCCGCCGGTCGGATCCGGGCACGGGCCGCTTCCCGCAGCGAGAGGCAGCGGCGGGGTTGGGACGGAGGGCGGCAGGGAATGGTCGGAATAAATTCTTTCCCGTCGTGATTGCTTAATCCCTTCCATTATCCGGCTCCAAACGGGCAACAGCTTAGCAGCCTTTCTGTCTTTAGCGAGAGAAGTCTCGTAGAGTTTTGAGCCGATTTTGTCCCAAAGTTCTCCATCGAGAGAGAACTCAGTTTTGGAAATTCAGGGACATTTTTGTTTATCCATTTAAGAAGAGTAGCTAATGCTTTAGTAGACACAGTCTTATCCTGATACGGTAACACTGACCGCAATACTTCGAGATTTACTTTCTGCTCCTTCGGTAGTGAGCTCCCCATAGTTCCCGACTGCTCACCTTCTGTCCTGCAGAACGGTGCGGGTGCGCGCGAAACAGTCTCTCCGAAGTTCAGTCGGGCGACGCTGCCGGACCGGGCTCGCTCAGCCGCGGGTTGATTTGCTCCACGTTGTGGGCGCCATTTGCAGCGACTCGGCACGGACTCAGATGTGAACGATCCAAATCGTTTATTACAAGTTCTCACATCCCTTATATACCTTCACAAGTTGTTATTTTCTAACTTTCCCATCCGCCCTTACAACTTTCCCAAACATCTTACATATCAACAAAGCATTCTACAAAACACTTTTCAACTGTCCATGCAGGCACATAACCAATCAGAGCTGTGAGACTCTTCTTCTCCTTGCAGAGGTGTCCTTGGTTCCCATGCTGTTTATCTTGCTCCACAGCTGCTGCTCTGAACAGCTTTTCTTGTATTCCCACAGTGGGGCTGATGGGGGTCAGATCTATGGGGCAGGAGCTACTGTGGGGCTGATGTTGGTCTGATCTATGGGGCAGGAGCTGCTGTGCGACAGATGTGGGTCAGATCTATGGGGCAGGTGCTGCTGTGCGACATATGTGGGTCAGATCTATGGGGCAGGATCTGCTGTGGGGCTGATGTGGGAAAGATCTATGGGGCAGGAGATGCCTTGGGGCAGATGTGGGTCTGATCTATGGGGCAGGAGCTGCTGTGGGACAGATGTGGGTCAGATCTATGGGGCAGGTGCTGCTGTGCGACATATGTGGGTCAGATCTATGGGGCAGGATCTGCTGTGGGGCTGATGTGGGAAAGATCTATGGGTCAGGAGCTGCTGTGGGGCTGATGTGGGTCTGATCTATGAGGCAGGAGCTGCTGTGGGGCTGATGTGGGTCAGATCTATGGGGCAGGAGCTGCTGTGGGGCATATGTGGGTCAGATCTATGGGGCAGGAGCTGCTGTGGGGCTGATGTTGGTCTGATCTATGGGGCAGGAGCTGCTGTGGGGCAGATGTAGGGCTTATCTATGGGGCAGGAGCTGCTGTGAGGCTGATGGGTGTTAGATCTATGGGGAGGAGCTGCTGTGGTGCAGATGTGGGTCAGAGCTATAGGGCAGGAGCTGCTGTGGTTAAGATCTATTTGGCAGGATCTGTTGTGGGGCAGATTTGGGTCAGATCTATGGGGCAGGAGCTGCAGTGGAGATGATGTACGTCAGATCTATGGGGCAGGAGCTGCTGTGGGGCTGCTGTGGGTTAGATCTATGGGGCAGGTGCTACTGTGGGGCTGATGGGGGTCAGATCTATGGGGCAGAAGCTACTGTGGGGCTGATGATGGTCTGATCTATGGGGCAGGAGCTGCTGTGCGACAGATGTGGGTCAGATCTATGGGGCAGGTGCTGCTGTGCGACATATGTGGGTGAGATCTATGGGGCAGGATCTGCTGTGGGGCTGATGTGGGAAAGATCTATGGGGCAGGATCTGCTGTGGGGCTGATGTGGGTCTGATCTATGCGGCAGGAGCTGCTGTGGGGCTGATGTGGGTCAGATCTATGGGGCAGGAGCTGCTGTGGGGCATATGTGGGTCAGATCTATGGGGCAGGAGCTGCTGTGGGGCTGATGTGGGAAAGATCTATGGGGCAGGAGCTGCTGTGGGTCTGATGTGGGTCTGATCTATGGGGCAGGAGCTGCTGTGGGGCTGATGTGGGAAAGATCTATGGGGCAGGAGCTGCTGTGGGGCTGATGTGGGTCTGATCTATGGGGCAGGAGCTGCTGTGGGGCTGATGTGGGTCAGATCTATGGGGCAGGATCTGCTGTGGGGCTGATGTGGGAAAGATCTATGGAACAGGAGCTGCTGTAGGGCTGATGTGGGTCTGATCTATGGGCAGGAGCTGCTGTGCGACAGATGTGGGTCAGATCTATGGGGCAGGAGCTGCTGTGGGGCCTATGTGGGTCAGATCTATGGGGCAGGAGCTGCTGTGGGGCTGATGTGGGTCAGATCTATGGGGCAGGAGCTGCTGTGGGGCATATGTGGGTCAGATCTATGGTGTAGGAGCTGCTGTGGGGCTGATGTGGGTCAGATCTATGGGGCAGGAGATGCTGTGGTTAAGATCTATTTGGCAGGATCTGCTGTGGGGCAGATTTGGGTCAGATCTATGGGTCAGGAGCTGCAGTGGAGATGATGTACGTCAGTTCTATGGGGCAGGAGCTGCTGTGGGGCAGCTGTGGGTCAGATCAATGGGGCTGAAGCTGCTGTGGGTCATATCTATTGGGCAGCAGCTGCTTTACATGTGATTTGTGTCAGATCTATGGGGCAGGAGCTGCAGTGGGGCTGATGCGGGTCAGATCTATGGGGCAGGAGCTACTGTGGGGCTGATGTGGGTCAAATCAATGGGGCAGATCTGCTCTTGGGAACATGTGGGTCAGATCTATGGGGCAGGATCTGCTGTGGGGCTGATGTGGGTCTGATCTATGGGGCAGGAGCTGCTGTGCGACAGATGTGGGTCAGATCTATGGGACAGGAGCTGCTGTGGGGCATATGTGGGTCAGATCTATGGGACAGGAGCTGCTGTGGGTCATATCTATTGGGCAGCAGCTGCTTTACATATGATGTGTGTCAGATCTATGGGGCAGGAGCTGCTGCGGGGCTTATTTGGGTCAGATCTATGGGTCAGCAGATGCTGTGGGTCTGATGTGGGTCAGATCTATGGGGCAGGTGCTGCTCTGCGACATATGTGGGTCAGATCTATGGGGCAGGATCTGCTGTGGGGCTGATGTGGGAAAGATCTATGGGGCAGGAGATGCTTTGGGGCAGATGTGGGTCAGATCTATGTGGCAGGAGTTGCTGTGGGGCTGATGTGGGTCAGATCCTTGGGGCTGAAGCTGCTGTGGGTCATATCTATTGGGCAGCAGCTGCTTTACATATGATGTGTGTCAGATCTATGGGGCAGGAGCTGCTGTGGGGCTGATGTGGGTTAGATCTAAGGGGCAGGAGCTGTTGTGGGGCTGATGGGGGTCAGATCTATGGGGCAGGAGCTACTGTGGGGCTGATGTTGGTCTGTTCTATGGGGCAGGAGCTGCTGTGCGACAGATGTGGGTAAGATCTATGGGGCAGGAGCTGCTGTGGGGCTGATGTGGGTCAGATCTATGGGGCAGGAGCTGCTGTGGGTCAGATCTATGGGGCAGGAACAGATGTGGGCCTGATGTTGGTCAGATTTATGGAGCAGGAGCTGCTGTGTTGCAGATGTGGGTCAGATCTATGGTGCAGGAGCTGCTGTGGGGCAGATGTAGGGCATATCTATGTGGCAGGAGCTGCTGTGAGGCTGATGGGTGTTAGATCTATGGGGAGGAGCTGCTGTGGTGCAGATGTGGGTCAGAGCTATTGGGCAGGAGCTGCTGTGTGGCAGATGTGGGTCAGATCTATGGTGTAGGAGCTGCTGTGGGGCTGATGTGGGTCAGATCTATGGGGCAGGAGCTGCTGTGGTTAAGATCTATTTGGCAGGATCTGCTGTGGGGCAGATTTGGGTCAGATCTATGGGGCAGGAGCTGCTGTGTGGCAAATGTGGGTCAGATCTATGGGGCAGGAGCTGCTGTGGGGCTGCTGTGGGTTAGATCTATGGGGCAGGAGCTGTTGTGGGTCATATCTATTGGGCAGCAGCTGCTTTACATATGATGTGTGTCAGATCTATGGGGCAGGAGATGCAGTGGGGCTGATGGGGGTCAGATCTATGGGGCAGGAGCTACTGTGGGGCTGATGTGGGTCAAATCAATGGGGCAGAGCTGCTCTTGGGAACATGTGGGTCAGATCTATGGGGCAGGAGCTGCTGTGGGGCTGATGTGGGTCAGATCTATGGGGCAAGAGCTGCTGTGGGGCTGATGTGGGTCAGATCTATGGGGCAGGAGCTGTTGTGGGTCATATCTATTGGGTAGCAGCTGCTTTACATATGATGTGTGTCAGATCTATGGGGCAGGAGATGCTGTGGGGCACATGTGGGTCAGATCTATAGGGCAGGAGCTGCTGTGGGTCATATCTATTGGGCAGCAGCTGCTTTACATATGATGTGTGTCAGATCTATGGGGCAAAAGCTGCTGTGGGGCTGATGTGGGTTAGATCTATGGGGCAGGAGCTACTGTGGGGCTGCTGGGGGTCAGATCTATGGGGCAGGAGCTTCTGTGTGGCTGATGTTTGTCTGATCTATGGGGCAGGAGCTGCTGTGCGACAGATGTGGGTCAGATCTATGGGGCAGGTGCTGCTGTGCGACATATGTGGGTCAGATCTATGGGGCAGGATCCGCTGTGGGGCTGATGTGGGAAAGATCTATGGGGCAGGAGATGCTTTGGGGCTGATGTGGGTCAGATCTATGGGGCAGGAGTTGCTGTGGGGCTGATGTGGGTCAGATCCTTGGGGCTGAAGCTGCTGTGGGTCATATCTATTGGGCAGCAGCTGCTTTACATATGATGTGTGTCAGATCTATGGGGCAGGAGCTGTTGTGGGGCTGATGGGGGTCAGATCTATGGGGCAGGAGCTACTGTGGGGCTGATGTTGGTCTGATCTATGGGACAGGAGCTGCTGTGCGACAGATGTGGGTCAGATCTATTGGGCAGGAGCTGCTGTAGGGCTGATGTGGGTCAGATCTATGGGGCAGGATCTGCTGTGGGGCTGATGTGGGAAAGATCTATGAGGCAGGAGATGCTTTGGGGCAGATGTGGGTCAGATCTATGGGGCAGGAGCTGCTGTGGGGCTGATTTGGGTTAGATCTATGGGGCAGGAGCTGTTGTGGGGCTGATGGGGTTCAGATCTATGGGGCAGGAGCTACTGTGGGGCTGATGTTAGTCTGATCTATGGGGCAGGAGCTGCTGTGCGGCAGATGTGGGTCAGATCTATGGGGCAGGTGCTGCTGTGCGACATATGTGGGTCAGATCTATGGGGCAGGATCTGCTGTGGGGCTGATGTGGGAAAGATCTATGAGGCAGGAGATGCTTTGGGGCAGATGTGGGTCTGATCTATGGGGCAGGAGCTGCTGTGGGGCTGATGTGGGTTAGATCTATGGGGCAGGAGCTGCTGTGGGGCTGATGTTAGTCTGATCTATGGGGCAGGAGCTGCTGTGCGGCAGATGTGGGTCAGATCTATGGGGCAGGAGCTGCTGTGCCTCATATGTGGGTCAGATCTATGGGGCAGGATCTGATGTGGGGCTGATGTGGGAAAGATCTATGAGGCAGGAGATGCTTTGGGGCAGATGTGGGTCAGATTTATGGGGCAGGAGCTGTTGTGGGGCTGATGGGGGTCAGATCTATGGGGCAGGAGCTGCTGAGGGGCTGATGTTGGTCAGATCTATGGGGCAGGAGCTGCTGTGCGACAGATGTGGGTCAGATCTATGGGGTAGGATCTGCTGTGGGGCTGCTGTGGGAAAGATCTATGGGGCAGGATCTGCTGTGGGGCAGATTTGGGTCAGATCTATGGGGCAGGAGATGCTCTGTGGCAAATGTGGGTCAGATCTATGGGGCAGGAGCTGCTGTGGGTCAGATCTATGGGGCAGGAACAGATGTGGGCCTGATGTTGGTCAGATTTATGGAGCAGGAGCTGCTGTGTTGCAGATGTGGGTCAGATCTATGGGGCAGGAGCTGCAGTGGAGATGATGTACGTCAGATCTATGGGGCAGGAGCTGCTGTGGGGCTGCTGTGGGTTAGATCTATGGGGCAGGAGCTACTGTGGGGTGCAGCGACTCGGCACGGACTCAGATGTGAACGATCCAAATCGTTTATTACAAGTTCTCACATCCCTTATATACCTTCACAAGTTGTTATTTTCTAACTTTCCCATCCGCCCTTACAACTTTCCCAAACATCTTACATGTCAACAAAGCATTCTACAAAACACTTTTCAACTGTCCATGCAGGCACATAACCAATCAGAGCTGTGAGACTCTTCTTCTCCTTGCAGAGGTGTCCTTGGTTCCCATGCTGTTTATCTTGCTCCACAGCTGCTGCTCTGAACAGCTTTTCTTGTATTCCCACAATTCCCCCTTTTTTGTTTATTGACAAGCTACTACCATACTATAAAATAATAACACTAATTATATTAATAACATAATCATTATAACTCAATCAAGGCCTCGATTGACAATACTCTAAAAGTGAAAAAAGAGACAAGTCAAATACAACATAACAACATTACTGTTAAACCCACTAAAAAGAACAAACATGTTTGTACTGCAACCTAAGTTTCTGCAACCTGAAAATAAATCCATGAGGGTCCCATTGTGTTAATCCGTAACTGATCAGGAAAAGGCTTCAATTTTTATATACTCTGATATATTGATTTTTAATGACCACTAAAATTTGTGCAGTAAATGCTTTTAAGATGTTCATAACCATGCTCTACCAACTGAGTTATCTGGGCTAATAATTGATTAATGATCGCACAATTTAATGGAATAGCATGTCAAATAGAACCAATTTTAGAGGACAAATGTACTAGAGTATCACTAGGGGCATTATTACTTATTGACCCTTGAGAAACAGCAAGCCATGTTGGTGGTGGATGTGACAGGTAGTGCCAGCAGGGCGTCCCCTGCTTCAAGGTGCACCTTTCCTCTCTCACCCATCACAGATTCTCTCCTGCATTCAGGGTCTGAAGGATTTCTTCCAGTTGTACACCACATCCGCATGGCCAGTGCGTGATATAGAGCCCAAGTGGAACACCTGCTTGGAAAACAGAATAAACCATCAAATTTAGTTCTATTAGCGTGCACTTTTGTCTAAAATGATGCATGGTTATATTTTCAGATCCCAATTAATTGGATGTAAAAGAGGTATCCGTTCTATGATACAGGGTCATCTCTTTGCCTGGGATTCCTTTCGAGGTTTTGTCTTTGCAAATTAAGAAAAGCTAATTAATAGGCTAATAACATCATAACCAAACAGTACTAAAACATTAAAAGAGCTATTCCTGTAGATTCTAGCATTGATTAGATCAAATCCTGTTTAATACACATCTGATCTATTACTAAAATAGAAGAAGCACACAACATCCTAGCTAATGCCTTAAACTCTAAATCTTGAGACTGCATTCACCTGTATGTGCTGTAGAAAATACGTAAGAAGAATGAGTATCTATTGTTACAGGTGCATATTTTAGACGGCCAAATTCAGGAACGTGAGTGACGTCTGTCTGACACAGTTGAAGAGGTGCAGTGCCACATGGATTTGTCCGAGTCTGAGGCAAAGAGCTATCAGTCAAATTATGTAGCTGATATTCAGTCATAAACACGGTGTATTGCATAGGAGAGAGGATCATTCTTAACACAGTTTTCCAATTGTGAGGGGTCATAGCGTAAGTGTCACTGTTTGTAACCAAAAGATTGTATGTAAAGGCTGACTGAACTCCGTATGTTCTCACTGACTCCCTTAGCTCCTTCACTGCCTCATAAGGCAGAGATTCCAAACGGGGGACCTGATTAGGAAAGGTCTGCAACGTGTCAGCATCACTTCTTAATACTGTTTCTTTTTTGCATTGCTCTAAGACATCACAGCACGCTGTAGGGAAATTTGTCATTCCTGCTTCCTTCAAAGTATCATCAGGAGGAAATGCGTCCGATTCTCTTTCTGGATCTTCTGGACCGGGGTCACAACGATCCCCTGGTTTCGATCCGTCCGTGTCTTTAACCACGTTACACGCCGGCTGCACAGACGCAGCAGCGCACGACGTGGGGGGGGAGGAGGGCAGAAGTGGCGCGACGAGCGTCGTAGGCGGAGCGAAGGGCGAGGGCGCCGTAGAGGGCAGCAACCCGGCGAACGTCGGGGGAGGAGCGAACGGCGGGAGCGCGAAGGGGGGCGGCCGCGGCCCCTCGTCTCCCCGAATCGCGGGGGGGTCGGAGCCGCCGGTCGGATCCGGGCACGGGCCGCTTCCCGCAGCGAGAGGCAGCGGCGGGGTTGGGACGGAGGGCGGCAGGGAATGGTCGGAATAAATTCTTTCCCGTCGTGATTGCTTAATCCCTTCCATTATCCGGCTCCAAACGGGCAACAGCTTAGCAGCCTTTCTGTCTTTAGCGAGAGAAGTCTCGTAGAGTTTTGAGCCGATTTTGTCCCAAAGTTCTCCATCGAGAGAGAACTCAGTTTTGGAAATTCAGGGACATTTTTGTTTATCCATTTAAGAAGAGTAGCTAATGCTTTAGTAGACACAGTCTTATCCTGATACGGTAACACTGACCGCAATACTTCGAGATTTACTTTCTGCTCCTTCGGTAGTGAGCTCCCCATAGTTCCCGACTGCTCACCTTCTGTCCTGCAGAACGGTGCGGGTGCGCGCGAAACAGTCTCTCCGAAGTTCAGTCGGGCGACGCTGCCGGACCGGGCTCGCTCAGCCGCGGGTTGATTTGCTCCACGTTGTGGGCGCCATTTGCAGCGACTCGGCACGGACTCAGATGTGAACGATCCAAATCGTTTATTACAAGTTCTCACATCCCTTATATACCTTCACAAGTTGTTATTTTCTAACTTTCCCATCCGCCCTTACAACTTTCCCAAACATCTTACATGTCAACAAAGCATTCTACAAAACACTTTTCAACTGTCCATGCAGGCACATAACCAATCAGAGCTGTGAGACTCTTCTTCTCCTTGCAGAGGTGTCCTTGGTTCCCATGCTGTTTGTCTTGCTCCACAGCTGCTGCTCTGAACAGCTTTTCTTGTATTCCCACAGTGGGGCTGATGGGGGTCAGATCTATGGGGCAGGAGCTACTGTGGGGCTGATGTTGGTCTGATCTATGGGGCAGGAGCTGCTGTGCGACAGATGTGGGTCAGATCTATGAGGCAGGTGCTGCTGTGCGACATATGTGGGTCAGATCTATGGGGCAGGATCTGCTGTGGGGCTGATGTGGGAAAGATCTATGGGGCAGGAGATGCTTTGGGGCAGATGTGGGTCTGATCTATGGGGCAGGAGCTGCTGTGGGACAGATGTGGGTCAGATCTATGGGGCAGGTGCTGCTGTGCGACATATGTGGGTCAGATCTATGGGGCAGGATCTGCTGTGGGGCTGATGTGGGAAAGATCTATGGGTCAGGAGCTGCTGTGGGGCTGATGTGGGTCTGATCTATGAGGCAGGAGCTGCTGTGGGGCTGATGTGGGTCAGATCTATGGGGCAGGAGCTGCTGTGGGGCATATGTGGGTCAGATCTATGGGGCAGGAGCTGCTGTGGGGCTGATGTTGGTCTGATCTATGGGGCAGGAGCTGCTGTGGGGCAGATGTAGGGCTTATCTATGGGGCAGGAGATGCTGTGAGGCTGATGGGTGTTAGATCTATGGGGAGGAGCTGCTGTGGTGCAGATGTGGGTCAGAGCTATGGGGCAGGAGCTGCTGTGGTTAAGATCTATTTGGCAGGATCTGTTGTGGGGCAGATTTGGGTCAGATCTATGGGGCAGGAGCTGCAGTGGAGATGATGTACGTCAGATCTATGGGGCAGGAGCTGCTGTGGGGCTGCTGTGGGTTAGATCTATGGGGCAGGTGCTACTGTGGGGCTGATGGGGGTCAGATCTATGGGGCAGGAGCTACTGTGGGGCTGATGTTGGTCTGATCTATGGGGCAGGAGCTGCTGTGCGACAGATGTGGGTCAGATCTATGGGGCAGGTACTGCTGTGCGACATATGTGGGTGAGATCTATGGGGCAGGATCTGCTGTGGGGCTGATGTGGGAAAGATCTATGGGGCAGGAGCTGCTGTGGGGCTGATGTGGGTCTGATCTATGCGGCAGGAGCTGCTGTGGGGCTGATGTGGGTCAGATCTATGGGGCAGGAGCTGCTGTGGGGCATATGTGGGTCAGATCTATGGGGCAGGAGCTGCTGTGGGGCTGATGTGGGAAAGATCTATGGGGCAGGAGCTGCTGTGGTTCTGATGTGGGTCTGATCTATGGGGCAGGAGCTGCTGTGGGGCTGATGTGGGAAAGATCTATGGGGCAGGAGCTGCTGTGGGGCTGATGTGGGTCTGATCTATGGGGCAGGAGCTGCTGTGGGGCTGATGTGGGTCAGATCTATGGGGCAGGATCTGCTGTGGGGCTGATGTGGGAATGATCTATGGAACAGGAGCTGCTGTAGGGCTGATGTGGGTCTGATCTATGGGGCAGGAGCTGCTGTGCGACAGATGTGGGTCAGATCTATGGGGCAGGAGCTGCTGTGGGGCCTATGTGGGTCAGATCTATGGGGCAGGAGCTGCTGTGGGGCTGATGTGGGTCAGATCTATGGGGCAGGAGCTGCTGTGGGGCATATGTGGGTCAGATCTATGGTGTAGGAGCTGCTGTGGGGCTGATGTGGGTCAGATCTATGGGGCAGGAGCTGTTTTGGGGCTGATGTGGGTCAGATCTATGGGGCAGGAGCTGCTGTGGTTAAGATCTATTTGGCAGGATCTGCTGTGGGGCAGATTTGGGTCAGATCTATGGGGCAGGAGCAGCAGTGGGGCAGATGTGGTCAGATCTATGGGGCAGGAGCTGCAGTGGAGATGATGTACGTCAGTTCTATGGGGCAGGAGCTGCTGTGGGGCAGCTGTGGGTCAGATCAATGGGGCTGAAGCTGCTGTGGGTCATATCTATTGGGCTGCAGCTGCTTTACATGTGATTTGTGTCAGATCTATGGGGCAGGAGCTGCTGTGGGGCTGATGGGGGTCAGATCTATGGGGCAGGAGCTACTGTGGGGCTGATGTGGGTTAAATCAATGGGGCAGATCTGCTCTTGGGAACATGTGGGTCAGATCTATGGGGCAGGATCTGCTGTGGGGCTGAGGTGGGTCTGATCTATGGGGCAGGAGCTGCTGTGCGACAGATGTGGGTCAGATCTATGGGGCAGGAGCTGCAGTGGAGATGATGTACGTCAGATCTATGGGGCAGGAGCTGCTGTGGGGCTGCTGTGGGTTAGATCTATGGGGCAGGTGCTACTGTGGGGCTGATGGGGGTCAGATCTATGGGGCAGGAGCTACTGTGGGGCTGATGTTGGTCTGATCTATGGGGCAGGAGCTGCTGTGCGACAGATGTGGGTCAGATCTATGGGGCAGGTGCTGCTGTGAGACATATGTGGGTCAGATCTATGGGGCAGGATCTGCTATGGGGCTGATGTGGGAAAGATCTATGGGGCAGGAGCTGCTGTGGGGCTGATGTGGGTCTAATCTATGGGGCAGGAGCTGCTGTGGGGCTGATGTGGGTCAGATCTATGGGGCAGGAGCTGCTGTGGGGCATATGTGGGTCAGATCTATGGGGCAGGATCTGCTGTGAGGCTGATGGGTGTTAGATCTATGGGGCAGGAGCTGCTGTGGGTCAGATCTATGGGGCAGGAACAGATGTGGGTCAGATCTATGGTGCAGGAGCTGCTGTGGGGCAGATGTAGGGCATATCTATGGGGCAGGAGCTGCTGTGAGGCTGATGGGTGTTAGATCTATGGGGAGGAGCTGCTGTGGTGCAGATATGGGTCAGAGCTATGGGGCAGGAGCTGCTGTGTGGCAGATGTGGGTCAGATCTATGGGGTAGGAGCTGCTGTGGGGCTGATGTGGGTCAGATCTATGGAGCAGGAGCAGCAGTGGGGCAGATGTGGTCAGATCTATGGGTCAGGAACTGCAGTGGAGATGATGTACGTCAGTTCTATGGGGCAGGAGCTGCTGTGGGGCAGCTGTGGGTCAGATCAATGGGGCTGAAGCTGCTGTGGGTCATATCTATTGGGCAGCAGCTACTTTACATATGATTTGTGTCAGATCTATGGGGCAGGAGCTGCAGTGGGGCTGATGGGGGTCAGATCTATGGGGCAGGAGCTACTGTGGGGCTGATGTGGGTCAAATCAATGGGGCAGATCTGCTCTTGGGAACATGTGGGTCAGATCTATGGGGCAGGAGCTGCTGTGGGGCTGATGTGGGTCTGATCTATGGAGCAGGAGCTGCTGTGGGGCATATGTGGGTCAGATCTATGGGAAAGGAGCTTCTGTGGGGCAGATGTGGGTCAGATCTATGGGGCAGGAGCTGCTGTGGGGCACATGTGGGTCAGATCCTTGGGGCTGAAGCTGCTGTGGGTCATATCTATTGGGCAGCAGCTGCTTTACATATGATGTGTGTCAGATCTATGGGGCAGGAGCTGCTGTGGTGCAGATGTGGGTCAGAGCTATGGGGCAGGAGCTGCTGTGGGGCAGAAGTTGGTAAGATCTTTGGGGTAGGAGATGGTGTGTGGCAGATGTGGGTCAGATCTATGGTATAGGAGCTGCTGTGGGGCTGATGTGGGTCAGATCTATGGGGCAGAAGCTGCTGTGGTTAAGATCTATTTGGCAGGATCTGCTGTGGGGCAGATTTGGGTCAGATCTATGGGGCAGGAGCTGCAGTGGAGATGATGTACGACAGATCTATGGGGCAGGAGCCGCTGGGGGGCTGCTGTGGGTTAGATCTATGGGGCAGGAGCTGTTGTGGGTCATATCTATTGGGCAGCAGCTGCTTTACATATGATGTGTGTCAGATCTATGGGGCAGGAGCATCAGTGGGGCTGATGGGGGTCAGATCTATGGGGCAGGAGCTACTGTGAGGCTGATGTGGGTCAAATCAATGGGGCAGAGCTGCTCTTGGGAACATGTGGGTCAGATTTATGGGGCAGGAGCTGCTGTGCGATAGATGTGGGTCAGATCTATAGGGCAGGAGCTGCTGTGGGTCATATCTATTGGGCAGCAGCTGCTTTACATATGATGTGTGTCAGATCTATGGTGCAGGAGCTGCTGTGGGGCTGATGTGGGTTAGATCTATGGGGCAGGAGCTGTTGTGGGGCTGATGGGGGTCAGATCTATGGGGCAGGAGCTGCTGCGGGGCTGATTTGGGTCAGATCTATGGGTCAGCAGCTGCTGTGGGTCTGATGTGGGTCAGATCTATGGGGCAGGAGCTGCTGTGGGGCTGATGTGGGTAAGATCTATGGGGCAGGAGATGCTGTGGGTCAGATCTATGGGGCAGGAGCTGCTGTGGGGAACATGTGGGTCAGGTCTATGGGGCAGGAGCTGCTGTGGGGCAGATGTGGGTCAGATCTATGGGTCAGCAGCTGCTGTGGGTCTGATGTGGGTCAGATCTATGGGGCAGGAGCTGCTGTGGGGCTGATGTGGGTCAGGTCTATGGGGCAGGAGCTGCTGTGGGTCAGATCTATGGGGCAGGAACAGATGTGGGCCTGATGTTGGTCAGATTTATGGAGCAGGAGCTGCTGTGGTGCAGATGTGGGTCAGATCTATGGTGCAGGAGCTGCTGTGGGGCTGATGTGGGTCAGATCTATGGGGCAGGAGCTGCTGTGGGTTAAGATCTATTTGGCAGGATCTGCTGTGGGGCAGATTTGGGTCAGATCTATGGGGCAGGAGCTGCTGTGTTTCAAATGTGGGTCAGATCTATGGGGCAGGAGCTGCTGTGGGTCAGATCTATGGGGCAGGAACAGATGTGGGCCTGATGTTGGTCAGATTTATGGAGCAGGAGCTGCTGTGTTGCAGATGTGGGTCAGATCTATGGTGCAGGAGCTGCTGTGGGGCAGATGTAGGGCATATCTATGTGGCAGGAGCTGCTGTGAGGCTGATGGGTGTTAGATCTATGGGGAGGAGCTGCTGTGGTGCAGATGTGGGTCAGAGCTATGGGGCAGGAGCTGCTGTGTGGCAGATGTGGGTCAGATCTATGGTGTAGGATCTGCTGTGGGGCTGATGTGGGTCAGATCTATGGGGCAGGAACTGTTTTGGGGCTGATGTGGGTCAGATCTATGGGGCAGGTGCTGCTGTGCGACATATGTGGGTCAGATCTATGGGGCAGGATCAGCTGTGGGGCTGATGTGGGTCAGATCTATGGGGCAGGAGTTGCTGTGGGGCTGATGTGGGTCAGATCCTTGGGGCTGAAGCTGCTGTGGGTCATATCTATTGGGCAGCAGCTGCTTTACATATGATGTGTGTCAGATCTATGGGGCAGGAGCTGCTGTGGGGCTGATGTGGGTTAGATCTATGGGCAGGAGCTGTTGTGGGGCTGATGGGGGTCAGATCTATGGGGCAGGAGCTACTGTGGGGCTGATGTTGGTCTGATCTATATGGCAGGAGCTGCTGTGCGACAGATGTGGGTAAGATCTATGGGGCTGGATCTGCTGTGGGGCTGTTGTGGGAAAGATCTATGGGGCAGGATCTGCTGTGGGTCAGATTTGGGTCAGATCTATGGGGCAGGAGCTGCTGTGTGGCAAATGTGGGTCAGATCTATGGGGCAGGTGCTGCTGTGGGTCAGATCTATGGGGCAGGAACAGATGTGGGCCTGATGTTGGTCAGATTTATGGAGCAGGAGCTGCTGTGTTGCAGATGTGGGTCAGATCTATGGTGCAGGAGCTGCTGTGGGGCAGATGTAGGGCTTATCTATGGGGCAGGAGCTGCTGTGAGGCTGATGGGTGTTAGATCTATGGGGAGGAGCTGCTGTGGTGCAGATGTGGGTCAGAGCTATGGGGCAGGAGCTGCTGTATGGTAGATGTGGGTCAGATCTATGGTGCAGGAGCTGCTGTGGGGCTGATGTGGGTCAGATCTATGGGGCAGGAGCTGTTTTGGGGCTGATGTGGGTCAGATCTATGGGGCAGGTGCTGCTGTGCGACATATGTGGGTCTGATCTATGGGGCAGGATCTGCTGTGGGGCTGATGTGGGAAAGATCTATGGGGCAGGAGATGTTTTGGGGCAGATGTGGGTCAGATCTATGGGGCAGGAGCTGCTGTGGGGCTGATGTGGGTCAGATCCTTGGGGCTGAAGCTGCTGTGGGTCATATCTATTGGGCAGCAGCTGCTTTACATATGATGTGTGTCAGATCTATGGGGCAGGAGCTGCTGTGGGGCTGATGTCGGTTAGATCTATGGGGCAAGAGCTGTTGTGGGGCTGATGGGGGTAAGATCTATGGGGCAGGAGCTGCTGTGGGGCTGATGTGGGTCAGATCTATGGGGCAGGAGCTGCTGTGGGTCAGATCTATGGGGCAGGAACAGATGTGGGCCTGATGTTGGTCAGATTTATGGAGCAGGAGCTGCTGTGTTGCAGATGTGGGTCAGATCTATGGTGCAGGAGCTGCTGTGGGGCAGATGTAGGGCATATCTATGGGGCAGGAGCTGCTGTGAGGCTGATGGGTGTTAGATCTATGGGGAGGAGCTGCTGTGGTGCAGATGTGGGTAAGAGCTATGGGGCAGGAGCTGCTGTGTGGCAGATGTGGGTCAGATCTATGGTGTAGGAGCTGCTGTGGGGCTGATGTGGGTCAGATCTATGGGGCATGAGCTGCTGTGGTTAAGATCTATTTGGCAGGATCTGCTGTGGGGCAGATTTGGGTCAGATCTATGGGCAGGAGCAGCAGTGGGGCAGATGTGGTCAGATCTATGGGTCAGGAGCTGCAGTGGAGATGATGTACGTCAGTTCTATGGGGCAGGAGCTGCTGTGGGGCAGCTGTGGGTCAGATCAATGGGGCTGAAGCTGCTGTGGGTCATATCTATTGGGCAGCAGCTGCTTTACATATGATGTGTGTCAGATCTATGGGGCAGGAGCATCAGTGGGGCTGATGGGGGTCAGATCTATGGGGCAGGAGCTACTGTGAGGCTGATGTGGGTCAAATCAATGGGGCAGAGCTGCTCTTGGGAACATGTGGGTCAGATCTATGGGGCAGGAGCTGCTGTGCGATAGATGTGGGTCAGATCTATAGGGCAGGAGCTGCTGTGGGTCATATCTATTGGGCAGCAGCTGCTTTACATATGATGTGTGTCAGATCTATGGTGCAGGAGCTGCTGTGGGGCTGATGTGGGTTAGATCTATGGGGCAGGAGCTGTTGTGGGGCTGATGGGGGTCAGATCTATGGGGCAGGAGCTGCTGCGGGGCTGATTTGGGTCAGATCTATGGGTCAGCAGCTGCTGTGGGTCTGATGTGGGTCAGATCTATGGGGCAGGAGCTGCTTTGGGGCTGATGTGGGTAAGATCTATGGGGCAGGAGATGCTGTGGGTCAGATCTATGGGGCAGGAGCTGCTGTGGGGAACATGTGGGTCAGGTCTATGGGGCAGGAGCTGCTGTGGGGCAGATGTGGGTCAGATCTATGGGTCAGCAGCTGCTGTGGGTCTGATGTGGGTCAGATCTATGGGGCAGGAGCTGCTGTGGGGCTGATGTGGGTCAGGTCTATGGGGCAGGAGCTGCTGTGGGTCAGATCTATGGGGCAGGAACAGATGTGGGCCTGATGTTGGTCAGATTTATGGAGCAGGAGCTGCTGTGGTGCAGATGTGGGTCAGATCTATGGTGCAGGAGCTGCTGTGGGGCTGATGTGGGTCAGATCTATGGGGCAGGAGCTGCTGTGGGTTAAGATCTATTTGGCAGGATCTGCTGTGGGGCAGATTTGGGTCAGATCTATGGGGCAGGAGCTGCTGTGTTTCAAATGTGGGTCAGATCTATGGGGCAGGAGCTGCTGTGGGTCAGATCTATGGGGCAGGAACAGATGTGGGCCTGATGTTGGTCAGATTTATGGAGCAGGAGCTGCTGTGTTGCAGATGTGGGTCAGATCTATGGTGCAGGAGCTGCTGTGGGGCAGATGTAGGGCTTATCTATGGGGCAGGAGCTGCTGTGAGGCTGATGGGTGTTAGATCTATGGGGAGGAGCTGCTGTGGTGCAGATGTGGGTCAGAGCTATGGGGCAGGAGCTGCTGTGTGGCAGATGTGGGTCAGATCTATGGTGTTGGATCTTCTGTGGGGCTGATGTGGGTCAGATCTATGGGGCAGGAACTGTTTTGGGGCTGATGTGGGTCAGATCTATGGGGCAGGTGCTGCTGTGCGACATATGTGGGTCAGATCTATGGGGCAGGATCAGCTGTGGGGCTGATGTGGGTCAGATCTATGGGGCAGGAGTTTCTGTGGGGCTGATGTGGGTCAGATCCTTGGGGCTGAAGCTGCTGTGGGTCATATCTATTGGGCAGCAGCTGCTTTACATATGATGTGTGTCAGATCTATGGGGCAGGAGCTGCTGTGGGGCTGATGTGGGTTAGATCTATGGGCAGGAGCTGTTGTGGGGCTGATGGGGGTCAGATCTATGGGGCAGGAGCTACTGTGGGGCTGATGTTGGTCTGATCTATATGGCAGGAGCTGCTGTGCGACAGATGTGGGTAAGATCTATGGGGCTGGATCTGCTGTGGGGCTGTTGTGGGAAAGATCTATGGGGCAGGATCTGCTGTGGGTCAGATTTGGGTCAGATCTATGGGGCAGGAGCTGCTGTGTGGCAAATGTGGGTCAGATCTATGGGGCAGGAGCTGCTGTGGGTCAGATCTATGGGGCAGGAACAGATGTGGGCCTGATGTTGGTCAGATTTATGGAGCAGGAGCTGCTGTGTTGCAGATGCGGGTCAGATCTATGGTGCAGGAGCTGCTGTGGGGCAGATGTAGGGCTTATCTATGGGGCAGGAGCTGCTGTGAGGCTGATGGGTGTTAGATCTATGGGGAGGAGCTGCTGTGGTGCAGATGTGGGTCAGAGCTATGGGGCAGGAGCTGCTGTATGGCAGATGTGGGTCAGATCTATGGTGCAGGAGCTGCTGTGGGGCTGATGTGGGTCAGATCTATGGGGCAGGAGCTGTTTTGGGGCTGATGTGGGTCAGATCTATGGGGCAGGTGCTGCTGTGCGACATATGTGGGTCTGATCTATGGGGCAGGATCTGCTGTGGGGCTGATGTGGGAAAGATCTATGGGGCAGGAGATGTTTTGGGGCAGATGTGGGTCAGATCTATGGGGCAGGAGCTGCTGTGGGGCTGATGTGGGTCAGATCCTTGGGGCTGAAGCTGCTGTGGGTCATATCTATTGGGCAGCAGCTGCTTTACATATGATGTGTGTCAGATCTATGGGGCAGGAGCTGCTGTGGGGCTGATGTCGGTTAGATCTATGGGGCAAGAGCTGTTGTGGGGCTGATGGGGGTAAGATCTATGGGGCAGGAGCTGCTGTGGGGCTGATGTGGGTCAGATCTATGGGGCAGGAGCTGCTGTGGGTCAGATCTATGGGGCAGGAACAGATGTGGGCCTGATGTTGGTCAGATTTATGGAGCAGGAGCTGCTGTGTTGCAGATGTGGGTCAGATCTATGGTGCAGGAGCTGCTGTGGGGCAGATGTAGGGCATATCTATGGGGCAGGAGCTGCTGTGAGGCTGATGGGTGTTAGATCTATGGGGAGGAGCTGCTGTGGTGCAGATGTGGGTAAGAGCTATGGGGCAGGAGCTGCTGTGTGGCAGATGTGGGTCAGATCTATGGTGTAGGAGCTGCTGTGGGGCTGATGTGGGTCAGATCTATGGGGCATGAGCTGCTGTGGTTAAGATCTATTTGGCAGGATCTGCTGTGGGGCAGATTTGGGTCAGATCTATGGGCAGGAGCAGCAGTGGGGCAGATGTGGTCAGATCTATGGGTCAGGAGCTGCAGTGGAGATGATGTACGTCAGTTCTATGGGGCAGGAGCTGCTGTGGGGCAGCTGTGGGTCAGATCAATGGGGCTGAAGCTGCTGTGGGTCATATCTATTGGGCAGCAGCTGCTTTACATATGATTTGTGTCAGATCTATGGGGCAGGAGCTGCAGTGGGGCTGATGGGGGTCAGATCTATGGGGCAGGAGCTACTGTGGGGCTGATGTGGGTCAAATCAATGGGGCAGATCTGCTCTTGGGAACATGTGGGTCAGATCTATGGGGCAGGAGCTGCTGTGAGGCTGATTGTTGTATTAGGCGAAATCGGACCCTCGGGATGTAACGTGATAGGCCCTCCCCTGCTGGGTCATGCATATGTAAAAAAGGTAAGGATGAAACTGGATACCTATATAAGGGACCCTCACATTCCAATAAACGCCATTTTACCGCTCACCATAATGGTGTAACAAACAGCTGTGACTTGGTCGGGGCCGTCGATACACATTCACAAAGGGACTTGACTTTCCAGGTTACCAGATCGAGGTAACAAATGGTGCCCCGTGTGAGGAAAAGTCCTGGAGGTGAGTGTGCGACGGCTAAAACCGCGCTGACGGACGCGGTATCCACGGTTCGAGCCCGTGGAAGCACTCTCGGTGGGGTGCAAAGGGGAATGCAGCGCTGCGCCTATCCTACGGCCGATAGTTCGTAGAAGACCAGGAAGACTTCAGGTCTCTGGGTAAATGTATTCCGTCATTAGAGTAGTATTGCAACTTTGTAAAACCTACTATGGTAGGAAAGCTACGCCTTCTAAGAAGGACATTGCAGTCGTCATTAATTGTCTTGAAAAGGAGAGGGAGCTTTCCTCTCCTCGGGTGATTTTGGATCACAATAAGTGGGACTCTTTAACTTTTTCGCTCTGTGAGCACGCAATGAATGAGCAAAAAGATGCTGAGCTCAAAACGTGGGGGTTGGTGCTTGGGACGCTGAAAGCGTCTTGGAAAGAAGGGAAGATTGATGCTTGGCTTGGGGCTGCTTTGGGAATTGGGTCGGGAGGCTTTTTCTCTTGCAGATGTGAGGATTTGAAAGACAAAGACAAGGTGGCGCGAGCCATCCCGACCGCACCCATCACTCTGGCTGAACAACGAGCAGATGGCCCCGTCCAGCAGCATTCCACACATTCCACATCCTTATCTCTTGACCAGGAGAAGCCTTCCTCTGAGGCCCCATATCGGTATCCAAAGCAACCGGTATCTTCTGCACTCCTTCGCCCATCCTTGGGGGTGGGGAAGGGGAGTGAGCAGGGGCGGGAGGATGGGTCCTATCCTCGAGATGGGATGGGTTGTGGATGTGGTTCCGCCCTGGGGGGCGGGGTGGATAGGACTAACCAAGATGGAAGCCAATCCTCATCAGCGGGGGCGGAGGCGGAGGCGTTCCTAATCATAATAACCCTTCCCCAAGAGGGTGGGCTGCTGGTCCGGCTCCACCTGGGGGGAGGGAGAGGGGAGAACAAGAGCGACCAAATCTCGGATTGGTCAAAGATAAGGGAGGCATTCCTTTTTATCGTTAATTGGGGGCCCGGTCAGGGGGCCCCGGGCTCGAGTGGAGCCTCTGAAGCAGAAACAAGTCCAGCTGTCGAGCGAGCCACGGCAGCCCGAGTTGGAGTCGGTTAAACTCCTGCTGACAACTTGGAGGAGAGGAAGAATGCTTAGGATAAACTGTATTGATTATTGTTACTGTCTTTGTGATTGTTAAATGTTTATGGTATATGAAAGTATAAATGCAAATGGTATATGGAACTGTTAATGTTATAGGGATGTGTAAACATGAATGCTATATGGAAGTGGAATTATTAATGTTACATGGAAGTGTAATTGAGGGTTCGAGTAGTGGAATTATGAAAAACAAAAAACAGCAAAAGGTTACAGAAGAACAGTGAGTTAAAATATTGAATGTGATCTGCTCTAGCCAGAGAAGTTTAAGTGCCAGCAAGAGAACGCAAACCCCCGCGCTGCCCTTCCCTCACTGCTTAGCCCGCCCCCCCCCCCCCCCCCCCGCCCCTCGGCTCCGCCGCTTGTGAAAGTAAACAAATCGTTACTTCTGAATGGGGACAAAAGCAAAGCATTCTGAGTGCTCGTGCCCCTGGTTCAGTGTTAATCACTTCCCCTTCTGGGATCCGTATTACAGACAAAGTTTTCTCCCTCTTTGTCTGCAGTGCTGTTTAACCTCTGAAGATCTCTTGCTAGTCGGAGCAAGAATGCCTTCATTTTCTCCCAGTAATATACACATTTAGGGGACTAGGGTAGGGACTTGGACAAATTTGTTGATGGAGCTTGAAATTGTATGGAGGGGGAATTGTGGTGGTGGAGTTGGATGGAACGGTGGCAGCTTTACTAGAGCAGGATCTGAGTTTTGCCCGTAGTGGGCTGAATGCAATGTGCACACAGCAGTGCAAAGGTATTTGTTTTCTGACAGTTTCAGGTGCATCTCACTCTGTACTGCATCAAGAATTATTACCCATTGATGATTTTTGTAACTATAGTAGGAGTAGGTCAACAAGAAAAAGCTTACCAATTAAAAGAAAAAAGGGGGGGGGGAGCTAAGGGTGAAGCAAGTAACAATAGAAATTAGTGACTATAGCTGTTAATAACTTTTCTGAGTAGTTTGTATTGTATTTGTATTGTAGAGAGATATAGTGGTTTGTTATCTTTTAAGAGCAGGTGTTCCACCTGGGCTCTGTATCATGCACTGGCCATGCATATATGGAGTACATGTGAAAAAAACCCTGCACAGGAGAGAATCTGTGATGGGTGAGAAAGGCAAAGTGCACTTTGAAGCAGGGGACGCCCTGCTGGCACTGCCTATCGCATCCACCACTACTGTGTTCCTTCTCTCTCCTTTTGGTGGTTTGCCACCTCATAGTTATCGATAAGTAATAATACATTAGCTTAGGAATTTTCATTTATAGAATTGTCTAAAATGAATGCTTGAATGAGTGTGTATATGTCAACTCAAAAAATTATGACGTTACATGTAATCTTCTGTTTAGTGTATTATCAGTGAAGGTTTTGATTGAGTGATGGTTATGTTAACATTTAAGTCCCCTGCAGCTCAGCGACACTGGGCCACTGCCATCGTGGTCCTTGGTGTGCTGCGACATATCAAGACAGACAATGGCTCGTACTTCATCTCGAGATCTACTCAAGGAGCATTGGGGAATATCTCACTCGACAGGCATCCCTGGGAATTCCAAGGGACAAGCATTGTGGAAAGGGCCAACCGTCTCCTGAATGACAAGATACGTGTCCTTGGGGAGCGGGAAGGTCACAGAGAATAGAGCTGCAATAGATTTCCTGCTGCTGGCTCAAGAGGCACAGGTGCAAGGACTTTGAATGAGAAAATGGAGTTCCAGCAGATATATGAGAAGCTTTGAGCAGAAGGATGAACTGTATAATATAGCCCAAGATGCCTTGAAAATACTAACTAAAGAAGCACTAACATTATTACACACTGCACCACATACCTCTGCATGTTTACGTCACTTTTTAAATAACTCACCACAAAAATTTATATAAGTACTAACACTTTTATATACTAGGATTAGGATTGGAGCTTGCGTTGTAACGGGGCATGGTTTTGTAAAGCATGGGGAGAGGGAGATGTTGTATTAGGCGAAATCGGACCCTCGGGATGTAACGTGATAGGCCCTCCCCTGCTGGGTCATGCATATGTAAAAAAGGTAAGGATGAAACTGGATACCTATATAAGGGACCCTCACATTCCAATAAACGCCATTTTACCGCTCACCATAATGGTGTAACAAACAGCTGTGACTTGGTCGGGGCCGTCGATACACATTCACAAAGGGACTTGACTTTCCAGGTTACCAGATCGAGGTAACAGCTGATGTGGGTCTGATCTATGGGGCAGGAGCTGCTGTGCGACAGATGTGGGTCAGATCTATGGGACAGGAGCTGCAGAGGGGATGATGTAGGTCAGATCTATGGGGCAGGAGTTGCTGTGGGGCAGATGAGGGACATATCTATGGTGCAAAATCTGCTGTTGGAATGATGTGGGTCAGATCTATGAGTTTGGAGCTGCTGTGGGGAATATGTGGGTCAGATCTATATGGCAGGAGCTACTGTGGGGCACATGTGGGTCAGATCTATGGGTCAGCAGCTGCTGTGGGTCTGATGTGGGTAAGATCTATGGGGCAGGAGCTGCTGTGGGGCTGATGCGGGTCAGATCTATGGGGCAGGAGATGCTGTGGGTCAGATCTATGGGGCAGGAGCTGCTGTGGGGAACATGTGGGTCAGGTCTATGGGGCAGGAGCTGCTGTGGGGCAGATGTGGGTCAGATCCTTGGGGCTGAAGCTGCTGTGGGTCATATCTATTGGGCAGCAGCTGCTTTACATATGATGTGTGTCAGATCTATGGGGCAGGAGCTGCTGTGGGGTTGATGTGGGTTAGATCAATGGGGCAGGAGCTGCTGTGGTGCAGATGTGGGTCAGAGCTATGGGGCAGGAGCTGCTGTGTGGCAGAAGTGGGTAAGATCTATAAAGTAGGAGATGGTGTGTGGCAGATGTGGGTCAGATCTATGGTGTAGGAGCTGCTGTGGGGCTGATGTGAGACAGATCTATGGTGTAGGAGCTGCTGTGGGGCTGATGTGGGTCAGATCTATGGGGCACGAGCTGCTGTGGTTAAGATCTATTTAGCAGGATCTGCTGTGGGGAAGATTTGGGTCAGATCTATGGGGCAGGAGCTGCAGTGGAGATGATGTACGTCAGATCTATGGGGCAGGAGCTGCTGGGGGGCTGCTGTGGGTTAGATCTATGGGGCAGGAGCTGCAGTGGGGCTGATGGGGGTCAGATCTATGGGGCAGGAGCTGCTGTGGGGCTGATGTGGGTCAAATCAATGGGGCAGAGCTGCTCTTGGGAACATGTGGGTGAGATCTATGGGGCAGGAGCTGCTGTGGGGCTGATGTGGGTCAGATCTATAGGGCAGGAGCTGCTGTGGGTCATATCTATTGGGCAGCAGCTGCTTTACATATGATGTGTGTCAGATCTATGGGGCAGGAGCTGCTGTGGGGCTGATGTGGGTTAGATCTATGGGGCAGGAGCTGTTGTGGGGCTGATGGGGGTCAGATCTATGGGGCAGGAGCTGCTGCGGGGCTGATTTGGGTCAGATCTATGGGTCAGCAGCTGCTGTGGGTCTGATGTGGGTCAGATCTATGGGGCAGGAGCTGCTGTGCGACAGATGTGGGTAAGATCTATGGGGCAGGAGATGCTGTGGGTCAGATCTATGGGGCAGGAGCTGCTGTGGGGAACATGTGGGTCAGGTCTATGGGGCAGGAGCTGCTGTGGGGCAGATGTGGGTCAGATCTATAGGGCAGGAGCTGCTGTGGGTCAGATCTATGGGGCAGGAACAGATGTGGGCCTGATGTTGGTCAGATTTATGGAGCAGGAGCTGCTGTGTTGCAGATGTGGGTCAGATCTATGGTGCAGGAGCTGCTGTGGGGCAGATGTAGGGCATATCTATGGGGCAGGAGCTGCTGTGGGTCAGATTTGGGTCAGATCTATGGGGCAGGAGCTGCTGTGGGTCAGATTTATGAGTCAGGAGCTGCTGTGTGGCTGATGTGGGTCAGATCTATTGGGCAGGAGCTGCTGTGGGGCATATGTGGGTCAGATCTATATGGCAGGAGCTGCTGTGGGGAACAAGTGGGTCAGACCTACGGGGCAGAAGCTGCAGAGGGGATGATGTAGGTCAGATCTATGGGGCAGGAGTTGCTGTGGGTCAGATCTATGGGGCAGGAGCTGCTGTGGGGAACATGTGGGTCAGGTCTATGGGGCAGGACCTGCTGTGGGGCAGATGTGGGTCAGATCTATGGGTCAGCAGCTGCTGTGGGTCTGATGTGGGTCAGATCTATGGGGCAGGAGCTGATGTGGGGCTGATGTGGGTAAGATCTATGGGGCAGGAGCTGTTGAGGGGCTGATGGGGGTCAGATCTATGGGGCAGATCTGCTCTTGAGAACATGTGGGTCAGATCTATGGGGCAGGAGCTGCTGTGGGGCTGATGTGGGTTAGATCTATGGGGCAGGAGCTGTTGTGGGGCTGATGGGGGTCAGATCTATGGGGCAGGAGCTGCTGTGGGGCTGATGGGGGTCAGATCTATGGGGCAGGAGCTGCTGTGGGGCTGATGTGGGTCAAATCAATGGGGCAGAGCTGCTCTTGGGAACATGTGGGTCAGATCTATGGGGCAGGAGCTGCTGTGGGGCTGATGTGGGTCAGATCCTTGGGGCTGAAGCTGCTGTGGGTCATATCTATTGGGCAGCAGCTGCTTAACATATGATGTGTGTCAGATCTATGGGGCAGGATCTGCTGTGGGGCTGATGTGGGTTAGATCTATGGGGCAGGAGCTGATGTGGGGCTGATGGGGGTCAGATCTATGGGGCAGGAGCTGCTGCGGGGCTGATTTGGGTCAGATCTATGGGTCAGCAGCTGCTGTGGGTCTGATGTGGGTCAGATCTATGGGGCAGGAGCTGCTGTGGGGCTGATGTGGGTAAGATCTATGGGGCAGGAGATGCTGTGGGTCAGATCTATGGGGCAGGAGCTGCTGTGGGGCTGATGGGGGTCAGATCTATGGGGCAGGAGCTGTTTTGGGGCAGATGTGGGTCAGATCTATGGGGCAGGAGCTGCTGTGGGTCAGATCTATGGGGCAGGAACAGATGTGGGCCTGATGTTGGTCAGATTTATGGAGCAGGAGCTGCTGTGTTGCAGATGTGGGTCAGATCTATGGTGCAGGAGCTGCGGTGGGGCAGATGTAGGGCATATCTATGGGGCAGGAGCTGCTGTGGGTCAGATTTGGGTCAGATCTATGGGGCAGGAGCTGCTGTGGGTCAGATTTATGAGTCAGGAGCTGCTGTGTGGCTGATGTTGGACTGATCTATGGGGCAGGAGCTGCTGTGGGGCATATGTGGGTCAGATCTATATGGCAGGAGCTGCTGTGGGGCACATGTGGGTCAGACCTATGGGGCAGAAGCTGCAGAGGGGATGATGTAGGTCAGATCTATGGGGCAGAAGTTGCTGTGGGGCAGATGAGGGACATATCTATGGTGCAAAATCTGCTGTTGGAATGATGTGGGTCAGATCTATGAGTTTGGAGCTGCTGTGGGGCATATGTGGGTCAGATCTATATGGCAGGAGCTACTGTGGGGCACATGTGGGTCAGATCTATGGGTCAGCAGCTGCTGTGGGTCTGATGTGGGTCAGATCTATGGGGCAGGAGCTGCTGTGGGGTTGATGTGGGTCATATCTATGGTGCAGGAGCTGCTGTGGGTCAGATCTATGGGGCAGGAACAGATGTGGGCCTGATGTTGGTCAGATTTATGGAGCAGGAGCTGCTGTGTTGCAGATGTGGGTCAGATCTATAGTGCAGGAGCTGCTGTGGGGCAGATGTAGGGCACATCTATGGGGCAGGAGCTGCTGTGAGGCTGATGGGTGTTAGATCTATGGGGCAGGAGCTGCTGTGCTTCAGATCTATGGGGCAGGAACAGATGTGGGCCTGATGTTGGTCAGATTTATGGAGCAGGAGCTGCTGTGTTGCAGATGTGGGTCAGATCTATGGTGCAGGAGCTGCTGTGGGGCAGATGTAGGGCATATCTATGGGGCAGGAGCTGCTGTGGGTCAGATTTGGGTCAGATCTATGGGGCAGGAGCTGCTGTGTTGCAGATGTGGGTCAGAGCTATGGGGCAGGAGCTGCTGTGGGGCAGAAGTGGGTAAGATCTATAAAGTAGGAGATGGTGTGTGGCAGATGTGGGTCAGATCTATGGTGTAGGAGCTGCTGTGGGGCTGATGTGGGTCAGATCTATGGGGCAGGAGCTGCTGTGGTTAAGATCTATTTGGCAGGATCTGCTGTGGGGCAGATTTGGGTCAGATCTATGGGGCAGGAGCAGCAGTGGGGCAGATGTGGTCAGATCTATGGGTCAGCAGCTGCTGTGGGTCTGATGTGGGTCAGATCTATGGGGCAGGAGCTGCTGTGGGGCAGCTGTGGGTCAGATCAATGGGGCTGAAGCTGCTGTGGGTCATATCTATTGGGCAGCAGCTGCTTTACATATGATTTGTGTCAGATCTATGGGGCAGGAGCTGCAGTGGGGCTGATGGGGGTCAGATCTATGGGGCAGGAGCTACTGTGGGGCTGATGTGGGTCAAATCAATGGGGCAGATCTGCTCTTGGGAACATGTGGGTCAGATCTACGGGGCAGGAGCTGCTGTGGGGCTGATGTGGGTCTGATCTATGGGGCAGGAGCTGCTGTGCGACAGATGTGGGTCAGATCTATGGGACAGGAGCTGCTGTGGGGCATATGTGGGTCAGATCTATGGGGCAGGAGCTGCTGTGGGGCACATGTGGGTCAGATCCTTGGGGCTGAAGCTGCTGTGGGTCATATCTATTGGGCAGCAGCTGCTTTACATATGATGTGTGTCAGATCTATGGGGCAGGAGCTGCAGTGGGGCTGATGGGGGTCAGATCTATGGGGCAGGAGCTACTGTGGGGCTGATGTGGGTCAAATCAATGGGGCAGATCTGCTCTTGGGAACATGTGGGTCAGATCTATGGGGCAGGAGCTGCTGTGGGGCTGATGTGGGTTAGATCTATGGGGCAGGAGCTGTTGTGGGGCTGATGGGGGTCAGATCTATGGGGCAGGAGCTACTGTGGGGCTGATGTTGGTCTGATCTATGGGGCAGGAGCTGCTGTGCGACAGATGTGGGTAAGATCTATGGGGCAGGATCTGCTGTGTTGCAGATGTGGGAAAGATCTATGGGGCAGGATCTGCTGTGGGGCAGATGTGGGTCAGATCTATGGGGCAGGAGCTGCTGTGTGGCAAATGTGGGTCAGATCTATGGGGCAGGAGCTGCTGTGGGTCAGATCTATGGGGCAGGAACAGATGTGGGCCTGATGTTGGTCAGATTTATGGAGCAGGAGCTGCTGTGTGGCAGAAGTGGGTAAGATCTATGGGGTAGGAGATGGTGTGTGGCAGATGTGGGTCAGATCTATGGTGTAGGAGCTGCTGTGGGGCTGATGTGGGTCAGATCTATGGGGCAGGAGCTGCTGTGGTTAAGATCTATTTGGCAGGATCTGCTGTGGGGCAGATTTGGGTCAGATCTATGGGGCAGGAGCTGCAGTGGAGATGATGTACGTCAGATCTATGGGGCAGGAGCTGCTGGGGGGCTGCTGTGGGTTAGATCTATGGGGCAGGAGCTGTTGTGGGTCATATCTATTGGGCAGCAGCTGCTTTACATATGATGTGTGTCAGATCTATGGGGCAGGAGCTGCAGTGGGGCTGATGGGGGTCAGATCTATGGGGCAGGAGCTGCTGTGGGGCTGATGTGGGTCAAATCAATGGGGCAGAGCTGCTCTTGGGAACATGTGGGTCAGATCTATGGGGCAGGAGCTGCTGTGGGGCTGATGTGTGTCAGATCTATAGGGCAGGAGCTGCTGTGGGTCATATCTATTGGGCAGCAGCTGCTTTACATATGATGTGTGTCAGATCTATGGGGCAGGAGCTGTTGTGGGGCTGATGGGGGTCAGATCTATGGGGCAGGAGCTGCTGCGGGGCTGATTTGGGTCAGATCTATGGGTCAGCAGCTGCTGTGGGTCCGATGTGGGTCAGATCTATGGGGCAGGAGCTGCTGTGGGGCTGATGTGGGTAAGATCTATGGGGCAGGAGCTGCTGTGGGGCTGATGGGGGTCAGATCTATGGGGCAGGAGCTGCTGCGGGGCTGATTTGGGTCAGATCTATGGGTCAGCAGCTGCTGTGGGTCTGATGTGGGTCAGATCTATGGGGCATGAGCTGCTGTGGGGCAGAAGTGGGTAAGATCTATGGGGTAGGAGATGGTGTGTGGCAGATGTGGGTCAGATCTATGGGGCAGGAGCTGCTGTGGTTAAGATCTATTTGGCAGGATCTGCTGTGGGGCAGATTTGGGTCAGATCTATGGGGCAGGAGCTGCTGTGGGGCAGCTGTGGGTCAGATCAATGGGGCTGAAGCTGCTGTGGTTCATATCAATTGGGCAGCAGCTGCTTTACATATGATTTGTGTCAGATCTATGGGGCAGGAGCTGCAGTGGGGCTGATGGGGGTCAGATCTATGGGTCAGGAGCTACTGTGGGGATGATGTGGGTCAGATCTATGGGGCAGATCTGCTCTTGGGAACATGTGGGTCAGATCTATGGGGCAGGAGCTGCTGTGGGGCTGATGTGGGTCAGATCTATGGGGCAGGAGCTGCTGTGGGGCTGATGTGGGTCAGATCTATGGGGCAGGAGCTGCTGTGGGGCACATGTGGGTCAGATCTATGGGGCAGGAGCTGCTGTGGGGCATATGTGGGTCAGATCTATGGGGCAGGAGCTGCTGTGGGGCACATGTGGGTCAGATCCCTGGGGCTGAAGCTGCTGTGGGTCATATCTATTGGGCAGCAGCTGCTTTACATATGATGTGTGTCAGATCTATGGGGCAGGAGCTGCTGTGGGGATGATGTGGGTTAGATCTATGGGGCAGGAGCTGTTGTGGGGCTGATGGGGGTCAGATCTACGGGGCAGGAGCTGCTGCGGGGCTGATTTGGGTCAGATCTATGGGTCAGCATTTGCTGTGGGTCTGATGTGGGTCAGATCTATGGGGCAGGAGCTGCTGTGGGGCTGATGTGGGTAAGATCTATGGGGCAGGAGCTGTTGTGGGGCTGATGTGGGTCAGATCTATGGGGCAGGAGCTGCTGTGGGGCTGATGTGGGTAAGATCTATGGGGCAGGAGATGCTGTGGGTCAGATCTATGGGGCAGGAGCTGCTGTGGGGAACATGTGGGTCAGGTCTATGGGGCAGGAGCTGCTGTGGGGCAGATGTGGGTCAGATCTATGGGGCAGGAGCTGCTGTGTGTCAGATCTATGGGGCAGGAACAGATGTGGGCCTGATGTTGGTCAGATTTATGGAGCAGGAGCTGCTCTGTTGCAGATGTGGGTCAGATCTATGGGTCAGAAGCTGCTGTGGGTCTGATGTCGGTCCGATCTATTGGGCAGGAGCTGCTGTGGGGCTGATGTGGGTCAGATCTATGGGGCAGGAGCTGCTGTGGGTCAGATCTATAAGGCAGGAACAGATGTGGGCCTGATGTTGGTCAGATTTATGGAGCAGGAGCTGCTGTGTTGCAGATGTGGGTCAGATCTATGGTGCAGGAGCTGCTGTGGGGCAGATGTAGGGCTTATCTAAGGGGCAGGAGCTGCTGTGAGGCTGATGGGTGTTAGATCTATGGGGAGGAGCTGCTGTGGTGCAGATGTGGGTCAGAGCTAAAGGGCAGGAGCTGCTGTGTGGCAGATGAGGGTCAGATCTATGGTGTAGGAGCTGCTGTGGGGCTGATGTGGGTCAGATCTATGGGGCAGGAGATGTTTTGGGGCTGATGTGGGTCAGATCTATGGGGCAGGTGCTGCTGTGCGACATATGTGGGTCAGATCTATGGGGCAGGATCTGCTTTGGGGCTGATGTGGGAAAGATCTAAGGGGCAGGAGCTGTTGTGGGGCTGATGGGGGTCAGATCTATGGGGCAGGAGTTGCTGCGGGGCTGATTTGGGTCAGATCTATGGGTCAGCAGCTGCTGTGGGTCTGATGTGGGTCAGATCTATGGGGCATGAGCTGCTGTGGGGCAGAAGTGGGTAAGATCTATGGGGTAGGAGATGGTGTGTGGCAGATGTGGGTCAGATCTATGGTGTAGGAGCTGCTGTGGAGCTGATGTGGGTCAGATCTATGGGGCAGGAGCTGCTGTGGTTAAGATCTATTTGGCAGGATCTGCTGTGGGGCAGATTTGGGTCAGATCTATGGGGCAGGAGCTGCTGTGGGGCAGCTGTGGGTCAGATCAATGGGGCTGAAGCTGCTGTGGGTCATATCAATTGGGCAGCAGCTGCTTTACATATGATTTGTGTCAGATCTATGGGGCAGGAGCTGCAGTGGGGCTGATGGGGGTCAGATCTATGGGTCAGGAGCTACTGTGGGGCTGATGTGGGTCAGATCTATGGGGCAGATCTGCTCTTGGGAACATGTGGGTCAGATCTATGGGGCAGGAGCTGCTGTGGGGCTGATGTGGGTCAGATCTATGGGGCAGGAGCTGCTGTGGGGCTGATGTGGGTCAGATCTATGAAACAGGAGCTGCTGTGGGGCATATGTGGGTCAGATCTATGGGGCAGGAGCTGCTGTGGGGCACATGTGGGTCAGATCCTTGGGGCTGAAGCTGCTGTGGGTCATATCTATTGGGCAGCAGCTGCTTTACATATGATGTGTGTCAGATCTATGGGGCAGGAGCTGCTGTGGGGATGATGTGGGTTAGATCTATGGGGCAGGAGCTGTTGTGGGGCTGATGGGGGTCAGATCTACGGGGCAGGAGCTGCTGCGGGGCTGATTTGGGTCAGATCTATGGGTCAGCATTTGCTGTGGGTCTGATGTGGGTCAGATCTATGGGGCAGGAGCTGCTGTGGGGCTGATGTGGGTAAGATCTATGAGGCAGGAGCTGTTGTGGGGCTGATCTGGGTCAGATCTATGGGGCAGGAGCTGCTGTGGGGCTGATGTGGGTAAGATCTATGGGGCAGGAGATGCTGTGGGTCAGATCTATGGGGCAGGAGCTGCTGTGGGGAACATGTGGGTCAGGTCTATGGGGCAGGAGCTGCTGCGGGGCAGATGTGGGTCAGATCTATGTGGCAGGAGCTGCTGTGTGTCAGATCTATGGGGCAGGAACAGATGTGGGCCTGATGTTGGTCAGATTTATGGAGCAGGAGCTGCTGTGTTGCAGATGTGGGTCAGATCTATGGGTCAGAAGCTGCTGTGGGTCTGATGTCGGTCCGATCTATTGGGCAGGAGCTGCTGTGGGGCTGATGTGGGTCAGATCTATGGGGCAGGAGCTGCTGTGGGTCAGATCTATAAGGCAGGAACAGATGTGGGCCTGATGTTGGTCAGATTTATGGAGCAGGAGCTGCTGTGTTGCAGATGTGGGTCAGATCTATGGTGCAGGAGCTGCTGTGGGGCAGATGTAGGGCATATCTATGGGGCAGGAGCTGCTGTGAGGCTGATGGGTGTTAGATCTATGGGGAGGAGCTGCTGTGGTGCAGATGTGGGTCTGAGCTAAAGGGCAGGAGCTGCTGTGTGGCAGATGAGGGTCAGATCTATGGTGTAGGAGCTGCTGTGGGGCTGATGTGGGTCAGATCTATGGGGCAGGAGCTGTTTTGGGGCTGATGTGGGTCAGATCTATGGGGCAGGTGCTGCTGTGCGACATATGTGGGTCAGATCTATGGGGCAGGATCTGCTTTGGGGCTGATGTGGGAAAGATCTAAGGGGCAGGAGATGCTTTGGGGCAGATGTGGGTCAGATCTATGGGGCAGGAGTTGCTGTGGGGCTGATGTGGGTTAGATCTATGGGGCAGGAGCTGTCGTGGGGCTGATGGGGGTCAGATCTATGGGGCAGGAGCTGCTGTGGGGCTGATGTGGGTCAGATCTATGGGGCAGGAGCTGCTGTGGGTCAAATCTATGGAGCAGGAACAGATGTGGGCCTGATGTTGGTCAGATTTATGGAGCAGGAGCTGCTGTGTTGCAGATGTGGGTCAGATCTATGGTGCAGGAGCTGCTGTGGGGCAGATGTAGGGCATATCTATGGGGCAGGAGCTGCTGTGAGGCTGATGGGTGTTAGATCTATGGGGAGGAGCTGCTGTGGTGCAGATGTGGGTCAGATCTATGGGGCAGGAGCTGCTGTGGTTAAGATCTATTTGGCAGGATCTGCTGTGGGGCTGATTTGGGTCAGATCTATGGGGCAGGAGCAGTAGTGGGGCAGATGTGGTCAGATCTATGGGTCAGGAGCTGCAGTGGAGATGATGTACGTCAGTTCTATGGGGCAGGAGCTGCTGTGGGGCAGCTGTGGGTCAGATCAATGGGGCTGAAGCTGCTGTGGGTCATATTTATTGGGCAGCAGCTGCTTTACATATGATTTGTGTCAGATCTATGGGGCAGGAGCTGCAGTGGGGCTGATGGGGGTCAGATCTATGGGGCAGGAGCTACTGTGGGGCTGATGTGGGTCAAATCAATGGGGCAGATCTGCTCTTGGGAACATGTGGGTAAGATCTATGGGGCAGGAGCTGCTGTGGGGCTGATGTGGGTCTGATCTATGGGGCAGGAGCTGCTGTGCGACAGATGTGGGTCAGATCTATGGGACAGGAGCTGCTGTGGGGCATATGTACGTCAGTTCTATGGGGCAGGAGCTGCTGTGGGGCAGCTGTGGGTCAGATCTATAGGGCAGGGGCTGCTGTGGGTCATATCTATTGGGCAGCAGCTGCTTTACATATGATGTGTGTCAGATCTATGAGGCAGGAGCTGCTGTGGGGCTGATGTGGGTTAGATCTATGGGGCAGGAGCTGTTGTGGGGCTGATGGGGGTCAGATCTATGGGGCAGGAGCTACTGTGGGGCTGATGTGGGTCAAATCAATGGGGCAGGAGCTGCTGTGCGACAGATGTGGGTCAGATCTATGGGGCAGGTGCTGCTGTGCGACATATGTGGGTCAGATCTATGAGGCAGGATCTGCTTTGGGGCTGATGTGGGAAAGATCTATGGGGCAGGAGATGCTTTGGGGCAGATGTGGGTCAGATCTATGGGGCAGGAGTTGCTGTGGGGCTGATGTGGGTCAGATCCTTGGGGCTGAAGCTGCTGTGGGTCATATCAATTGGGCAGCAGCTGCTTTACATATGATGTGTCTCAGATCTATGTGGCAGGAGCTGCTGTGGGGCTGATTTGTGTCAGATCTATGGAACAGAAGCTGTTGTGGGGCTGATGGGGGTCAGATCTATGGGTCAGGAGCTACTGTGGGGCTGATGTTGGTCTGATCTATGGGGCAGGAGCTGCTGTGCGACATATTTGAGTCTGATCTATGGGGCAGGATCTGCTGTGGGGCTGATGTGGGAAAGATCTATGGGGCAGGATCTGCTGTGGGGCAGATTTGGGTCAAATCTATGGGGCAGGAGCTGCTGTGTGGCAAATGTGGGTCAGATCTATGGGGCAGGAGCTGCTGTGGGGCTGATTTGGGTCAGATCTATAGGGCAGGAGCTGCTGTGGGGCTGCTGTGGGTCAGATCTATGGGGCAGGAACAGATGTGGGCCTGATGTTGGTCAGATTTATGGAGCAGGAGCTGCTGTGTTGCAGATGTGGGTCAGATCTATGGGTCAGAAGCTGCTGTGGGTCTGATGTCGGTCCGATCTATTGGGCAGGAGCTGCTGTGGGGCTGATGTGGGTCAGATCTATGGGGCAGGAGCTGCTGTGTGGCAGATGAGGGTCAGATCTATGGTGTAGGAGCTGCTGTGGGGCTGATGTGGGTCAGATCTATGGGGCAGGAGCTGTTTTGGGGCTGATGTGGGTCAGATCTATGGGGCAGGTGTTGCTGTGCGACATATGTGGGTCAGATCTATGGGGCAGGATCTGCTGCGGGGCTGATGTGGGAAAGATCTATAGGGCAGGAGATGCTTTGGGGCAGATGTGGGTCAGATCCATGGGGCAGGAGTTGCTGTGTGGCTGATGTGGGTCAGATCCATGGGGCTGAAGCTGCTGTGGGTCATATCTATTGGGCAGCAGCTACTTTACATATGATTTGTGTCAGATCTATGGGGCAGGAGCTGTTGTGGGGCTGATGGGGGTCAGATCTATGGGGCAGGAGCTGCTGTGGGGCTGATGTGGGTCAGATCTATGGGGCAGGAGCTGCTGTGGGTCAAATCTATGGGGCAGGAACAGATGTGGGCCTGATGTTGGTCAGATTTATGGAGCAGGAGCTGCTGTGGTGCAGATGTGGGTCAGAGCTATGGGGCAGGAGCTGCTGTGTGGCAGATGTTGGTCAGATCTATGGTGTAGGAGCTGCTGTGCGACATATGTGGGTCAGATCTATGGGGCAGGAGCTGCTGTGGTTAAGATCTATTTGGCAGGATCTGCTGTGGGGCAGATTTGGGTCAGATCTATGGGGCAGGAGCAGCAGTGTGGCAGATGTGGTCAGATCTATGGGTCAGGAGCTGCAGTGGAGATGATGTACGTCAGTTCTATGGGGCAGGAGCTGCTGTGGGGCAGCTGTGGGTCAGATCAATGGGGCTGAAGCTGCTGTGGGTCATATCTATTGGGCAGCAGCTGCTTTACATATGATTTGTGTCAGATCTATGGGGCAGGAGCTGCAGTGGGGCTGATGGGGGTCAGATCTATGGGGCAGGAGCTGCTGTGGGGCTGATGTGGGTCAAATCAATGGGGCAGATCTGCTCTTGGGAACATGTGGGTAATATCTATGGGGCAGGAGCTGTTGTGGGGCTGATGTGGGTCAGATCTATAGGGCAGGAGATGCTGTGCGACAGATGTGGGTCAGATCTATGGGACAGGAGCTGCTGTGGGGCATATGTGGGTCAGATCTATGGGGCAGGAGCTGCTGTGGGGCACATGTGGGTCAGATCCTTGGGGCTGAAGCTGCTGTGGGTCATATCTATTGGGCAGCAGCTGCTTTACATATGATGTGTGTCAGATCTATGGGGCAGGAGCTGCTGTGGGGTTGATGTGGGTTAGATCAATGGGGCAGGAGCTGCTGTGGTGCAGATGTGGGTCAGAGCTATGGGGCAGGAGCTGCTGTGTGGCAGAAGTGGGTAAGATCTATGGGGTAGGAGATGGTGTGTGGCAGATGTGGGTCAGATCTATGGTGTAGGAGCTGCTGTGGGGCAGATGTGGGTCTGATCTATGGGGCAGGAGCTGCTGTGGTTAAGATCTATTTGGCAGGATCTGCTGTGGGGCAGATTTGGGTCAGATCTATGGGGCAGGAGCTGCTGTGTGGCAAATGTGGGTCAGATCTATGGGGCAGGAGCTGCTGTGGGTCAGATCTATGGGGCAGGAACAGATGTGGGCCTGATGTTGGTCAGATTTATGGAGCAGGAGCTGCTGTGTTGCAGATGTGGGTCAGATCTATGGGGCAGGAGCTGCTGTGGGGCAGATGTAGGGCTTATCTATGGGGCAGGAGCTGCTGTGAGGCTGATGGGTGTTAGATCAATGGGGAGGAGCTGCTGTGGTGCAGATGTGGGTCAGAGCTATGGGGCAGGAGCTGCTGTGTGGCAGATGTGGGTCAAATCTATGGTGTAGGAGCTGCTGTGGGGCTGATGGGGGTCAGATCTATGGGGCAGGAGCTGCTGTGGGGCTGCTGAGGGTTAGATCTATGGGGCAGGAGCTGTTGTGGGTCATATCTATTGGGCAGCAGCTGCTTTACATATGATGTGTGTCAGATCTAAGGGGCAGGAGCTGCAGTGGGGCTGATGGGGGTCAGATCTATGGGGCAGGAGCTGCTGTGGTTAAGATCTATTTGGCAGGATCTGCTTTGGGGCAGATTTGGGTCAGATCTATGGGGCAGGAGCTGCAGTGGAGATGATGTACGTCAGATCTATAGGGCAGGAGCTGTTGTGGGGCTGCTGTGGGTTAGATCTATGGGGCAGGAGCTGTTGTGGGTCATATCTGTTGGGCAGCAGCTGCATTACATATGATGTGTGTCAGATCTATGGGGCAGGAGCTGCAGTGGGGCTGATGGGGGTCAGATCTATGGGGCAGTAGCTGTTGTGGGGCTGATGTGGGTCAAATCAATGGGGCAGAGCTGCTCTTGGGAACATGTGGGTCAGATCAATGGGGCAGGAGCTGCTGTGGGGCAGATGTGGGTCAGATCTATGGGGCAGGAGCTGCTGTGGGTCATATCTATTGGGCAGCAGCTGCTTTACATATGATGTGTGTCAGATCTATGGGGCAGGAGCTGCTGTGGGGCTGATGTGGGTTAGATCTATGGGGCAGGAGCTGTTGTGAGGCTGATGGTGGTCAGATCTATGGGGCAGGAGCTACTGTGGGGCTGATGGGGGTCAGATCTATGGGGCAGGAGCTACTGTGGGGCTGATGTTGGTCTGATCTATGGGGCAGGAGCTGCTGTGCAACAGATGTGGGTCAGATCTATGGGGCAGGATCTGCTGTGGGGCTGATGTGGGAATGATCTATGGGGCAGGAGATGCTTTGGGGCAGATGTGGGTCAGATCTATGGGGCTGGAGTTGCTGTGGGGCTGATGTGGGTCAGATCCTTGCGGCTGAAGCTGCTGTGGGTCATATCTATTGGGCAGCAGCTGCTTTACATATGATGTGTGTCAGATCTATGGGGCAGGAGCTGCTGTGGGGCTGATGTGGGTTAGATCTATGGGGCAGGAGCTGTTTTGGGGCTGATGGGGGTCAGATCTATGGGGCAGGAGCTGCTGTGGGGCTGATGTGGGTCAGATCTATGGGGCAGGAGCTGCTGTGTGGCAAATGTGGGTCAGATCTATGGGGCAGGAGCTGCTGTGCGACATATTTGGGTCAGATCTATGGGGCAGGTTCTGCTGTGTGGCTGATGTGGGAAAGATCTATGGGGCAGGAGCTGCTGTGGGGCAGATTTGGGTCAGATCTATGGGGCAGGAGCTGCTGTGTGGCAAATGTGGGTCAGATCTATGGGGCAGGAGCTGCTGTGTTGCAGATGTGGGTCAGATCTATGGTGCAGGAGCTGCTGTGGGGCAGATGTGGTTCAGAGCTATGGGGCAGGAGCACCTGTGTGGAAGATGTGGGTCAGATCTATGGGGCAGGAGCTGCTGTGGGGCTGCTGTGGGTTAGATCTATGGGGCAGGAGCTACTGTGGGGCTGATGTGGGTCAAATCAATGGGGCAGAGCTGCTCTTGGGAACATGTGGGTCAGATCTATGGGGCAGGAGCTGCTGTGGGGCACATGTGGGTCAGATCATTGTGGCTGAAGCTGCTGTGGGTCATATCTATTGGGCAGCAGCTGCTTTACATATGATGTGTGTCAGATCTATGGGGCAGGAGCTGCTGTGGGGCTGATGTGGGTTAGATCTATGGGGCAGGAGCTGTTGTGGGGCTGATGGGGGTCAGATCTATGGGGCAGGAGCTACTGTGGGGCACATGTGGGTCAGATCTATGGGGCAGGTGCTGCTGTGGGGCTGATATGGGTTAGATCTATGGGGCAGGAGCTGTTGTGGGGCTGATGGGGGTCAGATCTATGGGGCAGGAGCTACTGTGGGGCTGATGTTGGTCTGATCTATGGGGCAGGAGCTGCTGTGCGACAGATGTGGGTCAGATCTATGGGGCAGGTGCTGCCGTGCGACATATTTGGGTCAGATCTATGGGGCAGGATCTGCTGTGGGGCTGATGTGGGAAAGATCTATGGGGCAGGAGCTGCTGTGGGGCAGATTTGGGTCTTATCTATGGGGCAGGAGCTGCTGTGTGGCAAATGTGGGTCAGATCTATGGGGCAGGAGCTGCTGTGGGTCAGATCTATGGGGCAGGAACAGATGTGGGCCTGATTTTGGTCAGATTTATGGAGCAGGAGCTGCTGTGGTTCAGATGTGGGTCAGAGCTATGGGGCAGGATCTGCTGTGTGGCAGATGTGGGTCAGATCTATGGGGCAGGAGCTGCTGTGGGTCAGATTTATTAGTCAGGAGCTGCTGTGTGGCTGATGTGGGTCAGATCTATGGGGCAGGAGCTGCTGTGGGGCAGATGTGGTCAGATCTATATGGCAGGAGCTGCTGTGGGGGCACATGTTGTTCAGACCTATGGGGCAGAAGCTGCAGAGGGGATGATGTAGGTCAGATCTATGGGGCAGGAGTTGCTGTGGGGCAGATGAGGGACATATCTATGGTGCAAAATCTGCTGTTGGACTGATGTGGGTCAGATCTATGAGTTTGGAGCTGCTGTGGGGCATATGTGGGTGAGATCTATGGGCCAGGAGCTGCTGTGGGGCAGATGTGGTCAGATCTATATGGCAGGAGCTCCTGTGGGGCACATGTGGGTCAGATCTATGGGTCAGCAGCTGCTGTGGGTCTGATGTGGGTCAGATCTATGGGGCAGGAGCTGCTGTGGGGCTGATGCGGGTCAGAGATATGGGGCAGGAGATGCTGTGGGTCAGATCTATGGGGCAGGAGCTGCTGTGGGGAACATGTGGGTCAGGTCTATGGGTCAGCAGCTGATGTGGGTCTGATGTGGGTCAGATCTATGGGGCAGGAGATGCTGTGGGTCAGATCTATGGGGCAGGAGCTGCTGTGGGGAACATGTGGGTCAGGTCTATGGGGCAGGAGCTGCTGTGGGGCAGATGTGGGTCAGATCTATGGGTCAGCAGCTGCTGTGGGTCTGATGTGGGTCAGATCTATGGGGCAGGAGCTGCTGTGGGGCTGATGTGGGTAAGATCTATGGGGCAGGAGATGTTGTGGGGCTGATGGGGGTCAGATCTATGGGGCAGATCTGCTCTTGGGAACATGTGGGTCAGATCTATGGGGCAGGAGCTGCTGTGGGGCTGATGTGGGTCAGATCTATAGGGCAGGAGCTGCTGTGGGTCATATCTATTGGGCAGCAGCTGCTTTACATATGATGTGTGTCAGATCTATGGGGCATGAGCTGCTGTGGGGATGATGTGGGTTAGATCTATGGGGCAGGAGCTGTTGTGGGGCTGATGGGGGTCAGATCTATGGGGCAGGAGCTGCTGCGGGGCTGATTTGGGTCAGATCTATGGGTCAGCAGCTGCTGTGGGTCTGATGTGGGTCAGATCTATGGGGCAGGAGCTGCTGTGGGGCTGATGTGGGTCAGATCTATGGGGCAGGAGCTGCTGTGGGGAACATGTGGGTCAGGTCTATGGGGCAGGAGCTGCTGTGGGGCAGATGTGGGTCAGATCTATGGGGCAGGAGCTGCTGTGGGTCAGATCTATGGGGCAGGAACAGATGTGGGCCTGATGTTGGTCAGATTTATGGAGCAGGAGCTGCTGTGTTGCAGATGTGGGTCAGATCTATGGTGCAGGAGCTGCTGTGGGGCAGATGTAAGGCATATCTATGGGGCAGGAGCTGCTGTGGGTCAGATTTGGGTCACATCTATGGGGCAGGAGCTGCTGTGGGGCAGATGTGGGTCAGATCTATGGGTCAGCAGCTGCTGTGGGTCTGATGTGGGTCAGATCTATGGGGCAGGAGCTGCTGTGGGGCTGATGTGGGTCAGATCTATGGGGCAGGAACAGATGTGGGCCTGATGTTGGTCAGATTTATGGAGCAGGAGCTGCTGGGTTGCAGATGTGGGTCAGAGCTATGGGGCAGGAGCTGCTGTGGGGCAGAAGTGGGTAAGATCTATAAAGTAGGAGATGGTGTGTGGCAGATGTGGGTCAGATCTATGTTGTAGGAGCTGCTGTGGGGCTGATGTGGGTCAGATCTATGGGGCAGGAGCTGCTGTGGTTAAGATCTATTTGGCAGGATCTGCTGTGGGGCAGATTTGGGTCAGATCTATGGGGCAGGAGCAGCAGTGGGGCAGATGTGGTCAGATCTATGGGTCAGGAGCTGCAGTGGAGATGATGTACGTCAGTTCTATGTTGCAGGAGCTGCTGTGGGGCAGCTGTGGGTCAGATCAATGGGGCTGAAGCTGCTGTGGGTCATATCTATTGGGCAGCAGCTGCTTTACATATGATTTGTGTCAGATCTATGGGGCAGGAGCTGCAGTGGGGCTGATGGGGGTCAGATCTATGGGGCAGGAGCTACTGTGGGGCTGATGTGGGTCAAATCAATGGGGCAGATCTGCTCTTGGGAACATGTGGGTAAGATCTATGGGGCAGGAGCTGCTGTGGGGCTGATGTGGGTCTGATCTATGGGGCAGGAGCTGCTGTGCGACAGATGTGGGTCAGATCTATGGGACAGGAGCTGCTGTGGGTCAGATCTATGGGGCAGGAACAGATGTGGGCCTGATGTTGGTCAGATTTATGGAGCAGGAGCTGCTGTGTTGCAGATGTGGGTCAGATCTATGGGGCAGGAGCTGCTGTGTGGCAGATGTGGGTCAAATCTATGGTGTAGGAGCTGCTGTGGGGCTGATGGGGGTCAGATCTATGGGGCAGGAGCTGCTGTGGTTAAGATCTATTTGGCAAGATCTGCTGTGGGGCAGATTTGGGTCAGATCTATGGGGCAGGAGCTGCAGTTGAGATGATGTACGTCAGATCTATGGGGCAGGAGCTGCTGTGGGGCTGATGTGGGTCAGATCTATAGGGCAGGAGCTGCTGTGGGTCATATCTATTGGGCAGCAGCTGCTTTACATATGATGTGTGTCAGATCTATGGGGCAGGAGCTGCTGTGGGGCTGATGTGGGTCAGATCTATAGGGCAGGAGCTGCTGTGGGTCATATCTATTGGGCAGCAGCTGCTTTACATATGATGTGTGTCAGATCTCTGAGGCAGGAGCTGCTGTGGGGCTGATGTGGGTTAGATCTATGGGGCAGGAGCTGTTGTGGGGCTGATGGGGGTCAGATCTATGGGGCAGGAGCTACTGTGGGGCTGATGTGGGTCAAATCAATGGGGCAGGAGCTGCTGTGCGACAGATGTGGGTCAGATCTATGGGGCAGGTGCTGCTGTGCGACATATGTGGGTCAGATCTATGAGGCAGGATCTGCTGTGGGGCTGATGTGGGAAAGATCTATGGGGCAGGAGATGCTTTGGGGCAGATGTGGGTCAGATCTATGGGGCAGGAGTTGCTGTGGGGCTGATGTGGGTCAGATCCTTGGGGCTGAAGCTGCTGTGGGTCATATCAATTGGGCAGCAGCTGCTTTACATATGATGTGTCTCAGATCTATGTGGCAGGAGCTGCTGTGGGGCTGATTTGGGTCAGATCTATGGGGCAGGAGCTGTTGTGGGGCTGATGGGGGTCAGATCTATGGGTCAGGAGCTACTGTGGGGCTGATGTTGGTCTGATCTATGGGGCAGGAGCTGCTGTGCGACAGATGTGGTTCAGATCTATAGGGCAGGAGCTGCTGTGCGACATATTTGAGTCTGATCTATGGGGCAGGATCTGCTGTGGGGCTGATGTGGGAAAGATCTATGGGGCAGGATCTGCTGTGGGGCAGATTTGGGTCAAATCTATGGGGCAGGAGCTGCTGTGTGGCAAATGTGGGTCAGATCTATGGGGCAGGAGCTGCTGTGGGGCTGATGTGGGTCAGATCCTTGGGGCTGAAGCTGCTGTGGGTCATATCAATTGGGCAGCAGCTGCTTTACATATGATGTGTCTCAGATCTATGTGGCAGGAGCTGCTGTGGGGCTGATTTGGGTCAGATCTATGGGGCAGGAGCTACTGTGGGGCTGATGTTGGTCTGATCTATGGGGCAGGAGCTGCTGTGCGACAGATGTGGTTCAGATCTATAGGGCAGGAGCTGCTGTGCGACATATTTGAGTCTGATCTATGGGGCAGGATCTGCTGTGGGGCTGATGTGGGAAAGATCTATGGGGCAGGATCTGCTGTGGGGCAGATTTGGGTCAAATCTATGGGGCAGGAGCTGCTGTGTGGCAAATGTGGGTCAGATCTATAGGGCAGGAGCTGCTGTGGGGCTGCTGTGGGTTAGATCTATAGGGCAGGAGCTGTTGTGGGTCATATCTAATGGGCAGCAGCTGCTTTACATATGATGTGTGTCAGATCTATGGGGCAGGAGCTGCTGTGGGGCTGATGTGGGTTAGATCTATGGGGCAGGAGCTGTTGTGGGGCTGATGGGGGTCAGATCTATGGGGCAGGAGCTGCTGCGGGGCTGATTTGGGTCAGATCTATGGGTCAGCAGCTGCTGTGGGTCTGATGTGGGTCAGATCTATGGGGCAGGAGCTGCTGTGGGGCTGATGTGGGTAAGATCTATGGGGCAGGAGCTGCTGTGGGTCAGATCTATGGGGCAGTAACAGATGTGGGCCTGATGTTGGTCAGATTTATGGAGCAGGAGCTGCTGTGTTGCAGATGTGGGTCAGATCTATGGGTCAGAAGCTGCTGTGGGTCTGATGTCGGTCCGATCTATTGGGCAGGAGCTGCTGTGGGGCTGATGTGGGTCAGATCTATGGGGCAGGAGCTGCTGTGTGGCAGATGAGGGTCAGATCTATGGTGTAGGAGCTGCTGTGGGGCTGATGTGGGTCAGATCTATGGGGCAGGAGCTGTTTTGGGGCTGATGTGGGTCAGATCTATGGGGCAGGTGATGCTGTGCGACATATGTGGGTCAGATCTATGGGGCAGGAGCTGTTGTGGGTCATATCTATTGGGCAGCAGCTGCTTTACATATGATGTGTGTCAGATCTAAGGGGCAGGAGCTGCAGTGGGGCTGATGGGGGTCAGATCTATGGGGCAGGAGCTGCTGTGGTTAAGATCTATTTGGCAGGATCTGCTTTGGGGCAGATTTGGGTCAGATCTATGGGGCAGGAGCTGCAGTGGAGATGATGTACGTCAGATCTATAGGGCAGGAGCTGTTGTGGGGCTGCTGTGGGTTAGATCTATGGGGCAGGAGCTGTTGTGGGTCATATCTGTTGGGCAGCAGCTGCATTACATATGATGTGTGTCAGATCTATGGGGCAGGAGCTGCAGTGGGGCTGATGGGGGTCAGATCTATGGGGCAGTAGCTGTTGTGGGGCTGATGTGGGTCAAATCAATGGGGCACAGCTGCTCTTGGGAACATGTGGGTCAGATCAATGGGGCAGGAGCTGCTGTGGGGCTGATGTGGGTCAGATCTATGGGGCAGGAGCTGCTGTGGGTCATATCTATTGGGCAGCAGCTGCTTTACATATGATGTGTGTCAGATCTATGGGGCAGGAGCTGCTGTGGGGCTGATGTGGGTTAGATCTATGGGGCAGGAGCTGTTGTGAGGCTGATGGTGGTCAGATCTATGGGGCAGGAGCTACTGTGGGGCTGATGGGGGTCAGATCTATGGGGCAGGAGCTACTGTGGGGCTGATGTTGGTCTGATCTATGGGGCAGGAGCTGCTGTGCAACAGATGTGGGTCAGATCTATGGGGCAGGTGCTGCTGTGCGACATATGTGGGTCAGATCTATGGGGCAGGATCTGCTGTGGGGCTGATGTGGGAATGATCTATGGGGCAGGAGATGCTTTGGGGCAGATGTGGGTCAGATCTATGGGGCAGGAGCTGCTGTGGGGCTGATGTGGGTCAGATCTATGGGGCAGGAACAGATGTGGGCCTGATGTTGGTCAGATTTATGGAGCAGGAGCTGCTGGGTTGCAGATGTGGGTCAGAGCTATGGGGCAGGAGCTGCTGTGGGGCAGAAGTGGGTAAGATCTATAAAGTAGGAGATGGTGTGTGGCAGATGTGGGTCAGATCTATGTTGTAGGAGCTGCTGTGGGGCTGATTTGGGTCAGATCTATGGGGCAGGAGCTGCTGTGGTTAAGATCTATTTGGCAGGATCTGCTGTGGGGCAGATTTGGGTCAGATCTATGGGGCAGGAGCAGCAGTGGGGCAGATGTGGTCAGATCTATGGGTCAGGAGCTGCAGTGGAGATGATGTACGTCAGTTCTATGGGGCAGGAGCTGCTGTGGGGCAGCTGTGGGTCAGATCAATGGGGCTGAAGCTGCTGTGGGTCATATCTATTGGGCAGCAGCTGCTTTACATATGATTTGTGTCAGATCTATGGGGCAGGAGCTGCAGTGGGGCTGATGGGGGTCAGATCTATGGGGCAGGAGCTACTGTGGGGCTGATGTGGGTCAAATCAATGGGGCAGATCTGCTCTTGGGAACATGTGGGTAAGATCTATGGGGCAGGAGCTGCTGTGGGGCTGATGTGGGTCTGATCTATGGGGCAGGAGCTGCTGTGCGACAGATGTGGGTCAGATCTATGGGACAGGAGCTGCTGTGGGTCAGATCTATGGGGCAGGAACAGATGTGGGCCTGATGTTGGTCAGATTTATGGAGCAGGAGCTGCTGTGTTGCAGATGTGGGTCAGATCTATGGGGCAGGAGCTGCTGTGGGGCAGATGTAGGGCTTATCTATGGGGCAGGAGCTGCTGTGAGGCTGATGGGTGTTAGATCTATGGGGAGGAGCTGCTGTGGTGCAGATGTGGGTCAGAGCTATGGGGCAGGAGCTGCTGTGTGGCAGATGTGGGTCAAATCTATGGTGTAGGAGCTGCTGTGGGGCTGATGGGGGTCAGATCTATGGGGCAGGAGCTGCTGTGGTTAAGATCTATTTGGCAAGATCTGCTGTGGGGCAGATTTGGGTCAGATCTATGGGGCAGGAGCTGCAGTTGAGATGATGTACGTCAGATCTATGGGGCAGGAGCTGCTGTGGGGCTGATGTGGGTCAGATCTATAGGGCAGGAGCTGCTGTGGGTCATATCTATTGGGCAGCAGCTGCTTTACATATGATGTGTGTCAGATCTATGGGGCAGGAGCTGCTGTGGGGCTGATGTGGGTCAGATCTATAGGGCAGGAGCTGCTGTGGGTCATATCTATTGGGCAGCAGCTGCTTTACATATGATGTGTGTCAGATCTCTGAGGCAGGAGCTGCTGTGGGGCTGATGTGGGTTAGATCTATGGGGCAGGAGCTGTTGTGGGGCTGATGGGGGTCAGATCTATGGGGCAGGAGCTACTGTGGGGCTGATGTGGGTCAAATCAATGGGGCAGGAGCTGCTGTGCGACAGATGTGGGTCAGATCTATGGGGCAGGTGCTGCTGTGCGACATATGTGGGTCAGATCTATGAGGCAGGATCTGCTGTGGGGCTGATGTGGGAAAGATCTATGGGGCAGGAGATGCTTTGGGGCAGATGTGGGTCAGATCTATGGGGCAGGAGTTGCTGTGGGGCTGATGTGGGTCAGATCCTTGGGGCTGAAGCTGCTGTGGGTCATATCAATTGGGCAGCAGCTGCTTTACATATGATGTGTCTCAGATCTATGTGGCAGGAGCTGCTGTGGGGCTGATTTGGGTCAGATCTATGGGGCAGGAGCTGTTGTGGGGCTGATGGGGGTCAGATCTATGGGTCAGGAGCTACTGTGGGGCTGATGTTGGTCTGATCTATGGGGCAGGAGCTGCTGTGCGACAGATGTGGTTCAGATCTATAGGGCAGGAGCTGCTGTGCGACATATTTGAGTCTGATCTATGGGGCAGGATCTGCTGTGGGGCTGATGTGGGAAAGATCTATGGGGCAGGATCTGCTGTGGGGCAGATTTGGGTCAAATCTATGGGGCAGGAGCTGCTGTGTGGCAAATGTGGGTCAGATCTATGGGGCAGGAGCTGCTGTGGGGCTGATGTGGGTCAGATCTATAGGGCAGGAGCTGCTGTGGGGCTGCTGTGGGTTAGATCTATGGGGCAGGAGCTGTTGTGGTTAAGATCTATTTGGCAAGATCTGCTGTGGGGCAGATTTGGGTCAGATCTATGGGGCAGGAGCTGCAGTTGAGATGATGTACGTCAGATCTATGGGGCAGGAGCTGCTGTGGGGCTGATGTGGGTCAGATCTATAGGGCAGGAGCTGCTGTGGGTCATATCTATTGGGCAGCAGCTGCTTTACATATGATGTGTGTCAGATCTATGAGGCAGGAGCTGCTGTGGGGCTGATGTGGGTTAGATCTATGGGGCAGGAGCTGTTGTGGGGCTGATGGGGGTCAGATCTATGGGGCAGGAGCTACTGTGGGGCTGATGTGGGTCAAATCAATGGGGCAGGAGCTGCTGTGCGACAGATGTGGGTCAGATCTTTGGGGCAGGTGCTGCTGTGCGACATATGTGGGTCAGATCTATGAGGCAGGATCTGCTGTGGGGCTGATGTGGGAAAGATCTATGGGGCAGGAGATGCTTTGGGGCAGATGTGGGTCAGATCTATGGGGCAGGAGTTGCTGTGGGGCTGATGTGGGTCAGATCCTTGGGGCTGAAGCTGCTGTGGGTCATATCAATTGGGCAGCAGCTGCTTTACATATGATGTGTCTCAGATCTATGTGGCAGGAGCTGCTGTGGGGCTGATTTGGGTCAGATCTATGGGGCAGGAGCTGTTGTGGGGCTGATGGGGGTCAGATCTATGGGTCAGGAGCTACTGTGGGGCTGATGTTGGTCTGATCTATGGGGCAGGAGCTGCTGTGCGACAGATGTGGTTCAGATCTATAGGGCAGGAGCTGCTGTGTGACATATTTGAGTCTGATCTATGGGGCAGGATCTGCTGTGGGGCTGATGTGGGAAAGATCTATGGGGCAGGATCTGCTGTGGGGCAGATTTGGGTCAAATCTATGGGGCAGGAGCTGCTGTGTGGCAAATGTGGGTCAGATCTATGGGGCAGGAGCTGCTGTGGGGCTGATGTGGGTCAGATCTATAGGGCAGGAGCTGCTGTGGGGCTGCTGTGGGTTAGATCTATGGGGCAGGAGCTGTTGTGGGTCATATCTAATGGGCAGCAGCTGCTTTACATATGATGTGTGTCAGATCTATGGGGCAGGAGCTGCTGTGGGGCTGATGTGGGTTAGATCTATGGGGCAGGAGCTGTTGTGGGGCTGATGGGGGTCAGATCTATGGGGCAGGAGCTGCTGCGGGGCTGATTTGGGTCAGATCTATGGGTCAGCAGCTGCTGTGGGTCTGATGTGGGTCAGATCTATGGGGCAGGAGCTGCTGTGGGGCTGATGTGGGTAAGATCTATGGGGCAGGAGCTGCTGTGGGTCAGATCTATGGGGCAGGAGCTGCTGTGGGGAACATGTGGGTCAGGTCTATGGGGCAGGAGCTGCTGTGGGGCAGATGTGGGTCAGATCTATGGGGCAGGAGCTGCTGTGGGTCAGATCTATGGGGCAGTAACAGATGTGGGCCTGATGTTGGTCAGATTTATGGAGCAGGAGCTGCTGTGTTGCAGATGTGGGTCAGATCTATGGGTCAGAAGCTGCTGTGGGTCTGATGTCGGTCCGATCTATTGGGCAGGAGCTGCTGTGGGGCTGATGTGGGTCAGATCTATGGGGCAGGAGCTGCTGTGTGGCAGATGAGAGTCAGATCTATGGTGTAGGAGCTGCTGTGGGGCTGATGTGGGTCAGATCTATGGGGCAGGAGCTGTTTTGGGGCTGATGTGGGTCAGATCTATGGGGCAGGTGTTGCTGTGCGACATATGTGGGTCAGATCTATGGGGCAGGATCTGCTGCGGGGCTGATGTGGGAAAGATCTATAGGGCAGGAGATGCTTTGGGGCTGATGTGGGTCAGATCCATGGGGCTGAAGCTGCTGTGGGTCATATCTATTGGGCAGCAGCTACTTTACATATGATTTGTGTCAGATCTATGGGGCAGGAGCTGTTGTGGGGCTGATGGGGGTCAGATCTATGGGGCAGGAGCTGCTGTGGGGCTGATGTGGGTCAGATCTATGGGGCAGGAGCTGCTGTGGGTCAAATCTATGGGGCAGGAACAGATGTGGGCCTGATGTTGGTCAGATTTATGGAGCAGGAGCTGCTGTGGTGCAGATGTGGGTCAGAGCGATGGGGCAGGAGCTGCTGTGTGGCAGATGTTGGTCAGATCTATGGGGCAGGAGCTGCTGTGTTGCAGATGTGGGTCAGATCTATGGTGCAGGAGCTGCTGTGGGGCAGATGTAGGGCATATCTATGGGGCAGGAGCTGCTGTGAGGCTGATGGGTGTTAGATCTATGGGGAGGAGCTGCTGTGGTGCAGATGTGGGTCAGAGCTATGGGGCAGGAGCACCTGTGTGGAAGATGTGGGTCAGATCTATTGGGCAGGAGCTGCTGTGGGGCTGCTGTGGGTTAGATCTATGGGGCAGGAGCTACTGTGGGGCTGATGTGGGTCAAATCAATGGGGCAGAGCTGCTCTTGGGAACATGTGGGTCAGATCTATGGGGCAGGAGCTGCTGTGGGGCACATGTGGGTCAGATCCTTGGGGCTGAAGCTGCTGTGGGTCATATCTATTGGGCAGCAGCTGCTTTACATATGATGTGTGTCAGATCTATGGGGCAGGAGCTGCTGTGGGGCTGATACGGGTTAGATCTATGGGGCAGGAGCTGTTGTGGGGCTGATGGGGGTCAGATCTATGGGGCAGGAGCTACTGTGGGGCTGATGTTGGTCTGATCTATGGGGCAGGAGCTGCTGTGCGACAGATGTGGGTCAGATCTATGGGGCAGGTGCTGCTGTGGGGCTGATGTGGGAAAGATCTATGGGGCAGGAGCTGCTGTGGGGCAGATTTGGGTCTTATCTATGGGGCAGGAGCTGCTGTGTGGCAAATGTGGGTCAGATCTATGGGGCAGGAGCTGCTGTGGGTCAGATCTATGGGGCAGGAACAGATGTGGGCCTGATTTTGGTCAGATTTATGGAGCAGGAGCTGCTGTGGTTCAGATGTGGGTCAGAGCTATGGGGCAGGAGCTGCTGTGTGGCAGATGTGGGTCAGATCTATGGGGCAGGAGCTGCTGTGGGTCAGATTTATGAGTCAGGAGCTGCTGTGTGGCTGATGTGGGTCAGATCTATGGGGCAGGAGCTGCTGTGGGGCAGATGTGGTCAGATCTATATGGCAGGAGCTGCTGTGGGGGCACATGTGGTTCAGACCTATGGGGCAGAAGCTGCAGAGGGGATGATGTAGGTCAGATCTATGGGGCAGGAGTTGCTGTGGGGCAGATGAGGGACATATCTATGGTGCAAAATCTGCTGTTGGACTGATGTGGGTCAGATCTATGAGTTTGGAGCTGCTGTGGGGCATATGTGGGTCAGATCTATATGGCAGGAGCTCCTGTGGGGCACATGTGGGTCAGATCCTTGGGGCTGAAGCTGCTGTGGGTCATATCTATTGGGCAGCAGCTGCTTTACATATGATGTGTGTCAGATCTATGGGGCAGGAGCTGCTGTGGGGCTGATATGGGTTAGATCTATGGGGCAGGAGCTGTTGTGGGGCTGATGGGGGTCAGATCTATGGGGCAGGAGCTACTGTGGGGCTGATGTTGGTCTGATCTATGGGGCAGGAGCTGCTGTGCGACAGATGTGGGTCAGATCTATGGGGCAGGTGCTGCTGTGCGACATATTTGGGTCAGATCTATGGGGCAGGTTCTGCTGTGGGGCTGATGTGGGAAAGATCTATGGGGCAGGAGCTGCTGTGGGGCAGATTTGGGTCTTATCTATGGGGCAGGAGCTGCTGTGTGGCAAATGTGGGTCAGATCTATGGGGCAGGAGCTGCTGTGGGTCAGATCTATGGGGCAGGAACAGATGTGGGCCTGATTTTGGTCAGATTTATGGAGCAGGAGCTGCTGTGGTTCAGATGTGGGTCAGAGCTATGGGGCAGGAGCTGCTGTGTGGCAGATGTGGGTCAGATCTATGGGGCAGGAGCTGCTGTGGGTCAGATTTATGAGTCAGGAGCTGCTGTGTGGCTGATGTGGGTCAGATCTATGGGTCAGCAGCTGCTGTGGGTCTGATGTGGGTCAGATCTATGGGGCAGGAGCTGCTGTGGGGCTGATGTGGGTAAGATCTATGGGGCAGGAGATGTTGTGGGGCTGATGGGGGTCAGATCTATGGGGCAGATCTGCTCTTGGGAACATGTGGGTCAGATCTATGGGGCAGGAGCTGCTGTGGAGCTGATGTGGGTCAGATCTATGGGGCAGGAGCTGCTGTGGGTCTGATGTGGGTCAGATCTATGGGGCAGGAGCTGCTGTGGGGCCTATGTGGGTCAGATCTATGGGGCAGGAGCTGCTGTGTGGCTGATGTGGGTCAGATCCTTGGGGCTGAAGCTGCTGTGGGTCATATCAATTGGGCAGCAGCTGCTTTACATATGATGTGTCTCAGATCTATGTGGCAGGAGCTGCTGTGGGGCTGATTTGGGTCAGATCTATGGGGCAGGAGCTGTTGTGGGGCTGATGGGGGTCAGATCTATGGGTCAGGAGCTACTGTGGGGCTGATGTTGGTCTGATCTATGGGGCAGGAGCTGCTGTGCGACAGATGTGGTTCAGATCTTTAGGGCAGGTGCTGCTGTGCGACATATTTGAGTCTGATCTATGGGGCAGGATCTGATGTGGGGCTGATGTGGGAAAGATCTATGGGGCAGGATCTGCTGTGGGGCAGATTTGGGTCAAATCTATGGGGCAGGAGCTGCTGTGTGGCAAATGTGGGTCAGATCTATGGGGCAGGAGCTGCTGTGGGGCTGATGTGGGTCAGATCTATAGGGCAGGAGCTGCTGTGGGGCTGCTGTGGGTCAGATCTATGGGGCAGGAACAGATGTGGGCCTGATGTTGGTCAGATTTATGGAGCAGGAGCTGCTGTGGTTCAGATGTGGGTCAGAGCTATGGGGCAGGAGCTGCTGTGTGGCAGATGTGGGTCAGATCTATGGGTCAGCAGCTGCTGTGGGTCTGATGTGGGTCAGATCTATGGGGCAGGAGCTGCTGTGGGGCTGATGTGGGTAAGATCTATGGGGCAGGAGATGTTGTGGGGCTGATGGGGGTCAGATCTATGGGGCAGATCTGCTCTTGGGAACATGTGGGTCAGATCTATGGGGCAGGAGCTGCTGTGGGGCTGATGTGGGTCAGATCTATAGGGCAGGAGCTGCTGTGGGTCATATCTATTGGGCAGCAGCTGCTTTACATATGATGTGTGTCAGATCTATGGGGCAGGAGCTGCTGTGGGGCTGATGTGGGTTAGATCTATGGGGCAGGAGCTGTTGTGGGGCTGATGGGGGTCAGATCTATGGGGCAGGAGCTGCTGTGGGGCTGATTTGGGTCAGATCTATGGGTCAGCAGCTGCTGTGGGTCTGATGTGGGTCAGATCTATGGGGCAGGAGCTGCTGTGGGGCTGATGTGGGTCAGATCTATGGGGCAGGAGCTGCTGTGGGGAACATGTGGGTCAGGTCTATGGGGCAGGAGCTGCTGTGGGGCAGATGTGGGTCAGATCTATGGGGCAGGAGCTGCTGTGGGTCAGATCTATGGGGCAGGAACAGATGTGGGCCTGATGTTGGTCAGATTTATGGAGCAGGAGCTGCTGTGTTGCAGATGTGGGTCAGATCTATGGTGCAGGAGCTGCTGTGGGGCAGATGTAGGGCATATCTATGGGGCAGGAGCTGCTGTGGGTCAGATTTGGGTCACATGTATGGGGCAGGAGCTGCTGTGGGGCAGATGTGGGTCAGATCTATGGGTCAGCAGCTGCTGTGGGTCTGATGTGGGTCAGATCTATGGGGCAGGAGCTGCTGTGGGGCTGATGTGGGTCAGATCTATGGGGCAGGAGCTGCTGTGGGGCTGATGTGGGTCAGATCTATGGGGCAGGAACAGATGTGGGCCTGATGTTGGTCAGATTTATGGAGCAGGAGCTGCTGGGTTGCAGAAGTGGGTCAGAGCTATGGGGCAGGAGCTGCTGTGGGGCAGAAGTGGGTAAGATCTATAAAGTAGGAGATGGTGTGTGGCAGATGTGGGTCAGATCTATGTTGTAGGAGCTGCTGTGGGGCTGATGTGGGTCAGATCTATGGGGCAGGAGCTGCTGTGGTTAAGATCTATTTGGCAGGATCTGCTGTGGGGCAGATTTGGGTCAGATCTATGGGGCAGGAGCAGCAGTGGGGCTGATGTGGTCAGATATATGGGGCAGGAGCTGCAGTGGAGATGATGTACGTCAGTTCTATGGGGCAGGAGCTTCTGTTGGGCAGCTGTGGGTCAGATCAATGGGGCTGAAGCTGCTGTGGGTCATATCTATTGGGCAGCAGCTGCTTTACATATGATTTGTGTCAGATCTATGGGGCAGGAGCTGCAGTGGGGCTGATGGGGGTCAGATCTATGGGGCAGGAGCTACTGTGGGGCTGATGTGGGTCAAATCAATGGGGCAGATCTGCTCTTGGGAACATGTGGGTCAGATCTATGGGGCAGGAGCTGCTGTGGGGCACATGTGGGTCAGATCCTTGGGGCTGAAGCTGCTGTGGGTCATATCTATTGGGCAGCAGCTGCTTTACATATGATGTGTGTCAGATCTATGGGGCAGGAGCTGCTGTGGGGCTGATATGGGTTAGATCTATGGGGCAGGAGCTGTTGTGGGGCTGATGGGGGTCAGATCTATGGGGCAGGAGCTACTGTGGGGCTGATGTTGGTCTGATCTATGGGGCAGGAGCTGCTGTGCGACAGATGTGGTTCAGATCTTTAGGGCAGGTGCTGCTGTGCGACATATTTGAGTCAGATCTATGGGGCAGGTTCTGCTGTGGGGCTGATGTGGGAAAGATCTATGGGGCAGGAGCTGCTGTGGGGCAGATTTGGGTCTTATCTATGGGGCAGGAGCTGCTGTGTGGCATATGTGGGTCAGATCTATGGGGCAGGAGCTGCTGTGGGTCAGATCTATGGGGCAGGAACAGATGTGGGCCTGATTTTGGTCAGATTTATGGAGCAGGAGCTGCTGTGGTTCAGATGTGGGTCAGAGCTATGGGGCAGGAGCTGCTGTGTGGCAGATGTGGGTCAGATCTATGGGGCAGGAGCTGCTGTGGGTCAGATTTATGAGTCAGGAGCTGCTGTGTGGCTGATGTGGTTCAGATCTATGGGGCAGGAGCTGCTGTGGGGCAGATGTGGTCAGATCTATATGGCAGGAGCTGCTGTGGGGGCACATGTGGTTCAGACCTATGGGGCAGAAGCTGCAGAGGGGATGATGTAGGTCAGATCTATGGGGCAGGAGTTGCTGTGGGGCAGATGAGGGACATATCTATGGTGCAAAATCTGCTGTTGGACTGATGTGGGTCAGATCTATGAGTTTGGAGCTGCTGTGGGGCATATGTGGGTCAGATCTATATGGCAGGAGCTCCTGTGGGGCACATGTGGGTCAGATCCTTGGGGCTGAAGCTGCTGTGGGTCATATCTATTGGGCAGCAGCTGCTTTACATATGATGTGTGTCAGATCTATGGGGCAGGAGCTGCTGTGGGGCTGATATGGGTTAGATCTATGGGGCAGGAGCTGTTGTGGGGCTGATGGGGGTCAGATCTATGGGGCAGGAGCTACTGTGGGGCTGATGTTGGTCTGATCTATGGGGCAGGAGCTGCTGTGCGACAGATGTGGGTCAGATCTATGGGGCAGGTGCTGCTGTGCGACATATTTGGGTCAGATCTATGGGGCAGGTTCTGCTGTGGGGCTGATGTGGGAAAGATCTATGGGGCAGGAGCTGCTGTGGGGCAGATTTGGGTCTTATCTATGGGGCAGGAGCTGCTGTGTGGCAAATGTGGGTCAGATCTATGGGGCAGGAGCTGCTGTGGGTCAGATCTATGGGGCAGGAACAGATGTGGGCCTGATTTTGGTCAGATTTATGGAGCAGGAGCTGCTGTGGTTCAGATGTGGGTCAGATCTATGGTGCAGGAGCTGCTGTGGGGCAGATGTGGGTCAGATCTATGGGGCAGGAGCTGCTGTGTGGCAGATGTGGGTCAGATCTATGGGGCAGGAGCTGCTGTGGGTCAGATTTATGAGTCAGGAGCTGCTGTGTGGCTGATGTGGGTCAGATCTATGGGTCAGCAGCTGCTGTGGGTCTGATGTGGGTCAGATCTATGGGGCAGGAGCTGCTGTGGGGCTGATGTGGGTAAGATCTATGGGGCAGGAGATGTTGTGGGGCTGATGGGGGTCAGATCTATGGGGCAGATCTGCTCTTGGGAACATGTGGGTCAGATCTATGGGGCAGGAGCTGCTGTGGGGCTGATGTGGGTCAGATCTATGGGGCAGGAGCTGCTGTGGGTCTGATGTGGGTCAGATCTATGGGGCAGGAGCTGCTGTGGGGCCTATGTGGGTCAGATCTATGGGGCAGGAGCTGCTGTGGGGCTGATGTGGGTCAGATCCTTGGGGCTGAAGCTGCTGTGGGTCATATCAATTGGGCAGCAGCTGCTTTACATATGATGTGTCTCAGATCTATGTGGCAGGAGCTGCTGTGGGGCTGATTTGTGTCAGATCTATGGGGCAGGAGCTGTTGTGGGGCTGATGGGGGTCAGATCTATGGGTCAGGAGCTACTGTGGGGCTGATGTTGGTCTGATCTATGGGGCAGGAGCTGCTGTGCGACAGATGTGGTTCAGATCTTTAGGGCAGGTGCTGCTGTGCGACATATTTGAGTCTGATCTATGGGGCAGGATCTGATGTGGGGCTGATGTGGGAAAGATCTATGGGGCAGGATCTGCTGTGGGGCAGATTTGGGTCAAATCTATGGGGCAGGAGCTGCTGTGTGGCAAATGTGGGTCAGATCTATGGGGCAGGAGCTGCTGTGGGGCTGATGTGGGTCAGATCTATAGGGCAGGAGCTGCTGTGGGGCTGCTGTGGGTCAGATCTATGGGGCAGGAACAGATGTGGGCCTGATGTTGGTCAGATTTATGGAGCAGGAGCTGCTGTGGTTCAGATGTGGGTCAGAGCTATGGGGCAGGAGCTGCTGTGTGGCAGATGTGGGTCAGATCTATGGGTCAGCAGCTGCTGTGGGTCTGATGTGGGTCAGATCTATGGGGCAGGAGCTGCTGCGAGGCTGATGTGGGTAAGATCTATGGGGCAGGAGATGTTGTGGGGCTGATGGGGGTCAGATCTATGGGGCAGATCTGCTCTTGGGAACATGTGGGTCAGATCTATGGGGCAGGAGCTGCTGTGGGGCTGATGTGGGTCAGATCTATAGGGCAGGAGCTGCTGTGGGTCATATCTATTGGGCAGCAGCTGCTTTACATATGATGTGTGTCAGATCTATGGGGCAGGAGCTGCTGTGGGGCTGATGTGGGTTAGATCTATGGGGCAGGAGCTGTTGTGGGGCTGATGGGGGTCAGATCTATGGGGCAGGAGCTGCTGTGGGGCTGATTTGGGTCAGATCTATGGGTCAGCAGCTGCTGTGGGTCTGATGTGGGTCAGATCTATGGGGCAGGAGCTGCTGTGGGGCTGATGTGGGTCAGATCTATGGGGCAGGAGCTGCTGTGGGGAACATGTGGGTCAGGTCTATGGGGCAGGAGCTGCTGTGGGGCAGATGTGGGTCAGATCTATGGGTCAGCAGCTGCTGTGGGTCAGATCTATGGGGCAGGAACAGATGTGGGCCTGATGTTGGTCAGATTTATGGAGCAGGAGCTGCTGTGTTGCAGATGTGGGTCAGATCTATGGTGCAGGAGCTGCTGTGGGGCAGATGTAGGGCATATCTATGGGGCAGGAGCTGCTGTGGGTCAGATTTGGGTCACATGTATGGGGCAGGAGCTGCTGTGGGGCAGATGTGGGTCAGATCTATGGGTCAGCAGCTGCTGTGGGTCTGATGTGGGTCAGATCTATGGGGCAGGAGCTGCTGTGGGGCTGATGTGGGTCAGATCTATGGGGCAGGAGCTGCTGTGGGGCTGATGTGGGTCAGATCTATGGGGCAGGAACAGATGTGGGCCTGATGTTGGTCAGATTTATGGAGCAGGAGCTGCTGGGTTGCAGAAGTGGGTCAGAGCTATGGGGCAGGAGCTGCTGTGGGGCAGAAGTGGGTAAGATCTATAAAGTAGGAGATGGTGTGTGGCAGATGTGGGTCAGATCTATGTTGTAGGAGCTGCTGTGGGGCTGATGTGGGTCAGATCTATGGGGCAGGAGCTGCTGTGGTTAAGATCTATTTGGCAGGATCTGCTGTGGGGCAGATTTGGGTCAGATCTATGGGGCAGGAGCAGCAGTGGGGCTGATGTGGTCAGATATATGGGGCAGGAGCTGCAGCGGAGATGATGTACGTCAGTTCTATGGGGCAGGAGCTTCTGTTGGGCAGCTGTGGGTCAGATCAATGGGGCTGAAGCTGCTGTGGGTCATATCTATTGGGCAGCAGCTGCTTTACATATGATTTGTGTCAGATCTATGGGGCAGGAGCTGCAGTGGGGCTGATGGGGGTCAGATCTATGGGGCAGGAGCTACTGTGGGGCTGATGTGGGTCAAATCAATGGGGCAGATCTGCTCTTGGGAACATGTGGGTCAGATCTATGGGGCAGGAGCTGCTGTGGGGCACATGTGGGTCAGATCCTTGGGGCTGAAGCTGCTGTGGGTCATATCTATTGGGCAGCAGCTGCTTTACATATGATGTGTGTCAGATCTATGGGGCAGGAGCTGCTGTGGGGCTGATATGGGTTAGATCTATGGGGCAGGAGCTGTTGTGGGGCTGATGGGGGTCAGATCTATGGGGCAGGAGCTACTGTGGGGCTGATGTTGGTCTGATCTATGGGGCAGGAGCTGCTGTGCGACAGATGTGGGTCAGATCTATGGGGCAGGTGCTGCTGTGCGACATATTTGGGTCAGATCTATGGGGCAGGTTCTGCTGTGGGGCTGATGTGGGAAAGATCTATGGGGCAGGAGCTGCTGTGGGGCAGATTTGGGTCTTATCTATGGGGCAGGAGCTGCTGTGTGGCATATGTGGGTCAGATCTATGGGGCAGGAGCTGCTGTGGGTCAGATCTATGGGGCAGGAACAGATGTGGGCCTGATTTTGGTCAGATTTATGGAGCAGGAGCTGCTGTGGTTCAGATGTGGGTCAGAGCTATGGGGCAGGAGCTGCTGTGTGGCAGATGTGGGTCAGATCTATGGGGCAGGAGCTGCTGTGGGTCAGATTTATGAGTCAGGAGCTGCTGTGTGGCTGATGTGGGTCAGATCTATTGGGCAGGAGCTGCTGTGGGGCAGATGTGGTCAGATCTATATGGCAGGAGCTGCTGTGGGGGCACATGTGGTTCAGACCTATGGGGCAGAAGCTGCAGAGGGGATGATGTAGGTCAGATCTATGGGGCAGGAGTTGCTGTGGGGCAGATGAGGGACATATCTATGGTGCAAAATCTGCTGTTGGACTGATGTGGGTCAGATCTATGAGTTTGGAGCTGCTGTGGGGCATATGTGGGTCAGATCTATATGGCAGGAGCTCCTGTGGGGCACATGTGGGTCAGATCTATGGGTCAGCAGCTGCTGTGGGTCTGATGTGGGTCAGATGTATGGGGCAGGAGATGCTGTAGGTCAGATCTATGGGGCAGGAGCTGCTGTGGGGAACATGTGGGTCAGGTCTATGGGTCAGCAGCTGCTGTGGGTCTGATGTGGGTCAGATCTATGGGGCAGGAGATGCTGTGGGTCAGATCTATGGGGCAGGAGCTGCTGTGTGGCACATGTGGGTCAGATCCTTGGGGCTGAAGCTGCTGTGGGTCATATCTATTGGGCAGCAGCTGCTTTACATATGATGTGTGTCAGATCTATGGGGCAGGAGCTGCTGTGGGGCTGATATGGGTTAGATCTATGGGGCAGGAGCTGTTGTGGGGCTGATGGGGGTCAGATCTATGGGGCAGGAGCTACTGTGGGGCTGATGTTGGTCTGATCTATGGGGCAGGAGCTGCTGTGCGACAGATGTGGGTCAGATCTATGGGGCAGGTGCTGCTGTGCGACATATTTGGGTCAGATCTATGGGGCAGGTTCTGCTGTGGGGCTGATGTGGGAAAGATCTATGGGGCAGGAGCTGCTGTGGGGCAGATTTGGGTCTTATCTATGGGGCAGGAGCTGCTGTGTGGCAAATGTGGGTCAGATCTATGGGGCAGGAGCTGCTGTGGGTCAGATCTATGGGGCAGGAACAGATGTGGGCCTGATTTTGGTCAGATTTATGGAGCAGGAGCTGCTGTGGTTCAGATGTGGGTCAGAGCTATGGGGCAGGAGCTGCTGTGTGGCAGATGTGGGTCAGATCTATGGGGCAGGAGCTGCTGTGGGTCAGATTTATGAGTCAGGAGCTGCTGTGTGGCTGATGTGGGTCAGATCTATTGGGCAGGAGCTGCTGTGGGGCAGATGTGGTCAGATCTATATGGCAGGAGCTGCTGTGGGGGCACATGTGGTTCAGACCTATGGGGCAGAAGCTGCAGAGGGGATGATGTAGGTCAGATCTATGGGGCAGGAGTTGCTGTGGGGCAGATGAGGGACATATCTATGGTGCAAAATCTGCTGTTGGACTGATGTGGGTCAGATCTATGAGTTTGGAGCTGCTGTGGGGCATATGTGGGTCAGATCTATATGGCAGGAGCTCCTGTGGGGCACATGTGGGTCAGATCTATGGGTCAGCAGCTGCTGTGGGTCTGATGTGGGTCAGATGTATGGGGCAGGAGATGCTGTAGGTCAGATCTATGGGGCAGGAGCTGCTGTGGGGAACATGTGGGTCAGGTCTATGGGTCAGCAGCTGCTGTGGGTCTGATGTGGGTCAGATCTATGGGGCAGGAGATGCTGTGGGTCAGATCTATGGGGCAGGAGCTGCTGTGGGGAACATGTGGGTCAGGTCTATGGGTCAGGAGCTGCTGTGGGGCAGATGTGGGTCAGATCTATGGGTCAGCAGCTGCTGTGGGTCTGATGTGGGTCAGATCTATGGGGCAGGAGCTGCTGTGGGGCTGATGTGGGTAAGATCTATGGGGCAGGAGATGTTGTGGGGCTGATGGGGGTCAGATCTATGGGGCAGATCTGCTCTTGGGAACATGTGGGTCAGATCTATGGGGCAGGAGCTGCTGTGGGGCTGATGTGGGTCAGATCTATGGGGCAGGAGCTGCTGTGGGTCTGATGTGGGTCAGATCTATGGGGCAGGAGCTGCTGTGGGGCCTATGTGGGTCAGATCTATGGGGCAGGAGCTGCTGTGGGGCTGATGTGGGTCAGATCCTTGGGGCTGAAGCTGCTGTGGGTCATATCTATTGGGCAGCAGCTGCTTTACATATGATGTGTGTCAGATCTATGGGGCAGGAGCTGCTGTGGGGCTGATGTGGGTTAGATCTATGGGGCAGGAGCTGTTGTGGGGCTGATGGGGGTCAGATCTATGGGGCAGGAGCTGCTGTGGGGCTGATTTGGGTCAGATCTATGGGTAAGCAGCTGCTGTGGGTCTGATGTGGGTCAGATCTATTGCGCAGGAGCTGCTGTGGGGCTGATGTGGGTCAGATCTATGGGGCAGGAGCTGCTGTGGGGAACATGTGGGTCAGGTCTATGGGGCAGGAACAGATGTGGGCCTGATGTTGGTCAGATTTATGGAGCAGGAGCTGCTGGGTTGCAGATGTGGGTCAGAGCTATGTGTCAGGAGCTGCTGTGGGGCAGAAGTGGGTAAGATCTATAAAGTAGGAGATGGTGTGTGGCAGATGTGGGTCAGATCTATGTTGTAGGAGCTGCTGTGGGGCTGATGTGGGTCAGATCTATGGGGCAGGAGCTGCTGTGGTTAAGATCTATTTGGCAGGATCTGCTGTGGGGCAGATTTGGGTCAGATCTATGGGGCAGGAGCAGCAGTGGGGCTGATGTGGTCAGATCTATGGGGCAGGAGCTGCAGTGGAGATGATGTACGTCAGTTCTATGGGGCAGGAGCTTCTGTTGGGCAGCTGTGGGTCAGATCAATGGGGCTAAAGCTGCTGTGGGTCATATCTATTGGGCAGCAGCTGCTTTACATATGATTTGTGTCAGATCTATGGGGCAGGAGCTGCAGTGGGGCTGATGGGGGTCAGATCTATGGGGCAGGAGCTACTGTGGGGCTGATGTGGGTCAAATCAATGGGGCAGATCTGCTCTTGGGAACATGTGGGTCAGATCTATGGGGCAGGAGCTGCTGTGGGGCTGATGTGGGTTAGATCTATGGGGCAGGAGCTGCTGTGGGGCTGATGTGGGTCTGATCTATGGGGCAGGAGCTGCTGTGCGACAGATGTGGGTCAGATCTATGGGACAGGAGCTGCTGTGGGGCATATGTGGGTCAGATCTATGGGGCAGGAGCTGCTGTGGGGCTGATGTGGGTTAGATCTATGGGGCAGGAGCTGCTGTGTTGCAGATGTGGGTCAGAGCTATGGGGCAGGAGCTGCTGTGTGGCAGAAGTGGGTAAGATCTATGGGGTAGGAGATGGTGTGTGGCAGATGTGGGTCAGATCTATGGTGTAGTAGCTGCTGTGGGGCTGATGTGGGTCAGATCTATGGGGCAGGAGCTGCTGTGGTTAAGATCTATGGGGCAGGATCTGCTGTGGGGCAGATTTGGGTCAGATCTATGGGGCAGGAGCTGCAGTGGAGATGATGTACGTCAGATCTATGGGGCAGGAGCTGCTGGGGGTCTGCTGTGGGTTAGATCTATGGGGCAGGAGCTGTTGTGGGTCATATCTATTGGGCAGCAGCTGCTTTACATATGATTTGTGTCAGATCTATGGGGCAGGAGCTGCAGTGGTGCTGATGGGGGTCAGATCTATGGGGCAGGAGCTGCTGTGGGGCTGATGTGGGTCAAATCAATGGGGCAGAGCTGCTCTTGGGAACATGTGGGTCAGATCTATGGGGCAGGAGCTGCTGTGGGGCTGATGTGGGTCAGATCTATAGGGCAGGAGCTGATGTGGGTCATATCTATTGGGCAGCAGCTGCTTTACATATGATGTGTGTCAGATCTATGGGGCAGGAGCTGCTGTGGGGCTGATGTGGGTTAGATCTATGGGGCAGGAGCTGTTATGGGGCTGATGGGATCAGATCTATGGGGCAGGAGCTGCTGCGGGGCTGATTTGGGTCAGATCTATGGGTCAGCAGCTGCTGTGGGTCTGATGTGGGTCAGATCTATGGGGCAGGAGCTGCAGTGGGGCTGATGTGGGTAAGATCTATGGGGCAGGAGATGCTGTGGGTCAGATCTATGGGGCAGGAGCTGCTGTGTGGAACATGTGGGTCAGGTCTACGGGCAGGAGCTGCTGTGGGGCTGATGTGGGTCAGATCTATGGGGCAGGAGCTGCTGTGGTTAAGATCTATTTGGCAGGATCTGTTGTGGGGCAGATTTGGGTCAGATCTATGGGGCAGGAGCTGCAGTGGAGATGATGTACGTCAGATCTATGGGGCAGGAGCTGCTGTGGGGCTGCTGTGGGTCAGATCTATGGGGCAGGAGCTGTTGTGGGTCATATCTATTGGGCAGCAGCTGCTTTACATATGATGTGTGTCAGATCTATGGGGCAGGAGCTGCTGTGGGGATGATGTGGGTTAGATCTATGGGGCAGGAGCTGTTGTGGGGCTGATGGGGGTCAGATCTATAGGGCAGGAGCTGCTGTGGGTCATATCTATTGGGCAGCAGCTGCTTTACATATGATGTGTGTCAGATCTATGGGGCAGGAGCTGCTGTGGGGATGATGTGGGTTAGATCTATGGGGCAGGAGCTGTTGTGGGGCTGATGGGGGTCAGATATATAGGGCAGGAGCTGCTGCGGGGCTGATTTGGGTCAGATCTATGGGTCAGCAGCTGCTGTGGGTCTGATGTGGGTCAGATCTATGGGGCAGGAGCTGCTGTGGGGCTGATGTGGGTAAGATCTATGGGGCAGGAGCTGCTGTGGGGAACATGTGGGTCAGGTCTATGGGGCAGGAGCTGCTGTGGGGCAGATGTGGGTCAGATCTATGGGGCAGGAGCTGCTGTGGGTCAGATCTATGGGGCAGGAACAGATGTGGGCCTGATGTTGGTCAGATTTATGGAGCAGGAGCTGCTGTGTTGCAGATGTGGGTCAGATCTATGGGTCAGAAGCTGCTGTGGGTCTGATGTCGGTCCGATCTATTGGGCAGGAGCTGCTGTGGGGCTGATGTGGGTCAGATCTATGGGGCAGGAGCTGTTGTGGGTCAGATCTATAAGGCAGGAACAGATGTGGGCCTGATGTTGATCAGATTTATGGAGCAGGAGCTGCTGTGTTGCAGATGTGAGTCAGATCTATGGTGCAGGAGCTGCTGTGGGGCAGATGTAGGGCATATCTATGGGGCAGGAGCTGCTGTGAGGCTGATGGGTGTTAGATCTATGGGGAGGAGCTGCTGTGGTGCAGATGTGGGTCAGAGCTATGGGGCAGGAGCTGCTGTGTGGCAGATGTGGGTCAGATCTATGGTGTAGGAGCTGCTGTGCGACATATGTGGGTCAGATCTATGGGGCAGGAGCTGCTGTGGTTAAGATCTATTTGGCAGGATCTGCTGTGGGGCAGATTTGGGTCAGATCTATGGGTCAGGAGCTGCAGTGGAGATGATGTACGTCAGTTCTATGGGGCAGGAGCTGCTGTGGGGCAGCTGTGGGTCAGATCAATGGAGCTGAAGCTGCTGTGGGTCATATCTATTGGGCAGCAGCTGCTTTACATATGATTTGTGTCAGATCTATGGGGCAGGAGCTGCTGTGGGGCAGATGTAGGGCATATCTATGGGGCAGGAGCTGCTGTGAGGCTGATGGGTGTTAGATCTATGGGGAGGAGCTGCTGTGGTGCAGATGTGGGTCAGAGCTATGGGGCAGGAGCTGCTGTGGTTAAGATCTATTTGGCAGGATCTGCTGTGGGGCAGATTTGGGTCAGATCTATGGGGCAGGAGCTGCAGTGGAGATGATGTACGTCAGATCTATAGGGCAGGAGCTGCTGTGGGGCTGCTGTGGGTTAGATATATGGGGCAGGAGCTGTTGTGGGTCATATCTGTTGGGCAGCAGCTGCATTACATATGATGTGTGTCAGATCTATGGGGCAGGAGCTGCAGTGGGGCTGATGGGGGTCAGATCTATGGGGCAGGAGCTGTTGTGGGGCTGATGTGGGTCAAATCAATGGGGCAGAGCTGCTCTTGGGAACATGTGGGTCAGATCTATGGGGCAGGAGCTGTTTTGGGGCTGATGGTGGTCAGATCTATGGGGCAGGATCTGCTGTGGGGCTGATGTGGGAAAGATCTATGGGGCAGGATCTGCTGTGGGGCAGATTTGGGTCAAATCTATGGGGCAGGAGCTGCTGTGTGGCAAATGTAGGTCAGATCTATGGGGCAGGAGCTGCTGTGGGGCAGATGTAGGGCATATCTATGGGGCAGGAGCTGCTGTGAGGCTGATGTGGGTTAGATCTATGGGGCAGGAGCTGTTGTGGGTCATATCTATTGGGCAGCAGCTGCTTTACATATGATGTGTGTCAGATCTATGGGGCAGGATCTGCAGTGGGGCTGATGGGGGTCAGATCTATGGTGCAAAATCTGCTGTTGGAATGATGTGGGTCAGATCTATGAGTTTGGAGCTGCTGTGGGGCAGATGTGGGTCAGATCTATGGGGCAGGAGCTGTTGTGGGTCATATCTAATGGGCAGCAGCTGCTTTACATATGATGTGTGTCAGATCTATGGGGCAGGAGCTGCTGTGGGGCTGATGTGTGTTAGATCTATGGGGCAGGAGCTGCTGTGGGTCAGATCTATGGGGCAGGAGCTGCTGTGGGTCAGATCTATGGGGCAGGAGCTGCTGTGGGGAACATGTGGGTCAGGTCTATGGGGCAGGAGCTGCTGTGGGGCAGATCTATGGGTCAGAAGCTGCTGTGGGTCTGATGTCGGTCCGATCTATTGGGCAGTAGCTGCTGTGGGGCTGATGTGGGTCAGATCTATGGGGCAGGAGCTGCTGTGTGGCAAATGTGGGTCAGATCTATGGGGCAGGAGCTGCTGTGGGTCAGATCTATAAGGCAGGAACAGATGTGGGCCTGATGTTGGTCAGATTTATGGAGCAGGAGCTGCTGTGTTGCAGATGTGGGTCAGATCTATGGTGCAGGAGCTGCTGTGGGGCAGATGTAGGGCTTATCTATGGGGCAGGAGCTGCTGTGAGGCTGATGGGTGTTAGATCTATGGGGAGGAGCTGCTGTGGTGCAGATGTGGGTCAGAGCTAAAGGGCAGGAGCTGCTGTGTGGCAGATGAAGGTCAGATCTATGGTGTAGGAGCTGCTGTGGGGCTGATGTGGGTCAGATCTATGGGGCAGGAGCTGTTTTGGGGCTGATGTGTGTCAGATCTATGGGGCAGGTGTTGCTGTGCGACATATGTGGGTCAGATCTATGGGGCAGGATCTGCTGTGGGGCTGATGTGGGAAAGATCTATGGGGCAGGAGATGCTTTGGGGCAGATGTGGGTCAGATCTATGGGGCAGGAGTTGCTGTGGGGCTGATGTGGGTCAGATCCTTGGGGCTGAAGCTGCTGTGGGTCATATCTATTGGGCAGCAGCTGCGTTACATATGATGTGTGTCAGATCTATGGGGCAGGAGCTGCTATGGGGCTGATGTGGGTTAGATCTATGGGGCAGGAGCGGTTGTGGGGCTGATGGGGGTCAGATCTATGGGGCAGGAGCTGCTGTGGGGCTGATGTGGGTCAGATCTATGGGGCAGGAGCTGCTGTGGGTCAAATCTATGGGGCAGGAACAGATGTGGGCCTGATGTTGGTCAGATTTATGGAGAAGGAGCTGCTGTGTTGGAGATGTGGGTCAGATCTATGGTGAAGGAGCTGCTGTGCGACATATGTGGGTCAGATCTATGGGGCAGGAGCTGCTGTGGGGCTGATGTGGGTCAGATCTATGGGGCAGGAGCTGCTGTGGTTAAGATCTATTTGGCAGGATCTGCTGTGGGGCAGATTTGGGTCAGATCTATGGGGCAGGAGCTGCAGTGGAGATGATGTACGTCAGATCTATGAGTCAGGAGCTGCTGTGGGGCTGCTGTGGGTTAGATCTATGGGGCAGGAGCTGTTGTGGGTCATATCTGTTGGGCAGCAGCTGCATTACATATGATGAGTGTCAGATCTATGGGGCAGGAGCTGCAGTGGGGCTGATGGGGGTCAGATCTATGGGGCAGGAGCTGTTGTGGGGCTGATGTGGGTCAAATCAATGGGGCAGAGCTGCTCTTGGGAACATGTGGGTCAGATCTATGGGGCAGGAGCTGCTGTGGGGCTGATGTGGGTCAGATCTATAGGGCAGGAGCTGCTGTGGATCATATCTATTGGGCAGCAGCTGCTTTACATATGATGTGTGTCAGATCTATGGGGCAGGAGCTGCTGTGGGGCATATGTGGGTTAGATCTATGGGGCAGGAGCTGTTGTGGGGCTGATGGGGGTCTGATCTATGGGGCAGGAGCTGCTGTGCGACAGATGTGGTTCAGATCAATAGGTCAGGTGCTGCTGTGCGACATATTTGAGTCTGATCTATGGGGCAGGATCTGCTGTGGGGCTGATGTGGGAAAGATCTATGGGGCAGGATCTGCTGTGGGGCAGATTTGGGTCAAATCTATGGGGCAGGAGCTGCTGTGTGGCAAATGTGGGTCAGATCTATTGTGCAGGAGCTGCTGTGTTGCAAATGTGGGTCAGATCTATGGTGCAGGAGCTGCTGTGGGGCTGATGTAGGGCATATCTATGGGGCAGGAGCTGCTGTGAGGCTGACGTGGGTTAGATCTATGGGGCAGGAGCTGCTGTGGGTCATATCTATTGGGCAGCAGCTGCTTTACATATGATGTGTGTCAGATCTATGGGGCAGGATCTGCAGTGGGGCTGATGGGGGTCAGATCTATGGGGCAGGATCTGCTGTGGGGCTGATGTGGGAATGATCTATGGGGCAGGAGCTGTTGTGGGGCTGATGGGGGTCAGATCTATGGGGGAGGAGCTGCTGTGGATCATATCTATTGGGCAGCAGCTGCTTTACATATGATGCGTGTCAGATCTATGGGGCAGGAGCTGCTGTGGGGCTGATATGGGTTAGATGTATGGGGCAGGAGCTCTTGTGGGGCTGATGGGGGTCAGATCTATGGGGCAGGATGTACTGTGGGGCTGATGTTGGTCTGATCTATGGGGCAGGAGCTGCTGTGCGACAGATGTGGGTCAGATCTATGGGGCAGGTGCTGCTGTGCGACATATTTGGGTAAGATCTATGGGGCAGGTTCTGCTGTGGGGCTGATGTGGGAAAGATCTATGGGGCAGGATCTGCTGTGGGGAACATGTGGGTCAGATCTATGGGGCAGGAGCTGCTGTGTGGCAAATGTGGGTCAGATCTATGGGGCAGGAACTGCTGTGGGTCAGATCTATGGGGCAGGAACAGATGTGGGCCTGATGTTGGTCAGAGCTATGGGTCAGGAGCTGCTGTGTTGCAGATGTGGGTCAGATCTATGGTGCAGGAGCTGCTGTGGGGCAGTTGTAGGGCATATCTATGGGGCAGGAGCTGCTGTGAGTCAGATCTATGGGGCAGGAACAGATGTGGGCCTGATGTTGGTCAGATTTATGGAGCAGGAGCTGCTGTATTGCAGATGTGGGTCAGATCTATGGTGAAGGAGCTGCTGTGCGACATATGTGGGTCAGATCTATGGGGCAGGAGCTGCTGTGGGGCTGATGTGGGTCAGATCTATGGGGCAGGAGCTGCTGTGGTTAAGATCTATTTGGCAGGATCTGCTGTGGGGCAGATTTGGGTCAGATCTATGGGGCAGGAGCTGCAGTGGAGATGATGTACGTCAGATCTATGAGTCAGGAGCTGCTGTGGGGCTGCTGTGGGTTAGATCTATGGGGCAGGAGCTGTTGTGGGTCATATCTGTTGGGCAGCAGCTGCATTACATATGATGAGTGTCAGATCTATGGGGCAGGAGCTGCAGTGGGGCTGATGGGGGTCAGATCTATGGGGCAGGAGCTGTTGTGGGGCTGATGTGGGTCAAATCAATGGGGCAGAGCTGCTCTTGGGAACATGTGGGTCAGATCTATGGGGCAGGAGCTGCTGTGGGGCTGATGTGGGTCAGATCTATAGGGCAGGAGCTGCTGTGGATCATATCTATTGGGCAGCAGCTGCTTTACATATGATGTGTGTCAGATCTATGGGGCAGGAGCTGCTGTGGGGCATATGTGGGTTAGATCTATGGGGCAGGAGCTGTTGTGGGGCTGATGGGGGTCTGATCTATGGGGCAGGAGCTGCTGTGCGACAGATGTGGTTCAGATCAATAGGTCAGGTGCTGCTGTGCGACATATTTGAGTCTGATCTATGGGGCAGGATCTGCTGTGGGGCTGATGTGGGAAAGATCTATGGGGCAGGATCTGCTGTGGGGCAGATTTGGGTCAAATCTATGGGGCAGGAGCTGCTGTGTGGCAAATGTGGGTCAGATCTATTGTGCAGGAGCTGCTGTGTTGCAAATGTGGGTCAGATCTATGGTGCAGGAGCTGCTGTGGGGCTGATGTAGGGCATATCTATGGGGCAGGAGCTGCTGTGAGGCTGACGTGGGTTAGATCTATGGGGCAGGAGCTGCTGTGGGTCATATCTATTGGGCAGCAGCTGCTTTACATATGATGTGTGTCAGATCTATGGGGCAGGATCTGCAGTGGGGCTGATGGGGGTCAGATCTATGGGGCAGGATCTGCTGTGGGGCTGATGTGGGAATGATCTATGGGGCAGGAGCTGTTGTGGGGCTGATGGGGGTCAGATCTATGGGGGAGGAGCTGCTGTGGATCATATCTATTGGGCAGCAGCTGCTTTACATATGATGCGTGTCAGATCTATGGGGCAGGAGCTGCTGTGGGGCTGATATGGGTTAGATGTATGGGGCAGGAGCTCTTGTGGGGCTGATGGGGGTGAGATCTATGGGGCAGGATGTACTGTGGGGCTGATGTTGGTCTGATCTATGGGGCAGGAGCTGCTGTGCGACAGATGTGGGTCAGATCTATGGGGCAGGTGCTGCTGTGCGACATATTTGGGTAAGATCTATGGGGCAGGTTCTGCTGTGGGGCTGATGTGGGAAAGATCTATGGGGCAGGATCTGCTGTGGGGAACATGTGGGTCAGATCTATGGGGCAGGAGCTGCTGTGTGGCAAATGTGGGTCAGATCTATGGGGCAGGAACTGCTGTGGGTCAGATCTATGGGGCAGGAACAGATGTGGGCCTGATGTTGGTCAGAGCTATGGGTCAGGAGCTGCTGTGTTGCAGATGTGGGTCAGATCTATGGTGCAGGAGCTGCTGTGGGGCAGTTGTAGGGCATATCTATGGGGCAGGAGCTGCTGTGAGTCAGATCTATGGGGCAGGAACAGATGTGGGCCTGATGTTGGTCAGATTTATGGAGCAGGAGCTGCTGTGTTGCAGATGTGGGTCAGATCTATGGTGCAGGAGCTTCTGTGGGGCAGATGTGGGGCATATCTATGGGGCAGGAGCTGCTGTGGGGCAGATGTAGGGCTTATCTATGGGGCAGGAGCTGCAGTGAGGCTGATGGTTGTTAGATCTATGGGGAGGAGCTGCTGTGGTGCAGATGTGGGTCAGAGCTATGGGGCAGGAGCTGCTGTGGGGCTGATGTGGGTCAGATCTATGGGGCCGGAGCTGCTGTGGTTAAGATCTATTTGGCAGGATCTGCTGTGGGGCAGATTTGGGTCAGATCTATGGGGCAGGAGCTGCAGTGGAGATGATGTACGTCAGATCTATGGGGCAGGAGCTGCTGTGGGGCTGCTGTGGGTTAGATCTATGGGGCAGGAGCTGTTGTGGGTCATATCTATTGGGCAGCAGCTGCTTTACATATGATGTGTGTCAGATGTATGGGGCAGGAGCTGCAGTGGGGCTGATGGGGGTCAGATCTATGGGGCAGGAGCTACTGTGGGGCTGATGTGGGTCAAATCAATGGGGCAGAGCTGCTCTTGGGAACATGTGGGTCAGATCTATGGGGCAGGAGCTGCTGTGGGGCTGATGTGTGTCAGATCTATAGGGCAGGAGCTGCTGTGGGTCATATCTATTGGGCAGCAGCTGCTTTACATATGATGTGGGTCAGATCTATGGGGCAGGAGCTGCTGTGGGGCTGATGTGGGTTAGATCTATGGGGCAGGAGCTGTTGTGGGGCTGATGGGGGTCAGATCTATGGGGCAGAAGCTACTGTGGGTCCGATGGGGGTCAGATCTATGGGGCAGGAGCTACTGTGGGGCTGATGTTGGTCTGATCTATGGGGCAGGAGCTGCTGTGCGACAGATGTGGGTCAGATCTATGGGGCAGGTGCTGCTGTGCGACATATGTGGGTCAGATCTATTGGGCAGGATCTGCTGTGGGGCTGATGTGGGAAAGATCTATGGGGCAGGAGATGCTTTGGGGCAGATGTGGGTCAGATCTATGGGGCAGGAGTTGCTGTGGGGCTGATGTGGGTCAGATCCTTGGGGCTGAAGCTGCTGTGGGTCATATCTATTGGGCAGCAGCTGCTTTACATATGATGTGTGTCAGATCTATTGGGGAGGAGCTGCTGTGTGGCAAATGTGGGTCAGATCTATGGGGCAGGAGCTGCTGTGGGTCAGATCTATGGGGCAGGAACAGATGTGGGCCTGATGTTGGTCAGATTTATGGAGCAGGAGCTGCTGTGTTGCAGATGTGTGTCAGATCTATGGTGCAGGAGCTGCTGTGGGGCAGATATAGGGCATATCTATGGGGCAGGAGTTGCTGCGAGGCTGATGGGTGTTAGATCTATGGGGAGGAGCTGCTGTGGTGCAGATGAGGGTCAGAGCTATGGGGCAGGAGCTGCTGTTGGGCAGAAGTGGGTAAGATCTATGGGGTAGGAGATGGTGTGTGGCAGATGTGGGTCAGATCTATGGTGTAGGAGCTGCTGTGGGGCTGATGTGGGTCAGATCTATGGGGCTGGAGCTGCTGTGGTTAAGATCTATTTGGCAGGATCTGCTGTGGGGCAGATTTGGGTCAGTTCTATGGGGCAGGAGCTGCAGTGGAGATGATGTACGTCAGATCTATGGGGCAGGAGCTGCTGGGGGGCTGATGTGGGAAAGATCTATGGGGAGGGATTTGCTGTGGGGTTGATGTGGGAAAGATCTATGGGGCAGGAGATGCTTTGTGGCAGATGTGGGTCAGATCTATGGGGCAGGAGCTGCTGTGGGGCTGATGTGGGTCAGATCCTTGGGGCTGAAGCTGCTGTGGGTCATATCTATTGGGCAGCAGCTGCTTTACATATGATGTGTCAGATCTATGGGGCAGGAGCTGCTGTGGGGCTGATGTGGGTAAGATCTATGGGGCAGGAGCTGTTGTGGGGCTGATGGGGGTCAGATCTATGGGGCAGGAGCTACTGTGGGGCTGATGTTGGTCTGATCTATGGGGCAGGAGCTGCTGTGCGACAGATGTGGGTCAGATCTATGGGGCAGGTGCTGCTGTGCGACACATGTGGGTCAGATCTATGGGGAAGGATCTCCTGTGGGGCAGATTTGGGTCAGATCTATGGGGCAGGAGCTGCTGTGTGGCAAATGTGGGTCAGATCTATGGGGTAGGAGATGGTGTGTGGCAGATGTGGGTCAGATCTATGGTGTAGGAACTGCTGTGTAGCTGATGTGGGTCAGATCTATGGGGCAGGAGCTGCTGTGGTTAAGATCTATTTGGCAGGATCTGCTGTGGGGCAGATGTGGGTCAGATCTATGGGGCAGGAGCTGCTGTGTGGCAAATGTGGGTCAGATCTATGGGGCAGGAGCTGCAGTGGAGATGATGTACGTCAGATCTATGGTGCAGGAGCTGCTGTGGGGCTGCTGTGGGTTAGATCTATGGGGCAGGAGCTGTTGTGGGTCATATCTATCGGGCAGCAGGTGCTTTACATATGATGTGTGTCAGATCTATGGGGCAGGAGCTGCAGTGGGGCTGATGGGGGTCAGATCTATGGGGCAGGAGCTGCTGCGGGGCTGATTTGGGTCAGATCTATGGGTCAGCAGCTGCTGTGGGTCTGATGTGGGTCATATCTATGGGGCAGGAGCTGCTGTGTGGCAAATGTGGGTCAGATCTATGGGGCAGGAGCTGCTGTGGGTCAGATCTATGGGTCAGGAACAGATGTGGGCCTGATGTTGGTCAGATTTATGGAGCAGGAGCTGCTGTGTTGCAGATGTGGGTCAGATCTATGGTGCAGGAGCTGCTGTGGGGCAGATGTAGGGCATATCTATGGGGCAGGAGCTGCTGTGAGGCTGATGGGTGTTAGATCTATGGGGAGGAGCTGCTGAGGTGCAGATGTGGGTCAGAGCTATGGGGCAGGAGCTGCTGTGTGGCAGATGTGGGTCAGATCTATGGTGTAGGAGCTGCTGTGGGGCTGATGTGGGTCAGATCTATGGGGCAGGAGCTGCTGTGGTTAAGATCTATTTGGCAGGATCTGCTGTGGGGCAGATTTGGGTCAGATCTATGGGGCAGGAGCTGCAGTGGAGATTATGTACGTCAGATCTATGGGGCAGGAGCTGCTGTGGGGCTGATGGGGGTCAGATCTATGGGGCAGGAGCTACTGTGCGCCTGATGTTGGTCTGATCTATGGGGCAGAAGCTGCTGTGCGACAGATGTGGGTCAGATCTATGGGGCAGGTGCTGCTGTGCGACATATGTGGGTCAGATCTATGGGGCAGGATCTGCTGTGGGGCTGATGTGGGAAAGATCTATGGAGCAGGAGCTGCTGTGGGGCTGATGTGGGTCTGATCTATGGGGCAGGAGCTGCTGTGGGGCATATGTGGGTCAGATCTATGGGGCAGGAGCTGCTGTGGGGCTGATGTGGGAAAGATCTATGGGGCAGGAGCTGCTGTGGGGCTGATGTGGGTCTGATCTATGGGGCAGGAGCTGCTGTGGGGCTGATGTGGGTCAGATCTATGGGGCAGGATCTGGTCTGGGGCTGATGTGCGAAAGATCTATGGAACAGGAGCTGCTGTGGGGCTGATGTAGGTCTGATCTATGGGGCAGGAGCTGCTGTGCGACAGATGTGGGTCAGATCTATGGGGCAGGATCTGCTCTGGGGCTGATGTGGGAAAGATCTATGGGGCAGGAGATGCTTGGGGGCAGATGTGGGTCAGATCTATGGGGCAGGAGTTGCTGTGTGGCAAATGTGGGTCAGATCTACGGGGCAGGAGCTGCTGTGGGGCTGCTTTGGGTTAGATCTATGGGGCAGGAGCTGTTGTGGGTCATATCTATTGGGCAGCAGCTGCTTTACATATGATGTGTGTCAGATCTATGGGGCAGGAGCTGCAGTGGGGCTGCTGTGGGTTAGATCTATGGGGCAGGAGCTACTGTGGGGCTGATGGGGGTCAGATCTATGGGGCAGGAGCTACTGTGCGCCTGATGTTGGTCTGATCTATGGGGCAGGAGCTGCTGTGTGACAGATGTGGGTCAGATCTATGGGGCAGGTGCTGCTGTGCGACATATGTGGGTCAGATCTATGGGGCAGGATCTGCTGTGGGGCTGATGTGGGAAAGATCTATGGAGCAGGAGCTGCTGTGGGGCTGATGTGGGTCTGATCTATGGGGCAGGAGCTGCTGTGGGGCATATGTGGGTCAGATCTATGGGGCAGGAGCTGCTGTGGGGCTGATGTGGGAAAGATCTATGGGGCAGGAGCTGCTGTGGGGCTGATGTGGGTCTGATCTATGGGGCAGGAGCTGCTGTGGGGCTGATGTGGGTCAGATCTATGGGGCAGGATCTGGTCTGGGGCTGATGTGCGAAAGATCTATGGAACAGGAGCTGCTGTGGGGCTGATGTAGGTCTGATCTATGGGGCAGGAGCTGCTGTGCGACAGATGTGGGTCAGATCTATGGGGCAGGATCTGCTCTGGGGCTGATGTGGGAAAGATCTATGGGGCAGGAGATGCTTGGGGGCAGATGTGGGTCAGATCTATGGGGCAGGAGTTGCTGTGTGGCAAATGTGGGTCAGATCTACGGGGCAGGAGCTGCTGTGGGGCTGCTTTGGGTTAGATCTATGGGGCAGGAGCTGTTGTGGGTCATATCTATTGGGCAGCAGCTGCTTTACATATGATGTGTGTCAGATCTATGGGGCAGGAGCTGCAGTGGGGCTGATGGGGGTCAGATCTATGGGGCAGGAGCTGCTGCGGGGCTGATTTGGGTCAGATCTATGGGTCAGCAGCTGCTGTGGGTCTGATGTGGGTCATATCTATGGGGCAGGAGCTGCTGTGGGGCATATGTGGGTCAGATCTATGGGGCAGGAGCTGCTGTGGGGCTGATGTGGGAAAAATCTATGGGGCAGGAGCTGCTGTGGCTCTGATGTGGGTCTGATCTATGGGGCAGGAGCTGCTGAGGGGCTGATGTGGGAAAGATCTATGGGGCAGGAGCAGCTGTGGGGCTGATGTGGGTCTGATCTATGGGGCAGGAGCTGCTGTGGGGCTGATGTGGGTCATATCCTTGGGGCTGAAGCTGCTGTGGGTCATATCTATTGGGCAGCAGCTGCTTTACATATGATGTGTGTCAGATCTATGGGGCAGGAGCTGCAGTGGGGATGATGTGGGTTAGGTCTATGGGGCAGGAGCTGCTGTGCGACAGATGTGGGTCAGATCTATGGGGCAGGTGCTGCTGTGCGACATATGTGGGTCAGATCTATGGGGCAGGATCTGCTGTGGGGAACATGTGGGAAAGATCTATGGGGCAGGAGCTGCTGTGGGGCTGATGTGGGTCAGATCTATGGGACAGGAGCTGCTGTGGGACAGATCTATGGGGCAGGAACAGCTGTGGGCCTGATGTTGGTCAGATTTATGGAGCAGGAGCTGCTGTGTTGCAGATGTGGGTCAGATCTATGGTGCAGGAGCTGCTGTGGGGCAGATGTAGGGCATATCTATGGGGCAGGAGCTGCTGTGGGTCAGATTTGGGTCAGATCTATGGGGCAGGAGCTGCTGTGTTGCAGATGTGGGTCAGAGCTATGGGGCAGGAGCTGCTGTGGGGCAGAAGTGGGTAAGATCTATAAAGTAGGAGATGGTGTGTTGCAGATGTGGGTCAGATCTATGGGGCAGGAGCTGCTGTGGGTCAGATTTGGGTCAGACCTATGGGGCAGGAGCTGCTGTGGGGCAGATGTAGGGCATATCTATGGGGCAGGAGCTGCTGTGAGGCTGATGGGTGTTAGATCTATGGGGAGGAGCTGCTGTGGTGCAGATGTGGGTCAGAGCTATGGGGCAGGAGCTGCTGTGTAGCAGATGTGGGTCAGATCTATGGTGCAGGAGCTGCTGAGGGGCAGATGGAGGGCTTATCTATGGGGCAGGAGCTGCTGTGAGGCTGATGGGTGTTAGATCTATGGGGAGGAGCTGCTGTGGTGCAGATGTGGGTCAGAGCTATGGGGCAGGAGCTTCTGTGGGGCAGATGTGGGTCAGATCTATGGGGCAGGAGCTGCTGTGGAGATGATGTACGTCAGATCTATGGGGCAGGAGCTGCTGTGGGGCTGCGGTGGGTTAGATCTATGGTGTAGGAGCTGCTGTGGTGCAGATGTTGGTCTGATCTATGGGGCAGGAGCTGCTGTGGTTAAGATCTATTTGGCAGGATCTGCTGTGGGGCAGATTTGGGTCAGATCTATGGGGCAGGAGCTGCAGTGGAGATGATGTATGTCAGATCTATGGGGCAGGAGCTGCTGTGGGGCTGCTGTGGGTTAGATCTATGGGGCAGGAGCTACTGTGGGGCTGATGTTGGGCTGATCTATGGGGCAGGAGCTGCTGTGCGACAGATGTGGGTCAGATCTATGGGGCAGGAGCTGCTGTGCAACATATGTGGATCAGATCTATGGGGCAGGATCTGCTGTGGGGCTGATGTGGGAAAGATCTATGGGGCAGGAGCTGCTGTGGGGCTGATGTGGGTCTGATCTATGGGGCAGGAGCTGCTGTGGGGCTGATGTGGGTCAGATCTATGGGGCAGGAGCTGCTGTGGGGCATATGTGGGTCAGATCTATGGGGCAGGAGCTGCTGTGGGGCTGATGTGGGAAAGATCTATGGGGCAGGAGCTGCTGTGGGGCTGATGTGGGTCAGATCTATGGGGCAGGAGCTGCTGTGGGGCATATGTGGGAAAGATCTATGGGGCAGGAGCTGCTGTGGGGCTGATGTGGGTCTGATCTATGGGGCAGGAGCTGCTGTGGGGCTGATGTGGGTCAGATCTATGGGGCAGGAGCTGCTGTGGGGCTGATGTGGGTTAGATCTATGCGGCAGGAGCTGCTGTGCGACAGATGTGGGTCAGATCTATGGGGCAGGTGCTGCTGTGCGACATATGTGGGTCAGATCTATGGGGCAGGATCTGCTGTGGGGCTGATGTGGGAAAGATCTATGGGGCAGGAGCTGCTGTGGGGCTGATGTGGGTCTTGTCTATGGGGCAGGAGCTGCTGTGCGACAGATGTGGGTCAGATCTATGGGGCAGGAGCTGCTGTGGGGCTTATGTGGGTCAGATCTATGGGGCAGGAGCTGCTGTGGGGATGATGTGGGTCAGATCCTTGGGGCTGAAGCTGCTGTGGGTCATATCTATTGGGCAGCAGCTGCTTTACATATGATGTGTGTCATATCTATGGGGCAGGTGCTGCTGTGGGGCTGATGTGGGTTCAATCTATGGGGCAGGAGCTGATGTGGGTCTGATGTAGGGCATATCTATGGGGCAGGATCTGCTGTGGGTCTGATGTGGGTCAGATCTATGGGGCAGGAGCTGCTGTGGGTCTTATGTGGGTCAGATCTATGGGGCAGGAGCTGCTGTGGGGCTGATGTGGGTCAGATCTATGGGGAAGGAGCTGTTGTGGGGCTGAAGGGGGTCAGATCTATGGGGCAGGAGATACTGTCGGGCTGATGGGGGTCAGATCTATGGGGCAGGAGCTACTGTGGGGCTGATGTTGGTCTGATCTATGGGGCAGGAGCTGCTGTGCGACATATGTGGGTCAGATCTATGGGGCAGGATCTGCTGTGGGGCTGATGTGGGTAAGATCTATGGGGCAGGAGATGCTTTGGGGCAGATGTGGGTCTGATCTATGGGGCAGGAGCTGCTGTGCGACAGATGTGGGTCAGATCTATGGGGCAGGTGCTGCTGTGCGACATATGTGGGTCAGATCTATGGGGCAGGATCTGCTGTGGGGCTGATGTGGGAAAGATCTATAGGGCAGGAGCTGCTGTGGGGCTGATTTGGGTCTGATCTATGGGGCACGAGCTGCTGTGGGGCTGATGTGGGTCAGATCTATGGGGCAGGAGCTGCTGTGGGGCATATGTGGGTCAGATCTATGGGGCAGGAGCTGCTGTGGGTCTGATGTGGGTCAGATCTATGGGGCAGCAGCTGTTGTGGGGCTGATGGGGGTCAGATCTATGGGGCAGGAGCTACTGTGGGGCTGATGTGGGTTAGATCTATGGGGCAGGAGCTACTGTGGGGCTGATGGGGGTCAGATCTATGGGGCAGGAGCTACTGTGGGGCTGATGTTGGTCTGATCTATGGGGCAGGAGCTGCTGTGCGACAGATGTGGCTCAGATCTATGGGGCAGGAGCTGCTGTGGGGAACATGTGGGTCAGGTCTATGGGGCAGGAGCTGCTGTGGGGCAGATGTGGGTCAGATCTATGGGGCAGGAGCTGCTGTGTGTCAGATCTATGGGGCAGGAACAGATGTGGGCCTGATGTTGGTCAGATTTATGGAGCAGGAGCTGCTGTGTTGCAGATGTGGGTCAGATCTATGGTGCAAGAGCTGCTGTGGGGCAGATGTAGGGCATATCTATGGGGCAGGAGCTGCTGCGGGGCTGATTTGGGTCAGATCTATAGGGCAGGAGCTGCTGTGGGTCAGATTAATGAGTCAGGAGCTGCTGTGTGGCTGATGTGGGTCAGATCTATGGGGCAGGAGTTGCTGTGGGGCAGATGAGGGACATATCTATGGTGCAAAATCTGCTGTTGGAATGATGTGGGTCAGATCTATGAGTTTGGAGCTGCTGTGGGGCATATGTGGGTCAGATCTATATGGCAGGAGCTACTGTGGGGCACATGTGGGTCAGATCTATGGGTCAGCAGCTGCTGTGGGTCTGATGTGGGTCAGATCTATGGGGCAGGAGCTGCTGTGGGGCTGATGCGGGTCAGATCTATGGGGCAGGAGATGCTGTGGGTCAGATGTCGGTCCGATCTATTAGGCAGGAGCTGCTGTGGGGCATATGTGGGTAAGATCTATGGGGCAGGAGCTGCTGTGGGTCAGATCTATGGGGCAGGAACAGATGTGGGCCTGATGTTGGTCAGATTTATGGAGCAGGAGCTGCTGTGTTGCAGATGTGGGTCTGATCTATGGTGCAGGAGCTGCTGTGGGGCAGATGTAGGGCTTATCTATGGGGCAGGAGCTGCTGTGTGGCAGATGTGGGTCAGATCTATGGGGCAGGAGCTGCTGTGGTTAAGATCTATTTGGCAGGATCTGCTGTGGGGCCGATTTGGGTCAGATCTATGGGGCAGGAGCTGCAGTGGAGATGATGTACGTCAGATTTATGGGGCAGGAGCTGCTGTGGGGCTGCTGTGGGTTAGATCTATGGGGCAGGAGCTACTGTGGGGCTGATGGGGGTCAGATCTATGGGTCAGGAGCTACTGTGGGGCTGATGTTGGTCTGATCTATGGGGCAGGAGCTGCTGTGCGACTGATGTGGGTCAGATCTATGGGGCAGGTGCTGCTGTGCGACATATGTGGGTCAGATCTATGGGGCAGGATCTGCTGTGGGGCTAATGTGGGAAAGATCTATGGGGCAGGAGATGCTTTGGGGCAGATGTGGGTCAGATCTATGGGGCAGGAGCTGCTGCGGGGCTGATTTGGGTCAGATCTATAGGGCAGGAGCTGCTGTGGGTCAGATTTATGAGTCAGGAGCTGCTGTGTGGCTGATGTGGGTCAGATCTATGGGGCAGGAGCTGCTGTGGGGCATATGTGGGTCAGATCTATATTGCAGGAGCTACTGTGGGGCACATGTGGGTCAGATCTATGGGTCAGCAGCTGCTGTGGGTCTGATGTGGGTCAGATCTATGGGGCAGGAGCTGCTGTGGGGCTGATGCGGGTCAGATCTATGGGGCAGGAGATGCTGTGGGTCAGATCTATGGGGCAGGAGCTGCTGTGGGGAACATGTGGGTCAGGTCTATGGGGCAGGAGCTGCTGTGGGGCAGATGTGGGTCAGATCTATGGGTCAGCAGCTGCTGTGGGTCTGATGTGGGTCAGATCTATGGGACAGGAGCTGCTGTGGGGCTGATGTGGGTCAGATCTATAGGGCAGGAGCTGCTGTGGGTCATATCTATTGGGCAGCAGCTGCTTTACATATGATGTGTGTCAGATCTATGGGGCAGGAGCTGCAGTGGGGCTGATGTGGGTTAGATCTATGGGGCAGGAGCTGTTGTGGGGCTGATGGGGGTCAGATCTATGGGGCAGGAGCTGCTGCGGGGCTGATTTGGGTCAGATCTATGGGTCAGCAGCTGCTGTGGGTCTGATGTGGGTCAGATCTATGGGGCAGGAGCTGCTGTGGGGCTGATGTGGGTAAGATCTATGGGGCAGGAGATGCTGTGGGTCAGATCTATGGGGCAGGAGCTGCTGTGGGGAACATGTGGGTCAGGTCTATGGGGCAGGAGCTGCTGTGTTGCAGATGTGGGTCAGATCTATGGTGCAGGAGCTGCTGTGGGGCAGATGTAGGGCTTATCTATGGGGCAGGAGCTGCTGTGTGGCAGATGTGGGTCAGATCTATGGGGCAGGAGCTGCTGTGGTTAAGATCTATTTGGCAGGATCTGCTGTGGGGCAGATTTGGGTCAGATCTATGGGGCAGGAGCTGCAGTGGAGATGATGTACGTCAGATTTATGGGGCAGGAGCTGCTGTGGGGCTGCTGTGGGTTAGATCTATGGGGCAGGAGCTACTGTGGGGCTGATGGGGGTCAGATCTATGGGTCAGGAGCTACTGTGGGGCTGATGTTGGTCTGATCTATGGGGCAGGAGCTGCTGTGCGACTGATGTGGGTCAGATCTATGGGGCAGGTGCTGCTGTGCGACATATGTGGGTCAGATCTATGGGGCAGGATCTGCTGTGGGGCTGATATGGGAAAGATCTATGGGGTAGGAGATGCTTTGGGGCAGATGTGGGTCAGATCTATGGGGCAGGAACTGCTGTGGGGCTGATGTGGGTCAGATCCTTGGGGCTGAAGCTGCTGTGGGTCATATCTATTGGGCAGCAGCTGCTTTACATATGATGTGTGTCAGATCTATGGGGCAGGAGCTGCTGTGGGGCTGATGTGGGTCAGATCTATGGGGCAGGAGCTGATGTGGGTCTTATGTAGGGCATATCTATGGGGCAGGATCTGCTGTGGGTCTGATGTGGGTCTGATCTATGGGGCAGGAGCTGCTGTGCGACAGATGTGGGTCAGATCTATGGGGCAGGTGCTGCTGTGCGACATATGTGGGTCAGATCTATGGGGCAGGATCTGCTGTGGGGCTGATGTGGGAAAGATCTATGGGGCAGGAGCTGCTGTGGGGCTGATGTGGGTCTGATCTATGGGGCAGGAGCTGCTGTGGGGCTGATGTGGGTCAGATCTATGGGTCAGGAGCTGCTGAGGGGCATATGTGGGTCAGATCTATGGGGCAGGAGCTGCTGTGGGGCTGATGTGGGTCAGATCTATGGGGCAGGAGCTGCTGTGGTTAATATCTATTTGGCAGGATCTACTGTGGGGCAGATTTGGGTCAGATCTATGGGGCAGGAGCTGCTGTGGAGATGATGTACGTCAGATCTATGGGGCAGGAGCTGCTGTGGGGCTGCTGTGGGTTAGATCTATGGGGCAGGAGCTACTGTGGGGCTGATGGGGGTCAGATCTATGGGTCAGGAGCTACTGTGGGGCTGATGTTGGTCTGATCTATGGGGCAGGAGCTGCTGTGCGACAGATGTGGGTCAGATCTATGGGGCAGGTGCTGCTGTGCGACATATGTGGGTCAGATCTATGGGGCAGGATCTGCTGTGGGGCTGATGTGGGAAAGATCTATGGGGCAGGAGATGCTTTGGGGCAGATGTGGGTCAGATCTATGGGGCAGGAGTTGCTGTGGGCCATATGTCGGTCCGATCTATTGGGCAGGAGCTGCTGTGGGGCGCATGTGAATCAGGCCTATGGGGCAGGAGCTGCTGTGGGTCAGGTTGTCATGGTTTAATAATGTTGTAATTTTGCTATCAGTATTCCACATCATAACATCATATAAAGCATGGATAATTTTACTGAATCTGCAATTTACAGAAGAAGACTACATCTCCCAGAGAGCAACACGATGGGTCACGGGACCTGGACTCTATATTAACTCTGTCGCAGAACAGACTGACGTCTTTCGAGTTCTGGCGTTCAGGGCAGTGTGTGGGAGCCTTCAGCCGTTCGCCCAGATTCACAGTAGGCCTCTCGGTTACGGGACTCATTCTCTCTCCTATTTTGCTTGATTCATTAGCTCAATTTTCAATTATATTGTATTCTATTGTGTTATCCTGTATTTCGATATAGTATTTAGTAAATAAGTGTGCCTCCTTACATCGTTGCCGCTGTTTTCTTAATTAACTTTTTCTTTTCGGCTGAGGGCCCTTCAGGGGCCCACGGCCCTTGTCACGGACGCAGGTGGATTTTTCGTTCAAACCGTGACAGATTTGGTAGCAGAGGATGGTTCCACTGTTGCAGCCACCCCCATAAGGCATTTGCCACCATCCATGAATCAGTATAAAGATGAAGCATTGGCCACCTCTCCCGTTCAGCCACATCTAAAGCCAGCTGAACAGCCTTTACCTCTGCAAATTGACTTGATTCTCAGAAGCAGCCCGAACCCCCTCATACACGGCTAAGATCTCCTTCTTAGTCGGCGTGTAGCGCTCCTCAGACCCTTTATATGCTTGACTCCAAAATCCTAGCGGTCGGCCTCGGATCCTCACATCCTGCCCCGTCCGTACTGGCCCCAAGGCCACGGCACGGGCTATTTCTTGTTTTCTCTGCTCAAAAGCCTGCTGCTGCGCAGGACCCCATGAGAAATTATTCTTCTTCCGTGTTACCTGATAGAGGGGGCTCACTATGTGGCTGTAGTTTGGGACATGCATTCTCCAAAAGCCCACTACTCCCAGAAAAGATTGGGTCTCTGTCTTGTCGGTGGGCGGAGACATAGCAGTGATTTTGTCAATCACATCTGCTGGGATGTGACGACGTCCATCTTGCCATTTTATACCTAAGAACTGGATTTCCTGGGCAGGCCCCTTCACCTTGCTGCGCTTAATGGCAAAACCAGCTTTCAAAATAATTTGGATTATCTGTTTCCCTTTCTTGAAAACCTCTGCTGCTGTATGGCCCCACACTACAATATCATCAATATACTGCAAGTGCTCAGGAGCATCACCCTGTTCCAAAACAGCTTGGATCAATCCATGGCAAATTGTTGGGCTGTGCTTCCACCCTTGAGGTAAACGGTTCCAGGTGTACTGAATACCTCTCCAGGTAAAAGCAAACTGTGGCCTACATTTTGCAGCCAATGGGATGGAAAAGAAGGCATTAGCAATGTCAATGGTGGCATACCACCTAGCTTCTTTTGACTCCAGTTCATACTGGAGTTCTAGCATGTCTGGTACAGCAGCACTTAATGGAGGTGTGACTTCATTCAGGCCATGGTAATCCACCGTCAGCCTCCATTCCCCACTGGTTTTACACACTGGCCATATGGGGCTGTTAAAAGGCGAGTGAGTTTTGCTAATCACTCCCTGATTCTCTAATTGGCGAATTAGCTTGTGAATGGGGAGCAATGAGTCCCTATTGGTGCGGTACTGCCGTCTGTGAACCACTCTGGTGACAATTGGTACCTCTTGGTCTTTTACCTGGTGCAACCTCCCAGCACCCGCTGGGAGACCCGGCGCTCGCTGCGTTGCTTCCGTCCTCCGTTCGGGGGGTTCCGTGTGCCGGCGCCGGCGCGTGGAAAAGGGGGTGTGCGGCTGGTCGCGCGCGGGCGCGTGCCAGGCCCCCTTTCGCCCGGTTTTTCCCCATCCATCCATCCATCCATGCATCCACCTTCCAGCTTCGTGGCGGCGCGGGGTAGACCTGGGCGACCATCCACCCGCTCGATCGGCGGGTGCAGTTTCCCGTCCGTGCCGCGGGTAGACGTGTCGGCCGTAGCCGCGCGTCACGCAGCTGTGTCAAGCGGTAAGGGTACGACGAACGGCCAGCCGCCCCCCGACCCGACCCGACCCGACCCGACCCGAGTTGACCGCTCCCGCCCTTGACCCACCCCCATCTTTTTATTACTTTTATTTTATTTTATTTTATTTTACCGCGACATTTTACGATCTATCTGTACTTTTTCACACCTTCTTCTCTTCTACTTTTCTTTGACTTCTGCCTTCCCTTCCCTTCCCTTCCCTTCCCTTCCCTTCCCTTCCCTTCCCTTCCCTTCCCTTCCCTTCCCTTCCCTTTCTTTCCCTTCCCTTCCCTTCCCTTCCCTTCCCTTCCCTTCCCTTCCCTTCCCTTCCCTTCCCTTCCCTTCCCTTCCCTTCCCTTCCCTTCCCTTCCCTTCCCTTCCCTTCCCTTCCCTTCCCTTCCCTTCCCTTCCCTTCCCTTCCCTTCCCTTCCCTTCCCTTCCCTTCCCTTCCCTTCCCTTCCCTTCCCTTCCCTTCCCTTCCCTTCCCTTCCCTTCCCTTCCCTTCCCTTCCCTTCCCTTCTTCTCTTTCTCCTCGTCGCCCGCGTGTGAGTAGGCCCGGCCCAGCCTGGACCGGCACGGCCTCTGTCACGAAGAAGGGGGTCGCTTGCGTAGCCGGGGGTCCGCGGCGGGGTTGCGGGTATGCGGGTAGACCTGGCTGCCGGCGCCTGATCTTCCCGGCCCCGCGTCCGTCTTCCACCTTCCCCCCCCCCCAGTCCACACCGCACGAGCGGGAACCCGACCCGTACCCGACGGCGGCCCGCCTCCGCCTGCCCCCACCCCGGCCCTCGCTCACAACCCGCCCTCTCTTGGACGCATCTCGCCCGACCGGCCCGCAACCGTGTTTTTTTGTTTGTTTGTCTTTGTTTTTGTTTTTCTTTTTTTTTTGTTTGGTCGGTCACTCGCTCGGTTATTTGTTTGGACCCAATTGGCCCGTTTGGTTTTTTTCTTTTCTTTCCTTTTTCCGCCGGGGTGCTCCTGACGGCTCGGCCCAATGGCGGCTCATCTCGGCGACCGGAGCCCGCCAAAATGCCTCGCCACCCCCGAGCCCCACCGCCACCACCGCCACCACCGCCACCACCTCCTCCTCCCGCCGAAAATCCCACGTACCGTTCCACCTCATCTGCCGGCTGGGAGAGAGGCTAGGCGCGAACCCCGCGGGGGACGCGGCCGCCTCCCGCCGGCCCACCTCTCGCCGCTGCCGTCTTCCCGCCGCTCTTTCGCCATCCCTCGCCACGCGGCCTGCCAGCAGTCCGGATATCCGGCCCGAACGGACCTTGGTGGGCGGGGCCCGCGCACGCGCCCACGCTCTTCCTGCAGAGCCGGGGAGGCGGGGGGGGCGGGGCGGCTTTTTCAAAATCTAAAAAAGGGGAAAGTAAAGAAGAACCCACGAGAAAAACAAACAAACAAACAAACAAACAAACAAACGGAAAATAATAAAACCGAGAGGGCGCGTGGGGGCACAGACAAACAATCGAACGGACCAAAGTACGAACGAACGGACGAACAAACAAACACGCAGACAAAAGGGCAAAACCGCGGTGGCGGTGGCGGGACGGCCAGCTTCAAGCAAGGCCGAACCGAGAAGCCCGGGAGCGCCCCGACACGGCGAACAGCGGCCGGCTCATACGTGCACCCTGGTCGTTCCGCGGCTGCGGCCGAGTGGCATCTCCGTGGCGCCTCCAGTGCTCCGGCACGGTCAACACGGCTCGACCCCTGGCCATCGCGGCTCGAGTGCGCCGGCACGGTCCAGCCTCTCCTGGCGGGCTCCGCTCGGCTCGGACGTTCCGCGGAAGTGGCCAAGTGTCGCACTCGTGGCGGCTCCTCTGCGCTGGCACTGTCTACCTGGCTCCGAGCGTCTCCGGAGGGTGGGGGGAGGGGGGGGGGGGGCACGGCGCTCCAGGCGGACTCAGCTCGGCTCGGACGTTCCGCGGAAGTGGCCAAGTGCCCCTCTTGTGGGGAGGGGGGAAGACGGGGGGGGTGGAAGGGAGAGTAAGGGGGGGGGGGGGCACGGCATCGGCGGCTAGGCGTCGCTGCCCATGCGGCTCGACTAGGTCGGCACGGTCTACCCGGCTCCGAGCAAGCCGTGGTGATCGGTGGCTGCTGCTAGAGGTCGCTGCCTATGCGGCTCGACTAGGTCGGCACGGTCTACCCGGCTCCGAGCGGGCCGTGGTGCTCGGCGGCGGCTGCTAGAGGTCACTGCCTATGCGGCTCGACTAGGTCGGCACGGTCTACCCGGCTCCGAGCGGGCCGTGGTGCTCGGCGGCGGCTTCTAGAGGTCGCTGCCTATGCGGCTCGACTAGGTCGGCACGGTCTACCCGGCTCCGAGCGGGCCGTGGTGCTCGGCGGCGGCTGCTAGAGGTCGCTGCCCGTGCGGCTTGCGTGTAGCTGACAGGTCTTCCTGCTCTCGGCCAGGCTTTGCCGCCCTGTGAGATGGGGGGGCGCTAAAGCTCCGGAGCTTGCTGGGGGGTCGCTGTAGTTTCTTACCTACCGCTACGTCGACGTAGAGCGCCGCTTACTCTCGGCGCCGCTGCCGGTAGTCGGCGCCGTTCTTTTCCGAAGCCGTTTTTTCTTACGCCTTCCGTTTTCGTCTGCAGGAGCGAGCGCGTGCTCGTCTCCAGAGGCGGCAACGAGCGGGCGCAGGCGAGCGCGGTTGAGCGCCGGGCTGTGGAGCTTTTCGGTTGCGGCTTCCCGCCGCTCTTTCGCCATCCCTCGCTACGCGGCCTGCCCGCAGTCCGGATTTCCGGCTCGAACGGACCCCGCTCAAGTGCGCCGGCACGGTCCAACCGCTCCCGGCGGGCACCGCTCGGCTCGGACGTTCCTCGGAATCAGCCAAATGTCACTCCCGTGGCGTCTCCGCAGGCAAAAACGCATAGCCGGCGCCGCAAAGCTCGCGAGCCGCACCGAGCCGGGGAAACCGTGCCGTGGAGCAGCTGTGGGGCTGATGTGGGTGAGATCTATGGGGTAGGAGCTGCTGTGCGGCTGATGTGGGTCAGATCTATGGGCAGGATCTGATGTAGGGAAGATTTGGGTCTGATCTATGGGTTATGAACTGCTGTGGATCAGATCTATGGGGAGGAGCAGCTGTGGGGAACATGTGGGTCAGATCTATGGGTTAGGTGCTGCTTTGGGGAAAATGTGGGTCAGATCTATGGGGCAGGAGCTGCTGTGGGTCAGATTTGGGTCAGATCTATGGGGCAGGAGCTGCTGTGGGTCAGATTTATGAGTCAGGAGCTGCTGTGTGGCTGATGTGGGTCAGATCTATGGGGCAGGAGCTGCTGTGGGGCATATGTGGGTCAGATCCATATGGCAGGAGCTGCTGTGGGGAACATGTAGGTCAGACCTATGGGGCAGAAGCTGCAGAGGGGATGATGTAGGTCAGATCTATGGGGCAGGAGTTGCTGTGGGGCAGATGAGGGACATATCTATGGTGCAAAATCTGCTGTTGGAATGATGTGGGTCAGATCTATGAGTTTGGAGCTGCTGTGTTGCAGATGTGGGTCAGATCTATGGTGCAGGAGCTGCTGTGGGGCAGATGTAGGGCATATCTATGGGGCAGGAGCTGCTGTGAGGCTGATGGGTGTTAGATCTATGGGGCAGGAGCTGCTGTGGGTCAGATCTATGGGGCAGGAGCTGCTGTGGGTCAGATCTATGGGGCAGGAACAGATGTGGGCCTGATGTTGGTCAGATATATGGAGCAGGAGCTGCTGTGTTGCAGATGTGGGTCAGATCTATGGGGCAGGAGCTGCTATGGGGCTGATGTGGGTCAGATCTATGGGGCAGGAGCTGCTGTGGTTAAGATCTATTTGGCAGGATCTGCTGTGGGGCAGATTTGGGTCAGATCTATGGGGCAGGAGCAGCAGTGGGGCAGATGTGGTCAGATCTATGGGTCAGGAGCTGCAGTGGAAATGATGTACGTCAGTTCTATGGGGCAGGAGCTGCTGTGGGGCAGCTGTGGGTCAGATCAATGGGGCTGAAGCTGCTGTGGGTCATATCTATTGGGCAGCAGCTGCTTTACATATGATGTGTGTCAGATCTATGGGGCAGGAGCTGCTGTGGGGCTGATGTGGGTTAGATCTATGGGGCAGGAGCTGTTGTGGGGCTGATGGGGGTCAGATCTATGGGGCAGGAGATGCTGCGGGGCTGATTTGGGTCAGATCTATGGGTCAGCAGCTGCTGTGGGTCTGATGTGGGTCAGATCTATGGGGCAGGAGCTGCTGTGGGGCTGATGTGGGTAAGATCTATGGGGCAGGAGATGCTGTGTGTCAGATCTATGGGGCAGGAGCTGCTGTGGGTCAGATCTATGGGGCAGGAACAGATGTGGGCCTGATGTTGGTCAGATATATGGAGCAGGAGCTGCTGTGTTGCAGATGTGGGTCAGATCTATGGGGCAGGAGCTGCTGTGGGGCAGAAGTGGGTAAGATCTATAAAGTAGGAGATGGTGTGTGGCAGATGTGGGTCAGATCTATGGTGTAGGAGCTGCTGTGGGGCTGATGTGGGTCAGATCTATGGGGCAGGAGCTGCTGTGGTTAAGATCTATTTGGCAGGATCTGCTGTGGGGCAGATTTGGGTCAGATCTATGGGGCAGGAGCAGCAGTGGGGCAGATGTGGTCAGATCTATGGGTCAGGAGCTGCAGTGGAGATGATGTACGTCAGTTCTATGGGGCAGGAGCTGCTGTGGGGCAGCTGTGGGTCAGATCAATGGGGCTGAAGCTGCTGTGGGTCATATCTATTGGGCAGCAGCTGCTTTACATATGATGTGTGTCAGATCTATGGGGCAGGAGCTGCTGTGGGGCTGATGGGGGTCAGATCTATGGGGCAGGAGCTACTGTGGGGCTGATGTGGGTCAAATCAATGGGGCAGATCTGCTCTTGGGAACATGTGGGTGAGATCTATGGGGCAGGAGCTGCTGTGTGGCAAATGTGGGTCAGATCTATGGGGCAGGAGCTGCTGTGGGTCAGATCTATGGGGCAGGAACAGATGTGGGCCTGATGTTGGTCAGATTTATGGAGCAGGAGCTGCTGTGTTGCAGATGTGGGTCAGATCTATGGTGCAGGAGCTGCTGTGGGGCAGACGTAGGGCATATCTATGGGGCAGGATCTGCTGTGAGGCTGATGGGTGTTAGATCTATGGGGAGGAGCTGCTGTGGTGCAGATGTGGGTCAGATCTATGGGGTAGGAGCTGCTGTGGGGCTGATGTGGGTCAGATCTATGGGTCAGGAGCTGCAGTGGAGATGATGTACGTCAGTTCTATGGGGCAGGAGCTGCTGTGGGGCAGCTGTGGGTCAGATCAATGGGGCTGAAGCTGCTGTGGGTCATATCTATTGGGCAGCAGCTGCTTTACATATGATTTGTGTCAGATCTATGGGGCAGGAGCTGCAGTGGGGCTGATGGGGGTCAGATCTATGGGGCAGGAGCTACTGTGGGGCTGATGTGGGTCAAATCAATGGGGCAGATCTGCTCTTGGGAACATGTGGGTGTCACGGGTTACTTAGATTTACCTATGCCCGTGACAGGGGAAGCCACCCCACGCCCCCCCCCCCGGGGCCCGGAAAGGAGGGGGAAAAGGGGAGTGGGATAAAACAGCGACAATCTAAGGAGGAAAAACTTATTTTACTAAATATGATATCGAAATACAAGATAACACAATATAATATAATAAAGGCTAACAAAATCGAACGAAACAGAGAGAGAGAGTCTCCGAAAACCGAGAGGCCTACTGTGAACTCTAGGCGACACGGCTGGAACGCTTCCCACTCTCCGAGAAGTTCGAGAGAAGAAGGAGGGCACTCCAGCCTGGGAACGAGATTATATAGAGTCCTGGTCCCGTGACTTATTGTTACTCCTGTTGTTCTCTGGGATATGTAGTCTTCTTCTGTGGACTGCACATTCAACAGAAGTATCCATACTTGACATGATGTTATGATGTGGAATACTGATAGCAAAATTACAAAATTACAAAACCATGACATTCCACCCCTTATTCTACATTATTACATCATGGTTAATATATACACATATATACATATATATACACGTATGTAAAATTGTGATAGCTAAATAGTAGAATTGCATGTAACATAACTAAATGTACAACTATAATAACTAAAATACACTACACATGCAAACATATATATATATATATAGATACATAAAATTATTGACTGCACTCCCCCAGCATCAAATTCCCTTGTGGCACACATTGAACATCCCCATCCTTCTGCATTACCCACCAAGTGCACCCAGGTCCCTGGGCAAAGACAGTTCCACGGATAGGTTTGCCCTTTCCAGAAGCTGGAAGGACCCAAACAGCTTTTCCCAACATGTTCTTTACATGTATAACAGGGACCTTATCTCCTTCTACAGTGTGTAGGGGGCTAGATTGACTAGGACCATCACGATTGACAGATCCTCTAGTATTGACCAACCAAGTGGCTTCTGCCAGATTCTTCTCCCAGTGCTTAAATGTTCCACCACCCATTGCTTTCAACATAGTTTTCAACAACCCATTATATCGTTCAATTTTACCAGAAGCTGGTGCATGGTAGGGAATATGATAAATCCACTCAATGCCATGATCTTTGGCCCAAGTATTTATAAGAGAATTTTTGAAATGTGTCCCATTATCAGATTCAATTCTTTCTGGGGTGCCATGTCGCCACAAGACTTGTTTCTCAAGACCTAATATGGTGTTTCGAGCAGTTGCATGGGGTACTGCGTATGTTTCAAGCCACCCAGTGGTTGCCTCTACCATAGTGAGTACATAACACTTACCACTGCGAGATCGTGGCAAGGTGATATAATCAACCTGCCACGCCTCCCCATATTTATACTTTTGCCATTGCCCTTCCTCCCAGAGAGGTTTCATCCTTCTGGCTTGTTTAATTATGGCACATGTTTCACAATCATGAATAATCTGCGCAATAGCGTCCATGGTTAAGTCCACCCCTCGGTCTCTGGCCCACTTATATGTTGCGTCTCTTCCTTGATGGCCTGAGGTCTCATGAGCCCATCGAGCTAGAAATAATTCACCCTTATTCTGCCAGTCCAAGTCAATTTGAGCCACCTCAATTTTGGCAGCTTTATCTACCTGATGGTTGTTTTGTTGTTCTTCAGTAGCCCGACTTTTGGGCACATGTGCATCCACATGACGCACCTTTACAACCATATTCTTTGTTCGGGAAGCAATGTCCTTCCATAGTTCAGCGGCCCAAACAGATTTTCCCCTCCGTTGCCAGTTATTTTGTTCCCACCGCTGTAACCACCCCCATAAGGCATTTGCCACCATCCATGAGTCAGTATAAAGATACAGCATTGGCCACCTCTCCCGTTCAGCAACATCTAAGGCCAGCTGGACAGCTTTTACCTCTGCAAACTGACTTGATTCTCCCTTACCTTCAGTGGCCTCTGCAACCTGTCGTGTGGGGCTCCACACAGCAGCTTTCCATTTGCGATGCTTCCCTACAATGCGACATGATCCGTCAGTGAATAGGGCATATTTCTTTTCATTTTCTGGTAATTCGTTGTATGGTGGGGCCTCTTTAGCACGTGATACCTCTTCTGCTGGTGATGTTCCAAACTTTTTATCTTCAGGCCAGTCCATGATTACCTCTAGGATTCCTGGACGATTGAGGTTTCCCATTCGCGCTCGCTGTGTAATCAGCGTAATCCACTTGCTCCAGGTGACATCGGTAGCATGATGAGTGGAGGGAACCTGTCCTTTGAACATCCAGTTCAGCACTGGCAGTCGAGGTGCCAAAAGGAGCTGTGTTTCAGTCCCGACTACTTCGGAAGCAGCCCGAACCCCCTCATACGCGGCTAAGATCTCCTTCTCAGTTGGAGTGTAGCACTCTTCAGACCCCTTATATGATCGACTCCAGAATCCCAGGGGTCGGCCTCGGGTCTCTCCTGAGGCTCTTTGCCACAAACTCCAAGTGGGGCCTTTCTCTCCAGCAGCAGTATAGAGGATGTTCTTTACATCCTGTCCAGTCCGTACTGGCCCCAGGGCTACAGCACGGGCTATCTCTTGTTTAATCTGTTCAAAAGCCTGCTGCTGCTCAGGGCCCCATGCAAAATCATTCTTCTTCCGCGTTACCTGATAAAGGGGGCTTACAATGAGGCTGTAGTTTGGAATGTGCATCCTCCAAAAGCCCACTGCACCCAGGAAAGATTGTGTCTCTTTCTTGCTAGTTGGTGGAGACATGGCAGTGATTTTGTCGATCACATCTGCTGGGATGTGACGACGTCCATCCTGCCACTTTATACCTAAGAACTGAATTTCCTGGGCAGGTCCTTTTACTTTGCTTCGCTTAATAGCAAAGCCAGCTTGTAGAAGAATCCGGATTATCTGCTCTCCTTTTGTGAAAACTTCTTCTGCTGTATCACCCCACACAACAATGTCATCAATGTACTGCAGGTGTTCAGGAGCACCACCCTGTTCCAGTACAGTTTGAACCAACCCATGGCAAATGGTTGGGCTGTGTTTCCACCCCTGGGGCAAACGGTTCCAAGTATACTGAATGCCCCTCCAGGTGAAGGCAAACTGTGGCTTGCATTCTGCGGCCAAAGGAATAGAAAAGAAGGCATTGGCAATGTCAATGGTGGCATACCATTTGGCTGCTTTTGACTCCAGCTCGTACTGGAGTTCCAACATGTCCGGCACAGCAGCGCTCAATGGGGGTGTGACCTCATTCAGGCCACGGTAGTCTACTGTCAGCCTCCATTCTCCACTGGCTTTACGCACTGGCCATATGGGGCTGTTAAAAGGTGAGTGAGTTTTACTGATCACTCCCTGATTCTCCAACTGGCGAATCAAATCATGAATGGGGAGCAAGGAATCCCTGTTGGTGCGATACTGCCGTCTGTGCACTGTCTTTGTAGCAATCGGTACCTGCTGCTCTTTTACTCGTAGCAGCCCCACAACAGACGGGTCCTCTGACAGGCCAGGCAAAACAGACAGCTGCTTAATGTTGTCCATGTCTACAGCAGCTATCCCAAAGGCCCATCGATACCCCTTAGGATCCTTGAAATGCCCCCTTCTGAGGTAATCAATACCCAGTATACATGGAGCCCCTGGGCCAGTCACAATAGGATGTTTTTGCCAGTCTTTGCCAGTGAGGCTTATTTCAGCCTCCAGCACAGTCAATTCTTGAGAGCCCCCAGTCACTCCAGAAATATGGATTGATTCTGTCCCTTCATGACTGGAGGGCATTAGGGTGCACTGTGCACCGGTATCCACCAGCGCCTTATATTCCTGTGGTTCTGATGTGCCAGGCCATCGAATCCACACAGTCCAATAAACTCTATTATCCCTTTCCCTCCCCTGACTGAGGGCAGGGCCCCTCTATAGGTTACCTGTGATGACTGGAGCAACTCCACTGGTGGTTGGTATGTCTAGTAGTTCTTTCACCCGTGCTCGTAGTGCAGACGTGGGCTGATCATGCCACTTCCTCATGTCTTCTCCACGGTCACGTAGGTAGCGCCACATGGAAACACGCGGTGCAATCGTACTGTTGTTCTTTGCTCGAGCTGGGAAGCGTGTGCGTTTAACAGCTGAGACTTTTGATGATGCAGGTGGGGAGTAGGACTGGACTAGTTTGATCAGATCCTTCATTAGACCTGGTGGCCCGTACGAGGATTGACCTTCATCAGTTGTTTCTGATACTATTACGGGATCATTACAATTAGTTGATGGAAACAATTTCTTGCACATTTCATCTACTCGGTTTTCTAGCCGTGAGATGGCAGAAACTGCGGCATGCAGTTGGGGGAGCTGCTGATCGATGGTTTGAAGCATTATAATCAGCTCAACAACTCGGGGCCATCTGTCCACGAATCCTTTAGATCCTGATACCAATGACTGTGCAATTCTCTCTGGTGCTGTACTTGTGATTTTCTGCCACATGTCAGGATCGGCCCTCACTCTCTCAGGGTCAAGTTCGCTTGGATCAGGGCTGTACAACATTTTCGCCATGGCCAATTCCCTCAGGCGCTGAATACCTTTTTGGACGGTATTCCAACTATCAAATTTAGGCTTCAAAGCATCCTTATAGGGGTACCTTTCTCTCACGGCTTCTAACAGCCGCAACCAGAGAGTAGCAGCTCCATCCGAACATCTGCTAATCCCTCTGTCGATACCTGCATCTTGGGCAATGCTTCCTAGTTGGCGAGCTTCATTACCATCTAGAGACAAGCTGTTGGCCCCGTTGTCCCAGCAGCGAAGCAACCAAGCAAGGATACCTTCATCTTGACGCCGTGTAAACTCCTTTCTTGAGCCTTGGATTTCAGTCAGCTTCAGAGGTCGACAATAGGTGATTTCCTCCTCATCATCAGTCTCTTCTTCATGCCTCTTGGTTTTTGCCTTTGCTTTTTTCGGTACTGCTCCATGCCCGGCACCTGGGTCTTCTGCTGCCCCCCCCTGTGCTTCTCCTTCTTTTCGTTCTAGACGCGTGGACACCCGTTTCCATTTCTTGCCTTCCACAGGGGCAACTGATATTGCTACTGATGCCTCCTGTGACTGATAAGAAGTAACTTGGGCTTGAATCTCAGATCGGAAACTCTCTCTCTCCAGAATAGTATGATACAAAGCACGGTATGCATAAGCCAAACCCCACATAAGGTTTACCTCCTTAGATCTCTGACCCAAATACTCACTTAATTTCTTAGGGTCCCTTAGGTGTTCAAGAGTGAAATCCCATGACACTGCGGGTCCCCATGCTTCTAAGACTTTTCCTAAACCTTTCCATATTCCCTGCCAGTCATCATTCTCTGGTTCTGGAGGAGACTTCCGCATAGAACGAATGCATATGAACATATATGCATGCATTGATAGTGATAACATGAATGCAAGTATGAACCCTATCTCAGTTATTGAAAAGCGTGTGGAAATCTGAGAGTACAACCTAAATAAAAAGGGTTTTTTTAGCCTGTACAATGAATTAAACATGGTGGTGTTTGTAAAATTGCCTGTTCCATCTGGGATGCAAGTATTTGTAAAATTGCCTGTTCCATCTGGGATGCAAGTGTTAGTAAGATTCACAATTGCATCTGAGGTGTAGATGCCAAAATTCTGACCATACCACATCTCGTAAAAGTACCAGGCAGGTGTCTCCATCAGTATCCACCTTATTAGGCTATATATCTGCACAATTCCACAACACCAAATTATGGTGTTAATAGTTGACCAATACTTTAAGAAGATCATAATTGCTTTCAATCCCTTAAACAGAGCAACTGGGATGAAGAGTGGATTCATAGCTGGCAGGCTCTGTAAAAGTCAGAGCTAGCTAGCTTTGCTCTAAGGGAGAAAGAAATCCCTTTGTTTTCTACACAAAAGTTAGATAGCAATGCTGAGAATGTGCAGCAGCCCTTAATGTTGACAATTTGTCTGGTATTTCAAGGTCACGTTCTCCGTGAGCAGCTACGGAAAGATAACACTCCGAACACTCCCGTAACGAAGCTCTTTAAGAGCAAAGAGAGAGTTGTTCTAAAAGCTAAAAAGCTCTATGCCCGCATTCTCCACCAAAAAATCTGTCACGGGTTACTTAGATTTACCTATGCCCGTGACAGGGGAAGCCACCCCACGCCCCCCCCCCCGGGGCCCGGAAAGGAGGGGGAAAAGGGGAGTGGGATAAAACAGCGACAATCTAAGGAGGAAAAACTTATTTTACTAAATATGATATCGAAATACAAGATAACACAATATAATATAATAAAGGCTAACAAAATCGAACGAAACAGAGAGAGAGAGTCTCCGAAAACCGAGAGGCCTACTGTGAACTCTAGGCGACACGGCTGGAACGCTTCCCACTCTCCGAGAAGTTCGAGAGAAGAAGGAGGGCACTCCAGCCTGGGAACGAGATTATATAGAGTCCTGGTCCCGTGACTTATTGTTACTCCTGTTGTTCTCTGGGATATGTAGTCTTCTTCTGTGGACTGCACATTCAACAGAAGTATCCATACTTGACATGATGTTATGATGTGGAATACTGATAGCAAAATTACAAAATTACAAAACCATGACAGTGGGTCAGATCTATGGGGCAGGAGCTGCTGTGGGGCTGATGTGGGTCTGATCTATGGGGCAGGAGCTGCTGTGGGGCATATGTGGGTCAGATCTATGGGACAGGAGATGCTGTGGGGCATATGTTGGTCAGATCTATGGGGCAGGAGCTGCTGTGGGGCACATGTGGGTCAGATCCTTGGGGCTGAAGCTGCTGTGGGTCATATCTATTGGGCAGCAGCTGCTTTACATATGATGTGTGTCAGATCTATGGGGCAGGAGCTGCTGTGGGGTTGATGTGGGTTAGATCTATGGGGCAGGAGCTGCTGTGGTGCAGATGTGGGTCAAGCTATGGGGCAGGAGATGCTGTGGGGCAGAAGTGGGTAAGATCTATGGGGTAGGAGATGGTGTGTGGCAGATGTGGGTCAGATCTATGGTGTAGGAGCTGCTGTGGGGCTGATGTGGGTCAGATCTATGGGGCAGGAGCTGCTGTGGTTAAGATCTATTTGGCAGGATCTGCTGTGGGGCAGATTTGGGTCAGTTCTATGGGGCAGGAGCTGCAGTGGAGATGATGTACGTCAGATCTATGGGGCAGGAGCTGCTGGGGGGCTGCTGTGGGTTAGATCTATGGGGCAGGAGCTGTTGTGGGTCATATCTATTGGGCAGCAGCTGCTTTACATATGATTTGTGTCAGATCTATGGGGCAGGAGCTGCTGTGGGGCTGATGGGGGTCAGATCTATGGGGCAGGAGCTGCTGTGGGGCTGATGTGGGTCAGATCTATAGGGCAGGAGCTGCTGTGGGTCATATCTATTGGGCAGCAGCTGCTTTACATATGATATGTGTCAGATCTATGGGGCAGGAGCTGCTGTGGGGCTGATGTGGGTTAGATCTATGCGGCAGGAGCTGTTGTGGGGCTGATGGGGGTCAGATCTATGGGGCAGGAGATGCTGCGGGGCTGATTTGGGTCAGATCTATGGGGCAGGAGATGCTGTGGGGCTGATGTGGGTCAGATCTATGGGGCAGGAGCTGCTGTGGGGCATATGTGGGTCAGATCTATGGGACAGGAGCTGCTGTGGGGCATATGTGGGTCAGATCTATGGGGCAGGAGCTGCTGTGGGTCACATGTGGGTCAGATCCTTGGGGCTGAAGCTGCTGTGGGTCATATCTATTGGGCAGCAGCTGCTTTACATATGATGTGTGTCAGATCTATGGGGCAGGAGCTGCAGTGGGGCTGATGTGGGTCAGATCTATGGGGCAGGAGCTGTTGTGGGGCTGATGTGGGTCAGTTCTATGGGGCAGGTGCTGCTGTGCGACATATGTGGGTCAGATCTATGGGGCAGGATCTGCTGTGGGGCTGATGTGGGAAAGATCTATGGGGCAGGAGATGCTTTGGGGCAGATGAGGGTCAGATCTATGGGGCAGGAGTTGCTCTGGGGATGATGTGGGTCAGATCCTTGGGGCTGAAGCAGCTGTGGGTCATATCTATTGGGCAGCAGCTGCTTTACATATGATGTGTGTCAGATCTATGGGGCAGGAGCTGCTGTGGGGCTGATGTGGGTTAGATCTATGGGGCAGGAGCTGTTGTGGGGCTGATGGGTGTCAGATCTATGGGGCAGGAGCTACTGTGGGGCAGATTTGGGTCAGATCTATGGGGCAGGAGCTGCTGTGTGGCAAATGTGGGTCAGATCTATGGGGCAGGAGCTGCTGTGGGTCAGATCTATGGGGCAGGAACAGATGTGGGCCTGATGTTGGTCAGATTTATGGAGCAGGAGCTGCTGTGTTGCAGATGTGGGTCAGATCTATGGTGCAGGAGCTGCTGTGGGGCAGATGTAGGGCACATCTATGGGGCCGGAGCTGCTGTGAGGCTGATGGGTGTTAGATCTATGGGGAGGAGCTGCTGTGGTGCAGATGTGGGTCAGAGCTATGGGGCAGGAGCTGCTGTGTGGCAGATGTGGGTCAGATCTATGGGGCAGGAGCTACTGTGGGGCTGATGTGGGTCAAATCAATGGGGCAGATCTGCTCTTGGGAACATGTGGGTCAGATCTATGGGGCAGGAGCTGCTGTGGGGCTGATGAGGGTCTGATCTATGGGGCAGGAGCTGCTGTGGGGCATATGTGGGTCAAATCAATGGGGCAGAGCTGCTCTTGGGAACATGTGGGTCAGATCTATGGGGCAGGAGCTGCTGTGGGGCTGATGTGGGTCAGATCTATAGGGCAGGAGCTGCTGTGGGTCATATCTATTGGGCAGCAGCTGCTTTACATATGATGTGTGTCAGATCTATGGGGCAGGAGCTGCTGTGGGGTTGATGTGGGTTAGATCTATGGGGCACGAGCTGCTGTGGTGCAGATGTGGGTCAGAGCTATGGGGCAGGAGCTGCTGTGGGGCAGAAGTGGGTAAGATCTATGGGGTAGGAGATGGTGTGTGGCAGATGTGGGTCAGATCTATGGTGTAGGAGCTGCTGTGGGGCTGATGTGGGTCAGATCTATGGGGCAGGAGCTGCTGTGGTTAAGATCTATTTGGCAGGATCTGCTGTGGGGCAGATTTGGGTCAGTTCTATGGGGCAGGAGCTGCAGTGGAGATGATGTACGTCAGATCTATGGGGCAGGAGCTGCTGGGGGGCTGCTGTGGGTTAGATCTATGGGGCAGGAGCTGTTGTGGGTCATATCTATTGGGCAGCAGCTGCTTTACATATGATGTGTGTCAGATCTATGGGGCAGGAGCTGCAGTGGGGCTGATGGGGGTCAGATCTATGGGGCAGGAGCTACTGTGGGGCTGATGTGGGTCAAATCAATGGGGCAGAGCTGCTCTTGGGAACATGTGGGTCAGATCTATGGGGCAGGAGTTGCTGTGGGGCTGATGTGTGTCAGATCTATAGGGCAGGAGCTGCTGTGGGTCATATCTATTGGGCAGCAGCTGCTTTACATATGATATGTGTCAGATCTATGGGGCAGGAGCTGCTGTGGGGCTGATGTGGGTTAGATCTATGGGGCAGGAGCTGTTGTGGGGCTGATGGGGGTCAGACCTATGGGGCAGGAGATGCTGCGTGGCTGATTTGGGTCAGATCTATGGGGCAGGAGATGCTGTGGGTCTGATGTGGGTCAGATCTATGGGGCAGGAGCTGCTGTGGGGCTGATGTGGGTCAGGTCTATGGGGCAGGAGCTGCTGTGGGTCAGATCTATGGGGCAGGAACAGATGTGGGCCTGATGTTGGTCAGATTTATGGAGCAGGAGCTGCTGTGTTGCAGATGTGGGTCAGATCTATGGTGCAGGAGCTGCTGTGGGGCAGATGTAGGGCATATCTATGGGGCAGGAGCTGCTGTGAGGCTGATGGGTGTTAGATCTATGGGGAGGAGCTGCTGTGGTGCAGATGTGGGTCAGAGCTATGGGGCAGGAGCTGCTGTGTGGCAGATGTGGGTCAGATCTATGGTGCAGGAGCTGCTGTGGGGCTGATGTGGGTCAGATCTATGGGGCAGGAGCTGTTTTGGTGCTGATGTGGGTCAGTTCTATGGGGCAGGTGCTGCTGTGCGACATATGTGGGTCAGATCTATGGGGCAGGAGCTGCTGTGGGGCACATGTGGGTCAGATCCATGGGGCTGAAGCTGCTGTGGGTCATATCTATTGGGCAGCAGCTGCTTTACATATGTTGTGTGTCAGATCTATGGGGCAGGAGCTGCTGTTGGGTTGATGTGGGTTAGATCTATGGGGCTGGAGCTGCTGTGGTGCAGATGTGGGTCAGAGCTATGGGGCAGGAGCTGCTGTGGGGCAGAAGTGGGTAAGATCTATGGGGTAGGAGATGGTGTGTGGCAGATGTGGGTCAGATCTATGGTGTAGGAGCTGCTGTGGGGCTGATGTGGGTCAGATCTATGGGGCTGGAGCTGCTGTGGTTAAGATCTATTTGGCAGGATCTGCTGTGGGGCAGATTTGGGTCAGTTCTATGGGGCAGGAGCTGCAGTGGAGATGATGTACGTCAGATCTATGGGGCAGGAGCTGCTGGGGGGCTGCTGTGGGTTAGATCTATGGGGCAGGAGCTGTTGTGGGTCATATCTATTGGGCAGCAGCTGCTTTACATATGATGTGTGTCAGATCTATGGGGCAGGAGCTGCAGTGGGGCTGATGGGGGTCAGATCTATGGGGCAGGAGCTACTGTGGGGCTGATGTGGGTCAAATCAATGGGGCAGATCTGCTCTTGGGAACATGTGGGTCAGATCTATGGGGCAGGAGCTGCTGTGGGGCTGATGTGGGTTAGATCTATGGGGCAGGAGCTGTTGTGGGGCTGATGGGGGTCAGATCTATGGGGCAGGAGCTACTGTGGGGCTGATGTTGGTCTGATCTATGGGGCAGGAGCTGCTGTGCGACAGATGTGGGTAAGATCTATGGGGCAGGATCTGCTGTGTTGCAGATGTGGGAAAGATCTATGGGGCAGGATCTGCTGTGGGGCAGATGTGGGTCAGATCTATGGGGCAGGAGCTGCTGTGTGGCAAATGTGGGTCAGATCTATGGGGCAGGAGCTGCTGTGGGTCAGATCTATGGGGCAGGAACAGATGTGGGCCTGATGTTGGTCAGATTTATGGAGCAGGAGCTGCTGTGTTGCAGATGTGGGTCAGATCTATGGGTCAGAAGCTCCTGTGGGTCTGATGTCGGTCCGATCTATTGGGCAGGAGCTGCTGTGGGGCTGATGTGGGTCAGATCTATGGGGCAGGAGCTGTTGTGGGGCTGATGTGGGTCAAATCAATGGGGCAGAGCTGCTCTTGGGAACATGTGGGTCAGATCTATGGGCAGGAGCTGCTGTGGGGCTGATGTGTGTCAGATCTATAGGGCAGGAGCTGCTGTGGGTCATATCTATTGGGCAGCAGCTGCTTTACATATGATATGTGTCAGATCTATGGGGTAGGAGCTGCTGTGGGGCTGATGTGGGTTAGATCTATGGGGCAGGAGCTGTTGTGGGGCTGATGGGGGTCAGATCTATGGGGCAGGAGATGCTGCGGGGCTGATTTGGGTCAGATCTATGGGGCAGGAGATGCTGTTTGTCTGATGTGGGTCAGATCTATGGGGCAGGAGCTGCTGTGGGGCTGATGTGTGTCAGGTCTATGGGGCAGGAGCTGCTGTGGGTCAGATCTATGGGGCAGGAACAGATGTGGGCCTGATGTTGGTCAGATTTATGGAGCAGGAGCTGCTGTGTTGCAGATGTGGGTCAGATCTATGGTGCAGGAGCTACTGTGGGGCAGATGTAGGGCTTATCTATGGGGCAGGAGCTGCTGTGAGGCTGATGGGTGTTAGATCTATGGGGAGGAGCTGCTGTGGTGCAGATGTGGGTCAGATCTATGGGGCAGGAGCTGCTGTGTGGCAGATGTGGGTCAGATCTATGGTGCAGGAGCTGCTGTGGGGCTGATGTGGGTCAGATCTATGGGGCAGGAGCTGTTTTGGGGCTGATGTGGGTCAGTTCTATGGGGCAGGTGCTGCTGTGCGACATATGTGGGTCAGATCTATGGGGCAGGATCTGCTGTGGGGCTGATGTGGGAAAGATCTATGGGGCAGGAGATGCTTTGGGGCAGATGAGGGTCAGATCAATGGGGCAGGAGTTGCTGTGGGGATGATGTGGGTCAGATCCTTGGGGCTGAAGCTGCTGTGGGTCATATCTATTGGGCAGCAGCTGCTTTACATATGATGTGTGTCAGATCTATGGGGCAGGAGCTGCTGTGGGGCTGATGTGGGTTAGATCTATGGGGCAGGAGCTGTTGTGGGGCTGATGGGTGTCAGATCTATGGGGCAGGAGCTACTGTGGGGCAGATTTGGGTCAGATCTATGGGGCAGGAGCTGCTGTGGGTCATATCTATTGGGCAGCAGCTGCTTTACATATGTTGTGTGTCAGATCTATGGGGCTGGAGCTGCTGTGGTGCAGATGTGGGTCAGAGCTATGGGGCAGGAGCTGCTGTGGGGCAGAAGTGGGTAAGATCTATGGGGTAGGAGATGGTGTGTGGCAGATGTGGGTCAGATCTATGGTGTAGGAGCTGCTGTGGGGCTGATGTGGGTCAGATCTATGGGGCTGGAGCTGCTGTGGTTAAGATCTATTTGGCAGGATCTGCTGTGGGGCAGATTTGGGTCAGTTCTATGGGGCAGGAGCTGCAGTGGAGATGATGTACGTCAGATCTATGGGGCAGGAGCTGCTGGGGGGCTTCTGTGGGTTAGATCTATGGGGCAGGAGCTGTTGTGGGTCATATCTATTGGGCAGCAGCTGCTTTACATATGATGTGTGTCAGATCTATGGGGCAGGAGCTGCAGTGGGGCTGATGGGGGTCAGATCTATGGGGCAGGAGCTACTGTGGGGCTGATGTGGGTCAAATCAATGGGGCAGATCTGCTCTTGGGAACATGTGGGTCAGATCTATGGGGCAGGAGCTGCTGTGGGGCTGATGTGGGTTAGATCTATGGGGCAGGAGCTGTTGTGGGGCTGATGGGGGTCAGATCTATGGGGCAGGAGCTACTGTGGGGCTGATGTTGGTCTGATCTATGGGGCAGGAGCTGCTGTGCGACAGATGTGGGTAAGATCTATGGGGCAGGATCTGCTGTGTTGCAGATGTGGGAAAGATCTATGGGGCAGGATCTGCTGTGGGGCAGATGTGGGTCAGATCTATGGGGCAGGAGCTGCTGTGTGGCAAATGTGGGTCAGATCTATGGGGCAGGAGCTGCTGTGGGTCAGATCTATGGGGCAGGAACAGATGTGGGCCTGATGTTGGTCAGATTTATGGAGCAGGAGCTGCTGTGTTGCAGATGTGGGTCAGATCTATGGGGCAGGAGCTGCTGTGGGGCTGATGTGTGTCAGATCTATAGGGCAGGAGCTGCTGTGGGTCATATCTATTGGGCAGCAGCTGCTTTACATATGATATGTGTCAGATCTATGGGGTAGGAGCTGCTGTGGGGCTGATGTGCGTTAGATCTATGGGGCAGGAGCTGTTGTGGGGCTGATGGGGGTCAGATCTATGGGGCAGGAGATGCTGCGGGGCTGATTTGGGTCAGATCTATGGGGCAGGAGATGCTGTTTGTCTGATGTGTGTCAGGTCTATGGGGCAGGAGCTGCTGTGGGTCAGATCTATGGGGCAGGAACAGATGTGGGCCTGATGTTGGTCAGATTTATGGAGCAGGAGCTGCTGTGTTGCAGATGTGGGTCAGATCTATGGTGCAGGAGCTACTGTGGGGCAGATGTAGGGTTTATCTATGGGGCAGGAGCTGCTGTGAGGCTGATGGGTGTTAGATCTATGGGGAGGAGCTGCTGTGGTGCAGATGTGGGTCAGATCTATGGGGCAGGAGCTGCTGTGTGGCAGATGTGGGTCAGATCTATGGTGCAGGAGCTGCTGTGGGGCTGATGTGGGTCAGATCTATGGGGCAGGAGCTGTTTTGGGGCTGATGTGGGTCAGTTCTATGGGGCAGGTGCTGCTGTGCGACATATGTGGGTCAGATCTATGGGGCAGGATCTGCTGTGGGGCTGATGTGGGAAAGATCTATGGGGCAGGAGATGCTTTGGGGCAGATGAGGGTCAGATCAATGGGGCAGGAGTTGCTGTGGGGATGATGTGGGTCAGATCCTTGGGGCTGAAGCTGCTGTGGGTCATATCTATTGGGCAGCAGCTGCTTTACATATAATGTGTGTCAGATCTATGGGGCAGGAGCTGCTGTGGGGCTGATGTGGGTTAGATCTATGGGGCAGGAGCTGTTGTGGGGCTGATGGCTGTCAGATCTATGGGGCAGGAGCTACTGTGGGGCAGATTTGGGTCAGATCTATGGGGCAGGAGCTGCTGTGGGTCAGATCTATGGGGCAGGAACAGATGTGGGCCTGATGTTGGTCAGATTTATGGAGCAGGAGCTGCTGTGTTGCAGATGTGGGTCAGATCTATGGTGCAGGAGCTGCTGTGGGGCAGATGTAGGGCATATCTATGGGGCAGGAGCTGCTGTGAGGCTGATGGGTGTTAGATCTATGGGGAGGAGCTGCTGTGGTGCAGATGTGGGTCAGAGCTATGGTGTAGGAGCTGCTGTGGGGCTGATGTGGGTCAGATCTATGGGGCAGGAGCTGCTGTGGTTAAGATCTATTTGGCAGTATCTGCGGTGGGGCAGATTTGGGTCCGATCTATGGGGCAGGAGCAGCAGTGGGGCTGATGGGGGTCAGATCTATGGGGCAGGAGCTACTGTGGGGCTGATGTGGGTCAAATCAATGGGGCAGATCTGCTCTTGGGAACATGTGGGTCAGATCTATGGGGCAGGAGCTGCTGTGGGGCTGATGTGGGTTAGATCTTTGGGGCAGGAGCTGTTGTGGGGCTGATGGGGGTCAGATCTATGGGGCAGGAGCTACTGTGGGGCTGATGTTGGTCTGATCTATGGGGCAGGAGCTGCTGTGGGGCATATGTGGGTCAAATCAATGGGGCAGAGCTGCTCTTGGGAACATGTGGGTCAGATCTATGGGGCAGGAGCTGCTGTGGGGCTGATGTGGGTCAGATCTATAGGGCAGGAGCTGCTGTGGGTCATATCTATTGGGCAGCAGCTGCTTTACATATGATGTGTGTCAGATCTATGGGACAGGAGCTGCTGTGGGGCATATGTGGGTCAGATCTATGGGGCAGGAGCTGCTGTGGTTAAGATCTATTTGGCAGGATCTGCTGTGGGGCAGATTTGGGTCAGATCTATGGGGCAGGAGCAGCAGTGGGGCAGATGTGGTCAGATCTATGGGTCAGGAGCTGCAGTGGAGATGATGTACGTCAGTTCTATGGGGCAGGAGCTGCTGTGGGGCAGCTGTGGGTCAGATCAATGGGGCTGAAGCTGCTGTGGGTCATATCTATTGGGCAGCAGCTGCTTTACATATGATTTGTGTCAGATCTATGGGGCAGGAGCTGCAGTGGGGCTGATGGGGGTCAGATCTATGGGGCAGGAGCTACTGTGGGGCTGATGTGGGTCAAATCAATGGGGCAGATCTGCTCTTGGGAACATGTGGGTCAGATCTATGGGGCAGGAGCTGCTGTGGGGCTGATGAGGGTCTGATCTATGGGGCAGGAGCTGCTGTGGGGCATATGTGGGTCAAATCAATGGGGCAGAGCTGCTCTTGGGAACATGTGGGTCAGATCTATGGGGCAGGAGCTGCTGTGGGGCTGATGTGGGTCAGATCTATAGGGCAGGAGCTGCTGTGGGTCATATCTATTGGGCAGCAGCTGCTTTACATATGATGTGTGTCAGATCTATGGGACAGGAGCTGCTGTGGGGCATATGTGGGTCAGATCTATGGGGCAGGAGCTGCTGTGGGGCTGATGTGGGTCAGATCCTTGGGGCTGAAGCTGCTGTGGGTCATATCTATTGGGCAGCAGCTGCTTTACATATGATGTGTGTCAGACCTATGGGGCAGGAGCTGCTGTGGGGTTGATGTGGGAAAGATCTATGGGGCAGGAGCTGCTGTGGTGCAGATGTGGGTCAGAGCTATGGGGCAGGAGCTGCTGTGGGGCAGAAGTGGGTAAGATCTATGGGGTAGGAGATGGGGTGTGGCAGATGTGGGTCAGATCTTAGGTGTAGGAGCTGCTGTGGGGCTGATGTGGGTCAGATCTATGGGGCAGGAGCTGCTGTGGGGCAGATGTAGGGCATATCTATGGGGTAGGAGCTGCTGTGAGGCTGATGGGTGTTAGATCTATGGGGAGGAGCTGCTGTGTTGCAGATGTGGGTCAGAGCTAAGGGGCAGGAGCTGCTGTGTGGCAGATGTGGGTCAGATCTATGGGGTAGGAGCTGCTGTGGGGCTGATGTGGGTCAGATCTATGGGGCAGGAGCTGCAGTGGAGATGATGTACGTCAGTTCTATGGGGCAGGAGCTGCTGTGGGGCAGCTGTGGGTCAGATCAATGGGGCTGAAGCTGCTGTGGGTCATATCTATTGGGCAGCAGCTGCTATACATATGATTTGTGTCAGATCGATGGGGCAGGAGCTGCAGTGGGGCTGATGGGGATCAGATCTATGGGGCAGGAGCTACTGTGGGGCTGATGTGGGTCAAATCAAAGGGGCAGAGCTGCTCTTGGGAACATGTGGGTCAGATCTATGGGGCAGGAGCTGCTGTGGGGCTGATGTGGGTCAGATCTATAGGGCAGGAGCTGCTGTGGGTCATATCTATTGGGCAGCAGCTGCTTTACATATGATGTGTGTCAGATCTATGGGACAGGAGCTGCTGTGGGGCATATGTGGGTCAGATCTATGGGGCAGGAGCTGCTGTGGGGCACATGTGGGTCAGATCCTTGGGGCTGAAGCTGCTGTGGGTCATATCTATTGGGCAGCAGCTGCTTTACATATGATGTGTGTCAGATCTATGGGGCAGGAGCTGCTGTGGGGTTGATGTGGGTTAGATCTATGGGGCAGGAGCTGCTGTGGTGGAGATGTGGGTCAGAGCTATGGGGCAGGAGCTGCTGTGGGGCAGAAGTGGGTAAGATCTATGGGGTAGGAGATGGTGTGTGGCAGATGTGGGTCAGATCTATGGTGTAGGAGCTGCTGTGGGGCTGATGTGGGTCAGATCTATGGGGCAGGAGCTGCTGTGGTTAAGATCTATTTGGCAGGATCTGCTGTGGGGCAGATTTGGGTCAGATCTATGGGGCAGGAGCTGCAGTGGAGATGATGTACGTCAGATCTATGGGGCAGGAGCTGCTGGGGGGCTGATGTGGGTCAGATCTATGGGGCAGGAGCTACTGTGGGGCAGATTTGGGTCAGATCTATGGGGCAGGAGCTGCTGTGTGGCAAATGTGGGTCAGATCTATGGTGCAGGAGCTGCTGTGGGGCAGATGTAGGGCATATCTATGGGGCAGGAGCTGCTGTGAGGCTGATGGGTGTTAGATCTATGGGGGGGAGCTGCTGTGGTGCAGATGTGGGTCAGAGCTATGGGGCAGGAGCTGCTGTGGTTAAGATCTATTTGGCAGGATCTGCTGTGGGGCAGATTTGGGTCAGATCTATGGGGCAGGAGCAGCAGTGGGGCTGATGTGGTCAGATCTATGGGGCAGGAGCTGCAGTGGAGATGATGTACGTCAGTTCTATGGGGCAGGAGCTTCTGTTGGGCAGCTGTGGGTCAGATCAATGGGGCTGAAGCTGCTGTGGGTCATATCTATTGGGCAGCAGCTGCTTTACATATGATTTGTGTCAGATCTATGGGGCAGGAGCTGCAGTGGGGCTGATGGGGGTCAGATCTATGGGGCAGGAGCTGCTGTGGGGCTGATGTGGGTTAGATCTATGGGGCAGGAGCTGTTGTGGGGCTGATGGGGGTCAGATCTATGGGGCAGGAGCTACTGTGGGGCTGATGTTGGTCTGATCTATGGGGCAGGAGCTGCTGTGCGACAGATGTGGGTAAGATCTGTGGGGCAGGATCTGCTGTGGGGCTGTTGTGGGAAAGATCTATGGGGCAGGATCTGCTGTGGGGCAGATGTGGGTCAGATCTATGGGGCAGGAGCTGCTGTGTGGCAAATGTGGGTCAGATCTATGGGGCAGGAGCTGCTGTGGGTCAGATCTATGGGGCAGGAACAGATGTGGGCCTGATGTTGGTCAGATTTATGGAGCAGGAGCTGCTGTGTTGCAGATGTGGGTCAGATCTATGGTGCAGGAGCTGCTGTGGGGCAGATGTAGGGCATATCTATGGGGCAGGAGCTGCTGTGAGGCTGATGGGTGTTAGATCTATGGGGAGGAGCTGCTGTGGTGCAGATGTGGGTCAGAGCTATACGGCAGGAGCTGCTGTGTGGCAGATGTGGGTCAGATCTATGGGGTAGGAGCTGCTGTGGGGCTGATGTGGGTCAGATCTATGGGGCAGGAGCAGCAGTGGGGCAGATGTGGTCAGATCTATGGGTCAGGAGCTGCAGTGGAGATGATGTACGTCAGTTCTATGGGGCAGGAGCTGCTGTGGGGCAGCTGTGGGTCAGATCAATGGGGCTGAAGCTGCTGTGGGTCATATCTATTGGGCAGCAGCTGCTTTACATATGATTTGTGTCAGATCGATGGGGCAGGAGCTGCAGTGGGGCTGATGGGGATCAGATCTATGGGGCAGGAGCTACTGTGGGGCTGATGTGGGTCAAATCAATGGGGCAGATCTGCTCTTGGGAACATGTGGGTCAGATCTATGGGGCAGGAGCTGCTGTGGGGCTGATGAGGGTCTGATCTATGGGGCAGGAGCTGCTGTGGGGCATATGTGGGTCAAATCAATGGGGCAGAGCTGCTCTTGGGAACATGTGGGTCAGATCTATGGGGCAGGAGCTGCTGTGGGGCTGATGTGGGTCAGATCTATAGGGCAGGAGCTGCTGTGGGTCATATCTATTGGGCAGCAGCTGCTTTACATAAGATGTGTGTCAGATCTATGGGACAGGAGCTGCTGTGGGGCATATGTGGGTCAGATCTATGGGGCAGGAGCTGCTGTGGGGCATATGTGGGTTAGATCTATGGGGCAGGAGCTGCTGTGGGGCAGATGTGGGTCAGAGCTATGGGGCAGGAGCTGCTGTGGGGCAGAAGTGGGTAAGATCTATGGGGTAGGAGATGGTGTGTGGCAGATGTGGGTCAGATCTATGGTGTAGGAGCTGCTGTGGGGCTGATGTGGGTCAGATCTATGGGGCAGGAGCTGCTGTGGTTAAGATCTATTTGGCAGGATCTGCTGTGGGGCAGATTTGGGTCAGTTCTATGGGGCAGGAGCTGCAGTGGAGATGATGTACGTCAGATCTATGGGGCAGGAGCTGCTGGGGGGCTGCTGTGGGTTAGATCTATGGGGCAGGAGCTGTTGTGGGTCATATCTATTGGGCAGCAGCTGCTTTACATATGATGTGTCTCAGATCTATGGGGCAGGAGCTGCAGTGGGGCTGATGGGGGTCAGATCTATGGGGCAGGAGCTACTGTGGGGCTGATGTGGGTCAAATCAATGGGGCAGAGCTGCTCTTGGGAACATGTGGGTCAGATCTATGGGGCAGGAGCTGCTGTGGGGCTGATGTGTGTCAGATCTATAGGGCAGGAGCTGCTGTGGGTCATATCTATTGGGCAGCAGCTGCTTTACATATGATATGTGTCAGATCTATGGGGCAGGAGCTGCTGTGGGGCTGATGTGGGTTAGATCTATGGGGCAGGAGCTGTTGTGGGGCTGATGGGGGTCAGATCTATGGGGCAGGAGATGCTGCGGGGCTGATTTGGGTCAGATCTATGGGGCAGGAGATGCTGTGGGTCTGATGTGGGTCAGATCTATGGGGCAGGAGCTGCTGTGGGGCTGATGTGGGTCAGGTCTATGGGGCAGGAGCTGCTGTGGGTCAGATCTATGGGGCAGGAACAGATGTGGGCCTGATGTTGGTCAGATTTATGGAGCAGGAGCTGCTGTGTTGCTGATGTGGGTCAGATCTATGGTGCAGGAGCTGCTGTGGGGCAGATGTAGGGCTTATCTATGGGGCAGGAGCTGCTGTGAGGCTGATGGGTGTTAGATCTATGGGGAGGAGCTGCTGTGGTGCAGATGTGGGTCAGAGCTATGGGGCAGGAGCTGCTATGTGGCAGATGTGGGTCAGATCTATGGGGTAGGAGCTGCTGTGGGGCTGATGTGGGTCAGATCTATGGGGCAGGAGCAGCAGTGGGGCAGATGTGGTCAGATCTATGGGTCAGGAGCTGCAGTGGAGATGATGTACGTCAGTTCTATGGGGCAGGAGCTGCTGTGGGGCAGCTGTGGGTCAGATCAATGGGGCTGAAGCTGCTGTGGGTCATATCTATTGGGCAGCAGCTGCTTTACATATGATTTGTGTCAGATCTATGGGGCAGGAGCTACTGTGGGGCTGATGTGGGTCAAATCAATGGGGCAGATCTGCTCTTGGGAACATGTGGGTCAGATCTATGGGGCAGGAGCTGCTGTGGGGCTGATGTGGGTCTGATCTATGGGGCAGGAGCTGCTGTGGGGCATATGTGGGTCAGATCTATGGGACAGGAGCTGCTGTGGGGCAGCTGTGGGTCAGATCAATGGGGCTGAAGCTGCTGTGGGTCATATCTATTGGGCAGCAGCTGCTTTACATATGATTTGTGTCAGATCTATGGGGCAGGAGCTGCTGTGGGGCACATGTGGGTCAGATCCTTGGGTCAGCAGCTGCTGTGGGTCATATCTATTGGGCAGCAGCTGCTTTACATATGATGTGTGTCAGATCTATGGGGCAGGAGCTGCTGTGGGGCAGATGTGGGTCAGATCTATGGGTCAGCAGCTGCTGTGGGTCTGATGTGGGTCAGATCTATGGGACAGGAGCTGCTGTGGGGCATATGTGGGTCAGATCTATGGGGCAGGAGCTGCTGTGGGGCACATGTGGGTCAGATCCTTGGGGCTGAAGCTGCTGTGGGTCATATCTATTGGGCAGCAGCTGCTTTACATATGATGTGTGTCAGATCTATGGGGCAGGAGCTGCTGTGTGGTTGATGTGTGTTAGATCTATGGGGCAGGAGCTGCTGTGGTGCAGATGTGGGTCAGAGCTATGGGGCAGGAGCTGCTGTGGGGCAGAAGTGGGTAAGATCTATGGGGTAGGAGATGGTGTGTGGCAGATGTGGGTCAGATCTATGGTGTAGGAGCTGCTGTGGGGCTGATGTGGGTCAGATCTATGGGGCAGGAGCTGCTGTGGTTAAGATCTATTTGGCAGGATCTGCTGTGGGGCAGATTTGGGTCAGATCTATGGGGCAGGAGCTGCAGTGGAGATGATGTACGTCAGATCTATGGGGCAGGAGCTGCTGGGGGGCTGCTGTGGGTTAGATCTATGGGGCAGGAGATGTTGTGGGTCATATCTATTGGGCAGCAGCTGCTTTACATATGATTTGTGTCAGATCTATGGGGCAGGAGCTGCAGTGTGGCTGATGGGGGTCAGATCTATGGGGCAGGAGCTACTGTGGGGCTGATGGGGGTCAAATCTATGGGGCAGAGCTGATCTTGGAAACATGTGGGTCAGATCTATGGGGCAGGAGCTGCTGTGGGGCTGCTGTGTGTCAGATCTATAGGGCAGGAGCTGCTGTGGGTCATATCTATTGGGCAGCAGCTTCTTTACATATGATATGTGTCAGATCTATGGGGCAGGAGCTGCTGTGGGGCTGATGTGGGTTAGATCTATGGGGCAGGAGCTGTTGTGGGGCTGATGTGGGTCAGATCTATGGGGCAGGAGCTGCTGTGGGGCTGATGTGGGTCAGGTCTACGGGGCAGGAGCTGCTGTGGGTCAGATCTATGGGGCAGGAACAGATGTGGGCCTGATGTTGGTCAGATCTATGGGGCAGGAGCTGCTGTGGGGCTGATGTGGGTCAGGTCTACGGGGCAGGAGCTGCTGTGGGTCAGATCTATGGGGCAGGAACAGATGTGGGCCTGATGTGGGTCAGATCTATGGTGCAGGAGCTGCTGTGGGGCTGATGTGGGTCAGATCTATGTGGCAGGAGCTGTTTTGGGGCTGATGTGGGTCAGTTCTATGGGGCAGGTGCTGCTGTGCGACATATGTGGGTCAGATCTATGGGGCAGGATCTGCTGTGGGGCTGATGTGCGAAAGATCTATGGGGCAGGAGATGCTTTGGGGCAGATGTGGGTCAGATCTATGGGGCAGGAGTTGCTGTGGGGCTGATGTGGGTCAGATCCTTGGGGCTGAAGCTGCTGTGGGTCATATCTATTGGGCAGCAGCTACTTTACATATGATGTGTGTCACGTCTATGGGGCAGTAGCTGCTGTGGGGCTGATGTGGGTTAGATCTATGGGGCAGGAGCTGTTGTGGGGCTGATGGGGGTCAGATCTATGGTGTAGGAGCTACTGTGGGGCAAATGTGGGTCAGATCTATGGAGCAGGAGCTGCTGTGGGTCAGATCTATGGGGCAGGAACAGATGTGGGCTTGATGTTGGTCAGATTTATGGAGCAGGAGCTGCTGTGTTGCAGATGTGGGTCAGATCTATGGTGCAGGAGCTGCTGTGGGGCAGATGTAAGGCATATCTATGGGGCAGGAGCTGCTGTGAGGCTGATGGGTGTTAGATCTATGGTGAGGAGCTGCTGTGGTGCAGATGTGGGTCAGAGCTATGGTGTAGGAGCTGCTGTGGGGCTGATGTGGGTCAGATCTATGGGGCAGGAGCTGCTGTGGTTAAGATCTATTTGGCAGGATCTGCTGTGGGGCAGATTTGGGTCAGATCTATGGGGCAGGAGCAGCAGTGGGGCTGATGTGGTCAGATCTATGGGGCAGGAGCTGCAGTGGAGATGATGTACGTCAGTTCTATGGGGCAGGAGCTTCTGTTGGGCAGCTGTGGGTCAGATCAATGGGGCTGAAGCTGCTGTGGGTCATATCTATTGGGCAGCAGCTGCTTTACATATGATTTGTGTCAGATCTATGGGGCAGGAGCTGCTGTGGGGCACATGTGGGTCAGATCCTTGGGGCTGAAGCTGCTGTGGGTCATATCTATTGGGCAGCAGCTGCTTTACATATGATGTGTGTCAGATCTATGGGGCAGGAGCTGCTGTGGGGCAGATGTGGGTCAGATGTATGGGTCAGCAGCTGCTGTGGGTCTGATGTGGGTCAGATCTATGGGACAGGAGCTGCTGTGGGGCATATGTGGGTCAGATCTATGGGGCAGGAGCTGCTGTGGGGCACATGTGGGTCAGATCCTTGGGGCTGAAGCTGCTGTGGGTCATATCTATTGGGCAGCAGCTGCTTTACATATGATGTGTGTCAGATCTATGGGGCAGGAGCTGCTGTGTGGTTGATGTGGGTTAGATCTATGGGGCAGGAGCTGCTGTGGTGCAGATGTGGGTCAGAGCTATGGGGCAGGAGCTGCTGTGGGGCAGAAGTGGGTAAGATCTATGGGGTAGGAGATGGTGTGTGGCAGATGTGGGTCAGATCTATGGTGTAGGAGCTGCTGTGGGGCTGATGTGGGTCAGATCTATGGGGCAGGAGCTGCAGTGGAGATGATGTACGTCAGATCTATGGGGCAGGAGCTGCTGGGGGGCTGCTGTGGGTTAGATCTATGGGGCAGGAGATGTTGTGGGTCATATCTATTGGGCAGCAGCTGCTTTACATATGATTTGTGTCAGATCTATGGGGCAGGAGCTGCAGTGTGGCTGATGGGGGTCAGATCTATGGGGCAGGAGCTACTGTGGGGCTGATGGGGGTCAAATCTATGGGGCAGAGCTGATCTTGGAAACATGTGGGTCAGATCTATGGGGCAGGAGCTGCTGTGGGGCTGCTGTGTGTCAGATCTATAGGGCAGGAGCTGCTGTGGGTCATATCTATTGGGCAGCAGCTTCTTTACATATGATATGTGTCAGATCTATGGGGCAGGAGCTGCTGTGGGGCTGATGTGGGTTAGATCTATGGGGCAGGAGCTGTTGTGGGGCTGATGTGGGTCAGATCTATGGGGCAGGAGCTGCTGTGGGGCTGATGTGGGTCAGGTCTACGGGGCAGGAGCTGCTGTGGGTCAGATCTATGGGGCAGGAACAGATGTGGGCCTGATGTTGGTCAGATCTATGGGGCAGGAGCTGCTGTGTGGCAGATGTGGGTCAGATCTATGGTGCAGGAGCTGCTGTGGGGCTGATGTGGGTCAGATCTATGTGGCAGGAGCTGTTTTGGGGCTGATGTGGGTCAGTTCTATGGGGCAGGTGCTGCTGTGCGACATATGTGGGTCAGATCTATGGGGCAGGATCTGCTGTGGGGCTGATGTGCGAAAGATCTATGGGGCAGGAGATGCTTTGGGGCAGATGTGGGTCAGATCTATGGGGCAGGAGTTGCTGTGGGGCTGATGTGGGTCAGATCCTTGGGGCTGAAGCTGCTGTGGGTCATATCTATTGGGCAGCAGCTACTTTACATATGATGTGTGTCACGTCTATGGGGCAGTAGCTGCTGTGGGGCTGATGTGGGTTAGATCTATGGGGCAGGAGCTGTTGTGGGGCTGATGGGGGTCAGATCTATGGTGTAGGAGCTACTGTGGGGCAAATGTGGGTCAGATCTATGGAGCAGGAGCTGCTGTGGGTCAGATCTATGGGGCAGGAACAGATGTGGGCTTGATGTTGGTCAGATTTATGGAGCAGGAGCTGCTGTGTTGCAGATGTGGGTCAGATCTATGGTGCAGGAGCTGCTGTGGGGCAGATGTAAGGCATATCTATGGGGCAGGAGCTGCTGTGAGGCTGATGGGTGTTAGATCTATGGTGAGGAGCTGCTGTGGTGCAGATGTGGGTCAGAGCTATGGTGTAGGAGCTGCTGTGGGGCTGATGTGGGTCAGATCTATGGGGCAGGAGCTGCTGTGGTTAAGATCTATTTGGCAGGATCTGCTGTGGGGCAGATTTTGGTCAGATCTATGGGGCAGGAGCAGCAGTGGGGCTGATGTGGTCAGATCTATGGGGCAGGAGCTGCAGTGGAGATGATGTACGTCAGTTCTATGGGGCAGGAGCTTCTGTTGGGCAGCTGTGGGTCAGATCAATGGGGCTGAAGCTGCTGTGGGTCATATCTATTGGGCAGCAGCTGCTTTACATATGATTTGTGTCAGATCTATGGGGCAGGAGCTGCAGTGGGGCTGATGGGGGTCAGATCTATGGGGCAGGAGCTGCTGTGGGGCTGATGTGGGGCTGATCTATGGGGCAGGAGCTGCTGTGCTACAGATATTGGTCAGATCTACGGGACAGGAGCTGCTGTGGGGAATATGTGGTTCAGATCTATTAGGCAGGAGCTTCTGTGGGGCACATGTGGGTCAGATCCTTGGGGCTGAAGCTGCTGTGGGTCATATCTATTGGGCAGCAGCTGCTTTACATATGATGTGTGTCAGATCTATGGGGCAGGAGCTGCTGTGGGGTTGATGTGGGTTAGATCTATGGGGCAGGAGCTGCTGTGGTGAAGATGTGGGTCAGAGCTATGGGGCAGGAGCTGCTGTATGGCAGAAGTGGGCAAGATCTATGGGGTAGGAGATGGTGTGTGGCAGATGTGGGTCAGATCTATGGTGTAGGAGCTGCTGTGGGGCTGATGTGGGTCAGATCTATGGGGCAGGAGCTGCTGTGGTTAAGATCTATTTGGCAGGATCTGCTGTGGGGCAGATTTGGGTCAGATCTATGGGGCAGGAGCTGCTGTGTGGCAAATGTGGGTCAGATCTATGGGGCAGGAGCTGCAGTGGAGATGATGTACGTCAGATCTATGGGGCAGGAGCTGCTGGGGGGCTGCTGTGGGTTAGATCTATGGGGCAGGAGCTGTTGTGGGTCATATCTATTGGGCAGCAGCTGCTTTACATATGATGTGTGTCAGATCTATGGGGCAGAAGCTACTGTGGGGCTGATGTGGGTCAAATCAATGGGGCAGAGCTGCTCTTGGGAACATGTGGGTCAGATCTACGGGGCAGGAGCTGCTGTGGGGCTGATGTGGGTCAGATCCTTGGGGCTGAAGCTGCTGTGGGTCATATCTATTGGGCAGCAGCTGCTTTACATATGATGTGTGTCAGATCTATGGGGCAGGAGCTGCTGTGGGGCAGATGTGGGTTAGATCTATGGGGCAGGAGCTGCTGCGGGGCTGATTTGGGTCAGATCTACGGGGCAGGAGCTGCTGTGGGGCTGATGTGGGTCAGATCCTTGGGGCTGAAGCTGCTGTGGGTCATATCTATTGGGCAGCAGCTGCTTTACATATGATGTGTGTCAGATCTATGGGGCAGGAGCTGCTGTGGGGCTGATGTGGGTAAGATCTATGGGGCAGGAGATGCTGTGGGTCAGATCTATAAGGCAGGAACAGATGTGGTCCTGATGTTGGTCAGATTTATGGAGCAGGAGCTGCTGTGTTGCAGATGTGGGTCAGATCTATGGTGCAGGAGCTGCTGTGGGGCATATGTAGGGCTTATCTATGGGGCAGGAGCTGCTGTGAGGCTGATGGGTGTTAGATCTATGGGGAGGAGCTGCTGTGGTGCAGATGTGGGTCAGAGCTAAGGGGCAGGAGCTGCTGTGTGGCAGATGAGGGTCAGATCTATGGTGTAGGAGCTGCTGTGGGGCTGATGTGGGTCAGATCTATGGGGCAGGAGCTGTTTTGGGGCTGATGTGGGTCAGATCTATGGGGCAGGATCTGCAGTGGGGCTGATGTGGGAAAGATCTATGGGACAGGAGATGCTTTGGGGCAGATGTGGGTCAGATCTATGGGGCAGGAGCTGTTGTGGGGCTGATGGGGTTCAGATCTATGGGGCAGGAGCTGCTGTGGGTCAGATCTATGGGGCAGGAACAGATGTGGGCCTGATGTTGGTCAGATTTATGGAGCAGGAGCTGCTGTGTTGCAGATGTGGGTCAGATCTATGGTGCTGGAGCTGCTGTGGGGCAGATGTAGGGCATATCTATGGGGCTGGAGCTGCTGTGGTTAAGATCTATTTGGCAGGATCAGCTGTGGGGCAGATTTGGGTCAGATCTATGGGGCAGGAGCAGCAGTGGGGTTGATGTGGGTCTGATCTATGGGGCAGGAGCTGCTGTGCGACAGATGTGGGTCAGATCTATGGGACAGGAGCTGCTGTGGGTCTGATGTGGGTCAGATCTATGGGGCAGGAGCTGCTGTGGGGCTGATACGGGTCATATCTATGGGGCAGGAGATGCTGTGGGTCAGATCTATGGGGCAGGAGCTGCTGTGGGGAACATGTGGGTCAGGTCTATGGGGCAGGAGCTGCTGTGGGGCAGATGTGGGTCAGATCTATGGGTCAGCAGCTGCTGTGGGTCTGATGTGGGTCAGATCTATGGGTCAGGAGCTGCTGTGGGGCTGATGTGGGTAAGATCTATGGGGCAGGAGCTGTTGTGGGGCTGATGTGGGTCAGATCTATGGGGCAGGAGCTGTTGTGGGGCTGATGGGGGTCAGATCTATGGGGCAGGAGCTGCTGCGGGGCTGATTTGGGTCAGATCTATGGGTCAGCAGCTGCTGTGGTTCTGATGTGGGTCAGATCTATGGGGCAGGAGCTGCTGTGGGGCTGATGTGGGTAAGATCTATGGGGCAGGAGATGCTGTGGGTCAGATCTATGGGGCATGAGCTGCTGTGGGGAACATGTGGGTCAGGTCTATGGGGCAGGTGCTGCTGTGGGGCAGATGTGGGTCAGATCTATGGGGCAGGAGCTGCTGTGGGTCAGATCTATAAGGCAGGAACAGATGTGGGCCTGATGTTGGTCAGATTTATGGAGCAGGAGCTGCTGTGTTGCAGATGTGGGTCAGATCTATGGTACAGGAGCTGCTGTGGGGCAGATGTAGGGCATATCTATGGGGCAGGAGCTGCTGTGGGTCAGATTTGGGTCAGATCTATGGGGCAGGAGCTGCTGTGGGTCAGATTTATGAGTCAGGAGCTGCTGTGTGGCTGATGTGGGTCAGATCTATGGGGCAGGAGCTGCTGTGGGGCATATGTGGTCAGATCTATATGGCAGGAGCTGCTGTGGGGCACATGTGGGTCAGACCTATGGGGCAGAAGCTGCAGAGGGGATGATGTAGGTCAGATCTATGGGGCAGGAGTTGCTGTGGGGCAGATGAGTTACATATCTATGGTGCAAAATCTGCTGTTGGAATGATGTGGGTCAGATCTATGTGTTTGGAGCTGCTGTGGGGCAGATGTAGGTCAGATCTATGGGGCAGGAGCTGCTGTGGGGCTGCTGTGGGTTAGATCTATGGGGCAGGAGCTGTTGTGGGTCATATCTAATGGGCAGCAGCTGCTTTACATATGATGTGTGTCAGATCTATGGGGCAGGAGCTGCAGTGGGGCTGATGGGGGTCAGATCTATGGGGCAGGAGCTGCTGTGGGGCACATGTGGGTCAGACCTATGGTGCAGAATCTGCAGAGGGGATGATGTAGGTCAGATCTATGGGGCAGGAGCTGCTGTGGGGCTGATGCGGGTCAGATCTATGGGGCAGGAGATGCTGTGGGTCAGATCTATGGGGCAGGAGCTGCTGTGGGGAACATGTGGGTCAAGTCTATGGGGCAGGAGCTGCTGTGGGGCTGATGTGGGTCAGATCTATAGGGCAGGAGCTGCTGTGGGTCATATCTATTGGGCAGCAGCTGCTTTACATATGATGTGTGTCAGATCTATGGGGCAGGAGCTGCTGTGGGGCTGATGTGGGTTAGATCTATAGGGCAGGAGCTGTTGTGGGGCTGATGGGGGTCAGATCTATGGGGCAGGAGCTGCTGCGGGGCTGATTTGGGTCAGATCTATGGGTCAGCAGCTGCTGTGGGTCTGATGTGGGTCAGATCTATGGGGCAGGAGCTGCTGTGGGGCTGATGTGGGTAAGATCTATGGGGCAGGAGCTGTTTTGGGGCTGATGTGGGTCAGATCTATGGGGCAGGATCTGCTGTGGGGCTGATGTCGGAAAGATCTATGGGGCAGGAGATGCTTTGGGGCAGATGTGGGTCAGATCTATGGGGCAGGAGTTGCTGTGGGGCTGATGTGGGTCAGATCCTTGGGGCTGAAGCTGCTGTGGGTCATATCTATTGGGCAGCAGCTGCTTTACATATGATGTGTGTCAGATCTATGGGGCACGAGCTGTTGTGGGGCTGATGTGGGTCAGATCTATGGGGCAGGAGCTGCTGTGTGGCAGATGTGGGTCATATCTATGGTGTAGGAGCTGCTGTGGGGCTGATGTGGGTCAGTTCTATGGGGCAGGAGCTGCTGTGGTTAAGATCTATTTGGCAGGATCTGCTGTGGTACAGATTTGGGTCAGATCTATGGGGCAGGAGCAGCAGTGGGGAAGATGTGGTCAGATCTATGGGTCAGGAGCTGCAGTGGAGATGATGTACGTCAGTTCTATGGGGCAGGAGCTGCTGTGGGGCTGATGTGGGTCAGATCAATGGGGCTGAAGCTGTTGTGGGTCATATCTATTGGGCAGCAGCTGCTTTACATATGATTTGTGTCAGATCTATGGGGCAGGAGATGCAGTGGGGCTGATGCGGGTCAGATCTATGGGGCAGGAGCTACTGTGGGGCTGATGTGGGTCAAATCAATGAGGCAGATCTGCTCTTGGGAACATGTGGGTCAGATCTATGGGGCAGGAGCTGCTGTGGGGCTGATGTGGGTCTGATCTATGGGGAAGAGCTGCTGTGCGACAGATGTGGGTCAGATCTATGGGGCAGGAGCTGCTGTGCGGCAGAAGTGGGTAAGATCTATGGGGTAGGAGATGGTGTGTGGCAGATGTGGGTCAGATCTATGGTGTAGGAGCTGCTGTGGGGCTGATGTGGGTCAGATCTATGGGGCTGGAGCTGCTGTGGTTAAGATCTATTTGGCAGGATCTGCTGTGGGGCAGATTTGGGTCAGATCTATGGGGCAGGAGCTGCAGTGGAGATGATGTACGTCAGATCTATGGGGCAGGAGCTGCTGGGGGGCTGAGGTGGGTCAGATCTATAGGGCAGGAGCTGCTGTGGGTCATATCTATTGGGCAGCAGCTGCTTTACATATGATGTGTGTCAGATCTATGGGGCAGGAGCTGCTGTGGGGCTGATGTGGGTTAGATCTATGGGGCAGGAGCTGTTGTGGGGCTGATGGGGGTCAGATCTATGGGGCAGGAGCTGCTGCGGGGCTGATTTGGGTCAGATCTATGGGTCAGCAGCTGCTGTGGGTCTGATGTGGGTCAGATCTATGGGGCAGGAGCTGCTGTGGGGCTGATGTGGGTAAGATCTATGGGGCAGGAGCTGTTGTGGGGCTGATGGGGGTCAGATCTATGGGGCAGATCTGCTCTTGGGAACATGTGGGTCAGATCTATGGGGCAGGAGCTGCTGTGGGGCTGATGTGGGTCAGATCTATAGGGCAGGAGCTGCTGTGGGTCATATCTATTGGGCAGCAGCTGCTTTACATATGATGTGTGTCAGATCTATGGGGCAGGAGCTGCTGTGGGTCTGATGTGGGTTAGATCTATGGGGCAGGAGCTGTTGTGGGTCTGATGTGGGTCAGATCTATGGGGCAGGAGCTGCTGTGTGGCTGATGTGGGTAAGATCTATGGGGCAGGAGATGCTTTTGGTCAGATCTATGGGGCAGGCGCTGCTGTGGGGAACATGTGGGTCAGGTCTATTGGGCAGGAGCTGCTGTGGGGCAGATGTGGGTCAGATCTATGGGGCAGGAGCTGCTGTGGGTCAGATCTATGGGGCAGGAACAGATGTGGGCCTGATGTTGGTCAGATTTATGGAGCAGGAGCTGCTGTGTTGCAGATGTGGGTCAGATCTATGGTGCAGGAGCTGCTGTGGGGCAGATGTAGGGCATATCTATGGGGCAGGAGCTGCTGTGGGTCAGATTTGGGTCAGATCTATGGGGCAGGAGCTGCTGTGGGTCAGATTTATGAGTCAGGAGCTGCTGTGTGGCTGATGTGGGTCAGATCTATGGGGCAGGAGCTGCTGTGGGGCATATGTGGGTCAGATCTATATGGCAGGAGCTGCTGTGGGGCACATGTGGGTCAGACCTATGGGGCAGAAGCTGCAGAGGGGATGATGTAGGTCAGATCTATGGGGCAGGAGTTGCTGTGGGGCAGATGAGTTACATATCTATGGTGCAAAATCTGCTGTTGGAATGATGTGGGTCAGATCTATGAGTTTGGAGCTGCTGTGGGGCATATGTGGGTCAGATCTATATGGCAGGAGCTACTGTGGGGCACATGTGGGTCAGATCTATGGGTCAGCAGCTGCTGTGGGTCTGATGTGGGTCAGATCTATGGGGCAGGAGCTGCTGTGGGGCTGATGCGGGTCAGATCTATGGGGCAGGAGATGCTGTGGGTCAGATCTATGGGGCAGGAGCTGCTGTGGGGAACATGTGGGTCAGGTCTATGGGGCAGGAGCTGCTGTGGGGCAGATGTGGGTCAGATCTATGGGGCAGGAGCTCTTGTGGGGCTGATGAGGGTCAGATCTATGGGGCTGATCTGCTCTTGTGAACATGTGGGTCAGATCTATGGGGCAGGAGCTGCTGTGGGTCTGATGTGGGTCAGATCTATGGGGCAGGAGCTGCTGTGGGTCTGATGTGGGTAAGATCTATGGGGCAGGAGATGCTGTGGGTCAGATCTATGGGGCATGAGCTGCTGTGGGGAACATGTGGGTCAGGTCTATGGGGCAGGTGCTGCTGTGGGGCAGATGTGGGTCAGATCTATGGGGCAGGAGCTGCTGTGGGTCAGATCTATGGGGCAGGAACAGATGTGGGCCTGAAGTTGGTCAGATTTATGGAGCAGGAGCTGCTGTGTTGCAGATGTGGGTCAGATCTATGGTGCAGGAGCTGCTGTGGGGCAGATGTGGGTAAGATCTATGGGGCAGGAGCTGCTGTGGGTCTGATGTGGGTCAGATCTATGGGGCAGGAGCTGCTGTGGGGCTGATGCGGGTCAGATCTATGGGGCAGGAGATGCTGTGGGTCAGATCTATGGGGCAGGAGCTGCTGTGGGGAACATGTGGGTCAGGTCTATGGGGCAGGAGCTGCTGTGGGGCAGATGTGGGTCAGATCTATGGTGCAGGAGCTGCTGTGGGGCAGATGTGGGTCAGATCTATGGGGCAGGAGCTGTTGTGGGGCTGATGAGGGTCAGATCTATGGGGCAGATCTGCTCTTGGGAACATGTGGGTCAGATCTATGGGGCAGGAGCTGCTGTGGGGCTGATGTGGGTCAGATCTATAGGGCAGGAGCTGCTGTGGGTCATATCTATTGGGCAGCAGCTGCTTTATATATGATGTGTGTCAGATCTATGGGGCAGGAGCTGCTGTGGGGCTGATGTGGGTTAGATCTATGGGGCAGGAGCTGTTGTGGGGCTGATGGGGGTCAGATCTATGGGGCAGGAGCTGCTGCGGGGCTGATTTGGGTCAGATCTATAGGGCAGGAGCTGCTGTGGGGCAGATGTGGGTCAGATCTATGGGGCAGGAGCTGCTGTGGGTCAGATCTATGGGGCAGGAACAGATGTGGGACTGATGTTGGTCAGATTTATGGAGCAGGAGCTGCTGTGTTGCAGATGTGGGTCAGATCTATGGTGCAGGAGCTGCTGTGGGGCAGATGTAGGGCATATCTATGGGGCAGGAGCTGCTGTGGGTCAGATTTGGGTCAGATCTATGGGGCAAGAGCTGCTGTGGGTCAGATTTATGAGTCAGGAGCTGCTGTGTGGCTGATGTGGGTCAGATCTATGGGGCAGGAGCTGCTGTGGGGCATATGTGGGTCAGATCTATGGGGCAGGAGCTGCTGTGGGGCTGATGTGGGTAAGATCTATGGGGCAGGAGATGCTGTGGGTCAGATCTATGGGGCAGGAGCTGCTGTGGGGAACATGTGGGTCAGATCTATGGGGCAGGAGCTGCTGTGGGGCAGATGTGGGTCAGATCTATGGGGCAGGAGCTGCTGTGGGTCAGATCTATGGGGCAGGAACAGATGTGGGCCTGATGTTGGTCAGATTTATGTAGCAGGAGCTGCTGTGTTGCAGATGTGGGTCAGATCTATGGTGCAGGAGCTGCTGTGAGGCAGATGTAGGGCATATCTATGGGGCAGGAGCTGCTGTGGGTCAGATTTGGGTCAGATCTATGGGGCAGGAGCTGCTGTGGGTCAGATTTATGAGTCAGGAGCTGCTGTGTGGCTGATGTGGGTCAGATCTATGGGGCAGGAGCTGCTGTGGGGCAGATGAGGGACATATCTATGGTGCAAAATCTGCTGTTGGAATGATGTGGGTCAGATCTATGAGTTTGGAGCTGCTGTGGGGCATATGTGGGTCAGATCTATATGGCAGGAGCTCCTGTGGGGCACATGTGGGTCAGATCTATGGGTCAGCAGCTGCTGTGGGTCTGATGTGGGTCAGATCTATGGGGCAGGAGCTGCTGTGGGGCTGATGCGGGTCAGATCTATGGGGCAGGAGATGCTGTGGGTCAGATCTATGGGGCAGGAGCTGCTGTGGGGAACATGTGGGTCAGGTCTATGGGGCAGGAGCTGCTGTGGGGCAGATGTGGGTCAGATCTATGGGGCAGGAGCTCTTGTGGGGCTGATGAGGGTCAGATCTATGGGGCTGATCTGCTCTTGTGAACATGTGGGTCAGATCTATGGGGCAGGAGCTTCTGTGGGTCTGATGTGGGTCAGATCTATGGGGCAGGAGCTGCTGTGGGTCTGATGTGGGTAAGATCTATGGGGCAGGAGATGCTGTGGGTCAGATCTATGGGGCATGAGCTGCTGTGGGGAACATGTGGGTCAGGTCTATGGGGCAGGTGCTGCTGTGGGGCAGATGTGGGTCAGATCTATGGGGCAGGAGCTGCTGTGGGTCAGATCTATGGGGCAGGAACAGATGTGGGCCTGAAGTTGGTCAGATTTATGGAGCAGGAGCTGCTGTGTTGCAGATGTGGGTCAGATCTATGGTGCAGGAGCTGCTGTGGGGCAGATGTGGGTAAGATCTATGGGGCAGGAGCTGCTGTGGGTCTGATGTGGGTCAGATCTATGGGGCAGGAGCTGCTGTGGGGCTGATGCGGGTCAGATCTATGGGGCAGGAGATGCTGTGGGTCAGATCTATGGGGCAGGAGCTGCTGTGGGGAACATGTGGGTCAGGTCTATGGGGCAGGAGCTGCTGTGGGGCAGATGTGGGTCAGATCTATGGTGCAGGAGCTGCTGTGGGGCAGATGTGGGTCAGATCTATGGGGCAGGAGCTGTTGTGGGGCTGATGAGGGTCAGATCTATGGGGCAGATCTGCTCTTGGGAACATGTGGGTCAGATCTATGGGGCAGGAGCTGCTGTGGGGCTGATGTGGGTCAGATCTATAGGGCAGGAGCTGCTGTGGGTCATATCTATTGGGCAGCAGCTGCTTTATATATGATGTGTGTCAGATCTATGGGGCAGGAGCTGCTGTGGGGCTGATGTGGGTTAGATCTATGGGGCAGGAGCTGTTGTGGGGCTGATGGGGGTCAGATCTATGGGGCAGGAGCTGCTGCGGGGCTGATTTGGGTCAGATCTATAGGGCAGGAGCTGCTGTGGGGCAGATGTGGGTCAGATCTATGGGGCAGGAGCTGCTGTGGGTCAGATCTATGGGGCAGGAACAGATGTGGGACTGATGTTGGTCAGATTTATGGAGCAGGAGCTGCTGTGTTGCAGATGTGGGTCAGATCTATGGTGCAGGAGCTGCTGTGGGGCAGATGTAGGGCATATCTATGGGGCAGGAGCTGCTGTGGGTCAGATTTGGGTCAGATCTATGGGGCAAGAGCTGCTGTGGGTCAGATTTATGAGTCAGGAGCTGCTGTGTGGCTGATGTGGGTCAGATCTATGGGGCAGGAGCTGCTGTGGGGCATATGTGGGTCAGATCTATGGGGCAGGAGCTGCTGTGGGGCTGATGTGGGTAAGATCTATGGGGCAGGAGATGCTGTGGGTCAGATCTATGGGGCAGGAGCTGCTGTGGGGAACATGTGGGTCAGATCTATGGGGCAGGAGCTGCTGTGGGGCAGATGTGGGTCAGATCTATGGGGCAGGAGCTGCTGTGGGTCAGATCTATGGGGCAGGAACAGATGTGGGCCTGATGTTGGTCAGATTTATGTAGCAGGAGCTGCTGTGTTGCAGATGTGGGTCAGATCTATGGTGCAGGAGCTGCTGTGAGGCAGATGTAGGGCATATCTATGGGGCAGGAGCTGCTGTGGGTCAGATTTGGGTCAGATCTATGGGGCAGGAGCTGCTGTGGGTCAGATTTATGAGTCAGGAGCTGCTGTGTGGCTGATGTGGGTCAGATCTATGGGGCAGGAGCTGCTGTGGGGCAGATGAGGGACATATCTATGGTGCAAAATCTGCTGTTGGAATGATGTGGGTCAGATCTATGAGTTTGGAGCTGCTGTGGGGCATATGTGGGTCAGATCTATATGGCAGGAGCTCCTGTGGGGCACATGTGGGTCAGATCTATGGGTCAGCAGCTGCTGTGGGTCTGATGTGGGTCAGATCTATGGGGCAGGAGCTGCTGTGGGGCTGATGCGGGTCAGATCTATGGGGCAGGAGATGCTGTGGGTCAGATCTATGGGGCAGGAGCTGCTGTGGGGAACATGCGGGTCAGGTCTATGGGGCAGGAGCTGCTGTGGGGCAGATGTGGGTCAGATCTATGGGTCAGCAGCTGCTGTGGGTCTGATGTGGGTCAGATCTATGGGGCAGGAGCTGCTGTGGGGCTGATGTGGGTAAGATCTATGGGGCAGGAGCTGTTGTGGGGCTGATGGGGGTCAGATCTATAGGGCAGATCTGCTCTTGGGAACATGTGGGTCAGATCTATGGGGCAGGAGCTGCTGTGGGGCTGATGTGGGTCAGATCTATAGGGCAGGAGCTGCTGTGGGTCATATCTATTGGGCAGCAGCTGCTTTACATATGATGTGTGTCAGATCTATGGGGCAGGAGCTGCTGTGGGGCTGATGTGGGTTAGATCTATGGGGCAGGAGCTGTTGTGGGGCTGATGGGGGTCAGATCTATGGGGCAGGAGCTGCTGCGGGGCTGATTTGGGTCAGATCTATGGGGCTGGAGATGCTGTGGGTCAGATCTATTGGGCAGCAGCTGCTTTACATATGATGTGTGTCAGATCTATGGGGCAGGAGCTGTTGTGGGGCTGATGTGGGTCAGATCTATGGGGCAGGAGCTGCTGTGGGGAACAAGTGGTTCAGATCTATGGGGCAGGAGCTGCTGTGGGTCTGATGTGGGTCAGATCTATGGGGCAGGAGCTTCTGTGGGTCTGATGTGGTTCAGATCTATGGGGCAGGAGCTTCTGTGGGTCAGATCTATGGGGCAGGAACAGATGTGGGCCTGAAGTTGGTCAGATTTATGGAGCAGGAGCTGCTGTGTTGCAGATGTGGGTCAGATCTATGGTGCAGGAGCTGCTGTGGGGCAGATGTAGGGCATATCTATGGGGCAGGAGCTGCTGTGGGTCAGATTTGGGTCAGATCTATGGGGCAGGAGCTGCTGTGGGGAAGATGAGGGACATATCTATGGTGCAAAATCTGCTGTTGGAATGATGTGGGTCAGATCTATGAGTTTGGAGCTGCTGTGGGGCAGATGTGGGTCAGATCTATGGGGCAGGAGCTGCTGTGGGGCTGCTGTGGGTTAGATCTATGGGGCAGGAGCTGTTGTGGGTCATATCTAATGGGCAGCAGCTGCTTTACATATGATGTGTGTCAGATCTATGGGGCAGGAGCTGCTGTGGGGCTGATGTGGGTTAGATCTATGGGGCAGGAGCTGTTGTGGGGCTGACGGGGGTCAGATCTATGGGGCAGGAGCTGCTGCGGGGCTGATTTGGGTCAGATCTATGGGTCAGCAGCTGCTGTGGGTCTGATGTGGGAGAGATCTATGCGGCAGGAGCTGCTGTGGGGCTGATGTGGGTAAGATCTATGGGGCAGGAGCTGTTGTGGGGCTGATGGGGGTCAGATCTATGGGGCAGGAGCAGCTGCGGGGCTGATTTGGGTCAGATCTATGGGTCAGCAGCTGCTGTGGGTCTGATGTGGGTCAGATCTATGGGGCAGGAGCTGCTGTGGGGCTGATGTGGGTAAGATCTATGGGGCAGGAGATGCTGTGGGTCAGATCTATGGGGCAGGAGCTGCTGTGGGGAACATGTGGGTCAGGTCTATGGGGCAGGAGCTGCTGTGGGGCAGATGTGGGTCAGATCTATGGGGCAGGAGCTGCTGTGGGTCAGATCTATGGAGCAGGAACAGATGTGGGCCTGATGTTGGTCAGATTTATGGAGCAGGAGCTGCTGTGTTGCAGATGTGGGTCAGATCTATGGTGCAGGAGCTGCTGTGGGGCAGATGTAGGGCATATCTATGGGGCAGGAGCTGCAGTGGTTAAGATCTATTTGGCAGGATCAGCTGTGGGGCAGATTTGGGTCAGATCTATGGGGCAGGAGCAGCAGTGGGGCAGATGTGGTCTGATCTATGAAGCAGGAGCTGCAGTGGAGATGATGTACGTCAGTTCTATGGGGCAGGAGCTGCTGTGGGGCAGCTGTGGGTCAGATCAATGGGGCTGAAGCTGCTGTGGGTCATATCTATTGGGCAGCAGCTGCTTTACATATGATTTGTGTCAGATCTATGGGGCAGGAGCTGCAGTGGGGCTGATGGGGGTCAGATCTATGGGGCAGGAGCTGTTGTGGGTCATATCTAATGGGCAGCAGCTGCTTTACATATGATGTGTGTCAGATCTATGGGGCAGGAGCTGCTGTGGGGCTGATGTGGGTTAGATCTATGGGGCAGGAGCTGTTGTGGGGCTGACGGGGGTCAGATCTATGGGGCAGGAGCTGCTGCGGGGCTGATTTGGGTCAGATCTATGGGTCAGCAGCTGCTGTGGGTCTGATGTGGGAGAGATCTATGCGGCAGGAGCTGCTGTGGGGCTGATGTGTGTAAGATCTATTGGGCAGGAGCTGTTGTGGGGCTGATGGGGGTCAGATCTATGGGGCAGGAGCAGCTGCGGGGCTGATTTGGGTCAGATCTATGGGTCAGCAGCTGCTGTGGGTCTGATGTGGGTCAGATCTATGGGGCAGGAGCTGCTGTGGGGCTGATGTGGGTAAGATCTATGGGGCAGGAGATGCTGTGGGTCAGATCTATGGGGCAGGAGCTGCTGTGGGGAACATGTGGGTCAGGTCTATGGGGCAGGAGCTGCTGTGGGGCAGATGTGGGTCAGATCTATGGGGCAGGAGCTGCTGTGGGTCAGATCTATGGAGCAGGAACAGATGTGGGCCTGATGTTGGTCAGATTTATGGAGCAGGAGCTGCTGTGTTGCAGATGTGGGTCAGATCTATGGTGCAGGAGCTGCTGTGGGGCAGATGTAGGGCATATCTATGGGGCAGGAGCTGCAGTGGTTAAGATCTATTTGGCAGGATCAGCTGTGGGGCAGATTTGGGTCAGATCTATGGGGCAGGAGCAGCAGTGGGGCAGATGTGGTCTGATCTATGAAGCAGGAGCTGCAGTGGAGATGATGTACGTCAGTTCTATGGGGCAGGAGCTGCTGTGGGGCAGCTGTGGGTCAGATCAATGGGGCTGAAGCTGCTGTGGGTCATATCTATTGGGCAGCAGCTGCTTTACATATGATTTGTGTCAGATCTATGGGGCAGGAGCTGCAGTGGGGCTGATGGGGGTCAGATCTATGGGGCAGGAGCTACTGTGGGGCTGATGTGGGTCAAATCAATGGGGCAGATCTGCTCTTGGGAACATGTGGGTCAGATCTATGGGGCAGGAGCTGCTGTGGGGCTGATGTGGGTCTGATCTATGGGGCAGGAGCTGCTGTGCGACAGATGTGGGTCAGATCTATGGGACAGGAGCTGCTGTGGGGCATATGTGGGTCAGATCTATGGGGCAGGAGCTGCTGTGTGGCAGAAGTGGGTAAGATCTATGGGGTAGGAGATGGTGTGTGGCAGATGTGGGTCAGATCTATGGTTTAGGAGCTGCTGTGGGGCTGATGTGGGTCAGATCTATGGGGCAGGAGCTGCTGTGGTTAAGATCTATTTGGCAGGATCTGCTGTCGGGCAGATTTGGGTCAGATCTATGGGGCAGGAGCTGCAGTGGAGATGATGTACGTCAGATCTATGGGGCAGGAGCTGCTGGGGGGCTGCTGTGGGTTAGATCTATGGGGCAGGAGCTGCTGCGGGTCATATCTATTGGGCAGCAGCTGCTTTACATATGATGTGTGTCAGATCTATGGGGCAGGAGCTGCAGTGGGGCTGATGGGGGTCAGATCTATGGGGCAGGAGCTGCTGTGGGGCTGATGTGGGTCAAATCAATGGGGCAGATCTGCTCTTGGGAACATGTGGGTCAGATCTATGAGGCAGGAGCTGCTGTGGGGCTGATGTGGGTCAGATCTATAGGGCAGGAGCTGCTGTGGGTCATATCTATTGGGCAGCAGCTGCTTTACATATGATGTGTGTCAGATCAATGGGGCAGGAGCTGCTGTGGGGCTGATGTGGGTTAGATCTATGGGGCAGGAGCTGTTGTGGGGCTGATGGGGGTCAGATCTATGGGGCAGGAGCTGCTGCGGGGCTGATTTGGGTCAGATCTATGGGTCAGCAGCTGCTGTGGGTCTGATGTGGGTCAGATCTATGGGGCAGGAGCTGCTGTGGGGCTGATGCGGGTCAGATCTATGGGGCAGGAGATGCTGTGGGTCAGATCTATGGGGCAGGAGCTGCTGTGGGGAACATGTGGGTCAGGTCTATGGGGCAGGAGCTGCTGTGGGGCAGATGTGGGTCAGATCTATGGGTCAGCAGCTGCTGTGGGTCTGATGTGGGTCAGATCTATGGGGCAGGAGCTGCTGTGGGGCTGATGTGGGTAAGATCTATGGGGCAGGAGCTGTTGTGGGGCTGATGGGGGTCAGATCTATGGGCAGATCTGCTCCTGGGAACATGTGGGTCAGATCTATGGGGCAGGAGCTGCTGTGGGGCTGATGTGGGTTAGATCTATGGGGCAGGAGCTGTTGTGGGGCTGATGGGGGTCAGATCTATGGGGCAGGAGCTGCTGCAGGGCTGATTTGGGTCAGATCTATGGGTCAGCAGCTGCTGTGGTTCTGATGTGGGTCAGATCTATGGGGCAGGAGCTGCTGTGGGGCTGATGTGGGTAAGATCTAGGGGGCAGGAGATGCTGTGGGTCAGATCTATGGGGCAGGAGCTGCTGTGGGGAACATGTGGGTCAGGTCTATGGGGCAGGAGCTGCTGTGGGGCTGATGTGGGTCAGATCTATGGGGCAGGAGCTGCTGTGGGTCAGATCTATGGGGCAGGAACAGATGTGGGCCTGATGTTGGTCAGATTTATGGAGCAGGAGCTGCTGTGTTGCAGATGTGGGTCAGATCTATGGTGCAGGAGCTGCTGTGGGGCAGATGTAGGGCATATCTGTGGGGCAGGAGCTGCTGTGGGTCAGATTTGGGTCAGATCTATGGGGCAGGAGCTGCTGTGGGTCAGATTTATGAGTCAGGAGCTGCTGTGTGGCTGATGTGGGTCAGATGTATGGGGCAGGAGCTGCTGTGGGGCATATGTGGTCAGATCTATATGGCAGGAGCTGCTGTGGGGCACATGTGGGTCAGACCTGTGGGGCAGAAGCTGCAGAGGGGATGATGTAGGTCAGATCTATGGGGCAGGAGTTGCTGTGGGGCAGATGAGGGACATATCTATGGTGCAAAATCTGCTGTTGGAATGATGTGGGTCAGATCTATGAGTTTGGAGCTGCTGTGGGGCAGATGTGGGTCAGATCTATGGGGCAGGAGCTGCTGTGGGGCTGCTGTGGGTTAGATCTATGGGGCAGGAGCTGTTGTGGGTCATATCTAATGGGCAGCAGCTGCTTTACATATGATGTGTGTCAGATCTATGGGGCAGGAGCTGCAGTGGGGCTGATGGGGGTCAGATCTATGGGGCAGGAGCTGCTGTGGGGCTGATGTGGGTCAAATCAATGGGGCAGAGCTGCTCTTGGGAACATGTGGGTCAGATCTATGGGGCAGGAGCTGCTGTGGGGCTGATGTGGGTCAGATCTATAGGGCAGGAGCTGCTGTGGGTCATATCTATTGGGCAGCAGCTGCTTTACATATGATGTGTGTCAGATCTATGGGGCAGGAGCTGCTGTGGGGCTGATGTGGGTTAGATCTATGGGGCAGGAGCTGTTGTGGGGCTGATGGGGGTCAGATCTATGGGGCAGGAGCTGCTGCGGGGCTGATTTGGGTCAGATCTATGGGTCAGCAGCGGCTGTGGGTCTGTTGTGTGTCAGATCTATGGGGCAGAAGCTGCTGTGGGGCTGATGTGGGTCAGATCTATGGGGCAGGAGCTGTTGTGGGGCTGATGGGGGTCAGATCTATGGGGCAGGAGCTGCTGCGGGGCTGATTTGGGTCAGATCTATGGGTCAGCAGCTGCTGTGGGTCTGATGTGGGTCAGATCTATGGGGCAGGAGCTGCTGTGGGGCATATGTGGTCAGATCTATATGGCAGGAGCTGCTGTTGGGCACATGTGGGTCAGACCTATGGGGCAGAAGCTGCAGAGGGGATGATGTAGGTCAGATCTATGGGGCAGGAGTTGCTGTGGGGCAGATGAGGGACATATCTATGGTGCAAAATCTGCTGTTGGAATGATGTCGGTCAGATCTATGAGTTTGGAGCTGCTGTGGGGCATATGTGGGTCAGATCTATATGGCAGGAGCTACTGTGGGGCACATGTTGGTCAGATCTATGGGTCAGCAGCTGCTGTGGATCTGATGTGGCTCAGATCTATGGGGCAGGAGCTGCTGTGGGGCTGATGCGGGTCAGATGTATGGGGCAGGAGATGCTGTGGGTCAGATCTATGAGTCAGGAGCTGCTGTGTGGCTGATGTGGGTCAGGTCTATGGGGCAGGAGCTGCTGTGGGGCAGATGTGGGCAGATCTATGGGTCAGCAGCTGCTGTGGGTCTGATGTGGGTCAGATCTAAGGGGCAGGAGCTGTTTTGGGGCTGATGGGGGTCAGATCTATGGGGCAGATCTGCTCTTGGGAACATGTGGGTCAGATCTATGGGGCAGGAGCTGCTGTGGGGCTGATGTGGGTCAGATCTATAGGGCAGGAGCTGCTGTGAGTCATATCTATTGGGTAGCAGCTGCTTTACATATGATGTGTGTCAGATCTATGGGGCAGGAGCTGCTGTGGGGCTGATGTGGGTTAGATCTATGGGGCAGGAGCTGTGTTGGGGCTGATGGGGGTCAGATCTATGGGGCAGGAGCTGCTGCGGGGCTGATTTGGGTCAGATCTATGGGTCAGCAGCTGCTGTGGGTCTGATGTGGGTCAGATCTATGGGGCAGGAGCTGCTGTGGGGCTGATGTGGGTAAGATCTATGGATCAGGAGATTATGTGGGTCAGATCTATGGGGCAGGAGCTGCTGTGGGGCAGATGTAGGGCATATCTATGGGGCAGGAGCTGCTGTGGGTCAGATTTGGGTCAGATCTATGGGGCAGGAGTTGCTGTGGGTCAGATTTATGAGTCAGGAGCTGCTGTGTGGCTGATGTGGGTCAGATCTATGGGGCAGGAGCTGCTGTGGGGCATATGTGGGTCAGATCTATATGGGAGGAGCTGCTGTGGGGCACATGTGGGTCAGACCTATGGGGCAGAAGCTGCAGAGGGGATGATGTAGGTCAGATCTATTGGGCAGGAGTTGCTGTGGGGCAGATGAGGGACATATCTATGGTGCAAAATCTGCTGTTGGAATGATGTGGGTCAGATCTATGAGTTTGGAGCTGCTGTGGGGCAGATGTGGGTCAGATCTATGGGGCAGGAGCTGCTGTGGGGCTGCTGTGGGTTAGATCTATGGGGCAGGAGCTGTTGTGGGTCATATCTATTGGGCAGCAGCTGCTTTACATATGATGTGTGTCAGATCTATGGGGAAGGAGCTGCAGTGGGGCTGATGGGGGTCAGATCTATGGGGCAGGAGCTGCTGTGGGGCTGATGTGGGTCAAATCAATGGGGCAGAGCTGCTCTTGGGAACATGTGGGTCAGATCTATGGGGCAGGAGCTGCTGTGGGGCTGATGTGGGTCAGATCTATAGGGCAGGAGCTGCTGTGGGTCATATCTATTGGGCAGCAGCTGCTTTACATATGATGTGTGTCAGATCTATGGGGCAGGAGCTGCTGTGGGGCTGATGTGGGTTAGATCTATGGGGCAGGAGCTGTTGTGGGGCTGATGGGGGTCAGATCTATGGGGCAGGAGCTGCTGCGGGGCTGATTTGGGTCAGATCTATGGGTCAGCAGCGGCTGTGGGTCTGTTGTGTGTCAGATCTATGGGGCAGAAGCTGCTGTGGGGCTGATGTGGGTCAGATCTATGGGGCAGGAGCTGTTGTGGGGCTGATGGGGGTCAGATCTATGGGGCAGGAGCTGCTGCGGGGCTGATTTGGGTCAGATCTATGGGTCAGCAGCTGCTGTGGATCTGATGTGGGTCAGATCTATGGGGCAGGAGCTGCTGTGGGGCATATGTGGTCAGATCTATATGGCAGGAGCTGCTGTTGGGCACATGTGGGTCAGACCTATGGGGCAGAAGCTGCAGAGGGGATGATGTAGGTCAGATCTATGGGGCAGGAGTTGCTGTGGGGCAGATGAGGGACATATCTATGGTGCAAAATTTGCTGTTGGAATGATGTCGGTCAGATCTATGAGTTTGGAGCTGCTGTGGGGCATATGTGGGTCAGATCTATATGGCAGGAGCTACTGTGGGGCACATGTGGGTCAGATCTATGGGTCAGCAGCTGCTGTGGATCTGATGTGGCTCAGATCTATGGGGCAGGAGCTGCTGTGGGGCTGATGCGGGTCAGATGTATGGGGCAGGAGATGCTGTGGGTCAGATCTATGAGTCAGGAGCTGCTGTGTGGCTGATGTGGGTCAGGTCTATGGGGCAGGAGCTGCTGTGGGGCAGATGTGGGCAGATCTATGGGTCAGCAGCTGCTGTGGGTCTGATGTGGGTCAGATCTAAGGGGCAGGAGCTGTTTTGGGGCTGATGGGGGTCAGATCTATGGGGCAGGAGCTGCTGCGGGGCTGATTTGGGTCAGATCTATGGGTCAGCAGCTGCTGTGGGTCTGATGTGGGTCAGATCTATGGGGCAGGAGCTGCTGTGGGGCTGATGTGGGTAAGATCTATGGATCAGGAGATTATGTGGGTCAGATCTATGGGGCAGGAGCTGCTGTGGGGCAGATGTAGGGCATATCTATGGGGCAGGAGCTGCTGTGGGTCAGATTTGGGTCAGATCTATGGGGCAGGAGTTGCTGTGGGTCAGATTTATGAGTCAGGAGCTGCTGTGTGGCTGATGTGGGTCAGATCTATGGGGCAGGAGCTGCTGTGGGGCATATGTGGGTCAGATCTATATGGGAGGAGCTGCTGTGGGGCACATGTGGGTCAGACCTATGGGGCAGAAGCTGCAGAGGGGATGATGTAGGTCAGATCTATTGGGCAGGAGTTGCTGTGGGGCAGATGAGGGACATATCTATGGTGCAAAATCTGCTGTTGGAATGATGTGGGTCAGATCTATGAGTTTGGAGCTGCTGTGTGGCACATGTGGGTCAGATCTATGGGTCAGCAGCTGCTGTGGGTCTGATGTGGGTCAGATCTATGGGGCAGGAGCTGCTGTGGGGCTGATGCGGGTCAGATCTATGGGGCAGGAGATGCTGTGGGTCAGATCTATGGGGCAGGAGCTGCTGTGGGGAACATGTGGGTCAAGTCTATGGGGCAGGAGCTGCTGTGAGCAGACGTGGGTCAGATCTATGGGTCAGCAGCTGCTGTGGGTCTGATGTGGGTCAGACCTATGGGGCAGGAGCTGCTGTGTGGCTGATGTGGGTAAGATCTATGGGGCAAGAGCTGTTGTGGGGCTGATGGGGGTCAGATCTATGGGGCAGATCTGCTCTTGGGAACATGTGGGTCAGATCTATGGTGTAGGAGCTGCTGTGGGGCTGATGTGGGTCAGATCTATGGTGTAGGAGCTGCTGTGGGGCTGATGTGGGTCAGATCTATGGGGCAGGAGCTGCTGTGGTTAAGATCTATTTGGCAGGATCTGCTGTGGGGCAGATTTGGGTCAGATCTATGGGGCAGGAGCAGCAGTGGGGCAGATGTGGTCAGATCTATGGGTCAGGAGCTGCAGTGGAGTGGAGTCACGGGTTACTTAGATTTACCTATGCCCGTGACAGGGGAAGCCACCCCAGGCCCCCCTCCCGGGGCCCGGAAAGGAGGGGGAAAAAGGGGAGTGGGATAAAACAGCGACAATCTAAGGAGGAAAAACTTATTTTACTAAATATGATATCGAAATACAAGATAACACAATATAATATAATTAAGGCTAACAAAATCGAACGAAACAGAGAGAGAGAGTCTCCGAAAACCGAGAGGCCTACTGTGAACTCTAGGCGACACGGCTGGAACGCTTCCCACTCTCCGAGAAGTTCGAGAGAAGAAGGAGGGCACTCCAGCCTGGGAACGAGATTATATAGAGTCCTGGTCCCGTGACTTATTGTTACTCCTGTTGTTCTCTGGTATATGTAGTCTTCTTCTGTGGACTGCACATTCAACAGAAGTATCCATACTTGACATGATGTTATGATGTGGAATACTGATAGCAAAATTACAAAATTACAAAACCATGACATTCCACCCCTTATTCTACATTATTACATCATGGTTAATATATACATATATATACATATATATACACGTATGTAAAATTGTGATAGCTAAATAGTAGAATTGCATGTAACATAACTAAATGTACAACTATAATAACTAAAATACACTACACATGCAAACATATATATATATATATAGATACATAAAATTATTGACTGCATTCCCCCAGCATCAAATTCCCTTGTGGCACACATTGAACATCCCCATCCTTCTGCATTACCCACCAAGTGCACCCAGGTCCCTGGGCAAAGACAGTTCCACGGATAGGTTTGCCCTTTCCAGAAGCTGGAAGGACCCAAACAGCTTTTCCCAACATGTTCTTTACATGTATAACAGGGACCTTATCTCCTTCTACAGTGTGTAGGGGGCTAGATTGACTAGGACCATCACGATTGACAGATCCTCTAGTATTGACCAACCAAGTGGCTTCTGCCAGATTCTTCTCCCAGTGCTTAAATGTTCCACCACCCATTGCTTTCAACATAGTTTTCAACAACCCATTATATCGTTCAATTTTACCAGAAGCTGGTGCATGGTAGGGAATATGATAAATCCACTCAATGCCATGATCTTTGGCCCAAGTATTTATAAGAGAATTTTTGAAATGTGTCCCATTATCAGATTCAATTCTTTCTGGGGTGCCATGTCGCCACAGGACTTGTTTCTCAAGACCTAATATGGTGTTTCGAGCAGTAGCATGGGGTACTGCGTATGTTTCAAGCCACCCAGTGGTTGCCTCTACCATAGTGAGTACATAACACTTACCACTGCGAGATCGTGGCAAGGTGATATCATTCAACCTGCCACGCCTCCCCATATTTATACTTTTGCCATCGCCCTTCCTCCCAGAGAGGTTTCATCCTTCTGGCTTGTTTAATTATGGCACATGTTTCACAATCATGAATAACCTGCGCAATAGCGTCCATGGTTAAGTCCACCCCTCGGTCTCTGGCCCACTTATATGTCGCGTCTCTTCCTTGATGACCTGAGGTCTCATGAGCCCATCGAGCTAGAAATAATTCACCCTTATTCTGCCAGTCCAAGTCAATTTGAGCCACCTCAATTTTGGCAGCTTTATCTACCTGATGGTTGTTTTGTTGTTCTTCAGTAGCCCGACTTTTGGGCACATGTGCATCCACATGACGCACCTTTACAACCATATTCTTTGTTCGGGAAGCAATGTCCTTCCATAGTTCAGCGGCCCAAACAGATTTTCCCCTCCGTTGCCAGTTATTTTGTTCCCACCGCTGTAACCACCCCCATAAGGCATTTGCCACCATCCATGAGTCAGTATAAAGATACAGCATTGGCCACCTCTCCCGTTCAGCAACATCTAAGGCCAGCTGGACAGCTTTTACCTCTGCAAACTGACTTGATTCTCCCTTACCTTCAGTGGCCTCTGCAACCTGTCGTGTGGGGCTCCACACAGCAGCTTTCCATTTGCGATGCTTCCCTACAATGCGACATGATCCGTCAGTGAATAGGGCATATTTCTTTTCATTTTCTGGTAATTCGTTGTATGGTGGGGCCTCTTTAGCACGTGATACCTCTTCTGCTGGTGATGTTCCAAACTTTTTATCTTCAGGCCAGTCCATGATTACCTCTAGGATTCCTGGACGATTGAGGTTTCCCATTCGCGCTCGCTGTGTAATCAGCGTAATCCACTTGCTCCAGGTGACATCGGTAGCATGATGGGTGGAGGGAACCTGTCCTTTGAACATCCAGTTCAGCACTGGCAGTCGAGGTGCCAAAAGGAGCTGTGTTTCAGTCCCGACTACTTCGGAAGCAGCCCGAACCCCCTCATACGCGGCTAAGATCTCCTTCTCAGTTGGAGTGTAGCACTCTTCAGACCCCTTATATGATCGACTCCAGAATCCCAGGGGTCGGCCTCGGGTCTCTCCTGAGGCTCTTTGCCACAAACTCCAAGTGGGGCCTTTCTCTCCAGCAGCAGTATAGAGGATGTTCTTTACATCCTGTCCAGTCCGTACTGGCCCCAGGGCTACAGCACGGGCTATCTCTTGTTTAATCTGTTCAAAAGCCTGCTGCTGCTCAGGGCCCCATGCAAAATCATTCTTCTTCCGCGTTACCTGATAAAGGGGGCTTACAATGAGGCTGTAGTTTGGAATGTGCATCCTCCAAAAGCCCACTGCACCCAGGAAAGATTGTGTCTCTTTCTTGCTAGTTGGTGGAGACATGGCAGTGATTTTGTCGATCACATCTGCTGGGATGTGACGACGTCCATCCTGCCACTTTATACCTAAGAACTGAATTTCCTGGGCAGGTCCTTTTACTTTGCTTCGCTTAATAGCAAAGCCAGCTTGTAGAAGAATCCGGATTATCTGCTCTCCTTTTGTAAAAACTTCTTCTGCTGTATCGCCCCACACAACAATGTCATCAATGTACTGCAGGTGTTCAGGAGCACCACCCTGTTCCAGTACAGTTTGGACCAACCCATGGCAAATGGTTGGGCTGTGTTTCCACCCCTGGGGCAAACGGTTCCAAGTATACTGAATGCCCCTCCAGGTGAAGGCAAACTGTGGCTTGCATTCTGCGGCCAAAGGAATAGAGAAGAAGGCATTGGCAATGTCAATGGTGGCATACCATTTGGCTGCTTTTGACTCCAGCTCGTACTGGAGTTCCAACATGTCCGGCACAGCAGCGCTCAATGGGGGTGTGACCTCATTCAGGCCACGGTAGTCTACTGTCAGCCTCCATTCTCCACTGGCTTTACGCACTGGCCATATGGGACTGTTAAAAGGTGAGTGAGTTTTACTGATCACTCCCTGATTCTCCAACTGGCGAATCAAATCATGAATGGGGAGCAAGGAATCCCTGTTGGTGCGATACTGCCGTCTGTGCACTGTCTTTGTAGCAATCGGTACCTGCTGCTCTTTTACTCGTAGCAGCCCCACAACAGACGGGTCCTCTGACAGGCCAGGCAAAACAGACAGCTGCTTAATGTTGTCCATGTCTACAGCAGCTATCCCAAAGGCCCATCGATACCCCTTAGGATCCTTGAAATGCCCCCTTCTGAGGTAATCAATACCCAGTATACATGGAGCCCCTGGGCCAGTCACAATAGGATGTTTTTGCCAGTCTTTGCTTTTTTCGGTACTGCTCCATGCCCGGCACCTGGGTCTTCTGCTGCCCCCCCCCTGTGCTTCTCCTTCTTTTCGTTCTAGACGCGTGGACACCCGTTTCCATTTCTTGCCTTCCACAGGGGCAACTGATATTGCTACTGATGCCTCCTGTGACTGATCAGAATTAACTTGGGCTTGAATCTCAGATCGGAAACTCTCTCTCTCCAGAATAGTATGATACAAAGCACGGTATGCATAAGCCAAACCCCACATAAGGTTTACCTCCTTAGATCTCTGACCCAAATACTCACTTAATTTTTTAGGGTCCCTTAGGTGTTCAAGAGTGAAATCCCATGACACTGCGGGTCCCCATGCTTCTAAGACTTTTCCTAAACCTTTCCATATTCCCTGCCAGTCATCATTCTCTGGTTCTGGAGGAGACTTCCGCATAGAACGAATGCATAGGAACATATATGCATGCATTGATAGTGATAACATGAATGCAAGTATGAACCCTATCTCAGTTATTGAAAAGCGTGTGGAAATCTGAGAGTACAACCTAAATAAAAAGGGTTTTTTTAGCCTGTACAATGAATTAAACATGGTGGTGTTTGTAAAATTGCCTGTTCCATCTGGGATGCAAGTATTTGTAAAATTGCCTGTTCCATCTGGGATGCAAGTGTTTGTAAGATTCACAATTCCATCTGGGGTGTAGATGCCAAAATTCTGACCATACCATATCTCGTAAAAGTACCAGGCAGGTGTCTCCATCAGTATCCACCTTATTAGGCTATATATCTGCACAATTCCACAACACCAAATTATGGTGTTAATAGTTGACCAATACTTTAAGAAGATCATAATTGCTTTCAATCCCTTAAACAGAGCAACTGGGATGAAGAGTGGATTCATAGCTGGCAGGCTCTGTAAAAGTCAGAGCTAGCTAGCTTTGCTCTAAGGGAGAAAGAAATCCCTTTGTTTTCTACACAAAAGTTAGATAGCAGTGCTGAGAATGTGCAGCAGCCCTTAATGTTGACAATTTGTCTGGTATTTCAAGGTCACGTTCTCTGTGAGCAGCTACGGAAAGATAACACTCCCAACACTCCCGTAACGAAGCTCTTTAAGAGCAAAGAGAGAGTCGTTCTAAAAGCTAAAAAGCTCTATGCCCGCATTCTCCACCAAAAAATCTGTCACGGGTTACTTAGATTTACCTATGCCCGTGACAGGGGAAGCCACCCCACGGCCCACCCCCGGGGCCCGGAAAGGAGGGGGAAAAGGGGAGTGGGATAAAACAGCGACAATCTAAGGAGGAAAAACTTATTTTACTAAATATGATATCGAAATACAAGATAACACAATATAATATAATTAAGGCTAACAAAATCGAACGAAACAGAGAGAGAGAGTCTCCGAAAACCGAGAGGCCTACTGTGAACTCTAGGCAACACGGCTGGAACGCTTCCCACTCTCCGAGAGGTTCGAGAGAAGAAGGAGGGCACTCCAGCCTGGGAACGAGATTATATAGAGTCCTGGTCCCGTGACTTATTGTTACTCCTGTTGTTCTCTGGGATATGTAGTCTTCTTCTGTGGACTGCACATTCAACAGAAGTATCCATACTTGACATGATGTTATGATGTGGAATACTGATAGCAAAATTACAAAATTACAAAAACCATGACAGGGTTATAAGCATTAGGGTTGCTAAGCATTGAGGTTTCAGAGCAATAAAATTTCTAAGCAATGAGGATTCTGCGCATTGAGGTTTTTAAGCAATGCATGGAGGATGCTAAGCATTGAGGTTCCTATGCAGTGAGGATTCTGAACTTTGAGGATTCTAAGCTAAGCAATGAGGATGCTAAGCAATGAGGATGCTAAGCAATGAGGATGCTAAGCATTGAGGTTTCTAAGCTAAGCATTGAGGATTCTAAGCATTGAGGTTTCTAAGATAAGCATTGAGGATGCGAAGCATTGAGGATTCTAACTATTGAGGATTCTAAGCAATGCATGGAGGATGCTAAGCATTGAGGATTCTAAGCATTGAGGATTCTAAGCTATGCATGGAGGATTCTAAGCATTGAGGATTCTAAGCATTGAGGATTCTAAGCCAAGCATTGAGTTTACTAATCTTTGAGGTTTCTAAGCATTAAGGCCTCTATGCATTGAGGTTTGCAAGCATTTGGGATGCTAAGCAATGAGGTTTCAAACAATAAAATTTCTCAGCATTGAGGTTTGTAAGCATTGAGGATTCTAAGCATTGAGGATTCTAAGCTAAGCATAGAGCATACTAAGGATTGAGGATGCTAAGCATTGCGGATTCTAAGCATTGAGGATTCTAAGCTATGCATTGAGGATTCTAAGCATTGAGGATTCTAAGCATTGAGGATTCTAAGCATTGAGGATTCTAATCTAGGCATTGAGGTTTCTAAGCACTGAGGATTCTAAGCATTGAGGATTCTAAGCATTGAGGTTTCTAAGCTAAGCATGGAGGATTCTAAGCATTGAGGATGCTAAGTATTGAAGATGCTAAGCATTGAGGATGCTAAGCATTGAGGATGCTAAGCATTGAGGATGCTAAGCATTGAGGATTCTAAGCATTGAGGATTCTAAGCATTGAGGATTCTAAGCTAGGCATTGAGGATTCTAAGCATTGAGGATTCTAAGCATTGAGGTTTCTAAGCAAAGCATTGAGGTTTCTAAGCATTGAGGATGCTAAGCATTGAGGATGCTAAGCATTGAGGATGCTAAGCATTGAGGATTCTAAGCATTGAGGATGCTAAGCATTGAGGATGCTAAGCATTGAGGATGGTAAGCATTGAGGATTCTAAGCTTTGAGGATGCTAAGCATTGAGGATGCTAAGCATTGAGGATGCTAAGCATTGAGGATTCTAAGCATTGAGGATTCTAAGCTATGTAATGAGGATGCTAAGCATTGAGGATTCTAAGTATTGAGGTTTCTATGCTAAGCATTGAGGATGGTAAGCATTGAGGATTCTAACTATTGAGGATTCTAAGCAATGCATGGAGGATTCTAAGCATTGAGGATTCTAAGCATTGAGGATTCTAAGCATTGAGGATTCTAAGCATTGAGGATGCTAAGGATTGAGGATGCTAAGCATTGAGGATGCTAAGCATTGAGGATGGTAAGCATTGAGGATGCTAAGCATTGAGGATGCTAAGCATAGAGCATACTAAGCATTGAGGATGCTAAGCATTGAGGATGCTAAGCATTGAGGATACTAAGCATTGAGGATTCTAAGATTTGAGGATGCTAAGCATTGAGGATTCTAAGCATTGAGGATTCTAAGCATTGAGGATTCTAAGCAGTGAGGATTCTAAGCATTGAGGTTTCTAAGGTAAGCATTGAGGATTCTAAGCATTGAGGATTCTAAGCATTGAGGTTTCTAAGCTAAGCATTGAGGATGCGAAGCATTAAGGATTCTAACTATTGCGGATTCTAAGCAATGCATGGAGGATGCTAAGCATTGAAGATTCTAAGCATTGAGGATTCTAAGCATTGAGGATTCTAAGGAAAGCATTCAGTTTTCTAATCTTTGAGGTTTCTAAGCATTAAGGTCTCTATGCATTGAGGTTTGTAAGCATTTGGGATGCTAAGCAATGAGGTTTCAAACAATAAAATTTCTCAGCATTGAGGATTCTAAGCATTGATGATTCTAAGCTAAGCATAGAGCATACTAAGGATTGAGGATGCTAATCAATGAGGTTTCTAAGCATTGGGCATTCTACGCGTTGAGGATGCTAAGCACTGAGGATTCTAAGTATTGAGGTTTCTAAGCATTAAGGACTCTGTGCATTGAGGTTTCTAAGCATTGAGGATCCTGAGCTTTGAGGATTCTAAGATATGCATTGAGGATGCTAAGGATTGAGGATGCTAAGCATTGAGGATGCTAAGAATTGAGGTTTCTAAGCTTAGCATTGAGGATTCTAAGCATTGAGGATTCTAAGCATTCAGGTTTCTAAGCAGTGAGGATTCTAAGCTAAGCACTGAGGATGCTAAGTATTGAGGTTTCTAAGCGTTAAGGACTCTGTGCATTGAGGTTTCTAAGCATTGAGGATTCTAAGCATTGAGGATGCTAAGCATTGAGGATGCTAAGCATTGAGGATTCTAAGCATTGAGGATTCTAAGTATTGAGGATTCTAAGCTAGGCATTGAGGATTCTAAGCATTGTGTTTTCTAAGCAAAGCATTCAGGTTTCTAAGCATTGAGGATGCTAAGCGTTGAGGATGCTAAGGATTGAGGATGCTAAGCATTGAGGATGCTAAGCAATGAGGATGCTAAGCATTGAGGATGCTAAGCATTGAGGATTCTAAGCATTGAGGATTCTAAGCTATGCATGGAGGATTCTAAGCATTGAGGATTCTAAGCATAGAGGATTCTAAGCCAAGCATTGAGTTTTCTAATCTTTGAGGTTTCTAAGCATTAAGGCCTCTATGCATTGAGGTTTGTAAGCATTTGGGATGCTAAGCAATGAGGTTTCAAACGATAAAATTTCTCAGCATTGAGGTTTGTAAGCATTGAGAATTCTAAGCATTGAGGATTCTAACCTAAGCATAGAGCATACTAAGGATTGAGGATGCTAAGCATTGAGGTTTCTAAGCATTGGGGATTCTACGCATTGAGGTTTCTAAGCAATGCTTTGAGGATGCTAAGCATTGAGGTTCCTAAGCAGTGAGGATTCTGAGCTTTGAGGATTCGAAGCTAAGCAATGAGGATGCTAAGCAATGAGGATGCTAAGCATTGAGGATTCTAAGCTATGTAATGGGGATGCTAAGCATTGAGGATGCTAAGCATTGAGGATTCTAAGCATTGAGGATTCTAAGCTAAGCATAGAGCATACTAAGGATTGAGGATGCTAAGCATTGAGGTTTATAAGCATTGGGGATTCTACGCATTGAGGATGCTAAGCACTGAGGATTATAAGCATTGAGGTTTCTAAGAAGTGAGGATTCTAAGCATTGAAGATTCTAAGCAGGGAGGATTCTAAGCTAAGCACTGAGGATGCAAAATATTGAGGTTTCTAAGAATTAAGGACTCTGTGCATTGAGGATTCTAAGCATTGAGGATTCAAAGCATTGAGGATTCTAAGCATTGAGGATACTAAGCATTGAGGATTCTAAGCTAGGCATTGTGGATGCTAAGCATTGAGGATGCTAAGCATTGAGGATGCTAAGCATTGAGGATTCTAAGCATTAAGGATGCTAAGCATTGAGGATTCTAAGCATTGAGGATTTTAAGCTAAGCATAGAGCACACTAAGGATTGAGGTTTCTAAGTATTGGGGATTCTACGCATTGAGGATGCTAAGCACTGAGGTTTCTAAGCATTGAGGTTTCTAAGCAGTGAGGATTCTAAGCTAAGCACTGAGGATGCTAAGTATTGAGTTTTCTAAGCATTAAGGACTCTGTTGCATTGAGGTTTCTAAGCATTGAGGATCCTGAGCTTTGAGGATTCTAAGCAAGGCATTGAGGATTCTAAGCATTGAGGATTCTAAGCATTGAGGTTTCTAAGCTGAGCATGGAGGATTCTAAGTATTGAGGATGCTAAGCACTGAGGAAGCTAAGCATTGAGGATGCTAAGCATTGAGGATGCTAAGCATTGAGGATTCTAAGCATTGAGGATTCTAAGTATTGAGGATTCTAAGCTAGGCATTGAGGATTCTAAGCATTGTGTTTTCTAAGCAAAGCATTCAGGTTTCTAAGCATTGAGGATGCTAAGCGTTGAGGATGCTAAGGATTGAGGATGCTAAGCATTGAGGATGCTAAGCAATGAGGATGCTAAGCATTGAGGATGCTAAGCATTGAGGATTCTAAGCATTGAGGATTCTAAGCTATGCATGGAGGATTCTAAGCATTGAGGATTCTAAGCATAGAGGATTCTAAGCCAAGCATTGAGTTTTCTAATCTTTGAGGTTTCTAAGCATTAAGGCCTCTATGCATTGAGGTTTGTAAGCATTTGGGATGCTAAGCAATGAGGTTTCAAACGATAAAATTTCTCAGCATTGAGGTTTGTAAGCATTGAGAATTCTAAGCATTGAGGATTCTAACCTAAGCATAGAGCATACTAAGGATTGAGGATGCTAAGCATTGAGGTTTCTAAGCATTGGGGATTCTACGCATTGAGGTTTCTAAGCAATGCTTTGAGGATGCTAAGCATTGAGGTTCCTAAGCAGTGAGGATTCTGAGCTTTGAGGATTCGAAGCTAAGCAATGAGGATGCTAAGCAATGAGGATGCTAAGCATTGAGGATTCTAAGCTATGTAATGGGGATGCTAAGCATTGAGGATGCTAAGCATTGAGGATTCTAAGCATTGAGGATTCTAAGCTAAGCATAGAGCATACTAAGGATTGAGGATGCTAAGCATTGAGGTTTATAAGCATTGGGGATTCTACGCATTGAGGATGCTAAGCACTGAGGATTATAAGCATTGAGGTTTCTAAGAAGTGAGGATTCTAAGCATTGAAGATTCTAAGCAGGGAGGATTCTAAGCTAAGCACTGAGGATGCAAAATATTGAGGTTTCTAAGAATTAAGGACTCTGTGCATTGAGGATTCTAAGCATTGAGGATTCAAAGCATTGAGGATTCTAAGCATTGAGGATACTAAGCATTGAGGATTCTAAGCTAGGCATTGTGGATGCTAAGCATTGAGGATGCTAAGCATTGAGGATGCTAAGCATTGAGGATTCTAAGCATTAAGGATGCTAAGCATTGAGGATTCTAAGCATTGAGGATTTTAAGCTAAGCATAGAGCACACTAAGGATTGAGGTTTCTAAGTATTGGGGATTCTACGCATTGAGGATGCTAAGCACTGAGGTTTCTAAGCATTGAGGTTTCTAAGCAGTGAGGATTCTAAGCTAAGCACTGAGGATGCTAAGTATTGAGTTTTCTAAGCATTAAGGACTCTGTTGCATTGAGGTTTCTAAGCATTGAGGATCCTGAGCTTTGAGGATTCTAAGCGAAGCATTGAGGATGCTAAGCATTAAGGACTCTGTGCATTGAGGATTCTAAGCATTGAGGATTCTCAGCATTGAGGATTCTAAGCATTGAGGTTTCTAAGCATTGAGGATTCTAAGCATTGAGGATTCTCAGCATTGAGGATTCTAAGCATTGAGGATTCTAAGCATTCAGGTTTCTAAGCAGTGAGGATTCTAAACTAAGCACTGAGTATGCTAAGTATTGAGGTTTCTAAGCATTAAGGACTCTGTGCATTGAGGATTCTAAGTATTGAGGATTCTAAGCATTGAGGATTCTAAGGATTGAGGATTCTATGCATTGAGGATGTTAACCATTGAGGATTCTATGCAGTGAGGTTTCTAAGCTAAGCATTGAGGATTCTAAGCATCTAGTAATCTAAGCATTGAGGATTCTAAGCATTCAGGTTTCTAAGCAGTGAGGATTCGACGCTAAGCACTGAGGATGCTAAGAATTGAGGTTTCTAAGCATTAAGGACTCTGTGCATTTAGGTTTCTAAGCATTGAGGATTCTAAGCACTGAGGCTTCTCAGCATTGAGGATTCTAAGCTAGGCATTATGGTTTCCAAGCATTGAGGATGCTAAGCATTTGGATGCTAAGCAATGAGGTTTCAAACTATAAAATTTCTCAGCATTGAGGTTTGTAATCATTGAGGATTCTAAGCATTGAGGATTCTAAGCTAAGCATAGAGCATACTAAGGATTGAGGATGCTAAGCATTGAGGTTTCTAAGGATTGGGTATTCTACGCATTGAGGATGCTAAGCACTGAGGATTCTAAGCATTGAGGTTTCTAAGCAGTGAGGATTCTAAGCTAAGCACTGAGGATGCGAAGTATTGAGGTTTCTAAGCATTAAGGACTCTGTGCATTGAGGTTTCTAAGCATTGAGGATCCTGAGCTTTGAGGATTCTAAGCTATGCATTGAGGATGCTAAGCATTGAGGATGCTAAGCATTGAGGATTGTAAGCATTGAGGATGTTAAGCATTGAGGATGTTAAGCATTGAGGATTCTAAGCTTTGAGGTTTCTAAGCTAAGCATTGAGGATTCTAAGCATCGAGGAATCTAAGCATTGAGGATTCTAAGCATTCAGGTTTCTAAGCAGTGAGGATTCTACGCTAAGCACTGAGGATGCTAAGTATTGACGTTTCTAAGCATTAAGGACTCTGTGCATTGAGGTTTCTAAGCATTGAGGATTCTAAGCATTGAGGATTCTAAGCATTGAGGATTCTAAGCTAAGCATTGAGGATTCTAAGCTAGGCATTGAGGATTCTAAGCATTGAGGATTCTAAGCATTGAGGATTCTAAGCATTGAGGATGCTAAGCATTGAGGATGCTAATCATTGAGGATGCTAAGCATTGAGGATTCTAAGCATTGAGGATTCTACGCCAAGCATTGAGTTTTCTAATCTTTGAGGTTTCTAAACATTAAGGCCTCTATGCACTGAGGGTTGTAAGCATTAGGGATGCTAAGAATTGAGGTTTCAGAGCAATAAAATTTCTAAGCAATGAGGATTCTACGCATTGAGGTTTCTAAACAATGCATGGAGGATGCTAAGCATTGAGGTTCCTAAGCAGTGAGGATTCTGAGCTTTGAGGATTCGAAGCTCAGCAATGAGGATGCTAAGCAATGAGGATGCTAAGCAATGAGGACTCTAAGCATTGAGGATTCTAAGCTATGCATGGAGGATGCAAAGCATTGAGGATTCTAAGCATTGAGGATGCTAAGCATTGAGGATTCTAAGCATTGAGGATTCTAGGCTATGCATGGAGGATGCTAAGCATTGAGGATTCTCCGCGTTGAGGATGCTAAGCACTGAGGATTCTAAGCATTGAGGTTTCTAAGCAGTGAGGATTCTAAGCTAAGCAATGAGGATGCTAAGTATTGAGGTTTCTAAGCATTAAGAACTCTGTGCATTGAGGATTCTAAGCATTGAGGATACTGAGCTTTGAGGATGCTAAGCATTGAGAATGCTAAGCATTGAGGATGCTAAGCATTGAGGATGCTAAGCATTGAGAATGCTAAGCATTGAGGATTCTAAGCATTGAAGATTCTAAGCTATGCATTGAGGTTTCTAAGCATTGAGGATTCTAAGAATTGAGGATTCTAAGGTAAGCACTGAGGATGCTAAGTATTGAGGTTTCTAAGAATTAAGGACTCTGTGCATTGAGGTTTCTAAGCATTGAGGATACTAAGCATTGAGGATTCTAAGCATTGAGGATTCCAAGCATTGAGGATGATAAGCATTGAGGATTCTAAGCATTGAGGATTCTAAGCTATGTAATGAGGATGCTAAGCATTGAGGATGCTAAGGATTGAGGATTCTATGCATTGAGGATTCTAAACATTGAGGATTCTAAGCCAAGCATTGAGTTTTCTAATCTTTGCTGTTTCTAAACATTAAGGCCTCTATGCACTGAGGTTTGTAAGCATTAGGGATGCTAAGCATTGAGGTTTCAGAGCAATAAAATTTCTAAGCAATGAGGATTCTACGCATTGAGGTTTCTAAGCAATGCATGGAGGATGCTAAGCATTGAGGTTCCTAAGCAGTGAGGATTCTGAGCTTTGAGGATTAGAAGCTAAGCAATGAGGATGCTAAGCATTGAGGATGCTAAGCATTGAGGATTCTAAGCTATGTAATGGGGATACAAAGCATTGAGGATGCTAAGCATTGAGGATTCTAAGCATTGAGGATTCTAAGCTAAGCATAGAGCATACTAAGGATTGAGGATGCTAAGCATTGAGGTTTCTAAGCACTGGGGATTCTACGCATTGAGGATGCTAAGCACTGAGGATTATAAGCATTGAGGTTTCAAAGCAGTGAGGATTCTATGCTAAGCAGCGAGGTTGCTAAATATTGAGGTTTCTAAGCATTAAGGACTCTGTGCATTGAGGTTTCTAAGCAATGAGGATGCTAAGCATTTAGGATGCTAAGCATTGAGGATTCTAAGCATTGAGGATTCTAAGCATTGTGGATTCTAAGCATTGAGGATTCTAAGCATTGAGGTTTCTAAGCTAAGCATTGAGGATTCTAGGCATTGAGGATGCTAAGCATTGAGGATGCTAAGCATTGAGGATTCCAAACATTGAGGATTCTAAGCATTGAGGATTCTAAGCTAAGCATTGAGGATGCTAAGTATTGAGGTTTCTAAGCATTAAGGACTCTGTGCATTGAGGTTTCTAAGCATTGAGGATTCTAAGCTAAGCATTGAGGATTCTAAGCATTCAGGTTTCTAAGCAGTGAGGATTCTAAGCTAAGCATTGAGGATGCTAAGTATTGAGGTTTCTAAGCATTAAGGACTCTGTGCATTGAGGTTTCTAAGCATTGAGGATTCTAAGCATTGAATTTTCTAAGCTAAGCATTGAGGATGCTAATCATTGAGGATTCTAAGCATTGAGGATTCTAAGCATTGAGGATTCTATGCATTGAGGATTCTAATCTAGGCATTGAGGATTCTAAGCATTGAGGATTCTAAGCATTGAGGATTCTAAGCATTGAGGTTTCTAAGCTAAGCATTGAGGATTCTAAGCATTGAGGATGCTAAGCATTGAGGATGCTAAGCATTGAGGATGCTAAGCATTGAGGATTCTAAGCATTGAGGATTCTAAGCATTGAGGATTCTAAGCATTGAGGTTTCTAAGCAAAGCATTGAGGTTTCTAAGCATTGAGGATGCTAAGCATTGAGGATGCTAAGCATTGAGGATGCTAAGCATTGAGGATGCTAAGCTTTGAGGATGCTAAGCATTGAGGATTCTAAGCACTGAGGATGCTAAGCATTGAGGATTCTAAGCATTGAGGATGCTAAGCATTGAGGATGCTAAGCATTGAGGATTCTAAGCATTGAGGATTCTAAGCTATGTAATGAGGATGCTAAGCACTGAGGATTCTAAGTATTGAGGTTTCTAAGCTAAGCATTGAGGACGCGAAGCATTGAGGATTCTAAGCATTGAGGATTCTAAGCATTGAGGATTCTAATCTAGGCATTGAGGATTCTAATCTAGGCATTGAGGATTCTAAGCATTGAGGATTCTAAGCGTTGAGGATTCTAAGCATTGAGGTTTCTAAGCAAAGCATTGAGGATTCTAAGCATTGAGGATTCTAAGATTTGAGGATGCTAAGCATTGAGGATTCTAAGCATTGAGGATGCTAAGCATTGAGGATTCTAAGCATTGAGGATGCTAAGCATTGAGTATTCTAAGCATTGAGGATGATAAGCTTTGAGGATTCTAAGCATTGAGGATTCTAAGCATTGAGGATTCTAAGCATTGAGGATTCTTAGCCAAGCATTGAGTTTTCTAATCTTTGAGGTTTCTAAACATTAAGGCCTCTATGCAATGAGGTTTGTAAGCATTAGGGTTGCTAAGCATTGAGGTTTCAGAGCAATAAAATTTCTAAGCAATGAGGATTCTAAGCATTTAGGTTTCTAAGCAATGCATGGAGGATGCTAAGCATTGAGGTTCCTAAGCAGTGAGGATTCTGAGCTTTGAGGATTCTAAGCTAAGTAATGAGGATGCTAAGCAATGAGTATGCTAAGCATTGAGGATGCTAAGCATTGAGGATTCTAAGCATTGAGGATTCTAAGCATTGAGGTTTCTAAGCAAAGCATAGAGGATGGTAAGCATTGAGGATGCTAAGCATTGAAGATGCTAAGCATTGAGGATGCTAAGCTTTGAGGATGCTAAGCATTGAGGATTCTAAGCATTGAGGATGCTAAGCATTGAGGATTCTAAGCATTGAGGATGCTAAGCATTGAGGATTCTAAGCATTGAGGATGCTAAGCATTGAGGATGCTAAGCATTGAGGATTCTAAGCATTGAGGATTCTAAGATATGTAATGAGGATGCTAAGCATTGAGGATTCTAAGTATTGAGGTTTCTAAGCTAAGCATTGAGGACGCGAAGCATTGAGGATTCTAACTATTGAGGATTCTAAGCAATGCATGGAGGATTCTAAGCATTGAGGATTCTAAGCGTTGAGGATTCTAAGCATTGAGGTTTCTAAGCAAAGCATTGAGGATTCTAAGCATTGAGGATTCTAAGATTTGAGGATGCTAAGCATTGAGGATGCTAAGCATTGAGGATGCTAAGCATTGAGGATGCCAAGCATTGAGGATGCTAAGCATTGAGGATTCTAAGCATTGAGGATTCTAAGCATTGAGGATTCTAAGCATTGAGATTTCTAAGCTTAGCATTGAGGATTCTAATCATTGAGGATTCTAAGCATTCAGGTTTCTAAGCAGTGAGGATTCTAAGCTAAGCACTGAGGATGCTAAGTATTGAGGTTTCTAAGCATTAAGGACTCTGTGCATTGAGGATTCTAAGCATTGAGGATTCTAAGCATTGAGGATTCTAATCTAGGCATTGTGGATGCTAAGCATTGAGGATGCTAAGCATTGAGGATGCTAAGCATTGAGGATTCTAAGCATTGAGGATTCTAAGCTAAGCATAGAGCATACTAAGGATTGAGGTTTCTAAGTATTGGGGATTCTACGCGTTGAGGATGATGCATTGTCCCGGATGATTGGAGGAAGGGTCACGTCACTCCCATTTACAAGATGGGGAGCAGGGACGACCCGGGTAACTGCAGGCCGGTGAGTCTCACCTCTGTGCCTGGGAAGATTATGGAACAGATCCTCCTGGACAACATGCTTGATCACATAAAGAACAAGCATGTGATCCGAGACAGCCAGCATGGCTTCACCAGGGGAAGGTCATGCTTAACTAATCTTGTGGCCTTCTATGATGGAGTGACGGCGTTGGTGGATGAAGGGAAGGCGACCGATGTCATTTACCTGGACCTGAGCAAGGCCTTTGACATGGTCCCCCATCACATCCTCATCTCCAAATTGGAGGGAGGTGGATTTGATGGGTGGACAACTAGATGGATAAGCAATTGGTTGAAAGGCCGCAGACAGAGGGTGGTGGTCAATGGCTCTATGTCCAGGTGGAGGCCAGTAACGAGCGGCGTCCCTCAAGGGTCTGTCTTGGGACCGGTGCTCTTTAACATCTTTATTAATGACATCGATGAGGGAATGGAGTGCACCCTCAGCAAGTTTGCTGATGACACCAAGCTGAGTGGTGCAGTCGATACGGTGGAGGGAACGGATGCCATTCAGAGGGACCTTGACAGGCTGGAAAGCTGGGCTCGGGTGAACCTAATGAGGTTCAACACGGCAAAGTGCAAGGTTTTGCAGGCACCTGTGCAGGCTGGGAGGAGTTGTCCTTGAGAGCAGCTCGGCAGAGAAAGACCTGGGGGTCCTGATGGATGAGAAACTTAACATGAGCCAGCAGTGCGCTCTGGCAGCCCGGAAAGCAAATGGGATCCTGGGCTCCATCAGGAGAGGGGTGGTCAGCAGGGATAGGGAGGTGATTGTCCCTCTCTACTCTGCTCTTGTGAGGCCCCATCTGGAGTACTGTGTCCAGGTGTGGAGCCCTCAGTACAAAAAAGATATGGAGATTTTGGAAAGGGTCCAGAGGAGGGCCACAAAGATGATCAGGGGGCTGGAGCACCTCCCCTATGAGGACAGGCTGAGGGAGTTGGGTTTGTTCCGCCTGGAGAAGAGAAGGTTGCGAGGTGACCTCATTGCAGCCTTTCAATACCTGAAGGGAACTTACTCCCAGGTGGGGAGTAAACTCTTCGAAAAGGCTGATAATAGCAGGACTAGGGGAAATGGTTTTAAGTTGAAGGAGGGAAGATTTAGGTTGGATGTTAGGGGAAAGTTCTTTACTAGAAGGGTGGTTAGGTCCTGGAACAGGCTGCCCAGTGAGGTTGTGGATGCCCCATCCTTGGAGGTGTTCAAGACCAGGTTGGACAGGGCCCTGGGCAACCTGATCTAGTAAATGTGTATGTTTGGTGGCCCTGCTAGGCAGGGGGGTTGGAACTACATGATCCTTGAGGTCCCTTCGAACCCGGGTAATTCTGTGATTCTGTGATCTAAGCAATGAGGTTGCAAACAATAAAATTTCTCAGCATTGAGGTTTGTAAGCATTGAGGATTCTAAGCATTGAGGATTCTAAGCTAAGCATAGAGCATACTAAGGATCGAGGATGCTAAGCATTGAAGTTTCTAAGTATTGGGGATTCTACGCGTTGAGGATGCTAAGCACTGAGGATTCTAAGCATTGAGGTTTCTAAGCAGTGAGGATTCTAAGCTAAGCACTGAGGATGCTAAGTATTGAGGTTTCTAAGCATTAAGGACTCTGTGCATTGAGGTTTCTAAGCATTGAGGATTCTAAGCATTGAGGATTCTAAGCATTGAGGATTCTAAGCATTGAGGATGCTAAGCATTGAGGATGCTAAGCATTGAGGATTCTAAGCATTGAGGATTCTAAACATTGAGGATTCTAAGCATTGAGGATTCTAAGCCAAGCATTGAGTTTTCTTATCTTTGAGGTTTCTAAACATTAAGGCCTCTATGCACTGAGGTTTGTAAGCATTAGGGATGCTAAGCATTGAGGTTACAGAGCAATAAAATTTCTAAGCAATGAGGATTCTACGCATTGAGGTTTCTAACCAATGCATTGAGGATGCTAAGCATTGAGGATCCTAAGCAGTGAGGATTCTGAGCTTTGAGGATTCGAAGCTAAGCAATGAGGATGCTAAGCAATGAGGATGCTAAGCATTGAGGATTCTAAGCTATGTAATTGGGAAGCTAAGCATTGAGGATGCTAAGCATTGAGGATTCTAAGCATTGAGGATTCTAAGCTAAGCATAGAGCATACTAAGGATTGAGGATGCTAAGCATTGAGGTTTCTAAGCATTGGGGATTCTACGCATTGAGGATGCTAAGCACTGAGGATTATAAGCATTGAGGTTTCTAAGCAGTGAGGATTCTAAGCATTGAAGTTTCTAAGCAGAGAGGATTCTAAGCTAAGCACTGAGGATGCTAAGTATTAAGGTTTCTAAGAATTAAGGACTCTGTGCATTGAGGATTCTAAGCATTGAGGATTCAAAGCATTGAGGATTCTAAGCATTGAGGATTCTAAGCATTGAGGATTCTAAGCTAGGCATTGTGGATGCTAAGCATTGAGGATGCTAAGCATTGAGGATGCTAAGCATTGAGGATTCTAAGCATTGAGGATTCTAAGCTAAGCATAGAGCATACTAAGGATTGAGGTTTCTAAGTATTGGGGATTCTACGCATTGAGGATGCTAAGCATTGAGGATTCTAAGCATTGAGGTTTCTAAGTAGTGAGGATTCTAAGCTAAGCACTGAGGATGCTAAGTATTGAGTTTTCTAAGCATTAAGGACTCTGTGCATTGAGGTTTCTAAGCATTGAGGATCCTGAGCTTTGAGGATTCTAAGCGAAGCATTGAGGATGCTAAGCATTAAGGACTCTGTGCATTGAGGATTCTAAGCATTCAGGTTTCTAAGCAGTGAAGATTCTAAGCTAATCACTGAGGATGCTAAGTATTGAGGTTTCTAAGCATTAAGGATTCTGTGCATTGAACATTCTAAGCATTGAGGATTCTAAGCATTGAGCATTCTATGCATTGAGGATGTTAAGCATTGAGGATTCTAAGCATTGAGGTTTCTAAGCTAAGCATTGAGGATTCTAAGCATTCAGGTTTCTAAGCAGTGAGGATTCTACGCTAAGCACTGAGGATGCTAAGTATTGAGGTTTCTAAGCATTAAGGACTGTGTGCATTGAGGTTTCTAAGCATTGAGGATTCTAAGCATTGAGGATTCTCAGCATTGAGGATTCTAAGCTAGGCATTGTGGATTCTAAGCATTGAGGATTCTAAGCGTTGAGGATGCTAAGCGTTGAGGATTCTAAGCATTGAGGATGCTAAGCATTGGGGATGCTAAGTATTGAGGATGCTAAGCATTGTGGATTCTATGCATTGAGGATTCTAAGCATTGAGGATGCTAAGCGTTGAGGATGCTAAGCGTTGAGGATTCTAAGCATTGAGGATTCTAAGCATTGAGGATGATAAGCATTGAGGATGCTAAGCATTGAGGATTCTAAGCATTGAGGATTCTAAGCAATGAGGATGCTAAGCTAAGCATAGAGCATACTAAGGATTGAGGATGCTAAGCATTGAGGTTTCTAAGCATTGTGGATTCTAAGCGTTGAGGATGCTAAGCACTGAGGATTATAAGCATTGAGGTTTCTAAGCAGTGAGGATTCTATGCTAAGCACTGAGAATGCTAAGTATTGAGGTTTCTAAGCATTAAGGACTCTATGCATTGAGGTTTGTAAGCATTGAGGATTCTAAGCATCGAGGAATCTAAGCATTGAGGATTCTAAGCATTCAGGTTTCTAAGCAGTGAGGATTCTACGCTAAGCACTGAGGATGCTAAGTATTGAGGTTTCTAAGCATTAAGGACTCTGTGCATTGAGGTTTCTAAGCATTGAGGATTCTAAGCATTGAGGATTCTCAGCATTGAGGATTCTAAGCTAGGCATTGTGGATTCTAAGCATTGAGGTTTCTAAGCATTGAGGATGCTATGCATTGAGGATTCTAAGCATTGAGGATTCTAAGCATTGAGGATTCTAAGCATTGAGGATTCTAAGCATTGAGGTTTCTAAGCATTGAGGATTCTAAGCATTGAGGATGCTAAGCATTGAGGATTCTAAGCATTGAGAATGCTGTGCACTGAGGATTCTAAGCATTGAGGTTTCTAAGCAAAGGATTCTATGCTAAGCACTGTGGATGCTAAGTATTGAGGTTTCTAAGCATTAAGGACTCTGTGCATTGAGGTTTCTAAGCATTGAGGATCCTGAGCTTTGAGGATTCTAAGCTATGCATTGAGGATGCTAAGCATTGAGGATTCTAAGCATTGAGGATTCTAAGCATTGAGGATTCTAAGCATTGAGGTTTCTAAGCAGTGAGGATTCTAAGCTAAGCACTGAGGATGCTAAGTATTGAGGTTTCTGAGCATTAATGACTCTGTGCATTGAGGTTTCTAAGCATTAAGGACTCTGTGCATTGAGGTTTCTAAGCTAAGCATTGAGGATGCTAAGCATTGAGGATTCTAAGCATTGAGGATTCTAAGCATTGAGGATTCTAAGCATGGAGGATACAAAGCATTGAGGATGCCAAGCATTGAGGATGCTAAGCATTGAGGATGCTAAGCATTGAGGATTCTAAGCATTGAGGATTCTAAGCATTGAGGATTCTAAGCATTGAGGATTCTAAGCATTGAGGCTTCTAAGCTAAGCATTGAGGATTCTAAGCATTGCGGATTCTAAGCATTCAGGTTTCTAAGCAGTGAGGATTCTAAGCAAAGCACTGAGGATGCTAAGTATTGAGGTTTCTAAGCATTAAGGACTCTGTGCATTGAGGTTTCTAAGCATTGAGGATCCTGAGCTTTGAGGATTCTAAGATATGCATTGAGGATGCTAAGGATTGAGGTTTCTGAGCTTAGCATTGAGGATTCTAATCATTGAGGATTCTAAGCATTGAGGATTCTCAGCATTGAGGATTCTAAGCATTGAGGATTCTAAGCATTGAGGATGCTAAGTATTGAGGATGCCAAGCATTGAGGATGCTAAGCATTGAGGATTCTAAGCATTGAGGATTCTAAGCATTGAGGATTCTAAGCATTGAGGATTCTAAGCATTGAGGTTTCAAAGCATTGAGGATTCTAAGCCAAGCATTGAGTTTTCTAATCTTTGAGGTTTCTAAGCATTAAGGCCTCTATGCATTGAGGTTTGTAAGGATTAGGGATGCTAAGCAATGAGGTTTCAAACAATAAAATTTCTCAGCATTGAGGTTTGTAAGCATTGAGGATTCTAAGCATTGAGGATTCTAAGCTAAGCATAGAGCATACTAAGGATTGAGGATGCTAAGCATTGAGGTTTCGAAGCATTGGGGATTCTACGCGTTGAGGATGCTAAGCACTGAGGATTCTAAGCATTGAGGTTTCTAAGCAGTGAGGATTCTAAGCTAAGCACTGAGGATGCTAATTATTGAGGTTTCTAAGCATTAAGGACTCTGTGCATTGAGGTTTCTAAGCAATGAGGATGCTAAGCATTGAGGATTCTGAGCATTGAGGATGCTAAGCATTGAGGCTGTTAAGCATTGAGGATGTTAAGCATTGAGTTTTCTAAGCTAAGCATTGAGGATGCTAAGCATTGAGGATTCTAAGCATTGAGGATTCTAACCATTGAGGATTCTAACCATTGAGGATTCTAAGCATTGAGGATTCTAAGCTATGCATTGAGGATTCTAAACATTGAGGATGTTAAGCATTGAGAATTCTAAGCATTGAGGTTTCTAAGCTAAGCATTGATGATTCTAAGCATTGAGGATTCTAAGCATTCAGGTTTCTAAGCAGTGAGGATTCTAAGCTAAGCATTGAGGATGCTAAGTATTGAGGTTTCTAAGCATTAAGATCTCTGTGCATTGAGGTTTCTAAGCATTGAGGATTCTAAGCATTGAGTTTTCTAAGCTAAGCATTGAGGATTCTAAGCATTGAGGATTCTAAGCATTGAGGATTCTAAGCATTGAGGATTCTAATCTAGGCATTGAGGATTCTAAGAATTGAGGATTCTAAGCATTGAGGATTCTAAGCATTGAGGTTTCTAAGCTAAGCATTGAGGATTCTAAACATTGAGGATGCTAAGCATTGAGGATGCTAAGCATTGAGGATGCTAAGCATTGAAGATTCTAAGCATTGAGGATTCTAAGCATTGAGGATTCTAAGCATTGAGGTTTCTAAGCAAAGCATTGAGGATGCTAAGCATTGAGGATGCTAAGCATTGAGGATGTTAAGCATTGAGGATGCTAAGCTTTGAGGATGCTAAGCATTGAGGATTCTAAGCATTGAGGATGCTAAGCATTGAGGATTCTAAGCTATGTAATGAGGATGCTAAGCATTGAGGATTCTAAGTATTGAGGTTTCTAAGCTAAGCATTGAGGACGCGAAGCATTGAGGATTCTAATCATTGAGGATTCTAAGCAATGCATGGAGGATTCTAAGCATTGAGGATTCTAAGCGTTGAGGATTCTAAGCATTGAGGTTTCTAAGCAAAGCATTGAGGATTCTAAGCATTGAGGATTCTAAGCATTGAGGATGCTAAGCATTGAGGATGCTAAGCATTGAGGATTCCAAGATTTGAGGACGCTAAGCATTGAGGATTCTAAGCATTGAGGATGCTAAGCATTGAGGATGCTAAGCATTGAGGATTCTAAGCATTGAGGATTCTAAGCATTGAGGATGCTAAGCATTGAGGATTCTAAGCATTGAGGATGCTAAGCATTGAGGATTCTAAGCATTGAGGATTCTAAGCATTGAGGATTCTAAGCCAAGCACTGAGTTTTCTTATCTTTGTTGTTTCTAAACATTAAGGCCTCTATGCAATGAGGTTTGTAAGCATTAGGGTTGCTAAGCATTGAGGTTTCAGAGCAATAAAATTTCTAAGCAATTAGGATTCTGCGCATTGAGGTTTCTAAGCAATGCATGGAGGATGCTAAGCATTGAGGTTCCTAAGCAGTGAGGATTCTGAGCTTTGAGGATTCTAAGCTAAGCAATGAGGATGCTAAGCAATGAGGATGCTAAGCATTGAGGATGCTAAGCATTGAGGATGCCAGGCATTGAGGATTCTAAGCATTGATGTTTCTAAGCTAAGCATTGAGGATGCGAAGCATTGAGGATTCTAACTAGTGAGGATTCTAAGCAATGCATGGAGGATGCTAAGCATTGAGGATTCTAAACTATGCATGGAGGATTCTAAGCATTGAGGATTCTAAGCATTGAGGATTCTAAGCCAAGCGTTGAGTTTTCTAATCTTTGAGGTTTCTAAGCATTAAGGTCTCTATGCATTGAGGTTTGTAAGCATTTGGGATGCTAAGCAATGAGGTTTCAAGCAATAAAATTTCTCAGCATTGAGGTTTGTAAGCATTGAGGATTCTAAGCATTGAGGATTCTAAGCTAAGCATAGAGCATACTAAGGATTGAGGATGCTAAGCATTGAGGTTTCGAAGCATTGGGGATTCTACGCGTTGAGGATGCTAAGCACTGAGGATTCTAAGCATTGAGGTTTCTAAGCAGTGAGGATTCTAAGATAAGCACTGAGGATGCTAAGTATTGAGGTTTCTAAGCATTAAGGACTCTGTGCATTGAGGTTTCTAAGCAATGAGGATGCTAAGCATTGAGGATTCTAAGCATTGAGGATTCTAACCATTGAGGATTCTAAGCATTGAGGATTCTAAGCATTGAGGATTCTAAGCATTGAGGTTTCTAAGCTAAGCATTGAGGATTCTAGGCATTGAGGATGCTAAGCATTGAGGATTCTAAGCATTGAGGATTCTAAGCTATGCATTGAGGATTCTAAACATTGAGGATGTTAAGCATTGAGAATTCTAAGCATTGAGGTTTCTAAGCTAAGCATTGAGGATTCTAAGCATTGAGGATTCTAAGCATTCAGGATTCTAAGCAGTGAGGATTCTAAGCTAAGCATTGAGGATGCTAAGTATTGAGGTTTCTAAGCATTAAGGACTCTGTGCATTGAGGTTTCTAAGCATTGAGGATTCTAAGCATTGAGTTTTCTAAGCTAAGCATTGAGGATGCTAAGCATTGAGGATTCTAAGCATTGAGGATTCTAAGCATTGAGGATTCTAATCTAGGCATTGAGGATTCTAAGCATTGAGGATTCTAAGCATTGAGGATTCTAAGCATTGAGGTTTCTAAGCTAAGCATTGAGGATGCTAAGCATTGAGGATGCTAAGCTTTGAGGATGCTAAGCATTGAGGATTCTAAGCATTGAGGATGCTAAGCATTGAGGATTCTAAGCTATGTAATGAGGATGCTAAGCATTGAGGATTCTAAGTATTGAGGTTTCTAAGCTAAGCATTGAGGACGCGAAGCATTGAGGACTCTAATCATTGATGATTCTAAGCAATTCATGGAGGATTCTAAGCATTGAGGATTCTAAGCGTTGAGGATTCTAAGCATTGAGGTTTCTAAGCAAAGCATTGAGGATTCTAAGCATTGAGGATTCTAAGCATTGAGGATGCTAAGCATTGAGGATGCTAAGCATTGAGGATTCTAAGCATTGAGGATTCTAAGCATTGAGGATGCTAAGCATTGAGGATTCTAAGCATTGAGGATGCTAAGCATTGAGGATTCTAAACTATGCATGGAGGATTCTAAGCATTGAGGATTCTAAGCATTGAGGATTCTAAGCCAAGCGTTGAGTTTTCTAATCTTTGAGGTTTCTAAGCATTAAGGTCTCTATGCATTGAGGTTTGTAAGCATTTGGGATGCTAAGCAATGAGGTTTCAAGCAATAAAATTTCTCAGCATTGAGGTTTGTAAGCATTGAGGATTCTAAGCATTGAGGATTCTAAGCTAAGCATAGAGCATACTAAGGATTGAGGATGCTAAGCATTGAGGTTTCTAAGCATTGGGGATTCTACGCGTTGAGGATGCTAAGCACTGAGGATTCTAAGCATTGAGGATTCTAAGCATTGAGGATTCTAAGCATTGAGGTTTCTAAACAATGCATGGAGGATGCTAAGCATTGAGGTTCCTAAGCAGTGAGGATTCTGAGCTTTGAGGATTCGAAGCTCAGCAATGAGGATGCTAAGCAATGAGGATGCTAAGCAATGAGGACTCTAAGCATTGAGGATTCTAAGCTATGCATGGAGGATGCTAAGCATTGAGGATTCTAAGCATTGAGGATGCTAAGCATTGAGGATTCTAAGCATTGAGGATTCTAAGCTATGCATGGAGGATGCTAAGCATTGAGGATTCTACGCGTTGAGGATGCTAAGCACTGAGGATTCTAAGCATTGAGGTTTCTAAGCAGTGAGGATTCTAAGCTAAGCACTGAGGATGCTACGTATTGAGGTTTCTAAGCATTAAGGACTCTGTGCATTGAGGTTTCTAAGCATTGAGGATCCTGAGCTTTGAGGATTCTAAGATATGCATTGAGGATGCTAAGCATTGAGGCTGTTAAGCATTGAGCATTCTAAGTATTGAGTTTTCTGAGCTAAGCATTGAGGATTCTAAGCATTGAGGATTCTAAGCATTGAGGATGCTAAGCATTGAGGATGCTAAGCATTGAGGATTCTAAGCATTGGGGATGCTAAGCATTGAGGATTCTAAGCATTGAGGAATCTAAGCATTGAGGATTCTAATCTAGGCATTGAGGATTCTAAGCATTGAGGATTTTAAGCATTGAGGTTTCTAAGCAAAGCATTGAGGATTCTAAGCATTGAGGATTCTACGCATTGAGGATGCTAAGCATTGAGGATTCTAGGCATTGACGATGCTAAGCATTGAGGATGCTAAGCATTGAGGATGCTAAGCATTGAGGATTCTAAGCCAAGCATTGAGTTTTCTGATCTTTGTTGTTTCTAAACATTAAGCCCTCTATGCAATGAGGTTTGTAAGCATTATGGTTGCTAAGCATTGAGGTTTCAGAGCAATAAAATTTCTAAGCAATGAGGATTCTGCGCATTGAGGTTTCTAAGCAATGCATGGAGGATGCTAAGCATTGAGGTTCCTATGCAGTGAGGATTCTGAGCTTTGAGGATTCTAAGCTAAGCAATGAGGATGCTATGCAATGAGGATGCTAAGCATTGAGGATGCTAAGCATTGAGGATGCTAAGCATTGAGGATTCTAAGCATTGAGGTTTCTAAACAAAGCATTGAGGATGCGAAGCATTGAGGATTCTAACTATTGAGGATTCTAAGCAATGCATTGAGGATGCTAAGCATTGAGGATTCTAAGCATTGAGGATTCTAAGCTATGCATGGAGGATTCTAAGAATTGAGGATTCTAAGCATTGAGGATTCTAAGCCATGGATTGAGTGTTCTAATCTTTGAGGTTTCTAAGCATTAAGGCCTCTATGCATTGAGGTTTGTAAGCATTTGGGATGCTAAACAATGAGGTTTCAAACAATAAAATTTCTCAGCATTGAGGTTTGTATGCATTGAGGATTCTAAGCATTGAGGATTCTAAGCTAAGCAAAGAGCATACTAAGGATTGAGGATGCTAAGCATTGAGGATTCTAAGCATTGAGGATTCTAAGCCATGCACTGAGGATTCTAAACATAGAGGATGTTAAGCATTGAGGATTCTAAGCATTGAGTTTTCTAAGCTATGCATTGAAGATGCTATGCATTGAGGATGCTATGCATTGAGGATGCTAAGCATTGAGGATTCTAAGCATTGAGGATTCTAAGCACTGAGGATTCTAAGCATTGAGGATTCTAAGCATTGAGGATTCTAATCTAGGTATTGAGGATTCTAAGCATTGAGGATTCTAAGCATTGAGGATTCTAAGACATGAGGTTTCTAAGCTAAGCATGGAGGATTCTAAGCATTGAGGATGCTAAGCATTGAGGATGCTAAGCATTGAGGATTCTAAGCATTGAGGATTCTAAGCATTGAGGTTTCTAAGCAAAGCCTTGAGGATGCTAAGCATTGAGGATGCTAAGTATTGAGGATGGTAAGCATTGAGGATGCTAAGCATTGAGGATGCTAAGCATTGAGGATGCTAAGCATTGAGGATGCTATGCATTGAGGATGCTAAGCATTGAGGATTCTAAGCATTGAGGATTATAAGCATTGAGGATGCTAAGCATTGAGGATTCTAAGTATTGAGGTTTCTAAGCTAAGCATTGAGGATGCGAAGCATTGAGTATTCTATCTATTGAGGATTCTAAGCTAGGCATTGAGGATTCTAAACATTGAGGATTCTACGCATTGAGGATGCGAAGCACTGAGGATTCTAAGCATTGAGGATTCTAAGCTATGCATTGAGGATTCTAAACATTGAGGATGTTATGCATTGAGGATTCTAAGCATTGAGTTTTCTAAGCAATGCATTGAAGATGCTATGCATTGAGGATGCCATGCATTGAGGATGCTAAGTTTGAGGATTCTAAGCATTGAGGATTCTAAGCACTGAGGATTCTAAGCATTGAGGATTCTAAGCATTGAGGATTCTAATCTAGGCATTGAGGATTCTAAGCATTGACGATTCTAAGCATTGACGATTCTAAGCATTGAGGTTTCTAAGCTAAGCATGGAGGATTCTAAGCATTGAGGATGCTAAGCATTGAGGATGCTAAGCATTGAGGATTCTAAGCATTGATGATTCTAAGTATTGAGGATTCTAAGCTAGGCATTGAGGATTCTAAGCATTGAGGATTCTAAGCATTGAGGTTTCTAAGCAAAGCATTGAGTATGCTAAGCATTGAGGATGCTAAGCATTGAGGATGCTAAGCATTGAGGATGGTAAGCATTGAGGATGGTAAGCATTGAGGATGCTAAGCATTGAGGATGCTAAGCATTGAGGATGCTATGCATTGAGCATGCTAAGCATTTAGGATTCTAAGCATTGAGGATTCTAAGCATTGAGGATGCTAAGCATTGAGGATGCGAAGCATTGAGTATTCTAACTATTGAGGATTCTAAGCTAGGCATTGAGGATTCTAAACATTGAAGATTCTATGCATAGAGGATGCTAAGCATTGAGGATTCTAAGCCAAGCATTGAGTTTTCTAATCTTTGTTGTTTCTAGACATTAAGCCCTCTATGCACTGAGGTTTGTAAGCATTAGGGTTGCTAAGCATTGACGTTTCAGAGCAGTAAAATTTCTAAGCAATGAGGATTCTGCGCATTGAGGTTTCTAAGCAATGCATGGAGGATGCTAAGCATTGAGGTTCCTAAGCAGTGAGGATTCTGAGCTTTGAGGATTCTAAGCTAAGCAATGAGGATGCTAAGCAATGAGGATACAAAGCATTGAGGATACTAAGAATTGAGGATGTAAGGCATTGAGGATTCTAAGCTAAGCATTGAGGATGCGAAGCATTGAGGATTCTAACTATTGAGGATTCTAAGCAAAGCATGGAGGATGCTAAGCATTGAAGATTCTAAGCATTGAGGATTCTAAGCATTGAGGATTCTAAGCCAAGCATTGAGTTTTCTAATCTTTGAGGTTTATAAGCATTAAGGCCTCTATGCATTGGGGTTTGTAAGCATTTGGGATGCTAAGCTTGAGGTTTCAAACAATAAAATTTCTCAGCATTGAGGTTTGTAAGCATTGAGGATTCTAAGCATTGAGGATTCTAAGCATTGAGGATTCTAAGCTAAGCATAGAGCATACTAATGATTGAGGATGCTAAGCATTGAGGTTTCTAAGCATTGGGGATTCTACCCGTTGAGGATGCTAAGCACTGAGGATTCTAAGTATTGAGGTTTCTAAGCATTATGGACTCTGTGCATTGAGGATTCTAAGCATTGAGGATCCTGAGCTTTGAGGATTCTAAGATATGCATTGAGGTTGCTAAGGATTGAGGATGCTAAGCATTGTGGATGCTAAGCATTGAGGATTCTAAGCATTGAGGATTCTAAGCATTGGGGTTGATAAGCATTGAGGATTCTAAGCATTGAGGAATCTAAGCATTGAGGATTCTAATCTAGGCATTGAGGATTCTAAGCATTGAGGATTTTAAGCATTGAGGTTTCTAAGCAAAGCACTGAGGATTCTAAGCATTGAGGATTCTACGCATTGAGGATGCTAAGCATTGAGGATGCTAAGCATTGAGGATTCTAAGCCAAGCATTGAGTTTTCTAATCTTTGTTGTTTCTAAACATTAAGCCCTCTATGCAATGAGGTTTGTAAGCATTAGGGTTGCTAAGCATTGAGGTTTCAGAGCAATAAAATTTCTAAGCAATGAGGATTCTGCGCATTGAGGTTTCTAAGCAATGCATGGGTGATGCTAAGCATTGAGGTTCCTAAGCAGTGAGGATTCTGAGCTTTGAGGATTCTAAGCTAAGCAATGAGGATGCTAAGCAATGAGGATGCTAAGCATTGAGGATGCTAAGCATTGAGGATTCTAAGCATTGAGGTTTCTAAACTAAGCATTGAGGATGCGAAGCATTGAGGATTCTAACTATAGAGGATTCTAAGCCATGCATGGAGGATGCTAAGCATTGAGGATTCTAAGCATTGAGGATTCTAAGCTATGCATGGAGGATTCTAAGCATTGAGGATTCTAAGCATTGAGGATTCTAAGCCAAGCATTGAGTTTTCTAATCTTTGAGGTTTCTAAGCATTAAGGCCTCTATGCATTTAGGTTTGTAAGCATTTGGGATGCTAAACAATGAGGTGTCAAACAATAAAATTTCTCAGCATTGAGGTTTGTAAGCATTGAGGATTCTAAGCATTGAGGATTCTAAGCTAAGCAAAAAGCATACTAAGGATTGAAAATGCTAAGCATTGAGGATTCTAAGCATTGAGGATTCTAAGCTATGCATTGAGGATTCTAAACATTGAGGATGTTAAGCATTGAGGATTCTAAGCATTGAGTTTTCTAAGCTATGCATTGAAGATGCTATGCATTGAGGATGCTATGCATTGAGGATGCTAAGCATTGAGGATTCTAAGCATTGAGGATTCTAAGCACTGAGGATTCTAAGCATTGAGGATTCTAAGCATTGAGGATTCTAAGCATTGAGGATTCTAAGCATTGAGGTTTCTAAGCTAAGCATAGAGGATTCTAAGCATTGAGGATGCTAAGCATTGAGGATGCTAAGCATTGAGGATGCTAAGCATTGAGGATTCTAAGTATTGAGGATTCAAAGCTAGGCATTGAGGATGGTAAGCATTGAGGATTCTAAGCATTGGGGATGCTAAGCATTGAGGATTCTAAGCATTGAGGAATCTAAGCATTGAGGATTCTAATCTAGGAATTGAGGATTCTAAGCATTGAGGATTTTAAGCATTGAGGTTTCTAAGCAAAGCACTGAGGATTCTAAGCATTGAGGATTCTACACATTGAGGATGCTAAGCATTGAGGATTCTAGGCACTGAGGATTCTAAGCATTGAGGATGCTAAGCATTGAGGATGCTAAGCATCGAGGATGCTAAGCCAAGCATTGAGTTTTCTAATCTTTGTTGTTTCTAAACATTAAGCCCTGTATGCAATGAGGTTTGTAAGCATTAGGGTTGCTAAGCATTGAGGTTTCAGAGCAATAAAATTTCTAAGCAATGAGGATTCTGTGCATTGAGGTTTCTAAGCAAAGCATGGAGGATGCTAAGCATTGATGTTCCTAAGCAGTGAGGATTCTGAGCTTTGAGGATTCTAAGCTAAGCAATGAGGATGCTAAGCAATGAGGATGCTAAACATTGAGGATTCTAAGCATTGAGGATTCTAAGCATTGAGGTTTCTAAGCAAAGCATTGAGGATGCTAAGCATTGAGGATGCTAAGCATTGAGGATGCTAAGCATTGAGGATGGTAAGCATTGAGGATGCTAAGCCTTGAGGATGCTAAGCATTGAGGATTCTAAGCATTGAGGATGCTAAGCATTGAGGACTCTAATCATTGAGGATTCTAAGCTATGTAATGAGGGTGTTAAGCATTGAGGATTCTAAGCATTGAGTTTTTTAAGCTATGCATTGAAGATGCTATGCATTGAGGATGCTAAGCATTGAGGATTCTAAGCATTGAGGATTCTAAGCACTGACGATTCTAAGCATTGAGGATTCTAAGCATTGAGGATTCTAATCTAGGCATTGAAGATTCTAAGCATTGAGGATTCTAAGCATTGAGGATTCTAAGCATTGAGGTTTCTAAGCTAAGCATGGAGGATGCTAAGCATTGAGGATGGTAAGCATTGAGGATGGAAAGCATTGAGGATGCTAAGCATTGAGGATGCTAAGCATTGAGGATTCTAAGCATTGAGGAATCTAAGCATTGAGGATTCTAAGTATTGAGGATTCAAAGCTAGGCATTGAGGATGCTAAGCATTGAGGATGCTATGCATTGAGGATGCTAAGCATTGTGGATTCTAGGCATTGAGGATGCTAAGCTTTGAGGATGCTAAGCATTGAGGATGCTAAGCATTGAGGATTCTAAGCCAAGCATTGAGTTTTCTAATCTTTGTTGTTTCTAGACATTAAGCCCTCTATGCACTGAGGTTTGTAAGCATTAGGGTTGCTAAGCATTGAGGTTTCAGAGCAGTAAAATTTCTAAGCAATGAGGATTCTGCGCATTGAGGTTTCTAAGCAATGCATGGAGGATGCTAAGCATTGAGGTTCCTAAGCAGTGAGGATTCTGAGCTTTGAGGATTCTAAGCTAAGCAATGAGGATGCTAAGCAATGAGGATGCTAAGCATTGAGGTTTCTGAGCTAAGCATTGAGGATGCGAAGCATTGAGGATTCTAACTATTGAGGATTCTAAGCAATGCATGGAGGATGCTAAGCATTGAAGATTCTAAGCATTGAGGATTCTAAGCATTGAGGATTCTAAGCCAAGCATTGAGTTTTCTAATCTTTGAGGTTTCTAAGCATTAAGGCCTCTATGCATTGAGGTTTGTAAGCATTTGGGATGCTAAGCAATGAGGTTTCAAACAATAAAATTTGTCAGCTTTGAGGTTTGTAAGCATTGAGGATTCTAAGCATTGAGGATTCTAAGCTAAGCATAGAGCATACTAAGGATTGAGGATGCTAAGCATTGAGGTTTCTAAGCATTGGGGATTCTACGCGTTGAGGATGCTAAGCACTGAGGATTCTAAGTATTGAGGTTTCTAAGCATTATGGACTCTGTGCATTGAGTTTTCTAAGCATTGAGGATCCTGAGCTTTGAGGATTCTAAGATATGCATTGAGGTTGCTAAGGATTGAGGATGCTAAGCATTGAGGATGCTAAGCATTGAGGTTTCTAAGCGTAGCATTGAGGATTCTAAGCATTCAGGTTTCTAAGCAGTGAGGATTCTAAGCTAAGCACTGAGGATGCTAAGTATTGAGGTTTCTAAGCATTAAGGACTCTGTGCATTGAGCTTTCTAAGCATTGAGGATTCTAAGCATTGAGGATTCTAAGCTAGGCATTGAGGATTCTAAGCATTGAGGATTCTAAGCATTGAGGATTCTAAGCATTTAGGTTTCTAAGCATTGAGGATGCTAAGCATTGAGGTTTCTAAGCATTGAGGATGCTAAGCATTTAGGATGCTAAGCTTTGAGGATTCTAAGCATTGAGGATTCTAAGCATTGAGGATTCTAAGCAGTGAGGATTCTTAGCTAAGCACTGAGGATGCTAAGTATTGAGGTTTCTAAGCATTAAGGATTCTGTGCATTGAGCATTCTAAGCATTGAGGATTCTAAGCATTGAGGATTCTAAGCTAGGCATTGAGGATTCTAAGCATTGAGGATTCTAAGCATTGAGGATTCTAAGCATTGAGGTTTCTAAGCTAAGCATTAAGGATTCTAAGCATTGAGGATGCTAAGCATTGAGGATGCTAAGCATTGAGGATGCTAAGCTTTGAGGATTCTAAGCATTGAGGATTCTAAGCATTGATGTTTCTAAGCATTGAGGATTCTAAGCATTGAGGATGCTAAGCATTGAGGATGCTAAGCATTGAGGATTCTAAGCATTGAGGATTCTAAGCATTGAGGATTCTAAGCATTGAGGTTTCTAAGCAGTGAGGATTCTAAGATAAGCACTGAGGATGCTAAGTATTGAGGTTTCTAAGCATTAAGGACTCTGTGCATTGAGGTTTCTAAGCAATGAGGATGCTAAGCATTGAGGATTCTGAGCATTGAGGATGCTAAGCATTGAGGCTGTTAAGCATTGAGGATGTTAAGCATTGAGTTTTCTAAGCTATGCATTGAGGATGCTAAGCATTGAGGATTCTAAGCATTGAGGATTCTAACCATTGAGGATTCTAAGCATTGAGGATTCTAAGCATTGAGGATTCTAAGCATTGAGGTTTCTAAGCTAAGCATTGAGGATTCTAGGCATTGAGGATGCTAAGCATTGAGGATTCTAAGCATTGAGGATTCTAAGCTATGCATTGAGGATTCTAAACATTGAGGATGTTAAGCATTGAGAATTCTAAGCATTGAGGTTTCTAAGCTAAGCATTGATGATTCTAAGCATTGAGGATTCTAAGCATTCAGGTTTCTAAGCAGTGAGGATTCTAAGCTAAGCATTGAGGATGCTAAGTATTGAGGTTTCTAAGCATTAAGATCTCTGTGCATTGAGGTTTCTAAGCATTGAGGATTCTAAGCATTGAGTTTTCTAAGCTAAGCATTGAGGATGCTAAGCATTGAGGATTCTAAGCATTGAGGATTCTAAGCATTGAGGATTCTAATCTAGGCATTGAGGATTCTAAGAATTGAGGATTCTAAGCATTGAGGATTCTAAGCATTGAGGTTTCTAAGCTAAGCATTGAGGATTCTAAACATTGAGGATGCTAAGCATTGAGGATGCTAAGCATTGAGGATGCTAAGCATTGAAGATTCTAAGCATTGAGGATTCTAAGCATTGAGGATTCTAAGCATTGAGGTTTCTAAGCAAAGCATTGAGGATGCTAAGCATTGAGGATGCTAAGCATTGAGGATGTTAAGCATTGAGGATGCTAAGCTTTGAGGATGCTAAGCATTGAGGATTCTAAGCATTGAGGATGCTAAGCATTGAGGATTCTAAGCTATGTAATGAGGATGCTAAGCATTGAGGATTCTAAGTATTGAGGTTTCTAAGCTAAGCATTGAGGACGCGAAGCATTGAGGATTCTAATCATTGAGGATTCTAAGCAATGCATGGAGGATTCTAAGCATTGAGGATTCTAAGCGTTGAGGATTCTAAGCATTGAGGTTTCTAAGCAAAGCATTGAGGATTCTAAGCATTGAGGATTCTAAGCATTGAGGATGCTGAGCATTGAGGATGCTAAGCATTGAGGATTCTAAGCATTGAGGATTCTAAGCATTGAGGATGCTAAGCATTGAGGATTCCAAGATTTGAGGACGCTAAGCATTGAGGATTCTAAGCATTGAGGATGCTGAGCATTGAGGATGCTAAGCATTGAGGATTCTAAGCATTGAGGATTCTAAGCATTGAGGATGCTAAGCATTGAGGATTCTAAGCATTGAGGATGCTAAGCATTGAGGATTCTAAGCATTGAGGATTCTAAGCATTGAGGATTCTAAGCCAAGCATTGAGTTTTCTTATCTTTGTTGTTTCTAAACATTAAGGCCTCTATGCAATGAGGTTTGTAAGCATTAGGGTTGCTAAGCATTGAGGTTTCAGAGCAATAAAATTTCTAAGCAATTAGGATTCTGCGCATTGAGGTTTCTAAGCAATGCATGGAGGATGCTAAGCATTGAGGTTCCTAAGCAGTGAGGATTCTGAGCTTTGAGGATTCTAAGCTAAGCAATGAGGATGCTAAGCAATGAGGATGCTAAGCATTGAGGATGCTAAGCATTGAGGATGCCAGGCATTGAGGATTCTAAGCATTGAGGTTTCTAAGCTAAGCATTGAGGATGCGATGCATTGAGGATTCTAACTAGTGAGGATTCTAAGCAATGCATGGAGGATGCTAAGCATTGAGGATTCTAAACTATGCATGGAGGATTCTAAGCATTGAGGATTCTAAGCATTGAGGATTCTAAGCCAAGCGTTGAGTTTTCTAATCTTTGAGGTTTCTAAGCATTAAGGTCTCTATGCATTGAGGTTTGTAAGCATTTGGGATGCTAAGCAATGAGGTTTCAAGCAATAAAATTTCTCAGCATTGAGGTTTGTAAGCATTGAGGATTCTAAGCATTGAGGATTCTAAGCTAAGCATAGAGCATACTAAGGATTGAGGATGCTAAGCATTGAGGTTTCGAAGCATTGGGGATTCTACGCGTTGAGGATGCTAAGCACTGAGGATTCTAAGCATTGAGGTTTCTAAGCAGTGAGGATTCTAAGATAAGCACTGAGGATGCTAAGTATTGAGGTTTCTAAGCATTAAGGACTCTGTGCATTGAGGTTTCTAAGCAATGAGGATGCTAAACATTGAGGATTCTAAGCATTGAGGATTCTAACCATTGAGGATTCTAAGCATTGAGGATTCTAAGCATTGAGGATTCTAAGCATTGAGGTTTCTAAGCTAAGCATTGAGGATTCTAGGCATTGGGGATGCTAAGCATTGAGGATTCTAAGCATTGAGGATTCTAAGCTATGCATTGAGGATTCTAAACATTGAGGATGTTAAGCATTGAGAATTCTAAGCATTGAGGTTTCTAAGCTAAGCATTGAGGATTCTAAGCATTGAGGATTCTAAGCATTCAGGATTCTAAGCAGTGAGGATTCTAAGCTAAGCATTGAGGATGCTAAGTATTGAGGTTTCTAAGCATTAAGGACTCTGTGCATTGAGGTTTCTAAGCATTGAGGATTCTAAGCATTGAGTTTTCTAAGCTAAGCATTGAGGATGCTAAGCATTGAGGATTCTAAGCATTGAGGATTCTAAGCATTGAGGATTCTAATCTAGGCATTGAGGATTCTAAGCATTGAGGATTCTAAGCATTGAGGATTCTAAGCATTGAGGTTTCTAAGCTAAGCATTGAGGATGCTAAGCATTGAGGATGCTAAGCTTTGAGGATGCTAAGCATTGAGGATTCTAAGCATTGAGGATGCTAAGCATTGAGGATTCTAAGCTATGTAATGAGGATGCTAAGCATTGAGGATTCTAAGTATTGAGGTTTCTAAGCTAAGCATTGAGGACGCGAAGCATTGAGGATTCTAATCATTGAGGATTCTAAGCAATGCATGGAGGATTCTAAGCATTGAGGATTCTAAGCGTTGAGGATTCTAAGCATTGAGGTTTCTAAGCAAAGCATTGAGGATTCTAAGCATTGAGGATTCTAAGCATTGAGGATGCTAAGCATTGAGGATGCTAAGCATTGAGGATTCCAAGATTTGAGGACGCTAAGCATTGAGGATTCTAAGCATTGAGGATGCTAAGCATTGAGGATGCTAAGCATTGAGGATTCTAAGCATTGAGGATTCTAAGCATTGAGGATGCTAAGCATTGAGGATTCTAAGCATTGAGGATTCTAAGCATTGAAGATTCTAAGCATTGAGGATTCTAAGCATTGAGGATTCTAAGCCAAGCATTGAGTTTTCTTATCTTTGTTGTTTCTAAACATTAAGGCCTCTATGCAATGAGGTTTGTAAGCATTAGGGTTGCTAAGCATTGAGGTTTCAGAGCAATAAAATTTCTAAGCAATGAGGATTCTGCGCATTGAGGTTTCTAAGCAATGCATGGAGGATGCTAAGCATTGAGGTTCCTAAGCAGTGAGGATTCTGAGCTTTGAGGATTCTAAGCTAAGCAATGAGGATGCTAAGCAATGAGGATGCTAAGCATTGAGGATGCTAAGCATTGAGGATGCCAGGCATTGAGGATTCTAAGCATTGAGGTTTCTAAGCTAAGCATTGAGGAGGCGAAGCATTGAGGATTCTAACTAGTGAGGATTCTAAGCAATGCATGGAGGATGCTAAGCATTGAGGATTCTAAAATATGCATGGAGGATTCTAAGCATTGAGGATTCTAAGCATTGAGGATTCTAAGCCAAGCGTTGAGTTTTCTAATCTTTGAGGTTTCTAAGCATTAAGGTCTCTATGCATTGAGGTTTGTAAGCATTTGGGATGCTAAGCAATGAGGTTTCAAGCAATAAAATTTCTCAGCATTGAGGTTTGTAAGCATTGAGGATTCTAAGCATTGAGGATTCTAAGCTAAGCATAGAGCATACTAAGGATTGAGGATGCTAAGCATTGAGGTTTCTAAGCATTGGGGATTCTACGCGTTGAGGATGCTAAGCACTGAGGATTCTAAGCATTGAGGATTCTAAGCATTGAGGATTCTAAGCATTGAGGTTTCTAAACAATGCATGGAGGATGCTAAGCATTGAGGTTCCTAAGCAGTGAGGATTCTGAGCTTTGAGGATTCGAAGCTCATCAATGATGATGCTAAGCAATGAGGATGCTAAGCAATGAGGATGCTAAGCAATGAGGACTCTAAGCATTGAGGATTCTAAGCTATGCATGGAGGATGCTAAGCATTGAGGATTCTCAGCATTGAGGATGCTAAGCATTGAGGATTCTAAGCATTGATGATTCTAAGCTATGCATGGAGGATGCTAAGCATTGAGGATTCTACGCGTTGAGGATGCTAAGCACTGAGGATTCTAAGCATTGAGGTTTCTAAGCAGTGAGGATTCTAAGCTAAGCACTGAGGATGCTACGTATTGAGGTTTCTAAGCATTAAGGACTCTGTGCATTGAGGTTTCTAAGCATTGAGGATCCTGAGCTTTAAGGATTCTAAGATATGCATTGAGGATGATAAGCATTGAGGCTGTTAAGCATTGAGCATTCTAAGTATTGAGTTTTCTGAGCTAAGCATTGAGGATTCTAAGCATTGAGGATTCTAAGCATTGAGGATGCTAAGCATTGAGGATGCTAAGCATTGAGGATTCTAAGCATTGGGGATGCTAAGCATTGAGGATTCTAAGCATTGAGGAATCTAAGCATTGAGGATTCTAATCTAGGCATTGAGGATTCTAAGCATTGAGGATTTTAAGCATTGAGGTTTCTAAGCAAAGCATTGAGGATTCTAAGCATTGAGGATTCTACGCATTGAGGATGCTAAGCATTGAGGATTCTAGGCATTGAGGATGCTAAGCATTGAGGATGCTAAGCATTGAGGATGCTAAGCATTGAGGATTCTAAGCCAAGCATTGAGTTTTCTGATCTTTGTTGTTTCTAAACATTAAGCCCTCTATGCAATGAGGTTTGTAAGCAGTAGGGTTGCTAAGCATTGAGGTTTCAGAGCAATAAAATTTCTAAGCAATGAGGATTCTGCGCATTGAGGTTTCTAAACAATGCATGGAGGATGCAAAGCATTGAGGATCCTAAGAAGTGAGGATTCTGATCTTTGAGGATTCTAAGCTAAGCAATGAGGATGCTATGCAATGAGGATGCTAAGCATTGAGGATGCTAAGCATTGAGGATGCTAAGCATTGAGGATTCTAAGCATTGAGGTTTCGAAACAAAGCATTGAGGATGCGAAGCATTGAGGATTCTAACTATTGAGGATTCTAAGCAATGCATGGAGGATGCTAAGCATTGAGGATTCTAAGCATTGAGGATTCTAAGCTATGCATGGAGGATTCTAAGCATTGAGGATTCTAAGCATTGAGGATTCTAAGCCAAGGATTGAGTGTTCTAATCTTTGAGGTTTCTAAGCATTAAGGCCTCTATGCATTGAGGTTTGTAAGCATTTGGGATGCTAAACAATGAGGTTTCAAACAATAAAATTTCTCAGCATTGAGGTTTGTAAGCATTGAGGATTCTAAGCATTGAGGATTCTAAGCTAAGCAAAGAGCATACTAAGGATTGAGGATGCTAAGCATTGAGGATTCTAAGCATTGAGGATTCTAAGCCATGCACTGAGGATTCTAAACATAGAGGATGTTAAGCATTGAGGATTCTAAGCATTGAGTTTTCTAAGCTATGCATTGAAGATGCTATGCATTGAGGATGCTATGCATTGAGGATGCTAAGCATTGAGGATTCTAAGCATTGAGGATTCTAAGCACTGAGGATTCTAAGCATTGAGGATTCTAAGCATTGAGGATTCTAATCTAGGTATTGAGGATTCTAAGCATTGAGGATTCTAAGCATTGAGGATTCTAAGACATGAGGTTTCTAAGCTAAGCATGGAGGATTCTAAGCATTGAGGATGCTAAGCATTGAGGATGCTAAGCATTGAGGATTCTAAGCATTGAGGATTCTAAGCATTGAGGTTTCTAAGCAAAGCCTTGAGGATGCTAAGCATTGAGGATGCTAAGCATTGAGGATGCTAAGTATTGAGGATGGTAAGCATTGAGGATGCTAAGCATTGAGGATGCTAAGCATTGAGGATGCTAAGCATTGAGGATGCTATGCATTGAGGATGCTAAGCATTGAGGATTCTAAGCATTGGGGATTATAAGCATTGAGGATGCTAAGCATTGAGGATTCTAAGTATTGAGGTTTCTAAGCTAAGCATTGAGGATGCGAAGCATTGAGTATTCTAACTATTGAGGATTCTAAGCTAGGCATTGAGGATTCTAAACATTGAGGATTCTACGCATTGAGGATGCGAAGCACTGAGGATTCTAAGCATTGAGGATTCTAAGCTATGCATTGAGGATTCTAAACATTGAGGATGCTAATTATTGAGGATTCTAAGCATTGAGTTTTCTAAGCAATGCATTGAAGATGCTATGCATTGAGGATGCCATGCATTGAGGATGCTAAGTTTGAGGATTCTAAGCATTGAGGATTCTAAGCACTGAGGATTCTAAGCATTGAGGATTCTAAGCATTGAGGATTCTAATCTAGGCATTGAGGATTCTAAGCATTGACGATTCTAAGCATTGAGGATTCTAAGCATTGAGGTTTCTAAGCTAAGCATGGAGGATTCTAAGCATTGAGGATGCTAAGCATTGAGGATGCTAAGCATTGAGGATTCTAAGCATTGAGGATTCTAAGTATTGAGGATTCTAAGCTAGGCATTGAGGATTCTAAGCATTGAGGATTCTAAGCATTGAGGTTTCTAAGCAAAGCATTGAGTATGCTAAGCATTGAGGATGCTAAGCATTGAGGATGCTAAGCATTGAGGATGGTAAGCATTGAGGATGGTAAGCATTGAGGATGCTAAGCATTGAGGATGCTAAGCATTGAGCATGCTAAGCATTTAGGATTCTAAGCATTGAGGATTCTAAGCATTGAGGATGCTAAGCATTGAGGATGCGAAGCATTGAGTATTCTAACTATTGAGGATTCTAAGCTAGGCATTGGGGATTCTAAACATTGAAGATTCTATGCATTGAGGATGCTAAGCATTGAGGATTCTAGGCATTGAGGATGCTAAGCATTGAGGATGCTAAGCATTGAGGATTCTAAGCCAAGCATTGAGTTTTCTAATCTTTGTTGTTTCTAGACATTAAGCCCTCTATGCACTGAGGTTTGTAAGCATTAGGGTTGCTAAGCATTGAGGTTTCAGAGCAGTAAAATTTTTAAGCAATGAGGATTCTGCGCATTGAGGTTTCTAAGCAATGCATGGAGGATGCTAAGCATTGAGGTTCCTAAGCAGTGAGGATTCTGAGCTTTGAGGATTCTAAGCTAAGCAATGAGGATGCTAAGCAATGAGGATACAAAGCATTGAGGATACTAAGAATTGAGGATGCCAGGCATTGAGGATTCTAAGCTAAGCATTGAGGATGCGAAGCATTGAGGATTCTAACTATTGAGGATTCTAAGCAAAGCATGGAGGATGCTAAGCATTGAAGATACTAAGCATTGAGGATTCTAAGCATTGAGGATTCTAAGCCAAGCATTGAGTTTTCTAATCTTTGAGGTTTCTAAGCATTAAGGCCTCTATGCATTGGGGTTTGTAAGCATTTGGGATGCTAAGCAATGAGGTTTCAAACAATAAAATTTCTCAGCATTGAGGTTTGTAAGCATTGAGGATTCTAAGCATTGAGGATTCTAAGCATTGAGGATTCTAAGCTAAGCATAGAGCATACTAATGATTGAGGATGCTAAGCATTGAGGTTTCTAAGCATTGGGGATTCTACCCGTTGAGGATGCTAAGCACTGAGGATTCTAAGTATTGAGGTTTCTAAGCATTATGGACTCTGTGCATTGAGGATTCTAAGCATTGAGGATCCTGAGCTTTGAGGATTCTAAGATATGCATTGAGGTTGCTAAGGATTGAGGATGCTAAGCATTGTGGATGCTAAGCATTGAGGATTCTAAGCATTGAGGATTCTAAGCATTGGGGTTGATAAGCATTGAGGATTCTAAGCATTGAGGAATCTAAGCATTGAGGATTCTAATCTAGGCATTGAGGATTCTAAGCATTGAGGATTTTAAGCATTGAGGTTTCTAAGCAAAGCACTGAGGATTCTAAGCATTGAGGATTCTACGCATTGAGGATGCTAAGCATTGAGGATGCTAAGCATTGAGGATTCTAAGCCAAGCATTGAGTTTTCTAATCTTTGTTGTTTCTAAACATTAAGCCCTCTATGCAATGAGGTTTGTAAGCATTAGGGTTACTAAGCATTGAGGTTTCAGAGCAATAAAATTTCTAAGCAATGAGGATTCTGCGCATTGAGGTTTCTAAGCAATGCATGGGTGATGCTAAGCATTGAGGTTCCTAAGCAGTGAGGATTCTGAGCTTTGAGGATTCTAAGCTATGCAATGAGGATGCTAAGCAATGAGGATGCTAAGCATTGAGGATGCTAAGCATTGAGGATTCTAAGCATTGAGGTTTCTAAACTAAGCATTGAGGATGCGAAGCATTGAGGATTCTAACTATAGAGGATTCTAAGCCATGCATGGAGGATGCTAAGCATTGAGGATTCTAAGCATTGAGGATTCTAAGCTATGCATGGAGGATTCTAAGCATTGAGGATTCTAAGCATTGAGGATTCTAAGCCAAGCATTGAGTTTTCTAATCTTTGAGGTTTCTAAGCATTAAGGCCTCTATGCATTTAGGTTTGTAAGCATTTGGGATGCTAAACAATGAGGTTTCAAACAATAAAATTTCTCAGCATTGAGGTTTGTAAGCATTGAGGATTCTAAGCATTGAGGATTCTAAGCTAAGCAAAAAGCATACTAAGGATTGAAAATGCTAAGCATTGAGGATTCTAAGCATTGAGGATTCTAAGCTATGCATTGAGGATTCTAAACATTGAGGATGTTAAGCATTGAGGATTCTAAGCATTGAGTTTTCTAAGCTATGCATTGAAGATGCTATGCATTCAGGATGCTATGCATTGAGGATGCTAAGCATTGAGGATTCTAAGCATTGAGGATTCTAAGCACTGAGGATTCTAAGCATTGAGGATTCTAAGCATTGAGGATTCTAATCTAGGCATTGAGGATTCTAAGCATTGAGGATTCTAAGCATTGAGGATTCTAAGCATTGAGGTTTCTAAGCTAAGCATAGAGGATTCTAAGCATTGAGGATGCTAAGCATTGAGGATGCTAAGCATTGAGGATGCTAAGCATTGAGGATTCTAAGCATTGAGGATTCTAAGTATTGAGGATTCAAAGCTAGGCATTGAGGATTCTAAGCATTGAGGATTCTAAGCATTGGGGATGCTAAGCATTGAGGATTCTAAGCATTGAGGAATCTAAGCATTGAGGATTCTAATCTAGGCATTGAGGATTCTAAGCATTGAGGATTTTAAGCATTGAGGTTTCTAAGCAAAGCACTGAGGATTCTAAGCATTGAGGATTCTACACATTGAGGATGCTAAGCATTGAGGATTCTAGGCATTGAGGATTCTAAGCATTGAGGATGCTAAGCATTGAGGATGCTAAGCATCGAGGATGCTAAGCCAAGCATTGAGTTTTCTAATCTTTGTGGTTTCTAAACATTAAGCCCTCTATGCAATGAGGTTTGTAAGCATTAGGGTTGCTAAGCATTGAGGTTTCAGAGCAATAAAATTTCTAAGCAATGAGGATTCTGTGCATTGAGGTTTCTAAGCAAAGCATGGAGGATGCTAAGCATTGATGTTCCTAAGCAGTGAGGATTCTGAGCTTTGAGGATTCTAAGCTAAGCAATGAGGATGCTAAGCAATGAGGATGCTAAACATTGAGGATTCTAAGCATTGAGGATTCTAAGCATTGAGGATTCTAAGCTAGGCATGGAGGATGATAAGCATTGAGGATTCTAAGCATTGAGTTTTCTAAGCAAAGCATTGAGGATGCTAAGCATTGAGGATGCTAAGCATTGAGGATGGTAAGCATTGAGGACTCTAATCATTGAGGATTCTAAGCTATGTAATGAGGGTGTTAAGCATTGAGGATTCTAAGCATTGAGTTTTCTAAGCTATGCATTGAAGATGCTATGCATTGAGGATGCTAAGCATTGAGGATTCTAAGCATTGAGGATTCTAAGCACTGACGATTCTAAGCATTGAGGATTCTAAGCATTGAGGATTCTAATCTAGGCATTGAAGATTCTAAGCATTGAGGATTCTAAGCATTGAGGATTCTAAGCATTGATGTTTCTAAGCTAAGCATGGAGGATGCTAAGCATTGAGGATGGTAAGCATTGAGGATGGAAAGCATTGAGGATGCTAAGCATTGAGGATGCTAAGCATTGAGGATTCTAAGCATTGAGGAATCTAAGCATTGAGGATTCTAAGTATTGAGGATTCAAAGCTAGGCATTGAGGATGCTAAGCATTGAGGATGCTAAGCCAAGCATTGAGTTTTCTAATCTTTGTTGTTTCTAAACATTAAGCCCTCTATGCAATGAGGTTTGTAAGCATTAGGGTTGCTAAGCATTGAGGTTTCAGAGCAATAAAATTTCTAAGCAATGAGGATTCTGTGCATTGAGGTTTCTAAGCAAAGCATGGAGGATGCTAAGCATTGATGTTCCTAAGCAGTGAGGATTCTGAGCTTTGAGGATTCTAAGCTAAGCAATGAGGATGCTAAGCAATGAGGATGCTAAACATTGAGTATTCTAAGCATTGAGGATTCTAAGCATTGAGGATTCTAAGCTAGGCATGGAGGATGATAAGCATTGAGGATTCTAAGCATTGAGGTTTCTAAGCAAAGCATTGAGAATGCTAAGCATTGAGGATGCTAAGCATTGAGGATGCTAAGCATTGAGGATGGTAAGCATTGAGGATGCTAAGCATTGAGGATGCTAAGCATTGAGGATTCTAAGCATTGAGGATGCTAAGCATTGAGGACTCTAATCATTGAGGATTCTAAGCTATGTAATGAGGGTGTTAAGCATTGAGGATTCTAAGCATTGAGTTTTCTAAGCTATGCATTGAAGATGCTATGCATTGAGGATGCTATGCATTGAGGATGCTAAGCATTGAGGATTCTAAGCATTGAGGATTCTAAGCACTGACGATTCTAAGCATTGAGGATTCTAAGCATTGAGGATTCTAATCTAGGCATTGAAGATTCTAAGCATTGAGGATTCTAAGCATTGAGGATTCTAAGCATTGAGGTTTCTAAGCTAAGCATGGAGGATGCTAAGCATTGAGGATGGTAAGCATTGAGGATGGAAAGCATTGAGGATGCTAAGCATTGAGGATTCTAAGCATTGAGGAATCTAAGCATTGAGGATTCTAAGTATTGAGGATTCAAAGCTAGGCATTGAGGATGCTAAGCATTGAGGATGCTATGCATTGAGGATGCTAAGCATTGAGGATTCTAGGCATTGAGGATGCTAAGCTTTGAGGATTCTAAGACAAGCATTGAGTTTTCTAATCTTTGTTGTTTCTAGACATTAAGCCCTCTATGCACTGAGGTTTGTAAGCATTAGGGTTGCTAAGCATTGAGGTTTCAGAGCAGTAAAATTTCTAAGCAATGAGGATTCTGCGCATTGAGGTTTCTAAGCAATGCATGGAGGATGCTAAGCATTGAGGTTCCTAAGCAGTGAGGATTCTGAGCTTTGAGGATTCTAAGCTAAGCAATGAGGATGCTAAGCAATGAGGATGCTAAGCATTGAGGTTTCTGAGCTAAGCATTGAGGATGCGAAGCATTGAGGATTCTAACTATTGAGGATTCTAAGCAATGCATGGAGGATGCTAAGCATTGAAGATTCTAAGCATTGAGGATTCTAAGCATTGAGGATTCTAAGCCAAGCATTGAGTTTTCTAATCTTTGAGGTTTCTAAGCATTAAGGCCTCTATGCATTGAGGTTTGTAAGCATTTGGGATGCTAAGCAATGAGGTTTCAAACAATAAAATTTGTCAGCTTTGAGGTTTGTAAGCATTGAGGATTCTAAGCATTGAGGATTCTAAGCTAAGCATAGAGCATACTAAGGATTGAGGATGCTAAGCATTGAGGTTTCTAAGCATTGGGGATTCTACGCGTTGAGGATGCTAAGCACTGAGGATTCTAAGTATTGAGGTTTCTAAGCATTATGGACTCTGTGCATTGAGTTTTCTAAGCATTGAGGATCCTGAGCTTTGAGGATTCTAAGATATGCATTGAGATTGCTAAGGATTGAGGATGCTAAGCATTGAGGATGCTAAGCATTGAGGTTTCTAAGCGTAGCATTGAGGATTCTAAGCATTCAGGTTTCTAAGCAGTGAGGATTCTAAGCTAAGCACTGAGGATGCTAAGTATTGAGGTTTCTAAGCATTAAGGACTCTGTGCATTGAGCTTTCTAAGCATTGAGGATTCTAAGCATTGAGGATTCTAAGCTAGGCATTGAGGATTCTAAGCATTGAGGATTCTAAGCATTGAGGATTCTAAGCATTTAGGTTTCTAAGCATTGAGGATGCTAAGCATTGAGGTTTCTAAGCATTGAGGATGCTAAGCATTTAGGATGCTAAGCTTTGAGGATTCTAAGCATTGAGGAGTCTAAGCATTGAGGATTCTAAGCAGTGAGGATTCTTAGCTAAGCACTGAGGATGCTAAGTATTGAGGTTTCTAAGCATTAAAGATTCTGTGCATTGAGCATTCTAAGCATTGAGGATTCTAAGCATTGAGGATTCTAAGCTAGGCATTGAGGATTCTAAGCATTGAGGATTCTAAGCATTGAGGATTCTAAGCATTGAGGTTTCTAAGCTAAGCATTAAGGATTCTAAGCATTGAGGATGCTAAGCATTGAGGATGCTAAGCATTGAGGATTCTAAGCATTGAGGTTTCTAAGCATTGAGGATTCTAAGCATTGAGGATTCTAAGCATTGAGGATGCTAAGCATTGAGGATGCTAAGCATTGAGGATTCTAAGCATTGAGGATTCTAAGCATTGAGGGTTCTAAGACAAGCATTGAGTTTTCTAATCTTTGTTGTTTCTAAACATTAAGGCCTCTATGCAATGAGGTTTGTAAGCATTAGGTTTGCTAAGCAGTGAGGTTTCAGAGCAATAAAATTTCTAAGCAATGAGGATTCTGCGCATTGAGGTTTCTAAGCAATGCATGGAGGATGCTAAGCATTGAGGTTCCTAAGCAGTGAGGATTCATCGCTTTGAGGATTCTAAGCTAAGCAATGAGGATGCTAAGCAATGAGGATGCTAAGCATTGAGGATGCTAAGCATTGAGGATGCTAAGCATTGAGGATTCTAAGCATTGAGGATTCTAAGCATTGAGGATTCTAAGCCAAGCATTGTGTTTTCTAATCTTTGAGGTTTCTAAGCATTAAGGCCTCTATGCATTGAGGTTTGTAAGCATTTGGGATACTAAGCAATGAGGTTGCAAACAATAAAATTTCTCAGCATTGAGGTTTGTAAGCATTGAGGATTCTAAGCATTGAGGATTCTAAGCATTGAGGATTCTAAGCATTGAGGATGCTAAGCATTGAGGATTCTAAGCATTGAGGATTCTAAGCATTGAGGATTCTAAGCCAAGGATTGAGTTTTCTTATCTTTGAGATTTCTAAACGTTAAGGCCTCTATGCACTGAGGTTTGTAAGCATTAGGGATGCTAAGCATTGAGGTTACAGAGCAATAAAATTTCTAAGCAATGAGGATTCTACGCATTGAGGTTTCTAAGCAATGCATTGAGGATGCTAAGCATTGAGGTTCCTAAGCATTGAGGTTTCTGAGCTTTGAGGATTCGAAGCTAAGCAATGAGGATGCAAAGCATTGAGGATGCTAAGCATTGAGGATTCTAAGCTAAGCATAGAGCATACTAAGGATTGAGGATGCTAAGCATTGAGGTTTCTAAGCAGTGGGGATTCTACGCATTGAGGATGCTAAGCACTGAGGACTATAAGCATTGAGGTTTCGAAGCAGTGAGGATTCTAAGCACTGAAGTTTCTAAGCAGTGAGGATTCTAAGCTAAGCAATGAGGATTCTAAGTATTGAGGTTTCTAAGCATTAAGGACTCTGTGCATTGAGGTTCCTAAGCATTGAGGATTCTAAGCATTGAGGATTCTAAGCATTGAGGATTCTAAGCTAGGCATTGTGGATGCTAAGCATTGAGGATGCTAAGCATTGAGGATGCTAAGCATTGAGGATTCTAAGCATTGAGGATTCTAAGCTAAGCATAGAGCATACTAAGGATTGAGGTTTCTAAGTATTGGGGATTCTACGCATTGAGGATGCTAAGCACTGAGGATTCTAAGCATTGAGTTTTCTAAGTAGTGAGTATTCTAAGCTAAGCATTGAGGATGCTAAGTATTGAGTTTTCTAAGCATTAAGGACTCTGTGCATTGAGGATTCTAAGCACTGAGGATCCTGAGCTTTGAGGATTCTAAGCAAAGCATTGAGGATGCTAAGCATTAAGGACTCTGTGCATTGAGGATTCTAAGCATTGAGGATTCTAAGCATTCAGGTTTCTAAGCAGTGAAGATTCTAAGCTAAGCACTGAGGATGCTAAGTATTGAGGTTTCTAAGCATTAAGGACTCTGTGCATTGAGGATTCTAAGCATTGAGGATTCTAAGCATTGAGCATTCTATGCATTGAGGATGTTAAGCATTGAGGATTCTAAGCATTGAGGTTTCAAAGCTAAGCATTGAGGATTCTAAGCATCGAGGAATCTAAGCATTGAGGATTCTAAGCATTCAGGTTTCTAAGCAGTGAGGATTCTACGCTAAGCACTGAGGATGCTAAGTATTGAGGTTTCTAAGCATTAAGGACTCTGTGCATTGAGGTTTCTAAGCATTGAGGATTCTAAGCATTGAAGATTCTCAGCATTGAGGATTCTAAGCTAGGCATTGTGGATTCTAAGCATTGAGGATTCTAAGCGTTGAGGATGCTAAGCGTTGAGGATTCTAAGCATTGAGGATGCTAAGCATTGAGGATGCTAAGTATGGAGGATGCTAAGCATTGAGGATTCTAAGCATTGAGGATTCTAAGCATTGAGGATGCTAAGCGTTGAGGATGCTAAGCGTTGAGAATTCTAAGCATTGAGGATTCTAAGCATTGAGGATGCTAAGCATTGAGGATGCTAAGCATTGAGGATTCTAAGCATTGAGGATTCTAAGCATTGAGGATTCTAAGCTAAGCATAGAGCATACTAAGGATTGAGGATGCTAAGCATTGAGGTTTCTAAGCATTGGGGATTCTAAGCATTGAGGATTCTAAGCATTGAGGATTCTAAGAATTGAGGATTCTAAGCATTGAGGATTCTAAGCCAAGCATTGTGTTTTCTAATCTTTGAGGTTTCTAAGCATTAAGGCCTCTATGCATTGAGGTTTGTAAGCATTTGGGATACTAAGCAATGAGGTTGCAAACAATAAAATTTCTCAGCATTGAGGTTTGTAAGCATTGAGGATTCTAAGCATTGAGGATTCTAAGCAATGAGGATTCTAAGCATTGAGGATGCTAAGCATTGAGGATTCTAAGCATTGAGGATTCTAAGCATTGAGGATTCTAAGCCAAGGATTGAGTTTTCTTATCTTTGAGATTTCTAAACATTAAGGCCTCTATGCACTGAGGTTTGTAAGCATTAGGGATGCTAAGCATTGAGGTTACAGAGCAATAAAATTTCTAAGCAATGAGGATTCTACGCATTGAGGTTTCTAAGCAATGCATTGAGGATGCTAAGCATTGAGGTTCCTAAGCATTGAGGATTCTGAGCTTTGAGGATTCGAAGCTAAGCAATGAGGATGCAAAGCATTGAGGATGCTAAGCATTGAGGATTCGAAGCTAAGCATAGAGCATACTAAGGATTGAGGAAGCTAAGCATTGAGGTTTCTGAGCATTGGGGATTCTACGCATTGCGGATGCTAAGCACTGAGGACTATAAGCATTGAGGTTTCGAAGCAGTGAGGATTCTAAGCACTGAAGTTTCTAAGCAGTGAGGATTCTAAGCTAAGCAATGAGGATTCTAAGTATTGAGGTTTCTAAGCATTAAGGACTCTGTGCATTGAGGTTCCTAAGCATTGAGGATTCTAAGCATTGAGGATTCTAAGCATTGAGGATTCTAAGCTAGGCATTGTGGATGCTAAGCATTGAGGATGCTAAGCATTGAGGATGCTAAGCATTGAGGATTCTAAGCATTGAGGATTCTTAGCTAAGCATAGAGCATACTAAGGATTGAGGTTTCTAAGTATTGGGGATTCTACGCATTGAGGATGCTAAGCACTGAGGATTCTAAGCATTGAGTTTTCTAAGTAGTGAGTATTCTAAGCTAAGCATTGAGGATGCTAAGTATTGAGTTTTCTAAGCATTAAGGACTCTGTGCATTGAGGATTCTAAGCACTGAGGATCCTGAGCTTTGAGGATTCTAAGCAAAGCATTGAGGATGCTAAGCATTAAGGACTCTGTGCATTGAGGATTCTAAGCATTGAGGATTCTAAGCATTCAGGTTTCTAAGCAGTGAAGATTCTAAGCTAAGCACTGAGGATGCTAAGTATTGAGGTTTCTAAGCATTAAGGACTCTGTGCATTGAGGATTCTAAGCATTGAGGATTCTAAGCATTGAGCATTCTATGCATTGAGGATGTTAAGCATTGAGGATTCTAAGCATTGAGGTTTCAAAGCTAAGCATTGAGGATTCTAAGCATCGAGGAATCTAAGCATTGAGGATTCTAAGCATTCAGGTTTCTAAGCAGTGAGGATTCTACGCTAAGAACTGAGGATGCTAAGTATTGAGGTTTCTAAGCATTAAGGACTCTGTGCATTGAGGTTTCTAAGCATTGAGGATTCTAAGCATTGAGGATTCTCAGCATTGAGGATTCTAAGCTAGGCATTGTGGATTCTAAGCATTGAGGATTCTAAGCGTTGAGGATGCTAAGCGTTGAGGATTCTAAGCATTGAGGATGCCAAGCATTGAGGATGCTAAGTATGGAGGATGCTAAGCATTGAGGATTCTAAGCATTGAGGATTCTAAGCATTGAGGATGCTAAGCGTTGAGGATGCTAAGCGTTGAGAATTCTAACCATTGAGGATGCTAAGCATTGAGGATGCTAAGCATTGAGGATGCTAAGCATTGAGGATTCTAAGCATTGAGGATTCTAAGCATTGAGGATTCTAAGCTAAGCATAGAGCATACTAAGGATTGAGGATGCTAAGCATTGAGGTTTCTAAGCATTGGGGATTCTAAGCATTGAGGATTCTAAGAATTGAGGATTCTCAGCATTGAGAATTCTAAGCTAGGCATTGTGGATTCTAAGCATTGAGGATTCTAAGCATTGAGGATGCTAAGCATTGAGGATTCTAAGCATTGAGGATTCTAAGCTAGGCATGGAGGATGCTAAGCATTGAAGATTCTACGCATTGAGGATTCTAAGCATTGAGGTTTCTAAGCTAAGCATTGAGGATTCTAGGCATTGAGGATGCTAAGCATTGAGGATGCTAAGCATTGAGGATTCTAAGCATTGAGGATTCTAAGCTAAGCATTGAGGATGCTAAGTATTGAGGTTTCTAAGCATTAAGGACTCTGTGCATTGAGGTTTCTAAGCATTGAGGATTCTAAGCTAAGCATTGAGGATTCTAAGCATTCAGGTTTCTAAGCAGTGAGGATTCTAAGCTAAGCATTGAGGATGCTAAGTATTGAGGTTTCTAAGCATTAAGGACTCTGTGCATTGAGGTTTCTAAGCATTGAGGATTCTAAGCATTGAGGATTCTAAGCATTGAGGATTCTAAGCATTGAGGATTCTAAGCATTGAGGATTCTAATCTAGGCATTGAGGATTCTAAGCATTGAGGATTCTAAGCATTGAGGTTTCTAAGCTAAGCATTGAGGATTCTAAGCATTGAGGATGCTAAGCATTGAGGATGCTAAGCATTGAGGATGCTAAGCATTGAGGATTCTAAGCATTGAGGATTCTAAGCATTGAGGTTTCTAAGCAAAGCATTGAGGTTTCTAAGCATTGAGGATGCTAAGCATTGTGGATGCTAAGCATTGAGGATGCTAAGCATTGAGGATGCTAAGCATTGAGGTTGCTAAGCATTGAGGATGCTAAGCTTTGAGGATGCTAAGCATTGAGGATTCTAAGCATTGAGGATGCTAAGCATTGAGGATTCTAAGCATTGAGGATGTTAAGCATTGAGGATGCAAAGCATTGAGGATTCTATGCATTGAGGATTCTAAGCTAAGCAGAGAGCATACTAAGGATTGAGGATGCTAAGCACTGAGGTTTCTAAGCATTGCGGATTCCACGCGTTGAGGATGCTAAGCACTGAGGATTCTAAGCATTGAGGTTTCTAAGCAGTGAGGTTTCTAATCTAAGCACTGAGGATGCTACGTATTGAGGTTTCTAAGCATTAAGGACTCTGTGCATTGAGGTTTCTAAACATTGAGGATCCTGAGCTTTGAGGATTCTAAGATATGCATTGAGGATGCTAAGCATTGAGGCTGTTAAGCATTGAGGATTCTAAGCATTGAGTTTTCTATGCTAAGCATTGAGGATGCTAAGCATTGAGGATTCTAAGCATTGAGGATTCTACGCATTGAGGATGCTAAGCATTGAGGATGCTAAGCACTGAGGATTCTAAGCATTGAGGATTCTAAGCATTGGGGATGCTAAGTATTGAGGATTCTAAGCATTGAGGATTCTAAGCATTGAGGATTTTAAGCATTGAGGTTTCTAAGCAAAGCATTGAGGATTCTAAGCATTGAGGATTCTACGCATTGAGGATGCTAAGCATTGAGGATTCTAGGCATTGAGGATGCTAAGCATTGAGGATGCTAAGCATTGAGGATTCTAAGCATTGAGGATGCTAAGCCAAGCATTGAGTTTTCTAATCTTTGTTGTTTCTAAACATTAAGCCCTCTATGCAATGAGGTTTGTAAGCATTAGGGTTGCTAAGCATTGAGGTTTCCGAGCAAAAAAATTTCTAAGCAATGAGGATTCTGCGCATTGAGGTTTCTAAGCAATGCATGGAGGATGCTAAGCATTGAGGTTCCTAAGCAGTGAGGATTCTGAGCTTTGAGGATTCTAAGCTAAGCAATGAGGATGCTAAGCAATGAGGATGCTAAGCATTGAGGATGCTAAGCATTGAGGATGCTAAGCATTGAGGATGCTAAGCATTGAGGATTCTAAGCTAAGGATTGAGGATGCGAAGCATTGAGGATTCTAAGCATTGAGGATTCTAAGCAATGCATGGAGGATGCTAAGCATTGAGGATTCTAAGCATTGAGGATTCTAAGCTATGCATGGAGGATTCTAAGCATTGGGGATTCTAAGCATTGAGGATTCTAAGCCAAGCATTGAGTTTTCTAATCTTTGAGGTTTCTAAGCATTAAGGCCTCTATGCATTGAGGTTTGTAAGCATTTGGGATGCTAAACAATGAGTTTTCAAAAATAAAATTTCTCAGCATTGAGGTTTGTAAGCATTGAGGATTCTAAGCATTGAGGATTCTAAGCTAAGCAAAGAGCATACTAAGGATTGAGGATGCTAAGCATTGAGGATTCTAAGCATTGAGGATTCTAAGCTATGCATTGAGGATTCTAAACAATGAGGATGTTAAGCATTGAGGATTCTAAGCATTGAGTTTTCTAAGCTATGCATTGAGGATGGTATGCATTGAGGATGCTATGCATTGAGGATTCTAAGCATTGAGGATTCTAAGCACTGAGGATTCTAAGCATTGAGGATTCTAAGCATTGAGGATTCTAATCTAGGCACTGAGGATTCTAAGCATTGAGGATGCTAAGCATTGAGGATTCTTAGCATTGAGGATTCTAAGCATTGAGGTTTCTAAGCTAAGCATGGAGGATTCTAAGCATTGAGGATGCTAAGCATTGAGGATGCTAAGTATTGAGGATGCTAAGCATTGAGGATGCTAAGCATTGAGGATTCTAATATTGAGGATTCTAAGCTAGGCATTGACGATTCTAAGCATTGAGGATTCTAAGCATTGAGGTTTCTAAGCAAAGCATTGAGGATGCTAAGCATTGAGGATGCTAAGCATTGAGGATTCTAAGCACTGAGGATTCTAAGCTAAGCATAGAGCATACTGAGGATTGAGGATGCTAAGCATTGAGGTTTCGAAGCATTGGGGATTCTACGCGTTGAGGATGCTAAGCACTGAGGATTCTAAGCATTGAGGTTTCTAAGCAGTGAGGATTCTAAGATAAGCACTGAGGATGCTATTTATTGAGGTCTCTAAGCATTAAGGACTCTGTGCATTGAGGTTTCTAAGCAATGAGGATGCTAAGCATTGAGGATGCTAAGCATTGAGGATGCTAAGCATTGAGGCTGTTAAGCATTGAGGATGCTAAGCATTGAGTATTCTAAGCTAAGCATTGAGGATGCTAAGCATTGAGGATTCTAAGCATTGAGGATTCTAAGCATTGAGGATTCTAAGCATTGAGGTTTCTAAGCTAAGCATTGAGGATTCTAGGCATTGAGGATGCTAAGCATTGAGGTTGCTAAGCATTGAGGATTCTAAGCATTGAGGATTCTAAGCATTGAGGATTCTAAGCATTCAGGTTTCTAAGCAGTGAGGATTCTAAGCTATGTAATGAGGATGCTAAGCTTTGAGGATTCTAAGTATTGAGGTTTCTAAGCTAAGCATTGAGGACGCGAAGCATTGAGGATTCTAAGCATTGAGGATGCTAAGCATTGAGGATGCTTAGCATTGAGGATTCTAAGATTTGAGGATGCTAAGCATTGAGGATTCTAAGCATTGAGGATGCTAAGCATTGAAAATGCTAAGCATTGAGGATTCTAAGCATTGAGGATTCTAAGCATTGAGGATGCTAAGCATTGAGTATTCTAAGCATTGAGGATTCTAAGCATTGAGGATTTTAAGCATTGAGGATTCTAAGCATTGAGGATGCTAAGCCAAGCATTGAGTTTTCTAATCTTTGTTGTTTCTAAACATTAAGGCCTCTATGCAATGAGGTTTGTAAGCATTAGGGTTGCTAAGCATTGAGGTTTCAGAGCAATAAAATTTCTAAGCAATGAGGATTCTGCGCATTGAGGTTTCTAAGCAATGCATGGAGGATTCTAAGCATTGAGGTTCCTAAGCAGTGAGGATTCTGAGCTTTGAGGATTCTAAGCTAAGTAATGAGGATGCTAAGCAATGAGTATGCTAAGAATTGAGGATGCTAAGCATTGAGGATTCTAAGCATTGAGGATTCTAAGCATTGAGGATTCTAAGCATTGAGGTTTCTAAGCTAAGCATTGAGGATGCGAAGCATTGAGGATTCTAACTAGTGAGGATTCTAAGCAATGCATGGAGGATGCTAAGCATTGAGGATTCTAAGCATTGAGGATTCTAAACTATGCATGGAGGATTCTAAGCATTGAGGATTCTAAGCATTGCGGATTCTAAGCCAAGCATTGAGTTTTCTAATCATTGAGGTTTCTAAGCATTAAGGTCTCTATGCATTGAGGTTTGTAAGCATTTGGGATGCTAAGCAATGAGGTTTCAAACAATAAAATTTCTCAGCATTGAGGTTTGTAAGCATTGAGGATTCTAAGCATTGAGGATTCTAAGCTAAGCATAGAGCATACTAAGGATTGAGGATGCTAAGCACTGAGGTTTCTAAGCATTGGGGATTCCACGCGTTGAGGATGCTAAGCACTGAGGATTCTAAGCATTGAGGTTTCTAAGCAGTGAGGTTTCTAATCTAAGCACTGAGGATGCTACGTATTGAGGTTTCTAAGCATTGAGGATCCTGAGCTTTGAGGATTCTAAGATATGCATTGAGGATGCTAAGCATTGAGGCTGTTAAGCATTGAGGATTCTAAGCATTGAGTTTTCTATGCTAAGCATTGAGGATGCTAAGCATTGAGGATTCTAAGCATTGAGGATTCTACGCATTGAGGATGCTAAGCATTGAGGATGCTAAGCACTGAGGATTCTAAGCATTGAGGATTCTAAGCATTGGGGATGCTAAGTATTGAGGATTCTAAGCATTGAGGATTCTAAGCATTGAGGATTTTAAGCATTGAGGTTTCTAAGCAAAGCATTGAGGATTCTTAGCATTGAGGATTCTACGCATTGAGGATGCTAAGCATTGAGGATTCTAGGCATTGAGGATGCTAAGCATTGAGGATGCTAAGCATTGAGGATTCTAAGCATTGAGGATGCTAAGCCAAGCATTGAGTTTTCTAATCTTTGTTGTTTCTAAACATTAAGCCCTCTATGCAATGAGGTTTGTAAGCATTAGGGTTGCTAAGCATTGAGGTTTCCGAGCAAAAAAATTTCTAAGCAATGAGGATTCTGCGCATTGAGGTTTCTAAGCAATGCATGGAGGATGCTAAGCATTGAGGTTCCTAAGCAGTGAGGATTCTGAGCTTTGAGGATTCTAAGCTAAGCAATGAGGATGCTAAGCAATGAGGATGCTAAGCATTGAGGATGCTAAGCATTGAGGATGCTAAGCATTGAGGATTCTAAGCATTGAGGTTTCTAAGCTAAGGATTGAGGATGCGAAGCATTGAGGATTCTAACTATTGAGGATTCTAAGCAATGCATGGAGGATGCTAAGCATTGAGGATTCTAAGCATTGAGGATTCTAAGCTATGCATGGAGGATTCTAAGCACTGAGGATTCTAAGCATTGAGGATTCTAAGCCAAGCATTGAGTTTTCTAATCTTTGAGGTTTCTAAGCATTAAGGCCTCTATGCATTGAGGTTTGTAAGCATTTGGGATGCTAAACAATGAGTTTTCAAAAATAAAATTTCTCAGCATTGAGGTTTGTAAGCATTGAGGATTCTAAGCATTGAGGATTCTAAGCTAAGCAAAGAGCATACTAAGGATTGAGGATGCTAAGCATTGAGGATTCTAAGCATTGAGGATTCTAAGCTATGCATTGAGGATTCTAAACATTGAGGATGTTAAGCATTGAGGATTCTAAGCCTTGAGTTTTCTAAGCTATGCATTGAGGATGGTATGCATTGAGGATGCTATGCATTGAGGATTCTAAGCATTGAGGATTCTAAGCACTGAGGATTCTAAGCATTGAGGATTCTAAGCATTGAGGATTCTAATCTAGGCACTGAGGATTCTAAGCATTGAGGATGCTAAGCATTGAGGATTCTTAGCATTGAGGATTCTAAGCATTGAGGTTTCTAAGCTAAGCATGGAGGATTCTAAGCATTGAGGATGCTAAGCATTGAGGATGCTAAGTATTGAGGATGCTAAGCATTGAGTATGCTAAGCATTGAGGATTCTAATATTGAGGATTCTAAGGTAGGCATTGACGATTCTAAGCATTGAGGATTCTAAGCATTGAGGTTTCTAAGCAAAGCATTGAGGATGCTAAGCATTGAGGATGCTAAGCATTGAGGATTCTAAGCATTGAGGATTCTAAGCTAAGCATAGAGCATACTGAGGATTGAGGATGCTAAGCATTGAGGTTTCGAAGCATTGGGGATTCTACGCGTTGAGGATGCTAAGCACTGAGGATTCTAAGCATTGAGGTTTCTAAGCAGTGAGGATTCTAAGATAAGCACTGAGGATGCTATTTATTGAGGTTTCTAAGCATTAAGGACTCTGTGCATTGAGGTTTCTAAGCAATGAGGATGCTAAGCATTGAGTATGCTAAGCATTGAGGATGCTAAGCATTGAGGCTGTTAAGCATTGAGGATGCTAAGCATTGAGTATTCTAAGCTAAGAATTGAGGATGCTAAGCATTGAGGATTCTAAGCATTGAGGATTCTAAGCATTGAGGATTCTAAGCATTGAGGTTTCTAAGCTAAGCATTGAGGATTCTAGGCATTGAGGATGCTAAGCATTGAGGTTGCTAAGCATTGAGGATTCTAAGCATTGAGGATTCTAAGCATTGAGGATTCTAAGCATTCAGGTTTCTAAGCAGTGAGGATTCTAAGCTAAGCATTGAGGATGCTAAGTATTGAGGTTTCTAAGCATTAAGGACTCTGTGCATTGAGGTTTCTAAGCATTGAGGATTCTAAGCATTGAGTTTTCTAAGCTAAGCATTGAGGATGCTAAGCATTGAGGATTCTAAGCATTGAGGAATCTAAGCTTTGAGGATTCTAAGCATTGAGGATGCTAAGCATTGAGGATGCTAAGCATTGAAGATTCTAAGCATTGAGGATGCTAAGCATTGAGGATGATAAGCATTGAGGTTTCTATGCACCGAGGATTCTGAGCTTTGAGGATTCTAAGCTAAGCAATGAGGATGCTAAGCAATGAGGATGCTAAGCATTGAGGATTCTAAGCATTGAGGATTCTAAGCATTGAGGATTCTAAGCTATGTAATGAGGATGCTAACCACTGAGGATTCTAAGTATTGAGGTTTCTTAGCTAAGCATTGAGGATGCTAAGCATTGAGGATTCTAAGCAATGAGGATTCTAAGCTATGCACTGAGGATTCTAAACATTGAGGATGTTAAGCATTGAGAATTCAAAGCATTGAGGTTTCTAAGCAAAGCATTGAGGATTATAAGCATTGAGGATTCTAAGCATTGAGGATTCTAATCTAGGCACTGAGGATTCTAAGCATTGAGGATGCTAAGCATTGAGGATTCTTAGCATTGAGGATTCTAAGCATTGAGGTTTCTAAGCTAAGCATGGAGGATTCTAAGCATTGAGGATGCTAAGCATTGAGGATGCTAAGTATTGAGGATGCTAAGCATTGAGGATGCTAAGCATTGAGGATTCTAATATTGAGGATTCTAAGCTAGGCATTGACGATTCTAAGCATTGAGGATTCTAAGCATTGAGGTTTCTAAGCAAAGCATTGAGGATGCTAAGCATTGAGGATGCTAAGCATTGAGGATTCTAAGCACTGAGGATTCTAAGCTAAGCATAGAGCATACTGAGGATTGAGGATGCTAAGCATTGAGGTTTCGAAGCATTGGGGATTCTACGCGTTGAGGATGCTAAGCACTGAGGATTCTAAGCATTGAGGTTTCTAAGCAGTGAGGATTCTAAGATAAGCACTGAGGATGCTATTTATTGAGGTCTCTAAGCATTAAGGACTCTGTGCATTGAGGTTTCTAAGCAATGAGGATGCTAAGCATTGAGGATGCTAAGCATTGAGGATGCTAAGCATTGAGGCTGTTAAGCATTGAGGATGCTAAGCATTGAGTATTCAAAGCTAAGCATTGAGGATGCTAAGCATTGAGGATTCTAAGCATTGAGGATTCTAAGCATTGAGGATTCTAAGCATTGAGGTTTCTAAGCTAAGCATTGAGGATTCTAGGCATTGAGGATGCTAAGCATTGAGGTTGCTAAGCATTGAGGATTCTAAGCATTGAGGATTCTAAGCATTGAGGATTCTAAGCATTCAGGTTTCTAAGCAGTGAGGATTCTAAGCTATGTAATGAGGATGCTAAGCTTTGAGGATTCTAAGTATTGAGGTTTCTAAGCTAAGCATTGAGGACGCGAAGCATTGAGGATTCTAAGCATTGAGGATGCTAAGCATTGAGGATGCTTAGCATTGAGGATTCTAAGATTTGAGGATGCTAAGCATTGAGGATTCTAAGCATTGAGGATGCTAAGCATTGAAAATGCTAAGCATTGAGGATTCTAAGCATTGAGGATTCTAAGCATTGAGGATGCTAAGCATTGAGTATTCTAAGCATTGAGGATTCTAAGCATTGAGGATTTTAAGCATTGAGGATTCTAAGCATTGAGGATTCTAAGCCAAGCATTGAGTTTTCTAATCTTTGTTGTTTCTAAACATTAAGGCCTCTATGCAATGAGGTTTGTAAGCATTAGGGTTGCTAAGCATTGAGGTTTCAGAGCAATAAAATTTCTAAGCAATGAGGATTCTGCGCATTGAGGTTTCTAAGCAATGCATGGAGGATTCTAAGCATTGAGGTTCCTAAGCAGTGAGGATTCTGAGCTTTGAGGATTCTAAGCTAAGTAATGAGGATGCTAAGCAATGAGTATGCTAAGAATTGAGGATGCTAAGCATTGAGGATTCTAAGCATTGAGGATTCTAAGCATTGAGGATTCTAAGCATTGAGGTTTCTAAGCTAAGCATTGAGGATGCGAAGCATTGAGGATTCTAACTAGTGAGGATTCTAAGCAATGCATGGAGGATGCTAAGCATTGAGGATTCTAAGCATTGAGGATTCTAAACTATGCATGGAGGATTCTAAGCATTGAGGATTCTAAGCATTGCGGATTCTAAGCCAAGCATTGAGTTTTCTAATCATTGAGGTTTCTAAGCATTAAGGTCTCTATGCATTGAGGTTTGTAAGCATTTGGGATGCTAAGCAATGAGGTTTCAAACAATAAAATTTCTCAGCATTGAGGTTTGTAAGCATTGAGGATTCTAAGCATTGAGGATTCTAAGCTAAGCATAGAGCATACTAAGGATTGAGGATGCTAAGCACTGAGGTTTCTAAGCATTGGGGATTCCACGCGTTGAGGATGCTAAGCACTGAGGATTCTAAGCATTGAGGTTTCTAAGCAGTGAGGTTTCTAATCTAAGCACTGAGGATGCTACGTATTGAGGTTTCTAAGCATTGAGGATCCTGAGCTTTGAGGATTCTAAGATATGCATTGAGGATGCTAAGCATTGAGGCTGTTAAGCATTGAGGATTCTAAGCATTGAGTTTTCTATGCTAAGCATTGAGGATGCTAAGCATTGAGGATTCTAAGCATTGAGGATTCTACGCATTGAGGATGCTAAGCATTGAGGATGCTAAGCACTGAGGATTCTAAGCATTGAGGATTCTAAGCATTGGGGATGCTAAGTATTGAGGATTCTAAGCATTGAGGATTCTAAGCATTGAGGATTTTAAGCATTGAGGTTTCTAAGCAAAGCATTGAGGATTCTTAGCATTGAGGATTCTACGCATTGAGGATGCTAAGCATTGAGGATTCTAGGCATTGAGGATGCTAAGCATTGAGGATGCTAAGCATTGAGGATTCTAAGCATTGAGGATGCTAAGCCAAGCATTGAGTTTTCTAATCTTTGTTGTTTCTAAACATTAAGCCCTCTATGCAATGAGGTTTGTAAGCATTAGGGTTGCTAAGCATTGAGGTTTCCGAGCAAAAAAATTTCTAAGCAATGAGGATTCTGCGCATTGAGGTTTCTAAGCAATGCATGGAGGATGCTAAGCATTGAGGTTCCTAAGCAGTGAGGATTCTGAGCTTTGAGGATTCTAAGCTAAGCAATGAGGATGCTAAGCAATGAGGATGCTAAGCATTGAGGATGCTAAGCATTGAGGATGCTAAGCATTGAGGATTCTAAGCATTGAGGTTTCTAAGCTAAGGATTGAGGATGCGAAGCATTGAGGATTCTAACTATTGAGGATTCTAAGCAATGCATGGAGGATGCTAAGCATTGAGGATTCTAAGCATTGAGGATTCTAAGCTATGCATGGAGGATTCTAAGCACTGAGGATTCTAAGCATTGAGGATTCTAAGCCAAGCATTGAGTTTTCTAATCTTTGAGGTTTCTAAGCATTAAGGCCTCTATGCATTGAGGTTTGTAAGCATTTGGGATGCTAAACAATGAGTTTTCAAAAATAAAATTTCTCAGCATTGAGGTTTGTAAGCATTGAGGATTCTAAGCATTGAGGATTCTAAGCTAAGCAAAGAGCATACTAAGGATTGAGGATGCTAAGCATTGAGGATTCTAAGCATTGAGGATTCTAAGCTATGCATTGAGGATTCTAAACATTGAGGATGTTAAGCATTGAGGATTCTAAGCCTTGAGTTTTCTAAGCTATGCATTGAGGATGGTATGCATTGAGGATGCTATGCATTGAGGATTCTAAGCATTGAGGATTCTAAGCACTGAGGATTCTAAGCATTGAGGATTCTAAGCATTGAGGATTCTAATCTAGGCACTGAGGATTCTAAGCATTGAGGATGCTAAGCATTGAGGATTCTTAGCATTGAGGATTCTAAGCATTGAGGTTTCTAAGCTAAGCATGGAGGATTCTAAGCATTGAGGATGCTAAGCATTGAGGATGCTAAGTATTGAGGATGCTAAGCATTGAGTATGCTAAGCATTGAGGATTCTAATATTGAGGATTCTAAGGTAGGCATTGACGATTCTAAGCATTGAGGATTCTAAGCATTGAGGTTTCTAAGCAAAGCATTGAGGATGCTAAGCATTGAGGATGCTAAGCATTGAGGATTCTAAGCATTGAGGATTCTAAGCTAAGCATAGAGCATACTGAGGATTGAGGATGCTAAGCATTGAGGTTTCGAAGCATTGGGGATTCTACGCGTTGAGGATGCTAAGCACTGAGGATTCTAAGCATTGAGGTTTCTAAGCAGTGAGGATTCTAAGATAAGCACTGAGGATGCTATTTATTGAGGTTTCTAAGCATTAAGGACTCTGTGCATTGAGGTTTCTAAGCAATGAGGATGCTAAGCATTGAGTATGCTAAGCATTGAGGATGCTAAGCATTGAGGCTGTTAAGCATTGAGGATGCTAAGCATTGAGTATTCTAAGCTAAGAATTGAGGATGCTAAGCATTGAGGATTCTAAGCATTGAGGATTCTAAGCATTGAGGATTCTAAGCATTGAGGTTTCTAAGCTAAGCATTGAGGATTCTAGGCATTGAGGATGCTAAGCATTGAGGTTGCTAAGCATTGAGGATTCTAAGCATTGAGGATTCTAAGCATTGAGGATTCTAAGCATTCAGGTTTCTAAGCAGTGAGGATTCTAAGCTAAGCATTGAGGATGCTAAGTATTGAGGTTTCTAAGCATTAAGGACTCTGTGCATTGAGGTTTCTAAGCATTGAGGATTCTAAGCATTGAGTTTTCTAAGCTAAGCATTGAGGATGCTAAGCATTGAGGATTCTAAGCATTGAGGAATCTAAGCTTTGAGGATTCTAAGCATTGAGGATGCTAAGCATTGAGGATGCTAAGCATTGAAGATTCTAAGCATTGAGGATGCTAAGCATTGAGGATGATAAGCATTGAGGTTTCTATGCACCGAGGATTCTGAGCTTTGAGGATTCTAAGCTAAGCAATGAGGATGCTAAGCAATGAGGATGCTAAGCATTGAGGATTCTAAGCATTGAGGATTCTAAGCATTGAGGATTCTAAGCTATGTAATGAGGATGCTAACCACTGAGGATTCTAAGTATTGAGGTTTCTTAGCTAAGCATTGAGGATGCTAAGCATTGAGGATTCTAAGCAATGAGGATTCTAAGCTATGCACTGAGGATTCTAAACATTGAGGATGTTAAGCATTGAGAATTCAAAGCATTGAGGTTTCTAAGCAAAGCATTGAGGATTATAAGCATTGAGGATTCTAAGCATTGAGGATTCTAATCTAGGCACTGAGGATTCTAAGCATTGAGGATGCTAAGCATTGAGGATTCTTAGCATTGAGGATTCTAAGCATTGAGGTTTCTAAGCTAAGCATGGAGGATTCTAAGCATTGAGGATGCTAAGCATTGAGGATGCTAAGTATTGAGGATGCTAAGCATTGAGGATGCTAAGCATTGAGGATTCTAATATTGAGGATTCTAAGCTAGGCATTGACGATTCTAAGCATTGAGGATTCTAAGCATTGAGGTTTCTAAGCAAAGCATTGAGGATGCTAAGCATTGAGGATGCTAAGCATTGAGGATTCTAAGCACTGAGGATTCTAAGCTAAGCATAGAGCATACTGAGGATTGAGGATGCTAAGCATTGAGGTTTCGAAGCATTGGGGATTCTACGCGTTGAGGATGCTAAGCACTGAGGATTCTAAGCATTGAGGTTTCTAAGCAGTGAGGATTCTAAGATAAGCACTGAGGATGCTATTTATTGAGGTCTCTAAGCATTAAGGACTCTGTGCATTGAGGTTTCTAAGCAATGAGGATGCTAAGCATTGAGGATGCTAAGCATTGAGGATGCTAAGCATTGAGGCTGTTAAGCATTGAGGATGCTAAGCATTGAGTATTCAAAGCTAAGCATTGAGGATGCTAAGCATTGAGGATTCTAAGCATTGAGGATTCTAAGCATTGAGGATTCTAAGCATTGAGGTTTCTAAGCTAAGCATTGAGGATTCTAGGCATTGAGGATGCTAAGCATTGAGGTTGCTAAGCATTGAGGATTCTAAGCATTGAGGATTCTAAGCATTGAGGATTCTAAGCATTCAGGTTTCTAAGCAGTGAGGATTCTAAGCTATGTAATGAGGATGCTAAGCTTTGAGGATTCTAAGTATTGAGGTTTCTAAGCTAAGCATTGAGGACGCGAAGCATTGAGGATTCTAAGCATTGAGGATGCTAAGCATTGAGGATGCTTAGCATTGAGGATTCTAAGATTTGAGGATGCTAAGCATTGAGGATTCTAAGCATTGAGGATGCTAAGCATTGAAAATGCTAAGCATTGAGGATTCTAAGCATTGAGGATTCTAAGCATTGAGGATGCTAAGCATTGAGTATTCTAAGCATTGAGGATTCTAAGCATTGAGGATTTTAAGCATTGAGGATTCTAAGCATTGAGGATTCTAAGCCAAGCATTGAGTTTTCTAATCTTTGTTGTTTCTAAACATTAAGGCCTCTATGCAATGAGGTTTGTAAGCATTAGGGTTGCTAAGCATTGAGGTTTCAGAGCAATAAAATTTCTAAGCAATGAGGATTCTGCGCATTGAGGTTTCTAAGCAATGCATGGAGGATTCTAAGCATTGAGGTTCCTAAGCAGTGAGGATTCTGAGCTTTGAGGATTCTAAGCTAAGTAATGAGGATGCTAAGCAATGAGTATGCTAAGAATTGAGGATGCTAAGCATTGAGGATTCTAAGCATTGAGGATTCTAAGCATTGAGGATTCTAAGCATTGAGGTTTCTAAGCTAAGCATTGAGGATGCGAAGCATTGAGGATTCTAACTAGTGAGGATTCTAAGCAATGCATGGAGGATGCTAAGCATTGAGGATTCTAAGCATTGAGGATTCTAAACTATGCATGGAGGATTCTAAGCATTGAGGATTCTAAGCATTGCGGATTCTAAGCCAAGCATTGAGTTTTCTAATCATTGAGGTTTCTAAGCATTAAGGTCTCTATGCATTGAGGTTTGTAAGCATTTGGGATGCTAAGCAATGAGGTTTCAAACAATAAAATTTCTCAGCATTGAGGTTTGTAAGCATTGAGGATTCTAAGCATTGAGGATTCTAAGCTAAGCATAGAGCATACTAAGGATTGAGGATGCTAAGCACTGAGGTTTCTAAGCATTGGGGATTCCACGCGTTGAGGATGCTAAGCACTGAGGATTCTAAGCATTGAGGTTTCTAAGCAGTGAGGTTTCTAATCTAAGCACTGAGGATGCTACGTATTGAGGTTTCTAAGCATTGAGGATCCTGAGCTTTGAGGATTCTAAGATATGCATTGAGGATGCTAAGCATTGAGGCTGTTAAGCATTGAGGATTCTAAGCATTGAGTTTTCTATGCTAAGCATTGAGGATGCTAAGCATTGAGGATTCTAAGCATTGAGGATTCTACGCATTGAGGATGCTAAGCATTGAGGATGCTAAGCACTGAGGATTCTAAGCATTGAGGATTCTAAGCATTGGGGATGCTAAGTATTGAGGATTCTAAGCATTGAGGATTCTAAGCATTGAGGATTTTAAGCATTGAGGTTTCTAAGCAAAGCATTGAGGATTCTTAGCATTGAGGATTCTACGCATTGAGGATGCTAAGCATTGAGGATTCTAGGCATTGAGGATGCTAAGCATTGAGGATGCTAAGCATTGAGGATTCTAAGCATTGAGGATGCTAAGCCAAGCATTGAGTTTTCTAATCTTTGTTGTTTCTAAACATTAAGCCCTCTATGCAATGAGGTTTGTAAGCATTAGGGTTGCTAAGCATTGAGGTTTCCGAGCAAAAAAATTTCTAAGCAATGAGGATTCTGCGCATTGAGGTTTCTAAGCAATGCATGGAGGATGCTAAGCATTGAGGTTCCTAAGCAGTGAGGATTCTGAGCTTTGAGGATTCTAAGCTAAGCAATGAGGATGCTAAGCAATGAGGATGCTAAGCATTGAGGATGCTAAGCATTGAGGATGCTAAGCATTGAGGATTCTAAGCATTGAGGTTTCTAAGCTAAGGATTGAGGATGCGAAGCATTGAGGATTCTAACTATTGAGGATTCTAAGCAATGCATGGAGGATGCTAAGCATTGAGGATTCTAAGCATTGAGGATTCTAAGCTATGCATGGAGGATTCTAAGCACTGAGGATTCTAAGCATTGAGGATTCTAAGCCAAGCATTGAGTTTTCTAATCTTTGAGGTTTCTAAGCATTAAGGCCTCTATGCATTGAGGTTTGTAAGCATTTGGGATGCTAAACAATGAGTTTTCAAAAATAAAATTTCTCAGCATTGAGGTTTGTAAGCATTGAGGATTCTAAGCATTGAGGATTCTAAGCTAAGCAAAGAGCATACTAAGGATTGAGGATGCTAAGCATTGAGGATTCTAAGCATTGAGGATTCTAAGCTATGCATTGAGGATTCTAAACATTGAGGATGTTAAGCATTGAGGATTCTAAGCCTTGAGTTTTCTAAGCTATGCATTGAGGATGGTATGCATTGAGGATGCTATGCATTGAGGATTCTAAGCATTGAGGATTCTAAGCACTGAGGATTCTAAGCATTGAGGATTCTAAGCATTGAGGATTCTAATCTAGGCACTGAGGATTCTAAGCATTGAGGATGCTAAGCATTGAGGATTCTTAGCATTGAGGATTCTAAGCATTGAGGTTTCTAAGCTAAGCATGGAGGATTCTAAGCATTGAGGATGCTAAGCATTGAGGATGCTAAGTATTGAGGATGCTAAGCATTGAGTATGCTAAGCATTGAGGATTCTAATATTGAGGATTCTAAGGTAGGCATTGACGATTCTAAGCATTGAGGATTCTAAGCATTGAGGTTTCTAAGCAAAGCATTGAGGATGCTAAGCATTGAGGATGCTAAGCATTGAGGATTCTAAGCATTGAGGATTCTAAGCTAAGCATAGAGCATACTGAGGATTGAGGATGCTAAGCATTGAGGTTTCGAAGCATTGGGGATTCTACGCGTTGAGGATGCTAAGCACTGAGGATTCTAAGCATTGAGGTTTCTAAGCAGTGAGGATTCTAAGATAAGCACTGAGGATGCTATTTATTGAGGTTTCTAAGCATTAAGGACTCTGTGCATTGAGGTTTCTAAGCAATGAGGATGCTAAGCATTGAGTATGCTAAGCATTGAGGATGCTAAGCATTGAGGCTGTTAAGCATTGAGGATGCTAAGCATTGAGTATTCTAAGCTAAGAATTGAGGATGCTAAGCATTGAGGATTCTAAGCATTGAGGATTCTAAGCATTGAGGATTCTAAGCATTGAGGTTTCTAAGCTAAGCATTGAGGATTCTAGGCATTGAGGATGCTAAGCATTGAGGTTGCTAAGCATTGAGGATTCTAAGCATTGAGGATTCTAAGCATTGAGGATTCTAAGCATTCAGGTTTCTAAGCAGTGAGGATTCTAAGCTAAGCATTGAGGATGCTAAGTATTGAGGTTTCTAAGCATTAAGGACTCTGTGCATTGAGGTTTCTAAGCATTGAGGATTCTAAGCATTGAATTTTCTAAGCTAAGCATTGAGGATGCTAAGCATTGAGGATTCTAAGCATTGAGGAATCTAAGCTTTGAGGATTCTAAGCATTGAGGATGCTAAGCATTGAGGATGCTAAGCATTGAAGATTCTAAGCATTGAGGATGCTAAGCATTGAGGATGATAAGCATTGAGGTTTCTATGCACCGAGGATTCTGAGCTTTGAGGATTCTAAGCTAAGCAATGAGGATGCTAAGCAATGAGGATGCTAAGCATTGAGGATTCTAAGCATTGAGGATTCTAAGCATTGAGGATTCTAAGCTATGTAATGAGGATGCTAACCACTGAGGATTCTAAGTATTGAGGTTTCTTAGCTAAGCATTGAGGATGCTAAGCATTGAGGATTCTAAGCAATGAGGATTCTAAGCTATGCACTGAGGATTCTAAACATTGAGGATGTTAAGCATTGAGAATTCAAAGCATTGAGGTTTCTAAGCAAAGCATTGAGGATTATAAGCATTGAGGATTCTAAGCATTCAGGTTTCTAAGCAGTGAGGATTCTATGCTAAGCACTGAGGATGCTAAGTATTGAGGTTTCTAAGCATCAAGGACTCTGTGCATTGAGGTTTCTAAGCTAAGCATTGAGGATACTAAGCATTGAGGATTCTAAGCATTGAGGATTCTTAGCTAGGCATTGAGGATTCTAAGCATTGAGGATTCTAAGCCAAGCATTGAGTTTTCTAATCTTTGAGGTTTCTAAACATTAAGGCCTCTATGCACTGAGGTTTGAAAGCATTAGGGATGCTAAGCATTGAGGTTTCAGAGCAATAAAATTTCTAAGCAATGGGGATTCTACGCATTGAGGTTTCTAAGCAATGCATGGAGGATGGTAAGCATTGAGGTTCCTAAGCAGTGAGGATTCTGAGCTTTGAGGATTCTAAGCTAAGCAATGAGGATGCTAAGCATTGAGGATGCTAAGCATTGAGGATTCTAAGCATTGAGGATTCTAAGCATTGAGGATTCTAAGCATTGAGGATTCTAAGCTAGGCATGGAGGATGCTAAGCATTGAGGATTCTAAGCATTGAGGATTCTAAGCATTGAGGATTCTAAGCTAGGCATTGAGGATTCTAAGCATTGAGGATTCTAAGCATTGAGGATGCTAAGCATTGAGGATTCTAAGCATTGAGGATTCTACGCTATGTAATGAGGTTGCTAACCATTGAGAATTCTAAGTATTGAGGTTTCTAAGCTAAGCATTGAGGATTCTAGGCATTGAGGATGCTAAGCATTGAGGTTGCTAAGCATTGAGGATTCTAAGCATTGAGGATTCTAAGCATTGAGGATTCTAAGCATTCAGGTTTCTATGCAGTGAGGATTCTAAGCTAAGCACTGAGGATGCTATGTATTGAGGTTTCTAAGCATTGAGGATTCTAAGCATTGAGAATTCTTAGCTAGGCATTGAGGATTCTAAGCACTGAGGATTCTAAGCCAAGCATTGAGTTTTCTAATCTTTGAGGTTTCTAAACATTAAGGCCTCAATGCAATGAGGTTTGTAAGCATTAGGGATGCTAAGCATTGAGGTTTCAGAGCAATAAAATTTCTAAGCAATGGGGATTCTACGCATTGAGGTTTCTAAGCAATGCATGGAGGATGCTAAGCATTGAGGTTCCTAAGCAGTGAGGATTCTGAGCTTTGAGGATTCTAAGCTACGCAATGAGGATGCTAAGCATTGAGGATGCTAAGCATTGAGGATTCTAAGCATTGAGGATTCTAAGCATTGAGGATTCTAAGCTAGGCATGGAGGATGCTAAGCATTGAGGATTCTAAGCATTGAGGATTCTAAGCATTGAGGATGCTAAGCATTGAGGATGCTAAGCATTGAGGATTCTAAGCATTGAGGATTCTAAGCATTGAGGATGCTAAGCATTGAGGTTTCTAAGCACCGAAGATTCTAAGCTAAGCAATGAGGATGCTAAGCATTGAGGATGCTAAGCATTGAGGATGCTAAGCATTGAGGATGATAAGCATTGAGGATTCTAAGCATTGAGGATTCTAAGCTATGTAATGAGGATGCTAAGCATTGAGGATTCTAACTATTGAGGATTCTAAGCAATGCATGGAGGATTCTAAGCATTGAGGATTCTAAGCATTGAGGAATCGAAGCATTGAGGATTCTAAGCTAGGCATGGAGGATGCTAAGCATTGAGGATTCTAAGCATTGAGGATTCTAAGCAAAGCATTCAGGATGCTAAGCATTGAGGATTCTAAGCATTAAGGATTCTAAGCATTGAGGATGCTAAGCAGTGAGGATTCTAAGCATTGATGATTCTAAGCATTGAGGATGCTAAGCATTGAGGATTCTAAGCATTAAGGATTCTAAACATTGAGGATGCTAAGCATTGAGGATTCTAAGCATTGAGGATGCTAATCATTGAGGATGCTAAGCATTGAGTATGCTAAGCATTGAGGATGCTAAGCATTGAGGATTCTAAGCATTGAGGATGCTAAGCATTGAGGATGCTAAGCACCGAGGATTCTAAGCATTGAGGATGCTAAGCATTGAGGATACTAAGCATTGAGGATTCTAAGCATTGAGGATGCTAAGCATTGAGGATTCTAAGCATTGAAAATTCTAAGCTATGAGGATTCTAAGCCAAGCAATGAATTTTCTAATCTTTGTGGTTTCTAAGCATTAAGGCCTCTATGCATTTAGGTTTGTAAGCATTGAGGATTCTAAGCAATGAGGTTTCAAACAATAAAATTTCTCAGCATTGAGGTTTGTAAGCATTGAGGATTCTAAGCTAAGCGTAGAGCATACTAAGGATTGAGGATGCTAAGCATTGAGGTTTCTAAGCTTTGGGGATTCTACGCGTTGAGGATGCTAAGAACTGAGGATTCTAAGCATTGAGGTTTCTAAGCAGTGAGGATTCTAAGCTAAGCACTGAGGATGCTAAGTATTGAGGTTTCTAAGCATTAAGGACTCTGTGCATTGAGGTTTCTATGCATTGAGGATCCTGAGCTTTGAGGATTCTAAGCGAAGCATTGAGGATGCTAAGCATTGAGGATTCTAGGCATTGAGGATGCTAAGCATTGAGGATTCTAAGCATGGAGGATTCTAAGCATTGAGGATTCTAATCTAGGCATTGAGGATTCTAAGCATTGAGGATTCTAAGCATTGAGGTTTCTAAGCTAAGCATTGAGGTTTCTAAGCATTGAGGATTCTAAGCATTGAGGATGCTAAGCTTTGAGGATGCTAAGCATTGAGGATTCTAAGATTTGAGGATGCTAAGCACAGAGGTTTCTACGCATTGAGGATGCTAAGCATTGAGGATTCTAAGCCCTGAGGATGCTAAGCATTGGGGATGCTAAGCATTGAGGTTTCTATGCACCGAGGATTCTGAGCTTTGAGGATTCTAAGCTAAGCAATGAGGATTCTAAGCAATGAGGATGCTAAGCATTGAGGATGCTAAGCATTGAGGATGCTAAGCATTGAGGATTCTAAGCATTGAGGATTCTAAGCTATGTAATGAGGATGCTAACCATTGAGGATTCTAAGTATTGAGGTTTCTAAGCCAAGCATTTAGTTTTCTAATCTTTGAGGTTTCTAAGCATTAAGGCCTCTATGCATTGAGGTTTGTAAGCATTGAGGATTCTAAGCAATGAGGTTTCTAAGCTAAGCATTGAGGATTCTAAGCATTGAGGATTCTAAGCTAAGCATTGAGGATTCTAAGCATTGAGGATTCTAAGCATTCAGGTTTCTATGCAGTGAGGATTCTAAGCTAAGCACTGAGGATGCTAAGTATTGAGGTTTCTAAGCATTAAGGACTCTGTGCATTGACGTTTCTAAGCATTGAGGATTCTAAGCATTGAGGATTCTTATCTAGGCATTGAGGATTCTAAGCATTGAGGATTCTAAGCCAAGCATTGAGTTTTCTAATCTTTGAGGTTTCTAAACATTAAGGCCTCTATGCAATGAGGTTTGTAAGCATTAGGGTTGCTAAGCATTGAGGTTTCAGAGCAATAAAATTTCTAAGCAACGGGGATTCTACGCATTGAGGTTTCTAAGCAATGCATGGAGGATGCTTAGCATTGAGGTTCCTAAGCAGTGAGGATTCATCGCTTTGAGGATTCTAAGCTAAGCAATGAGGATGCTAAGCAATGAGTATGCTAAGCATTGAGGATGCTAAGCATTGAGGATTCTAAGCATTGAGGATTCTAAGCATTGAGGATTCTAAGAGAGGCATGGAGGATGCTAAGCATTGAGGATTCTAAGCATTGAGGATTCTAAGCAAAGCATTCAGGATGCTAAGCATTGAGCATGCTAAGCATTGAGGATGCTAACCATTAAGGATTCTAAGCATTGAGGATGCTAAGCATTGAGGATGCTAAGCATTGAGGATGCTAAGCAGTGAGGATTATAAGCATTGAGGATTATAAGCTTTGAGGATGCTAAGCATTGAGGATTCTAAGCATTGAGGATGCTAAGCATTGAGGATGCTAAGCATTGAGGATTCTAAGCATTGAGGATGCTAAGCATTGAGGATGCTAAGCATTGAGGTTTCTAAGCACCGAGGATTCTAAGCAAAGCAATGTGGATGCTAAGCATTGAGGATGCTAAGCATTGAGGATGCTAAGCATTGATGATTCTAAGCATTGAGGATTCTAAGCTATGTAATGAGGATGCTAAGCATTGAGGACTCTAACTATTGAAGATTCTAAGCAATGCATGGAGGATTCTAAGCATTGAGGATTCTAAGCATTGAGGATGCTAAGCATTGATGATGCTAAGCATTGAGGATTCTAAGCATTGAGGATGCTAAGCATTGAGGATGCTAAGCATTGAGGTTTCTAAGCACCGAGGATTCTAAGCTAAGCATTGAGGATGCTAAGCATTGAGGATGCTAAGCATTGAGGATGCTAAGCATTGAGGATTCTAAGCTATGTAATGAGGATGCTAAGCATTGAGGATTCTAACTATTGAGGTTTCTAAGCTAAGCACTGTGGATGCGAAGCATTGAGGATTCTAAGCTATGTAATGGGGATGCTAAGCATTGAGAATTCTAAGCATTGAGGTTTCTAAGCTAAGCATTGAGGATGCGAAGCATTGAGGATTCTAACTATTGAGGATTCTAGGCAATGCATGGAGGATTTTAAGCATTGAGGATTCTAAGCTATGAGGATTCTAAGCCAAGCATTGAATTTTCTAATCTTTGAGGTTTCTAAGCCTTCAGGCCTCTATGCATTGAGGTTTGTAAGCATTGAGGATTCTAAGCAATGAGGTTTCAAACAATAAAATTTCTCAGCATTGAGGTTTGTAAGCATTGAGGATTCTAAGCATTGAGGATTCTAAGCTAAGCATAGAGCATACTAAGGATTGAGGATGCTAAGCAGTGAGGTTTCTAAGCATTGGGGATTCTACGCGTTGAGTATGCTAAGCACTGAGGATTCTAAGCACTGAGGTTTCTAAGCAGTGAGGATTTTAAGCTAAGCACTGAGGATGCTAAGTAATGAGGTTTCTAAGCATTAAGGACTCTGTGCATTGAGGTTCCTAAGCATCGAGGATTCTAAGCATTGAAAATTCTAAGCATTGAGGATTCTAAGCATTGAGGATTCTAAGCTAGGCATTGACGATTCTAAGCATTGAGGATGCTAAGCATTGAAGATGCTAAGCATTGAGGATGCTAAGCATTGAGGATGCTAAGCATTGAGGATGCTAAGCATTGAGGATTCTAAGCATTGAGGAAGCTAAGCATTGAGGATTCTAAGCTTTGAGGATTCTAAGCATTGAAGATGCTAAGCATTGAGGTTTCTATGCACCGAGGATTCTGAGCTTTGAGGAGTCTAAGCTAAGCAATGAGGATGCGAAGCATTGAGGATTCTAAGCATTGAGGATTCTAAGCCAAGCATTCAGTTTTCTAATCTTTGAGGTTTCTAAGCATTAAGGCCTCTATGCATTCAGGTTTGTAAGCATTGAGGATCGTGAGCTTTGAGGATTCTAAGCTAAGCATTGAGGATGCTAAGCATTGAGGATTCTAAGCATTGAGGATTCTAAGCATTGAGGATTCTAAGCTATGCATTGAGGATTCTAAACATTGAGGATGTTAAGCATTGAGGATTCTAAGCATTGAGGTTTCTAAGCTAAGCATTGAGGATTCTAAGCATTGAGGATTCTATGCATTCAGGTTTCTATGCAGTGAGGATTCTAAGCTAAGCACTGAGGATGCTAAGTATTGAGGATTCTAAGCATTAGGGACTGTGTGCATTGAGGTTTCTAAGCATTGAGGATTCTAAGCATTGAGGATTCTAAGCATTGACGATTCTTAGCTAGGCATTGAGGATTCTAAGCATTGAGGATTCTAATCATTGAGGATGCTAAGCATTGATGTTTCTATGCACCGAGGATGCTGAGCATTGAGGGTTCTAAGCTAAGCAATGAGGATTCTAAGCAATGAGGATGCTAAGCATTGAGGATGGTAAGCATTGAGGATTCTAAGCATTGAGGATTCTAAGCAATGTAATGAGGATGCTAACCATTGAGGATGCTAAGTATTGAGATTTCTAAGCATTAAGGACTCTGTGCATTGACGTTTCTAAGCATTGAGGATCCTGAGCTTTGAGGATTCTAAGCTAAGCATTGAGGATGCTAAGCATTGAGGATTCTAAGTATTGAGGATGCTAAGCATTGAGGATTCTAAGCATTGAGGATTCTAAGCATTGAGGATTCTAAGAATTGAGGATTCTAAGCTATGCATTGAGGATTCTAAACATTGAGGATGTTAAGCATTGAAAATTCTAAGCATTGAGGTTTCTAAGCTAAGCATTGAGGATTCTAAGCATTGAGGATTCTAAGCATTCAGGTTCATAAGCAGTGAGGATTCTAAGCTAAGCACTGATGATGCTAATTATTGAGGTTTCTAAGCATTAAGGACTCTGTGCATTGAGGTTTCTAAGAATTGAGGATTCTAAGCATTGAGGATTCTAAGCATTGAGGATTCTAAGCATTGAGGATTCTAAGCATTGAGGTTTCTAAGCTAAGCATTGAGGATTCTAGGCATTGAGGATGCTAAGCATTGAGGTTGCTAAGCATTGAGGATTCTAAGCATTGAGGATTCTAAGCATTGAGGATTCTAAGCATTCAGGTTTCTAAGCAGTGAGGATTCTAAGCTATGTAATGAGGATGCTAAGCTTTGAGGATTCTAAGTATTGAGGTTTCTAAGCTAAGCATTGAGGACGCGAAGCATTGAGGATTCTAAGCATTGAGGATGCTAAGCATTGAGGATGCTTAGCATTGAGGATTCTAAGATTTGAGGATGCTAAGCATTGAGGATTCTAAGCATTGAGGATGCTAAGCATTGAAAATGCTAAGCATTGAGGATTCTAAGCATTGAGGATTCTAAGCATTGAGGATGCTAAGCATTGAGTATTCTAAGCATTGAGGATTCTAAGCATTGAGGATTTTAAGCATTGAGGATTCTAAGCATTGAGGATTCTAAGCCAAGCATTGAGTTTTCTAATCTTTGTTGTTTCTAAACATTAAGGCCTCTATGCAATGAGGTTTGTAAGCATTAGGGTTGCTAAGCATTGAGGTTTCAGAGCAATAAAATTTCTAAGCAATGAGGATTCTGCGCATTGAGGTTTCTAAGCAATGCATGGAGGATTCTAAGCATTGAGGTTCCTAAGCAGTGAGGATTCTGAGCTTTGAGGATTCTAAGCTAAGTAATGAGGATGCTAAGCAATGAGTATGCTAAGAATTGAGGATGCTAAGCATTGAGGATTCTAAGCATTGAGGATTCTAAGCATTGAGGATTCTAAGCATTGAGGTTTCTAAGCTAAGCATTGAGGATGCGAAGCATTGAGGATTCTAACTAGTGAGGATTCTAAGCAATGCATGGAGGATGCTAAGCATTGAGGATTCTAAGCATTGAGGATTCTAAACTATGCATGGAGGATTCTAAGCATTGAGGATTCTAAGCATTGCGGATTCTAAGCCAAGCATTGAGTTTTCTAATCATTGAGGTTTCTAAGCATTAAGGTCTCTATGCATTGAGGTTTGTAAGCATTTGGGATGCTAAGCAATGAGGTTTCAAACAATAAAATTTCTCAGCATTGAGGTTTGTAAGCATTGAGGATTCTAAGCATTGAGGATTCTAAGCTAAGCATAGAGCATACTAAGGATTGAGGATGCTAAGCACTGAGGTTTCTAAGCATTGGGGATTCCACGCGTTGAGGATGCTAAGCACTGAGGATTCTAAGCATTGAGGTTTCTAAGCAGTGAGGTTTCTAATCTAAGCACTGAGGATGCTACGTATTGAGGTTTCTAAGCATTGAGGATCCTGAGCTTTGAGGATTCTAAGATATGCATTGAGGATGCTAAGCATTGAGGCTGTTAAGCATTGAGGATTCTAAGCATTGAGTTTTCTATGCTAAGCATTGAGGATGCTAAGCATTGAGGATTCTAAGCATTGAGGATTCTACGCATTGAGGATGCTAAGCATTGAGGATGCTAAGCACTGAGGATTCTAAGCATTGAGGATTCTAAGCATTGGGGATGCTAAGTATTGAGGATTCTAAGCATTGAGGATTCTAAGCATTGAGGATTTTAAGCATTGAGGTTTCTAAGCAAAGCATTGAGGATTCTTAGCATTGAGGATTCTACGCATTGAGGATGCTAAGCATTGAGGATTCTAGGCATTGAGGATGCTAAGCATTGAGGATGCTAAGCATTGAGGATTCTAAGCATTGAGGATGCTAAGCCAAGCATTGAGTTTTCTAATCTTTGTTGTTTCTAAACATTAAGCCCTCTATGCAATGAGGTTTGTAAGCATTAGGGTTGCTAAGCATTGAGGTTTCCGAGCAAAAAAATTTCTAAGCAATGAGGATTCTGCGCATTGAGGTTTCTAAGCAATGCATGGAGGATGCTAAGCATTGAGGTTCCTAAGCAGTGAGGATTCTGAGCTTTGAGGATTCTAAGCTAAGCAATGAGGATGCTAAGCAATGAGGATGCTAAGCATTGAGGATGCTAAGCATTGAGGATGCTAAGCATTGAGGATTCTAAGCATTGAGGTTTCTAAGCTAAGGATTGAGGATGCGAAGCATTGAGGATTCTAACTATTGAGGATTCTAAGCAATGCATGGAGGATGCTAAGCATTGAGGATTCTAAGCATTGAGGATTCTAAGCTATGCATGGAGGATTCTAAGCACTGAGGATTCTAAGCATTGAGGATTCTAAGCCAAGCATTGAGTTTTCTAATCTTTGAGGTTTCTAAGCATTAAGGCCTCTATGCATTGAGGTTTGTAAGCATTTGGGATGCTAAACAATGAGTTTTCAAAAATAAAATTTCTCAGCATTGAGGTTTGTAAGCATTGAGGATTCTAAGCATTGAGGATTCTAAGCTAAGCAAAGAGCATACTAAGGATTGAGGATGCTAAGCATTGAGGATTCTAAGCATTGAGGATTCTAAGCTATGCATTGAGGATTCTAAACATTGAGGATGTTAAGCATTGAGGATTCTAAGCCTTGAGTTTTCTAAGCTATGCATTGAGGATGGTATGCATTGAGGATGCTATGCATTGAGGATTCTAAGCATTGAGGATTCTAAGCACTGAGGATTCTAAGCATTGAGGATTCTAAGCATTGAGGATTCTAATCTAGGCACTGAGGATTCTAAGCATTGAGGATGCTAAGCATTGAGGATTCTTAGCATTGAGGATTCTAAGCATTGAGGTTTCTAAGCTAAGCATGGAGGATTCTAAGCATTGAGGATGCTAAGCATTGAGGATGCTAAGTATTGAGGATGCTAAGCATTGAGTATGCTAAGCATTGAGGATTCTAATATTGAGGATTCTAAGGTAGGCATTGACGATTCTAAGCATTGAGGATTCTAAGCATTGAGGTTTCTAAGCAAAGCATTGAGGATGCTAAGCATTGAGGATGCTAAGCATTGAGGATTCTAAGCATTGAGGATTCTAAGCTAAGCATAGAGCATACTGAGGATTGAGGATGCTAAGCATTGAGGTTTCGAAGCATTGGGGATTCTACGCGTTGAGGATGCTAAGCACTGAGGATTCTAAGCATTGAGGTTTCTAAGCAGTGAGGATTCTAAGATAAGCACTGAGGATGCTATTTATTGAGGTTTCTAAGCATTAAGGACTCTGTGCATTGAGGTTTCTAAGCAATGAGGATGCTAAGCATTGAGTATGCTAAGCATTGAGGATGCTAAGCATTGAGGCTGTTAAGCATTGAGGATGCTAAGCATTGAGTATTCTAAGCTAAGAATTGAGGATGCTAAGCATTGAGGATTCTAAGCATTGAGGATTCTAAGCATTGAGGATTCTAAGCATTGAGGTTTCTAAGCTAAGCATTGAGGATTCTAGGCATTGAGGATGCTAAGCATTGAGGTTGCTAAGCATTGAGGATTCTAAGCATTGAGGATTCTAAGCATTGAGGATTCTAAGCATTCAGGTTTCTAAGCAGTGAGGATTCTAAGCTAAGCATTGAGGATGCTAAGTATTGAGGTTTCTAAGCATTAAGGACTCTGTGCATTGAGGTTTCTAAGCATTGAGGATTCTAAGCATTGAGTTTTCTAAGCTAAGCATTGAGGATGCTAAGCATTGAGGATTCTAAGCATTGAGGAATCTAAGCTTTGAGGATTCTAAGCATTGAGGATGCTAAGCATTGAGGATGCTAAGCATTGAAGATTCTAAGCATTGAGGATGCTAAGCATTGAGGATGATAAGCATTGAGGTTTCTATGCACCGAGGATTCTGAGCTTTGAGGATTCTAAGCTAAGCAATGAGGATGCTAAGCAATGAGGATGCTAAGCATTGAGGATTCTAAGCATTGAGGATTCTAAGCATTGAGGATTCTAAGCTATGTAATGAGGATGCTAACCACTGAGGATTCTAAGTATTGAGGTTTCTTAGCTAAGCATTGAGGATGCTAAGCATTGAGGATTCTAAGCAATGAGGATTCTAAGCTATGCACTGAGGATTCTAAACATTGAGGATGTTAAGCATTGAGAATTCAAAGCATTGAGGTTTCTAAGCAAAGCATTGAGGATTATAAGCATTGAGGATTCTAAGCATTCAGGTTTCTAAGCAGTGAGGATTCTATGCTAAGCACTGAGGATGCTAAGTATTGAGGTTTCTAAGCATCAAGGACTCTGTGCATTGAGGTTTCTAAGCTAAGCATTGAGGATACTAAGCATTGAGGATTCTAAGCATTGAGGATTCTTAGCTAGGCATTGAGGATTCTAAGCATTGAGGATTCTAAGCCAAGCATTGAGTTTTCTAATCTTTGAGGTTTCTAAACATTAAGGCCTCTATGCACTGAGGTTTGAAAGCATTAGGGATGCTAAGCATTGAGGTTTCAGAGCAATAAAATTTCTAAGCAATGGGGATTCTACGCATTGAGGTTTCTAAGCAATGCATGGAGGATGGTAAGCATTGAGGTTCCTAAGCAGTGAGGATTCTGAGCTTTGAGGATTCTAAGCTAAGCAATGAGGATGCTAAGCATTGAGGATGCTAAGCATTGAGGATTCTAAGCATTGAGGATTCTAAGCATTGAGGATTCTAAGCATTGAGGATTCTAAGCTAGGCATGGAGGATGCTAAGCATTGAGGATTCTAAGCATTGAGGATTCTAAGCATTGAGGATTCTAAGCTAGGCATTGAGGATTCTAAGCATTGAGGATTCTAAGCATTGAGGATGCTAAGCATTGAGGATTCTAAGCATTGAGGATTCTACGCTATGTAATGAGGTTGCTAACCATTGAGAATTCTAAGTATTGAGGTTTCTAAGCTAAGCATTGAGGATTCTAGGCATTGAGGATGCTAAGCATTGAGGTTGCTAAGCATTGAGGATTCTAAGCATTGAGGATTCTAAGCATTGAGGATTCTAAGCATTCAGGTTTCTATGCAGTGAGGATTCTAAGCTAAGCACTGAGGATGCTATGTATTGAGGTTTCTAAGCATTGAGGATTCTAAGCATTGAGAATTCTTAGCTAGGCATTGAGGATTCTAAGCACTGAGGATTCTAAGCCAAGCATTGAGTTTTCTAATCTTTGAGGTTTCTAAACATTAAGGCCTCAATGCAATGAGGTTTGTAAGCATTAGGGATGCTAAGCATTGAGGTTTCAGAGCAATAAAATTTCTAAGCAATGGGGATTCTACGCATTGAGGTTTCTAAGCAATGCATGGAGGATGCTAAGCATTGAGGTTCCTAAGCAGTGAGGATTCTGAGCTTTGAGGATTCTAAGCTACGCAATGAGGATGCTAAGCATTGAGGATGCTAAGCATTGAGGATTCTAAGCATTGAGGATTCTAAGCATTGAGGATTCTAAGCTAGGCATGGAGGATGCTAAGCATTGAGGATTCTAAGCATTGAGGATTCTAAGCATTGAGGATGCTAAGCATTGAGGATGCTAAGCATTGAGGATTCTAAGCATTGAGGATTCTAAGCATTGAGGATGCTAAGCATTGAGGTTTCTAAGCACCGAAGATTCTAAGCTAAGCAATGAGGATGCTAAGCATTGAGGATGCTAAGCATTGAGGATGCTAAGCATTGAGGATGATAAGCATTGAGGATTCTAAGCATTGAGGATTCTAAGCTATGTAATGAGGATGCTAAGCATTGAGGATTCTAACTATTGAGGATTCTAAGCAATGCATGGAGGATTCTAAGCATTGAGGATTCTAAGCATTGAGGAATCGAAGCATTGAGGATTCTAAGCTAGGCATGGAGGATGCTAAGCATTGAGGATTCTAAGCATTGAGGATTCTAAGCAAAGCATTCAGGATGCTAAGCATTGAGGATTCTAAGCATTAAGGATTCTAAGCATTGAGGATGCTAAGCAGTGAGGATTCTAAGCATTGATGATTCTAAGCATTGAGGATGCTAAGCATTGAGGATTCTAAGCATTAAGGATTCTAAACATTGAGGATGCTAAGCATTGAGGATTCTAAGCATTGAGGATGCTAATCATTGAGGATGCTAAGCATTGAGTATGCTAAGCATTGAGGATGCTAAGCATTGAGGATTCTAAGCATTGAGGATGCTAAGCATTGAGGATGCTAAGCACCGAGGATTCTAAGCATTGAGGATGCTAAGCATTGAGGATACTAAGCATTGAGGATTCTAAGCATTGAGGATGCTAAGCATTGAGGATTCTAAGCATTGAAAATTCTAAGCTATGAGGATTCTAAGCCAAGCAATGAATTTTCTAATCTTTGTGGTTTCTAAGCATTAAGGCCTCTATGCATTTAGGTTTGTAAGCATTGAGGATTCTAAGCAATGAGGTTTCAAACAATAAAATTTCTCAGCATTGAGGTTTGTAAGCATTGAGGATTCTAAGCTAAGCGTAGAGCATACTAAGGATTGAGGATGCTAAGCATTGAGGTTTCTAAGCTTTGGGGATTCTACGCGTTGAGGATGCTAAGAACTGAGGATTCTAAGCATTGAGGTTTCTAAGCAGTGAGGATTCTAAGCTAAGCACTGAGGATGCTAAGTATTGAGGTTTCTAAGCATTAAGGACTCTGTGCATTGAGGTTTCTATGCATTGAGGATCCTGAGCTTTGAGGATTCTAAGCGAAGCATTGAGGATGCTAAGCATTGAGGATTCTAGGCATTGAGGATGCTAAGCATTGAGGATTCTAAGCATGGAGGATTCTAAGCATTGAGGATTCTAATCTAGGCATTGAGGATTCTAAGCATTGAGGATTCTAAGCATTGAGGTTTCTAAGCTAAGCATTGAGGTTTCTAAGCATTGAGGATTCTAAGCATTGAGGATGCTAAGCTTTGAGGATGCTAAGCATTGAGGATTCTAAGATTTGAGGATGCTAAGCACAGAGGTTTCTACGCATTGAGGATGCTAAGCATTGAGGATTCTAAGCCCTGAGGATGCTAAGCATTGGGGATGCTAAGCATTGAGGTTTCTATGCACCGAGGATTCTGAGCTTTGAGGATTCTAAGCTAAGCAATGAGGATTCTAAGCAATGAGGATGCTAAGCATTGAGGATGCTAAGCATTGAGGATGCTAAGCATTGAGGATTCTAAGCATTGAGGATTCTAAGCTATGTAATGAGGATGCTAACCATTGAGGATTCTAAGTATTGAGGTTTCTAAGCCAAGCATTTAGTTTTCTAATCTTTGAGGTTTCTAAGCATTAAGGCCTCTATGCATTGAGGTTTGTAAGCATTGAGGATTCTAAGCAATGAGGTTTCTAAGCTAAGCATTGAGGATTCTAAGCATTGAGGATTCTAAGCTAAGCATTGAGGATTCTAAGCATTGAGGATTCTAAGCATTCAGGTTTCTATGCAGTGAGGATTCTAAGCTAAGCACTGAGGATGCTAAGTATTGAGGTTTCTAAGCATTAAGGACTCTGTGCATTGACGTTTCTAAGCATTGAGGATTCTAAGCATTGAGGATTCTTATCTAGGCATTGAGGATTCTAAGCATTGAGGATTCTAAGCCAAGCATTGAGTTTTCTAATCTTTGAGGTTTCTAAACATTAAGGCCTCTATGCAATGAGGTTTGTAAGCATTAGGGTTGCTAAGCATTGAGGTTTCAGAGCAATAAAATTTCTAAGCAACGGGGATTCTACGCATTGAGGTTTCTAAGCAATGCATGGAGGATGCTTAGCATTGAGGTTCCTAAGCAGTGAGGATTCATCGCTTTGAGGATTCTAAGCTAAGCAATGAGGATGCTAAGCAATGAGTATGCTAAGCATTGAGGATGCTAAGCATTGAGGATTCTAAGCATTGAGGATTCTAAGCATTGAGGATTCTAAGAGAGGCATGGAGGATGCTAAGCATTGAGGATTCTAAGCATTGAGGATTCTAAGCAAAGCATTCAGGATGCTAAGCATTGAGCATGCTAAGCATTGAGGATGCTAACCATTAAGGATTCTAAGCATTGAGGATGCTAAGCATTGAGGATGCTAAGCAGTGAGGATTATAAGCATTGAGGATTATAAGCTTTGAGGATGCTAAGCATTGAGGATTCTAAGCATTGAGGATGCTAAGCATTGAGGATGCTAAGCATTGAGGATTCTAAGCATTGAGGATGCTAAGCATTGAGGATGCTAAGCATTGAGGTTTCTAAGCACCGAGGATTCTAAGCTAAGCAATGTGGATGCTAAGCATTGAGGATGCTAAGCATTGAGGATGCTAAGCATTGATGATTCTAAGCATTGAGGATTCTAAGCTATGTAATGAGGATGCTAAGCATTGAGGACTCTAACTATTGAAGATTCTAAGCAATGCATGGAGGATTCTAAGCATTGAGGATTCTAAGCATTGAGGATGCTAAGCATTGATGATGCTAAGCATTGAGGATTCTAAGCATTGAGGATGCTAAGCATTGAGGATGCTAAGCATTGAGGTTTCTAAGCACCGAGGATTCTAAGCTAAGCATTGAGGATGCTAAGCATTGAGGATGCTAAGCATTGAGGATGCTAAGCATTGAGGATGCTAAGCATTGAGGATTCTAAGCTATGTAATGAGGATGCTAAGCATTGAGGATTCTAACTATTGAGGTTTCTAAGCTAAGCACTGTGGATGCGAAGCATTGAGGATTCTAAGCTATGTAATGGGGATGCTAAGCATTGAGAATTCTAAGCATTGAGGTTTCTAAGCTAAGCATTGAGGATGCGAAGCATTGAGGATTCTAACTATTGAGGATTCTAGGCAATGCATGGAGGATTTTAAGCATTGAGGATTCTAAGCTATGAGGATTCTAAGCCAAGCATTGAATTTTCTAATCTTTGAGGTTTCTAAGCCTTCAGGCCTCTATGCATTGAGGTTTGTAAGCATTGAGGATTCTAAGCAATGAGGTTTCAAACAATAAAATTTCTCAGCATTGAGGTTTGTAAGCATTGAGGATTCTAAGCATTGAGGATTCTAAGCTAAGCATAGAGCATACTAAGGATTGAGGATGCTAAGCAGTGAGGTTTCTAAGCATTGGGGATTCTACGCGTTGAGTATGCTAAGCACTGAGGATTCTAAGCACTGAGGTTTCTAAGCAGTGAGGATTTTAAGCTAAGCACTGAGGATGCTAAGTAATGAGGTTTCTAAGCATTAAGGACTCTGTGCATTGAGGTTCCTAAGCATCGAGGATTCTAAGCATTGAAAATTCTAAGCATTGAGGATTCTAAGCATTGAGGATTCTAAGCTAGGCATTGACGATTCTAAGCATTGAGGATGCTAAGCATTGAAGATGCTAAGCATTGAGGATGCTAAGCATTGAGGATGCTAAGCATTGAGGATGCTAAGCATTGAGGATTCTAAGCATTGAGGAAGCTAAGCATTGAGGATTCTAAGCTTTGAGGATTCTAAGCATTGAAGATGCTAAGCATTGAGGTTTCTATGCACCGAGGATTCTGAGCTTTGAGGAGTCTAAGCTAAGCAATGAGGATGCGAAGCATTGAGGATTCTAAGCATTGAGGATTCTAAGCCAAGCATTCAGTTTTCTAATCTTTGAGGTTTCTAAGCATTAAGGCCTCTATGCATTCAGGTTTGTAAGCATTGAGGATCGTGAGCTTTGAGGATTCTAAGCTAAGCATTGAGGATGCTAAGCATTGAGGATTCTAAGCATTGAGGATTCTAAGCATTGAGGATTCTAAGCTATGCATTGAGGATTCTAAACATTGAGGATGTTAAGCATTGAGGATTCTAAGCATTGAGGTTTCTAAGCTAAGCATTGAGGATTCTAAGCATTGAGGATTCTATGCATTCAGGTTTCTATGCAGTGAGGATTCTAAGCTAAGCACTGAGGATGCTAAGTATTGAGGATTCTAAGCATTAGGGACTGTGTGCATTGAGGTTTCTAAGCATTGAGGATTCTAAGCATTGAGGATTCTAAGCATTGACGATTCTTAGCTAGGCATTGAGGATTCTAAGCATTGAGGATTCTAATCATTGAGGATGCTAAGCATTGATGTTTCTATGCACCGAGGATGCTGAGCATTGAGGGTTCTAAGCTAAGCAATGAGGATTCTAAGCAATGAGGATGCTAAGCATTGAGGATGGTAAGCATTGAGGATTCTAAGCATTGAGGATTCTAAGCAATGTAATGAGGATGCTAACCATTGAGGATGCTAAGTATTGAGATTTCTAAGCATTAAGGACTCTGTGCATTGACGTTTCTAAGCATTGAGGATCCTGAGCTTTGAGGATTCTAAGCTAAGCATTGAGGATGCTAAGCATTGAGGATTCTAAGTATTGAGGATGCTAAGCATTGAGGATTCTAAGCATTGAGGATTCTAAGCATTGAGGATTCTAAGAATTGAGGATTCTAAGCTATGCATTGAGGATTCTAAACATTGAGGATGTTAAGCATTGAAAATTCTAAGCATTGAGGTTTCTAAGCTAAGCATTGAGGATTCTAAGCATTGAGGATTCTAAGCATTCAGGTTCATAAGCAGTGAGGATTCTAAGCTAAGCACTGATGATGCTAATTATTGAGGTTTCTAAGCATTAAGGACTCTGTGCATTGAGGTTTCTAAGAATTGAGGATTCTAAGCATTGAGGATTCTAAGCATTGAGGATTCTAAGCCAAGCATTGAGTTTTCTAATCTTTGAGGTTTCTAAACATTAAGGCCTCTATGCACTGAGGTTTGTAAGCTTTAGGGATGCTAAGCATTGAGGTTTCAGAGCAATAAAATTTCTAAGCAATGGGGATTCTACGCATTGAGGTTTCTAAGCAATGCATCGAGGATGCTAAGCATTGAGGTTCCTAAGCAGTGAGGATTCTGAGCCTTGAGGATTCTAAGCTAAGTAATGAGGATGCTAAGCAATGAGTATGCTATGCATTGAGGATTCTAAGCATTGAGGATTCTAAGCATTGAGGATTCTAAGCATTGAGGATTCTAAGCAAAGCATTGAGGATGCTAAGCATTGAGGATGCTAAGCATTGAGGATGCTAAGCATTGAGGATGCTAAGCATTGAGGATTCTAAGCATTGAGGATTCTAAGCATTGAGGACGCTAAGCATTGAGGACGCTAAGCATTGAGGACGCTAAGCTTTGAGGACGCTAAGCATTGAGGACGCTGAGCATTGAGGACGCTAAGCATTGAGGATGCTAAGCATTGAGGATGCTAAGCATTGAGGATTCTAAGCATTGAGGATGCTAAGCATTGAGGATTCTAAGCTAAGCAATGAGGGTGCTAAGCAATGAGGATGCTAAGCATTGAGGATGCTAAGCATTGAGGATGCTAAGCATTGAGGATTCTAAGCTATGTAATGAGGATGCTAAGCATTGAGGATTCTAAGTATTGAGGTTTCTAAGCTAAGCATTGAGGATGCGAAGCATTGAGGATTCTAACTATTGAGGATTCTAAGCAATGCATGGAGGATTCTAAGCATTGAGGATTCTAAGCTATGAGGATTCTAAGCCAAGCATTGAATTTTCTAATCTTTGAGGTTTCCAAGCATTAAGGCCTGTATGCATTGAGGTTTGTAAGCATTGAGGATTCTAAGCAATGAGGTTTCAAACAATAAAATTTCTCAGCATTGAGGTTTGTAAGCATTGAGGATTCTAAGCATTGAGGATTCTAAGCATTGAGGATTCTAAGCTAAGCATAGAGCATACTAAGGATTGAGGATGCTAAGCATTGAGGTTTCTAAGCATTGGGGATTCTACGCATTGAGGTTGCTAAGCACTGAGGATTCTAAGCATTGAGGTTTCTAAGCAGTGAGGATTCTAAGATAAGCACTGAGGATGCTAAGTATTGAGGTTTCTAAGCATTAAGGACTCTGTGCATTGAGGTTTCTAAGCATTGAGGATCCTAAGCTTTGAGGATTCTAAGCTAAGCATTGAGGATGCTAAGCATTGAGGATTCTAAGCATTGAGGATTCTAAGCATTGAGGATTCTAAGCATTTAAGACATTAAGCATTGAGGTTTCTAAGCAATAAGGTTTCTCAGCATTGAGGATTCTAAGAAATGAGCATTCTACACATTGAAGATTTTACACGTTGAGGTTTCTAAGCATTGAGGATTCTAAGGTATGCATTGAGGATGCTAAGAAAGGAGGATGCTAAGCATTGTGGATTCTATGTATTGAGGATTCTAAGCATTAAGGACTCTAAGCATTGAGGTCTCTAAGCTTTAAGGTCTCTATGCATTGAGGTTTGTAAGCATTGAGGATTCTAAGCCAAGCATTGAGTTTTCTAATCTTTGAGGTTTCTAAGCATTAAGGCCTCTATGTATTGAGGTTTTTAAGCATTTGGGATGCTAAGCATTGAGGTTTCCAAGGAATAAAATTTCTCAGCGTTGAGGATTCTAGGGAATGAGGATTCTAGGCATTGAGGTTTCTAAGCAGTGCATGGAGGATGCTAAGCATTCAGGATTTTATGCATTGAGGATTCTAAGCTAAGCATAGTGCATACTAAGGATTGAGGATGCTAAGCATTGAGGTTTCTAAGCATTGGGGATTCTACGCATTGAGGATGCTTAGCACTGAGGATTATAAGCGTTGAGGTTTCTAAGCATTGAGGATCCTGAGCTTTGAGGATTCTAAGCTATGCATTGAGGATGCTAAGCATTGAGGATGCTAAGCGTTGAGGATGCTAAGCATTGAGGATTCTAAGCTATGCATGGAGGATTCTAAGCATTGAGCATTGTAAGCATTGAGGATTCTAAGCCAAGCATTGAGTTTTCTAATCTTTGAGGTTTCTAAGCATTAAGGCCTCTATGCATTGAGATTTGTAAGCATTTGGGATGCTAAGCAATGAGGTTTCAAACAATAAAATTTCTCAGCATTGAGGTTTATAAGCATTGAGGATTGTAAGCATTGAGGATTCTAAGCTAAGCATAGAGCATACTAAGGATTGAGGATGCTAAGCATTGAGGTTTCTAAGCAGTGAGGATTCTAAGCTAAGCACTGAGGATGCGAAGTATTGAGGTATCTAAGCATTAAGGACTCTGTGCATTGAGGTTTCTAAGCATTGAGGATTCTAAGCATTGAGGATTCTAAGCATTGAGGATTCTAATCATTGAGGATTCTAAGCATTGAGGATTCTAAGCATTGAGGTTTCTAGGCTAAGCATTGAGGATTCTAAGCATTGAGGATTCTAAGCATTGAGGATTCTAAGCTAGGCATTGAGGATTCTAAGCATTGAGGATTCTAAGCATTGAGGATTCTAAGCATTGAGGATTCTAGGCATTGAGGATTCTAAGCATTGAGGATTGTTAGCATTGAGGATTCTAAGAATTGAGGATTCTAAGCATTGAGGATTCTAAGCATTGAAGATTCTAAGCATTGAGGATGCAAAGCATTGAGGATGCTAAGCATTGAGGATTCTAAGCATTGAGGATTCTAAGCATTGAGGTTTCTAAGCTAAGCACTGAGGATTCTAAGCACTGAGGATTCTAAGCATTGAGGATTCTAAGCATTGAGGATGCTTTAGCGTTGAGGATTCTAAGCAATGAGGATTCTGCGCATTGAGGTTTCTAAGCAATGAATGGAGGATGCTAAGCATTGAGGTTCCAAAGCAGTGAGGATTCTGAGCTTTGAGGATTCTAAGCTAAGCAATGAGGATGCTAAGCAATGAGGATGCTAAGCAATGAGGGTGCCAAGCATTGAGGATGCTAAGCATTGAGGTTTCTATGCTCAGCATTGAGGATTCTAAGCATTGACGATTCTAAGCATTCTGGTTTCTAAGCAGTGAGGATTCTAAGCTAAGCACTGAGGATGCTAAGTATTGAGGTTTCTAAGCATTAAGGACTCTGTGCATTGAGGTTTCTAAGCATTGAGGATCCTGAGCGTTGAGGATTCTAAGATATGCATTGAGGATGCTAAGGATTGTGGATGCTAAGCATTGAGGATGCTAAGCATTGAGGATGCTAAGCATTGAGGATGCTAAGCATTTAGGATTCTAAGCATTGAGGATTCCAAGCAATGAGGATGCTAAGCATTGAGGATGCTAAGCATTGAGGATGCTAAGCATTGAGGATTCTAAGCATTGAGGATTCTAAGCCAAGCGTTGAGTTTTCTAATCTTTGAGGTTTCTAAACATTAAGGCCTCTATGCACTGAGGTTTGTAAGCATTAGGGATGCTAAGCATTGAGGTTTCAGAGCAATAAAATTTCTAAGCAATGAGGATTCTACGCATTGAGGTTTCTAGGCAATGCATGGAGGATGCTAAGCATTGAGGTTCCTATGCAGTGAGGATTCTGAGCTTTGAGGATTCGAAGCTAAGCAATGAGGATGCTAAGCAATGAGGATGCTAAGCAATGAGGATGCTAAGCATTGAGGATTCTAAGCATTGAGGATTCTTAGCATTGAGGATGCTAAGCATTGAGGATGCTAAGCATTGAGGATTCTAATTATTGAGGATTCTAAGCAATGCATGGAGGATTCGAAGCATTGAGGATTCTAAGCTATGCATGGAGGATTCTAAGCATTGAGGATTCTAAGCATTGAGGATTCTAAGCCAAGCATTGAGTTTTCTAATCTTTGAGGTTTCTATGCATTAAGGCCTCTATGCATTGAGGTTTGTAAGCATTTGGGATGCTAAGCAATGAGGTTTCAAACAATAAATTTTCTCAGCATTGAGGTTTGTAAGCATTGAGGATTCTAAGCCTTGAGGATTCTAAGCTAAGCATAGAGCATACTAAGGATTGAGGATGGTAAGCATTGAGGATTCTACGCGTTGAGGATGCTAAGCACTGAGGATTCTAAGCATTGAGATTTCTAAGCAGTGAGGATTCTAAGCTAAGCACTGAGGATGCTATGTATTGAGGTTTCTAAGCATTAAGGACTCTGTGCATTAAGGATTCTAAGCATTGAGGATTCTTAGCATTGAGGATTCTAAGCATTGAGGATTCTAAGCTAGGCATTGAGGATTCTAAGCATTGAGGATGCTAAGCATTGAGGATTCTAAGCATTGAGGATTCTAAGCATTGAGGTTTCTAAGCTAAGCATTGAGGATGCTAAGCATTGAGGATGCTAAGCATTGACGATTCTAAGCATTGAGGATGCTAAGCATTGAGGATTCTAAGCATTGAGGATTCTAAGCAATGAGGATTCTAAGCATTGAGGTTTCTAAGCTAAGCTTTGAGGATGCTAAGCATTGAGGATTCTAAGCATTGAGGATTCTAAGCATTGCGGATTCTAAGCATTGCGGATTCTAAGCATTGAGGATTCTAAGCATTGAGGATTCTAACCATTGAGGATGCTAAGCATTGAGGATGCTAAGCATTGAGGATTCTAAGCATTGCGGCTTCTAAGCATTGAGGATTCTAAGCATTGAGGTTTCTAAGCATTGAGGATGCTAAGCATTGAGGATGCTAAACATTGAGGATGCTAAGCATTGAGGATTCTAAGCTATGTAATGAGGATGATAAGCATTGAGGATGCTAAGCATTGAGGATTCTATGCATTGAGGATTCTAAGCATTGAGGGTTCTAAGCATTGAGGATTCTAAGCATTGATGATTCTAAGCATTGAGGTTTCTAAGCATTGAGGATTCTAAGCATTGAGGATTCTAAGCATTGAGGATTCCAAGCATTGAGGATTCTAAGCATTGAGGATTCTAAGCTAAGCATTGAGGATTCTAAGCATTGAGGAAGCTAAGCATTGAGGATTCTAAGCAAGGCATTGAGGATTCTAAGCTAGGCATTGAGGTTTCTAAGCATTGAGGTTTCTAAGCATTGAGGATTCTAAGCATTGAGGTTTCTAAGCATTGAGGATTCTAAGCATTGAGGATTCTAAGCATTGAGGATTCTTAGCATTGAGGATTCTAAGCATTGAGGATTCTAAGCATTGAGGATTCTAAGCATTGAGGATTCTAAGCTAGGCATTGAGGATTCTAAGCATTGAGGATGCTAAGCATCGAGGATTCTAAGCATTGAGTTTTCTAAGCTAAGCATTGAGGATTCTAAGCATTGAGGATTCTAAGCATTGAGGATTCTAGGCATTGAGGATTCTAAGCAATGAGGATTCTAAGCATTGAGGATGCTAAGCATTGAGGATGCTAAGCATTGAGGATGCTTTAGCATTGAGGATTCTAAGCATTGAGGATTCTAAGCATTGAGGATGCTAAGCATTGAGGATGCTAAGCCTTGAGAATGCTAAGCATTGAGGATGCTAAGCATTGAGGATTCTAAGCTATGTAATGAGGATGCTAAGCATTGAGGATGCTAAGCATTGAGGATTCTAAGCATTGAGGATTCTAAGCAATGCATGGAGGATGCTAAGCATTGAGGATTCTAAGCACTGAGGAATCTAAGCTATGCATGGAGGATTCTAAGCATTGAGGATTCTAAGCATTGAGGATTCTAAGCCAAGCATTGAGTTTTCTAATCTTTGAGGTTTCTAAGCATTAAGGCCTCTATGCATTGAGGTTTTTTAGCATTTGGGATGCTAAGCAATGAGGTTTCAAACAATAAAATTTCTCAGCATTGAGGTTTGTAAGCGTTGAGGATTGTAAGCATTGAGGATTCTAAGCTAAGCATAGAGCATACTAAATATTGAGGATGCTAAGCATTGAGGATTTTAAGTATTGAAGATTCTAAGCATTGAGGATTCTAAGCATTGAGGATTCTAAGCATTGAGGATTCTAAGTATTGAGGATTCTAAGCATTGAGGATTCTAAGCATTGAGGTTTCTAAGCATTGAGGTTTCTAAGCATTGAGGATTCTAAGCATTGAGGATGCTAAGCATTGAGGATGCTAAGCATTGAGGATTCTAAGCATTGAGGATTCTAAGCATTGAGGATTCTAAGCTAAGCATAGAGCATACTAAGGATTGAGGATGCTAAGCATTGAGGTTTCTAAGCATTGGGGATTTTACGCTTTGAGGATGCTAAGCACTGAGGATGCTAAGCATTGAGATTTCTAAGCATTAAGGACTCTGTGCATTGAGGATTCTAAGCATTGAGGATTCTAAGCATTGAGGATTCTAAGCATTGAGGATTCTAAGCATTGAGGTTTCTAAGCTAAGCATTGAGGATTCTAAGCATTGAGGATTCTAAGCATTGAGGATTCTAAGCCAAGCATTGAGTTTTCTAATCTTTGAGGTTTCTAAACATTAAGGCCTCTATGCACTGAGGTTTGTAAGCATTAGGGTTGCTAAGCATTGAAGTTTCAGAGCAATAAAATTTCTAAGCAATGAGGATTCTACGCATTGAGGTTTCTATGCATGCATGGAGGATGCTAAGCATTGAGGTTCCTATGCAGTGAGGATTCTGAGCTTTGAGGATTCGAAGCTAAGCAATGAGGATGCTAAGCAATGAGGATGCTAAGCATTGAGGATGCTAAGCATTGAGGATTCTAAGCATTGAGGATTCTAAGCATTGAGGATTCTAAGCCAAGCATTGAGTTTTCTAATCTTTGAGGTTTCTAAACATTAAGGCCTCTATGCATTGAGGTTTGTAAGCATTAGGGATGCTAAGCATTGAGGTTTCAGAGCAATAATATTTATAAGCTATGAGGATTCTGCGCATTGAGGTTTCTAAGCAATGCATGGAGGATGCTAAGCATTGACGATTCTAAGCACTGAGGATTCTAAGCTATGTAATGAGGATGCTAAGCATTGAGGATGCTAAGCATTGAGGATTCTAACTATTGAGGATTCTAAGCAATGCACGGAGGATTCTAAGCATTGAGGATTCTAAGCTATGCATGGAGGATTCTAAGCATTGAGGATTCTAAGCATTGAGATTTCTAAGCAGTGAGGATTCTAAGCTAAGCACTGAGGATGCTAAGTATTGAGGATTCTAAGCATTGAGGATTCTAAGCATTGAGGATTCTAAGCATTGAGGATTCTAAGTATTGAGGTTTCTAAACATTCAGGGTTCTAAGCATTGAGGATGCCAAGCATTGAGGATGCCAAGCATTGAGGATGCTAAGCATTGAGGATTCTAAGCATTGAGGATTCTAAGCATTGAGGATTCTAAGCATTGAGGATTCTAAGCTAAGCATTGAGTTTTCTAATCTTTGAGGTATCTAAACATTAATGCTTCTATGGACTGAGGCTTGTAAGCATTAGGGATGCTAAGCATTGAGGTTTCAGAGAAATAAAATTTCTAAGCAATGAGGATTCTACGCATTGAGGTTTCTAAGCAATGCATGGAGGATGCTAAGCATTGAGGTTCCTAAGCAGTGAGGATACTGAGCTTTCAGGATTCGAAGCTAAGCAATGAGGATGCTAAGCAATGAGGATGCTAAGCAATGAGGATGCTAAGCATTGAGGATACTAAGCATTGAGGATTCTAAGCTAAGCATAGAGCATACTAAGGATTGAGGATGCTAAGCATTGAGGTTTCTAAGGATTGGGGAATTTACGCATTGAGGATGCTAAGCACTGAGGTTTCTAAACAGTGAGGATTCTAAGCTAAGCACTGAGGATGCTAAGTATTGAGGTTTCTAAGCATTAAGGACTCTGTGCATTGAGGTTTCTAAGCATTGAGAATCCTGAGCTTTGAGGATTCTAAGCTAAGCATTGAGGATCCTAAGCATTGAGGATGCTAAGCATTGAGGATTCTAAGCATTGAGGATTCGAAGCATTGAGGATTCTAAGCTAAGCATTTAGGATTCTAAGCATTGAGGATTCTAAGCATTGAGGATTCTAAGCTATGCACTGAGGATGCTAAGTATTGAGGTTTCTAAGCATTAAGGACTCTGTGCATTGAGGATTCTAAGCATTGAGGTTTCTAAGCATTGAGGATTCTATGCATTGAGGATTCTAAGCTAAGCATAGGGCATACTAAGGATTGAGGATTCTAAACATTGAGGATTCTAACTATTGAGGATTCTAAGCATTGAGGATTCTGTGTATTGAGGATTCTATGCATTAAGGACTCTAAGCATTGAGGTTTCTAAGCCTTAAGGTCTCTATGCATTGAGGTTTCTAGGAATTGAGGATTCTAAGCCAAGCATTGAGTTTTCTAATCTTTGAGGTTTCTAAGCATTAAGGCCTTTATGCATTGAGGTTTGTAAGCATTAGGGATGCTAAGCAATGAGGTTTCAATGCAATAAAATTTCTCAGCGTTGAGTATTCTAAGCAATGAGGATTCTAAGCTAAGCCTAGTGCATACTAAGGATTGAGGATGCTAAGCATTGAGGTTTCTAGGCATTGGGGATTCTATGCATTGAGGATGCAAAGCACTGAGGATTCTAATCATTGAGGTTTCCAAGCAGTGAGGATTCTAAGCTAAGCAATGAGGATACTAAGTATTGAGGTTTCTAAGCATTAAGGACTCTGTGCATTGAGGTTTCTAAGCATTGAGGATTCTAAGCATTGAGGATTCGAAGCATTGAGGATTCTAAGCTAGGCATTGAGGATGCTAAGCATTGCGGATTCTAAGCATTGAGGATTCTAAGCATTGAGGATTCTAAGCATTGAGGTTTCTAAGCTAAGCATTGAGGATTCTAAGCATTGAGGATTCTAAGCATTGAGGATTCTAAGCATTGAGGATTCTAAGCCAAGCATTGAGTTTTCTAATCTTTGAGGTTTCTAAACATTAAGGCCTCTATGCAATGAGGTTTGTAAGCATTAGGGATGTTAAGCATTGAGGTTTCAGAGCAATAAAATTTTTTAGCAATGAGGATTCTGCGCATTGAGGTTTCTAAGCAATGCATGGTGGATGCTAAGCATTGAGGTTCCTAAGCAGTGAGGATTCTAAGCTAAGCAATGAGAATGCTAAGCATTGAGGATGCTAAGCATTGACGATTTTAAGCATTGAGGATTCTATGTATTGAGGATTCTAAGCATTAAGGAGTCTCAGCATTGAGGGTTCTAAGCCTTAAGGTCTCTATGCATTGAGGTTTCTAAGCATTGAGGATCCTGAGCTTTGAGGACTCTAAGATATGCATTGAGGATGCTAAGCATTGAGGATGCTAAGCATTGAGGATTCTAAGCTATGCATTGAGGATTCTAAACATTGAGGATGTTAAGCATTGAGGATTCTAAGCATTGAGGTTTCTAAGCTAAGCATTGAGGATTCTAAGCATTGAGGATTCTAAGCATTGAGGATTCTAAGCATTGAGGTTTCTAAGCATTGAGGATTCTATGCATTGAGGATTCTAAGCTAAGCATAGGGCATACTAAGGATTGAGGATTCTAAGCATTGATGATTCTATGCTATGCATTGAGGATTCTAAGCATTGAGGATTCTAACTATTGAGGATTCTAAGCATTGTGGATTCTGTGTATTGAGGATTCTAAGCATTAAGGACTCTAAGCATTGAGGTTTTTAAGCCTTAAGGACTCTATGCATTGAAGTTTCTAAGAATTGAGGATTCTAAGCCAAGTATTGAGTTTTCTAATCTTTGAGGTTTCTAAGCATTAAGGCCTTTATGCATTGAGGTTTGTAAGCATTAGGGATGCTAAGCAATGAGGTTTCAATGCAATAAAATTTCTCAGCGTTGAGGATTCTAAGCAATGAGGATTCTAAGCATTGAGGATTCTAAGCATTGAGGATTCTAAGCTAGGCATTGAGGATTCTAAGCATTGAGGATTCTAAGCATTGAGGTTTCTAAGCTAAGCATTTTGGATTCTAAGCATTGAGCATTCTGAGCATTGAGGATTCTAAGCACTGAGGATTCTAAGCATTGAGGATGCTAAGCATTGAGGATGCTAAGCATTGAGGATGCTAAGCATTGAGGATTCTAAGCTATGCATTTAGGATTCTAAACATTGAGGATGTTAAGCATATAGGATTCTAAGCATTGAGGTTTCTAAGCAGTGAGGATTCTAAGCTAAGCAATTAGGATGATAAGTATTGAGGTTTCTAAGCATTAAGGACTCTGTGCATTGAGGTTCCTAAGCATTTGAGGATCCTGAGCTTTGAGGATTCTAAGCTAAGCATTGAGGATGCTAAGCATTGAGGATTCTAAGCATTGAGGATTCTAAGCATTGAGGATTCTAAGCTATGCATCGAGGATGCTAAGCATTGAGGATGCGAAGCATTGAGGATTCTAAGCTCAGCATTGAGGATTCTAAGCATTGAGGATTCTAAGCATTCAGGTTTCTAAGCAGTGAGGATTCTAAGCTAAGCACTGAGGATGCTAAGTATTGAGGTTTCTAAGCATTAAGGACTCTGTGCATTGAGGTTTCTAAGCATTGAGGATCCTGAGCTTTGAGGATTCTAAGCTTAGCTTTGAGGATGCTAAGCATTGAGGATGCTAAGCATTAAGGATTCTAAGCATTGAGGATTCTAGGCATTGAGGATTCTAACTATTGAGGATTCTAATCATTGAGAATTCTATGTATTGAGGATGCTAAGCATTGAGGACTCTAAGCATTGAGGTTTCTAAGCCTTAAGGTCTCTATGCATTGAGGATTCTAAGCATTGAGGATGCTAAGCATTGAGGATGCTAAGCATTGAGGATGCTAAGCATTGAGGATGCTAAGCATTGAGGATTCTAAGCATTGAGGTTTCTAAGCTAAGCATTGAGGATGCGAAGCATTGAGGATTCTAACTATTGAGGATTCTAAGCAATGCATGGAGGATGCTAAGCATTGAGGATTCTAAGCATTGAGGATTCTAAGCTATGCATGGAGGATTCTAAGCATTGAGGATTCTAAGCATTGAGGATTCTAAGCAGTGAGGATTCTAAGCTAAGCATTGAGGATTCTAAGCATTGAGGATGCTAAGCATTGAGGATTCTAAGCATTGAGGATTCTATGTATTGAGGATTCTAAGCTAGGCATTGAGGATTCTAAGCATTGAGGATTGTAAGCATTTATGATTCTTAGCATTGAGGATTCTAAGCATTGAGGATTCTAAGCATTCAGGTTTCTAAGCAGTGAGGATGCTAAGCATTGAGGATGCTAAGCATTGAGGATGCTAAGCATTGTGGATTCTAAGCCAAGCATTGAGTTTTCTAATCTTTGATGTTTCTAAACATTAAGGACTCTATGCCTTGAGATTTGTAAGCATTTGGGATGCTAAGCATTGAGGTTTCAGAGCAATAAAATTTCTAAGCAATGAGGATTCTGCGCATTGAGGTTTCTAAGCAATGCATGGAGGATGCTAAGCATTGAGGTTCCTAAGCAGTGAGGATTCTGAGTTTTGAGGATTCTAAGCTAAGCAGTGAGGATTCTAAGCATTGAGGATGTTAAGCATTGAGGATTCTAAGCATTGTGGTTTCTAAGCTAAGCATTGCAGATTCTAAGCATTGAGGATTCTAAGCATTCAGGTTTCTAAGCAGTGAGGATTCTAAGCAGTGAGGATTCTAAGCATTGAGGATTCTAAGCATTGACGATTCTAAGCATTGAGGATTCTAAGTATTGAGGATTCTATGCCAAGCATTGAGTATTCTAATTTTTGAGGTTTCTAAACATTAAGGCCTCTATGCACTGAGGATTCTAAGCATTGGAGATGCTAAGCATTGAGGTTTCAGAGCAATAAAATTTCTAAGCAATGAGGATTCTGCGCATTGAGATTTCTAAGCAATGCATGGAGGATGCTAAGCATTGAGGTTCCTAAGCAGTGAGGATTCTGAGCTTTGAGGATTCTAAGCATTGAGGTTTCTAACCAGTGAGGATTCTAAGTTAAGCACTGAGGATGCTAAGTGTTGAGGATGCTAAGCATTGAGGATTCTAAGCATTGAGGATTCTAAGCATTGAGGTTTCTAACCAGTTAGGATTCTAAGTTAAGCACTGAGGATGCTAAGTGTTGAGGTTTCTAAGCAATAAGGACTCTGTGCATTGAGGTTTCTAAGCATCGAGGATCATGAGCTTTGAGGATTCTAAGCTAAGCATTGAGGATGCTAAGCATTGAGGATTCTAAGCAATGAGGATTCTAAGCATTGAGGATTCTAAGCATTGAGGATCATGAGCTTTGAGGATTCTAAGCTAAGCATTGAGGATGCTAAGCATTGAGGATTCTAAGCATTTAGGATTCTAAGCATTGAGGATTCTAAGCTTTGCATTGAGGATGCTAATCATTGAGGATGCTAAGCATTGAGGATTGTAAGCATTGAGGATTCTATGCTATGCATTGAGGATTCTAAACATTGAGGATGTTAAGAATTGAGGATTCTAAGCATTGAGGTTTCTAAGCTATGCATTGAGGATTCTAAGCATTGAGGTTTCTAAGCAGTGAGGATTCTAAGCTAAGCACTGAGGATGCTAAGTATTGAGGTTTCTAAGCATTATGGACTCTGTGCATTGAGGTTTCTAAGCATTGAGGATCCTGAGCTTTGAGGATTCTAAGCATTGAGAATGCTAAGCATTGAGGATTCTAAGCATTGAGGATTCTAAGCATCGAGGATTCTAAGCATTGAGGATGCTAAGCATTGAGGATGCTAAGCATTGAGGATGCTAAGCATTGAGGATTCTAAGCATTGAGGATTATAAGCCAAGCATTGAGTTTTCTAATGTTTGAGGTTTCTAAACATTAAGGCCTCTATGCATTGAGGTTTGTAAGCATTAGGGATGCTAAGCATTGAGGTTTCAGGTCAATAAAATTTCTGATCAATGAGGATTCTACGCATTGATGTTTCTAAGCAATGCATGAAGGATGCTAAGCATTGAGGTTCCTAAGCAGTGAGGATTCTGAGCTTTGAGGATTCTAAGCTAAGCAATGAGGATGCTAAGCAATGAGGATGCTAAGCATTGAGGATTCTAAGCATTGAGGATTCTAAGCTATGTAATGAGGATGCTAAGCATTGAGGATTCTAAGCATTGAGGATTCTAAGCTATGCATGGTGGATTCTAAGCATTGAGGATTCTAAGCATTGAGGATTCTAAGCATTGAGGATTCTAAGCCAAGCATTGAGTTTTCTAATCTTTGATGTTTCTAAGAATTTAGGCCTCTATGCATTGAGGTTTGTAAGCATTTGGGATGCTAAGCAATGAGGTTTCAAATAATAAAATTTCTCAGCATTGAGGTTTGTAAGCATTGAGGATTCTAAGCATTGGGGATTCTAAGCTAAGCATAGAGCATACTAAGGATTGAGGATGCTAAGCATTGAGGTTTCTAAGCATTGTGGATTCTACGCGTTGAGGATGCTAAGCACTGAGGATTCTAAGCACTGAGGTTTCTAAGCAGTGAGGATTCTAAGCTAAGCACTGAGGATGCTAAGTATTGAGGTTTCTAAGCATTAAGGACTCTGTGCATTGAGGTTTCTAAGCATTGAGGATCCTGAGCTTTGAGGATTCTAAGCTAAGCATTGAGGATGCTAAGCATTGAGGATTCTAAGCATTGAGGATTCTAAGCACTGAGGATTCTAAGCATTGAGGATTCTAAGCATCGAGGATTCTAAGCATCGAGGATCCTAATCTAGGCATTGAGGATTCTAAGCATTGAGGATTCTAAGCATTGAGGATTCTAAGCAATGAGGATTCTAAGCATTGAGGATTCTAAGCATCGAGGATTCTAAGCTAGGCATTGAGGATTCTAAGCATTGAGGATTCTAAGCATTGAGGATTCTAAGCATTGAGGATTCGAAGCATTGAGGTTTCTAAGCTAAGCATTGAGGATTCTAAGCATTGAGGATGCTAAGCATTGAGGATTCTAAGCATTGAGGATTCTAAGCATTGAGGATTCTAAGCATTGAGGATTCTATGCATTGAGGATGCTAAGCATTGAGGATGCTAAGCATTGAGGATGCTAAGCATTGACGATTCTAAGCATTGAGGATTCTAAGCTATGTAATGAGGATTCTAAGCATTGAGGATTCTAAGCTATGCATGGTGGATTCTAAGCATTGAAGATTCTAAGCATTGAGGATTCTAAGCATTGAGGATTCTAAGCCAAGCATTGAGTTTTCTAATCTTTGAGGTTTCTAAGCATTAAGGCCTCTATGCATTGAGGTTTGTAAGCATTTGGGATGCTAAGCATTGAGGTTTCAAAGCAATGAAATTTCTCAGCGTTGAGGATTCTAAGGAATGAGGATTCTAGGCATTGAGGTTTCTAAGAAATGCATGGATGATGCTAAGCATTGTGGATTCTAAGCATTGAGGATTCTAAGCTAAGCATAGAGCATATTAAGGATTGTGGATGCTAAGCATTGAGGTTTCTAAGCATTGGGGATTCTACGCGTTGAGGATGCTATGCACTGAGGATTTTAAGCATTGAGGTTTCTAAGAATTGAGGATTCTACGTTAAGCACTGAGGATGCTAAGTATTGAGGTTTCTAAGCATTAAGGACTCTGTGCATTGAGGTTTCTAAGCATTGAGGTTTCTAAGCATTGAGGATTCTAAGCTAAGCATTGAGGATTCTAAGCATTGAGGATTCTAAGCTATGCATTGAGGATTCTAAGCATTTAGGACTTTAAGCATTGAAGTTTCTATGCAATAAGGTTTCTCAGCATTGAGGATTCTAAGAAATGACCATTCTACACATTGAAGATTTTACGCGTTGAGGTATCTAAGCTAAGCATTGAGGATGTGAAGCATTGAGGATTCCAACTATTGAGGATTCTATTTTAAGCATTGAGGATTCTAAGCATTGAGGATTCTAAGCTATGCATTGAGGATTCTAAGCATTGAGGAGTCTTAGCATTGAGGATTCTAAGGTATGCATTGAGGATTCTTAGCATTTAGTACTTTAAGCATTGAGGTTTCTAAGCAATAAGGTTTCTCAGCATTGAGGATTCTAAGAAATGAGCATTCTACACATTGAAGATTTTACGCGTTTAGGTTTCTAAGCATTGAGGATTCTAAGGTATGCATTGAGGATGCTAAGCAATGAGGATGCTAAGCATTGTGGATTCTATGTATTGAGGATTCTATGCATTAAGGACTCTAAGCATTGAGGTTTCTAAGCTTTAAGGTCTCTATGCATTGAGGTTTCTAAGCATTGAGGATTCTAAGCCAAGCATTGAGTTTTCTAATCTTTGAGGTTTCTAAGCATTAAGGCCTCTATGCATTGAGGTTTCTAAGCATTAGGGATGCTAAGTATTGAGGTTTCCAAGCAATAAAATTTCTCAGCGTTGAGGATTCTAAGCTATGAGGATTCTAGGCATTGAGGTTTCTAAGCAGTGCATGGAGGATGCTAAGCATTGAGGATTCTAAGCATTGAGGATTCTAAGCTAAGCATAGAGCATACTAAGGATTGAGGATGCTAAGCATTGAGGTTTCTAAGCATTGGGGATTCTACGCATTGAGGATGCTAAGCACTGAGGATTATAAGCGTTGAGGTTTCTAAGCATCGAGGATTCCAAGCATTGAGGTTTCTAAGCTTGGCATTGAGTATTCTAAGTATTGAGATTTCTCAGTGTTGAGGATTCTAAGCAATGAGGATTGTATGCATTGAGGATTTTATGCATTTGGGGTTCTAAACTAAGCACTGAGGATTCTTAGCATTGAGGGTGCAAAGCGTTGAGGTTTCTAAGCATTGAGGTTACTAAAAATTAAGGTCTCTAAGCTATATGGTTTCTAATCATTGAGGATACTAAGCATTGAGGTTACTAAAAATTAAGGACTCTATGCATTGAGTTTTTTATGCATTGTGGATGCTAAGCATTGAGGATTCTAAGCTTTGAGTATTATAAGCATTGTGGATTCTAAGCATCGAGGAATCTAAGCTAAGCATTGAGGATGCTAAGGATTGAGGTTTCTAAGCATTGAGTGTTCTAAGGTTTGAGGATTTCAAGCTAAGCATTGCGGTTGATAAGCATTGAGGTTTCTAGGCATTGAGGATTCTTAGCATTGAGGATGTTACGCATTGAGGATTCTAAGCATTGAGGATTCTAAGCATTGAGGATTCTAAGCTTGGCATTGAGGATTCTAAGCATTGAGGATGCTAATCATTGAGGATTCCCAGCATTGAGGATTCTAAGCTAAGCATGTAGGATTCTAAGTATTGAGGTTTCTCAGTGTTGAGGATTCTAAGCAATGAGGATTCTATGCCTTGAGGATTTTATGCATTGAGGGTTCTAAACTAAGCACTGAGGATGCTGAGCATTGAGAGTGCAAAGCACTGAGGTTTCTAAGCATTTAGGTTACTAAAAATTAATGTCTCTAAGCTATGAGGTTTCTAATCATTGAGGATACTAAGCATTGAGGTTTCTACGCATTAAGGACTCTATGCATTGAGTATTTTATGCATTGAGGATGCTAAGGATTGAGGTTTCTAAGCATTGAGTGTTCTAAGCTTTGAGGACTTTAAGCTAAGCATTGCGGTTGGTAAGCATTGAGGTTTCTAGGCATTGAGGATTCTATGCTATGAGGATTCTTAGCATTGAGGATGCTATGCATTGAGGTTTCTGAGTATTTCAGATTCTGAGCATTGAGGATTCTAAGCTAAGCATTGAGGGTGCTAAGCAATGAGGATTCTCAGCATTGAGGATGCTAAGCACTGAGGATTCTCATCATTGAGGATTCTCAGCATTGAGGTTTCTAAGCATTAAGAACTTTAAGCATTGAGGATTCTAAGCATTGATCATTCTAAGCATTAAGGACTCTATGCATTGAGGTTTCTAAGCTTTAAGGGTGCTAAGCATTGAGGTTTCAAAGCAATAAGGTTTCTCAGCATTGAGGATTCTAAGCAATGAGGATTCTAAGCATTGAGGATTCTGCGCATTGAGGTTTCTAAGCTAAACATTTAGGATGCTGAGCATTGAGGATGCAAAGCATTGAGGATTCTAAGCATTGAAGTTTCTAAGCACTGAGGACTCTATGCTTTGAGGTTTCTAAGCTTCGAGGTTTCTAAGCATTGAGGATTCTAAGCATTAAGGACTCTATGCTTTGAGGTTTCTAAGCATTTAGGTTTCTAAGCATTGAGGATTCTAATCATTGAGGATGCTAAGCTAAGCATTGAGGATGCTAAGCATTGAGGATTCTAGGCACTGAGGATTCTAAGCATTGGGGATACGAAGCTACGCAGTGAGGGTGATAAGCATTGAGGTTTCTATGCATTAAGGACTCTATGCATTGAGATTTTTAAGCATTGATGATGCTAAGCATTGAGGATTTTATGCTTTGAGAATGCAAAGCAATGAGCTCTCTAAGCATTGAGGATTCTAAGCATTGACGATTCTAAGCACTGTGGATTCTAAGCATTGAAGATTCTAAACTAAGCATTGAGGTTTCTAAGCAATGAGAATTCTAAGCAATGAGAATTCTAAGCTAAGCATTGAGGTTGCTTAACATTGAGTAAGCTAAGCATTGGGGTGTCTAAGCATTAAGGACTCTATGCATAGAGTTTTCTAAGCATAGAGGATTCTAAGCTGTGCATTGAGGATGCTAAGCATTGATGTTTCTAAGCATTGAGGTTTCTAAGCATTGAGGTTTCTAAGCATTGAGGATTCTCTGTTAAGCATTGGAATTCTAAGCATTGAGGATTCTATGCATTGATTGTTCTAAGCCATTGAGGGATCTAAACATTGAGTGTTCTAAGCATTGAGGATTCTAAGTAAAGCATTGAGGCTTCTCATCATTGAGGATTCTTTGCAGACTTTTTTCCCTATCCTTCGCTATAGGTATGCTTTTGTTTCATCAGGTATTAGTTCACTTGGTCGTTTTTTAGTTGCATCATATGGAATATTAGTCAAATGTGTGTAGAATTTCCATCTGCCTTCAGAATTTGGGATTTTGGGATCTGCCCCAAAATGATTTATAGAACCTGACATTCTAATTTCTTGGAGTTAAGGGGCTGGGGGAATAACCCAGAAAAAGAATAACGAGAATATCCATCTTTAGTAGGATGTTAAACTGTACTATGTCTGGATGCTTTGTACATGTATTGGTCTCTGCAGTCATTTCTAATCATTCTGATTCATTGGTGAGTGAATTCATAAAACTCATCCACTAAGGGATGTTTCCAAGCAACCTGGAGCCTGGAATACCTTCACCCAGCTTTGATGGTAGAAAGCAGTTAACCAAGGTGATTTGTAACATTCACTTCTTTGCCATGAGGACCATTGATAACGCATATCGTGTAAGTGTATTTAAGGGAGGGTTATCTCTCTGATAATTCTGGAAAACAGCAGTGGGCCCTGTCAGACTAGGTAAGCTGCCTCTGCATTAAGATGTGTCTCTTTGAGTAGGATTTTGCCAAATGCAGGGTCAGGAAATAAGGAGGAGGTGGGGTAAATGGAGGAGCATAGTATTACATCGTGGAGTAACTGAAAATGTGACAACTTGGGGAAAGATTTTGGGTGGGGAGCGGAGGAAAGTGACCAACACAGGTTCTGCCTCAGAGCAGTCTCAAGTTTTCTGTGATCTCAGTATTTGAAGTTGTTTTTTTTTTTCCTTCTCCTTGAATATATTTGATGTACATCACACCATATCCTGTCTTTGTCAGACTTTGTTTAACTAGGCAGCCTTGGGCAGTTCAGATGTATCCAAGGCAGGATGCAGCCGTGATACACGCAGCAGAACTGCGTTTGATGCTCTTTTTTACACATCATTTGACTCTCAGAATATGCTGTAGAGGTCACACATAATGAAGTTGGGTGGGAATGTTGGCTTTCTTTGTTTATCTCTTATGTCCAGGGGGTAAACTTGAACCTTTGATCTGTGCAGCTCTCATGATAAAGTCATGTTGTATTTAGGAATAAGGGGGAGTGGAGGGAAGGCCTATGTTTTGTGGGCTCTGGCTTGGGGCTGATAGGATGAGAGGTATGCAGAGGCACAGCCAGAATCATTCCAGTCAAGACCTGGATCTAGGTTGAATTTGTCACACGCTCTTTATGATTCCCTTTGACTCCTAATGAAATCCCAGTCTTGTGTCATTTCAAAACCTTGTTCCCTTTCAAACGCTGTGGCCCAAATAGCAGCTTGACAATGCATAGAATTTTAACCCATGTCAGGGCATCTGGAAGTGCACTTCATTTCCCTTCTGTGCCTCTTTTTATGAGGCGAGACATTGATTTGTTAACGGGGTTTCATTCTTTTATTTCAGATTGATCTTTCCCCAACTGATGTCATGATTTCTAACTTCCAAATCAGATAAAATCAAGAGGAAGATCCCTGCAATAGGCAGGAGATTAAGCAACAAGTTAGCAGTACTGTAGGAACAAAGCTCTTATTTTCATGCATATATCCACAGTTAAAATGAATAAAGAGAAGGGAAGGTGGGAGGTGGTTGATACGTTAGATTTATTACTCAAAGGGTTTTTGCTCCATGTTTTGCAAGAGGCATCAGTGCCTTTAATCTCTCATCTCTGGTTTTGTTAGTGGCACGTTATATCCTGGCCATGTCAGAATGTAGCACAGAGTAATGAGACAAGATCTGTTGGATGGGGCTTTATGTAACACGAAAAGGTTCCTCTGCTCACTCTTTTTATTATTTACATTCCCAGTGAAGGTTACGTGTCATGTGGGCTTTGCAGAGATAAATGGGTAACCTGAGCTTTCTGGCAGCTTCCCCAGGACTTGGGGAGGATTCAGTGTAAGGACTGACTTGGGGATTTTGAAGCATCAAACTCAGTTCTGGGCCCTGAAGGAAACATAGAAGAACATGTGTCTCGGTGTCCTGAGGAGGTGCAGTGTAGCACAAGGTGGTATCAAGGGGCTCTGGACCAAAATTACACTTCAGAACAGTAGGTGTGTCCCAGAGCAGATCAGCAGCACTGGGGTGGCTTCATCAGCACTGCTGTTATGGGGCATAGTGAATCAAGAATGAAGTGTAGCAGCTCAGCTAAGTGCAGAAATCTTGACTATTGCCGGCCAGTTGGTGCCCGGAGATGTGATTTTGGCATTGCAAATATACCTGTCAGGAGGGGAGTGAAGCTTAGAAAGGGAGTTTTAAGTGGAATAGAGATGTTTCCCCACCTGGATCCTATGGATCCACTATTTCCTGGGGTTTAAAATCAGGACTCTCTAGAAGCTTTTGTCACGATGAATGTTAGACAGAGGTTTATCAGTCTTGAGGAGAGCAGAATTCACATCTCTGCCAGTCTCACAGTATCCTCAATTAGCTGAATTGTGGCAAACCTTCCATTTCTGAGATGTGAAGACCCTTTCTTGTGGTTTCGTTTTCTCATAGAGTAACTGAAGAAAGAATCGCTCAATTAACATGCTGCATGCTTTCCCAATGTATAGAAGAGACAGGAGTTAAAGCCGTTTTCATCAGTTGCAAGGGAGCATGTTTTATTTTGCTTTGTGCTATTTACAGCTGTTGTCCATTAGGAGTCCTCAAGAGCCTCATTCTCAACTACAACAACACAGTCCCATAAGTTTAGCTCAGCAATGAGCCTGCAAAACAGCACTAAATCATGATGATGGGAGAAAGAAGAAAATGTTTGGAAATAGCAAAATGCAACTGATGCCTTTGTGAAAAGTAGTTTTTGCTTGTTGCTGTTTTAAAGCATTACTAAGGTAGACTGTAATGCACAGCATCTAGCTGGAGCTGAATAGAGGTTGTTTTCTAATATATATATGTTTTTGTAATAAAAAGTAAGCAGAACTCCTAGTATGTCTCTATTGGCTGAAGGGATCTTTTACAGTCCATTAGCGCCTTGGGCACTAATGTATACACAGCAGTGAAAATATACTAATCTCAGGGTAAGGTGCAAGAATGATAAAGGAAAAATAAAGATTAGTACACGGCTATTGAATAGCAGAGTTCTGGTTGCTTTACTGGACCACAGTATGATTGCTCTGTATGAATTCGAGTGGAGACTCTGGTCATGCCCATCAAATGCCTATGAATGGGAAGGGGTGAATGTGGGATTGTTTCCAGACCTGTCTACATCCTTGCAGAGGAGTTGGACCAAGTGACCTTTAAGGATCCTTTCCAACTCAAAAGGTTCTGTGATTCCACCTCTGTGTTTCACATTAATTGAGTAATGATTTGTAAAGCTGTTAGAAAACTGAAGGACTTTAGTACAGCTTTGGGAGCTGAGGACATAGAAGCATAACTTGCTAAATCAGCGTTTGCTTACAAGGATGCTCAGATGATACCTTTGATTGTTTTCTGTCCCTTTACTAGAGAGCCTGTGCTCTGACAGAGCTGCAAAAAACATCATGGCATCGTTGTGATTCCCTGTCAGATAGTGGCTTCCACTAAAGCAAATGTGTCAGGTTGATTTGTGACAGCAGCCTGAGATTGTGAACATTCACAGAAGGATAATTTTAAGACACATCATTGCTTTGTCCTTTTCTTTTATTCTCTATGCTTGGCAGGTGTCTACCTCTGTCTTCTTCCCTTGGCCCATCTGTGGATTTTGCTCAACACAGATGGGATTTTCAAACAATCTGCTGTCAAATTTGGTCTCTTCTGAGCATGTGTATACAGAGAGCTTTTGGAGACGTGTAACTAGGCCAAATGAGGGTGCTTTTTCATGGGAATGGCAAATAACGTATCTGATAGCAAGACAATTTTCTCTGCCAAATTGCTAGTCTGCTTTGCAACAGGGGTTCATTAGGCTCTGTCCATGAACTGTTTAGTAAGATTCTCTCTTAAAAAAAAAAGTTGGCATCGTATCTCTGCAGCTTCTGTGCATAACATCTCCATGCCTTTGCTTTGTTTTACAGACAGTCGTCCTTATGTCTTTCTGATGGCCCGTGTTCATCCTGGTGAAAGCAACGCCAGCTGGGTGATGAAGGGGACCCTGGAGTTCCTTGTGAGCAGTGATCCCATTGCTGATCTCCTGAGGAAATGTTTCATTTTCAAGATTGTCCCCATGCTCAACCCTGATGGAGTCATCAATGGCAAGTGCGTTGTAGTAACATACTTATTGTGAATTTTCACTGGGTTTACCTGCAGGCTTTACTGCTGTATACTTAGCAGGCCTAGTCTTCAGTGTTTTGGGCCAGAATTCCTGTTGCCTTTTGCCTTGTGTTTTATTCATCCTGTGATCAGTCCTGTAAGGAGAATGTAAGTCCTGGATACAGCCCAGTGTGCTGTCTCGTGTGCATCAGATATTCATGGTTCTGTACTGTGTGGGGCCGTAAGGTGTCCCAACTGACTGGGTGAAGTATTAGCGATAGCAGACAAACTGAATCTTACTTGCTGAATGGAAAGTTATCTATTCTGCCAAATCAGCAGGGCAAACTTTATCTGCAAGCTGATATATCTGGGAATAACTGGCTTTAATTAATGCTTTATATAACCTGAATGGGGGAAAGATGTAAGGATCTATTAAATGCTCGTATCTTTATGGAAATGTTTCCGTATAATGAAACTCCCTCCTTCTCCTATCTCCTTTACTCTGTTTCCTCCCACATGCTTCTGAAGAGATTCCAAGTCTTTCTGAGCTTATGAATATACCAGTTTCTTTTTGCATTCTTCAGAGCTGCCTTTACATTGCTCCTACCCACATCATCACTACAACCATTCATCTGGTTTCAGGTCAGGTTGTGCTGATCCGGTGCTGAAGAAACAGGGTAAAGACCTTAAGCAAATCTTGAGCTTATTTGGTCCTAATCTAATTCCTTTCTGTTGTGGTCTGGGCTTCAGCAGAGGGCAGCTTGGAGTGTTCTTAGCCTCTGGTCTGCGACTATGAGCATAGTTTTTTGTGTTCCTGTTCTCCCCAGGACATGAGTGTGTTGTAGTTTAGGCTGTTCAGGGGAGCTGGATGCTGCCCCCGAGTATTGGAAGCTTCTGCTGGCACCAAATGTTTCCTTGATTCTTCCAGACAGCAGAAGCAAAAATGAAAGATTGTGGCTTTCTGTTTTTCCTTTCACTCTGCTTAATTAAAGTTTCCAGCAGATGGAGGGCTGGAGGGAATGTCTGACCTTTTTTCTCCAGCTGTCAGGAGTGAGCATAGCAGAGGAAGGGTCCTCAGGAGGGACAGTGTGGCTTTTGGTGACACCTGGAATGAAGGGTACTGTCTGAGCTCATATCACACAGGAACGTGTGGAGCTTCCACTGTAGTTCAACCTGGTGATGAGTAGGAAAGTTTGGTGTGGGATAGGAGCAGAGGTCCAAGGACTTGGCTATGGCTCTGTAGCTAAGCATGAAGCCTGGGGAAGGGAGAGAACCATTCCATCATGCTCCAATTTAAATGCTGTGCTGTGGGGCCTCCCATGGCTCTGTTGCTCTTGCTTCTTCCCATGTGCTTTTTCAGTGGACTGAGGTGTTCCTGCACAGAAAGAAAAGCTTCTTTTCTTGGCCTAGAGTTTATTGGCAGCTTTTTGGAGATGACTTTTAGTCCCTTGCTGCATGTGGAAGCACATGCAGGTTTCTTTGTCCATTAATGTTCTACTTCATCTAGGTTTAAGTGCTGTATTAAACTCTGTTGTCATTCAAATCACTGCCACAAAGGGAAGCTCTTTTTCCAGGAAAAGGGTCTGTAGGCCATTATTGACTGAGTAGCTGTAAACAGGTCCATACTACTTACTTTTAGGTCTCTGTAGCACATTTCAGGAAGCCACTTATTTGCCTTGAGATTTACAATCACGACTGAATGTGTCAAATCCACTGTTTATTTTGAATCATCACTCATTTCGAATCTTCATGCTTTGAAAGTGCATCTTCTGTACTACCCATCCATCCTTCTGTTATCTGGTATTAATCCTGCTCTAGTCTCGTTACCTCGGTATCTTTATATTTAAAAAAGGGTTGAATTCTTTTCTGTTGGCAGTTCTTTTGAAGCTCCTCACTCTCTCCCTCCTCCCCAGTCCTGTGTGCTGGGGTGTGCATAATGCTTCCCTGCCCGTCACAAAGATGAATGCCATCGCACGGTTACAAAGGATTTCTTCCAGCAGCCCAGCTGTGCCCCTTCCCCAGCTGACTCCCTGCTGCAGGCACAGCTCAGTGGAAGAGTGCTCATCCCAGCAGGATACCGTGCAATCACACTTCGAGAGCCTTGTGCAGCAACAAGACGATCAGGGCCTTGGTATTTGCTTTGGTTAATGTGATCTGAAAGTTGCATGCAGAGAATGTTCCTCTGTCACAGATATGATGGCAGTAATGTGATTATGCTCTGACTGTGTGTGGCTGAGCTAGGAAACAGCCTTCCCTTTCACTCCCTTTCACATCAGTCAGTACTATGAGGATTTATTCCTGTCTGTCAGTGATGGAGAGAGTTGAGTCCTGTTGCTGATGCTAAATGAAGGTAGTGGTGATGCAAGCATGTCTGTATGAGTAAGGCTGTCATCACATAAAAATAAAAATCACTACCCAATATCACATATAATTTGAGTTTGTTCAATCCAGAGAGTACTGATGAGCAGTTGTGTTCTGTGCGACTGTTCTCATGGAATCATTAAGGTTGGAAAAGAAGTCTGTCATCTGGTCCAACCGTCCGCCTACAACCAGTATTGCCCAGTAAACCGTGTCCTGAAGTACCACATCTCCATGTTTCTTTAAGGTCTCCAATGGATGGTGACTCCACCTCCCTGGGCAGCCTTTGCTCTGTCCTGAATAGCAGTCAGATGTAGGGTTTGTCAAATAAATTTCAGCTGATCTGGTAGTGGCTATATATTTTAATGTTAGACACTACTTTTTATTAAGTGCATCCTGTGTGTTGTCACACAGTAGTGTTTGACCACTGCTGGAAATGGGATGCTGCCTCTGATAGATGTATGGTCTGACCTGATATAGTTATTTGTGTGTTTTTTTTCTTCTTTACAAGTAAAAGTAGTCTTAATCTCCAAGAACGGTGCTATAAGATGGTCCAAAGTGACAGGCATTAAATTACTAAAGGGAAAGTGTCCTTGTAGGCTGATTATCTTGCGAAGGCTGTTCTGTGAAAACCCAAGGTATTGGTTGGTGTTCAGCTGACTGTTTTCTCTCATCCCTTTATCGTCTTTTTAAATTAAATCACGGATTAACAGGAAAGCTAGAGAAGGAATTCCATTCTACACAGCGGTGGAGAATCCATGAAGGAGCACAGCACTTTGATTAGGAAACTGCTGAGTTATACTGGGTGACTGAGAGACCCGTGCTTTGTTCCTGGCTCTGCTGTTGATGAAGTATGTGACCTTGAGCATTTCCCCCTCCTTTTTTTTCTTTCCCCTGAGTTTTCTTCCTGGGAGGATGAAATAATGACACACCACAACCTTCACACAGCTTGAAATGAGTGAAATATGTGTACCAGGAGCATTTTCTCTTCAATCTAGTTCTTCTGATTCATCCACTAAAACCAGGGTCAGGAAAGGAACTTGTAAAAGCTTATGACAGCACAAACAGTTCTGTTACAAAGAAATACCCAGCACTGTTGGCTGTTCACACTGTTCCACATAAGCTCATTATCACACAGTGGAGCAACAAGTTGCCTGTGCACCAACACTTCTCCATGCAGTTGTGTACCATCTTGTGACCTGCTTTTAGGCTGTCTTCTCTGTGCACATGCTACATACCCTTCTGTCAACAGCTTGTGTATGCAGCCATTCCTCAGTGTCTGCTCACACCTGCATATCTTCTGCACCCACGTACCTGGTGCTCCCATGTGTATGTTAGCAGTCACAACGTGGTAGTCAGCATTTTGTGGGGATTTTTTTGGCTGGACTTCTTCAGAGTCTGCAGTTTCATATAAATATTGCTATTTATTACCCCTGAATTTAGGGTTATTAATTATATCAGTATAACCTAATTTATATCACCATAAACAGCAATAATAAATAGTGCCAAATGCTAACGCGCAGTGCTTGCCAACCGTGCCCGTGTTTAATGAGTGCTTCCCCCCCACTTCCCAGAAGTATTAAATTAAAAATGATTCGGCCTTGCGATATGATTGATCAAACAAGAGGTGGAACTCCTAGATAAGTGCTTTTGTTTTAAAGAATATTTCATCTTCAGACTGCCCATGCACTGTCTATTATGAGCATCCACAGGTCTTGAACTGCCCAATCTCTCTCTTCCAAGTTCATGTCTCTCTCCTCCATTGCCACCTTCTTCCTTTTTCTTTACTCCCTTTCATGTTTCCTCTTTCTTCCCTTCTGTCTGCCCTTTTCTCGCTTTCCTTTCCCTACTGTTGAATCAAAGAAGCTTTTCAATGAGAGGAACTTGATGTGTTTTTGTAAATGAATTGAACCAATCAGTGGAGATGGGAGCCGGTGAGTCTATTTTGGTAAAGGAAGATTAATTTTTTTGGAAGCAGTGTGACTTCTTCGAAGGCATGGGGTAACCATAGTAGCTGTTAGGAAGAGGAAATCCTGATTTGCATTTTGGATTATAGCCATGGACTATTCTTTATCTGGTTTAAAAACACCCTGTTCCCTTATGCACCTGCCTTCCCACAACACAGGCTGAGTAAGCTTTGCTGCTGCTTATAGGTAAGGCAGGTGAGCTGGGCTTTTTGTTTGTTTCTCTTTATTGATATTCACTCTCACTTTAGTCAGGCTGTTTGTTCCATCCTGTTTTACTTACAGGGCTTTGTTTATTGCGCCCTGGAATCCAGCAGAGAAAAGCTTTAACTCTGACAATTACAGAAATGGAGAGATAGAAACGTCCTCTGAAAGCCCTTTCAGAACACATTTCTATTGCATGCTCTCAGAAGGGAAACTATTAACTATTAATGTTTCCCACTTACTTTTTGAAACAAGGGCCTTTTTTTTTTTCTTTTCTTTTTTTTTTGAAGGATACTTGTAGGAAGAACAGAAGCAAGCTAGTTCTTCTACCCAAAAGCATTATCTGTGTATATAACTTCTATTTCCTCCTATATTATTGTGCACTCTCCTGCACTGAGACATTTTGTTCTCCACGTAGTCAGAGGCAGAGCTGGACATAGACAGCAAACAAGCTAAGGGCCGCACTTGAGGACTCACTTGATGACCCAGAACTGCATCCTTGAGGATTAAATCTTGAAGTAGAGGCACACAAAGCCATGTGGCTGTAGACATCCCTCCTACTCTCCCTTCCCTTCTCTTGTTTGCTTCTCTCTGATCAGAGGGTTAAAGAGGAGTTGAATTCTCAGAATCTAGTCTTGCATATCTAAATGGATGCCATGCACTTTGCAAGCACAATTTAAGGGGTCTCTCCAGACTAGCTGATGTGTGATGCGTGCATTTCTTTAAGGATAGTGCCAACGGTAGTTGGGTAGATGCGTGTGGAAGAACATTTTTGCATAAGATTCAGTCCTTACTCATTTAGAATGGCTGTGCTCTGAGCTCTGTGTTATAAGGTGGTCTATTTGCAAGCGCTGACTCGGGACCTCAGAGCAGATGAAAATGCCATGTCTGAGGAATGCTTGTACTGCATCTGGAATGTGGCTCAGGGAAGTGCTATGAACTGTGGGTGAACTTTCTTTGAGTGCAGTAGATGGTTCTTATCTAAGTGCTGCTCTCTTGCCTCTGGTGTTGCCTCAGCTGTCCCCATAAAGAGGACAGTGATCTTGCACTGGTGGTGAGGCATAACTGGTGAAAATGTGCTTCTTGTTGGCCATCACGGTCTTCTCAGCAGGCCGTCCTGAGAATTTTGGGTGCTTGTTCTTTAGTTCTAGTGAAGAGGGTCTAAGACCACTTATACTTCTTCAAGGCAAGCAGCCTTATTGTTCCTGATAGTCTCAGCAGATTCCCTATAGCAGAAGCCCATGATTTGGAAGGTTAGATCTATAGGATGTGAGGTAATGGCCTCAATTTGCACCAGGGTAGGTTCAGGTGGGATATTAGGCAAAATTTCTTTTTAGAAGGAATGGTGGTGTGTTGGAACAGCTGCCCAGGGAGGTGGTGGAGTCACTGTCCCTTGAGGTGTGCAGGAACCGTGGAGATGTGGCGCTGAGGGATGTCACTGGGCATGGTGGGGATGGGCTGATAGCTTGGCTAAATGGTCTTTCCAACCTTAATGAGTCTATGATGCTATGAAATCTGGCTAGTACATGAACAACATAAGATAAAATATGGGTATGTGATTCTTTAAGTCTTTGCAGCTTCTCCCTTGGTGGACCCAGAACCAGAGTCTGATCCTCCACCAAACTCTTCTCAGTACATCAGTATGCTGTGGGAGATGACCCTATTTCAGACAAAGCCTTTGCCCTGTGCTAACATGGCAGTCCATCCTTGGCTCTCCTATGGTAAACCTCTGTTGGCACGCAGCTACACCCCAGGACTCCTGACAGCACTTCTAATGCAGTATTGTTTATTCCTTCCTTTATCAGCTGGAGCTGTTGGGCTCCCCTGAGTTATTAGATCTATTCGCTCATTGTCAGTGTTTCCTCCTTTGTAAATATGTCCCCATATGTCTCTGCTCCTGAGGAATATGCTTTCTTTTCTATTTACTGCTTTTCCCAGGCACCCACCTCCTCATTGCTCTATCCACCCAGTGGCCCAATAACAGCCACAGAGATAAATAAGCAACATAACTCTTCCTAGCTATTGTTGTTATTGTTGTTGTTGCCGCCCTGCATAGTAATACAGTACATATAATAACAAGGAAACAAATCTTATTACTAAAGTAATTACAATAAATAAAAAGCTGAGAAGGGAGATGAAGGAAGGGTCTGTCAGGGGAGTGATTGCAGTAGGGGTTTTTAAAATTTAATTTACTCGAGATGTTCTTTGCTGCTTTATTGATACCCTGCTGAGGGGGCTGCGACTAATTAGCAACCAGCTGTTGTTCTAACACACCCTCACCTAATTTATTGTTTCGTCAAGTCTCTAAAATAGGAGTCTGTCTGCTATCGTTGTCTGTGGGACTCGGCACCAGTCTCATGTCAGCAGTTGGTTTTATTGCTTGGTGCTTCTGTTTTCTGAAAGCTGAGTAGCTGAGACTTTGGGTGCTTTGCTGCCTTTCCTTTTATTTTCCAGCACTTTCCATGCGCTTTCAGGAGGTCGGGCAGGAGAATACGCTCAGTCTCTTGAATTATAAGAGCTTGTCCCAGAGTCCAGAGGCCTGTTATTATAACAGGCCAACACAATGCTAGATTCTGGTAAATTGCCCAGAGGGCTGTGCCACTGTTTGTATGCCTTGGTAGAGACCAAAAAAGACCTCACAGAGGAGGTCTGGCATAGATAGGGCCAAGGGTTTCTTAATATGTAATGTCTATGATCTTGTTCTCTTGCTTGTCAATATCCTATGGAAGTGCTGTACTATTGTTTGCCTTTGGAGAAAACAGTATCATGTCTAAACATCCACAAAAACGAATTAGTTAATGGTCATTTTAAGAACAGGGGGGACCAAATGCATTGTCTCTTGTTTCTTTGGTCTTCCAGTCCCAAAAGCACGCACAGTGTTTGCTCTAAAACAGTAAAGGTTCCCCCCATGAGGTGCCTGCAGCTCCCTCGATGCTTTCATACCCAATCTGTTCAGATTAGTCAAGGTCACTTGGGAATTTCACTGCACTTGAAGATTACTTGATATGAGCTCAGTGATATTAATGTCTTGGACTACTAAACAATTCAGCTTTAAGCCTCAGAAATTATTCCATTTTATATGGCTACTACCTTGTATTTTCAAGGTAGCATGAATATTAGATATGAACACGATGTTCCGTGGACTCAGAAAGGAATTATTTTTGTTCAGCATTCATGTCTAGTCTCCTGACTGACAACGGGAGTTCATAATCAGATGTCTGCGCTCCTTTGACAGTTCTAAGAGCCAGGAGGCTGATGTACAAAGCTAGCTTTTAGTAAAGTTAATGAGTTGATTGAATTATATTCTTATTTGCATTAGTTTGAGTGTGTATGATTATCTTTTGTTTGTTATTATGCTCATTTAAGTCCATTTGGTAATATATTATTCCCATAGCAATTGTGCCTGTGCTAGGCTCTGTGCAGACAGGCAAGGACCAGCTTGTCTCTTGTTAGGAGCTGATCCAATACTGGCACAGCGTGCTTTAGAATTGGCAAGAACAAAGAGGATACTGGGGTGCTGGCTAATGGATCTGTTGTGAAGGCTAATCCATTTTCTCATGATGTACTTTATGGAGGTGGAAGCTTTTGTAGTTACTGCTTTCCTTCACTGTTTCTTCTTAGGATGGGGGGGAGAATCTCACTGCCGTGACTTCTTCAGCCACCCAGGGAAGATTTGTGAGGTTCAGTATCATCAGTGAAGGGACTGGAGAACGCTGTAAGATGAGGGATTTCTTTATGCTTTCTTGAAATTGTCAGGATGCACCTGCAAACCCTGAACCCAGTTCACCCCATAGTTAAACACTACAATGAGATGTCACACAGATACTAACGAACTTGGATTTTGCATCTGATTCCTGGTTGTGGTAGGCATGGAGTACCGACATAAATGCTGAATGTACTGGGTAGAAGCTCATGTCATGAGTGCAAGGGCTAGTTTTGATCACTTATCTCAAGACCAACTCATCTTACCCAAGTTAATGCCTTTTGGAAGCTACAGATTCAGACTTGGAGTTGTTATTCATGGGATGGGAAAAAAGTCCACAAAATGAAATTGTAAAAACTTCACTTTTATAGATGCAATGAAGAATGTCCAATACTTTACTGCAATATCCACACTACCTGGAAAGCTGAAATTGCCTGGGAATGAAGATTATTGTCTCTCATAATATACCTTCATATATTACTGTGTAATAAATCGAGCAGTATTTCTTTCACCCTGCAAACTGGACATCCCTGGAGTTCCAAGTGACATTTCAAATTTTATACGACCATTCAGTCCCTTTTAAGTATTAAAACACATCATTTTTTGTGATATATGCACAGAAGTTCTTTCTAAAAGCATATGAATAAAAAAACTTGGAGCTTAGTTATGCAAAGGTAGAGCTGCCTTACTGCGTGTTGGCTTTTAAATGTCTCTGTTTAGTTAGCTCGGTATTTTAGCTACTACTGTTCTTTAACATCTCTGTTTCTGTGTTTCTTTTCCGCTCTTCCCTGCCCTCTGTTTCATTTGAATAACAGATTCAATTGAATAACAGCTGGCAAAGTACAGTGGTAGGAGAGCAGATATGTGACTGCCTTGGGTTGGAGAAATGGGCTGGCAATTGGAAAATGGTGTTTTAAAAAATGGGACAAAGAGGCATAACAACAAAAATAAGCTTCATCTGGAAGCCTGTATTTTCAAAATTGCTTGTTCAAAAATGCACCCACAGAGGACCAGCTGAGGTTGAATAGTTCACCTGTGTACATGGTTCATATGATTGCACATGCAATTAGGGTAATTACACGGGCAAATTTTACCCCAGTAGTTTGAGCAAATTGTCACCTTAATTTCTGAAACCAGCTGCATGTCCCAGGGAAGCAGCAAGAGAATAAAAAACAGAAAATTAAGTTGATGCTGGAATGACAAAGAGTGGGAAATCAAAACCTCTCCTGTGACCTGAAAGACAGCACTGCTGGGAGTCAGGGAAAAAAAAGTCAGCCACACTTCTAATGCTGTAAAGCGTTGGAGTCTTAAAGGGATAGAAAAATGAAGAGCTTTTTGAAGTCATCTGGCCCAGAATTTGAGCTGGAGGAAACAATATGAAACAAAAAGAAGAGGGTGAGATGGGCAGCAAAGGGGGCTTCAGTAATGATGACCTTGTGTCTGTATGCACTGTAGAACTACGAAGTTGGTATTTGAACACACCCCAGCTCGGTGATGTTGTGATCCTGTTAGGAACCTTCAGATTAGCACGGTGATACTTCATTGCATGGGAATAGTGATTATTTTGGCATTAAGTTGCTGTAGAGATCTTGCTGTGTTCAGAGCTCAGCCACTCTTCCTTGTACTGTTAGAACTGGCTTGTAAATTCCACAGGTGGATGTGTCCCTGTACGAGGTGCTTAAATATTCCATTACATTCGATAGAGCCTCTTCTGCGTTGTTTGCTTGAGGAAGTAGAGCACAGTGAGGAAGTGGTAGTGGACAATACAGTCTAGATCCTAAACCACCTTTTGGGTCGCTTTGATTTGTCTCCAAAAATGATAAGTACTTAAGGTATAGTTATTATAGTTGAAGAAGTCCTATTACTCCTACTCCTGTGAAGTTATTATGCAGTGACAACGTTCTGGGTGAGTACAGGGGTTCTTTCTATGTATATCACATGGCATCTCAGATGGTAATGTTTCTTTATCTCCCATATCTCTAATTTTTCTCCCCTACATGTTCAGAAGCTCAGCTTTTGATTAAAAAAAATCTATCCTCCATTTAAGGGGCACCTGGTCCCACTGAGCACCATCTAAAGCAAAACTTGCTTCCCAGGTCTATCTCTGGTCTGTGACGTTTCTACCAGTAGATAACAATGATAACAGTAATGTAAACTTTGAGGAACATTTTGCATATTCATTGTCTGGTAGTTTAAAGGCTTTTGTATTTTTTTTTAATGTAATTTAAAATATACATTAAAATTTTAAATTATATTAAAAAAAAAAAAAAAGATTTAAAAAAAAGTGTCTATTTTTCTGTCATCCCCCAAATGGTTATGACACATAAGAGGATGTAAAGTGCAGAGCAGCTGAACAATCATAAACTATTTTAATACCACTTAAAAATGAGAAGAAGCAGGAAAAGAGGTTTGGGTATTAATGAAGTTTATTGCACTCGTCTGTCACTTCTACAGAGCATGACTGGGGTTTTAAATCCTTGCTCCAGTGACGTGGAAAAAAACGTGGTGGTCTTTCATCCAAGTCCCTTATAGATGTTATTCTGTCACAGAAATCTCTAGTACCACATTTGAGCTCACGGTGAATTCTATGCTCCAGTGGATGTAATGTTAAGCAAAGCAGTTCTGGATTATATTTGTGGTAGCAGAGCTGTAAAGCAGAGCCTGAAAGTGAAGTCAAGAGTTATAGGAGATTATGGCTGTTACATTTTATTTGAACTTTTTTAGGTGATTCAAGGTAAGCTCCTTGGATTTAGGCTGAGATATCTGGGGAGTCAAGGCTGGAAAGACAGGCCATACTCTGTGGGTTAAACCATTTGCAAGGAATACCCAAACCTCTTTCTAGTTGACCTGTTTAGTGTCTCACTATAAACATATATTAACATTCAGTGTAGAAAGCTCACTGCTGAAGGCAGCAGAGGGGTGACTGTTCCCCACCCCCTCCAAAACATGTCAGGGAAGAAAGCTTGCTTTGGAAGACCTCCATGCCTGGGTGATGCATTGCATGTTTTTGTGTGTGTGCTAGTTTTCAAGTGAAGAGCACCAAAGAACTGCACTAACTGAATTAGCTGTAATTTGTCTCTTTCTGTGATGTGCAGGTGAGGGCACCCTTGAACTGTTCTAGTTCTCTGTCTATCTTTAGACTGATTCGAGCAGCACAGGATCTCATCAAGCATGTAGTCTGTTCAGAGGCAGTGGCTTTGAGCCTCCCAACTCATAATACTAATACAACTGGGAATCTAAATAAAAAGGAGAATGTTAAGAAAAAGTCTCTGTTGCTGTAAGCAGAAATAATCAGAATCAAGTCTATCTTTCCATTATGTGGTTTCTTACAGAAACAAAAGCCCAGCTCGGGGCTGTTACTTATAATGAACTGGTTTGGCCAGTGTTCGTGCCTTTCCCTTTTTTTTGTTGCCATGTGTCAATTCTGACTGTGTGTACTGCTATGACAGCAATTTATTTCTTATATCTTTTGTCCCAAAGGGTGTCAAAGAGCCATAACAAAACTGTATGTACTTTAATGTCAGGCATTGCTTAGTGTGCTACCTTTGGGCTGCTACAGAGTAGTTCTTTATAACCTCTGAACCTGTTGCCTATGAATACAGGACGTTGCTGGATTTAAGCCATCGGGCAAAAGTCACAGCAACTGGGTGTGCAGCAGTTATTGTGAGCTACAGAGTGACTGAAAGAAATCCCTTAGATGCAATCAGACAGTGTCCGTATTCTGTTTTTGTTTTCCCCCAGCATTTTATCCATCTTTGAGAAACACCTGGCAGCTCTGAAACCACAATTGTACTTGCATGATCTCAAGTGGAATGGCTGGTCCCTAAACAGCATGTGTCTACCAAGCACTATGTCTCCACAAACTACCTGCAGGGCATGGTTTCTTGCTTAAGCCTGATGTGAGCTTAAATAAGGAGTTTGCTTTGAGGTTTGCCAAGAAGCGTTCTTTGTGTGTAAATGTGTATGCAGCCATAGAGTAATGGAGACCATTTTGACACAGGCTATCAGGATTGAAAGGCTGCAGTTTTGCTTGGAGGTTACGTATACGTTTTTATATGCAATTAGTTAAGTTGGGGTTTAGGCATTTAAATGGCCATTTGTGCTCTCACTTTTGAATATTATGCTCATCCTTTGGGAATGAGCTTGTGCAAATTAGGCATGAAAATAAGCATACGTTTTGTGTGCTGTACTGTCAGCATTTTGCTGTATTTGGTAATAAACTCGTATTGATTTATCAGGTTTTTTTTTCCCTCTCTTGATATTTCTGCTGTAATCTGAAGAATGTGAGCTGGTGGCTACAAAGCAGCAGTACAGCAGTGTTTTCCTTTTCCTAGTGACTGACTCCTTTAATTGTTCCTGTAGCATAAGCTCGTATTTCCATCTAACTCTTATTTAGGATACTCTCATGGTGAGTTGGAATTCATCCCTGCTTTGCCTTGTGGTTGAGTAGTGACCAAGACTTGCCCCTAGCTGATTTATCCTTCTTTTATCTTCTTTCCCTTCATACCCACACAAAAAAAGTCTGTCTGTGTACCGAACTATGAAATACATGGGAATACAGAATTGATATTGTTGGTTCAGAGCTCCATCCTGGAAGCTTCAGAGAAAAAACTGCTTACAGGGGGATGAAGGCCTTTGAAGGGCTTATTAGTGACTTGGCCTATGGGCTTCCTGGGGGCTTGCTAGACTCTGCTGTATCACAACTTTAATGTCTCCACATAAAGTTATCTACTGTGAATACTTAATAAGGGGGATGAAAAGATCAGATCAGTTGATGAAAAGAACAGTTCGAGCTGATGCTAAGTTGCTGCCCCAAAACCTTGAGGATACTGAAATTTGCAATGAAATTTGGAACCTTTGAGTCAGCTGACTTATGATCCATTGTAGCATAATAATATACACTGTTGTTTAATATACCTTCCATGATTCTACTGTTAGAGTAGGCATCAAGACATGAGAGCAGCATTGTGAGTGCCACAAAGGGTATGAATTTTGTCAGTTAATGTTCATTGAGGAAGAAATTAATCTTTGGTTCTTTCACATTAATAATCCTATTAAGGGTTGGCTTAATGAAGTTTTACTGACTAATTTTCGAGCTGTAATTTGCCTGTGATTCTTTTGAAAATTTTTTAATGAAATGGAAATTTACATAGACTGCACAACAATAACCTAATGAAGTGGCAAATCATATTTTAAAATCACTTGCGATTCCAAATGGCATCTTAATTCTTGGAATTGAAGACCATTCACACTGAGAGGTTCTGAATCACTGAAAGTAAGATGGAGCTTTTTCTAACCCAGGAAATGCTAACGAGTACAAAATGAGTCTGTGAAATGGTTCATGCAAGCTTGGACCAGTTCTGTGTGTTGCTGAAAGAAAATGAAATAGAGAAGATCTGAAAGGAAGCCCTCATCTTCTTGAATGAATGCTATGGAGAGTCTGTGCTTGGGTAGCACAAACATGATACTGTCAGTGAATGCAGCCAGTACCGAGATGGGGCTGCATTCCTACAGACTAATGGCAAAAGAGCCTGGATGGATCATGGTCTGATTGTCATCTCTTAACACTTGAGAGGGAGCGCAAAGAGTGATGAATGTATGTGAGTGTTACAGAGAGCAGAGCTGAGGCCCCAGCAGTGGCTCCAGTCTCCTCTTATGTTTTCACAAATCACCTGGGAACTGACTCAGTGAAATTTTTCATTATAGAGTGATTTCTGATTACTGTAGGTAGCCCAAAACAGGGCCTACTGGGTAATCTCTAGAGGCTTTCCTGGGTGTTTTAACTCCATTCCTTGCCCTTGAAGAGCTGAGATATGCCTCCATTAAGCAGCCGAGTTCAGGAGCTTATCTGCATTGCTTTAAGCTTTCTAGTTTCGCATCAGCCCATTAGAGAACCTCTTTCCTGGGTTGGAAAGGAGAAGGAATTCTTTAGATCTGCCAGTATTTTTCTAATACCTGATGCTCATAGGCTGCTCTTTTTACACTTTAAAATGTCACATTGGATTCCTGATGGAACTGGAGATTTTTATCTTCCTCTTTTCTGCCAGACCTGACATTTTTCTGGTTTTCTTCTACACTGAAGGCTTAATTTCTCACATGTGTGAGACAGAGTGAAAATTAAACAAACAAGCTGGCAGATAGATAGAATGGTTCTTCATGTCTGGAAAGCTGCAATGAGCTGTGACTTAGGAATTACAATGCTTCATATTCAAACTTTTCTTTTTGATGCATTGGGGTGGCACAAGAGCTGACAGTGACATATGGAGAAGGCCCTGTTAGGAGGATTGAGGCTGTTATGTGATAAATGACACAGTATGTCAAAGGACTTCTATTATCCATCATGCTGGCTTCCTCTGAACACGGTCTCATTGAAAAGAGAAGTAGCTGCACGTACAACTGGGGGATGCTGTAATAGGGTCAGTGGTATGCTCCAGAGAAAATAAGAAAGCTGGCAAGTACATGTTTGCGTGGGAATTGATGACTCTGGAGCTTTGAGTTCAGAATTTTCAAGTCAAATTTAATTCAAATATCTGAGGTATCCCCACTGTACATTTGTGTCAAGGATGAGCCCTACCTTCAAAAGAAGCTTTCTCAAAGCTCGCTCACGTATTCAGAAGGCTTCAAAAACCCACCAAGTTTTCAGTGTTGAGAAGCTAAGCTTTCTTAGGAAAAAAAAAGAAAGCTATTTATTATCAAGTTCTGGACTGATGGCATGATTCTGGCTGCTAATAAATCCCCAGAGTTCTCTTATTGCGTTTTTTTAACCTCTGTTGACTGCTTTGACTCTGAAATGCAGTGGAGTAAAAGTTGTGATCTGCGCTTTCCTATATGCAGGAGACATGTAAGTACTGTTGCCCTTATAAATACAAGGGATAAAAAGTACTGCTGACGGAACAAGACTTTGTCTCTCGTGACCTGATACAGAAATATCCTCTGTAAGGCGCCTTCCACCCTTCTTGACCATACAAGTTAAGAATCAGAGCAGGCTTTCACAGCTCTGTGCCTCACACTGGTGGAGAGTCTGTCAACATTTTCCTCTCTCTCATCACCCTTAACCCAACAGTGCCTCCTTGTTTGTATAATCTATGTCAGAATGACGCACGAACTGGGGGCTGTTCAAGAGAAGCGAGGAATGTATGGCACGGCACAGGCACTCATCCTTTTCAACCTCCTTTAGACCATCTGTCATGGTTTAATAATTTTGTAATTTTTGCTATCAGTATTCCACATCATAACATCATTTAAAGCATGAATAATTTTACTGAATCTGCAACTTACAGAAGAAGACTACATCTCCCAGGGAACAACACGATGGGTCACGGGACCTGGACTCTATATTAACTCTGTCGCAGAACAGACTGTTCTCTTTCGAGTTCTGGCGTTCAGGGGAGTGTGTGGGAGCCTTCACCGTCTCGCCTAAATTTCACAGTAGGCCTCTCGGTTACGGGACTCATTCTCTCTCTTATTTTGTCTGATTCGTTAGCTCAATTTTCAATTATATTATATTATATTTTATTATCCTGTATTTCGATATAGTATTTAGTAAATAAGTGTGCCTCCTTAGATCGTTGCCGCTGTTTTCTTTTCCTAATTAACTTTTTCCTTTCGGCCCAGGGCCCCTCCGGGGCCCACGGCCCCTTGTCACGGACGCAGGTGGATTTTTAGTTTAAACCGTGACAGATTTTGGTGGAGAATGCTGGCAATTTGAGTTGCTGTTTTTCTGTGTTTTCTTCTGTTGCTTTTAACAGGGCTACAAAGTTGTTTTTCTTTGTTAAGGAGCTATCTTAGGTTTGCGATTCTGCGCCTGCGAGCTTGACCTTGAAAGTCCAGGCGGACTGCCAATACTCCGGTATATTTTATAAACACTGCTGAGCTTTGTTTTCTTTTAGTTTTTTTCTCTCTATTGAAGAAAAAAAAAAAAAAAAAAAAAAGAAAAAAAATGTTCCCTCTAGTAAGTTTGTTCTACCAGGGACTGCATTTCATTAGTTCCTCTTTTGTGATGCTCCAAACATATTGGAGCATGTTTAAGCTAGCCACTTTTTCCTATGGAATTGTAAACATGTATAATGATTTGAAAGCATGGTTATCAACGCTTACTTGGTATCTGCATGCAGCTCCAGAGGGAGCAACTAATGCAACTAATGCAACTAATGCAACTAATGCAACTAATAGTACGGAAATGGTGGTTTTTGAGCGTGCTCTTCCTTTTTTCTTTGCATCCTTTAAGCAGTCTTCGACTGACCAGTTGTCCCAGTGGACCACACTGTCAATCTTATTAATCTCCCTGAATTTACTGTTGGTTATTGTAGTGATCTCACTCAGTATCTGGATTTATAACCTCAGGAGGAAGTCTTCCCTAGAATTAGAGAATACTGAGTGGCAGGGAGTGTGGAGAGACTTTGGAGAGACTTTTAGAAGACAGACATCTTTAGTGTCATGGAGCTTTACTCCTGAACACTTAAAGAATCCCAAGAGTTTGACCGCATATTTGAGACAGGAATGTTGTGGCTCAGGCAGATCTCAGGAGGCACAAATGACTTGGGGCCTAGCTAATGCTTATCGGGCCTTATTTAATACCATTTCTGAGAGGGAAGTTTTTGATGCTGAGAGAGGGAGTCTCAGGGCTGAGAATGAGAGTCTCCTTGATGAGAGAAATAACTTCCTACAACAACGAGACTCATTCTGGTATGAGAAAGAGAGTCTCAGAGCTGAGAGAGAAGACCTCCTACATCAACGAGACACATATTGGTATGAGAAAGAATCCCTGCAATCCAAACTCAACACTCTTCAGTCCGAGCACAACGCTCTCCAGTCCGGGCACGGCACCCTCCAGTCCGAGCACAATGCTCTCCGGTCCGAGCACGACACTCTCCAGTCCGAGCACAACGCTCTCCAGTCCGAGCACAATGCTCTCCAGTCCGAGCACAACGCTCTCCGGTCCGAGCACGACACTCTCCAGTCCGAGCACAACGCTCTCCGGTCCAAGCACGACACTCTCCAGTCCGAGCACAACGCTCTCCAGTCCGAGCACAACGCTCTCCGGTCCAAGCACAACGCTCTCCAGTCCGAGCACAACGCTCTCCGGTCCGAGCACAACGCTCTCCGGTCCAAGCACAACGCTCTCCAGTCCGAGCACAATGCTCTCCAGTCCGAGCACAACGCTCTCCGGTCCGAGCACAATGCTCTCCAGTCCGAGCACGGCACTCTCCAGTCCGAGCACAACGCCCTCCAGACTGAGAATAGCTGCCCCCAGTCTGAGCGCGACATTCTCCCGTCGGAGCGTGACACCCTCCAGACTGATTACAACACCCTCCAGTCTGAGCACAACATCCTTCAGTCCGAATGTAACACCCTCCGATCTGAGCGAGATGTCCTCCGGTCCATGTACAGCGACCTCAAGGTTCAGTTCGATGCTATCAAGATCGATCGTAACAACCTCCAGACCATGTACGATGCCGTCCAATCTGAGCGCAACACTCTCCAGTTCAAACACGACGCGCTCGAGTCCGGGTTCGACACAATTCAGTCCAAGTACAACGCCCTCAGGGCTGAGTTCGACACCCTGGAGTTCGAGCGCGATCTCCTCCGATCCAAGCTATGCACCCTCCAGTCCAAGGGGAACATCCCCAAGTCTGAACCGTATGTACCACACCTTGACCAACTACCAGGGGCACCAGATACAATGTTGGTTGCCCCTGTAAGAGGGCGAAAAGTAAAACAATTTTCAACTCAGTTAGAGAAAATGCAGAAGGAGTTAGAAGAGCGGAGGGAGTTAGGAGAGCAGGACTCAGGAGAGCAGGGGGACTCAGGAAATCTGTCACGGTTTAAACTAAAAATCCACCTGCGTCCGTGACAGGGGGCCGTGGGCCCCGGAGGGGCCCTGGGCCGAAAGGAAAAAGTTAATTAGGAAAAGAAAACAGCGGCAACGATCTAAGGAGGCACACTTATTTACTAAATACTATATCGAAATACAGGATAATAAAATATAATATAATATAATTGAAAATTGAGCTAACGAATCAGACAAAATAAGAGAGAGAATGAGTCCCGTAACCGAGAGGCCTACTGTGAAATTTAGGCGAGACGGTGAAGGCTCCCACACACTCCCCTGAACGCCAGAACTCGAAAGAGAACAGTCTGTTCTGCGACAGAGTTAATATAGAGTCCAGGTCCCGTGACCCATCGTGTTGTTCCCTGGGAGATGTAGTCTTCTTCTGTAAGTTGCAGATTCAGTAAAATTATTCATGCTTTAAATGATGTTATGATGTGGAATACTGATAGCAAAAATTACAAAATTATTAAACCATGACACCATCTCTTTTTGCAGTACCCATAATAGCTGTTTTTTTCCCTGCTTGATTAATGGACCCTCAATAGCTATGTAGTCTATAAACCCAGACAAGACAAGTAGCCTGTCTCTTTTGATCCCTGCACCCTAATAGCCTGATTTTGACTCCGCTTAAGTGGTGTTTATGTGCCCACATGAGCGGTAGTAATTGGTGCAGAATATCAAATGTCACTATTTGACATTTCATTCGTAACAGTAGTATTTAAAGTAAAGGCTTTAACTTGATGATTCATCAGTAGCCAGTGTCAAATGATCTGGGACGGTCGGTATTTTAAAAGTGTCAATCAACAGATGGATCACTCTGGAGATAATTTAATCAGAGCCCATCAGTGAACTGGCCTTAAAAAACAATCCTTCAGGATTATTGTCACAGCCGTATTGTTTAGAAGATGAGAGCGGTGCTTCCTTGGGAGCAGGCTTGGTAGCAGAGTGGCTCCTTCCATAGCTCCTCTAACAAGCCTGTTTCCTGAGAGGATGGAGTTGCAACTTCCTCAGTTGACTCTGCCCTGTAGTTAAATACAGGACTTCAGGCTCTGTTGCTGTTGAGCTGAAAGCTCTGCTTCTTCAGAACAAAATCTGCAAAACACAAACCAGCCTAAATATATAGATAACTTCACCCCCTCCAACTCCTAGCACTGCTGTGCTCTGTTTTATTTGACAGTACAGCTTTTTCTTCACCAACTCTTCATGTGATGAGACGCTTATTTCAGCTGTTGACCCCTATCAGTGACCCCTCACTGGGAGATCAGGTGTAGAGAACCGGGCTATTATCTACCTTCCACTCCTGTGTTTCTAATCAAAGCAGCCGATTTTGCTAATGCATACAGCTGAAGTCACAGTGAGGAAGACCTGGCTGAGTACAGTGAAAAGAAGTGCTTGGAACGGTAGAGCAAGGGGTAAGAAATCCTAAGAGTAAGAAAAATCAAGCTGGGAGAAAAGATGAACAAGCAAAGCAGGGAGAAATGTTAAATTCAGTTTCATATAGAATGTACAGCCATGGCAATCAGTTCGTGGAGTGAGGCAGAGCATCACCCTCCATGCACCTGTCCATCCATGTTCCTTTAGCTTTCATACTCACTGAGGTGTCAGCAGCACGCAAGCGTTGTATTAGATTTTCAGTTTATATATTTAAGATAAAGCAGGTTAAAAAAATGAAATCCAGAGCGGATCTGAGAGGGCTTAGTCCAGGTGAAACACATACTGTGCTCTTCTGACCCAGGCATTGAATTCTTTGACATCTCAGATGCACAGAGTTCTGAGCCCCAATGCATTGGGTTCACAGAAGAGGAGATGGCAGGACTGTCACTTAGCATCTTCTGTTTCAGAACTTACGGTCCGTGCTACTACTGGCAATCACTGTTTACGGTTATTACCTGTAACCAGGTAAACCTTGTTAGAAAGGGCAGTGATGCTTGATAATGTATCAGGCATTGCTGCTGTTCCCTTCCTTGCAGTATTAGCATTGGTTCAATCATTTGAAACTCAGTTCCTTTTCACCATGATGTAGAGCTGTTACTGTTGTCACGTTTGAATGTTTTAACTGCACTTCAGTAATAGGCGAGTGATCCCAGTATGTTATAACCTGGCAGAGCAGGTTGTCAATGGTTTACAATCAGAAATGATTGGCTGGCAGCCCAGGCTGGAAACTGACACTGCCTTTATCTGCCATGGTCTTTGATTTTCATTTTTTTTTTTCTGGTTTAAAGGTCCTGTAGTCTGTAATTGCTTTTTTTGGGCTGATAAGGTTGTATTGTTAGCCATGAATTTGAGACCAGCTGTTGTCTTCAGTAGTTGGATGTTTCACTGCCTGAGTTATAATTATAGTCCATAAATTGTGTTAGAATACTTGGTAGCAAGGAGCATACTGAAAATGAGATTCTTTTCAATATTTGTGTCACTTTGCAGAAGACAGAGAAAGAAGTATTGTCAAAGGACAAGTGTGTGCTGTTTTTCTTATCTTTCTGGGGCTTTGAGGTGAACGAGAGTTTGTCTGGCATTTTCTCTTGGATTGTACTCGGATAAGCATGTGGCACTACTTGGATTTACAGCATGAACTTTAAGCCAGAACCACCATGCTGCAGAAACTTCACAGCCATAGGAGTGCAGTGTGAATATCTTTTCCACTGAAAGACCCGATTCCTTGTTTGTAACCCTGCAGTGAAGCTGATGGAAGAAGCTCTAAGCAAAGTGCTGGCTCTCTATGTGTAAACAAAACAGCACTGAGAAATCCCCCAAGGTCCAAGCTGTTGGTTTTTCTTATGATTTATACCTTCTCAGTTATGTGAATAGAAACGTAAATATTTACCCTATCTTTGATTGTTTTCTTCACTATCTCAGCATACATTTTCTTTCCTTGAGGTGCCCCCAAAGGGAGTGAAATCCCAATTTCTTTGCAGTTCAGAGTCTCTTTTATTTTTGTCTTTTATTTCTTAGCAGAAGTCTTTCTTTCTGTTTGCACTTCAGCTTCTGCCCTTTGTGTGCTGCTTTCCTGCTCTTCCTTTTTTACTCATTTTTTGTTTTGCTAATCCACTGAGATTATTGAAGCATCACATGTCGTTACTGGTAGGTACTGTCCAGAACTCTTTCCAACCCTTTACTTTGTTCTTTGCCAAATATAGCTCGATATTGGCCTATGGTCACAGTTTTATCTCTATGGAATCCATCCATGCTGTCAACTATAGAATCTCTGTCCTAGTAGTTCTTTAATATTTGGAAAATAATTCATCTTCATTCCTATTCAATGCAATGGACTGTATTGTATTTCTTGAGTAGCTTTGTTCCCCATTGGCCTATTCTGTTACAATATTTTCCCTATTACTTATGTAGGACTGTTTTATATTAAATAATAGAGAGCGTTAAGTGGTTTTGTTATTAGTGTTCAGAAATCGTTAGTGTAGCTTATGCTCTCCTCAGACCCGAGTTTAGAAGATATAATCTGTAGTTTTCATTGCTGTGGCAGTTTCCCTTCATCAGCAAGGAAAAAACAAGTGGTGCTTGTAAATTCTCTGTCTAATAATTCAGTGATTACGATATTAGTAACATGTTGTGCAAAACAGGTGGTGGTGGGAGGAAGAACTAGAAGAGAAGAGAAACTGTCAGTCTTGAAAACGGCAGTAGATTTCTTTGTTTCTCCTCCTTGAAACTCATTTGGTTAAGTGAAGTGGGATTGGGTTTGATCGCTTGTTTGAAAAATCACGTTAAATAATCCATTTATCTGCGGGATGTGTGGAAAGGCCTCTGGATTCCATGACTTACTGTAAAGAGCTGTGGGGTTTCACTCTTGGCAACTGCATTTGATGCCACTCATCCCAAATAGGTAAAACGTACCTCAGTGGGGTAGGAAAAGATCTTGATATCATTTAAAAGCCACACTGTGGGGTTTATTTAGATAAAATTAACCAGTATATGCCTTTTTTTTTTCCCCTCTTTCTTTCTATTTTTTCTTCCAGTCGTGCGATATGAATAAAACATTTGCCTGTGTGGAGCTGATTGTAACGCAGTGTTCCTATTGCTTCCAGTAGGGATTTGAGAAGGAAGTTGCTTTTCATATACAGTCCTATCTGGTGGTTAAAAAGATAAACGTCTGGTAGGGAAGATGAATTGTTTCCATATATTTTTCGGTTATATTTCTTAATGGGGCACATTTAAGAAAGAGATGATTGTGTTTATGTAGAATGATGTGTGTCCTATCTGTGGTACATCCAGGTGTTTGAAGGTCATTGATGGATCAACCCCCTAAATGTGAGGCTTCTCTTTGAGCAATACTTTTCACAGTCCATAAGCGTTTCTTCACTGTGGCTTTGAAGTGTACTGAAGATGGTTATTGTTGTTGGAAAGAAGGCATCTTTTCTTTAAAAACGTACAATGTAATGGAAGTTGAAAGGAAGGTAGAAAAGCACAGTGAGGAATTGACAGGCAGCTCTATCTATCACATGACAGTTGTACTCTAACAGGACAAAAGTTGACATTTGCTACAGTCATATTCAATAGGCGACACTGAGTGTCAATATGGAGCTCTGGGCAGTCGTTATAATGGCTATGAGTGGTAAGGGAGAATGACATTTTTGATCTGTTTACTGAGATCATCTTATATCCAGAAACTGAAGGAATAAGAATCTCTACGACTTGGCTCTAAGTAATTTATTTTCATTTGCTCCTCTTATTAATAGAAATCACTTCTTTTAACATGCACCATAATGCATTGAATGACAACAGTGATATCTTTGGCAGATTCTGAGCCTACAAATGTACTGGAAATGCGTGTTCTGCTGGAAAATCAGACAAAATAGGAAGATACTGAGTTGGTGAACTTTCTTGTTTGCGTTGTTACAGGAAATGATTAAGGAAAACCAACTGATGGCCTTTTGAGTCGCATTCTGTGAAGCATCTCTAGTGCCATCAGCATGATGGGGAAATTGGTCAATAAAGGGGCAGTGGCTTATGGTTGCATTCTGCTTCCCCTGCATTCTGCTGTAGATCTACCATTGCTCTGCTGTAGTAAGTGAAATTAGTTTGCAGGCTGGTAGCGTTACTGGTAGTGTAACCCAATTGTGGTGTGTAAATTCCCCCATTTCCTTTTTTATCTTCCTTAAGAAACTGTAAACTTTATTTGTCAACCAGTCAGAATCTCTCAGTGAAACATCTGGCTGAAACAACTGCTAGCAGATAAAACAAAAACTTCATCACTGCTAAAAACAAGTAGCAAATGTTGTGTATGTGAGGATAGTGATGATAAGGGACCATTTCCTTTGGGAACAACAGAAATGAGGGATGTACCGATGCTTTCTTGCCATTCCAACTTTTGCTAGGACCTGATGTGTACACAAGTGTGCTCTGTTAGAGGATATTAGAGGATATATATTTGCTGTTCAGGAAACCTTCTCTGATAATCTGGCTTAGCCCAAGCCTGGGGTGAGTTTCCCTGCTCCATTTTTTGTTTGTGCTGATGCTTTTTTGACTCAGGGTAAATGGCAGATGAACTGACCCTTCCACTCTATGGCACTATGGTTTTGGTTGTGCATGAGTCATCTACTGGTATTCAGTACTTGGTGGGATGTGACCAGAGTCCTTCCTTACAGTGCTAGCTGATTTTTAGCCCAGGTTAAGTATCCATTAAAATGTAGCCCATGATCTCATGCATAAATGCAAGGCACATCTTCTCCAAATGTAGTGTGGATATTTTCTGTGTGGACATTCTGAGTGTAGTTTGAAACATAGATAAGTGATCAGGTTAATGGAGCAGCAAAGGGATATTTGCAGTTGCAAGCAGAGAGCTAGATAATAATAATAAATCAGTAAGAAACTAAAATTCAAACATCTCTCTTCTTTGATTGCCATTAAGGGATTGTGGCCATTCAATCAGTGGATATACTTTGCATTTGATGAAATCCTGGGATGTGCGTGTAAATAATACTTTGAAAACGTAGTTGACTAAACTACAACTTAAAAGACACATGATTTGACTGTACTGATTTCTATTATTCCTTTGTTCAAATGGCATCTCCCATATTACTGCTGCAGCAAAGCTCTCTCTTCAGAGAGCTTGTCAGTGGTATCATTGCTTCGAGTGCCTCAAGGGTTCTTCTCCTTGCTCTTCCCTTTGCCAACTTTCAGTCACATCTATGACCTCAGCAGGAATGTTATTTGAAGCAATGGCAGTGCTTCAGTTCTTCTAACAACCCTCTGCTAAATCATTTCCCTGAACTCAAAATGGCAATGCATCTGAACCACCGATGGACTTAGTGAAGGGAAAGTATGGGAGAGTTGGGAAGGGCTCAGCCAGATGCCACAGTGAAGCAAAGCTATTGAATATGTGATCATGCAAAAGTATCTTAGCTTCTTCCACCTTTGCCAGCATCTTCAGATGGAATTATCTTAGACGTAAGCTAGATGAAGGAGGTGCATGCACCCTAAAGGGTATATTCAGAAGTATTTCTCATCAAGTATGACATAATATTGAGGAAGAAGACATAAGTCTGTACTTTTGCATGTAACTGTCAGGCTGTTAATTTGTCCCTAGTATCTGTGAACCATCCACACAGCTACTCTTTTAGACAGCAATCAGTACTCAATGCCACATAGACAGGAAAACCCTAACAGATAAACAAGAGAAAAAGGCACCTGCTTGTTCTGTAATCATTGGAAACTTGCTCAAAGTTGGAGTCATGAGGATTTCCTCTGAGATGTGTCTACTCTGAAATTCAGCTATTATCTTTCTGTTTGAAACCATTATGCTTAGGAGGTCACCTCATCACCTCTTCCAGTGGCGTAAAACCACGTTCTTGTGATATCTTCCAAGCAAGTCCTATTCACCTGACTGAGCTGGGAAGCGCTAGAATGAAATAATGCTCAGCAATTTTGAACCATTCCAACACCCACAAAATTTGTGTTTTCCTAACGTTTGCAGTTACTGCCTTTTTTGCGAGGCAGCAGCTGGGGGCTGAGAGCAGGCAGCTGCAGCCTGCCACAGCCACCGCTGGAGTGCCTGCACATATAAAAATGATGGAACATCCAGCCCCGCAGTTCCTTAATTGCAGCTGGGATTTTGCAGCTGTGGAGTCATACCATGAGAAATACATTCAGTGCTGCCATTCAATGAGCATAATTTTGGGGCCAACAGATTTGCTGTGTGAGAAACGAGCTCTATAAGGCCTAGTTCTTCCTCTTTCTTTTTACCTTGTTGCTATCTCTGTTAGCTTTCTGTTCCTGGTATTTTGCAGCACTCAGGGCTAGAGATAAGCGTCTATCACGCTATCCACCACTAAGGAACTGCTGCTCAGACTGTGAGGAGGTTAAAAAAGTGTTACACCTTAAGAAGAATTAAAGATATTTAGCATTTCACAGCACTATATAGCACTATTAATTATATATATTTGGAATTAAGTTGTTCAAGAAAGGTGGAAGGCTGAAGTTTTTTTCTAGGTCTTCTGCTTCAGGCAATCAATGACTTTGCTTACAAATACACTATAAAGATAAGAAGCTGAGAAAGCACTAATTTACCTAAATTCAAACAGTAACAGCTGAACTACGTTGTTTATATATATAGGAGAAAGATAACTTAGATCTTAAGGTCTTTCCTTTGTTGGTGTTTATTCCTCAGTGTTTTTACAGCCACGGTCAAAATAATTTGCAACATTTATTCCAGTTGATCAGAATGGCCTACTTGAATTTGCACATTGATTTTTGTAGAGGATATTTCTATGAGCTTATCGGTATTGATTAAATGTTATGCAGCTGAGTCTTTAATCTCTCCTGGGTCTGAGAGGGGCGGGATAGCTCAAAGTACAAGGAGTCCTGGAGAAATTCAGAAAAGAAAAACACTATCAGATAACATCAGAAATATTCCAGAGCCTCGTTAGCCTTCCTGCCTCTATTTATGATTCTAAGAACATGGCGTGTTTCTGTTTCAAATCCATCTTCAAACAGAGAATTTTATTCCCCTGTACTTCCCTTCCATGTCATTCTGTGGATAGAAATGCTATGGATGCCCTCCACTGAAAAATATGGTTGGAAGTTGCGTCTAAGGTTGTTTCTTTGCAGTGATGAAATATTGGTCTTTAGAAGGCAGTTTTGAAGCTCTTTTGGTTTAAAGTTGGTGCTTAGCACAATTTCTCCTTCGTGGCATAAGTAGTATTGCCCTGTATGATGCACTTAGCAATAAATCAGTACTGTTATTCACCTGTTAGGTCTGGAAGGTCCATCAAGAATTAAAACATAGAATCATGGGCAAACCCTGCTTTACCCATGAGGTGATGAAAACTGTTTCTCGTATTAGAGAGAAGAAAACTGTAGTGCTCGGTCGTTAACTTAAGTAAAGGTAGACAGTATGGTCCTACTCCTTGTTTAGTGACTGAGCATGTAGAGCAGCCAGCAGACACATGTTGTTTAGTGGCACTGTATCAGCTTTTAAACATGGACCTTTGAAGTAGAAGAGCTATAATGATCCAGTGGTCCTATTAGTGTTCTTATCTTGTACCCTTTTCTCCATGTCTAAATGAGAGAGCTTACTGTGCTGCCCTTTGCTATGTCGTGAGTTATTTCAGCTTTTGATCAGAACCTGAGGTTTTGACTCACTGACGCAGGACAGTGCTTCTAATCTGAAAGTTTTTTAAGTGCTTTATTACCAGAATTGGATGCCGATCATTGATTTTCTTCATAAGTGTCTTCAAACCCATTGATGCCCAAATATCCTTAATTCATTACCCTTCAAGAGATTTTTCCTCTACTTCAATACATTAAAAACAAGGGAAGGGAAGGAAGAGCTATGCAGAAACTCACCAAAATACTTGGAAAAGTTCTGTGTCCTCCATTCTAGAATATTGCTGATATATTCTGATACGTAAAGCTTCCTGATTCAATTGAAGAACAGAGATAAAAACGAATAGTAAGGACCATAAATTAGTTGCCCTGATCCAATATGTTTTAGGAAGCTAGTTAAGAATTTCCTGACTTTGGAAGATGCTGAGTGCTTGCAATTCTATTGAACTTCAATAGGCAGTGATGAGTAGCTCCATATTTTGAAAAATCAGGTCATTTATTTCAGAATTCAAGTAACTTCACTTTACAAATCTGTTTCAAGAGGGATTTTTTTTTTGATCGTACGAGCCCCCAATTAAAATTTGCCAATTGCTATGGAAAAAAAAACAACAGCTTAGATTTCTGCTCACATAAGTATATAAGAACCGCTTACATTTGTTCCTATCTACTGTCCTAGTTTTTCTTTGACTTTTGTTTTTTTCCACTAGAATCTTCCAGCAAAACTGCTGCACTTAATGTGTTTGCCCTGGTTTCTAAGGCAGATCTCCCCTCAAATTCAAATCCTTTTTCTTAGGAGTCTTCATTTTTCTCTATGCGCCCTCACTTTTCTGTGCCAGCTTTACTTACCACTTGCGTGGCATCTCTTAAACACTTGGCCCAATCTCACCATTATGTGAGTTTCCCTGGAGAATTGGGTCTGTTTTGTTTTGTTTTATAGCGATTTTATCAGTTACTGCATTTTATATGGATATTTTAATTTTTTTTTTTTTTTTCCTGAATGTTTTGCAGACATTTACAAGCCCATCAGGTTTCTCCAGTGAATACTTTATTTTAATAAGTGGGTATTGAATGCTTCGTTTAACTTTACTATTGTGCAGTGCCCAGAGACACTGTGCTTGGATGAGCAGTTACGTAAGTGCAATTTGTTTTAGTGCATCTTTTCGTATCAGAATTAGCATTCAGTTGAGCTTTGAAGTCATGTAGTGCATAAGCATAGGGGGAAAGTAAATAAAACAACTTAGTGCATCTGCAGATATAACCCCAAACTGATTTACTTATCTGTGCCTGCTCACTCTGCTCAGTGACAGATCAGTCCCTCAGATGCTTTTCTAGTGATGGTAGAGCAGCGGTTGCCTGATCTCTGAGGATGCATGGAATGCGTGTCTAGTTCAATAGAAGACATGCATTTCCCTTCAGAGTCAGGTGGAATGCATAACTTGAAAATAAGTCTTTTGTTGTTTTTTCAGTGTTTTGCTCTGGCTTTTTTTCCTATTTTGACATGGAAACTGTATTGCAAACAGACCTGATCTGTAACTATTGCTTATCTCTACAGAAAGGAACACTTATTGCAAAGAAATCAAATTGTTTCATAGGAATTCGTGACTGTTCAGTGGACTAGGCAGGCAGAGCTGGAAATTCTGTGTTCAGAAAGGGGAAAAGCTTGCATTCATGTATATGATTGCTGAGTAACCTGTGAGGAATTATTACTTCATTGCGGGGAGATTGTATTTGTCATGCAAGTAGCCTGTGAAGTTAGTAGGCATCGTCACACAACAGTGTATATATCCTGTTATAGCGGGCATTTCCAGTGGAGCTGTAGGCATCAGTAGCAATATGATCACAATCATATTGGTTTTAAGGCGTGACTGTAAAAAGAAAGGGAGAAAAGTAGGAAGAAAGAAGGGAAAGCTCCTCCAATGTGAGTGATTAGCAAAGTCTAGTGTTACTTTCTTTAACTGTGCCTGCCATGGAGAGGGTGGTTGACAAACTGTGTTCTTGGGTTTGTGTTATTTCATAAGCTACCGCTCAGCATATTTCTGGTAATGGTGCTTTGTCAGTACTCTAATTTACTGACGGAGGAAGTATAGTATGTCTTCATATATGTCAACCTGCAGTCAGTTCCAGCATAAATCACATCACAGTCTCATGTACTGAGATCTCTGCTCGTGCTGCTGTCAGTTTGCTGAAACAAGTCTGATACACAGATCTTTGCAGGCCCCAAACTGAAAAGGGACTCTAGGTTTCCAAAATTGGTTTGTCTTCTGAGGTAGGCGCACAATGTCCTGATCAATGACTAGCAGGAAGCGGGATGTTACAAGCTGGACAAAACCTTTTAGATGATGCTGAACATGATTAGACCAGGATGATGTTAGTGATGGTCCAGAAGGGAACTGTATCATAATATCTTGGACCACAGTCCTTGTGCAGTGTTTGTTTCATTACTCTCATTACTAAAACAAAAGTGCAACGGTTCTTCAGCACTCACTGACAATGTTTTTGGATTACTCCAATTATTCTATAACTTATTAGCAGAATATTTCTGATTCGTAGCATCTGTTCTGAGGTCTTTTCCTCCCATTCTAATTAACATCTTCAGTTCGCTCTTGCCTGTAGGAATGAGTGCTACCTACTGGACTATGGGGCTGCATAAGGATCCTAGGAAAATTGAACAGATCTGAAGGTATCTCTGCACATTCTATTTATTTTTTATTCTTGGCCTCTACGCAAGGCTCTGCTTGTAGTTCTTATTATTGATCTATGATGCCACACTTTGCTCTTATGTGTCACTTAGTTGGGTTTAAATTTTAGAACAGTCATCTGGAAAATGTATTTCTTAGTGTTCATTTGTATATGGAGATTGCACTGATATAACTACCCGATATTTAAATCAACTCAATTAATGCAATCCATATGTGAGCAATTAGCTTAAGTCAGTTAAGAACCTTTCTTCAGGTATATGAATGTAAACCATATTTAAATTAAGAAAGTGAACAATGCAAGACTTAGAAGCAGGCTGAAGGACATTACTTCAAAAGTAAAATGTTAGTTATACAGTCCTTTGTCTTGAAACCTCTGGTTCTGGTCTTAATTTTTCACTGATTTGCTACCTTGTTGCATGAGTGTCTTCACTTTTCAATATTTGTGCCTGCAAAATTAGGATCTGCTGAAAGAGTTTGTAGGAGGATGAGGCTGTCTTAAAGAACTGTTTTCTCCCCATGGTAAACTTAAGCTTTTCAATGAGTAATAGTCAAAATTGGAGCCAAATCTTCCCATTTAAAAACATCATTTCCATTTGGAAATGTCATTGCAGTGCCATCTGGGAGTTGCTTGGCTGTCCCGTTGTCCTGGCTTCACCTGCCTCCCCTGCTGCATCTTAATTTGTGCATCTTACTGAATTAGTGTTGTCAGCGCTTTAAGTTGTGTTGTAGGACACGTGGCCCAGACAAAGAGGCGCTTTGGCAGAGAAGAATGAGTACCTTAGAATCCTTAAGTGCACATATTCTGCCATATGCTGAGGGCATCTCTTAAACAGTTTAACATTCTGAACTGGCCAATTTGAAGTTTTGATGGAAAACTCCAAGTTTTGAAGAGAATGAGCTGAGGAAAAGCTATGATTTCCAGCAGGAAGCAGGTACTTGTTAAAAGAAAAATCTTGAGTTGAAAATTACTTTTTCCAGTCAGAACTAGTGACTAAAAATTCTGTTTTGGGCTTTCTTACCAGTGAGAAAGTATTTGAAGTTGTTGCAAAAAGGGTCTAAAGATGACTCAATCTCATGGTAGGTGTCAAGAAACTTTCAGTTTTTAGGTGCTTCCTGAATCCTTATTTACTCCTCCACAAAACAGTACAGATCATCATAACTTGCATTTTCCTCATAAATGACAGTGCAAAGTGTCACCAACTGCAGGTGAATTTGTTCTCATATTTGATAGTTACTGTTGTTGCAGCTAAAATAGTAGAAATCTGATGAGCGTCCTTTCATGTGGAACTGAGGAGGTAGTTTAGCTGTGATAAGGCTGTTAACTCACCTTTTCAGTAGGTCATGTGAACTTCTTGTCTCATTTGATTATGACATTGACAGTGTTAGCTGGGAATGATGCAGATCTCATTCTGTGTCTAACTGGTTTGTGACAAAGTGCGGCTTAATGAAATGTGTCCGCTGAGAGAAAAGGAACTCTCCTATCAGAACAAGGACAGAGACACAGTTACACGGACCAAAAGGAGAAAGCACAGACTAAATCATTTATCTTGGGAAGGAAGAATTGTCCACTGTAAAAAAAATCAGTCAGATGTAGAAGGTGAAACTCTGAAGGCTCGTTATGCTAATTAGCATCAATGCTCTGATGTGGGTAGGCAAGAAGAAGCTGATGGAGTGGTGCTTTAGAACACCATTTGCTCAAGAGGAAGTACAACGCATCATGGATTCATTAATCTGTGCTGAAATGGAAAAGTCTTTGAGCAGCAGTGGTCTAAAGTGGTCAGGATCTTTCCAGTGGCCTTGTTCAGTTGGTTGGCAGCCAGATAGTACGAGTGTCATCTAAGAGATAAGCTATGATCAGTAGTGAATTGTTAGCTGCAGTAATGTGGATGGAAACTGCTTTGGTCATTGGTGCCTGTATATATGCCTTGCAGATATTCACCTATATTTCACTGTGAACAAATGAAAATCTGGTAACTTCAATCCCTGAACAAAGAAAGAACATTGCCCCCTTTGTTTCTTGAAGTAAATGGGGAAGGGATCACATTTCTTCAGTGAAACCCCGTGGCTTGCCAAGATGCCCAAGTGAGGTATCCCAGAGGGAACTTTAAGCAGCTCACTTAAATGATGGGAAAGAAGTTTCACTATGAAATTAATGATGCAGCCCAGAGCACAGTAGGAAAACACCTTGCCCTCTTTTTCCCCATCTTTGATTCCAGCTGTAGAGTCCTGTAGTGCTTATCTGTATATTTATCTGCTATAAAATGAAATGGATTATATGAAGAGCTCTACGAAGCAGTACTCAGTACTTCAACATTTCTCTAATGCAATTAAGGCAGATATTTCAGAAAATGGAAGACTGTTAGTTGCCATAAGCTGGTGTTTCATTGGATTGCACACAGTTTAAAGCCTCCAATATTGCTGTTGTTGTGGGGGCTTCCTGTTTCTAGAATGACCATAGACATCGCAGGGCAATGCTGTAATGCAACGACTAGATGGCATTGGATGAGCATCTCCATGGAATAAATGTATGGTGAATGTAGTCAGTTCCAGCGCATGGACTTCAGGCTGTAAAAAAATAATTCTATTTCTGTCACATCTTCCTTTTAATTATGAGGGAGGGCTTTACTGGTTCTGCTGCTTTCCAACATCACTGCCTTGTTCTCTGAAAAGGTTAACAATCAAGAAAATTCATGATTCCACCTGCCCTCTCCACATGTACTCACATCTCAGGTTGATCTGAGCTTTCTTAATTGCAAGACCAAAACACCTTAATGCAAATATTCCTCTTGCTTCCATCCTGGGTAAGCAGTAGTTATTTATAAGTCCAGCATGCTGTGTCTGTCTGAGGCTGCCACACACTGTTCAACGGCATCCTGATGTTTACTTGTGCCTACTTTCCTTTATAGATATTCTTATCCTGTGCTGGTACTGCTGTCTGCTTTTAAGATGCACAGTGAATGGTGATGTTGCTCTCTACATATCAAACACAATGCATCCCTTTAGATTTCATAGTTCACTGTGCCCCAGGTGCTGTTATTATCAGTCCTGACATCATTCATTTGATATGATGGGCCCTGTCTTTCCATTTATCTGTAATGGACAGGAGATTTTGAATCATTTTATCTTCCAAGCACAGCAACATCTTTTCTTTAAAAAGTGACTTTCCTCTCTTTCCACTTCTCGCTTTCTTCCTGGTCTAATATCTTGTGCATTACATTTATCCCCCCCATGTCTTTATTTCATATTTCCTTTTCCCTTTTGTTTTAGTGTTTTTTTTTTGTTTTGGTTTGTTTTGTTTTTTGGTGTTTGTTTTCTTTTTTCCCCTCTCCTCCCCATGTGTTCCCTTCTCTCTTTTTCCCCTCTCATTTTTCTTTCCATGCAGGGCATCGAACCAGTCTTACAGCAGCCAACTGAAGGGTTCTGTTGACAGTATCAGCCTTGGGTTAGGACTAGTTCATGTCTCCCAGTCCAAAGACATTTCAGAATTCAGTACAGTTGGAAGCTGAGGCGCTCAGGGATCTTTTGCTTTGCTCTTAAACCAAGCAGACCTAAGGGTGAGAGAAAAAAGGAGGATGAATCTTCATTAAAACTTGATGTCAGACTTCGAGGTACAAGATTAAAAGCAAGGTCTTAAAATTGCAAACAGACTTAAAATATCATTCTGTTTTTAACTGAATAGGTCCGTGCTTTAGCAACTTAACCTCTTTCTCATTAACTCTCTGTGAGGTGTCCCTGCCTTCAGAGCAAGGTCTAATGCTTCTCTTAGAAGTGCATTTACTGCCTGTGTATTCAGAAGAGAAAACTCAACCTCATCTTTATGACTGTGGTGTATCAATTTGAGATGTTAAGGATCTGGCTTTTTTAGAGTAGTTCTCCCATTTGCAGTTCAGAATGACTACCTGCCTTTATACATCTTTAGAGGTGCGGCTTGCAGAGGTGCAGGAGTATTACTGATGATGTGTACTGATATTTGAAACCAACAGTCATCAACAAATTCACCTGTGGTTGAGTTTTCTTTGCTCACAGCCAGTCACAGGAGAGCTGAGCGTGTTCCATCAAATCTTTGCTTCAGGGTGTGGGCTTGACTACTTTCTGTTCATTTTCCAGGGCTGCATGGCACTAGTATATCTGAAAGGCAGACAACCCAAGCGTTTCTTTCCTCAGACAGTTGTGAGTGCTGGGTGCTTTGCTGTGGATCACTGTGGCAGTGTTTTCTGGCTACGTACGTTTTTAGAACACCTTAGTTATGCTTTGAGGGTCCCATCTTCTACCAGCTCTGTGGCTTTTCCTGAGTTATTCTAGAACTACTTACAGAAACGTTACAGCCCCAGAGTCTGCTTGGAGGAGAAGGTCAAAAGTGTTTGGTCTTGATTGGTGGGAGAGATGTGTGATATTTGCACAAACTACTTCAAATTGTGGAACTGATCCTTTCTACAGTAGCACTAATGGATCGTGTATCTCAAAGGTTGTGGCCGAACGTTTAATGGAGCCACTTCAGTTCTTATGTAGAACAAAGGAGCAAATAGTTTCCTTTTTTCTGTGCTCTGGTAGTCAAGCAGTACCCCGGGAGGCAGCTAACAGCTGTCCCACATGCTGACCCCCGTCAAAGAACTGTTTAAAGGTAGAAAAGGAGGTAGAGCTATAACAGAAGTTCAATCCAAAGCATCAGACTTGTGAGCAAGAGAAATACAATTTAATTACGGGTAATCTGTTTAGAGGTAGAGGTGGGGTTTCCTTTACTCTATTGGAATTCCTTGTGGCAAACATTTTCATCACTTGGTTTGAGCTGCTGGGAGTCCCATCCAGGCTGTCACGTAGTCTCACTAATGCTGCAAAGGAGAGAAGACATAAAGCACTTAAAGCAAATACAGTAGCTTGGAACTACGTTGTGAGAAATGCCTTTGGTTTGAGAAGTGAATTTCATTAAATCTTGCCAAATGTAGAAAGCCAGTCTCAGCTTTCCAGTCTCTTTATTTGCTATCAGCACTTGAGATCAGCTTAATATTTTACCTTCACCCTTGGATGCAGAGCATAACGGACAAAACCATTATCTGCGAATGTCATCGCTATTAGGAGAGGAAGAGAAGGAGGAAAGGAGCAAGGGAACAGAGCTGGTGGGGATCTCCAAAAATAAACAGCCTATAACAGTATGGTCAGAGGGAGTGAGCGAGGTTGGAAAAATCAGTGTCTCATAATTTAATTAAAGTTCTGCATCTCCTTCAGAGCTATGGCTACAGGCTGCCAGGCAGAGGGCTAATATCTAAAGGTCATTCGAATGAGCGAAGATACTAATCACTGGAGGACAAAACTGAACTCTGCCTCCCAGTTCTTGCCTTCTTGGTGAGATTTTACCTTCCTTCCATTATAAATTAGCCTGTGAATGTCATGGGGCAATTGAACTGTCATAGAGTCTCCTCTAGGAAGAACCTCCTTTTGTATCAGAATGATGGAATTGGTAAATTGCAACATGGGCAGAGTAAAGACTGAAGAGTGAGGGTACTGTGACCTATGAACATGTCAGCATGCTGTGTACAAGATGTGCTTGTGAACCAGCCCTACATTCCAGACCACAGTCCATAGCAGAATCTAATGCTGCAATGAGAAACACTGCAATGCAACAGGATCGATTAGTTTTTCTTGCCTCCTTTTCTAAGAGAACATCTAATTTCTTCTTGTGTTCAGAAAGAAGAATAATTTATATATATATTTACAAACTGGCTTTTTGTTTAGTGACTTTTAGAATGGAGTTACGCCTGCTGGAAGGAAACTGTGTATGCACACAAGTTCTTGGCAGAAATGCACTTGTAAATCTCAGCTGAGCATCTGTTCTCTTGCAGGTCAGGAAAGGTGAGCCTGCAGGTAACTTTGCCTGAAGGGCTATTAAGAAACATAACAGAAACGGTCATGTTTTTACATAGAATATTTGGTAGAAGCATTCAGTGACTTCTCATGCTTTTGTTACTGGCAATATTTTTCAGCTTTCAGAATGAGCAATGTAGCAGCTGTGGGTTATGAGGAAAAAAGGGAATTCAGGTAACACTGAAACTAGAGTAAAGTCAGAATGAGTCTTGTGATGTTGCCAGAAACCCCAAGATGGCATCAGAGACCTTGTTTTTCTCCATTAGAAACGTATGACATTTTTAGTGGATTTTATTGTTTCTTTGTTTTCCTTTCTTAACCAGTTCTCCATTGTATCTAGTATTTTTTGAAGTATTCCAGCCTTAAGACCTTTTTTCTGCAAGCATTATTTGCAAGGCTCACTGATAACGCTGGATGCAATGCACCCCAGTTGCAATGCGAGATTCTATCTTCAGACCGCCAGATTGTGTCCCCAGGAATACATCTGTACTTATTCTGTGACTAGGAGGCTGGAACAGCAAAGCTGGATGTAACTCTGTAGCTAGAAATTTGTCCAGTACTTACAATAATTAGGCTCTGCAGTGCACACAATCACTAATGAGGGAAATTAGTCAGATTCTGCAAAATTGTACAATGATGTGCTGCTCCTTACAATCAAATATTCTGCAGATTTTTTCACTGATCACTGAGTCAGGAGCAGAATATTTTCAATCCAACTAATGAAAACACTTTCTCAGTGCAAATCTAGGATCCTTGTTTAGCTTTTTATCCAGTCTTTGCAGTGAATCTAGGTAATTGTTCCACATAATGATGTAGCATGCATCAAGATCTTCTTGATGTGCTTCAGATAGCTACATTTCTCATGAGCGGAGGAGCTTAAATGAGATATCCAGCTCATCTCATTTAAGTGCATACATATTTCAGGCTGGTCGAAGAGATTCAAGCACCTGTCTTCAATTAGAATGAGTAGGAGTTGGATGTACTTATTTGCTGTGGAGGTTTTGAGAAGCCTTTGCTGTGCACGTAAGCTGGGTGAATTTTGTAGATAGCGCAGAATTTAGAGCGTTTCCGAAGGTAATTTTGTTTGTAAGTGGTCCTGATTGTGTATGTACTTAAGTAAAGGAAAATCTGCATTTATTTTCAGGGCTGTAACTGTCTGAATTCTGGAAGGAAAGGGGATGATAAAATCTGCATGGTGGTACGCACCTCTGAAATGTACCGACTGTTGATTCATTCCAACCCAGTGTTAAAAGTCTTTGATCTGTGTTTTAATTGGCATTCCCCATCTTTGTGCCAGGTCTTGCCAGAATCAGGAACTCTTTGGAATCAACTTTTGTTTGTGATGTGTTGCTTTGTGATTTCAGCCACCGTTGTTCCTTGAGTGGAGATGATCTGAACAGGCAGTGGCTGACTCCCAGTTCTCAGCTCCATCCAACAATTTACCACACCAAAGGTCTTCTGTATTATCTGCGCAGCATCAACCGGGCCCCTGTGGTGAGTAACTCCCTGTATCTTCTATGGGTTATTGCACGCAGATGGATTATTGCAGTTGTGTCAACAGCCCTGTTTTATGGTTAGAGATGTGGAAAGCATACTATACCGCTATACTTTCATCATTGTGGGGTGTTTTTGAAAGTCTTGGGTTATCTACTGAATCTTCTAACCAACTCCAAACTTCAGAGTCTTCGTGCACCTGCAGAGTGAATACAAATTCCTTACAGCTCCTTAGTATCCTCAAAGTACTTCAGCTAAACTAGATATTGTTAGTAAGTTATTGTTATCTTTCTGGCAATGACAGGAGAAATTCTGTGAAGACATAGTCTGAATGGATCATGCAAAAGCCCAAACTGGAGCAATCTGTGCAATCAGAGAAACACAAGTTAGCTTTCAAAATGGTTGAACTTTTCTGCTGCTTCAGTGAGAAGAAAATGACTTTTTGGGGGAACTACCGGAAGTTCATGAGGGGTGATACTACTGGCATATGTCTGGGATCTGTCCCCATCTGTTCGGTCTTGATGCCCAACAGAATGAATAGTTCTGAGACCTCAGGATAAAAAAAAAACACTGATGGTTTCAAATGTTGATGAACAGAATGGAAGTGGATGGAACAGCAAGTTGGCTTCTTATAGCCCCAGTTAGGCAGGAAATGTCCTAAGATGCCCTGTTCACTCTGGTCTTGATGAGAAAATCCTCAGACAAGGTGAAAATGTCTGTGAGTTTCTTTAAGTGAATATTTGTGGAAATATGCTATTTTTGGCCTAAATGACAGCCCTGACATCGAGCTCTGCACTCCAAGGAATCTACTGGAAGTTCAGCTTGTATCTGAGAGTTTATTCCACCTACATTTTCTTTGGGTTTTGAGCTACATCTGATCAGTTTTGTTTTATTGTGCTAATCGTATTGGGCCTTTTTAATTTAAATTTATCATAACCATCCCTGTCACATCCAGATGCATGAAGTTGAACATGCGCCCAGTGGAAGTTTTCATCTTGCTGAGTGAAGTAAGACTATTGATCGTATCATGTCTCTCACTCACAGGCAGTATGTCAGACGTGGTAAACTGATTTTTTCTTTGCCTTTGAAGAGTACATTGATTTTGGTTTATACATGCTCGCAAATGTCTTTTCCCAACTCCAGAAGAAGCTGGATTTCTTCTGCCCTGCATTCACTGCCAAGATGCCATGAAGGCAATTTCACTGATAGCCAAATGATTTCTGTGGAGTGAATTAGTTTAATTTATCTTGGGGATGCGCAAGCAGTTTCTTCAAAGGAAAGGAAAGCTTCTTGAAAGTGAAAAGGAAATAACTTTAAAGTTAGCGGCCTTTCAAACCAAACCCATTTTAATTGGTAACTTCAGCCATAGAAAACAGCCATCTAAGTGCTTTATTTGTTTATTTATTTTTGCTTCTCTTGTTGGTTTTGGAAACCCTAGTAAAAGAAGGGGCTGGATACGCTGTAGTATTGCAACTCTCCACTGAGGGTGGTTTCTTTTCAACTGAGAGCAGCGGGAGTATCAGAGAGCTAAGCTTGGGAGCAGCTAGGACTGAAGGGGAAAGAGATGTTGCTTTTTCCCCTTGAGCATTCGTGGTGAGGAAATGTGCAGTTTGTGAATTACAGTTGACAGTGCACTTGCAGGATGCAACAGGAAAAGTGTAGCTCTTACAGAGGGATCAAGCTGCAGCAAAGAGCAAGTTACTTTTGGAGGGGACAGGAAGATGCTGTTAGGGACCAGGAGACACAAAGCGGTGTTTGCTTTTTGAGATATTCTATCAAGGTTGGAAACAGAATCTGACTGCAAGTACATAGCTTTTTGTGAGCAAAGCATCCTAAACGTGTCTACCTCAGCAGTCTGAGATTGGGTCCTCTCACGAAGCTACTAAGGAAAAAAAAGAGTATTTGCATCCATTTTCTGTCTTGCTTTTCCTTTGTTTTAAAAGCTTCCTGATTCTGTGAGTCATGAGGGGGATTGTTTTTGAGTTTGAAAGCAGTCCTTACCTTTGTGGTGCTCAGTGCTGGCACATTACTTTAAATAGATAAAAATTTGCATGTGTGTCTTGAGTCATAGCCCAGTGAACACCAGACTTGGAATTTGACTGTGTGTTGGTGTCACAGCTGTACAAGAAGGATAGAGAGAAAAAAGGGGTGGGTAGGTCTCAAGTTTACCTTGTGGTTGCCCAGGCTTAACCCAAGGAAAGTTCTTCATTGGGTGCTGCAACTATAAAATACAGTTTTGTCTTGGCTGAGTGGTGAGGCTTGAGCTACTCTGTAGAATAAAAATAGAGCAGAAGAATGCATTGTAAAAACAAAAACAAAACGATTTGTCATAAACATTGAGAATAACTGCAGTGCTCAGTAAAATTAATTAAAATGTAGGTATATATGATACACAAATGGAATGGAAACATTTCCAGTAGTGTTGACTTCTCTGCTGTGGAGGTGGGTGGCAGTCATGGATTCATCCCATGGCATGAAATAGTGGTGTTACAGAGCCTGGCTTTTACAATGCTTTACTAATATGGAAGGCTTGTTCCAGACTTGTCACTTAAGGATTCACTCTTGAGATGCAGAATTATGGACCTCCTGCTTATCAGGCAGCACAGCTATCTGAGCAGCTGATCATCCCTGTGTGGTTTCTGATAAGTAATCTTTTAGGTAATAATATATGCATCTTGCATGTTAGTAATTCTGTAAATTGGCAGGTAATTGATACCTGGTTGAGCTGGGATCTCTGCCTCAAAATAGAACCACAGCTATAAAACCTTCTTTGATATTCATAGGAGTAAATTCTAGTTGGTACCTGTGGTTAAACTAATCTATGACTGTATTGCTGGAAGCATAGATGGAACGCTAACTGGAAAAATGCCTGTCATTAAAAGAACCAATAAATGCAGCTGTTTAGAAGGGGGCTTTATGGGATAATTCCCTGTTTTTCAGGCAGTTGCTTGAAGTGTAGGACTGCATAAGCCCCATGTGTTGGACTGGGTGATCCTTTTACAGGTCCTGTCCAACTCAGGATGTTCTGTGGCTATAGCAGTCCTGTTAACTAGGACTTGTGGGATGAATCTGCGTGTGAGTGTCTTAGCATCTCCAATCAACGCGCAGCTTGTCAGAGCAGCTGGAGGAATTTAAATGCTCAGTTCCTTAGGTAATTAAACTTCCTGACTGGCTGCAGCTAAACTGAGTTACTGTATAACTACTAAACAAGCATACTAGGGTAAAACTTGCCTTAACAGTTGGTGGAAGAAGTTGATCTATTCCATCTGTTTCTCTCCTCCTGTCTATGTTTATATAAGAATATGTATCTTTCTTCCTCATCTTTTTAATTGATCCACAGTGCTTCCCTACCTTATGACACCTGTCCCTTTGTCTCTGATAGATGCCTCAGAAAACTATTTAAATGATATCACGATGTTCCTTTCTAATCGGCAATGAATATTGCCTTAAAACAAACCAATTTCTTCTCTTTAGAAATCCTTGTCTTTTCACTGCTGGATTTCTGAATGTTTCTGATAAAGACATGGAGAATATATGTAACAGCAGTGTCTATATTGACTTCATATTCCGGAGGGCAATGAGATTGATTATTATTTAACACTTGGGTCAATATTTTCCTCTTGGGTCATTAAATCGTGATTTTCATTTTTATCAAAGTTGATATGTGCCTATGAAGGCAATCAAAACTTCCATTAAAACCTGGAATGTACCTTGTACCTAGTTTATATGATAGCTGACATGAGAGATGGATTAAATAGATACATTGCGTTGTGTGGAATCAGATTATTTGTCTGACAAAGATAATGTCCCGTGCTTTATGTCCAGGAATTCATGTAAGTATCTGACCACATACAATACATTTTTACACAACTGCACAATTACATTTTCCTAAACATTGTGTAGCACAGTTTTTGTGTTTAAAGAAGCCAAGGTGATTAATTGCTGGCAAAAGGTGCAGTTTTAAAATCTCCTGAGGCTAATGCTAGAGTTGAGAAGTCAGAGGAGCCCAACAAATTGCTCCGTTGTATCATAAGTTACCATGAACTCTCAGGTTCCTCGGTTGGCATGGAATCTTGCACAGATGTCATGTTTATTTCTGCTGTGGACAGAAATGCACCGGTGTTGACACTGGATTCATGAGATCATGTCAGTTCCAATAGGTAAAACGAGGTACGGCTGACTAACAAAGTTTGACACTGATTATAGGCTTGGCCCAGAGCTCTGCTCTGAGTTTGTCTGAAGAGCACTGACAAAGGTGTAATTCCTCACATACAATCCTCTAGTATTTATAGTGTCTGTTGTGAAGAACCACAAAGCTTACTTCAGTATTACAGATTTTGCCTTTCTTTCCTCCCTAGGTGTTCTGTGACTACCATGGACACTCCCAGAAAAAGAATGTGTTCCTCTATGGTTGCAGTATCAAAGAGACCTTGTGGCAAGCAGGTTGCGTGGTCGACACAGCAGTTATCACAGAAGATGTTGGCTACAGGGTAGGTCTGCTTTGTTCCTTTCTACAGTTGTTGGCATATATGTGCACCTACATCCCTCTTTAAGATGAGGTCAGATCACAAGTTCTGTTGGTAGGTGCAAACTTGTCTTGCAGCAGAGGAGTAGAGATCCAGAAAAGTTTAAATGATTCCTACTATCTTCATGCACCAGATATCTGCGAGAAGATTGTCAATAGGTGGATCTCTAATTCATTTCATTAAGATGCTGTTTTGTTGTCACTGCCGCTGACTAATAGAAATGTTGTATTTTTGTGTTTTATAAGTTCCAAGTATACATGTGCTTCTCTCACCCTCAACTCACGAGAAGTCCCCGTGGAAACACTTGTTTCACAAGGAAAAGCAGGAAGGGTGCTTACAGTCAGAACATCGCTTGTTGTATTTGAAATCAGTGGGCTTGAAAAGGCTGAGGATAGTTCACTGTTACACAAACAGAATTCAAATGCTGCTTTCAGCATCTGGTGCCTGTCTTGAATCTGCAATGAAGAAACCAAGAGCAAGCCTCCAAGGGTGTCCAAGAATCTGCAGTGGCCTAGATGAAAGGCTTTGTGATTGCAAAATATGGGAAGTTTCTCTCCTTCCTCCCATGAGTAATTGGGGACGATCCTGCTCTCCATGTATTTACTTCCCAAAAACATGAGCAAAATACCTCAAGAAAATTGTGATTTTTGAACAGCCTTTGCTGTAGCCCTTGATTCGTGGGAGAAAGAGGCATTGTTACTTCCTAATACTTGGCCTCAGATGACATGCGTAGCATTGACATTGGAAAACCCAACTTCAGGATTTCTCCTTTTAATCACCATTCCAGGCCCCTTTGACAGTAATCTCTGAAGGGACCTCAGTAAAGAATCCTAATTCCATTCTGACCAAATGGGAATGGAGGTTTATGGACATGGGCAGCACCCCCGTTTTTGTGCATGCTAAATCCAGCTGTATGAGAGACAGGGAGCATGGTTAAAGTAATGTGTTGTCATAAAAGAATCCTTTGAAAAGATGCGTTTTCACCCTCCCAGAAATACAATTGAAAGGTAATTAATGAGAAAAGCAGAGGGGAAAGAACTATTAGTGTGAAATCCAGTGAAAGCTGGTAAAATGAAAGGAATATTAAATTCAGATTTGATAATGCTTCTAAATGAGTCCTGACTACAGAAACATTACTGTTACCTGCCAGCGTTTTTATTTAATCAAATATAGAAGACTGATTATGCATATAATTTCAATTGTTTTAAAAACTAAACTGGATTAGAGATCTGATTATGGTACTTCATAGCATATATTTACAAAAATCTGTGTGCTGTTTCAGATAAGGACAGAATGAAAACTATCTGAACCTTCACACGCAGTTTAGCTGGATCTCATGATTGTGTTCAGGATTATAATTGTTTGGGTGACTGTGCTTTATTTTTAACCCAGCTCCAGGAAAACCTGGATGTGTTGCTCGGAATCATAATATTTTGCAGCAAATTGTACTTTGAGGGCAATTCAGAAGCAGTGGATGTTTAGTTCAGAGCAAGTAATCAATTTTAAAGATTCCTCTGTTCGGTATTCTCCCAGGAAAAGGAATGCTGTAGTTCTTAATAGCACACTGTAGATCTTGACTTAAGAGTTAGGCTCATGCTGGTCTCAGGTTTGAAATGTAATCTCTCACTTTGTTCCAGTTATCTGTTCACAAGGTTTTTTTCTGCTGATGAATGGACCTTATAGATCTTTATGTCTGTACCTTACAGAACTGGTAGGGTCCATTCATAGCTATAGATTGGATATGCTGAAAATAACATTTACTTTCTTATTACAGAGGTATGTATGATTATGATGTTTGCAGTGGATATTGCAGAACAGTTTAGGCCAAAGATTTTATCTTCTGCGTCAGTCATCCTTTAAGAGAAGACCAGCTATTAAATGTTATTTTCTCAATTTTGATGAAACCAAGCAGTCCTGTACAGAACTGTGATGTAAAGCTCAACAGAGTGGAACTAGAATTGCTTAGAATCAATCAGTTTCACTGATTGTTATTGGAAAGTGAAATTAGCTGGTTGGCTTTCACTGCCCAAACTGAATGAAATTTGAGGGTCAATGCCATTAGCAATGAGCAGAAACTCCTTCTGTATGATTCCATTCCATTCAGAAGTTTAAGAAAGCTGTCATCAAAGAAATAATGAACGTTCTTATTTTACAAGCTCTTCACTGGATGGTCTTTGGGCATGTACTGGGATGCAAGCACAAAGGTTTATATGCACATATGTGCTTTTGTATGTAAATGCCCAATTTCTACACCGAGTACACCTAGTGTTAAGGTATCTAGTATATACTTTTACAGTTAGCATGAAGAAGTGTTGCATCCACACTGATAGAAATATTTGATAGCGCTGTGTATTAGCAGTGTTTATAGGCTGCTGTTGAGAAAAATGATTTCTAGAATAAGAAAATCACTCAGAGCTAAGAGGTAATTTTACTGAATTTTCATATTTACTCTTTATTGCCGCTTTCTATACAGAGTGCATTCAATGTACCATTTGATCCCAGATGAGAATAGTTTGGTTTATTTCACAATGCAAGATAGTTAAATGCTAAGCTCTATTTTCCTATAATTATCTGTGACCTTCAGTGGGATTATGCATTCCCCTTCTTTGCTGTGTGCTGTGTTCAAACAAAATTCCTCCTATAGCTGAATCCCTTGTCAAATTGTGAGGAGGAGCTGGAAAGGAAAGAATGGAAACATTGTGTGCTGAGCTATGACTGCAGCCCTCTAGGCAGAACAGGAAAATGTAGTTAATGTTGAAGCAGCTTAAAAAATAAAGCTTCATAAGTGACTTCAGCAGTCCAAAACTATAGGATGTGCAAAGACATCATTTTGGATGGGATGTACCAAATGTACTTACAGCATTTTTGTCTGTGACTGGGGACAAAAAAACAAACAAACACAACAAAACATTAGAATATGAAGATTTCACTTGGGATGAAGATGAGTCCAGTTTGGCACTAACTGGAACTATCACAGTGACAGTTTCTACAGGTAGCTTTGGTGATACGCGCTTTAAACAGCATAGGCCTCTTGTAGATGTATTTGTGATATAAATGCATGTACATCTGTTTGATTCATTTTCTCATTGCTGATAATTTCTTAGAGACTCTTCCTAAAATCCTGGACAAAGTGGCCCCTGCATTTGTCATGAACAGCTGCAGCTTCCTTGTAGAAAAGTCCCGCGAGTCAACAGCCCGGGTGGTGGTATGGCAAGAAATGGGTGTGCTGAGGAGCTACACCATGGAGAGCACGTACTGCGGCTGCAGCCATGGTCTCTACAAAGTAAGTACCTCTTCCAAAGAACTACATGGCACACTCCTTCTAATGTGTGTCTAATGAGCTTGGGAGAATAGAGAGTGCTGTTTTTATGCTGTTTGGTATTGCCAGCTTCCTTCTATAATATAAGTGTAGCCATTCTACTGAGTTTCTTCTCAGTTAAATCCTTCCACGATCCTTCACTTTTAATCTTCCATGCCAGGGAAGTAGGTTCCTTGCTACGAGGTTTCATTTGACAGTGAAATAAAAAGAAATTCCAGTCTAATGCCAAAAATATTGAGCTGAATGAAGGAGTGTTTTTGAGATGATACAGACTGTGTCTTTATAATGGTATTCACAGTAGATCTGAGGTAATTAACATGAATATTAGGAGTCGTACACTTCCTGTTGCAGTCTATCTGGGCATTTGCTTGGCTAAACTTAAGAGCCTGCACTGAGAATTCTGCACTTGGAGTTTGTTACTGACAGCCAAAGGTAGCTCATCTATGAGCTGAAGCCACAGCTTTAACTGTGAACTAAATGGAGCTAAATTTCTTACCAAATGATGTTCCAGATACTGTGGGAAGGGCTGTACTTGTGCTGAGTGCATCAGAGACAGGAGCCTCTTGGCACTTTTTAAGTACATGGTTTGAGCTCTGGTAATTGTATTTAGCTGTACATAATTCTCCACTTGCTCAGTTGGTGAATTCTTTTTGTTCCTTTCCCAAACCTGTTGCTTTCCATGGAAGGGATTCTGTGCTCCACCTTATTTCTCCCACTAGGGAGCAATCCTTATCTATACAGCATTAATATGTGGTTAAGGATCCGAAAAGACCCTTAAGGAAAAAGCCATTGTTACAAATAACAATTAATAAGACGTTCAAATTATTCTTTGCAAGTTCTATGTTAATCCTTTTACATTCCATAGAATGTGGCCAGCAAGTACTCAGCTACTGTTTTAACAGTGCTCTACTATACTCACATCATTTCTTAGATAGAAAAGGCAGAAGAAATATCTGAAGATGGTTTAAAGAAAGAGAATATAACTGCCCTGAGCATTACACCTAGTGCTCCCTACTCTGAGAAGTGCTGATGGGGTGCAATAGGTACCACAGGTTGTGGTGGGGTTTTAAATTTCCTTCAGACAGTGGGGAGAAATTCTACCTTGACTAATGTCAGTGGCAAAACTCCTAGTGATCTCCATGGAGAATTTAACTCATTTCCTAGATAATCTGAGTAACATCTAAAAGCAGTTGGACATCAGGTTATATCAGTGTCTAATGATTTGTTCTCTACTTCCTTCAGTATTTTCAACCCAAGTTTGCATAAGTTGTGCCAGCAGATCTAAAATGTTTTATGCAACGTTCTCCCAAGTGCACCACCACTCAGTAAGCTGGTGGTCAGGCTTCTAATGGTGTTGGTAGCAGTTCTGGATCCTGATCTTTGACTTTCTTCCTTCTTGAAAATGGTGAAAATAATGGTGAATGTAGCTGCTTTGCTGACTGTAAACTGAGATACAAACTTCTTGTGCTTGAAGTTGCACATATCTGATAGGGAGTTTGCAAAGGATTTAGGAAAAAACAGAGGAAGGCTTTGTAGAGACTGTAAGAAGCTTAAATATTAAATACACAGGGCTGTCAGGTAAGCCCCCTCTCACCACAGAGCAATGTTGTAGGAGGGCTGAGGTAACCTGTCTGATAGAGAGGCCCAGAAAAGAAGTTCCTAAAGTTTTTCGATTGCACGGTGTGTGGCATATCATGTATAGAAATGTGACTTTCAATTCTAAAGCAGTTTAGTGAGTGAAAAATAAGGCATGAATTTGTTACTAGTGATATGTAAATGAGAAACAGTTGTGACCCCAGCCTCGATTAAAAGTCATTTGATTTCAAATGGGTATGGGGGGAGGGCAGAAATGAGAGCAAAAGAAAAGATGACTTGTCTCTGTTGAATCTCCCTGTCTGTGTGATCAATGGAAATGCAATAAGCCATCTACCCTTAAGGAAGAGAAACATAAAACTAAAGAAACTATTGATCTTATCTAAGGTTTTATTCAACATAAAGAAGAAGAAAAGAAGGGGAAAAAAAATCCAGACTCTCTTTGATTTTGTCTGGATTGTCCAATTGAGTCTTAGAACAGCAGTGTCTCCATTTGAAAGCTGCCTAAAACAAAGCAGTCCATTTCAACAAGGAATTCTCCTTCCTACTTCTACCAGTTTACAATCTCACAATCAAAAAGTAATCAGAAACTGCCTATCATTTCTCTCCCAGTGTGAATGCAGTCTGTATTAACTCCCTCACTGGACCTATTGCCCTCCAGGTTTGTATTACTGTCCTCCTTTTGCAGGATTTTGTTGAGCCATCTTGTCTTATTTGGTTTGCAGAATACTGAATATAAGGCTGTGCCATAGAAAGCTCTATTCAGTACAATCGGGAGCAAATATTGGCCCAAAAGAATCAAATCTGCACTGACGCATATGGATATTCTCCTAAGTTTCTTCAGTGTGATTCATTTTTAAACTGGCATAGCTCTTTGTTTTACCATATCCTATTGTACTACACTTTATTCTTCTTGATTCTTGGCTGACTAGTTAAGACGCCTGTAGTAACGTACTGCACTGGGATGTTCAGATTACTAACTGTATTCACCATCCTACGAGTTTGATGTATTTTGAGCCATGTATACATTTGCGTTCCAAAACAGATATAGTAGGAACATGGCAAATCTCAAAACTCAGCTCCGTGCTCTCTCAGTACATGTGGTGTTGGAAAGGCATTTTCCTTGACATGTTGTGCCTGGTAGAGGAGATGAAGTACTGATGTAAATAGACTTCAGCTTCTTGCTTCAAAGGGATACACGCAACAAGGAGTAACAAATGAGTTTTTAAATTATTCCAGATATTTTGACAGTACCCTTTGAAGGAGATTTTACTGGTGACGTGGATCCCTTTTTGAAGAAAGTCTTTGGGAGAGTCAAGAGAAAAAATTAATTCTGTCCAGTCTAATGCTTCTGAATGAGGGGAATTGAATGCCCCAACTTTTATTATCCGACTTGATGAGAGGGAAAAGCCATCCATTTGCAGAGATGATGGAATCAGGGAGAGCAGCACCGAGCAGAGTGGCCATACGTTCATAAGAAATTGTTGATAGTTGTTCAAAACACCTTTGAAAGGAGGATTTGGGGAATTTCAGGAACGCTCTTCCATAGAACCCATCTTCATGTTGGAAAAGTTTTTCTTCTTTTGAGTCCAACTACTCAATTCACTGAACTGGTAAAGCAAGCTAGAGGTGAGGAAAAACTGATGTTGTTTTGTTGGTTGGTTGGTTGGTTTGATTTGATTTTGCTTGCATTCTCTCCAGTCATTTACAGTAGGAGAAATTAGAGGTAAAATTGTGCCTGATGTAACGGCAGCAATTGGCAGGTGGAGCCTGGCCAGAGTAACTGTCAAAAGTCATGGCCTGTCTAACAATTAGAAGCCCCCATCTCTACAAAACTCACCCCAGATAAATTGTGAGAGTGAATGTCCCTGAAGGTTCTGTGAGCCATCTTCGTGTGAGCGAGGATGTGACATTAGTCATGTAACGTGTGTTCCACAAATCATGTGCCATCTTGCTGAAGTCTGTCTCGTTCTGTTTAGAAGGTTAATAAATTGCATCTTTTTGTTTTTCCTATGCTATACTGGCATAAAACCAAGATAACTTTCTTGTTAGATAAGAGCCAATAGTTTGTATTTCGGAGATGGAAGTACTTAAATGCTGAGGGATAAAAGGACGGAGCTGCTGATAAACGGGTAGCAGAACTGGATGAAAAGCTCTGCATCCTGGCCCCTTATACAGTAACTGCAGAGATGAGAGTCTAATAAATGGGAAGAGCTGCCATTATCCATCCCCTGTAACCTGGCTAGCATTTACTGAATTATTTTATACAAGTAATGAACCAGTGAATTGCCGTGAAAGTGTGGCAGAAATAAAGCAGTATGCCAAGATGAAAGCCTTTCCTCTTGCTACTCTTTCAGAGGTGGACTGCTCTGGTTTGACCCATTTCTGTCCAAAATAACCAAATTGTTACTAATACATCATTTGTCCCTGAAATTGCAGTTCTGTTTCTTTATAGTTATCTATAGGCAATGAAAGATTTTCTTTATCTTCCTTATTATTGCGTATCACATATTATATTTCTGTGGAATTTTTATGTATGCCTTATTCATAAGCAGTTTATTACAGTCGATAGTCAGAAATTGGGTTGTTTTGAGGGAGTTTGCAGTCGCATAACGTTGTCTTACTGGCATACAGAAGCAATGATATTCTTGTATATCATTCTTGTAATTGGATGCCTAGTGCACAAACTTGCAAATAATTTTAATTTGGACTCATGCCAGTATTCAGGCACCAACAGAAATGGTTGCAGCAATGTTCTTGCCACAGAGCGTATTTGATAAGTACTTGCAGAAGGGAAATGAAAAGAGATGGAGTTTATTCTGGGCTTTCTGATGAGCATTCCAGTAAATTGTTTACATCATCTTTGAAATCTGAGGCTTTTCCTATTTCTGGTTTCCATTGTCTCCCACGTTTTACACTTTTCCTAAGTATGAGTAAGTTTCACAAGCATCCAGAAGTTTCTATCCAAAAAATCATCTCTAAAACGTGCATCTAGTGAACCCTCTGAGGCCTGGGCACGTCATTCAAAAGCAGATGCTAAGAAATATAGAAGAATGTTTTTTTGTTTTTTTTTTTCTAAATAGTTCTGCTTCCAGTTCTGGTCCAAAGTGATTCAAATTGGAAGCAGCTGTAATTGTAAGAGAAGTATAAGAGAAAAACAAATAGTTATCTTGTAGTAATCTAAGGAGTGAAGGATTAAATTAAGGTTTTCTGCTCATTGTGTTTTCTTTAGTTGTTGCCCATTGCAAACGTTTGCATCCTGTTTTCCGTATTTTCATGCTCCTTTTGTGCCCACCAATCCTTTTCAGTAAATTGTGATTCAGTTTTCAAGATATTCTAATGGTACCTTTTAGTCTTGACGATTTCACTTAATGCAACGATATAAAGGTTAATGGCATTTAGGAAATGAGCAAAGGCACATGGGAAAGAGCAAACCAACCAGGAGACGGTGAGCATTCATCTTCCTTGGATGGCCAGAGCAACATAATGATTAGTCTGCAAGCACAGCACCAGGGCTTGTGGCTTGCAGCCACAAACCTGTATTTTCTGGTCCTCTTAGGCTGGATTGAGTCAGATGAGCAAAGTCTTGGATGAGAACTCTCCACGGACTTGGCAGAAAAAATGAGTGTTATATCCTAACTCGGATTTTGTTGATATAAACAAAAGGAGAAATGTATATGGCCTTGAACTACAGAGAAATGAAAAATCAGCTGACTTCTCAGCCTTTTGGAACCAATTTCAAAGCTGATCAAATAGGATCTCGACTTCTCCAACTCCTAAATAAACAGAGTAGCACAATCTGAGCCCTTTGGAAGTAATAGCATCTTAAATCAGTTCCTTTGTCTCTGTTGTTGATAGATTATCGAGGGCTGTCTGTCAGTGTAACTGGAGAACAGGTTCCCTCCCTTGTTGTGGTTTGTAATTGCTTTGTGTTTTGTTGTTAGTGGTGTTTTTTAGGTTTTGTTTTTTTTTTTTTTTTCTTCAGCACAACAGAAAGTAATGATGGGATGAGGTCATTGTAGATCTGACTTTGCAGAGTTGGAAGCATCTAGTTCTGTGGAGGTACACTAGACATGGATGTATTTGGAACAGCAAAGCAGAGCCATCATGTGCTCCCCTCTTTCTCTCAACTCTTTTCCACTACTGTATATAATCGATCAGTTGCTGTAGCTCTGATGTTTACCACTTCTGTTTGGGGCTTAGTCTTAAAGGGCTTGTTCCAACAAATCCCTGCGTTTCTTTCCTTTTACTTGCAAATGATGTGAGCATCTCCTAGTTAGCAGCTGGTTTATTTGTTAAACCAAGGAACACAGCAGATTCTGTGGGACCCAGGAAAGGAAAACAGATGTTACCTTGATTCTGTACATTTCTGAATGCTGATATTTCTCTTTTTTCCCCTTCCAATATACCATAAACAGCTGATACCTGTTTTGTTTGTTTGTTTTCTCCCTCAACTACTTCTAAACCTTTCTAGATGCTTGGTTGCAGCCCAGTCTTCCCATACTCTTGGGAAGAAAGGTGGTAGTAGGTACAGATTGGAAAGAGTTATCGAGCTGCTTCCCTAGAAGCTTTTTTTTTTATTTCCCTAGGAAATAAAAAGCCAGACTACATGGAATCAGAAATGCAAGTATTCAGTCATACCCATTTTCTGGGAGTTGTGGATGGGATTAGATCGAAGATTCCCAGGTGCTGACATTGCAAACCCAGACAACTTAGATGTTAGAATCAAAAAATTCATTTGCAATTAATTAATTTATGGTTGCATGGAAAAGATGCTGCACTTTGGATGAAATGTTACTCTTTCTGAAGCCCACTGAACAGTTCTGAACGGTGCAGCCTTGAATATAAGTGGGATTTAAGTCTGCTAATGAAAAGAACTCTTGGGAAGGATGTGAGACAGAAAAGCAAAATTCCTAATGAAAACTAGCTGTAGTATTCTGGCAGTGTCTCTTTAAAAGTCTAAATATCATTGCACATCATCCTTTCAAGTTTTCAGTGGAATTACAGCGGCTAGGTTTTTGATTTCTGATGTCTCTCTTGCTTGTTAATCTGGTCCCATGTGGATTTATTGTACAAATCTATTTGGCAGCTGAAAATTGCCCTTTGATGAAGCTCATAGTCTAATCATGAACTCCTCAGGCATGGCAAATAAGAATGGGAGGTTGCAAAAGCACAGGCTAGAGGAGCCACGTTTGTCTTTTACTCTGCATGGATTTTAGAAGCATCTAAATTTCAAAGTCTTTTATACACAGGATTTTCTGCGAAGATTGATTTTTACCCCTCTTAGCATCATAACATTTGCCATGCTGGATCAGACCATTGGTCCATATGATCAGGTATCCTGTCTCATACAGTGTTTGGTTCCTCGTGGCTCCTAAGAGAACAAAACCAGGCTGTAGTGCAACTGATTCAATTACACTAAGACATGGAAAAGAAGAAATAATCCTACCGGCCCACCTGACCTGCCTCCTTTCTGCTTCATATGCTGCAGCATGAGGCCTGATTATTTCGAGGGTGTGGTAATGATAATGAGCAACTTTCTCTGTTGATAATTATGGCACTTTTCTGTCCCCTTTCGTAATATTTTCCCACACGGGATTTCCTGCAGCAGTGAACTCCACTAGTTCATACTAGTGATATTAGTGGTATTGGATATGCTGTCCAATATTGAATGTAAACTATATATTGAAATTTAATCTCACTTCCTCCTCCATTCTGTCCCTCCACTGATTTCTGCACTGTACTTCTCACAGCTGCTGTAGCTCCCAGGTTCTTTAATCTGCTGTTCTCTGCCACATCCACTGTTGTCTTTATTCATGGATGATCCAATCGTAGGTCCCTTGGTCTTGTCAAAAAGAAATCAAACTAACTCTATTCATTCTTGCCAACTTTGAAATCTGTAGGTGCATCCTTTCTTCTTCTTTTTTTTTCTCATCCAGTTCTTGTCTCTTTGGTCTTTCCTTTTTTATGTTCCCAATTGAGATTTATATTTTTTTTTCATATGTGCTAAGCTCCTGTACTGATAGCATTGTCTTTCCTCTTTCCCTTCTTCCACAACACTTATTTCAGCTTATGGTCCCAGAAAGAACCATCAGCTCTTCTGGTTTTGACCTCCTATACTACATAGGCAGCTTTGTACCAAACCCTCGTGTTTGTGTAAGATTTTTCATAGAAGAAAGAATTCAGACTGGATTTGAGAGCATCACATGATTGGAAATCCATCTGGTCCCCTGATATTTTGTTCCAGGGATCAGAAAGTGCTAAATATTATTTCCTTGTACGAATTTGAATTCGTCTGCCTGCTATTTTCAGATGTTCTCTAGTTTTTTTCTCTGTTGGTTTAAAGAGAGATTTAGTAACTTGCAGGTTCTTCTCTTAAAAATACTTGCAATGCAACCAAGTTACCTTTCTGTTTTGATAATTAATTAAAACAGGCTGAATTCTATAATAGTTTGTATGAGAATGTGCAGGTAAGTACCTCTGAATTAGCTAAAGGAGCAAGTGGAAAGTCCTGTGCTAAACCACATTAAGCCACATGTCAACACTCTGAAGCAGAATTAAGGTGGCCTTAATTAAATTTGGCTTAACTCATTTCCAAAGTAAATTAAACCAAACTGAATTGCAAACACTTTAATTCTGAATAACGGAGGAGAAATATGTGTTTCTGAATGTGATAAACTTACAGATGAAAGAGGTTGCTTGTGCTGGGTAATCTATGAGGCAGAGAAGGCAATATGTTTAGACATGATATTTCTGGAGCTTCATGGCTTATCTTTAGGTAAGAGGCTCTGTTGTATACCACATATGGATGACAAAGAGAAACCTGCTATATTCTAATTTTTGTCCAAGGAAGAAATTTTTGATGCATGTGATGCCAGATGGTGGCTATCTGCAAGTGAAGATGCATGGTCAGAAAAGAGAAATTACAGCACACAGCCTATGGAAATGCAGACATTAGGGACAATTAAAAAGTGATTCACATACATACTATAAGTGGGGACAGATGAGAGGTGAACGAGCTGAAGACAGTAGAGATCAAAGAAGTTGTTGGCTACTCATAGTTGTGAGAGAAGGAGAATTTGGAGACATCCAAGTGCTGATGTTTTGCAGTATTTCTTTTACTCTCAGACACTCAAGACAGGCAGCTTCTGGAGTATAGAATATTAATCTTTGATGAATAGCTGCTGAAGTGAGACAAGGAATCGTTAAAATATTTTCAACCAAGTAATTATCATAAGCGAGTTCCACTTAGAAAAATGGACAAAGGAATAAACAAGTGTAAGTGTGATTTGGCGTCACACTTTCTTCTTAAAGCAAACAAATATGATACCAAGAGGAGCTTAGATGATGCATGTGGAAATGAGTGCAGTTGTGTGTCATGGGATACGTACGGTTCTTGGTGAAAAGGAAAGATGTATTATTGTTATTATCTAACAACTTTTTAGAGCTGAAATTGAGAGAAGGAAGAAAAGATGGAAAGGTAATGGTTGTGTAAATGATGGATAAACCGAACTGCTTTCCAGTGGTCATAGAGGAGAGTGGTCATAGAGACTTCTGTCTAGGTGTTATGTACCTGAGATTTTGTGTAGGCAGCAGTAAATTCTATTACAGATTCCGAACATTACAGATGATTATTTTCTAGTACAAAAGATGTTGTATCCAATATAGCTCTATTCTGGAACACACTATGATAGGAAAGGGTGAAATAATCTTCGGTGTGAGAGTTGGTGGTTACCTAGACACCAGTGATCATGACCCAATTACGTTTAATAAGGGCAGAGCGCATCATTTCTATTAACATGTGTTCATGTATGTTTTTCCCTTAATATGGGATAATAGTCCAGGACTGAGGATGTATTATAAATAAAGCAGACCACAAGAGGAAGAAAAAAAAGATTACGGAGGTATTATAAATTTTAAAACCAATGTTTTTAAAATAGATTCTGTTACATATCCCAAAAAAAGCTTAATCAAGAATTGAGAACACATTTAGTTAAAACCCATCTTGGTATAATAGTAAAGAGAAGGTGATAATTAGAGCATAGAGGACAGTGAATCATAACACTGATGAAGAATCTATGTAATAGATGGATTGTCAAGAGGTGAATTTCACTTCTTTTAGTCTGTTTCCTTTTTGCCAGTACTAATTGTTTACTAGAGATTCTGACAGATACGAGTAAACAGTGGTAGAGGCCATTTACCTAATCATGATCAAGATATTCTGAGGTGAAAAATGCATAGGTTAATTCTCTGTGAACAAAAGAAAAAGGGGAAAAAGGGTATCAGCCAAAGTAATGTAGGAATTAGATGTGGGAAGCTAAGAAAGTAACTGAAAATTCATGGCAATTGCTACTAAAGACAGTAAAAAAGAATTCAATGCAATGACTGGAAAAGAAAAAGCTATTCTTCTTATGACGTCTGATCAGAAATGTAACCTAAAACCCAAGGAGTTCTTTCTGAGAAGAGCCGCCTGAAGCCTGGTGTACTTCACAATTAAGTTCTGCCTTGGATTAAATAAGTTTTTCCCAAAGTATTCCTAACCAAATCTCTTACTGCGTGCCACCTCTTCTTGGCTATTGCGAAAAGTTTCCTTTGGTGGTGCTGGAAGTAGCAGGTGAACTTACACAAGAATATTGAATCAGAGATTCACTCAGAAACAAAATGAGAAAGGCGATTTTCAATGAGTTTGAAAACGATATTGCAAATGAGTCTGTGAGAGGAGTACAGCTACATACAATGGGAATAAAAAGCCCTGAAACACTGTCCATTTTGCAGTAGCTTATTCCTGGTAGAGATGACTTCTTTTACTAAGTAGGGTTTTAAGTATGTGTATGTTTTTGCCACATGATCAGAAGGACGGTTAGCATCTCAGTGGGAAGTATTCCTTTAAAAGCTGATGGCCAGCAGGCTACAAGTGGAAAGACTTGTTCTGACTTGGAGATAAATATAAAATGCTGTTAGCTTGTGAGGGAGCTGAGAATTGAATTAAGTAGTTTATTTGATTTGAAATGCTAATTCTGTGTGAAAACAATGGAGGACCAGCACTTGTTAAGATATTTCCTCTGCCGCTTTCTTTTTCTGTTATATTATGCCTTCAATTCCATTGTATTATTGTCTGTCTTGTGTTCTTTTTCCCAGCATTGAGAAGTAATAGAGTTGGATCTGACTTGTCATCTGGGTTGGGGAGAATGGGCTGTACAGCCATGTTGTGATGGCCCAGGGCATGCATGCATGCATCGCCAATTGGCAGTGATGGGAAAAAGGGAGACAGCTCTGTAACGCAGCATAAACACGCTTGAGCAACACAATACCTTGCTCACAACCTTCAGATGTCCTGCACCTGGGTGAACAGGCACCTAAAGTCAACACCGTGGCCAATACTACTGCTTTCCACCAAAGATGAAAGCACTGGATGAGCTATGTGATGGGCTTTATGTTCCCTGCAGTCTGATGGCGCATAGGAAGTTTGCAGCAGGCAGCTGGACACCATTTTCCCAGTGACCTTTTGCGAGCAGCCCTCTTGTCTTTTCTAGTGAGGGAGAATGAAGTAAATGGAGTCTGAAAACAGCTCAGACTGGCTCTGAAATAGTGACCGAAAGGTCGCTTTTCTGATCAAGCCATTGTCTTTGGTGATTGGAAGGGCTTCCAGAGGTCAAAGTGCTGAAGTTTTTCTAAATCAGGAATGCTTTCATGAGCCCCCGTGTGCACTGAAATGGCTGGAATTTCTGCTGGTTCATCAGTTGTAGGTAAATGTATTACATAGGCTGAATATCTGCAGCAAGCTACAGCACTGGTTCTGTGGTTTCATGTATTTGATCATCCCTCGCTCACATCAAATCCTTTAATTTGTGAAGCCTGATGTATGATTATGCTGGGGAGTGATATTAAATGTCAGCTTTGAAAATGGGCCTTGTCACGACTAATACGAAATTCACTCCTGTTGTTAATTTAATGAGATAGAGTGACATGCATCATACATTTATTAAATGACCATAATTATATTTATATTAATGCCAATCTCTGCCCAGGAGAGATTCAGGCCTGGCGTAATGGGACGTGTTCATAATGCAGAAGATCTCTGAATATAGATACAGTGAGAAACTCAGGACTGTAAAACCAAGGCCATGTTGTAGGCTGAGACCGAGTAGCTCTGAGATGCTTGGACAGCATTTTGGGTGGGTGAGGCTGTGAGCTTTGATGGAGGTACATGATTAGAGCTCGTGTCAGACCAACAGCTTTTTGGTTATTCCACATGCTGCAGGATTGGTTGAAATTCATTGAGGTATTGACTTGCTCTTAAATGTAATGCATTTGTATGTTCATTCCCTTTAAAAGGTCAACGAAGCAACTTGACAATTTTTAAAGGTAGCCTGCTGTGTCTGAAGTATATTTAGTTTCATGCTGTCTTCTCTGCAGGATATGATATCGAGTTGTTCTGGTGTTATACCGAGCATGTTGTGCATCGTTATGTAGACAAGATCATTGCTCAGACCTAGGAAACAAATAAGAATTGAATTTTTTTTCCGAATCTTTTTTTTTGTACAATTATGTTGTTTTAGGAAAATGGCCCTCGGTTATTGCTCTGGTTTCTTCTATCTGGTTGCATCAATTTCCTGGGAATAAACCAGATTTCTGGGACAGCGGCAGCTCTGCTTGTTGCAGGAGGCAAGAGCAGCCACTACTGAATTCAGTAGCTCCTGTCTGTTGCTTATGCTGATAGTGTCCACTTCTCCTACGCTGCATACTGATGTGTCCCCTGTCTTCACTCTTCTTGTCTGTCACTATAAACAGAGGGGAACAAAGTTGACAGTGTTGGATTGAAGGGCTGTAAGTGGTTATTGATTCCCAGCCTTCTCGCATGCATAGAGGTAGGGTATGTGTTAGAATACAGACACGAGCACACAAGTGGCAATGGCATGTTACTGCCACTGAGTTATGGGATGTGCATAATTGTTCTTTTCAATGCAGTAGCTAGGGGAACATCTGTATGCACACTAGAGGATGTGTTTGTGTGCTGCACTTGGAAGAAGTTGTGCCCAAAGATGTTTGTATGCATGCATTTATTTCTGGTTTTAGGCAGAACACAAAAGGTGTGCAACTGACATGCATATTTATTGCTTTAAATACATGTCTGTATTTTGTGCATCTATGCATAGCACATGTGGCTACCTTAAGGTCTATATTTTCTACGTACAGCTAGAATTATGTTGTGCTGTGTGTCATTCCTCTGTCGTATGACACTGTTTCATGGCTGTCAGTGGAAAGAGAAAAAGGAAGGGATGCATAACTCACCCTTTTGGCCAAACCATTCTTGCAAAGCACTTGTGGGAGCCTGGATTATCTCGTGAAAGGGAAAGGAAGTTCATTTCTAAATGAAAACTGAAAAGAAAAGGTACACAGCAATGATGAAGTTCAGGTTTCATTAGCTTTTGATGTCTGTTCACAGGAAAAAAATCATGTTTCCTTGGTGACCTTTTAATAAATGCAAAGCTAGGTGGGAAATCTGTCCTTCAGTTCCTTTGCATTTGTAACTAATTAAAGGTGTGGAGTGTGGTGTATAGGATTGCAATGAAGCCTGATGTCAGGCAGCACACTCGCAGTGCTGGGGTCTATGGATGTGTGCCTTGCTGTCCTGTGGGCTTCCACGTGCAGAGGAGATGGATGTCTTCTAAGGCTGTTTCGCATCTCCTCTTCTAGCTGAGATTGGAGCAGAAGGGTAAGGTGGGCTCCTCACACTGCGCAGCTCAGTTCTTATATGTATTGACACAAAGGGTGCTAAGGTGGTGGAAAGCAAAACAAAGCAGGCAATTGCTGTCAGTACAGGCTGTCTAAGCTGGTGTGACCTACTGCATCGTAAAGTGAGGGGAAGTGCCTTATTCCTTGTAAAGTATTTTCACTTCTGTTCATCCAGTGTTCATCAAGGTGTTGGAAGGAACGCAGCACATGTTCCTTGACTCTTCTACAGCTTTTTAGTAATATCTTTCTCAGCGTAGGTGTTGCAGAAATTAAACCAATCTGGTTACGTTTTGTGGCATAGGAAGACAGGATAAGCAAGGTTTGCCACAGCAGTGGGTGTTAGAGAAGCTGCTGACAGAAAGCAGAAAAGATAACAGACAGAAGTCAAGTCAGCTTCCATTTAAATACCTTCAACCTCTTGATTCAGAGATACAGTGTGTAAATGGTGAATTGTTTGTCATGTTTTTGATACTCACTGCTTCTGGACAGACATTTGATCTCAGGGTATTCAGGTAACGTTTTAGTGTCTGCCCTTAGTTGGTGTAGCATGAATGATGTCTTCTGTGAATTCATTGGTAGAGAGGAGGAGGAATATTAGCAGAATTTTCTGTGTCTTTTTGGAATAATCTTTAGTGATGCTCTCTGGAAGAGAAAACCTTAGATTTCTGAGTCTGTGTGAAAACATTCAGAGATGAGGGACAGCCCAAAGAGGTGTTGGTTTCATACTGATAAGATCTGGTGTGTTACATGCTGACATGCATCATAAGAATGAGTAGCACCTGACACTTCTGGGCTCACTCCAGATATATAAATGCAGTCCACTTAAGGCCAGGTTGCCTTTGCTTGAGATTCTGACTGGTTGGAATAAATGGGAGTGAAATTTTGTTTATTTCATGTACATTTAATAACACACATTTCAATCCCCAAGGTGCTTCATCAAGTACCCTACTCTTCTCAGTCAGTTCCCCTGATTTCACATGAGGATGTACAGCTGTGATAAGCTGAACTGAATGTGAGGTCTCATAACTCTACAATTTAAACAGTAAGAAGCTTCCAGAAAGGCCAAATCAGTCACTGAAGACCTTCTTTTTAAGACAACCAGAGCAGTCCCAATACAAATCATGTTTTACCCATATTATTTCTGTGTCCGTGTTACAGAGACTTGGCACAAGCCCCAAATACATCTCATTTATATATACACGCTTGACATTAACTGGAAGGGGGAGACTGTGGAAGTGGAGAAAAGACTCATAAAACCTTTAATTCTTGCAATGGCACGTTGGCACTTTTGTGTGCCACAGCTCAGCTACTTGTTGTATAGAGAGAACTCAGCCTATAGGACTGTGTAGGATTTGCATCCTGTTTAGAGGGGAAAGCCAGCAGCAGAGTGCATGGAGAGTACATGCCTATGGTTTTTGAATTACACATTAAATGAGTGTTTGTTCCACTGGGCTGGGTTTGTGCAGTTAGTATTCGTGGGTGCAAACTACAGACTGTGGAAGACTACAATATAAACATGAATGTGGATACACGTGGGTGTGGAAGACAGTCCAATGCATGTTCAAGTGTGCACCAGTGTGTCTGATGAACGTGTAACTTTAATTGTGTCTTTATGGATGGTTGTTGTTTGTTGTAATGCTAGAGTCTTAGAAATGTGTCCCTGTACATCTGTGATCATGTAAATGTGTGTGTATGCACAGATCTATATAAATGCCTGATGAGAAGTGCTCAGGGTTTCCAAGTAGGAGATAACACAGTGTACCAAAATCAGCGGGAAACTCCAGTGCATTCACATTCAGCCATCATTTTGTTCTAAGAAAATGGGGATTTTCCTTCATGAAAGAAGAGGCACAAGTGCAAAAGGGCTTTTGTGGCACTGACTGTGCAGCTGATTGTCAATCTGAGACGGAGGACTTTCCATACGTGCCTTTTTCTTTCACTTACCCTCACAGATGTGACCTCTGGAAAGAAAAGCTAATAAAGCCTTTTTCCCCCCACAGAGAAACACACATAAGAGCTTGGCAGAAACTGCCATTTCTTCAAAGTCATGTCTAACAATTTTTCCACCAGCACCAGCTCTTCCTTTTAGTCTCTGAAAAGAAGGCTTGCCAGTAAAAGTCCAGAAATAACTTCTCTCACTAGAACCCGTGTTTGCCAACAATAGCTAAGGAAAGGGAATCTATTTTTGTATCTGGATTGTAGTGTGAGATAGTTCTGGTGGCCTAATCTAATTGTGGTTTAGGATGTTGTAATCTCTGTATTGAGGTATATGGGAGAAAAATAGTATGTGTGCCTCTTCTGAGAAAAGAATTAGGGTCAGTGCTAGCAGTAGGAGAAATTGAGATAATACCAGATAGTCTCTGTTTGGCAGCCAAGGCCAAGTCTCACTGTCTCCAAGCAAGGTAAGCAGACCAGGCTTCTGAAGAGTACTTGGATTCAGCCACGAGTCCACATTATTAGGCAAGTCCATGGTAGTGTAGCAGATCCAAAGTGAAAACACACGTTAGTAATTCAGGGTGATGTTTGTGGGATCAAACAGCTCAGAAACCACTTGGCAGGTCCACAGTGACAAGGTGATGCTGGGAAGTCAGTTCTGTGAGTCAGAGTCTCACCATAGGGTACACCATATACACACCATAGGGTGTGCTCAGGTAAAAGCATGTAAGCGTTGCTACAGGAGCTACAGACCTGCAGTTTTACAGCAGAGCCCTAAGCTGAAGTGGGGCTCTTAGAATAGGTAGAGGGTATGGGTAAAGGCCCCAGGCGGGTCTGGCTGAGGACCTTTATGGCCTGTTAGTGCTTTCAGAGCTCTGAAAGAATGATTCATTTCACCATCAGAGTATCATGTCTGGGTTGTCTCTGTTCTGTATCAGAACTGTGGAACAGCTGCTAAAAATAAACCTTAGAAAATCTATTCCAGACTTTATACGAGACCCTGTCTGTGTTGAGCAGGAGATCTGGGGTTCATTCAGACAAGTATCTGAAAACCTCACAACCAGCTGGGTGTACTCAACATGTGTGTTAGCTGTTCTGAGTTTTGTAACTTAAGCTATTAATTTAAGGCTTCTGTTCACTCTGACTAGCTAAGATCCTGACAGGGACTTTAATTCACAGGCATAAAGCTCTGACAGTCTCTGCTTCTAACTGCCATAATGGACAAACTTGATGGGCAAATGCGTTTGTTATTTTTCTTAGGAGACAAAAACTGATTCAGGTATTCAGTTGCTGTGATAATAGCTATTCTAATAGAAGCAGACGTCTCCTAGTGTTGTTTCTATCTCTTGCCAATCTTGAGCTTCACCACTCTCCTGAATGTGTAGCTTTTTAGTCCTTCTATTTACTGAAGGTCTGTAGTTGTACACTGCCTTTCTGAGAGAGCTCAGATTCCACTTGTCTGTCCCTAGTGGGCAGGATAGAAGGTACTCCCCTCCCATATGTTCAGGGGCACAACTGCATCTGCAGAGCTTTGAGGTTCTTTGTCAGAGAGTAGTGCTTGCTAGTTACTCTAGAAGCTGCAGGTGACCCAAAACACTGAGCAAGGGACTCCACACTCTCTACGAGTGTGGGATTGGCAGCACATCTGCCTGATAGAAGGTCTTTATCTCACAAGAAAAGAGAGAAGAGGGAAGCAACTGCTGCCGTGATCTCTGCAGCTGCCTGTCATCCTGCCTGAGTGAGTTTGATGTGGTGCTGTTGCTTCTTTACAGAAAAAGACGCAAGTTATTTTAAGACACTCTTATTATTTTTCTTATTTTTTGGAAATCTTAATCTTTTAAAATATGGCAGGATCTCGAATTAGATGCTTCAAACAATTTTGCTTCCAGCAGTGAGGGGTGAAGTGTAGGAGGTAAAGAGAACTGTGGGTTACCTCCCCATCTCTGCTGATGTCCTTCACTAGGTGCCCTTCACTAGGTCACTCCTCCTCTGATTCAGCATCCCTGTTGGCAGCTTGCAGTACTGCTCTCCTATCTCCCAGAGGATATCCTGCGATTAATTGAGGGATGTATCTAAATCGCTTTAGCATGCAAGCCAAAAGTCATCGGGGACAAAGCTGTTACTAGGGCAGGAATAAAGGTCAGACCCTTGCTGACATGGTTGTCTTGATTAATTACTACACTAATCTCTATAACTCCTCTTCAGCAATATAATTTGGCCTCATCCCTTGCTTGTTTGTTGGTTGTTGTGGTTTTTTTTCCTTCCATTTTCTGCAACTTAGTGGTGAGAGAATTACTGAATAAACCCACATGGAAAATGCTACTTCTCTCTTTCCCACCTCTTGGCCAAACCTATGCCTCATTCCCCCTTAGTGTCCTGGGGGAATGTGTCTTAGTGTCCTGGGCAGCCTTAGCTGGTGGGGGCAACCAGCCCATGGCAGACAGTTGGAACTCTGTGATCTTTAAGGACCCTTCCAACCTAAGCTAAGAATCTATAATTCCACGATTCTTAGGGATTTGAGGAGTGATAGACAATTACTTGAATTACTAGGAACATGATGCATGGAACTGGCAAAATCAGTTCATTTGATACTATTTTCCTGCAGCTTTTTTTATGTAGGAAAGTACGAGGTCGGTGCAAGAAATCCTTAGCGTCCCTGTTCTCTGGGTGAAGTGTATTGAAGGGCTGAGCAGCCAACCATGGCTGAGGGCAGGAGGTGCTGGTAGTTTGGATTCTGCGACTAATACAGCTCTGGGGCTCATTGTTTTGGGACAAACACTTTTGAACACAGAGACTGTGCAGAGTCCATTAAGGATCACCAGCAGCATCAGAAGAAGATACAGAGGGGCTTGGAGAGGAGCAGAAGGCAGACTGAGTGAACGTGTGTAGTGAAGGGTAGTGAACCGAACCTGCTTTGGATGAACAAGAGGGAAGATTCCCTCCAGGTTACTGCCCAGTGGGAAATCAAAGAAATGAAGAAAATCACTCCGTGTTTCCTATTCAGCTCCTCATTCGGATCTGTTGTATTTTCCACTCCTCTGTGATTACGTCCGTGTCTCAGTCAGGTATTGTTTTCTGCTTGAGTTGGGAATGTTCCCTAAAGCTGTTCCGAGTGCGCAATACTCTCTCATTCTCTTTCCCAGGCCAATTTTGGAGTGAATTTTGGCAGATTACACAAGTGCAGAGTGTTTACTGTCCTGTCTTACATCATCATTTTCCCGTATCGTTTATTTTTCCTTTGACAGATTTTTAACACTGCCAGTCTAATATGCATCAGAGATTGTCGAGTATTACCATAATGCAGTGTATTGTGGGTAATCCCATGCAAATTGTTCTGTGGAAAGTCATGCTAAATTATCTTCTTGGGGGGAGAAAGAAAAAGGCTTTTGCTTTCATTTATTTTAACCGTTTGTTCTTTGGATTTCAGAGCAGCTGCCAGTGGCAATGATTTAGAACAGTTGTTTGACACTCGGCACCATGTGAGGCGATGCTCCTCCTCAAAAGACATGGTGCTAAATGCATGGCGTTGTGTACTGTGCTAGGTTTATTGTATACGTGTCTCCAGTGTTCACATTTAAAACGTTGGTAGGTTGTCTAAGGAAAAATCTGAGTGTATGTTGGGTTGGCACAGTGAAGGTAGGCATTGCCAATTTTTCCAGCTCCATTGTATGAACATATTGAGGAAATACCAGTTCTTGTGAGCCTGAAGTGCATCAGATGTCTCTTGGAAGAGACAGATCTGATCATACACGCTCTTGTTTTCTTTTTTTCTTTATTATCAAGGTCATTTGCTTGTAAACTGGCTGCTTTGTTCTTTCTGAGGTCCATATTACTTCCCCAAACCGAGACAGTAATCCTCCTTCTGGATGGAACACTTGATTGTAGTAGAAATGATTGCAGTGTCACAAACAGAGGATTATCGTTTTAAGTGGAAATCATAAAAACAGGTTGAAAAAGACTTCTAAGAAAGAGGCAGCTTGTTCTTATGCAAATTTTCTCAGGTAGTACAGCTGCAAGATAAGAAGTCTTGAAAGCCTATAATCTGGAGTCAGCATCTTCTCTGTTAATACAGGTTTGCCTGCGTCACACTGTGAACGGTCAGTAGGTCTCCAAAGACTCAGAGAAACTTAGTTTATTCTTCTGAGGCCTACATGTCTTTCTCTTTTTGCATGATGCTCTGGAGGTTGAGGCATTACTCAGCTGCTGTGCATTTGCTTCTGGCTGGTCTCCTCTGAAAAAGACAAAGTGGAAATATTCATTGCAGAACAAGAGGAAATATAAGCTGCTTTTGTGTGAGTCACATCAGTTATCCCACTTGATAGAGATAGTTGCCTCCCCCTCACCCTACTTCTGTCTCTCTGATCTTGTTTCCCTTTCTTCAGTCTGTTCCTTACAGCCTTCAAACACCTGATTTCTTTTTCTCTTTCTTTCCAAAAGCACAGTAAGTGGAGAAGTTAAAGTAAGCCTTTGCTGGTGGGATTATAAGAGCAGTAAAGGCTTATAGGTGGTTTGAAGAAGTTTGTGTCTAATTGACACTCATCCTTGGTAAACAAGTCCAAACGTCTGAGCTCATGCTGCTGGTAGGTTCCTTGTGGGCAAGCAACAGGGGCTCATATCTGCTGTAATAATGTAGAATATTCAGTTTTGATCTCTGTTGTTTTTGTTTGCTGGTTCCTTTCTTTTGATACTAATCGTATTCTCAGCCAAAAGAGTGGTTTAAAAAAACCCCATCAGCCATCAGACTACTTGTACCAGCGGACATCTGGGTTGGCAATAAAGTGAGCCTTTGGACTCCGCAGACCTATAAATCCTGGTTAGCAGCTGGTGGCAACTGTTTCACCTGGAGGAACTTATCTTGATGTCTGGCATCTGGTTGTGTGGTCTGTATTCCCAAGACCCTTCACAGGATGCCCCTCCTAACCCAACCTTCTTGTAAAAAGATCATTCTTTCTCCCTGGGCCTTTTGGTAAAATACGTCTGTTAAGGTAACTTTCTGACATATTCAAGCTGCAAGAAGCATCCTGTATCAGAATAATTATGCTAACACCCATTAGAACACAGCCAACAAGCCCCTTCTTTGTACTCCCATCCTTCACCTTCAAAGGGAGCAGTTACCAGGCTGGATTCCTCACCAAACAGTGTGTCTCTTTCCTCTCTGATCTGAACTGGGCACGTATGCCTTTTGTGCTTTCCTGTGTATCCTTGGCTTGGGAAATCAATGGTTCCTTTGTTGCTTTAGAAGTGCTAATACAATGAATTCTGGAATTGTAGTTGCTTACTGTCACTGATCACTTGGAAGTGTGTTAGGTGGGGAAACCAGCTTTGGCAGCTGGCTGAAGATAACCAAAGAGAACTTGTGAAATGAAAAAAGATAGAAAATTGACATGAGGAATCCTTCATAATATAGGGGAAAAGGCGCAGTGTAAGGGGACAGCCATACAATATATGTGAAATTTGAGAAACGAGAAAGGAAGGCTCAGAGCTGCAGATGGCTCTGTGCCCTTACCTCTCACTCATGAGTCTCTTTATGAAGACGTGTTTAAAGTAAATGTTTAAGGAGACCAACAAAGAGAAGGTCTTGGGCTGATCTGTGAATATGTGCATGGCAATTTAACTGCAGGAGCTGGCGTGTGGCGTGGCCCAGGCAAGGGGACTGCCATCGGGTAGAAGTTTTGCTCTGGTGCCAATGGAAGCAGGAGTCAGAGGAAATGAGGGATTTAGTATAGAACAGACTTAGATCTGGAAAAAAGAAGCATGCTCCAAGGCATAATCAAAAGGCTCTGGAAGGAAACAGTGGACCCTCAGGACTGGAATAATAAGGAATTGTGAAGGCTGAGATTTGGATGCATGCTGGAGCTATTTATGCTGTCCTGGGGCCACAGGCATGTTGGCAGAGCTGGTAGGCAGCCAGGACAGGCACAGAGCAGAATGCTGTGGGACCACTCTGGCTGTTTTATGCAGGAAGACAATGTCTGCACGTTATCTGTCGGTGTTATTTTATATTCAACCAAGGCTACAACACACAGAATCAGGTAAACCTCAGGTATTATTGCTGTAAGAGTTATAAGGGAACAAAGGAACTGAAGATTCAAACTGGTAAAATCATTAATAATGGCCAGTGGGGTAGATAGCAGACATCTCAAACATGCTAAACAATGTGCTCATTCTGATTCCTTATGTTTTAAAATTTACTCCAGAGGTTGAGAACCACAAAAAAAAGAAAAAACCTACGAGAAACACAAGGGCAGGGAAGCACAGTGACTGAGTTAATTGCCTTGATGGCATGAGTGAAGGGAGATGCAGTATACAAAGTTTGTCATTTGTTAAGACTCATATTTAAGTGAGCAGCATTGGTGGACATCCTAGTTAAGTCAGAACTAAGGAGAAGAGAGTTTCCCTCACCCAAAAGAAATCCCAAAGGGATTGGAGTTTTGGGGTGAGGCACAAAAGGGTCATTTGTATAGTGAAAATCTACTTAAAAGTCTGGAAAAATAGGTGGGATGTATTAATCATCACTGGGGTGGGAAGAAATGGATAGTAAGGTGACTCCAGCTACCACTCTGTTTTGGTCTGTATTTCTTTAATGACTGAGAAATGAGGAGAACAGTAAAATGCTAAGATTTACTGTTTGCAGCTGATATGAATTATACAGTAGGAAGGAGGACAGCAAGACTGTGGTTACGGGAATGGAAGATAAAATACAGACGGTGGCGGGGTAAAGCATGTTTGAAGGAATAGTTTAAAGCATTCAAACACATGGTTGGGTTCTGAATTAGCTCTGACTGTTCAGGAAAACATAAGTAGCGATTAGAAAGACAGCTCAATAAAGATATCTGTGCCATGTGCAGCAGCAACAATAAAGAAGAAAGTGAGTAAGATGCTTGTGTATGTGAGAAAATGTAGGCTTGGAAGATGCTATAATATCCCTATAGACGTGAATGGTAGTACCTCCTTTGGACTGCTTTGTCTGTTATGAGTTATTTTCTTTGTAAGGCAAAAGAGATAATGAAAGGGGGGGCTAGAGGAAGCACACAGTGGCCTGGAAGGCAGATTCGATATGGGAGAGTATTAGTGATACTTGAGCTATTGAGAGAGAAAGGGAAAGAGTGCAGAGAGCTCAGCAGTAACACTCAGCACTGTGCTGGGGAGAGGCTTCACAGTGATGTGGATATTTGGTGGCAGCATAGCAGGAAGCAAACTCGCCACCCCATTAAATTCCACTCCATGTAACGTTGCTATCAGGCCAACATGCAGCTTTGCCGGTCTGCTTGTGTCTGTAATGTGCTAGCATGGGAACAGAGCACCAGAGATCCTGTGGGGCAGACAGCTATCAGGCTGGAGCATGCTGTGATGTCTGGGTCATGCTGTGCTGGCTTCTTTCTAAATGCACTCTAGTGCCTAAATCATTATGTTGGTGCAAAAGTGATACCATGATCCATCATGGGGTCTTATTTTGTATGGGGAAGAAAAGCGTACTAGTGTTGCTGTGTCATTTTGGTCAATACATATTTTCATCACCTCTGGGATGGGCAGAATGGCATATGTTTTATCAGAGTAAGAGGGAAAGGCTTCAAAGCTTTCTATATTGCAGATTATAGTATAGTGAATTTCAAAATAAAATCTACTTTGTAATTTCCCAGTAACTATAAATACTTGCTCTGCTTTAAAGCCACACAGAAAAATAACAAGGTGTTGTGTAACATAGAACAATATGGAGGGCATTTCATGAAAAGATACAATTGGTTCTTTATATAACACATAATTAACCAGGAGAACCTGATAGTGAATGACATTATGGAGACAAATACTGTACTAAGAATGTTCAAAACAGGTTAGACGCTTTCTGAATAGCATCTGTATTTACGTTAGCCAGAATAAACATCATAAATCCTTTTGTTGCCAAGCATGTGGTGATCACCAGCCAGGATTAGGAAGTTATTTAACTCCCACGGTGAAATATGGCCAAATGAGTTAAACTCATAGCTGAAAATGCTTGGGTGGGCCTGGAGTCTGCTCACTTTTCTGTATGCTGAAGTTATTCATACAAGCAGAGAAGTGGAAGTAGAGAGGGAGGAAAAGTGATCCAGGGATTAAACTGCCAATTTAGGACTTGCAAAAATTCAACTTCTTGCTTTCCCAGACTGCTTTTATGAGCTAATTCATTTGACACAGACTCTCAGATGTACTTAGAGCTCCACCTCACATTTAATCTTCAGGCACCTCAGGCTATAACCTGGCTGTGACTTGTTCCAGGTTCCATAGAGTTCACACAGCAGAAGGTGTACGAGTGAGAGAAAGCCGTGGGTAGACTACAGATGAATGTTGAAGGCACAGTCAGATGGGGTAACAGCAGTTAACCTGTTGCCAGTACTGGAACCTGCATTAAAGACAGAAATGTTCTTGAACAAAGCACTTGGTTGTCACCAGTGTAAAGTAGTTTTCTTTTCTTACACTGCCCCAGAATCACTGTATGACCTTGAACAGTTTCCCCATTTCTTCTTCTTGTCTGCCAAGTAGGAGAGTTAATTATCTGGAGCACTATTTGTTTTCTTTCAAGAATTAGCACTTATTTTTTCTATTTATTTTCTGTTTTGTTGTTGTTGTTTTTCCTGACAAACAAACAATGACAACAACAAAAACATACTGACAATTCCCACTACTTTTGTTCTTTGCCCTCTGGACCTTCTTTATGGCTCATCTACGTTGGTTTTGCTTTCTATTTTTGTCCATCTTTTATTCCTGATTCAGCCACTTTTCACAGTTATGCCCCACATAAATGTATGCATTGGTCCCAGTGATACCCAAGAAGTGATCTGGCAAAACTGGACCTTCTGGTACCATGTACTACCTTCCATCTCAGGAAGCAATGCGAAAGAGGTGCACCAGCATCCAGCAAGTATGGAAGCATTCCATACCCAACCACTACTGCTCTGTGTGAGTGTGCAGTCTCTGGGGGAGGGTGATGAGAATATATCCCCATCTTTATGCTTACTTTGGTTGACTATCTATGCTATCTGAATAAGTAGAACTTGACAACCAGTTTTACCATTTGCTAAATCCTCAGTTCTCTTACAAACAGGCCTTTCAGGCCTCTTTCTGCTCTCTGATCTGCTTTCCTCCATCCCTTGAACAATCTAGCCTGTAGCATCTTTAGCCAGGGAAAGAGTCCGTTTGAATGACAAATCAATAACCCATCTTGTGACGAAACAAAGAAGTTTGCTCAGTCCCAGCTGAATCAGAGCATCAGCTAAATTCAGCAGATTTTCAGGGAGGGTTGACAGCAAGCTGGGCCTTGTTTCCTCACCTAGTAGCCAAAGTACTGAGGAAAGCGAGGATGGGCATTCATAACGAAGCACACCTCTCCAACAGTGAGATGGGGATTGAGGTTTCCATTAGTTTTCCTCTTGTTATCATTCCTCCACATCAGCATCCACTGACCTCAACCACCCCTCCCTCTTTCTCATCCTTTTATCTCTCCAGTCCTTTTATCTTCTGTCTTTAACTCAACCCCTCTCATCTTTCTAGAAATTCAAGCTACCCAATTTTTTTTCTCCATCTTCAGCCTTTTCTGCTTGCTTAATCCCTTTGAAATCTTTTGGCCCAAATTTCTATCCCCTAAACTTTGTCTGTTTAGAATGTCATACCTACTGCTTAGGGATCTCTGGGCCATGAGAAAAACTGGCTTGTTCCCTACTGTCCTCATCTCAATAGCTGGTTCCCCATTGTGCATCAGCATGTTTTCTTTCACAGGGGTTTAAAGGACACTATCTTTTGGGGCTGGCCCAGGCTAAAATTTCATCTGCAGGCACCAAATGTTTCATTCAGCTGTGTGGTTTGTCCTGTGCAGCCTCGAAGTAGTTTCTATTAGTATTCCAATGGAGAGCTCACTGATGGAATTAGTGGGAAACCAGACTGCCAATTTATTTATACCCAGCCTTAGGGCATAACCATTGTGCATGTGTAAAGCTGTTGAGATGCAGAGTATACTCTGCATGTGTGTGTGTATGTGTTGACTGGAAGTAAGTTTGCAGGGAAAAATATTGCCTCAAGGATTGAACAGTGCCCAAAAGTGACCGTACTGTGTGCCAAAGATCCCTTTTCTCTGAACGCAAGAGAAAAATGATGGCTCTGAAATCTGTTGTCTACTTGTGTTTATTAATATCTTTCAACTCCAGTTTAACTGCAGCTCTTGTTACCCTGGTGGAGAGAGAAAATTCTAATTTAACTTCTGGAGTCCTTCCACCTTCAACAATATCTGTGTTATGAAACTATCGCTGCCTTTGGCTTGTGGGGTTGTTTAAAGCATATGAGTAATGAATAACGAAGTTTTCCCATTACATTGTCTCTTAGCCTGTGATGTGTTTTTAGGTAAATTGAGAGACGTTGGAAGCATTTAGTTGTGAATATATAGTTGATGCATCAGTGCTGAATGCGAATGAACTCTTTTTCCGGTATAATTTCATCAACTTTCATTAGGAGAATTTTTATTGCCATTATCTTGGCCAAATGATAAATCACGGAATAGCTTTCTTATTTTTCCCCCTCCTTCCGTGTTTCCTATTACTGTGACACAGTGTCATTTAGGAGATGCAGATGAACACCTCACTGCCCTGTTATGATAAAAACAGTTTGGGCAGAGAACAAATGTACTGGTTTAACTAGACCAAGAGCTAATAGGTTGTGTTCATTTAATTCATCTGATTAGCCATGTTGAGTTCCTCTGGAATGTTTCTTCCCACCAAATCATATATACAGATACATCCAGATATTAGAGCATGGTGATGTCTCTTACCATACTGTCTGCTGTGGTATGAAAAAATGAGAAGAGATTAGCAAATAATGTCTAGTTCCATTATTCTTTATAACAGCCAGGAAACTATAAACCTGTTATCCTTTAACATTATGTCTTCAAAAGACATGCATGAGGGGGCCCAGGGGACCAGTGGGCATATTTGTATTGCGCAGCAATGTGTGTATTGAGCCAATGCTGATCCAGACTGGCACTTTCATGTTATGAAGAGCAGAAACTATGCAAAGATATGAGCTGATCATCAAAGAAGAATACCTTTGTTAGCATATCCATGAGGCTAAACTAATTAAGACTGATGATCTTGTCTGCAGCTTTCTGGTACAGTTTTCTGATTCAGACTTTGCTTAGATTTTGCTGGCTTGGAAGACTGCACTGCACTCCGCTTCTCATACAGATGCCTCCAGAGGAGGATGGAGCCATGTAGGATTGTGATGGGGAAAGATAGGGTCTCTGAGAGTTCAGGACATTGCAGAGGACCTGATGGCAGGTAGAACAGCTTCCTCCTGCATGGTAGTGGCAAACGGGTTATATATTGTCACTGTGAGTAGAAACAATCCAGCTTGACTGCTGTGGAGCTTCTTAACCAAAATCAAAAGTTCACCACTTCTCTTTCTTTATCTCTTGTAGAATTTCAAGAATTTCAAGCAAGGCAGGAGGGGCTGGTTTCTACCCAGAGCACCAGCTCTTGGCACTGCTGGCAGATATCATTAATGCTGTTAGTTTGATGCATCAGTTCTGTCAGCATCTTCACTTTAATGGTAGTCACCAATGCAGCTCCAGCTCCTGCCTCTGCTGAGAGCTGAGGAAGAAGAGGGAGAGCATTGTCTGAGTTGGAAAATAAAAGACTGCCTGTGTTTGAAGTGAATTAAATGTGTTAACTTGTAATGTTCTAGCTGAGGTTTCCAGCTGTTATTCCCGAGCTGTCTGTTCTCGAAGCAATATGGGTCCATCATAAAGCAGCTAACTTCAGAGCATGAGCACTTACTGTCTGAGGCTTCTCAGGTGTATTATACTTTTATTATTATTATTTCTCTGTTCATAGTTTCCTAAGGCCTCTTCATATCCTGAATAAAACCCTGGGGAATTGTAAGCCCACAGGCTGAGTTTTAGCACTGTCACTATTCGCATCTCCTGGATTGATAGGTATTTAGTGTGCTGCCTGGATCCTGGAAACAGGACCCTAAGATACACCCCAGGGAAAGCCCCAAGATGTTCCTTGTATTTTTTACCCCTGAGAGAATAATTCCTTTGCTGTGGAAGTGACTTATTTTTGCTCAGAAATGTCAGCATTTCCACCTGCCAATTGTAACTGCCACACTAAAATGTCTTCTGAAGTAAAATAATGGAAGTGAGGAATCTATGTAGAGCTGCTAGGCCCTCGTTGTTTTGTATTAATGACCATTGGTTCCTCTAAGCCTCTTCATCTATTTTCTTCCCATTATTAATAATTACTATAGTTCATTGCACCTGGCTCTTACTTAGCAAAGCTTGCAGTGATTAGGATGGGAGAAGAAATGGTGTTAGAGATTTGCTGACTGCTTTAAAGATATTTAAGAGACTTTCTGAGAGCAGAAGTCAGATCTCCAGAGTCCTTTGTCTACGCCTGGCAGGGAGGCTCTGTTTTCTCATATTGTTTGTGTGCTCTTCTAGGCACGTCCTCTGCTTATCTAGCTGTCCAACCACTCAGTATATGTACAAGCTCAAAATAATGCATTATTTGTTCATTATTCATTATTATAATTACCTATTCATATTTATTCATATAGTTTGAGAAAACAAGCAGAATTTCAATGTGGTTACTATAGGAAAATGTGTTTGTTATCAGATAGGGCTGCTTTAATGTTAGATTTTATTTGTACATGCTGGACTTGCTGGAGTTGAAGTGAAGGCATTCGCCTTGTAAGACATTTTGTGGCCTCTAACAAACATGAACCAAAAAAAAGCATTACAAGGGAGCTGTAGATGGTCACTTGGGAAGCCTCTTTTTTCCATCCACCTCCATGCTGTTGGCTCCCAATTTCTCTCAGCTGTGCAGAAGATCCTAGAGAAATTATAAGTGCAACCTTACATAGGAAACATAAACAAATTAAAGAAGGCAAAACAAAACTAACTACTAAGAAACAGGAGACTGGAGCTCAGCCCCCTGTTATCAGTTACTGGTATATTATATATATATAATATATAATATATATAATATATGGGCTCTGTTACCTGTAAGATGTGCAGTAACAAACACCGAGTGAAGGGTCAAGAGCAGGCCATGCTGGTGTGGAGCACACACTGTGCTTGTGGCTGGTGCCAGGGCTGTGAGCACGGACTTATGGCAGTTGCTAAGGAAACAGTCTTGGAAATGGGATTGGAGTTCTTGTCAGAAGGTTGGCTGCAGAAATGGTTTGTGCTTCAAAAGCACATGGGGCTGATACTGACAAAGGCTGCAATTGTTCAGCAATTGATTCAACCCCTGGTGTGATAGCATTAAGGAGTAACACATGATGTGATCATTAAATGCCAAAGATGAGGGATTTTGCAGTTTCTTTGGGTTATTTTCGGTGACTCTTTTGTGGTTTTGGAGGTTTTTTTTGGTCTCTTGCCATCTCACTGCTTGTGAGAAACTACCAGTAATTACACCGGATTACTCCTATGTAGGCCCTTGATGTGTTACTTTTTTGTTGGGTCTTTATTTTTTTAAGTAGTGAAAAAGCATGCACAGACAATTCAAAGTCAGGGCTCTTCCATGTGAGGATCCACAGCTTGAAGGAGTCCTCTTGGAAAGGTGATGTTGATAATCCCAGTCCTGTTTTTGCATTTCTTTGCCTGCACATCCCTACTAGAGACATAGGCTTTTAATACACTGAGAAATTCCTCAGAGTTATTTGTTATTTCGCAATTACTTTGTAATTGATTTTCTTAAAAAGCAATTCATAACTTGTTAAAGATGTTCCCTCCTTCCCCTCTTCACTGTTTTTTCTCTAATCTCTGCCACTGTCCAGTATTTACAGTCATAAAACCTATTTGTTTCCCATTGCTTAGGGAGATGACGCTTCTAGAGAGAGAAAAAAGATGAGACCTAATGATTTGTAAGAGTGTATTTAGTCAGATCCTCTTGGGGTATGAGTCTAATTTGTACAGTGACAACTTCAGTGTAAGTAACCAGAGCAGTTACACTACTTGCCTCTGTTGCCTCTGTAAAATAGAAGCTATTTTAGAATAGATCCTGTAGAACAAATGCTATCATTGAATTCATGATTGACTGTATGGGAACCTGAATGAGGTGATACTGTAATACTAAGAGCTGTCCTTCTGAAAAACAGTCTCCCAACACCTGCGCTTTGTACACTCAGCAATGAAACTTCCTCCTTTTTTCCACCAGGGCCTGCAGCTGGGAACTCAAGAGCTGGAGGAGATGGGAAGCAAGTTTTGCCTTGCTCTGCTCATTCTGCACCTCAAATCCTTGCCCTGCAGCAAGAAGGTGATGGCTCAGGCAGCGCTACTCCTAGATCTGGAGGAAGAGATAACAATAACAGACCGGGCACAAAGGTCAGTGACAGTTTCCTTACAAATTTCATTTTCCTCTCAAAATATTACTTGAGCATATGGATGGCACTGTCTCAGTGAATTCATCAACAGGAAACTGAAGTTTCAGGTGATACTCTGTCCACCTCAGATCTCCTCTGTGGAGTCAATCTCCTACAGGGAAGATGTTCTCTAGGTGAAGGACTTTGATGGTATGATTTAGAAACAGTATGCCTGATTCTGCAAGGATTCGCACAGTCATTCCTCTTTTCCTCACAGCATTGTATCCTACAGACATATGAAGCATAGGTTTGTGATTTTTGGTGCGTGTGATGAAGTCATTATCCAAACAACCATATGGGAGGTGTTTTTTCCTAATTGCAAAATTCATTTCTTAGCTTCCTGTGTTCAATGGGATGTATGCAAGTGAGGTTGCCTCATATGTGGGGAATTTGGCCTGGGTAAAGGTCAGAATATGGGATGCTTCAGCTGTGATGAAGCAGAAATGTATGTGCTCTTTCTAAACCATGCTATTCCTAGTTCTACATGCAAGCACTTACTCTTGCAATATTGTTTTTCCAAGACAAATGGAGGAAAAAATAACTGAGTGATGTGATATGATTTGAAGTTCCCAGTGGGTTTGTTATCAAAGAGTGCTTCCAGCTTCATCAATGAAAAGCCAATTTTTTCTGTTGCAGAAATGCCCCCATAATTTACAGCAAACTTCCAGTCTTCCCCCTGCAGGAATACTTAACTGACATTCGCACCACCTGTTCCTCATGCCTGAAACCATTCTTACAAGCTTGTTCGTGGTTTTTAATGTTTATGGGGAACAATGAAAAAAAGAGAACTAAAATATAGAGACATTCCTTTTGTATAGCTGTGCTCACTTGTACATATGAACACATAAATGAAGCAATTAACATGTATCCTAAATGGTTTCAGTACTGGGGACAGCCATCCGAGAAATCGTTGGTGTCTCATTAGAGAGAGCTACTGAAGCCTGGCCAGGTGGATGAATTTGAGATATAAATCAGATTTTCCAATTCTGAATTAGAGCTGGAGGAGTTTTTGCATGAAAGTAACTTCAGGGAAGGAAAATATTGAACTCTGACTTGTCCCAGACACTGAAAATAAGCCATCTGGTCATACCAACTCCATGAGCACTTTCTCTCATTTGTGTGGTTTTCCATTACCTTTTTCTTTGGTTGGTTTCATGTTAGTGAGCATTCATTTCATTTTTCCTGATGTTGTGTGGGCGATGAACCTTTACCAATATAGCAGCTCTCTAATGACAAATACTTTTAAAGAAGTTAAGAATTAAAGAAAAATCCCTTACCTTGTACAGCTCCCATGCCATTCCATATCTGTTTGTGGTGGTCAAAAGCAAAGCGCTCTGTCCCTTCAAGGTTCTGTGTCATCTGGGGATGGGATGTCACTGCTGAAGGCAGTGTGATGGTTACTTGTTCATTTTCACTCCAGTGGGTGGAATTGCAGATTTATGGAGTTCTGATGGGTTAGGTGCAATTAGTTGGCATTTGTAGTACAAGTAAACATTACATTGTTTGCTCCTGTCTAAAGATTTGCCATATTACAGGAGCTTTTTGCAAAAGATCAGGAAAAGGGAGATGTGGGGACCAAGGGGCTTGGCTTGTAAGTGTATTCTATTTTATGATAAATAATTCATTGAAAAGGATTGTGCAGCTTATTGATTCTGATTCAGAAAATTAATATTTTGCTTCTGGGTTTCTTTGAGTCTCGCCAAGAGAACTGCATAATTTGATTTTAGAGGGAATAAGAGGCCTAAAGCAACCAAAGGAAGAATGCAGAATAAAGAGAGCACACTGCTATGGGCAGGAGAGCAGCTGTATCCAGGCCTCTCCCCCAGCTCAGACTTTGAAATAAAATAATGCATAGACTATGAAATAAAAAACTGATTATCCATCAGAACTGGAGGTTGCAGTGTGGGGTTCCACTCGGTCTAATCTTACTCTGTAAAGATGAAATCCAGTCTTTCTCCATTTAGGTAGCACAGGGAGCTCAGCAGAGTCTTTCTGCTTACTGGTGGTGTGTCACTACATCAATGGTAATTATAGTCTACTTTTGCCAAGACTAGAGCTGTCTTTCATGGTTTAAGGAGCAGGAAGTGTTTATAGCTTAGAACCAGTGCTGTTGTCTTCTGTAGTTACCACAAAAAACACTTGAACACTTTCTATGCTTTCCTCTTGTGAGGATGGAAATAACCCAAATTATTTTTGTACCTTTGCCAAAGCAGAGTTGAACTCGGGGCCTGCAGGTGCTACACAGGAGCGACCTAAATGGTTACACTGTGGGATGTCTTTCTTGTGTGCTTTACACTGTGAGCAGAGGTGGTTTAAACACCTTGCAGGCAATCCCTTTTCCAGACCTCTGTACTGTGTAATGAATAGTGGGTGTTTAAGTGGGAGCCAATGGGTCTGACTGCAGCTTAAGTTTGTTTTTGGTAGAGCGTGTTGCAGAAGACTGTCTTGACTGACTTTCTCACCTAGAGAAAGATACACATATGGATGTTTCCTATCAGAGCAGGATTAACAGTGTCAGAAGAAAACGATGACTGTCACTCGACCTTGATGAAAATACGATCTTTATTTAGTTGATAAGGTTCTATTTTGCAGAAAACATGCTGAAATTGCTCTGACCACTCCAGCTGTGATCAGTGAGATTAATTGCACAGTGCTTATGTTCAATACATCTATCTAATTTTCTAAATGTGCATTTCTGAGTGCCCGTCTCTATAGTACTCCGGGTGACAGGTCAAGCCATGGAAAGAGAAGTTAATCCAGTACTGGACAGATCTGACTTCCAGGTGATATGTCTCATGGCAAAGGTACATAGATCACAAGCCAGAGGTCTTTTATGTTATGAAACTCCTACGGTTCATGTTCTGCGTTTGTGTCTTTTTTTTTGTCATGGTGTCTGGTGTGCGTGGCATTGACTTGGCATCTCAGCATCTCCCTCCAACAGCGAACATTTTCACCTGTCAACGTTTATAACTGGATGTGTCTTTTAATTTTCCTCTTAGAGCTCTCTCTGCTCAGGGCATTTTGCAGCCTTACTTTTCCGCTACTGCTGTGAGGAGGATGAAGGAGCAGGCTGGACACTGGCTACTTCTCTAGAATAAACTATTTGCTCTGTCAGAGTCAGTGAGCGGTAGATCGAAGCAAGGTAATAGCTACTGGGGAAATGACTGGTCTAATGGAGGCATCTTGTGTGAATGGGGGATTTCTCCCACCTGATTTCATAGTGTTCAGTGTACAGTCTCCAGTGAGCCGAAGAAAGGTGTGCTAAACCTTTAGTGGTCCTAACAAAATGTATTTTGGAACACAGGCAAGAATTCCTTCTTGACCTCAGTCTAGCACATACAGTATATGAAGTCATTCAGGAGCATTAACTGTGTAGTAAGTTCCCAGCAGAGGCAGGGTAACAAAGTAGCTATATCTGAAAATAAGCAAAAAGGGAGTTGAATTTTTGTCTCTGGGGCTACATTACTAATAGAACAGTAGAGTATTTCCCCCAGAACCTGGAAATCCTTGGAGAACATGAAATTCACATAACAACTCTTCATCTCTGGTTCTCTAAGGGCAGCTGTCTTAAAGACCAACAGGTAACTACTGAGATTATTGCCATGAGATGCAGTGAGATCATAGGATTCTGGATTACCTGAAAGTGCTTGACTGTGTGGAAATAGTTTAACTCTGAAATCTCTACAGTACACTGCAAGTTCCTTACTCAGATATTCTCTCTCCACAAAAACCTCCTATTTACTTCCTACTCAATGCTCTACTCAATGCTGTACCTTTCTAAAACTGGGGAAAGTCTAGTAAGGGGACTTTTGTTTTAGCTCTGTTTAAATGGTATGTAAATGATGTGCTAGCAGAGTCCTGGAACCAGTACTCCAAAGGTTGTTGGTACCTAATATATTGCTTCCCATGATTATTAGTTGAAGACAAAAACAAGTGATTCTTTAAATGTTTCCAAAAAGAATATCATCCAGAGAACATCCTGCAAACTTCAGAAGCATAGATGCATCTGGGGATGGAACAAACTCTTGATCATCCTAATACAATTCTCATAACTGCCTGTCTAGTGGTTAAATTGTTCAAGGTATCAGCCAGCTTTTAGTTAGCATCCTGTGCCCCTGGGGCATTTCTCCTTAACTCTCACACTTGTTTAGGTGCCGTCACCCTCATATTGCACAAGACCTACTAAAGAACTTAGTAGTTTGTGGGTTTTTCTTTTCAGAAACTTTTTATAGGTGTTTTTCTGCATCAAAAGGCTATTCCTCTACCAGCAGGCCAGTTTTAAGGACCATTCTGCCAAGTCAAATGTCAAATATGTGGAGGGTTAACTGCATTTTGCAGCCATCTTCTGAAAAACAAGGTAATGTATCAGTTGATTGTAGAGGCATTTTACTCTCTTATCTCACAAAGATACAGTGCTGTAGATGTTGGCCTCACAACTCTGCTTTTGCTCAAGAAGAGCCACTAATTCTTGTATTTCCAGCCATGTCTTGCAGTCAGTTCAGGCATTCGGAAGCTGTCTTCTGGGAAAACAAAATGACAGCATGTACTTCAGACATCATGTTTTTTGATAATAAGTTTCATGCCTCATTTGCTATGAAACAATTGGGTTTTAAGTCAGTGCTGCCCAGGTAACTTCACATTTTTCATGACCACAAAGAGGATGAGAAGTGACTGCTCACTAAGAGCAGGTTTCAGAAAGCATTACCTTGTTAAGGGTGTTTTCCCCTTTTTCCTCATGTTTTGAACGGATGGCACTTCTGTTCATTCTCTTTTTGCATTTGTGCCTTTGAGTGTTTTGCAAACACTGCAGCAGTTGTAGCCCTTTGTTTGGGAGGTGTTTCTTACATACTGAGGCAGACCCTTGCAAAGTCATTAAGTGTTTTCTGCTGACTCAGATATTATTCATCTCTTGTGTTTCTTTATCATTTCTTATGTTTCTTGAACAGAGATAAATTTCTCTCCTCCCCAGATGGTAAATATACCTTACTGTGATATTAATCAGAAGCAGAATGTTTAATCACTACCATGGCCCTTTGTCCAGGTGCAATCTATTCATCTTCCATACAGTGAGCAGTTAAAATGGTCAGTGAGTGGATGGCAAATCCAATAATATACAAGAAGGATTTGTAGATCATTTGGAACTGTGCTTGCTCTTCTCCTATACTTCATTGATGCACCATCACAATCCTAGATAGTATTGAACTGTTGGATTTCCCATCTCTTCTCTGTAATGCATCCTCGCCTGATTATGGCTGTGCAAGCAATTCTGCTCATCTTTTAAGCTATGTGGCCAAAATGCCATTCAGATCAAAATAGAGTGAAGCAGACCCAAAGGTGGGAAGTTCAAAGAGCAAAAGAACAAAGAAGGAACGAGGCGTGTTGGTTTCAATTCATGCATCTTTAACACATATTTAAACAGCAGAATTACGACATGATAGTTCTGTGCAGTGATGGCAAATGGCTCCCTTGCTTCCTGGTTTGTGTCTTCCTCTGCTTACAGGTGAATGTGGGTTTCATTTGTTGTTACAGTTTTTTGTTTGTTCGTTTAAATTATATGAACTGGAACTAATTTTGGCTGAAGTGTTTGAGTGCAAGACAGTGCTTCACCCTCCCAAATGCCCCATCTCCTCATGGTTCCAACAGGCTGAGTACCTGATCCACTGGGGCAGTCTGTACGGTTGGACTCTGGGGAGTCCTCTGACACATGCATGGAGATGAAAGGGCTCTTTCATCATTTTGTGAATCTAATTCCCTGGAAAACATCAGCAGGAATCATCTGGTAGTTTTGATTCAGATTTCTGTTTGATTGAACGTTCATTTTTCTTTAAGTAAAGATTTGGAACATTTTTAACCTTGATCATCTGTAGACATTAAATATCTTGGGGCAGCTTTCAGAAGGAGAGGTTATTTATTGATTCCATTTTTTAGCTTGGTCACAGGTTATGTAGCTGTTAGAGGAATTTGAAGTTTCTACTGCTTTGTGAACATCTATGAATGTGATATTCCTGTGTTTGGATGCCTGAGCAAAAAGGGCATGGTGATGGTGATAGCTTATTAGGTAAATCCAAGTTTCGTGTTTGCCATACTGTGTCATGTTAGTGGTGTAGAACATGGAGCAAAAGGAGCTGCTAATGTATTTCATATAACTCTTCAAGGGCACCGCCTAACTTTTAACAGTAAAGGAGTGTGTCAGCTATGAGAGCAGCTGCAGAGTTCTGGGGTAGACTCACATTACTGTAAGGAGTCAGAATCAGTTTATGACTACCAGGAGGTATTGCTTAAATACATATATACTCTACAGTGCTCTTTCATACAGATGCTGCAAAAGGGGAGTATCTTCTTTCTGTCCAGGGTCTGACGTAAAACCTTGATGTGCCTGCTCATGAGAGGAAACACCTCCAACTTTGGATTTAGATCTATTACTGGATTCAGATTTTACTCTCAGTACATATATATTGATAATTGTGTTTTGTAAATAAGAACATGAACTTTCTTCCATCCCTCCCTCCCTTCATCCTTCTCATCCAGCACTCTTCAGCGTCTCTCCTTTGTTAGTGTGAGAATACAAGCCCAATGAATTCTGTGGAGGTTCAGCCGAGCAATGCAGTCTATAATTAATGTATTTGGTATTCAGAAGGCTTTTATGTAGCTGTGCACAGGTGAGCCACTGTAATTCAGCAACTTTTCATTAACACTTTCTGGAGCTGTCCCTGTTTTCTTCCTATTGATTTTTATTATTATTATGAAATAACCTTGGGAGCCACACAGATCTTGTTGACTGTTACCAAATACCAGTCCAAGCCTATCTCAGGCTGGGAACAATTATTCATGCTTACTTCAGAGGTAATTCATTTATCATTTAATAGCTAATAATAGCAATTTAAACAGCAGTAGGAAGGGATGAGATGAAAAGAGCAAATGGCAGAAAAAGGAATCACAGAAGGACTGCATGCTATCATATCGAAGGTTATTCAAATTACTGTACACGTACAGATCTGACTGGAGTACCGATAATGAACTTGTATATATCCAGCAGAACAAATGGGCTCTGCATTGCCCTTTCTGTGAGGCACATTGCTACTGCCTGGTATTAGACATTTTCGTATTGATTAGGAGCATCTGTATTTCTGTGGTACAGTCCTTTTCCCTTAAAATCGTACTTGAAATGTGGAAGTCATTGGGTCCCTTCACATGCTGGGATAAAAATTTACTTCTAAAGCAATCAACATTAATTTATGAAGTTATGAAATATCTCCCAAAAGACTGGATTATGAGGGATATGCACTTCCGTCTGAGGTGATCTTTATAGACCAGGATAGTGCTGACACTGGAACGGGATAGAGTCTTTCCTAGAAGTCACAAAGGATAATGAGAGGATTGATATGTTTAGACTTACAGTCATTTTGAATGCAGCCAGATGCGACAATTTTGGGTTGACCATGGATCAGGTGTTTAAGAGGCAGTGTTAGGACACTCCATATAACATTATTGCAGAGCTAGGTGGTGAAGGCTTTACCACACATCAGTCCTGCACAGCATTGATGGCGGCAGGGTTACGTGTGCTGCTACTGTTTAAAACATTAGTGTTTAAAATGGATGTCTTCTGTCGTGGGCAAAATATGATAGAAGGAGCTGCATCCTCAGTGAAACCATCAGTGGGATCCACGTTTTCCTCAGGTGAGAATTTTATATGTATTTAAGTTTCTCAGGCAATAAGAGCAAAGGAAAGCATTGTGGTTCTGATACAGTGATGCTCATCAGCACACTGTGTCCCCATCTCTCTGTTCTTTCTCTGCAGAGGGAACACATGAGATTTGTGCTTTCGAGGCAAACAGCTTATTGCAGGTTTTGGTCTGATGCCCAGCCTGCAAATGAGAGTCTGACCAGGCCACTTGTACTGTGGTGACAGTATACAGCTGCTATCTAGGAGCATATCAAAAATCTTAGCAAGACAAATGAGAGACTGAACAGTTATAGGGATAGAAAAAGACAGATAAATTCATAATTAAAGCTGTCGAGTTGCAGTAAAAGGAACATTTAACTTGGAACGAAAGTGGGTGGGCGAACAAAGTGTCGTATTTGGAGGTGAAAGTTGGCACTTGAACAGCATTTTTAAAGTACTCCAAAGCCACCTCCACTGACATCTCAGCTCTATTGTATATTCTGTCAGAGGCTCTGGCTGTGCAGTGTATTGTGGCTGTGACTCATGCGCAGCCCCTGCTGCTTGCTGCCATATGAGATATTAGAGAGACAGACATGGCAGGAGTATTGTGTGAGACTGAGGTAAATACGTGCAGGTTGGTGTTTTTAGACCCAGCACACACATGTACATGGACATATATGCATAGAGGCATAAACATGTAAGCCAGCTGCTGTAGCCTGTGGCGATTCATTATATCGTCTCAGAAACAGTGGGGGTTTATTAAGATGTATAAGCTAAATGAGATATTAGCAGGAAGAATTTGTGAGAATTTGGCTGGAGCTGGGCCTGCAAAGATGTGATGATAAGATCATGTGATGTTAATACTTCATACGGATCTTCACAGAGGGTTGGAACTTGATGATCCTTGAGGTCCCTTTCAACCTGAGTATGGTTCTGTGAATACTTAACATCTGAAGAACACACACACACAAAAATAAAGCCTAAAATCTCAAATCCAATTCCCATGAATACTGGGGGAGTTCACTCACAAGATGAAGACCTGTGCCATTTTGGCCACGGCCAGTCTGTAGATAACAGTAGTTCAGGCTGAGCAAAGACAACATGCCAAGCACTGGCCACCACCAGAGCAGGAAGGAGAAGCAGGGTCTGTACACTGTAAGAGGATAGAAGAAAAAACAGCTGTTTCCAGCTATTAGAGCGTGTTCTTTCCATGTTTCTCCCCTGATGCAGTCGGAGTCCCTTGCTGAATATGTCTCTCAATCCTGCATCCATTTCTTCTTGGTAAAACTTGTGTTTTTCGGATGGATGTGAAGCTAATTTCTGGAAGGATGAGTTTCATTTTTAAAGTAACAGAAGCAGGCTTTGTGTGGTTACGCTTTCAAGTACATCCTTAACCATTTAAAAGTGCATTACCAGCAGTGTTATTTATGGTATCTTATTACCTGTTAAACTATAATGGCTTCCTATTAAGCATTAACAATTAGTTACTACCTTAAATCCCTCTTTCAAAAAAGAGTTAGAGGAATTGGAGCTTGGAGGGAGAGTAAGCAATGGAAGAAACTAAATTCAAGAAGAGCTATCAGGGCAGTATCATTAGAAATAAGGAATAAAGGGAGGAATAGAAAGCATCTATTCCTGTCTATTCTGTCTATTCCTGTGTAATCTGTTTGTTCTGTCTGGGCTGCTCAACAAGTTTTTACATTACACTGTGTACTTCAGAATTGTTTCTGAAGATGCCATTCTACAGTATCTTCCATAAAGCATCAGCATCTCATTAAAAGATAAAAGTCCAAGGTATTCAAATAGCAAGCAAACTCCCAGTATCAAACAACAAAACAGTGTTTGATCTCCTTTGAACTGCAGGGGGCAGCCAAGAATTTGGGTATTGCTACCTGGATTTGTCTTGTCAGGCTTTCCATCGCATTAATACTTATTTTTCATTGTAACACACAACCTGTATTTTCATCTGTGAAGATGTGAATCATGAGACAGGATCCATTGTACGATGTTCAGCCAGTCAGGAGTCCTTCCTGACAGTGCCCAGCATTAGAGATTTCAGAGAGATGCAAGAAATTGCCATCGTGGACAATTACAAACTATTCCCACCATATGGGGGAATGCCTTTCTATCTTCAGACAGTTATTTATTTATACTTGGAAATGTGAGAAATTATAGCCTTTCCAAGTAATTATAATAACAATAATCCTTTCTAATGAAATGTTCCAATGTTCTTATTTTCTGTACGAGTGGTTAATGCTTTTTGAGTCTATCAGTTGAGTTTCATAGATCAGCTGTGTGTTGCTCAGAAAATGTTTCCTCTCTTCAGCTGCGCTTTCACCTTTGCAAATGCATTTTTGTCCTCTGCTGTAAGAGAGAATAATTGGGAGTGCCCAAATTGCCAGTTATTTTGTAAACAATGATTGTCTCTCTTGTGCATCTGGTCACGAAAGACACTCATATTTTTTAGCCTTCCTATTGCTCTAATGACTTTAATCACCTTCTCTGGAACCGTCCTTATTTATCTACTCAGACATACAATCTGATTTTTGGGTGGTCCAGTATGGACTCAGTAATCTCTATGGGTCTCTTCCAAATTGGGTTGTTCTGTGATTCTATGTGTTATCCTTTAACATGTAGGAAGACAGGAATTCAGGATGGCTTCGATAGAGAAAGCAGAGCATTTCTTAAAATAAGTTTTGTAATATTTTCCATCCTGTTGTCTGTAGGCCTTGCAGTTTATTGTTTTCAGGAAGGATGGAGGTTCCTGGATTAATCAGCCTTATCATCACCTGATTTGATGAATGTGTTGGAGAAACCATTTTATCTTTAAGTAATAATCTTGGAAGATTGCTGGCCACAAAGAGGGGTTGTGAAGGAAACCAGAGTCTCTCAGGTGGGAATGCATGCCCGTAAGAAATGATGTCACTTTTTATATTTAGATCTTTTAGATTTCAGCATTATGTCTGACTTGAAGACGGTTCTCACCTAATTAGTCCAGAAAGGATGAAATGGAAAAGAGAGAGTTGAGTGGATGAGGATGTCATGCTGGCAGCTTGTGGGCAGCACAGGAGCAGTGAATAAGATAGAGGGTCCCCATAAGAAGCTGGGACCTAAGATCCCTCCCTGCTTTCATGGAAGTGAAAAACTGCCTTAATTTCAAGAATTTTCTGTATATACATATATATATATATTATTTTTTCATGGAGATACAAAGAATGGATTAGGCTGAAAAATTAGTTGGGTCCTTTGACAATATGTCTGAGATGTCTTTGCCATTTTCAAGGAGCAGATTGGAGACATAAGATGCAGAAGCAAAGCTTGTGTTCACTTTTCTCTCTCTCTCTCTTTAAAATCATACCCAGGTTCTTTTTGTGCAAATGTACTACTCAGGATCAAAGCCTCTGCTCCAAGTGGAGGAAGTCCCTGGAGAGCAAGGCCTGAAAGCCAAGCCTCTAATACTGCTGCTGCTGGCCATACACCAGGTACTGCTTGGGAAATCTAGTCATGCATGACCCAGCACCTGGAGATAGAGAGAAACTGGGAGCAGTGTACTCAGCATCCCTGCATAACTTCTGATCTTTGTTCTCTTTGCTAGCTCATGTCCTTCTTTTGGTCGTGGTCCATCAGGAGTTTATTCCCAGCAGTGTCAGATATCTGAAAGACTCTTCTGTAATGCAGCATCCACTGATTCCTTAGGCTTCTCAGAAGTGTAGTTTCTGTCATATGGACTGGGGTTTATCAGAAAGTGGATAATGGATAGGCTCACTACAGGTCTCTGCTTATTTTGGTGTATTTTTCCTCATTTCTGGCATTTCCATCTCCTTACTGAGTGGCTCTAAGTTAACGGCTGTTGGGGAAGGATCAATAGAAAGATGCTCTCTGCAACATCTGAGATTATTTCCCCTGCAGGTATGACAGGAACAGCCTTGCAAGCAGGATACTTCTTTGCCTTGTGGTGCTTTCCTGCCTCTCTTGTGAGGTGCTGGGTTTGCATGCTGTCATGGTTTAATAATTTTGTATTTTTTGCTATCAGTATTCCACATCATAACATCATATAAAGCATGAATAATTTTACTGAATCTGCAACTTACAGAAGAAGACTACATCTCCCAGGGAACAACACGATGGGTCACGGGACCTGGACTCTATATTAACTCTGTCGCAGAACAGACTGACGTCTTTCGAGTTCTGGCGTTCAGGGGAGTGTGTGGGAGCCTTCAGCCGTTCGCCTAGATTTACAGTAGGCCTCTCGGTTACGGGACTCATTCTCTCTCCTATTTTGCTTGATTCGTTAGCTCAATTTTCAATTATATTTTATTATATTGTGTTATCCTGTATTTCGATATAGTATTTAGTAAATAAGTGTGCCTCCTTAGATCGTTGCCGCTGTTTTCTTTTCCTAATTAACTTTTTCCTTTCGGCCTAGGGCCCCTCCGGGGCCCACGGCCCCCTGTCACCGGCGCAGGTGGATTTTTAGTTCAAACCGTGACAGATTTTGGTGGAGAATGCGGGCAAATTGAGTTGCTGTTTTTTCTGTGTTTTCTTCTGTTGCTCTTTTAGCTTTTAACAGAGCTACGAGTTTTTTTCCCTGTTAAGGAGCTATCTCGTGTTTGCGATTCTGCACCTGCGAGCTTGACCTTGAAAGTCCAGGCGGACTGCCAATACTCCGGTATATTTTATAAACACTGCTGAGCTTTGTTTTCTTTTACTTTTTTCTCTCTATTAGAGGAAAAAAAAAAAAAAAAATGTTTTCTCTACTAAATTTGTTTTACCAGGGACTGTGTGCCATTGGTTCCTTTTTTGAGACGCTCCGAACATATTGGGCCATGTTTAAGCTAGCCACTTTTTCTTATGGAGCTATACAATTGTATAATGGATTGAAAGCATGGTTAGCAATGCTCACTTCGTATCTGTATACAGCTCCAGAGGGAGCAACTAATGCAACTAATTATACAGAAATGGTGATTTTTAAGCGTGCTCCTCTTTCTTTCTATGAATCCTTTATGCAGTTTTTGAATGATCAGTGGGCCACACTCTTAATCTCCCTGATCTTACTGTTGATTATTGTAATAATCTCACTCAGTATCTGGATTTATAACATCCGGAGGAAGTCTTCCCTAGAACCAGAGAATACTGAGTGGCAGGGAATTGAAGAGATTCTCAAAGGACAGACATCTTCAGTGTCATGGAGCTTCACTCCTGAACACTTGAAGAATCCTGAGAGTTTGATTGCATATTTGAGGCAGGAATGTTGTGGCTCAGGCAGATCTCAGGAGGCACAAATGATTTTGGGCCTAGCTAATGCTTATCGGGCCTTAGTCAATACCATTCCTGAGAGGGAAGTTTTTGAAGTTGAGAGAGAGAGTCTCAGGGCCGAGAAGGAGAGTCTTAGAGCTGAGGCAGAAAAACTTTGGACTGAGAAGGTAGAGAGAGAAAAAGCTTTTGAAGCTGAGAGAAAAGATCTCCTGTACCAACGAGACTCAATCTGGTACGAGAAAGAGAGTCTTAGAGCTGACGCAGAAAAACTTTGGGATGAGAAGGTAGAGAGAGAAAAAGTTTTTGAAGCTGAGAGAAAAGATCTCCTGTACCAACGAGACTCAATCTGGTACGAGAAAGAGAATCTTAGAGCTGACGCAGAAAAACTTTGGGATGAGAAAAGCTCCCTGCAATCCCAACTCAACACTCTCCAGTCCGAGCACAGCGCCCTCCGGTCCGAGCACAACACTCTCCAGTCCGAGCACGGCGCCCTCCAGTCCGAGCACGACACTCTCCAGTCCGAGCACGGCGCCCTCCAGTCCGAGCATGACACTCTCCAGACTGAGCGCGATGCCCTCCGGTCCGAGCACGACACTCTCCAGTCCGAGCACAGCGCCCTCCGGTCCGAGCACGACACTCTCCAGTCCGAGCACAGCGCCCTCCGGTCCGAGTACAACACTCTCCAGACTGAGCGCGATGCCCTCCGGACCGAGCACAATGCCCTCCAGACCGAGCACAACACTCTCCAGTCCAAGTATGACGCCGTCCAGTCTGAGTGCGGCACCCTCCAGGCCAAGCATGATGCCTTCCAATCCAACTGCGACACCCTCCAGTCCGAGCACAACACTCTTCAGTCTGTGCATAATGCCCTCCTGTCCGAGCATAACGCTCTTCAGACTGAGCACAATGCCCTCCGGACCGAGCACAACACTCTTCAGTCCGAGCATAATGCCCTCCAGTCCGAGCATAACGCTCTTCAGACCGAGCACAATGCCCTCCAGACCAAGCTCAACACTCTTCAGACTGAGCACACTGCCCTCCAGGCTGAGCATAACGTCCTCCGGCTCGGGTACAACACTCTCCAGTCCAACTACAACAGCCTCCAGACTGAGCTTGGTGCTGTCCAGTTTGAGCGGAACACTCTCCGAGACCAGCTATGTGCCCTCCAGGGTGAGTTGAATGTATTTAACCAACTACCAGGGGCACATGTAGTCCAATTTGGCCAGCCATTGGGGGCATATGTAGTCCAATCTGACCAGCCACCGGGGGCACAGGTAGTCCAATTGGACCAACCATCTGGGACACCAGATACAATGTTGGTTGCCCCTGTAAGAGGGCGAAAGACAAAACAAGTTTCAACTCAGTTAGAGAAAATGCAGAAGGAGTTAGAAGAGCGGAGGGAGTTAGGAGAGCAGGACTCAGGAGACTCAGGGGAGCAGGGGGAGTCAGAAGACCAGAAGAAGTTGGAGGAGCAGAGGATGTTAGAGGGGTATAAGAAGATGATAGAGGAGCAGAAGATGATAGAGGAGCAGAAGAAGTTAGAGGAGCAGAGAAAGTTAGGAGAGAGGAAAAAGAAGGAGGGTTACCTGGAGGAAATAACACAAGCATCAGGGTCAGGGTCAGAGTCAGAAGAGGAGCCAAAAGCTCCTTTTTCTTTACGAGAATTTCTCAAGTCCAAACTCGTAGATGGGGCAGCCTCATCAACACAGTTGCCACCATCAACACCTGGGACTCTTGATAGAGCAAAAGGTGAGCAAAGTATTACGACCATTATTGATCGATCTTTTAAACTGAGTGAAATTCGAGATCTAAGAAAGGATTACACACGTCAGCCAAAAGAAAATATGGTCACTTGGTTACTTCGCTGCTGGGACAATGGTGCCAACAGTGCATGGCTCGATGGCAGTGAAGCTCGCCAACTGGGTAGCATTTCCAGGGACCCACGTGTGGACAGAGGTATTGGCACATGCCAAAATCGGTCCTACACCCTCTGGAAGCGGATGTTGATAGCAGTAAGAGATAGATTCCCCTTTAAAAGGGACTTGGAGCCTGAGAGAAAGAAATGGACTGATATTGAGAAAGGTATCCAGTTTTTGAGAGAAAATGCTCTGGTGGAAATGCTATACAGCCGCGAGTTCAATCGTAATGATCCAGACCAATTACATGATCCCGAAGCAGTCCGCGTTCCACGACAAATGTGGCGTGACTTTACAAAAGCAGCTCCAGAAAAGCATGCCAGTGCACTTGCATTAGTATATGGCAAAGGGGACAGGAAACCCTTTGTGAATGAACTAATTGGCAGACTTCAGGAACTTGAATTATTTATAAGCGCCACAGAAGTTAATCTGTATACTTCAGCCATTGTCAAAATTGTGGAAAGGTTAAACGAAGTGGAGGGAACACAAAATGATATTATTGACAAATTGGCTAATGTGCCTGATGTAGATGAATCCACGGTGGTACAAGATGATGGAAACCAGGATTTCCACAATCGCCTATTGAGGAAGCTAAACAACATGAGTTCCTCTCGACCTGTATCATCGAAAATCTCAACCATTAAAAAGAGACGTCCTCGTATTCAAGCAAATGACGATGATAAGTCACCTCGAATCAACAATGAGACTACACGTCTTGCCTTGTTGCTTTTCCTCTGTAGTCATGGGGAGGACATGAAGAAGTGGTGTAATTCATCCACTTCTGCACTTCAGGCACGAGTGAAAGAATTACAAGGTGAAACAACTACCAAGGTGAACTCTTCCAAGAAGGGGAGAGTTCCAGTTGCTGCAAGTCAACGAGGTAAACAATAGAGGGGCCCTGCCCCCAGCCAGGGGGGGGAAAGGGACAACAGAGTATACTGGACTGTGTGGATTAAGTGGCCTGGCACATCTCAACCACAGAAATATAAAGCCTTGGTGGACACTGGTGCACAATGCACCCTAATGCCCTCAAGTCACCAAGGGACACAACCAATATATATCCATGGAGTGACTGGGGGTTCCCAAGAATTGACTATGTTGGAGGCCGAAATAAGCCTCACTGGTAAAAACTGGCGAAGGCACCCTATTGTGACTGGTCCAGAGGCTCCATGTATACTGGGAATCGATTACCTTAGGATGGGATATTTCAAGGATCCCAAGGGGTATCGATGGGCCTTTGGGATAGCTGCTGTAAACACAAATGGTGTTAAGCAGCTGTCAACTTTACCTGGTCTGTCAGATGATCCTTCTGCTGTGGGGTTGCTCCAGGTAAAAGACCAAGAGGTACCAATTGCCACCAAAGTGGTTCACAGACGGCAGTACCGCACCAATAGGGACTCATTGCTCCCCATTCAAAAGCTAATTCGCCAATTAGAAAATCAGGGAGTGATTAGCAAAACGCACTCGCCTTTTAACAGCCCCATATGGCCAGTGCGTAAAACCAGTGGGGAATGGAGGCTGACGGTAGATTACCGTGGCCTGAATGAAGTCACACCTCCATTAAGTGCTGCTGTACCAGACATGCTAGAACTCCAGTATGAACTGGAGTCAAAAGAAGCTAGGTGGTATGCCACCATTGATATTGCTAATGCCTTCTTTTCCATCCCATTGGCTGCAAAATGTAGGCCACAGTTTGCTTTTACCTGGAGAGGTATTCAGTATACCTGGAACCGTTTACCTCAGGGGTGGAAGCACAGCCCAACAATTTGCCATGGATTGATCCAAGCTGTTTTGGAACAGGGTAATGCTCCTGAGCACTTGCAGTATATTGATGACATTGTGGTGTGGGGCCATACAGCAGCAGAGGTTTCCAAGAAAGGGAAACAGATAATCCAAATTCTTTTGCAAGCTGGTTTTGCCATTAAGCGCAGCAAGGTGAAGGGGCCTGCCCAGGAAATCCAGTTCTTAGGCATAAAATGGCAAGATGGACGTCGTCACATCCCAGCAGATGTGATTGACAAAATCACTGCTATGTCTCCGCCCACAAATAAAACAGAGACCCAATCTTTTCTGGGAGTAGTGGGCTTTTGGAGAATGCATGTCCCAAACTACAGCCACATAGTGAGCCCCCTCTATCAGGTAACACGGAAGAAGAATAATTTCTCATGGGGTCCTGAGCAGCAGCAGGCTTTTGAGCAGATAAAACAAGAAATAGCCCGTGCCGTGGCCTTGGGGCCAGTACGGACGGGACAGGATGTGAAGAACATCCTCTACACTGCTGCTGGAGAGAAAGGTCCCACCTGGAGTTTGTGGCAAAGAGCCTCAGGAGAGACCCGAGGCCGACCCCTAGGATTTTGGAGTCGAGCATATAAAGGGTCTGAGGAGCGCTACACTCCGACTGAGAAGGAGATCTTAGCCGTGTATGAGGGGGTTCGGGCTGCTTCTGAAGTAGTTGGGACAGAGGTTCAGCTTCTTCTAGCACCTCGCTTGCCAGTAATAAACTGGATGTTTAAAGGACAGGTTCCCTCCACCCATCATGCTACTGATGCCACTTGGAGTAAGTGGATTTCATTAATTACTCAACGAGCTCGAATGGGAAAACTCAGCCGTCCTGGAATTCTAGAAGTGATCATGGACTGGCCTGAGAGTAAAAAAATTGAAATACCACCTACAGAAGAGGTATCACGTGCTAAAGAGGCACCACCATACAATGAGCTACCAGAAAACGAAAAGAAATTTGCCCTATTCACAGACGGATCATGTCGTATTGTAGGGAAGCATCGCAGATGGAAAGCTGCTGTATGGAGCCCCACACGACAAGTTGCAGAGGCCACTGAAGGTAAAGGAGAATCAAGTCAATTTGCAGAGGTAAAGGCTGTTCAGCTGGCTTTAGATGTGGCTGAACGGGAGAGGTGGCCAATGCTTCATCTTTATACTGATTCATGGATGGTGGCAAATGCCTTATGGGGGTGGTTGCAACAGTGGGAGGATGATAATTGGCAACGAAAGGGTAAACCTGTTTGGGCTGCTGAACTGTGGAAAGACATTGCTGCCCGAATAAGGAACATTGTTGTAAAGGTGCGCCATGTAGATGCTCATGTGCCTAAAAGTAAGGCTACAGAAGAACATAAAAATAACCATCAGGTTGATCGAGCTGCCAAAATTGAGGTGGCTCAAATAGACTTGGACTGGCAGAACAAGGGTGAATTATTCCTAGCTCGGTGGGCCCATGAGACTTCAGGTCATCAAGGAAGGGATGCAACATATAAGTGGGCCAGAGACCGAGGGGTGGACTTAACTATGGACGCTATTGCTCAAGTTATTCATGATTGTGAAACATGCGCCATAATTAAACAAGCCAAGAGGATGAAACCTCTTTGGGGGGAAGGGCGATGGCAAAAGTATAAATATGGAGAGGCATGGCAGGTTGATTATATCACCTTGCCACGATCTCGCAATGGTAAGCGGTATGTACTCACCATGGTGGAGGCAACCACTGGGTGGCTCGAAACATACGCAGTACCCCATGCTACCGCCCGAAACACCATATTAGGGTTGGAAAAGCAAATCCTGTGGCGGCATGGCACTCCAGAAAGAATTGAATCAGATAATGGGACCCATTTTAAAAATTCCCTTGTAACCACTTGGGCTAAAAATCATGGCATTGAGTGGATTTACCATATTCCCTATCATGCACCAGCTTCTGGTAAGATTGAACGATTCAATGGGTTGTTGAAAACTATGTTGAAAGCAATGGGTGGTGGAACGTATAAAAACTGGGAGAACCATTTAGCAGAAGCCACCTGGTTGGTCAACACTCGAGGATCTAGTAATCGTAATGGTCCTAACCAATCCAGCTCCCTACGTACCGTGGAGGGAGATAAGGTTCCTGTAGTACACATAAAGAGTGTGTTGGGAAAAACAGTTTGGGTCCTTCCAGCATCTGGAAAGGGCAAACCTCTCCGGGGTACTGTCTTTGCCCAGGGACCTGGGTGCACATGGTGGGTGATGGACAAAAATGGGAATGTTCAATGTGTACCACAAGGGAATTTGATGTTGGGGGAGTGCAGCCAATGATTTTCCTGTAAATATATAGGTAGAGTCTCAGAAAATATTTCAATTAGGTACAGAATAGTTCAATTAGGTATAGGACTTAAGATAGAGTGGATTAATGTTAAGGAAACACTTTTTCTCTATATACCTTAATTAGGCATTCTGTAAGCAAGTTTTCCATCTGGACTCTATATCCTGCACTGGCCATGCATGTGTAGAGCACACATGGAAAGAAGTATAAGTCAAAAGGAAATCTGCTGTGGTGGCTGGGAAAGGATGAGTGCACCTTGATGTGGGGGACGCCCTACTAGCACTGCCTTTCCCCTCTACCGCTGACATGTTTTCCTTTTTCTGGCAGTTTTGCCATTTTCTCAAAATTAATAAATAGTAGGTTAGGTTATAGAGTTTTGTTCTCAACTTAGGGATTTGTATGGAATAAATATAAATTGTTGAGAAAAATAAGGTTGCTGATTATTCACAATTATACATATGAGTGTGTATGTATGTATAAACATAATGTAATGATGTAGAATAAGGGGTGGAATGTCATGGTTTAATAATTTTGTATTTTTTGCTATCAGTATTCCACATCATAACATCATATAAAGCATGAATAATTTTACTGAATCTGCAACTTACAGAAGAAGACTACATCTCCCAGGGAACAACACGATAGGTCACGGGACCTGGACTCTATATTAACTCTGTCGCAGAACAGACTGACGTCTTTCGAGTTCTGGCGTTCAGGGCAGTGTGTGGGAGCCTTCAGCCATTCGCCTAGATTTACAGTAGGCCTCTCGGTTACGGGACTCATTCTCTCTCCTATTTTGCTTGATTCGTTAGCTCAATTTTCAATTATATTTTATTATATTGTGTTATCCTGTATTTCGATATAGTATTTAGTAAATAAGTGTGCCTCCTTAGATCGTTGCCGCTGTTTTCTTTTCCTAATTAACTTTTTCCTTTCGGCCTAGGGCCCCTCCGGGGCCCACGGCCCCCTGTCACGGGCGCAGGTGGATTTTTAGTTCAAACCGTGACACATGCTAAGAAAGCCACAGTTAGCACAGCTTAAACAAGATGACTCTCAAGAAGCAGTGTCCTTGATCCCTCATTAAAAATGTCCTTGACACGTTGTGCCATCAGAAGGAAGGTTTGCGATGCTGATCACCGGCAGCGTTTCTTCTCCTATGGATGTTATACAGCCTCAGAACATTTTGTTTAATTCATGGGAGAAGGAAGCTCTTTGGGTTTTGCTTCTCTTTACTTTTCTTTTTCTTTTTTTAATGCTTCCCTGAAGGCTGCATGAGAGCTATGGGGGTAGGAACGCAATTGCGGGAAGGTAACCTTTCCCATCCCTCAGCCTCTCAAGAGATGCATGCAACAGCAAGATACATGTAAATCCATCAGAGCTGATAGTGTGGTTTAATGCTAACAGATGTAAAGCATTAAAGGAAATAAACAGCCTGGCCCTGAATGGGATCCAGAGGTATAAAGCTGCAGCCTTGTGCTCACTCCCCGTGTTATTCCAGGTAGTTATTAGTCGTTTAGCTTAACTAAGAAAATGTCAGCCTTACTGCTGCTTTCTGTCATGTCTGTACGCTGCTAACAGTAATGCAGGTTGATTTTGGTTTGTTGTTCTTTTATTAGTTTAAACAGCAGATTATGTTCGTTTTTCAGCAAAGAGGACTTCATTCTAAGACTTAGATGCTGAAAGAGTAACTGTTACCTCAGCAGACAGGTAAACAGGCCAAATTTCCTTCTATTTCCCAAGAGTGCTGGAGGCAGAGGTAGACAGAGAAGTCTGTGCATTCTCCAGTTAAGATCTTCTCTTCCACACCAGTAAAATATCTTTGGAAATATATGAGGGAGCCTTGGAACTTCAGGAATAACAAAACCCAGATCCCTGCTATGTTTCCCTCAACAGATTTTATCTTCTTGGTGTTTGGGCTTGGCTATTTATCTGATCCTTTACATCCGAATGACATTCCTATGCAGTGTGTAGCCTTGCTGTTCTTTCCTCTCTGTTAGATGTGTGGTTGATGTAACTGGGCAGAATTTTCAATTAATCGACAGCCTTTATTCCACCTTTTCTTACAGTAGTGGCATGATGTGCCTGCAGAATTTCCCTACTTCCTTCCACCTTACGTTGCTAGAAATCACTTGGCTCAGAAAATAAAAGCATGGAGCCATTTACCCTTGTTTAGTCCCCTACTGATGGGTCAGAAGTGGAGATTAATAGGGTAGGAAGTGTGTTTCTACTCTGCAGTTAGTAAAGGAAATTCACTGGAACTAAATTAATCATGAAACGGACACAAAGAGGAGAATAGATTAGCAGGGAATTAACTCATTAATTAGATTCATGCCGAAGTTCAGAAGAGGCTTTCCTTCAAGATAACAGCCGAGTTCAAAGATCAGCAAGGGCTGATCATGAGAGGCAGGCACACCGTTTTCCTTCTGAACTCTGTCAGGCTTTACCTTAGCCCAACATCTGGCTGGTTATTATAGGATATCAGACATATGGCTGGCAGGAATTCAGCAGCTGGCAAAGCCTAACCACTTAGTGCCCAGCGATGGAGGCTATTATCAGCCCTTTCAGCTCCCTGGGCTCTGGATCCTGGTGTTGGCGTGAATGCAGGAGCTCTCTCTGTTGTGCCACTTGGCTATTTTTAGAGCTCCATCACAAGTCCTTGTGTGAGCAGCAACAGCTTGTTGGAGAATGGGTTTATTTCCAGCGTTAGGGTGAGCAGAAACCAATACAAGCTTAAGATAGGTAAAGTGCTAAAGCACTTCATTGTGGTAGGGTAGAATAGGTAAATCATTGCATGTTTCTAAGGAGATGGGGTTTGGTTGCCGTCTTCTTACTGTTCTAATGGGACACTTCTCTACAGGGAAACTTATGAGAGAAGCAAAGAACTGTCTCTGCAGTTACTTCTGTGCTGCACAAAGCCCCTGCCAGCTCCCTTCAGGCTCTGTATGACCCCTTGCTGCTCACATGCCAGAAGGCCCCATTACTGAGTAGTGCATTGTAATAAATGCCACACTGTTGCACGATGGAGCTGGTGAGAAGCATGGAGAGACTGATTTCTAACATACTCTTAATGAACTAACAAACCAGTGCTAAACACCGAGAGCAGATCCATGTGAGAAGGGCCCCCTGCCTTCTGACTTAAGCTTTCCCTCCCTTTGCTTTTGCTGCCTCACAGCATGGATGCAATCAAACCATATTCAGGAACATCTGAGCTGTGTATTTGCCACTTAGGACTTTCTGGGTAGTGAAGTTTCCACATTGTTTATTTAGAGTTAAGTGTTCTGCTGGGTCTCTTATCACTTTCAGTAAATAACAACTGTCCTCTAAATTCTTCAGGCTGATTACTGAGACTGACAATCTGTGTGTTTTGAGTTGCTGAGCTGTATTAATCTCTAATATACCCTGGTCTGTGGATGGAAAGGGTAATGTATTGAGGATGTCACAAGAGGTATAAGCCAAAGGACTTGGTCTTCTTGGGAATGTGAAGTGCTTTGGTTGTGACATGAATAAATCTCCCAGCAGTAGCAGTGCTATTTCTGTTGGGAATAAAGATGTAAGAGGAGTCTGTCTTTTAATCCAACTTGTTAGAGATTTTATAGCACCAGAGCTAATTCATTTCTAGAAAAGAGATTGCAGACGTTATTTTTACCTGCCTGTAGTTTGCCCTGATATAGTTTATTCCACTTGCTTAATGGTGGAGTTGATAAGAATCCCAACCCCAAAAGAAAAATCGTACTGCAATTATAAGTTAAATAAGGTATCATACTGGGGAGTGGAGATGAGGGTGGAAGAGAAGGCATAGTTTATGGCTGTAATCTGTTCTTTGTATTGTAGAGTCTAACCTTCCTATCAGTATGAGACCTGGAAACGTGTCTATTGAAACCCTACTGAATGACACCTACCTGCAGCCTTTGCTAAAATGCAGGTAGGAAAGTGAAAGGAGATATCAGGTCCATGGACTATATAAAATGCAATCCAGAATTTATGCTGAGATAATTCAGTCCTCTGTAATCCATACCAGACTGATGAAATATTGACTTGTACTGTGAATGTGACCCAAGGCAACTGAAGACTTTACTGTGCTTTGGATCAGAACAGTTAAGAATGCAGAGTGCACATTCAGTCAACAAAACATTCCATCTTTGTGCTTTTAATACAGCAAAATGCTTTCCTGCTTCCTTTGTTTCCTTCCTTCAGTCACAACAAAGGAGTGTTATAAGTGGCCCCAGAGAAACAAAGCCTGGAATAGAAAAGGGATTTAGAGAGAAGAGATCAGATGAAATTGGTAAGAGAAAGAATTCCCAATACGATGTTCCCAGCTCAGCCTTCTGAAGGGAAGCCCTGTGCTCCTGATCTGTTATGATTCACTTGGCAGCTCTGCCCAGATGGCCTCTCCCCTTCATCTATACCTCTATAAACTAAGACCCAGCGATAACAGCCCTGCCAAACCTGGTTGCTGCTGATAAAATGTACACAGCTTTCAGTAATCTATTTGTTCCTAACGGCTCATCAATGAAAGCTCATTCTAATTCTGTTCATTTTGATCTTCTCTGGAGTTTCTGTGAGGAGGAGTGAGGTTGCAAGGAGTGACCTGTAATCCTCCTAGGTTTAACAGTACCATAGGCAAGTTTTATTCAAGCTTTCATTTTATACTGCCTGATTCCATTGGTGCATATTGATACAGGATTATACTTTCTCATCTTTTTGTTTTCTGACCTTACAGTGATTTGGTTTTAAATACTGCTGTGTCCAATAGCGATTGATTTTCCAGTCTTGGGTATCTTACCAACACATCTCATTCCCAATCAAAGTTGTCCTGTGCTGTTCTAGCAGAAGTGTCCTCTAAATGTCCTGTTACTCCTTTGCCTTTTCTCTGCCAGTTAATGTTGGAATTATTGTTCCTACATATTAGTTGTGGTTGCATAAAATTAATGAAGCTAATGGCTGGCGGTGACCTCCACCAGCCATCTTTTTTCTTCAACTTAGCTGCATCATTTCTGATAGGTTAGTCTAAGTTTTCTGTAGAGATCTCTAATATTGGGATTACCAGACTCTGTAAGTAATCTGTTCCAGCTCATACAACTCTCATGTTTAGAACTGTCTGTCTGTCTTAAGTCCTATCTTGCCATAGGAAGTCCTTGCCATATATATTCTTTGTCTTACCTAGACTAGCCATAGGAAGAAGCTTATTTGCTTTTCAGTGATGTCCTCTGGACCTTTTTCAGTTGTGCCAAGTCTCCCTGTGAATTGCTTCCTGAGTCTGGAAACAGAATTCTAACAGAGAGATTAACAGTGCAGAGAGAACAGATTAATTTGTGTGTCCTGCCTGCGTACAGGTTTTTTTTAATACCCAGCCAGAATTGTATCTGCACTTTGGTACATGAGTGGCTGGCTCACATGCAGCTTGCAGTCTTCAGCAGTGCAGAATGTTGTCGTTTTCCAGTAGAAATGCTACCTTGTCATTGCTCCTCGTTCATGTGTCTGTAGCATTGATTATTCCTGCCTGACTGTAGTAGCTTGTAGTTGACCCTATTGAATTGCAGTTGTTTACTTCAGGCTGCTTTTCCAGTTTGTCAAAATGATTTTGAATTCCAATGCAAACTTGTCTTACATTGGTTTCATCCACAAATCAAATTAACATACTTTCTATTTCATCTAAATCTTTAATAAAAATATTGGATTGTACCAATTCTGTGACCAGGTCCTGCAGAAGATCATTTAGAACAGCTATGCATTTTGACAGCGAGACTGAGAGCTACTTTCAGAGTACTTTTTCTAAGCAATTTTTATAAGAGCTGCTCTGAAAGTAAAGCCTCCTATTTTATTATGTTGGTTGAGGATGTCAGAGGCAGATGTTGGTGGTATGGCAGTAGAGTTTGAACCTTCCCACCAGGATCCCCTTCTGTTTTGTTGCTGTGTGATAAGTGGCAGCAGAGGCAAAATAGCGTCTGTCATGGAAGTGCACATGAAGCAAAGGAATGGAACTGAATTTCTCTGTGCAGAAAAAATGGCATCCATTGACGTTTGCTGGACATGTACAGTGACCAATCAGTGGATGTGAGTACAGTGAGGCAGTGAATGGTACATTTCAGCACTGGTGACAGTGATGTGAAAGACAAGCTGTGTTCCAGATGGCCATGCAGATTTTTTAAGTGCGACCTGCAGGCTCTTGTTCACTGCTGGTGAAAATGCATAGCTAATGCTAGCATCTGAGTTGAGAAATAGTGTTTAGTAGCTGAGAATTTACTCTATCAAGCAGTGTTATTGTGCTCTTTGTATCTACTGTGATGTCCGTGGAAATAAATAGGAGGCATTATTTTTGGAGCAACCTACAGATGTTCATCCTTCTATAGCTCATCTAAACCATGCTGCTTATCTGGCCTGAGAATTTAGTAAAGTTTTGGAAACTCTCTTGGCATCTCGTCCACTCTGTGTTGCTCTGACACCTTCTCACAGGGGTAAATTAGAATCATTAATAGTAATTTGTTCCTGACAAAGGTGTGTTGAATGATACCTATCTCTTCTAAGTTGTTCTAAACTGTTTCTTTCTTCTGAGGACCTGGAGTTAAGCTGACAGGTCTATCATTTTTCATCATCTCCCCCCCTTTTTTTTTTCCTCTCTTCAAAAGAAGTCTGTACATTGTATCAGTTATCTGGTTCATCACCAGGCTTTCCTAAGTTCTAAAAACATAATCGTTAACAGCTTTGAGATTGATTGAGTCAGTCCCTTAGAAATGCAGTAGGAATATAGCAGATTCAGCTCATTCGGAGAGATCTAAGCTATGTATCTTCTCTACCCTATTACTTTTGTATTCTAGGCCTTTTTTTTTTTTTTTACTTCTTTGTTAGTTCTTAACAACCTTAATTCATCACAGTTGACCTTTTTATGAAAACTGATGCAAAATCTCTCCTCACAACCTTATCAATAGGATTTGCTTCTCTGATGAGGAGCAAACTAGGACTTATTATGCAGCTTTTTGCTACTAATAAATTGAAAGAATTGCATCCTTTTCTGTGTGATATTTTTGCCAGACTCGTCTCACTTTGTGCCTTCATTTCTCCACCTTTATTCCTAGTTGTTCTTTCTGTACATTTGTACTCATTCATATTAATCTATTTAAATCTTTTTCTGCGTATTGATGACTGCGTTTACAGTCATCAAAGAGCTTGTGATATGATCGGGTTGGTCTCCTAACCCTTTGGATATATTTATTTGTAGTAACAGAATTAGTGTTTATATTCTTTATATATATATATTGACAGTTCTTAAGTCTCTTAGAAGAAAATTCTTAAGGATTCTTATTCATAAACCCACCCACCCCAATCTCCATTGAGTTGTGTGGAAGATTTTCATAAGGCCTTGCCCACTTGAACTTATGTTTTTGCATAAGTTTTGATGGAGCTCTTCCGTGGCATCACTTTTACTGGGGCCAAAATGGTTCTGAAATGTGTGTTGTCTTTCTCTTCTGACATTGCTTACAAGGAAAATACAAACTTGTTCTTTAATGCTAGCAAACTGCATGTCCTGTGCTGGGTTGACAGGGTCTTTAGAAGTAAGAAAAGCTGTTCGCTACCAGGGTTCACTGCTTCTAAAGGAAACAGAGTTCCTGCTAAGAGTCAGCTTTACGTGGAAATCATGCTTGTAGTCAAGCACATTACGACCACATTATTCTATCAAAATGTAGCTCAAACAAAAATTACGAATTTCATCACAGTTACGAAATGACAAGCAAAATCTTTTCTCATTTTTATCTAAAGACCTTGGCTTTATCTCTCAGCCTGCAAGTTCTGTTTCCCAAAGCATCATTTTCCTTTGAAGGTATTGACAGTAGATTTTGATCGAATGAAGGTATTAAAAGTAGATTGGAGATAAATTCCAGGTTGAAGCCTTCATTCATCCCATCCCTACTGAAGCTGCTGACCTGAGCCCACCAGACACCTCAGGCACCAGCCTGGACTCAATGTCTCTGCAGTGCAGCCCAGCCCAAGCACAGCCCGAGTGCCCCGACAGCAGCACCACCATGCAGGCTCAGGTCAGCATCACCGAGGAGAAGCTGAGCATCTCGCAGGGGGGCACAGAATCAGGACACGAGTCCCAGGCTCCGGGCAACAGCACAGGCTCTGAGCAGCTCTCATGATTACAAGAGAGGATGAGTCCCATCTTTCCTCCAGACCTCACACCCCCTCCTTTCTCCTATTGAATAAAGGCACACTCGTGCTCAATCAACGCCTTGACTGAATTCCGAGTTTTCATTCGCAGAGATTGGGATGAGTGCAAGAAACATCAAGGCAGCTCAGCTTACAACACTCTGGCTGTGGGGTTTGTGCGGCCGAGCTCTGGGTGTGTTCCCATTTTGCCTGACTTTGGGATGCCTGCAGCGAGAGCTCTGCTGCCGTTGTGTATGGCAGCAAATAGTCTCTAGCATCCTGGATGCTGCTCATGAAAACCCCAAGCTTCCCGGCTGTAGCTCTGTGATGCTTTTCAGGGACTTTTGATGCTCTTTGTTGCCGTGGCTGCTCCCTAACACCTCTGTCCTCCCGCCGTGTCCATTCCTGGCTCTCACCTGTGAGCTGTCCCTGCAGATCATCTCCAGCCCTGCCATCATCGTGATGCGGCAGGACGAGCTCGCCCTGACCAACATCAGGCAGTGCTGCCTGCCTCTCTCACTCTCTAGACTAAGTGTAACTACGCTGTCATGGAGACAAATGCTTTCTGTCACATCCTCCATCCCCGCAGACATTTACCGGTAGGTGGCTCTTGCAGAAGAAGATTCAAGCAGCAGAACCTTTTGCTCAGCTACAGCACACAAATGCTACAAAAGCAGGAACAACCCGCAAGCTCTGGGTCTGTTTGTCTTGCACAGGCATGCACTAACTGCGTTTGATGGTACCCCCCATCCTTGATTTCCTTCCCTGCTCCTTGTCTGATGGCGCTGCTGAGCCAGGAACAAGCTGCCCAGTGTGGCAGAGCATGGTGCAGGGCTGTGCTGGGACCTCCTCCCCTTCATCTGCTGCAGATCAGTGCCCCACACGTGCCATTGGGATGCTCTGGCACGGGATGTGCCTCCAACCCAAAGCTCCTTCCCACCTCCCAAGGAAAAACAAAGCAACCCAAGCATCTCCAGCAAAGCTGCCCAGCAGACAGCAGGGAATGCAAACAGCTTCTGGCTGCTCCCCTGCACTCCTGTCCTAAGTAATAGACCCCATGAGGACTGGCTGGGAAATCAGTGCATGACACACGTGAGTGTGCACAGGATTGTGCAAAGCAGTGGGGTTCCATGAGTTTGTGTGTGTGTGTATCTCGGCTGTTATGAAAGCATGGGAAGACTGCCTTACTGAGTCCCAGATAATTACTTATCCTCAAATGATTTTTCCTGGCCAAATTTAAAGCCTCTTACAGGTAATCGAGACCAACAGGCTGTTGTTGCACAATCAACAGGCACAATCTAGATGAATAGCTGAGGAAAATAAAGCATCATGCCAAGGGTACTAGATAAGTGAGCAGCTTGAGATCTGCACATTTATGTGATACTCATGGTCTTAGACAATATTTGCTTAGTGAGGTCACATAGAATGAAAGTAAAATAGAAGAAGTGCAATTGGTCTCAGTTCACACAGCTGGCTGGTTTGTCTCAGGCTAATCCTGAACTGCCTCAAGCGACTGCTTTGGGGCTCTACAGAACAGCAACTTCAGAGATCTCTTTCTATTACTAAGTGTTTGAAAGAGCAATTTGCTCTGTTAATTATCCATCATTTCTGTGCAGTCTGTTTTGTCAGACTTGTCTTTAGCTTCCAAGTTGTATGTGAAGAATTGTTTCCGTTGTAATGCACAATGTACTAAAAATTGAGAGATGAAAATGTGAAGAGTTTTTCCAGCTTTGATTTCATGTCTGGAATTTTGGAACCCACTACTTGCAGTTGTTAATCTGTCCAAACTGGTCTGGTTTGGGATGCCCTCATCCTTCTTGAATCGCTCTGCTGTTAAAGGCGGAGCAATTCCTACAAGTGCCATGGCCCCACTGTTGTTCTAATTCTTATTTCTTTGTTTTCCACACACTGCTTTTCAAGCCTCCTTTTTCTTTACAGTCAAAGTGAGAATTGCACTGTGAGGTGTCTGAACCTTGTTGTGCCTCTACATAAAGAGAACAGCAGCAAAGCCTGACAGGTGACTGTGCTGACAGCTCTCGTAGCCAGTAACACGTAACTGTGCTAAATCCCTTGTGACTGCTTTGATTTCATTTTTGCCAGTGAGATCCTTGTAAAAGGAACTGCAGCAGTGTGATGAGCTAAGGTGAAGGTGCTGGTTTTAGTAGTGCTCTAAGCTGAGTGGAAGGGCAATTGAATGAGGGTTATATGCTTTCTCTGGGACGATAAGGTTTTTTTTTCCTGAGGGAAAGAGCCAGCTTTTCATGGGCTATATGTGGGCTTTGGCAAGGACAGACAATCCAGTCTGTCAGGAAGCCATTTGAGGTGCTTCAGGTTTGTAAGCTTGTCTTTTTGTTTTTCAGGCAGATATTTGGAGCATGGGTGTACTGCTGTATGCTCTGCTGTGTGGGTTTTCCCTTTGGATGATGACAATATGATGGCACTCTACAGGAGGATACCAGTGGGTATCAGTTGTGCTAGAATACACTGAGAAGGGAAATAGCTGAGCTTGACAAGAGGCCTTGCTTTTCGGATGGCAGAACATGCTGAGCTGTGGGTAGAAAGGCCTGTCTGCTGAATATTGTCCCTGTTTTTGCTGCTTTGTCTACCAGTATTTTGTGGATTTGGTTCTACACTTGGTTGGCCTATGTGGCACTGTAGCCTAATTCTGTACCATGATAGCATACAGAATTTAAGGAGAAGTATTTTCTTGCCAATGGGCTGGATTTTTTTGTATCTGGTTCTTCAACTGGCTGCTCCCTATACTATCTGTAGTAAAAATATAGACACATCATTTGATTTCCCTGAAACGAATGTTCCTAAATGCCAGCTCTCCTCATGTCTACAAAGGTCAAAGTTCTGCATTTGCTATTAGAATTTCCTCTTCCAGAATCAGGAGGTAATGTAGGACCCCACAGATTGACTTCAGAATTCAACAGTCAGTTCTGTTTCCTTTCTGAGTGCATAACAACCTGAGCACATGAATTGAATGACGTGGCTTTTTAGTCTGGTACAAACTCTGCTGTACACTGAAACTTGGTCCATTTGTAAGCAGGACTTTGTCCATCTCTGCAGGACAGCAGAAAACCCTTTGTGCTAATCATGATGCCAAGAAGCAGAATGCGGCAAATGGCAGATGATCCAACTGCTTCAGGTGTTCATTGCCTTAAAACTGTGAATAGTTTTGGACTGAGAGTTTGTAAGCAGAACGGAGCTCTTAAAGCTGTCAGAGATTATTCCTGCACTGTTCAATTCTATCTGCCTGACATACACAGGATCTCAGTACTGCATTGCTTGAATTGGTGGAAATTGTTGAAGTGAACTGGGATGAGCAAGTTTTAGAACTTAGTCAGAGTGCTATAAAAAATGGATAATCTCATGAGTATTAAGGTACAGGATTGCTATTTCTGCACTGAATTTGTTTTTATTTTACATGGCTGTGATCTGAAAGTTGCTTGAAACGCAGGCACCTAGGCACTGTTGTGTAACTGAATTTCACACATGATAGGTCCTGAAATATCCTGGAATCTAAAACTCTGACTTGTTTTAAGTCTGCTGCTTGAGTATAATCAGGGTCATAGTGTCTGTGTGCAGTGTTTCTTTCCCTGTAATGCTCCACATCATTTCATTTTGGGAATATTGAAGGAAATGGACTATGTGCCATAACTGTTGTTAGAACAAAGTATGTCTGGTGTGATCTTATGCATAGGTTCTGTAACTGCTCTTCACAGCTCAGGTGTTTGACCTTCCTTTTGGTGAAGTGATGAAATACTGCTGGTTTCTATTTGTGCTTCTAGGCACCTTGAAGCTCTTAGGAATAGAACAATTGTCTCCAGTTCTTTTCAATGATATCAGTAACAGCTCGAGTGTTGCTGCCCACTAGGTAGACCCAAAGAAGCAGATTACAGTGAAACAACACACGAGCTGGACCTGCACGAGGATCACTTTCAAGACAGTGGCTCTGTTGCTTGAAGCCTATTTGCTTCTTCCTGCCGCCACTCTATTACCAAGTATCAACAACCTTTCATGATTCAACTTGCAAACGTTTGACACTAACCCTTGTGTTTCTATGCCTTCCTAGGTGATTCGAGCCCTTGTCAACCCCAAAGATCCAAACCAAGTAGTGATGTGCAGTGTGTTTCCATCAATGGAGAGTTCTTCTTAAGCACGAATCGCTGCAATTCGGATGACAGCCTTCCACATGGTAACAGTGATGGACACAAGGGGCTCATCCACGTTCATGCTCTCATATCTCCTGGCTCTGCTGAAGATGCTGACCTGAGCCTGCCAGACACAGCAGTCACCTGCCTGGATTGTGACCCAGCGCCTTTGCAGTGCTGCCCATCCCAAGCACAGCCCGAGTGCCCCAGCAGCAGCACCACCATGCAGGAGCAGGTCAGCATCAGTGAGATGAAGCTGAGCATCTTAGATGGGGACTTAGAGTCAGGCTGCCAGTCCCAGGCACCAGGCAGCAGCACCAGCTCTGAGCCACTCTCATCTTGACAAGAGGGGTCCCATCTTCACCCCTGACCTCTCAAGCCCTCCTGTCTTTTATTGAATAAAGTCACTCATGCTCAATTATCGCCTTGACTGCATTCTGAGTATTCATTCACAGTGATTGCGATGAATGCAACAAACAGCAAGGCAGCTCAGCTTGCAACACTCTGGCTGTGGGGTTCATGCAGGCAGAGCTCTGGGTTCCCATTTTGCCTGGCTTTGGGATGTCTGCAGCAAGATCTCTACCATTTTGTATGGGAGCAAATAATCTCTAGCATCCAGGTTGCTGCTCATGATAATCCCAGTCTTCCTGGCTGTCACTTTGTGATACCTTTCAAAGCCTTTTGATACTCTTTGATGCCTTGGCTGCTCCCTAACACCTCTGTCCTCCTGCCATGTTGACTCATGTCTCCCACTTTTAAGCTGGCTTTGCAGATCATCTCCAGCCCTGTCATCATCACGCTGCAGCAGGAGGTGCCCACCTGGCCCAGTGTCTGGCAGTGCTGCTTGTTCTGCAGATGAGCAGCTGCCTCCTCATCTCTTCAGCTACAGTAGTTTTTCTCAGGGCAGTTAGATGCAGTCATGCTCCTCTGGATTTGGTGTGTTAAATCCATGCTGCATGGCAGCAGTCAGTGCAATACAAAGGTGTTCTGTGTGCCACAGCATTTCTCCAGGGGCTGCCAAAGGTAGAAGCACAACACAGCACCATCCTTCTGACAGTAATGTCTGTGAGTGTTAGACATGTGAGCACTGCATCATCCCCAGCGTGTCAGTGCTTTTCCACACCAACCTGACTCTCACACTCTGCACTGAATGTAACTCTGCTCTTGTGGAGACAAATGCTTTCTGTCACATCCTCCATCCCTGCAACCATTTGCCGGTAGGCAGCTTTTGCAGAAGAATCAAGCAGCAGAACCTTGTGCTCACCCTACAGCATGCAAATGCTATGAAAGCAGAAATAACCTGGCGTGCTCTGGGTCTGCAAGGCTGCACAGATGGGAGAGGTAGATTGTGTTTTTGCAGTGGAAGTTTCCAGTATTTTCAGTACATAGTGTAGGCCCTAACTGAATGTATAACCCTCTTGTAAAACAGCTGTATAAGTAGTTTTTCCACCAAGAAAGTTGCTGAACAGAGTTAAGTTCAGACTGGGGGCATTCTGACATGGGGAGAACTGAGACAAGCACAAGATAAATACACAGGGTGGGTAGAGCCCAGCACAGGACAGAATGAATGTACTGACTTTTGGAAACATTGCCCTTCTCTGTCCGCAGAAAAGTACAAGGCAGACCTAAAAACAAGAGGTTGGTAATTGACCTTATATGGAAATGAATCCTAGCAACAGTCTGGAGGAGTCTGTGAGCCTGAGATGCTCAACCAATGAGAGCCATGAGAGCATCACCTGTATTGGGTTTAGGGCATAGAACAGAATTGATTTCACTGACTGGTGTGCAGTTTCTCCCTTGCCAACAGGGGATGTGCGCGCAGTATTGCAATAATGAATAAGCACTGCTGCTATCGCTGCCATCTTTGCCTAACTAGAAATCTTTGACTTTGAGAGTTTCTCACACAAGGGGAGGGGGTAAGAAAGTAAAGAGGCACAGAAAACTAAGGGAAACAGCTCTTCTGTATCTTATCTATAAAAATTGATACGATGCTGTCGTGCATTTTTTAATTTATTTTTAATTTTTTGCCAATGTCAGTTAGATTGTTTTAAAATATCCACACACCAAAATCTGACTACCAAGCAAATGTAATGAAAATGAAATGAAGGTGAGTTAGCGGAAAGCACAAGGCCATATTATATTAGGCTCTAGCAAATTTACAGGCACTCACTGCACAAAGAGGTAGATCTGAGTTGCACATTATATGATTCCCACAAAGATTAAGGAAATCTGAAGCTTTCAATATATTTTTTTTATTCTTTTCTCATTTCATTTTTTAAACACCTGACCCAGACCCCAACCCTCACAGGAGCTGTAAAGATAACAGCAATAACCCGCAATGTAACTCTAATCCTAACCCTTACCCTGATTCTAAAATCGTCTCTAACTCCAAATGTAACAACAAAAATGATGCTAGAAGTTTGTAGCAAAAGGAACCTTTAACCTGATCATAATCCAAAAAACAATCATTAAGGTAACAATAATCTTTACCTTAAAAGTAATATTAATCAGAGCCCAGATGATGCCTGCATCCAATCAGAAGCATGCTTTGCATTATTTAAGAGTTGTATTTTTTCCAATGAACTCTCTCTATTATCACTTTTATAAAGTAACAGAGTCTGTTCTTTTTCTCCTGACACTGTGCCTTACTCCTGACATCCCCTGGAAATGACCCAGATAGGGCACCATCAAAGTAATGCTAATAGTAATGTCAATCCTAAGGGTATCTCTAGCCTCAGCGTTAATGGGACGCTAACAACAATCCCAACAGCCTTAAACATTCTGGTGGTGTGACCGAGGTGCTGCCTTGCACATGCTGGGCAGTCCCATTGCCTGTTAAATGCAGGCGGCAGCGTAGAAACATGATGCCCGTGGTCAGAATGCCCTGTGGCAGATCCTGGCACCGGAGAACTGACCGGAGAACCATGAGAGAACTGACAACAAATCACTCGACTTCAGAACCGACCCAGTGGTTATTTACAAGCCTTGGGTGACCCAGACAGGATCTCAGAGTGGTGAATGTAGGTACAGAAGTTGTTACTACTCTGTTTTCTTCTAAAAGCTGCTCAGCTGCTTTGCGTTTCAGACCATCCCTGGCTTCACTGTGTGCATCTGTCCAATTGATACCAGGTGTTTCTTCATCTCGGAAGTTGAGGGGGGCGGGGGAGAGTGGAAACAGAAATCAATTCAATTACTCATTTATTTATTGACAGACATTCACGTTTGCTACGTTTGGAGAAGTTTTTATTTGTTTGCTGTGGTTTGCTTTTTTCTTTTTTTCTTTTTTTTTTCCCCCTTCCCTCCTCTTCCATCTTTGTGTTCTTCCCCTATAATCAAAAGAGAACGGATCCCCAGGGTCTGTCCCGCAGACGTTCTTTCCGTGGTCTCTGCTGCCACCTGCTGGCCAATACGCGGAACTGCCACCGTTGGGTGTTTGGTGCCGGAGGAAGCACAACGCAGATCTGAGTTCTGACCGGTCTACGCAGCAAATTCGCCAATCTTTATTGCAATAAGCCCTCCACATGGCATTGCGCATGCACTCGAACACGCAACAGGCATAGATTTCTCCAAACTCCGTGAGGAGCAGGCAAGCAGAACAACTGAGCGCACCACTGCTTGTGATTGGGCCACCCCCATCATAGAGATGTGTGTTAGATCTTTTACCCACCCCTGGACTGGCCTTGTTGTTTAATGATAACCTCTGAAATCTGAGTTACTGGTTCTACCACCTGTAGTGTAGAATAGGTAGCCAATAAATGCTTTTCAACTGTGATGTATCTTTATTCTGCTCCATGCCAAACCTGTGACCAAAACCTCATAGGGGTTCACAAAGAACTCTGGCTCTGCCAGAGCCCCCATCCAGACCCTTCTTGAGTTACATTCATACCTAGTTTGGCTGAAAAGGTTGGACTATAAATACTCAGTGCTTGGGCCTGTTTAACAGATATTTTTTCCTGATTATGCTGTCCATCGATCTTTTTAAACTGAACTCCTGCTCTAATCTGGTCTTTAAACATTGGTTGTCTCAAGACCCTAATGGGTCCAGACTGGATTACCTTAGGGGCTGGACGCCTAAGTCATGGCAGCAGATGGTTCTCTGACCTTTCCACCACCATTCAGAGCCTGCATCTGGCCATAGGCACTCTTGTCTCCCCATCAATTGGGCAGCCTGTTGTATTACAGCATCTGAGGGCCACTGGGGGGTTCAGTATGGATAACATAGACCCATACTGATGTAAAGGTGATGGCTGTAGGATGAGATCCCTCGTTCCTGATGAAAAATTTATTGACTGGGCTCTCAAAATCATCTTCATAGATTGCCTCTTTCATGCCTAATTCTCTAATATAATTTTGTTAGTCCTCCATAGAGGACCACAGGCTGATATTTAATGGTATGTCATTCTTATTTGGCCATGTTATATGACACACAGCCAAAAATCATTCACTGATCAAATGGCTATCCTCATTATGTTGGACAGAGCATACAGTCTTTGCCTGAGGGCAGGGTGAGTAGTAATGGATGTCAGTTTTGAAATTTCCAGTCCGTTCACCACAGCGCTTTCTGCCTCCATGTCCCATAACCAGAGCAGCTATGCTGGCATGCTCTCTTGGTTTCTGTCTAAACCACTGTACTATATCCATCAGTTCAGCTGCTGTATTATGGGCAGCAGGGTTTGGGGGGTTGGATACTGGTCAGGGCACTCCCACCAGCCTATCCTGCATTTTTTTTTTTTTTTTTTTCATTTTAGGGTTACAATCAGTCAGATCTCAAATAGATCTAGTCCAAATGGAACCTCAAAATCTGACCTTTTAGTGCCTTCATTTACAGAGTCCATTTTATACAGATTCCCTTGTACAGGGTCCCCATGGTCTTCCAGAGAGATGTTCCTGATCTTCCATAGGAGAATGATTGAATTAGGTTTTTTCCCCATCAAAACTGCCACCTGTCTTTCCAGTTTTTCAACACTATCATTCAATAGCTGATTTGCATCAGCCTGAGCCTCTTCAGTTATGTTCAGACAGTTCAAGGCCATTAAAAGTGGCCATGCCACCATGAACACAGCTAACTGTCATTCTCAAGTTGTAAGTATGTCTTTGCTAAGACCATGGAAATACTCAGTCAGGTGGGCCAGGGACTCATGGACCCTCCCTCCGTCCCACATAGGGCCCCATTTTTCAGTGACAGAAGCAGTGCTGCATTTTGAGGATCCTAGGAATCCCAGGACATGCCCTGACAAAAGGTCATTCAAAGGGGTCGTCTTTCCTCATCCAAACAACTCCATGATATTCACAGAATCACAGAATTGTAGGGGTTGGAAGGGACCTCCAGAGACCACTGAGTCCAGCCCCCTGCCAAAGCAGGTTCCCTACACCACGTTGCACAGCTCAGCATCCAGGCAGGTCTTGAATATCTCCAGAGAAGGAGATTCCACAACCACCCTAGGCAGCCTGTTCCAGTGCTCTGTCACTCTCACCGTAAAGAAGTTATTGCACACATTAGTGCAGAACTTCCTATGGTGCAGTTTCTGTCTGTTTCCCCTTGTCCCGTCTCCACACACTGCTGAAAAGAGTCTGGCCTCAACACTTTGCCCCCCACACCTCAAATATTTATAGACCTGGATCCTGTCCCCTCTCAGCCTTCTTTTCTCAAGGCTAAACAGACCCAGTTCCCTCAGTCTCTCCTCATTGGGGAGATGCTCCAGGCCCTTCACCATCTTTGTGGTCCTCCACTGGACTCTTTCCAAGAGATCCCTGTCTTTTTTGTACTGGGGAGCCCAGAACTGGACACAATATTCCAGATGAGGCCTCACCAGGGCAGAGTAGAGGGGGAGGATCACCTCCTTCGACCTGCTGGACACGCTCTTTTTAATGCACCCCAGGATGCCATTGGCTTTTTTGGCTACAAGGGCACACTGCTGGCTCATGGTCAATCTGTCGTCCACCAGGACGCCCAGGTCCCTCTCAGCAGAGCTCCTCCCCAGCAGCTCTTCCCCCAGCCTGTACTGGTGCATGCAATTATTTCTACCCAGGTGCAAGACTCTACACTTGCTTTTGTTAAACCTCATCCGGTTTCTTACTGCCCGGCTCTCCAGCCTGTCCAGGTCTCGCTGAATGGCAGCACAGCCTTCAGGCATGTCAGCCAATCCTCCCAACTTCGTGTCATCAGCAAACTTGCTGAGGGTGGTCATTGATGAAGATGTTGAACAAGACCGGACTGAGCACAGACCCCTGGGGGACGCCGCTCGTTACAGGCCCTCAGCCAGACACTGCACCGCCAACGACAACACTCTGCACTCTGCCAGTCAGCCAATTCTCGACCCACTTCACTGTCCAATCACCTATCCCATACTTCCTCAGCTTTGTTATAAGGATGTCATGGGAGACTGTATCAGTTATAGAGGTTATAGAGTTCAATTCCTGTAGTCAATTTGGCGGCCCAGGTGGGACCAGCTCTGTTCGCTGCAGGACCAGCTGAGAGGGAGACACTTTTGGCGCACCCTGAGATTTCTCTGAAGGACTCCCTTCCTCACCTGATCACTGCAGGGACAGACAAGGACCACCCATAGGTGGACCAGGTATGTGTATGGTAAGTGGAGCCCATATGTCTTGAGGAGACATCCTACACAGTTTACAGCCATACGTGCTGCTCCCAGGGAGGTGAGCTCATGGCTTTGGTTGCCAGCTGGGGTAGGAAGACTCCTTGGGTGAGTTCCTATGAAAGGGAACTGTATGTCATATGAATGGAAACAAGAACAAGTACTCTCTCCCAGGTGGGTGACAATAGGAGGGACCTAGGTTGGTCTCTCCTACGGGTATGGGATATAGTGGATAGCCTGTCAAATGGTAGCCTGGGTTCTCCAAGTTGTAATCACGGGGGTTATAGGTTGTATGTTCAATATTATCATCTGCTTTAAGTGTTTGGTACCGTGTGTCAAGCCGACTCTGGGAAAAACATTAACGTTTGCAACTGGTCGACCAGAGTATGAGTGTTATTAAGATTCCAGCTAGAAAACGTTGTCAGCATTGTGTAGTATGAATAAACCATGGTTTTTGATCTAAATGTCAGAGTGAGTGTGGTGTGAGTGAGACACAGAACAGCTGCAGGGTGAGTGCCGAGTCCCGATCCATGTTTCCTTCCTCCTGTGAGGGAAATGGCCAGACACGGACAAAGTGAAAGACTGTGTTGTGTGTCCACTCATAAGTACTTTCTGCTTGTATGTAAGAAGACAGGAGTTTGTACTCTGTAGATTAGTAAGATTGTCCTGAGGAGAGGTGTACATTCCACCCGACCAATGAGTGTCAACCCATTTATGTAATACTATGTACTGCTTGGGAGGAAGTGTGTGAGGGAGGTGGTTCAATCAGTGCTGGTTCTGTGGCACAGTGTTTATAACTGAAGAATACAGACTGTATTAAGGGAGTTTATGTGAACTGAAGAACTGTACGTTTTGACAAACTGTTTTGATGGTATAAGAAAGTGTAATTGTTAATGATATATGAAAGTGTAGTTGAGGGAATGTGGAAGTGTATCTGAGCATAGAAATAGAGGAAGCATTTACAGAGGAAAAAGGATTAAAGTGAGTTTACCTGCATTGACATGAGAGCAACACCCTGCCAGACCGCTGCCCTGTGAGCTGAGCAGAGCAGAGCAGAGACACAGTCCCCATGTATCAGGTAGTGTTATTCTGCTTACCAAAAGAATGAGTTCACTACAGAAGAGGCAAATCTTCCCCTCTGCTCCATCTGTGGCATACTCTGGAGTTCAAGGCATTGCAAAGCTATGGCACATCTACTTTCTTTCAATGATGACGCCTTAGTGTGCTCTGGGCTCTCATTTCAATTGCATCTAAAGAAGTCTAGGGTCATGCCAGCTGACAGGAAGCTGGCAAATGTTGTCTCATTGTAAGGAAGAGCAAGAAAGATGACATGGGCAATTATGGACCTGTCAGTCCAGAGCCTGGTAAAATTATGGAGAAAATGATGGTGGGAGTTATGGAAAAACAGCTGAAGGACAATTCTGTCATTGGTCGCAGCCAACACAAGTTTGTGAGGCAAAGGTCCTGTTTAATTTAAGCTCATTCTGTGACACAGTTATCCGTTTAGTTGACCAAGGGAAGCCAGTTGATGTAATCCTTGAGGATTTCAGTGGAGATTTTGATACTGTTTCTCACAACAACCTTCTGGACAGAATGTTCTGCATATGGCTAGACAGAAACACAATGTGGTGGGTGAGCAGTTGGCCAGTAGGTCAGTCCCAAAGGATTATAGTCAGTTTTTTCCATCAGGCTGGTAGATGGTCACTGTCGGGGTCCCCAGGGTTCCATTTTGGGGCCACTTTCCTTTCATGTTTATGCAGATGACTTGAATGCAGGACTAGAAGACGTTCTGAGCAAGTTTGCTGATGAGACCAGATGAGGAGGTGCTGTTCCCTCCACTGAGGGTGGAGAGGACTTGCAGAGAGATGTGGACAAGTCAGAGAAGTGGGTACCAGTTGGTACTAAGCACCAAGTGCATAAAGTATAACAAGAACAAGTGCCTGATTGTGCACCTGGGTAGGGGCAATGCTGGACATACACACTGACTGGATATGGGACACTGGAGAGGATTCTGACTGGAAAGGGTTGGGGTGCTGGTCAGCATCACACTGAATGTGAGTCAGCAGTGTGCCAAGGCAGCCAGGAAAGACAACAGTCCCCTGGAGTGCATGAAGCAACTTATTGCCAGCTGGGTGAGGGAAAGGGTTGTCCCTCTGCTCTGCATTGCTACTGCCTCACTATGTTCTGGGCACCACAGAACATAAAGGACTTCAAACTCTGGGAGAATGTGCAAAGGAGGGCACTGAAACCGAGAGATCTGAAGTTCAGAGTTTCACAGGGATTGGCTGCTTGTTCAGACTGGGCCCTTCTCACATCCCTGCTCACATCCTGCAATGAAACATAGGTCTCATATGGGACATGAACCTCACAGCGTCCTTGCACCACATGTAGAGCCTGGGATCTTCTGTCCCCATGTCTTTCATTTAACATCATACGGACCTCCAACCCATTGCCCCAGGAAATGCCAGGAGCCAACATGAGAGACAGGATCTCTCTACCACTGGTCTTGCAATCAGGGCTTGACCTGTCTGCTTCGTAAGGCAAAGGAGAGGTTTCTTAGCATGCCAGTGCCTTTGCCTGCCTGTAGTCATGGCTTCCAGTTATCTTCTCTAACAAGTCCCTTGGGAAGCTTACTTGGTAATGTTCCTCAGCGGGCCCATTAATACTCCAAGAAACTTCACTGTTACTTCTGACTTTGTCTTGTTGAGCACTTTGTGCAAACTTCTCTCTGCACTAGAGGCTGATGAACTCAGCATCAAATGCACCCTGGGACCATTATAACCTAAAGAATCTCCTGTGCCTTATGCCATCTTGTTATCTTCTTCAGGTTATCAGAACTTGTTCAGCAAAAAGGAGGGATATCTGGAGAGAGCTTAAAGAATCCAGTATAAATTTATTGTCTATTTATTTATAGTTGGGTTTAAAGAAGACATTAAAGCAGCACTGTGCAACTGATACCAATCCAGGATGTCCCAATGAGTTCTGTACTGTTACTGTGTTGACAAAGGTCCTTCTCAACCTCCCCACCCAATTTCTGCTCACAATGGACCTATGGGACTTGCATCACTTTTCTTCACATCACTCTTCTCCTCTGCATTCATCCGCTCAGTGTTAAAACTGCTTTGCACCAACTCCCACTGGCTTTCCTCAGAGAACCAGCTACACATGGAAAAGGAAAGATTTCTCTTTTTTATCTGGCCAGCAAATGGAAAGAAAGGTGATGCAATTGAATGAACAGTAAAACACAGTGATCAACTGCATGCCATGTTCAAGCTGCATCTATTGAAGCTTGTCTTTCATATGGAATACTTTTAAAAGAAATGATTTATTCTGAGGTAGGATAGGATAGATTGAATCACAGTGAAGTAGTTGACAACAGAGGCCATCAGACTCTGGTAGATAGAGCAAATTCCAGTAATCTTCCTGGGATAGATCAGCCAGGTAGTTGAGAGGTATCAACTTAAAACTGATCAGGACTTGTGAGTATTTCACACATTGAGACGGGTTAACACATTCTCATTGATTTATATCTTTGTCTCCAACTCTGTTTTTCACTTTTACTGACATTAATGAACATCTTTCAGACTTCGTGCCTTAATAAAAAAGAGACAGTGATTGAGAAAAAGAAAAAGTATAAGAAGAAAAAGAAAAAGAATAGATAGGAAGGGATAGATCAAATCACAGTGAAGGAGTTGACAACACATTCCATCAGACTTTGGGGAGATGGAGCAAATTCCAGTAATCCCCCTGAAAGTCAGAAATCAGACAGATAATTGGGAGGTATCTGACTGAACAAAGAGCAAGGGATGGAGAAATCTGGAGGGCAGTGGGAGTAGTGTGTGCCCAAATGGCCTGCTGAAAACATGCCCTTAACCATGGCCATTTCTTTAGGAGAGCTGAAAAAACTTGGAGGATGAGGCACATCAAATAGGCAGCAGGGAAGAGTAGTGCTGGGCACCAGGCTACAGTCACAGGGCATTGGCACTGGCACCGCTGTCTGTGTCTCTGAACCTGAAGGCATTTGTGTCCAGCGAACACAGTTCTGGAAAACATTGTAGTTTCAGTAAAAGAAAAAAAAAGACATCAAATCACCTCAAAGATTCATATTTACAACTTAAAATGGAACAAGACTCATGAGAATTTTTCATGTTGAGAAGGGTTAACACATTTTCATTGATTTCCATCTTTGTCTTCAATTATTTGTTTCAGTTTTATTGACATTTATGATCAACTATTAAGCTTACAGCCTCAAAATAAATAAATAAATTAAAAGAGATACATTTGCATCTTGCACATGGCCTGATGCCCCTTTCACCTTCACAGTTCCCACAAGTCCTTCCATGCCGGAGAGTATGAGATCCAGCAGAGCACCTCTCCTCTTTGGTTCCTCCACTGCTTGGTCAAGAAGCTGCCATCTGTGCTCTCCAGGGATCTGCTGGATGCCACATGCCCTGCTGTGCTGTCCCTGCTGCAGATAATGGAGTGACAAAGGCCACCAAATGGGACAAGGGACAGACAACATCAGATTCCCATCTGTCTGCAGAGGGCACCTTCCATTTACTCTCCCTGATCAGGAAGACAGGAAAAGACACTGATGGTCTCCTCTGTTTGCCATTTCCATTAGCTCTGACCTGTCTGCTCTTCCATCCCCAGGCAGAGCTCAGTGCACTCTCACAGAGGGCAGTCGCCCTTCTTTGTCTCCTCGCCCATCCATCCTAAAGACTCGGTATCCCCCTTGTGCTACAGTGCAGTTGTGGAAACCATTAAACTGTGTCCCCATGGTCCAAACAGGAGCTCAGGCCTGCAGCTCTACCAAGATTTCTAGCTTCTTGTGTGTTGGTGTTTGCATTAGTGCAAAAGCACAGAAGTAAATATCCTAATTGAAAAGCATCACTGGACATTGCCTGACTGGATAGCTCATCTATAGAATCAGTGTGCAGAAGGTGGCACACAAACATTAGACCGATCGTGGGTCTTGGAGGTGACGTAGCAGCACGGACACACCATGGGCATGGCTTTCCTGAAGGCCCTGTTCTGCTCTTGTAGCTGTGAGTGAATTCACCGGACAGCCGGTGCTATCCCCTCTCTGGCCCTCGGCTGATGCCCAGGAAGGAGCTGTCTATCTCAGGGATTTCCCACACGGTTTACCAGCACTTGCAAACATCAGGAGCAGCCCAGGCACCTTGGGCATCACCCAGTGTCTGTGTGTGAGCTGCTGCCTCCCAGCTGAAGGACCGAGGACTCAGAGCAGGAGCTCACATGCAGGCAACTCCTTGTGCACTTCTGAACTGAACCAGAGAAATCCCAGCTCCTGTGGTTCTGTGGGGAGCCGAATCCCATTTCAGCTCCAGGATTTCTGTCAACAGATGAGACTCCTGCGCTGCCTCAGCTGGATCACTGCCCTGCACAGGGAAAGTCCAAACCTCGCCTTCCTTGTCTGGTTGCCCTTATTGTTTCATCAAACGATCTCTGGGAGCACTCCCCATATGTCTCCAATCAGTCACTGACCACTGGACATGTGGTGGTTAATTGAGTGGATTTCAAAGCACAGTCATGATGCTGTTGTCTTTCAGGAGCTGTTGGCCATGAGGACCCAGGGACATGTCAGGGGAAATGAGTGGGAAGGATAAAAATGACATAATCTGCTGCTTGCTTGTCCAGGTTCCTGGGACACAGGGAGCTCATAAAAGTGGGCAGAGCTGCAGAGAGACAGCTGTGCCCAGGAGCAGATCTCGTGCACAGCACAGCCTGCAGGTGACAGAAGGAGAGGAGAGAAATTGGAGAGAGCTTGCAGGATGTGTGTGGTGTGAGCGGGCTGTGAACTCACTGCAGGAGCATTGCTCACAGACCATGACAAGGTAAGTCTCACAGCTGACCATGAGCTGCTTTTTATTAAGGGGTAACTATAACTGGGACATCCCATAGGAGATCTGACTGCAGGCACTGCATGTTTCTTTACTGTGGAAAAAGCTTTCTGCTCCAGGTGAGACGGGTGCCCAGGGCTGTCCTGCAGAGCAGGGTCCCTGCTGTGCCCCAGGGGCTGTGTGCCGGGTATGGGACTCTGCCGCCTGCCAGGCTCAGCACTCAGCCTGCCCGGGGAGCTGCCCAGGGCGCTGCGGGGAGACGTGTGGGGTAAGGAGCCCCCGGCAGGGTTTGTGCTGCCACAGCTGCTGCCTGGGGCAGGGGATCACAGCTCCACTGCACAACTGAATGTTTCTGAGGGCACTTTGCAAGAGGAGAGCCAAGGCAGGGGGTTTCCATTTCCTGTTCTGAGGCAAAGAGGTTTGGAGTCAGAAATCTAAAAGGGGCAATAAGAGTTCTGAGAATTTTTCATCAATCAATTGCTTGTTTTGTGAACACTCACACATGATGTGCTTTCAGTCTCCCCTTTCTCGAAGGATGGAATTATCTTCATTTTCTGTAGGCATGAATAATTCACTTATTTTACAAACAGGCAGCATTTTCTAACTGAAACTGAATGCCACAGAAGCTCGGGTAGGGGGCTCTAAGAGCACTTGGGGTAAAGATATGAGACATGAAACAGATGAAAATATCCAGGGAGAAGGGATAAGAAAATAAGAGGAAGGTTAGAGCTCCATATGCTGCTTCTGCTTAAGGAATGCTGATCTACATGAAATTAAATGCAAGTAATGGTGCTAAATGTACACTGTTGTAGGAGAATTAAAACATTTCATAGTATAGCAGGAGTAGTGCCTCTGAGAATGGTCTGGACTTGTCATTATCTTCTGCACTCTGAGCAGGACTCCAAGCCCAACAACAGCAGATGCCCAACAGCAGCTCCATCAGTGAGTTCCTCCTGCTGCCGTTGGCAGACACGCGGCAGCTGCAGCTCCTGCACTTCTGGCTCTTCCTGGGCATCTACCTGGCTGCCCTCCTGGGCAACGGCCTCATCAGCACAGCCGTAGCCTGCGACCGCCGCCTGCACACCCCCATGTACTTCTTCCTCCTCAACCTGGCCCTCCTCGACCTGGGCAGCATCTCCACCACTCTCCCCAAAGCCATGCCCAACGCCCTCTGGGACAACAGGGCCATCTCCTACACAGGATGTGCTGCACAGCTCTTTTTCTTTACCTTCTTCATGTCAGCAGAGTATTCCCTTCTCACCATCATGTCCTATGACCGCTATGTTGCCATCTGCAAGCCCCTGCACTACGGGACCTTGATGGACAGCAGAGCTTGTGCCACCATGGCAGCAGCTGCCTGGGGCACTGGGGTTCTCAATTCCCTACTGCACACTGCCAGTACGTTTTCACTGCCTCTCTGCCAAGGCAATGTTGTCAACCAGTTTTTCTGTGAAATTCCCCAGATCCTCAAGCTCTCCTGCTCAGAATCAAATCTCAGGGAAGTTGTGTTTCTCATTTTTACTATCAGTTTAGACGTAGGCTGCTATGTTTTCATAGTTGTGTCCCATGTGCAGATCTTCGTGGCTGTGCTGAGGATGCCCTCTGAGCAGGGACGGCGCAAAGCCTTCTCCACGTGCCTCCCTCACCTGGCCGTGGTCTCCCTGTTTCTCAGCACTGGTGCTTTTGCCTACCTGAAGCCCCCCTCCATTTCCTCCCCACTCCTGGATCTGACAGTGGCACTTCTGTACTCAGTGGTTCCTCCAACACTGAACCCTATTATCTACAGCATGAGGAACAGGGAGATCAAGCACGCTCTCAGGAAGGTGTTGCAATACTCACTATTCCCGCTTCAATAAAGTGCACATCTTCATCGCATGATTCCCAGTGATGGTTCTTCATCTTTTATGCATCTTTGATTAATTGATTATGTGAGATATAGCAACGTGCAAAAAAATGTTATTGAACTTATAAATAAAAATTTGTTTCACTTCTTTCACACCTACTATCCATTTTCTCACTCCAAGAGCTCATGTAAACATGGAACCAGATTCCCCGAATAGGTTAAGAGATAAATAAATAGCATTCAAAATACGCTTTTCCTTAGCTCTTATCTTATCCAACTTTGTCTGGATTTGGGGAAGGTACAGCCACAGATAGAAGCACAACTAGTTCTTTTCATTCCTCCTCTCTTTACACTGATACAGTGCACAGAGGATTCGAGTCCTCTCATTTCTACAGGCCTGAAGGTCTTGTGTGTCTCACAGCAGTCCCGTCGTCTCTACAGCAGCACTCAGTGGTTTGCTTAATTTTCTTATCTCAATACTTGGAACAGCTACAGGACCTGTAGCATAAGTGACCGCAGAGCTCCTTATGAGGGGTGGAGTGACAGTGGGATCTGTCCAGAGCTTGGAGCAACTGCAGGATGTGTAGCAAAAACTTGGAGCTATTGCAGGGACTGTGCCAGGAGTTGCAGAGGCTGCAGCAATGTCAGCAGATCCAGCTCTCTTCCCCTTGAAGATGCTGAATAGTGTTGAACACAGCTCAGTAGGTGTGGGCCAGGCCCTGGCACACTGCAGTCATTTGGGCCTTTTTAGGATTACCAGTGCCACAGCAGACCTGTCTCCAATATTCTACCAGTTTCTCAGGATCCTGCAGTTGCTCGGAGATGAAGTTCCAAAGCCCTGGGGGTGCCCACCACTCCAGGCAGCTGCCAAGACTGTCCCACACCCCCTGCCATGCAGAGCCTTCTCACCTTGGGGCAGATCTCTCACTGATATTCCTGAATAATTGTTTAACCTCAATCCTAGAATCATAGAATCACCAAGGCTGGAAAAGGCCTGAAAGATCATCCAATCCAACCGTTCACCTATTACCAATAGCTCCCACTTAACCATGTCCCTCAACACAATATCCAGTCTCTCCTTGAATACCCCTGGTCTCCCAGAGACAACCGTGTAAAATGTGTAATTCCTAATCATACCAACAATATTACTTCCAAAACCCAAAGATGTCCAAAGAGCTGAATGTGCACAAAACTTCACTTTGCCAATTTTATCGTGGTACAAACCAAGGTCAAACAGCATAGCAAAATAAATACCCTAATCCAGCATCCAGAGTTGACAAATGATGCAGCAGGGAAAACAAGCAGCAAGCAAGGAGCTGTGAAATGCAGCTTCATGAGAAGACTCAGCAAGCTTCACAAATAGGGAAACTATCAGCACCATGGCCTGCACATCTCCAACTCCCACAAAGCCCTGTCCACTCTGGACAGATGTGCTGTTACCACAACCCTTGGAGCCTCACATCAGGCACCAAAATGACTGTGGTTGTTGAACCCAACATGTGGCTCAGCAGCTCACAGTGCTTTGTGCACTGCCCCATTCCCAGTGGGATGGGGATGAGAACTGGGAAAAAGAGTACAACTTCTGGGTTGTAACAAAGCAGTTTACTAAGAGAGATAAAAGGAGAGGAGTAATAGTAATCACTATATATCCGTTGATATAGAACCGTATGTAACAACTGATGCACAAGCACTTGCTCAGCACCACCAGACTGATGCTCAGCTGGGCCCTGAGCAGTGAAGAGACTGAGATGAACTCCCACCCCTTTCAATACAATTTCTGCTTGCTGTCAGCTGATAGAGAACGTCCCTTTGGCCACTATCAGTCAGCTGTCCTCACTCTGTTCCCTCCCAGCTCCATGTGCCCTCCACTGACCATGGCCTTGGCTCTGTACAACACTGCTTAGCAGCAGCTGTAAACATCAGAGTGTTATCAATGGTTTTCTCCTAGAACCAAAACACTGCACCACAGCAGACAGTCTGAAGAAAACAATTCCATCCCAGCTGTAACTCAGATTCCTGCCTGTCCCCTCTTCTTGTTCTTCCTGATCAGGAAGCAAGGAACAGAATCTGCCGCTCTCCTCTCTGAGCCCTTTCCATCAGTTCTCAGCTGGCTCCTCTGCCATCCCCAGGCAGAGCTCAGTGCCCTCTCATGGATGGCAGCAGCCTTTTCTCTTCTTCCTTGCCCATCCGTCATGCAGAATCTGTACCCCATTTGCTACAGTACAGAGCTGAGAATCAACCCACCGTGTCTCTGTGAACCAAACAAGACCCTAGGCCTGCAAAGGCACAGAGATTTGGAGTTCGCTGAGTGAATGTTTGTGGTCCTCTCATTAGTGTAAGGATTCTTCAGAAAGCATCCCCTTCCAGAAGCATGCTTTGATTTAGCCTGTCTGGGTCTTGCATCTACACTGTGGTACTGATGTTCAGGGCCTTGCTCAGAATCAGCAGCCTGCATGAAAGGAAAAGCTCTGTGGTTTTCTCTTGATTTGTCCCGTTTATTTCCCATGCTACCCGCACTGGTCTACAGGCAGTTTAGGGCAGCAGTAGGTTAGGGTTACCCCCAGAGGGTACACAGTAAGATTTAGGACGGGGTATTGGCAACAAGACTTTCTCTGAGGAATCCTCACACAATCCTATAGAACAACTCAGAGGCTTTCCATTCAATCTCCAACAGCAACAATATCCCTCAGCCCTTCTCTGTCACATCCAATTCCCCACCCTTCCCCATTTGGACCTGGTTTAAAGCCCTATAATCAATCAGTGCAGGAGCATTTCAGATGGGGTCATGGAGGAGGCAGACTGCCATTCTTGGGGTGGCCATTTTCCCAGGAGGGCATGGTGGGAGGGCTTTGTCCCATCTGGTTCCACCAACACTTGCATCCACCCAGCAGAAGGCTGTGCCCTCTGTGTCCCACTTGAACTCTGCATGGAGCTTACAGTTGGCAGTGACATGGCTGAGAAGCTCTGGGCATGGATTAAGGGACAGGGAATTAATGTGCCTTCCTAACTTCCTCCCTGCATGCCTTAGCAACTTCCTTGTAATCTCCCCAAGTACCCAGCCCCTTCTTCCAGAGGACGGAGATTCTCTTTTTCTTCCTGAGTCTCAATAGTTTTCCCCAGTTCATCTGCACTGGTCTTCTTCCCCTATGGCTCACCTTATGGCATTCAGGGACAGCCTGATCTCGTGCCTTTAAGATTTCCATCTTGAGGAGTGTCCAGGCTTCCTGGACCCCTTTACCCATAAGGAGCGACTCCCAAGGGACCTGTGCTACAAGTGTCCTGAACAGGTCAAAGTCCGCCCTCTAGAAGTTCAGGATAGTAGTTTTGCTAGTCACCCTTCTGACATCTCCAAGAATAGAGAATTCTACCATTTCATGGCCACTCTGCCCAAGACAGTCCCCAACCTTCTCAACTCCTACCAGTCCTTCACTGTTAGTGAAGAGCAGGTCTAGCAAGGAACCACCCCTGGTAGGACTTCATACCAGCTGTGTAAGGAAGCTGTCTTGCATGCAATCTATAAACCTCTTGGACTGATTCCTCTGCTATTTATTATATTCCCAGCATATATCAGAGAAGTTGTAGTCTCCCAAGAAAATGAGTGCTGGCAATCTTGCGACTTCAGTAAGCTGCTCATAGAATGCCTCACCCATCAATTAGGCGGTCTATAAGAAACCTTTAGCAAGATGTCACACTTACAGGCCTTTCCCCCGATCCTTACAAACATGCACTTCATTCTGAAGCCCAAGCTCTTCAACATCAAAACTCTCTTTAATATAAAGGGCCACACCACCACCCTTCCTTCCTCCTCTATCCCTTCTGAAGAGCTTGTAACCATCCATCACAGCACTCCAGTCATGGCAGTGGTCCCACCATGGGTCGGTAATAGCAACTAGGTCATGGTTTGTCAGATGCACAGTTGCTTCCAGCTCCTCTTGCTTGTTGACCAAGCTGCGTGCGTTGGTGTAGACGCACTTCAGCTGAGGCATCTGCCTCTCTCCCAGCTCAAACAGCATTTCCCTAGGCTTATCTCTGGTAAGCCCTGTTTTGTCCCCTCCCCCATCGTAGCTAGTTTAAAGCTCTTTCGATAAGCCCCGCTACCGTCTATGCTAGGATTCACTTCCCCCTTTGAGACAGTTGGGTTCCATTCATGGATAACAGACCATGGGCCAAGTAAACTGTCCTGTGATCAAAGAACTCAAAGTTTCTGGCTCAGTACCAACCTCTGAGACAATTGTTCATTGCTTTGCTTTCCAAGCCTGCTCTGTGTCCCTCACTGCCACTGAAGGTATAGAACAAAAAATCACTTGATCTCCCACTTTGTGAACTAAATGGCCTAAATTCCTGAAATCTCTTTTTATAGTTTGTAGTCTTATCTAAGAAATTTCATCACTGCCCACCTAAACTATGAGTAGTGGAAAATAATCAGTGGACCTAACCAGCATTGGGAGTTTCCTCATTATGTCCCTGACCTGAAACCAAGAAGGCAGCAGACTTACTGACAACTGGGGTCCAGTCTGCAAATGGGGCCCTCTATTCCTCTGAGAAGGGAGTCACCCACCACGGCCACCCTTCTTTCTTTCATGGCAGAGGAAGTCACAAGGCTTGGTAGTGACTGCCTTGCATTAGGTTTCCTCCTAGGCAGATCCTCCATTGCCTCCCCATTCTTATCTCCTTCAGATTTCAGAGTGTCAAACCTGTTGCTTAGATGGATCAGGGGTCGAGGGCTAGGCAGGCATGGGGGGGCTCCTGTGATGTTGAGTTGGGACTCTCTTCCAACCCTTCTCATCAGTCAGGTCTGTCTGACTGTGACAGGGCAGGGAGTCAACCACTTTTCTGGGGGTATCTGCCTGGCAGCCTTCCCTCGGGGATGCCAGCAAGTCACTCCACCAGCCCATCTCCCGATCACACTCCCTGATGGTAAACTGTGAGTAAAACCTTGAGTAAAGTGAGAGTTCACCTAGACAAAAGTATGAGTAGAAACATGGACTGACGTGAGGGTAAACCCAGAGTAAACCCAGGATCCCATCCATTGGGCATGCACAGCCTCTGAGGGCAACTTTTTCCAGTGTTGCTGTGTAAAAATATAGGTTCCTCACATCTAACCTATGTCTCCCCTTTTTAATTTAAATCCGTTTCCATTTGTCCTGTTATCAACAGACCATCCCATCCTTATTCTAGCGTTAGGCATCTCATCCTCAGATGGAAACCCTGGGGCTGAATTGGGATCAGTTTTTCAAAGAACCACAGGAGCTACAAGTTCACCTAGCTGAGTTCAGATGTGCACAGTGAGGTGTCTGTGTGTGAGTCCCTCATCTGAATCCTTGGTTTTTATTCCACAGGGACTGCACTACTCATACACAGTCTCTCAGTGATGCCCAAGATGCCTTGGGTGATCCTAGTTTTGTGCTAGTGCTTGTAAACTGTGACGGAAAATCTATGAGATAGACACCTCCTTCTGGAGCATCAGCTGAGGGCCAGAAGGGAGGTATTCTTGGCCATCCTAAATACCACCTCAGCCACGTGCTTAGGGCACCCATTGTGTCTTTTGCACCTGACCCCATGGAGTATGTAGTGATATTCAGCTTATCAAAAGGATGAGCTCAGAACAGAAGAGGCAGATCTTCCTCTCTGCTCCATCTGTGGCATAGTCTGGATTTCAAGGCATTGCAAAGCTATGGCACATCTACGTTCTTGCACTGATGACACTTTAGCATGCTCTGGGCTCGCATTTCAATGGCATCTAATAAATCTAGGGTCATACCTGTTGACAGGAAGCTGGCAAATGTTGTCTCATTGTAAGGAAGAGCAAGAAAGATGACACGGGCAACTATGGACCTGTCAGTCTCACTACAGTGCTTGGTAAAATTATGGAGAAAATGATGGTGGGAGTTATGGAAAAACAACTGAAGGACAGGTCACAGACAACACAAGATACAGAGGGGAAGGTCCTATTTAATTTCAGGTCTTTTTATGACACCTTTATCCATTGAGCTGAACAAGGGAAGGCAGTTGATGTAATCCTTGAGGATTTCAGTAGAGCTTTTGATACTATTTCTCCAGCACCCTTCTGGACAGAAATTCCTGCATACAGCTAGACAGAAACAGAACGTGGTGTGTTGTAATACAAGAAGAATTTTACAGAGCAGCAGCCATGGATTGAGATAAGGAGTTCACAGAGCAGCAGCTGCGGAGCAGGATAAACAGCATGAGAACAAAGGACATCTCTAGGAAAAGAATGAATGGCTCGTGGCTTTGAAGGGGGGTTATAGGGTTGTTATTGCAGTAGCTTTCCTCCAATTAGCGTGTGTGATTTTTGGACACCCTTGTCTGTCTCCTATAAAAGTCTGGCTTTCGGGCAATAAATTGATGCAGCTATATGTAACTATATTGGTGTTTCTCTGTTTGACCCAGCACGCTGACATTTTGCCTTTCAGGTTCACCAGCAGTGGTGGGTGAGCAGTTGGCCAGTAGTTCTGTCCCAAAGGATTATAGTCAGTGGGTTCCATTGGGCTGGTAGATGGTCACTGTCAGAGCTCCCCAGGGTTCCATTTCAGGGCCACTTTCCTTTCATGTTTATGCAGATGACTTGCATGCAGGACTAGAAGATGTTCTGAGCAAGTTTGCTGATGAGACCAGATGAGGAGGTGTTGTTGCCTCCACTTAGGGTGGAGAGGACTTGCAGAGAGATGTGGACAAGTCAGAGAAGTGGGTACCAGTTGGTACTAAGCACCAAGTGCATAAAGTATAACAAGAACAAGTGCCTGATTGTGCACCTGGGTATGGGCAACCCTGGACATAAACACTGTCTGTATATTGGACACATGAGAGACGTCTGACTGAAAAGGATTGGGGGTCCTGCTCAACATAAAATTTTAAGTGAGTCAGCAGTGTGCCCAGCCAGCCAAGAAGGCCAACAGTCCCCTAAAGTGCATCAAGCAATTTATTGCCAGCTAGGTGGGAGAAAGGTTTGTCCCTCTTTGCTCTGCATTGCTACTGCCTCACCTGGAGCACTGGGTGCACTTCTGGGCAATGCAGAACATAAAGAACATCAAACTATGGGAGAGTGTGCACAGGAGGGCACTGGAACTGAGAGATCTGAAGTTCAGAGTTTCACTGGGATTGACTGCTTGTTCAGACTGGGCCCTTCTCACACCCCACATCCTGTGATGAGACACAGGGCACATGTGGGATATGAACTTTAACAGCATCCTTGCACCACATGCAAATGCTTTTCCCAGTGCTTCAGTGTTCCACCACCCATTGCTTTCAACATAGTTTTCAACACCCCATTGTATCTTTTAATTTTACCAGAAGCTGGTGCATGGTAGGGGATATGATAAATCCACTCAATGCCATGAACTTTGGCCCAAGTATTTATTAAGGGAATTTTTGAAATGTGTCCCATTATGAGACTCAGTTCTTTCTGAGGTGTCATGTCTCTATAGGACTTGTTTCTAACAACCCAATATTGTGTTTCTGGCAGTAGCATGGGGTACTGCGTATGTTTCAAGCCACCCAGTGGTTGCTTCCACCATGGTAAGCACAAAACGCTTATCATTATGAGATCCTGGCAAGGTGACATCATTCACCTGTCACTCCTCCCCATATTTATACTTTTGCCTTGGCCTTCCCCCCAGAGAGGCTTCATATTCTTGGCTTGTTTAATTATGGCACATGATTCACAGTCATGAATAACCAGTGCAATAGCATCCATAGTTAAGTCCACCCCTCAGTCTCTAGCCCAATTATATGTTATGTCCATTCCTTGATGGCCTGAGGTCTCATGGAACCATCAAGCTTGAAATAATTCACTCTTGTTCTGCCAGTCCAAGTCTATTTGAGCCACCTCAATTCTGGCAGCTCGACCTACCTGATGGTTGTTTTGTTGTTCTGCAATAGCCCGACTCTTGGGCAAGTGTGCATCCACGTGACACACCTTTACAATCATATCTTTTTTTTTGAGCAGTTATGTTTTTCTACAGTTCAGCAGCCCAAATAGGTTTACACCTCCGTTGCCAGTTATTTTGTTCCCACTGCTGTAACAACCCCCATAAGGCATTTGCCACCATCCATGAGTCAGTATAAAGATAAAGCATTGGCCACCTCTCGCGTTCAGCCACATCTAAGGTCAGCTGGACAGCTTTTACCTCTGCAAACTGACTTGATTCTCCTTTACCTTCAGTGGCCTCTGCGACCTGTCGTGTGGGGCTCCAAACAGCAGCTTTCCATCTCCGATGCTTCCCTACAATATGAAATGATCCATCAGTGAAAAGAGCATATTTCTTTTCATTTTCTGGTAGTTCGATGTATGGTGGGGCCGCTTTAGCACATGACACCTCTTCTCCTGGTGATGTTCCAAACTTTTTATCTTCAGTCCAGTTCATGATCACTTCTAAAATTCCTGGACGATTGAGGTTCCCCATCCGCGCTTGTTGTCTAATCAGTGCAATCCACTTGCTCCAGGTGGCATCGGTAGCATGATGGGTGGAGAGAACCTCCCCTTTCAACATCCGGTTCATCATTGACAGTCGAGGTGCCAGAAAGAGCTGCATTTCAGTACCAGCTACTTCGGAAGCAGCCCGAGCCCCCTCATACGCGGCTAAGATCTCCTTCTCAGTTGGAGTGTAGCACTCTTCAGACCCCTTGTACGCTCAGCTCCAGAATCCCAGGGGTCGGCCTTGGGTCCCTCCTGAGGCTCTTTGCCACAAACTCCAAGTGGGACCTTTCTCTCCAGCAGCAGTATAGAGGATGTTCTTTACATCCTGTCCAGTCCGTACTGGCCCCAGGTCCATGGCACAGGCTATCTCCTGTTTAATCTGTTCAAAAGCCTGCTGCTGCTCTGGGCCCTATGCAAAATCATTCTTCTTCTGCATCACCTGATAAAGGGGGCTTACAATGAGGCTGTAGTTTGGAATGTGCATCCTCCAAAAGCCCACTGCACCCAGGAAAGATTGTGTCTCTTTCTTGCTAGTTGGTGGAGACATGGCAGTGATTTTGTCAATCACTGTTGGGATGTGATGACATCCATCCTGCCACTTTATACCTAAGAACTGAATTTCCTGGGCAGGCCCTTTTACTTTGCTTCACTTAATAGCAAAACTGGCTCATAGAAGAATTTGAATTATTTGCTCTCCAGCACAGCAGCACTCAGTGGGGGTGTGACCTCATTCAGGCCACGGTAGTCTACTGTCAGCCTCCATTCTCCACTGGCTTTACGCACTGGCCATATGGAGCTGTTAAAAGGTGAGTGAGTTTTACTGATCACTCCCTGATTCTCCAACTGGCGAATCAAATCATGAATGGGGAGCAAGGAATCCCTGTTGGTGCGATACTGCCGTCTGTGCACTGTCTTTGTAGCAATCGGTACCTGCTGCTCTTTTATTTTTACTCGTAGCAGCCTCACAACAGACGGGTCCTCTGACAGGCCAGGCAAAACAGACAGCTGCTTAATGTTGTCCATATCTACAGCAGCGATTCCAAAGGCCCAGTGATACCCCTTAGTATCCTTGAAATGCCCTCTTCTGAGGTATCCTCAATACCAAGTATGAACGGAAACCCTGGACCACTCACATAGGATGTTTTTTCCAGTCTTTACCAGTGAGGCTTATTTCAGCCTCCAACACAGTCAATTCTTGAGAGATATCCAGAAATATGGATTGATTCTGTCCCTTCATGACTGGAGGGCATTAGGGTGCACTGTGCACCAGTATCCACCAGTGCCTTATATTTCTGTGGTTCTGATGTGCTAGGCCATCAAATCCACACAGTCCAATAAACTCTATTATCCCTTCCACTCCCTTGAATGAGGGCAGGGCCCCTCTATTGGTTACCTGTGATAACTGGAGCAGCCGTACTGGTGGTTGGACTGTTTTGTAGTTCCCTCACCCGTGCTCATAGTACAGGAGTAGGCTGGTCATGCCACTTCCTCGTGTCTTCTCTGTGGTCACGTAGGTAACACCACAAGGAAACACACAGTGCAATTTACTGTTGTTCCTTGCTCAATCTGGAAAGCGCTTGTGTCTAATAGCTGAGAATTTTAATGATACACATGAAGGCTTTATGGTCGTTAATTTCTTTACGATCTCTCGCCTTCAACTGAAGCAGCAGCTAGGCCAATTACCAAGTGACACCAAGGAGATGAAGTGGCAAAATGGCGATTTATTGAAACAGACACATCCTTATATAACCTACGCCTTTTTGTCTACACCCACTGTATTACACTAAGATTCTTCCAGAATATGGGGAAGGGCCTGTCACATCCCAACAAGCTACCGTCCCAGCTGTCCCAACAGCGAAGCAACCAGGTAACAAGAGATTCATTCTGGTGCCGTGTGAACTCCTTTCTTACGCCTTCGATTTCAGTCATCTTCAGGGATCGACAAACAGTAACAGAGATTTCCTCCTCATCACTCTCTTCTTCATGACACTTTTCCTTTTTCCTTTCTCGGTACTTATCCAGACCTGTCACCTGGATCTTCTGTTGCCTCCTCCTCCACTTCTTTTTTCCGTTCTAGACGTGAGGACACCCATTTCCATTTCTTGCCTTCCACAAGGGCAACTGATATTGTTACTGGTGCCTCCTGTGACTGATCAAAATTGACTTGGGGATTTCCCTTTTTGGCTAGAACCTCAGCTCGGAAATTCTCTCTTTTCGGAACAGTGTTATATAGAGCACGGTAAGCACAAGCCAAGCCCCAAATAAGTCATACCCCCTTAGATCTATCTAGGCTGCGCCATCCCTGACTCAAATACTGGCTTAGTTTCTCGGGATCCCACAGGTGTTCAAGAGTTAAATCCCATGACAGTGCGGGCCCCCATGTGTTGGCGAACCTGAAGGCAAAAGTCAGCGTTCTAGGACAAACAACCACACACCAATATAGTTAAATATAGCTGTGTCCATCTATTGCCTGAAGAGCCGTACTTTTATAGCAAACAAACAAGGGTGTTCAAAAATCACACGCACTAATTGGAAGAAAGCTTCTGCAATAAGAACCCTAAAACCCCGCTTCAAAGCCACGAGCCTTTCACTCTTTTGCTAGAGGTGTCCTTGGTTCTCATGCTGTTTATCCTGCTCTGCAGCTGCTGCTCTGTAAAGTGCTTATCTTGATCCATGGCTGCTGCTCTGTAAAATTCTTCTTGTATTACAACAGAATGGCAGTTCCCTGGGGTCTCCAGCACACCCCCAGCCAGCTGGCAAATGCCACTGAGGACCTTTAGGAAAGACATGCCCTGGGTAGTGACAATGTTCACTGGACAACTGTGAGCCCCACAATGGGTCTCGTACCTGTGTGCCATCTTCTGAACACCAGTAGCACGGTGTAGATGCAAGGCCCAGCCAGGCAAAATCAAAACATGCTTCTGGAAGGGGATCCTTTCTGAAGAGTCGTTACACTAATGAGAGGACCACAAACATTCACTCAGCGAACTCCAAATCTCTGTGCCTTTGCAGGCCTAGGGTCTTGTTTGGTTCACAGAGACATGGTGGGTTGATTCTCAGCTCTGTACTGTAGCAAATGGGGTACAGATTCTGCATGACGGATGGGCAAGGAAGAAGAGAAAAGGCTGCTGCCATCCATGAGAGGGCACTGAGCTCTGCCTGGGGATGGCAGAGGAGCCAGCTGAGAACTGATGGAAAGGGCTCAGAGAGGAGAGCGGCAGATTCTGTTCCTTGCTTCCTGATCAGGAAGAACAAGAAGAGGGGACAGGCAGGAATCTGAGTTACAGCTGGGATGGAATTGTTTTCTTCAGACTGTCTGCTGTGGTGCAGTGTTTTGGTTCTAGGAGAAAACCATTGATAACACTCTGATGTTTACAGCTGCTGCTAAGCAGTGTTGTACAGAGCCAAGGCCATGGTCAGTGGAGGGCACATGGAGCTGGGAGGGAACAGAGTGAGGACAGCTGACTGATAGTGGCCAAAGGGACGTTCTCTATCAGCTGACAGCAAGCAGAAATTGTATTGAAAGGGGTGGGAGTTCATCTCAGTCTCTTCACTGCCCAGGGTCCAGCTGAGCATCAGTCTGGTGGTGCTGAGCAAGTGCTTGTGCATCAGTTGTTACATACAATTCCATATCAACGGATATATAGTGATAACTATTACTCCACTTCTTTTATCTCTCTTAGTAAACTGCTTTGTTACATCCCAGAAGTTGTACTCTTTTTCCCAGTTCTCATCCCCATCCCACTGGGAATTGGGCAGTGCACAAAGCACTGTGTGCTGCTGAGCCACATGTTGGGTTCAACAACCACTGTCATTTTGGTGCCTGATGTGAGGCTCCAAGGGTTGAGATAGCAGCACATCTGTCCAGAGCGGACAGGGCTTTGTGGGAGCTGGAGAAGTGCAGGCCATGGTGCTGATATGTGTGGATGTGCTCCCTATGTGTGGAGCTTGTTGAGTCTTCTCATGAAGCTTCACTGCACAGCTCCTTACTTGGTGCTTGGATGCTGCATTAGGGTATTTATTTTGCTATGCTGTTTGACCTCAGTTTGTACCACGATAAAATTGGCAGCTGACAAAGTGAAGTTTTGTGCACATTCAGCTCTGCGGTCATCTTTGGGTTTTGGAAGTAATATTGTCCATATGATTAGGAATTACACAATTTACATTGTCGCCTCTGTGAGTCCGGGGGTGTACTGGATATTGTGTTGAGGGACATGGTTTAGTGGGAGCTATAGGTAATAGGTGAACGGTTGGACTGGATGATCTTTTAGGCCTTTTCCAACCTTGGTGATTCTATGAATCTATGATTGAGGTTAAACAATTATTCAGGAATATCAGTGAGAGATCTGCCCCAAGGTGAGAAGGCTCTGCATGGCAGAGGGTGTGGGACGGTCTGGGCAGCTGCCTGGAGTGGTGGGCACCCCCAGGGCTTTGGAACTTCATCTCCGAGCAACTGCAGGATCCTGATAAACGGGTAGAATATTGGGGGCAGGTCTGCTGTGGCACTGGTAACCCCCAAGAGGCACAAATGACTGCAGTGTGCCAGATCCAGAGAGCTGGATCTGCTGACAGTGCTGCAGCCTCTGCAACTCCTGGCACAGACCATGCAGCAGCTCCAAGGTTTTGCTACACGTCCTGCAGTTGCTCCAAGCTCTGGGCAGATCCCTCTGTCACTCCACCCCTCATAATGAGCTCTGCAGTTACTCCTGCTACGGGTCCTGTAGCTGTTCCAAGTATGGTAATAAGAAAATGGTACAAATTCCTCCCAAGGGAGGAAGTACAGCCCTGCAGTGGCTCCAACCCCTCCAATGAGCCCAGTGGCTGCTCCAACATAGTCACAGGTCCTGTGGTGGTTCCAGCTCTGGCAATGAACTCTGAGGTCACTTCAACTCCTGCAACAGCCCAACAGCCACTTCAGCTCCTACAGTGAACCCTGTGGCTGTTAAAACCCCTGCAACTAATCCTGGACTTGCAGACAGATGCGCATAGGGATTAGTTCATATATGTTTGCAACTGCATATGTTGTATATGTGTGAAAATACACTAAATATATTATATATGTATAAATACATTTGTCATAATTATTATCCTTTTCTTTTTCTCTTTGTCTCAACCCATAAACCTTAAACCACAGCACTGCCTTGAGATGCTTACGGATCTCCTTGGGACTATTCAATCTGATCTGGTCACACAGTGAAGAGCACCTGAAGATCTCAAGGTTTTCTCAGGGAGCAGCTCCTGAGGTATATTCCTTACACCAGCTTTGGAAGAGGCCTCCCTCCAGTTCTCTGGTCCTGCTCTAAAGGGGCCCTCTTGTTATGGCAGTGCCAGCAAGGAGACCAGCTCTGACAGACCTGTTCATATTGCCGGCTACTGACTGCAGCCCTGGATTGCTGCTGTAGAGGCAACAGGACTGTTGTGAGACACACAAGACCTTCAGGACTGCACAAATGAGAGGACTCAAGAGCACTGCAGCACTGGTAAGAGCACATGAATGAAAAGAGCACGTTGAGCTGCTGTCTGTGGCTGTACCTCCCCAAATCCAGGCAAAGTAGGAAGAAAGAAAATCTAAGTAAGTCTATTTTGAAAGCTTTTTAGGTATCTTATAACATATTCAGGGAATCTGGTTCCATGTTTACATGAGTTCTTGGAGTGAGAAAATGGAAATTAGGTAGGAAAGAATTTAAATACATTTTTATTTATAAGTTCAATAACATTTTTTTTTTGCACATTCCTATATCTCACATAATCAAACAGACAAAGATGCATAAAACATAAAGAACCACCACTGGGAATCCTATTGAGGAAGTTGTGCATTTTATTGTAGCTGGAATAGTGCTTATTGCAACACCTTCCTGAAAGCGTGCTTGATCTCCCTGTTCCTCATGCTGTAGATAATAGGGTTTAGTGTTGGAGGAACCACTGCATACAGAAGTGCCACTGTCAGATCCAGGAGTGGGGAGGAAATGGACGGGGGCTTCAGGTAGGCAAAAGCACCAGTGCTGAGAAACAGGGAGACCACAGCCAGGTGAGGGAGGCACATGCCGTCCCTGCTCAGAGGGCATCCTCAGCACAGCCATGAAGATGTGCACATAGGACACAACTATGAAAACAAAGCAACCAAAGCCTAAACTGACACCAAAAAAGAGAAATACAAATTCCATGAGGTAGGAGCCAGAGCAGGAGAGCTTGAGGATCTGGGGATTTCACAGAAAAACTGGTTGACAACATTGCCTTGGCAGAGAGGCAGTGAAAACGTACTGGCAGTGTGCAGCAGGGAATTGAGAACCCCAGTGCCCCAGGCAGCTGCTGCCATGGTGGCACAAGCTCTGCTGTCCATCAAGGTCCCGTAGTGCAGGGGCTTGCAGATGGCAACGTAGCGGTCATAGGACATGATGGTGAGAAGGGAATACTCTGCTGACATGAAGAAGGTAAAGAAAAAGAGCTGTGCAGCACATCCTGTGTAGGAGATGGCCCTGTTGTCCCAGAGGGCGTTGGGCATGGCTTTGGGGAGAGTGGTGGAGATGCTGCCCAGGTCGAGGAGGGCCAGGTTGAGGAGGAAGAAGTACATGGGGGTGTGCAGGCGGCGGTCGCAGGCTACGGCTGTGCTGATGAGGCCGTTGCCCAGGAGGGCAGCCAGGTAGATGCCCAGGAAGAGCCAGAAGTGCAGGAGCTGCAGCTGCCGCGTGTCTGCCAACGGCAGCAGGAGGAACTCGCTGATGGAGCTGCTGTTGGACATCTGCTGTTGTTGGGCTTGGAGTCCTGCTCAGAGTGCAGAAGATAATGACAAGTCCAGACCATTCTCAGAGGCACTCCTCCTGCTATAATATGAAATGTTTTTATTCTCTTACAACAGTGTACATTTAGCACCATTACTTGCATTTAATTTCATGTATTTCAGCATTCCTTAAGCAGAAGCAGCATATGGAGCTCTAACCTTCCTTTTATTTTCTTATGCCTACTCCCTGGATATTTTCATCTGTTTCATGTCTCATATCTTTACCCCAAGTGCTCTTAGAGCCCCCTACCCGAGCTTCTGTGGCATTCAGTTTCAGTTAGAAAATGCTGCCTGTTTGTAGGATAAGTGAATTATTCATGCCTACAGAAAATGATGATAATTCCATCCTTCGAGAAAGGGGAGACTGAAAGCACATCATGTGTGAGTGTTCACAAAACAAGCAATTGATTGATGAAAAATTCTCAGAACTCTTATTGCCCCTTTTAGATTTCTGACTCCAAACCTCTTTGCCTCAGAACAGGAAATGGAAACCCCCTGCCTTGGCTCTCCTCTTGCAAAGTGCCCTCAGAAACATTCCGTTGTGCAGTGGAGTTGTGATCCCCTGCCCCAGGCAGCAGCTGTGGCAGCACAAGCCCTGCTGGGGGCTCCTTCCCCCCACACGTCTCCCCGCAGCGCCCTGGGCAGCTCCCTGGGCAGGCTGAGTGCTGAGCCTGGCAGGCGGCAGAGTCCCATACCCGGCACACAGCCCCTGGGGCACAGCAGGGACCCTGCTCTGCAGGACAGCCCTGGGCACCCGCCTGCAGCCCCGGCTGCACAGCCTGCAGCCGTGCTGGGACATGCAGCCCTCAGGGCTGTGATTTCATACTGCAGTATGGAAGCCCTCAGCTGGAGCAGAAGGCTTTTTCCACAGTAAAGAAACATGCAGTGCCTGCATCCAGATCTCCTATGGGATGTCCCAAATTAAGTTGACCCTCTATGAAAAGCAGCTCATGGTCTGCAGTGAGACTTACCCTGTCATGGTCTGTGAGCAATGCTCCTGCAGTGAGCTCACAGCCCGCTCACACCACACACATCCTGCAAGCTCTCTTCAGTTTCTCTCCTCTCCTTCTGTCACCTGCAGGCTGTGCTGTGCACAAGAGCTGCTCCTGGGCACAGCTGTCTCTCTGCAGCCCTGCACACTTTTATGAGCTCCCTGTGTCCCAGGAGCCTGGACAGGCAAGCAGCAGATTATGTCATTTTTATCTTTCCGACTTGTCTCCCCTGACATGTCCCTGGGTCCTCATGGCCAACAGCTCCTGAAAGACAACAGCATCATGACTGTGCTTTGAAATTCGCTCAATTAACCACCACATGTCCAGTGGTCAGTGACTGATTGGAGACATATGGGGAGTGCTCCCAGAGATCGTTTGATGAAACAATAAGGGCAACCAGACAAGGAAGGCGAGGTTTGGACTTTCCCTGTGCAGGGCAGTGATCCAGCTGAGGCAGTGCAGGAGTCTCATCCCTTGACAGAAATCCTGGAGCTGAAATGGGATTCAGCTCCCTACACACCCACAGGAGCTGGGATTCCTCTGGTTCAGTTCAGAAGAGCACAAGGAGTTGCCTGCATGTGAGCTCCTGCTCTGAGTCCTCGGACCTTCAGCTGGGAGGCAGCTGCTCACACACAGACACTGGGTGATGCCCAAGGTGCCTGGGCTGCTCCTGATGTTTGCAAGTGCTTGTAAACCGTGTGGGAAATCCCTGAGATAGACAGCTCCTTCCTGGGCATCAGCCGAGGGCCAGAGAGGGGATAGCACTGGCTGTCTGGTGAATTCACTCACAGCTGCAAGAGCAGCACAGGGCCTTCAGGAAAGCCATGCCCATGGTGTGACCATGTTGCTGTGTCAACTCCAAGGCCCACGATCAGTCTAATGTTTGTGTGCCACCTTCTGCACACTGATACCATAGATTAGCTATCCAGTCAGGCTATGTCCAGTGATGCTTTCCAATTAGGATGTTTACTTCTGTGGTTTTGCACTAATGCAAACACCAACACACAAGAAGCTAGAAATCTTGATAGTGCTGCAGGCCTGAGCTCCTGTTTGGACCATGGGGACACAGTTTAATGGCTTCCACAACTGCACTGTAGCACAAGGGGGATACCGAGTCTTTAGGATGGATGGGCGAGGAGGTAAAGAAGGGTGAATGCCCTCTGTGAGAGTGCACTGAGCTCTGCCTGGGGATGGAAGAGCAGACAGGTCAGAGCTAATGGAAATGGCAAACAGAGGAGACCATCAGTGTCTTTTCCTGTCTTCCTGATCAGGGAGAGTAAATGGAAGGTGCCCTCTGCAGACAGATGGGAATCTGATGTTGTCTGTCCCTTGTCCCATTTGGTGGCCTTTGTCACTCCATTATCTGCAGCAGGGACAGCACAGCAGGGCATGTGGCATCCAGCAGATCCATGGAGAGCACAGATGGCAGCTTCTTGACCAAGCAGTGGAGGAACCAAAGAGGAGAGGTGCTCTGCTGGATCTCATACTCTCCGGCATGGAAGGACTTGTGGGAACTGCGAAGGTGAAAGGGGCATCAGGCCACGTGCAAGATGCAAATGTATCTCTTTTTATTTATTTTGAGGCTGTAAGCTTAATAGTTGATCATAAATGTCAATAAAACTGAAACAAATAATTGAAGACAAAGATGGAAATCATTGAAATTGTGTTAACCCTTCTCAACATGAAAAATTCTCATGAGTCTTGTTCCATTTTAAGTTGTAAATATGAATCTTTGAGGTGATTTGATGTCTTTTTTTTTCTTTTACTGAAACTACAATGTTTTCCAGAACTGTGTTCGCTGGACACAAATGTCTTCAGATTCAGAGACACAGACAGTGGTGCCAGTGCCAATGCCCTGTGACTATAGCCCGGTGCCCAGCACTACTCTTCCCTGCTGCCTATTTGATGTGTCTCATCCTCCAAGTTTTTTCAGCTCTCCTAAATAAATGGCCATGGTTAAGGGCATGTTTTCAGCAGGCCATTTGGGCACAAACTACTCCCACTGCCCTCCAGATTTCTCCATCCCTTGCTCTTTGTTCAGTCAGATACCTCCCAATTATCTGTCTGATTTCTGACTTTCAGGGGGATTACTGGAATTTGTTCCATCTCCCCAAAGTCTGAGAATCAGTGAGAATGTGTTAACCCGTCTCAATGTGTGAAATACTCACAAGTCCTGATCAATTTTAAGTTGATACCTCTCAACTACCTGGCTGATCTATCCCAGGGAGATTACTGGAATTTGCTCTATCTACCAGAGTCTGATGGCCTCTGTTGTCAACTACTTCACTGTGATTCAATCTATCCTATCCTACCTCAGAATAAATCATTTCTTTTAAAAGTATTCCATATGAAAGACAAGCTTCAATAGATGCAGCTTGAACATGGCATGCAGTTGATCACTGTGTTTTACTGTTCATTCAATTGCATCACCTTTCTTTCCATTTGCTGGCCAGATAAAAAAGAGAAATCTTTCCTTTTCCATGTGTAGCTGGTTCTCTGAGGAAAGCCAGTGGGAGTTGGTGCAAAGCAGTTTTAACACTGAGCGGATGAATGCAGAGGAGAAGAGTGATGTGAAGAAAAGTGATGCAAGTCCCATAGGTCCATTGTGAGCAGAAATTGGGTGGGGAGGTTGAGAAGGACCTTTGTCAACACAGTAACAGTACAGAACTCATTGGGACATCCTGGATTGGTATCAGTTGCACAGTGCTGCTTTAATGTCTTCTTTAAACCCAACTATAAATAAATAGACAATAAATTTATACTGGATTCTTTAAGCTCTCTCCAGATATCCCTCCTTTTTGCTGAACAAGTTCTGATAACCTGAAGAAGATAACAAGATGGCATAAGGCACAGGAGATTCTTTAGGTTATAATGGGCCCCAGGGTGCATTTGATGCTGAGTTCATCAGCCTCTAGTGCAGAGAGAAGTTTGCACAAAGTGCTCAACAAGACAAAGTCAGAAGTAACAGTGAAGTTTCTTGGAGTATTAATGGGCCCGCTGAGGAACATTACCAAGTAAGCTTCCCAAGGGACTTGTTAGAGAAGATAACTGGAAGCCATGACTACAGGCAGGCAAAGGCACTGGCATGCTAAGAAACCTCTCCTTTGCCTTACAAAGCAGACAGGTCAAGCCCTGATTGCAAGACCAGTGGTAGAGAGGTCCTGTATGTCATGTTGGCTCTGGGCATTTCCTGGGGCAATGTGTTGGAATTTTGTATGATGTTAAATGAAAGACATGGGGACAGAAGATCCCAGGCTCTACATGTGGTGCAAGGACGCTGTGAGGTTCATGTCCCATATGAGACCTATGTTTCATTGCAGGATGTGAGCAGGGATGTGAGAAGGGCCCAGTCTGAACAAGCAGCCAATCCCTGTGAAACTCTGAACTTCAGATCTCTCGGTTTCAGTGCCCTCCTTTGCACATTCTCCCAGAGTTTGAAGTCCTTTATGTTCTGTGGTGCCCAGAACATAGTGAGGCAGTAGCAATGCAGAGCAGAGGGACAACCCTTTCCCTCACCCAGCTGGCAATAAGTTGCTTCATTCACTCCAGGGGACTGTTGTCTTTCCTGGCTGCCTTGGCACATTGCTGACTAACATTCAGTGTGATGCTGACCAGCACCCCAACCCTTTCCAGTCAGAATCCTCTCCAGTGTCCCATATCCAGTCAGTGTGTATGTCCAGCATTGCCCCTACCCAGGTGCACAATCAGGCACTTGTTCTTGTTATACTTTATGCACTTGGTGCTTAGTACCAACTGGTACCCACTTCTCTGATTTGTCCACATCTCTCTGCAAGTCCTCTCCACCCTCAGTGGAGGCAACAGCACCTCCTCATCTGGTCTCATCAGCAAACTTGCTCAGAACGTCTTCTAGTCCTGCATTCAAGTCATCTGCATAAACATGAAAGGAAAGTGGCCCCAAAATGGAACCCTGGGGACCCCGACAGTGACCATCTACCAGCCTGATGGAAAAAACTGACTATAATCCTTTGGGACTGACCTACTGGCCAACTGCTCACCCACCACATTGTGTTTCTGTCTAGCCATATGCAGAACATTCTGTCCAGAAGGTTGTTGTGAGAAACAGTATCAAAATCTCCACTGAAATCCTCAAGGATTACATCAACTGGCTTCCCTTGGTCAACTAAACGGATAACTGTGTCACAAAATGAGCTTAAATTAAACAGGACCTTTGCCTCACAAACTTGTGTTGGCTGCGACCAATGACAGAATTGTCCTTCAGCTGTTTTTCCATAACTCCCACCATCATTTTCTCCATAATTTTACCAGGCTCTGGACTGACAGGTCCATAATTGCCCATGTCATCTTTCTTGCTCTTCCTTACAATGAGACAACATTTGCCAGCTTCCTGTCAGCTGGCATGACCCTAGACTTCTTTAGATGCAATTGAAATGAGAGCCCAGAGCACACTAAGTTTTCATCATTGAAAGTAGATGTGCCATAGCCTTGCAATGCCTTGAACTCCAGAGTATGCCACAGATGGAGCAGAGGGGAAGATTTGCCTCTTCTGTAGTGAACTCATTCTTTTGGTAAGCAGAATAACACTACCTGATACATGGGGACTGTGTCTCTGCTCTGCTCTGCTCAGCTCACAGGGCAGCGGTCTGGCAGGGTGTTGCTCTCATGTCAATGCAGGTAAACTCACTTTAATCCTTTTTCCTCTGTAAATGCTTCCTCTATTTCTATGCTCAGATACACTTCCACATTCCCTCAACTACACTTTCATATATCATTAACAATTACACTTTCTTATACCATCAAAACAGTTTGTCAAAACGTACAGTTCTTCATTTCACATAAACTCCCTTAATACAGTCTGTATTCTTCAGTTATAAACACTGTGCCACAGAACCAGCACTGATTGAACCACCTCCCTCACACACTTCCTCGCAAGCAGTACATAGTATTACATAAATGGGTTGACACTCATTGGTCGGGTGGAATGTACACCTCTCCTCAGGACAATCTTACTAATCTACAGAGTACAAACTCCTGTCTTCTTACATACAAGCAGAAAGTACTTATGAGTGGACAGACAACACAGTCTTTCACTTTGTCCGTGTCTGGCCATTTCCCTCACAGGAGGAAGGAAACATGGATCGGGACTCGGCACTCACCCTGCAGCTGTTCTGTGTCTCACTCACACCACACTCACTCTGACATTTAGATCAAAAACCATGGTTTATTCATACTACACAATGCTGACAACATTTTCTAGCTGGAATCTTAATAACACTCATACTCTGGTCGACCAGTTGCAAACGTTAATGTTTTTCCCAGAGTCGGCTTGACACACGGTACCAAACACTTAAAGCAGATGATAATATTGAACATACAACCTATAACCCCCGTGATTACAACTTGGAGAACCCAGGCTACCATTTGACAGGCTATCCACTATATCCCATACCCGTAGGAGAGACCAACCTAGGTCCCTCCTATTGTCACCCACCTGGGAGAGAGTACTTGTTCTTGTTTCCATTCATATGACATACAGTTCCCTTTCATAGGAACTCACCCAAGGAGTCTTCCTACCCAGCTGGCAACCAAAGCCATGAGCTCACCTCCCTGGGAGCAGCACGTATGGCTGTAAACTGTGTAGGATGTCTCCTCAAGACATATGGGCTCCACTTACCATACACATACCTGGTCCACCTATGGGTGGTCCTTGTCTGTCCCTGCAGTGATCAGGTGAGGGAGTCCTTCAGAGAAATCTCAGGGTGCGCCAAAAGTGTCTCCCTCTCAGCTGGTCCTGCAGCGAACAGAGCTGGTCCCACCTGGGCCGCCAAATTGACTACAGGAATTGAACTCTATAACCTCTATAACTGATACAGTCTCCCATGACATCCTTATACCAAAGCTGAGGAAGTATGGGATAGGTGATTGGACAGTGAAGTGGGTCGAGAATTGGCTGACTGGCAGAGTGCAGAGTGTTGTCATTGGCAGTGCAGTGTCTGGCTGAGGGCCTGTAACGAGCGGCATCCCCCAGGGGTCTGTGCTCAGTCCGGTCTTGTTCAACATCTTCATCAATGACCACCCTCAGCAAGTTTGCTGATGACACGAAGTTGGGAGGATTGGCTGACACGCCTGAAGGCTGTGCTGCCATTCAGCGAGACCTGGACAGGCTGGAGAGCCGGGCAGTAAGAAACCGGATGAGGTTTAACAAAAGCAAGTGTAGAGTCTTGCACCTAGGGAGAAATAATTGCATGCACCGGTACAGGCTGGGGGAAGAGCTGCTGGGGAGGAGCTCTGCTGAGAGGGACCTGGGCGTCCTGGTGGACGACAGATTAACCATGAGCCAGCAGTGTGCCCTTGTAGCCAAAAAAGCCAATGGCATCCTGGGGTGCATTAAAAAGAGCGTGTCCAGCAGGTCGAAGGAGGTGATCCTCCCCCTCTACTCTGCCCTGGTGAGGCCTCATCTGGAATATTGTGTCCAGTTCTGGGCTCCCCAGTAAAAAAAAGACAGGGATCTCTTAGAAAGAGTCCAGCAGAGGGCCACTAAGATGGTGAAGGGCCTGGAGCATCTCCCCAATGAGGAGAGACTGAGGGAACTGGGTCTGTTTAGCCTTGAGAAAAGAAGGCTGAGAGGGGACAGGATCCAGGTTCTATAAATATTTGAGGTGTGGGGGGCAAAGTGTTCAGGCCAGACTCTTTTCAGCAGTGTGTGGAGACGGGACAAGGGGAAACAGACAGAAACTGCACCATAGGAAGTTCTGCACTAATGTGTGCAATAACTTCTTTACGGTGAGAGTGACAGAGCACTGGAACAGGCTGCCTAGGGTGGTTGTGGAATCTCCTTCTCTGGAGATATTCAAGACCTGCCTGGATGCTGAGCTGTGCAACGTGGTGTAGGGAACCTGCTTTGGCAGGGGGACTGGACTCAGTGGTCTCTGGAGGTCCCTTCCAACCCCTACAATTCTGTGATTCTGTGAATATCATGGAGTTGTTTGGATGGGGAAAGACTACCCCTTTGAATGACCTTTTGTCAGGGCATGTCCTGGGATTCCTAGGATCCTCAAAATGCAGCACTGCTTCTGTCACTGAAAAATGGGGCCCTGTGTGGGACGGAGGGAGGGTCCATGAGTCCCTGGCCCACCTGACTGAGTATTTCCATGGTCTTAGCAAAGACATACTTACAACTTGAGAATGACAGTTAGCTGTGTTCATGGTGGCATGGCCACTTTTAATGGCCTTGAACTGTCTGAACATAACTGAAGAGGCTCAGGCTGATGCAAATCAGCTATTGAATGATAGTGTTGAAAAACTGGAAAGACAGGTGGCAGTTTTGATGGGGAAAAAACCTAATTCAATCATTCTCCTATGGAAGATCAGGAACATCTCTCTGGAAGACCATGGGGACCCTGTACAAGGGAATCTGTATAAAATGGACTCTGTAAATGAAGGCACTAAAAGGTCAGATTTTGAGGTTCCATTTGGACTAGATCTATTTGAGATCTGACTGATTGTAACCCAAAAATGAAAAAAAAAAAAAAAAAAAATGCAGGATAGGCTGGTGGGAGTGCCCTGACCAGTATCCAACCCCCCAAACCCTGCTGCCCATAATACAGCAGCTGAACTGATGGATATAGTACAGTGGTTTAGACAGAAACCAAGAGAGCATGCCAGCATAGCTGCTCTGGTTATGGGACATGGAGGCAGAAAGCGCTGTGGTGAATGGACTGGAAATTTCAAAACTGACATCCATTACTACTCACCCTGCCCTCAGGCAAAGACTGTATGCTCTGTCCAACATAATGAGGATAGCCATTTGATCAGTGAATGATTTATGGCTGTGTGTCATATAACATGGCCAAATAAGAATGACATACCATTAAATATCAGCCTGTGGTCCTCTATGGAGGACTAACAAAATTATATTAGAGAATTAGGCATGAAAGAGGCAATCTATGAAGATGATTTTGAGAGCCCAGTCAATAAATTTTTCATCAGGAACGAGGGATCTCATCCTACAGCCATCACCTTTACATCAGTATGGGTCTATGTTATCCATACTGAACCCCCCAGTGGCCCTCAGGTGCTGTAATACAACAGGCTGCCCAATTGATGGGGAGACAAGAGTGCCTACGGCCAGATGCAGGCTCTGAATGGTGGTGGAAAGGTCTGAGAAAGGCAGAGAACCATCTGCTGCCATGACTTAGGCGTCCAGCCCCTAAGGTAATCCAGTCTGGACCCATTAGGGTCTTGAGACAACAAATGTTTAAAGACCAGATTAGAGCAGGAGTTCAGTTTAAAAAGATCGATGGACAGCATAATCAGGAAAAAATATCTGTTAAACAGGCCCAAGCACTGAGTATTTATAGTCCAACCTTTTCAGCCAAACTAGATGTGAATGTAACTCAAGAAGGGTCTGGATGGGGGCTCTGGCAGAGCCAGAGTTCTTTGTGAACCCCTATGAGGTTTTGGCCACAGGTTTGGCATGGAGCAGAATAAAGATACATCACAGTTGAAAAGCATTTATTGGCTACCTATTCTACACTACAGGTGGTAGAACCAGTAGCTCAGATTTCAGAGGTTATCGTTAAACAACAAGGCCAGTCCAGGGGTGGGTAAAAGATCTAACACACATCTCTATGATGGGGGTGGCCCAATCACAAGCAGTGGTGCGCTCAGTTGTTCTGCTTGCCTGCTCCTCAAGGAGTTAAGAGAAATCTATGCCTGTTGCGTGTTCGAGTGCATGCGCAATGCCATGTGGAGGGCTTATCACAATAAAGATTGGCGGATTTGCTGCGTAGACCGGTCAGAACTCAGATCTGCGTTGTGCTTCCTGTGGCACCAAACGCCCAACAGTGGCAGTTCCGTGTATTGGCCAGCAGGTGGCAGCAGAGACCACGGAAAGAACGTCTGCGGGACAGACCCTGGGGATCCGTTCTCTTTTGATTATAGGGGAAGAACACAAAGATGGAAGAGGAGGGAAGGGGGAAAAAAAAAAGAAAAAAAAAATCAAACCACAGCAAACAAATAAAAACTTCTCCAAACGTAGCAAACTTGAATGTCTGTCAATAAATAAATGAGTAATTGAATTGATGTCCGTTTCAGACAGTCCCCTGTAGAATCAGGGTAAGGGTTAGGATTAGAGTTACATTGCAGGTTAATGCTGTTATCTTTACAGCTCCTGTGAGGGTTGGGGTCTGGGTCAGGTGTTTAAAAAATGAAATGAAAAAAGAATTAAAAAAATATATTGAAAGCTTCAGATTTCCTTAATCTTTGTGGGAATCACATAATGTGCAACTCAGATCTACCTCTTCGTACCTCTTTTGTGGTGTAGGGAACCTGCTTTGGCAGGGGGACTGGACTCAGTGGTCTCTGGAGGTCCCTTCCAACCCCTACAATTCTGTGATTCTGTGAATATCATGGAGTTGTTTGGATGGGGAAAGACTACCCCTTTGAATGACCTTTTGTCAGGGCATGTCCTGGGATTCCTAGGATCCTCAAAATGCAGCACTGCTTCTGTCACTGAAAAATGGGGCCCTGTGTGGGACGGAGGGAGGGTCCATGAGTCCCTGGCCCACCTGACTGAGTATTTCCATGGTCTTAGCAAAGACATACTTACAACTTGAGAATGACAGTTAGCTGTGTTCATGGTGGCATGGCCACTTTTAATGGCCTTGAACTGTCTGAACATAACTGAAGAGGCTCAGGCTGATGCAAATCAGCTATTGAATGATAGTGTTGAAAAATTGGAAAGACAGGTGGCAGTTTTGATGGGAAAAAACCTAATTCAATCATTCTCCTATGGAAGATCAGTAACAACTGTCTGGAGGACCATGGGGGCCCTGTACAAGGGAATCTGTATAAAATGGACTCTGTAAATGAAGGCACTAAAAGGTCAGATTTTGAGGTTCCATTTGGACTAGATCTATTTGAGATCTGACTGATTGTAACCCAAAAATGAAAAAAAAAAAAAAAAAAAATGCAGGATAGGCTGGTGGGAGTGCCCTGACCAGTGTCCACCCCCCAAACCCTGCTGCCCATAATACAGCAGCTGAACTGATGGATATAGTACAGTGGTTTAGACAGAAACCAAGAGAGCATGCCAGCATAGCTGCTCTGGTTATGGGACATGGAGGCAGAAAGTGCTATGGTGAATGGACTGGAAATTTCAAAACTGACATCCATTACTACTAACCCTGCCCTCAGGCAAAGACTTTATGCTCTTGTCTGGAGGGCTTATCGCAATAAAGATTGGCGGATTTGCTGCGTAGACCGGTCAGAACTCAGATCTGCGTTGTGCTTCCTGCGGCACCAAACGCCCAACAGTGGCAGTTCCGCTTATTGGCCAGCAGGTGGCAGCAGAGACCACGGAAAGAACGTCTGCGGGACAGACCCTGGGGATCCGTTCTTTTGATTATAGGGGAAGAACACAAAGATGGAAGAGGAGGGAAGGGGGAAAAAAAAAAGAAAAAAAAAAAATCAAACCACAGCAAACAAATAAAAACTTCTCCAAACGTAGCAAACGTGAATGTCTGTCAATAAATTAATGAGTAATTAAATTGATATCCCTTTCCCGCCCCCCCCCCCCAACTTCTGAGATGAAAAAAAAACACTTCTTTTAGAAGAAAACAGAGTAGTAACAACTTCTGTACCTACATTCACCACTCTGAGATCCTGTCTGGGTCTCCCAAGGCTTGTAAATAACCACTGGGTCGGTTCTGATGTCGCGTGATTTGTTGTCAGTTCTCTCATGGTTCTCCGGTCAGTTCTCCGGTGCCAGGATCTGCCACAGGGCATTCTGACCACGGGCATCATGTTTCTACGCTGCCGCCTGCATTGAACAGGCAATGGGACTGCCCAGCATGTGCAAGGCAGCACCTCTTTCACACCACCAGAATGTTTAAGGCTGTTGGGATTGTTGTTAGCGTCCCATTAACACTGAGGCTAGAGATACCCTTAGGATTGACATTACTATTAGCATTACTTTGATGGTGCCCTATCTGGGTCATTTCCAGGGGATGTCAGGAGTAAGGCACAGTGTCAGGAGAAAAAGAACAGACTCTGTTACTTTATAAACGTGATAATAGAGAGAGTTCATTGGAAAAAATACAACTCTTAAATAATGCAAAGCATGCTTCTGATTGGATGCAGGCATCATCTGGGCTCTGATTAATATTACTCTTAAGGTAAAGATTATTGTTACCATAATGATTTTTTTTTTGGATTATGATCAGGGTTAAGGTTCCTTTTGCTACAAACTTCTAGCATCATTTTTGTTGTTGCATTTGGAGTTAGGGACGATTTTAGAATCAGGGTAAGGGTTAGGATTAGAGTTACATTGCTGGTTAATGCTGTTATCTTTACAGCTCCTGTGAGGGTTGGGGTCTGGGTCAGGTGTTTAAAAATGAAATGAAAAAAGAATTTAAAAAATATATTGAAAGCTTCAGATTTCCTTAATCTTTGTGGGAATCATATAATGTGCAACTCAGATCTACCTCTTCGTGCAGTGACTGCCTGTAAATTTGCTGGAGCCTAATATAATATGGCCTTGTGCTTTCCACTAACTCACCTTCATTTCATTTTCATTACATTTGCTTGGTAGTCAGATTTTGGTGTGTGGATATTTTAAAACAATCTAACTGACATTAGCAAAAAATTAAAAATAAAATTAAAAAAAATGCACAACAGCATCGTATCAATTTTTATAGATAAGATAAAGAAGAGCAGTTTCCCTTAGTTTTCTGTGCCTCTTTACTTTCTTACCCTCTCCCCTTGTGTGAGAAACTCTCAAAGTCAAAGATTTCTAGTTAGGCAAAGATGGCAGCGATAGCAGCAGTGCTTATTCATTATTGCAATACTGCGCGCACATCCCCTATTGGCAAGGGAGAAACTGCACACCAGTCAGTGAAATCAATTCTGTTCTGTGCCCTAAACCCACTGCAGGTGATGCTCTCATGGCTCTCATTGGTTGAGCATCTCAGGCTCACAGACTCCTCGAGACTGTGGCTAGGATTCATTTCCATAGAAGGTCAATTACCAACCTCTTGTTTTTAGGTCTGCCTTGTACTTTTCTGCGGACAGAGAAGGGCAATGTTTCCAAAAGTCAGTACATTCATTCTGTCCTGTGCTGGGCTCTACCCACCCTGTATTTATCTTGTGCTTGTCTCAATTCTCCCCATGTCAGAATGCCCCCAGACTGAACTTAATTCTGTTCAGCAACTTTCTTGGTGGAAAAACTACTTATACAGCTGTTTTACAAGAGGGTTATACATTCAGTTAGGGCCTACACTATGTACTGAAAATACTGGAAACTTCCACTGCAAAAACACAATCTACCTCTCCCATCTGTGCAGCCTTGCAGACCCAGAGCATGCCAGGTTATTTCTGCTTTCATAGCATTTGCATGCTGTAGGGTGAGCACAAGGTTCTGCTGCTTGATTCTTCTGCAAGAGCTGCCTACTGGCAAATGGTTGCAGGGATGGAGGATGTGACAGAAAGCATTTGTCTCCACAAGAGCAGAGTTACATTCAGTGCAGAGTGTGAGAGTCAGGTTGGTGTGGAAAAGCACTGACACGCTGGGGATGATGCAGTGCTCACATGTCTAACACTCACAGACATTACTGTCAGAAGGATGGTGCTGTGTTGTGCTTCTACCTTTGGCAGCCCCTGGAGAAATGCTATGGCACACAGAACACCTTTGTATTGCACTGACTGCTGCCATGCAGCATGGATTTAACACACCAAATCCAGAGGAGCATGACTGCATCTAACTGCCCTGAGAAAAACTACTGTAGCTGAAGAGATGAGGAGGCAGCTGCTCATCTGCAGAACAAGCAGTACTGCCAGACATTGGGCCAGGTGAGCACCTCCTGCTGCAGCGTGATGATGACAGGGCTGGAGATGATCTGCAAAGCCAGCTTAAAAGTGGGAGACGTGAGTCAACATGGCAGGAGGACAGAGGTGTTAGGGAGCAGCCAAGGCATCAAAGAGTATCAGAAGGCTTTGAAAAGTATCACAAAGTGACAGCCAGGAAGACTGGGATATATCATGAGCAGCAACCTGGATGCTAGAGATTATTTGCTCCCATACAAAATGGTAGAGATCTTGCTGCAGACATCCCAAAGCCAGGCAAAATGGGAACCCAGAGCTCTGCCTGCACGAACCCCACAGCCATAGCATTGCAAGCTGAGCTGCCTTGCTGTTTGTTGCATTCATCCCAATCCCTGTGATTGAAGACTCAGAATGCAGTCGAGGCGATGACTGAGCATGAGAGTGACTTTATTCAATAAAAGACAGGAGGGCTTGAGAGGTCAAGGGTGAAGATGGGACTCCTCTTGTCAAGATGAGAGTGGCTCAGAGCTGGTGCTGCTGCCTGGTGCCTGGGACTGGCAGCCTGACTCTAAGTCCCCATCTAAGATGCTCAGCTTCACCTCACTGATGCTGCCCTGCTCCTGCATGGTGGTGCTGCTGCTGGGACTAAGAACAGCCACGATCACGTTGAGAACTTGCGGGTAAAATTCGGGACTGAACCAATAATGGGCTTCTGGAGGTGAGGGTCTGCTCCAGGCCGCCTGGTCAAGGGAGCCTGTTGATGGGCCCTGCTTACTGCAGCTACCAGAAGCACCGCGCTCACTGACTCTCAACTTGATGGGGATTCCAGTCAGGCTGGGAAATCAGCATGGCTGGCTGCAAGCTGTCTGAGAGACTGCTGGACTGCACTGGGAATAACTTTGTGGGCCAAGCATTAAGCACACCAAGCAGAAGGGAAGGTATTGGACAGACCGACCAGAGGTCAAGCGTTGCTGGACCTGCTGCTCACCAACGCTGAGGAGATCATCAAAGGCGTCAAGGTTGGAGGCTGCCTGGGCTCCAGCGATCATGCCCTGGTTGAGTTTGTGATCTCAAGCGATGTGGGCCTGGCAAAGAGCAGGACCAGGATGCTCAACTTTAGAAGAGCAGACTTCAAGCTACTCAATGGAATGCTGGCCAAGATCCCCTGGCGCGCTGCCCTCAAAGATAAGGACGTTGAGGAGAGCTGGCTACTGTTCAAGGATGCCCTCCTGGCAGCACAAGAGGTCTCCATTCCCCTGATTAAGAAAGTGGGCAGGAGAGGTAGAAAACCGGCATGGCTCAGCAAGGACCTGCTAAGAGAACTGAGGGTGAAGAAAGGGGTGTACAAGCTCTGGAAACAAGGCTGTGTCACCCGGGAAGAATACAGGGATGCCGTCCGAACTTGCAGATGTGGGATCAGGAAAGCCAAGGCTCAGGCAGAACTGAACTTGGCGAGGGATGTGAAAAACAACAAGAAAACCTTCTACAGGTACATTGGCCAGAAGAGACAGGCCAAAATGGGCGTGCCTACTCTGGTAAATTTAAAAGGAGAAATGGCTTCAACAGATGAAGAGAAAGCTGAGGTGCTGAATGAGTTCTTCACCTCGGTCTTCACTGGTGGCCAGGATTCTAGTCTTTTTCACGTCCCTAAGTCTTGCACCCCCATACCTCCATGTGGGGACCAAGGAGGTAAATCCCTCCCCACTGTAAGGGTAGAGCAAGTCCGAGAGTGCCTCCTTAGACTGAATGAGTATAAGTCTATGGGGCCAGATGGCGTGCATCCCAGGGTCCTGAAGGAGCTGGCTGAGGTGGTTGCTGAGCCGCTCTCCATCATATTTGAGAAGTCGTGGCTGTCAGGTGAGGTCCCGGATGATTGGAGGAAGGGTCACGTCACTCCCATTTACAAGAAGGGGAGCAGGGACGACCCGGGTAACTACAGGCCGGTGAGTCTCACCTCTGTGCCTGGGAAGATTATGGAACAGATCCTCCTGGACAACATGCTTGATCGCATAAAGAACAAGCATGTGATCCGAGACAGCCAGCATGGCTTCACCAGGGGAAGGTCATGCTTAACTAATCTTGTGGCCTTCTATGACGGAGTGACGGCGTTGGTGGATGAAGGGAAGGCGACCGATGTCATTTACCTGGACCTGAGCAAGGCCTTTGACATGGTCCCCCATCACATCCTCATCTCCAAATTGGAGGGAGGTGGATTTGATGGGTGGACAACTAGATGGATAAGCAATTGGTTGAAAGGCCGCAGACAGAGGGTGGTGGTCAATGGCTCTATGTCCAGGTGGAGGCCGGTAACGAGCGGCGTCCCTCAAGGGTCTGTCTTGGGACCGGTGCTCTTTAACATCTTTATTAATGACATCGATGAGGGAATGGAGTGCACCCTCAGCAAGTTTGCTGATGACACCAAGCTGAGTGGTGCAGTCGATACGGTGGAGGGAACAGATGCCATTCAGAGGGACCTTGACAGGCTGGAAAGCTGGGCTCGGGTGAACCTAATGAGGTTCAACATGGCAAAGTGCAAGGTTTTGCACTTGGGCCGGAAGAACCCCAGGCACCTGTACAGGCTGGGAGGAGTTGTCCTTGAGAGCAGCTCGGCTGAAAAAGACCTAGGGGTCCTGATAGATGAGAAACTTAACATGAGCCAGCAGTGCGCTCTGGCAGCCCGGAAAGCAAATGGGATCCTGGGCTCCATCAGGAGAGGGGTGGTCAGCAGGGATAGGGAGGTGATCGTCCCTCTCTACTCTGCTCTTGTGAGGCCCCATCTGGAGTACTGTGTCCAGGTGTGGAGCCCTCAGTACAAAAAAAGATATGGAAATTTTGGAAAGGGTCCAGAGGAGGGCCACAAAGATGATCAGGGGGCTGGAGCACCTCCCCTATGAGGACAGGCTGAGGGAGTTGGGTTTGTTCAGCCTGGAGAAGAGAAGGTTGCGAGGTGACCTCATTGCAGCCTTTCAATACCTGAAGGGAACTTACTCCCAGGAGGGGAGTAAACTCTTTGAAAGGGCTGATAATAGCAGGACTAGGGGAAATGGTTTTAAGTTGAAGGAGGGAAGATTTAGGTTGGATGTTAGGGGAAAGTTCTTTACTAGAAGGGTGGTTAGGTCCTGGAACAGGCTGCCCAGTGAGGTTGTGGATGCCCCGTCCTTGGAGGTGTTCAAGACCAGGTTGGACAGGGCCCTGGGCAACCTGATCTAGTAAATGTGTATGTTTGGTGGCCCTGCTAGGCAGGGGGGTTGGAACTACATGATCCTTGAGGTCCCTTCCAACCCGGGTAATTCTGTGATTCTGTGAAGGGAAGCATTACTGGACATGCTGCACAGCAGGGGTTAAGACTGGAGGTGGTCAGGGCTGTAGTGACCATGCCCTCCTAGAGTTCCTCATCTCAAGGAATGCGGGCCTGGCAAAAAGCAAAGTCAGGACCCTGAGCTTCAGGAGAGTCAGCTGCAGGCTGTTCAAAGAATTCTTGGACGAGAGACACTGGAAAACTGTTCTTAGGGGCAAAGGGTTCAAACATCCCTTTGTGTGCACCTGTGTGCAGCCCAACTCCTCAGCACAGCCCTGTGCAAGCACACATTTGTGCCACCGCATCCACGCACTATGTGCTCACACACACTCACACAACCACATCCCTTAGTGCAGCCCTGTGCGCACACACACTCACACATGTGTAACCCCTTCCTTTCACTCCCAAAGTGCACGCACACACCGGTACCACAATGTCCTTGTGCAGCTCCAACACTCTGCACACCCCTGTGCACTTACATATATGTGCATGCTCGTCCTTGCACACATACCCACAGACCTACACACACCTGAGCAACACCACTGGTTTGTACACTCATGGACACAAATGTGTGTACAACACCATCCATGCACAAATACACACACACACATGGATCCCCACTGCTTTGCACAATGCTGTGCACACTCACGTGTGTCATGCACTGATTTCCCATCCAGTCCTCGAGGGGTCACTTACTTAGGACAGGAGTGCAGGGGAGCAGCCAGAAGCTGTTTGCATTCCCTGCTGTCTGCTGGGCAGCTTTGCTGGAGATGCTTGAGTTGCTTTGCTTTTCCTTGGGAGGTGGGAAGGAGCTTTGAATTTGAGGCACATCCCGTGCCAGAGCATCCCGATGGCACAAGGGGGATCAGGGCCCCTCTATTGGTTACCTCGGAGGCTTGCAGCAACTGGAACTTTTTGCCTATTGAGAAAGCTAAAAAGTGTGAGTTCCTCCTGACCCATATCAACAAAAATCTCAACCATAAAAAAGAGACGTCTTCGTATTCAAGCAAATGACAACAGTAAGACCATGCATGTTGTTTTGTTGTATTTCCTCTGTAATCATGGGGAGGATATGAAGAAGTGGTATAATTCATCCACTTCTGCACTTCAGGCACAAGTTCCTTAGAATTGGAAGAGACCCTTAAAGGCCATCTAGCCCAGCTCCCCTGCAATAAAAAGGGACATTCACAGCTAGATCAGGTTGCTCACAGCCTGGTCATTAGTCATCCCAGAGGCAAAACACACACTGAATGATCTCTCCTTCAGTCATAAATCCTTGGAGACAACAGCATTGACACTGCATGTTACTGAAGCTGTAAAAGAAATTGCTCCTGTAACTCTCCTTGTGTTAAGTAAAATGATGATAAAAAGCAATGGAATGCTTTGGCAGGACACCAAAACCATCCTCCTTCCTTGATATCTGCTGCAATGGAACCTTCCACTGGAAGAAAGCCTCTGATGACTTGTCACCCCAGAGAGGTCAGCTTTAGAAGCAGGACTGCTGCACAATAGAATGAACTGGAGCTCCTTAGCATCTCTTACATCCAGGAGGGGTGTGATCAGACCCACCTATCACCTTCAGGTGCGCTTTCTGACACCTTGTCTGACTTCACTGTCACTGTGCCAGCATCCTCAGGCTTAACCTGCTTCATTGTCAGTGTGCAGCAATTGCCAACGTTCTTGATGTCATTGTAATTGTTGGTGTAAAGGAGGTTGCCATTCAGGAACCATTCCACGTCCTCGTCATTATGGGACAGCTCGCAGGAGAAGACAGCAGAGCTCTCTTCTTCAATTTCTACATCCTGCAGGTGCTTCGTTACTTCTACATTGCGGGCTGTGGGGAAACAAGGTGAACTGTTACCACTGTTACTATAAATCATACTGGGATGTGGTAGAATGGTTGGACTAGATGATCTTTGTGTAATCATCTATGTGAAGATAATACATGTATAAAGTTAGCAGGAGAGAACGGCAGAAGTCAACCTCAAGAAGAGAAATCTGAGGTGAAATAGGACATGGAAGAGGCCACCCTCCCTGCTCATACCTTCAGCTGTCAGCGTGGCCTCAGTCTCTGCAATTCCTGCCTTGCACTTGTACACACCAGCATCATCGGGCTTCAGCTTCAGAATTCTGAGCTCTACTGAATGCTTATCCCTCTTGATCTTGTACTTCTCAGAGGGCTCGATGGGTGTGCGGCCCTTGAACCATTTCACAACCTTTGGAGAAGGCCTGAAGTCACAGGACAGGATGACAGAATGACGTTCCAAAGCTGTCTTGTCCTCCAACTTCCTGGTGATTTCTATATGGTAATCTGCAAAGCAGGGGTGGAAGAGAAGAAAGGATGAGGACAATTGGAAGAAGAGGAAAGTCTCTTGCGTGTATTCCATTCCAATTAATGTCAAGTTCACAATGGTTCTTTGAACGACTCTAAAGATAAAACAAACGATTGTCTATAGGGAATGCCATTGACTACATTTCTATGAAGTAATACTGTACAGTATCTACCAAATGCAAGGTCCAGCTCTTGTTCTGTGCTTATTAAATTGCTCCCAATTGTTGAGGCTTTTATTCAAATAAGAGTGAGTTGAAAATATAACAAGTACTTTAGGATGTGAATGGATAATCTTACGCTGGGGACAACAGCAGATAAAAAGCCTGCAAGTTTCTTTCAGATGAAATCAATGACAAACCGCACCAAATTTAGGTGCTACCAAACTTAAACTTGTCTAGTTCAGAAATACAATTAATTTCACCTGATTTGACTTCTTTGCTATAGCCAAGGACAAAACCTCAGCTCTGTAAATCTGAATAGTAAGCACATCACAGCTATTCAAACACATCTTTTACTGAGATGCAGCTGTCTCATTTAGTGTCCAACGACTTTGAACTGGAAATGGAGCAGACCAAAGCAGAATCTAAACATGGCTTCTACAAGGACTGATCAAATGCGGCCACCGTCAAATTCAAAGTATCTGATACAGAAGGATCACACTCACTGTCAGACAAAACCTCTTTGGAGAGGTGAACTGACTGCCCTGTTCACCCCCACTTTGGAAATAACTGCACTCATTTCCTACCTGCTCCCAGCAGTGTGGGATGGTGGGATAGCATCACACTTCCCACACTAAGCATCCCACCATGTCACTTGTTCCACCTAAACCTCAGTCCCAAAACAAAAGGGGAACTCGCTTCTGAACCCTCTTCACTTCATTTCAGATGTCTTATATGCTTGATTTCCAACCCACCCCCCACTCAGGAGAAAGACCCCCCGCTTACACCCTACCATCTTGTTGCATTCTGATGTTGTCATCAGCCTTCAGCTTGTTGTCCTCTTTGTACCACTGGGTCTGAACCTCATCGTGTGAAATCTCACAGACAAAAGATGCACTCCCATATTCATTCACTTCCACATCTTCCAGTGCTTTAACAATCTTGATATCTCCAGCTGTGAAACAGTAGAGATATATTTGTCAGGGTATTTCCAGAACTGAGTGCAGCATCTTTTCCTTACACATATTTGCATAGAAAATAAGTAGGATTATGTTTTATTCTAAACCATCATCCATTCCTGAGTCATTTCTCTCTTCAACACAGTCAATGCATTATTGCCCTTGAACTTAAAGACAGACCTACTAGCTACAATGGAGCTCCCTGCAAACAGTTTTCATGGAAACCAGAATCTCATTTATTCTAAAACCTTTCAAGCAAAATTAAGGGTAGAAAAACAATAGAACTGACTGAATCTTTAAGGTCATTTAGTTCCAGTCCCCCTGCTATAGGCAGGGACACCTCCCTCCACACCAACTCTTCTCCTCAGGGTCAAGGCTTCTCTCAAATCATTCTCCTCTAAGCCTGTGCCTGTGCTTGGGATTGCCCTGACCCAGGTGCAGGGCCTTGTACTTGGCCACACTCAAGTTCATGAGGCTGCCAAGGGCCCACCTCTCCAGCCTGTCCAGGTCCCTCTGAGTAGCATCCCTTCCCTCTAGCACATCAACAGCACTGCTCAGCTTGGTGTCATCTGCAAACTTGCTGAGGCTGCATTTGATTCCACTCTCCATGTTGCCTACAAAAATGTTAAATAACACTGGTCCCAACACCACCCTCCACCTGGACACTGAGCTATTGACTGCAGCTCTCTGAGTGTGACCATCCAGACAGTTCCCTATCCTGCAACTGGTCCATCCATCAAAACCATTTTTCTCCAGTTTGGTGACCAGGATGTCATGCAGGACGGGATCAAATGCTCTGCACAAGTCCAAGTAGATGATGTCAGTTGCTCTCCCATTATCCACTGATGCTGTTACTCCATCATGAAAGGCCACCAAGTTTGTCAGACATGGCTTGACCTTGATGAAGCCATATTGGTTACCACCAATTACCTCATCTTTATTTTCCAAACTATGCCAAGGAGAACTAGACAGAACTCTACAGTGTTGTGTCACTACAAACCTGTCTGAACCATTGGCTTCTCTGCATGCTCATCACTAGTCTCTCCTTAGCTTGTGTGCCTACAAACAATGTATGGGGAATGTCAGCCACAAATCTTACCTAGGGGACATCTTTGCTTCAAAATCCTTTGAACATCACACAATCCCTTTTAACTCTCCAGGTCTGCATTTAGTTATGTCAGAATCAGGCCATATTTCTGTGCTGCTATATCCCTTTCCTTCTGAAGGGCCTGGATACAACTTGGATTAACCTCAGGAGAAGAGTTCCTGCATAGAATCATAGATTTACCCAGGTTGGAAAAGACATTGAAGATCATCAAGTCCAACCGCAGCCTAACCAGTACCCTAACTCTAAAAACCCTACACTAAATCATATCCCTGAGTACCACATCCAAAAGGCTCTTAAACACAACCAGGGATGGTGATTCAACCACCTTTCTGGGGAGCCTATTCCAGTACCTAAAAAATCTCTAGTATCTAAATCTCTCTAAAAGAGCACAGGTATTAATCTGACCAGAAAGGTTCCTGTTTGTTCATAAAATGAGCCTTTTCCGCTCCATCTTGCATAGGCCACTGGGCACAGGGTAGCTGGGAGACCACAGAAAAAGTGGTTCTGTGAGCAATAGGGAAACTACTGCCTAATCCAACTCCTCCAATCTCTGCGCTCTGCCAGCATGTCTAAATAGGGTGGCAGATACACACAGGAGATAAATATTTCCACTTCCCTCAGCCAACACTGCTCTGAATTTCTATGGGACACACAGTTAGATGAAAAGGCATTTGACAAAGAAGGAAATGAAAGAGTTTAATCTGCTGTGTCATTCTCTCGGTAGCCAGAATAACTAACCCTCGCCAGTGTTAGTTCAAAGAATAGGCAGATTTTATCTCCTGACATGAGCAGTAATTCAAAGAAGCTGGTATATGATCCAGTATCCTGCATATTCACTGCAGGCAGGAAAAGACATTATGAGATAAGGGAGATCTACACATCACTTGTTATGAACACCTCATAAAGATAAAACCACACACAAGAGGAGAGTTTATGAAGAGGACTACTCTTGGACTACTTTCCAAGAGGCATCAATTAGTAACTCTCTTCGCTCATTTTTCACACTACTCCACAGTGTCCTCCTGAGCCCCCTTACTCCTGTTGCCAACTGCTGATGCAGGGAATCCTGAGGAACCAAGGATTCATAGTTGTTCCATCAGTAGTCCTTGGTCAGCTCTCCCTCCCTGCCCCTTCTGTTTTGATCCCACTAACCAAATTTTAGTTAGTCTGAAAAGAGGATGGAAACCTCCGCAGCAATTAGTTTCTAAATATCTTGCAATGGGCAGCTTGTAGGAGCCCCATCTCAATGCCCACAGCACAGGAGGCAGGACTGCTTAGCCCATGCACTAGTGCATTTACCAGCACAGATGTAAGCCCAGATCTATGCACACCAAATACAGGCTCTCAGTTTGCACAAGGAGGCATCCATGGAGCTGAAGTATTAGGCAGATATTGTGGTGGGGCAGCAGTTATTGAGACGCCAGACAGAAAGGACACAGATAACGTGGCAACTCAGCTTTACCATTATGACTGATGATGGAACATCTAATTTCACTGCTCAAAAGAGAACTTCCATATAACTGGAAAGAATGAAATTCACAGGGGAAACCACACACAGACACACACAAAAGCAATACAAAGGAGATGAAGGATGGTTCACATACTAGTGATTCACTCTGAGACGCAAGCAAATGAAAGAGTATCCCCAACCATTTGCCTCCTGAAATGCTAAGTATATAAACTCATTGCTGTGATAACTCTGCCAGACGTGAGTCATACACTGTAAAACCTTATGGGGTCAATCAGTTTAACTTCATAAATTCATTACACCAACAAAAACAGACCATCGTGTCCAGGCTGGTTCATTTCAGCTCTTCAAAGCTGTTGGTAAAACTGCCTGAGAGCTGAAATGCTTACCAGCAAAAGCTAAAAACTGTAAATCAAATGTAATAGGCTGGCTTTGTCTACTGTATAGAAATGATGCCTGAAAAAAAGAAAATAAAAAAGAACGTAAACCAGAACAAATGGAATGGCTACATAAAACAGCTAGTACTGAAACAGCAACCCAACCTGGTTGCAGAATGAGAGAGAAAATGAGAGTTCACCAAAGTCATGGGACAGGACACATGTTCATGTTCATGCTAACACTGAACCCAAGTGGCCACATGAGGACAGCATCTAGTAGGAAATCAGAAAAAAGCATCCTTTCATATGTCCCTTGGGAAGGTGGCATCTACCAGGGCACAGCAGACCCGTGTGTTCAGTAACAAGTCTGATGCTTCAGAGCCCAATGATGAGCTACAAACTGGGGTTTAACCAATGCAACACATGGAGGGAAAATCTGTCTTGAGCATAAAGAAGAAAGAGAAAGGTATCCAAAAGGACTAACCAAGAAATGCCCAAACTGCCCATGAAGCATTTCTTCCCGTGGTGCAAAATACCACAAGAGGATTTATTTGCTCTTTCAGTTAAACATAAAATGAACCTTTAGGGTAGCTGATGTCTTGTCTTAGGCTGCTCAGCATGTGGATGTTCCCTGATCTTCATATTCACACTTGTGAATAATGAGACTTCTCTTATTTCCCTGGGAAGTAATGCCCACTTTTTTACTTTGACAGAGCTCCTTCCCATCCTAGAAGGGAAAATATCAAGTCAGATCTCCATTAGTCCTTCCATCTCTGCACTCAGCAAAGGGAGCCTTCAGATCTATGCTTAATTCACCCACTCCCCTAGAATTAATGGAACTGTGCTTACTGGAACATATGCTGAAGCTTAAGCACAGTGCAGTGTTTTCAACATGAAGGAATGGCTATAGAACATGCATAAATTCTGGCTGACCTATGACAGCTTAAAGCACTGCGGAGGACTGTTAACAAGCCTGTTTGGACATCACCTTGAATAAATGACGTTATCCCCAAGTAAGGGAAGGAACAGCTGAGCACCGGGGAGGTACACAAAGTGCCAGAGCAAATTCTCACACTGTCAGGTGCAAAGAAAACTGAGATTTCACCCCAAAAACCCAGTTCACAACAAGGCTACAAAATCCCGGCTGAGAATTTCTGTGTTAGACTTGAAGCTCAAGACTGTACTGTAGTTCAACCAACAATATTTTGTGCAGCATGACCTAAAAAGTTCACAATAAAACCAAAACAAACTTCAATTTCAACTTGATAAATGAACTCAGGACATAATAACAAAGAGTGCTGATCTGGGCAAATAAAAGAGCATAAAGAAAAGAGAGCAGTGAAAAAGCTATCAAGGAAAAGCTCAGACTCGCATCCCTTGGAAGTGAAATTAAAGGCTCTCATTCATTTCCAGAGAAGTCAGAAAGGAAAATACCATTACATGCCATACCTTGAACCACTTGACGTCCATGTTGGGCCTGGACAGCTCACACTCAAATGTGACCTTGTCCTTCTCAATGACGCTACTGTCTGCCAATGGTTTGCTGATTTTCACAGGCAATTCTGAGAAGGAGAAAGAAGAATGTGGATTTAGTTGGGAACTTAGTTTTGTTCATAACCAGGTCCATGGGTGCTGTTAAATGGATCCTTCCAGATGGAAAAAACATTTCAGGTGGCCTCCTAGATTTTACCCCTTTTTGTGTTGCACGCAAGACGAAGTTCCTTAGTCAAAAATATTCCACAGCCAGATTTTCACCTCGCTACCACTACATTAAAAAGGAGAATCCAACTTGTGGTGTGGGTCATTGATGTTGTTCCGGGGGGAATTGTGGCTGTTCCATGCCCACAGGGTAGAAGACAGCCAGTCTTCCTCTAAGCCACATAAAAAGCTGCTTAGTGCTCCCAAAGCGAATGCTCACCAGTTGTTTCCAACTTGAAGGTCATCTTCTGGCCAGCAGCCTCGCAGATGTATTCTCCAGCATCTTTCTTCTCCAGCTGCTCCACAACCAGACGCCGTGTTTTGCCCACAGATTCCATTCTGAACTTTCTGGAGGAGGCAAGCAGTCTTCCATCCTTGTACCATTTTACTTCGGTTGGATCCTGTGCTACTTCACAGCTGAGGGAGGCACTTGCTGCCAGGGCAGCACTCACCTCTTTCTGCACCTGCTCCTGGTTTATAAACACAGGTTTTGGCTCTGAGGGAAGAAAAGAAAAAGTATTGACTGAGGGACCGAAATGAGACCAACTTGCAGGTTTGTATGTACAGGTTGGAACAGGTTTAGGTTACCACTTGTGCCCAAACTAATAGCCTTCACTAGAGAATATCAGCTCTTCTGTTGAAACAAAGTGTCAAATCTAGGCAAGAAAGAACCTAGGAACTGAAGGAACCAAGAGGGTCCTTGAACACCAGTCCCATGGTTGCAAGTCACTATGCAAACATATTGAACCCAAAAGAACATCTGTCCTGCAGGCAACCAAAACCTGAGTTCCTTTTACTTAAGACCCACTGTGAAACATCAAAACACATAAACATGTGATAGTCAAACCACTGGCTGCCTTTTCATGACCCAGAACAGTACTCCTGGCTTCCTGAACAGACTCCTCATGGCCTCTACCATTGCCACAACTGTGACTGTCAAAGGCACAAAGGAAATATGCTCACCAACGCAGTCCTTTGTTCTTTGTGTGTGATTTGCAGATATCTATCTTACTTTGAGCTCTGGCAATAGTCAGCTCTACCAGGTCTCTTACTGTGAGTAGCAGACTCACCTATCCAGATGCAGCCTCCAACATAAAGGCATAGTAAAAAGGCAGTGTACTACTAGGAGAAGTTCCTGCTTCTCCTGCCATGAAAGGCTGCACGTAGAACATGCACTCCAGCCTCACTGCACATACTTATCTTAGTCAAATGTTTAGGTGAACAAGAATTACAGTTTGGGATCTCAGGCACAGGAGAGATTTGAATAATATCTTGAATATTGCTTCCACTGTACATATATTACTAATTATTGCTCTACAGACAGACTGAAACAGGTCTTTGTGTCATACTGAAACCAAATACTTTCTACAAACCCAGGCAATCAAGTCTAGGGAAAAAACCTCAGCACAGACTACAGTGATCCAGGTGCAGTATAATAGAAACTAGATTTTACTTTACTGTTCTCTGCTGTATTTCATACAACACCTGTCTTACCTGTGACATGAATCTTGAAGGTGAGTTTCTGGCCAGCAGCCTCGCAGCTGTACTCCCCTGCATCTTTCTTCTCCACCTGGCTCACCACCAGCCGACGCTGTTTGCCCTCTGACTCTGCCTTGAACTTCTTGCTCGAGGTGATCAGTTTCCCCTCCTTTTATCACTTGACCTCTGTGATAAAATGTTTGCTCATTAAGACCGGGATGTGGTAGCATTGTGGTGGAGTGCTTGTTCATTAGGACCGGGATATAATGGTGGAATATGGAGGCCACAAAGGTTGCAGAACACTCTAATTTTATGGGTAGATTGTGTACTCTGCGTAGTTACAGGCAAAGCGCGCCCCGATGGATACAAAGTTCCACGGAAGGACCAACCAAGGAACGACACACCAAGTCGCACGATCACAACCGACCAATTAAAGGACAATACGCTCGGGATGGACAATACAAAAGAAGTTGCAAGGGACGGGACGGCGCGGCAGTTGGAGGAACAATAATCCCCCTGTCGCCCAGCACTGAATTGCCTTTTAGTTTTACCCGCTACAATTATAAAAGTTTATAATTGGAACATTATTGGCTCATTGCTTATAAATTGATGACAACCTCCATCTTCTCCTGGGCCACCTCGCAGCTCAGCGTGGCATTTTCTGTTGTTGCAGCCTTCACCACCTTCTGTACCTTCTCCTTGTTTGTAAATACAAATTCTGGCTCTGAAAAGAGAGAGATACATTAGTTTGGCCTCTTGAAAGAAGAGCAGGTTTTGGGGAAGGAGTCAGAAAAATGAATCAGTTCTCCCAGTCTGATGCCCCAAGAGAATGATGTGGAGAGAAGTTGTGCAATTTATGGATGCCCCATCCCTGAAAACATTCAAGTCTAGGCTGGATGGGTATTAGAGCAACCTAGTCTCAAAGAATGTGTTCCTTTCCAGGACAGAGATTGGAACTGGATGATCCTCCAGGTCCCTTCCAACAAAAGGCATTCTGTGATGCTTCTTGTATGACTCTCATGACTCTTTCGTCTCCTAGCTGCCATTTACTTATGTCTTCAAAACATCAACTTATACAAAACATTCCTGTAGTATTCTCTCCCATGCTAAATGAGCCCTTCCAAGACAAAAACATGTTACATAGAGCACACCCCCTAGTGCTTGACACAAAGCCCCTGTTCTGAAACTTCCTGAGACGCAGCTGCATTGCAGAGTTGTTCTAGTGGTACAGGCACGTGGGAATGGAGAAGTGCAATCAGAACTTTCTTGTCTATGGCCTCATTCCCACAGCAAAAGGAAATTCCTGAAGATTTTAAAAGATGGAGCTGCCTCACAACTGTATTTAGAATAATTTGTTCAATTTCCTCATCAGAAATTAACCACCCCAAAGTTCAGCTCCAAAAATTTTAAGCATAGCAGGGAAAACTTACAAACTAATGACCGTTTTCTAAAACATTCTAGAATGAAAGGCCAAAATGTGTTCTCTCTCACCTGTGACATGAATCTTGAAGGTGAGTTTCTGGCCAGCAGCCTCGCAGCTGTACTCCCCTGCATCTTTCTTCTCTACCTGGATCACCACCAGCCAGGTAGAGTTTGCCAGGTAGAGAGCCAGACTGTTTGCCCTCTGACTCCACCTTGAACTTCTTGCTCGAGGTGATCAGTTTCCCCTCCTTGTACCACTTCACCTCCATCTTCTCCTGGGCCACCTCGCAGCTCAGCGTGGCATTTTGAGTCAGTGCAGCCTTCACCTCCTTTTCTACCTTGTCCTTGTTTGTAAACACGTCTTCTTTCTCTGCAGGGACATCACAACAGTCACACCATTTTGCTGTAGTCTGCTGCAGAGCTTACTCCAGTTCCCCATTTTCATTATACTTGCCCTTCACAGGGACCATCATGATGCCTCATTAAGACAGGAAAATACTTTCCCCTCTATTTTGCCTTGGGAAATGAATAGGCATATCATTTCATATCATATCATAAATCTAAACATTTCGCAGTCTGATAGCAGATTTGGACATGAGATTTAGAACACCTGCATGCACTGCTGAACCTCCTCCCTTCTCTTTGTTTCTTCTGATGTCTCTCTACATTTCCAGTAAATCAGAAGGGAATGGCCCTCTAGAACAGGTTGCCCAAGGAGACTGTGGATGCTCCATCCCTGCAGGCATTCAAGGCCAGGCTGGATGTGGTTCTGGGCAGCCTGGGCTGCTGGTTGGCAACCCTGCACATAGGAAGAAGGGGGTTGGAACTGGATGAGCACTGTGGGCCTTTGCAACCCAGGCCATTTATGAGTCTGATTAGTGGCATTTTCCACCTCATTGTGTCATTCAAATTTTGTAACCAGATCTCATCAAACACCTCCCCTTTTCTCACTCCTTGCATGCGTGGTGTGCTCTTGCACTGTAACCCTGCAGACACCAGCTGACTACAAGAGCTGCACAAGTTACCCTCCTTGCCTATGGTTTGTTGCAGTAATTCATTCCTGGATGGAAAAGCACATGTAGAAAAGTGTTGCTATGACACTAGATGACAAAGAAAGTCCTATAGCCAAAATGTTTTGCACCAGAGAGGCTGTAAGTTGATCCTCCAAATGCAAGACACACAAAATGAAGTGTTCCTTTATCTCTGGGATTCCAAGCATTTTCTCACCTCTGACTTTCACTTGGAATGTTGCTTTGTCATCTTTTGTTTCACAGCTGTAGCTCCCTTGGTCTTTCAGGGTCACATTTTTGACCATGAGCTTGCGGTGCGTCCCCTGGGAGATGATGGTTGTCCTCTGGTCCTGCTTCACCTCTATTTGATCTTTCTTCTATACGACAGCTCCGCTTGCAGCTGACACCTCACACACCAGCTCCAGGTCTTCAGAAGGACTGACTGATATTTCTGGAGTCGTTTTGGACTTGCTGACAAAATTAATGGCTTCATCTGAAGAAAAAAAGAGAAAGTGGTTTACATCCTGACTCAGGCTTATTCAGCACAGCATTAAGATACAGTTAGAACTGATTGTAATGTCTCTGCTCATTACATCTGGGGGATCAAGTTTCACCTCTGGAGGTACTCACATACAAACGTGTGCTTGATTCTCCTGTGTAAGGAAAGAGTAAGTTCTATGCAGACAGTTCTTATTTCTTTTAATCAATTCTGTATTCTGCACATGTTCTTCTGAAGCTAAAATGAAGGCAGCTAAGTAACCTGTTTGCAATACATGAACAAACCAATTCAACACCTTGTCTCTAAGCTAACAAGCAGCGTTTGATGAGCACATCAGTATTTCATGCCCTTCATTCCATCCAGACTGTATTGGCAATAACTATGCTGGTATTAACAAGGATAGCAATTACAAGCAAAATGGTAGAAATACAGAAGATATAAGGAAAAGGGAACTCACCAGAGCTGAGGCGATCCTCCCTGGTGAGCGATCTCCAAGAGATGCTGCCTCAGTGAGGGTCAGCCCTTAAATGAGGTCTCAGAGGAGGTGGAGTCGAACTCCACCCCTCCAGGGAGCACAGCTACATAACTTTCACCTGTGCTCCCACAGCTGACCCCACACTTGCCTCAGCTGATCAATCAGTGGTTCACATTGTGATCTCCCATACACTCCACCCCTTCACAACGTGAACCAATGATTAGGTGAGTTCCCCTTATTACAGAGACCCAATCACGACGCTGATACAATCTCCCGTCGCATTAGATGTTGATATTATTCAAATGATGATGATTGGATGGGTGTTTATGATCTTCCATGGGCCAGTGCTTGATAGATGTTACCGGAGACAAATCATCTTGAAGTGCAGGTCCGTCTGCGTTTCATCAGTCCTGGATCAGTCTAGGACCATCAATGGTCCTAGAGGCTTAGAATCAATCTTAAGGGGAGTAATATAGATGTTTCAAGGGTACTAGGAGGGGAAGATCCGCCCTCCAGGGCAAGATACAGGCCGTATTCTTATCTTGGGGCAATACTTCTGCTTGTACTGGATTATGTCCCGGCCTCCGATACCATACCCTCTGGCCAGATATCTGTGGCTGTATAACTATATCTGGCACCAGAGGAGGAGTCTTGATCTGCCATAGGGACATAATAGGTGTTCCTTTAGCAATAAAGGCCGGAGTATTGACCACGATGTCAGTAGGCCATGTACCTATCACCGAGGGGGTGACTGAACCTCCCACCTCCAATAATCTCCCCCAAGGTGCAAGTAGGCCACACCATTTGGGTCCTACCTGCACCTTCCAAGGCCAATTTATCTTATGGATTCCCGGTTCTAAATTCTCAGGGGCAGGGAGCAGAAGATTATTTTCAGTACCAACCTGCGGTTTTACCTTATTATCGGTGCCTGTAATTTGGATCCTAAGAGGGGAGGCCCATATAGTTTGTAACATTTTCAGGGCACTGGGTCTGCCATCCCGAGGTCTTTCATTCAGGTCCCGCACGGTTTCATATAATCTTTTTGTCCACCCCTGCAGGGACTGAGAGTCTGTTTTCAGGGCAGCCTTAAGGATACCATTATAACGTTCAATAAGGCCTGCCCCTGTTGGGTTATATGGCAGGTGGAATCGCCATTCAATGTTGTTTTCTTCTGCCCAGCGCTGTATCATCACTCCAGTGAAGTGAGTCCCTTGGTCACTCTCGATAACTTGAGGTGTCCCGTATGCAGACATCAGTTTAGTAAGTGCCTTAATTGTGTATGCTTGATTTGCCTTTGGTACAGGATAGGCTTGCAGCAGTCCACTTACAGTGTCAACGCAGGTCAGGGCATATCTCGCCCCCTCAGACCGAGGGAGGGGCCCAATGTAGTCGACCTGCCATCTCTGAAGAGGACTATATCCTCTAGCAATGTGGGATGTTGTTTCAGGCAACGGTCTCGGTCTCATCTTTGAGCAAGCATCGCAATCCTGACATGCTTGAACGATATCAGATAGTTGTACAGGCAGCCCCCATGCTTTAGCAGCTGCCCACATTATCTTCTGTCCAGCATGCCGTAGCTTCTGATGTAACCAACGGGCAATATTTTCAGATTGTGAATTCTCAATCCATCGGATTCGGGCCAGTGTGTCAGCTTCATCATTTCCTGGTGACTGCAAGGGTTGATGACCAGAGACATGGTAGACACATACTGTCCTGTGTTTGACCGTATTCCAAATGTCTACCCACATGTCTTTACCCCAAATCGGTCGGGCGTGGATAGTCCATTCCTGGGTAGCCCATTGCGTAATCCACAGAGTGAGCCCCCGGTACACAGCCCAACTATCTGTACAGATGTTCAGGACGCCGTCACCAGGTTCTTTAGTTATAACCATCCACACGGCTCGCAATTCTGCCCATTGGCTGCTTTGACCATCCCCCTCATCAAACCAGATGGTCTCAGTAGAGGGATGGTATGCTATTGCTCGCCACTTGCTCGGGTTGCCTCTGCTGGACCCATCCGTATACCAGGCATCTTCAGGAATAGGATATCTTCCTTCCTGAACGGGACTCTTCTCTGGTGGAGCAACCATCGGTTCTTTTGATGTATCACTGTGATACGTCACTGGGCCTAGGATCTTCTGTAGTTCTTCTTTAAGTGGAGATGAAGACAGACTGCTTCTTTGGCTTAGATAGGCGACCCATCGTGCCACCGTTTGTGCTTGGGCCACCCCCGTCTTAGGAAGGTGAGTCAAATCTCTCACCCACCCCTGGATTGGTAATGAAGTCTTAACTATGACCTCTGCTGTTTGCGTTATCGGCTCTACTGCTTGTAATGCCGAATAGGCAGCCAATAACTGTTTCTCAATCATGCTATATCGTTCTTCTGCTCCGTGCCAAACCTGAGACCAGAATCCAATGGGGGTTCGAACAGAACTCTGGCGTTGCCACAGGCCCCAGCCAAAACCATCTTGAGTAACATGAACATCTAGTTCAGCTGGGAGGGTCGGATCAAATATACCCAACGCCTGAGCTTGTTTAACTGCCAGTTTTGCCTGTTGGAAAGCATCCTGTTCTATCTTTCCCCAATTCCATGATTGACCCTTCTTTGTAAGCTTGTATAATGGCCTTAATAGCTGAGCTAAATGAGGTATAAAGGAGCGCCAATACCCCAATATACCCAAACATTCTTGCAATTGTTTTGATGTTGTAGGGACTGGAAACGCTTGGACTTTATCTACTACCGCACTGGGTAGTACTTTGGTTTTCCCGGACCAAATTACTCCCAGGAATTTTACAGATAGCCCCGGACCTTGCACCTTCTGTGGGTTTATAGCCCACCCTCTTTTCTGCAGGTAAGCTATCAACAAATCTGCTGCTTGTCTCACCGCCTCTAACAAATCGGATGTTAACAGGAGGTCATCAATATAATGATATAAATTGACATTATTTGGCTTTTCCCACTTAGCCAGATCACGTGCCACTAAATTATGACAAAAAGTGGGCGAATGTACGTACCCTTGGGGTAGGACCTGGAAAGTCCATTGCCTCCCTTCCCATGTAAATGCAAACTGATCTTGCGATTCTTCACTGATTGGAATACTGAAGAATGCATTCGCCAAATCCAAGACACAGTGATATGTTTTGATTTCCCTGCTTAGTGTGTCCATTAGGGAGGCAATATTGGGTACAGCCGCATGAACAGGTGGCGTGACCTTATTTAATTCCCTATAGTCTACTGTCATCCTCCATGTTCCATCCGGTTTTCGCACTGGCCATATTGGGGAGTTATATGGGCTATGTGCAGGCCTTATAATACCCACTCTTTCTAATTCCTGCACCGTCTTTGTTATTTCATCCTGCCCACCCGGGAGTCTGTACTGTTTCACATTAGTAATCCGGCGTGGCTTCGGCAAACAAATAGGCTCATGTTTTGCATGGCCTCTCAATATTGTCTGGATTGCCCGGATACTAATGCATCTCTGCCGCAATCGGAACTCTCCCACTGTTGTATGGAGAGCCAGACCCCACAGGATATCAATTCCTAATATATACTCTAGAATTGGGGCAATGGATACCTTGTACTCCCGTGGTGGAAGACGCCCGACCCCCAGTTTTACCCAGGTTTGGGTGACCGGAATGGTTTGTCCCCCAAAACCTCCAATCATCACTCTATTACCTTTAAATTTAGTTGGGTCTCCATATATTATAGATGTCTCTGCCCCGGTATCAACTAGGGCCATAACCTTCTGTATATTCTTTCGGGACCAGTATATCGTCAGTTCCACATAGGGCCTCCGGTCCCGTCTAGAGGCCCTAGGAGGACTGACATCCCTCGTCAAGCCATGAACTGAGCCAGATTCAAGTCTTTTACCTCCGATACCTCCGGTGTCATAACCCGAGGCACCTGAGGTGGCTTCTTTTTCCTATTTGGAACTATAAAATCTTCTAAATTCCATGTTGTTGTTGGTCGCCGCTCTATAAATCTTATCCCTGGCCTTTTGGGTTTATTCTGAAATTTTTGTTCATCCTTCAGTTGCTTCCACAACTGAAGGAGAACCTGATTGGGCTGCCCATCAATTTTTGAAAACTGAACGCCTGCCCGGAGCAGATCATTAAACATTTGTTTCCGGGATACCCTAACAGGTCCTGCCCGAGAAGTTCGCGGGGCCGATCTTCTGGCTCGCACTATTGGAAAAGCCTCGGCATCCTCAATCACCCTGATATTGCGCTTAGCTCGTAAACGCTCAGTTTCTCCGAGGTCTGCTACCAATTGGGCGGCTTGTTGGACTACTGCCTCTGCGGATACTACTGGATTAAGTATGGAAACCAAGGTTCCATACATATGAGAGGGTGCTTACTGTAAAATTAGGTCCCTCATTCCCGCAGAAAATTTAACCATATCAGGGCTATCGAATGTGTCTTCGTAGATAGCCTCTCTCTATTATATTAGATTATATACCTAATTCGCGTATATAATTTTGAAGGTCTTCCATAGAAGACCACATCCCTGTGTTTACTGGCATGTCAGTTTTATTTGTCCACACCATGCGGCAAGCAGCCATTATCCATTCTACAATTGAATGGTTTTCTTCAGGGAACTGAGTCCCAGCATACAGTCTCTGCCGAAGGGCAGGATGTACTGTTATTGTGGCCAACTTAGATACTTCGGGGCCACTAACCAGTACGCTATCTGCCCCTGAATCCCATAACCGTAATAACCAAGCCGGAACACTTTCCCTTGGCCTTTGCCTAAATCGTTGCACTAGGTCCATGAGTTCAGTAGGCGTATATGGACGGGCTGTTACATGTAAAACAGATTCGGCAGGGGGCCATTGATCAGGAGGCACTCCTGCTGGTCGATCTTGAATTTTCTTTGTTTTTTGAGTTATTACTGGACGGACTTCTAGTGAGTCCGTCTCAGATGGTTTTTCTAAATCAGATTTAGTGATCTTATTTTGATTCATTTCTTCAGGATCTTGATCGTCATTAAATGAAATGTATCTAATTTGAGGGTTGGAGGAAGAAAATGACGGTTTTTTTCCTGTCAATAGATTGATCTCACCCTCCAATTTTTCAATACGGGCCTTTAACAATTCATTTTCATGTGCAATGTTGTTTGATTTTATCTCTGCCCGATTTAAAGCATTTAATAATGGCCAGGCTGCCATAGAAGCAGCCATTCGCTTTTCTTTTGTAATTAAGATATCTTTTTGTAGTCCTAGAAAGTAATCAGTTAGACAATAGGCGTCCATGTTATTTGGTACTCTTAAAGGGCCCCATTGTTCAATAATTGTTGCTAATTGGTAATATGGGGACGCCTCAAAACCTGGAATTTGTCCAGGAAGGCATGTCCCTAAGGGGGTGGTCTTCTCCCCCTTGTACCAATTAAAGATTTTCCACACAAAGGACATTTTTTTTTTTTCCTTATATTTCTAGATGCCAAGTCAGTGGCTCCTGCCTGGCTTGCCAAATGTATTGGCAATAACTATGCTGGTATTAACAAGGATAGCAATTACAAGTAAAATGGTAGAAATACAGAAGATATAAGGAAAAGGGAACTCACCAGAGCTGAGGTGATCCTCCCTGGTGAGCAATCTCCAAGAGATGCTGCCTCAGTGAGGGTCAGCCCTTAAATGAGGTCTCAGAGGAGGTGGAGTCGAACTCCACCCCTCCAGGGAGCACAGCTACATAACTTTCACCTGTGCTCCCACAGCTGACCCCACACTTGCCTCAGCTGATCAATCAGTGGTTCACATTGTGATCTCCCATACACAGACAGAACCTGCCTGAGGAGCAAGCTGATGGCTGTCAGCTACAGGCAGACCTAGCTTTGTACTGCATTTCTTAGAGCAACAACTGTTGCTTTCAGTCACTGAATATACCAAGGCCAATTACTATGCCAGGAACATTTATGGCATCAGTGAACAAAAAATGCGTTAAAAATTGTAATAGACAGGAGCCATTTATTCTTTTATAACTAGGTGACCAAAGAACAACAGTCCTTCTAGAGTCAAGCTGTTAAGAACTAATAGCATCAATCAATATCACATAGATAGATTACTTCCCTGCCCTAAGACCATCTTGCAACCATTTGGTGCTCCTAATTAAGCCCTCTTGATGGCATTTTGTCTGAGCCATGCGACATTTTGTGATAGGAGTTACTGCTAGTGTTCCCTTAACCCTACACCAAAGTAGGAGGTATCCATTCTCAGGGAATCATGCAGGCTTCCTCTGTATTTGATGCTCAGAGACAGCCCCAGAACTTTTTAAATCTTAGCTTAGCTCTCATCCAATAATGTTCATCAAACAGTGCAACTTGTCCTTTGGGGATGCCTTTGTTCTGCATCAACCAGTTCCAACGGAGTCTTCTTGGCTTGTTTTAGATCAGTTTTTCAACAGATAAAGCCAGGGTCTTTGAATTACAAAGTGAAATTGCAGAATGCATGATTCTCAACCAAACAGAACAGCAGGTGGGATGCAGGGTGAATACCTGAACCAACACCACCTGCAAGCAATCCTTCAATATCTTAGGAATCTCTAGCCACCCCAAATCCAGTGTTGTGCTTGATCTATCATCTCTGCTGAGTTTTTAGCTAAGCTGATGGTGAGCATCACGGTGGTGATGGGTGAGCAGTCAGACTAGAGGGTCTTAATCAACTGTAAGGATCCTGTGATCAGAGGAACGTGAATGTGCTGTTAAAGGTCACAAGCGCTGCACTGCAGCATGAGCATACACAGCGAAAGGCTTTCAGTAGAGCTTCAGTTCATAAATGAGGACTGGGTTATGGAAAATAGGCTCAAGATATAAAACAGAAAACAGATCTTAACGCCAGGTTCTGTGAATGCAACCAGCTGAATTTCACAGATATTGAATTTCAATGACAATTTCTTGTGTTATTTTACCCTCCAGCTCCACCCTGAACAGGAACATGTCAGTGACAAGCATTACTCCTCCAGGCTTGACCTAACAGTGCTTTACTTGCACTATGAGCTAATGGCTGTGCTTACAGCACCTCAGGGAGACACCTCAGAGATCACAATGTCCTTCGGGTACAGCAGGAGACACTCAACTCTCCAAATGTGGAGTTTAATTTGTCCAAAGAGGAGACAGGATTCCCATGCTAATAACTTAGGACCATTTCAGTCATAGGTTTAAAGATGATGTAAGTGCTGAGGCAATACATGAACTAGATGAATGAAGCCCAGATGTCAGGGCTCAAGTCGTGACTCCAGCCCCAGCTGGAGCTAAGGCTGTCTTGAATTCATCACAACACAGTTACATTATTTGCTCATACTGTGGATTTGCATAGGGACAACAGGAAGGTCAGAATTGCTTCAATAGAGCTATGCAATCTTTGTCCTAAATACTGGAAACCCACAGCGTTGGACAAATAAAATGAATTAAGTCTGAAGTGCTTTACATGGATTGTGATCCTATGTTTGCCTCACAAACTTACCTGAGACTTTCCAATCAAAAATCAGAGTGTCATCTCCAATTGTGTAGATGTATGTTCCCTCGTCTTCTTTCGTTACAGCTGAAGCCACAAGCTTATGCAGTTTCCCTTTATCTTCCATTGTGAATTTCTTACTGGTCTTGATTTCTTTGCCATTTTTGTACCACTTCACCATGACATTGGCTTCAGAGGTCTCAGAAACAAATTCAGCTTGTTTTCCAGCAACGGCCCTGATTACTCCTCCACTTGTCTCTTTGATTACGAAGTTTGCCAGTGCTGAAACAAAATATGAAGACACAAAATACATATGATGGTAAAGAACTGCAGGGACATTGGTGACCATGAGGCATTCATTTATCATAAGATCAAACGTGCACGTTTAGTCCTAGTTCTAATTGCTAGATTCTAATTCAGAAGCTGGCAAATTGGCAGCTTTTATAAACCACGTGCCAGATTACCTTATCTCCACAAGTTGAAGGACATACACTGGACAGGGGACAGAGCCAAAGGAAGAAGCCCAAGGCTTCAAGAAAATGTCTAAAATAGGAAAACTGAGGAAAGAATTGGAACAAGCAAACTAGAAGGAAATCAATGGAGGGGGTATCTATTACTGCACTGTAACCCCCTGGCAAACAAATCGAGCCTAAAAGATAGAGATATCACTTAGGACTGAAAAGAAAAACAGAATTCCTTTATGGAAATTAATTGGAGTGCAAAAGTTAGATGATAAAACTGGCCCCTATTAACACACAGTGGAATAATTGACTTCAAAGATTCAAAATCTCACCACTGTCTTAGCCAAAAGTTTAAGCCTAAGGCCATGGTCCTATTTTACTGAGGGTAATTGAGCTTGTTTTCCAACTTCTTGTTAACATATCATTTTAAAACAGCGCACACAACTGAGTTGGGTCTGTTGAGACAGCGCAGTCAGAGCTGCTAAAATCAAAGTCTGGATTATGCATGCATTTGTTCTGCAGTTCCAAGAACACGCATGTATAATACAAATTCAACAACGTTCTACAGAATGCCTGTATTTAGGAGCTCGAGAGCCAGCTGATGGACACTGGGATGACTGAGATCCTGTCAATACATTTAACTCCATCCTATCATACAGTCAAATTTCATTCATTTTTTCAGGAACTGTCTCTTATCATTGTAGTCCCATCACCACTGCTGGATGTGAGCCCAACCACACAAAAGCAGCTGCTGGTTTTCACTGCAGATACTGCAGTAAGGAGAAACAGCCTCCAGACTGGACCAGCTGAGCGTGGCCCTACCAGGATTTGCTCCAAAGGTCTTATTACCAGTAGTGCTTCCCGATGAAATACATGGGGGTCCTCCTTTGATTCCAACCCCAACCCACCCCACCATGCCCCCTGATAACATCCATCAGGGCCTCATCTCGACAGCTCCTGAACACCTCCAGGGATCCCACCACCTACCTGGGCAGCCTGTGCCAGTTAATTCTATGGGCAGACCTGCCAGTATGAAATATTATGCTAACATGACAAAGAGAGAGAAGAAAAGCAAAATTAAGACTAGCTGACAAGCCTTGGCAGGAAGTTCTGCTCTCCATCAATTTAGTCCCTGTGACTCTTCACAGGTGTTTTCTACATTTGGGATCACTGCTACAAAAAGAGATGTTGACATCATCTCTTGTGGCCACCCTGACAGAAGAGCAGGAAGGCTGGGATGCTCTTTTTCCTGTCTTTCCCTTGATTTCCTCTATATCTTAGGGACGAATCACAGGACAGAACACAGAAATCAAATGGCTCTACAAAGCAGATTGGCCAGTTCAAGTCAAAACAGCCACTGAAAACACCCCAGATGCTGTCTGACAACAGCTGGACTGTCGGGGAGTCAGGTGAATGCAGTCTGCTGGCCCTGGGCAGGAAGAGGACAGCCCAGACTGTCACATACCTTTCACTGAAAGCTGATAGAGCATTTTATCCCCCTCACAGATGCACTGATAACTTGCAGCATCATCCATTGAGTTGTTGTGAATTTTCAGGGTGTGTTTCTTCCCCACAATTTGCAGTTCATAATTTTCACTGGCCTTGAGCTCCTTCCCATCCTTCATCCACTCCACAGTAGCGCCTGTGTCTGAAAGCTCAGCCTGCAGTTTGGCTTCCTCACGCAGCCAAGCGCAGATCTTTTCTACATCTTTGCTCTTCTTGGTAAATCTCACTGCAGCACCTGTCAGGAGCAAAGGCCTCGTTATTTCAATTTATATCAGGCTAACGTGGTCAATGTTTGCTGCAACATCTCTGAAAAAGTATCACCTTCTGTTCCTGCACTCATCATTGTGTCAGTGCTGAGCAATTCACGATATTTCATTTGGTCTTCTTGCTGGATTTACTAAGTAAAAATCAACCAAACATCTCCTTCTACTGATTAATAATGCTCTAAACATGCTTCTGCAGAGGTTTCCACCCAATGACAAACAGGTCCTCCCATCATGAATGTTTATTTGTTCTACTTTGTCATGCAAAGCTGATTGATAGAGATATTATTGGAATGATTGCTCCCCTACTTCTAAACTATTCCAGTGCAATCAGAAAGGCTGTCTGAACCTGCAGCTGAAAGTACTGCTCTATGGTCATGCAGTGGTAAACCTGGTGACTGAATGCACTGGCCAATAGCTGTGAACTGCAGACATTCATCAGCTGGCATGCTTGCACGTTGTTGTAAGGTCAATAGTAAACATGGCATCCCCTCCAGGTACAGCTTCACCAGTTGTTAGGGGGGATTTCACAGCCAGGACTGGGTCTGAGGAAGAACATGTATGTCTTAATGCTCTTTAGATGCAAGTCTGGTATCTCATTTAGAGATGGAAGATTAAATCATAGGTACATTTCTACTTCTCCCTTTGCATGAGTGCTAGAAGAAGCACTTCTGTGCTTAAGATCTGTTACAGAAAGTTCTGCCTCTTGCACATGTGAGATATCAAAAGATAAGGATATTCATGTCTCTGTCACAGAAACAACTCGTATCACTTTAGTGGTAGCTGGAGGTTGATAGGAGATAGGAGAACTAGGAATAAAGGAAAGCCTTTGGTGTGTTAATGCACTGCTAACCTTAAAGTCAAAGGAAGCATCTTTAGGGAACCAACACAGCTGCTCAGCACACACTGACCCATTTCCATTGGGGTTTTTGTGCTTACCAAGGTGCACGCTCCCTGGGAATTCCAGAGACGGGCTCTGTCCATGCGCATTGACTGCAGACACTCGGAACTGATCATCAGCCTCTTCAGACAGATTGCTCACCGTGAACTCTGGGACGGGGACATGAGACTCATGGCACCTCACCCAGGTGAAGCCAGTTAGTTTCTTGCATTCCACAATGTAGCCATCGACTGGAATGGGGCGGTGCATCTTCGGAGGGGACCATGCCAGCGTCACTGAGGTTTCTGTTTTATTTTTCACCACGGGGTCAGTTGGGGGCTGGGTGGGAGGTTTTCTGGGAGCTGAACAGAAATAAATTTCAGAAATATTAGCATAAGGTCATGTAGGCTGGAAAAGACCTTCAAAAGACCTTCAAAATCAGCAGACTCAACTTTCAGCATGACCTACTGAGTCCCACCATTAACTACTGTGGTACCTGAGGACATACATGACAAGCTTATTCCTGCAGGTATTTACATAGTGAATATATTCACCCTCTGGTTGCTTTGGAACATTTTAGAGGTTAAAATCCCATCAGACTTTTTCACTGTGTGCAGCCACTGATACAGGCAGGAGGCTGGGAATTACCTGATGGGCTCTAGTTACAGACTACTGACACAGTAAAGGATTGATTTCATTTAATTTTGGCCATCAGAAAGTTTGGTGTCTGGTTTCAGTCACCCATCTGGACTCCAATTATAATCATATGGAGAACAGCACATTCAGGAGAACTCATCTCAATAAACCTGAATGAAATCACAGAATCATAGGATCATGGGAGGGCTTGGGTTGGAAGAAACCTTCAAGATCATTAAGTGCTAGATGCCAAAGGTCCCACTAACACAGTATTAAGCCAAAAGCTAGATGCTGGAATCAGATCTCCTGACCTTACCATCAGAAACTGAGATGTCATATTTTGCTCAGAGGTGCCTGCTTGTAGGAGGGACAGCTTCCGAGCTTTTTCTGCTCCAGGAACCAGCTCCAGCTTCAGGATTTAAACAGCAGTCAGAAATTAAACTGAGCTTTGTCACCTCCATCAAATAGAAGGAGTGGTTGGGTGGTACAGCTTTCCAAATAACTTAGAAACTGTCACAACAATCAGATGCCTACCTTTTCTTTTTGAACTTGTTAATACATAGAGCTTAATAGCATCAGAATGCCCCAAGCACTTCAGACAACAGGACAGCTGTAAACCCTTCTTTAAGGATTCCTTTGTTTAACCACTGAGTAACTGTAATTCAGTGGTGCTGGTAGGAGAAGGGAAGTCCTAATCTTCCCAGATGGTGAACAGAGTTGATGTTCACATGCAGACTGGTGCTGCAGCAGAGCCAGAAACCACTCATTTGGGAAACACAGCACCAAGAAAATAATGGGAATAGCTTCATAAAATCAGGAGCTTCACTCAAATTTCATGTCAGATCTATAATTCTTCCTATTTTCAGGAAGAAATGATTTCCCTTTTTCTTGTAGTTTTATTTTCTTTTCCTTTCCAGCAAGCAGCTTTGTAGCTTACAAATTGTTTTCTAATCACCTCCTGGTGTGGACAAATCACACAGGTCTGACTCCATGTTTTACATAGTTAGCATATTATATTTGTTCCACTATGGAACTGTACAGTCATAGAATGGCCTGGGTTGAAAAGGATCCCAAAAATCATCCAGTTCCAACCCCCTGCTATGTGCAGGGACGCCATCCACCAGACCAGGCTGCCCAGAGCCACATCCAGCCTGGCCTTGAATGCCTGCAGGGATGGGGCATCCACAGCCTCCTTGGGCAACCTGTTCCAGTGCGTCACCACCCTCTGAGTGAAAAACATCTTCCTAAGATCCAACCTGATCCACAACCCCTACACACCCTCAGAGCCCCCTAGAGCCCCTAGTCCTCCTATTGCCCACCACAGCCCCATATGCCCACTAGAGTCCCCCTCAACTCTCTTTACAGGCCCTGCACAGCTCTATATAACAGTCTTATAGAACTACCTCTAGTAGAAGCAATCTCCACACAGAGATCCTTTCCCAGCACACTGCGCCACGGGGGGAGCAAAACGGGGGGGGGCACATACACACACAGCGCCGGGGGGGCCCGTAACCGACCCCCACCCATCCTTTAAAGGGGTGGGGGGTCCGTTTTAATGGGGGGGGGGGCGAGATCACCTTCACCCCCCACCCCCCCATCCCCACCCCATCCTTTAAAAGGGGGGTGTCCATTTTGGTGTTGGGGGGCAGTGACAATCCGCCCCCCCACCCCATCGTTTAAAGGAGGGGGGGTCCGAGACCACCCCCCCCACCCCATCTTTTAAGGGGGGGGGTCAGGGGCTCATGGGGGGCAGCACATCGTGCACAACATTGTGGGGGGGGGGGGGCTTTAAAAGGGGGGGGTTACAAAAAGCATAGCTCTCAACTATAGATGGGATTGGGGGGGGCTCAATCGATGGGGGGGGGCCCTTCATGCAGGGGGGGCACAGCGTAAGTCAGCGGCTTTGAGGGGGGGTGTTGGGGCTGTTTGGCCTTTGGGGGGGTTATTGTGTGCCCCACCCCCACCACCCCCACACACAATGGGGTGTTAATGTGGGGGGGGGGGGCTTAGATTAGTTGCGTTCCCTATAGCACTGCCCCCCCCGTCACTAACCCCCCCGCTTTATCCTTACGGCTGAGCCCCCCCCCGACAGCGCCCCATTCATCTTGATGGGGGGGGGGGGTTTGTCACACGACCCCGGCGCGGCTTACGGCACATCGTCGACCCCACCCCACCCCCCATAACCCCACCCGGGGGGGGAGGGGGCGATGTGGTGAGTGGGGGGGGGGTTCCGGAAGTGGGGGTGAACAAAGCACAATATGGGGGGGGGGGTCCTATAACTGGAGGGCAGCGGCTGCACAAAGAGCCCGCGGGGGTCGGAGAGCAGCACTTTGGCTGGGGGGGGGGGTCCACGGGGTCCGGGGGTAATGCTGCCCCACCCCCTTCCCTACCCCCCACTGCCGACCCCCCCCCCGCGTTGCCCCCCCGCCCCAACGTCAGCTCCTGCGGCAGCTCCTCGTCGCTCTCCTCCTCCTCTTCCTCGTCTGGGGGGTCAATATGTGGGGGGGGGGTCCCATCGGGCAGCGGCAGCTCCGCCGGCTCCGATTGGCTGAGCCGCAGTGCGCGGGAGCGGCTGTTGTGTGCCGGTCGGTGGAGGGGAGGCTCTTCATGGAGCTGCCCCGCAGCCAACAACAGCCTGAATGAGATCCTGGAGTCCCAGACGCTGGAGGATGAGCTGGGAAAGAGCAGAGGCTCCCCACAGAAGGGCAAATCACGTCTGATAACGTGAGTGTGGAGCACAGCCAGCCCCTTCCTCACATGTGTGGGGCTTCCATGTTCCTCTGTGCCCATTGCAATGTGCCACCCCAATCCTGCTGCCCAGCCAGGAGTGGATGGGATGAGCAGGTTGGGATGCACAGAGCAGTGCTCAGACATTGCTGGGACATTTGTGCACTGCTGTTGAGCTTCCCTTTGTGCAGCAGGGGAGAGGATGGAGGTTTACAGGTGGATGGTTGTTATTTCTATGGCATTGCACAGGTGGTAGAACCATGTCCATTCCCAAACTTATTCCAGGGCATGCGGGAATTTGTGCAGTTGTAGTTCCTGAATTGTGCTATTTAAAACCCTCCTGTAAATGGGGATGTTTTGTAATGCCTGCTGGGGCTGCAGGCAGCATTGCCTTCCTCCTTAGGGGGCAGGTTTAATCACAAGCCTCCCTATTTCCTCTCACAAACGTCCTACAAACCATGTCTGGGCATTGCTGTCTCGGCCTGGATCTCAGCTCCTGAGACTGTCAGATGTGAAGCAGCAGCAGCTGGGACAGGGCTGGCTCTGTGTGCCCTCTCTGGGTCTGTGGGCACAGAGTGGGGCAGAGGGGTGACTGTGAGAGGGAGGAATTGCCCAGCCACAAGAAAGAGGAAATCAGCTGAAAAGGGGAGATTTGAGAAGCACTGAGGCTGTGGCTGCTTTGACAGTAAGAAGAAACCAAGCTGTCACTGTGCAGATGGGAACTCCAGTAGGAGAGCTGTGGTGGCTTTACAGATGGCAGACAGCAGCTGGAGTGTAGAGCCAAGGGTAGGGGGGGGATCTTCCTCTTAGCAATGCCATGCAAAGAATGATGCAGACTCCTGCAGGGTCGGCTTTGCTGTGTGACCCTGGGTGGAAGCAGCTGGAAGGTCTCAGCCCTTCTGCATTATCCCAGGAGCTGGGGCAGTGCTCGGTCTCATCCCACCTCTGCTAATAGCAAATGCAGAATCCCTTATCTGAGTGCCCTTTTCTCTCATGTAGAGTCACCAACCCTGGGAAGTTCACAAAAAGTTTGGGTGTTGTGTTGAGGGATGTGATTTAACTGGGAAGTATTGGTGATGGTTGGACTGGATGATCATAAGATCATCCAGATCATAAGATCTGAGATCATAAGATCATAAGATCATCCAGGTCTTTTCCAACCTTGAAAATTCTATGGAGTTGTAGCAGATTGTGGGGGTGTAGGTGTGGTATATATATGTACACAGATGGGAATATCCGTATGGAAAAGATAGATCCATGTGTGTTCTGGGCTGCACTGAAAAAGGGGTGGCCAGCAGGAGAGGGAGGTGATTGTCCACTCCTGCTCAGCTCTTGTGAGGCCATATTTGCAGCACTGTGTCCAGGCCTGGGAAGGATGTGGAGCTGTTGGGGGGGGTCCAGAGGAGGGCCACTGTGATGATCAGAGGGCTGGAGCAGCTCTCCTATGAGGAAAGGTGGAGGGATCTGGGCTTGTTTAGCCTGGAGAATGGAAGGCTGTGGGGAGACCTCATTGTGGCCTTTGAGTACTTGAAGGGAGCGTATAAACAGGAGGGGGAATGGCTGTTTATGAGGGTGGATAATGATAGGACAAGGGGGAATGGTTTAAAACTGAGACTGGGGAGGTATAGGTTGGATCTTAGGTAGATGTTTTTTGCTCAGAGGGTGGTGACACACTGGAACAGGTTGCCCAAGGAGGCTGTGGATGCCCCATTCAAGGCCTGCAGGCATTCAAGGCCAGGTTGGATGGGCTCTGTCCATGAGCATTGACTGCAGACACTTGGAACTGATCATCACCCTCTGCAGACAGATTTACAGCCCCTGCACAGCTCTATATAACAGTCTTATAGAACTACCTCTAGTAGAAGCAATCTCCACACAGAGATCTTTTCCCAGCGCCCCTTTGTGACATCATAATGCCCCTTTGTGACATCATAACACCCTTTGTGACATCATAACGCACCTTTCTGATGCCATAATGCCCCTTTCTGACGTCATAATGACCCATTGTGATGTCTTAATGCCCCTTTGTGACGTCATAATGCCCTTTGTGATGTCATAATGCCATTTGAGACGTCATAAGGCTCCTTTGTTTTCATAATGCCTCTTTGTGACGTGATAATGCCTCTTTGTGATGTCATAATGCCCTTTGTGACGTCTTAATTCCCCTTTGTGATGTCTTAATGCTCTTTTGTGATGTCACAATGCCCCTTTGTGATGTCATAACACCCCTTTGTGACATCATAATGCCCCTTTCAGACGTCATAATGACCCTTTTTGACGTCATGATTCCCCTTTGTGATGTCATAATGCTTCTTTGTGGTGTCATAACGCCCTTTGTGACGTCATAATGCCCTTTGAGACGTCATAATGCTCCTTTGTGATGTCATAATGCTCCTTTGTGATTCATAATGCCCTTTGTGATGTCATAATGCCCTTTCTGACGTCATAATGCCCCTTTGTGGTGTCATAATGCTTCTTTGTGAGGTATCTGTGGTGCCATTGACAATGAAGTGTGATGAACTGGAAGGCTTTCAGTAGAATTGCAGCCCTAACATAAACAATGACTTGAACTCTGGAATTCTGTGTAAAATCATTAGCTAGCTTGTGGTCCGGGTCTTCAAACCAAAGGCTGTGAGGTGCTGCTCTTGTTGACGCAGGCTGTGAAAGATGACTTGAGCTCTAAGAGTAATTTCCCTTCTGCTCTTTATATGAACGTCAAATCCACAATTAGAATATTAAGAAGATAATATAAAATTTTGTGCTGCTGGACTGAGGACTTCCATTAGCTGTTAGCCATAGTTTGGAACTTGCAAAGCAATCATATTGGAGCCTTGCTGGGCAACCTGCTCCAGTGTCTCACCACACCCACAGTAAAGCATTTCTTCCTAATATCCAATCCTAATCTACCTTCTTCCCATGTAAAGCCATTTCCCCTCATTCTGTTGCTACCTGCCCTTATGAAAAGTCCCTCCCCAGCCTTCCCTGTAGGCCCTCTTCAGATACTGGAAGGCCACTCTAAGGTCTCCTTGGAGTCTTCTCCAGGCTGAAGAGCCCCATCTCTCTCAGCCTGTGCACATAGTAGAGGTGCTTTCAGCCCTCTCTGATCACCTTCATGGCCCTCCTCTGGACCTGCCTGAACATCTCCAAGTCCTTCTTGTGTTGAGGGCTCCAGAACTGCGTGCAGTGCTCCAGATGGGGTTTCAGTGAGAGGAGTGTGGAGGGGCAGCACCACCTCCCTCGACCTGCTGGTCATGCTTCTGTGCTTTAAGCTTATGCTTTAAGGTCCTATATGCTTTAAGGTTTAGATAGTGCAGTCGCCTCACCTCTTCAGGTTTATCTGTGAAGGTCCCTTCCAAGTGAACCGTGCTGATCCAGACAGTTCGGATTGCTCATTAAAGTGTTTTAGTAAGTTGGGCTGGTCCTACGAAGCAGTATGACTGCAGTAAGCAGTGTACATGGTGCTCTGTGAGTACTGCACACATTCCTCTTGGCAGCTTGTGGAACAGAAACTGTGCATTGTTTGGATTGTGTAAGTATTCCTGTTGGTCTCTTGTGATGCTTACCTTCTTAGAGCACCTTTCCTCGTTTGGCTCTACATATTTTGGTACCTTACTTGTTCTGTTTGGCTTAGCAGGGAAGGTCTTCTTCTGAAGCATCCTCAGTCTTGGTCTGGGCAGCATACTTAGAAATGACATGGACGTTACATGAGTGGGTGGTCAAAGGGGGGAAGAACTCACCTTTCTGATCTGTTTCCTTTTAGAACACAGTCCTGGAGAGGATTTGCTTTCCTTGTTTCCTGGAGACTTGGATTCTTAGATGGTTTTGACTGCAGCTATTTCTGATGTTAATTCCTTTTTCTGTACTTTAGTAGCCAAGTGCAAGTGGAGTGCTTTGGGAATTGTCTGAAGTTGCCAGGTTGCGTGTGATCACATATGTAACGTGGAGTTATGTGTGGTGCCAGTGATAATTAAGTGTGATGAACTTGAAGGCTTTCAGTACAATTTCAGCCCTAATGTAAACAGTGACTTGAACTCTGGAATTCTGTGTAAAATCATTAGCTAGCTTGTGGTCCAGGTCTTGAAACCAAAGGCTATGAGGTGCTGCTCTTGTTGACGCAGGCTGTGAAAGATGACTTGAGCTCTAAGAGTAATTTCCCTTCTGCTCTTTATATGAACGTCATATCAACAATTAGAATATTAAGAACATAATATAAAAGTTGTTGCTGCTGGCCTGTGGACTTCCATTAGCTGTTAGCCATAGTTTGGAACTTGCAAACCAATCTTATTTAGACTTTAGTGGTGAAATCTTCTGATGAAATCTTCCTTCTAATTCTGCAAAAGAATCTCGGTGGAACATTTCTGTCTGAAAAGGCTCTGGCATATGAAGATGTGCCAGACTGCAGCCATGTGCCAGATGCGTTTGGATCCATGGAATTTTCTGATGTAGCTTCAGTGTTTGAAGAATCTCCACTCGATCTAAATACTCAGAAAACAAAGCAGGTGTGTGAAGATGTACAGCTAGTTTCTTACAGAAAAAATACAGCTCCTAATCTAGAAATCTGCTTCTCATTGTATCTAGTGCTTACTCCATATCTAAGTATCTAGTGGACCTTGACCAAAGGAAGATAAAGATAGAGCAAAGAAGTATGTTAAGCATAAATTTTGTTGCCTTCTACCTGTAGGCCATGGTTGGTTTGACGTGATCCCTAACTCCAGTGTTTGGTTTGCACAGAAACAGCAAGCAAGGGAACAAGTAAAGGAGTCAGTGAGGATTTTAAAACACAATGGGAAGCGATAAGGCACAGTTAATAAGATTCTGGAGTTAGGCTGGAGGTAGGCAGAGGTTGAAAGGTACCGAAAGAAATTCAATCTTACTGTGTTGGACAACAAAATCCACTGTGATATTATTCAAATTTTTAACTAAACCAAGTGATAATTCATATTTATGTTTAGATAAGCTGGTGAGGGTTAATCCTCAATGGAGAATTGAGATGAACAAATAAAAAAATGGTGTTTGACAGTCTATAAGAAACGAACTTATTCTAGGAGAGAATCAGAGTTTTCAACTGTTTTGTTCAATAGCCAAATAATGTATGATATTTTTATAAGCATTGTGTCTGACCTTCTCAGCTGTTAGAATTTCTTTGACAGTAACTTCTCCGGCTGTGATCAGAAAACCTTTTGTTCCGTCTCTGGCACCATTCGAGGCATGATACTCAACTGGGTGATATGGAATTCACACTGTCAACTCCAGTGACAAGAAAAGTGGCATCTAAGAAGCGTGCAAACACAGAGAATGTTGATGCAGAGTCAGTGTTAAGAAATGAGCTGCCTTTTGCATTTCCTGCTCCAAAGGCCTTCTTTTCGAAGAGCCAGACAGAGAAGCAAGTAGAAGGCATATCTTTTTAGGCGCCTACTTCCAAAGGTATGTTGTATCTAACAAATGGAAACCTAGAACATGTGTAGCTTAGGAATTTTTTACTTTTAATATGAATGCAGTACTTGTAGGTCCTAAAATTCTGAAAGGTTTCAGTGTGGGGTTTATTTGGTCACAGCACATACAGCTGCCATCCTGTACATCTGACAGTGCACTGCAAGCGGTTTAACCATATATCAGGGCATGGTACACGTCTGTTAATGATAGAAGTTCTCACAGTTTCACAAGGAGCATGCCTTGAGATGCATTCAGATAATGAGATAAGTGCTGTGTTCCTAAAACTAGCATGTGTCTCCACTCTCCATCGAGATTTAGTAGATAATTTCTTTAACAATTATGATGAGAGTTTTGTTTTGTTTTTATTTTTTTCTGGGCTATTATTTTGAGTGAAAGAAAAGGGTATGCTTTTATTTAAGCGAGCTTTTGATTGCATCATGCTTCTAAATTAAATGTAACCTACTGAATTCCTCATGATAGCATACGAGTACTTGCGTGTATCTGTTCTCCCTAAAAGGTGGAACTTTACTGGAGCACGTGGGTGCCACAGCAACAAAAGGACTGTGTACAATAGACTGAGAGTTTGCTGAGTTTCTTGGTTTACAGAAAGCACAACTAACTCAGCAGCAAGTGACGTATTTGGGATAGGAGATGACAGCTGGACTTTGAACCTTAAGGACTGCCAAGAAAGAAGCCATCTGCTCAACCCCTGAGCTGCAAACTGCCAAGGAACTCCATACGTTGCCAGGAATGACAGGAGGGTGCCGACCATGGATACACAGCTACGGACTGATGGTAAACTTGAAACAGCTTGAAGTGAGTAAGGGATATCCAGGGTGCACTGGTGCTCAATATTCAAGAAGCCCATCAATCTACACTGGGCCAAAGGATACCAGTTTTAATATCTCATGCAGTGTTTACTGTATTGGAGGCAAAAGGGGGACATTGGCTTTCACCCCACAGAATCACAGAATCACAGAATTACCCGGGTTGGAAGGGACCTCAAGGATCATGTAGTTCCAACCCCCCTGCCTAGCAGGGCCACCAAACATACGCCTTTACTAGATCAGGTTGCCCAGGGCCCCGTCCAACCTGGTCTTGAACACCTCCAAGGACGGGGCATCCACAACCTCACTGGGCAGCCTGTTCCAGGACCTAACCACCCTTCTAGTAAAGAACTTTCCCCTAACATCCAACCTAAATCTTCCCTCCTTCAACTTAAAACCATTTCCCCTAGTCCTGCTATTATCAGCCCTTTCGAAGAGTTTACTCCCCTCCTGGGAGTAAGTTCCCTTCAGGTACTGAAAGGCTGCAATGAGGTCACCCCGCAACCTTCTCTTCTCCAGGCTGAACAAACCCAACTCCCTCAGCCTGTCCTCATAGGGGAGGTGCTCCAGCCCCCTGATCATCTTCCTGTCCCTCCTCTGGACCCTTTCCAAAATCTCCATATCTTTTTTGTACTGAGGGCTCCGCACCTGGACACAGTACTCCAGATGGGGCCTCACAAGAGCAGAGTAGAGAGGGACGATCACCTCCCTATCCCTGCTGACCACCCCTCTCCTGATGGAGCCCAGGATCCCATTTGCTTTCCGGGCTGCCAGAGCGCACTGCTGGCTCATGTTAAGTTTCTCATTTATCAGGACCCCTAGGTCTTTTTCAGCCGAGCTGCTCTCAAGGACAACTCCTCCCAGCCTGTACAGGTGCCTGGGGTTCTTCCGGCCCAAGTGCAAAACCTTGCACTTTGCTGTGTTGAACCTCATTAGGTTCACCCGAGCCCAGCTTTCCAGCCTGTCAAGGTCCCTCTGAATGGCATCTGTTCACCCCAAAGATTCCCGAAATACCAGGCCATCCTGGTAGAGCAGGGTGATATAGAAATAATTGTAACTACTATTGCCAACCCAGTATCTTTCCTTAGCGGAACTCCCCTGGTGGAGAACCAGGATGACATCACTGCTTTGAAACAACTGATGCTGCACATTACATCCAGTCGGTCAGAGCTGAAGGACGAACCCTTAGAAGATGCAGAAGACGCCTGATTTACCAGCAGCTGCAGTTTTGTGAGACAAGGAGGCTTTAAGGCAGGACATGCAGTAACTGCTACTGAGCAGGGAATGGAAGCACAACCATCAGCCATGGGGACTACCCCTCAGAAGGCTGAAATAACTGCCTTGACGAGAGCCTTAATGATATGGACAGATGCTAAATATGTGTTTGGGGTGTCACACGCTCATAGTACCATCTGAAAAGAGCAAGGATTGCTCACACACAAGGAAAAGAGTGTGATGTAAATGTACCTATGTTGTAGGGCACAGTTCTCTATCCAGGCCCAAGTCTGTGTGGGTGTCTCCTCTATCCACAAAGCTGCTCACACTGCAGGAGGCACAGGCTGAGAGGAGAGGCCAGAGCAGCTCTCCCACTGTGACACGGAGCAGCAGGATACAAGTAAAGGAAGGCCCCACAGCTGTACTGGGAAGATTCCACACAGTCATCAATTTTTCATCTGAAAGGTAAAGAGGAATTCCCTTTTCTGCCCCTATCATCATTGGTCGGGTGAGTAGCAATGATGCCCGGTGTGCTTCCATCAATGGAGCAGAATAGGCGGAAGGCTGGGGTGCAGGCTGACCTCTGCTGAGGTGAGTGGGGGCTCAGGGTGTTGCTCAGTGGTAGATTTGTTCACACTGAGTTCTAACAGGAAACTTGCTCAACATCGAAGGCCTTGCAAAAGTCTGGCTGAGTGATGTCAGTTGCTTTTCCTTTCCCTACTGATGCTGTCACTCCACTGTAGAAGGCCACCAAAGCGACCAGGCTGCATGTCTCCGTTTCCGCTGTTTCTCCATTTCCTTCTTGTTGCTCCCTGTAACCAGCAGGTTCAGCCATGCTGCTTTCCTGCCTCCTCTGCTGTGTTTCGTGTGGTCGGGATGGAGCTCAGAGCTCCAGCTCTGAGAAAGGTTTTCTGAGAAAGTTACCATCTCTTTTCCATTCCTTTACCCCTAAAAACAGTTTTCCAGTGTCTCTCATGCAAGAATTCTTTGAACAGCCTGCAGTTGACTCTCCTGAAGCTCAGGATCCTGACTTTGCTTTTTGCCAGGCCTGCATTCCTTGAGATGAGGAACTCTAGGAGGGCATGGTCACTACAGCCCTGACCACCTCCAGTCTTAACCCCTGCTGTGCACCATGTCCAGTAATGCTTCCCTTCTGCTTGGTGTGCTTAATACTTGACCCACAAAGTTATTGTCAGTGCACTCCAGCAGGCTCTCAGACAGCTTGCAGCAACTGGGATTGGTGCTGGGTGGTTGCTGGGAGGTGTCTCAGCAGAAAAGCTGGGCTGGGGTGGGCGTGCTATGTCAGTCCTCATCGCAGCTGGCAGAGAGAGTTAGAGGAGGGTGATGGGTGCTTCCTGCTCTCAGTGCTACTGCACTGAATTTGGGGCACAGCAGCACACTGGTGAGTGAGCTGGGAGGGAGACGGACTGCTGCTGTGCATGGCTAGGCCAGAGCTGGAGGATTGTCAAACGTGAGTCATGCTGGTGCAGCCATTGCAGCTGCAGCAGGAGTAGAAGACAAAGAGGTTTTGTAGAGGACAGAGGGTGGTGATTCATGGTTTGATGTCCAGGTGGAGGCCGATAACAAGTGGTGTCATCCAGGAGTCTGTCTTGGGACCAGTGCTTTTTTACATGGTTATCAGAGACACCAATGATGCAATGGAGTGCACCCTCTGCTGTTTGCTGAGTGGTGCGGCTGACGCAGTGGAAGGAAGGGATGCCATTCAGAGGGAGCTCAACCGAGAGGTTGGCCTACGTGAATCTAATGAGGTTGAACACAGCAAAGTGCAAGGTTTTGCACTTGGGCTGGAGGAATCCCAGGCATTTCTACAGACTGGGAGGAGCAGTCCTTAAGAGAAGCCCCGCAGAGAAGGACCTGGGGGTCCTGGTGGATGAAAAACAGAACGTGAGCCATCAGCGTGCTCTTGCAGCTCAGAGAGCAAATGGTCCCCTGGGCTCCATCAGAAGAGGGGATGGCCAGCAGGGACAGGGAGGTGATTGATCTTCATGATCCTTGAGGTCCCTTCCAACCCGGGCCATTCTATGATTCTGTGATTACACTCGCTGTCAGAAATAACAGCAGCTGTACAGAAGCTGGATATATTTTGGGACAGTTCTTGTAACCAGCTGATTTTAAGACCTTGCCCGAATTGGGGGTCTAAATTGCATGTTAGGAGAAAGCTGGTAAAGTGGCTATTGCTCATTCTTTTTCATTTGCTGATTCTTTCATTCGGGTTCCTTTTCCAAAGGAGATTCTGGTGATGGAAGCAATTGAAGAAAGAACAAAAGCAGCTCTTGCCAAGAATGCTTGAAGTCCCTGTGGAGAGAAGCAAAGAACTTGGGCTTCCTCTGGGATGCTCCCCACCATGTCTCAGGAAGGAGACAACTGCTGTTCCACTTTCTGCTCTTTGTGTGGAAAGGTACGTCTGGGTTTTCTTTTACCTGTTTTTCTTTTTCTGGCTTTGAAGGAGAAGGGGTGGAGCAAGAGGAGACCCACTGGTCATTTGTTACCTCAAGAACAGGATGGATTCTGCATTCACTGTGAGAAACTTGGGCTAGTAGCATGGGCATGTTTCAGGCTGGACTCTTCTTTTGCTACTTGGTTTCCTTTTGGCTACAGGGAGACAGCTGTCTAAAGGTGTGTTTTCAGACCCACTCTCCAAAACCATGTTTCATTGTTGCAGGTGGTTCAGTGTGCTCTTGCAGGGTAGATGCTGTAGTTTGCTGTAGAATCTAAATGGTTTCTGTTCCTAGGGGAGGACTGAGAGGAGGTAGTGAGAAGAGAATTCAATGCCTTAGGTGTATCTTAGTGAGAAATGTTGGCATGAGGTGCTGAAAGTCTTGAGTTGTCAAAGGCCAGTGATGCTCAGACTCCTTAACCTGCTGGAGCAGGGTGGAAGCAAGGAGTGGGCACTGCCGTCACACAAGCTGCACTTGGTTCTGGTCTGCCAGGTCTGTGCTGGCCTGGATTTCTTCTGAGAAGTTTGTTGGAGCTGCTTGGAGTAGTGAAGGGTGGGGAAGAAGTGCTGCTCCAGAGCTATGAGACGTGCAGCTCCTTCTGAAGTGCTCCTGAGAAGGACGGAGCGCATTTGCTGCAGCTTTCTCTGCAGATGTGCTCCTCACCTTGAAATCCTCCTGGTTTGTCCTCAGCTCCTGACCACGGCCTGTTCTCTGTTTTGCAGGCTGATAACATGCAGAAGCCGCAGCTGGTGCGTGCTATGTCATCTTTAAACGTACCAGCATTTGCGGCAGCCCATGTTATTAAGAGCCACGTCACCCAGGGGCCAGATGAGCTCTCTCTGGAGGTAAGCAGTTCCAGGCATTCCGTGTTGTCGTGCATAGAAGAGGGCAGTCCTTTCTGCTTTGTTTTCCTACCAGATTTGCTGAATCTGGGATTGATGTTTCAATCTCTTTCAGGTCAGAGATCTGGTGAGCATTGTTGATATGAGGACATATCAACAGGCTGAGCCCCTGGTGGAGAGGCAAGCGTGGCTTTGAGGTAGGCACACGTTTTTGACTAGAGAGCACAACTTCAGTAGAGTTGGGAATCTCAGCTTGGAGCTGCTCTGCCTGCAACGGATGGCTGCTGGATGCAAACAGTTGCCCTGTGTCACTGTCAGTGGACCTTCCCTTTGGCTCTGGGCTCGGGCTAATGCTCACCTGTCTTTTTGTTCTAATTACAGGTTGGGCTTTTCCCTGGTGAGTGCATGGAACTCATCAGCGGAAAAGTTCCCGATTCCCTCCTCAATTCATTGCCAAAGCCAGGTGCGTAATTTACATTTGACAATGCGAGTTAGTCAAATAGGGTCAGAACGTTACTTTCAGGGGGTTTGTTTATGCCCAAGTTCAGCAAGCTTAGAAAGAGAACTACAGTAATCTCCTTGGGCACCTCCAGGGATGGGGAAAATCCATTCTTGCGTGTCCTTGTTGGGAATGTTCTTCCCGTTGTTACATGCTCTGTCGAATGCATTGCGCTCAGCTTCGTCCAACCGAGCCAGGCCTGAAATGAACTGGTTTCTTTGTTTTGTTGCGCAGAGCCAAAGAAATGGGGCAAGCTCATCAACGGCCTTTGTTCCCTGGTGAAGGTCAGCCCTGGGAGAGCAAAGCAGCCTGAGCCTCCGACATTCTCCGGATCCATGTCCTTGCTTGACATCGTTGAGAGGTATTTAGCCTTCAGGACTTGAGGGCTGAGCTGTAGGAATGGAAGCATCCTCTGCTGTTTGAAACAGAGGGCGTTTCTAAGCTGTGTTTCAGCAGAAAGCAGGCAGTGCCCAGAACAGGCAACTTTTGGCCAGGGCTCGGTGCAGCTCTTCCATCACCCTGCACCACGTCTGACAGCATGCTCTGTTTTCTCTGCAGAATGAGTTCTCCCAGGAAGAGGGCAGAGTCAGCAGCTGGCAGTTGGTGTTCCTGCTTCTGCCTGGGCAAACCATCCCCTGTGGCCAAACACCAACTGCAGAGCAGTGCCAGGGAGCCCTCTGAAGCAGAAGTCTTGGTCCTGGCAGGTAAGGGTGCAAGTCCAGCTTACAAAACACTGCTTGTCAGCAACACAGGTAGAATTCATGCTTTCAGTGGGCTTGTACCTCCTTCTGGCGTTCAAGCCCGTCTTGATCCCTGTCTTTCCCAAATGAGTCTCTTGTCAACACAAGAGCTGGACCTGCACGTGGATCACTTTCAAGACAGTGACACTGTTGCTAGAAGCCTATTTGCTTCTGCCCACCACCACTACATAGCCAAATGTCAAGAATCTCCATGGTTCATCTTGTGAACGTTCGACACTAACTGCTGTACATCTGCTCCTTCCTAGGTGACCCGAGCCCTTGTATATCCCCAAGACGCAGGGCATGTTATGATGACGCATCTTCCATCAATGAAGAGTTGTTACTAAGCACAGAATGCTGCAGTTCAGATGAAAGCCTTCCGTATAACATCAGCTATCAAGAGAAGAAGGTCATCATCGTTGAAGCCTTCATTCATCCCATCCCTACTGAAGCTGCTGACCTGAGCCCACCAGACACCTCAGGCACCAGCCTGGACTCAATGTCTCTGCAGTGCAGCCCAGCCCAAGCACAGCCCGAGTGCCCCGACAGCAGCACCACCATGCAGGCTCAGGTCAGCATCACCGAGGAGAAGCTGAGCATCTCGCAGGGGGGCACAGAATCAGGACACGAGTCCCAGGCTCCGGGCAACAGCACGGTCTCTGAGCAGCTCTCATGATTACAAGAGAGGATGAGTCCCATCTTTCCTCCAGACCTCACACCCCCTCCTTTCTCCTATTGAATAAAGGCACGCTCGTGCTCAATCAACGCCTTGACTGAATTCCGAGTTTTCATTCGCAGAGATTGGGATGAGTGCAAGAAACTGCAAGGCAGCTCAGCTTACAACACTCTGGCTGTGGGGTTTGTGCGGCCGAGCTCTGGGTGTGTTCCCATTTTGCCTGACTTTGGGATGCCTGCAGCGAGAGCTCTGCTGCCGTTGTGTATGGCAGCAAATAGTCTCTAGCATCCTGGATGCTGCTCATGAAAACCCCAAGCTTCCTGGCTGTGGCTGTGATGCTTTTCAGGGCCTTTTGATGCTCTTTGATGCCGTGGCTGCTCCCTAACACCTCTGTCCTCCCGCCGTGTCCATTCCTGGCTCTCACCTGTGAGCTGTCCCTGCAGATCATCTCCAGCCCTGCCATCATCGTGCTGCGGCAGGAGGAACTCGCCCTGACCAACATCAGGCAGTGCTGCCTGCCTCTCTCACTCTCTAGACCAAGTGTAACTACGCTGTCATGGAGACAAATGCTTCTGTCACATCCTCCATCCCTGCAGACATTTACCGGTAGGTGGCTCTTGCAGAAGAAGATTCAAGCAGCAGAACCTTTTGCTCAGCTACAGCACACAAATGCTACAAAAGCAGGAATAACCCGCAAGCTCTGGGTCTGTTTGTCTTGCACAGGCATGCACTAACTGCGTTTGATGGTACCCCCCATCCTTGATTTCCTTCCCTGCTCCTTGTCTGATGGCGCTGCTGAGCCAGGAACAAGCTGCCCAGTGTGGCAGAGCATGGTGCAGGGCTGTGCTGGGACCTCCTCCCCTTCATCTGCTGCAGATCAGTGCCACACACGTGCCATCGAGATGCTCTGGCACGGGATGTGCCTCCAACCCAAAGCTCCTTCCCACCTCCCAAGGAAAAGCAAAGCAACCCAAGCATCTCCAGCAAAGCTGCCCAGCAGACAGCAGGGAATGCAAACAGCTTCTGGCTGCTCCCCTGCACTCCTGTCCTAAGTAATAGACCCCATGAGGACTGGCTGGGAAATCAGTGCATGACACATGTGAGTGTGCACAGGATTGTGCAAAGCAGTGGGGTTCCATGAGTTTGTGTGTGTGTGTATCTCTGCTGTTATGAAAGCATGGGAAGACTGCCTTACTGAGTCCCAGATAATTACTTATCCTCAAATGATTTTTCCTGGCCAAAGTTAGAGCCTCTCACAGGTAATCGAGACCAACAGGCTGTTGTTGCACAATCAACAGACACAATCTAGATGAATAGCTGAGGAAAATAAAGCATCATGCCAAGGGTACTAGATAAGTGAGCAGCTTGAGATCTGCACATTTATGTGATACTCATGGTCTTAGACAATATTTGCTTAGTGAGGTCACATAGAATGAAAGTAAAATAGAAGAAGTGCAATTGGTCTCAGTTCACAGCTGGCTGGTTTGTCTCAGGCTAATCCTGAACTGCCTCAAGCGACTGCTTTGGGGCTCTACAGAACAGCAACTTCAGAGATCTCTTTCTATTACTAAGTGTTTGAAAGAGCAATTTGCTCTGTTAATTATCCATCATTTCTGTGCAGTCTGTTTTGTCAGACTTGTCTTTAGCTTCCAAGTTGTATGTGAAGAATTGTTTCCGTTGTAATGCACAATGTACTAAAAATTGAGAGATGAAAATGTGAAGAGTTTTTCCAGCTTTGATTTCATGTCTGGAATTTTGGAACCCACTACTTGCAGTTGTTAATCTGTCCAAACTGGTCTGGATTGGAATGCCCTCATCCTTCTTGAATCGCTGTTAAAGGCGGAGCAATTCCTACAAGTGCCATGGCCCCACTGTTGTTCTAATTCTTGTTTCTTTGTTTTCCACACGCTGCTTTTCAAGCCTCCTTTTTCTTTACAGTCAAAGTGAGAACTGCACTGTGAGGTGTCTGAACCTTGTTGTGCCTCTACATAAACAGAACAGCAGCAAAGCCTGACAGGTGACTGTGCTGACAGCTCTCGTAGCCAGTAACATGTAACTGTGCTAAATCCCTTGTGACGGCTTTGATTTCATTTTTGCCAGTGAAATCCTTGTAAAAGGAACTGCAGCAGTGTGATGAGCTAAGGTGAAGATGCTGGTTTTAGTAGTGCTCTAAGCTGAGTGGAAGGGCAATTGAATGAGGGTTATATGCTTTCTCTGGGACGATAAGGTTTTATTTCCTGAGGGAAAGAGCCAGCTTTTCATGGGCTATATGTGGGCTTTGGCAAGGGCAGACAATCCAGTCTGTCAGGAAGCCATTTGAGGTGCTTCAGGTTTGTAAGCTTGTCTTTTTGTTTTTCAGGCGGATATTTGGAGCATGGGTGTAGTGCTGTATGCTCTGCTGTGTGGGTTTTTCCTTTGGATGATGACAATATGATGGCACTCTACAGGAGGATACCAGTGGGTATCAGTGGTGCTAGAATACACTGAGAAGGGAAATAGCTGAGCTTGACAAGAGGCCTTGCTTTTCGGATGGCAGAACATGCTGAGCTGTGAGTAGAAAGGCCACAGCACAGTCTGCTGAATATTGTCCCTGTTTTTGCTGCTTTGTCTACCAGTATTTTGTGGATTTGGTTCTACGCTTGGTTGGCCTATGTGGCACTGTAGCCTAATTCTGTACCATGATAGCATACCGAATTTAAGGAGAAGTATTTTCCTGCCAATGGGCTGGATTTTTCTGTATCTGGTTCTTCAACTGGCTGCTCCCTATACTATCTGTAGTAAAAATATAGACACATCATTTGATTTCCCTGAAATGAATGTTCCTAAATGCCAGCTCTTCTCATGTCTACAAAGATCAAAGTTCTGCATTTGCTATTAGAATTTCCTCTTCCAGAATCAGGAGGTAATGTAGGACCCCACAGATTGCCTTCAGAATCCAACAGTTAGTTCTGTTTCCTTTCGGAGTGCATAACAACCTGAGCACATGAATTGAATGACGTGGCTTGTTAGTCTGGTACAAACTCTGCTGTACACTGAAACCTGGTCCATTTGTAAGCAGGACTTTTTCCATCTCTGCAGGACAGCAGAAAACCCTTTGTGCTAATCATGATGCCAAGAAGCAGAATGCGGCAGATGATCCAAATGCTTCAGGTGTTCATTTCCTTAAAACTGAGAATAGTTTTGGACTGAGAGTTTGTAAGCAGAACAGAGCTCTTAAAGCTGTCAGAGACTATTTCTGCACTGTTCAATTCTATCTGCACAACATACACAGGATCTCAGAACTGCGTTGCTTGAATTGGTGGAACTTGCTGAAGTGAACTGGGATGAGCAAGTTTTAGAACTTAGTCAGAGTGCTGTAAAAAATGGATAATCTCATGAGTATTAAGGTACAGGCTTGCTATTTCTGCACTGAATTTGTTTTTATTTTACATGGCTGTGATCTGAAAGTTGCTTGAAACGCAGGCCCCTAGGCACTGTTGTGTAACTGAATTTCACACGATAGGTCCTGAAATATCCTGGAATCAAAAACTCTGACTTGTTTTAAGTCTGCTGCTTGAGTCTAATCAGGGTCATAGTGTCTGTGTGCAGTGTTTCTTTCCCTGTAATGCTCCACATCATTTCATTTTGGGAATATTGAAGGAAATGGACTATGTGCCATAACTGTTGTTAGAACAAAGTATGTCTGGTGTGATCTTATGCATAGGTTCTGTAACTGCTCTTCACAGCTCAGGTGTTTGACCTTCCTTTGGTGAAGTGATGAAATACTGCTGGTTTCTATTTGTGCTTCTAGGCACCTTGAAGCTCTTAGGAATAGAACAATTGTCTCCAGTTCTTTTCAATGATATCAGTAACAGCTCGAGTGTTGCTGCCCACTAGGTAGACCCAAAGAAGCAGATTACAGTGAAACAACACACGAGCTGGACCTGAATGAGGATCACTTTCAAGACAGTGGCTATGCTGCTTCAAGCCTACTTGCTTCTTCCTGCCGCCACTCTATTACCAAGTATCAACAACCTTTCACGATTCAACTTGCAAATGTTTGAAACTAACCCTTGTGTTTCTATGCCTTCCTAGGTGATTCGAGCCCTTGTCAACCCCAAAGATCCAAACCAAGCAGTGTCTTTCCATCAATGGAGAGTTCTTATTAAGCATGAATCGCTGCAATTCGGATGACAGCCTTCCACATGGTAACAGTGATGGACACAAGGGGCTCATCCACGTTCATGCTCTCATATCTCCTGGCTCTGCTGAAGCTCCTGACCTGAGCCTGCCAGACACAGCAGTCACCTGCCTGGATTGTGACCCAGCGCCTTTGCAGTGCTGCCCATCCCAAGCACAGCCCGAGTGTCCCAGCAGCAGCACCACCATGCAGGAGCAGGGCAGCATCAGTGAGGTGAAGCTGAGCATCTTAGATGGGGACTTAGAGTCAGGCTGCCAGTCCCAGGCACCAGGCAGCAGCACCAGCTCTGAGCCACTCTCATCTTGACAAGAGGAATCCCATCTTCACCCTTGACCTCTCAAGCCCTCCTGTCTTTTATTGAATAAAGTCACTCTCATGCTCAGTCATCGCCTCGACTGCATTCTGAGTCTTCAATCACAGGGATTGGGATGAATGCAACAAACAGCAAGGCAGCTCAGCTTGCAATGCTATGGCTGTGGGGTTCGTGCAGGCAGTGCTCTGGGTTCCCATTTTGCCTGGCTTTGGGATGTCTGCAGCAAGATCTCTACCATTTTGTATGGGAGCAAATAATCTCTAGCATCCAGGTTGCTGCTCATGATATATCCCAGTCTTCCTGGCTGTCACTTTGTGATACTTTTCAAAGCCTTCTGATACTCTTTGATGCCTTGGCTGCTCCCTAACACCTCTGTCCTCCTGCCATGTTGACTCACGTCTCCCACTTTTAAGCTGGCTTTGCAGATCATCTCCAGCCCTGTCATCATCACGCTGCAGCAGGAGGTGCTCACCTGGCCCAATGTCTGGCAGTACTGCTTGTTCTGCAGATGAGCAGCTGCCTCCTCATCTCTTCAGCTACAGTAGTTTTTCTCAGGGCAGTTAGATGCAGTCATGCTCCTCTGGATTTGGTGTGTTAAATCCATGCTGCATGGCAGCAGTCAGTGCAATACAAAGGTGTTCTGTGTGCCATAGCATTTCTCCAGGGGCTGCCAAAGGTAGAAGCACAACACAGCACCATCCTTCTGACAGTAATGTCTGTGAGTGTTAGACATGTGAGCACTGCATCATCCCCAGCGTGTCAGTGCTTTTCCACACCAACCTGACTCTCACACTCTGCACTGAATGTAACTCTGCTCTTGTGGAGACAAATGCTTTCTGTCACATCCTCCATCCCTGCAACCATTTGCCGGTAGGCAGCTCTTGCAGAAGAATCAAGCAGCAGAACCTTGTGCTCACCCTACAGCATGCAAATGCTATGAAAGCAGAAATAACCTGGCATGCTCTGGGTCTGCAAGGCTGCACAGATGGGAGAGGTAGATTGTGTTTTTGCAGTGGAAGTTTCCAGTATTTTCAGTACATAGTGTAGGCCCTAACTGAATGTATAACCCTCTTGTAAAACAGCTGTATAAGTAGTTTTTCCACCAAGAAAGTTGCTGAACAGAATTAAGTTCAGACTGGGGGCATTCTGACATGGGGAGAATTGAGACAAGCACAAGATAAATACAGGGTGGGTAGAGCCCAGCACAGGACAGAATGAATGTACTGACTTTTGGAAACATTGCCCTTCTCTGTCCGCAGAAAAGTACAAGGCAGACCTAAAAACAAGAGGTTGGTAATTGACCTTCTATGGAAATGAATCCTAGCCACAGTCTCGAGGAGTCTGTGAGCCTGAGATGCTCAACCAATGAGAGCCATGAGAGCATCACCTGCAGTGGGTTTAGGGCACAGAACAGAATTGATTTCACTGACTGGTGTGCAGTTTCTCCCTTGCCAATAGGGGATGTGCGCGCAGTATTGCAATAATGAATAAGCACTGCTGCTATCGCTGCCATCTTTGCCTAACTAGAAATCTTTGACTTTGAGAGTTTCTCACACAAGGGGAGAGGGTAAGAAAGTAAAGAGGCACAGAAAACTAAGGGAAACTGCTCTTCTTTATCTTATCTATAAAAATTGATACGATGCTGTTGTGCATTTTTTTTAATTTTATTTTTAATTTTTTGCTAATGTCAGTTAGATTGTTTTAAAATATCCACACACCAAAATCTGACTACCAAGCAAATGTAATGAAAATGAAATGAAGGTGAGTTAGTGGAAAGCACAAGGCCATATTATATTAGGCTCCAGCAAATTTACAGGCAGTCACTGCACGAAGAGGTAGATCTGAGTTGCACATTATATGATTCCCACAAAGATTAAGGAAATCTGAAGCTTTCAATATATTTTTTTAATTCTTTTTTCATTTCATTTTTAAACACCTGACCCAGACCCCAACCCTCACAGGAGCTGTAAAGATAACAGCATTAACCAGCAATGTAACTCTAATCCTAACCCTTACCCTGATTCTAAAATCGTCCCTAACTCCAAATGCAACAACAAAAATGATGCTAGAAGTTTGTAGCAAAAGGAACCTTAACCCTGATCATAATCCAAAAAAAAAATCATTATGGTAACAATAATCTTTACCTTAAGAGTAATATTAATCAGAGCCCAGATGATGCCTGCATCCAATCAGAAGCACGCTTTGCATTATTTAAGAGTTGTATTTTTTCCAATGAACTCTCTCTATTATCACGTTTATAAAGTAACAGAGTCTGTTCTTTTTCTCCTGACACTGTGCCTTACTCCTGACATCCCCTGGAAATGACCCAGATAGGGCACCATCAAAGTAATGCTAATAGTAATGTCAATCCTAAGGGTATCTCTAGCCTCAGTGTTAATGGGACGCTAACAACAATCCCAACAGCCTTAAACATTCTGGTGGTGTGAAAGAGGTGCTGCCTTGCACATGCTGGGCAGTCCCATTGCCTGTTAAATGCAGGCGGCAGCGTAGAAACATGATGCCCGTGGTCAGAATGCCCTGTGGCAGATCCTGGCACCGGAGAACTGACCGGAGAACCATGAGAGAACTGACAACAAATCACGCGACATCAGAACCGACCAAGTGGTTATTTACAAGCCTTGGGAGACCCAGACAGGATCTCAGAGTGGTGAATGTAGGTACAGAAGTTGTTACTACTCTGTTTTCTTCTAAAAGAAGTGTTTTTTTTTCATCTCAGAAGTTGGGGGGGGGGGGGGGGCGGGAAAGGGATATCAATTTAATTACTCATTAATTTATTGACAGACATTCACGTTTGCTACGTTTGGAGAAGTTTTTATTTGTTTGCTGTGGTTTGATTTTTTTTTTTTCTTTTTTTTTTCCCCCTTCCCTCCTCTTCCATCTTTGTGTTCTTCCCCTATAATCAAAAGAACGGATCCCCAGGGTCTGTCCCGCAGACGTTCTTTCCGTGGTCTCTGCTGCCACCTGCTGGCCAATAAGCGGAACTGCCACTGTTGGGCGTTTGGTGCCGCAGGAAGCACAACGCAGATCTGAGTTCTGACCGGTCTACGCAGCAAATCCGCCAATCTTTATTGCGATAAGCCCTCCAGACAAGAGCATAAAGTCTTTGCCTGAGGGCAGGGTTAGTAGTAATGGATGTCAGTTTTGAAATTTCCAGTCCATTCACCATAGCACTTTCTGCCTCCATGTCCCATAACCAGAGCAGCTATGCTGGCATGCTCTCTTGGTTTCTGTCTAAACCACTGTACTATATCCATCAGTTCAGCTGCTGTATTATGGGCAGCAGGGTTTGGGGGGTGGACACTGGTCAGGGCACTCCCACCAGCCTATCCTGCATTTTTTTTTTTTTTTTTTTTTTTCATTTTTGGGTTACAATCAGTCAGATCTCAAATAGATCTAGTCCAAATGGAACCTCAAAATCTGACCTTTTAGTGCCTTCATTTACAGAGTCCATTTTATACAGATTCCCTTGTACAGGGCCCCCATGGTCCTCCAGACAGTTGTTACTGATCTTCCATAGGAGAATGATTGAATTAGGTTTTTTCCCATCAAAACTGCCACCTGTCTTTCCAATTTTTCAACACTATCATTCAATAGCTGATTTGCATCAGCCTGAGCCTCTTCAGTTATGTTCAGACAGTTCAAGGCCATTAAAAGTGGCCATGCCACCATGAACACAGCTAACTGTCATTCTCAAGTTGTAAGTATGTCTTTGCTAAGACCATGGAAATACTCAGTCAGGTGGGCCAGGGACTCATGGACCCTCCCTCCGTCCCACACAGGGCCCCATTTTTCAGTGACAGAAGCAGTGCTGCATTTTGAGGATCCTAGGAATCCCAGGACATGCCCTGACAAAAGGTCATTCAAAGGGGTAGTCTTTCCCCATCCAAACAACTCCATGATATTCACAGAATCACAGAATTGTAGGGGTTGGAAGGGACCTCCAGAGACCACTGAGTCCAGTCCCCCTGCCAAAGCAGGTTCCCTACACCACAAAAGAGGTACGAAGAGGTAGATCTGAGTTGCACATTATATGATTCCCACAAAGATTAAGGAAATCTGAAGCTTTCAATATATTTTTTTAATTCTTTTTTCATTTCATTTTTTAAACACCTGACCCAGACCCCAACCCTCACAGGAGCTGTAAAGATAACAGCATTAACCTGCAATGTAACTCTAATCCTAACCCTTACCCTGATTCTACAGGGGACTGTCTGAAACGGACATCAATTCAATTACTCATTTATTTATTGACAGACATTCAAGTTTGCTACGTTTGGAGAAGTTTTTATTTGTTTGCTGTGGTTTGGTTTTTTCTTTTTTTTTTTTTGTTTTCCCCCTTCCCTCCTCTTCCATCTTTGTGTTCTTCCCCTATAATCAAAAGAGAGCGGATCCCCAGGGTCTGTCCCGCAGATGTTTTTTCCGTGGTCTCTGCTGCCACCTGCTGGCCAATACACGGAACTGCCACTGTTGGGCGTTTGGTGCCGCAGGAAGCACAACGCAGATCTGAGTTCTGACCGGTCTACGCAGCAAATCCGCCAATCTTTATTGTGATAAGCCCTCCACATGGCATTGCGCATGCACTCGAACACGCAACAGGCATAGATTTCTCTTAACTCCTTGAGGAGCAGGCAAGCAGAACAACTGAGCGCACCACTGCTTGTGATTGGGCCACCCCCATCATAGAGATGTGTGTTAGATCTTTTACCCACCCCTGGACTGGCCTTGTTGTTTAACGATAACCTCTGAAATCTGAGTTACTGGTTCTACCACCTGTAGTGTAGAATAGGTAGCCAATAAATGCTTTTCAACTGTGATGTATCTTTATTCTGCTCCATGCCAAACCTGTGGCCAAAACCTCATAGGGATTCACAAAGAACTCTGGCTCTGCCAGAGCCCCCATCCAGACCCTTCTTGAGTTACATTCACATCTAGTTTGGCTGAAAAGGTTGGACTATAAATACTCAGTGCTTGGGCCTGTTTAACAGATATTTTTTCCTGATTATGCTGTCCATCGATCTTTTTAAACTGAACTCCTGCTCTAATCTGGTCTTTAAACATTTGTTGTCTCAAGACCCTAATGGGTCCAGACTGGATTACCTTAGGGGCTGGACGCCTAAGTCATGGCAGCAGATGGTTCTCTGCCTTTCTCAGACCTTTCCACCACCATTCAGAGCCTGCATCTGGCCGTAGGCACTCTTGTCTCCCCATCAATTGGGCAGCCTGTTGTATTTCAGCACCTGAGGGCCACTGGGGGGTTCAGTATGGATAACATAGACCCATACTGATGTAAAGGTGATGGCTGTAGGATGAGATCCCTCGTTCCTGATGAAAAATTTATTGACTGGGCTCTCAAAATCATCTTCATAGATTGCCTCTTTCATGCCTAATTCTCTAATATAATTTTGTTAGTCCTCCATAGAGGACCACAGGCTGATATTTAATGGTATGTCATTCTTATTTGGCCATGTTATATGACACACAGCCATAAATCATTCACTGATCAAATGGCTATCCTCATTATGTTGGACAGAGCATACAGTCTTTGCCTGAGGGCAGGGTGAGTAGTAATGGATGTCTGTTTTGAAATTTCCAGTCCATTCACCACAGCGCTTTCTGCCTCCATGTCCCATAACCAGAGCAGCTATGCTGGCATGCTCTCTTGGTTTCTGTCTAAACCACTGTACTATATCCATCAGTTCAGCTGCTGTATTATGGGCAGCAGGGTTTGGGGGGTTGGATACTGGTCAGGGCACTCCCACCAGCCTATCCTGCATTTTTTTTTTTTTTTTTTTCATTTTTGGGTTACAATCAGTCAGATCTCAAATAGATCTAGTCCAAATGGAACCTCAAAATCTGACCTTTTAGTGCCTTCATTTACAGAGTCCATTTTATACAGATTCCCTTGTACAGGGTCCCCATGGTCTTCCAGAGAGATGTTCCTGATCTTCCATAGGAGAATGATTGAATTAGGTTTTTTCCCCATCAAAACTGCCACCTGTCTTTCCAGTTTTTCAACACTATCATTCAATAGCTGATTTGCATCAGCCTGAGCCTCTTCAGTTATGTTCAGACAGTTCAAGGCCATTAAAAGTGGCCATGCCACCATGAACACAGCTAACTGTCATTCTCAAGTTGTAAGTATGTCTTTGCTAAGACCATGGAAATACTCAGTCAGGTGGGCCAGGGACTCATGGACCCTCCCTCCGTCCCACACAGGGCCCCATTTTTCAGTGACAGAAGCAGTGCTGCATTTTGAGGATCCTAGGAATCCCAGGACATGCCCTGACAAAAGGTCATTCAAAGGGGTAGTCTTTCCCCATCCAAACAACTCCATGATATTCACAGAATCACAGAATTGTAGGGGTTGGAAGGGACCTCCAGAGACCACTGAGTCCAGCCCCCTGCCAAAGCAGGTTCCCTACACCACGTTGCACAGCTCAGCATCCAGGCAGGTCTTGAATATCTCCAGAGAAGGAGATTCCACAACCACCCTAGGCAGCCTGTTCCAGTGCTCTGTCACTCTCACCGTAAAGAAGTTATTGCACACATTAGTGCAGAACTTCCTATGGTGCAGTTTCTGTCTGTTTCCCCTTGTCCCGTCTCCACACACTGCTGAAAAGAGTCTGGCCTCAACACTTTGCCCCCCACACCTCAAATATTTATAGAACCTGGATCCTGTCCCCTCTCAGCCTTCTTTTCTCAAGGCTAAACAGACCCAGTTCCCTCAGTCTCTCCTCATTGGGGAGATGCTCCAGGCCCTTCACCATCTTAGTGGCCCTCTGCTGGACGCTTTCTAAGAGATCCCTGTCTTTTTTTTACTGGGGAGCCCAGAACTGGACACAATATTCCAGATGAGGCCTCACCAGGGCAGAGTAGAGGGGGAGGATCACCTCCTTCGACCTGCTGGACACGCTCTTTTTAATGCACCCCAGGATGCCATTGGCTTTTTTGGCTACAAGGGCACACTGCTGGCTCATGGTTAATCTGTCGTCCACCAGGACGCCCAGGTCCCTCTCAGCAGAGCTCCTCCCCAGCAGCTCTTCCCCCAGCCTGTACCGGTGCATGCAATTATTTCTCCCTAGGTGCAAGACTCTACACTTGCTTTTGTTAAACCTCATCCGGTTTCTTACTGCCCGGCTCTCCAGCCTGTCCAGGTCTCGCTGAATGGCAGCACAGCCTTCAGGTGTGTCAGCCAATCCTCCCAACTTCGTGTCATCAGCAAACTTGCTGAGGGTGGTCATTGATGAAGATGTTGAACAAGACCGGACTGAGCACAGACCCCTGGGGGATGCCGCTCGTTACAGGCCCTCAGCCAGACACTGCACCGCCAACGACAACCCTCTGCACTCTGCCAGTCAGCCAATTCTCGACCCACTTCACTGTCCAATCACCTATCCCATACTTCCTCAGCTTTGTTATAAGGATGTCATGGGAGACTGTATCAGTTATAGAGGTTATAGAGTTCAATTCCTGTAGTCAATTTGGCGGCCCAGGTGGGACCAGCTCTGTTCGCTGCAGGACCAGCTGAGAGGGAGACACTTTTGGCGCACCCTGAGATTTCTCTGAAGGACTCCCTTCCTCACCTGATCACTGCAGGGACAGACAAGGACCACCCATAGGTGGACCAGGTATGTGTATGGTAAGTGGAGCCCATATGTCTTGAGGAGACATCCTACACAGTTTACAGCCATACGTGCTGCTCCCAGGGAGGTGAGCTCATGGCTTTGGTTGCCAGCTGGGGTAGGAAGACTCCTTGGGTGAGTTCCTATGAAAGGGAACTGTATGTCATATGAATGGAAACAAGAACAAGTACTCTCTCCCAGGTGGGTGACAATAGGAGGGACCTAGGTTGGTCTCTCCTACGGGTATGGGATATAGTGGATAGCCTGTCAAATGGTAGCCTGGATTCTCCAAGTTGTAATCACGGGGGTTATAGGTTGTATGTTCAATATTATCATCTGCTTTAAGTGTTTGGTACCGTGTGTCAAGCCGACTCTGGGAAAAACATTAACGTTTACAACTGGTCGACCAGAGTATGAGTGTTATTAAGATTCCAGCTAGAAAACGTTGTCAGCATTGTGTAGTATGAATAAACCATGGTTTTTGATCTAAATGTCAGAGTGAGTGTGGTGTGAGTGAGACACAGAACAGCTGCAGGGTGAGTGCCGAGTCCCGATCCATGTTTCCTTCCTCCTGTGAGGGAAATGGCCAGACACGGACAAAGTGAAAGACTGTGTTGTGTGTCCACTCATAAGTACTTTCTGCTTGTATGTAAGAAGACAGGAGTTTGTACTCTGTAGATTAGTAAGATTGTCCTGAGGAGAGGTGTACATTCCACCCGACCAATGAGTGTCAACCCATTTATGTAATACTATGTACTGCTTGCGAGGAAGTGTGTGAGGGAGGTGGTTCAATCAGTGCTGGTTCTGTGGCACAGTGTTTATAACTGAAGAATACAGACTGTATTAAGGGAGTTTATGTGAACTGAAGAACTGTACGTTTTGACAAACTGTTTTGATAGTATAAGAAAGTGTAATTGTTAATGATATATGGAAGTGTACTTGAGGGAATGTGGAAGTGTATCTGAGCATAGAAATAGAGGAAGCATTTACAGAGGAAAAAGGATTAAAGTGAGTTTACCTGCATTGACATGAGAGCAACACCCTGCCAGACCGCTGCCCTGTGAGCTGAGCAGAGCAGAGCAGAGACACAGTCCCCATGTATCAGGTAGTGTTATTCTGCTTACCAAAAGAATGAGTTCACTACAGAAGAGGCAAATCTTCCCCTCTGCTCCATCTGTGGCATACTCTGGAGTTCAAGGCATTGCAAAGCTATGGCACATCTACTTTCTTTCAATGATGAAAACTTAGTGTGCTCTGGGCTCTCATTTCAATTGCATCTAAAGAAGTCTAGGGTCATGCCAGCTGACAGGAAGCTGGCAAATGTTGTCTCATTGTAAGGAAGAGCAAGAAAGATGACATGGGCAATTATGGACCTGTCAGTCCAGAGCCTGGTAAAATTATGGAGAAAATGATGGTGGGAGTTATGGAAAAACAGCTGAAGGACAATTCTGTCATTGGTCGCAGCCAACACAAGTTTGTGAGGCAAAGGTCCTGTTTAATTTAAGCTCATTTTGTGACACAGTTATCCGTTTAGTTGACCAAGGGAAGCCAGTTGATGTAATCCTTGAGGATTTCAGTGGAGATTTTGATACTGTTTCTCACAACAACCTTCTGGACAGAATGTTCTGCATATGGCTAGACAGAAACACAATGTGGTGGGTGAGCAGTTGGCCAGTAGGTCAGTCCCAAAGGATTATAGTCAGTTTTTTCCATCAGGCTGGTAGATGGTCACTGTCGGGGTCCCCAGGGTTCCATTTTGGGGCCACTTTCCTTTCATGTTTATGCAGATGACTTGAATGCAGGACTAGAAGACGTTCTGAGCAAGTTTGCTGATGAGACCAGATGAGGAGGTGCTGTTGCCTCCACTGAGGGTGGAGAGGACTTGCAGAGAGATGTGGACAAGTCAGAGAAGTGGGTACCAGTTGGTACTAAGCACCAAGTGCATAAAGTATAACAAGAACAAGTGCCTGATTGTGCACCTGGGTAGGGGCAATGCTGGACATACACACTGACTGGATATGGGACACTGGAGAGGATTCTGACTGGAAAGGGTTGGGGTGCTGGTCAGCATCACACTGAATGTGAGTCAGCAGTGTGCCAAGGCAGCCAGGAAAGACAACAGTCCCCTGGAGTGCATGAAGCAACTTATTGCCAGCTGGGTGAGGGAAAGGGTTGTCCCTCTGCTCTGCATTGCTACTGCCTCACTATGTTCTGGGCACCACAGAACATAAAGGACTTCAAACTCTGGGAGAATGTGCAAAGGAGGGCACTGAAACCGAGAGATCTGAAGTTCAGAGTTTCACAGGGATTGGCTGCTTGTTCAGACTGGGCCCTTCTCACATCCCTGCTCACATCCTGCAATGAAACATAGGTCTCATATGGGACATGAACCTCACAGCGTCCTTGCACCACATGTAGAGCCTGGGATCTTCTGTCCCCATGTCTTTCATTTAACATCATACAAAATTCCAACACATTGCCCCAGGAAATGCCCAGAGCCAACATGACATACAGGACCTCTCTACCACTGGTCTTGCAATCAGGGCTTGACCTGTCTGCTTTGTAAGGCAAAGGAGAGGTTTCTTAGCATGCCAGTGCCTTTGCCTGCCTGTAGTCATGGCTTCCAGTTATCTTCTCTAACAAGTCCCTTGGGAAGCTTACTTGGTAATGTTCCTCAGCGGGCCCATTAATACTCCAAGAAACTTCACTGTTACTTCTGACTTTGTCTTGTTGAGCACTTTGTGCAAACTTCTCTCTGCACTAGAGGCTGATGAACTCAGCATCAAATGCACCCTGGGGCCCATTATAACCTAAAGAATCTCCTGTGCCTTATGCCATCTTGTTATCTTCTTCAGGTTATCAGAACTTGTTCAGCAAAAAGGAGGGATATCTGGAGAGAGCTTAAAGAATCCAGTATAAATTTATTGTCTATTTATTTATAGTTGGGTTTAAAGAAGACATTAAAGCAGCACTGTGCAACTGATACCAATCCAGGATGTCCCAATGAGTTCTGTACTGTTACTGTGTTGACAAAGGTCCTTCTCAACCTCCCCACCCAATTTCTGCTCACAATGGACCTATGGGACTTGCATCACTTTTCTTCACATCACTCTTCTCCTCTGCATTCATCCGCTCAGTGTTAAAACTGCTTTGCACCAACTCCCACTGGCTTTCCTCAGAGAACCAGCTACACATGGAAAAGGAAAGATTTCTCTTTTTTATCTGGCCAGCAAATGGAAAGAAAGGTGATGCAATTGAATGAACAGTAAAACACAGTGATCAACTGCATGCCATGTTCAAGCTGCATCTATTGAAGTTTGTCTTTCATATGGAATACTTTTAAAAGAAATGATTTATTCTGAGGTAGGATAGGATAGATTGAATCACAGTGAAGTAGTTGACAACAGAGGCCATCAGACTCTGGTAGATAGAGCAAATTCCAGTAATCTCCCTGGGATAGATCAGCCAGGTAGTTGAGAGGTATCAACTTAAAATTGATCAGGACTTGTGAGTATTTCACACATTGAGACGGGTTAACACATTCTCACTGATTCTCAGACTTTGGGGAGATGGAACAAATTCCAGTAATCCCCCTGAAAGTCAGAAATCAGACAGATAATTGGGAGGTATCTGACTGAACAAAGAGCAAGGGATGGAGAAATCTGGAGGGCAGTGGGAGTAGTTTGTGCCCAAATGGCCTGCTGAAAACATGCCCTTAACCATGGCCATTTCTTTAGGAGAGCTGAAAAAACTTGGAGGATGAGACACATCAAATAGGCAGCAGGGAAGAGTAGTGCTGGGCACCGGGCTATAGTCACAGGGCATTGGCACTGGCACCGCTGTCTGTGTCTCTGAATCTGAAGGCATTTGTGTCCAGCGAACACAGTTCTGGAAAACATTGTAGTTTCAGTAAAAGAAAAAAAAAGACATCAAATCACCTCAAAGATTCATATTTACAACTTAAAATGGAACAAGACTCATGAGAATTTTTCATGTTGAGAAGGGTTAACACATTTTCATTGATTTCCATCTTTGTCTTCAATTATTTGTTTCAGTTTTATTGACATTTATGATCAACTATTAAGCTTACAGCCTCAAAATAAATAAATAAATTAAAAGAGATACATTTGCATCTTGCACATGGCCTGATGCCCCTTTCACCTTCACAGTTCCCACAAGTCCTTCCATGCCGGAGAGTATGAGATCCAGCAGAGCACCTCTCCTCTTTGGTTCCTCCACTGCTTGGTCAAGAAGCTGCCATCTGTGCTCTCCATGGATCTGCTGGATGCCACATGCCCTGCTGTGCTGTCCCTGCCACAGATAATGGAGTGACAAAGGCCACCAAATGGGACAAGGGACAGACAACATCAGATTCCCATCTGTCTGCAGAGGGCACCTTCCATTTACTCTCCCTGATCAGGAAGACAGGAAAAGACACTGATGGTCTCCTCTGTTTGCCATTTCCATTAGCTCTGACCTGTCTGCTCTTCCATCCCCAGGCAGAGCTCAGTGCACTCTCACAGAGGGCATTCACCCTTCTTTATCTCCTCGCCCATCCATCCTAAAGACTCGGTATCCCCCTTGTGCTACAGTGCAGTTGTGGAAGCCATTAAACTGTGTCCCCATGGTCCAAACAGGAGCTCAGGCCTGCAGCTCTATCAAGATTTCTAGCTTCTTGTGTGTTGGTGTTTGCATTAGTGCAAAACCACAGAAGTAAACATCCTAATTGGAAAGCATCACTGGACATAGCCTGACTGGATAGCTAATCTATGGTATCAGTGTGCAGAAGGTGGCACACAAACATTAGACTGATCGTGGGCCTTGGAGTTGACACAGCAACATGGTCACACCATGGGCATGGCTTTCCTGAAGGCCCTGTGCTGCTCTTGCAGCTGTGAGTGAATTCACCAGACAGCCAGTGCTATCCCCTCTCTGGCCCTCGGCTGATGCCCAGGAAGGAGCTGTCTATCTCAGGGATTTCCCACATGGTTTACAAGCACTGGCACACATCAGGAGCAGCCCAGGCACCTTGGGCATCACCCAGTGTCTGTGTGTGAGCAGCTGCCTCCCAGCTGAAGGTCCGAGGACTCAGAGCAGGAGCTCACATGCAGGCAACTCCTTGTGCTCTTCTGAACTGAACCAGAGGAATCCCAGCTCCTGTGGGTGTGTAGGGAGCTGAATCCCATTTCAGCTCCAGGATTTCTGTCAAGGGATGAGACTCCTGCACTGCCTCAGCTGGATCACTGCCCTGCACAGGGAAAGTCCAAACCTTGCCTTCCTTGTCTGGTTGCCCTTATTGTTTCATCAAACGATCTCTGGGAGCACTCCCCATATGTCTCCAATCAGTCACTGACCACTGGACATGTGGTGGTTAATTGAGCGAATTTCAAAGCACAGTCATGATGCTGTTGTCTTTCAGGAGCTGTTGGCCATGAGGACCCAGGGACATGTCAGGGGAGACAAGTCGGAAAGATAAAAATGACATAATCTGCTGCTTGCCTGTCCAGGCTCCTGGGACACAGGGAGCTCATAAAAGTGTGCAGGGCTGCAGAGAGACAGCTGTGCCCAGGAGCAGCTCTTGTGCACAGCACAGCCTGCAGGTGACAGAAGGAGAGGAGAGAAACTGAAGAGAGCTTGCAGGATGTGTGTGGTGTGAGCGGGCTGTGAGCTCACTGCAGGAGCATTGCTCACAGACCATGACAGGGTAAGTCTCACTGCAGACCATGAGCTGCTTTTCATAGAGGGTCAACTTAATTTGGGACATCCCATAGGAGATCTGGATGCAGGCACTGCATGTTTCTTTACTGTGGAAAAAGCCTTCTGCTCCAGCTGAGGGCTTCCATACTGCAGTATGAAATCACAGCCCTGAGGGCTGCATGTCCCAGCACGGCTGCAGGCTGTGCAGCCGGGGCTGCAGGCGGGTGCCCAGGGCTGTCCTGCAGAGCAGGGTCCCTGCTGTGCCCAGGGGCTGTGTGCCGGGTATGGGACTCTGCCGCCTGCCAGGCTCAGCACTCAGCCTGCCCGGGGAGCTGCCCAGGGTGCTGCAGGGAGACGGGTGGGGGGAAGGAGCCCCCCGGCAGGGCTTGTGCTGCCACAGCTGCTGCCTGGGGCAGGGGATCACAACTCCACTGCACAACGGAATGTTTCTGAGGGCACTTTGCAAGAGGAGAGCCAAGGCAGGGGGTTTCCATTTCCTGTTCTGAGGCAAAGAGGTTTGGAGTCAGAAATCTAAAAGGGGCAATAAGAGTTCTGAGAATTTTTCATCAATCAATTGCTTGTTTTGTGAACACTCACACATGATGTGCTTTCAGTCTCCCCTTTCTCGAAGGATGGAATTATCATCATTTTCTGTAGGCATGAATAATTCACTTATCCTACAAACAGGCAGCATTTTCTAACTGAAACTGAATGCCACAGAAGCTCGGGTAGGGGGCTCTAAGAGCACTTGGGGTAAAGATATGAGACATGAAACAGATGAAAATATCCAGGGAGAAGGCATAAGAAAATAAAAGGAAGGTTAGAGCTCCATATGCTGCTTCTGCTTAAGGAATGCTGAAATACATGAAATTAAATGCAAGTAATGGTGCTAAATGTACACTGTTGTAAGAGAATAAAAACATTTCATATTATAGCAGGAGGAGTGCCTCTGAGAATGGTCTGGACTTGTCATTATCTTCTGCACTCTGAGCAGGACTCCAAGCCCAACAACAGCAGATGTCCAACAGCAGCTCCATCAGCGAGTTCCTCCTGCTGCCGTTGGCAGACACGCGGCAGCTGCAGCTCCTGCACTTCTGGCTCTTCCTGGGCATCTACCTGGCTGCCCTCCTGGGCAACGGCCTCATCAGCACAGCCGTAGCCTGCGACCGCCGCCTGCACACCCCCATGTACTTCTTCCTCCTCAACCTGGCCCTCCTCGACCTGGGCTGCATCTCCACCACTCTCCCCAAAGCCATGGCCAACGCCCTCTGGGACACCAGGGCCATCTCCTACACAGGATGTGCTGCACAGCTCTTTTTCTTTTCCTTCTTCCTCTCAGCAGAGTATTCCCTTCTCACCATCATGTCCTATGACCGCTACGTTGCCATCTGCAAGCCCCTGCACTACGGGACCTTGATGGACAGCAGAGCTTGTGCCACCATGGCAGCAGCTGCCTGGGGCACTGGGGTTCTCTATTCCCTGCTGCACACTGCCAGTACGTTTTCACTGCCTCTCTGCCAAGGCAATGTTGTCAACCAGTTTTTCTGTGAAATCCCACAGATCCTCAAGCTCTCCTGCTCTGGCTCCTACCTCATGGAATTTGTATTTCTCTTTTTTGGTGTCAGTTTAGGCTTTGGTTGCTTTGTTTTCATAGTTGTGTCCTATGTGCACATCTTCATGGCTGTGCTGAGGATGCCCTCTGAGCAGGGACGGCACAAAGCCTTCTCCATGTGCCTCCCTCACCTGGCTGTGGTCTCCCTGTTTCTCAGCACTGGTGCTTTTGCCTACCTGAAGCCCCCGTCCATTTCCTCCCCACTCCTGGATCTGACAGTGGCACTTCTGTATGCAGTGGTTCCTCCAACACTAAACCCTATTATCTACAGCATGAGGAACAGGGAGATCAAGCACGCTTTCAGGAAGGTGTTGCAATAAGCACTATTCCAGCTACAATAAAATGCACAACTTCCTCAATAGGATTCCCAGTGGTGGTTCTTTATGTTTTATGCATCTTTGTCTGTTTGATTATGTGAGATATAGGAATGTGCAAAAAAAAAATGTTATTGAACTTATAAATAAAAATGTATTTAAATTCTTTCCTACCTAATTTCCATTTTCTCACTCCAAGAACTCATGTAAACATGGAACCAGATTCCCTGAATATGTTATAAGATACCTAAAAAGCTTTCAAAATAGACTTACTTAGATTTTCTTTCTTCCTACTTTGCCTGGATTTGGGGAGGTACAGCCACAGACAGCAGCTCAACGTGCTCTTTTCATTCATGTGCTCTTACCAGTGCTGCAGTGCTCTTGAGTCCTCTCATTTGTGCAGTCCTGAAGGTCTTGTGTGTCTCACAACAGTCCTGTTGCCTCTACAGCAGCAATCCAGGGCTGCAGTCAGTAGCCGGCAATATGAACAGGTCTGTCAGAGCTGGTCTCCTTGCTGGCACTGCCATAACAAGAGGGCCCCTTTAGAGCAGGACCAGAGAACTGGAGGGAGGCCTCTTCCAAAGCTGGTGTAAGGAATATACCTCAGGAGCTGCTCCCTGAGAAAACCTTGAGATCTTCAGGTGCTCTTCACTGTGTGACCAGATCAGATTGAATAGTCCCAAGGAGATCCGTAAGCATCTCAAGGCAGTGCTGTGGTTTAAGGTTTATGGGTTGAGACAAAGAGAAAAAGAAAAGGATAATAATTATGACAAATGTATTTATACATATATAATATATTTAGTGTATTTTCACACATATACAACATATGCAGTTGCAAACATATATGAACTAATCCCTATGCGCATCTGTCTGCAAGTCCAGGATTAGTTGCAGGGGTTTTAACAGCCACAGGGTTCACTGTAGGAGCTGAAGTGGCTGTTGGGCTGTTGCAGGAGTTGAAGTGACCTCAGAGTTCATTGCCAGAGCTGGAACCACCACAGGACCTGTGACTATGTTGGAGCAGCCACTGGGCTCATTGGAGGGGTTGGAGCCACCGCAGGGCTGTACTTCCTCCCTTGGGAGGAATTTGTACCATTTTCTTATTACCATACTTGGAACAGCTACAGGACCCGTAGCAGGAGTAACTGCAGAGCTCATTATGAGGGGTGGAGTGACAGAGGGATCTGCCCAGAGCTTGGAGCAACTGCAGGACGTGTAGCAAAACCTTGGAGCTGCTGCATGGTCTGTGCCAGGAGTTGCAGAGGCTGCAGCACTGTCAGCAGATCCAGCTCTCTGGATCTGGCACACTGCAGTCATTTGTGCCTCTTGGGGGTTACCAGTGCCACAGCAGACCTGCCCCCAATATTCTACCAGTTTATCAGGATCCTGCAGTTGCTCGGAGATGGAGTTCCAAAGCCCTGGGGGTGCCCACCACTCCAGGCAGCTGCCCAGACCGTCCCACACCCTCTGCCATGCAGAGCCTTCTCACCTTGGGGCAGATCTCTCACTGATATTCCTGAATAATTGTTTAACCTCAATCATAGATTCATAGAATCACCAAGGTTGGAAAAGGCCTAAAAGATCATCCAGTCCAACCGTTCACCTATTACCTATAGCTCCCACTAAACCATGTCCCTCAACACAATATCCAGTACACCCCCGGACTCACAGAGGCGACAATGTAAATTGTGTAATTCCTAATCATATGGACAATATTACTTCCAAAACCCAAAGATGACCGCAGAGCTGAATGTGCACAAAACTTCACTTTGTCAGCTGCCAATTTTATCGTGGTACAAACTGAGGTCAAACAGCATAGCAAAATAAATACCCTAATGCAGCATCCAAGCACCAAGTAAGGAGCTGTGCAGTGAAGCTTCATGAGAAGACTCAACAAGCTCCACACATAGGGAGCACATCCACACATATCAGCACCATGGCCTGCACTTCTCCAGCTCCCACAAAGCCCTGTCCGCTCTGGACAGATGTGCTGCTATCTCAACCCTTGGAGCCTCACATCAGGCACCAAAATGACAGTGGTTGTTGAACCCAACATGTGGCTCAGCAGCACACAGTGCTTTGTGCACTGCCCAATTCCCAGTGGGATGGGGATGAGAACTGGGAAAAAGAGTACAACTTCTGGGATGTAACAAAGCAGTTTACTAAGAGAGATAAAAGAAGTGGAGTAATAGTTATCACTATATATCCGTTGATATGGAATTGTATGTAACAACTGATGCACAAGCACTTGCTCAGCACCACCAAACTGATGCTCAGCTGGACCCTGGGCAGTGAAGAGACTGAGATGAACTCCCACCCCTTTCAATACAATTTCTGCTTGCTGTCAGCTGATAGAGAACGTCCCTTTGGCCACTATCAGTCAGCTGTCCTCACTCTGTTCCCTCCCAGCTCCATGTGCCCTCCACTGACCATGGCCTTGGCTCTGTACAACACTGCTTAGCAGCAGCTGTAAACATCAGAGTGTTATCAATGGTTTTCTCCTAGAACCAAAACACTGCACCACAGCAGACAGTCTGAAGAAAACAATTCCATTCCAGCTGTAACTCAGATTCCTGCCTGTCCCCTCTTCTTGTTCTTCCTGATCAGGAAGCAAGGAACAGAATCTGCCGCTCTCCTCTCTGAGCCCTTTCCATCAGTTCTCAGCTGGCTCCTCTGCCATCCCCAGGCAGAGCTCAGTGCCCTCTCATGGATGGCAGCAGCCTTTTCTCTTCTTCCTTGCCCATCCGTCATGCAGAATCTGTACCCCATTTGCTACAGTACAGAGCTGAGAATCAACCCACCATGTCTCTGTGAACCAAACAAGACCCTAGGCCTGCAAAGGCACAGAGATTTGGAGTTCGCTGAGTGAATGTTTGTGGTCCTCTCATTAGTGTAACGACTCTTCAGAAAGGATCCCCTTCCAGAAGCATGTTTTGATTTTGCCTGGCTGGGCCTTGCATCTACACCGTGCTACTGGTGTTCAGAAGATGGCACACAGGTACGAGACCCATTGTGGGGCTCACAGTTGTCCAGTGAACATTGTCACTACCCAGGGCATGTCTTTCCTAAAGGTCCTCAGTGGCATTTGCCAGCTGGCTGGGGGTGTGCTGGAGACCCCAGGGAACTGCCATTCTGTTGTAATACAAGAAGAATTTTACAGAGCAGCAGCCATGGATCAAGATAAGCACTTTACAGAGCAGCAGCTGCAGAGCAGGATAAATAGCATGAGAACCAAGGACACCTCTAGCAAAAGAGTGAAAGGCTCGTGGCTTTGAAGCGGGGTTTTAGGGTTCTTATTGCAGAAGCTTTCTTCCAATTAGTTCGTGTGATTTTTGAACACCCTTGTTTGTTTGCTATAAAAGTACGGCTCTTCAGGCAATAGATGGACACAGCTATATTTAACTATATTGGTGTGTGGTTGTTTGTCCTAGAACGCTGACTTTTGCCTTCAGGTTCGCCAACACATGGGGGCCCGCAATGTCATGGGATTTAACTCTTGAACACCTGTGGGATCCCGAGAAACTAAGCCAGTATTTGAGTGAGGGATGGCGCAGCCTAGATAGATCTAAGGGGGTATGACTTATTTGGGGCTTGGCTTGTGCTTACCGTGCTCTATATAACACTGTTCCGAAAAGAGAGAATTTCCGAGCTGAGGTTCTAGCCAAAAAGGGAAATCCCCAAGTCAATTTTGATCAGTCACAGGAGGCACCAGTAACAATATCAGTTGCCCTTGTGGAAGGCAAGAAATGGAAATGGGTGTCCTCACGTCTAGAACGGAAAAAAGAAGTGGAGGAGGAGGCAACAGAAGATCCAGGTGACAGGTCTGGATAAGTACCGAGAAAGGAAAAAGGAAAAGTGTCATGAAGAAGAGAGTGATGAGGAGGAAATCTCTGTTACTGTTTGTCGATCCCTGAAGATGACTGAAATCGAAGGCGTAAGAAAGGAGTTCACACGGCACCAGAATGAATCTCTTGTTACCTGGTTGCTTCGCTGTTGGGACAGCTGGGACGGTAGCTTGTTGTGATGTGACGGGCCCTTCCCCATATTCTGGAAGAATCTTAGTGTAATACAGTGGGTGTAGACAAAAAGGCGTAGGTTATATAAGGATGTGTCTGTTTCAATAAATCGCCATTTTGCCACTTCATCTCCTTGGTGTCACTTGGTAATTGGCCTAGCTGCTGCTTCAGTTGAAGGCGAGAGATCGTAAAGAAATTAACGACCATAAAGCCTTCATGTGTATCATTAAAATTCTCAGCTATTAGACACAAGCGCTTTCCAGATTGAGCAAGGAACAACAGTAAATTGCACTGTGTGTTTCCTTGTGGTGTTACCTACGTGACCACAGAGAAGACACGAGGAAGTGGCATGACCAGCCTACTCCTGTACTATGAGCACGGGTGAGGGAACTACAAAACAGTCCAACCACCAGTACGGCTGCTCCAGTTATTACAGGTAACCAATAGAGGGGCCCTGCCCTCATTCAAGGGAGTGGAAGGGATAATAGAGTTTATTGGACTGTGTGGATTTGATGGCCTAGCACATCAGAACCACAGAAATATAAGGCACTGGTGGATACTGGTGCACAGTGCACCCTAATGCCCTCCAGTCATGAAGGGACAGAATCAATCCATATTTCTGGATATCTCTCAAGAATTGACTGTGTTGGAGGCTGAAATAAGCCTCACTGGTAAAGACTGGAAAAAACATCCTATGTGAGTGGTCCAGGGTTTCCGTTCATACTTGGTATTGAGGATACCTCAGAAGAGGGCATTTCAAGGATACTAAGGGGTATCACTGGGCCTTTGGAATCGCTGCTGTAGATATGGACAACATTAAGCAGCTGTCTGTTTTGCCTGGCCTGTCAGAGGACCCGTCTGTTGTGAGGCTGCTACGAGTAAAAATAAAAGAGCAGCAGGTACCGATTGCTACAAAGACAGTGCACAGACGGCAGTATCGCACCAACAGGGATTCCTTGCTCCCCATTCATGATTTGATTCGCCAGTTGGAGAATCAGGGAGTGATCAGTAAAACTCACTCACCTTTTAACAGCTCCATATGGCCAGTGCGTAAAGCCAGTGGAGAATGGAGGCTGACAGTAGACTACCGTGGCCTGAATGAGGTCACACCCCCACTGAGTGCTGCTGTGCTGGAGAGCAAATAATTCAAATTCTTCTATGAGCCAGTTTTGCTATTAAGTGAAGCAAAGTAAAAGGGCCTGCCCAGGAAATTCAGTTCTTAGGTATAAAGTGGCAGGATGGATGTCATCACATCCCAACAGTGATTGACAAAATCACTGCCATGTCTCCACCAACTAGCAAGAAAGAGACACAATCTTTCCTGGGTGCAGTGGGCTTTTGGAGGATGCACATTCCAAACTACAGCCTCATTGTAAGCCCCCTTTATCAGGTGATGCAGAAGAAGAATGATTTTGCATAGGGCCCAGAGCAGCAGCAGGCTTTTGAACAGATTAAACAGGAGATAGCCTGTGCCATGGACCTGGGGCCAGTACGGACTGGACAGGATGTAAAGAACATCCTCTATACTGCTGCTGGAGAGAAAGGTCCCACTTGGAGTTTGTGGCAAAGAGCCTCAGGAGGGACCCAAGGCCGACCCCTGGGATTCTGGAGCTGAGCGTACAAGGGGTCTGAAGAGTGCTACACTCCAACTGAGAAGGAGATCTTAGCCGCGTATGAGGGGGCTCGGGCTGCTTCCGAAGTAGCTGGTACTGAAATGCAGCTCTTTCTGGCACCTCGACTGTCAATGATGAACCGGATGTTGAAAGGGGAGGTTCTCTCCACCCATCATGCTACCGATGCCACCTGGAGCAAGTGGATTGCACTGATTAGACAACAAGCGCGGATGGGGAACCTCAATCGTCCAGGAATTTTAGAAGTGATCATGAACTGGACTGAAGATAAAAAGTTTGGAACATCACCAGGAGAAGAGGTGTCATGTGCTAAAGCGGCCCCACCATACATCGAACTACCAGAAAATGAAAAGAAATATGCTCTTTTCACTGATGGATCATTTCATATTGTAGGGAAGCATCGGAGATGGAAAGCTGCTGTTTGGAGCCCCACACGACAGGTCGCAGAGGCCACTGAAGGTAAAGGAGAATCAAGTCAGTTTGCAGAGGTAAAAGCTGTCCAGCTGACCTTAGATGTGGCTGAATGGGAGAGGTGGCCAATGCTTTATCTTTATACTGACTCATGGATGGTGGCAAATGCCTTATGGGGGTTGTTACAGCAGTGGGAACAAAATAACTGGCAACGGAGGTGTAAACCTATTTGGGCTGCTGAACTGTAGAAAAACATAACTGCTCAAAAAAAAGATATGATTGTAAAGGTGTGTCACGTGGATGCACACTTGCCCAAGAGTCGGGCTATTGCAGAACAACAAAACAACCATCAGGTAGGTCGAGCTGCCAGAATTGAGGTGGCTCAAATAGACTTGGACTGGCAGAACAAGAGTGAATTATTTCAAGCTTGATGGTTCCATGAGACCTCAGGCCATCAAGGAATGGACATAACATATAATTGGGCTAGAGACTGAGGGGTGGACTTAACTATGGATGCTATTGCACTGGTTATTCGTGACTGTGAATCATGTGCCATAATTAAACAAGCCAAGAATATGAAGCCTCTCTGGGGGGAAGGCCAAGGCAAAAGTATAAATATGGGGAGGAGTGACAGGTGAATGATGTCACCTTGCCAGGATCTCATAATGATAAGCGTTTTGTGCTTACCATGGTGGAAGCAACCACTGGGTGGCTTGAAACATACGCAGTACCCCATGCTACTGCCAGAAACACAATATTGGGTTGTTAGAAACAAGTCCTATAGAGACATGACACCTCAGAAAGAACTGAGTCTCATAATGGGACACATTTCAAAAATTCCCTTAATAAATACTTGGGCCAAAGTTCATGGCATTGAGTGGATTTATCATATCCCCTACCATGCACCAGCTTCTGGTAAAATTAAAAGATACAATGGGGTGTTGAAAACTATGTTGAAAGCAATGGGTGGTGGAACACTGAAGCACTGGGAAAAGCATTTGCATGTGGTGCAAGGATGCTGTTAAAGTTCATATCCCACATGTGCCCTGTGTCTCATCACAGGATGTGGGGTGTGAGAAGGGCCCAGTCTGAACAAGCAGTCAATCCCAGTGAAACTCTGAACTTCAGATCTCTCAGTTCCAGTGCCCTCCTGTGCACACTCTCCCATAGTTTGATGTTCTTTATGTTCTGCATTGCCCAGAAGTGCACCCAGTGCTCCAGGTGAGGCAGTAGCAATGCAGAGCAAAGAGGGACAAACCTTTCTCCCACCCAGCTGGCAATAAATTGCTTGATGCACTTTAGGGGACTGTTGGCCTTCTTGGCTGGCTGGGCACACTGCTGACTCACTTAAAATTTTATGTTGAGCAGGACCCCCAATCCTTTTCAGTCAGACGTCTCTCATGTGTCCAATATACAGACAGTGTTTATGTCCAGGGTTGCCCATACCCAGGTGCACAATCAGGCACTTGTTCTTGTTATACTTTATGCACTTGGTGCTTAGTACCAACTGGTACCCACTTCTCTGACTTGTCCACATCTCTCTGCAAGTCCTCTCCACCCTCAGTGGAGGCAACAACACCTCCTCATCTGGTCTCATCAGCAAACTTGCTCAGAACATCTTCTAGTCCTGCATGCAAGTCATCTGCATAAACATGAAAGGAAAGTGGCCCTAAAATGGAACCCTGGGGAGCTCTGACAGTGACCATCTACCAGCCCAATGGAACCCACTGACTATAATCCTTTGGGACAGAACTACTGGCCAACTGCTCACCCACCACTGCTGGTGAACCTGAAAGGCAAAATGTCAGCGTGCTGGGTCAAACAGAGAAACACCAATATAGTTACATATAGCTGCATCAATTTATTGCCCGAAAGCCAGACTTTTATAGGAGACAGACAAGGGTGTCCAAAAATCACACACGCTAATTGGAGGAAAGCTACTGCAATAACAACCCTATAACCCCCCTTCAAAGCCACGAGCCATTCATTCTTTTCCTAGAGATGTCCTTTGTTCTCATGCTGTTTATCCTGCTCCGCAGCTGCTGCTCTGTGAACTCCTTATCTCAATCCATGGCTGCTGCTCTGTAAAATTCTTCTTGTATTACAACACACCACGTTCTGTTTCTGTCTAGCTGTATGCAGGAATTTCTGTCCAGAAGGGTGCTGGAGAAATAGTATCAAAAGCTCTACTGAAATCCTCAAGGATTACATCAACTGCCTTCCCTTGTTCAGCTCAATGGATAAAGGTGTCATAAAAAGACCTGAAATTAAATAGGACCTTCCCCTCTGTATCTTGTGTTGTCTGTGACCTGTCCTTCAGTTGTTTTTCCATAACTCCCACCATCATTTTCTCCATAATTTTACCAAGCACTGTAGTGAGACTGACAGGTCCATAGTTGCCCGTGTCATCTTTCTTGCTCTTCCTTACAATGAGACAACATTTGCCAGCTTCCTGTCAACAGGTATGACCCTAGATTTATTAGATGCCATTGAAATGCGAGCCCAGAGCATGCTAAAGTGTCATCAGTGCAAGAACGTAGATGTGCCATAGCTTTGCAATGCCTTGAAATCCAGACTATGCCACAGATGGAGCAGAGAGGAAGATCTGCCTCTTCTGTTCTGAGCTCATCCTTTTGATAAGCTGAATATCACTACATACTCCATGGGGTCAGGTGCAAAAGACACAATGGGTGCCCTAAGCACGTGGCTGAGGTGGTATTTAGGATGGCCAAGAATACCTCCCTTCTGGCCCTCAGCTGATGCTCCAGAAGGAGGTGTCTATCTCATAGATTTTCCGTCACAGTTTACAAGCACTAGCACAAAACTAGGATCACCCAAGGCACCTTGGGCATCACTGAGAGACTGTGTATGAGTAGTGCAGTCCCTGTGGAATAAAAACCAAGGATTCAGATGAGGGACTCACACACAGACACCTCACTGTGCACATCTGAACTCAGCTAGGTGAACTTGTAGCTCCTGTGGTTCTTTGAAAAACTGATCCCAATTCAGCCCCAGGGTTTCCATCTGAGGATGAGATGCCTAACGCTAGAATAAGGATGGGATGGTCTGTTGATAACAGGACAAATGGAAACGGATTTAAATTAAAAAGGGGAGACATAGGTTAGATGTGAGGAACCTATATTTTTGCACAGCAACACTGGAAAAAGTTGCCCTCAGAGGCTGTGCATGCCCAATGGATGGGATCCTGGGTTTACTCTGGGTTTACCCTCACGTCAGTCCATGTTTCTACTCATACTTTTGTCTAGGTGAACTCTCACTTTACTCAAGGTTTTACTCACAGTTTACCATCAGGGAGTGTGATCGGGAGATGGGCTGGTGGAGTGACTTGCTGGCATCCCCGAGGGAAGGCTGCCAGGCAGATACCCCCAGAAAAGTGGTTGACTCCCTGCCCTGTCACAGTCAGACAGACCTGACTGATGAGAAGGGTTGGAAGAGAGTCCCAACTCAACATCACAGGAGCCCCCCCATGCCTGCCTAGCCCTCGACCCCTGATCCATCTAAGCAACAGGTTTGACACTCTGAAATCTGAAGGAGATAAGAATGGGGAGGCAATGGAGGATCTGCCTAGGAGGAAACCTAATGCAAGGCAGTCACTACCAAGCCTTGTGACTTCCTCTGCCATCAAAGAAAGAAGGGTGGCCGTGGTGGGTGACTCCCTTCTCAGAGGAATAGAGGGCCCCATTTGCAGACTGGACCCCAGTTGTCAGTAAGTCTGCTGCCTTCTTGGTTTCAGGTCAGGGACATAATGAGGAAACTCCCAATGCTGGTTAGGTCCACTGATTATTTTCCACTACTCATAGTTTAGGTGGGCAGTGATGAAATTTCTTAGATAAGACTACAAACTATAAAAAGAGATTTCAGGAATTTAGGCCATTTAGTTCACAAAGTGGGAGATCAAGTGATTTTTTGTTCTATACCTTCAGTGGCAGTGAGGGACACAGAGCAGGCTTGGAAAGCAAAGCAATGAACAATTGTCTCAGAGGTTGGTACTGAGCCAGAAACTTTGAGTTCTTTGATCACAGGACAGTTTACTTGGCCCATGGTCTGTTATCCATGAATGGAACCCAACTGTCTCAAAGGGGGAAGTGAATCCTAGCATAGACGGTAGCGGGGCTTATCGAAAGAGCTTTAAACTAGCTACGATGGGGGAGTGGACAAAACAGGGCTTACCAGAGATAAGCCTAGGGAAATGCTGTTTGAGCTGGGAGAGAGGCAGATGCCTCAGCTGAAGTGCGTCTACACCAACGCACGCAGCTTGGTCAACAAGCAAGAGGAGCTGGAAGCAACTGTGCATCTGACAAACCATGACCTAGTTGCTATTACCGACCCATGGTGGGACCACTGCCATGACTGGAGTGCTGTGATGGATGGTTACAAGCTCTTCAGAAGGGATAGAGGAGGAAGGAAGGGTGGTGGTGTGGCCCTTTATATTAAAGAGAGTTTTGATGTTGAAGAGCTTGGGCTTCAGAATGAAGTGCATGTTTGTAAGGATCGGGGGAAAGGCCTGTAAGTGTGACATCTTGCTAAAGGTTTCTTATAGACCGCCTAATTGATGGGTGAGGCATTCTATGAGCAGCTTACTGAAGTCGCAAGATTGCCAGCACTCATTTTCTTGGGAGACTACAACTTCTCTGATATATGCTGGGAATATAATAAATAGCAGAGGAATCAGTCCAAGAGGTTTATAGATTGCATGCAAGACAGCTTCCTTACACAGCTGGTATGAAGTCCTACCAGGGGTGGTTCCTTGCTAGACCTGCTCTTCACTAACAGTGAAGGACTGGTAGGAGTTGAGAAGGTTGGGGACTGTCTTGGGCAGAGTGGCCATGAAATGGTAGAATTCTCTATTCTTGGAGATGTCAGAAGGGTGACTAGCAAAACTACTATCCTGAACTTCTAGAGGGCGGACTTTGACCTGTTCAGGACACTTGTAGCACAGGTCCCTTGGGAGTCGCTCCTTATGGGTAAAGGGGTCCAGGAAGCCTGGACACTCCTCAAGATGGAAATCTTAAAGGCACGAGATCAGGCTGTCCCTGAATGCCATAAGGTGAGCCATAGGGGAAGAAGACCAGTGCAGATGAACTGGGGAAAACTATTGAGACTCAGGAAGAAAAAGAGAATCTCCGTCCTCTGGAAGAAGGGGCTGGGTACTTGGGGAGATTACAAGGAAGTTGCTAAGGCATGCAGGGAGGAAGTTAGGAAGGCACATTAATTCCCTGTCCCTTAATCCATGCCCAGAGCTTCTCAGCCATGTCACTGCCAACTGTAAGCTCCATGCAGAGTTCAAGTGGGACACAGAGGGCACAGCCTTCTGCTGGGTGGATGCAAGTGTTGGTGGAACCAGATGGGACAAAGCCCTCCCACCATGCCCTCCTGGGAAAATGGCCACCCCAAGAATGGCAGTCTGCCTCCTCCATGACCCCATCTGAAATGCTCCTGCACTGATTGATTATAGGGCTTTAAACCAGGTCCAAATGGGGAAGGGTGGGGAATTGGATGTGACAGAGAAGGGCTGAGGGATATTGTTGCTGTTGGAGATTGAATGGAAAGCCTCTGAGTTGTTCTATAGGATTGTGTGAGGATTCCTCAGAGAAAGTCTTGTTGCCAATACCCCGTCCTAAATCTTACTGTGTACCCTCTGGGGGTAACCCCAACCTACTGCTGCCCTAAAGTGCCTGTAGACCAGTGCGGGTAGCATGGGAAATAAACGGGACAAATCAAGAGAAAACCACAGAGCTTTTCCTTTCATGCAGGCTGCTGATTCTGAGCAAGGCCCTGAACATCAGTACCACAGTGTAGATGCAAGACCCAGACAGGCTAAATCAAAGCATGCTTCTGGAAGGGGATGCTTTCTGAAGAATCCTTACACTAATGAGAGGACCACAAACATTCACTCAGCGAACTCCAAATCTCTGTGCCTTTGCAGGCCTAGGGTCTTGTTTGGTTCACAGAGACACGGTGGGTTGATTCTCAGCTCTGTACTGTAGCAAATGGGGTACAGATTCTGCATGACGGATGGGCAAGGAAGAAGAGAAAAGGCTGCTGCCATCCATGAGAGGGCACTGAGCTCTGCCTGGGGATGGCAGAGGAGCCAGCTGAGAACTGATGGAAAGGGCTCAGAGAGGAGAGCGGCAGATTCTGTTCCTTGCTTCCTGATCAGGAAGAACAAGAAGAGGGGACAGGCAGGAATCTGAGTTACAGCTGGGATGGAATTGTTTTCTTCAGACTGTCTGCTGTGGTGCAGTGTTTTGGTTCTAGGAGAAAACCATTGATAACACTCTGATGTTTACAGCTGCTGCTAAGCAGTGTTGTACAGAGCCAAGGCCATGGTCAGTGGAGGGCACATGGAGCTGGGAGGGAACAGAGTGAGGACAGCTGACTGATAGTGGCCAAAGGGACGTTCTCTATCAGCTGACAGCAAGCAGAAATTGTATTGAAAGGGGTGGGAGTTCATCTCAGTCTCTTCACTGCTCAGGGCCCAGCTGAGCATCAGTCTGGTGGTGCTGAGCAAGTGCTTGTGCATCAGTTGTTACATACGATTCTATATCAACGGATATATAGTGATTACTATTACTCCTCTCCTTTTATCTCTCTTAGTAAACTGCTTTGTTACAACCCAGAAGTTGTACTCTTTTTCCCAGTTCTCATCCCCATCCCACTGGGAATGGGGCAGTGCACAAAGCACTGTGAGCTGCTGAGCCACATGTTGGGTTCAACAACCACAGTCATTTTGGTGCCTGATGCGAGGCTCCAAGGGTTGTGGTAACAGCACATCTGTCCAGAGTGGACAGGGCTTTGTGGGAGTTGGAGATGTGCAGGCCATGGTGCTGATAGTTTCCCTATTTGTGAAGCTTGCTGAGTCTTCTCATGAAGCTGCATTTCACAGCTCCTTGCTTGCTGCTTGTTTTCCCTGCTGCATCATTTATCAACTCTGGATGCTGGATTAGGGTATTTATTTTGCTATGCTGTTTGACCTTGGTTTGTACCACGATAAAATTGGCAAAGTGAAGTTTTGTGCACATTCAGCTCTTTGGACATCTTTGGGTTTTGGAAGTAATATTGTTGGTATGATTAGGAATTACACATTTTACACTGTCGTCTCTGGGAGACCAGGGGTATTCAAGGAGAGACTGGATATTGTGTTGAGGGACATGGTTAAGTGGGAGCTATTGGTAATAGGTGAACGGTTGGATTGGATGATCTTTCAGGCCTTTTCCAGCCTTGGTGATTCTATGAATCTATGATTGAGGTTAAACAATTATTCAGGAATATCAGTGAGAGATCTGCCCCAAGGTGAGAAGGCTCTGCATGGCAGGGGGTGTGGGACAGTCTGGGCAGCTGCCTGGAGTGGTGGGCACCCCCAGGGCTTTGGAACTTCATCTCCGAGCAACTGCAGGATCCTGAGAAACTGGTAGAATATTGGAGACAGGTCTGCTGTGGCACTGGTAATCCTAAAAAGGCCCAAATGACTGCAGTGTGCCAGGGCCTGGCCCACACCTACTGAGCTGTGTTCAACACTATTCAGCATCTTCAAGGGGAAGAGAGCTGGATCTGCTGACATTGCTGCAGCCTCTGCAACTCCTGGCACAGTCCCTGCAATAGCTCCAAGTTTTTGCTACACATCCTGCAGTTGCTCCAAGCTCTGGACAGATCCCACTGTCACTCCACCCCTCATAAGGAGCTCTGCGGTCACTTATGCTACAGGTCCTGTAGCTGTTCCAAGTATTGAGATAAGAAAATTAAGCAAACCACTGAGTGCTGCTGTAGAGACGACGGGACTGCTGTGAGACACACAAGACCTTCAGGCCTGTAGAAATGAGAGGACTCGAATCCTCTGTGCACTGTATCAGTGTAAAGAGAGGAGGAATGAAAAGAACTAGTTGTGCTTCTATCTGTGGCTGTACCTTCCCCAAATCCAGACAAAGTTGGATAAGAGAAGAGCTAAGGAAAAGCGTATTTTGAATGCTATTTATTTATCTCTTAACCTATTCGGGGAATCTGGTTCCATGTTTACATGAGCTCTTGGAGTGAGAAAATGGATAGTAGGTGTGAAAGAAGTGAAACAAATTTTTATTTATAAGTTCAATAACATTTTTTTGCACGTTGCTATATCTCACATAATCAATCAATCAAAGATGCATAAAAGATGAAGAACCATCACTGGGAATCATGCGATGAAGATGTGCACTTTATTGAAGCAGGAATAGTGAGTATTGCAACACCTTCCTGAGAGCGTGCTTGATCTCCCTGTTCCTCATGCTGTAGATAATAGGGTTCAGTGTTGGAGGAACCACTGAGTACAGAAGTGCCACTGTCAGATCCAGGAGTGGGGAGGGAATGGAGGGGGGCTTCAGGTAGGCAAAAGCACCAGTGCTGAGAAACAGGGAGACCACGGCCAGGTGAGGGAGGCACGTGGAGAAGGCTTTGCGCCGTCCCTGCTCAGAGGGCATCCTCAGCACAGCCACGAAGATCTGCACATAGGACACAACTATGAAAACATAGCAGCCTACGTCTAAACTGATAGTAAAAATGAGAAACACAACTTCCCTGAGATTTGATTCTGAGCAGGAGAGCTTGAGGATCTGGGGGATTTCACAGAAAAACTGGTTGACAACATTGCCTTGGCAGAGAGGCAGTGAAAACGTACTGGCAGTGTGCAGCAGGGAATTGAGAACCCCAGTGCCCCAGGCAGCTGCTGCCATGGTGGCACAAGCTCTGCTGTCCATCAAGGTCCCGTAGTGCAGGGGCTTGCAGATGGCAACATAGCGGTCATAGGACATGATGGTGAGAAGGGAATACTCTGCTGACATGAAGAAGGTAAAGAAAAAGAGCTGTGCAGCACATCCTGTGTAGGAGATGGCCCTGTTGTCCTAGAGGGCGTTGGGCATGGCTTTGGGGAGAGTGGTGGAGATGCTGCCCAGGTCGAGGAGGGCCAGGTTGAGGAGGAAGAAGTACATGGGGGTGTGCAGGCGCCGGTCGCAGGCTACGGCTGTGCTGATGAGGCCGTTGCCCAGGAGGGCAGCCAGGTAGATGCCCAGGAAGAGCCAGAAGTGCAGGAGCTGCAGCTGCCGCGTGTCTGCCAACGGCAGCAGGAGGAACTCACTGATGGAGCTGCTGTTGGGCATCTGCTGTTGTTGGGCTTGGAGTCCTGCTCAGAGTGCAGAAGATAATGACAAGTCCAGACCATTCTCAGAGGCACTACTCCTGCTATACTATGAAATGTTTTAATTCTCCTACAACAGTGTACATTTAGCACCATTACTTGCATTTAATTTCATGTAGATCAGCATTCCTTAAGCAGAAGCAGCATATGGAGCTCTAACCTTCCTCTTATTTTCTTATCCCTTCTCCCTGGATATTTTCATCTGTTTCATGTCTCATATCTTTACCCCAAGTGCTCTTAGAGCCCCCTACCCGAGCTTCTGTGGCATTCAGTTTCAGTTAGAAAATGCTGCCTGTTTGTAGGATAAGTGAATTATTCATGCCTACAGAAAATGAAGATAATTCCATCCTTCGAGAAAGGGGAGACTGAAAGCACATCATGTGTGAGTGTTCACAAAACAAGCAATTGATTGATGAAAAATTCTCAGAACTCTTATTGCCCCTTTTAGATTTCTGACTCCAAACCTCTTTGCCTCAGAACAGGAAATGGAAACCCCCTGCCTTGGCTCTCCTCTTGCAAAGTGCCCTCAGAAACATTCAGTTGTGCAGTGGAGCTGTGATCCCCTGCCCCAGGCAGCAGCTGTGGCAGCACAAACCCTGCTGGGGGCTCCTTACCCCACACGTCTCCCCGCAGCGCCCTGGGCAGCTCCCCGGGCAGGCTGAGTGCTGAGCCTGGCAGGCGGCAGAGTCCCATACCCGGCACACAGCCCCTGGGACACAGCAGGGACCCTGCTCTGCAGGACAGCCCTGGGCACCCGTCTCAGCTGGAGCAGAAAGCTTTTTCCACAGTAAAGAAACATGCAGTGCCTGCAGTCAGATCTCCTATGGGATGTCCCAGTTATAGTTACCCCTTAATTAAAAGCAGCTCATGGTCAGCTGTGAGACTTACCTTGTCATGGTCTGTGAGCAATGCTCCTGCAGTGAGTTCACAGCCCGCTCACACCACACACATCCTGCAAGCTCTCTCCAATTTCTCTCCTCTCCTTCTGTCACCTGCAGGCTGTGCTGTGCACGAGATCTGCTCCTGCGCACAGCTGTCTCTCTGCAGCTCTGCCCACTTTTATGAGCTCCCTGTGTCCCAGGAACCTGGACAAGCAAGCAGCAGATTATGTCATTTTTATCCTTCCCACTCATTTCCCCTGACATGTCCCTGGGTCCTCATGGCCAACAGCTCCTGAAAGACAACAGCATCATGACTGTGCTTTGAAATCCACTCAATTAACCACCACATGTCCAGTGGTCAGTGACTGATTGGAGACATATGGGGAGTGCTCCCAGAGATCGTTTGATGAAACAATAAGGGCAACCAGACAAGGAAGGCGAGGTTTGGACTTTCCCTGTGCAGGGCAGTGATCCAGCTGAGGCAGCGCAGGAGTCTCATCCCTTGACAGAAATCCTGGAGCTGAAATGGGATTCGGCTCCCCACAGAACCACAGGAGCTGGGATTTCTCTGGTTCAGTTCAGAAGTGCACAAGGAGTTGCCTGCATGTGAGCTCCTGCTCTGAGTCCTCGGTCCTTCAGCTGGGAGGCAGCAGCTCACACACAGACACTGGGTGATGCCCAAGGTGCCTGGGCTGCTCCTGATGTTTGCAAGTGCTTGTAAACCGTGTGGGAAATCCCTGAGATAGACACCTCCTTCCTGGGCATCAGCTGAGGGCCAGAGAGGGGATAGCACCGGCTGTCCGGTGAATTCACTCACAGCTACAAGAGCAGCACAGGGCCTTCAGGAAAGCCATGCCCATGGTGTGTCCGTGCTGCTACGTCACCTCCAAGACCCACGATCGGTCTAATGTTTGTGTGCCACCTTCTGCACACTGATTCTATAGATGAGCTATCCAGTCAGGCAATGTCCAGTGATGCTTTTCAATTAGGATATTTACTTCTGTGCTTTTGCACTAATGCAAACACCAACACACAAGAAGCTAGAAATCTTGGTAGAGCTGCAGGCCTGAGCTCCTGTTTGGACAATGGGGACACAGTTTAATGGTTTCCACAACTGCACTGTAGCACAAGGGGGATACCGAGTCTTTAGGATGGATGGGCGAGGAGACAAAGAAGGGCGACTGCCCTCTGTGAGAGTGCACTGAGCTCTGCCTGGGGATGGAAGAGCAGACAGGTCAGAGCTAATGGAAATGGCAAACAGAGGAGACCATCAGTGTCTTTTCCTGTCTTCCTGATCAGGGAGAGTAAATGGAAGGTGCCCTCTGCAGACAGATGGGAATCTGATGTTGTCTGTCCCTTGTCCCATTTGGTGGCCTTTGTCACTCCATTATCTGTGGCAGGGACAGCACAGCAGGGCATGTGGCATCCAGCAGATCCCTGGAGAGCACAGATGGCAGCTTCTTGACCAAGCAGTGGAGGAACCAAAGAGGAGAGGTGCTCTGCTGGATCTCATACTCTCCGGCATGGAAGGACTTGTGGGAACTGTGAAGGTGAAAGGGGCATCAGGCCATGTGCAAGATGCAAATGTATCTCTTTTAATTTATTTATTTATTTTGAGGCTGTAAGCTTAATAGTTGATCATAAATGTCAATAAAACTGAAACAAATAATTGAAGACAAAGATGGAAATCAATGAAAATGTGTTAACCCTTCTCAACATGAAAAATTCTCATGAGTCTTGTTCCATTTTAAGTTGTAAATATGAATCTTTGAGGTGATTTGATGTCTTTTTTTTTCTTTTACTGAAACTACAATGTTTTCCAGAACTGTGTTCGCTGGACACAAATGCCTTCAGGTTCAGAGACACAGACAGCGGTGCCAGTGCCAATGCCCTGTGACTGTAGCCTGGTGCCCAGCACTACTCTTCCCTGCTGCCTATTTGATGTGCCTCATCCTCCAAGTTTTTTCAGCTCTCCTAAAGAAATGGCCATGGTTAAGGGCATGTTTTCAGCAGGCCATTTGGGCACACACTACTCCCACTGCCCTCCAGATTTCTCCATCCCTTGTTCTTTGTTCAGTCAGATACCTCCCAATTATCTGTCTGATTTCTGACTTTCAGGGGGATTACTGGAATTTGTTCCATCTCCCCAAAGTCTGATGGAATGTGTTGTCAACTCCTTCACTGTGATTTGATCTATCCCTTCCTATCTATTCTTTTTCTTTTTCTTCTTATACTTTTTCTTTTTCTCAATCACTGTCTCTTTTTTATTAAGGCACGAAGTCTGAAAGATGTTCATTAATGTCAGTAAAAGTGAAAAACAGAGTTGGAGACAAAGATATAATTCAATGAGAATGTGTTAACCCATCTCAATGTGTGAAATACTCACAAGTCCTGATCAGTTTTAAGTTGATACCTCTCAACTACCTGGCTGATCTATCCCAGGAAGATTACTGGAATTTGCTCCATCTCTCAGAGTCTGATGGCCTCTGTTGTCAACTACTTCACTGTGATTCAATCTATCCTATCCTACCTCAGAATAAATCATTTCTTTTAAAAATATTCCATATGAAAGACAAACTTCAATAGATGCCGCTTGAACATGGCATGCAGTTGATCACTGTGTTTTACTGTTCATTCAATTGCATCACCTTTCTTTCCATTTGCTGGCCAGATAAAAAAGAGAAATCTTTCCTTTTCCATGTGTAGCTGGTTCTCTGAGGAAAGCCAGTGGGAGTTGGTGCAAAGCAGTTTTAACACTGAGCGGATGAATGCAGAGGAGAAGAGTGATGTGAAGAAAAGTGATGCAAGTCCCATAGGTCCATTGTGAGCAGAAATTGGGTGGGGAGGTTGAGAAGGACCTTTGTCAACACAGTAACAGTACAGAACTCATTGGGACATCCTGGATTGGTATCAGTTGCACAGTGCTGCTTTAATGTCTTCTTTAAACCCAACTATAAATAAATAGACAATAAATTTATACTGGATTCTTTAAGCTCTCTCCAGATATCCCTCCTTTTTGCTGAACAAGTTCTGATAACCTGAAGAAGATAACAAGATGGCATAAGGCACAGGAGATTCTTTAGGTTATAATGGGCCCCAGGGTGCATTTGATGCTGAGTTCATCAGCCTCTAGTGCAGAGAGAAGTTTGCACAAAGTGCTCAACAAGACAAAGTCGGAAGTAACAGTGAAGTTTCTTGGAGTATTAATGGGCCCACTGAGGGCCATTACCAAGTAAGCTTCCCAAGGGACTTGTTAGAGAAGATAACTGGAAGCCATGACTACAGGCAGGCAAAGGCACTGGCATGCTAAGAAACCTCTCCTTTGCCTTACGAAGCAGACAGGTCAAGCCCTGATTGCAAGACCAGTGGTAGAGAGATCCTGTCTCTCATGTTGGCTCCTGGCATTTCCTGGGGCAATGGGTTGGAGGTCCGTATGATGTTAAATGAAAGACATGGGGACAGAAGATCCCAGGCTCTACATGTGGTGCAAGGACGCTGTGAGGTTCATGTCCCATATGAGACCTATGTTTCATTGCAGGATGTGAGAAGGGATGTGAGAAGGGCCCAGTCTGAACAAGCAGTCAATCCCTGTGAAACTCTGAACTTCAGATCTCTCAGTTCCAGTGCCCTCGTTTGCACATTCTCCCAGAGTTTGAAGTCCTTTATGTTCTGCGGTGCACAATCAGGCACTTGTTCTTGTTATACGTTATGCACTTGGTGCTTAGTACCAACTGGTACCCACTTCTCTGACTTGTCCACATCTCTCTGCAAGTCCTCTCCACCCTCAGTGGAGGCAACAGCACCTCCTCATCTGGTCTCATCAGCAAACTTGCTCAGAACGTCTTCTAGTCCTGCATTCAAGTCATCTGCATAAACATGAAAGGAAAGTGGCCCCAAAATGGAACCCTGGGGACCCCGACAGTGACCATCTACCAGCCTGATGGAAAAAACTGACTATAATCCTTTGGGACTGACCTACTGGCCAACTGCTCACCCACCACATTGTGTTTCTGTCTAGCCATATGCAGAACATTCTGTCCAGAAGGTTGTTGTGAGAAACAGTATCAAAATCTCCACTGAAATCCTCAAGGATTACATCAACTGGCTTCCCTTGGTCAACTAAACGGATAACTGTGTCACAAAATGAGCTTAAATTAAACAGGACCTTTGCCTCACAAACTTGTGTTGGCTGCGACCAATGACAGAATTGTCCTTCAGCTGTTTTTCCATAACTCCCACCATCATTTTCTCCATAATTTTACCAGGCTCTGGACTGACAGGTCCATAATTGCCCATGTCATCTTTCTTGCTCTTCCTTACAATGAGACAACATTTGCCAGCTTCCTGTCAGCTGGCATGACCCTAGACTTCTTTAGATGCAATTGAAATGAGAGCCCAGAGCACACTAAGTTTTCATCATTGAAAGAAAGTAGATGTGCCATAGCTTTGCAATGCCTTGAACTCCAGAGTATGCCACAGATGGAGCAGAGGGGAAGATTTGCCTCTTCTGTAGTGAACTCATTCTTTTGGTAAGCAGAATAACACTACCTGATACATGGGGACTGTGTCTCTGCTCTGCTCTGCTCAGCTCACAGGGCAGCGGTCTGGCAGGGTGTTGCTCTCATGTCAATGCAGGTAAACTCACTTTAATCCTTTTTCCTCTGTAAATGCTTCCTCTATTTCTATGCTCAGATACACTTCCACATTCCCTCAAGTACACTTCCATATATCATTAACAATTACACTTTCTTATACTATCAAAACTGTTTGTCAAACAGTACAGTTCTTCAGTTCACATAAACTCCCTTAATACAGTCTGTATTCTTCAGTTATAAACACTGTGCCACAGAACCAGCACTGATTGAACCACCTCCCTCACACACTTCCTCGCAAGCAGTACATAGTATTACATAAATGTGTTGACACTCATTGGTCGGGTGGAATGTACACCTCTCCTCAGGACAATCTTACTAATCTACAGAGTACAAACTCCCGTCTTCTTACATACAAGCAGAAAGTACATATGAGTGGACAGACAACACAGTCTTTCACTTTGTCCGTGTCTGGCCATTTCCCTCACAGGAGGAAGGAAACATGGATCGGGACTCGGCACTCACCCTGCAGCTGTTCTGTGTCTCACTCACACCACACTCACTCTGACATTTAGATCAAAAACCATGGTTTATTCATACTACACAATGCTGACAACGTTTTTTAGCTGGAATCTTAATAACACTCATACTCTGGTCGACCAGTTGCAAACGTTAATGTTTTTCCCAGAGTCGCCTTGACACACGGTACCAAACACTTAAAGCAGATGATAATATTGAACATACAACCTATAACCCCCGTGATTACAACTTGGAGAACCCAGGCTACCATTTGACAGGCTATCCACTATATCCCATACCCGTAGGAGAGACCAACCTAGGTCCCTCCTATTGTCAACTACCTGGGAGAGAGTATTTGTTCTTGTTTCCATTCATATGACATACAGTTCCCTTTCATAGGAACTCACCCAAGGAGTCTTCCTACCCAGCTGGCAACCAAAGCCATGAGCTCACCTCCCTGGGAGCAGCACGTATGGCTGTAAACTGTGTAGGATGTCTCCTCAAGACATATGGGCTCCACTTACCATACACATACCTGGTCCACCTATGGGTGGTCCTTGTCTGTCCCTGCAGTGATCAGGTGAGGAAGGGAGTCCTTCAGAGAAATCTCAGGGTGCGCCAAAAGTGTCTCCCTCTCAGCTGGTCCTGCAGCGAACAGAGCTGGTCCCACCTGGGCTGCCAAATTGACTACAGGAATTGAACTCTATAACCTCTATAACTGATACAGTCTCCCATGACATACTTATACCAAAGCTGAGGAAGTATGGGATAGGTGATTGGACAGTGAAGTGGGTCGAGAACTGGCTGACTGGCAGAGTGCAGAGGGTTGTTGTTGGCGGTGCAGTGTCTGGCTGCAGGGCTGTAACTAGCGGCGTCCCCCAGGGGTCTGTGCTGGGTCCGGTCTTGTTCAACATCTTCATCAACGACCTTGATGAGGGGATAGTGACCACCCTCAGCAAGTTTGCTGATGACACGAAGTTGGGAGGATTGGCTGACATGCCTGAAGGCTGTGCTGCCATTCAGCGAGACCTGGACAGGCTGGAGAGCTGGGCAGTAAGACACCGGATGAGGTTTAACAAAAGCAAGTGTAGAGTCTTGCACCTGGGTAGAAATAATTGCATGCACCAGTACAGGCTGGGGGAAGAGCTGCTGGAGAGGAGCTCTGCTGAGAGGGATCTGGGCGTCCTGGTGGACGACAGATTGACCATGAGCCAGCAGTGTGCCCTTGTAGCCAAAAAAGCCAATGGCATCCTGGGGTGCATTAAAAAGAGCGTGTCCAGCAGGTCGAAGGAGGTGATCCTCCCCCTCTACTCTGCCCTGGTGAGGCCTCATCTGGAATATTGTGTCCAGTTCTGGGCTCCCCAGTACAAAAAAGACAGGGATCTCTTGGAAAGAGTCCAGTGGAGGACCACAAAGATGGTGAAGGGCCTGGAGCATCTCCCCTATGAGGAGAGACTTAGGGAACTGGGTCTGTTTAGCCTTGAGAAAAGAAGGCTGAGAGGGGACCTGATCCAGGTCTATAAATATTTGAGGTGTAGGGGGCAAAGAGGTGAGGCCAGACTCTTTTCAGCAGTGTGTGGAGGAGGGACAAGGGGAAACAGACAGAAACTGCACCATAGGAAATTCTGCACTAATGTGTGCAATAACTTCTTTATGGTGAGAGTGACAGAGCACTGGAACAGGCTGCCTAGGGTGGTTGTGGAATCTCCTTCTCTGGAGATATTCAAGACCTGCCTGGATGCTGAGCTGTGCAACGTGGTGTAGGGAACCTGCTTTGGCAGGGGGACTGGACTCAGTGGTCTCTGGAGGTCCCTTCCAACCCCTACAATTCTGTGATTCTGTGAATATCATGGAGTTGTTTGGATGGGGAAAGACTACCCCTTTGAATGACCTTTTGTCAGGGCATGTCCTGGGATTCCTAGGATCCTCAAAATGCAGCACTGCTTCTGTCACTGAAAAATGGGGCCCTGTGTGGGACGGAGGGAGGGTCCATGAGTCCCTGGCCCACCTGACTGAGTATTTCCATGGTCTTAGCAAAGACATACTTACAACTTGAGAATGACAGTTAGCTGTGTTCATGGTGGCATGGCCACTTTTAATGGCCTTGAACTGTCTGAACATAACTGAAGAGGCTCAGGCTGATGCAAATCAGCTATTGAATGATAGTGTTGAAAAATTGGAAAGACAGGTGGCAGTTTTGATGGGAAAAAACCTAATTCAATCATTCTCCTATGGAAGATCAGTAACAACTGTCTGGAGGACCATGGGGGCCCTGTACAAGGGAATCTGTATAAAATGGACTCTGTAAATGAAGGCACTAAAAGGTCAGATTTTGAGGTTCCATTTGGACTAGATCTATTTGAGATCTGACTGATTGTAACCCAAAAATGAAAAAAAAAAAAAAAAAAAAATGCAGGATAGGCTGGTGGGAGTGCCCTGACCAGTGTCCACCCCCCAAACCCTGCTGCCCATAATACAGCAGCTGAACTGATGGATATAGTACAGTGGTTTAGACAGAAACCAAGAGAGCATGCCAGCATAGCTGCTCTGGTTATGGGACATGGAGGCAGAAAGTGCTATGGTGAATGGACTGGAAATTTCAAAACTGACATCCATTACTACTAACCCTGCCCTCAGGCAAAGACTTTATGCTCTTGTCTGGAGGGCTTATCGCAATAAAGATTGGCGGATTTGCTGCGTAGACCGGTCAGAACTCAGATCTGCGTTGTGCTTCCTGCGGCACCAAACGCCCAACAGTGAACGTCTGCGGGACAGACCCTGGGGATCCGTTCTTTTGATTATAGGGGAAGAACACAAAGATGGAAGAGGAGGGAAGGGGGGAAAAAAAAAGAAAAAAAAAAAATCAAACCACAGCAAACAAATAAAAACTTCTCCAAACGTAGCAAACGTGAATGTCTGTCAATAAATTAATGAGTAATTAAATTGATATCCCTTTCCCGCCCCCCCCCCCCCCCCCCCCCCCCAACTTCTGAGATGAAAAAAAAACACTTCTTTTAGAAGAAAACAGAGTAGTAACAACTTCTGTACCTACATTCACCACTCTGAGATCCTGTCTGGGTCTCCCAAGGCTTGTAAATAACCACTGGGTCGGTTCTGATGTCGCGTGATTTGTTGTCAGTTCTCTCATGGTTCTCCGGTCAGTTCTCCGGTGCCAGGATCTGCCACAGGGCATTCTGACCACGGGCATCATGTTTCTACGCTGCCGCCTGCATTTAACAGGCAATGGGACTGCCCAGCATGTGCAAGGCAGCACCTCTTTCACACCACCAGAATGTTTAAGGCTGTTGGGATTGTTGTTAGCGTCCCATTAACACTGAGGCTAGAGATACCCTTAGGATTGACATTACTATTAGCATTACTTTGATGGTGCCCTATCTGGGTCATTTCCAGGGGATGTCAGGAGTAAGGCACAGTGTCAGGAGAAAAAGAACAGACTCTGTTACTTTATAAACGTGATAATAGAGAGAGTTCATTGGAAAAAATACAACTCTTAAATAATGCAAAGCATGCTTCTGATTGGATGCAGGCATCATCTGGGCTCTGATTAATATTACTCTTAAGGTAAAGATTATTGTTACCATAATGATTTTTTTTTTGGATTATGATCAGGGTTAAGGTTCCTTTTGCTACAAACTTCTAGCATCATTTTTGTTGTTGCATTTGGAGTTAGGGACGATTTTAGAATCAGGGTAAGGGTTAGGATTAGAGTTACATTGCTGGTTAATGCTGTTATCTTTACAGCTCCTGTGAGGGTTGGGGTCTGGGTCAGGTGTTTAAAAATGAAATGAAAAAAGAATTTAAAAAATATATTGAAAGCTTCAGATTTCCTTAATCTTTGTGGGAATCATATAATGTGCAACTCAGATCTACCTCTTCGTGCAGTGACTGCCTGTAAATTTGCTGGAGCCTAATATAATATGGCCTTGTGCTTTCCACTAACTCACCTTCATTTCATTTTCATTACATTTGCTTGGTAGTCAGATTTTGGTGTGTGGATATTTTAAAACAATCTAACTGACATTAGCAAAAAATTAAAAATAAAATTAAAAAAAATGCACAACAGCATCGTATCAATTTTTATAGATAAGATAAAGAAGAGCAGTTTCCCTTAGTTTTCTGTGCCTCTTTACTTTCTTACCCTCTCCCCTTGTGTGAGAAACTCTCAAAGTCAAAGATTTCTAGTTAGGCAAAGATGGCAGCGATAGCAGCAGTGCTTATTCATTATTGCAATACTGCGCGCACATCCCCTATTGGCAAGGGAGAAACTGCACACCAGTCAGTGAAATCAATTCTGTTCTGTGCCCTAAACCCACTGCAGGTGATGCTCTCATGGCTCTCATTGGTTGAGCATCTCAGGCTCACAGACTCCTCGAGACTGTGGCTAGGATTCATTTCCATAGAAGGTCAATTACCAACCTCTTGTTTTTAGGTCTGCCTTGTACTTTTCTGCGGACAGAGAAGGGCAATGTTTCCAAAAGTCAGTACATTCATTCTGTCCTGTGCTGGGCTCTACCCACCCTGTATTTATCTTGTGCTTGTCTCAATTCTCCCCATGTCAGAATGCCCCCAGTCTGAACTTAATTCTGTTCAGCAACTTTCTTGGTGGAAAAACTACTTATACAGCTGTTTTACAAGAGGGTTATACATTCAGTTAGGGCCTACACTATGTACTGAAAATACTGGAAACTTCCACTGCAAAAACACAATCTACCTCTCCCATCTGTGCAGCCTTGCAGACCCAGAGCATGCCAGGTTATTTCTGCTTTCATAGCATTTGCATGCTGTAGGGTGAGCACAAGGTTCTGCTGCTTGATTCTTCTGCAAGAGCTGCCTACCGGCAAATGGTTGCAGGGATGGAGGATGTGACAGAAAGCATTTGTCTCCACAAGAGCAGAGTTACATTCAGTGCAGAGTGTGAGAGTCAGGTTGGTGTGGAAAAGCACTGACACGCTGGGGATGATGCAGTGCTCACATGTCTAACACTCACAGACATTACTGTCAGAAGGATGGTGCTGTGTTGTGCTTCTACCTTTGGCAGCCCCTGGAGAAATGCTATGGCACACAGAACACCTTTGTATTGCACTGACTGCTGCCATGCAGCATGGATTTAACACACCAAATCCAGAGGAGCATGACTGCATCTAACTGCCCTGAGAAAAACTACTGTAGCTGAAGAGATGAGGAGGCAGCTGCTCATCTGCAGAACAAGCAGTACTGCCAGACATTGGGCCAGGTGAGCACCTCCTGCTGCAGCGTGATGATGACAGGGCTGGAGATGATCTGCAAAGCCAGCTTAAAAGTGGGAGACGTGAGTCAACATGGCAGGAGGACAGAGGTGTTAGGGAGCAGCCAAGGCATCAAAGAGTATCAGAAGGCTTTGAAAAGTATCACAAAGTGACAGCCAGGAAGACTGGGATATATCATGAGCAGCAACCTGGATGCTAGAGATTATTTGCTCCCATACAAAATGGTAGAGATCTTGCTGCAGACATCCCAAAGCCAGGCAAAATGGGAACCCAGAGCTCTGCCTGCACGAACCCCACAGCCATAGCATTGCAAGCTGAGCTGCCTTGCTGTTTGTTGCATTCATCCCAATCCCTGTGATTGAAGACTCAGAATGCAGTCGAGGCGATGACTGAGCATGAGAGTGACTTTATTCAATAAAAGACAGGAGGGCTTGAGAGGTCAAGGGTGAAGATGGGACTCCTCTTGTCAAGATGAGAGTGGCTCAGAGCTGGTGCTGCTGCCTGGTGCCTGGGACTGGCAGCCTGACTCTAAGTCCCCATCTAAGATGCTCAGCTTCACCTCACTGATGCTGCCCTGCTCCTGCATGGTGGTGCTGCTGCTGGGACACTCGGGCTGTGCTTGGGATGGGCAGCACTGCAAAGGCGCTGGGTCACAATCCAGGCAGGTGACTGCTGTGTCTGGCAGGCTCAGGTCAGGAGCTTCAGCAGAGCCAGGAGATATGAGAGCATGAACGTGGATGAGCCCCTTGTGTCCATCACTGTTACCATGTGGAAGGCTGTCATCCGAATTGCAGCGATTCATGCTTAATAAGAACTCTCCATTGATGGAAAGACACTGCTTGGTTTGGATCTTTGGGGTTGACAAGGGCTCGAATCACCTAGGAAGGCATAGAAACACAAGGGTTAGTTTCAAACATTTGCAAGTTGAATCATGAAAGGTTGTTGATACTTGGTAATAGAGTGGCGGCAGGAAGAAGCAAGTAGGCTTGAAGCAGCATAGCCACTGTCTTGAAAGTGATCCTCATTCAGGTCCAGCTCGTGTGTTGTTTCACTGTAATCTGCTTCTTTGGGTCTACCTAGTGGGCAGCAACACTCGAGCTGTTACTGATATCATTGAAAAGAACTGGAGACAATTGTTCTATTCCTAAGAGCTTCAAGGTGCCTAGAAGCACAAATAGAAACCAGCAGTATTTCATCACTTCACCAAAAGGAAGGTCAAACACCTGAGCTGTGAAGAGCAGTTACAGAACCTATGCATAAGATCACACCAGACATACTTTGTTCTAACAACAGTTATGGCACATAGTCCATTTCCTTCAATATTCCCAAAATGAAATGATGTGGAGCATTACAGGGAAAGAAACACTGCACACAGACACTATGACCCTGATTAGACTCAAGCAGCAGACTTAAAACAAGTCAGAGTTTTTGATTCCAGGATATTTCAGGACCTATCGTGTGAAATTCAGTTACACAACAGTGCCTAGGTGCCTGCGTTTCAAGCAACTTTCAGATCACAGCCATGTAAAATAAAAACAAATTCAGTGCAGAAATAGCAAGCCTGTACCTTAATACTCATGAGATTATCCATTTTTTACTGCATTCTGACTAAGTTCTAAAACTTGCTCATCCCAGTTCACTTCAACAAGTTCCACCAATTCAAGCAACGCAGTTCTGAGATCCTGTGTATGTTGTGCAGATAGAATTGAACAGTGCAGAAATAGTCTCTGACAGCTTTAAGAGCTCCGTTCTGCTTACAAACTCTCAGTCCAAAACTATTCAGTTTTAAGGAAATGAACACCTGAAGCAGTTGGATCATCTGCCGCATTCTGCTTCTTGGCATCATGATTAGCACAAAGGGTTTTCTGCTGTCCTGCAGAGATGGAAAAAGTCCTGCTTACAAATGGACCAAGTTTCAGTGTACAGCAGAGTTTGTACCAGACTAATAAGCCACGTCATTCAATTCATTTGCTCAGGTTGTTATGCACTCCGAAAGGAAACAGAACTAACTGTTGGATTCTGAAGGCAATCTGTGGGGTCCTACATTACCTCCTGATTCTGGAAGAGGAAATTCTAATAGCAAATGCAGAACTTTGATCTTTGTAGACATGAGAAGAGCTGGCATTTAGGAACATTCATTTCAGGGAAATCAAATGATGTGTCTGTATTTTTACTACAGATAGTATAGGGAGCAGCCAGTTGAAGAACCAGATACAAAAAATCCAGACCATTGGCAAGAAAATACTTCTCCTTAAATTCTGTATGCTATCATGGTACAGAATTAGGCTACAGTGCCACATAGGCCAACCAAGCGTAGAACCAATTCCACTAAATACTGGTAGACAAAGCAGCAAAAACAGGGACAATATTCAGCAGACAGGCCTTTCTACTCACAGCTCAGCATGTTCTGCCATCCGAAAAGCAAGGCCTCTTGTCAAGCTCAGCTATTTCCCTTCTCAGTGTATTCTAGCACCACTGATACCCACTGGTATCCTCCTGTAGAGTGCCATCATATTGTCATCATCCAAAGGGAAAACCCACACAGCAGAGCATACAGCACTACACCCATGCTCCAAATATCCGCCTGAAAAACAAAAAGACAAGCTTACAAACCTGAAGCACCTCAAATGGCTTCCTGACAGACTGGATTGTCTGCCCTTGCCAAAGCCCACATATAGCCCATGAAAAGCTGGCTCTTTCCCTCAGGAAAAAGAGCCTTATCGTCCCAGAGAAAGCATATAACCCTCATTCAATTGCCCTTTCACTCAGCTTAGAGCACTACTAAAACCAGCATCTTCACCTTAGCTCATCACACTGCTGCAGTTCCTTTTACAAGGATTTCACTGGCAAAAATGAAATCAAAGCCGTCACAAGGGATTTAGCACAGTTACGTGTTACTGGCTACGAGAGCTGTCAGCACAGTCACCTGCCTGGCTTTGCTGCTGTTCTATTTATGTACAGGCACAACAAGGTTCAGACACCTCACAGTGCAGTTCTCACTTTGACTGTAAAGAAAAAGGAGGCTTGAAAAGCAGCGTGTGGAAAACAAAGAAACAAGAATTAGAACAACAGTGGGGCCATGGCACTTGTAGGAATTGCTCCGCCTTTAACAGCGATTCAAGAAGGATGAGGGCATTCCAAACCAGACCAGTTTGGACAGATTAACAACTGCAAGTAGTGGGTTCCAAAATTCCAGACATGAAATCAAAGCTGGAAAAACTCTTCACATTTTCATCTCTCAATTTTTAGTACATTGTGCATTACAACGGAAACAATTCTTCACATACAACTTGGAAGCTAAAGACAAGTCTGACAAAACAGACTGCACAAAAATGATGGATAATTAACAGAGCAAATTGCTCTTTCAAACACTTAGTAATAGAAAGAGATCTCTGAAGTTGCCGTTCTGTAGAGCACCAAAGCAGTTGCTTGAGGCAGTTCAGGATTAGCCTGAGACAAACCAGCCAGCTGTGTGAACTGAGACCAATTGCACTTCTTCTATTTTACTTTCATTCTATGTGACCTCACTAAGCAAATATTGTCTAAGACCATGAGTATCACATAAATGTGCAGATCTCAAGCTGCTCACTTATCTAGTACCCTTGGCATGATGCTTTATTTTCCTCAGCTATTCATCTAGTTTGTGCCTGTTGATTGTGCAACAACAGCCTGTTGGTCTCGATTACCTGTAAGAGGCTTTAAATTTGGCCAGGAAAAATCATTTGAGGATAAGTAATTATCTGGGACTCAGTAAGGCAGTCTTCCCATGCTTTCATAACAGCCGAGATACACACACACACAAACTCATGGAACCCCACTGCTTTGCACAATCCTGTGCACACTCACACGTGTCATGCACTGATTTCCCAGCCAGTCCTCATGGGGTCTATTACTTAGGACAGGAGTGCAGGGGAGCAGCCAGAAGCTGTTTGCATTCCCTGCTGTCTGCTGGGCAGCTTTGCTGGAGATGCTTGGGTTGCTTTGCTTTTCCTTGGGAGGTGGGAAGGAGCTTTGGGTTGGAGGCACATCCCGTGCCAGAGCATCTCGATGGCACGTGTGTGGCACTGATCTGCAGCAGATGAAGGGGAGGAGGTCCCAGCACAGCCCTGCACCATGCTCTGCCACACTGGGCAGCTTGTTCCTGGCTCAGCAGCGTCATCAGACAAGAAGCAGGGAAGGAAATCAAGGATGGGGGGTACCATCAAACGCAGTTAGTGCATGCCTGTGCAAGACAAACAGACCCAGAGCTTGCGGGTTATTCCTGCTTTTGTAGCATTTGTGTGCTGTAGCTGAGCAAAAGGTTCTGCTGCTTGAATCTTCTTCTGCAAGAGCCACCTACCGGTAAATGTCTGCAGGGATGGAGGATGTGACAGAAAGCATTTGTCTCCATGACAGCGTAGTTACACTTGGTCTAGAGAGTGAGAGAGGCAGGCAGCACTGCCTGATGTTGGTCAGGGCGAGCTCCTCCTGCTGCAGCGCGATGATGGCAGGGCTAGAGATGATCTGCAGGGACAGCTCACAGGTGGGAGCCAGGAATGGACACGGCGGGAGGACAGAGGTGTTAGGGAGCAGCCACGGCATCAAAGAGCATCAAAAGGCCCTGAAAAGCATCACAGCCACAGCCAGGAAGCTTGGGGTTTTCATGAGCAGCATCCAGGATGCTAGAGACTATTTGCTGCCATACACAACGGCAGCAGAGCTCTCGCTGCAGGCATCCCAAAGTCAGGCAAAATGGGAACACACCCAGAGCTCGGCCGCACAAACCCCACAGCCAGAGTGTTGTAAGCTGAGCTGCCTTGCAGTTTCTTGCACTCATCCCAATCTCTGCGAATGAAAACTCGGAATTCAGTCAAGGCATTGATTGAGCACGAGCGTGCCTTTATTCAATAGGAGAAAGGAGGGGGTGTGAGGTCTGGAGGAAAGATGGGACTCATCCTCTCTTGTAATCATGAGAGCTGCTCAGAGACCGTGCTGTTGCCCGGAGCCTGGGACTCGTGTCCTGATTCTGTGCCCCCCTGCGAGATGCTCAGCTTCTCCTCGGTGATGCTGACCTGAGCCTGCATGGTGGTGCTGCTGTCGGGGCACTCAGGCTGTGCTTGGGCTGGGCTGCACTGCAGAGACATTGAGTCCAGGCTGGTGCCTGAGGTGTCTGGTGGGCTCAGGTCAGCAGCTTCAGTAGGGATGGGATGAATGAAGGCTTCAACGATGATGACCTTCTTCTCTTGATAGCTGATGTTATACGGAAGGCTTTCATCTGAACTGCAGCATTCTGTGCTTAGTAACAACTCTTCATTGATGGAAGATGCGTCATCGTAACATGCCCTGCGTCTTGGGGATATACAAGGGCTCGGGTCACCTAGGAAGGAGCAGATGTACAGCAGTTAGTGTCGAACGTTCGCAAGATGAACCATGGAGATTCTTGACATTTGGCTATGTAGTGGTGGTGGGCAGAAGCAAATAGGCTTCTAGCAACAGTGTCACTGTCTTGAAAGTGATCCACGTGCAGGTCCAGCTCTTGTGTTGACAAGAGACTCATTTGGGAAAGACAGGGATCAACTGAAGATGTCAGGCACGGGCTTGAACGCCAGAAGGAGGTACAAGCCCACTGAAAGCATGAATTCTACCTGTGTTGCTGACAAGCAGTGTTTTGTAAGCTGGACTTGCACCCTTACCTGCCAGGACCAAGACTTCTGCTTCAGAGGGCTCCCTGGCACTGCTCTGCAGTTGGTGTTTGGCCACAGGGGATGGTTTGCCCAGGCAGAAGCAGGAACACCAACTGCCAGCTGCTGACTCTGCCCTCTTCCTGGGAGAACTCATTCTGCAGAGAAAACAGAGCATGCTGTCAGACGTGGTGCAGGGTGATGGAAGAGCTGCACCGAGCCCTGGCCAAAAGTTGCCTGTTCTGGGCACTGCCTGCTTTCTGCTGAAACACAGCTTAGAAACGCCCTCTGTTTCAAACAGCAGAGGATGCTTCCATTCCTACAGCTCAGCCCTCAAGTCCTGAAGGCTAAATACCTCTCAACGATGTCAAGCAAGGACATGGATCCGGAGAATGTCGGAGGCTCAGGCTGCTTTGCTCTCCCAGGGCTGACCTTCACCAGGGAACAAAGGCCGTTGATGAGCTTGCCCCATTTCTTTGGCTCTGCGCAACAAAACAAAGAAACCAGTTCATTTCAGGCCTGGCTCGGTTGGACGAAGCTGAGCGCAATGCATTCGACAGAGCATGTAACAACGGGAAGAACATTCCCAACAAGGACACGCAAGAATGGATTTTCCCCATCCCTGGAGGTGCCCAAGGAGATTACTGTAGTTCTCTTTCTAAGCTTGCTGAACTTGGGCATAAACAAACCCCCTGAAAGTAACGTTCTGACCCTATTTGACTAACTCGCATTGTCAAATGTAAATTACGCACCTGGCTTTGGCAATGAATTGAGGAGGGAATCGGGAACTTTTCCGCTGATGAGTTCCATGCACTCACCAGGGAAAAGCCCAACCTGTAATTAGAACAAAAAGACAGGTGAGCATTAGCCCGAGCCCAGAGCCAAAGGGAAGGTCCACTGACAGTGACACAGGGCAACTGTTTGCATCCAGCAGCCATCCTGTGCAGGCAGAGCAGCTCCAAGCTGAGATTCCCAACTCTACTGAAGTTGTGCTCTCTAGTCAAAAACGTGTGCCTACCTCAAAGCCACGCTTGCCTCTCCACCAGGGGCTCAGCCTGTTGATATGTCCTCATATCAACAATGCTCACCAGATCTCCGACCTGAAAGAGATTGAAACATCAATCCCAGATTCAGCAAATCTGGTAGGAAAACAAAGCAGAAAGGACTGCCCTCTTCTATGCACGACAACACGGAACGCCTGGAACTGCTTACCTCCAGAGAGAGCTCATCTGGCCCCTGGGCGACGTGGCTCTTAATAACATGGGCTGCCGCAAATGCTGGTACGTTTAAAGATGACATAGCACGCACCAGCTGCGGCTTCTGCATGTTATCAGCCTGCAAAACAGAGAACAGGCCGTGGTCAGGAGCTGAGGACAAACCACGAGGATTTCAAGGTGAGGAGCACATCTGCAGAGAAAGCTGCAGCAAATGCGCTCCGTCCTTCTCAGGAGCACTTCAGAAGGAGCTGCACGTCTCATAGCTCTGGAGCAGCACTTCTTCCCCACCCTTCACTACTCCAAGCAGCTCCAACAAACTTCTCAGAAGAAATCCAGGCCAGCACAGACCTGGCAGACCAGAACCAAGTGCAGCTTGTGTGACGGCAGTGCCCACTCCTTGCTTCCACCCTGCTCCAGCAGGTTAAGGAGTCTGAGCCTCACTGGCCTTTGACAACTCAAGACTTTCAGCACCTCATGCCAACATTTCTCACTAAGATACACCTCAGGCATTGAATTCTCTTCTCACTACCTCCTCCCAGTCCTCCCCTAGGAACAGAAACCATTCAGATTCTACAGCAAACACATCTACCCTGCAAGAGCACACTGAACCACCTGCAACAATGAAACATGGTTTTGGAGAGTGGGTTTGAAAACACACCTTTAGACAGCTGTCTCCCTGTAGCCAAAAGGAAACCAAGCAGCAAAAGAAGAGTCCAGCCTGAAATATGCCCATGCTACTAGCCCAGGTTTTTCACAGTCAATGCAGAATCCATCCTGCTCTTGAGTTAACAAATGACCAGTGAGTCTCCCGTTGCTCCACCCCTTCTCCTTCAAAGCCAGAAAAAGAAAGAAAAACAAGTAGAAGAAAACCCAGACGTACCTTTCCACACACAAAGCAGAAAGTGGAACAGCAGTTGTCTCCTTCCTGAGACATGGTGGGGCGCATCCCAGAGGAAGCCCAAGTTCTTTGCTTCTCTCCACAGGGACTTCAAGCACTCTTGGCAAGAGCTGCTTTGGTTCTTTCTTCAATTGCTTCCATCACCAGAATCTCCTTTGGAAAAGGAACCCGAATGAAAGAATCAGCAAATGAAAAAGAATGAGCAATAGCCACTTTACCAGCTTTCTTCTGACACTCAATTTAGACTCTTGACTCGGGCAAGGTCTTAAAATCAGCTGGTTACAAGAACTGTCCCAAAATATATCCAACATCTGTACAGCTGCCGTTATTTCTGACAGCGAGTGTAATCACAGAATCATAGAATGGCCCGGGTTGGAAGGGACCTCAAGGATCATGAAGATCAATCACCTCCCTGTCCCTGCTGGCCATCCCCTCTTCTGATGGAGCCCAGGGGACCATTTGCTCTCTGAGCTGCAAGAGCACGCTGATGGCTCACGTTCTGTTTTTCATCCACCAGGACCCCCAGGTCCTTCTCTGCGGGGCTTCTCTTAAGGACTGCTCCTCCCAGTCTGTAGAAATGCCTGGGATTCCTCCAGCCCAAGTGCAAAACCTTGCACTTTGCTGTGTTGAACCTCATTAAATTCACCTAGGCCAACCTCTCGGTTGAGCTCCCTCTGAATGGCATCCCTTCCTTCCACTGCGTCAGCCGCACCACTCAGCAAACAGCAGAGGGTGCACTCCATTGCATCATTGGTGTCTCTGATAACCATGTAAAAAAGCACTGGTCCCAAGACAGACTCCTGGATGACACCACTTGTTATCGGCCTCCACCTGGACATCAAACCATGAGTCACCACCCTCTGTCCTCTACAAAACCTCTTTGTCTTCTACTCCTGCTGCAGCTGCAATGGCTGCACCAGCATGACTCACGTGTTTGACAATCCTCCAGCTCTGGCCTAGCCATGCACAGCAGCAGTCCGTCTCCCTCCCAGCTCACTCACCAGTGTGCTGCTGTGCCCCAAATTCAGTGCAGCAGCATTGAGAGCAGGCAGCACCCATCACCCTCCTCTAACTCTCTCTGCCAGCTGCGATGAGGACTGACACAGCACGCCCACCCCAGCCCAGCTTTTCTGCTGAGACACCTCCCAGCAACCACCCAGCACCAATCCCAGTTGCTGCAAACTGTCTGAGAGCCTGCTGGAGTGCACTGACAATAACTTTGTGGGCCAAGCATTAAGCACACCAAGCAGAAGGGAAGCATTACTGGACATGCTGAACAGCAGGGGTTAAGACTGGAGGTGGTCAGGGCTGTAGTGACCATGCCCTCCTAGAGTTCCTCATCTCAAGGAATGTGTGCCTGGCAAAAAGCAAAGTCAGGACCCTGAGCTTCAGGAGGGTCAGCTGCAGGCTGTTCAAAGAATTCTTGCATGAGAGACACTGGAAAACTGTTTTTAGGGGTAAAGGAATGGAAAAGAGATGGTAACTTTCTCAGAAAACCTTTCTCAGAGCTGGAGCTCTGAGCTCCATCCCGACCACACGAAACACAGCAGAGGAGGCAGGAAAGCAGCATGGCTGAACCTGCTGGTTACAGGGAGCAACAAGAAGGAAATGGAGAAACAGCGGAAACGGAGACATGCAGCCTGGTCGCTTTGGTGGCCTTCTACAGTGGAGTGACAGCATCAGTAGGGAAAGGAAAAGCAACTGACATCACTCAGCCAGACTTTTGCAAGGCCTTCGATGTTGAGCAAGTTTCCTGTTAGAACTCAGTGTGAACAAATCTACCACTGAGCAACACCCTGAGCCCCCACTCACCTCAGCAGAGGAAAGCCTGCACCCCAGCCTTCCGCCTATTCTGCTCCATTGATGGAAGCACACCGGGCATCATTGCTACTCACCCGACCAATGATGATAGGGGCAGAAAAGGGAATTCCTCTTTACCTTTCAGATGAAAAATTGATGACTGTGTGGAACCTTCCCAGTACCGCTGCGGGGCCTTCCTTTACTTGTATCCTGCTGCTCCGTGTCACAGTGGGAGAGCTGCTCTGGCCTCTCCTCTCAGCCTGTGCCTCCTGCAGTGTGAGCAGCTTTGTGGATAGAGGAGACACCCACACAGACTTGGGCCTGGATAGAGAACTGTGCCCTACAACATAGGTACATTTACATCATGCTCTTTTCCTTGTGTGTGAGCAATCCTTGCTCTTTTCAGATGGTACTATGAGTGTGTGACACCCCAAACACATAGTTAGCATCTGTCCATATCATTAAGGCTCTCGTCAAGGCAGTTATTTCAGCCTTCTGAGGGGTAGTCCCCACGGCTGATGGTTGTGCTTCCATTCCCTGCTCAGTAGCAGTTACTGCATGTCCTGCCTTACAGCCTCCTTGTCTCACAAAACTGCAGCTGCTGGTAAACCAGGCGTCTTCTGCATCTTCTAAGGGTTCGTCCTTCAGCTCCGACCGACTGGATGTAATGTGCAGCATCAGTTGTTTCAAAGCAGTGATGTCATCCTGGTTCTCCACCAGGGGAGTTCCGCTAAGGAAAGATACTGGGTTGGCAATAGTAGTTACAATTATTTCTATATCACCCTGCTCTACCAGGATGGCCTGGTATTTCGGGAATCTTTGGGGTGAACAGATGCCATTCAGAGGGACCTTGACAGGCTGGAAAGCTGGGCTCGGGTGAACCTAATGAGGTTCAACACAGCAAAGTGCAAGGTTTTGCACTTGGGCCGGAAGAACCCCAGGCACCTGTACAGGCTGGGAGGAGTTGTCCTTGAGAGCAGCTCGGCTGAAAAAGACCTAGGGGTCCTGATAGATGAGAAACTTAACATGAGCCAGCAGTGCGCTCTGGAATTCATGAGGAATTCAGTAGGTTACATTTAATTTAGAAGCATGATGCAATCAAAAGCTCGCTTAAATAAAAGCATACCCTTTTCTTTCACTCAAAATAATAGCCCAGAAAAAAATAAAAACAAAACAAAACTCTCATCATAATTGTTAAAGAAATTATCTACTAAATCTCGATGGAGAGTGGAGACACATGCTAGTTTTAGGAACACAGCACTTATCTCATTATCTGAATGCATCTCAAGGCATGCTCCTTGTGAAACTGTGAGAACTTCTATCATTAACAGACGTGTACCATGCCCTGATATATGGTTAAACCGCTTGCAGTGCACTGTCAGATGTACAGGATGGCAGCTGTATGTGCTGTGACCAAATAAACCCCACACTGAAACCTTTCAGAATTTTAGGACCTACAAGTACTGCATTCATATTAAAAGTAAAAAATTCCTAAGCTACACATGTTCTAGGTTTCCATTTGTTAGATACAACATACCTTTGGAAGTAGGCGCCTAAAAAGATATGCCTTCTACTTGCTTCTCTGTCTGGCTCTTCGAAAAGAAGGCCTTTGGAGCAGGAAATGCAAAGGGCAGCTCATTTCTTAACACTGACTCTGCATCAACATTCTCTGTGTTTGCACGCTTCTTAGATGCCACTTTTCTTGTCACTGGAGTTGACAGTGTGAATTCCATATCACCCAGTTGAGTATCATGCCTCGAATGGTGCCAGAGACGGAACAAAAGGTTTTCTGATCACAGCCGGAGAAGTTACTGTCAAAGAAATTCTAACAGCTGAGAAGGTCAGACACAATGCTTATAAAAATATCATACATTATTTGGCTATTGAACAAAACAGTTGAAAACTCTGATTCTCTCCTAGAATAAGTTCGTTTCTTATAGACTGTCAAACACCATTTTTTTATTTGTTCATCTCAATTCTCCATTGAGGATTAACCTTCACCAGCTTATCTAAACATAAATATGAATTATCACTTGGTTTAGTTAAAAATTTGAATAATATCACAGTGGATTTTGTTGTCCAACACAGTAAGATTGAATTTCTTTCGGTACCTTTCAACCTCTGCCTACCTCCAGCCTAACTCCAGAATCTTATTAACTGTGCCTTATCGCTTCCCATTGTGTTTTAAAATCCTCACTGACTCCTTTACTTGTTCCCTTGCTTGCTGTTTCTGTGCAAACCAAACACTGGAGTTAGGGATCACGTCAAACCAACCATGGCCTACAGGTAGAAGGCAACAAAATTTATGCTTAACATACTTCTTTGCTCTATCTTTATCTTCCTTTGGTCAAGGTCCACTAGATACTTAGATATGGAGTAAGCACTAGATACAATGAGAAGCAGATTTCTAGATTAAGAGCTGTATTTTTTCTGTAAGAAACTAGCTGTACATCTTCACACACCTGCTTTGTTTTCTGAGTATTTAGATCGAGTGGAGATTCTTCAAACACTGAAGCTACATCAGAAAATTCCATGGATCCAAACGCATCTGGCACATGGCTGCAGTCTGGCACATCTTCATATGCCAGAGCCTTTTCAGACAGAAATGTTCCACCGAGATTCTTTTGCAGAATTAGAAGGAAGATTTCATCAGAAGATTTCACCACTAAAGTCTAAATAAGATTGGTTTGCAAGTTCCAAACTATGGCTAACAGCTAATGGAAGTCCACAGGCCAGCAGCAACAACTTTTATATTATGTTCTTAATATTCTAATTGTTGATATGACGTTCATATAAAGAGCAGAAGGGAAATTACTCTTAGAGCTCAAGTCATCTTTCACAGCCTGCGTCAACAAGAGCAGCACCTCATAGCCTTTGGTTTCAAGACCTGGACCACAAGCTAGCTAATGATTTTACACAGAATTCCAGAGTTCAAGTCACTGTTTACATTAGGGCTGAAATTGTACTGAAAGCCTTCAAGTTCATCACACTTAATTATCACTGGCACCACACATAACTCCACGTTACATATGTGATCACACGCAACCTGGCAACTTCAGACAATTCCCAAAGCACTCCACTTGCACTTGGCTACTAAAGTACAGAAAAAGGAATTAACATCAGAAATAGCTGCAGTCAAAACCATCTAAGAATCCAAGTCTCCAGGAAACAAGGAAAGCAAATCCTCTCCAGGACTGTGTTCTAAAAGGAAACAGATCAGAAAGGTGAGTTCTTCCCCCCTTTGACCACCCACTCATGTAACGTCCATGTCATTTCTAAGTATGCTGCCCAGACCAAGACTGAGGATGCTTCAGAAGAAGACCTTCCCTGCTAAGCCAAACAGAACAAGTAAGGTACCAAAATATGTAGAGCCAAACGAGGAAAGGTGCTCTAAGAAGGTAAGCATCACAAGAGACCAACAGGAATACTTACACAATCCAAACAATGCACAGTTTCTGTTCCACAAGCTGCCAAGAGGAATGTGTGCAGTACTCACAGCGCACCATGTACACTGCTTACTGCAGTCATACTGCTTCGTAGGACCAGCCCAACTTACTAAAACACTTTAATGAGCAATCCGAACTGTCTGGATCAGCACGGTTCACTTGGAAGGGACCTTCACAGATAAACCTGAAGAGGTGAGGCGACTGCACTATCTAAACCTTAAAGCATATAGGACCTTAAAGCATAAGCTTAAAGCACAGAAGCATGACCAGCAGGTCGAGGGAGGTGGTGCTGCCCCTCCACACTCCTCTCACTGAAACCCCATCTGGAGCACTGCACGCAGTTCTGGAGCCCTCAACACAAGAAGGACTTGGAGATGTTCAGGCAGGTCCAGAGGAGGGCCATGAAGGTGATCAGAGAGGGCTGAAAGCACCTCTACTATGTGCACAGGCTGAGAGAGATGGGGCTCTTCAGCCTGGAGAAGACTCCAAGGAGACTTTAGAGTGGCCTTCCAGTATCTGAAGAGGGCCTACAGGGAAGGCTGGGGAGGGACTTTTCATAAGGGCAGGTAGCAACAGAATGAGGGGAAATGGCTTTACATGGGAAGAAGGTAGATTAGGATTGGATATTAGGAAGAAATGCTTTACTGTGGGTGTGGTGAGACACTGGAGCAGGTTGCCCAGCAAGGCTCCAATATGATTGCTTTGCAAGTTCCAAACTATGGCTAACAGCTAATGGAAGTCCTCAGTCCAGCAGCACAAAATTTTATATTATCTTCTTAATATTCTAATTGTGGATTTGACGTTCATATAAAGAGCAGAAGGGAAATTACTCTTAGAGCTCAAGTCATCTTTCACAGCCTGCGTCAACAAGAGCAGCACCTCACAGCCTTTGGTTTGAAGACCCGGACCACAAGCTAGCTAATGATTTTACACAGAATTCCAGAGTTCAAGTCATTGTTTATGTTAGGGCTGCAATTCTACTGAAAGCCTTCCAGTTCATCACACTTCATTATCAATGGCACCACAGATACCTCACAAAGAAGCATTATGACACCACAAAGGGGCATTATGACGTCAGAAAGGGCATTATGACATCACAAAGGGCATTATGAATCACAAAGGAGCATTATGACATCACAAAGGAGCATTATGACGTCTCAAAGGGCATTATGACGTCACAAAGGGCGTTATGACGTCACAAAGTAGCATTATGACATCACAAAGAAGCATTATGACACCACAAAGAAGCATTATGACATCACAAAGGGGAATTATGACGTCAAAAAGGGTCATTATGACGTCTGAAAGGGGCATTGTGATGTCACAAAGGGGTGTTATGACATCATAAAGGGGCATTGTGACATCACAAAAGAGCATTAAGACATCACAAAGGGGAATTAAGACGTCACAAAGGGCGTTATGACGTCACAAAGAGGCATTATCACGTCACAAAGAGGCATTATGAAAACAAAGGAGCCTTATGACGTCTCAAATGGCATTATGACATCACAAAGGGCATTATGACGTCACAAAGGGGCATTAAGACATCACAATGGGTCATTATGACGTCAGAAAGGGGCATTATGGCATCAGAAAGGTGCATTATGATGTCACAAAGGGTGTTATGATGTCACAAAGGGGCATTATGATGTCACAAAGGGGCGCTGGGAAAAGATCTCTGTGTGGAGATTGCTTCTACTAGAGGTAGTTCTATAAGACTGTTATATAGAGCTGTGCAGGGGCTGTAAATCTGTCTGCAGAGGGTGATGATCAGTTCCAAGTGTCTGCAGTCAATGCTCATGGACAGAGCCCATCCAACCTGGCCTTGAATGCCTGCAGGCCTTGAATGGGGCATCCACAGCCTCCTTGGGCAACCTGTTCCAGTGTGTCACCACCCTCTGAGCAAAAAACATCTACCTAAGATCCAACCTATACCTCCCCAGTCTCAGTTTTAAACCATTCCCCCTTGTACTATCATTATCCACCCTCATAAACAGCCATTCCCCCTCCTGTTTATACGCTCCCTTCAAGTACTCAAAGGCCACAATGAGGTCTCCCCACAGCCTTCCATTCTCCAGGCTAAACAAGCCCAGATCCCTCCACCTTTCCTCATAGGAGAGCTGCTCCAGCCCTCTGATCATCACAGTGGCCCTCCTCTGGACCCCCCCCAACAGCTCCACATCCTTCCCAGGCCTGGACACAGTGCTGCAAATATGGCCTCACAAGAGCTGAGCAGGAGTGGACAATCACCTCCCTCTCCTGCTGGCCACCCCTTTTTCAGTGCAGCCCAGAACACACATGGATCTATCTTTTCCATACGGATATTCCCATCTGTGTACATATATATACCACACCTACACCCCCACAATCTGCTACAACTCCATAGAATTTTCAAGGTTGGAAAAGACCTGGATGATCTTATGATCTTATGATCTCAGATCTTATGATCTGGATGATCTTATGATCATCCAGTCCAACCATCACCAATACTTCCCAGTTAAATCACATCCCTCAACACAACACCCAAACTTTTTGTGAACTTCCCAGGGTTGGTGACTCTACATGAGAGAAAAGGGCACTCAGATAAGGGATTCTGCATTTGCTATTAGCAGAGGTGGGATGAGACCGAGCACTGCCCCAGCTCCTGGGATAATGCAGAAGGGCTGAGACCTTCCAGCTGCTTCCACCCAGGGTCACACAGCAAAGCCGACCCTGCAGGAGTCTGCATCATTCTTTGCATGGCATTGCTAAGAGGAAGATCCCCCCCCTACCCTTGGCTCTACACTCCAGCTGCTGTCTGCCATCTGTAAAGCCACCACAGCTCTCCTACTGGAGTTCCCATCTGCACAGTGACAGCTTGGTTTCTTCTTACTGTCAAAGCAGCCACAGCCTCAGTGCTTCTCAAATCTCCCCTTTTCAGCTGATTTCCTCTTTCTTGTGGCTGGGCAATTCCTCCCTCTCACAGTCATCCCTCTGCCCCACTCTGTGCCCACAGACCCAGAGAGGGCACACAGAGCCAGCCCTGTCCCAGCTGCTGCTGCTTCACATCTGACAGTCTCAGGAGCTGAGATCCAGGCCGAGACAGCAATGCCCAGACATGGTTTGTAGGACGTTTGTGAGAGGAAATAGGGAGGCTTGTTGCAGCGATTCTGCACGGACTCAGATGTGAACGATCCAAATCGTTTATTACAAGTTCTCACATCCCTTATATACCTTCACAAGTTGTTATTTTCTAACTTTCCCATCCGCCCTTACAACTTTCCCAAACATCTTACATGTCAACAAAGCATTCTACAAAACACTTTTCAACTGTCCATGCAGGCACATAACCAATCAGAGCTGTGAGACTCTTCTTCTCCTTGCAGAGGTGTCCTTGGTTCCCATGCTGTTTATCTTGCTCCACAGCTGCTGCTCTGAACAGCTTTTCTTGTATTCCCACAGCTTGTGATTAAACCTGCCCCCTAAGGAGGAAGGCAATGCTGCCTGCAGCCCCAGCAGGCATTACAAAACATCCCCATTTACAGGAGGGTTTTAAATAGCACAATTCAGGAACTACAACTGCACAAATTCCCGCATGCCCTGGAATAAGTTTGGGAATGGACATGGTTCTACCACCTGTGCAATGCCATAGAAATAACAACCATCCACCTGTAAACCTCCATCCTCTCCCCTGCTGCACAAAGGGAAGCTCAACAGCAGTGCACAAATGTCCCAGCAATGTCTGAGCACTGCTCTGTGCATCCCAACCTGCTCATCCCATCCACTCCTGGCTGGGCAGCAGGATTGGGGTGGCACATTGCAATGGGCACAGAGGAACATGGAAGCCCCACACATGTGAGGAAGGGGCTGGCTGTGCTCCACACTCACGTTATCAGACGTGATTTGCCCTTCTGTGGGGAGCCTCTGCTCTTTCCCAGCTCATCCTCCAGCGTCTGGGATTCCAGGATCTCATTCAGGCTCTTGTTGGCTGCGGGGCAGCTCCATGAAGAGCCTCCCCTCCACCGACCGGCACACAACAGCCGCTCCCGCGCACTGCGGCTCAGCCAATCGGAGCCGGCGGAGCTGCCGCTGCCCGATGGGACCCCCCCCACACATATTGACCCCCCAGACGAGGAAGAGGAGGAGGAGAGCGACGAGGAGCTGCCGCAGGAGCTGACGTTGGGGCGGGGGGGCAACGCGGGGGGGGGGTCGGCAGTGGGGGGTGGGGGAGGGGGTGGGGCAGCATTACCCCCGGACCCCGTGGACCCCCCCCAGCCAAAGTGCTGCTCTCCGACCCCCGCGGGCTCTTTGTGCAGCCGCTGCCCTCCAGTTATAGGACCCCCCCCCCCATATTGCGCTTTGCTCACCCCCACCTCCGGAACCCCCCCCCCACTCACCACATCGCCCCCTCCCCCCCCAGGTGGGGTTATGGGGGGTGGGGTGGGGTCGACGATGTGCCGTAAGCCGCACCGGGGTCGTGTGACAAACCCCCCCCCCCATCAAGATGAATGGGGCGCTGTCGGGGGGGGGCTCAGCCGTAAGGATAAAGCGGGGGGGTTAATGACGGGGGGGGGCAGTGCTATAGGGAACGCAACTAATCTAAGCCCCCCCCCCCCACATTAACACCCCATTGTGTGTGGGGGTGGTGGGGGTGGGGCACACAATAACCCCCCCAAAGGCCAAACAGCCCCAACACCCCCCTCAAAGCCGCTGACTTACGCTGTGCCCCCCCTGCATGAAGGGCCCCCCCCATCGATTGAGCCCCCCCCAATCCCATCTATAGTTGAGAGCTATGCTTTTTGTAACCCCCCCCTTTTAAAGCCCCCCCCCCACAATGTTGTGCACGATGTGCTGCCCCCCATGAGCCCCTGACCCCCCCCCTTAAAAGATGGGGTGGGGGGGGTGGTCTCGGACCCCCCCTCCTTTAAACGATGGGGTGGGGGGGCGGATTGTCACTGCCCCCCAACACCAAAATGGACACCCCCCTTTTAAAGGATGGGGTGGGGATGGGGGGGTGGGGGGTGAAGGTGATCTCGCCCCCCCCCCCATTAAAACGGACCCCCCACCCCTTTAAAGGATGGGTGGGGGTCGGTTACGGGCCCCCCCGGCGCTGTGTGTGTATGTGCCCCCCCCCCGTTTTGCTCCCCCCGTGGCGCAGTGTGCTGGGAAAGGATCTCTGTGTGGAGATTGCTTCTACTAGAGGTAGTTCTATAAGACTGTTATATAGAGCTGTGCAGGGCCTGTAAAGAGAGTTGAGGGGGACTCTAGTGGGCATATGGGGCTGTGGTGGGCAATAGGAGGACTAGGGGCTCTAGGGGGCTCTGAGGGTGTGTAGGGGTTGTGGATCAGGTTGGATCTTAGGAAGATGTTTTTCACTCAGAGGGTGGTGACGCACTGGAACAGGTTGCCCAAGGAGGCTGTGGATGCCCCATCCCTGCAGGCATTCAAGGCCAGGCTGGATGTGGCTCTGGGCAGCCTGGTCTGGTGGATGGCGTCCCTGCACATAGCAGGGGGTTGGAACTGGATGATTTTTGGGATCCTTTTCAACCCAGGCCATTCTATGACTGTACAGTTCCATAGTGGAACAAATATAATATGCTAACTATGTAAAACATGGAGTCAGACCTGTGTGATTTGTCCACACCAGGAGGTGATTAGAAAACAATTTGTAAGCTACAAAGCTGCTTGCTGGAAAGGAAAAGAAAATAAAACTACAAGAAAAAGGGAAATCATTTCTTCCTGAAAATAGGAAGAATTATAGATCTGACATGAAATTTGAGTGAAGCTCCTGATTTTATGAAGCTATTCCCATTATTTTCTTGGTGCTGTGTTTCCCAAATGAGTGGTTTCTGGCTCTGCTGCAGCACCAGTCTGCATGTGAACATCAACTCTGTTCACCATCTGGGAAGATTAGGACTTCCCTTCTCCTACCAGCACCACTGAATTACAGTTACTCAGTGGTTAAACAAAGGAATCCTTAAAGAAGGGTTTACAGCTGTCCTGTTGTCTGAAGTGCTTGGGGCATTCTGATGCTATTAAGCTCTATGTATTAACAAGTTAAAAAAGAAAAGGTAGGCATCTGATTGTTGTGACAGTTTCTAAGCGATTTGGAAAGCTGTACCACCCAACCACTCCTTCTATTTGATGGAGGTGACAAAGCTCAGTTTAATTTCTGACTGCTGTTTAAATTCTGAAGCTCGAGCTGGTTCCTGGAGCAGAAAAAGCTCGGAAGCTGTCCCTCCTACAAGCAGGCACCTCTGAGCAAAATATGACATCTCAGTTTCTGATGGTAAGGTCAGGAGATCTGATTCCAGCATCTAGCTTTTGGCTTAATACTGTGTTAGTGGGACCTTTGGCATCTAGCACTTAATGATCTTGAAGGTTTCTTCCAACCCAAGCCCTCCCATGATCCTATGATTCTGTGATTTCATTCAGGTTTATTGAGATGAGTTCTCCTGAATGTGCTGTTCTCCATATGATTATAATTGGAGTCCAGATGGGTGACTGAAACCAGACACCAAACTTTCTGATGGCCAAAATTAAATGAAATCAATCCTTTACTGTGTCAGTAGTCTGTAACTAGAGCCCATCAGGTAATTCCCAGCCTCCTGCCTGTATCAGTGGCTGCACACAGTGAAAAAGTCTGATGGGATTTTAACCTCTAAAATGTTCCAAAGCAACCAGAGGGTGAATATATTCACTATGTAAATACCTGCAGGAATAAGCTTGTCATGTATGTCCTCAGGTACCACAGTAGTTAATGGTGGGACTCAGTAGGTCATGCTGAAAGTTGAGTCTGCTGATTTTGAAGGTCTTTTGAAGGTCTTTTCCAGCCTACATGACCTTATGCTAATATTTCTGAAATTTATTTCTGTTCAGCTCCCAGAAAACCTCCCACCCAGCCCCCAACTGACCCCGTGGTGAAAAATAAAACAGAAACCTCAGTGACGCTGGCATGGTCCCCTCCGAAGATGCACCGCCCCATTCCAGTCGATGGCTACATTGTGGAATGCAAGAAACTAACTGGCTTCACCTGGGTGAGGTGCCACGAGTCTCATGTCCCCGTCCCAGAGTTCACGGTGAGCAATCTGTCTGAAGAGGCTGATGATCAGTTCCGAGTGTCTGCAGTCAATGCGCATGGACAGAGCCCGTCTCTGGAATTCCCAGGGAGCATGCACCTTGGTAAGCACAAAAACCCCAATGGAAATGGGTCAGTGTGTGCTGAGCAGCTGTGTTGGTTCCCTAAAGATGCTTCCTTTGACTTTAAGGTTAGCAGTGCATTAACACACCAAAGGCTTTCCTTTATTCCTAGTTCTCCTATCTCCTATCAACCTCCAGCTACCACTAAAGTGATACGAGTTGTTTCTGTGACAGAGACATGAATATCCTTATCTTTTGATATCTCACATGTGCAAGAGGCAGAACTTTCTGTAACAGATCTTAAGCACAGAAGTGCTTCTTCTAGCACTCATGCAAAGGGAGAAGTAGAAATGTACCTATGATTTAATCTTCCATCTCTAAATGAGATACCAGACTTGCATCTAAAGAGCATTAAGACATACATGTTCTTCCTCAGACCCAGTCCTGGCTGTGAAATCCCCCCTAACAACTGGTGAAGCTGTACCTGGAGGGGATGCCATGTTTACTATTGACCTTACAACAACGTGCAAGCATGCCAGCTGATGAATGACTGCAGTTCACAGCTATTGGCCAGTGCATTCAGTCACCAGGTTTACCACTGCATGACCATAGAGCAGTACTTTCAGCTGCAGGTTCAGACAGCCTTTCTGATTGCACTGGAATAGTTTAGAAGTAGGGGAGCAATCATTCCAATAATATCTCTATCAATCAGCTTTGCATGACAAAGTAGAACAAATAAACATTCATGATGGGAGGACCTGTTTGTCATTGGGTGGAAACCTCTGCAGAAGCATGTTTAGAGCATTATTAATCAGTAGAAGGAGATGTTTGGTTGATTTTTACTTAGTAAATCCAGCAAGAAGACCAAATGAAATATCGTGAATTGCTCAGCACTGACACAATGATGAGTGCAGGAACAGAAGGTGATACTTTTTCAGAGATGTTGCAGCAAACATTGACCACGTTAGCCTGATATAAATTGAAATAACGAGGCCTTTGCTCCTGACAGGTGCTGCAGTGAGATTTACCAAGAAGAGCAAAGATGTAGAAAAGATCTGCGCTTGGCTGCGTGAGGAAGCCAAACTGCAGGCTGAGCTTTCAGACACAGGCGCTACTGTGGAGTGGATGAAGGATGGGAAGGAGCTCAAGGCCAGTGAAAATTATGAACTGCAAATTGTGGGGAAGAAACACACCCTGAAAATTCACAACGACTCAATGGATGATGCTGCAAGTTATCAGTGCATCTGTGAGGGGGATAAAATGCTCTATCAGCTTTCAGTGAAAGGTATATGACAGTCTGGGCTGTCCTCTTCCTGCCCAGGGCCAGCAGACTGCATTCACCTGACTCCCCGACAGTCCAGCTGTTGTCAGACAGCATCTGGGGTGTTTTCAGTGGCTGTTTTGACTTGAACTGGCCAATCTGCTTTGTAGAGCCATTTGATTTCTGTGTTCTGTCCTGTGATTCGTCCCTAAGATATAGAGGAAATCAAGGGAAAGACAGGAAAAAGAGCATCCCAGCCTTCCTGCTCTTCTGTCAGGGTGGCCACAAGAGATGATGTCAACATCTCTTTTTGTAGCAGTGATCCCAAATGTAGAAAACACCTGTGAAGAGTCACAGGGACTAAATTGATGGAGAGCAGAACTTCCTGCCAAGGCTTGTCAGCTAGTCTTAATTTTGCTTTTCTTCTCTCTCTTTGTCATGTTAGCATAATATTTCATACTGGCAGGTCTGCCCATAGAATTAACTGGCACAGGCTGCCCAGGTAGGTGGTGGGATCCCTGGAGGTGTTCAGGAGCTGTCGAGATGTGGCCCTGATGGATGTTATCAGGGGGCATGGTGGGGTGGGTTGGGGTTGGAATCAAAGGAGGACCCCCATGTATTTCATCGGGAAGCACTACTGGTAATAAGACCTTTGGAGCAAATCCTGGTAGGGCCACGCTCAGCTGGTCCAGTCTGGAGGCTGTTTCTCCTTACTGCAGTATCTGCAGTGAAAACCAGCAGCTGCTTTTGTGTGGTTGGGCTCACATCCAGCAGTGGTGACGGGACTACAATGATAAGAGACAGTTCCTGAAAAAATGAATGAAATTTGACTGTATGATAGGATGGAGTTAAATGTATTGACAGGATCTCAGTCATCCCAGTGTCCATCAGCTGGCTCTCGAGCTCCTAAATACAGGCATTCTGTAGAACGTTGTTGAATTTGTATTATACATGCGTGTTCTTGGAACTGCAGAACAAATGCATGCATAATCCAGACTTTGATTTTAGCAGCTCTGACTGCGCTGTCTCAACAGACCCAACTCAGTTGTGTGCGCCGTTTTGAAATGATATGTTAACAAGAAGTTGGAAAACAAGCTCAATTACCCTCAGTAAAATAGGACCGTGGACTTAGGCTTGAACTTTTGGCTAAGACAGTGGTGAGATTTTGAATCTTTGAAGTCAATTATTCCACTGTGTGTTAATAAGGGCCAGTTTTATCATCTAACTTTTGCACTCCAATTAATTTCCATAAAGGAATTCTTTTTTTTCTTTTTTCTTTTCAGTCCTAAGTGATATCTCTATCTTTTAGGCTTGATTTGTTTGCCAGGGGGTTACAGTGCAGTAATAGATACCCCCTCCATTGATTTCCTTCTAGTTTGCTTGTTCCAATTCTTTCCTCAGTTTTCCTATTTTAGACATTTTCTTGAAGCCTTGGGCTTCTTCCTTTGGCTCTGTCCCCTGTACAGTGTACGTCCTTCAACTTGTGGAGATAAGGTAATCTGGTACGTGGTTTATAAAAGCTGCCAATTTGCCAGCTTCTGAATTAGAATCTAGCAATTAGAACTAGGATTAAACGTGCACGTTTGATCTTATGATAAATGAATGCCTCATGGTCACCAATGTCCCTGCAGTTCTTTACCATCATATGTATTTTGTGTCTTCATATTTTGTTTCAGCACTGGCAAACTTCGTAATCAAAGAGACAAGTGGAGGAGTAATCAGGGCCGTTGCTGGAAAACAAGCTGAATTTGTTTCTGAGACCTCTGAAGCCAATGTCATGGTGAAGTGGTACAAAAATGGCAAAGAAATCAAGACCAGTAAGAAATTCACAATGGAAGATAAAGGGAAACTGCATAAGCTTGTGGCTTCAGCTGTAACGAAAGAAGACGAGGGAACATACATCTACACAATTGGAGATGACACTCTGATTTTTGATTGGAAAGTCTCAGGTAAGTTTGTGAGGCAAACATAGGATCACAATCCATGTAAAGCACTTCAGACTTAATTCATTTTATTTGTCCAACGCTGTGGGTTTCCAGTATTTAGGACAAAGATTGCATAGCTCTATTGAAGCAATTCTGACCTTCCTGTTGTCCCTATGCAAATCCACAGTATGAGCAAATAATGTAACTGTGTTGTGATGAATTCAAGACAGCCTTAGCTCCAGCTGGGGCTGGAGTCACGACTTGAGCCCTGACATCTGGGCTTCATTCATCTAGTTCATGTATTGCCTCAGCACTTACATCATCTTTAAACCTATGACTGAAATGGTCCTAAGTTATTAGCATGGGAATCCTGTCTCCTCTTTGGACAAATTAAACTCCACATTTGGAGAGTTGAGTGTCTCCTGCTGTACCCGAAGGACATTGTGATCTCTGAGGTGTCTCCCTGAGGTGCTGTAAGCACAGCCATTAGCTCATAGTGCAAGTAAAGCACTGTTAGGTCAAGCCTGGAGGAGTAATGCTTGTCACTGACATGTTCCTGTTCAGGGTGGAGCTGGAGGGTAAAATAACACAAGAAATTGTCATTGAAATTCAATATCTGTGAAATTCAGCTGGTTGCATTCACAGAACCTGGCGTTAAGATCTGTTTTCTGTTTTATATCTTGAGCCTATTTTCCATAACCCAGTTCTCATTTATGAACTGAAGCTCTACTGAAAGCCTTTCGCTGTGTATGCTCATGCTGCAGTGCAGCGCTTGTGACCTTTAACAGCACATTCACGTTCCTCTGATCACAGGATCCTTACGGTTGATTAAGACCCTCTAGTCTGACTGCTCACCCATCACCACCGTGATGCTCACCATCAGCTTAGCTAAAAACTCAGCAGAGATGATAGATCAAGCACAACACTGGATTTGGGGTGGCTAGAGATTCCTAAGATATTGAAGGATTGCTTGCAGGTGGTGTTGGTTCAGGTATTCACCCTGCATCCCACCTGCTGTTCTGTTTGGTTGAGAATCATGCATTCTGCAATTTCACTTTGTAATTCAAAGACCCTGGCTTTATCTGTTGAAAAACTGATCTAAAACAAGCCAAGAAGACTCCGTTGGAACTGGTTGATGCAGAACAAAGGCATCCCCAAAGGACAAGTTGCACTGTTTGATGAACATTATTGGATGAGAGCTAAGCTAAGATTTAAAAAGTTCTGGGGCTGTCTCTGAGCATCAAATACAGAGGAAGCCTGCATGATTCCCTGAGAATGGATACCTCCTACTTTGGTGTAGGGTTAAGGGAACACTAGCAGTAACTCCTATCACAAAATGTCGCATGGCTCAGACAAAATGCCATCAAGAGGGCTTAATTAGGAGCACCAAATGGTTGCAAGATGGTCTTAGGGCAGGGAAGTAATCTATCTATGTGATATTGATTGATGCTATTAGTTCTTAACAGCTTGACTCTAGAAGGACTGTTGTTCTTTGGTCACCTAGTTATAAAAGAATAAATGGCTCCTGTCTATTACAATTTTTAACGCATTTTTTGTTCACTGATGCCATAAATGTTCCTGGCATAGTAATTGGCCTTGGTATATTCAGTGACTGAAAGCAACAGTTGTTGCTCTAAGAAATGCAGTACAAAGCTAGGTCTGCCTGTAGCTGACAGCCATCAGCTTGCTCCTCAGGCAGGTTCTGTCTGTGTATGGGAGATCACAATGTGAACCACTGATTGATCAGCTGAGGCAAGTGTGGGGTCAGCTGTGGGAGCACAGGTGAAAGTTATGTAGCTGTGCTCCCTGGAGGGGTGGAGTTCGACTCCACCTCCTCTGAGACCTCATTTAAGGGCTGACCCTCACTGAGGCAGCATCTCTTGGAGATTGCTCACCAGGGAGGATCACCTCAGCTCTGGTGAGTTCCCTTTTCCTTATATCTTCTGTATTTCTACCATTTTACTTGTAATTGCTATCCTTGTTAATACCAGCATAGTTATTGCCAATACATTTGGCAAGCCAGGCAGGAGCCACTGACTTGGCATCTAGAAATATAAGGAAAAAAAAAAAATGTCCTTTGTGTGGAAAATCTTTAATTGGTACAAGGGGGAGAAGACCACCCCCTTAGGGACATGCCTTCCTGGACAAATTCCAGGTTTTGAGGCGTCCCCATATTACCAATTAGCAACAATTATTGAACAATGGGGCCCTTTAAGAGTACCAAATAACATGGACGCCTATTGTCTAACTGATTACTTTCTAGGACTACAAAAAGATATCTTAATTACAAAAGAAAAGCGAATGGCTGCTTCTATGGCAGCCTGGCCATTATTAAATGCTTTAAATCGGGCAGAGATAAAATCAAACAACATTGCACATGAAAATGAATTGTTAAAGGCCCGTATTGAAAAATTGGAGGGTGAGATCAATCTATTGACAGGAAAAAAACCGTCATTTTCTTCCTCCAACCCTCAAATTAGATACATTTCATTTAATGACGATCAAGATCCTGAAGAAATGAATCAAAATAAGATCACTAAATCTGATCTAGAAAAACCATCTGAGACGGACTCACTAGAAGTCCGTCCAGTAATAACTCAAAAAACAAAGAAAATTCAAGATCGACCAGCAGGAGTGCCTCCTGATCAATGGCCCCCTGCCGAATCTGTTTTACATGTAACAGCCCGTCCATATACGCCTACTGAACTCATGGACCTAGTGCAACGATTTAGGCAAAGGCCAAGGGAAAGTGTTCCGGCTTGGTTATTACGGTTATGGGATTCAGGGGCAGATAGTGTACTGGTTAGTGGCCCCGAAGTATCTAAGTTGGCCACAATAACAGTACATCCTGCCCTTCGGCAGAGACTGTATGCTGGGACTCAGTTCCCTGAAGAAAACCATTCAATTGTAGAATGGATAATGGCTGCTTGCCGCATGGTGTGGACAAATAAAACTGACATGCCAGTAAACACAGGGATGTGGTCTTCTATGGAAGACCTTCAAAATTATATACGCGAATTAGGTATGAGAGAGGCTATCTACGAAGACACATTCGATAGCCCTGATATGGTTAAATTTTCTGCGGGAATGAGGGACCTAATTTTACAGTAAGCACCCTCTCATATGTATGGAACCTTGGTTTCCATACTTAATCCAGTAGTATCCGCAGAGGCAGTAGTCCAACAAGCCGCCCAATTGGTAGCAGACCTCGGAGAAACTGAGCGTTTACGAGCTAAGCGCAATATCAGGGTGATTGAGGATGCCGAGGCTTTTCCAATAGTGCGAGCCAGAAGATCGGCCCCGCGAACTTCTCGGGCAGGACCTGTTAGGGTATCCCGGAAACAAATGTTTAATGATCTGCTCCGGGCAGGCGTTCAGTTTTCAAAAATTGATGGGCAGCCCAATCAGGTTCTCCTTCAGTTGTGGAAGCAACTGAAGGATGAACAAAAATTTCAGAATAAACCCAAAAGGCCAGGGATAAGATTTATAGAGCGGCGACCAACAACAACATGGAATTTAGAAGATTTTATAGTTCCAAATAGGAAAAAGAAGCCACCTCAGGTGCCTCGGGTTATGACACCGGAGGTATCGGAGGTAAAAGACTTGAATCTGGCTCAGTTCATGGCTTGACGAGGGATGTCAGTCCTCCTAGGGCCTCTAGACGGGACCGGAGGCCCTATGTGGAACTGACGATATACTGGTCCCGAAAGAATATACAGAAGGTTATGGCCCTAGTTGATACCGGGGCAGAGACATCTATAATATATGGAGACCCAACTAAATTTAAAGGTAATAGAGTGATGATTGGAGGTTTTGGGGGACAAACCATTCCGGTCACCCAAACCTGGGTAAAACTGGGGGTCGGGCGTCTTCCACCATGGGAGTACAAGGTATCCATTGCCCCAATTCCAGAGTATATATTAGGAATTGATATCCTGTGGGGTCTGGCTCTCCATACAACAGTGGGAGAGTTCCGATTGCGGCAGAGATGCATTAGTATCCGGGCAATCCAGACAATATTGAGAGGCCATGCAAAACATGAGCCTATTTGTTTGCCGAAGCCACGCCGGATTACTAATGTGAAACAGTACAGACTCCCGGGTGGGCAGGATGAAATAACAAAGACGGTGCAGGAATTAGAAAGAGTGGGTATTATAAGGCCTGCACATAGCCCATATAACTCCCCAATATGGCCAGTGCGAAAACCGGATGGAACATGGAGGATGACAGTAGACTATAGGGAATTAAATAAGGTCACGCCACCTGTTCATGCGGCTGTACCCAATATTGCCTCCCTAATGGACACACTAAGCAGGGAAATCAAAACATATCACTGTGTCTTGGATTTGGCGAATGCATTCTTCAGTATTCCAATCAGTGAAGAATCGCAAGATCAGTTTGCATTTACATGGGAAGGGAGGCAATGGACTTTCCAGGTCCTACCCCAAGGGTACGTACATTCGCCCACTTTTTGTCATAATTTAGTGGCACGTGATCTGGCTAAGTGGGAAAAGCCAAATAATGTCAATTTATATCATTATATTGATGACCTCCTGTTAACATCCGATTCGTTAGAGGCGGTGAGACAAGCAGCAGATTTGTTGATAGCTTACCTGCAGAAAAGAGGGTGGGCTATAAACCCACAGAAGGTGCAAGGTCCGGGGCTATCTGTAAAATTCCTGGGAGTAATTTGGTCCGGGAAAACCAAAGTACTACCCAGTGCGGTAGTAGATAAAGTCCAAGCGTTTCCAGTCCCTACAACATCAAAACAATTGCAAGAATGTTTGGGTATATTGGGGTATTGGCGCTCCTTTATACCTCATTTAGCTCAGCTATTAAGGCCATTATACAAGCTTACAAAGAAGGGTCAATCATGGAATTGGGGAAAGATAGAACAGGATGCTTTCCAACAGGCAAAACTGGCAGTTAAACAAGCTCAGGCGTTGGGTATATTTGATCCAACCCTCCCAGCTGAACTAGATGTTCATGTTACTCAAGATGGTTTTGGCTGGGGCCTGTGGCAACGCCAGAGTTCTGTTCGAACCCCCATTGGATTCTGGTCTCAGGTTTGGCACGGAGCAGAAGAACGATATAGCATGATTGAGAAACAGTTATTGGCTGCCTATTCGGCATTACAAGCAGTAGAGCCGATAACGCAAACAGCAGAGGTCATAGTTAAGACTTCATTACCAATCCAGGGGTGGGTGAGAGATTTGACTCACCTTCCTAAGACGGGGGTGGCCCAAGCACAAACGGTGGCACGATGGGTCGCCTATCTAAGCCAGAGAAGCAGTCTGTCTTCATCTCCACTTAAAGAAGAACTACAGAAGATCCTAGGCCCAGTGACGTATCACAGTGATACATCAAAAGAACCGATGGTTGCTCCACCAGAGAAGAGTCCCGTTCAGGAAGGAAGATATCCTATTCCTGAAGATGCCTGGTATACGGATGGGTCCAGCAGAGGCAACCCGAGCAAGTGGCGAGCAATAGCATACCATCCCTCTACTGAGACCATCTGGTTTGATGAGGGGGATGGTCAAAGCAGCCAATGGGCAGAATTGCGAGCCGTGTGGATGGTTATAACTAAAGAACCTGGTGACGGCGTCCTGAACATCTGTACAGATAGTTGGGCTGTGTACCGGGGGCTCACTCTGTGGATTACGCAATGGGCTACCCAGGAATGGACTATCCACGCCCGACCGATTTGGGGTAAAGACATGTGGGTAGACATTTGGAATACGGTCAAACACAGGACAGTATGTGTCTACCATGTCTCTGGTCATCAACCCTTGCAGTCACCAGGAAATGATGAAGCTGACACACTGGCCCGAATCCGATGGATTGAGAATTCACAATCTGAAAATATTGCCCATTGGTTACATCAGAAGCTACGGCATGCTGGACAGAAGATAATGTGGGCAGCTGCTAAAGCATGGGGGCTGCCTGTACAACTATCTGATATCGTTCAAGCATGTCAGGATTGCGATGCTTGCTCAAAGATGAGACCGAGACCGTTGCCTGAAACAACATCCCACATTGCTAGAGGATATAGTCCTCTTCAGAGATGGCAGGTCGACTACATTGGGCCCCTCCCTCGGTCTGAGGGGGCGAGATATGCCCTGACCTGCGTTGACACTGTAAGTGGACTGCTGCAAGCCTATCCTGTACCAAAGGCAAATCAAGCATACACAATTAAGGCACTTACTAAACTGATGTCTGCATACAGGACACCTCAAGTTATCGAGAGTGACCAAGGGACTCACTTCACTGGAGCGATGATACAGCGCTGGGCAGAAGAAAACAACATTGAATGGCGATTCCGCCTGCCATATAACCCAACAGGGGCAGGCCTTATTGAACGTTATAATGGTATCCTTAAGGCTGCCCTGAAAACAGACTCTCAGTCCCTGCAGGGGTGGACAAAAAGATTATATGAAACCGTGCGGGACCTGAATGAAAGACCTCGGGATGGCAGACCCAGTGCCCTGAAAATGTTACAAACTATATGGGCCTCCCCTCTTAGGATCCAAATTACAGGCACCGATAATAAGGTAAAACCGCAGGTTGGTACTGAAAATAATCTTCTGCTCCCTGCCCCTGAGAATTTAGAACCGGGAATCCATAAGATAAATTGGCCTTGGAAGGTGCAGGTAGGACCCAAATGGTGTGGCCTACTTGCACCTTGGGGGAGATTATTGGAGGTGGGAGGTTCAGTCACCCCCTCGGTGATAGGTACATGGCCTACTGACATCGTGGTCAATACTCCGGCCTTTATTGCTAAAGGAACACCTATTATGTCCCTATGGCAGATCAAGACTCCTCCTCTGGTGCCAGATATAGTTATACAGCCACAGATATCTGGCCAGAGGGTATGGTATCGGAGGCCGGGACATAATCCAGTACAAGCAGAAGTATTGACCCAAGATAAGAATACGGCCTGTATCTTGCCCTGGGGGGCGGATCTTCCCCTCCTAGTACCCTTGAAACATCTATATTACTCCCCTTAAGATTGATTCTAAGCCTCTAGGACCATTACTCTGGACTGATGAAACGCAGACGGACCTGCACTTCAAGATGATTTGTCTCCGGTAACATCTATCAAGCACTGGCCCATGGAAGATCATAAACACCCATCCAATCATCATCATTTGAATAATATCAACATCTAATGCGACGGGAGATTGTATCAGCGTCGTGATTGGGTCTCTGTAATAAGGGGAACTCACCTAATCATTGGTTCACGTTGTGAAGGGGTGGAGTGTATGGGAGATCACAATGTGAACCACTGATTGATCAGCTGAGGCAAGTGTGGGGTCAGCTGTGGGAGCACAGGTGAAAGTTATGTAGCTGCCCTCCCTGGAGGGGTGGAGTTCGACTCCACCTCCTCTGAGACCTCATTTAAGGGCTGACCCTCACTGAGGCAGCATCTCTTGGAGATCGCTCACCAGGGAGGATCGCCTCAGCTCTGGTGAGTTCCCTTTTCCTTATATCTTCTGTATTTCTACCATTTTGCTTGTAATTGCTATCCTTGTTAATACCAGCATAGTTATTGCCAATACAGTCTGGATGGAATGAAGGGCATGAAATACTGATGTGCTCATCAAACGCTGCTTGTTAGCTTAGAGACAAGGTGTTGAATTGGTTTGTTCATGTATTGCAAACAGGTTACTTAGCTGCCTTCATTTTAGCTTCAGAAGAACATGTGCAGAATACAGAATTGATTAGAAGAAATAAGAACTGTCTGCATAGAACTTACTCTTTCCTTACACAGGAGAATCAAGCACACGTTTGTATGTGAGTACCTCCAGAGGTGAAACTTGATCCCCCAGATGTAATGAGCAGAGACATTACAATCAGTTCTAACTGTATCTTAATGCTGTGCTGAATAAGCCTGAGTCAGGATGTAAACCACTTTCTCTTTTTTTCTTCAGATGAAGCCATTAATTTTGTCAGCAAGTCCAAAACGACTCCAGAAATATCAGTCAGTCCTTCTGAAGACCTGGAGCTGGTGTGTGAGGTGTCAGCTGCAAGCGGAGCTGTCGTATAGAAGAAAGATCAAATAGAGGTGAAGCAGGACCAGAGGACAACCATCATCTCCCAGGGGACGCACCGCAAGCTCATGGTCAGAAATGTGACCCTGAAAGACCAAGGGAGCTACAGCTGTGAAACAAAAGATGACAAAGCAACATTCCAAGTGAAAGTCAGAGGTGAGAAAATGCTTGGAATCCCAGAGATAAAGGAACACTTCATTTTGTGTGTCTTGCATTTGGAGGATCAACTTACAGCCTCTCTGGTGCAAAACATTTTGGCTATAGGACTTTCTTTGTCATCTAGTGTCATAGCAACACTTTTCTACATGTGCTTTTCCATCCAGGAATGAATTACTGCAACAAACAATAGGCAAGGAGGGTAACTTGTGCAGCTCTTGTAGTCAGCTGGTGTCTGCAGGGTTACAGTGCAAGAGCACACCAGGCATGCAAGGAGTGAGAAAAGGGGAGGTGTTTGATGAGATCTGGTTACAAAATTTGAATGACACAATGAGGTGGAAAATGCCACTAATCAGACTCATAAATGGCCTGGGTTGCAAAGGCCCACAGTGCTCATCCAGTTCCAACCCCCTTCTTCCTATGTGCAGGGTTGCCAACCAGCAGCCCAGGCTGCCCAGAACCACATCCAGCCTGGCCTTGAATGCCTGCAGGGATGGAGCATCCACAGTCTCCTTGGGCAACCTGTTCTAGAGGGCCATTCCCTTCTGATTTACTGGAAATGTAGAGAGACATCAGAAGAAACAAAGAGAAGGGAGGAGGTTCAGCAGTGCATGCAGGTGTTCTAAATCTCATGTCCAAATCTGCTATCAGACTGCGAAATGTTTAGATTTATGATATGATATGAAATGATATGCCTATTCATTTCCCAAGGCAAAATAGAGGGGAAAGTATTTTCCTGTCTTAATGAGGCATCATGATGGTCCCTGTGAAGGGCAAGTATAATGAAAATGGGGAACTGGAGTAAGCTCTGCAGCAGACTACAGCAAAATGGTGTGACTGTTGTGATGTCCCTGCAGAGAAAGAAGACGTGTTTACAAACAAGGACAAGGTACAAAAGGAGGTGAAGGCTGCACTGACTCAAAATGCCACGCTGAGCTGCGAGGTGGCCCAGGAGAAGATGGAGGTGAAGTGGTACAAGGAGGGGAAACTGATCACCTCGAGCAAGAAGTTCAAGGTGGAGTCAGAGGGCAAACAGTCTGGCTCTCTACCTGGCAAACTCTACCTGGCTGGTGGTGATCCAGGTAGAGAAGAAAGATGCAGGGGAGTACAGCTGCGAGGCTGCTGGCCAGAAACTCACCTTCAAGATTCATGTCACAGGTGAGAGAGAACACATTTTGGCCTTTCATTCTAGAATGTTTTAGAAAACGGTCATTAGTTTGTAAGTTTTCCCTGCTATGCTTAAAATTTTTGGAGCTGAACTTTGGGGTGGTTAATTTCTGATGAGGAAATTGAACAAATTATTCTAAATACAGTTGTGAGGCAGCTCCATCTTTTAAAATCTTCAGGAATTTCCTTTTGCTGTGGGAATGAGGCCATAGACAAGAAAGTTCTGATTGCACTTCTCCATTCCCACGTGCCTGTACCACTAGAACAACTCTGCAATGCAGCTGCGTCTCAGGAAGTCTCAGAACAGGGGCTTTGTGTCAAGCACTAGGGGGTGTGCTCTATGTAACATGTTTTTGTCTTGGAAGGGCTCATTTAGCATGGGAGAGAATACTACAGGAATGTTTTGTATAAGTTGATGTTTTGAAGACATAAGTAAATGGCAGCTAGGGGACGAAAGAGTCATGAGAGTCATACAAGAAGCATCACAGAATGCCTTTTGTTGGAAGGGACCTGGAGGATCATCCAGTTCCAATCTCTGTCCTGGAAAGGAACACATTCTTTGAGACTAGGTTGCTCTAACACCCATCCAGCCTAGACTTGAATGTTTTCAGGGATGGGGCATCCATAAATTGCACAACTTCTCTCCACATCATTCTCTTGGGGCATCAGACTGGGAGAACTGATTCATTTTTCTGACTCCTTCCCCAAAACCTGCTCTTCTTTCGAGAGGCCAAACTAATGTATCTCTCTCTTTTCAGAGCCAGAATTTGTATTTACAAACAAGGAGAAGGTACAGAAGGTGGTGAAGGCTGCAACAACAGAAAAATGCCACGCTGAGCTGCGAGGTGGCCCAGGAGAAGATGGAGGTTGTCATCAATTTATAAGCAATGAGCCAATAATGTTCCAATTATAAACTTTTATTAATTGTAGCGGGTAAAACTAAAAGGCAATTCAGCGCTGGGCGACAGGGGGATTATTGTTCCTCCAACTGCCGCGCCGTCCCGTCCCTTGCAACTTCTTTTGTATTGTCCATCCCGAGCGTATTGTCCTTTAATTGGTCGGTTGTGATCGTGCGACTTGGTGTGTCGTTCCTTGGTTGGTCCTTCCGTGGAACTTTGTATCCATCGGGGCGCGCTTTGCCTGTAACTACGCAGAGTACACAATCTACCCATAAAATTAGAGTGTTCTGCAACCTTTGTGGCCTCCATATTCCACCATTATATCCCGGTCCTAATGAACAAGCACTCCACCACAATGCTACCACATCCCGGTCTTAATGAGCAAACATTTTATCACAGAGGTCAAGTGATAAAAGGAGGGGAAACTGATCACCTCGAGCAAGAAGTTCAAGGTAGAGTCAGAGGGCAAACAGCGTCGGCTGGTGGTGAGCCAGGTGGAGAAGAAAGATGCAGGGGAGTACAGCTGCGAGGCTGCTGGCCAGAAACTCACCTTCAAGATTCATGTCACAGGTAAGACAGGTGTTGTATGAAATACAGCAGAGAACAGTAAAGTAAAATCTAGTTTCTATTATACTGCACCTGGATCACTGTAGTCTGTGCTGAGGTTTTTTCCCTAGACTTGATTGCCTGGGTTTGTAGAAAGTATTTGGTTTCAGTATGACACAAAGACCTGTTTCAGTCTGTCTGTAGAGCAATAATTAGTAATATATGTACAGTGGAAGCAATATTCAAGATATTATTCAAATCTCTCCTGTGCCTGAGATCCCAAACTGTAATTCTTGTTCACCTAAACATTTGACTAAGATAAGTATGTGCAGTGAGGCTGGAGTGCATGTTCTACGTGCAGCCTTTCATGGCAGGAGAAGCAGGAACTTCTCCTAGTAGTACACTGCCTTTTTACTATGCCTTTATGTTGGAGGCTGCATCTGGATAGGTGAGTCTGCTACTCACAGTAAGAGACCTGGTAGAGCTGACTATTGCCAGAGCTCAAAGTAAGATAGATATCTGCAAATCACACACAAAGAACAAAGGACTGCGTTGGTGAGCATATTTCCTTTGTGCCTTTGACAGTCACAGTTGTGGCAATGGTAGAGGCCATGAGGAGTCTGTTCAGGAAGCCAGGAGTACTGTTCTGGGTCATGAAAAGGCAGCCAGTGGTTTGACTATCACATGTTTATGTGTTTTGATGTTTCACAGTGGGTCTTAAGTAAAAGGCACTCAGGTTTTGGTTGCCTGCAGGACAGATGTTCTTTTGGGTTCAATATGTTTGCATAGTGACTTGCAACCATGGGACTGGTGTTCAAGGACCCTCTTGGTTCCTTCAGTTCCTAGGTTCTTTCTTGCCTAGATTTGACACTTTGTTTCAACAGAAGAGCTGATATTCTCTAGTGAAGGCTATTAGTTTGGGCACAAGTGGTAACCTAAACCTGTTCCAACCTGTACATACAAACCTGCAAGTTGGTCTCATTTCGGTCCCTCAGTCAATACTTTTTCTTTTCTTCCCTCAGAGCCAAAACCTGTGTTTATAAACCAGGAGCAGGTGCAGAAAGAGGTGAGTGCTGCCCTGGCAGCAAGTGCCTCCCTCAGCTGTGAAGTAGCACAGGATCCAACCGAAGTAAAATGGTACAAGGATGGAAGACTGCTTGCCTCCTCCAGAAAGTTCAGAATGGAATCTGTGGGCAAAACACGGCGTCTGGTTGTGGAGCAGCTGGAGAAGAAAGATGCTGGAGAATACATCTGCGAGGCTGCTGGCCAGAAGATGACCTTCAAGTTGGAAACAACTGGTGAGCATTCGCTTTGGGAGCACTAAGCAGCTTTTTATGTGGCTTAGAGGAAGACTGGCTGTCTTCTACCCTGTGGGCATGGAACAGCCACAATTCCCCCCGGAACAACATCAATGACCCACACCACAAGTTGGATTCTCCTTTTTAATGTAGTGGTAGCGAGGTGAAAATCTGGCTGTGGAATATTTTTGACTAAGGAACTTCTACTTTAATTTCTAGATGCGCTGAATTACCCTCTGGAGTGTCTTTCTGAATATATAAGCAACCATGGGTGACTATGATCCTGATTTATATCTAGGTTCAGGCTTACTTTTTCAGTTAGGTTAGATCAATAGCTCCAGAGAAGATAGGGAAATACAGCAGTTCACTGATACCATGTGTCAGAAGAATGCAGCTCAGTGCTGGGCAGTTTGCTGCTTCATTCCCTCTTACAAGTTGCACCCAAGGCTGGAAAAGACCACTGAGATAGCTGAGTCCAACCCCTGCCCACCCTCACTGGACTTACTAACCACGTCCCCAGTGCCACATACCCGTGGCTCTTGAGCACCTCCAGTGACTGCGGTATATCAGCGTGGTTGCTTCAGTTGTGGGAGTTTTCAGACACTGGCTGTTGTTCTAGCGAGACAAAAAACCAAAACTGATGGAACAGTGTCTATACAGGAAGCAACTGGCTGTCCTGATGGCTGCCAACAGTTTTACACAAGGTGTGTCATGCAAGCTTGCATGAGTCTGGTTTAAAAACTTGCTGTTCTGATGGAAGGAGAGGATGTTGGTACAGGATAACTGCGGGATTTGTGCTCTCCCGACATCCAGTTGCAATCACAGCTTATTGTTGCTATAGAAAACAGCTTCTCTGTAGACAAATTGAGTTAGTTCCAATAAGTGGCTGAAGCCCTAAGTGATCCAAGGTGAAGCATGATCCAAACTGGAATTTAACTAATTGTAGTAGGGAATCCAAGCCTTAATGAGATGAGTTATTTAAAATATGAGTCCTCCATCTAAAACAGCATTGAACTCTTACTCTGGTTTATGATAGAAGTGAGAGTTTAACAGCAGAAGTCTGAAGTTATGCTCCATATTTCTCATCACTCAAGAGAATATTTGAATATATGAATTCCTTTGGCTATGTTAGAGCTCATAATGAGGTCAGCTGATGTTCTTTAAATGCTCGGAGTCTAGCAATGTGGGGAAGTGGACTGGTATTTGCTGTTGAGCTTTAGGCTAAGAAGCCTGATTTTAGAGGACTGTGGACTTCCCCTTTCCCTTCCCCTCTCCTCCCCTTCTCCCTGGACTGATCCCACATGGTTTGAGAATGATTTCAGATCAAGGTAAATGAGGAATCGCCGTGTGAAAACCTGTTGTTTTACTGCACTATAAGAGACACTTAGTCAAAAGACAAGTGTGTGTTCCAAGCTTGAGATTGCAGGAGATCCTAGAAACAACTCAGCTGCTCAAACCTGTAGTCTGGCTGAATCTTTTATTGTCAGTTTTGGTCAGGAGGAGATGCTTGAGTAAGACAAATAAAAGGTCACGGGTAAGTTGGTCCTTCTTGTGATATACTTCTAGGCTTTCATCAGGGAGAAGCTTAATTAGTCCAAATAATCATAGCAGAAACCACACCAAGAGCATGAGAGTGAAATTTATACTTTCTTGACGTGAAGGAAAATTTTACCTGGTTCTGCCATTCCCCAAATATTTGTTTCCTTATGACAAGAAGAACTTTGCAGAAGTAATTTTTTTTTTCAGTCTTGCGTGCAACACAAAAAGGGGTAAAATCTAGGAGGCCACCTGAAATGTTTTTTCCATCTGGAAGGATCCATTTAACAGCACCCATGGACCTGGTTATGAACAAAACTAAGTTCCCAACTAAATCCACATTCTTCTTTCTCCTTCTCAGAATTGCCTGTGAAAATCAGCAAACCATTGGCAGACAGTAGCGTCATTGAGAAGGACAAGGTCACATTTGAGTGTGAGCTGTCCAGGCCCAACATGGACGTCAAGTGGTTCAAGGTATGGCATGTAATGGTATTTTCCTTTCTGACTTCTCTGGAAATGAATGAGAGCCTTTAATTTCACTTCCAAGGGATGCGAGTCTGAGCTTTTCCTTGATAGCTTTTTCACTGCTCTCTTTTCTTTATGCTCTTTTATTTGCCCAGATCAGCACTCTTTGTTATTATGTCCTGAGTTCATTTATCAAGTTGAAATTGAAGTTTGTTTTGGTTTTATTGTGAACTTTTTAGGTCATGCTGCACAAAATATTGTTGGTTGAACTACAGTACAGTCTTGAGCTTCAAGTCTAACACAGAAATTCTCAGCCGGGATTTTGTAGCCTTGTTGTGAACTGGGTTTTTGGGGTGAAATCTCAGTTTTCTTTGCACCTGACAGTGTGAGAATTTGCTCTGGCACTTTGTGTACCTCCCTGGTGCTCAGCTGTTCCTTCCCTTACTTGGGGATAACGTCATTTATTCAAGGTGATGTCCAAACAGGCTTGTTAACAGTCCTCCGCAGTGCTTTAAGCTGTCATAGGTCAGCCAGAATTTATGCATGTTCTATAGCCATTCCTTCATGTTGAAAACACTGCACTGTGCTTAAGCTTCAGCATATGTTCCAGTAGCACAGTTCCATTAATTCTAGGGGAGTGGGTGAATTAAGCATAGATCTGAAGGCTCCCTTTGCTCAGTGCAGAGATGGAAGGACTAATGGAGATCTGACTTGATATTTTCCCTTCTAGGATGGGAAGGAGCTCTGTCAAAGTAAAAAAGTGGGCATTACTTCCCAGGGAAATAAGAGAAGTCTCATTATTCACAAGTGTGAATATGAAGATCAGGGAACATCCACATGCTGAGCAGCCTAAGACAAGACATCAGCTACCCTAAAGGTTCATTTTATGTTTAACTGAAAGAGCAAATAAATCCTCTTGTGGTATTTTGCACCACGGGAAGAAATGCTTCATGGGCAGTTTGGGCATTTCTTGGTTAGTCCTTTTGGATACCTTTCTCTTTCTTCTTTATGCTCAAGACAGATTTTCCCTCCATGTGTTGCATTGGTTAAACCCCAGTTTGTAGCTCATCATTGGGCTCTGAAGCATCAGACTTGTTACTGAACACATGGGTCTGCTGTGCCCTGGTAGATGCCACCTTCCCAAGAGACGTATGAAAGGATGCTTTTTTCTGATTTCCTACTAGATGCTGTCCTCATGTGGCCACTTGGGTTCAGTGTTAGCATGAACATGAACATGTGTCCTGTCCCATGACTTTGGTGAACTCTCATTTTCTCTCTCATTCTGCAACCAGGTTGGGTTGCTGTTTCAGTACTGGCTGTTTTATGTAGCCATTCCATTTGTTCTGGTTTACGTTCTTTTTTATTTTCTTTTTTTCAGGCATCATTTCTATACAGTAGACAAAGCCAGCCTATTACATTTGATTTACAGTTTTTAGCTTTTGCTGGTAAGCATTTCAGCTCTCAGGCAGTTTTACCAACAGCTTTGAAGAGCTGAAATGAACCAGCCTGGACACGATGGTCTGTTTTTGTTGGTGTAATGAATTTATGAAGTTAAACTGATTGACCCCATAAGGTTTTACAGTGTATGACTCACGTCTGGCAGAGTTATCACAGCAATGAGTTTATATACTTAGCATTTCAGGAGGCAAATGGTTGGGGATACTCTTTCATTTGCTTGCGTCTCAGAGTGAATCACTAGTATGTGAACCATCCTTCATCTCCTTTGTATTGCTTTTGTGTGTGTCTGTGTGTGGTTTCCCCTGTGAATTTCATTCTTTCCAGTTATATGGAAGTTCTCTTTTGAGCAGTGAAATTAGATGTTCCATCATCAGTCATAATGGTAAAGCTGAGTTGCCACGTTATCTGTGTCCTTTCTGTCTGGCGTCTCAATAACTGCTGCCCCACCACAATATCTGCCTAATACTTCAGCTCCATGGATGCCTCCTTGTGCAAACTGAGAGCCTGTATTTGGTGTGCATAGATCTGGGCTTACATCTGTGCTGGTAAATGCACTAGTGCATGGGCTAAGCAGTCCTGCCTCCTGTGCTGTGGGCATTGAGATGGGGCTCCTACAAGCTGCCCATTGCAAGATATTTAGAAACTAATTGCTGCGGAGGTTTCCATCCTCTTTTCAGACTAACTAAAATTTGGTTAGTGGGATCAAAACAGAAGGGGCAGGGAGGGAGAGCTGACCAAGGACTACTGATGGAACAACTATGAATCCTTGGTTCCTCAGGATTCCCTGCATCAGCAGTTGGCAACAGGAGTAAGGGGGCTCAGGAGGACACTGTGGAGTAGTGTGAAAAATGAGCGAAGAGAGTTACTAATTGATGCCTCTTGGAAAGTAGTCCAAGAGTAGTCCTCTTCATAAACTCTCCTCTTGTGTGTGGTTTTATCTTTATGAGGTGTTCATAACAAGTGATGTGTAGATCTCCCTTATCTCATAATGTCTTTTCCTGCCTGCAGTGAATATGCAGGATACTGGATCATATACCAGCTTCTTTGAATTACTGCTCATGTCAGGAGATAAAATCTGCCTATTCTTTGAACTAACACTGGCGAGGGTTAGTTATTCTGGCTACCGAGAGAATGACACAGCAGATTAAACTCTTTCATTTCCTTCTTTGTCAAATGCCTTTTCATCTAACTGTGTGTCCCATAGAAATTCAGAGCAGTGTTGGCTGAGGGAAGTGGAAATATTTATCTCCTGTGTGTATCTGCCACCCTATTTAGACATGCTGGCAGAGCGCAGAGATTGGAGGAGTTGGATTAGGCAGTAGTTTCCCTATTGCTCACAGAACCACTTTTTCTGTGGTCTCCCAGCTACCCTGTGCCCAGTGGCCTATGCAAGATGGAGCGGAAAAGGCTCATTTTATGAACAAACAGGAACCTTTCTGGTCAGATTAATACCTGTGCTCTTTTAGAGAGATTTAGATACTAGAGATTTTTTAGGTACTGGAATAGGCTCCCCAGAAAGGTGGTTGAATCACCATCCCTGGTTGTGTTTAAGAGCCTTTTGGATGTGGTACTCAGGGATATGATTTAGTGTAGGGTTTTTAGAGTTAGGGTACTGGTTAGGCTGCGGTTGGACTTGATGATCTTCAATGTCTTTTCCAACCTGGGTAAATCTATGATTCTATGCAGGAACTCTTCTCCTGAGGTTAATCCAAGTTGTATCCAGGCCCTTCAGAAGGAAAGGGATATAGCAGCACAGAAATATGGCCTGATTCTGACATAACTAAATGCAGACCTGGAGAGTTAAAAGGGATTGTGTGATGTTCAGAGGATTTTGAAGCAAAGATGTCCCCTAGGTAAGATTTGTGGCTGACATTCCCCATACATTGTTTGTAGGCACACAAGCTAAGGAGAGACTAGTGATGAGCATGCAGAGAAGCCAATGGTTCAGACAGGTTTGTAGTGACACAACACTGTAGAGTTCTGTCTAGTTCTCCTTGGCATAGTTTGGAAAATAAAGATGAGGTAATTGGTGGTAACCAATATGGCTTCATCAAGGTCAAGCCATGTCTGACAAACTTGGTGGCCTTTCATGATGGAGTAACAGCATCAGTGGATAATGGGAGAGCAACTGACATCATCTACTTGGACTTGTGCAGAGCATTTGATCCCGTCCTGCATGACATCCTGGTCACCAAACTGGAGAAAAATGGTTTTGATGGATGGACCAGTTGCAGGATAGGGAACTGTCTGGATGGTCACACTCAGAGAGCTGCAGTCAATAGCTCAGTGTCCAGGTGGAGGGTGGTGTTGGGACCAGTGTTATTTAACATTTTTGTAGGCAACATGGAGAGTGGAATCAAATGCAGCCTCAGCAAGTTTGCAGATGACACCAAGCTGAGCGGTGCTGTTGATGTGCTAGAGGGAAGGGATGCTACTCAGAGGGACCTGGACAGGCTGGAGAGGTGGGCCCTTGGCAGCCTCATGAACTTGAGTGTGGCCAAGTACAAGGCCCTGCACCTGGGTCAGGGCAATCCCAAGCACAGGCACAGGCTTAGAGGAGAATGATTTGAGAGAAGCCTTGACCCTGAGGAGAAGAGTTGGTGTGGAGGGAGGTGTCCCTGCCTATAGCAGGGGGACTGGAACTAAATGACCTTAAAGATTCAGTCAGTTCTATTGTTTTTCTACCCTTAATTTTGCTTGAAAGGTTTTAGAATAAATGAGATTCTGGTTTCCATGAAAACTGTTTGCAGGGAGCTCCATTGTAGCTAGTAGGTCTGTCTTTAAGTTCAAGGGCAATAATGCATTGACTGTGTTGAAGAGAGAAATGACTCAGGAATGGATGATGGTTTAGAATAAAACATAATCCTACTTATTTTCTATGCAAATATGTGTAAGGAAAAGATGCTGCACTCAGTTCTGGAAATACCCTGACAAATATATCTCTACTGTTTCACAGCTGGAGATATCAAGATTGTTAAAGCACTGGAAGATGTGGAAGTGAATGAATATGGGAGTGCATCTTTTGTCTGTGAGATTTCACACGATGAGGTTCAGACCCAGTGGTACAAAGAGGACAACAAGCTGAAGGCTGATGACAACATCAGAATGCAACAAGATGGTAGGGTGTAAGCAGGGGGTCTTTCTCCTGAGTGGGGGGTGGGTTGGAGATCAAGCATATAAGACATCTGAAATGAAGTGAAGAGGGTTCAGAAGCGAGTTCCCCTTTTGTTTTGGGACTGAGGTTTAGGTGGAACAAGTGACATGGTGGGATGCTTAGTGTGGGAAGTGTGATGCTATCCCACCATCCCACACTGCTGGGAGCAGGTAGGAAATGAATGCAGTTATTTCCAAAGTGGGGGTGAACAGGGCAGTCAGTTCACCTCTCCAAAGAGGTTTTGTCTGACAGTGAGTGTGATCCTTCTGTATCAGATACTTTGAATTTGACGGTGGCCGCATTTGATCAGTCCTTGTAGAAGCCATGTTTAGATTCTGCTTTGGTCTGCTCCATTTCCAGTTCAAAGTCGTTGGACACTAAATGAGACAGCTGCATCTCAGTAAAAGATGTGTTTGAATAGCTGTGATGTGCTTACTATTCAGATTTACAGAGCTGAGGTTTTGTCCTTGGCTATAGCAAAGAAGTCAAATCAGGTGAAATTAATTGTATTTCTGAACTAGACAAGTTTAAGTTTGGTAGCACCTAAATTTGGTGCGGTTTGTCATTGATTTCATCTGAAAGAAACTTGCAGGCTTTTTATCTGCTGTTGTCCCCAGCGTAAGATTATCCATTCACATCCTAAAGTACTTGTTATATTTTCAACTCACTCTTATTTGAATAAAAGCCTCAACAATTGGGAGCAATTTAATAAGCACAGAACAAGAGCTGGACCTTGCATTTGGTAGATACTGTACAGTATTACTTCATAGAAATGTAGTCAATGGCATTCCCTATAGACAATCGTTTGTTTTATCTTTAGAGTCGTTCAAAGAACCATTGTGAACTTGACATTAATTGGAATGGAATACACGCAAGAGACTTTCCTCTTCTTCCAATTGTCCTCATCCTTTCTTCTCTTCCACCCCTGCTTTGCAGATTACCATACAGAAATCACCAGGAAGTTGGAGGACAAGACAGCTTTGGAACGTCATTCTGTCATCCTGTCCTGTGACTTCAGGCCTTCTCCAAAGGTTGTGAAATGGTTCAAGGGCCGCACACTCATCGAGCCCTCTGAGAAGTACAAGATCAAGAGGGATAAGCATTCAGTAGAGCTCAGAATTCTGAAGCTGAAGCCCGATGATGCTGGTGTGTACAAGTGCAAGGCAGGAATTGCAGAGACTGAGGCCACGCTGACAGCTGAAGGTATGAGCAGGGAGGGTGGCCTCTTCCATGTCCTATTTCACCTCAGATTTCTCTTCTTGAGGTTGACTTCTGCCGTTCTCTCCTGCTAACTTTATACATGTATTATCTTCACATAGATGATTACACAAAGATCATCTAGTCCAACCATTCTACCACATCCCAGTATGATTTATAGTAACAGTGGTAACAGTTCACCTTGTTTCCCCACAGCCCGCAATGTAGAAGTAACGAAGCACCTGCAGGATGTAGAAATTGAAGAAGAGAGCTCTGCTGTCTTCTCCTGCGAGCTGTCCCATAATGACGAGGACGTGGAATGGTTCCTGAATGGCAACCTCCTTTACACCAACAATTACAATGACATCAAGAACGTTGGCAATTGCTGCACACTGACAATGAAGCAGGTTAAGCCTGAGGATGCTGGCACAGTGACAGTGAAGTCAGACAAGGTGTCAGAAAGCGCACCTGAAGGTGATAGGTGGGTCTGATCACACCCCTCCTGGATGTAAGAGATGCTAAGGAGCTCCAGTTCATTCTATTGTGCAGCAGTCCTGCTTCTAAAGCTGACCTCTCTGGGGTGACAAGTCATCAGAGGCTTTCTTCCAGTGGAAGGTTCCATTGCAGCAGATATCAAGGAAGGAGGATGGTTTTGGTGTCCTGCCAAAGCATTCCATTGCTTTTTATCATCATTTTACTTAACACAAGGAGAGTTACAGGAGCAATTTCTTTTACTGCTTCAGTAACATGCAGTGTCAATGCTGTTGTCTCCAAGGATTTATGACAGGAGGAGAGATCATTCAGTGTGTGTTTTGCCTCTGGGATGACTAATGACCAGGCTGTGAGCAACCTGATCTAGCTGTGAATGTCCCTTTTTATTGCAGGGGAGCTGGGCTAGATGGCCTTTAAGGGTCTCTTCCAATTCTAAGGAACTTGTGCCTGAAGTGCAGAAGTGGATGAATTATACCACTTCTTCATATCCTCCCCATGATTACAGAGGAAATACAACAAAACAACATGCATGGTCTTACTGTTGTCATTTGCTTGAATACGAAGACGTCTCTTTTTTATGGTTGAGATTTTTGTTGATATGGGTCAGGAGGAACTCACACTTTTTAGCTTTCTCAATAGGCAAAAAGTTCCAGTTGCTGCAAGCCACCGAGGTAACCAATAGAGGGGCCCTGATCCCCCTTGTGCCATCGGGATGCTCTGGCACGGGATGTGCCTCAAATTCAAAGCTCCTTCCCACCTCCCAAGGAAAAGCAAAGCAACTCAAGCATCTCCAGCAAAGCTGCCCAGCAGACAGCAGGGAATGCAAACAGCTTCTGGCTGCTCCCCTGCACTCCTGTCCTAAGTAAGTGACCCCTCGAGGACTGGATGGGAAATCAGTGCATGACACACGTGAGTGTGCACAGCATTGTGCAAAGCAGTGGGGATCCGTGTGTGTGTGTGTGTGTATTTGTGCATGGATGGTGTTGTACACACATTTGTGTCCATGAGTGTACAAACCAGTGGTGTTGCTCAGGTGTGTGTAGGTCTGTGGGTATGTGTGCAAGGACGAGCATGCACATATATGTACGTGCACAGGGGTGTGCAGAGTGTTGGAGCTGCACAAGGACATTGTGGTACCGGTGTGTGCGTGCACTTTGGGAGTGAAAGGAAGGGGTTACACATGTGTGAGTGTGTGTGCGCACAGGGCTGCACTAAGGGATGTGGTTGTGTGAGTGTGTGTGAGCACATAGATAGTGCGTGGATGCGGTGGCACAAATGTGTGCTTGCACAGGGCTGTGCTGAGGAGTTGGGCTGCACACAGGTGCACACAAAGGGATGTTTGAACCCTTTGCCCCTAAGAACAGTTTTCCAGTGTCTCTCGTCCAAGAATTCTTTGAACAGCCTGCAGCTGACTCTCCTGAAGCTCAGGGTCCTGACTTTGCTTTTTGCCAGGCCCGCATTCCTTGAGATGAGGAACTCTAGGAGGGCATGGTCACTACAGCCCTGACCACCTCCAGTCTTAACCCCTGCTGTGCAGCATGTCCAGTAATGCTTCCCTTCACAGAATCACAGAATTACCCGGGTTGGAAGGGACCTCAAGGATCATGTAGTTCCAACCCCCCTGCCTAGCAGGGCCACCAAACATACACATTTACTAGATCAGGTTGCCCAGGGCCCTGTCCAACCTGGTCTTGAACACCTCCAAGGACGGGGCATCCACAACCTCACTGGGCAGCCTGTTCCAGGACCTAACCACCCTTCTAGTAAAGAACTTTCCCCTAACATCCAACCTAAATCTTCCCTCCTTCAACTTAAAACCATTTCCCCTAGTCCTGCTATTATCAGCCCTTTCAAAGAGTTTACTCCCCTCCTGGGAGTAAGTTCCCTTCAGGTATTGAAAGGCTGCAATGAGGTCACCTCGCAACCTTCTCTTCTCCAGGCTGAACAAACCCAACTCCCTCAGCCTGTCCTCATAGGGGAGGTGCTCCAGCCCCCTGATCATCTTTGTGGCCCTCCTCTGGACCCTTTCCAAAATTTCCATATCTTTTTTGTACTGAGGGCTCCACACCTGGACACAGTACTCCAGATGGGGCCTCACAAGAGCAGAGTAGAGAGGGACGATCACCTCCCTATCCCTGCTGACCACCCCTCTCCTGATGGAGCCCAGGATCCCATTTGCTTTCCGGGCTGCCAGAGCGCACTGCTGGCTCATGTTAAGTTTCTCATCTATCAGGACCCCTAGGTCTTTTTCAGCCGAGCTGCTCTCAAGGACAACTCCTCCCAGCCTGTACAGGTGCCTGGGGTTCTTCCGGCCCAAGTGCAAAACCTTGCACTTTGCCGTGTTGAACCTCATTAGGTTCACCCGAGCCCAGCTTTCCAGCCTGTCAAGGTCCCTCTGAATGGCATCTGTTCCCTCCACCGTATCGACTGCACCACTCAGCTTGGTGTCATCAGCAAACTTGCTGAGGGTGCACTCCATTCCCTCATCGATGTCATTAATAAAGATGTTAAAGAGCACCGGTCCCAAGACAGACCCTTGAGGGACGCCGCTCGTTACCGGCCTCCACCTGGACATAGAGCCATTGACCACCACCCTCTGTCTGCGGCCTTTCAACCAATTGCTTATCCATCTAGTTGTCCACCCATCAAATCCACCTCCCTCCAATTTGGAGATGAGGATGTGATGGGGGACCATGTCAAAGGCCTTGCTCAGGTCCAGGTAAATGACATCGGTCGCCTTCCCTTCATCCACCAACGCCGTCACTCCATCATAGAAGGCCACAAGATTAGTTAAGCATGACCTTCCCCTGGTGAAGCCATGCTGGCTGTCTCGGATCACATGCTTGTTCTTTATGCGATCAAGCATGTTGTCCAGGAGGATCTGTTCCATAATCTTCCCAGGCACAGAGGTGAGACTCACCGGCCTGTAGTTACCCGGGTCGTCCCTGCTCCCCTTCTTGTAAATGGGAGTGACGTGACCCTTCCTCCAATCATCCGGGACCTCACCTGACAGCCACGACTTCTCAAATATGATGGAGAGCGGCTCAGCAACCACCTCAGCCAGCTCCTTCAGGACCCTGGGATGCACGCCATCTGGCCCCATAGACTTATACTCATTCAGTCTAAGGAGGCACTCTCGGACTTGCTCTACCCTTACAGTGGGGAGGGATTTACCTCCTTGGTCCCCACATGGAGGTATGGGGGTGCAAGACTTAGGGACGTGAAAAAGACTAGAATCCTGGCCACCAGTGAAGACCGAGGTGAAGAACTCATTCAGCACCTCAGCTTTCTCTTCATCTGTTGAAGCCATTTCTCCTTTTAAATTTACCAGAGTAGGCACGCCCATTTTGGCCTGTCTCTTCTGGCCAATGTACCTGTAGAAGGTTTTCTTGTTGTTTTTCACATCCCTCGCCAAGTTCAGTTCTGCCTGAGCCTTGGCTTTCCTGATCCCACATCTGCAAGTTCGGACGGCATCCCTGTATTCTTCCCGGGTGACACAGCCTTGTTTCCAGAGCTTGTACACCCCTTTCTTCACCCTCAGTTCTCTTAGCAGGTCCTTGCTGAGCCATGCCGGTTTTCTACCTCTCCTGCCCACTTTCTTAATCAGGGGAATGGAGACCTCTTGTGCTGCCAGGAGGGCATCCTTGAACAGTAGCCAGCTCTCCTCAACGTCCTTATCTTTGAGGGCAGCGCGCCAGGGGATCTTGGCCAGCATTCCATTGAGTAGCTTGAAGTCTGCTCTTCTAAAGTTGAGCATCCTGGTCCTGCTCTTTGCCAGGCCCACATCGCTTGAGATCACAAACTCAACCAGGGCATGATCGCTGGAGCCCAGGCAGCCTCCAACCTTGACGCCTTTGATGATCTCCTCAGCGTTGGTGAGCAGCAGGTCCAGCAATGCTTGACCTCTGGTCGGTCTGTCCAATACCTTCCCTTCTGCTTGGTGTGCTTAATGCTTGGCCCACAAAGTTATTCCCAGTGCAGTCCAGCAGTCTCTCAGACAGCTTGCAGCCAGCCATGCTGATTTCCCAGCCTGACTGGAATCCCCCATCAAGTTGAGAGTCAGTGAGCGCGGTGCTTCTGGTAGCTGCAGTAAGCAGGGCCCATCAACAGGCTCCCTTGACCAGGCGGCCTGGAGCAGACCCTCACCTCCAGAAGCCCATTATTGGTTCAGTCCCGAATTTTACCCGCAAGTTCTCAACGTGATCGTGGCTGTTCTTAGTCCTTTGCAGTCAGCTTCTTCATAGAGAGGGCAAATACCTTGCCCTCCGGAATTCCATAGTAACAATCATGTCTCCTTTATGTCAGGTGAGGTGTTTTTTTTTGTTGTTGTTTTTTGTTTGCTTGTTTGTTTGTTTTCCATTTTCTAGGTAGAAAATTTAATTTCTGAGCCAGGAGAAGAAGAAGTGCAACATGTAACAATCTTCCTGGCACTGTGCAGTTTGCATGAGTAGCCAAGTGCTCCTCAGGTAACGTGTGCTGCAGAGCTGACCTTGGTGGCAGGGGTTGTGTCTTCATTTTCTTTCTGTCATGTGGGAACATAAGAAGACTCTTCAGAGCAGGAGCTGCAGAGGAAGATGAACGGCATGAGAAGGTAAGGCTAGGAACCAAGGACACCTCCAGAAAGAACAGAAAAACTAAGTCATTTAAGATGCATGATGGCCGTGTGATACTGTCCGTGACTGGAGGAGAAGCACATGGCTAGGAATGACTGATGGCTCTGGTGGGATGAGTGCCTACGTGCGCCGTAAAGGAGAGTTTGTGGGATGTTCTGTGGACATGTGAAGGCTGTGGGAAAGTTAAGAGAGAAAACGTGTGAATTCACAGAAGTGGTATTAGAACCTGGAATAAACCATTTGGATCACTCACATCTGAGTCCGTGCCAGATTGTCGCACTGTCAGAACCTGAGGCCTGGGATTTTCCTTTAGTAGTGCCAACTGCCTGTTGTAAATGAGAAAAGATATTACTAAACATAGCTTCCCTCCTTGTAGTTTTGATATTTCTGTCTTTGCATTCCTTTAGCACCCAGGGTGTTGATGCAGCTGCACAAATCCGCTGTACTGTCCTCCTGTTTTGCATGGAAGAATGGTAAAATAGCAATCTCTGGGTGAAATTTTGTTCAGGCGTTTTCCTTTCTGTGCCCCTAGGAAGCAATGGCTTGGAAATGGCAGTGCCGCCTGGGAACCCACACAGCAACCCAGTATCTCATTGTCTGGGTCTGTGAAAAACCACAATGATGACAAAAGATGTTTCAATTCTGTCTGTGCTGTCAGTGCAGCCCTGAGGAGCGGTGTGGGCATGGCATGGCAGGGAGAAGGGATTTCCCTTCCAATGGGAAAGTGCCTGTTCATGTGTTGGTATGTAACCGCTCCATGGCCTGCTCCATGTGCTTCTGAATGGGCAGCTCAACTTTTGTGTCACTCAGCCACCTGTGGCAGAGGTCAGGATTAGTGCCTTTCAAGGAGCTGAGAAGCATTTCTTGCTCAAGTCCTGCTTCCAAGCTTAACCACCTACAATGAAGTAGATGTCGTTTTTCTGGTGTCCTTCAATTCCGTGTCCGCATTTTCCCAAAAGCAAAAGAATTTGGAGTTAACCAGCTGCAGTGAAGTGAGCAATTTCAGTGCCTATTTCTGATGGTGGCAATGAGTTCAGAGGTCACACTTAATTGATGGTGCCTGTTTCCATTCTGACAAAGGCTGTAGTTTCAGCTGACTTCCCGAGGCTGCCATGTGTGGTGGTGACACAGCCTTGGGCTTGTGCGTTTGCATGACTCCCACCTTTCCTTTCTGTGTCTTGCAGGTCAGCTGGTGCTGGAAGCGGCCGGTATCTGAGTAGGAATGAAGGTGAGTGCAGGAGCAGCTGCTGAGGGGAGGAAGGAAGTCCATGCTAATGAGCTCTGAAGCATCTGCGGGTCTGGTACCAGAATAGGCAGCAGTGATGCAGGGGGCTCCTCGGCAGGAAGCTGGCTGATCCAAATGCTTGCTGAGAGTTTGGAAGCCCAAACCCTTATGGTCTCTGTAAGGGTGGTTAATAAAAAGATATTAACCAAGATGGTGGTAAATAGCCTAAGGTTATTAGCAAAGGGAAACTCACCAATATCGATACCTTGACTAGAAAGCTGAGGCAGCCTCAACTAGGGAGCAATCTCTAAGACATGCTGTCTCAGTGGTGGTCAGCCTTTAAATGAGGTCTCAGAGGAGGTTGAGTCGAGGTCCACCCCTTCTGGGAGCACAGCTAGATTACTCTCACCTGTGCTCCCGCAGCTGACCCAATACTTGCCTCAGCTGATTAATCAGAGGTTCAAGCTGTGATTTCCCATACAGTCTCTAAGCTGAAGGCAGCATCTCCTTGATCTGATGGTGGTGTGCCTGAGTGAGGGAGTGATCCAAGCTGGATGCAGAAGAGTCATCTTAATTTCTCTGCTATTTTACTTCAGATGACACCTATTGGGTGTTGGTTTCTTAAAATTTGGATCTAGGAGGTGGTCTCTTCCTTTGCTTCTGATGAAAGCACAGAAGTGCAGCAGGAGTAGAAGACAAAGAGGTTTTCTTGGTGACAGGAACACCAATTATTTGATTCAAATGTGTAACTGATGTAGATGGTGAAGAACAGATCTGCCTCAAAGACATGCTTGATCACATAAGAAATGAGCATGTGATCCAAGACAGGCAGCGTGGCTTTAGCAGGGGAAGGCCATGCCTAACCAGTCTGGTGGCCTTCTATGATGGAGTGACGGCATTTGTGGACAAAAGGAAGGTAACAGATGTCATTGACCTGGACTTGAGCAAGATCTTTGACATTGCCCTCCACCACATCCTTATCTCTAAACTGGAGGGATGTGGATTTGACAGGTGGACCACCTGGTGGATAAGGGATTGGTTGAAAGGCCACAGACAGAGGGTGGTGATTCATGGTTCTATGTCCAGGTGGAGGCCGATAACAAGTGGTGTCATCCAGGAGTCTGTCTTGGGACCAGTGCTTTTTTACATGGTTATCAGAGACACCAATGATGCAATGGAGTGCACCTTCTGCTGTTTGCTGAGTGGTGCGGCTGACGCAGTGGAAGGAAGGGATGCCATTCAGAGGGAGCTCAACCGAGAGGTTGGCCTACGTGAATCTAATGAGGTTGAACACAGCAAAGTGCAAGGTTTTGCACTTGGGCTGGAGGAATCCCAGGCATTTCTACAGACTGGGAGGAGCAGTCCTTAAGAGAAGCCCCGCAGAGAAGGACCTGGGGGTCCTGGTGGATGAAAAACAGAACGTGAGCCATCAGCGTGCTCTTGCAGCTCAGAGAGCAAATGGTCCCCTGGGCTCCATCAGAAGAGGGGATGGCCAGCAGGGACAGGGAGGTGATTGATCTTCATGATCCTTGAGGTCCCTTCCAACCCGGGCCATTCTATGATTCTGTGATTACACTCGCTGTCAGAAAGAATGGCAGCTGTACAGAAGCTGGATATATTTTGGGACAGTTCTTGTAACCAGTTGATTTTAAGACCTTGCCCGAGTCAAGAGTCTAAATTGAGTGTCAGAAGAAAGCTGGTAAAGTGGCTATTGCTCATTCTTTTTCATTTGCTGATTCTTTCATTCGGGTTCCTTTTCCAAAGGAGATTCTGGTGATGGAAGCAATTGAAGAAAGAACCAAAGCAGCTCTTGCCAAGAGTGCTTGAAGTCCCTGTGGAGAGAAGCAAAGAACTTGGGCTTCCTCTGGGATGCTCCCCACCATGTCTCAGGAAGGAGACAACTGCTGTTCCACTTTCTGCTCTGTGTGTGGAAAGGTACGTCTGGGTTTCTTCTGCTTGTTTATTCTTTCTTTTTCAGGCTTTGAAGGAGAAGGGGTGGAGCAACGGGAGACTCACTGGTCGTTTGTTACCTCAAGAACAGGATGGATTCTGCATTGACTGTGAAAAACCTGGGCTAGTAGCATGGGCATGTTTCAGGCTGGACTTTTCCTTCTTGGTTTCCTTTTGGCTACAGGGAGACAGCTGTCTAAAGGTGTGTTTTCATACCCACTCTCCAAAACCATGTTTCATTGTTGCAGGTGGTTCAGTGTGCTCTTGCAGTGCAGATGCTGTAGTTTGCTGTAGAATCTGAATGGTTTCTGTTCCTAGGGGAGGACTGGGAGGAGGTAGTGAGAAGAGAATTCAATGCCTTATGTGTATCTTAGTGAGAAATGTTGGCATGAGGTGCTGAAAGTCTTGAGTTGTCAAAGGCCAGTGAGGCTCAGACTCCTTAACCTGCTGGAGCAGGGTGGAAGCAAGGAGTGGGCACTGCCGTCCCACAAGCTGCACTTGGTTCTGGTCTGCCAGGTCTGTGCTGGCCTGGATTTCTTCTGAGAAGTTTGTTGGAGCTGCTTGGAGTAGTGAAGGGTGGGGAGGAAGTGCTGCTCAAGAGCTAAGGCTCTGCATGATCATCTTGGATGGTTTTAACCATGATATCTGAAGACATAGTTTCCATCAGAATGATCCCAACATTGTGCGAGTGTCTCAGATGTATGAGAGCACCCGCCTCCTCCAGCTGAGCCATAGGAAAGCTAACTGTGCCCAGTAATTACAGCTTCTGCAGATTGAATATGCTTCCAAGTGTTTTCCTTAGTGATCAATAATGTCCCAGCACTCTGAGATTCCATCTCTGGCACAGTCTGGAGCATCTCTGCAATCCTTGGTTGCTGGAGGGCACGTGGTGAGTGCATGGACAGGGTGGCACAAACGCGTGCGTGTGCTGAGGAGTTGGGTTGCACACAGGTGCACACAAAGGGGTGTTTGTGGAAGGTGTAGGCACGTAGGTGTTCCCAGGGATGGTTTGCACACGTCTGTGAATGCAAAGGAGGGCACACGATGCAGAGTGTGCATGGGGGTGTGCAAAGCAGGCAGGGTGGTGAATGGGTGTGCGTGTGCACATGGATAGGGGAAGGTTGGGGTTACAGGTTGACCTGTGCTGAGGTGAGTGGGGACTCACGGTGTTGCTCAGTGGTAGATTGGTTCACACTGAGTGCTAACAGGAAACTCGCACACCCTTTTTGTTTCAGCTGTGCCAGCGCTGTGATCCCTTGCTGCAGGGATGGGGTGTTGGAAGGATGGTGTGCGTGCCGAGCTCCCATCTCTTGCAGGAATCAAGTGTAGAGCAAAAGGGATGTTTGGGCCAGGTGACTGTAAGAAGGCTGGCTGCTTTGGATGGTGGTAGCTGATGGAAACAGGTGCTCTGGGGACCGTTCAGCTTTTAACAGAAGACAGGGGTCCTGCAGCAAGAACGACTAGGTTCTCAAATGGCTTCAGACGTGCACACCGAGTACATCCCCGCAGACATTTACCGGTAGGTGGCTCTTGCAGAAGAAGATTCAAGCAGCAGAACCTTTTGCTCAGCTACAGCACACAAATGCTACAAAAGCAGGAATAACCCGCAAGCTCTGGGTCTGTTTGTCTTGCACAGGCATGCACTAACTGCGTTTGATGGTACCCCCCATCCTTGATTTCCTTCCCTGCTTCTTGTCTGATGACGCTGCTGAGCCAGGAACAAGCTGCCCAGTGTGGCAGAGCATGGTGCAGAGCTGTGCTGGGACCTCCTCCCCTTCATCTGCTGCAGATCAGTGCCCCACACGTGCCATTGGGATGCTCTGGCACGGGATGTGCCTCCAACCCAAAGCTCCTTCCCACCTCCCAAGGAAAAACAAAGCAACCCAAGCATCTCCAGCAAAGCTGCCCAGCAGACAGCAGGGAATGCAAACAGCTTCTGGCTGCTCCCCTACACTCCCGTCCTAAGTAAGAGACCCTATGAGGACTGGCTGGGAAATCAGTGCATGACACACGTGAGTGTGCACAGGATTGTGCAAAGCAGTGGGGTTCCACGAGTTTGTGTGTGTGTGTATCTCTGCTGTTATGAAAGCATGGGAAGACTTACTGAGTCCCAGATAATTACTTATCCTCAAATGATTTTTCCTGGCCAAAGTTAGAGCCTCTCACAGGTAATCGAGATCAACAGGCTGTTGTTGCACAATCAACAGACACAATCTAGATGATCAGCTGAGGAAAATAAAGCATCATGCGAAGGGTACTAGATAAGTGAGCAGCTTGAGATCTGCACATTTATGTGATGCTCATGGTCTTAGACAATATTTGCCTAGAGAGGTCACATTGAATGAAAGCAAACTCTAAGATGAATGAAAATATGCACAGGAGAAGAAGCCTCTGAGGCTTCTCAAGTGTTATGACCAGAAGACATAAACTCTGTTAAAGCAAACGTTTCTCTCTATTTTTTGTGTTATTCCAGGCAGGCCTTGATTACCGCCTGAACACATGCTGTGGAAGCCCAGCTTATGCAGCACCAGAGCTAATCCAGGGCAAAGTGTCTATTGGCTCAGAGGGATGTAGAGCGGTGTTTGTTTTCCCCTCTTTCCCTTCCCTGTCCACAGAGCATTTAAAGGCAGTGGAGCTCAGGTAGGCTCTCTTGGTTTCCCTTCTGAATTCTGCTAGGTTGCATCGCTTGGTAGCTCTCAGAAGCTGTCAGTGGCCACAGACTAGAAAAGTGCAATTGGTCTCAGTTCACACAGCTGGCTGGTTTGTCTCAGGCTAATCCTGAACTGCCTCAAGCGACTGCTTTGGGGCTCTACAGAACAGCAACTTCAGAGATCTCTTTCTATTACTAAATGTTTGAAAGAGCAGTTTTCTCTGTTAATTATCCATCATTTCTGTGCAGTCTGTTTTGTCAGACTTGTCTTTAGCTTCCAAGTTGTATGTGAAGAATTGTTTCCGTTGTAATGCACAATGAACTAAAAATTGAGAGATGAAAATGTGAAGTTTTTCCAGCTTTGATTTCATGTCTGGAATTTTGGAACCCACTACTTGCAGTTGTTAATCTGTCCAAACTGGTCTGGTTTGGGATGCCCTCGTACTTCTTGAATCGCTGTTAAAGGCGGAGCAATTCCTACAAGTGCCATGGCCCCACTGTTGTTCTAATTCTTGTTTCTTTGTTTTCCACACGCTGCTTTTCAAGCCTCCTTTTTCTTTACAGTCAAAGTGAGAACTGCACTGTGAGGTGTCTGAACCTTGTTGTGCCTCTACATAAAGAGAACCGAACAGCAGCAAAGCCAGACAGGTGACTGTGCTGACAGCTCTCGTAGCCAGTAACACGTAACTGTGCTAAATCCCTTGTGACGGCTTTGATTTCATTTTTGCCAGTGAAATCCTTGTAAAAGGAACTGCAGCAGTGTGATGAGCTAAGGTGAAGATGCTGGTTTTAGTAGTGCTCTAAGCTGAGTGAAAGGGCAATTGAATGAGGGTTATATGCTTTCTCTGGGACGATAAGGTTTTATTTCCTGAGGGAAAGAGCCAGCTTTTCATGGGCTATATGTGGGCTTTGGCAAGGGCAGACAATCCAGTCTGTCAGGAAGCCATTTGAGGTGCTTCAGGTTTGTAAGCTTGTCTTTTTGTTTTTCAGGCGGATATTTGGAGCATGGGTGTACTGCTGTATGCTCTGCTGTGTGGGTTTTTCCTTTGGATGATGACAATATGATGGCACTCTACAGGAGGATACCAGTGGGTATCAGTGGTGCTAGAATACACTGAGAAGGGAAATAGCTGAGCTTGACAAGAGGCCTTGCTTTTCGGATGGCAGAACATGCTGAGCTGTGGGTAGAAAGGCCACAGCACAGTCTGCTGAATATTGTCCCTGTTTTTGCTGCTTTGTCTACCAGTATTTTGTGGATTTGGTTCTACGCTTGGTTGGCCTATGTGGCACTGTAGCCTAATTCTGTACCATGATAGCATACAGAATTTAAGGAGAAGTATTTTCCTGCCAATGGGCTGGATTTTTTTGTATCTGGTTCTTCAACTGGCTGCTCCCTATACTATCTGTAGTAAAAATATAGACACATCATTTGATTTCCCTGAAATGAATGTTCCTAAATGCCAGCTCTTCTCATGTCTACAAAGATCAAAGTTCTGCATTTGCTATTAGAATTTCCTCTTCCAGAATCAGGAGGTAATGTAGGACCCCACAGATTGCCTTCAGAATCCAACAGTTAGTTCTGTTTCCTTTCGGAGTGCATAACAACCTGAGCACATGAATTGAATGACGTGGCTTGTTAGTCTGGTACAAACTCTGCTGTACACTGAAACTTGGTCCATTTGTAAGCAGGACTTTTTCCATCTCTGCAGGACAGCAGAAAACCCTTTGTGCTAATCATGATGCCAAGAAGCAGAATGCGGCAGATGATCCAACTGCTTCAGGTGTTCATTTCCTTAAAACTGAATAGTTTTGGACTGAGAGTTTGTAAGCAGAACGGAGCTCTTAAAGCTGTCAGAGACTATTTCTGCACTGTTCAATTCTATCTGCACAACATACACAGGATCTCAGAACTGCGTTGCTTGAATTGGTGGAACTTGTTGAAGTGAACTGGGATGAGCAAGTTTTAGAACTTAGTCAGAATGCAGTAAAAAATGGATAATCTCATGAGTATTAAGGTACAGGCTTGCTATTTCTGCACTGAATTTGTTTTTATTTTACATGGCTGTGATCTGAAAGTTGCTTGAAACGCAGGCCCCTAGGCACTGTTGTGTAACTGAATTTCACACGATAGGTCCTGAAATATCCTGGAATCAAAAACTCTGACTTGTTTTAAGTCTGCTGCTTGAGTCTAATCAGGGTCATAGTGTCTGTGTGCAGTGTTTCTTTCCCTGTAATGCTCCACATCATTTCATTTTGGGAATATTGAAGGAAATGGACTATGTGACATAACTGTTGTTAGAACAAAGTATGTCTGGTGTGATCTTATGCATAGGTTCTGTAACTGCTCTTCACAGCTCAGGTGTTTGACCTTCCTTTTGGTGAAGTGATGAAATACTGCTGGTTTCTATTTGTGCTTCTAGGCACCTTGAAGCTCTTAGGAATAGAACAATTGTCTCCAGTTCTTTTCAATGATATCAGTAACAGCTCGAGTGTTGCTGCCCACTAGGTAGACCCAAAGAAGCAGATTACAGTGAAACAACACACGAGCTGGACCTGAATGAGGATCACTTTCAAGACAGTGGCTATGCTGCTTCAAGCCTACTTGCTTCTTCCTGCCGCCACTCTATTACCAAGTATCAACAACCTTTCATGATTCAACTTGCAAATGTTTGAAACTAACCCTTGTGTTTCTATGCCTTCCTAGGTGATTCGAGCCCTTGTCAACCCCAAAGATCCAAACCAAGCAGTGTCTTTCCATCAATGGAGAGTTCTTATTAAGCATGAATCGCTGCAATTCGGATGACAGCCTTCCACATGGTAACAGTGATGGACACAAGGGGCTCATCCACGTTCATGCTCTCATATCTCCTGGCTCTGCTGAAGCTCCTGACCTGAGCCTGCCAGACACAGCAGTCACCTGCCTGGATTGTGACCCAGCGCCTTTGCAGTGCTGCCCATCCCAAGCACAGCCCGAGTGTCCCAGCAGCAGCACCACCATGCAGGAGCAGGGCAGCATCAGTGAGGTGAAGCTGAGCATCTTAGATGGGGACTTAGAGTCAGGCTGCCAGTCCCAGGCACCAGGCAGCAGCACCAGCTCTGAGCCACTCTCATCTTGACAAGAGGAGTCCCATCTTCACCCTTGACCTCTCAAGCCCTCCTGTCTTTTATTGAATAAAGTCACTCTCATGCTCAGTCATCGCCTCGACTGCATTCTGAGTCTTCAATCACAGGGATTGGGATGAATGCAACAAACAGCAAGGCAGCTCAGCTTGCAATGCTATGGCTGTGGGGTTCGTGCAGGCAGAGCTCTGGGTTCCCATTTTGCCTGGCTTTGGGATGTCTGCAGCAAGATCTCTACCATTTTGTATGGGAGCAAATAATCTCTAGCATCCAGGTTGCTGCTCATGATATATCCCAGTCTTCCTGGCTGTCACTTTGTGATACTTTTCAAAGCCTTCTGATACTCTTTGATGCCTTGGCTGCTCCCTAACACCTCTGTCCTCCTGCCATGTTGACTCACGTCTCCCACTTTTAAGCTGGCTTTGCAGATCATCTCCAGCCCTGTCATCATCACGCTGCAGCAGGAGGTGCTCACCTGGCCCAATGTCTGGCAGTACTGCTTGTTCTGCAGATGAGCAGCTGTCTCCTCATCTCTTCAGCTACAGTAGTTTTTCTCAGGGCAGTTAGATGCAGTCATGCTCCTCTGGATTTGGTGTGTTAAATCCATGCTGCATGGCAGCAGTCAGTGCAATACAAAGGTGTTCTGTGTGCCATAGCATTTCTCCAGGGGCTGCCAAAGGTAGAAGCACAACACAGCACCATCCTTCTGACAGTAATGTCTGTGAGTGTTAGACATGTGAGCACTGCATCATCCCCAGCGTGTCAGTGCTTTTCCACACCAACCTGACTCTCACACTCTGCACTGAATGTAACTCTGCTCTTGTGGAGACAAATGCTTTCTGTCATATCCTCCATCCCTGCAACCATTTGCCGGTAGGCAGCTCTTGCAGAAGAATCAAGCAGCAGAACCTTGTGCTCACCCTACAGCATGCAAATGCTATGAAAGCAGAAATAACCTGGCATGCTCTGGGTCTGCAAGGCTGCACAGATGGGAGAGGTAGATTGTGTTTTTGCAGTGGAAGTTTCCAGTATTTTCAGTACATAGTGTAGGCCCTAACTGAATGTATAACCCTCTTGTAAAACAGCTGTATAAGTAGTTTTTCCACCAAGAAAGTTGCTGAACAGAATTAAGTTCAGACTGGGGGCATTCTGACATGGGGAGAATTGAGACAAGCACAAGATAAATACAGGGTGGGTAGAGCCCAGCACAGGACAGAATGAATGTACTGACTTTTGGAAACATTGCCCTTCTCTGTCCGCAGAAAAGTACAAGGCAGACCTAAAAACAAGAGGTTGGTAATTGACCTTCTATGGAAATGAATCCTAGCCACAGTCTCGAGGAGTCTGTGAGCCTGAGATGCTCAACCAATGAGAGCCATGAGAGCATCACCTGCAGTGGGTTTAGGGCACAGAACAGAATTGATTTCACTGACTGGTGTGCAGTTTCTCCCTTGCCAATAGGGGATGTGCGCGCAGTATTGCAATAATGAATAAGCACTGCTGCTATCGCTGCCATCTTTGCCTAACTAGAAATCTTTGACTTTGAGAGTTTCTCACACAAGGGGAGAGGGTAAGAAAGTAAAGAGGCACAGAAAACTAAGGGAAACTGCTCTTCTTTATCTTATCTATAAAAATTGATACGATGCTGTTGTGCATTTTTTTTAATTTTATTTTTAATTTTTTGCTAATGTCAGTTAGATTGTTTTAAAATATCCACACACCAAAATCTGACTACCAAGCAAATGTAATGAAAATGAAATGAAGGTGAGTTAGTGGAAAGCACAAGGCCATATTATATTAGGCTCCAGCAAATTTACAGGCAGTCACTGCACGAAGAGGTAGATCTGAGTTGCACATTATATGATTCCCACAAAGATTAAGGAAATCTGAAGCTTTCAATATATTTTTTTAATTCTTTTTTCATTTCATTTTTAAACACCTGACCCAGACCCCAACCCTCACAGGAGCTGTAAAGATAACAGCATTAACCAGCAATGTAACTCTAATCCTAACCCTTACCCTGATTCTAAAATCGTCCCTAACTCCAAATGCAACAACAAAAATGATGCTAGAAGTTTGTAGCAAAAGGAACCTTAACCCTGATCATAATCCAAAAAAAAAATCATTATGGTAACAATAATCTTTACCTTAAGAGTAATATTAATCAGAGCCCAGATGATGCCTGCATCCAATCAGAAGCATGCTTTGCATTATTTAAGAGTTGTATTTTTTCCAATGAACTCTCTCTATTATCACGTTTATAAAGTAAGAGAGTCTGTTCTTTTTCTCCTGACACTGTGCCTTACTCCTGACATCCCCTGGAAATGACCCAGATAGGGCACCATCAAAGTAATGCTAATAGTAATGTCAATCCTAAGGGTATCTCTAGCCTCAGTGTTAATGGGACGCTAACAACACTCCCAACAGCCTTAAACATTCTGGTGGTGTGAAAGAGGTGCTGCCTTGCACATGCTGGGCAGTCCCATTGCCTGTTAAATGCAGGCGGCAGCGTAGAAACATGATGCCCGTGGTCAGAATGCCCTGTGGCAGATCCTGGCACCGGAGAACTGACCGGAGAACCATGAGAGAACTGACAACAAATAACGCGACATCAGAACCGACCCAGTGGTTATTTACAAGCCTTGGGAGACCCAGACAGGATCTCAGAGTGGTGAATGTAGGTACAGAAGTTGTTACTACTCTGTTTTCTTCTAAAAGAAGTGTTTTTTTTTCATCTCAGAAGTTGGGGGGGGGGGGGGGGGGGGGGGGCGGGAAAGGGATATCAATTTAATTACTCATTAATTTATTGACAGACATTCACGTTTGCTACGTTTGGAGAAGTTTTTATTTCTTTGCTGTGGTTTGATTTTTTTTTTTCTTTTTTTTTTCCCCCTTCCCTCCTCTTCCATCTTTGTGTTCTTCCCCTATAATCAAAAGAACGGATCCCCTGGGTTTGTCCCGCAGACGTTCTTTCCGTGGTCTCTGCTGCCACCTGCTGGCCAATAAGCGGAACTGCCACTGTTGGGCGTTTGGTGCCGCAGGAAGCACAACGCAGATCTGAGTTCTGACCGGTCTACGCAGCAAATCTGCCAATCTTTATTGCGATAAGCCCTCCAGACAAGAGCATAAAGTCTTTGCCTGAGGGCAGGGTTAGTAGTAATGGATGTCAGTTTTGAAATTTCCAGTCCATTCACCATAGCACTTTCTGCCTCCATGTCCCATAACCAGAGCAGCTATGCTGGCATGCTCTCTTGGTTTCTGTCTAAACCACTGTACTATATCCATCAGTTCAGCTGCTGTATTATGGGCAGCAGGGTTTGGGGGGTGGACACTGGTCAGGGCACTCCCACCAGCCTATCCTGCATTTTTTTTTTTTTTTTTTTCATTTTTGGGTTACAATCAGTCAGATCTCAAATAGATCTAGTCCAAATGGAACCTCAAAATCTGACCTTTTAGTGCCTTCATTTACAGAGTCCATTTTATACAGATTCCCTTGTACAGGGCCCCCATGGTCCTCCAGACAGTTGTTACTGATCTTCCATAGGAGAATGATTGAATTAGGTTTTTTCCCATCAAAACTGCCACCTGTCTTTCCAATTTTTCAACACTATCATTCAATAGCTGATTTGCATCAGCCTGAGCCTCTTCAGTTATGTTCAGACAGTTCAAGGCCATTAAAAGTGGCCATGCCACCATGAACACAGCTAACTGTCATTCTCAAGTTGTAAGTATGTCTTTGCTAAGACCATGGAAATACTCAGTCAGGTGGGCCAGGGACTCATGGACCCTCCCTCCGTCCCACACAGGGCCCCATTTTTCAGTGACAGAAGCAGTGCTGCATTTTGAGGATCCTAGGAATCCCAGGACATGCCCTGACAAAAGGTCATTCAAAGGGGTAGTCTTTCCCCATCCAAACAACTCCATGATATTCACAGAATCACAGAATTGTAGGGGTTGGAAGGGACCTCCAGAGACCACTGAGTCCAGTCCCCCTGCCAAAGCAGGTTCCCTACACCACGTTGCACAGCTCAGCATCCAGGCAGGTCTTGAATATCTCCAGAGAAGGAGATTCCACAACCACCCTAGGCAGCCTGTTCCAGTACTCTGTCACTCTCACCATAAAGAAGTTATTGCACACATTAGTGCAGAATTTCCTATGGTGCAGTTTCTGTCTGTTTCCCATTGTCCCTCCTCCACACACTGCTGAAAAGAGTCTGGCCTCACCTCTTTGCCCCCCACACCTCAAATATTTATAGACCTGGATCAGGTCCCCTCTCAGCCTTCTTTTCTCAAGGCTAAACAGACCCAGTTCCCTAAGTCTCTCCTCATAGGGGAGATGCTCCAGGCCCTTCACCATCTTAGTGGCCCTCTGCTGGACTCTTTCCAAGAGATCCCTGTCTTTTTTGTACTGGGGAGCCCAGAACTGGACACAATATTCCAGATGAGGCCTCACCAGGGCAGAGTAGAGGGGGAGGATCACCTCCTTCGACCTGCTGGACACGCTCTTTTTAATGCACCCCAGGATGCCATTGGCTTTTTTGGCTACAAGGGCACACTGCTGGCTCATGGTCAATCTGTCGTCCACCAGGACGCCCAGATCCCTCTCAGCAGAGCTCCTCTCCAGCAGCTCTTCCCCCAGCCTGTACTGGTGCATGCAATTATTTCTACCCAGGTGCAAGACTCTACACTTGCTTTTGTTAAACCTCATCCGGTGTCTTACTGCCCAGCTCTCCAGCCTGTCCAGGTCTCGCTGAATGGCAGCACAGCCTTCAGGCGTGTCAGCCAATCCTCCCAACTTCGTGTCATCAGCAAACTTGCTGAGGGTGGTCACTATCCCCTCATCAAGGTCGTTGATGAAGATGTTGAACAAGACCGGACCCAGCACAGACCCCTGGGGGACGCCGCTAGTTACAGCCCTGCAGCCAGACACTGCACTGCCAACGACAACCCTCTGCACTCTGCCAGTCAGCCAGTTCTCGACCCACTTCACTGTCCAATCACCTATCCCATACTTCCTCAGCTTTGGTATAAGTATGTCATGGGAGACTGTATCAGTTATAGAGGTTATAGAGTTCAATTCCTGTAGTCAATTTGGCGGCCCAGGTGGGACCAGCTCTGTTCGCTGCAGGACCAGCTGAGAGGGAGACACTTTTGGCGCACCCTGAGATTTCTCTGAAGGACTCCCTTCCTCACCTGATCACTGCAGGGACAGACAAGGACCACCCATAGGTGGACCAGGTATGTGTATGGTAAGTGGAGCCCATATGTCTTGAGGAGACATCCTACACAGTTTACAGCCATACGTGCTGCTCCCAGGGAGGTGAGCTCATGGCTTTGGTTGCCAGCTGGGTAGGAAGACTCCTTGGGTGAGCTCCTATGAAAGGGAACTGTATGTCATATGAATGGAAACAAGAACAAATACTCTCTCCCAGGTAGTTGACAATAGGAGGGACCTAGGTTGGTCTCTCCTACGGGTATGGGATATAGTGGATAGCCTGTCAAATGGTAGCCTGGGTTCTCCAAGTTGTAATCACGGGGGTTATAGGTTGTATGTTCAATATTATCATCTGCTTTAAGTGTTTGGTACCGTGTGTCAAGCCGACTCTGGGAAAAACATTAACGTTTGCAACTGGTCGACCAGAGTATGAGTGTTATTAAGATTCCAGCTAGAAAACGTTGTCAGCATTGTGTAGTATGAATAAACCATGGTTTTTGATCTAAATGTCAGAGTGAGTGTGGTGTGAGTGAGACACAGAACAGCTGCAGGGTGAGTGCCGAGTCCCGATCCATGTTTCCTTCCTCCTGTGAGGGAAATGGCCAGACACGGACAAAGTGAAAGACTGTGTTGTCTGTCCACTCATATGTACTTTCTGCTTGTATGTAAGAAGACGGGAGTTTGTACTCTGTAGATTAGTAAGATTGTCCTGAGGAGAGGTGTACATTCCACCCGACCAATGAGTGTCAACCCATTTATGTAATACTATGTACTGCTTGCGAGGAAGTGTGTGAGGGAGGTGGTTCAATCAGTGCTGGTTCTGTGGCACAGTGTTTATAACTGAAGAATACAGACTGTATTAAGGGAGTTTATGTGAACTGAAGAACTGTACTGTTTGACAAACAGTTTTGATGGTATAAGAAAGTGTAATTGTTAATGATATATGGAAGTGTAGTTGAGGGAATGTGGAAGTGTATCTGAGCATACAAACAGAGGAAGCATTTACAGAAGAAAAAAGGTTAAAGTGAGTTTACCTGCACTGACATGAGAGCAACACCCTGAACCTCTGCCCTGTGAGCTGAGCAGAGCAGAGCAGAGACACAGTCCTCATGTATCAGGTAGTGTTATTCTGCTTACCAAATGAATGAGTTCACTACAGAAGAGGCAAATCTTCCCCTCTGCTCCATTTGTGGCATACTCTGGAGTTCAAGACATTGCAAAGCTATGGCACATCTACTTTCTTTCAATGATGATGCCTTAGTATGCTCTGGGCTGTCATTTCAATTGCATCTAAAGAAGTCTAGGGTCATGCCAGCTGACAGGAAGCTGGCAAATGTTGTCTCATTGTAAGGAAGAGCAAGAAAGATGACATGGGCAATTATGGACCTGTCAGTCCAGAGCCTGGTAAAATTATGGAGAAAATGATGGTGGGAGTTATGGAAAAACAGCTGAAGGACAATTCTGTCATTGGTTGCAGCCAACACAAGTTTGTGAGGCGAAGGTCCTGTTTAATTTAAGCTCATTCTGTGACACAGTTATCTGTTTAGTTGACCAAGGGAAGCCAGTTGATGTAATCCTTGAGGATTTCAGTGGAGATTTTGATACTGTTTCTCACAACAACCTTCTGGACAGAATGTTCTGCATATGGCTAGACAGAAACACAATGTGGTGGGTGAGCAGTTGGCCAGTAGGTCAGTCCCAAAGGATTATAGTCAGTTTTTTCCATCAGGCTGGTAGATGGTCACTGTCGGGGTCCCCAGGGTTCCATTTTGGGGCCACTTTCCTTTCATGTTTATGCAGATGACTTGCATGCAGGACTAGAAGACGTTCTGAGCAAGTTTGCTGATGAGACCAGATGAGGAGGTGCTGTTGCCTCCACTGAGGGTGGAGCGGACTTGCAGAGAGATGTGGACAAGTCAGAGAAGTGGGTACCAGTTGGTACTAAGCACCAAGTGCATAACGTATAACAAGAACAAGTGCCTGATTGTGCACCGCAGAACATAAAGGACTTCAAACTCTGGGAGAATGTGCAAACGAGGGCACTGGAACTGAGAGATCTGAAGTTCAGAGTTTCACAGGGATTGACTGCTTGTTCAGACTGGGCCCTTCTCACATCCCTTCTCACATCCTGCAATGAAACATAGGTCTCATATGGGACATGAACCTCACAGCGTCCTTGCACCACATGTAGAGCCTGGGATCTTCTGTCCCCATGTCTTTCATTTAACATCATACGGACCTCCAACCCATTGCCCCAGGAAATGCCAGGAGCCAACATGAGAGACAGGATCTCTCTACCACTGGTCTTGCAATCAGGGCTTGACCTGTCTGCTTCGTAAGGCAAAGGAGAGGTTTCTTAGCATGCCAGTGCCTTTGCCTGCCTGTAGTCATGGCTTCCAGTTATCTTCTCTAACAAGTCCCTTGGGAAGCTTACTTGGTAATGGCCCTCAGTGGGCCCATTAATACTCCAAGAAACTTCACTGTTACTTCCGACTTTGTCTTGTTGAGCACTTTGTGCAAACTTCTCTCTGCACTAGAGGCTGATGAACTCAGCATCAAATGCACCCTGGGGCCCATTATAACCTAAAGAATCTCCTGTGCCTTATGCCATCTTGTTATCTTCTTCAGGTTATCAGAACTTGTTCAGCAAAAAGGAGGGATATCTGGAGAGAGCTTAAAGAATCCAGTATAAATTTATTGTCTATTTATTTATAGTTGGGTTTAAAGAAGACATTAAAGCAGCACTGTGCAACTGATACCAATCCAGGATGTCCCAATGAGTTCTGTACTGTTACTGTGTTGACAAAGGTCCTTCTCAACCTCCCCACCCAATTTCTGCTCACAATGGACCTATGGGACTTGCATCACTTTTCTTCACATCACTCTTCTCCTCTGCATTCATCCGCTCAGTGTTAAAACTGCTTTGCACCAACTCCCACTGGCTTTCCTCAGAGAACCAGCTACACATGGAAAAGGAAAGATTTCTCTTTTTTATCTGGCCAGCAAATGGAAAGAAAGGTGATGCAATTGAATGAACAGTAAAACACAGTGATCAACTGCATGCCATGTTCAAGCTGCATCTATTGAAGTTTGTCTTTCATATGGAATATTTTTAAAAGAAATGATTTATTCTGAGGTAGGATAGGATAGATTGAATCACAGTGAAGTAGTTGACAACAGAGGCCATCAGACTCTGAGAGATGGAGCAAATTCCAGTAATCTTCCTGGGATAGATCAGCCAGGTAGTTGAGAGGTATCAACTTAAAACTGATCAGGACTTGTGAGTATTTCACACATTGAGATGGGTTAACACATTCTCATTGATTTATATCTTTGTCTCCAACTCTGTTTTTCACTTTTACTGACATTAATGAACATCTTTCAGACTTCGTGCCTTAATAAAAAAGAGACAGTGATTGAGAAAAAGAAAAAGTATAAGAAGAAAAAGAAAAAGAATAGATAGGAAGGGATAGATCAAATCACAGTGAAGGAGTTGACAACACATTCCATCAGACTTTGGGGAGATGGAACAAATTCCAGTAATCCCCCTGAAAGTCAGAAATCAGACAGATAATTGGGAGGTATCTGACTGAACAAAGAACAAGGGATGGAGAAATCTGGAGGGCAGTGGGAGTAGTGTGTGCCCAAATGGCCTGCTGAAAACATGCCCTTAACCATGGCCATTTCTTTAGGAGAGCTGAAAAAACTTGGAGGATGAGGCACATCAAATAGGCAGCAGGGAAGAGTAGTGCTGGGCACCAGGCTACAGTCACAGGGCATTGGCACTGGCACCGCTGTCTGTGTCTCTGAACCTGAAGGCATTTGTGTCCAGCGAACACAGTTCTGGAAAACATTGTAGTTTCAGTAAAAGAAAAAAAAAGACATCAAATCACCTCAAAGATTCATATTTACAACTTAAAATGGAACAAGACTCATGAGAATTTTTCATGTTGAGAAGGGTTAACACATTTTCATTGATTTCCATCTTTGTCTTCAATTATTTGTTTCAGTTTTATTGACATTTATGATCAACTATTAAGCTTACAGCCTCAAAATAAATAAATAAATTAAAAGAGATACATTTGCATCTTGCACATGGCCTGATGCCCCTTTCACCTTCACAGTTCCCACAAGTCCTTCCATGCCGGAGAGTATGAGATCCAGCAGAGCACCTCTCCTCTTTGGTTCCTCCACTGCTTGGTCAAGAAGCTGCCATCTGTGCTCTCCAGGGATCTGCTGGATGCCACATGCCCTGCTGTGCTGTCCCTGCCACAGATAATGGAGTGACAAAGGCCACCAAATGGGACAAGGGACAGACAACATCAGATTCCCATCTGTCTGCAGAGGGCACCTTCCATTTACTCTCCCTGATCAGGAAGACAGGAAAAGACACTGATGGTCTCCTCTGTTTGCCATTTCCATTAGCTCTGACCTGTCTGCTCTTCCATCCCCAGGCAGAGCTCAGTGCACTCTCACAGAGGGCAGTCGCCCTTCTTTGTCTCCTCGCCCATCCATCCTAAAGACTCGGTATCCCCCTTGTGCTACAGTGCAGTTGTGGAAACCATTAAACTGTGTCCCCATGGTCCAAACAGGAGCTCAGGCCTGCAGCTCTACCAAGATTTCTAGCTTCTTGTGTGTTGGTGTTTGCATTAGTGCAAAAGCACAGAAGTAAATATCCTAATTGAAAAGCATCACTGGACATTGACTGACTGGATAGCTCATCTATAGAATCAGTGTGCAGAAGGTGGCACACAAACATTAGACCGATCGTGGGTCTTGGAGGTGACGTAGCAGCACGGACACACCATGGGCATGGCTTTCCTGAAGGCCCTGTGCTGCTCTTGTAGCTGTGAGTGAATTCACCGGACAGCCGGTGCTATCCCCTCTCTGGCCCTCAGCTGATGCCCAGGAAGGAGGTGTCTATCTCAGGGATTTCCCACACGGTTTACAAGCACTTGCAAACATCAGGAGCAGCCCAGGCACCTTGGGCATCACCCAGTGTCTGTGTGTGAGCTGCTGCCTCCCAGCTGAAGGACCGAGGACTCAGAGCAGGAGCTCACATGCAGGCAACTCCTTGTGCACTTCTGAACTGAACCAGAGAAATCCCAGCTCCTGTGGTTCTGTGGGGAGCCGAATCCCATTTCAGCTCCAGGATTTCTGTCAAGGGATGAGACTCCTGCGCTGCCTCAGCTGGATCACTGCCCTGCACAGGGAAAGTCCAAACCTCGCCTTCCTTGTCTGGTTGCCCTTATTGTTTCATCAAACGATCTCTGGGAGCACTCCCCATATGTCTCCAATCAGTCACTGACCACTGGACATGTGGTGGTTAATTGAGTGGATTTCAAAGCACAGTCATGATGCTGTTGTCTTTCAGGAGCTGTTGGCCATGAGGACCCAGGGACATGTCAGGGGAAATGAGTGGGAAGGATAAAAATGACATAATCTGCTGCTTGCTTGTCCAGGTTCCTGGGACACAGGGAGCTCATAAAAGTGGGCAGAGCTGCAGAGAGACAGCTGTGCCCAGGAGCAGATCTCGTGCACAGCACAGCCTGCAGGTGACAGAAGGAGAGGAGAGAAATTGGAGAGAGCTTGCAGGATGTGTGTGGTGTGAGCGGGCTGTGAACTCACTGCAGGAGCATTGCTCACAGACCATGACAAGGTAAGTCTCACAGCTGACCATGAGCTGCTTTTAATTAAGGGGTAACTATAACTGGGACATCCCATAGGAGATCTGACTGCAGGCACTGCATGTTTCTTTACTGTGGAAAAAGCTTTCTGCTCCAGCTGAGACGGGTGCCCAGGGCTGTCCTGCAGAGCAGGGTCCCTGCTGTGTCCCAGGGGCTGTGTGCCGGGTATGGGACTCTGCCGCCTGCCAGGCTCAGCACTCAGCCTGCCCGGGGAGCTGCCCAGGGCGCTGAGGGGAGACGTGTGGGGTAAGGAGCCCCCGGCAGGGTTTGTGCTGCCACAGCTGCTGCCTGGGGCAGGGGATCACAGCTCCACTGCACAACTGAATGTTTCTGAGGGCACTTTGCAAGAGGAGAGCCAAGGCAGGGGGTTTCCAATTCCTGTTCTGAGGCAAAGAGGTTTGGAGTCAGAAATCTAAAAGGGGCAATAAGAGTTCTGAGAATTTTTCATCAATCAATTGCTTGTTTTGTGAACACTCACACATGATGTGCTTTCAGTCTCCCCTTTCTCGAAGGATGGAATTATCTTCATTTTCTGTAGGCATGAATAATTCACTTATCCTACAAACAGGCAGCATTTTCTAACTGAAACTGAATGCCACAGAAGCTCGGGTAGGGGGCTCTAAGAGCACTTGGGGTAAAGATATGAGACATGAAACAGATGAAAATATCCAGGGAGAAGGGATAAGAAAATAAGAGGAAGGTTAGAGCTCCATATGCTGCTTCTGCTTAAGGAATGCTGATCTACATGAAATTAAATGCAAGTAATGGTGCTAAATGTACACTGTTGTAGGAGAATTAAAACATTTCATAGTATAGCAGGAGTAGTGCCTCTGAGAATGGTCTGGACTTGTCATTATCTTCTGCACTCTGAGCAGGACTCCAAGCCCAACAACAGCAGATGCCCAACAGCAGCTCCATCAGCGAGTTCCTCCTGCTGCCGTTGGCAGACACGCGGCAGCTGCAGCTCCTGCACTTCTGGCTCTTCCTGGGCATCTACCTGGCTGCCCTCCTGGGCAACGGCCTCATCAGCACAGCCGTAGCCTGCGACCGCCGCCTGCACACCCCCATGTACTTCTTCCTCCTCAACCTGGCCCTCCTCGACCTGGGCAGCATCTCCACCACTCTCCCCAAAGCCATGCCCAACGCCCTCTGGGACAACAGGGCCATCTCCTACACAGGATGTGCTGCACAGCTCTTTTTCTTTACCTTCTTCATGTCAGCAGAGTATTCCCTTCTCACCATCATGTCCTATGACCGCTATGTTGCCATCTGCAAGCCCCTGCACTACGGGACCTTGATGGACAGCAGAGCTTGTGCCACCATGGCAGCAGCTGCCTGGGGCACTGGGGTTCTCAATTCCCTGCTGCACACTGCCAGTACGTTTTCACTGCCTCTCTGCCAAGGCAATGTTGTCAACCAGTTTTTCTGTGAAATTCCCCAGATCCTCAAGCTCTCCTGCTCAGAATCAAATCTCAGGGAAGTTGTGTTTCTGATTTTTACTATCAGTTTAGACGTAGGCTGCTATGTTTTCATAGTTGTGTCCTATGTGCAGATCTTCGTGGCTGTGCTGAGGATGCCCTCTGAGCAGGGACGGCGCAAAGCCTTCTCCACGTGCCTCCCTCACCTGGCCGTGGTCTCCCTGTTTCTCAGCACTGGTGCTTTTGCCTACCTGAAGCCCCCCTCCATTCCCTCCCCACTCCTGGATCTGACAGTGGCACTTCTGTACTCAGTGGTTCCTCCAACACTGAACCCTATTATCTACAGCATGAGGAACAGGGAGATCAAGCACGCTCTCAGGAAGGTGTTGCAATACTCACTATTCCTGCTTCAATAAAGTGCACATCTTCATCGCATGATTCCCAGTGATGGTTCTTCATCTTTTATGCATCTTTGATTGATTGATTATGTGAGATATAGCAACGTGCAAAAAAATGTTATTGAACTTATAAATAAAAATTTGTTTCACTTCTTTCACACCTACTATCCATTTTCTCACTCCAAGAGCTCATGTAAACATGGAACCAGATTCCCCGAATAGGTTAAGAGATAAATAAATAGCATTCAAAATACGCTTTTCCTTAGCTCTTCTCTTATCCAACTTTGTCTGGATTTGGGGAAGGTACAGCCACAGATAGAAGCACAACTAGTTCTTTTCATTCCTCCTCTCTTTACACTGATACAGTGCACAGAGGATTCGAGTCCTCTCATTTCTACAGGCCTGAAGGTCTTGTGTGTCTCACAGCAGTCCCGTCGTCTCTACAGCAGCACTCAGTGGTTTGCTTAATTTTCTTATCTCAATACTTGGAACAGCTACAGGACCTGTAGCATAAGTGACCGCAGAGCTCCTTATGAGGGGTGGAGTGACAGTGGGATCTGTCCAGAGCTTGGAGCAACTGCAGGATGTGTAGCAAAAACTTGGAGCTATTGCAGGGACTGTGCCAGGAGTTGCAGAGGCTGCAGCAATGTCAGCAGATCCAGCTCTCTTCCCCTTGAAGATGCTGAATAGTGTTGAACACAGCTCAGTAGGTGTGGGCCAGGCCCTGGCACACTGCAGTCATTTGGGCCTTTTTAGGATTACCAGTGCCACAGCAGACCTGTCTCCAATATTCTACCAGTTTCTCAGGATCCTGCAGTTGCTCGGAGATGAAGTTCCAAAGCCCTGGGGGTGCCCACCACTCCAGGCAGCTGCCCAGTGGCCTTTGTCACTCCATTATCTGTGGCAGGGACAGCACAGCAGGGCATGTGGCATCCAGCAGATCCCTGGAGAGCACAGATGGCAGCTTCTTGACCAAGCAGTGGAGGAACCAAAGAGGAGAGGTGCTCTGCTGGATCTCATACTCTCCGGCATGGAAGGACTTGTGGGAACTGCGAAGGTGAAAGGGGCATCAGGCCACGTGCAAGATGCAAATGTATCTCTTTTAATTTATTTATTTATTTTGAGGCTGTAAGCTTAATAGTTGATCATAAATGTCAATAAAACTGAAACAAATAATTGAAGACAAAGATGGAAATCATTGAAATTGTGTTAACCCTTCTCAACATGAAAAATTCTCATGAGTCTTGTTCCATTTTAAGTTGTAAATATGAATCTTTGAGGTGATTTGATGTCTTTTTTTTTCTTTTACTGAAACTACAATGTTTTCCAGAACTGTGTTCGCTGGACACAAATGTCTTCAGATTCAGAGACACAGACAGTGGTGCCAGTGCCAATGCCCTGTGACTATAGCCCGGTGCCCAGCACTACTCTTCCCTGCTGCCTATTTGATGTGTCTCATCCTCCAAGTTTTTTCAGCTCTCCTAAAGAAATGGCCATGGTTAAGGGCATGTTTTCAGCAGGCCATTTGGGCACAAACTACTCCCACTGCCCTCCAGATTTCTCCATCCCTTGCTCTTTGTTCAGTCAGATACCTCCCAATTATCTGTCTGATTTCTGACTTTCAGGGGGATTACTGGAATTTGTTCCATCTCCCCAAAGTCTGAGAATCAGTGAGAATGTGTTAACCCGTCTCAATGTGTGAAATACTCACAAGTCCTGATCAATTTTAAGTTGATACCTCTCAACTACCTGGCTGATCTATCCCAGGGAGATTACTGGAATTTGTTCTATCTACCAGAGTCTGATGGCCTCTGTTGTCAACTACTTCACTGTGATTCAATCTATCCTATCCTACCTCAGAATAAATCATTTCTTTTAAAAGTATTCCATATGAAAGACAAACTTCAATAGATGCAGCTTGAACATGGCATGCAGTTGATCACTGTGTTTTACTGTTCATTCAATTGCATCACCTTTCTTTCCATTTGCTGGCCAGATAAAAAAGAGAAATCTTTCCTTTTCCATGTGTAGCTGGTTCTCTGAGGAAAGCCAGTGGGAGTTGGTGCAAAGCAGTTTTAACACTGAGCGGATGAATGCAGAGGAGAAGAGTGATGTGAAGAAAAGTGATGCAAGTCCCATAGGTCCATTGTGAGCAGAAATTGGGTGGGGAGGTTGAGAAGGACCTTTGTCAACACAGTAACAGTACAGAACTCATTGGGACATCCTGGATTGGTATCAGTTGCACAGTGCTGCTTTAATGTCTTCTTTAAACCCAACTATAAATAAATAGATAATAAATTTATACTGGATTCTTTAAGCTCTCTCCAGATATCCCTCCTTTTTGCTGAACAAGTTCTGATAACCTGAAGAAGATAACAAGATGGCATAAGGCACAGGAGATTCTTTAGGTTATAATGGTCCCAGGGTGCATTTGATGCTGAGTTCATCAGCCTCTAGTGCAGAGAGAAGTTTGCACAAAGTGCTCAACAAGACAAAGTCAGAAGTAACAGTGAAGTTTCTTGGAGTATTAATGGGCCCGCTGAGGAACATTACCAAGTAAGCTTCCCAAGGGACTTGTTAGAGAAGATAACTGGAAGCCATGACTACAGGCAGGCAAAGGCACTGGCATGCTAAGAAACCTCTCCTTTGCCTTACAAAGCAGACAGGTCAAGCCCTGATTGCAAGACCAGTGGTAGAGAGGTCGTGTATGTCATGTTGGCTCTGGGCATTTCCTGGGGCAATGTGTTGGAATTTTGTATGATGTTAAATGAAAGACATGGGGACAGAAGATCCCAGGCTCTACATGTGGTGCAAGGACGCTGTGAGGTTCATGTCCCATATGAGACCTATGTTTCATTGCAGGATGTGAGCAGGGATGTGAGAAGGGCCCAGTCTGAACAAGCAGCCAATCCCTGTGAAACTCTGAACTTCAGATCTCTCGGTTTCGGTGCCCTCCTTTGCACATTCTCCCAGAGTTTGAAGTCCTTTATGTTCTGTGGTGCCCAGAACATAGTGAGGCAGTAGCAATGCAGAGCAGAGGGACAACCCTTTCCCTCACCCAGCTGGCAATAAGTTGCTTCATGCACTCCAGGGGACTGTTGTCTTTCCTGGCTGCCTTGGCACACTGCTGACTCACATTCAGTGTGATGCTGACCAGCACCCCAACCCTTTCCAGTCAGAATCCTCTCCAGTGTCCCATATCCAGTCAGTGTGTATGTCCAGCATTGCCCCTACCCAGGTGCACAATCAGGCACTTGTTCTTGTTATACTTTATGCACTTGGTGCTTAGTACCAACTGGTACCCACTTCTCTGACTTGTCCACATCTCTCTGCAAGTCCTCTCCACCCTCAGTGGAGGCAACAGCACCTCCTCATCTGGTCTCATCAGCAAACTTGCTCAGAACGTCTTCTAGTCCTGCATTCAAGTCATCTGCATAAACATGAAAGGAAAGTGGCCCCAAAATGGAACCCTGGGGACCCCGACAGTGACCATCTACCAGCCTGATGGAAAAAACTGACTATAATCCTTTGGGACTGACCTACTGGCCAACTGCTCACCCACCACATTGTGTTTCTGTCTAGCCATATGCAGAACATTCTGTCCAGAAGGTTGTTGTGAGAAACAGTATCAAAATCTCCACTGAAATCCTCAAGGATTACATCAACTGGCTTCCCTTGGTCAACTAAACGGATAACTGTGTCACAAAATGAGCTTAAATTAAACAGGACCTTTGCCTCACAAACTTGTGTTGGCTGCGACCAATGACAGAATTGTCCTTCAGCTGTTTTTCCATAACTCCCACCATCATTTTCTCCATAATTTTACCAGGCTCTGGACTGACAGGTCCATAATTGCCCATGTCATCTTTCTTGCTCTTCCTTACAATGAGACAACATTTGCCAGCTTCCTGTCAGCTGGCATGACCCTAGACTTCTTTAGATGCAATTGAAATGAGAGCCCAGAGCACACTAAGTTTTCATCATTGAAAGAAAGTAGATGTGCCATAGCTTTGCAATGCCTTGAACTCCAGAGTATGCCACAGATGGAGCAGAGGGGAAGATTTGCCTCTTCTGTAGTGAACTCATTCTTTTGGTAAGCAGAATAACACTACCTGATACATGGGGACTGTGTCTCTGCTCTGCTCTGCTCAGCTCACAGGGCAGCGGTCTGGCAGGGTGTTGCTCTCATGTCAATGCAGGTAAACTCACTTTAATCCTTTTTCCTCTGTAAATGCTTCCTCTATTTCTATGCTCAGATACACTTCCACATTCCCTCAACTACACTTCCATATATCATTAACAATTACACTTTCTTATACCATCAAAACAGTTTGTCAAAACGTACAGTTCTTCAGTTCACATAAACTCCCTTAATACAGTCTGTATTCTTCAGTTATAAACACTGTGCCACAGAACCAGCACTGATTGAACCACCTCCCTCACACACTTCCTCGCAAGCAGTACATAGTATTACATAAATGGGTTGACACTCATTGGTCGGGTGGAATGTACACCTCTCCTCAGGACAATCTTACTAATCTACAGAGTACAAACTCCTGTCTTCTTACATACAAGCAGAAAGTACTTATGAGTGGACACACAACACAGTCTTTCACTTTGTCCGTGTCTGGCCATTTCCCTCACAGGAGGAAGGAAACATGGATCGGGACTCGGCACTCACCCTGCAGCTGTTCTGTGTCTCACTCACACCACACTCACTCTGACATTTAGATCAAAAACCATGGTTTATTCATACTACACAATGCTGACAACGTTTTCTAGCTGGAATCTTAATAACACTCATACTCTGGTCGACCAGTTGCAAACGTTAATGTTTTTCCCAGAGTCGGCTTGACACACGGTACCAAACACTTAAAGCAGATGATAATATTGAACATACAACCTATAACCCCCGTGATTACAACTTGGAGAACCCAGGCTACCATTTGACAGGCTATCCACTATATCCCATACCCGTAGGAGAGACCAACCTAGGTCCCTCCTATTGTCACCCACCTGGGAGAGAGTACTTGTTCTTGTTTCCATTCATATGACATACAGTTCCCTTTCATAGGAACTCACCCAAGGAGTCTTCCTACCCCAGCTGGCAACCAAAGCCATGAGCTCACCTCCCTGGGAGCAGCACGCATGGCTGTAAACTGTGTAGGATGTCTCCTCAAGACATATGGGCTCCACTTACCATACACATACCTGGTCCACCTATGGGTGGTCCTTGTCTGTCCCTGCAGTGATCAGGTGAGGAAGGGAGTCCTTCAGAGAAATCTCAGGGTGCGCCAAAAGTGTCTCCCTCTCAGCTGGTCCTGCAGCGAACAGAGCTGGTCCCACCTGGGCCGCCAAATTGACTACAGGAATTGAACTCTATAACCTCTATAACTGATACAGTCTCCCATGACATCCTTATAACAAAGCTGAGGAAGTATGGGATAGGTGATTGGACAGTGAAGTGGGTCGAGAATTGGCTGACTGGCAGAGTGCAGAGTGTTGTCGTTGGCGGTGCAGTGTCTGGCTGAGGGCCTGTAACGAGCGGCATCCCCAGGGGTCTGTGCTCAGTCCGGTCTTGTTCAACATCTTCATCAATGACCACCCTCAGCAAGTTTGCTGATGACACGAAGTTGGGAGGATTGGCTGACACACCTGAAGGCTGTGCTGCCATTCAGCGAGACCTGGACAGGCTGGAGAGCCGGGCAGTAAGAAACCGGATGAGGTTTAACAAAAGCAAGTGTAGAGTCTTGCACCTAGGGAGAAATAATTGCATGCACCGGTACAGGCTGGGGGAAGAGCTGCTGGGGAGGAGCTCTGCTGAGAGGGACCTGGGAGTCCTGGTGGACGACAGATTAACCATGAGCCAGCAGTGTGCCCTTGTAGCCAAAAAAGCCAATGGCATCTTGGGGTGCATTAAAAAGAGCGTGTCCAGCAGGTCGAAGGAGGTGATCCTCCCCCTCTACTCTGCCCTGGTGAGGCCTCATCTGGAATATTGTGTCCAGTTCTGGGCTCCCCAGTAAAAAAAAGACAGGGATCTCTTAGAAAGAGTCCAGCAGAGGGCCACTAAGATGGTGAAGGGCCTGGAGCATCTCCCCAATGAGGAGAGACTGAGGGAACTGGGTCTGTTTAGCCTTGAGAAAAGAAGGCTGAGAGGGGACAGGATCCAGGTTCTATAAATATTTGAGGTGTGGGGGGCAAAGTGTTGAGGCCAGACTCTTTTCAGCAGTGTGTGGAGACGGGACAAGGGGAAACAGACAGAAACTGCACCATAGGAAGTTCTGCACTAATGTGTGCAATAACTTCTTTACGGTGAGAATGACAGAGCACTGGAACAGGCTGCCTAGGGTGGTTGTGGAATCTCCTTCTCTGGAGATATTCAAGACCTGCCTGGATGCTGAGCTGTGCAACGTGGTGTAGGGAACCTGCTTTGGCAGGGGACTGGACTCAGTGGTCTCTGGAGGTCCCTACCAACCCCTACAATTCTGTGATTCTGTGAATATCATGGAGTTGTTTGGATGGGGAAAGACTACCCCTTTGAATGACCTTTTGTCAGGGCATGTCCTGGGATTCCTAGGATCCTCAAAATGCAGCACTGCTTCTGTCACTGAAAAATGGGGCCCTGTGTGGGACGGAGGGAGGGTCCATGAGTCCCTGGCCCACCTGACTGAGTATTTCCATGGTCTTAGCAAAGACATACTTACAACTTGAGAATGACAGTTAGCTGTGTTCATGGTGGCATGGCCACTTTTAATGGCCTTGAACTGTCTGAACATAACTGAAGAGGCTCAGGCTGATGCAAATCAGCTATTGAATGATAGTGTTGAAAAACTGGAAAGACAGGTGGCAGTTTTGATGGGGAAAAAACCTAATTCAATCATTCTCCTATGGAAGATCAGGAACATCTCTCTGGAAGACCATGGGGACCCTGTACAAGGGAATCTGTATAAAATGGACTCTGTAAATGAAGGCACTAAAAGGTCAGATTTTGAGGTTCCATTTGGACTAGATCTATTTGAGATCTGACTGATTGTAACCCAAAAATGAAAAAAAAAAAAAAAAAAAATGCAGGATAGGCTGGTGGGAGTGCCCTGACCAATATCCAACCCCCCAAACCCTGCTGCCCATAATACAGCAGCTGAACTGATGGATATAGTACAGTGGTTTAGACAGAAACCAAGAGAGCATGCCAGCATAGCTGCTCTGGTTATGGGACATGGAGGCAGAAAGCGCTGTGGTGAATGGACTGGAAATTTCAAAACTGACATCCATTACTACTCACCCTGCCCTCAGGCAAAGACTGTATGCTCTGTCCAACATAATGAGGATAGCCATTTGATCAGTGAATGATTTATGGCTGTGTGTCATATAACATGGCCAAATAAGAATGACATACCATTAAATATCAGCCTGTGGTCCTCTATGGAGGACTAACAAAATTATATTAGAGAATTAGGCATGAAAGAGGCAATCTATGAAGATGATTTTGAGAGCCCAGTCAATAAATTTTTCATCAGGAACGAGGGATCTCATCCTACAGCCATCACCTTTACATCAGTATGGGTCTATGTTATCCATACTAAAACCCCAGTGGCCCTCAGGTGCTGTAATACAACAGGCTGCCCAATTGATGGGGAGACAAGAGTGCCTACGGCCAGATGCAGGCTCTGAATGGTGGTGGAAAGGTCTGAGAAAGGCAGAGAACCATCTGCTGCCATGACTTAGGCGTCCAGCCCCTAAGGTAATCCAGTCTGGACCCATTAGGGTCTTGAGACAACAAATGTTTAAAGACCAGATTAGAGCAGGAGTTCAGTTTAAAAAGATCGATGGACAGCATAATCAGGAAAAAATATCTGTTAAACAGGCCCAAGCACTGAGTATTTATAGTCCAACCTTTTCAGCCAAACTAGATGTGAATGTAACTCAAGAAGGGTCTGGATGGGGGCTCTGGCAGAGCCAGAGTTCTTTGTGAACCCCTATGAGGTTTTGGCCACAGGTTTGGCATGGAGCAGAATAAAGATACATCACAGTTGAAAAGCATTTATTGGCTACCTATTCTACACTACAGGTGGTAGAACCAGTAGCTCAGATTTCAGAGGTTATCGTTAAACAACAAGGCCAGTCCAGGGGTGGGTAAAAGATCTAACACACATCTCTATGATGGGGGTGGCCCAATCACAAGCAGTGGTGCGCTCAGTTGTTCTGCTTGCCTGCTCCTCAAGGAGTTAAGAGAAATCTATGCCTGTTGCGTGTTCGAGTGCATGCGCAGTGCCATGTGGAGGGCTTATCACAATAAAGATTGGCGGATTTGCTGCGTAGACCGGTCAGAACTCAGATCTGCGTTGTGCTTCCTGTGGCACCAAACGCCCAACAGTGGCAGTTCCGTGTATTGGCCAGCAGGTGGCAGCAGAGACCATGGAAAGAACGTCTGCGGGACAGACCCTGGGGATCCGCTCTCTTTTGATTATAGGGGAAGAACACAAAGATGGAAGAGGAGGGAAGGGGGAAAAAAAAAAGAAAAAAAGAAAAAAACAAACCACAGCAAACAAATAAAAACTTCTCCAAACGTAGCAAACTTGAATGTCTGTCAATAAATAAATGAGTAATTGAATTGATGTCCGTTTCAGACAGTCCCCTGTAGAATCAGGGTAAGGGTTAGGATTAGAGTTACATTGCAGGTTAATGCTGTTATCTTTACAGCTCCTGTGAGGGTTGGGGTCTGGGTCAGGTGTTTAAAAAATGAAATGAAAAAAGAATTAAAAAAATATATTGAAAGCTTCAGATTTCCTTAATCTTTGTGGGAATCATATAATGTGCAACTCAGATCTACCTCTTCGTACCTCTTTTGTGGTGTAGGGAACCTGCTTTGGCAGGGGGACTGGACTCAGTGGTCTCTGGAGGTCCCTTCCAACCCCTACAATTCTGTGATTCTGTGAATATCATGGAGTTGTTTGGATGGGGAAAGACTACCCCTTTGAATGACCTTTTGTCAGGGCATGTCCTGGGATTCCTAGGATCCTCAAAATGCAGCACTGCTTCTGTCACTGAAAAATGGGGCCCTGTGTGGGACGGAGGGAGGGTCCATGAGTCCCTGGCCCACCTGACTGAGTATTTCCATGGTCTTAGCAAAGACATACTTACAACTTGAGAATGACAGTTAGCTGTGTTCATGGTGGCATGGCCACTTTTAATGGCCTTGAACTGTCTGAACATAACTGAAGAGGCTCAGGCTGATGCAAATCAGCTATTGAATGATAGTGTTGAAAAATTGGAAAGACAGGTGGCAGTTTTGATGGGAAAAAACCTAATTCAATCGTTCTCCTATGGAAGATCAGTAACAACTGTCTGGAGGACCATGGGGGCCCTGTACAAGGGAATCTGTATAAAATGGACTCTGTAAATGAAGGCACTAAAAGGTCAGATTTTGAGGTTCCATTTGGACTAGATCTATTTGAGATCTGACTGATTGTAACCCAAAAATGAAAAAAAAAAAAAAAAAAAAATGCAGGATAGGCTGGTGGGAGTGCCCTGACCAGTGTCCACCCCCCAAACCCTGCTGCCCATAATACAGCAGCTGAACTGATGGATATAGTACAGTGGTTTAGACAGAAACCAAGAGAGCATGCCAGCATAGCTGCTCTGGTTATGGGACATGGAGGCAGAAAGTGCTATGGTGAATGGACTGGAAATTTCAAAACTGACATCCATTACTACTAACCCTGCCCTCAGGCAAAGACTTTATGCTCTTGTCTGGAGGGCTTATCGCAATAAAGATTGGCGGATTTGCTGCGTAGACCGGTCAGAACTCAGATCTGCGTTGTGCTTCCTGCGGCACCAAACGCCCAACAGTGGCAGTTCCGCTTATTGGCCAGCAGGTGGCAGCAGAGACCACGGAAAGAACGTCTGCGGGACAGACCCTGGGGATCCGTTCTTTTGATTATAGGGGAAGAACACAAAGATGGAAGAGGAGGGAAGGGGGAAAAAAAAAAGAAAAAAAAAAAATCAAACCACAGCAAACAAATAAAAACTTCTCCAAACGTAGCAAACGTGAATGTCTGTCAATAAATTAATGAGTAATTAAATTGATATCCCTTTCCCGCCCCCCCCCAACTTCTGAGATAAAAAAAAAACACTTCTTTTAGAAGAAAACAGAGTAGTAACAACTTCTGTACCTACATTCACCACTCTGAGATCCTGTCTGGGTCTCCCAAGGCTTGTAAATAACCACTGGGTCGGTTCTGATGTCGCGTGATTTGTTGTCAGTTCTCTCATGGTTCTCCGGTCAGTTCTCCGGTGCCAGGATCTGCCACAGGGCATTCTGACCACGGGCATCATGTTTCTACGCTGCCGCCTGCATTTAACAGGCAATGGGACTGCCCAGCATGTGCAAGGCAGCACCTCTTTCACACCACCAGAATGTTTAAGGCTGTTGGGATTGTTGTTAGCGTCCCATTAACACTGAGGCTAGAGATACCCTTAGGATTGACATTACTATTAGCATTACTTTGATGGTGCCCTATCTGGGTCATTTCCAGGGGATGTCAGGAGTAAGGCACAGTGTCAGGAGAAAAAGAACAGACTCTGTTACTTTATAAACGTGATAATAGAGAGAGTTCATTGGAAAAAATACAACTCTTAAATAATGCAAAGCATGCTTCTGATTGGATGCAGGCATCATCTGGGCTCTGATTAATATTACTCTTAAGGTAAAGATTATTGTTACCATAATGATTTTTTTTTTGGATTATGATCAGGGTTAAGGTTCCTTTTGCTACAAACTTCTAGCATCATTTTTGTTGTTGCATTTGGAGTTAGGGACGATTTTAGAATCAGGGTAAGGGTTAGGATTAGAGTTACATTGCTGGTTAATGCTGTTATCTTTACAGCTCCTGTGAGGGTTGGGGTCTGGGTCAGGTGTTTAAAAATGAAATGAAAAAAGAATTAAAAAAATATATTGAAAGCTTCAGATTTCCTTAATCTTTGTGGGAATCATATAATGTGCAACTCAGATCTACCTCTTCGTGCAGTGACTGCCTGTAAATTTGCTGGAGCCTAATATAATATGGCCTTGTGCTTTCCACTAACTCACCTTCATTTCATTTTCATTACATTTGCTTGGTAGTCAGATTTTGGTGTGTGGATATTTTAAAACAATCTAACTGACATTAGCAAAAAATTAAAAATAAAATTAAAAAAAATGCACAACAGCATCGTATCAATTTTTATAGATAAGATAAAGAAGAGCAGTTTCCCTTAGTTTTCTGTGCCTCTTTACTTTCTTACCCTCTCCCCTTGTGTGAGAAACTCTCAAAGTCAAACATTTCTAGTTAGGCAAAGATGGCAGCGATAGCAGCAGTGCTTATTCATTATTGCAATACTGCGCGCACATCCCCTATTGGCAAGGGAGAAACTGCACACCAGTCAGTGAAATCAATTCTGTTCTGTGCCCTAAACCCACTGCAGGTGATGCTCTCATGGCTCTCATTGGTTGAGCATCTCAGGCTCACAGACTCCTCGAGACTGTGGCTAGGATTCATTTCCATAGAAGGTCAATTACCAACCTCTTGTTTTTAGGTCTGCCTTGTACTTTTCTGCGGACAGAGAAGGGCAATGTTTCCAAAAGTCAGTACATTCATTCTGTCCTGTGCTGGGCTCTACCCACCCTGTATTTATCTTGTGCTTGTCTCAATTCTCCCCATGTCAGAATGCCCCCAGTCTGAACTTAATTCTGTTCAGCAACTTTCTTGGTGGAAAAACTACTTATACAGCTGTTTTACAAGAGGGTTATACATTCAGTTAGGGCCTACACTATGTACTGAAAATACTGGAAACTTCCACTGCAAAAACACAATCTACCTCTCCCATCTGTGCAGCCTTGCAGACCCAGAGCATGCCAGGTTATTTCTGCTTTCATAGCATTTGCATGCTGTAGGGTGAGCACAAGGTTCTGCTGCTTGATTCTTCTGCAGGAGCTGCCTACTGGCAAATGGTTGCAGGGATGGAGGATGTGACAGAAAGCATTTGTCTCCACAAGAGCAGAGTTACATTCAGTGCAGAGTGTGAGAGTCAGGTTGGTGTGGAAAAGCACTGACACGCTGGGGATGATGCAGTGCTCACATGTCTAACACTCACAGACATTACTGTCAGAAGGATGGTGCTGTGTTGTGCTTCTACCTTTGGCAGCCCCTGGAGAAATGCTATGGCACACAGAACACCTTTGTATTGCACTGACTGCTGCCATGCAGCATGGATTTAACACACCAAATCCAGAGGAGCATGACTGCATCTAACTGCCCTGAGAAAAACTACTGTAGCTGAAGAGATGAGGAGGCAGCTGCTCATCTGCAGAACAAGCAGTACTGCCAGACATTGGGCCAGGTGAGCACCTCCTGCTGCAGCGTGATGATGACAGGGCTGGAGATGATCTGCAAAGCCAGCTTAAAAGTGGGAGACGTGAGTCAACATGGCAGGAGGACAGAGGTGTTAGGGAGCAGCCAAGGCATCAAAGAGTATCAGAAGGCTTTGAAAAGTATCACAAAGTGACAGCCAGGAAGACTGGGATATATCATGAGCAGCAACCTGGATGCTAGAGATTATTTGCTCCCATACAAAATGGTAGAGATCTTGCTGCAGACATCCCAAAGCCAGGCAAAATGGGAACCCAGAGCTCTGCCTGCACGAACCCCACAGCCATAGCATTGCAAGCTGAGCTGCCTTGCTGTTTGTTGCATTCATCCCAATCCCTGTGATTGAAGACTCAGAATGCAGTCGAGGCGATGACTGAGCATGAGAGTGACTTTATTCAATAAAAGACAGGAGGGCTTGAGAGGTCAAGGGTGAAGATGGGACTCCTCTTGTCAAGATGAGAGTGGCTCAGAGCTGGTGCTGCTGCCTGGTGCCTGGGACTGGCAGCCTGACTCTAAGTCCCCATCTAAGATGCTCAGCTTCACCTCACTGATGCTGCCCTGCTCCTGCATGGTGGTGCTGCTGCTGGGACACTCGGGCTGTGCTTGGGATGGGCAGCACTGCAAAGGCGCTGGGTCACAATCCAGGCAGGTGACTGCTGTGTCTGGCAGGCTCAGGTCAGGAGCTTCAGCAGAGCCAGGAGATATGAGAGCATGAACGTGGATGAGCCCCTTGTGTCCATCACTGTTACCATGTGGAAGGCTGTCATCCGAATTGCAGCGATTCATGCTTAATAAGAACTCTCCATTGATGGAAAGACACTGCTTGGTTTGGATCTTTGGGGTTGACAAGGGCTCGAATCACCTAGGAAGGCATAGAAACACAAGGGTTAGTTTCAAACATTTGCAAGTTGAATCATGAAAGGTTGTTGATACTTGGTAATAGAGTGGCGGCAGGAAGAAGCAAGTAGGCTTGAAGCAGCATAGCAACTGTCTTGAAAGTGATCCTCATTCAGGTCCAGCTCGTGTGTTGTTTCACTGTAATCTGCTTCTTTGGGTCTACCTAGTGGGCAGCAACACTCGAGCTGTTACTGATATCATTGAAAAGAACTGGAGACAATTGTTCTATTCCTAAGAGCTTCAAGGTGCCTAGAAGCACAAATAGAAACCAGCAGTATTTCATCACTTCACCAAAAGGAAGGTCAAACACCTGAGCTGTGAAGAGCAGTTACAGAACCTATGCATAAGATCACACCAGACATACTTTGTTCTAACAACAGTTATGGCACATAGTCCATTTCCTTCAATATTCCCAAAATGAAATGATGTGGAGCATTACAGGGAAAGAAACACTGCACACAGACACTATGACCCTGATTAGACTCAAGCAGCAGACTTAAAACAAGTCAGAGTTTTTGATTCCAGGATATTTCAGGACCTATCGTGTGAAATTCAGTTACACAACAGTGCCTAGGTGCCTGCGTTTCAAGCAACTTTCAGATCACAGCCATGTAAAATAAAAACAAATTCAGTGCAGAAATAGCAAGCCTGTACCTTAATACTCATGAGATTATCCATTTTTTACTGCATTCTGACTAAGTTCTAAAACTTGCTCATCCCAGTTCACTTCAACAAGTTCCACCAATTCAAGCAACGCAGTTCTGAGATCCTGTGTATGTTGTGCAGATAGAATTGAACAGTGCAGAAATAGTCTCTGACAGCTTTAAGAGCTCCGTTCTGCTTACAAACTCTCAGTCCAAAACTATTCACAGTTTTAAGGAAATGAACACCTGAAGCAGTTGGATCATCAGCCATTTGCCGCATTCTGCTTCTTGGCATCATGATTAGCACAAAGGGTTTTCTGCTGTCCTGCAGAGATGGACAAAGTCCTGCTTACAAATGGACCAGGTTTCAGTGTACAGCAGAGTTTGTACCAGACTAACAAGCCACGTCATTCAATTCATGTGCTCAGGTTGTTATGCACTCCGAAAGGAAACAGAACTAACTGTTGGATTCTGAAGGCAATCTGTGGGGTCCTACATTACCTCCTGATTCTGGAAGAGGAAATTCTAATAGCAAATGCAGAACTTTGATCTTTGTAGACATGAGAAGAGCTGACATTTAGGAACATTCATTTCAGGGAAATCAAATGATGTGTCTATATTTTTACTACAGATAGTATAGGGAGCAGCCAGTTGAAGAACCAGATACAAAAAAATCCAGCCCATTGGCAGGAAAATACTTCTCCTTAAATTCTGTATGCTATCATGGTACAGAATTAGGCTACAGTGCCACATAGGCCAACCAAGCGTAGAACCAAATCCACAAAATACTGGTAGACAAAGCAGCAAAAACAGGGACAATATTCAGCAGACTGTGCTGTGGCCTTTCTACTCACAGCTCAGCATGTTCTGCCATCCGAAAAGCAAGGCCTCTTGTCAAGCTCAGCTATTTCCCTTCTCAGTGTATTCTAGCACCACTGATACCCACTGGTATCCTCCTGTAGAGTGCCATCATATTGTCATCATCCAAAGGAAAAACCCACACAGCAGAGCATACAGCACTACACCCATGCTCCAAATATCCGCCTGAAAAACTAAAAGACAAGCTTACAAACCTGAAGCACCTCAAATGGCTTCCTGACAGACTGGATTGTCTGCCCTTGCCAAAGCCCACATATAGCCCATGAAAAGCTGGCTCTTTCCCTCAGGAAATAAAACCTTATCATCCCAGAGAAAGCATATAACCCTCATTCAATTGCCCTTCCACTCAGCTTAGAGCACTACTAAAACCAGCATCTTCACCTTAGCTCATCACACTGCTGCAGTTCCTTTTACAAGGATTTCACTGGCAAAAATGAAATCAAAGCCGTCACAAGGGATTTAGCACAGTTACGTGTTACTGGCTACGAGAGCTGTCAGCACAGTCACCTGTCTGGCTTTGCTGCTGTTCTATTTATGTACATGCACAACAAGGTTCAGACACCTCACAGTGCAATTCTCACTTTGACTGTAAAGAAAAAGGAGGCTTGAAAAGCAGCGTGTGGAAAACAAAGAAACAAGAATTAGAACAACAGTGGGGCCATGGCACTTGTAGGAATTGCTCCGCCTTTAACAGCGATTCAAGAAGTACGAGGGCATCCCAAACCAGACCAGTTTGGACAGATTAACAACTGCAAGTAGTGGGTTCCAAAATTCCAGACATGAAATCAAAGCTGGAAAAACTCTTCACATTTTCATCTCTCAATTTTTAGTTCATTGTGCATTACAACGGAAACAATTCTTCACATACAACTTGGAAGCTAAAGACAAGTCTGACAAAACAGACTGCACAGAAATGATGGATAATTAACAGAGCAAATTGCTCTTTCAAACACTTAGTAATAGAAAGAGATCTCTGAAGTTGCTGTTCTGTAGAGCCCCAAAGCAGTCGCTTGAGGCAGTTCAGGATTAGCCAGAGACAAACCAGCCAGCTGTGTGAACTTAGACCAATTGCACTTTTCTAGTCTGTGGCCACTGACAGCTTCTGAGAGCTACCAAGCGATGCAACCTAGCAGAATTCAGAAGGGAAACCAAGAGAGCCTACCTGAGCTCCACTGCCTTTAAATGCTCTGTGGAGAGGGAAGGGAAAGAGGGGAAAACAAACACCGCTCTACATCCCTCTGAGCCAATAGACACTTTGCCCTGGATTAGCTCTGGTGCTGCATAAGCTGGGCTTCCACAGCATGTGTTCAGGCGGTAATCAAGGCCTGCCTGGAATAACACAAAAAATAGAGAGAAACGTTTGCTTTAACAGAGTTTATGTCTTCTGGTCATAACACTTGAGAAGCCTCAGAGGCTTCTTCTCCTGTGCATATTTTCATTCATCTTAGAGTTTGCTTTCATTCAATGTGACCTCTCTAGGCAAATATTGTCTAAGACCATGAGCATCACATAAATGTGCAGATCTCAAGCTGCTCACTTATCTAGTACCCTTCGCATGATGCTTTATTTTCCTCAGCTGATCATCTAGATTGTGTCTGTTGATTGTGCAACAACAGCCTGTTGATCTCGATTACCTGTGAGAGGCTCTAACTTTGGCCAGGAAAAATCATTTGAGGATAAGTAATTATCTGGGACTCAGTAAGTCTTCCCATGCTTTCATAACAGCAGAGATACACACACACACAAACTTGTGGAACCCCACTGCTTTGCACAATCCTGTGCACACTCACGTGTGTCATGCACTGATTTCCCAGCCAGTCCTCATAGGGTCTCTTACTTAGGACGGGAGTGTAGGGGAGCAGCCAGAAGCTGTTTGCATTCCCTGCTGTCTGCTGGGCAGCTTTGCTGGAGATGCTTGGGTTGCTTTGTTTTTCCTTGGGAGGTGGGAAGGAGCTTTGGGTTGGAGGCACATCCCGTGCCAGAGCATCCCAATGGCACGTGTGGGGCACTGATCTGCAGCAGATGAAGGGGAGGAGGTCCCAGCACAGCTCTGCACCATGCTCTGCCACACTGGGCAGCTTGTTCCTGGCTCAGCAGCGTCATCAGACAAGAAGCAGGGAAGGAAATCAAGGATGGGGGGTACCATCAAACGCAGTTAGTGCATGCCTGTGCAAGACAAACAGACCCAGAGCTTGCAGGTTGTTCCTGCTTTTGTAGCATTTGTGTGCTGTAGCTGAGCAAAAGGTTCTGCTGCTTGAATCTTCTTCTGCAAGAGCCACCTACCGGTAAATGTCTGCGGGGATGTAGTCGGTGTGCACGTCTGAAGCCATTTGAGAACCTAGTCGTTCTTGCTGCAGGACCCCTGTCTTCTGTTAAAAGCTGAACGGTCCCCAGAGCACCTGTTTCCATCAGCTACCACCATCCAAAGCAGCCAGCCTTCTTACAGTCACCTGGCCCAAACATCCCTTTTGCTCTACACTTGATTCCTGCAAGAGATGGGAGCTCGGCACGCACACCATCCTTCCAACACCCCATCCCTGCAGCAAGGGATCACAGCGCTGGCACAGCTGAAACAAAAAGGGTGTGCGAGTTTCCTGTTAGCACTCAGTGTGAACCAATCTACCACTGAGCAACACCGTGAGTCCCCACTCACCTCAGCACAGGTCAACCTGTAACCCCAACCTTCCCCTATCCATGTGCACACGCACACCCATTCACCACCCTGCCTGCTTTGCACACCCCCATGCACACTCTGCATCGTGTGCCCTCCTTTGCATTCACAGACGTGTGCAAACCATCCCTGGGAACACCTACGTGCCTACACCTTCCACAAACACCCCTTTGTGTGCACCTGTGTGCAACCCAACTCCTCAGCACACGCACGCGTTTGTGCCACCCTGTCCATGCACTCACCACGTGCCCTCCAGCAACCAAGGATTGCAGAGATGCTCCAGACTGTGCCAGAGATGGAATCTCAGAGTGCTGGGACATTATTGATCACTAAGGAAAACACTTGGAAGCATATTCAATCTGCAGAAGCTGTAATTACTGGGCACAGTTAGCTTTCCTATGGCTCAGCTGGAGGAGGCGGGTGCTCTCATACATCTGAGACACTCGCACAATGTTGGGATCATTCTGATGGAAACTATGTCTTCAGATATCATGGTTAAAACCATCCAAGATGATCATGCAGAGCCTTAGCTCTTGAGCAGCACTTCCTCCCCACCCTTCACTACTCCAAGCAGCTCCAACAAACTTCTCAGAAGAAATCCAGGCCAGCACAGACCTGGCAGACCAGAACCAAGTGCAGCTTGTGGGACGGCAGTGCCCACTCCTTGCTTCCACCCTGCTCCAGCAGGTTAAGGAGTCTGAGCCTCACTGGCCTTTGACAACTCAAGACTTTCAGCACCTCATGCCAACATTTCTCACTAAGATACACCTAAGGCATTGAATTCTCTTCTCACTACCTCCTCCCAGTCCTCCCCTAGGAACAGAAACAATTCAGATTCTACAGCAAACTACAGCATCTGCACTGCAAGAGCACACTGAACCACCTGCAACAATGAAACATGGTTTTGGAGAGTGGGTATGAAAACACACCTTTAGACAGCTGTCTCCCTGTAGCCAAAAGGAAACCAAGAAGGAAAAGTCCAGCCTGAAACATGCCCATGCTACTAGCCCAGGTTTTTCACAGTCAATGCAGAATCCATCCTGTTCTTGAGGTAACAAACGACCAGTGAGTCTCCCGTTGCTCCACCCCTTCTCCTTCAAAGCCTGAAAAAGAAAGAATAAACAAGCAGAAGAAACCCAGACGTACCTTTCCACACACAGAGCAGAAAGTGGAACAGCAGTTGTCTCCTTCCTGAGACATGGTGGGGAGCATCCCAGAGGAAGCCCAAGTTCTTTGCTTCTCTCCACAGGGACTTCAAGCACTCTTGGCAAGAGCTGCTTTGGTTCTTTCTTCAATTGCTTCCATCACCAGAATCTCCTTTGGAAAAGGAACCCGAATGAAAGAATCAGCAAATGAAAAAGAATGAGCAATAGCCACTTTACCAGCTTTCTTCTGACACTCAATTTAGACTCTTGACTCGGGCAAGGTCTTAAAATCAACTGGTTACAAGAACTGTCCCCAAATATATCCAGCTTCCGTACAGCTGCCATTCTTTCTGACAGCGAGTGTAATCACAGAATCATAGAATGGCCCGGGTTGGAAGGGACCTCAAGGATCATGAAGATCAATCACCTCCCTGTCCCTGCTGGCCATCCCCTCTTCTGATGGAGCCCAGGGGACCATTTGCTCTCTGAGCTGCAAGAGCACGCTGATGGCTCACGTTCTGTTTTTCATCCACCAGGACCCCCAGGTCCTTCTCTGCGGGGCTTCTCTTAAGGACTGCTCCTCCCAGTCTGTAGAAATGCCTGGGATTCCTCCAGCCCAAGTGCAAAACCTTGCACTTTGCTGTTTTCAACCTCATTAGATTCATGTAGGCCAACCTCTCGGTTGAGCTCCCTCTGAATGGCATCCCTTCCTTCCACTGCGTCAGCCGCACCACTCAGCAAACAGCAGAAGGTGCACTCCATTGCATCATTGGTGTCTCTGATAACCATGTAAAAAAGCACTGGTCCCAAGACAGACTCCTGGATGACACCACTTGTTATCGGCCTCCACCTGGACATAGAACCATGAATCACCACCCTCTGTCTGTGGCCTTTCAACCAATCCCTTATCCACCAGGTGGTCCACCTGTCAAATCCACATCCCTCCAGTTTAGAGATAAGGATGTGGTGGAGGGCAATGTCTAAGATCTTGCTCAAGTCCAGGTCAATGACATCTGTTACCTTCCTTTTGTCCACAAATGCCGTCACTCCATCATAGAAGGCCACCAGACTGGTTAGGCATGGCCTTCCCCTGCTAAAGCCACGCTGCCTGTCTTGGATCACATGCTCATTTCTTATGTGATCAAGCATGTCTTTGAGGCAGATCTGTTCTTCACCATCTACATCAGTTACACATTTGAATCAAATAATTGGTGTTCCTGTCACCAAGAAAACCTCTTTGTCTTCTACTCCTGCTGCACTTCTGTGCTTTCATCAGAAGCAAAGGAAGAGACCACCTCCTAGATCCAAATTTTAAGAAACCAACACCCAATAGGTGTCATCTGAAGTAAAATAGCAGAGAAATTAAGATGACTCTTCTGCATCCAGCTTGGATCACTCCCTCACTCAGGCACACCACCATCAGATCAAGGAGATGCTGCCTTCAGCTTAGAGACTGTATGGGAAATCACAGCTTGAACCTCTGATTAATCAGCTGAGGCAAGTGTTGGGTCAGCTGCGGGAGCACAGGTGAGAGTAATCTAGCTGTGCTCCCAGAAGGGGTGGACCTCGACTCAACCTCCTCTGAGACCTCATTTAAAGGCTGACCACCTCTGAGACAGCATGTCTTAGAGATTGCTCCCTAGTTGAGGCTGCCTCAGCTTTCTAGTCAAGGTATCGATATTGGTGAGTTTCCCTTTGCTAATAACCTTAGGCTATTTACCACCATCTTGGTTAATATCTTTTTATTAACCACCCTTACAGAGACCATAAGGGTTTGGGCTTCCAAACTCTCAGCAAGCATTTGGATCAGCCAGCTTCCTGCCGAGGAGCCCCCTGCATCACTGCTGCCTATTCTGGTACCGGACCCGCAGATGCTTCAGAGCTCATTAGCATGGACTTCCTTCCTCCCCTCAGCAGCTGCTCCTGCACTCACCTTCATTCCTACTCAGATACCGGCCGCTTCCAGCACCAGCTGACCTGCAAGACACAGAAAGGAAAGGTGGGAGTCATGCAAACGCACAAGCCCAAGGCTGTGTCACCACCACACATGGCAGCCTCGGGAAGTCAGCTGAAACTACAGCCTTTGTCAGAATGGAAACAGGCACCGTCAATTAAGTGTGACCTCTGAACTCATTGCCACCATCAGAAATAGGCACTGAAATCGCTCACTTCACTGCAGCTGGTTAACTCCAAATTCTTTTGCTTTTGGGAAAATGCGGACACAGAATTGAAGGACACCAGAAAAACGACATCTACTTCATTGTAGGTGGTTAAGCTTGGAAGCAGGACTTGAGCAAGAAATGCTTCTCAGCTCCTTGAAAGGCACTAATCCTGACCTCTGCCACAGGTGGCTGAGTGACACAAAAGTTGAGCTGCCCATTCAGAAGCACATGGAGCAGGCCATGGAGCGGTTACATACCAACACATGAACAGGCACTTTCCCATTGGAAGGGAAATCCCTTCTCCCTGCCATGCCATGCCCACACCGCTCCTCAGGGCTGCACTGACAGCACAGACAGAATTGAAACATCTTTTGTCATCATTGTGGTTTTTCACAGACCCAGACAATGAGATACTGGGTTGCTGTGTGGGTTCCCAGGCGGCACTGCCATTTCCAAGCCATTGCTTCCTAGGGGCACAGAAAGGAAAACGCCTGAACAAAATTTCACCCAGAGATTGCTATTTTACCATTCTTCCATGCAAAACAGGAGGACAGTACAGCGGATTTGTGCAGCTGCATCAACACCCTGGGTGCTAAAGGAATGCAAAGACAGAAATATCAAAACTACAAGGAGGGAAGCTATGTTTAGTAATATCTTTTCTCATTTACAACAGGCAGTTGGCACTACTAAAGGAAAATCCCAGGCCTCAGGTTCTGACAGTGCGACAATCTGGCACGGACTCAGATGTGAGTGATCCAAATGGTTTATTCCAGGTTCTAATACCACTTCTGTGAATTCACACGTTTTCTCTCTTAACTTTCCCACAGCCTTCACATGTCCACAGAACATCCCAGAAACTCTCCTTTACGGCGCACGTAGGCACTCATCCCACCAGAGCCATCAGTCATTCCTAGCCATGTGCTTCTCCTCCAGTCACGGACAGTATCACACGGCCATCATGCATCTTAAATGACTTTTCTGTTCTTTCTGGAGGTGTCCTTGGTTCCTAGCCTTACCTTCTCATGCCGTTCATCTTCCTCTGCAGCTCCTGCTCTGAAGAGTCTTCTTATGTTCCCACATGACAGGAAGAAAATGAAGACACAACCCCTGCCACCAAGGTCAGCTCTGCAGCACATGTTACCTGAGGAGCACTTGGCTACTCATGCAAACTGCACAGTGCCAGGAAGATTGTTACATGTTGCACTTCTTCTTCTCCTGGCTCAGAAATTAAATTTTCTACCTAGAAAATGGAAAACAAACAAACAAGCAAACAAAAAACAACAACAACAAAAAACACCTCACCTGACATAAAGGAGACATGATTGTTACTATGGAATTCCGGAGGGCAAGGTATTTGCCCTCTCTATGAAGAAGCTGACTGCAAAGGACTAAGAACAGCCACGATCACGTTGAGAACTTGCGGGTAAAATTCGGGACTGAACCAATAATGGGCTTCTGGAGGTGAGGGTCTGCTCCAGGCCGCCTGGTCAAGGGAGCCTGTTGATGGGCCCTGCTTACTGCAGCTACCAGAAGCACCGCGCTCACTGACTCTCAACTTGATGGGGGATTCCAGTCAGGCTGGGAAATCAGCATGGCTGGCTGCAAGCTGTCTGAGAGACTGCTGGACTGCACTGGGAATAACTTTGTGGGCCAAGCATTAAGCACACCAAGCAGAAGGGAAGGTATTGGACAGACCGACCAGAGGTCAAGCGTTGCTGGACCTGCTGCTCACCAACGCTGAGGAGATCATCAAAGGCGTCAAGGTTGGAGGCTGCCTGGGCTCCAGCGATCATGCCCTGGTTGAGTTTGTGATCTCAAGCGATGTGGGCCTGGCAAAGAGCAGGACCAGGATGCTCAACTTTAGAAGAGCAGACTTCAAGCTACTCAATGGAATGCTGGCCAAGATCCCCTGGCGCGCTGCCCTCAAAGATAAGGACGTTGAGGAGAGCTGGCTACTGTTCAAGGATGCCCTCCTGGCAGCACAAGAGGTCTCCATTCCCCTGATTAAGAAAGTGGGCAGGAGAGGTAGAAAACCGGCATGGCTCAGCAAGGACCTGCTAAGAGAACTGAGGGTGAAGAAAGGGGTGTACAAGCTCTGGAAACAAGGCTGTGTCACCCGGGAAGAATACAGGGATGCCGTCCGAACTTGCAGATGTGGGATCAGGAAAGCCAAGGCTCAGGCAGAACTGAACTTGGCGAGGGATGTGAAAAACAACAAGAAAACCTTCTACAGGTACATTGGCCAGAAGAGACAGGCCAAAATGGGCGTGCCTACTCTGGTAAATTTAAAAGGAGAAATGGCTTCAACAGATGAAGAGAAAGCTGAGGTGCTGAATGAGTTCTTCACCTCGGTCTTCACTGGTGGCCAGGATTCTAGTCTTTTTCACGTCCCTAAGTCTTGCACCCCCATACCTCCATGTGGGGACCAAGGAGGTAAATCCCTCCCCACTGTAAGGGTAGAGCAAGTCCGAGAGTGCCTCCTTAGACTGAATGAGTATAAGTCTATGGGGCCAGATGGCGTGCATCCCAGGGTCCTGAAGGAGCTGGCTGAGGTGGTTGCTGAGCCGCTCTCCATCATATTTGAGAAGTCGTGGCTGTCAGGTGAGGTCCCGGATGATTGGAGGAAGGGTCACGTCACTCCCATTTACAAGAAGGGGAGCAGGGACGACCCGGGTAACTACAGGCCGGTGAGTCTCACCTCTGTGCCTGGGAAGATTATGGAACAGATCCTCCTGGACAACATGCTTGATCGCATAAAGAACAAGCATGTGATCCGAGACAGCCAGCATGGCTTCACCAGGGGAAGGTCATGCTTAACTAATCTTGTGGCCTTCTATGATAGAGTGACGGCGTTGGTGGATGAAGGGAAGGCGACCGATGTCATTTACCTGGACGTGAGCAAGGCCTTTGACATGGTCCCCCATCACATCCTCATCTCCAAATTGGAGGGAGGTGGATTTGATGGGTGGACAACTAGATGGATAAGCAATTGGTTGAAAGGCCGCAGACAGAGGGTGGTGGTCAATGGCTCTATGTCCAGGTGGAGGCCGGTAACGAGCGGCGTCCCTCAAGGGTCTGTCTTGGGATCGGTGCTCTTTAACATCTTTATTAATGACATCGATGAGGGAATGGAGTGCACCCTCAGCAAGTTTGCTGATGACACCAAGCTGAGTGGTGCAGTCGATACGGTGGAGGGAACAGATGCCATTCAGAGGGACCTTGACAGGCTGGAAAGCTGGGCTCGGGTGAACCTAATGAGGTTCAACACGGCAAAGTGCAAGGTTTTGCACTTGGGCCGGAAGAACCCCAGGCACCTGTACAGGCTGGGAGGAGTTGTCCTTGAGAGCAGCTCGGCTGAAAAAGACCTAGGGGTCCTGATAGATGAGAAACTTAACATGAGCCAGCAGTGCGCTCTGGCAGCCCGGAAAGCAAATGGGATCCTGGGCTCCATCAGGAGAGGGGTGGTCAGCAGGGATAGGGAGGTGATCGTCCCTCTCTACTCTGCTCTTGTGAGGCCCCATCTGGAGTACTGTGTCCAGGTGTGGAGCCCTCAGTACAAAAAAGATATGGAAATTTTGGAAAGGGTCCAGAGGAGGGACAGGAAGATGATCAGGGGGCTGGAGCACCTCCCCTATGAGGACAGGCTGAGGGAGTTGGGTTTGTTCAGCCTGGAGAAGAGAAGGTTGCGAGGTGACCTCATTGCAGCCTTTCAATACCTGAAGGGAACTTACTCCCAGGAGGGGAGTAAACTCTTCGAAAGGGCTGATAATAGCAGGACTAGGGGAAATGGTTTTAAGTTGAAGGAGGGAAGATTTAGGTTGGATGTTAGGGGAAAGTTCTTTACTAGAAGGGTGGTTAGGTCCTGGAACAGGCTGCCCAGTGAGGTTGTGGATGCCCCGTCCTTGGAGGTGTTCAAGACCAGGTTTGGACAGGGCCCTGGGCAACCTGATCTAGTAAATGTGTATGTTTGGTGGCCCTGCTAGGCAGGGGGGTTGGAACTACATGATCCTTGAGGTCCCTTCCAACCCGGGTAATTCTGTGATTCTGTGAAGGGAAGCATTACTGGACATGCTGCACAGCAGGGGTTAAGACTGGAGGTGGTCAGGGCTGTAGTGACCATGCCCTCCTAGAGTTCCTCATCTCAAGGAATGCGGGCCTGGCAAAAAGCAAAGTCAGGACCCTGAGCTTCAGGAGAGTCAGCTGCAGGCTGTTCAAAGAATTCTTGGACGAGAGACACTGGAAAACTGTTCTTAGGGGCAAAGGGTTCAAACATCCCTTTGTGTGCACCTGTGTGCAGCCCAACTCCTCAGCACAGCCCTGTGCAAGCACACATTTGTGCCACCGCATCCACGCACTATCTATGTGCTCACACACACTCACACAACCACATCCCTTAGTGCAGCCCTGTGCGCACACACACTCACACATGTGTAACCCCTTCCTTTCACTCCCAAAGTGCACGCACACACCGGTACCACAATGTCCTTGTGCAGCTCCAACACTCTGCACACCCCTGTGCACGTACATATATGTGCATGCTCGTCCTTGCACACATACCCACAGACCTACACACACCTGAGCAACACCACTGGTTTGTACACTCATGGACACAAATGTGTGTACAACACCATCCATGCACAAATACACACACACACACACGGATCCCCACTGCTTTGCACAATGCTGTGCACACTCACGTGTGTCATGCACTGATTTCCCATCCAGTCCTTGAGGGGTCACTTACTTAGGACAGGAGTGCAGGGGAGCAGCCAGAAGCTGTTTGCATTCCCTGCTGTCTGCTGGGCAGCTTTGCTGGAGATGCTTGAGTTGCTTTGCTTTTCCTTGGGAGGTGGGAAGGAGCTTTGAATTTGAGGCACATCCCGTGCCAGAGCATCCCGATGGCACAAGGGGGATCAGGGCCCCTCTATTGGTTACCTCGGTGGCTTGCAGCAACTGGAACTTTTTGCCTATTGAGAAAGCTAAAAAGTGTGAGTTCCTCCTGACCCATATCAACAAAAATCTCAACCATAAAAAAGAGATGTCTTCGTATTCAAGCAAATGACAACAGTAAGACCATGCATGTTGTTTTGTTGTATTTCCTCTGTAATCATGGGGAGGATATGAAGAAGTGGTATAATTCATCCACTTCTGCACTTCAGGCACAAGTTCCTTAGAATTGGAAGAGACCCTTAAAGGCCATCTAGCCCAGCTCCCCTGCAATAAAAAGGGACATTCACAGCTAGATCAGGTTGCTCACAGCCTGGTCATTAGTCATCCCAGAGGCAAAACACACACTGAATGATCTCTCCTTCAGTCATAAATCCTTGGAGACAACAGCATTGACACTGCATGTTACTGAAGCAGTAAAAGAAATTGCTCCTGTAACTCCCCTTGTGTTAAGTAAAATGATGATAAAAAGCAATGGAATGCTTTGGCAGGACACCAAAACCATCCTCCTTCCTTGATATCTGCTGCAATGGAACCTTCCACTGGAAGAAAGCCTCTGATGACTTGTCACCCCAGAGAGGTCAGCTTTAGAAGCAGGACTGCTGCACAATAGAATGAACTGGAGCTCCTTAGCATCTCTTACATCCAGGAGGGGTGTGATCAGACCCACCTATCACCTTCAGGTGCGCTTTCTGACACCTTGTCTGACTTCACTGTCACTGTGCCAGCATCCTCAGGCTTAACCTGCTTCATTGTCAGTGTGCAGCAATTGCCAACGTTCTTGATGTCATTGTAATTGTTGGTGTAAAGGAGGTTGCCATTCAGGAACCATTCCACGTCCTCGTCATTATGGGACAGCTCACAGGAGAAGACAGCAGAGCTCTCTTCTTCAATTTCTACATCCTGCAGGTGCTTCGTTACTTCTACATTGCGGGCTGTGGGGAAACAAGGTGAACTGTTACCACTGTTACTATAAAGCATACTGGGATGTGGTAGAATGGCTGGACTAGATAATCTTTGTGTAATCTTCTCAGTGAAGTTTATACATTTGCAAAGTTAGCAGGAGAGAACGGCAGAAATCAACCTCAAGAAGAGAAATCTGAGGTGAAATAGGACATGGAAGAGGCCACCCTCCCTGCTCATATCTTCAGCTGTCAGCGTGGCCTCAGTCTCTGCAATTCCTGCCTTGCACTTGTACACACCAGCATCATCGGGCTTCAGCTTCAGAATTCTGAGCTCTACTGAATGCTTATCCCTCTTGATCTTGTACTTCTCAGAGGGCTCGATGGGTGTGCGGCCCTTGAACCATTTCACAACCTTTGGAGAAGGCCTGAAGTCACAGGACAGGATGACAGAATGACGTTCCAAAGCTGTCTTGTCCTCCAACTTCCTGGTGATTTCTATATGGTAATCTGCAAAGCAGGGGTGGAAGAGAAGAAAGGATGAGGACAATTGGAAGAAGAGGAAAGTCTCTTGTGTGTATTCCATTCCAATTAATGTCAAGTTCACAATGGTTCTTTGAACGACTCTAAAGATAAAACAAACGATTGTCTATAGGGAATGCCATTGACTACATTTCTATGAAGTAATACTGTACAGTATCTACCAAATGCAAGGTCCAGCTCTTGTTCTGTGCTTATTAAATTGCTCCCAATTGTTGAGGCTTTTATTCAAATAAGAGTGAGTTGAAAATATAACAAGTACTTTAGGATGTGAATGGATAATCTTACGCTGGGGACAACAGCAGATAAAAAGCCTGCAAGTTTCTTTCAGATGAAATCAATGACAAACCGCACCAAATTTAGGTGCTACCAAACTTAAACTTGTCTAGTTCAGAAATACAATTAATTTCACCTGATTTGACTTCTTTGCTATAGCCAAGGACAAAACCTCAGCTCTGTAAATCTGAATAGTAAGCACATCACAGCTATTCAAACACATCTTTTACTGAGATGCAGCTGTCTCATTTAGTGTCCAACGACTTTGAACTGGAAATGGAGCAGACCAAAGCAGAATCTAAACATGGCTTCTACAAGGACTGATCAAATGCGGCCACCGTCAAATTCAAAGTATCTGATACAGAAGGATCACACTCACTGTCAGACAAAACCTCTTTGGAGAGGTGAACTGACTGCCCTGTTCACCCCCACTTTGGAAATAACTGCACTCATTTCCTACCTGCTCCCAGCAGTGTGGGATGGTGGGATAGCATCACACTTCCCACACTAAGCATCCCACCATGTCACTTGTTCCACCTAAACCTCAGTCCCAAAACAAAAGGGGAACTCGCTTCTGAACCCTCTTCACTTCATTTCAGATGTCTTATATGCTTGATCTCCAACCCACCCCCCACTCAGGAGAAAGACCCCCCGCTTACACCCTACCATCTTGTTGCATTCTGATGTTGTCATCAGCCTTCAGCTTGTTGTCCTCTTTGTACCACTGGGTCTGAACCTCATCGTGTGAAATCTCACAGACAAAAGATGCACTCCCATATTCATTCACTTCCACATCTTCCAGTGCTTTAACAATCTTGATATCTCCAGCTGTGAAACAGTAGAGATATATTTGTCAGGGTATTTCCAGAACTGAGTGCAGCATCTTTTCCTTACACATATTTGCATAGAAAATAAGTAGGATTATGTTTTATTCTAAACCATCATCCATTCCTGAGTCATTTCTCTCTTCAACACAGTCAATGCATTATTGCCCTTGAACTTAAAGACAGACCTACTAGCTACAATGGAGCTCCCTGCAAACAGTTTTCATGGAAACCAGAATCTCATTTATTCTAAAACCTTTCAAGCAAAATTAAGGGTAGAAAAACAATAGAACTGACTGAATCTTTAAGGTCATTTAGTTCCAGTCCCCCTGCTATAGGCAGGGACACCTCCCTCCACACCAACTCTTCTCCTCAGGGTCAAGGCTTCTCTCAAATCATTCTCCTCTAAGCCTGTGCCTGTGCTTGGGATTGCCCTGACCCAGGTGCAGGGCCTTGTACTTGGCCACACTCAAGTTCATGAGGCTGCCAAGGGCCCACCTCTCCAGCCTGTCCAGGTCCCTCTGAGTAGCATCCCTTCCCTCTAGCACATCAACAGCACCGCTCAGCTTGGTGTCATCTGCAAACTTGCTGAGGCTGCATTTGATTCCACTCTCCATGTTGCCTACAAAAATGTTAAATAACACTGGTCCCAACACCACCCTCCACCTGGACACTGAGCTATTGACTGCAGCTCTCTGAGTGTGACCATCCAGACAGTTCCCTATCCTGCAACTGGTCCATCCATCAAAATCATTTTTCTCCAGTTTGGTGACCAGGATGTCATGCAGGACGGGATCAAATGCTCTGCACAAGTCCAAGTAGATGATGTCAGTTGCTCTCCCATTATCCACTGATGCTGTTACTCCATCATGAAAGGCCACCAAGTTTGTCAGACATGGCTTGACCTTGATGAAGCCATATTGGTTACCACCAATTACCTCATCTTTATTTTCCAAACTATGCCAAGGAGAACTAGACAGAACTCTACAGTGTTGTGTCACTACAAACCTGTCTGAACCATTGGCTTCTCTGCATGCTCATCACTAGTCTCTCCTTAGCTTGTGTGCCTACAAACAATGTATGGGGAATGTCAGCCACAAATCTTACCTAGGGGACATCTTTGCTTCAAAATCCTCTGAACATCACACAATCCCTTTTAACTCTCCAGGTCTGCATTTAGTTATGTCAGAATCAGGCCATATTTCTGTGCTGCTATATCCCTTTCCTTCTGAAGGGCCTGGATACAACTTGGATTAACCTCAGGAGAAGAGTTCCTGCATAGAATCATAGATTTACCCAGGTTGGAAAAGACATTGAAGATCATCAAGTCCAACCGCAGCCTAACCAGTACCCTAACTCTAAAAACCCTACACTAAATTATATCCCTGAGTACCACATCCAAAAGGCTCTTAAACACAACCAGGGATGGTGATTCAACCACCTTTCTGGGGAGCCTATTCCAGTACCTAAAAAATCTCTAGTATCTAAATCTCTCTAAAAGAGCACAGGTATTAATCTGACCAGAAAGGTTCCTGTTTGTTCATAAAATGAGCCTTTTCCGCTCCACCTTGCATAGGCCACTGGGCACAGGGTAGCTGGGAGACCACAGAAAAAGTGGTTCTGTGAGCAATAGGGAAACTACTGCCTAATCCAACTCCTCCAATCTCTGCGCTCTGCCAGCATGTCTAAATAGGGTGGCAGATACACACAGGAGATAAATATTTCCACTTCCCTCAGCCAACACTGCTCTGAATTTCTATGGGACACACAGTTAGATGAAAAGGCATTTGACAAAGAAGGAAATGAAAGAGTTTAATCTGCTGTGTCATTCTCTCGGTAGCCAGAATAACTAACCCTCGCCAGTGTTAGTTCAAAGAATAGGCAGATTTTATCTCCTGACATGAGCAGTAATTCAAAGAAGCTGGTATATGATCCAGTATCCTGCATATTCACTGCAGGCAGGAAAAGACATTATGAGATAAGGGAGATCTACACATCACTTGTTATGAACACCTCATAAAGATAAAACCACACACAAGAGGAGAGTTTAGGAAGAGGACCACTCTTGGACTACTTTCCAAGAGGCATCAATTAGTGACTCTCTTCGCTCATTTTTCACACTACTCCACAGTGTCCTCCTGAGCCCCCTTACTCCTGTTGCCAACTGCTGATGCAGGGAATCCTGAGGAACCAAGGATTCATAGTTGTTCCATCAGTAGTCCTTGGTCAGCTCTCCCTCCCTGCCCCTTCTGTTTTGATCCCACTAACCAAATTTTAGTTAGTCTGAAAAGAGGATGGAAACCTCCGCAGCAATTAGTTTCTAAATATCTTGCAATGGGCAGCTTGTAGGAGCCCCATCTCAATGCCCACAGCACAGGAGGCAGGACTGCTTAGCCCATGCACTAGTGCATTTACCAGCACAGATGTAAGCCCAGATCTATGCACACCAAATACAGGCTCTCAGTTTGCACAAGGAGGCATCCATGGAGCTGAAGTATTAGGCAGATATTGTGGTGGGGCAGCAGTTATTGAGACGCCAGACAGAAAGGACACAGATAACGTGGCAACTCAGCTTTACCATTATGACTGATGATGGAACATCTAATTTCACTGCTCAAAAGAGAACTTCCATATAACTGGAAAGAATGAAATTCACAGGGGAAACCACACACAGACACACACAAAAGCAATACAAAGGAGATGAAGGATGGTTCACATACTAGTGATTCACTCTGAGACGCAAGCAAATGAAAGAGTATCCCCAACCATTTGCCTCCTGAAATGCTAAGTATATAAACTCATTGCTGTGATAACTCTGCCAGACGTGAGTCATACACTGTAAAACCTTATGGGGTCAATCAGTTTAACTTCATAAATTCATTACACCAACAAAAACAGACCATCGTGTCCAGGCTGGTTCATTTCAGCTCTTCAAAGCTGTTGGTAAAACTGCCTGAGAGCTGAAATGCTTACCAGCAAAAGCTAAAAACTGTAAATCAAATGTAATAGGCTGGCTTTGTCTACTGTATAGAAATGATGCCTGAAAAAAAGAAAATAAAAAAGAACGTAAACCAGAACAAATGGAATGGCTACATAAAACAGCCAGTACTGAAACAGCAACCCAACCTGGTTGCAGAATGAGAGAGAAAATGAGAGTTCACCAAAGTCATGGGACAGGACACATGTTCATGTTCATGCTAACACTGAACCCAAGTGGCCACATGAGGACAGCATCTAGTAGGAAATCAGAAAAAAGCATCCTTTCATACGTCCCTTGGGAAGGTGGCATCTACCAGGGCACAGCAGACCCATGTGTTCAGTAACAAGTCTGATGCTTCAGAGCCCAATGATGAGCTACAAACTGGGGTTTAACCAATGCAACACATGGAGGGAAAATCTGTCTTGAGCATAAAGAAGAAAGAGAAAGGTATCCAAAAGGACTAACCAAGAAATGCCCAAACTGCCCATGAAGCATTTCTTCCCGTGGTGCAAAATACCACAAGAGGATTTATTTGCTCTTTCAGTTAAACATAAAATGAACCTTTAGGGTAGCTGATGTCTTGTCTTAGGCTGCTCAGCATGTGGATGTTCCCTGATCTTCATATTCACACTTGTGAATAATGAGACTTCTGTTATTTCCCTGGGAAGTAATGCCCACTTTTTTACTTTGACAGAGCTCCTTCCCATCCTAGAAGGGAAAATATCAAGTCAGATCTCCATTAGTCCTTCCATCTCTGCACTGAGCAAAGGGAGCCTTCAGATCTATGCTTAATTCACCCACTCCCCTAGAATTAATGGAACTGTGCTTACTGGAACATATGCTGAAGCTTAAGCACAGTGCAGTGTTTTCAACATGAAGGAATGGCTATAGAACATGCATAAATTCTGGCTGACCTATGACAGCTTAAAGCACTGCGGAGGACTGTTAACAAGCCTGTTTGGACATCACCTTGAATAAATGACGTTATCCCCAAGTAAGGGAAGGAACAGCTGAGCACCAGGGAGGTACACAAAGTGCCAGAGCAAATTCTCACACTGTCAGGTGCAAAGAAAACTGAGATTTCACCCCAAAAACCCAGTTCACAACAAGGCTACAAAATCCAGGCTGAGAATTTCTGTGTTAGACTTGAAGCTCAAGACTGTACTGTAGTTCAACCAACAATATTTTGTGCAGCATGACCTAAAAAGTTCACAATAAAACCAAAACAAACTTCAATTTCAACTTGATAAATGAACTCAGGACATAATAACAAAGAGTGCTGATCTGGGCAAATAAAAGAGCATAAAGAAAAGAGAGCAGTGAAAAAGCTATCAAGGAAAAGCTCAGACTCGCATCCCTTGGAAGTGAAATTAAAGGCTCTCATTCATTTCCAGAGAAGTCAGAAAGGAAAATACCATTACATGCCATACCTTGAACCACTTGACGTCCATGTTGGGCCTGGACAGCTCACACTCAAATGTGACCTTGTCCTTCTCAATGACGCTACTGTCTGCCAATGGTTTGCTGATTTTCACAGGCAATTCTGAGAAGGAGAAAGAAGAATGTGGATTTAGTTGGGAACTTAGTTTTGTTCATAACCAGGTCCATGGGTGCTGTTAAATGGATCCTTCCAGATGGAAAAAACATTTCAGGTGGCCTCCTAGATTTTACCCCTTTTTGTGTTGCACGCAAGACGAAGTTCCTTAGTCAAAAATATTCCACAGCCAGATTTTCACCTCGCTACCACTACATTAAAAAGGAGAATCCAACTTGTGGTGTGGGTCATTGATGTTGTTCCGGGGGGAATTGTGGCTGTTCCATGCCCACAGGGTAGAAGACAGCCAGTCTTCCTCTAAGCCACATAAAAAGCTGCTTAGTGCTCCCAAAGCGAATGCTCACCAGTTGTTTCCAACTTGAAGGTCATCTTCTGGCCAGCAGCCTCGCAGATGTATTCTCCAGCATCTTTCTTCTCCAGCTGCTCCACAACCAGACGCCGTGTTTTGCCCACAGATTCCATTCTGAACTTTCTGGAGGAGGCAAGCAGTCTTCCATCCTTGTACCATTTTACTTCGGTTGGATCCTGTGCTACTTCACAGCTGAGGGAGGCACTTGCTGCCAGGGCAGCACTCACCTCTTTCTGCACCTGCTCCTGGTTTATAAACACAGGTTTTGGCTCTGAGGGAAGAAAAGAAAAAGTATTGACTGAGGGACCGAAATGAGACCAACTTGCAGGTTTGTATGTACAGGTTGGAACAGGTTTAGGTTACCACTTGTGCCCAAACTAATAGCCTTCACTAGAGAATATCAGCTCTTCTGTTGAAACAAAGTGTCAAATCTAGGCAAGAAAGAACCTAGGAACTGAAGGAACCAAGAGGGTCCTTGAACACCAGTCCCATGGTTGCAAGTCACTATGCAAACATATTGAACCCAAAAGAACATCTGTCCTGCAGGCAACCAAAACCTGAGTTCCTTTTACTTAAGACCCACTGTGAAACATCAAAACACATAAACATGTGATAGTCAAACCACTGGCTGCCTTTTCATGACCCAGAACAGTACTCCTGGCTTCCTGAACAGACTCCTCATGGCCTCTACCATTGCCACAACTGTGACTGTCAAAGGCACAAAGGAAATATGCTCACCAACGCAGTCCTTTGTTCTTTGTGTGTGATTTGCAGATATCTATCTTACTTTGAGCTCTGGCAATAGTCAGCTCTACCAGGTCTCTTACTGTGAGTAGCAGACTCACCTATCCAGATGCAGCCTCCAACATAAAGGCATAGTAAAAAGGCAGTGTACTACTAGGAGAAGTTCCTGCTTCTCCTGCCATGAAAGGCTGCACGTAGAACATGCACTCCAGCCTCACTGCACATACTTATCTTAGTCAAATGTTTAGGTGAACAAGAATTACAGTTTGGGATCTCAGGCACAGGAGAGATTTGAATAATATCTTGAATATTGCTTCCACTGTACATATATTACTAATTATTGCTCTACAGACAGACTGAAACAGGTCTTTGTGTCATACTGAAACCAAATACTTTCTACAAACCCAGGCAATCAAGTCTAGGGAAAAAACCTCAGCACAGACTACAGTGATCCAGGTGCAGTATAATAGAAACTAGATTTTACTTTACTGTTCTCTGCTGTATTTCATACAACACCTGTCTTACCTGTGACATGAATCTTGAAGGTGAGTTTCTGGCCAGCAGCCTCGCAGCTGTACTCCCCTGCATCTTTCTTCTCCACCTGGCTCACCACCAGCCGACGCTGTTTGCCCTCTGACTCTACCTTGAACTTCTTGCTCGAGGTGATCAGTTTCCCCTCCTTTTATCACTTGACCTCTGTGATAAAATGTTTGCTCATTAAGACCGGGATGTGGTAGCATTGTGGTGGAGTGCTTGTTCATTAGGACCGGGATATAATGGTGGAATATGAAGGCCACAAAGGTTGCAGAACACTCTAATTTTATGGGTAGATTGTGTACTCTGCGTAGTTACAGGCAAAGCGCGCCCCGATGGATACAAAGTTCCACGGAAGGACCAACCAAGGAACGACACACCAAGTCGCACGATCACAACCGACCAATTAAAGGACAATACGCTCGGGATGGACAATACAAAAGAAGTTGCAAGGGACGGGACGGCGCAGCAGTTGGAGGAACAATAATCCCCCTGTCGCCCAGCGCTGAATTGCTTTTTAGTTTTACCCGCTACAATTAATAAAAGTTTATAATTGGAACATTATTGGCTCATTGCTTATAAATTGATGACAACCTCCATCTTCTCCTGGGCCACCTCGCAGCTCAGCGTGGCATTTTTCTGTTGTTGCAGCCTTCACCACCTTCTGTACCTTCTCCTTGTTTGTAAATACAAATTCTGGCTCTGAAAAGAGAGAGATACATTAGTTTGGCCTCTCGAAAGAAGAGCAGGTTTTGGGGAAGGAGTCAGAAAAATGAATCAGTTCTCCCAGTCTGATGCCCCAAGAGAATGATGTGGAGAGAAGTTGTGCAATTTATGGATGCCCCATCCCTGAAAACATTCAAGTCTAGGCTGGATGGGTGTTAGAGCAACCTAGTCTCAAAGAATGTGTTCCTTTCCAGGACAGAGATTGGAACAGGATGATCCTCCAGGTCCCTTCCAACAAAAGGCATTCTGTGATGCTTCTTGTATGACTCTCATGACTCTTTCGTCCCCTAGCTGCCATTTACTTATGTCTTCAAAACATCAACTTATACAAAACATTCCTGTAGTATTCTCTCCCATGCTAAATGAGCCCTTCCAAGACAAAAACATGTTACATAGAGCACACCCCCTAGTGCTTGACACAAAGCCCCTGTTCTGAGACTTCCTGAGACGCAGCTGCATTGCAGAGTTGTTCTAGTGGTACAGGCACGTGGGAATGGAGAAGTGCAATCAGAACTTTCTTGTCTATGGCCTCATTCCCACAGCAAAAGGAAATTCCTGAAGATTTTAAAAGATGGAGCTGCCTCACAACTGTATTTAGAATAATTTGTTCAATTTCCTCATCAGAAATTAACCACCCCAAAGTTCAGCTCCAAAAATTTTAAGCATAGCAGGGAAAACTTACAAACTAATGACCGTTTTCTAAAACGTTCTAGAATGAAAGGCCAAAATGTGTTCTCTCTCACCTGTGACATGAATCTTGAAGGTGAGTTTCTGGCCAGCAGCCTCGCAGCTGTACTCCCCTGCATCTTTCTTCTCTACCTGGATCACCACCAGCCGACACTGTTTGCCCTCTGACTCCACCTTGAACTTCTTGCTCGAGGTGATCAGTTTCCCCTCCTTGTACCACTTCACCTCCATCTTCTCCTGGGCCACCTCGCAGCTCAGCGTGGCATTTTGAGTCAGTGCAGCCTTCACCTCCTTTTGTACCTTGTCCTTGTTTGTAAACACGTCTTCTTTCTCTGCAGGGACATCACAACAGTCACACCATTTTGCTGTAGTCTGCTGCAGAGCTTACTCCAGTTCCCCATTTTCATTATACTTGCCCTTCACAGGGACCATCATGATGCCTCATTAAGACAGGAAAATACTTTCCCCTCTATTTTGCCTTGGGAAATGAATAGGCATATCATTTCATATCGTATCATAAATCTAAACATTTCGCAGTCTGATAGCAGATTTGGACATGAGATTTAGAACACCTGCATGCACTGCTGAACCTCCTCCCTTCTCTTTGTTTCTTCTGATGTCTCTCTACATTTCCAGTAAATCAGAAGGGAATGGCCCTCTAGAACAGGTTGCCCAAGGAGACTGTGGATGCTCCATCCCTGCAGGCATTCAAGGCCAGGCTGGATGTGGTTCTGGGCAGCCTGGGCTGCTGGTTGGCAACCCTGCACATAGGAAGAAGGGGGTTGGAACTGGATGAGCATTGTGGGCCTTTGCAACCCAGGCCATTTATGAGTCTGATTAGTGGCATTTTCCACCTCATTGTGTCATTCAAATTTTGTAACCAGATCTCATCAAACACCTCCCCTTTTCTCACTCCTTGCATGCCTGGTGTGCTCTTGCACTGTAACCCTGCAGACACCAGCTGACTACAAGAGCTGCACAAGTTACCCTCCTTGCCTATTGTTTGTTGCAGTAATTCATTCCTGGATGGAAAAGCACATGTAGAAAAGTGTTGCTATGACACTAGATGACAAAGAAAGTCCTATAGCCAAAATGTTTTGCACCAGAGAGGCTGTAAGTTGATCCTCCAAATGCAAGACACACAAAATGAAGTGTTCCTTTATCTCTGGGATTCCAAGCATTTTCTCACCTCTGACTTTCACTTGGAATGTTGCTTTGTCATCTTTTGTTTCACAGCTGTAGCTCCCTTGGTCTTTCAGGGTCACATTTTTGACCATGAGCTTGCGGTGCGTCCCCTGGGAGATGATGGTTGTCCTCTGGTCCTGCTTCACCTCTATTTGATCTTTCTTCTATACGACAGCTCCGCTTGCAGCTGACACCTCACACACCAGCTCCAGGTCTTCAGAAGGACTGACTGATATTTCTGGAGTCGTTTTGGACTTGCTGACAAAATTAATGGCTTCATCTGAAGAAAAAAAGAGAAAGTGGTTTACATCCTGACTCAGGCTTATTCAGCACAGCATTAAGATACAGTTAGAACTGATTGTAATGTCTCTGCTCATTACATCTGGGGGATCAAGTTTCACCTCTGGAGGTACTCACATACAAACGTGTGCTTGATTCTCCTGTGTAAGGAAAGAGTAAGTTCTATGCAGACAGTTCTTATTTCTTCTAATCAATTCTGTATTCTGCACATGTTCTTCTGAAGCTAAAATGAAGGCAGCTAAGTAACCTGTTTGCAATACATGAACAAACCAATTCAACACCTTGTCTCTAAGCTAACAAGCAGCGTTTGATGAGCACATCAGTATTTCATGCCCTTCATTCCATCCAGACTGTATTGGCAATAACTATGCTGGTATTAACAAGGATAGCAATTACAAGCAAAATGGTAGAAATACAGAAGATATAAGGAAAAGGGAACTCACCAGAGCTGAGGCGATCCTCCCTGGTGAGCGATCTCCAAGAGATGCTGCCTCAGTGAGGGTCAGCCCTTAAATGAGGTCTCAGAGGAGGTGGAGTCGAACTCCACCCCTCCAGGGAGCACAGCTACATAACTTTCACCTGTGCTCCCACAGCTGACCCCACACTTGCCTCAGCTGATCAATCAGTGGTTCACATTGTGATCTCCCATACACTCCACCCCTTCACAACGTGAACCAATGATTAGGTGAGTTCCCCTTATTACAGAGACCCAATCACGACGCTGATACAATCTCCCGTCGCATTAGATGTTGATATTATTCAAATGATGATGATTGGATGGGTGTTTATGATCTTCCATGGGCCAGTGCTTGATAGATGTTACCGGAGACAAATCATCTTGAAGTGCAGGTCCGTCTGCGTTTCATCAGTCCAGAGTAATGGTCCTAGAGGCTTAGAATCAATCTTAAGGGGAGTAATATAGATGTTTCAAGGGTACTAGGAGGGGAAGATCCGCCCTCCAGGGCAAGATACAGGCCGTATTCTTATCTTGGGTCAATACTTCTGCTTGTACTGGATTATGTCCCGGCCTCCGATACCATACCCTCTGGCCAGATATCTGTGGCTGTATAACTATATCTGGCACCAGAGGAGGAGTCTTGATCTGCCATAGGGACATAATAGGTGTTCCTTTAGCAATAAAGGCCGGAGTATTGACCACGATGTCAGTAGGCCATGTACCTATCACCGAGGGGGTGACTGAACCTCCCACCTCCAATAATCTCCCCCAAGGTGCAAGTAGGCCACACCATTTGGGTCCTACCTGCACCTTCCAAGGCCAATCTTATGGATTTATCTTATGGATTCCCGGTTCTAAATTCTCAGGGGCAGGGAGCAGAAGATTATTTTCAGTACCAACCTGCGGTTTTACCTTATTATCGGTGCCTGTAATTTGGATCCTAAGAGGGGAGGCCCATATAGTTTGTAACATTTTCAGGGCACTGGGTCTGCCATCCCGAGGTCTTTCATTCAGGTCCCGCACGGTTTCATATAATCTTTTTGTCCACCCCTGCAGGGACTGAGAGTCTGTTTTCAGGGCAGCCTTAAGGATACCATTATAACGTTCAATAAGGCCTGCCCCTGTTGGGTTATATGGCAGGCGGAATCGCCATTCAATGTTGTTTTCTTCTGCCCAGCGCTGTATCATCGCTCCAGTGAAGTGAGTCCCTTGGTCACTCTCGATAACTTGAGGTGTCCTGTATGCAGACATCAGTTTAGTAAGTGCCTTAATTGTGTATGCTTGATTTGCCTTTGGTACAGGATAGGCTTGCAGCAGTCCACTTACAGTGTCAACGCAGGTCAGGGCATATCTCGCCCCCTCAGACCGAGGGAGGGGCCCAATGTAGTCGACCTGCCATCTCTGAAGAGGACTATATCCTCTAGCAATGTGGGATGTTGTTTCAGGCAACGGTCTCGGTCTCATCTTTGAGCAAGCATCGCAATCCTGACATGCTTGAACGATATCAGATAGTTGTACAGGCAGCCCCCATGCTTTAGCAGCTGCCCACATTATCTTCTGTCCAGCATGCCGTAGCTTCTGATGTAACCAACGGGCAATATTTTCAGATTGTGAATTCTCAATCCATCGGATTCGGGCCAGTGTGTCAGCTTCATCATTTCCTGGTGACTGCAAGGGTTGATGACCAGAGACATGGTAGACACATACTGTCCTGTGTTTGACCGTATTCCAAATGTCTACCCACATGTCTTTACCCCAAATCGGTCGGGCGTGGATAGTCCATTCCTGGGTAGCCCATTGCGTAATCCACAGAGTGAGCCCCCGGTACACAGCCCAACTATCTGTACAGATGTTCAGGACGCCGTCACCATGTTCTTTAGTTATAACCATCCACACGGCTCGCAATTCTGCCCATTGGCTGCTTTGACCATCCCCCTCATCAAACCAGATGGTCTCAGTAGAGGGATGGTATGCTATTGCTCGCCACTTGCTCGGGTTGCCTCTGCTGGACCCATCCGTATACCAGGCATCTTCAGGAATAGGATATCTTCCTTCCTGAACGGGACTCTTCTCTGGTGGAGCAACCATCGGTTCTTTTGATGTATCACTGTGATACGTCACTGGGCCTAGGATCTTCTGTAGTTCTTCTTTAAGTGGAGATGAAGACAGACTGCTTCTCTGGCTTAGATAGGCGACCCATCGTGCCACCGTTTGTGCTTGGGCCACCCCCGTCTTAGGAAGGTGAGTCAAATCTCTCACCCACCCCTGGATTGGTAATGAAGTCTTAACTATGACCTCTGCTGTTTGCGTTATCGGCTCTACTGCTTGTAATGCCGAATAGGCAGCCAATAACTGTTTCTCAATCATGCTATATCGTTCTTCTGCTCCGTGCCAAACCTGAGACCAGAATCCAATGGGGGTTCGAACAGAACTCTGGCGTTGCCACAGGCCCCAGCCAAAACCATCTTGAGTAACATGAACATCTAGTTCAGCTGGGAGGGTTGGATCAAATATACCCAACGCCTGAGCTTGTTTAACTGCCAGTTTTGCCTGTTGGAAAGCATCCTGTTCTATCTTTCCCCAATTCCATGATTGACCCTTCTTTGTAAGCTTGTATAATGGCCTTAATAGCTGAGCTAAATGAGGTATAAAGGAGCGCCAATACCCCAATATACCCAAACATTCTTGCAATTGTTTTGATGTTGTAGGGACTGGAAACGCTTGGACTTTATCTACTACCGCACTGGGTAGTACTTTGGTTTTCCCGGACCAAATTACTCCCAGGAATTTTACAGATAGCCCCGGACCTTGCACCTTCTGTGGGTTTATAGCCCACCCTCTTTTCTGCAGGTAAGCTATCAACAAATCTGCTGCTTGTCTCACCGCCTCTAACGAATCGGATGTTAACAGGAGGTCATCAATATAATGATATAAATTGACATTATTTGGCTTTTCCCACTTAGCCAGATCACGTGCCACTAAATTATGACAAAAAGTGGGCGAATGTACGTACCCTTGGGGTAGGACCTGGAAAGTCCATTGCCTCCCTTCCCATGTAAATGCAAACTGATCTTGCGATTCTTCACTGATTGGAATACTGAAGAATGCATTCGCCAAATCCAAGACACAGTGATATGTTTTGATTTCCCTGCTTAGTGTGTCCATTAGGGAGGCAATATTGGGTACAGCCGCATGAACAGGTGGCGTGACCTTATTTAATTCCCTATAGTCTACTGTCATCCTCCATGTTCCATCCGGTTTTCGCACTGGCCATATTGGGGAGTTATATGGGCTATGTGCAGGCCTTATAATACCCACTCTTTCTAATTCCTGCACCGTCTTTGTTATTTCATCCTGCCCACCCGGGAGTCTGTACTGTTTCACATTAGTAATCCGGCGTGGCTTCGGCAAACAAATAGGCTCATGTTTTGCATGGCCTCTCAATATTGTCTGGATTGCCCGGATACTAATGCATCTCTGCCGCAATCGGAACTCTCCCACTGTTGTATGGAGAGCCAGACCCCACAGGATATCAATTCCTAATATATACTCTGGAATTGGGGCAATGGATACCTTGTACTCCCGTGGTGGAAGACGCCCGACCCCCAGTTTTACCCAGGTTTGGGTGACCGGAATGGTTTGTCCCCCAAAACCTCCAATCATCACTCTATTACCTTTAAATTTAGTTGGGTCTCCATATATTATAGATGTCTCTGCCCCGGTATCAACTAGGGCCATAACCTTCTGTATATTCTTTCGGGACCAGTATATCGTCAGTTCCACATAGGGCCTCCGGTCCCGTCTAGAGGCCCTAGGAGGACTGACATCCCTCGTCAAGCCATGAACTGAGCCAGATTCAAGTCTTTTACCTCTGATACCTCCGGTGTCATAACCCGAGGCACCTGAGGTGGCTTCTTTTTCCTATTTGGAACTATAAAATCTTCTAAATTCCATGTTGTTGTTGGTCGCCGCTCTATAAATCTTATCCCTGGCCTTTTGGGTTTATTCTGAAATTTTTGTTCATCCTTCAGTTGCTTCCACAACTGAAGGAGAACCTGATTGGGCTGCCCATCAATTTTTGAAAACTGAACGCCTGCCCGGAGCAGATCATTAAACATTTGTTTCCGGGATACCCTAACAGGTCCTGCCCGAGAAGTTCGCGGGGCCGATCTTCTGGCTCGCACTATTGGAAAAGCCTCGGCATCCTCAATCACCCTGATATTGCGCTTAGCTCGTAAACGCTCAGTTTCTCCGAGGTCTGCTACCAATTGGGCGGCTTGTTGGACTACTGCCTCTGCGGATACTACTGGATTAAGTATGGAAACCAAGGTTCCATACATATGAGAGGGTGCTTACTGTAAAATTAGGTCCCTCATTCCCGCAGAAAATTTAACCATATCAGGGCTATCGAATGTGTCTTCGTAGATAGCCTCTCTCATACCTAATTCGCGTATATAATTTTGAAGGTCTTCCATAGAAGACCACATCCCTGTGTTTACTGGCATGTCAGTTTTATTTGTCCACACCATGCGGCAAGCAGCCATTATCCATTCTACAATTGAATGGTTTTCTTCAGGGAACTGAGTCCCAGCATACAGTCTCTGCCGAAGGGCAGGATGTACTGTTATTGTGGCCAACTTAGATACTTCGGGGCCACTAACCAGTACACTATCTGCCCCTGAATCCCATAACCGTAATAACCAAGCCGGAACACTTTCCCTTGGCCTTTGCCTAAATCGTTGCACTAGGTCCATGAGTTCAGTAGGCGTATATGGACGGGCTGTTACATGTAAAACAGATTCGGCAGGGGGCCATTGATCAGGAGGCACTCCTGCTGGTCGATCTTGAATTTTCTTTGTTTTTTGAGTTATTACTGGACGGACTTCTAGTGAGTCCGTCTCAGATGGTTTTTCTAGATCAGATTTAGTGATCTTATTTTGATTCATTTCTTCAGGATCTTGATCGTCATTAAATGAAATGTATCTAATTTGAGGGTTGGAGGAAGAAAATGACGGTTTTTTTCCTGTCAATAGATTGATCTCACCCTCCAATTTTTCAATACGGGCCTTTAACAATTCATTTTCATGTGCAATGTTGTTTGATTTTATCTCTGCCCGATTTAAAGCATTTAATAATGGCCAGGCTGCCATAGATGCAGCCATTCGCTTTTCTTTTGTAATTAAGATATCTTTTTGTAGTCCTAGAAAGTAATCAGTTAGACAATAGGCGCCCATGTTATTTGGTACTCTTAAAGGGCCCCATTGTTCAATAATTGTTGCTAATTGGTAATATGGGGACGCCTCAAAACCTGGAATTTGACCAGGAAGGCATGTCCCTAAGGGGGTGGTCTTCTCCCCCTTGTACCAATTAAAGATTTTCCACACAAAGGACATTTTTTTTTTTCCTTATATTTCTAGATGCCAAGTCCGTGGCTCCTGCCTGGCTTGCCAAATGTATTGGCAATAACTATGCTGGTATTAACAAGGATAGCAATTACAAGTAAAATGGTAGAAATACAGAAGATATAAGGAAAAGGGAACTCACCAGAGCTGAGGTGATCCTCCCTGGTGAGCAATCTCCAAGAGATGCTGCCTCAGTGAGGGTCAGCCCTTAAATGAGGTCTCAGAGGAGGTGGAGTCGAACTCCACCCCTCCAGGGAGCACAGCTACATAACTTTCACCTGTGCTCTCACAGCTGACCCCACACTTGCCTCAGCTGATCAATCAGTGGTTCACATTGTGATCTCCCATACACAGACAGAACCTGCCTGAGGAGCAAGCTGATGGCTGTCAGCTACAGGCAGACCTAGCTTTGTACTGCATTTCTTAGAGCAACAACTGTTGCTTTCAGTCACTGAATATACCAAGGCCAATTACTATGCCAGGAACATTTATGGCATCAGTGAACAAAAAATGCGTTAAAAATTGTAATAGACAGGAGCCATTTATTCTTTTATAACTAGGTGACCAAAGAACAACAGTCCTTCTAGAGTCAAGCTGTTAAGAACTAATAGCATCAATCAATATCACAGATAGATTACTTCCCTGCCCTAAGACCATCTTGCGACCATTTGGTGCTCCTAATTAAGCCCTCTTGATGGCATTTTGTCTGAGCCATGCGACATTTTGTGATAGGAGTTACTGCTAGTGTTCCCTTAACCCTACACCAAAGTAGGAGGTATCCATTCTCAGGGAATCATGCAGGCTTCCTCTGTATTTGATGCTCAGAGACAGCCCCAGAACTTTTTAAATCTTAGCTTAGCTCTCATCCAATAATGTTCATCAAACAGTGCAACTTGTCCTTTGGGGATGCCTTTGTTCTGCATCAACCAGTTCCAACGGAGTCTTCTTGGCTTGTTTTAGATCAGTTTTTCAACAGATAAAGCCAGGGTCTTTGAATTACAAAGTGAAATTGCAGAATGCATGATTCTCAACCAAACAGAACAGCAGGTGGGATGCAGGGTGAATACCTGAACCAACACCACCTGCAAGCAATCCTTCAATATCTTAGGAATCTCTAGCCACCCCAAATCCAGTGTTGTGCTTGATCTATCATCTCTGCTGAGTTTTTAGCTAAGCTGATGGTGAGCATCACGGTGGTGATGGGTGAGCAGTCAGACTAGAGGGTCTTAATCAACCGTAAGGATCCTGTGATCAGAGGAACGTGAATGTGCTGTTAAAGGTCACAAGCGCTGCACTGCAGCATGAGCATACACAGCGAAAGGCTTTCAGTAGAGCTTCAGTTCATAAATGAGGACTGGGTTATGGAAAATAGGCTCAAGATATAAAACAGAAAACAGATCTTAACGCCAGGTTCTGTGAATGCAACCAGCTGAATTTCACAGATATTGAATTTCAATGACAATTTCTTGTGTTATTTTACCCTCCAGCTCCACCCTGAACAGGAACATGTCAGTGACAAGCATTACTCCTCCAGGCTTGACCTAACAGTGCTTTACTTGCACTATGAGCTAATGGCTGTGCTTACAGCACCTCAGGGAGACACCTCAGAGATCACAATGTCCTTCGGGTACAGCAGGAGACACTCAACTCTCCAAATGTGGAGTTTAATTTGTCCAAAGAGGAGACAGGATTCCCATGCTAATAACTTAGGACCATTTCAGTCATAGGTTTAAAGATGATGTAAGTGCTGAGGCAATACATGAACTAGATGAATGAAGCCCAGATGTCAGGGCTCAAGTCGTGACTCCAGCCCCAGCTGGAGCTAAGGCTGTCTTGAATTCATCACAACACAGTTACATTATTTGCTCATACTGTGGATTTGCATAGGGACAACAGGAAGGTCAGAATTGCTTCAATAGAGCTATGCAATCTTTGTCCTAAATACTGGAAACCCACAGCGTTGGACAAATAAAATGAATTAAGTCTGAAGTGCTTTACATGGATTGTGATCCTATGTTTGCCTCACAAACTTACCTGAGACTTTCCAATCAAAAATCAGAGTGTCATCTCCAATTGTGTAGATGTATGTTCCCTCGTCTTCTTTCGTTACAGCTGAAGCCACAAGCTTATGAAGTTTCCCTTTATCTTCCATTGTGAATTTCTTACTGGTCTTGATTTCTTTGCCATTTTTGTACCACTTCACCATGACATTGGCTTCAGAGGTCTCAGAAACAAATTCAGCTTGTTTTCCAGCAACGGCCCTGATTACTCCTCCACTTGTCTCTTTGATTACGAAGTTTGCCAGTGCTGAAACAAAATATGAAGACACAAAATACATATGATGGTAAAGAACTGCAGGGACATTGGTGACCATGAGGCATTCATTTATCATAAGATCAAACGTGCACGTTTAATCCTAGTTCTAATTGCTAGATTCTAATTCAGAAGCTGGCAAATTGGCAGCTTTTATAAACCACGTGCCAGATTACCTTATCTCCACAAGTTGAAGGACATACACTGGACAGGGGACAGAGCCAAAGGAAGAAGCCCAAGGCTTCAAGAAAATGTCTAAAATAGGAAAACTGAGGAAAGAATTGGAACAAGCAAACTAGAAGGAAATCAATGGAGGGGGTATCTATTACTGCACTGTAACCCCCTGGCAAACAAATCGAGCCTAAAAGATAGAGATATCACTTAGGACTGAAAAGAAAAACAGAATTCCTTTATGGAAATTAATTGGAGTGCAAAAGTTAGATGATAAAACTGGCCCTTATTAACACACAGTGGAATAATTGACTTCAAAGATTCAAAATCTCACCACTGTCTTAGCCAAAAGTTTAAGCCTAAGGCCATGGTCCTATTTTACTGAGGGTAATTGAGCTTGTTTTCCAACTTCTTGTTAACATATCATTTTAAAACAGCGCACACAACTGAGTTGGGTCTGTTGAGACAGCGCAGTCAGAGCTGCTAAAATCAAAGTCTGGATTATGCATGCATTTGTTCTGCAGTTCCAAGAACACGCATGTATAATACAAATTCAACAACGTTCTACAGAATGCCTGTATTTAGGAGCTCGAGAGCCAGCTGATGGACACTGGGATGACTGAGATCCTGTCAATACATTTAACTCCATCCTATCATACAGTCAAATTTCATTCATTTTTTCAGGAACTGTCTCTTATCATTGTAGTCCCGTCACCACTGCTGGATGTGAGCCCAACCACACAAAAGCAGCTGCTGGTTTTCACTGCAGATACTGCAGTAAGGAGAAACAGCCTCCAGACTGGACCAGCTGAGCGTGGCCCTACCAGGATTTGCTCCAAAGGTCTTATTACCAGTAGTGCTTCCCGATGAAATACATGGGGGTCCTCCTTTGATTCCAACCCCAACCCACCCCACCATGCCCCCTGATAACATCCATCAGGGCCACATCTCGACAGCTCCTGAACACCTCCAGGGATCCCACCACCTACCTGGGCAGCCTGTGCCAGTTAATTCTATGGGCAGACCTGCCAGTATGAAATATTATGCTAACATGACAAAGAGAGAGAAGAAAAGCAAAATTAAGACTAGCTGACAAGCCTTGGCAGGAAGTTCTGCTCTCCATCAATTTAGTCCCTGTGACTCTTCACAGGTGTTTTCTACATTTGGGATCACTGCTACAAAAAGAGATGTTGACATCATCTCTTGTGGCCACCCTGACAGAAGAGCAGGAAGGCTGGGATGCTCTTTTTCCTGTCTTTCCCTTGATTTCCTCTATATCTTAGGGACGAATCACAGGACAGAACACAGAAATCAAATGGCTCTACAAAGCAGATTGGCCAGTTCAAGTCAAAACAGCCACTGAAAACACCCCAGATGCTGTCTGACAACAGCTGGACTGTCGGGGAGTCAGGTGAATGCAGTCTGCTGGCCCTGGGCAGGAAGAGGACAGCCCAGACTGTCACATACCTTTCACTGAAAGCTGATAGAGCATTTTATCCCCCTCACAGATGCACTGATAACTTGCAGCATCATCCATTGAGTCGTTGTGAATTTTCAGGGTGTGTTTCTTCCCCACAATTTGCAGTTCATAATTTTCACTGGCCTTGAGCTCCTTCCCATCCTTCATCCACTCCACAGTAGCGCCTGTGTCTGAAAGCTCAGCCTGCAGTTTGGCTTCCTCACGCAGCCAAGCGCAGATCTTTTCTACATCTTTGCTCTTCTTGGTAAATCTCACTGCAGCACCTGTCAGGAGCAAAGGCCTCATTATTTCAATTTATATCAGGCTAACGTGGTCAATGTTTGCTGCAACATCTCTGAAAAAGTATCACCTTCTGTTCCTGCACTCATCATTGTGTCAGTGCTGAGCAATTCACGATATTTCATTTGGTCTTCTTGCTGGATTTACTAAGTAAAAATCAACCAAACATCTCCTTCTACTGATTAATAATGCTCTAAACATGCTTCTGCAGAGGTTTCCACCCAATGACAAACAGGTCCTCCCATCATGAATGTTTATTTGTTCTACTTTGTCATGCAAAGCTGATTGATAGAGATATTATTGGAATGATTGCTCCCCTACTTCTAAACTATTCCAGTGCAATCAGAAAGGCTGTCTGAACCTGCAGCTGAAAGTACTGCTCTATGGTGATGCAGTGGTAAACCTGGTGACTGAATGCACTGGCCAATAGCTGTGAACTGCAGACATTCATCAGCTGGCATGCTTGCACGTTGTTGTAAGGTCAATAGTAAACATGGCATCCCCTCCAGGTACAGCTTCACCAGTTGTTAGGGGGGATTTCACAGCCAGGACTGGGTCTGAGGAAGAACATGTATGTCTTAATGCTCTTTAGATGCAAGTCTGGTATCTCATTTAGAGATGGAAGATTAAATCATAGGTACATTTCTACTTCTCCCTTTGCATGAGTGCTAGAAGAAGCACTTCTGTGCTTAAGATCTGTTACAGAAAGTTCTGCCTCTTGCACATGTGAGATATCAAAAGATAAGGATATTCATGTCTCTGTCACAGAAACAACTCGTATCACTTTAGTGGTAGCTGGAGGTTGATAGGAGATAGGAGAACTAGGAATAAAGGAAAGCCTTTGGTGTGTTAATGCACTGCTAACCTTAAAGTCAAAGGAAGCATCTTTAGGGAACCAACACAGCTGCTCAGCACACACTGACCCATTTCCATTGGGGTTTTTGTGCTTACCGAGGTGCACGCTCCCTGGGAATTCCAGAGACGGGCTCTGTCCATGCGCATTGACTGCAGACACTCGGAACTGATCATCAGCCTCTTCAGACAGATTGCTCACCGTGAACTCTGGGACGGGGACATGAGACTCGTGGCACCTCACCCAGGTGAAGCCAGTTAGTTTCTTGCATTCCACAATGTAGCCATCGACTGGAATGGGGCGGTGCATCTTCGGAGGGGACCATGCCAGCGTCACTGAGGTTTCTGTTTTATTTTTCACCACGGGGTCAGTTGGGGGCTGGGTGGGAGGTTTTCTGGGAGCTGAACAGAAATAAATTTCAGAAATATTAGCATAAGGTCATGTAGGCTGGAAAAGACCTTCAAAAGACCTTCAAAATCAGCAGACTCAACTTTCAGCATGACCTACTGAGTCCCACCATTAACTACTGTGGTACCTGAGGACATACATGACAAGCTTATTCCTGCAGGTATTTACATAGTGAATATATTCACCCTCTGGTTGCTTTGGAACATTTTAGAGGTTAAAATCCCATCAGACTTTTTCACTGTGTGCAGCCACTGATACAGGCAGGAGGCTGGGAATTACCTGATGGGCTCTAGTTACAGACTACTGACACAGTAAAGGATTGATTTCATTTAATTTTGGCCATCAGAAAGTTTGGTGTCTGGTTTCAGTCACCCATCTGGACTCCAATTATAATCATATGGAGAACAGCACATTCAGGAGAACTCATCTCAATAAACCTGAATGAAATCACAGAATCATAGGATCATGGGAGGGCTTGGGTTGGAAGAAACCTTCAAGATCATTAAGTGCTAGATGCCAAAGGTCCCACTAACACAGTATTAAGCCAAAAGCTAGATGCTGGAATCAGATCTCCTGACCTTACCATCAGAAACTGAGATGTCATATTTTGCTCAGAGGTGCCTGCTTGTAGGAGGGACAGCTTCCGAGCTTTTTCTGCTCCAGGAACCAGCTCGAGCTTCAGAATTTAAACAGCAGTCAGAAATTAAACTGAGCTTTGTCACCTCCATCAAATAGAAGGAGTGGTTGGGTGGTACAGCTTTCCAAATCGCTTAGAAACTGTCACAACAATCAGATGCCTACCTTTTCTTTTTTAACTTGTTAATACATAGAGCTTAATAGCATCAGAATGCCCCAAGCACTTCAGACAACAGGACAGCTGTAAACCCTTCTTTAAGGATTCCTTTGTTTAACCACTGAGTAACTGTAATTCAGTGGTGCTGGTAGGAGAAGGGAAGTCCTAATCTTCCCAGATGGTGAACAGAGTTGATGTTCACATGCAGACTGGTGCTGCAGCAGAGCCAGAAACCACTCATTTGGGAAACACAGCACCAAGAAAATAATGGGAATAGCTTCATAAAATCAGGAGCTTCACTCAAATTTCATGTCAGATCTATAATTCTTCCTATTTTCAGGAAGAAATGATTTCCCTTTTTCTTGTAGTTTTATTTTCTTTTCCTTTCCAGCAAGCAGCTTTGTAGCTTACAAATTGTTTTCTAATCACCTCCTGGTGTGGACAAATCACACAGGTCTGACTCCATGTTTTACATAGTTAGCATATTATATTTGTTCCACTATGGAACTGTACAGTCATAGAATGGCCTGGGTTGAAAAGGATCCCAAAAATCATCCAGTTCCAACCCCCTGCTATGTGCAGGGACGCCATCCACCAGACCAGGCTGCCCAGAGCCACATCCAGCCTGGCCTTGAATGCCTGCAGGGATGGGGCATCCACAGCCTCCTTGGGCAACCTGTTCCAGTGCGTCACCACCCTCTGAGTGAAAAACATCTTCCTAAGATCCAACCTGATCCACAACCCCTACACACCCTCAGAGCCCCCTAGAGCCCCTAGTCCTCCTATTGCCCACCACAGCCCCATATGCCCACTAGAGTCCCCCTCAACTCTCTTTACAGGCCCTGCACAGCTCTATATAACAGTCTTATAGAACTACCTCTAGTAGAAGCAATCTCCACACAGAGATCCTTTCCCAGCACACTGCGCCACGGGGGGAGCAAAACGGGGGGGGGGCACATACACACACAGCGCCGGGGGGGCCCGTAACCGACCCCCACCCATCCTTTAAAGGGGTGGGGGGTCCGTTTTAATGGGGGGGGGGGCGAGATCACCTTCACCCCCCACCCCCCCATCCCCACCCCATCCTTTAAAAGGGGGGTGTCCATTTTGGTGTTGGGGGGCAGTGACAATCCGCCCCCCCACCCCATCGTTTAAAGGAGGGGGGGTCCGAGACCACCCCCCCCACCCCATCTTTTAAGGGGGGGGGTCAGGGGCTCATGGGGGGCAGCACATCGTGCACAACATTGTGGGGGGGGGGTGTTTAAAAGGGGGGGGTTACAAAAAGCATAGCTCTCAACTATAGATGGGATTGGGGGGGGCTCAATCGATGGGGGGGGGCCCTTCATGCAGGGGGGGCACAGCATAAGTCAGCGGCTTTGAGGGGGGGTGTTGGGGCTGTTTGGCCTTTGGGGGGGTTATTGTGTGCCCCACCCCCACCACCCCCACACACAATGGGGTGTTAATGTGGGGGGGGGGGGGCTTAGATTAGTTGCGTTCCCTATAGCACTGCCCCCCCCCGTCATTAACCCCCCCGCTTTATCCTTACGGCTGAGCCCCCCCCCGACAGCGCCCCATTCATCTTGATGGGGGGGGGGGTTTGTCACACGACCCCGGCGCGGCTTACGGCACATCGTCGACCCCACCCCACCCCCCATAACCCCACCCGGGGGGGGAGGGGGCGATGTGGTGAGTGGGGGGGGGTTCCGGAGGTGGGGGTGAGCAAAGCGCAATATGGGGGGGGGGGTCCTATAACTGGAGGGCAGCGGCTGCACAAAGAGCCCGCGGGGGTCGGAGAGCAGCACTTTGGCTGGGGGGGGTCCACGGGGTCCGGGGGCAATGCTGCCCCACCCCCTCCCCCACCCCCCACTGCCGACCCCCCCCCCGCGTTGCCCCCCCCCCCCAACGTCAGCTCCTGCGGCAGCTCCTCGTCACTCTCCTCCTCCTCTTCCTCGTCTGGGGGGTCAATATGTGTGGGGGGGGATCCCATCGGGCAGCGGCAGCTCCGCCGGCTCCGATTGGCTGAGCCGCAGTGCGCGGGAGCGGCTGTTGTGTGCCGGTCGGTGGAGGGGAGGCTCTTCATGGAGCTGCCCCGCAGCCAACAACAGCCTGAATGAGATCCTGGAGTCCCAGACGCTGGAGGATGAGCTGGGAAAGAGCAGAGGCTCCCCACAGAAGGGCAAATCACGTCTGATAACGTGAGTGTGGAGCACAGCCTGCCCCTTCCTCACATGTGTGGGGCTTCCATGTTCCTCTGTGCCCATTGCAATGTGCCACCCCAATCCTGCTGCCCAGCCAGGAGTGGATGGGATGAGCAGGTTGGGATGCACAGAGCAGTGCTCAGACATTGCTGGGACATTTGTGCACTGCTGTTGAGCTTCCCTTTGTGCAGCAGGGGAGAGGATGGAGGTTTACAGGTGGATGGTTGTTATTTCTATGGCATTGCACAGGTGGTAGAACCATGTCCATTCCCAAACTTATTCCAGGGCATGCGGGAATTTGTGCAGTTGTAGTTCCTGAATTGTGCTATTTAAAACCCTCCTGTAAATGGGGATGTTTTGTAATGCCTGCTGGGGCTGCAGGCAGCATTGCCTTCCTCCTTAGGGGGCAGGTTTAATCACAAGCCTCCCTATTTCCTATCACAAACGTCCTACAAACCATGTCTGGGCATTGCTGTCTCGGCCTGGATCTCAGCTCCTGAGACTGTCAGATGTGAAGCAGCAGCAGCTGGGACAGGGCTGGCTCTGTGTGCCCTCTCTGGGTCTGTGGGCACAGAGTGGGGCAGAGGGATGACTGTGAGAGGGAGGAATTGCCCAGCCACAAGAAAGAGGAAATCAGCTGAAAAGGGGAGATTTGAGAAGCACTGAGGCTGTGGCTGCTTTGACAGTAAGAAGAAACCAAGCTGTCACTGTGCAGATGGGAACTCCAGTAGGAGAGCTGTGGTGGCTTTACAGATGGCAGACAGCAGCTGGAGTGTAGAGCCAAGGGTAGGGGGGGGATCTTCCTCTTAGCAATGCCATGCAAAGAATGATGCAGACTCCTGCAGGGTCGGCTTTGCTGTGTGACCCTGGGTGGAAGCAGCTGGAAGGTCTCAGCCCTTCTGCATTATCCCAGGAGCTGGGGCAGTGCTCGGTCTCATCCCACCTCTGCTAATAGCAAATGCAGAATCCCTTATCTGAGTGCCCTTTTCTCTCATGTAGAGTCACCAACCCTGGGAAGTTCACAAAAAGTTTGGGTGTTGTGTTGAGGGATGTGATTTAACTGGGAAGTATTGGTGATGGTTGGACTGGATGATCATAAGATCATCCAGATCATAAGATCTGAGATCATAAGATCATAAGATCATCCAGGTCTTTTCCAACCTTGAAAATTCTATGGAGTTGTAGCAGATTGTGGGGGTGTAGGTGTGGTATATATATGTACACAGATGGGAATATCCGTATGGAAAAGATACGTGTAAAAAGATGTGTGTTCTGGGCTGCACTGAAAAAGGGGTGGCCAGCAGGAGAGGGAGGTGATTGTCCACTCCTGCTCAGCTCTTGTGAGGCCATATTTGCAGCACTGTGTCCAGGCCTGGGAAGGATGTGGAGCTGTTGGGGGGGGTCCAGAGGAGGGCTACTGTGATGATCAGAGGGCTGGAGCAGCTCTCCTATGAGGAAAGGTGGAGGGATCTGGGCTTGTTTAGCCTGGAGAATGGAAGGCTGTGGGGAGACCTCATTGTGGCCTTTGAGTACTTGAAGGGAGCGTATAAACAGGAGGGGGAATGGCTGTTTATGAGGGTGGATAATGATAGGACAAGGGGGAATGGTTTAAAACTGAGACTGGGGAGGTATAGGTTGGATCTTAGGTAGATGTTTTTTGCTCAGAGGGTGGTGACACACTGGAACAGGTTGCCCAAGGAGGCTGTGGATGCCCCATTCAAGGCCTGCAGGCATTCAAGGCCAGGTTGGATGGGCTCTGTCCATGAGCATTGACTGCAGACACTTGGAACTGATCATCACCCTCTGCAGACAGATTTACAGCCCCTGCACAGCTCTATATAACAGTCTTATAGAACTACCTCTAGTAGAAGCAATCTCCACACAGAGATCTTTTCCCAGCGCCCCTTTGTGACATCATAATGCCCCTTTGTGACATCATAACACCCTTTGTGACATCATAATGCACCTTTCTGATGCCATAATGCCCCTTTCTGACGTCATAATGACCCATTGTGATGTCTTAATGCCCCTTTGTGACGTCATAATGCCCTTTGTGATGTCATAATGCCATTTGAGACGTCATAAGGCTCCTTTGTTTTCATAATGCCTCTTTGTGACGTGATAATGCCTCTTTGTGACGTCATAATGCCCTTTGTGACGTCTTAATTCCCCTTTGTGATGTCTTAATGCTCTTTTGTGATGTCACAATGCCCCTTTGTGATGTCATAACACCCCTTTGTGACATCATAATGCCCCTTTCAGACGTCATAATGACCCTTTTTGACGTCATAATTCCCCTTTGTGATGTCATAATGCTTCTTTGTAGTGTCATAACGCCCTTTGTGACGTCATAATGCCCTTTGAGACGTCATAATGCTCCTTTGTGATGTCATAATGCTCCTTTGTGATTCATAATGCCCTTTGTGATGTCATAATGCCCTTTCTGACGTCATAATGCCCCTTTGTGGTGTCATAATGCTTCTTTGTGAGGTATCTGTGGTGCCATTGACAATGAAGTGTGATGAACTGGAAGGCTTTCAGTAGAATTGCAGCCCTAACATAAACAATGACTTGAACTCTGGAATTCTGTGTAAAATCATTAGCTAGCTTGTGGTCCGGGTCTTCAAACCAAAGGCTGTGAGGTGCTGCTCTTGTTGACGCAGGCTGTGAAAGATGACTTGAGCTCTAAGAGTAATTTCCCTTCTGCTCTTTATATGAACGTCAAATCCACAATTAGAATATTAAGAAGATAATATAAAATTTTGTGCTGCTGGACTGAGGACTTCCATTAGCTGTTAGCCATAGTTTGGAACTTGCAAAGCAATCATATTGGAGCCTTGCTGGGCAACCTGCTCCAGTGTCTCACCACACCCACAGTAAAGCATTTCTTCCTAATATCCAATCCTAATCTACCTTCTTCCCATGTAAAGCCATTTCCCCTCATTCTGTTGCTACCTGCCCTTATGAAAAGTCCCTCCCCAGCCTTCCCTGTAGGCCCTCTTCAGATACTGGAAGGCCACTCTAAGGTCTCCTTGGAGTCTTCTCCAGGCTGAAGAGCCCCATCTCTCTCAGCCTGTGCACATAGTAGAGGTGCTTTCAGCCCTCTCTGATCACCTTCATGGCCCTCCTCTGGACCTGCCTGAACATCTCCAAGTCCTTCTTGTGTTGAGGGCTCCAGAACTGCGTGCAGTGCTCCAGATGGGGTTTCAATGAGAGGAGTGTGGAGGGGCAGCACCACCTCCCTCGACCTGCTGGTCATGCTTCTGTGCTTTAAGCTTATGCTTTAAGGTCCTATATGCTTTAAGGTTTAGATAGTGCAGTCGCCTCACCTCTTCAGGTTTATCTGTGAAGGTCCCTTCCAAGTGAACCGTGCTGATCCAGACAGTTCGGATTGCTCATTAAAGTGTTTTAGTAAGTTGGGCTGGTCCTACGAAGCAGTATGACTGCAGTAAGCAGTGTACATGGTGCGCTGTGAGTACTGCACACATTCCTCTTGGCAGCTTGTGGAACAGAAACTGTGCATTGTTTGGATTGTGTAAGTATTCCTGTTGGTCTCTTGTGATGCTTACCTTCTTAGAGCACCTTTCCTCGTTTGGCTCTACATATTTTGGTACCTTACTTGTTCTGTTTGGCTTAGCAGGGAAGGTCTTCTTCTGAAGCATCCTCAGTCTTGGTCTGGGCAGCATACTTAGAAATGACATGGACGTTACATGAGTGGGTGGTCAAAGGGGGGAAGAACTCACCTTTCTGATCTGTTTCCTTTTAGAACACAGTCCTGGAGAGGATTTGCTTTCCTTGTTTCCTGGAGACTTGGATTCTTAGATGGTTTTGACTGCAGCTATTTCTGATGTTAATTCCTTTTTCTGTACTTTAGTAGCCAAGTGCAAGTGGAGTGCTTTGGGAATTGTCTGAAGTTGCCAGGTTGCGTGTGATCACATATGTAACGTGGAGTTATGTGTGGTGCCAGTGATAATTAAGTGTGATGAACTTGAAGGCTTTCAGTACAATTTCAGCCCTAATGTAAACAGTGACTTGAACTCTGGAATTCTGTGTAAAATCATTAGCTAGCTTGTGGTCCAGGTCTTGAAACCAAAGGCTATGAGGTGCTGCTCTTGTTGACGCAGGCTGTGAAAGATGACTTGAGCTCTAAGAGTAATTTCCCTTCTGCTCTTTATATGAACGTCATATCAACAATTAGAATATTAAGAACATAATATAAAAGTTGTTGCTGCTGGCCTGTGGACTTCCATTAGCTGTTAGCCATAGTTTGGAACTTGCAAACCAATCTTATTTAGACTTTAGTGGTGAAATCTTCTGATGAAATCTTCCTTCTAATTCTGCAAAAGAATCTCGGTGGAACATTTCTGTCTGAAAAGGCTCTGGCATATGAAGATGTGCCAGACTGCAGCCATGTGCCAGATGCGTTTGGATCCATGGAATTTTCTGATGTAGCTTCAGTGTTTGAAAAATCTCCACTCGATCTAAATACTCAGAAAACAAAGCAGGTGTGTGAAGATGTACAGCTAGTTTCTTACAGAAAAAATACAGCTCTTAATCTAGAAATCTGCTTCTCATTGTATCTAGTGCTTACTCCATATTTAAGTATCTAGTGGACCTTGACCAAAGGAAGATAAAGATAGAGCAAAGAAGTATGTTAAGCATAAATTTTGTTGCCTTCTACCTGTAGGCCATGGTTGGTTTGACGTGATCCCTAACTCCAGTGTTTGGTTTGCACAGAAACAGCAAGCAAGGGAACAAGTAAAGGAGTCAGTGAGGATTTTAAAACACAATGGGAAGCGATAAGGCACAGTTAATAAGATTCTGGAGTTAGGCTGGAGGTAGGCAGAGGTTGAAAGGTACCGAAAGAAATTCAATCTTACTGTGTTGGACAACAAAATCCACTGTGATATTATTCAAATTTTTAACTAAACCAAGTGATAATTCATATTTATGTTTAGATAAGCTGGTGAGGGTTAATCCTCAATGGAGAATTGAGATGAACAAATAAAAAAATGGTGTTTGACAGTCTATAAGAAACGAACTTATTCTAGGAGAGAATCAGAGTTTTCAACTGTTTTGTTCAATAGCCAAATAATGTATGATATTTTTATAAGCATTGTGTCTGACCTTCTCAGCTGTTAGAATTTCTTTGACAGTAACTTCTCCGGCTGTGATCAGAAAACCTTTTGTTCCGTCTCTGGCACCATTCGAGGCATGATACTCAACTGGGTGATATGGAATTCACACTGTCAACTCCAGTGACAAGAAAAGTGGCATCTAAGAAGCGTGCAAACACAGAGAATGTTGATGCAGAGTCAGTGTTAAGAAATGAGCTGCCCTTTGCATTTCCTGCTCCAAAGGCCTTCTTTTCGAAGAGCCAGACAGAGAAGCAAGTAGAAGGCATATCTTTTTAGGCGCCTACTTCCAAAGGTATGTTGTATCTAACAAATGGAAACCTAGAACATGTGTAGCTTAGGAATTTTTTACTTTTAATATGAATGCAGTACTTGTAGGTCCTAAAATTCTGAAAGGTTTCAGTGTGGGGTTTATTTGGTCACAGCACATACAGCTGCCATCCTGTACATCTGACAGTGCACTGCAAGCGGTTTAACCATATATCAGGGCATGGTACACGTCTGTTAATGATAGAAGTTCTCACAGTTTCACAAGGAGCATGCCTTGAGATGCATTCAGATAATGAGATAAGTGCTGTGTTCCTAAAACTAGCATGTGTCTCCACTCTCCATCGAGATTTAGTAGATAATTTCTTTAACAATTATGATGAGAGTTTTGTTTTGTTTTTATTTTTTTCTGGGCTATTATTTTGAGTGAAAGAAAAGGGTATGCTTTTATTTAAGCGAGCTTTTGATTGCATCATGCTTCTAAATTAAATGTAACCTACTGAATTCCTCATGATAGCATACGAGTACTTGCGTGTATCTGTTCTCCCTAATAGAGGGAGAAGAGACTCAGTGAACCTGGACAGTGTTACCCAGGGTTGTGAGAACAGCTAAATGATTGTTGAGAACTGGTCAACTCGTGAGCCTGAGACCTGGGATCCTCCATCCTAGGGTGGAACTTTACTGGAGCACGTGGGTGCCACAGCAACAAAAGGACTGTGTACAATAGACTGAGAGTTTGCTGAGTTTCTTGGTTTACAGAAAGCACAACTAACTCAGCAGCAAGTGACGTATTTGGGATAGGAGATGACAGCTGGACTTTGAACCTTAAGGACTGCCAAGAAAGAAGCCATCTGCTCAACCCCTGAGCTGCAAACTGCCAAGGAACTCCATACGTTGCCAGGAATGACAGGAGGGTGCCGACCATGGATACACAGCTACGGACTGATGGTAAACTTGAAACAGCTTGAAGTGAGTAAGGGATATCCAGGGTGCACTGGTGCTCAATATTCAAGAAGCCCATCAATCTACACTGGGCCAAAGGATACCAGTTTTAATATCTCATGCAGTGTTTACTGTATTGGAGGCAAAAGGGGGACATTGGCTTTCACCCCACAGAATCACAGAATCACAGAATTACCCGGGTTGGAAGGGACCTCAAGGATCATGTAGTTCCAACCCCCCTGCCTAGCAGGGCCACCAAACATACGCCTTTACTAGATCAGGTTGCCCAGGGCCCCGTCCAACCTGGTCTTGAACACCTCCAAGGACGGGGCATCCACAACCTCACTGGGCAGCCTGTTCCAGGACCTAACCACCCTTCTAGTAAAGAACTTTCCCCTAACATCCAACCTAAATCTTCCCTCCTTCAACTTAAAACCATTTCCCCTAGTCCTGCTATTATCAGCCCTTTCGAAGAGTTTACTCCCCTCCTGGGAGTAAGTTCCCTTCAGGTACTGAAAGGCTGCAATGAGGTCACCCCGCAACCTTCTCTTCTCCAGGCTGAACAAACCCAACTCCCTCAGCCTGTCCTCATAGGGGAGGTGCTCCAGCCCCCTGATCATCTTCCTGTGAAGAAGCACTTTGCTGTGTTGAACCTCATTAGGTTCACCCGAGCCCAGCTTTCCAGCCTGTCAAGGTCCCTCTGAATGGCATCTGTTCACCCCAAAGATTCCCGAAATACCAGGCCATCCTGGTAGAGCAGGGTGATATAGAAATAATTGTAACTACTATTGCCAACCCAGTATCTTTCCTTAGCGGAACTCCCCTGGTGGAGAACCAGGATGACATCACTGCTTTGAAACAACTGATGCTGCACATTACATCCAGTCGGTCAGAGCTGAAGGACGAACCCTTAGAAGATGCAGAAGATGCCTGATTTACCAGCAGCTGCAGTTTTGTGAGACAAGGAGGCTGTAAGGCAGGACATGCAGTAACTGCTACTGAGCAGGGAATGGAAGCACAACCATCAGCCATGGGGACTACCCCTCAGAAGGCTGAAATAACTGCCTTGACGAGAGCCTTAATGATATGGACAGATGCTAACTATGTGTTTGGGGTGTCACACGCTCATAGTACCATCTGAAAAGAGCAAGGATTGCTCACACACAAGGAAAAGAGCGTGATGTAAATGTACCTATGTTGTAGGGCACAGTTCTCTATCCAGGCCCAAGTCTGTGTGGGTGTCTCCTCTATCCACAAAGCTGCTCACACTGCAGGAGGCACAGGCTGAGAGGAGAGGCCAGAGCAGCTCTCCCACTGTGACACGGAGCAGCAGGATACAAGTAAAGGAAGGCCCCACAGCTGTACTGGGAAGATTCCACACAGTCATCAATTTTTCATCTGAAAGGTAAAGAGGAATTCCCTTTTCTGCCCCTATCATCATTGGTCGGGTGAGTAGCAATGATGCCCGGTGTGCTTCCATCAATGGAGCAGAATAGGCGGAAGGCTGGGGTGCAGGCTGACCTCTGCTGAGGTGAGTGGGGGCTCAGGGTGTTGCTCAGTGGTAGATTTGTTCACACTGAGTTCTAACAGGAAACTTGCTCAACATCGAAGGCCTTGCAAAAGTCTGGCTGAGTGATGTCAGTTGCTTTTCCTTTCCCTACTGATGCTGTCACTCCACTGTAGAAGGCCACCAAAGCGACCAGGCTGCATGTCTCCGTTTCCGCTGTTTCTCCATTTCCTTCTTGTTGCTCCCTGTAACCAGCAGGTTCAGCCATGCTGCTTTCCTGCCTCCTCTACTGTGTTTCGTGTGGTCGGGATGGAGCTCAGAGCTCCAGCTCTGAGTAAGGTTTTCTGAGAAAGTTACCATCTCTTTTCCATTCCTTTACCCCTAAAAACAGTTTTCCAGTGTCTCTCATGCAAGAATTCTTTGAACAGCCTGCAGCTGACTCTCCTGAAGCTCAGGATCCTGACTTTGCTTTTTGCCAGGCCTGCATTCCTTGAGATGAGGAACTCTAGGAGGGCATGGTCACTACAGCCCTGACCACCTCCAGTCTTAACCCCTGCTGTGCACCATGTCCAGTAATGCTTCCCTTCTGCTTGGTGTGCTTAATACTTGACCCACAAAGTTATTGTCAGTGCACTCCAGCAGGCTCTCAGACAGCTTGCAGCAACTGGGATTGGTGCTGGGTGGTTGCTGGGAGGTGTCTCAGCAGAAAAGCTGGGCTGGGTTGGGCGTGCTATGTCAGTCCTCATCCCAGCTGGCAGAGAGAGTTAGAGGAGGGTGATGGGTGCTGCCTGCTCTCAGTGCTACTGCACTGAATTTGGGGCACAGCAGCACACTGGTGAGTGAGCTGGGAGGGAGACGGACTGCTGCTGTGCATGGCTAGGCCAGAGCTGGAGGATTGTCAAACGTGAGTCATGCTGGTGCAGCCATTGCAGCTGCAGCAGGAGTAGAAGACAAAGAGGTTTCGTAGAGGACAGAGGGTGGTGATTCATGGTTTGATGTCCAGGTGGAGGCCGATAACAAGTGGTGTCATCCAGGAGTCTGTCTTGGGACCAGTGCTTTTTTACATGGTTATCAGAGACACCAATGATGCAATGGAGTGCACCCTCTGCTGTTTGCTGAGTGGTGCGGCTGACGCAGTGGAAGGAAGGGATGCCATTCAGAGGGAGCTCAACCGAGAGGTTGGCCTACGTGAATCTAATGAGGTTGAACACAGCAAAGTGCAAGGTTTTGCACTTGGGCTGGAGGAATCCCAGGCATTTCTACAGACTGGGAGGAGCAGTCCTTAAGAGAAGCCCCGCAGAGAAGGACCTGGGGGTCCTGGTGGATGAAAAACAGAACGTGAGCCATCAGCGTGCTCTTGCAGCTCAGAGAGCAAATGGTCCCCTGGGCTCCATCAGAAGAGGGGATGGCCAGCAGGGACAGGGAGGTGATTGATCTTCATGATCCTTGAGGTCCCTTCCAACCCGGGCCATTCTATGATTCTGTGATTACACTCGCTGTCAGAAATAACAGCAGCTGTACAGAAGCTGGATATATTTTGGGACAGTTCTTGTAACCAGCTGATTTTAAGACCTTGCCCGAATTGGGGGTCTAAATTGCATGTTAGGAGAAAGCTGGTAAAGTGGCTATTGCTCATTCTTTTTCATTTGCTGATTCTTTCATTCGGGTTCCTTTTCCAAAGGAGATTCTGGTGATGGAAGCAACTGAAGAAAGAACAAAAGCAGCTCTTGCCAAGAATGCTTGAAGTCCCTGTGGAGAGAAGCAAAGAACTTGGGCTTCCTCTGGGATGCTCCCCACCATGTCTCAGGAAGGAGACAACTGCTGTTCCACTTTCTGCTCTTTGTGTGGAAAGGTACGTCTGGGTTTTCTTTTACCTGTTTTTCTTTTTCTGGCTTTGAAGGAGAAGGGGTGGAGCAAGAGGAGACCCACTGGTCATTTGTTACCTCAAGAACAGGATGGATTCTGCATTCACTGTGAGAAACTTGGGCTAGTAGCATGGGCATGTTTCAGGCTGGACTCTTCTTTTGCTACTTGGTTTCCTTTTGGCTACAGGGAGACAGCTGTCTAAAGGTGTGTTTTCAGACCCACTCTCCAAAACCATGTTTCATTGTTGCAGGTGGTTCAGTGTGCTCTTGCAGGGTAGATGCTGTAGTTTGCTGTAGAATCTAAATGGTTTCTGTTCCTAGGGGAGGACTGAGAGGAGGTAGTGAGAAGAGAATTCAATGCCTTAGGTGTATCTTAGTGAGAAATGTTGGCATGAGGTGCTGAAAGTCTTGAGTTGTCAAAGGCCAGTGATGCTCAGACTCCTTAACCTGCTGGAGCAGGGTGGAAGCAAGGAGTGGGCACTGCCGTCACACAAGCTGCACTTGGTTCTGGTCTGCCAGGTCTGTGCTGGCCTGGATTTCTTCTGAGAAGTTTGTTGGAGCTGCTTGGAGTAGTGAAGGGTGGGGAAGAAGTGCTGCTCCAGAGCTATGAGACGTGCAGCTCCTTCTGAAGTGCTCCTGAGAAGGACGGAGCGCATTTGCTGCAGCTTTCTCTGCAGATGTGCTCCTCACCTTGAAATCCTCCTGGTTTGTCCTCAGCTCCTGACCACGGCCTGTTCTCTGTTTTGCAGGCTGATAACATGCAGAAGCCGCAGCTGGTGCGTGCTATGTCATCTTTAAACGTACCAGCATTTGCGGCAGCCCATGTTATTAAGAGCCACGTCACCCAGGGGCCAGATGAGCTCTCTCTGGAGGTAAGCAGTTCCAGGCATTCCGTGTTGTCGTGCATAGAAGAGGGCAGTCCTTTCTGCTTTGTTTTCCTACCAGATTTGCTGAATCTGGGATTGATGTTTCAATCTCTTTCAGGTCAGAGATCTGGTGAGCATTGTTGATATGAGGACATATCAACAGGCTGAGCCCCTGGTGGAGAGGCAAGCGTGGCTTTGAGGTAGGCACACGTTTTTGACTAGAGAGCACAACTTCAGTAGAGTTGGGAATCTCAGCTTGGAGCTGCTCTGCCTGCAACGGATGGCTGCTGGATGCAAACAGTTGCCCTGTGTCACTGTCAGTGGACCTTCCCTTTGGCTCTGGGCTCGGGCTAATGCTCACCTGTCTTTTTGTTCTAATTACAGGTTGGGCTTTTCCCTGGTGAGTGCATGGAACTCATCAGCGGAAAAGTTCCCGATTCACTCCTCAATTCATTGCCAAAGCCAGGTGCGTAATTTACATTTGACAACGCGAGTTAGTCAAATAGGGTCAGAACGTTACTTTCAGGGGGTTTGTTTATGCCCAAGTTCAGCAAGCTTAGAAAGAGAACTACAGTAATCTCCTTGGGCACCTCCAGGGATGGGGAAAATCCATTCTTACGTGTCCTTGTTGGGAATGTTCTTCCCGTTGTTACATGCTCTGTCGAATGCATTGCGCTCAGCTTCGTCCAGCCGAGCCAGGCCTGAAATGAACTGGTTTCTTTGTTTTGTTGCGCAGAGCCAAAGAAATGGGGCAAGCTCATCAACGGCCTTTGTTCCCTGGTGAAGGCCAGCCCCGGGAGAGCAAAGTAGCCTGAGCCTCCGACATTCTCCGGATCCATGTCCTTGCTTGACATCGTTGGGAGGTATTTAGCCTTCAGGACTTGAGGGCTGAGCTGTAGGAATGGAAGCATCCTCTGCTGTTTGAAACAGAGGGCGTTTCTAAGCTGTGTTTCAGCAGAAAGCAGGCAGTGCCCAGAACAGGCAACTTTTGGCCAGGGCTCGGTGCAGCTCTTCCATCACCCTGCACCACGTCTGACAGCATGCTCTGTTTTCTCTGCAGAATGAGTTCTCCCAGGAAGAGGGCAGAGTCAGCAGCTGGCAGTTGGTGTTCCTGCTTCTGCCTGGGCAAACCATCCCCTGTGGCCAAACACCAACTGCAGAGCAGTGCCAGGGAGCCCTCTGAAGCAGAAGTCTTGGTCCTGGCAGGTAAGGGTGCAAGTCCAGCTTACAAAACACTGCTTGTCAGCAACACAGCTAGAATTCATGCTTTCAGTGGGCTTGTACCTCCTTCTGGCGTTCAAGCCCGTCTTGATCCCTGTCTTTCCCAAATGAGTCTCTTGTCAACACAAGAGCTGGACCTGCACGTGGATCACTTTCAAGACAGTGACACTGTTGCTAGAAGCCTATTTGCTTCTGCCCACCACCACTACATAGCCAAATGTCAAGAATCTCCATGGTTCATCTTGTGAACGTTCGACACTAACTGCTGTACATCTGCTCCTTCCTAGGTGACCCGAGCCCTTGTATATCCCCAAGACGCAGGGCATGTTACGATGACGCATCTTCCATCAATGAAGAGTTGTTACTAAGCACAGAATGCTGCAGTTCAGATGAAAGCCTTCCGTATAACATCAGCTATCAAGAGAAGAAGGTCATCATCGTTGAAGCCTTCATTCATCCCATCCCTACTGAAGCTGCTGACCTGAGCCCACCAGACACCTCAGGCACCAGCCTGGACTCAATGTCTCTGCAGTGCAGCCCAGCCCAAGCACAGCCCGAGTGCCCCAACAGCAGCACCACCATGCAGGCTCAGGTCAGCATCACCGAGGAGAAGCTGAGCATCTCGCAGGGGGGCACAGAATCAGGACACGAGTCCCAGGCTCCGGGCAACAGCACGGTCTCTGAGCAGCTCTCATGATTACAAGAGAGGATGAGTCCCATCTTTCCTCCAGACCTCACACCCCCTCCTTTCTCCTATTGAATAAAGGCACGCTCGTGCTCAATCAACGCCTTGACTGAATTCCGAGTTTTCATTCGCAGAGATTGGGATGAGTGCAAGAAACTGCAAGGCAGCTCAGCTTACAACACTCTGGCTGTGGGGTTTGTGCGGCCGAGCTCTGGGTGTGTTCCCATTTTGCCTGACTTTGGGATGCCTGCAGCGAGAGCTCTGCTGCCGTTGTGTATGGCAGCAAATAGTCTCTAGCATCCTGGATGCTGCTCATGAAAACCCCAAGCTTCCTGGCTGTGGCTGTGATGCTTTTCAGGGCCTTTTGATGCTCTTTGATGCCGTGGCTGCTCCCTAACACCTCTGTCCTCCCGCCGTGTCCATTCCTGGCTCTCACCTGTGAGCTGTCCCTGCAGATCATCTCCAGCCCTGCCATCATCGTGCTGCGGCAGGAGGAACTCGCCCTGACCAACATCAGGCAGTGCTGCCTGCCTCTCTCACTCTCTAGACCAAGTGTAACTACGCTGTCATGGAGACAAATGCTTCTGTCACATCCTCCATCCCTGCAGACATTTACCGGTAGGTGGCTCTTGCAGAAGAAGATTCAAGCAGCAGAACCTTTTGCTCAGCTACAGCACACAAATGCTACAAAAGCAGGAATAACCCGCAAGCTCTGGGTCTGTTTGTCTTGCACAGGCATGCACTAACTGCGTTTGATGGTACCCCCCATCCTTGATTTCCTTCCCTGCTCCTTGTCTGATGGCGCTGCTGAGCCAGGAACAAGCTGCCCAGTGTGGCAGAGCATGGTGCAGGGCTGTGCTGGGACCTCCTCCCCTTCATCTGCTGCAGATCAGTGCCCCACACGTGCCATCGAGATGCTCTGGCACGGGATGTGCCTCCAACCCAAAGCTCCTTCCCACCTCCCAAGGAAAAGCAAAGCAACCCAAGCATCTCCAGCAAAGCTGCCCAGCAGACAGCAGGGAATGCAAACAGCTTCTGGCTGCTCCCCTACACTCCTGTCCTAAGTAATAGACCCCATGAGGACTGGCTGGGAAATCAGTGCATGACATGTGAGTGTGCACAGGATTGTGCAAAGCAGTGGGGTTCCATGAGTTTGTGTGTGTGTGTATCTCTGCTGTTATGAAAGCATGGGAAGACTGCCTTACTGAGTCCCAGATAATTACTTATCCTCAAATGATTTTTCCTGGCCAAAGTTAGAGCCTCTCACAGGTAATCGAGACCAACAGGCTGTTGTTGCACAATCAACAGACACAATCTAGATGAATAGCTGAGGAAAATAAAGCATCATGCCAAGGGTACTAGATAAGTGAGCAGCTTGAGATCTGCACATTTATGTGATACTCATGGTCTTAGACAATATTTGCTTAGTGAGGTCACATAGAATGAAAGTAAAATAGAAGAAGTGCAATTGGTCTCAGTTCACAGCTGGCTGGTTCGTCTCAGGCTAATCCTGAACTGCCTCAAGCGACTGCTTTGGTGCTCTACAGAACAGCAACTTCAGAGATCTCTTTCTATTACTAAGTGTTTGAAAGAGCAATTTGCTCTGTTAATTATCCATCATTTCTGTGCAGTCTGTTTTGTCAGACTTGTCTTTAGCTTCCAAGTTGTATGTGAAGAATTGTTTCCGTTGTAATGCACAATGAACTAAAAATTGAGAGATGAAAATGTGAAGAGTTTTTCCAGCTTTGATTTCATGTCTGGAATTTTGGAACCCACTACTTGCAGTTGTTAATCTGTCCAAACTGGTCTGGTTTGGAATGCCCTCATCCTTCTTGAATCGCTGTTAAAGGCGGAGCAATTCCTACAAGTGCCATGGCCCCACTGTTGTTCTAATTCTTGTTTCTTTGTTTTCCACACGCTGCTTTTCAAGCCTCCTTTTTCTTTACAGTCAAAGTGAGAACTGCACTGTGAGGTGTCTGAACCTTGTTGTGCCTCTACATAAATAGAACAGCAGCAAAGCCTGACAGGTGACTGTGCTGACAGCTCTCGTAGCCAGTAACATGTAACTGTGCTAAATCCCTTGTGACGGCTTTGATTTCATTTTTGCCAGTGAAATCCTTGTAAAAGGAACTGCAGCAGTGTGATGAGCTAAGGTGAAGATGCTGGTTTTAGTAGTGCTCTAAGCTGAGTGGAAGGGCAATTGAATGAGGGTTATATGCTTTCTCTGGGATGATAAGGTTTTATTTCCTGAGGGAAAGAGCCAGCTTTTCATGGGCTATATGTGGGCTTTGGCAAGGGCAGACAATCCAGTCTGTCAGGAAGCCATTTGAGGTGCTTCAGGTTTGTAAGCTTGTCTTTTTGTTTTTCAGGCGGATATTTGGAGCATGGGTGTACTGCTGTATGCTCTGCTGTGTGGGTTTTTCCTTTGGATGATGACAATATGATGGCACTCTACAGGAGGATATCAGTGGTGCTAGAATACACTGAGAAGGGAAATAGATGAGCTTGACAAGAGGCCTTGCTTTTCGGATGGCAGAACATGCTGAGCTGTGGGTAGAAAGGCCTGTCTGCTGAATATTGTCCCTGTTTTTGCTGCTTTGTCTACCAGTATTTTGTGGATTTGGTTCTACACTTGGTTGGCCTATGTGGCACTGTAGCCTAATTCTGTACCATGATAGCATACAGAATTTAAGGAGAAGTATTTTCTTGCCAATGGTCTGGATTTTTTGTATCTGGTTCTTCAACTGGCTGCTCCCTATACTATCTGTAGTAAAAAATACAGACACATCATTTGATTTCCCTGAAATGAATGTTCCTAAATGCCAGCTCTTCTCATGTCTACAAAGATCAAAGTTCTGCATTTGCTATTAGAATTTCCTCTTCCAGAATCAGGAGGTAATGTAGGACCCCACAGATTGCCTTCAGAATCCAACAGTTAGTTCTGTTTCCTTTCGGAGTGCATAACAACCTGAGCAAATGAATTGAATGACGTGGCTTATTAGTCTGGTACAAACTCTGCTGTACACTGAAACTTGGTCCATTTGTAAGCAGGACTTTTTCCATCTCTGCAGGACAGCAGAAAACCCTTTGTGCTAATCATGATGCCAAGAAGCAGAATGCGGCAGATGATCCAAATGCTTCAGGTGTTCATTTCCTTAAAACTGAGAATAGTTTTGGACTGAGAGTTTGTAAGCAGAACAGAGCTCTTAAAGCTGTCAGAGATTATTTCTGCACTGTTCAATTCTATCTGCACAACATACACAGGATCTCAGAACTGCGTTGCTTGAATTGGTGGAACTTGCTGAAGTGAACTGGGATGAGCAAGTTTTAGAACTTAGTCAGAGTGCTGTAAAAAATGGATAATCTCATGAGTATTAAGGTACAGGCTTGCTATTTCTGCACTGAATTTGTTTTTATTTTACATGGCTGTGATCTGAAAGTTGCTTGAAACGCAGGCACCTAGGCACTGTTGTGTAACTGAATTTCACACGATAGGTCCTGAAATATCCTGGAATCAAAAACTCTGACTTGTTTCAAGTCTGCTGCTTGAGTCTAATCAGGGTCATAGTGTCTGTGTGCAGTGTTTCTTTCCCTGTAATGCTCCACATCATTTCATTTTGGGAATATTGAAGGAAATGGACTATGTGCCATAACTGTTGTTAGAACAAAGTATGTCTGGTGTGATCTTATGCATAGGTTCTGTAACTGCTCTTCACAGCTCAGGTGTTTGACCTTCCTTTGGTGAAGTGATGAAATACTGCTGGTTTCTATTTGTGCTTCTAGGCACCTTGAAGCTCTTAGGAATAGAACAATTGTCTCCAGTTCTTTTCAATGATATCAGTAACAGCTCGAGTGTTGCTGCCCACTAGGTAGACCCAAAGAAGCAGATTACAGTGAAACAACACACGAGCTGGACCTGAATGAGGATCACTTTCAAGACAGTGGCTATGCTGCTTCAAGCCTACTTGCTTCTTCCTGCCGCCACTCTATTACCAAGTATCAACAACCTTTCATGATTCAACTTGCAAATGTTTGAAACTAACCCTTGTGTTTCTATGCCTTCCTAGGTGATTCGAGCCCTTGTCAACCCCAAAGATCCAAACCAAGCAGTGTCTTTCCATCAATGGAGAGTTCTTATTAAGCATGAATCGCTGCAATTCGGATGACAGCCTTCCACATGGTAACAGTGATGGACACAAGGGGCTCATCCACGTTCATGCTCTCATATCTCCTGGCTCTGCTGAAGCTCCTGACCTGAGCCTGCCAGACACAGCAGTCACCTGCCTGGATTGTGACCCAGCGCCTTTGCAGTGCTGCCCATCCCAAGCACAGCCCGAGTGTCCCAGCAGCAGCACCACCATGCAGGAGCAGGGCAGCATCAGTGAGGTGAAGCTGAGCATCTTAGATGGGGACTTAGAGTCAGGCTGCCAGTCCCAGGCACCAGGCAGCAGCACCAGCTCTGAGCCACTCTCATCTTGACAAGAGGAGTCCCATCTTCACCCTTGACCTCTCAAGCCCTCCTGTCTGATCATCTCCAGCCCTGTCATCATCACGCTGCAGCAGGAGGTGCTCACCTGGCCCAATGTCTGGCAGTACTGCTTGTTCTGCAGATGAGCAGCTGCCTCCTCATCTCTTCAGCTACAGTAGTTTTTCTCAGGGCAGTTAGATGCAGTCATGCTCCTCTGGATTTGGTGTGTTAAATCCATGCTGCATGGCAGCAGTCAGTGCAATACAAAGGTGTTCTGTGTGCCATAGCATTTCTCCAGGGGCTGCCAAAGGTAGAAGCACAACACAGCACCATCCTTCTGACAGTAATGTCTGTGAGTGTTAGACATGTGAGCACTGCATCATCCCCAGCGTGTCAGTGCTTTTCCACACCAACCTGACTCTCACACTCTGCACTGAATGTAACTCTGCTCTTGTGGAGACAAATGCTTTCTGTCACATCCTCCATCCCTGCAACCATTTGCCGGTAGGCAGCTCTTGCAGAAGAATCAAGCAGCAGAACCTTGTGCTCACCCTACAGCATGCAAATGCTATGAAAGCAGAAATAACCTGGCATGCTCTGGGTCTGCAAGGCTGCACAGATGGGAGAGGTAGATTGTGTTTTTGCAGTGGAAGTTTCCAGTATTTTCAGTACATAGTGTAGGCCCTAACTGAATGTATAACCCTCTTGTAAAACAGCTGTATAAGTAGTTTTTCCACCAAGAAAGTTGCTGAACAGAATTAAGTTCAGACTGGGGGCATTCTGACATGGGGAGAATTGAGACAAGCACAAGATAAATACAGGGTGGGTAGAGCCCAGCACAGGACAGAATGAATGTACTGACTTTTGGAAACATTGCCCTTCTCTGTCCGCAGAAAAGTACAAGGCAGACCTAAAAACAAGAGGTTGGTAATTGACCTTCTATGGAAATGAATCCTAGCCACAGTCTCGAGGAGTCTGTGAGCCTGAGATGCTCAACCAATGAGAGCCATGAGAGCATCACCTGCAGTGGGTTTAGGGCACAGAACAGAATTGATTTCACTGACTGGTGTGCAGTTTCTCCCTTGCCAATAGGGGATGTGCGCGCAGTATTGCAATAATGAATAAGCACTGCTGCTATCGCTGCCATCTTTGCCTAACTAGAAATCTTTGACTTTGAGAGTTTCTCACACAAGGGGAGAGGGTAAGAAAGTAAAGAGGCACAGAAAACTAAGGGAAATTGCTCTTCTTTATCTTATCTATAAAAATTGATACGATGCTGTTGTGCATTTTTTTTAATTTTATTTTTAATTTTTTGCTAATGTCAGTTAGATTGTTTTAAAATATCCACACACCAAAATCTGACTACCAAGCAAATGTAATGAAAATGAAATGAAGGTGAGTTAGTGGAAAGCACAAGGCCATATTATATTAGGCTCCAGCAAATTTACAGGCAGTCACTGCACGAAGAGGTAGATCTGAGTTGCACATTATACGATTCCCACAAAGATTAAGGAAATCTGAAGCTTTCAATATATTTTTTTAATTCTTTTTTCATTTCATTTTTAAACACCTGACCCAGACCCCAACCCTCACAGGAGCTGTAAAGATAACAGCATTAACCAGCAACGTAACTCTAATCCTAACCCTTACCCTGATTCTAAAATCGTCCCTAACTCCAAATGCAACAACAAAAATGATGCTAGAAGTTTGTAGCAAAAGGAACCTTAACCCTGATCATAATCCAAAAAAAAAATCATTATGGTAACAATAATCTTTACCTTAAGAGTAATATTAATCAGAGCCCAGATGATGCCTGCATCCAATCAGAAGCATGCTTTGCATTATTTAAGAGTTGTATTTTTTCCAATGAACTCTCTCTATTATCACGTTTATAAAGTAACAGAGTCTGTTCTTTTTCTCCTGACACTGTGCCTTACTCCTGACATCCCCTGGAAATGACCCAGATAGGGCACCATCAAAGTAATGCTAATAGTAATGTCAATCCTAAGGGTATCTCTAGCCTCAGTGTTAATGGGACGCTAACAACAATCCCAACAGCCTTAAACATTCTGGTGGTGTGAAAGAGGTGCTGCCTTGCACATGCTGGGCAGTCCCATTGCCTGTTAAATGCAGGCGGCAGCGTAGAAACATGATGCCCGTGGTCAGAATGCCCTGTGGCAGATCCTGGCACCGGAGAACTGACCGGAGAACCATGAGAGAACTGACAACAAATCACGCGACATCAGAACCGACCCAGTGGTTATTTACAAGCCTTGGGAGACCCAGACAGGATCTCAGAGTGGTGAATGTAGGTACAGAAGTTGTTACTACTCTGTTTTCTTCTAAAAGAAGTGTTTTTTTTTCATCTCAGAAGTTGGGGGGGGGGGGGGGGGGGCGGGAAAGGGATATCAATTTAATTACTCATTAATTTATTGACAGACATTCACGTTTTCTACGTTTGGAGAAGTTTTTATTTGTTTGCTGTGGTTTGATTTTTTTCTTTTCTTTTTTTTTTCCCCCTTCCCTCCTCTTCCATCTTTGTGTTCTTCCCCTATAATCAAAAGAACGGATCCCCAGGGTCTGTCCCGCAGACGTTCTTTCCGTGGTCTCTGCTGCCACCTGCTGGCCAATAAGCGGAACTGCCACTGTTGGGCGTTTGGTGCCGCAGGAAGCACAACGCAGATCTGAGTTCTGACCGGTCTACGCAGCAAATCCGCCAATCTTTATTGCGATAAGCCCTCCAGACAAGAGCATAAAGTCTTTGCCTGAGGGCAGGGTTAGTAGTAATGGATGTCAGTTTTGAAATTTCCAGTCCATTCACCATAGCACTTTCTGCCTCCATGTCCCATAACCAGAGCAGCTATGCTGGCATGCTCTCTTGGTTTCTGTCTAAACCACTGTACTATATCCATCAGTTCAGCTGCTGTATTATGGGCAGCAGGGTTTGGGGGGTGGACACTGGTCAGGGCACTCCCACCAGCCTATCCTGCATTTTTTTTTATTTTTTTTTTTCATTTTTGGGTTACAATCAGTCAGATCTCAAATAGATCTAGTCCAAATGGAACCTCAAAATCTGACCTTTTAGTGCCTTCATTTACAGAGTCCATTTTATACAGATTCCCTTGTACAGGGCCCCCATGGTCCTCCAGACAGTTGTTACTGATCTTCCATAGGAGAATGATTGAATTAGGTTTTTTCCCATCAAAACTGCCACCTGTCTTTCCAATTTTTCAACACTATCATTCAATAGCTGATTTGCATCAGCCTGAGCCTCTTCAGTTATGTTCAGACAGTTCAAGGCCATTAAAAGTGGCCATGCCACCATGAACACAGCTAACTGTCATTCTCAAGTTGTAAGTATGTCTTTGCTAAGACCATGGAAATACTCAGTCAGGTGGGCCAGGGACTCATGGACCCTCCCTCCGTCCCACACAGGGCCCCATTTTTCAGTGACAGAAGCAGTGCTGCATTTTGAGGATCCTAGGAATCCCAGGACATGCCCTGACAAAAGGTCATTCAAAGGGGTAGTCTTTCCCCATCCAAACAACTCCATGATATTCACAGAATCACAGAATTGTAGGGGTTGGAAGGGACCTCCAGAGACCACTGAGTCCAGTCCCCCTGCCAAAGCAGGTTCCCTACACCACAAAAGAGGTACGAAGAGGTAGATCTGAGTTGCACATTATATGATTCCCACAAAGATTAAGGAAATCTGAAGCTTTCAATATATTTTTTTAATTCTTTTTTCATTTCATTTTTTAAACACCTGACCTAGACCCCAACCCTCACAGGAGCTGTAAAGATAACAGCATTAACCTGCAATGTAACTCTAATCCTAACCCTTACCCTGATTCTACAGGGGACTGTCTGAAACGGACATCAATTCAATTACTCATTTATTTATTGACAGACATTCAAGTTTGCTACGTTTGGAGAAGTTTTTATTTGTTTGCTGTGGTTTGGTTTTTTCTTTTTTTCTTTTTTTTTTCCCCCTTCCCTCCTCTTCCATCTTTGTGTTCTTCCCCTATAATCAAAAGAGAGCGGATCCTCAGGGTCTGTCCCGCAGACGTTCTTTCCGTGGTCTCTGCTGCCACCTGCTGGCCAATACACGGAACTGCCACTGTTGGGCGTTTGGTGCCACAGGAAGCACAACGCAGATCTGAGTTCTGACCGGTCTACGCAGCAAATCCGCCAATCTTTATTGTGATAAGCCCTCCACATGGCACTGCGCATGCACTCGAACACGCAACAGGCATAGATTTCTCTTAACTCCTTGAGGAGCAGGCAAGCAGAACAACTGAGCGCACCACTGCTTGTGATTGGGCCACCCCCATCATAGAGATGTGTGTTAGATCTTTTACCCACCCCTGGACTGGCCTTGTTGTTTAACGATAACCTCTGAAATCTGAGCTACTGGTTCTACCACCTGTAGTGTAGAATAGGTAGCCAATAAATGCTTTTCAACTGTGATGTATCTTTATTCTGCTCCATGCCAAACCTGTGGCCAAAACCTCATAGGGATTCACAAAGAACTCTGGCTCTGCCAGAGCCCCCATCCAGACCCTTCTTGAGTTACATTCACATCTAGTTTGGCTGAAAAGGTTGGACTATAAATACTCAGTGCTTGGGCCTGTTTAACAGATATTTTTTCCTGATTATGCTGTCCATCGATCTTTTTAAACTGAACTCCTGCTCTAATCTGGTCTTTAAACATTTGTTGTCTCAAGACCCTAATGGGTCCAGACTGGATTACCTTAGGGGCTGGACGCCTAAGTCATGGCAGCAGATGGTTCTCTGCCTTTCTCAGACCTTTCCACCACCATTCAGAGCCTGCATCTGGCCGTAGGCACTCTTGTCTCCCCATCAATTGGGCAGCCTGTTGTATTACAGCACCTGAGGGCCACTGGGGGGTTCAGTATGGATAACATAGACCCATACTGATGTAAAGGTGATGGCTGTAGGATGAGATCCCTCGTTCCTGATGAAAAATTTATTGACTGGGCTCTCAAAATCATCTTCATAGATTGCCTCTTTCATGCCTAATTCTCTAATATAATTTTGTTAGTCCTCCATAGAGGACCACAGGCTGATATTTAATGGTATGTCATTCTTATTTGGCCATGTTATATGACACACAGCCATAAATCATTCACTGATCAAATGGCTATCCTCATTATGTTGGACAGAGCATACAGTCTTTGCCTGAGGGCAGGGTGAGTAGTAATGGATGTCTGTTTTGAAATTTCCAGTCCATTCACCACAGCGCTTTCTGCCTCCATGTCCCATAACCAGAGCAGCTATGCTGGCATGCTCTCTTGGTTTCTGTCTAAACCACTGTACTATATCCATCAGTTCAGCTGCTGTATTATGGGCAGCAGGGTTTGGGGGGTTGGATACTGGTCAGGGCACTCCCACCAGCCTATCCTGCATTTTTTTTTTTTTTTTTTTCATTTTTGGGTTACAATCAGTCAGATCTCAAATAGATCTAGTCCAAATGGAACCTCAAAATCTGACGTTTTAGTGCCTTCATTTACAGAGTCCATTTTATACAGATTCCCTTGTACAGGGTCCCCATGGTCTTCCAGAGAGATGTTCCTGATCTTCCATAGGAGAATGATTGAATTAGGTTTTTTCCCCATCAAAACTGCCACCTGTCTTTCCAGTTTTTCAACACTATCATTCAATAGCTGATTTGCATCAGCCTGAGCCTCTTCAGTTATGTTCAGACAGTTCAAGGCCATTAAAAGTGGCCATGCCACCATGAACACAGCTAACTGTCATTCTCAAGTTGTAAGTATGTCTTTGCTAAGACCATGGAAATACTCAGTCAGGTGGGCCAGGGACTCATGGACCCTCCCTCCGTCCCACACAGGGCCCCATTTTTCAGTGACAGAAGCAGTGCTGCATTTTGAGGATCCTAGGAATCCCAGGACATGCCCTGACAAAAGGTCATTCAAAGGGGTAGTCTTTCCCCATCCAAACAACTCCATGATATTCACAGAATCACAGAATTGTAGGGGTTGGAAGGGACCTCCAGAGACCACTGAGTCCAGCCCCCTGCCAAAGCAGGTTCCCTACACCACGTTGCACAGCTCAGCATCCAGGCAGGTCTTGAATATCTCCAGAGAAGGAGATTCCACAACCACCCTAGGCAGCCTGTTCCAGTGCTCTGTCACTCTCACCGTAAAGAATTTATTGCACACATTAGTGCAGAATTTCCTATGGTGCAGTTTCTGTCTGTTTCCCCTTGTCCCGTCTCCACACACTGCTGAAAAGAGTCTGGCCTCAACACTTTGCCCCCCACACCTCAAATATTTATAGAACCTGGATCCTGTCCCCTCTCAGCCTTCTTTTCTCAAGGCTAAACAGACCCAGTTCCCTCAGTCTCTCCTCATTGGGGAGATGCTCCAGGCCCTTCACCATCTTAGTGGCCCTCTGCTGGACTCTTTCTAAGAGATCCCTGTCTTTTTTTTACTGGGGAGCCCAGAACTGGACACAATATTCCAGATGAGGCCTCACCAGGGCAGAGTAGAGGGGGAGGATCACCTCCTTCGACCTGCTGGACACGCTCTTTTTAATGCACCCCAGGATGCCATTGGCTTTTTTGGCTACAAGGGCACACTGCTGGCTCATGGTTAATCTGTCGTCCACCAGGACGCCCAGGTCCCTCTCAGCAGAGCTCCTCCCCAGCAGCTCTTCCCCCAGCCTGTACCGGTGCATGCAATTATTTCTCCCTAGGTGCAAGACTCTACACTTGCTTTTGTTAAACCTCATCCGGTTTCTTACTGCCCGGCTCTCCAGCCTGTCCAGGTCTCGCTGAATGGCAGCACAGCCTTCAGGTGTGTCAGCCAATCCTCCCAACTTCGTGTCATCAGCAAACTTGCTGAGGGTGGTCATTGATGAAGATGTTGAACAAGACCGGACTGAGCACAGAACCCTGGGGGATGCCGCTCGTTACAGGCCCTCAGCCAGACACTGCACCGCCAACGACAACACTCTGCACTCTGCCAGTCAGCCAATTCTCGACCCACTTCACTGTCCAATCACCTATCCCATACTTCCTCAGCTTTGTTATAAGGATGTCATGGGAGACTGTATCAGTTATAGAGGTTATAGAGTTCAATTCCTGTAGTCAATTTGGCGGCCCAGGTGGGACCAGCTCTGTTCGCTGCAGGACCAGCTGAGAGGGAGACACTTTTGGCGCACCCTGAGATTTCTCTGAAGGACTCCCTTCCTCACCTGATCACTGCAGGGACAGACAAGGACCACCCATAGGTGGACCAGGTATGTGTATGGTAAGTGGAGCCCATATGTCTTGAGGAGACATCCTACACAGTTTACAGCCATACGTGCTGCTCCCAGGGAGGTGAGCTCATGGCTTTGGTTGCCAGCTGGGGTAGGAAGACTCCTTGGGTGAGTTCCTATGAAAGGGAACTGTATGTCATATGAATGGAAACAAGAACAAGTACTCTCTCCCAGGTGGGTGACAATAGGAGGGACCTAGGTTGGTCTCTCCTACGGGTATGGGATATAGTGGATAGCCTGTCAAATGGTAGCCTGGATTCTCCAAGTTGTAATCACGGGGGTTATAGGTTGTATGTTCAATATTATCATCTGCTTTAAGTGTTTGGTACCGTGTGTCAAGCCGACTCTGGGAAAAACATTAACGTTTGCAACTGGTCGACCAGAGTATGAGTGTTATTAAGATTCCAGCTAGAAAACGTTGTCAGCATTGTGTAGTATGAATAAACCATGGTTTTTGATCTAAATGTCAGAGTGAGTGTGGTGTGAGTGAGACACAGAACAGCTGCAGGGTGAGTGCCGAGTCCCGATCCATGTTTCCTTCCTCCTGTGAGGGAAATGGCCAGACACGGACAAAGTGAAAGACTGTGTTGTGTGTCCACTCATAAGTACTTTCTGCTTGTATGTAAGAAGACAGGAGTTTGTACTCTGTAGATTAGTAAGATTGTCCTGAGGAGAGGTGTACATTCCACCCGACCAATGAGTGTCAACCCATTTATGTAATACTATGTACTGCTTGCGAGGAAGTGTGTGAGGGAGGTGGTTCAATCAGTGCTGGTTCTGTGGCACAGTGTTTATAACTGAAGAATACAGACTGTATTAAGGGAGTTTATGTGAACTGAAGAACTGTACGTTTTGACAAACTGTTTTGATGGTATAAGAAAGTGTAATTGTTAATGATATATGAAAGTGTAGTTGAGGGAATGTGGAAGTGTATCTGAGCATAGAAATAGAGGAAGCATTTACAGAGGAAAAAGGATTAAAGTCAGTTTACCTGCATTGACATGAGAGCAACACCCTGCCAGACCGCTGCCCTGTGAGCAGAGCAGAGCAGAGCAGAGACACAGTCCCCATGTATCAGGTAGTGTTATTCTGCTTACCAAAAGAATGAGTTCACTACAGAAGAGGCAAATCTTCCCCTCTGCTCCATCTGTGGCATACTCTGGAGTTCAAGGCATTGCAAAGCTATGGCACATCTACTTTCTTTCAATGATGAAAACTTAGTGTGCTCTGGGCTCTCATTTCAATTGCATCTAAAGAAGTCTAGGGTCATGCCAGCTGACAGGAAGCTGGCAAATGTTGTCTCATTGTAAGGAAGAGCAAGAAAGATGACATGGGCAATTATGGACCTGTCAGTCCAGAGCCTGGTAAAATTATGGAGAAAATGATGGTGGGAGTTATGGAAAAACAGCTGAAGGACAATTCTGTCATTGGTCGCAGCCAACACAAGTTTGTGAGGCAAAGGTCCTGTTTAATTTAAGCTCATTTTGTGACACAGTTATCCGTTTAGTTGACCAAGGGAAGCCAGTTGATGTAATCCTTGAGGATTTCAGTGGAGATTTTGATACTGTTTCTCACAACAACCTTCTGGACAGAATGTTCTGCATATGGCTAGACAGAAACACAATGTGGTGGGTGAGCAGTTGGCCAGTAGGTCAGTCCCAAAGGATTATAGTCAGTGGGTTCCATTGGGCTGGTAGATGGTCACTGTCGGGGTCCCCAGGGTTCCATTTTGGGGCCACTTTCCTTTCATGTTTATGCAGATGACTTGAATGCAGGACTAGAAGACGTTCTGAGCAAGTTTGCTGATGAGACCAGATGAGGAGGTGCTGTTGCCTCCACTGAGGGTGGAGAGGACTTGCAGAGAGATGTGGACAAGTCAGAGAAGTGGGTACCAGTTGGTACTAAGCACCAAGTGCATAAAGTATAACAAGAACAAGTGCCTGATTGTGCACCTGGGTAGGGGCAATGCTGGACATACACACTGACTGGATATGGGACACTGGAGAGGATTCTGACTGGAAAGGGTTGGGGTGCTGGTCAGCATCACACTGAATGTGAGTCAGCAGTGTGCCAAGGCAGCCAGGAAAGACAACAGTCCCCTGGAGTGCATGAAGCAACTTATTGCCAGCTGGGTGAGGGAAAGGGTTGTCCCTCTGCTCTGCATTGCTACTGCCTCACTATGTTCTGGGCACCACAGAACATAAAGAACTTCAAACTCTGGGAGAATGTGCAAAGGAGGGCACTGAAACCGAGAGATCTGAAGTTCAGAGTTTCACAGGGATTGGCTGCTTGTTCAGACTGGGCCCTTCTCACATCCCTGCTCACATCCTGCAATGAAACATAGGTCTCATATGGGACATGAACCTCACAGCGTCCTTGCACCACATGTAGAGCCTGGGATCTTCTGTCCCCATGTCTTTCATTTAACATCATACAAAATTCCAACACATTGCCCCAGGAAATGCCCAGAGCCAACATGACATACAGGACCTCTCTACCACTGGTCTTGCAATCAGGGCTTGACCTGTCTGCTTTGTAAGGCAAAGGAGAGGTTTCTTAGCATGCCAGTGCCTTTGCCTGCCTGTAGTCATGGCTTCCAGTTATCTTCTCTAACAAGTCCCTTGGGAAGCTTACTTGGTAATGTTCCTCAGCGGGCCCATTAATACTCCAAGAAACTTCACTGTTACTTCTGACTTTGTCTTGTTGAGCACTTTGTGCAAACTTCTCTCTGCACTAGAGGCTGATGAACTCAGCATCAAATGCACCCTGGGACCATTATAACCTAAAGAATCTCCTGTGCCTTATGCCATCTTGTTATCTTCTTCAGGTTATCAGAACTTGTTCAGCAAAAAGGAGGGATATCTGGAGAGAGCTTAAAGAATCCAGTATAAATTTATTGTCTATTTATTTATAGTTGGGTTTAAAGAAGACATTAAAGCAGCACTGTGCAACTGATACCAATCCAGGATGTCCCAATGAGTTCTGTACTGTTACTGTGTTGACAAAGGTCCTTCTCAACCTCCCCACCCAATTTCTGCTCACAATGGACCTATGGGACTTGCATCACTTTTCTTCACATCACTCTTCTCCTCTGCATTCATCCGCTCAGTGTTAAAACTGCTTTGCACCAACTCCCACTGGCTTTCCTCAGAGAACCAGCTACACATGGAAAAGGAAAGATTTCTCTTTTTTATCTGGCCAGCAAATGGAAAGAAAGGTGATGCAATTGAATGAACAGTAAAACACAGTGATCAACTGCATGCCATGTTCAAGCTGCATCTATTGAAGTTTGTCTTTCATATGGAATACTTTTAAAAGAAATGATTTATTCTGAGGTAGGATAGGATAGATTGAATCACAGTGAAGTAGTTGACAACAGAGGCCATCAGACTCTGGTAGATAGAGCAAATTCCAGTAATCTCCCTGGGATAGATCAGCCAGGTAGTTGAGAGGTATCAACTTAAAATTGATCAGGACTTGTGAGTATTTCACACATTGAGACGGGTTAACACATTCTCACTGATTCTCAGACTTTGGGGAGATGGAACAAATTCCAGTAATCCCCCTGAAAGTCAGAAATCAGACAGATAATTGGGAGGTATCTGACTGAACAAAGAGCAAGGGATGGAGAAATCTGGAGGGCAGTGGGAGTAGTTTGTGCCCAAATGGCCTGCTGAAAACATGCCCTTAACCATGGCCATTTATTTAGGAGAGCTGAAAAAACTTGGAGGATGAGACACATCAAATAGGCAGCAGGGAAGAGTAGTGCTGGGCACCGGGCTATAGTCACAGGGCATTGGCACTGGCACCACTGTCTGTGTCTCTGAATCTGAAGACATTTGTGTCCAGCGAACACAGTTCTGGAAAACATTGTAGTTTCAGTAAAAGAAAAAAAAAGACATCAAATCACCTCAAAGATTCATATTTACAACTTAAAATGGAACAAGACTCATGAGAATTTTTCATGTTGAGAAGGGTTAACACATTTTCATTGATTTCCATCTTTGTCTTCAATTATTTGTTTCAGTTTTATTGACATTTATGATCAACTATTAAGCTTACAGCCTCAAAATAAATAAATAAATTAAAAGAGATACATTTGCATCTTGCACATGGCCTGATGCCCCTTTCACCTTCACAGTTCCCACAAGTCCTTCCATGCCGGAGAGTATGAGATCCAGCAGAGCACCTCTCCTCTTTGGTTCCTCCACTGCTTGGTCAAGAAGCTGCCATCTGTGCTCTCCAGGGATCTGCTGGATGCCACATGCCCTGCTGTGCTGTCCCTGCTGCAGATAATGGAGTGACAAAGGCCACCAAATGGGACAAGGGACAGACAACATCAGATTCCCATCTGTCTGCAGAGGGCACCTTCCATTTACTCTCCCTGATCAGGAAGACAGGAAAAGACACTGATGGTCTCCTCTTTTTGCCATTTCCATTAGCTCTGACCTGTCTGCTCTTCCATCCCCAGGCAGAGCTCAGTGCACTCTCACAGAGGGCATTCACCCTTCTTTATCTCCTCGCCCATCCATCCTAAAGACTCGGTATCCCCCTTGTGCTACAGTGCAGTTGTGGAAGCCATTAAACTGTGTCCCCATGGTCCAAACAGGAGCTCAGGCCTGCAGCTCTATCAAGATTTCTAGCTTCTTGTGTGTTGGTGTTTGCATTAGTGCAAAACCACAGAAGTAAACATCCTAATTGGAAAGCATCACTGGACATAGCCTGACTGGATAGCTAATCTATGGTATCAGTGTGCAGAAGGTGGCACACAAACATTAGACTGATCGTGGGCCTTGGAGTTGACACAGCAACATGGTCACACCATGGGCATGGCTTTCCTGAAGGCCCTGTGCTGCTCTTGCAGCTGTGAGTGAATTCACCAGACAGCCAGTGCTATCCCCTCTCTGGCCCTCGGCTGATGCCCAGGAAGGAGCTGTCTATCTCAGGGATTTCCCACATGGTTTACAAGCACTGGCACACATCAGGAGCAGCCCAGGCACCTTGGGCATCACCCAGTGTCTGTGTGTGAGCAGCTGCCTCCCAGCTGAAGGTCCGAGGACTCAGAGCAGGAGCTCACATGCAGGCAACTCCTTGTGCTCTTCTGAACTGAACCAGAGGAATCCCAGCTCCTGTGGGTGTGTAGGGAGCTGAATCCCATTTCAGCTCCAGGATTTCTGTCAAGGGATGAGACTCCTGCACTGCCTCAGCTGGATCACTGCCCTGCACAGGGAAAGTCCAAACCTTGCCTTCCTTGTCTGGTTGCCCTTATTGTTTCATCAAACGATCTCTGGGAGCACTCCCCATATGTCTCCAATCAGTCACTGACCACTGGACATGTGGTGGTTAATTGAGCGAATTTCAAAGCACAGTCATGATGCTGTTGTCTTTCAGGAGCTGTTGGCCATGAGGACCCAGGGACATGTCAGGGGAGACAAGTCGGAAAGATAAAAATGACATAATCTGCTGCTTGCCTGTCCAGGCTCCTGGGACACAGGGAGCTTATAAAAGTGTGCAGGGCTGCAGAGAGACAGCTGTGCCCAGGAGCAGCTCTTGTGCACAGCACAGCCTGCAGGTGACAGAAGGAGAGGAGAGAAACTGAAGAGAGCTTGCAGGATGTGTGTGGTGTGAGCGGGCTGTGAGCTCACTGCAGGAGCATTGCTCACAGACCATGACAGGGTAAGTCTCACTGCAGACCATGAGCTGCTTTTCATAGAGGGTCAACTTAATTTGGGACATCCCATAGGAGATCTGGATGCAGGCACTGCATGTTTCTTAACTGTGGAAAAAGCCTTCTGCTCCAGCTGAGGGCTTCCATACTGCAGTATGAAATCACAGCCCTGAGGGCTGCATGTCCCAGCACGGCTGCAGGCTGTGCAGCCGGGGCTGCAGGCGGGTGCCCAGGGCTGTCCTGCAGAGCAGGGTCCCTGCTGTGCCCCAGGGGCTGTGTGCCGGGTATGGGACTCTGCCGCCTGCCAGGCTCAGCACTCAGCCTGCCCGGGGAGCTGCCCAGGGTGCTGCAGGGAGACGGGTGGGGGGAAGGAGCCCCCCGGCAGGGCTTGTGCTGCCACAGCTGCTGCCTGGGGCAGGGGATCACAACTCCACTGCACAACGGAATGTTTCTGAGGGCACTTTGCAAGAGGAGAGCCAAGGCAGGGGGTTTCCATTTCCTGTTCTGAGGCAAAGAGGTTTGGAGTCAGAAATCTAAAAGGGGCAATAAGAGTTCTGAGAATTTTTCATCAATCAATTGCTTGTTTTGTGAACACTCACACATGATGTGCTTTCAGTCTCCCCTTTCTCGAAGGATGGAATTATCATCATTTTCTGTAGGCATGAATAATTCACTTATCCTACAAACAGGCAGCATTTTCTAACTGAAACTGAATGCCACAGAAGCTCGGGTAGGGGGCTCTAAGAGCACTTGGGGTAAAGATATGAGACATGAAACAGATGAAAATATCCAGGGAGAAGGCATAAGAAAATAAAAGGAAGGTTAGAGCTCCATATGCTGCTTCTGCTTAAGGAATGCTGAAATACATGAAATTAAATGCAAGTAATGGTGCTAAATGTACACTGTTGTAAGAGAATAAAAACATTTCATATTATAGCAGGAGGAGTGCCTCTGAGAATGGTCTGGACTTGTCATTATCTTCTGCACTCTGAGCAGGACTCCAAGCCCAACAACAGCAGATGCCCAACAGCAGCTCCATCAGTGAGTTCCTCCTGCTGCCGTTGGCAGACACGCAGCAGCTGCAGCTCCTGCACTTCTGGCTCTTCCTGGGCATCTACCTGGCTGCCCTCCTGGGCAACGGCCTCATCAGCACAGCCGTAGCCTGCGACCGCCGCCTGCACACCCCCATGTACTTCTTCCTCCTCAACCTGGCCCTCCTCGACCTGGGCTGCATCTCCACCACTCTCCCCAAAGCCATGGCCAACGCCCTCTGGGACACCAGGGCCATCTCCTACACAGGATGTGCTGCACAGCTCTTTTTCTTTTCCTTCTTCATGTCAGCAGAGTATTCCCTTCTCACCATCATGTCCTATGACCGCTACGTTGCCATCTGCAAGCCCCTGCACTACGGGACCTTGATGGACAGCAGAGCTTGTGCCACCATGGCAGCAGCTGCCTGGGGCACTGGGGTTCTCTATTCCCTGCTGCACACTGCCAGTACGTTTTCACTGCCTCTCTGCCAAGGCAATGTTGTCAACCAGTTTTTCTGTGAAATCCCACAGATCCTCAAGCTCTCCTGCTCTGGCTCCTACCTCATGGAATTTGTATTTCTCTTTTTTGGTGTCAGTTTAGGCTTTGGTTGCTTTGTTTTCATAGTTGTGTCCTATGTGCACATCTTCATGGCTGTGCTGAGGATGCCCTCTGAGCAGGGACGGCACAAAGCCTTCTCCATGTGCCTCCCTCACCTGGCTGTGGTCTCCCTGTTTCTCAGCACTGGTGCTTTTGCCTACCTGAAGCCCCCGTCCATTTCCTCCCCACTCCTGGATCTGACAGTGGCACTTCTGTATGCAGTGGTTCCTCCAACACTAAACCCTATTATCTACAGCATGAGGAACAGGGAGATCAAGCACGCTTTCAGGAAGGTGTTGCAATAAGCACTATTCCAGCTACAATAAAATGCACAACTTCCTCAATAGGATTCCCAGTGGTGGTTCTTTATGTTTTATGCATCTTTGTCTGTTTGATTATGTGAGATATAGGAATGTGCAAAAAAAAAATGTTATTGAACTTATAAATAAAAATGTATTTAAATTCTTTCCTACCTAATTTCCATTTTCTCACTCCAAGAACTCATGTAAACATGGAACCAGATTCCCTGAATATGTTATAAGATACCTAAAAAGCTTTCAAAATAGACTTACTTAGATTTTCTTTCTTCCTACTTTGCCTGGATTTGGGGAGGTACAGCCACAGACAGCAGCTCAACGTGCTCTTTTCATTCATGTGCTCTTACCAGTGCTGCAGTGCTCTTGAGTCCTCTCATTTGTGCAGTCCTGAAGGTCTTGTGTGTCTCACAACAGTCCTGTTGCCTCTACAGCAGCAATCCAGGGCTGCAGTCAGTAGCCGGCAATATGAACAGGTCTGTCAGAGCTGGTCTCCTTGCTGGCACTGCCATAACAAGAGGGCCCCTTTAGAGCAGGACCAGAGAACTGGAGGGAGGCCTCTTCCAAAGCTGGTGTAAGGAATATACCTCAGGAGCTGCTCCCTGAGAAAACCTTGAGATCTTCAGGTGCTCTTCACTGTGTGACCAGATCAGATTGAATAGTCCCAAGGAGATCCGTAAGCATCTCAAGGCAGTGCTGAGGTTTAAGGTTTATGGGTTGAGACAAAGAGAAAAAGAAAAGGATAATAATTATGACAAATGTATTTATACATATATAATATATTTAGTGTATTTTCACACATATACAACATATGCAGTTGCAAACATATATGAACTAATCCCTATGCGCATCTGTCTGCAAGTCCAGGATTAGTTGCAGGGGTTTTAACAGCCACAGGGTTCACTGTAGGAGCTGAAGTGGCTGTTGGGCTGTTGCAGGAGTTGAAGTGACCTCAGAGTTCATTGCCAGAGCTGGAACCACCACAGGACCTGTGACTATGTTGGAGCAGCCACTGGGCTCATTGGAGGGGTTGGAGCCACCGCAGGGCTGTACTTCCTCCCTTGGGAGGAATTTGTACCATTTTCTTATTACCATACTTGGAACAGCTACAGGACCCGTAGCAGGAGTAACTGCAGAGCTCATTATGAGGGGTGGAGTGACAGAGGGATCTGCCCAGAGCTTGGAGCAACTGCAGGACGTGTAGCAAAACCTTGGAGCTGCTGCATGGTCTGTGCCAGGAGTTGCAGAGGCTGCAGCACTGTCAGCAGATCCAGCTCTCTGGATCTGGCACACTGCAGTCATTTGTGCCTCTTGGGGGTTACCAGTGCCACAGCAGACCTGCCCCCAATATTCTACCAGTTTATCAGGATCCTGCAGTTGCTCGGAGATGAAGTTCCAAAGCCCTGGGGGTGCCCACCACTCCAGGCAGCTGCCCAGACCGTCCCACACCCTCTGCCATGCAGAGCCTTCTCACCTTGGGGCAGATCTCTCACTGATATTCCTGAATAATTGTTTAACCTCAATCATAGATTCATAGAATCACCAAGGTTGAAAAAGGCCTAAAAGATCATCCAGTCCAACCGTTCACCTATTACCTATAGCTCCCACTAAACCATGTCCCTCAACACAATATCCAGTACACCCCCGGACTCACAGAGGCGACAATGTAAATTGTGTAATTCCTAATCATATGGACAATATTACTTCCAAAACCCAAAGATGACCGCAGAGCTGAATGTGCACAAAACTTCACTTTGTCAGCTGCCAATTTTATCGTGGTACAAACTGAGGTCAAACAGCATAGCAAAATAAATACCCTAATGCAGCATCCAAGCACCAAGTAAGGAGCTGTGCAGTGAAGCTTCATGAGAAGACTCAACAAGCTCCACACATAGGGAGCACATCCACACATATCAGCACCATGGCCTGCACTTCTCCAGCTCCCACAAAGCCCTGTCCGCTCTGGACAGATGTGCTGCTATCTCAACCCTTGGAGCCTCACATCAGGCACCAAAATGACAGTGGTTGTTGAACCCAACATGTGGCTCAGCAGCACACAGTGCTTTGTGCACTGCCCAATTCCCAGTGGGATGGGGATGAGAACTGGGAAAAAGAGTACAACTTCTGGGATGTAACAAAGCAGTTTACTAAGAGAGATAAAAGAAGTGGAGTAATAGTTATCACTATATATCCGTTGATATGGAATTGTATGTAACAACTGATGCACAAGCACTTGCTCAGCACCACCAAACTGATGCTCAGCTGGACCCTGGGCAGTGAAGAGACTGAGATGAACTCCCACCCCTTTCAATACAATTTCTGCTTGCTGTCAGCTGATAGAGAACGTCCCTTTGGCCACTATCAGTCAGCTGTCCTCACTCTGTTCCCTCCCAGCTCCATGTGCCCTCCACTGACCATGGCCTTGGCTCTGTACAACACTGCTTAGCAGCAGCTGTAAACATCAGAGTGTTATCAATGGTTTTCTCCTAGAACCAAAACACTGCACCACAGCAGACAGTCTGAAGAAAACAATTCCATTCCAGCTGTAACTCAGATTCCTGCCTGTCCCCTCTTCTTGTTCTTCCTGATCAGGAAGCAAGGAACAGAATCTGCCGCTCTCCTCTCTGAGCCCTTTCCATCAGTTCTCAGCTGGCTCCTCTGCCATCCCCAGGCAGAGCTCAGTGCCCTCTCATGGATGGCAGCAGCCTTTTCTCTTCTTCCTTGCCCATCCGTCATGCAGAATCTGTACCCCATTTGCTACAGTACAGAGCTGAGAATCAACCCACCGTGTCTCTGTGAACCAAACAAGACCCTAGGCCTGCAAAGGCACAGAGATTTGGAGTTCGCTGAGTGAATGTTTGTGGTCCTCTCATTAGTGTAACGACTCTTCAGAAAGGATCCCCTTCCAGAAGCATGTTTTGATTTTGCCTGGCTGGGCCTTGCATCTACACCGTGCTACTGGTGTTCAGAATATGGCACACAGGTACGAGACCCATTGTGGGGCTCACAGTTGTCCAGTGAACATTGTCACTACCCAGGGCATGTCTTTCCTAAAGGTCCTCAGTGGCATTTGCCAGCTGGCTGGGGGTGTGCTGGAGACCCCAGGGAACTGCCATTCTGTTGTAATACAAGAAGAATTTTACAGAGCAGCAGCCATGGATCAAGATAAGCACTTTACAGAGCAGCAGCTGCAGAGCAGGATAAACAGCATGAGAACCAAGGACACCTCTAGCAAAAGAGTGAAAGGCTCGTGGCTTTGAAGCGGGGTTTTAGGGTTCTTATTGCAGAAGCTTTCTTCCAATTAGTACGTGTGATTTTTGAACACCCTTGTTTGTTTGCTATAAAAGTACGGCTCTTCAGGCAATAGATGGACACAGCTATATTTAACTATATTGGTGTGTGGTTGTTTGTCCTAGAACGCTGACTTTTGCCTTCAGGTTCGCCAACACATGGGGGCCCGCAATGTCATGGGATTTAACTCTTGAACACCTGTGGGATCCCGAGAAACTAAGCCAGTATTTGAGTGAGGGATGGCGCAGCCTAGATAGATCTAAGGGGGTATGACTTATTTGGGGCTTGGCTTGTGCTTACCGTGCTCTATATAACACTGTTCCGAAAAGAGAGAATTTCCGAGCTGAGGTTCTAGCCAAAAAGGGAAATCCCCAAGTCAATTTTGATCAGTCACAGGAGGCACCAGTAACAATATCAGTTGCCCTTGTGGAAGGCAAGAAATGGAAATGGGTGTCCTCACGTCTAGAACGGAAAAAAGAAGTGGAGGAGGAGGCAACAGAAGATCCAGGTGACAGGTCTGGATAAGTACCGAGAAAGGAAAAAGGAAAAGTGTCATGAAGAAGAGAGTGATGAGGAGGAAATCTCTGTTACTGTTTGTCGATCCCTGAAGATGACTGAAATCGAAGGCGTAAGAAAGGAGTTCACACGGCACCAGAATGAATCTCTTGTTACCTGGTTGCTTCGCTGTTGGGACAGCTGGGACGGTAGCTTGTTGTGATGTGACAGGCCCTTCCCCATATTCTGGAAGAATCTTAGTGTAATACAGTGGGTGTAGACAAAAAGGCGTAGGTTATATAAGGATGTGTCTGTTTCAATAAATCGCCATTTTGCCACTTCATCTCCTTGGTGTCACTTGGTAATTGGCCTAGCTGCTGCTTCAGTTGAAGGCGAGAGATCGTAAAGAAATTAACGACCATAAAGCCTTCATGTGTATCATTAAAATTCTCAGCTATTAGACACAAGCGCTTTCCAGATTGAGCAAGGAACAACAGTAAATTGCACTGTGTGTTTCCTTGTGTTGTTACCTACGTGACCACAGAGAAGACACGAGGAAGTGGCATGACCAGCCTACTCCTGTACTATGAGCACGGGTGAGGGAACTACAAAACAGTCCAACCACCAGTACGGCTGCTCCAGTTATTACAGGTAACCAATAGAGGGGCCCTGCCCTCATTCAAGGGAGTGGAAGGGATAATAGAGTTTATTGGACTGTGTGGATTTGATGGCCTAGCACATCAGAACCACAGAAATATAAGGCACTGGTGGATACTGGTGCACAGTGCACCCTAATGCCCTCCAGTCATGAAGGGACAGAATCAATCCATATTTCTGGATATCTCTCAAGAATTGACTGTGTTGGAGGCTGAAATAAGCCTCACTGGTAAAGACTGGAAAAAACATCCTATGTGAGTGGTCCAGGGTTTCCGTTCATACTTGGTATTGAGGATACCTCAGAAGAGGGCATTTCAAGGATACTAAGGGGTATCACTGGGCCTTTGGAATCGCTGCTGTAGATATGGACAACATTAAGCAGCTGTCTGTTTTGCCTGGCCTGTCAGAGGACCCGTCTGTTGTGAGGCTGCTACGAGTAAAAATAAAAGAGCAGCAGGTACCGATTGCTACAAAGACAGTGCACAGACGGCAGTATCGCACCAACAGGGATTCCTTGCTCCCCATTCATGATTTGATTCGCCAGTTGGAGAATCAGGGAGTGATCAGTAAAACTCACTCACCTTTTAACAGCTCCATATGGCCAGTGCGTAAAGCCAGTGGAGAATGGAGGCTGACAGTAGACTACCGTGGCCTGAATGAGGTCACACCCCCACTGAGTGCTGCTGTGCTGGAGAGCAAATAATTCAAATTCTTCTATGAGCCAGTTTTGCTATTAAGTGAAGCAAAGTAAAAGGGCCTGCCCAGGAAATTCAGTTCTTAGGTATAAAGTGGCAGGATGGATGTCATCACATCCCAACAGTGATTGACAAAATCACTGCCATGTCTCCACCAACTAGCAAGAAAGAGACACAATCTTTCCTGGGTGCAGTGGGCTTTTGGAGGATGCACATTCCAAACTACAGCCTCATTGTAAGCCCCCTTTATCAGGTGATGCAGAAGAAGAATGATTTTGCATAGGGCCCAGAGCAGCAGCAGGCTTTTGAACAGATTAAACAGGAGATAGCCTGTGCCATGGACCTGGGGCCAGTACGGACTGGACAGGATGTAAAGAACATCCTCTATACTGCTGCTGGAGAGAAAGGTCCCACTTGGAGTTTGTGGCAAAGAGCCTCAGGAGGGACCCAAGGCCGACCCCTGGGATTCTGGAGCTGAGCGTACAAGGGGTCTGAAGAGTGCTACACTCCAACTGAGAAGGAGATCTTAGCCGCGTATGAGGGGGCTCGGGCTGCTTCCGAAGTAGCTGGTACTGAAATGCAGCTCTTTCTGGCACCTCGACTGTCAATGATGAACCGGATGTTGAAAGGGGAGGTTCTCTCCACCCATCATGCTACCGATGCCACCTGGAGCAAGTGGATTGCACTGATTAGACAACAAGCGCGGATGGGGAACCTCAATCGTCCAGGAATTTTAGAAGTGATCATGAACTGGACTGAAGATAAAAAGTTTGGAACATCACCAGGAGAAGAGGTGTCATGTGCTAAAGCGGCCCCACCATACATCGAACTACCAGAAAATGAAAAGAAATATGCTCTTTTCACTGATGGATCATTTCATATTGTAGGGAAGCATCGGAGATGGAAAGCTGCTGTTTGGAGCCCCACACGACAGGTCGCAGAGGCCACTGAAGGTAAAGGAGAATCAAGTCAGTTTGCAGAGGTAAAAGCTGTCCAGCTGACCTTAGATGTGGCTGAACGGGAGAGGTGGCCAATGCTTTATCTTTATACTGACTCATGGATGGTGGCAAATGCCTTATGGGGGTTGTTACAGCAGTGGGAACAAAATAACTGGCAACGGAGGTGTAAACCTATTTGGGCTGCTGAACTGTAGAAAAACATAACTGCTCAAAAAAAAGATATGATTGTAAAGGTGTGTCACGTGGATGCACACTTGCCCAAGAGTCGGGCTATTGCAGAACAACAAAACAACCATCAGGTAGGTCGAGCTGCCAGAATTGAGGTGGCTCAAATAGACTTGGACTGGCAGAACAAGAGTGAATTATTTCAAGCTTGATGGTTCCATGAGACCTCAGGCCATCAAGGAATGGACATAACATATAATTGGGCTAGAGACTGAGGGGTGGACTTAACTATGGATGCTATTGCACTGGTTATTCGTGACTGTGAATCATGTGCCATAATTAAACAAGCCAAGAATATGAAGCCTCTCTGGGGGGAAGGCCAAGGCAAAAGTATAAATATGGGGAGGAGTGACAGGTGAATGATGTCACCTTGCCAGGATCTCATAATGATAAGCGTTTTGTGCTTACCATGGTGGAAGCAACCACTGGGTGGCTTGAAACATACGCAGTACCCCATGCTACTGCCAGAAACACAATATTGGGTTGTTAGAAACAAGTCCTATAGAGACATGACACCTCAGAAAGAACTGAGTCTCATAATGGGACACATTTCAAAAATTCCCTTAATAAATACTTGGGCCAAAGTTCATGGCATTGAGTGGATTTATCATATCCCCTACCATGCACCAGCTTCTGGTAAAATTAAAAGATACAATGGGGTGTTGAAAACTATGTTGAAAGCAATGGGTGGTGGAACACTGAAGCACTGGGAAAAGCATTTGCATGTGGTGCAAGGATGCTGTTAAAGTTCATATCCCACATGTGCCCTGTGTCTCATCACAGGATGTGGGGTGTGAGAAGGGCCCAGTCTGAACAAGCAGTCAATCCCAGTGAAACTCTGAACTTCAGATCTCTCAGTTCCAGTGCCCTCCTGTGCACACTCTCCCATAGTTTGATGTTCTTTATGTTCTGCATTGCCCAGAAGTGCACCCAGTGCTCCAGGTGAGGCAGTAGCAATGCAGAGCAAAGAGGGACAAACCTTTCTCCCACCCAGCTGGCAATAAATTGCTTGATGCACTTTAGGGGACTGTTGGCCTTCTTGGCTGGCTGGGCACACTGCTGACTCACTTAAAATTTTATGTTGAGCAGGACCCCCAATCCTTTTCAGTCAGACGTCTCTCATGTGTCCAATATACAGACAGTGTTTATGTCCAGGGTTGCCCATACCCAGGTGCACAATCAGGCACTTGTTCTTGTTATACTTTATGCACTTGGTGCTTAGTACCAACTGGTACCCACTTCTCTGACTTGTCCACATCTCTCTGCAAGTCCTCTCCACCCTAAGTGGAGGCAACAACACCTCCTCATCTGGTCTCATCAGCAAACTTGCTCAGAACATCTTCTAGTCCTGCATGCAAGTCATCTGCATAAACATGAAAGGAAAGTGGCCCTAAAATGGAACCCTGGGGAGCTCTGACAGTGACCATCTACCAGCCCAATGGAACCCACTGACTATAATCCTTTGGGACAGAACTACTGGCCAACTGCTCACCCACCACTGCTGGTGAACCTGAAAGGCAAAATGTCAGCGTGCTGGGTCAAACAGAGAAACACCAATATAGTTACATATAGCTGCATCAATTTATTGCCCGAAAGCCAGACTTTTATAGGAGACAGACAAGGGTGTCCAAAAATCACACACGCTAATTGGAGGAAAGCTACTGCAATAACAACCCTATAACCCCCCTTCAAAGCCACGAGCCATTCATTCTTTTCCTAGAGATGTCCTTTGTTCTCATGCTGTTTATCCTGCTCCGCAGCTGCTGCTCTGTGAACTCCTTATCTCAATCCATGGCTGCTGCTCTGTAAAATTCTTCTTGTATTACAACACACCACGTTCTGTTTCTGTCTAGCTGTATGCAGGAATTTCTGTCCAGAAGGGTGCTGGAGAAATAGTATCAAAAGCTCTACTGAAATCCTCAAGGATTACATCAACTGCCTTCCCTTGTTCAGCTCAATGGATAAAGGTGTCATAAAAAGACCTGAAATTAAATAGGACCTTCCCCTCTGTATCTTGTGTTGTCTGTGACCTGTCCTTCAGTTGTTTTTCCATAACTCCCACCATCATTTTCTCCATAATTTTACCAAGCACTGTAGTGAGACTGACAGGTCCATAGTTGCCCATGTCATCTTTCTTGCTCTTCCTTACAATGAGACAACATTTGCCAGCTTCCTGTCAACAGGTATGACCCTAGATTTATTAGATGCCATTGAAATGCGAGCCCAGAGCATGCTAAAGTGTCATCAGTGCAAGAACGTAGATGTGCCATAGCTTTGCAATGCCTTGAAATCCAGACTATGCCACAGATGGAGCAGAGAGGAAGATCTGCCTCTTCTGTTCTGAGCTCATCCTTTTGATAAGCTGAATATCACTACATACTCCATGGGGTCAGGTGCAAAAGACACAATGGGTGCCCTAAGCACGTGGCTGAGGTGGTATTTAGGATGGCCAAGAATACCTCCCTTCTGGCCCTCAGCTGATGCTCCAGAAGGAGGTGTCTATCTCATAGATTTTCCGTCACAGTTTACAAGCACTAGCACAAAACTAGGATCACCCAAGGCATCTTGGGCATCACTGAGAGACTGTGTATGAGTAGTGCAGTCCCTGTGGAATAAAAACCAAGGATTCAGATGAGGGACTCACACACAGACACCTCACTGTGCACATCTGAACTCAGCTAGGTGAACTTGTAGCTCCTGTGGTTCTTTGAAAAACTGATCCCAATTCAGCCCCAGGGTTTCCATCTGAGGATGAGATGCCTAACGCTAGAATAAGGATGGGATGGTCTGTTGATAACAGGACAAATGGAAACGGATTTAAATTAAAAAGGGGAGACATAGGTTAGATGTGAGGAACCTATATTTTTACACAGCAACACTGGAAAAAGTTGCCCTCAGAGGCTGTGCATGCCCAATGGATGGGATCCTGGGTTTACTCTGGGTTTACCCTCACGTCAGTCCATGTTTCTACTCATACTTTTGTCTAGGTGAACTCTCACTTTACTCAAGGTTTTACTCACAGTTTACCATCAGGGAGTGTGATCGGGAGATGGGCTGGTGGAGTGACTTGCTGGCATCCCCGAGGGAAGGCTGCCAGGCAGATACCCCCAGAAAAGTGGTTGACTCCCTGCCCTGTCACAGTCAGACAGACCTGACTGATGAGAAGGGTTGGAAGAGAGTCCCAACTCAACATCACAGGAGCCCCCCCATGCCTGCCTAGCCCTCGACCCCTGATCCATCTAAGCAACAGGTTTGACACTCTGAAATCTGAAGGAGATAAGAATGGGGAGGCAATGGAGGATCTGCCTAGGAGGAAACCTAATGCAAGGCAGTCACTACCAACCCTTGTGACTTCCTCTGCCATGAAAGAAAGAAGGGTGGCCGTGGTGGGTGACTCCCTTCTCAGAGGAATAGAGGGCCCCATTTTCAGACTGGACCCCAGTTGTCAGTAAGTCTGCTGCCTTCTTGGTTTCAGGTCAGGGACATAATGAGGAAACTCCCAATGCTGGTTAGGTCCACTGATTATTTTCCACTACTCATAGTTTAGGTGGGCAGTGATGAAATTTCTTAGATAAGACTACAAACTATAAAAAGAGATTTCAGGAATTTAGGCCATTTAGTTCACAAAGTGGGAGATCAAGTGATTTTTTGTTCTATACCTTCAGTGGCAGTGAGGGACACAGAGCAGGCTTGGAAAGCAAAGCAATGAACAATTGTCTCAGAGGTTGGTACTGAGCCAGAAACTTTGGTTTCTTTGATCACAGGACAGTTTACTTGGCCCATGGTCTGTTATCCATGAATGGAACCCAACTGTCTCAAAGGGGGAAGTGAATCCTAGCATAGACGGTAGCGGGGCTTATCGAAAGAGCTTTAAACTAGCTACGATGGGGGAGTGGACAAAACAGGGCTTACCAGAGATAAGCCTAGGGAAATGCTGTTTGAGCTGGGAGAGAGGCAGATGCCTCAGCTGAAGTGCGTCTACACCAACGCACGCAGCTTGGTCAACAAGCAAGAGGAGCTGGAAGCAACTGTGCATCTGACAAACCATGACCTAGTTGCTATTACCGACCCATGGTGGGACCACTGCCATGACTGGAGTGCTGTGATGGATGGTTACAAGCTCTTCAGAAGGGATAGAGGAGGAAGGAAGGGTGGTGGTGTGGCCCTTTATATTAAAGAGAGTTTTGATGTTGAAGAGCTTGGGCTTCAGAATGAAGTGCATGTTTGTAAGGATCGGGGGAAAGGCCTGTAAGTGTGACATCTTGCTAAAGGTTTCTTATAGACCGCCTAATTGATGGGTGAGGCATTCTATGAGCAGCTTACTGAAGTCGCAAGATTGCCAGCACTCATTTTCTTGGGAGACTACAACTTCTCTGATATATGCTGGGAATATAATAAATAGCAGAGGAATCAGTCCAAGAGGTTTATAGATTGCATGCAAGACAGCTTCCTTACACAGCTGGTATGAAGTCCTACCAGGGGTGGTTCCTTGCTAGACCTGCTCTTCACTAACAGTGAAGGACTGGTAGGAGTTGAGAAGGTTGGGGACTGTCTTGGGCAGAGTGGCCATGAAATGGTAGAATTCTCTATTCTTGGAGATGTCAGAAGGGTGACTAGCAAAACTACTATCCTGAACTTCTAGAGGGCGGACTTTGACCTGTTCAGGACACTTGTAGCACAGGTCCCTTGGGAGTCGCTCCTTATGGGTAAAGGGGTCCAGGAAGCCTGGACACTCCTCAAGATGGAAATCTTAAAGGCACGAGATCAGGCTGTCCCTGAATGCCATAAGGTGAGCCATAGGGGAAGAAGACCAGTGCAGATGAACTGGGGAAAACTATTGAGACTCAGGAAGAAAAAGAGAATCTCCGTCCTCTGGAAGAAGGGGCTGGGTACTTGGGGAGATTACAAGGAAGTTGCTAAGGCATGCAGGGAGGAAGTTAGGAAGGCACATTAATTCCCTGTCCCTTAATCCATGCCCAGAGCTTCTCAGCCATGTCACTGCCAACTGTAAGCTCCATGCAGAGTTCAAGTGGGACACAGAGGGCACAGCCTTCTGCTGGGTGGATGCAAGTGTTGGTGGAACCAGATGGGACAAAGCCCTCCCACCATGCCCTCCTGGGAAAATGGCCACCCCAAGAATGGCAGTCTGCCTCCTCCATGACCCCATCTGAAATGCTCCTGCACTGATTGATTATAGGGCTTTAAACCAGGTCCAAATGGGGAAGGGTGGGGAATTGGATGTGACAGAGAAGGGCTGAGGGATATTGTTGCTGTTGGAGATTGAATGGAAAGCCTCTGAGTTGTTCTATAGGATTGTGTGAGGATTCCTCAGAGAAAGTCTTGTTGCCAATACCCCGTCCTAAATCTTACTGTGTACCCTCTGGGGGTAACCCCAACCTACTGCTGCCCTAAAGTGCCTGTAGACCAGTGCGGGTAGCATGGGAAATAAACGGGACAAATCAAGAGAAAACCACAGAGCTTTTCCTTTCATGCAGGCTGCTGATTCTGAGCAAGGCCCTGAACATCAGTACCACAGTGTAGATGCAAGACCCAGACAGGCTAAATCAAAGCATGCTTCTGGAAGGGGATGCTTTCTGAAGAATCCTTACACTAATGAGAGGACCACAAACATTCACTCAGCGAACTCCAAATCTCTGTGCCTTTGCAGGCCTAGGGTCTTGTTTGGTTCACAGAGACACGGTGGGTTGATTCTCAGCTCTGTACTGTAGCAAATGGGGTACAGATTCTGCATGACGGATGGGCAAGGAAGAAGAGAAAAGGCTGCTGCCATCCATGAGAGGGCACTGAGCTCTGCCTGGGGATGGCAGAGGAGCCAGCTGAGAACTGATGGAAAGGGCTCAGAGAGGAGAGCGGCAGATTCTGTTCCTTGCTTCCTGATCAGGAAGAACAAGAAGAGGGGACAGGCAGGAATCTGAGTTACAGCTGGGATGGAATTGTTTTCTTCAGACTGTCTGCTGTGGTGCAGTGTTTTGGTTCTAGGAGAAAACCATTGATAACACTCTGATGTTTACAGCTGCTGCTAAGCAGTGTTGTACAGAGCCAAGGCCATGGTCAGTGGAGGGCACATGGAGCTGGGAGGGAACAGAGTGAGGACAGCTGACTGATAGTGGCCAAAGGGACGTTCTCTATCAGCTGACAGCAAGCAGAAATTGTATTGAAAGGGGTGGGAGTTCATCTCAGTCTCTTCACTGCTCAGGGCCCAGCTGAGCATCAGTCTGGTGGTGCTGAGCAAGTGCTTGTGCATCAGTTGTTACATACGATTCTATATCAACGGATATATAGTGATTACTATTACTCCTCTCCTTTTATCTCTCTTAGTAAACTGCTTTGTTACAACCCAGAAGTTGTACTCTTTTTCCCAGTTCTCATCCCCATCCCACTGGGAATGGGGCAGTGCACAAAGCACTGTGAGCTGCTGAGCCACATGTTGGGTTCAACAACCACAGTCATTTTGGTGCCTGATGCGAGGCTCCAAGGGTTGTGGTAACAGCACATCTGTCCAGAGTGGACAGGGCTTTGTGGGAGTTGGAGATGTGCAGGCCATGGTGCTGATAGTTTCCCTATTTGTGAAGCTTGCTGAGTCTTCTCATGAAGCTGCATTTCACAGCTCCTTGCTTGCTGCTTGTTTTCCCTGCTGCATCATTTGTCAACTCTGGATGCTGGATTAGGGTATTTATTTTGCTATGCTGTTTGACCTTGGTTTGTACCACGATAAAATTGGCAAAGTGAAGTTTTGTGCACATTCAGCTCTTTGGACATCTTTGGGTTTTGGAAGTAATATTGTTGGTATGATTAGGAATTACACATTTTACACTGTCGTCTCTGGGAGACCAGGGGTATTCAAGGAGAGACTGGATATTGTGTTGAGGGACATGGTTAAGTGGGAGCTATTGGTAATAGGTGAACGGTTGGATTGGATGATCTTTCAGGCCTTTTCCAGCCTTGGTGATTCTATGAATCTATGATTGAGGTTAAACAATTATTCAGGAATATCAGTGAGAGATCTGCCCCAAGGTGAGAAGGCTCTGCATGGCAGGGGGTGTGGGACAGTCTGGGCAGCTGCCTGGAGTGGTGGGCACCCCCAGGGCTTTGGAACTTCATCTCCGAGCAACTGCAGGATCCTGAGAAACTGGTAGAATATTGGAGACAGGTCTGCTGTGGCACTGGTAATCCTAAAAAGGCCCAAATGACTGCAGTGTGCCAGGGCCTGGCCCACACCTACTGAGCTGTGTTCAACACTATTCAGCATCTTCAAGGGGAAGAGAGCTGGATCTGCTGACATTGCTGCAGCCTCTGCAACTCCTGGCACAGTCCCTGCAATAGCTCCAAGTTTTTGCTACACATCCTGCATTTGCTCCAAGCTCTGGACAGATCCCACTGTCACTCCACCCCTCATAAGGAGCTCTGCGGTCACTTATGCTACAGGTCCTGTAGCTGTTCCAAGTATTGAGATAAGAAAATTAAGCAAACCACTGAGTGCTGCTGTAGAGACGACGGGACTGCTGTGAGACACACAAGACCTTCAGGCCTGTAGAAATGAGAGGACTCGAATCCTCTGTGCACTGTATCAGTGTAAAGAGAGGAGGAATGAAAAGAACTAGTTGTGCTTCTATCTGTGGCTGTACCTTCCCCAAATCCAGACAAAGTTGGATAAGAGAAGAGCTAAGGAAAAGCGTATTTTGAATGCTATTTATTTATCTCTTAACCTATTCGGGGAATCTGGTTCCATGTTTACATGAGCTCTTGGAGTGAGAAAATGGATAGTAGGTGTGAAAGAAGTGAAACAAATTTTTATTTATAAGTTCAATAACATTTTTTTGCACGTTGCTATATCTCACATAATCAATCAATCAAAGATGCATAAAAGATGAAGAACCATCACTGGGAATCATGCGATGAAGATGTGCACTTTATTGAAGCAGGAATAGTGAGTATTGCAACACCTTCCTGAGAGCGTGCTTGATCTCCCTGTTCCTCATGCTGTAGATAATAGGGTTCAGTGTTGGAGGAACCACTGAGTACAGAAGTGCCACTGTCAGATCCAGGAGTGGGGAGAGAATGGAGGGGGGCTTCAGGTAGGCAAAAGCACCAGTGCTGAGAAACAGGGAGACCACGGCCAGGTGAGGGAGGCACGTGGAGAAGGCTTTGCGCCGTCCCTGCTCAGAGGGCATCCTCAGCACAGCCACGAAGATCTGCACATAGGACACAACTATGAAAACATAGCAGCCTACGTCTAAACTGATAGTAAAAATGAGAAACACAACTTCCCTGAGATTTGATTCTGAGCAGGAGAGCTTGAGGATCTGGGGAATTTCACAGAAAAACTGGTTGACAACATTGCCTTGGCAGAGAGGCAGTGAAAACGTACTGGCAGTGTGCAGCAGGGAATTGAGAACCCCAGTGCCCCAGGCAGCTGCTGCCATGGTGGCACAAGCTCTGCTGTCCATCAAGGTCCCGTAGTGCAGGGGCTTGCAGATGGCAACATAGCGGTCATAGGACATGATGGTGAGAAGGGAATACTCTGCTGACATGAAGAAGGTAAAGAAAAAGAGCTGTGCAGCACATCCTGTGTAGGAGATGGCCCTGTTGTCCCAGAGGGCGTTGGGCATGGCTTTGGGGAGAGTGGTGGAGATGCTGCCCAGGTCGAGGAGGGCCAGGTTGAGGAGGAAGAAGTACATGGGGGTGTGCAGGCGCCGGTCGCAGGCTACGGCTGTGCTGATGAGGCCGTTGCCCAGGAGGGCAGCCAGGTAGATGCCCAGGAAGAGCCAGAAGTGCAGGAGCTGCAGCTGCCGCGTGTCTGCCAACGGCAGCAGGAGGAACTCACTGATGGAGCTGCTGTTGGGCATCTGCTGTTGTTGGGCTTGGAGTCCTGCTCAGAGTGCAGAAGATAATGACAAGTCCAGACCATTCTCAGAGGCACTACTCCTGCTATACTATGAAATGTTTTAATTCTCCTACAACAGTGTACATTTAGCACCATTACTTGCATTTAATTTCATGTAGATCAGCATTCCTTAAGCAGAAGCAGCATATGGAGCTCTAACCTTCCTCTTATTTTCTTATCCCTTCTCCCTGGATATTTTCATCTGTTTCATGTCTCATATCTTTACCCCAAGTGCTCTTAGAGCCCCCTACCCGAGCTTCTGTGGCATTCAGTTTCAGTTAGAAAATGCTGCCTGTTTGTAGGATAAGTGAATTATTCATGCCTACCGAAAATTAAGATAATTCCATCCTTCGAGAAAGGGGAGACTGAAAGCACATCATGTGTGAGTGTTCACAAAACAAGCAATTGATTGATGAAAAATTCTCAGAACTCTTATTGCCCCTTTTAGATTTCTGACTCCAAACCTCTTTGCCTCAGAACAGGAAATGGAAACCCCCTGCCTTGGCTCTCCTCTTGCAAAGTGCCCTCAGAAACATTCAGTTGTGCAGTGGAGCTGTGATCCCCTGCCCCAGGCAGCAGCTGTGGCAGCACAAACCCTGCCGGGGGCTCCTTACCCCACACGTCTCCCTGCAGCGCCCTGGGCAGCTCCCCGGGCAGGCTGAGTGCTGAGCCTGGCAGGCGGCAGAGTCCCATACCCGGCACACAGCCCCTGGGACACAGCAGGGACCCTGCTCTGCAGGACAGCCCTGGGCACCCGTCTCAGCTGGAGCAGAAAGCTTTTTCCACAGTAAAGAAACATGCAGTGCCTGCAGTCAGATCTCCTATGGGATGTCCCAGTTATAGTTACCCCTTAATTAAAAGCAGCTCATGGTCAGCTGTGAGACTTACCTTGTCATGGTCTGTGAGCAATGCTCCTGCAGTGAGTTCACAGCCCGCTCACACCACACACATCCTGCAAGCTCTCTCCAATTTCTCTCCTCTCCTTCTGTCACCTGCAGGCTGTGCTGTGCACGAGATCTGCTCCTGGGCACAGCTGTCTCTCTGCAGCTCTGCCCACTTTTATGAGCTCCCTGTGTCCCAGGAACCTGGACAAGCAAGCAGCAGATTATGTCATTTTTATCCTTCCCACTCATTTCCCCTGACATGTCCCTGGGTCCTCATGGCCAACAGCTCCTGAAAGACAACAGCATCATGACTGTGCTTTGAAATCCACTCAATTAACCACCACATGTCCAGTGGTCAGTGACTGATTGGAGACATATGGGGAGTGCTCCCAGAGATCGTTTGATGAAACAATAAGGGCAACCAGACAAGGAAGGCAAGGTTTGGACTTTCCCTGTGCAGGGCAGTGATCCAGCTGAGGCAGCGCAGGAGTCTCATCCCTTGACAGAAATCCTGGAGCTGAAATGGGATTCGGCTCCCCACAGAACCACAGGAGCTGGGATTTCTCTGGTTCAGTTCAGAAGTGCACAAGGAGTTGCCTGCATGTGAGCTCCTGCTCTGAGTCCTCGGTCCTTCAGCTGGGAGGCAGCAGCTCACACACAGACACTGGGTGATGCCCAAGGTGCCTGGGCTGCTCCTGATGTTTGCAAGTGCTTGTAAACCGTGTGGGAAATCCCTGAGATAGACACCTCCTTCCTGGGCATCAGCTGAGGGCCAGAGAGGGGATAGCACCGGCTGTCCGGTGAATTCACTCACAGCTACAAGAGCAGCACAGGGCCTTCAGGAAAGCCATGCCCATGGTGTGTCCGTGCTGCTACGTCACCTCCAAGACCCACGATCGGTCTAATGTTTGTGTGCCACCTTCTGCACACTGATTCTATAGATGAGCTATCCAGTCAGGCAATGTCCAGTGATGCTTTTCAATTAGGATATTTACTTCTGTGCTTTTGCACTAATGCAAACACCAACACACAAGAAGCTAGAAATCTTGGTAGAGCTGCAGGCCTGAGCTCCTGTTTGGACCATGGGGACACAGTTTAATGGTTTCCACAACTGCACTGTAGCACAAGGGGGATACCGAGTCTTTAGGATGGATGGGCGAGGAGACAAAGAAGGGCGACTGCCCTCTGTGAGAGTGCACTGAGCTCTGCCTGGGGATGGAAGAGCAGACAGGTCAGAGCTAATGGAAATGGCAAACAGAGGAGACCATCAGTGTCTTTTCCTGTCTTCCTGATCAGGGAGAGTAAATGGAAGGTGCCCTCTGCAGACAGATGGGAATCTGATGTTGTCTGTCCCTTGTCCCATTTGGTGGCCTTTGTCACTCCATTATCTGTGGCAGGGACAGCACAGCAGGGCATGTGGCATCCAGCAGATCCCTGGAGAGCACAGATGGCAGCTTCTTGACCAAGCAGTGGAGGAACCAAAGAGGAGAGGTGCTCTGCTGGATCTCATACTCTCCGGCATGGAAGGACTTGTGGGAACTGTGAAGGTGAAAGGGGCATCAGGCCATGTGCAAGATGCAAATGTATCTCTTTTAATTTATTTATTTATTTTGAGGCTGTAAGCTTAATAGTTGATCATAAATGTCAATAAAACTGAAACAAATAATTGAAGACAAAGATGGAAATCAATGAAAATGTGTTAACCCTTCTCAACATGAAAAATTCTCATGAGTCTTGTTCCATTTTAAGTTGTAAATATGAATCTTTGAGGTGATTTGATGTCTTTTTTTTTCTTTTACTGAAACTACAATGTTTTCCAGAACTGTGTTCGCTGGACACAAATGCCTTCAGGTTCAGAGACACAGACAGCGGTGCCAGTGCCAATGCCCTGTGACTGTAGCCTGGTGCCCAGCACTACTCTTCCCTGCTGCCTATTTGATGTGCCTCATCCTCCAAGTTTTTTCAGCTCTCCTAAAGAAATGGCCATGGTTAAGGGCATGTTTTCAGCAGGCCATTTGGGCACACACTACTCCCACTGCCCTCCAGATTTCTCCATCCCTTGTTCTTTGTTCAGTCAGATACCTCCCAATTATCTGTCTGATTTCTGACTTTCAGGGGGATTACTGGAATTTGTTCCATCTCCCCAAAGTCTGATGGAATGTGTTGTCAACTCCTTCACTGTGATTTGATCTATCCCTTCCTATCTATTCTTTTTCTTTTTCTTCTTATACTTTTTCTTTTTCTCAATCACTGTCTCTTTTTTATTAAGGCACGAAGTCTGAAAGATGTTCATTAATGTCAGTAAAAGTGAAAAACAGAGTTGGAGACAAAGATATAAATCAATGAGAATGTGTTAACCCATCTCAATGTGTGAAATACTCACAAGTCCTGATCAGTTTTAAGTTGATACCTCTCAACTACCTGGCTGATCTATCCCAGGAAGATTACTGGAATTTGCTCCATCTCTCAGAGTCTGATGGCCTCTGTTGTCAACTACTTCACTGTGATTCAATCTATCCTATCCTACCTCAGAATAAATCATTTCTTTTAAAAATATTCCATATGAAAGACAAACTTCAATAGATGCCGCTTGAACATGGCATGCAGTTGATCACTGTGTTTTACTGTTCATTCAATTGCATCACCTTTCTTTCCATTTGCTGGCCAGATAAAAAAGAGAAATCTTTCCTTTTCCATGTGTAGCTGGTTCTCTGAGGAAAGCCAGTGGGAGTTGGTGCAAAGCAGTTTTAACACTGAGCGGATGAATGCAGAGGAGAAGAGTGATGTGAAGAAAAGTGATGCAAGTCCCATAGGTCCATTGTGAGCAGAAATTGGGTGGGGAGGTTGAGAAGGACCTTTGTCAACACAGTAACAGTACAGAACTCATTGGGACATCCTGGATTGGTATCAGTTGCACAGTGCTGCTTTAATGTCTTCTTTAAACCCAACTATAAATAAATAGACAATAAATTTATACTGGATTCTTTAAGCTCTCTCCAGATATCCCTCCTTTTTGCTGAACAAGTTCTGATAACCTGAAGAAGATAACAAGATGGCATAAGGCACAGGAGATTCTTTAGGTTATAATGGGCCCCAGGGTGCATTTGATGCTGAGTTCATCAGCCTCTAGTGCAGAGAGAAGTTTGCACAAAGTGCTCAACAAGACAAAGTCGGAAGTAACAGTGAAGTTTCTTGGAGTATTAATGGGCCCACTGAGGGCCATTACCAAGTAAGCTTCCCAAGGGACTTGTTAGAGAAGATAACTGGAAGCCATGACTACAGGCAGGCAAAGGCACTGGCATGCTAAGAAACCTCTCCTTTGCCTTACGAAGCAGACAGGTCAAGCCCTGATTGCAAGACCAGTGGTAGAGAGATCCTGTCTCTCATGTTGGCTCCTGGCATTTCCTGGGGCAATGGGTTGGAGGTCCGTATGATGTTAAATGAAAGACATGGGGACAGAAGATCCCAGGCTCTACATGTGGTGCAAGGACGCTGTGAGGTTCATGTCCCATATGAGACCTATGTTTCATTGCAGGATGTGAGAAGGGATGTGAGAAGGGCCCAGTCTGAACAAGCAGTCAATCCCTGTGAAACTCTGAACTTCAGATCTCTCAGTTCCAGTGCCCTCGTTTGCACATTCTCCCAGAGTTTGAAGTCCTTTATGTTCTGCGGTGCACAATCAGGCACTTGTTCTTGTTATACGTTATGCACTTGGTGCTTAGTACCAACTGGTACCCACTTCTCTGACTTGTCCACATCTCTCTGCAAGTCCTCTCCACCCTCAGTGGAGGCAACAGCACCTCCTCATCTGGTCTCATCAGCAAACTTGCTCAGAACGTCTTCTAGTCCTGCATTCAAGTCATCTGCATAAACATGAAAGGAAAGTGGCCCCAAAATGGAACCCTGGGGACCCCGACAGTGACCATCTACCAGCCTGATGGAAAAAACTGACTATAATCCTTTGGGACTGACCTACTGGCCAACTGCTCACCCACCACATTGTGTTTCTGTCTAGCCATATGCAGAACATTCTGTCCAGAAGGTTGTTGTGAGAAACAGTATCAAAATCTCCACTGAAATCCTCAAGGATTACATCAACTGGCTTCCCTTGGTCAACTAAACGGATAACTGTGTCACAAAATGAGCTTAAATTAAACAGGACCTTTGCCTCACAAACTTGTGTTGGCTGCGACCAATGACAGAATTGTCCTTCAGCTGTTTTTCCATAACTCCCACCATCATTTTCTCCATAATTTTACCAGGCTCTGGACTGACAGGTCCATAATTGCCCATGTCATCTTTCTTGCTCTTCCTTACAATGAGACAACATTTGCCAGCTTCCTGTCAGCTGGCATGACCCTAGACTTCTTTAGATGCAATTGAAATGAGAGCCCAGAGCACACTAAGTTTTCATCATTGAAAGAAAGTAGATGTGCCATAGCTTTGCAATGCCTTGAACTCCAGAGTATGCCACAGATGGAGCAGAGGGGAAGATTTGCCTCTTCTGTAGTGAACTCATTCTTTTGGTAAGCAGAATAACACTACCTGATACATGGGGACTGTGTCTCTGCTCTGCTCTGCTCAGCTCACAGGGCAGCGGTCTGGCAGGGTGTTGCTCTCATGTCAATGCAGGTAAACTCACTTTAATCCTTTTTCCTCTGTAAATGCTTCCTCTATTTCTATGCTCAGATACACTTCCACATTCCCTCAAGTACACTTCCATATATCATTAACAATTACACTTTCTTATACTATCAAAACTGTTTGTCAAACAGTACAGTTCTTCAGTTCACATAAACTCCCTTAATACAGTCTGTATTCTTCAGTTATAAACACTGTGCCACAGAACCAGCACTGATTGAACCACCTCCCTCACACACTTCCTCGCAAGCAGTACATAGTATTACATAAATGGGTTGACACTCATTGGTCGGGTGGAATGTACACCTCTCCTCAGGACAATCTTACTAATCTACAGAGTACAAACTCCTGTCTTCTTACATACAAGCAGAAAGTACATATGAGTGGACAGACAACACAGTCTTTCACTTTGTCCGTGTCTGGCCATTTCCCTCACAGGAGGAAGGAAACATGGATCGGGACTCGGCACTCACCCTGCAGCTGTTCTGTGTCTCACTCACACCACACTCACTCTGACATTTAGATCAAAAACCATGGTTTATTCATACTACACAATGCTGACAACGTTTTCTAGCTGGAATCTTAATAACACTCATACTCTGGTCGACCAGTTGCAAACGTTAATGTTTTTCCCAGAGTCGGCTTGACACACGGTACCAAACACTTAAAGCAGATGATAATATTGAACATACAACCTATAACCCCCGTGATTACAACTTGGAGAACCCAGGCTACCATTTGACAGGCTATCCACTATATCCCATACCCGTAGGAGAGACCAACCTAGGTCCCTCCTATTGTCAACTACCTGGGAGAGAGTATTTGTTCTTGTTTCCATTCATATGACATACAGTTCCCTTTCATAGGAACTCACCCAAGGAGTCTTCCTACCCAGCTGGCAACCAAAGCCATGAGCTCACCTCCCTGGGAGCAGCACGTATGGCTGTAAACTGTGTAGGATGTCTCCTCAAGACATATGGGCTCCACTTACCATACACATACCTGGTCCACCTATGGGTGGTCCTTGTCTGTCCCTGCAGTGATCAGGTGAGGAAGGGAGTCCTTCAGAGAAATCTCAGGGTGCGCCAAAAGTGTCTCCCTCTCAGCTGGTCCTGCAGCGAACAGAGCTGGTCCCACCTGGGCTGCCAAATTGACTACAGGAATTGAACTCTATAACCTCTATAACTGATACAGTCTCCCATGACATACTTATACCAAAGCTGAGGAAGTATGGGATAGGTGATTGGACAGTGAAGTGGGTCGAGAACTGGCTGACTGGCAGAGTGCAGAGGGTTGTCGTTGGCGGTGCAGTGTCTGGCTGCAGGGCTGTAACTAGCGGCGTCCCCCAGGGGTCTGTGCTGGGTCCGGTCTTGTTCAACATCTTCATCAACGACCTTGATGAGGGGATAGTGACCACCCTCAGCAAGTTTGCTGATGACACGAAGTTGGGAGGATTGGCTGACATGCCTGAAGGCTGTGCTGCCATTCAGCGAGACCTGGACAGGCTGGAGAGCTGGGCAGTAAGACACCGGATGAGGTTTAACAAAAGCAAGTGTAGAGTCTTGCACCTGGGTAGAAATAATTGCATGCACCAGTACAGGCTGGGGGAAGAGCTGCTGGAGAGGAGCTCTGCTGAGAGGGATCTGGGCGTCCTGGTGGACGACAGATTGACCATGAGCCAGCAGTGTGCCCTTGTAGCCAAAAAAGCCAATGGCATCCTGGGGTGCATTAAAAAGAGCGTGTCCAGCAGGTCGAAGGAGGTGATCCTCCCCCTCTACTCTGCCCTGGTGAGGCCTCATCTGGAATATTGTGTCCAGTTCTGGGCTCCCCAGTACAAAAAAGACAGGGATCTCTTGGAAAGAGTCCAGTGGAGGACCACAAAGATGGTGAAGGGCCTGGAGCATCTCCCCTATGAGGAGAGACTTAGGGAACTGGGTCTGTTTAGCCTTGAGAAAAGAAGGCTGAGAGGGGACCTGATCCAGGTCTATAAATATTTGAGGTGTAGGGGGCAAAGAGGTGAGGCCAGACTCTTTTCAGCAGTGTGTGGAGGAGGGACAAGGGGAAACAGACAGAAACTGCACCATAGGAAATTCTGCACTAATGTGTGCAATAACTTCTTTATGGTGAGAGTGACAGAGCACTGGAACAGGCTGCCTAGGGTGGTTGTGGAATCTCCTTCTCTGGAGATATTCAAGACCTGCCTGGATGCTGAGCTGTGCAACGTGGTGTAGGGAACCTGCTTTGGCAGGGGGACTGGACTCAGTGGTCTCTGGAGGTCCCTTCCAACCCCTACAATTCTGTGATTCAGTGAATATCATGGAGTTGTTTGGATGGGGAAAGACTACCCCTTTGAATGACCTTTTGTCAGGGCATGTCCTGGGATTCCTAGGATCCTCAAAATGCAGCACTGCTTCTGTCACTGAAAAATGGGGCCCTGTGTGGGACGGAGGGAGGGTCCATGAGTCCCTGGCCCACCTGACTGAGTATTTCCATGGTCTTAGCAAAGACATACTTACAACTTGAGAATGACAGTTAGCTGTGTTCATGGTGGCATGGCCACTTTTAATGGCCTTGAACTGTCTGAACATAACTGAAGAGGCTCAGGCTGATGCAAATCAGCTATTGAATGATAGTGTTGAAAAATTGGAAAGACAGGTGGCAGTTTTGATGGGAAAAAACCTAATTCAATCATTCTCCTATGGAAGATCAGTAACAACTGTCTGGAGGACCATGGGGGCCCTGTACAAGGGAATCTGTATAAAATGGACTCTGTAAATGAAGGCACTAAAAGGTCAGATTTTGAGGTTCCATTTGGACTAGATCTATTTGAGATCTGACTGATTGTAACCCAAAAATGAAAAAAAAAAAAAAAAAAAAATGCAGGATAGGCTGGTGGGAGTGCCCTGACCAGTGTCCACCCCCCAAACCCTGCTGCCCATAATACAGCAGCTGAACTGATGGATATAGTACAGTGGTTTAGACAGAAACCAAGAGAGCATGCCAGCATAGCTGCTCTGGTTATGGGACATGGAGGCAGAAAGTGCTATGGTGAATGGACTGGAAATTTCAAAACTGACATCCATTACTACTAACCCTGCCCTCAGGCAAAGACTTTATGCTCTTGTCTGGAGGGCTTATCGCAATAAAGATTGGCGGATTTGCTGCGTAGACCGGTCAGAACTCAGATCTGCGTTGTGCTTCCTGCGGCACCAAACGCCCAACAGTGGCAGTTCCGCTTATTGGCCAGCAGGTGGCAGCAGAGACCACGGAAAGAACGTCTGCGGGACAGACCCTGGGGATCCGTTCTTTTGATTATAGGGGAAGAACACAAAGATGGAAGAGGAGGGAAGGGGGAAAAAAAAAAGAAAAAAAAAAAATCAAACCACAGCAAACAAATAAAAACTTCTCCAAACGTAGCAAACGTGAATGTCTGTCAATAAATTAATGAGTAATTAAATTGATATCCCTTTCCCGCCCCCCCCCAACTTCTGAGATAAAAAAAAAACACTTCTTTTAGAAGAAAACAGAGTAGTAACAACTTCTGTACCTACATTCACCACTCTGAGATCCTGTCTGGGTCTCCCAAGGCTTGTAAATAACCACTGGGTCGGTTCTGATGTCGCGTGATTTGTTGTCAGTTCTCTCATGGTTCTCCGGTCAGTTCTCCGGTGCCAGGATCTGCCACAGGGCATTCTGACCACGGGCATCATGTTTCTACGCTGCCGCCTGCATTTAACAGGCAATGGGACTGCCCAGCATGTGCAAGGCAGCACCTCTTTCACACCACCAGAATGTTTAAGGCTGTTGGGATTGTTGTTAGCGTCCCATTAACACTGAGGCTAGAGATACCCTTAGGATTGACATTACTATTAGCATTACTTTGATGGTGCCCTATCTGGGTCATTTCCAGGGGATGTCAGGAGTAAGGCACAGTGTCAGGAGAAAAAGAACAGACTCTGTTACTTTATAAACGTGATAATAGAGAGAGTTCATTGGAAAAAATACAACTCTTAAATAATGCAAAGCATGCTTCTGATTGGATGCAGGCATCATCTGGGCTCTGATTAATATTACTCTTAAGGTAAAGATTATTGTTACCATAATGATTTTTTTTTTGGATTATGATCAGGGTTAAGGTTCCTTTTGCTACAAACTTCTAGCATCATTTTTGTTGTTGCATTTGGAGTTAGGGACGATTTTAGAATCAGGGTAAGGGTTAGGATTAGAGTTACGTTGCTGGTTAATGCTGTTATCTTTACAGCTCCTGTGAGGGTTGGGGTCTGGGTCAGGTGTTTAAAAATGAAATGAAAAAAGAATTAAAAAAATATATTGAAAGCTTCAGATTTCCTTAATCTTTGTGGGAATCGTATAATGTGCAACTCAGATCTACCTCTTCGTGCAGTGACTGCCTGTAAATTTGCTGGAGCCTAATATAATATGGCCTTGTGCTTTCCACTAACTCACCTTCATTTCATTTTCATTACATTTGCTTGGTAGTCAGATTTTGGTGTGTGGATATTTTAAAACAATCTAACTGACATTAGCAAAAAATTAAAAATAAAATTAAAAAAAATGCACAACAGCATCGTATCAATTTTTATAGATAAGATAAAGAAGAGCAGTTTCCCTTAGTTTTCTGTGCCTCTTTACTTTCTTACCCTCTCCCCTTGTGTGAGAAACTCTCAAAGTCAAACATTTCTAGTTAGGCAAAGATGGCAGCGATAGCAGCAGTGCTTATTCATTATTGCAATACTGCGCGCACATCCCCTATTGGCAAGGGAGAAACTGCACACCAGTCAGTGAAATCAATTCTGTTCTGTGCCCTAAACCCACTGCAGGTGATGCTCTCATGGCTCTCATTGGTTGAGCATCTCAGGCTCACAGACTCCTCGAGACTGTGGCTAGGATTCATTTCCATAGAAGGTCAATTACCAACCTGCAGCGATTCATGCTTAATAAGAACTCTCCATTGATGGAAAGACACTGCTTGGTTTGGATCTTTGGGGTTGACAAGGGCTCGAATCACCTAGGAAGGCATAGAAACACAAGGGTTAGTTTCAAACATTTGCAAGTTGAATCATGAAAGGTTGTTGATACTTGGTAATAGAGTGGCGGCAGGAAGAAGCAAGTAGGCTTGAAGCAGCATAGCCACTGTCTTGAAAGTGATCCTCATTCAGGTCCAGCTCGTGTGTTGTTTCACTGTAATCTGCTTCTTTGGATCTACCTAGTGGGCAGCAACACTCGAGCTGTTACTGATATCATTGAAAAGAACTGGAGACAATTGTTCTATTCCTAAGAGCTTCAAGGTGCCTAGAAGCACAAATAGAAACCAGCAGTATTTCATCACTTCACCAAAAGGAAGGTCAAACACCTGAGCTGTGAAGAGCAGTTACAGAACCTATGCATAAGATCACACCAGACATACTTTGTTCTAACAACAGTTATGGCACATAGTCCATTTCCTTCAATATTCCCAAAATGAAATGATGTGGAGCATTACAGAAAAAGAAACACTGCACACAGACACTATGACCCTGATTAGACTCAAGCAGCAGACTTAAAACAAGTCAGAGTTTTTGATTCCAGGATATTTCAGGACCTATCGTGTGAAATTCAGTTACACAACAGTGCCTAGGTGCCTGCGTTTCAAGCAACTTTCAGATCACAGCCATGTAAAATAAAAACAAATTCAGTGCAGAAATAGCAAGCCTGTACCTTAATACTCATGAGATTATCCATTTTTTACTGCATTCTGACTAAGTTCTAAAACTTGCTCATCCCAGTTCACTTCAACAAGTTCCACCAATTCAAGCAACGCAGTTCTGAGATCCTGTGTATGTTGTGCAGATAGAATTGAACAATGCAGAAATAGTCTCTGACAGCTTTAAGAGCTCCGTTCTGCTTACAAACTCTCAGTCCAAAACTATTCAGTTTTTAGGAAATGAACACCTGAAGCAGTTGGATCATCTGCCGCATTCTGCTTCTTGGCATCATGATTAGCACAAAGGGTTTTCTGCTGTCCTGCAGAGATGGACAAAGTCCTGCTTACAAATGGACCAAGTTTCAGTGTACAGCAGAGTTTGTACCAGACTAATAAGCCACGTCATTCAATTCATGTGCTCAGGTTGTTATGCACTCCGAAAGGAAACAGAACTAACTGCTGGATTCTGAAGGCAATCTGTGGGGTCCTACATTACCTCCTGATTCTGGAAGAGGAAATTCTAATAGCAAATGCAGAACTTTGATCTTTGTAGACATGAGAAGAGCTGGCATTTAGGAACATTCATTTCAGGGAAATCAAATGATGTGTCTGTATTTTTACTACAGATAGTATAGGGAGCAGCCAGTTGAAGAACCAGATACAAAAAATCCAGACCATTGGCAAGAAAATACTTCTCCTTAAATTCTGTATGCTATCATGGTACAGAATTAGGCTACAGTGCCACATAGGCCAACCAAGCGTAGAACCAATTCCACTAAATACTGGTAGACAAAGCAGCAAAAACAGGGACAATATTCAGCAGACAGGCCTTTCTACTCACAGCTCAGCATGTTCTGCCATCCGAAAAGCAAGGCCTCTTGTCAAGCTCAGCTATTTCCCTTCTCAGTGTATTCTAGCACCACTGATACCCACTGGTATCCTCCTGTAGAGTGCCATCATATTGTCATCATCCAAAGGGAAAACCCACACAGCAGAGCATACAGCACTACACCCATGCTCCAAATATCCGCCTGAAAAACAAAAAGACAAGCTTACAAACCTGAAGCACCTCAAATGGCTTCCTGACAGACTGGATTGTCTGCCCTTGCCAAAGCCCACATATAGCCCATGAAAAGCTGGCTCTTTCCCTCAGGAAAAAGAGCCTTATCGTCCCAGAGAAAGCATATAACCCTCATTCAATTGCCCTTTCACTCAGCTTAGAGCACTACTAAAACCAGCATCTTCACCTTAGCTCATCACACTGCTGCACTTCCTTTTACAAGGATTTCACTGGCAAAAATGAAATCAAAGCCGTCACAAGGGATTTAGCACAGTTACGTGTTACTGGCTACGAGAGCTGTCAGCACAGTCACCTGCCTGGCTTTGCTGCTGTTCTATTTATGTACAGGCACAACAAGGTTCAGACACCTCACAGTGCAGTTCTCACTTTGACTGTAAAGAAAAAGGAGGCTTGAAAAGCAGCGTGTGGAAAACAAAGAAACAAGAATTAGAACAACAGTGGGGCCATGGCACTTGTAGGAATTGCTCCGCCTTTAACAGCGATTCAAGAAGGATGAGGGCATTCCAAACCAGACCAGTTTGGACAGATTAACAACTGCAAGTAGTGGGTTCCAAAATTCCAGACATGAAATCAAAGCTGGAAAAACTCTTCACATTTTCATCTCTCAATTTTTAGTACATTGTGCATTACAACGGAAACAATTCTTCACATACAACTTGGAAGCTAAAGACAAGTCTGACAAAACAGACTGCACAAAAATGATGGATAATTAACAGAGCAAATTGCTCTTTCAAAAACTTAGTAATAGAAAGAGATCTCTGAAGATGCCGTTCTGTAGAGCACCAAAGCAGTCGCTTGAGGCAGTTCAGGATTAGCCTGAGACAAACCAGCCAGCTGTGTGAACTGAGACCAATTGCACTTCTTCTATTTTACTTTCATTCTATGTGACCTCACTAAGCAAATATTGTCTAAGACCATGAGTATCACATAAATGTGCAGATCTCAAGCTGCTCACTTATCTAGTACCCTTGGCATGATGCTTTATTTTCCTCAGCTATTCATCTAGTTTGTGCCTGTTGATTGTGCAACAACAGCCTGTTGGTCTCGATTACCTGTAAGAGGCTTTAAATTTGGCCAGGAAAAATCATTTGAGGATAAGTAATTATCTGGGACTCAGTAAGGCAGTCTTCCCATGCTTTCATAACAGCCGAGATACACACACACACAAACTCATGGAACCCCACTGCTTTGCACAATCCTGTGCACACTCACATGTGTCATGCACTGATTTCCCAGCCAGTCCTCATGGGGTCTATTACTTAGGACAGGAGTGCAGGGGAGCAGCCAGAAGCTGTTTGCATTCCCTGCTGTCTGCTGGGCAGCTTTGCTGGAGATGCTTGGGTTGCTTTGCTTTTCCTTGGGAGGTGGGAAGGAGCTTTGGGTTGGAGGCACATCCCGTGCCAGAGCATCTCGATGGCACGTGTGTGGCACTGATCTGCAGCAGATGAAGGGGAGGAGGTCCCAGCACAGCCCTGCACCATGCTCTGCCACACTGGGCAGCTTGTTCCTGGCTCAGCAGCGTCATTAGACAAGAAGCAGGGAAGGAAATCAAGGATGGGGGGTACCATCAAACGCAGTTAGTGCATGCCTGTGCAAGACAAACAGACCCAGAGCTTGCGGGTTATTCCTGCTTTTGTAGCATTTGTGTGCTGTAGCTGAGCAAAAGGTTCTGCTGCTTGAATCTTCTTCTGCAAGAGCCACCTACCGGTAAATGTCTGCAGGGATGGAGGATGTGACAGAAGCATTTGTCTCCATGACAGCGTAGTTACACTTGGTCTAGAGAGTGAGAGAGGCAGGCAGCACTGCCTGATGTTGGTCAGGGCGAGCTCCTCCTGCTGCAGCGCGATGATGGCAGGGCTAGAGATGATCTGCAGGGACAGCTCACAGGTGGGAGCCAGGAATGGACACGGCGGGAGGACAGAGGTGTTAGGGAGCAGCCACGGCATCAAAGAGCATCAAAAGGCCCTGAAAAGCATCACAGCCACAGCCAGGAAGCTTGGGGTTTTCATGAGCAGCATCCAGGATGCTAGAGACTATTTGCTGCCATACACAACGGCAGCAGAGCTCTCGCTGCAGGCATCCCAAAGTCAGGCAAAATGGGAACACACCCAGAGCTCGGCCGCACAAACCCCACAGCCAGAGTGTTGTAAGCTGAGCTGCCTTGCAGTTTCTTGCACTCATCCCAATCTCTGCGAATGAAAACTCGGAATTCAGTCAAGGCGTTGATTGAGCACGAGCGTGCCTTTATTCAATAGGAGAAAGGAGGGGGTGTGAGGTCTGGAGGAAAGATGGGACTCATCCTCTCTTGTAATCATGAGAGCTGCTCAGAGACCGTGCTGTTGCCCGGAGCCTGGGACTCGTGTCCTGATTCTGTGCCCCCCTGCGAGATGCTCAGCTTCTCCTCGGTGATGCTGACCTGAGCCTGCATGGTGGTGCTGCTGTCGGGGCACTCAGGCTGTGCTTGGGCTGGGCTGCACTGCAGAGACATTGAGTCCAGGCTGGTGCCTGAGGTGTCTGGTGGGCTCAGGTCAGCAGCTTCAGTAGGGATGGGATGAATGAAGGCTTCAACGATGATGACCTTCTTCTCTTGATAGCTGATGTTATACGGAAGGCTTTCATCTGAACTGCAGCATTCTGTGCTTAGTAACAACTCTTCATTGATGGAAGATGCGTCATCGTAACATGCCCTGCGTCTTGGGGATATACAAGGGCTCGGGTCACCTAGGAAGGAGCAGATGTACAGCAGTTAGTGTCGAACGTTCGCAAGATGAACCATGGAGATTCTTGACATTTGGCTATGTAGTGGTGGTGGGCAGAAGCAAATAGGCTTCTAGCAACAGTGTCACTGTCTTGAAAGTGATCCACGTGCAGGTCCAGCTCTTGTGTTGACAAGAGACTCATTTGGGAAAGACAGGGATCAAGACAGGCTTGAACGCCAGAAGGAGGTACAAGCCCACTGAAAGCATGAATTCTACCTGTGTTGCTGACAAGCAGTGTTTTGTAAGCTGGACTTGCACCCTTACCTGCCAGGACCAAGACTTCTGCTTCAGAGGGCTCCCTGGCACTGCTCTGCAGTTGGTGTTTGGCCACAGGGGATGGTTTGCCCAGGCAGAAGCAGGAACACCAACTGCCAGCTGCTGACTCTGCCCTCTTCCTGGGAGAACTCATTCTGCAGAGAAAACAGAGCATGCTGTCAGACGTGGTGCAGGGTGATGGAAGAGCTGCACCGAGCCCTGGCCAAAAGTTGCCTGTTCTGGGCACTGCCTGCTTTCTGCTGAAACACAGCTTAGAAACGCCCTCTGTTTCAAACAGCAGAGGATGCTTCCATTCCTACAGCTCAGCCCTCAAGTCCTGAAGGCTAAATACCTCTCAACGATGTCAAGCAAGGACATGGATCCGGAGAATGTCGGAGGCTCAGGCTGCTTTGCTCTCCCAGGGCTGACCTTCACCAGGGAACAAAGGCCGTTGATGAGCTTGCCCCATTTCTTTGGCTCTGCGCAACAAAACAAAGAAACCAGTTCATTTCAGGCCTGGCTCGGTTGGACGAAGCTGAGCGCAATGCATTCGACAGAGCATGTAACAACGGGAAGAACATTCCCAACAAGGACACGCAAGAATGGATTTTCCCCATCCCTGGAGGTGCCCAAGGAGATTACTGTAGTTCTCTTTCTAAGCTTGCTGAACTTGGGCATAAACAAACCCCCTGAAAGTAACGTTCTGACCCTATTTGACTAACTCGCATTGTCAAATGTAAATTACGCACCTGGCTTTGGCAATGAATTGAGGAGGGAATCGGGAACTTTTCCGCTGATGAGTTCCATGCACTCACCAGGGAAAAGCCCAACCTGTAATTAGAACAAAAAGACAGGTGAGCATTAGCCCGAGCCCAGAGCCAAAGGGAAGGTCCACTGACAGTGACACAGGGCAACTGTTTGCATCCAGCAGCCATCCTGTGCAGGCAGAGCAGCTCCAAGCTGAGATTCCCAACTCTACTGAAGTTGTGCTCTCTAGTCAAAAACGTGTGCCTACCTCAAAGCCACGCTTGCCTCTCCACCAGGGGCTCAGCCTGTTGATATGTCCTCATATCAACAATGCTCACCAGATCTCCGACCTGAAAGAGATTGAAACATCAATCCCAGATTCAGCAAATCTGGTAGGAAAACAAAGCAGAAAGGACTGCCCTCTTCTATGCACGACAACACGGAACGCCTGGAACTGCTTACCTCCAGAGAGAGCTCATCTGGCCCCTGGGCGACGTGGCTCTTAATAACATGGGCTGCCGCAAATGCTGGTACGTTTAAAGATGACATAGCACGCACCAGCTGCGGCTTCTGCATGTTATCAGCCTGCAAAACAGAGAACAGGCCGTGGTCAGGAGCTGAGGACAAACCACGAGGATTTCAAGGTGAGGAGCACATCTGCAGAGAAAGCTGCAGCAAATGCGCTCCGTCCTTCTCAGGAGCACTTCAGAAGGAGCTGCACGTCTCATAGCTCTGGAGCAGCACTTCTTCCCCACCCTTCACTACTCCAAGCAGCTCCAACAAACTTCTCAGAAGAAATCCAGGCCAGCACAGACCTGGCAGACCAGAACCAAGTGCAGCTTGTGGGACGGCAGTGCCCACTCCTTGCTTCCACCCTGCTCCAGCAGGTTAAGGAGTCTGAGCCTCACTGGCCTTTGACAACTCAAGACTTTCAGCACCTCATGCCAACATTTCTCACTAAGATACACCTCAGGCATTGAATTCTCTTCTCACTACCTCCTCCCAGTCCTCCCCTAGGAACAGAAACCATTCAGATTCTACAGCAAACACATCTACCCTGCAAGAGCACACTGAACCACCTGCAACAATGAAACATGGTTTTGGAGAGTGGGTTTCAAAACACACCTTTAGACAGCTGTCTCCCTGTAGCCAAAAGGAAACCAAGCAGCAAAAGAAGAGTCCAGCCTGAAATATGCCCATGCTACTAGCCCAGGTTTTTCACAGTCAATGCAGAATCCATCCTGCTCTTGAGTTAACAAATGACCAGTGGGTCTCCCCTTGCTCCACCCCTTCTCCTTCAAAGCCAGAAAAAGAAAGAAAAACAAGTAGAAGAAAACCCAGACGTACCTTTCCACACACAAAGCAGAAAGTGGAACAGCAGTTGTCTCCTTCCTGAGACATGGTGGGGCGCATCCCAGAGGAAGCCCAAGTTCTTTGCTTCTCTCCACAGGGACTTCAAGCACTCTTGGCAAGAGCTGCTTTGGTTCTTTCTTCAATTGCTTCCATCACCAGAATCTCCTTTGGAAAAGGAACCCGAATGAAAGAATCAGCAAATGAAAAAGAATGAGCAATAGCCACTTTACCAGCTTTCTTCTGACACTCAATTTAGACTCTTGACTCGGGCAAGGTCTTAAAATCAGCTGGTTACAAGAACTGTCCCAAAATATATCCAGCTTCTGTACAGCTGCCGTTATTTCTGACAGCGAGTGTAATCACAGAATCATAGATTGGCCTGGGTTGGAAGGGACCTCAAGGATCATGAAGATCAATCACCTCCCTGTCCCTGCTGGCCATCCCCTCTTCTGATGGAGCCCAGGGGACCATTTGCTCTCTGAGCTGCAAGAGCACGCTGATGGCTCACGTTCTGTTTTTCATCCACCAGGACCCCCAGGTCCTTCTCTGCGGGGCTTCTCTTAAGGACTGCTCCTCCCAGTCTGTAGAAATGCCTGGGATTCCTCCAGCCCAAGTGCAAAACCTTGCACTTTGCTGTGTTGAACCTCATTAAATTCACCTAGGCCAACCTCTCGGTTGAGCTCCCTCTGAATGGCATCCCTTCCTTCCACTGCGTCAGCCGCACCACTCAGCAAACAGCAGAGGGTGCACTCCATTGCATCATTGGTGTCTCTGATAACCATGTAAAAAAGCACTGGTCCCAAGACAGACTCCTGGATGACACCACTTGTTATCGGCCTCCACCTGGACATCAAACCATGAGTCACCACCCTCTGTCCTCTACAAAACCTCTTTGTCTTCTACTCCTGCTGCAGCTGCAATGGCTGCACCAGCATGACTCACGTGTTTGACAATCCTCCAGCTCTGGCCTAGCCATGCACAGCAGCAGTCCGTCTCCCTCCCAGCTCACTCACCAGTGTGCTGCTGTGCCCCAAATTCAGTGCAGCAGCATTGAGAGCAGGCAGCACCCATCACCCTCCTCTAACTCTCTCTGCCAGCTGCGATGAGGACTGACACAGCACGCCCACCCCAGCCCAGCTTTTCTGCTGAGACACCTCCCAGCAACCACCCAGCACCAATCCCAGTTGCTGCAAACTGTCTGAGAGCCTGCTGGAGTGCACTGACAATAACTTTGTGGGCCAAGCATTAAGCACACCAAGCAGAAGGGAAGCATTACTGGACATGCTGAACAGCAGGGGTTAAGACTGGAGGTGGTCAGGGGTGTAGTGACCATGCCCTCCTAGAGTTCCTCATCTCAAGGAATGTGTGCCTGGCAAAAAGCAAAGTCAGGACCCTGAGCTTCAGGAGAGTCAGCTGCAGGCTGTTCAAAGAATTCTTGCATGAGAGACACTGGAAAACTGTTTTTAGGGGTAAAGGAATGGAAAAGAGATGGTAACTTTCTCAGAAAACCTTTCTCAGAGCTGGAGCTCTGAGCTCCATCCCGACCACACGAAACACAGCAGAGGAGGCAGGAAAGCAGCATGGCTGAACCTGCTGGTTACAGGGAGCAACAAGAAGGAAATGGAGAAACAGCGGAAACGGAGACATGCAGCCTGGTCGCTTTGGTGGCCTTCTACAGTGGAGTGACAGCATCAGTAGGGAAAGGAAAAGCAACTGACATCACTCAGCCAGACTTTTGCAAGGCCTTCGATGTTGAGCAAGTTTCCTGTTAGAACTCAGTGTGAACAAATCTACCACTGAGCAACACCCTGAGCCCCCACTCACCTCAGCAGAGGAAAGCCTGCACCCCAGCCTTCCGCCTATTCTGCTCCATTGATGGAAGCACACCGGGCATCATTGCTACTCACCCGACCAATGATGATAGGGGCAGAAAAGGGAATTCCTCTTTACCTTTCAGATGAAAAATTGATGACTGTGTGGAACCTTCCCAGTACCGCTGCGGGGCCTTCCTTTACTTGTATCCTGCTGCTCCGTGTCACAGTGGGAGAGCTGCTCTGGCCTCTCCTCTCAGCCTGTGCCTCCTGCAGTGTGAGCAGCTTTGTGGATAGAGGAGACACCCACACAGACTTGGGCCTGGATAGAGAACTGTGCCCTACAACATAGGTACATTTACATCATGTTCTTTTCCTTGTGTGTGAGCAATCCTTGCTCTTTTCAGATGGTACTATGAGTGTGTGACACCCCAAACACATAGTTAGCATCTGTCCATATCATTAAGGCTCTCGTCAAGGCAGTTATTTCAGCCTTCTGAGGGGTAGTCCCCACGGCTGATGGTTGTGCTTCCATTCCCTGCTCAGTAGCAGTTACTGCATGTCCTGCCTTACAGCCTCCTTGTCTCACAAAACTGCAGCTGCTGGTAAACCAGGCGTCTTCTGCATCTTCTAAGGGTTCGTCCTTCAGCTCCGACCGACTGGATGTAATGTGCAGCATCAGTTGTTTCAAAGCAGTGATGTCATCCTGGTTCTCCACCAGGGGAGTTCCGCTAAGGAAAGATACTGGGCTGGCAATAGTAGTTACAATTATTTCTATATCACCCTGCTCTACCAGGATGGCCTGGTATTTCGGGAATCTTTGGGGTGAACAGATGCCATTCAGAGGGACCTTGACATGCTGGAAAGCTGGGCTCGGGTGAACCTAATGAGGTTCAACACAGCAAAGTGCAAGGTTTTGCACTTGGGCCGGAAGAACCCCAGGCACCTGTACAGGCTGGGAGGAGTTGTCCTTGAGAGCAGCTCGGCTGAAAAAGACCTAGGGGTCCTGATAGATGAGAAACTTAACATGAGCCAGCAGTGCGCTCTGGCAGCCCGGAAAGCAAATGGGATCCTGGGCTCCATCAGGAGAGGGGTGGTCAGCAGGGATAGGGAGGTGATCGTCCCTCTCTACTCTGCTCTTGTGAGGCCCCATCTGGAGTACTGTGTCCAGGTGCGGAGCCCTCAGTACAAAAAAGATATGGAGATTTTGGAAAGGGTCCAGAGGAGGGACAGGAAGATGATCAGGGGGCTGGAGCACCTCCCCTATGAGGACAGGCTGAGGGAGTTGGGTTTGTTCAGCCTGGAGAAGAGAAGGTTGCGGGGTGACCTCATTGCAGCCTTTCAGTACCTGAAGGGAACTTACTCCCAGGAGGGGAGTAAACTCTTCGAAAGGGCTGATAATAGCAGGACTAGGGGAAATGGTTTTAAGTTGAAGGAGGGAAGATTTAGGTTGGATGTTAGGGGAAAGTTCTTTACTAGAAGGGTGGTTAGGTCCTGGAACAGGCTGCCCAGTGAGGTTGTGGATGCCCCGTCCTTGGAGGTGTTCAAGACCAGGTTGGACGGGGCCCTGGGCAACCTGATCTAGTAAAGGCGTATGTTTGGTGGCCCTGCTAGGCAGGGGGGTTGGAACTACATGATCCTTGAGGTCCCTTCCAACCCGGGTAATTCTGTGATTCTGTGATTCTGTGGGGTGAAAGCCAATGTCCCCCTTTTGCCTCCAATACAGTAAACACTGCATGAGATATTAAAACTGGTATCCTTTGGCCCAGTGTAGATTGATGGGCTTCTTGAATATTGAGCACCAGTGCACCCTGGATATCCCTTACTCACTTCAAGCTGTTTCAAGTTTACCATCAGTCCGTAGCTGTGTATCCATGGTCGGCACCCTCCTGTCATTCCTGGCAACGTATAGAGTTCCTTGGCAGTTTGCAGCTCAGGGGTTGAGCAGATGGCTTCTTTCTTGGCAGTCCTTAAGGTTCAAAGTCCAGCTGTCATCTCCTATCCCAAATACGTCACTTGCTGCTGAGTTAGTTGTGCTTTCTGTAAACCAAGAAACTCAGCAAACTCTCAGTCTATTGTACACAGTCCTTTTGTTGCTGTGGCACCCACGTGCTCCAGTAAAGTTCCACCCTAGGATGGAGGATCCCAGGTCTCAGGCTCACGAGTTGACCAGTTCTCAACAATCATTTAGCTGTTCTCACAACCCTGGGTAACACTGTCCAGGTTCACTGAGTCTCTTCTCCCTCTATTAGGGAGAACAGATACACGCAAGTACTCGTATGCTATCATGAGGAATTCAGTAGGTTACATTTAATTTAGAAGCATGATGCAATCAAAAGCTCGCTTAAATAAAAGCATACCCTTTTCTTTCACTCAAAATAATAGCCCAGAAAAAAATAAAAACAAAACAAAACTCTCATCATAATTGTTAAAGAAATTATCTACTAAATCTCGATGGAGAGTGGAGACACATGCTAGTTTTAGGAACACAGCACTTATCTCATTATCTGAATGCATCTCAAGGCATGCTCCTTGTGAAACTGTGAGAACTTCTATCATTAACAGACGTGTACCATGCCCTGATATATGGTTAAACCACTTGCAGTGCACTGTCAGATGTACAGGATGGCAGCTGTATGTGCTGTGACCAAATAAACCCCACACTGAAACCTTTCAGAATTTTAGGACCTACAAGTACTGCATTCATATTAAAAGTAAAAAATTCCTAAGCTACACATGTTCTAGGTTTCCATTTGTTAGATACAACATACCTTTGGAAGTAGGCGCCTAAAAAGATATGCCTTCTACTTGCTTCTCTGTCTGGCTCTTCGAAAAGAAGGCCTTTGGAGCAGGAAATGCAAAGGGCAGCTCATTTCTTAACACTGACTCTGCATCAACATTCTCTGTGTTTGCACGCTTCTTAGATGCCACTTTTCTTGTCACTGGAGTTGACAGTGTGAATTCCATATCACCCAGTTGAGTATCATGCCTCGAATGGTGCCAGAGACGGAACAAAAGGTTTTCTGATCACAGCCGGAGAAGTTACTGTCAAAGAAATTCTAACAGCTGAGAAGGTCAGACACAATGCTTATAAAAATATCATACATTATTTGGCTATTGAACAAAACAGTTGAAAACTCTGATTCTCTCCTAGAATAAGTTCGTTTCTTATAGACTGTCAAACACCATTTTTTTATTTGTTCATCTCAATTCTCCATTGAGGATTAACCTTCACCAGCTTATCTAAACATAAATATGAATTATCACTTGGTTTAGTTAAAAATTTGAATAATATCACAGTGGATTTTGTTGTCCAACACAGTAAGATTGAATTTCTTTCGGTACCTTTCAACCTCTGCCTACCTCCAGCCTAACTCCAGAATCTTATTAACTGTGCCTTATCGCTTCCCATTGTGTTTTAAAATCCTCACTGACTCCTTTACTTGTTCCCTTGCTTGCTGTTTCTGTGCAAACCAAACACTGGAGTTAGGGATCACGTCAAACCAACCATGGCCTACAGGTAGAAGGCAACAAAATTTATGCTTAACATACTTCTTTGCTCTATCTTTATCTTCCTTTGGTCAAGGTCCACTAGATACTTAGATATGGAGTAAGCACTAGATACAATGAGAAGCAGATTTCTAGATTAAGAGCTGTATTTTTTCTGTAAGAAACTAGCTGTACATCTTCACACACCTGCTTTGTTTTCTGAGTATTTAGATCGAGTGGAGATTCTTCAAACACTGAAGCTACATCAGAAAATTCCATGGATCCAAACGCATCTGGCACATGGCTGCAGTCTGGCACATCTTCATATGCCAGAGCCTTTTCAGACAGAAATATTCCACCGAGATTCTTTTGCAGAATTAGAAGGAAGATTTCATCAGAAGATTTCACCACTAAAGTCTAAATAAGATTGGTTTGCAAGTTCCAAACTATGGCTAACAGCTAATGGAAGTCCACAGGCCAGCAGCAACAACTTTTATATTATGTTCTTAATATTCTAATTGTTGATATGACGTTCATATAAAGAGCAGAAGGGAAATTACTCTTAGAGCTCAAGTCATCTTTCACAGCCTGCGTCAACAAGAGCAGCACCTCATAGCCTTTGGTTTCAAGACCTGGACCACAAGCTAGCTAATGATTTTACACAGAATTCCAGAGTTCAAGTCACTGTTTACATTAGGGCTGAAATTGTACTGAAAGCCTTCAAGTTCATCACACTTAATTATCACTGGCACCACACATAACTCCACGTTACATATGTGACCACACGCAACCTGGCAACTTCAGACAATTCCCAAAGCACTCCACTTGCACTTGGCTACTAAAGTACAGAAAAAGGAATTAACATCAGAAATAGCTGCAGTCAAAACCATCTAAGAATCCAAGTCTCCAGGAAACAAGGAAAGCAAATCCTCTCCAGGACTGTGTTCTAAAAGGAAACAGATCAGAAAGGTGAGTTCTTCCCCCCTTTGACCACCCACTCATGTAACGTCCATGTCATTTCTAAGTATGCTGCCCAGACCAAGACTGAGGATGCTTCAGAAGAAGACCTTCCCTGCTAAGCCAAACAGAACAAGTAAGGTACCAAAATATGTAGAGCCAAACGAGGAAAGGTGCTCTAAGAAGGTAAGCATCACAAGAGACCAACAGGAATACTTACACAATCCAAACAATGCACAGTTTCTGTTCCACAAGCTGCCAAGAGGAATGTGTGCAGTACTCACAGCGCACCATGTACACTGCTTACTGCAGTCATACTGCTTCGTAGGACCAGCCCAACTTACTAAAACACTTTAATGAGCAATCCGAACTGTCTGGATCAGCACGGTTCACTTGGAAGGGACCTTCACAGATAAACCTGAAGAGGTGAGGCGACTGCACTATCTAAACCTTAAAGCATATAGGACCTTAAAGCATAAGCTTAAAGCACAGAAGCATGACCAGCAGGTCGAGGGAGGTGGTGCTGCCCCTCCACACTCCTCTCATTGAAACCCCATCTGGAGCACTGCACGCAGTTCTGGAGCCCTCAACACAAGAAGGACTTGGAGATGTTCAGGCAGGTCCAGAGGAGGGCCATGAAGGTGATCAGAGAGGGCTGAAAGCACCTCTACTATGTGCACAGGCTGAGAGAGATGGGGCTCTTCAGCCTGGAGAAGACTCCAAGGAGACCTTAGAGTGGCCTTCCAGTATCTGAAGAGGGCCTACAGGGAAGGCTGGGGAGGGACTTTTCATAAGGGCAGGTAGCAACAGAATGAGGGGAAATGGCTTTACATGGGAAGAAGGTAGATTAGGATTGGATATTAGGAAGAAATGCTTTACTGTGGGTGTGGTGAGACACTGGAGCAGGTTGCCCAGCAAGGCTCCAATATGATTGCTTTGCAAGTTCCAAACTATGGCTAACAGCTAATGGAAGTCCTCAGTCCAGCAGCACAAAATTTTATATTATCTTCTTAATATTCTAATTGTGGATTTGACGTTCATATAAAGAGCAGAAGGGAAATTACTCTTAGAGCTCAAGTCATCTTTCACAGCCTGCGTCAACAAGAGCAGCACCTCACAGCCTTTGGTTTGAAGACCCGGACCACAAGCTAGCTAATGATTTTACACAGAATTCCAGAGTTCAAGTCATTGTTTATGTTAGGGCTGCAATTCTACTGAAAGCCTTCCAGTTCATCACACTTCATTATCAATGGCACCACAGATACCTCACAAAGAAGCATTATGACACCACAAAGGGGCATTATGACGTCAGAAAGGGCATTATGACATCACAAAGGGCATCATGAATCACAAAGGAGCATTATGACATCACAAAGGAGCATTATGACGTCTCAAAGGGCATTATGACATCACAAAGGGTGTTATGACGTCACAAAGTAGCATTATGACATCACAAAGGGGAATTATGACACCACAAAGAAGCATTATGACATCACAAAGGGGAATTATGACGTCAAAAAGGGTCATTATGACGTCTGAAAGGGGCATTGTGATGTCACAAAGGGGTGTTATGACATCACAAAGGGGTATTGTGACATCACAAAAGAGCATTAAGACATCACAAAGGGGAATTAAGACGTCACAAAGGGCATTATGACGTCACAAAGAGGCATTATCACGTCACAAAGAGGCATTATGAAAACAAAGGAGCCTTATGACGTCTCAAATGGCATTATGACATCACAAAGGGCATTATGACGTCACAAAGGGGCATTAAGACATCACAATGGGTCATTATGACGTCAGAAAGGGGCATTATGGCATCAGAAAGGTGCGTTATGATGTCACAAAGGGTGTTATGATGTCACAAAGGGGCATTATGATGTCACAAAGGGGCGCTGGGAAAAGATCTCTGTGTGGAGATTGCTTCTACTAGAGGTAGTTCTATAAGACTGTTATATAGAGCTGTGCAGGGGCTGTAAATCTGTCTGCAGAGGGTGATGATCAGTTCCAAGTGTCTGCAGTCAATGCTCATGGACAGAGCCCATCCAACCTGGCCTTGAATGCCTGCAGGCCTTGAATGGGGCATCCACAGCCTCCTTGGGCAACCTGTTCCAGTGTGTCACCACCCTCTGAGCAAAAAACATCTACCTAAGATCCAACCTATACCTCCCCAGTCTCAGTTTTAAACCATTCCCCCTTGTCCTATCATTATCCACCCTCATAAACAGCCATTCCCCCTCCTGTTTATACGCTCCCTTCAAGTACTCAAAGGCCACAATGAGGTCTCCCCACAGCCTTCCATTCTCCAGGCTAAACAAGCCCAGATCCCTCCACCTTTCCTCATAGGAGAGCTGCTCCAGCCCTCTGATCATCACAGTGGCCCTCCTCTGGACCCCCCCCAACAGCTCCACATCCTTCCCAGGCCTGGACACAGTGCTGCAAATATGGCCTCACAAGAGCTGAGCAGGAGTGGACAATCACCTCCCTCTCCTGCTGGCCACCCCTTTTTCAGTGCAGCCCAGAACACACATGGATCTATCTTTTCCATACGGATATTCCCATCTGTGTACATATATATACCACACCTACACCCCCACAATCTGCTACAACTCCATAGAATTTTCAAGGTTGGAAAAGACCTGGATGATCTTATGATCTTATGATCTCAGATCTTATGATCTGGATGATCTTATGATCATCCAGTCCAACCATCACCAATACTTCCCAGTTAAATCACATCCCTCAACACAACACCCAAACTTTTTGTGAACTTCCCAGGGTTGGTGACTCTACATGAGAGAAAAGGGCACTCAGATAAGGGATTCTGCATTTGCTATTAGCAGAGGTGGGATGAGACCGAGCACTGCCCCAGCTCCTGGGATAATGCAGAAGGGCTGAGACCTTCCAGCTGCTTCCACCCAGGGTCACACAGCAAAGCCGACCCTGCAGGAGTCTGCATCATTCTTTGCATGGCATTGCTAAGAGGAAGATCCCCCCCCTACCCTTGGCTCTACACTCCAGCTGCTGTCTGCCATCTGTAAAGCCACCACAGCTCTCCTACTGGAGTTCCCATCTGCACAGTGACAGCTTGGTTTCTTCTTACTGTCAAAGCAGCCACAGCCTCAGTGCTTCTCAAATCTCCCCTTTTCAGCTGATTTCCTCTTTCTTGTGGCTGGGCAATTCCTCCCTCTCACAGTCACCCCTCTGCCCCACTCTGTGCCCACAGACCCAGAGAGGGCACACAGAGCCAGCCCTGTCCCAGCTGCTGCTGCTTCACATCTGACAGTCTCAGGAGCTGAGATCCAGGCCGAGACAGCAATGCCCAGACATGGTTTGTAGGACGTTTGTGAGAGGAAATAGGGAGGCTTGTGATTAAACCTGCCCCCTAAGGAGGAAGGCAATGCTGCCTGCAGCCCCAGCAGGCATTACAAAACATCCCCATTTACAGGAGGGTTTTAAATAGCACAATTCAGGAACTACAACTGCACAAATTCCCGCATGCCCTGGAATAAGTTTGGGAATGGACATGGTTCTACCACCTGTGCAATGCCATAGAAATAACAACCATCCACCTGTAAACCTCCATCCTCTCCCCTGCTGCACAAAGGGAAGCTCAACAGCAGTGCACAAATGTCCCAGCAATGTCTGAGCACTGCTCTGTGCATCCCAACCTGCTCATCCCATCCACTCCTGGCTGGGCAGCAGGATTGGGGTGGCACATTGCAATGGGCACAGAGGAACATGGAAGCCCCACACATGTGAGGAAGGGGCTGGCTGTGCTCCACACTCACGTTATCAGACGTGATTTGCCCTTCTGTGGGGAGCCTCTGCTCTTTCCCAGCTCATCCTCCAGCGTCTGGGACTCCAGGATCTCATTCAGGCTCTTGTTGGCTGCGGGGCAGCTCCATGAAGAGCCTCCCCTCCACCGACCGGCACACAACAGCCGCTCCCGCGCACTGCGGCTCAGCCAATCGGAGCCGGCGGAGCTGCCGCTGCCCGATGGGACCCCCCCCCCACATATTGACCCCCCAGACGAGGAAGAGGAGGAGGAGAGCGACGAGGAGCTGCCGCAGGAGCTGACGTTGGGGCGGGGGGGCAACGCGGGGGGGGGGTCGGCAGTGGGGGGTGGGGGAGGGGGTGGGGCAGCATTACCCCCGGACCCCGTGGACCCCCCCCAGCCAAAGTGCTGCTCTCTGACCCCCGCGGGCTCTTTGTGCAGCCGCTGCCCTCCAGTTATAGGACCCCCCCCCCCATATTGCGCTTTGCTCACCCCCACCTCCGGAACCCCCCCCCCACTCACCACATCGCCCCCTCCCCCCCCGGGTGGGGTTATGGGGGGTGGGGTGGGGTCGACGATGTGCCGTAAGCCGCACCGGGGTCGTGTGACAAACCCCCCCCCCCATCAAGATGAATGGGGCGCTGTCAGGGGGGGGCTCAGCCGTAAGGATAAAGCGGGGGGGTTAGTGACGGGGGGGGCAGTGCTATAGGGAACGCAACTAATCTAAGCCCCCCCCCCCCACATTAACACCCCATTGTGTGTGGGGGTGGTGGGGGTGGGGCACACAATAACCCCCCCAAAGGCCAAACAGCCCCAACACCCCCCCTCAAAGCCGCTGACTTACGCTGTGCCCCCCCTGCATGAAGGGCCCCCCCCCCATCGATTGAGCCCCCCCCAATCCCATCTATAGTTGAGAGCTATGCTTTTTGTAACCCCCCCCTTATAAAGCCCCCCCCCCCCACAATGTTGTGCACGATGTGCTGCCCCCCATGAGCCCCTGACCCCCCCCCTTAAAAGATGGGGTGGGGGGGGTGGTCTCGGACCCCCCCTCCTTTAAACGATGGGGTGGGGGGGCGGATTGTCACTGCCCCCCAACACCAAAATGGACACCCCCCTTTTAAAGGATGGGGTGGGGATGGGGGGGTGGGGGGTGAAGGTGATCTCGCCCCCCCCCCCATTAAAACGGACCCCCCACCCCTTTAAAGGATGGGTGGGGGTCGGTTACGGGCCCCCCCGGCGCTGTGTGTGTATGTGCCCCCCCCCGTTTTGCTCCCCCCGTGGCGCAGTGTGCTGGGAAAGGATCTCTGTGTGGAGATTGCTTCTACTAGAGGTAGTTCTATAAGACTGTTATATAGAGCTGTGCAGGGCCTGTAAAGAGAGTTGAGGGGGACTCTAGTGGGCATATGGGGCTGTGGTGGGCAATAGGAGGACTAGGGGCTCTAGGGGGCTCTGAGGGTGTGTAGGGGTTGTGGATCAGGTTGGATCTTAGGAAGATGTTTTTTACTCAGAGGGTGGTGACGCACTGGAACAGGTTGCCCAAGGAGGCTGTGGATGCCCCATCCCTGCAGGCATTCAAGGCCAGGCTGGATGTGGCTCTGGGCAGCCTGGTCTGGTGGATGGCGTCCCTGCACATAGCAGGGGGTTGGAACTGGATGATTTTTGGGATCCTTTTCAACCCAGGCCATTCTATGACTGTACAGTTCCATAGTGGAACAAATATAATATGCTAACTATGTAAAACATGGAGTCAGACCTGTGTGATTTGTCCACACCAGGAGGTGATTAGAAAACAATTTGTAAGCTACAAAGCTGCTTGCTGGAAAGGAAAAGAAAATAAAACTACAAGAAAAAGGGAAATCATTTCTTCCTGAAAATAGGAAGAATTATAGATCTGACATGAAATTTGAGTGAAGCTCCTGATTTTATGAAGCTATTCCCATTATTTTCTTGGTGCTGTGTTTCCCAAATGAGTGGTTTCTGGCTCTGCTGCAGCACCAGTCTGCATGTGAACATCAACTCTGTTCACCATCTGGGAAGATTAGGACTTCCCTTCTCCTACCAGCACCACTGAATTACAGTTACTCAGTGGTTAAACAAAGGAATCCTTAAAGAAGGGTTTACAGCTGTCCTGTTGTCTGAAGTGCTTGGGGCATTCTGATGCTATTAAGCTCTATGTATTAACAAGTTAAAAAAGAAAAGGTAGGCATCTGATTGTTGTGACAGTTTCTAAGCGATTTGGAAAGCTGTACTACCCAACCACTCCTTCTATTTGATGGAGGTGACAAAGCTCAGTTTAATTTCTGACTGCTGTTTAAATTCTGAAGCTCGAGCTGGTTCCTGGAGCAGAAAAAGCTCGGAAGCTGTCCCTCCTACAAGCAGGCACCTCTGAGCAAAATATGACATCTCAGTTTCTGATGGTAAGGTCAGGAGATCTGATTCCAGCATCTAGCTTTTGGCTTAATACTGTGTTAGTGGGACCTTTGGCATCTAGCACTTAATGATCTTGAAGGTTTCTTCCAACCCAAGCCCTCCCATGATCCTATGATTCTGTGATTTCATTCAGGTTTATTGAGATGAGTTCTCCTGAATGTGCTGTTCTCCATATGATTATAATTGGAGTCCAGATGGGTGACTGAAACCAGACACCAAACTTTCTGATGGCCAAAATTAAATGAAATCAATCCTTTACTGTGTCAGTAGTCTGTAACTAGAGCCCATCAGGTAATTCCCAGCCTCCTGCCTGTATCAGTGGCTGCACACAGTGAAAAAGTCTGATGGGATTTTAACCTCTAAAATGTTCCAAAGCAACCAGAGGGTGAATATATTCACTATGTAAATACCTGCAGGAATAAGCTTGTCATGTATGTCCTCAGGTACCACAGTAGTTAATGGTGGGACTCAGTAGGTCATGCTGAAAGTTGAGTCTGCTGATTTTGAAGGTCTTTTGAAGGTCTTTTCCAGCCTACATGACCTTATGCTAATATTTCTGAAATTTATTTCTGTTCAGCTCCCAGAAAACCTCCCACCCAGCCCCCAACTGACCCCGTGGTGAAAAATAAAACAGAAACCTCAGTGACGCTGGCATGGTCCCCTCCGAAGATGCACCGCCCCATTCCAGTCGATGGCTACATTGTGGAATGCAAGAAACTAACTGGCTTCACCTGGGTGAGGTGCCACGAGTCTCATGTCCCCGTCCCAGAGTTCACGGTGAGCAATCTGTCTGAAGAGGCTGATGATCAGTTCCGAGTGTCTGCAGTCAATGCGCATGGACAGAGCCCGTCTCTGGAATTCCCAGGGAGCGTGCACCTTGGTAAGCACAAAAACCCCAATGGAAATGGGTCAGTGTGTGCTGAGCAGCTGTGTTGGTTCCCTAAAGATGCTTCCTTTGACTTTAAGGTTAGCAGTGCATTAACACACCAAAGGCTTTCCTTTATTCCTAGTTCTCCTATCTCCTATCAACCTCCAGCTACCACTAAAGTGATACGAGTTGTTTCTGTGACAGAGACATGAATATCCTTATCTTTTGATATCTCACATGTGCAAGAGGCAGAACTTTCTGTAACAGATCTTAAGCACAGAAGTGCTTCTTCTAGCACTCATGCAAAGGGAGAAGTAGAAATGTACCTATGATTTAATCTTCCATCTCTAAATGAGATACCAGACTTGCATCTAAAGAGCATTAAGACATACATGTTCTTCCTCAGACCCAGTCCTGGCTGTGAAATCCCCCCTAACAACTGGTGAAGCTGTACCTGGAGGGGATGCCATGTTTACTATTGACCTTACAACAACGTGCAAGCATGCCAGCTGATGAATGTCTGCAGTTCACAGCTATTGGCCAGTGCATTCAGTCACCAGGTTTACCACTGCATCACCATAGAGCAGTACTTTCAGCTGCAGGTTCAGACAGCCTTTCTGATTGCACTGGAATAGTTTAGAAGTAGGGGAGCAATCATTCCAATAATATCTATATCAATCAGCTTTGCATGACAAAGTAGAACAAATAAACATTCATGATGGGAGGACCTGTTTGTCATTGGGTGGAAACCTCTGCAGAAGCATGTTTAGAGCATTATTAATCAGTAGAAGGAGATGTTTGGTTGATTTTTACTTAGTAAATCCAGCAAGAAGACCAAATGAAATATCGTGAATTGCTCAGCACTGACACAATGATGAGTGCAGGAACAGAAGGTGATACTTTTTCAGAGATGTTGCAGCAAACATTGACCACGTTAGCCTGATATAAATTGAAATAATGAGGCCTTTGCTCCTGACAGGTGCTGCAGTGAGATTTACCAAGAAGAGCAAAGATGTAGAAAAGATCTGCGCTTGGCTGCGTGAGGAAGCCAAACTGCAGGCTGAGCTTTCAGACACAGGCGCTACTGTGGAGTGGATGAAGGATGGGAAGGAGCTCAAGGCCAGTGAAAATTATGAACTGCAAATTGTGGGGAAGAAACACACCCTGAAAATTCACAACGACTCAATGGATGATGCTGCAAGTTATCAGTGCATCTGTGAGGGGGATAAAATGCTCTATCAGCTTTCAGTGAAAGGTATGTGACAGTCTGGGCTGTCCTCTTCCTGCCCAGGGCCAGCAGACTGCATTCACCTGACTCCCCGACAGTCCAGCTGTTGTCAGACAGCATCTGGGGTGTTTTCAGTGGCTGTTTTGACTTGAACTGGCCAATCTGCTTTGTAGAGCCATTTGATTTCTGTGTTCTGTCCTGTGATTCGTCCCTAAGATATAGAGGAAATCAAGGGAAAGACAGGAAAAAGAGCATCCCAGCCTTCCTGCTCTTCTGTCAGGGTGGCCACAAGAGATGATGTCAACATCTCTTTTTGTAGCAGTGATCCCAAATGTAGAAAACACCTGTGAAGAGTCACAGGGACTAAATTGATGGAGAGCAGAACTTCCTGCCAAGGCTTGTCAGCTAGTCTTAATTTTGCTTTTCTTCTCTCTCTTTGTCATGTTAGCATAATATTTCATACTGGCAGGTCTGCCCATAGAATTAACTGGCACAGGCTGCCCAGGTAGGTGGTGGGATCCCTGGAGGTGTTCAGGAGCTGTCGAGATGTGGCCCTGATGGATGTTATCAGGGGGCATGGTGGGGTGGGTTGGGGTTGGAATCAAAGGAGGACCCCCATGTATTTCATCGGGAAGCACTACTGGTAATAAGACCTTTGGAGCAAATCCTGGTAGGGCCACGCTCAGCTGGTCCAGTCTGGAGGCTGTTTCTCCTTACTGCAGTATCTGCAGTGAAAACCAGCAGCTGCTTTTGTGTGGTTGGGCTCACATCCAGCAGTGGTGACAGGACTACAATGATAAGAGACAGTTCCTGAAAAAATGAATGAAATTTGACTGTATGATAGGATGGAGTTAAATGTATTGACAGGATCTCAGTCATCCCAGTGTCCATCAGCTGGCTCTCGAGCTCCTAAATACAGGCATTCTGTAGAACGTTGTTGAATTTGTATTATACATGCGTGTTCTTGGAACTGCAGAACAAATGCATGCATAATCCAGACTTTGATTTTAGCAGCTCTGACTGCGCTGTCTCAACAGACCCAACTCAGTTGTGTGCGCCGTTTTGAAATGATATGTTAACAAGAAGTTGGAAAACAAGCTCAATTACCCTCAGTAAAATAGGACCGTGGACTTAGGCTTGAACTTTTGGCTAAGACAGTGGTGAGATTTTGAATCTTTGAAGTCAATTATTCCACTGTGTGTTAATAAGGGCCAGTTTTATCATCTAACTTTTGCACTCCAATTAATTTCCATAAAGGAATTCTGTTTTTCTTTTCAGTCCTAAGTGATATCTCTATCTTTTAGGCTCGATTTGTTTGCCAGGGGGTTACAGTGCAGTAATAGATACCCCCTCCATTGATTTCCTTCTAGTTTGCTTGTTCCAATTCTTTCCTCAGTTTTCCTATTTTAGACATTTTCTTGAAGCCTTGGGCTTCTTCCTTTGGCTCTGTCCCCTGTACAGTGTACGTCCTTCAACTTGTGGAGATAAGGTAATCTGGTACGTGGTTTATAAAAGCTGCCAATTTGCCAGCTTCTGAATTAGAATCTAGCAATTAGAACTAGGATTAAACGTGCACGTTTGATCTTATGATAAATGAATGCCTCATGGTCACCAATGTCCCTGCAGTTCTTTACCATCATATGTATTTTGTGTCTTCATATTTTGTTTCAGCACTGGCAAACTTCGTAATCAAAGAGACAAGTGGAGGAGTAATCAGGGCCGTTGCTGGAAAACAAGCTGAATTTGTTTCTGAGACCTCTGAAGCCAATGTCATGGTGAAGTGGTACAAAAATGGCAAAGAAATCAAGACCAGTAAGAAATTCACAATGGAAGATAAAGGGAAACTGCATAAGCTTGTGGCTTCAGCTGTAATGAAAGAAGACGAGGGAACATACATCTACACAATTGGAGATGACACTCTGATTTTTGATTGGAAAGTCTCAGGTAAGTTTGTGAGGCAAACATAGGATCACAATCCATGTAAAGCACTTCAGACTTAATTCATTTTATTTGTCCAACGCTGTGGGTTTCCAGTATTTAGGACAAAGATTGCATAGCTCTATTGAAGCAATTCTGACCTTCCTGTTGTCCCTATGCAAATCCACAGTATGAGCAAATAATGTAACTGTGTTGTGATGAATTCAAGACAGCCTTAGCTCCAGCTGGGGCTGGAGTCACGACTTGAGCCCTGACATCTGGGCTTCATTCATCTAGTTCATGTATTGCCTCAGCACTTACATCATCTTTAAACCTATGACTGAAATGGTCCTAAGTTATTAGCATGGGAATCCTGTCTCCTCTTTGGACAAATTAAACTCCACATTTGGAGAGTTGAGTGTCTCCTGCTGTACCCGAAGGACATTGTGATCTCTGAGGTGTCTCCCTGAGGTGCTGTAAGCACAGCCATTAGCTCATAGTGCAAGTAAAGCACTGTTAGGTCAAGCCTGGAGGAGTAATGCTTGTCACTGACATGTTCCTGTTCAGGGTGGAGCTGGAGGGTAAAATAACACAAGAAATTGTCATTGAAATTCAATATCTGTGAAATTCAGCTGGTTGCATTCACAGAACCTGGCGTTAAGATCTGTTTTCTGTTTTATATCTTGAGCCTATTTTCCATAACCCAGTCCTCATTTATGAACTGAAGCTCTACTGAAAGCCTTTCGCTGTGTATGCTCATGCTGCAGTGCAGCGCTTGTGACCTTTAACAGCACATTCACGTTCCTCTGATCACAGGATCCTTACGGTTGATTAAGACCCTCTAGTCTGACTGCTCACCCATCACCACCGTGATGCTCACCATCAGCTTAGCTAAAAACTCAGCAGAGATGATAGATCAAGCACAACACTGGATTTGGGGTGGCTAGAGATTCCTAAGATATTGAAGGATTGCTTGCAGGTGGTGTTGGTTCAGGTATTCACCCTGCATCCCACCTGCTGTTCTGTTTGGTTGAGAATCATGCATTCTGCAATTTCACTTTGTAATTCAAAGACCCTGGCTTTATCTGTTGAAAAACTGATCTAAAACAAGCCAAGAAGACTCCGTTGGAACTGGTTGATGCAGAACAAAGGCATCCCCAAAGGACAAGTTGCACTGTTTGATAAACATTATTGGATGAGAGCTAAGCTAAGATTTAAAAAGTTCTGGGGCTGTCTCTGAGCATCAAATACAGAGGAAGCCTGCATGATTCCCTGAGAATGGATACCTCCTACTTTGGTGTAGGGTTAAGGGAACACTAGCAGTAACTCCTATCACAAAATGTCGCATGGCTCAGACAAAATGCCATCAAGAGGGCTTAATTAGGAGCACCAAATGGTCGCAAGATGGTCTTAGGGCAGGGAAGTAATCTATCTATGTGATATTGATTGATGCTATTAGTTCTTAACAGCTTGACTCTAGAAGGACTGTTGTTCTTTGGTCACCTAGTTATAAAAGAATAAATGGCTCCTGTCTATTACAATTTTTAACGCATTTTTTGTTCACTGATGCCATAAATGTTCCTGGCATAGTAATTGGCCTTGGTATATTCAGTGACTGAAAGCAACAGTTGTTGCTCTAAGAAATGCAGTACAAAGCTAGGTCTGCCTGTAGCTGACAGCCATCAGCTTGCTCCTCAGGCAGGTTCTGTCTGTGTATGGGAGATCACAATGTGAACCACTGATTGATCAGCTGAGGCAAGTGTGGGGTCAGCTGTGGGAGCACAGGTGAAAGTTATGTAGCTGTGCTCCCTGGAGGGGTGGAGTTCGACTCCACCTCCTCTGAGACCTCATTTAAGGGCTGACCCTCACTGAGGCAGCATCTCTTGGAGATTGCTCACCAGGGAGGATCACCTCAGCTCTGGTGAGTTCCCTTTTCCTTATATCTTCTGTATTTCTACCATTTTGCTTGTAATTGCTATCCTTGTTAATACCAGCATAGTTATTGCCAATACATTTGGCAAGCCAGGCAGGAGCCACTGACTTGGCATCTAGAAATATAAGGAAAAAAAAAAAATGTCCTTTGTGTGGAAAATCTTTAATTGGTACAAGGGGGAGAAGACCACCCCCTTAGGGACATGCCTTCCTGGACAAATTCCAGGTTTTGAGGCGTCCCCATATTACCAATTAGCAACAATTATTGAACAATGGGGCCCTTTAAGAGTACCAAATAACATGGACGCCTATTGTCTAACTGATTACTTTCTAGGACTACAAAAAGATATCTTAATTACAAAAGAAAAGCGAATGGCTGCTTCTATGGCAGCCTGGCCATTATTAAATGCTTTAAATCGGGCAGAGATAAAATCAAACAACATTGCACATGAAAATGAATTGTTAAAGGCCCGTATTGAAAAATTGGAGGGTGAGATCAATCTATTGACAGGAAAAAAACCGTCATTTTCTTCCTCCAACCCTCAAATTAGATACATTTCATTTAATGACGATCAAGATCCTGAAGAAATGAATCAAAATAAGATCACTAAATCTGATCTAGAAAAACCATCTGAGACGGACTCACTAGAAGTCCGTCCAGTAATAACTCAAAAAACAAAGAAAATTCAAGATCGACCAGCAGGAGTGCCTCCTGATCAATGGCCCCCTGCCGAATCTGTTTTACATGTAACAGCCCGTCCATATACGCCTACTGAACTCATGGACCTAGTGCAACGATTTAGGCAAAGGCCAAGGGAAAGTGTTCCGGCTTGGTTATTACGGTTATGGGATTCAGGGGCAGATAGTGTACTGGTTAGTGGCCCCGAAGTATCTAAGTTGGCCACAATAACAGTACATCCTGCCCTTCGGCAGAGACTGTATGCTGGGACTCAGTTCCCTGAAGAAAACCATTCAATTGTAGAATGGATAATGGCTGCTTGCCGCATGGTGTGGACAAATAAAACTGACATGCCAGTAAACACAGGGATGTGGTCTTCTATGGAAGACCTTCAAAATTATATACGCGAATTAGGTATGAGAGAGGCTATCTACGAAGACACATTCGATAGCCCTGATATGGTTAAATTTTCTGCGGGAATGAGGGACCTAATTTTACAGTAAGCACCCTCTCATATGTATGGAACCTTGGTTTCCATACTTAATCCAGTAGTATCCGCAGAGGCAGTAGTCCAACAAGCCGCCCAATTGGTAGCAGACCTCGGAGAAACTGAGCGTTTACGAGCTAAGCACAATATCAGGGTGACTGAGGATGCCGAGGCTTTTCCAATAGTGCGAGCCAGAAGATCGGCCCCGCGAACTTCTCGGGCAGGACCTGTTAGGGTATCCCGGAAACAAATGTTTAATGATCTGCTCCGGGCAGGCGTTCAGTTTTCAAAAATTGATGGGCAGCCCAATCAGGTTCTCCTTCAGTTGTGGAAGCAACTGAAGGATGAACAAAAATTTCAGAATAAACCCAAAAGGCCAGGGATAAGATTTATAGAGCGGCGACCAACAACAACATGGAATTTAGAAGATTTTATAGTTCCAAATAGGAAAAAGAAGCCACCTCAGGTGCCTCGGGTTATGACACCGGAGGTATCGGAGGTAAAAGACTTGAATCTGGCTCAGTTCATGGCTTGACGAGGGATGTCAGTCCTCCTAGGGCGTCTAGACGGGACCGGAGGCCCTATGTGGAACTGACGATATACTGGTCCCGAAAGAATATACAGAAGGTTATGGCCCTAGTTGATACCGGGGCAGAGACATCTATAATATATGGAGACCCAACTAAATTTAAAGGTAATAGAGTGATGATTGGAGGTTTTGGGGGACAAACCATTCCGGTCACCCAAACCTGGGTAAAACTGGGGGTCGGGCGTCTTCCACCACGGGAGTACAAGGTATCCATTGCCCCAATTCCAGAGTATATATTAGGAATTGATATCCTGTGGGGTCTGGCTCTCCATACAACAGTGGGAGAGTTCCGATTGCGGCAGAGATGCATTAGTATCCGGGCAATCCAGACAATATTGAGAGGCCATGCAAAACATGAGCCTATTTGTTTGCCGAAGCCACGCCGGATTACTAATGTGAAACAGTACAGACTCCCGGGTGGGCAGGATGAAATAACAAAGACGGTGCAGGAATTAGAAAGAGTGGGTATTATAAGGCCTGCACATAGCCCATATAACTCCCCAATATGGCCAGTGCGAAAACCGGATGGAACATGGAGGATGACAGTAGACTATAGGGAATTAAATAAGGTCACGCCACCTGTTCATGCGGCTGTACCCAATATTGCCTCCCTAATGGACACACTAAGCAGGGAAATCAAAACATATCACTGTGTCTTGGATTTGGCGAATGCATTCTTCAGTATTCCAATCAGTGAAGAATCGCAAGATCAGTTTGCATTTACATGGGAAGGGAGGCAATGGACTTTCCAGGTCCTACCCCAAGGGTACGTACATTCGCCCACTTTTTGTCATAATTTAGTGGCACGTGATCTGGCTAAGTGGGAAAAGCCAAATAATGTCAATTTATATCATTATATTGATGACCTCCTGTTAACATCCGATTCGTTAGAGGCGGTGAGACAAGCAGCAGATTTGTTGATAGCTTACCTGCAGAAAAGAGGGTGGGCTATAAACCCACAGAAGGTGCAAGGTCCGGGGCTATCTGTAAAATTCCTGGGAGTAATTTGGTCCGGGAAAACCAAAGTACTACCCAGTGCGGTAGTAGATAAAGTCCAAGCGTTTCCAGTCCCTACAACATCAAAACAATTGCAAGAATGTTTGGGTATATTGGGGTATTGGCGCTCCTTTATACCTCATTTAGCTCAGCTATTAAGGCCATTATACAAGCTTACAAAGGGTCAATCATGGAATTGGGGAAAGATAGAACAGGATGCTTTCCAACAGGCAAAACTGGCAGTTAAACAAGCTCAGGCGTTGGGTATATTTGATCCGACCCTCCCAGCTGAACTAGATGTTCATGTTACTCAAGATGGTTTTGGCTGGGGCCTGTGGCAACGCCAGAGTTCTGTTCGAACCCCCATTGGATTCTGGTCTCAGGTTTGGCACGGAGCAGAAGAACGATATAGCATGATTGAGAAACAGTTATTGGCTGCCTATTCGGCATTACAAGCAGTAGAGCCGATAACGCAAACAGCAGAGGTCATAGTTAAGACTTCATTACCAATCCAGGGGTGGGTGAGAGATTTGACTCACCTTCCTAAGACGGGGGTGGCCCAAGCACAAACGGTGGCACGATGGGTCGCCTATCTAAGCCAGAGAAGCAGTCTGTCTTCATCTCCACTTAAAGAAGAACTACAGAAGATCCTAGGCCCAGTGACGTATCACAGTGATACATCAAAAGAACCGATGGTTGCTCCACCAGAGAAGAGTCCCGTTCAGGAAGGAAGATATCCTATTCCTGAAGATGCCTGGTATACGGATGGGTCCAGCAGAGGCAACCCGAGCAAGTGGCGAGCAATAGCATACCATCCCTCTACTGAGACCATCTGGTTTGATGAGGGGGATGGTCAAAGCAGCCAATGGGCAGAATTGCGAGCCGTGTGGATGGTTATAACTAAAGAACCTGTTGACGGCGTCCTGAACATCTGTACAGATAGTTGGGCTGTGTACCGGGGGCTCACTCTGTGGATTACGCAATGGGCTACCCAGGAATGGACTATCCACGCCCGACCGATTTGGGGTAAAGACATGTGGGTAGACATTTGGAATACGGTCAAACACAGGACAGTATGTGTCTACCATGTCTCTGGTCATCAACCCTTGCAGTCACCAGGAAATGATGAAGCTGACACACTGGCCCAAATCCGATGGATTGAGAATTCACAATCTGAAAATATTGCCCGTTGGTTACATCAGAAGCTACGGCATGCTGGACAGAAGATAATGTGGGCAGCTGCTAAAGCATGGGGGCTGCCTGTACAACTATCTGATATCGTTCAAGCATGTCAGGATTGCGATGCTTGCTCAAAGATGAGACCGAGACCGTTGCCTGAAACAACATCCCACATTGCTAGAGGATATAGTCCTCTTCAGAGATGGCAGGTCGACTACATTGGGCCCCTCCCTCGGTCTGAGGGGGCGAGATATGCCCTGACCTGCGTTGACACTGTAAGTGGACTGCTGCAAGCCTATCCTGTACCAAAGGCAAATCAAGCATACACAATTAAGGCACTTACTAAACTGATGTCTGCATACGGGACACCTCAAGTTATCGAGAGTGACCAAGGGACTCACTTCACTGGAGCGATGATACAGCGCTGGGCAGAAGAAAACAACATTGAATGGCGATTCCACCTGCCATATAACCCAACAGGGGCAGGCCTTATTGAACGTTATAATGGTATCCTTAAGGCTGCCCTGAAAACAGACTCTCAGTCCCTGCAGGGGTGGACAAAAAGATTATATGAAACCGTGCGGGACCTGAATGAAAGACCTCGGGATGGCAGACCCAGTGCCCTGAAAATGTTACAAACTATATGGGCCTCCCCTCTTAGGATCCAAATTACAGGCACCGATAATAAGGTAAAACCGCAGGTTGGTACTGAAAATAATCTTCTGCTCCCTGCCCCCGAGAATTTAGAACCGGGAATCCATAAGATAAATTGGCCTTGGAAGGTGCAGGTAGGACCCAAATGGTGTGGCCTACTTGCACCTTGGGGGAGATTATTGGAGGTGGGAGGTTCAGTCACCCCCTCGGTGATAGGTACATGGCCTACTGACATCGTGGTCAATACTCCGGCCTTTATTGCTAAAGGAACACCTATTATGTCCCTATGGCAGATCAAGACTCCTCCTCTGGTGCCAGATATAGTTATACAGCCACAGATATCTGGCCAGAGGGTATGGTATCGGAGGCCGGGACATAATCCAGTACAAGCAGAAGTATTGATCCAAGATAAGAATTCGGCCTGTATCTTGCCCTGGAGGGCGGATCTTCCCCTCCTAGTACCCTTGAAACATCTATATTACTCCCCTTAAGATTGATTCTAAGCCTCTAGGACCATTACTCTGGACTGATGAAACGCAGACGGACCTGCACTTCAAGATGATTTGTCTCCGGTAACATCTATCAAGCACTGGCCCATGGAAGATCATAAACACCCATCCAATCATCATCATTTGAATAATATCAACATCTAATGCGACGGGAGATTGTATCAGCGTCGTGATTGGGTCTCTGTAATAAGGGGAACTCACCTAATCATTGGTTCACGTTGTGAAGGGGTGGAGTGTATGGGAGATCACAATGTGAACCACTGATTGATCAGCTGAGGCAAGTGTGGGGTCAGCTGTGGGAGCACAGGTGAAAGTTATGTAGCTGTGCTCCCTGAAGGGGTGGAGTTCGACTCCACCTCCTCTGAGACCTCATTTAAGGGCTGACCCTCACTGAGGCAGCATCTCTTGGAGATCGCTCACCAGGGAGGATCGCCTCAGCTCTGGTGAGTTCCCTTTTCCTTATATCTTCTGTATTTCTACCATTTTGCTTGTAATTGCTATCCTTGTTAATACCAGCATAGTTATTGCCAATACAGTCTGGATGGAATGAAGGGCATGAAATACTGATGTGCTCATCAAACGCTGCTTGTTAGCTTAGAGACAAGGTGTTGAATTGGTTTGTTCATGTATTGCAAACAGGTTACTTAGCTGCCTTCATTTTAGCTTCAGAAGAACATGTGCAGAATACAGAATTGATTAGAAGAAATAAGAACTGTCTGCATAGAACTTACTCTTTCCTTACACAGGAGAATCAAGCACACGTTTGTATGTGAGTACCTCCAGAGGTGAAACTTGATCCCCCAGATGTAATGAGCAGAGACATTACAATCAGTTCTAACTGTATCTTAATGCTGTGCTGAATAAGCCTGAGTCAGGATGTAAACCACTTTCTCTTTTTTTCTTCAGATGAAGCCATTAATTTTGTCAGCAAGTCCAAAACGACTCCAGAAATATCAGTCAGTCCTTCTGAAGACCTGGAGCTGGTGTGTGAGGTGTCAGCTGCAAGCGGAGCTGTCGTATAGAAGAAAGATCAAATAGAGGTGAAGCAGGACCAGAGGACAACCATCATCTCCCAGGGGACGCACCGCAAGCTCATGGTCAAAAATGTGACCCTGAAAGACCAAGGGAGCTACAGCTGTGAAACAAAAGATGACAAAGCAACATTCCAAGTGAAAGTCAGAGGTGAGAAAATGCTTGGAATCCCAGAGATAAAGGAACACTTCATTTTGTGTGTCTTGCATTTGGAGGATCAACTTACAGCCTCTCTGGTGCAAAACATTTTGGCTATAGGACTTTCTTTGTCATCTAGTGTCATAGCAACACTTTTCTACATGTGCTTTTCCATCCAGGAATGAATTACTGCAACAAACAATAGGCAAGGAGGGTAACTTGTGCAGCTCTTGTAGTCAGCTGGTGTCTGCAGGGTTACAGTGCAAGAGCACACCAGGCATGCAAGGAGTGAGAAAAGGGGAGGTGTTTGAGATCTGGTTACAAAATTTGAATGACACAATGAGGTGGAAAATGCCACTAATCAGACTCATAAATGGCCTGGGTTGCAAAGGCCCACAGTGCTCATCCAGTTCCAACCCCCTTCTTCCTATGTGCAGGGTTGCCAACCAGCAGCCCAGGCTGCCCAGAACCACATCCAGCCTGGCCTTGAATGCCTGCAGGGATGGAGCATCCACAGTCTCCTTGGGCAACCTGTTCTAGAGGGCCATTCCCTTCTGATTTACTGGAAATGTAGAGAGACATCAGAAGAAACAAAGAGAAGGGAGGAGGTTCAGCAGTGCATGCAGGTGTTCTAAATCTCATGTCCAAATCTGCTATCAGACTGCGAAATGTTTAGATTTATGATATGATATGAAATGATATGCCTATTCATTTCCCAAGGCAAAATAGAGGGGAAAGTATTTTCCTGTCTTAATGAGGCATCATGATGGTCCCTGTGAAGGGCAAGTATAATGAAAATGGGGAACTGGAGTAAGCTCTGCAGCAGACTACAGCAAAATGGTGTGACTGTTGTGATGTCCCTGCAGAGAAAGAAGACGTGTTTACAAACAAGGACAAGGTACAAAAGGAGGTGAAGGCTGCACTGACTCAAAATGCCACGCTGAGCTGCGAGGTGGCCCAGGAGAAGATGGAGGTGAAGTGGTACAAGGAGGGGAAACTGATCACCTCGAGCAAGAAGTTCAAGGTGGAGTCAGAGGGCAAACAGTGTCGGCTGGTGGTGATCCAGGTAGAGAAGAAAGATGCAGGGGAGTACAGCTGCGAGGCTGCTGGCCAGAAACTCACCTTCAAGATTCATGTCACAGGTGAGAGAGAACACATTTTGGCCTTTCATTCTAGAATGTTTTAGAAAACGGTCATTAGTTTGTAAGTTTTCCCTGCTATGCTTAAAATTTTTGGAGCTGAACTTTGGGGTGGTTAATTTCTGATGAGGAAATTGAACAAATTATTCTAAATACAGTTGTGAGGCAGCTCCATCTTTTAAAATCTTCAGGAATTTCCTTTTGCTGTGGGAATGAGGCCATAGACAAGAAAGTTCTGATTGCACTTCTCCATTCCCACGTGCCTGTACCACTAGAACAACTCTGCAATGCAGCTGCGTCTCAGGAAGTTTCAGAACAGGGGCTTTGTGTCAAGCACTAGGGGGTGTGCTCTATGTAACATGTTTTTGTCTTGGAAGGGCTCATTTAGCATGGGAGAGAATACTACAGGAATGTTTTGTATAAGTTGATGTTTTGAAGACATAAGTAAATGGCAGCTAGGGGACGAAAGAGTCATGAGAGTCATACAAGAAGCATCACAGAATGCCTTTTGTTGGAAGGGACCTGGAGGATCATCCAGTTCCAATCTCTGTCCTGGAAAGGAACACATTCTTTGAGACTAGGTTGCTCTAACACCCATCCAGCCTAGACTTGAATGTTTTCAGGGATGGGGCATCCATAAATTGCACAACTTCTCTCCACATCATTCTCTTGGGGCATCAGACTGGGAGAACTGATTCATTTTTCTGACTCCTTCCCCAAAACCTGCTCTTCTTTCAAGAGGCCAAACTAATGTATCTCTCTCTTTTCAGAGCCAGAATTTGTATTTACAAACAAGGAGAAGGTACAGAAGGTGGTGAAGGCTGCAACAACAGAAAAATGCCACGCTGAGCTGCAAGGTGGCCCAGGAGAAGATGGAGGTTGTCATCAATTTATAAGCAATGAGCCAATAATGTTCCAATTATAAACTTTTATTAATTGTAGCGGGTAAAACTAAAAGGCAATTCAGCGCTGGGCGACAGGGGGATTATTGTTCCTCCAACTGCCGCGCCGTCCCGTCCCTTGCAACTTCTTTTGTATTGTCCATCCCGAGCGTATTGTCCTTTAATTGGTCGGTTGTGATCGTGCGACTTGGTGTGTCGTTCCTTGGTTGGTCCTTCCGTGGAACTTTGTATCCATCGGGGCGCGCTTTGCCTGTAACTACACAGAGTACACAATCTACCCATAAAATTAGAGTGTTCTGCAACCTTTGTGGCCTCCATATTCCACCATTATATCCCGGTCCTAATGAACAAGCACTCCACCACAATGCTACCACATCCCGGTCTTAATGAGCAAACATTTTATCACAGAGGTCAAGTGATAAAAGGAGGGGAAACTGATCACCTCGAGCAAGAAGTTCAAGGTAGAGTCAGAGGGCAAACAGCGTCGGCTGGTGGTGAGCCAGGTGGAGAAGAAAGATGCAGGGGAGTACAGCTGCGAGGCTGCTGGCCAGAAACTCACCTTCAAGATTCATGTCTCAGGTAAGACAGGTGTTGTCTGAAATACAGCAGAGAACAGTAAAGTAAAATCTAGTTTCTATTATACTGCACCTGGATCACTGTAGTCTGTGCTGAGGTTTTTTCCCTAGACTTGATTGCCTGGGTTTGTAGAAAGTATTTGGTTTCAGTATGACACAAAGACCTGTTTCAGTCTGTCTGTAGAGCAATAATTAGTAATATATGTACAGTGGAAGCAATATTCAAGATATTATTCAAATCTCTCCTGTGCCTGAGATCCCAAACTGTAATTCTTGTTCACCTAAACATTTGACTAAGATAAGTATGTGCAGTGAGGCTGGAGTGCATGTTCTACGTGCAGCCTTTCATGGCAGGAGAAGCAGGAACTTCTCCTAGTAGTACACTGCCTTTTTACTATGCCTTTATGTTGGAGGCTGCATCTGGATAGGTGAGTCTGCTACTCACAGTAAGAGACCTGGTAGAGCTGACTATTGCCAGAGCTCAAAGTAAGATAGATATCTGCAAATCACACACAAAGAACAAAGGACTGCGTTGGTGAGCATATTTCCTTTGTGCCTTTGACAGTCACAGTTGTGGCAATGGTAGAGGCCATGAGGAGTCTGTTCAGGAAGCCAGGAGTACTGTTCTGGGTCATGAAAAGGCAGCCAGTGGTTTGACTATCACATGTTTATGTGTTTTGATGTTTCACAGTGGGTCTTAAGTAAAAGGAACTCAGGTTTTGGTTGCCTGCAGGACAGATGTTCTTTTGGGTTCAATATGTTTGCATAGTGACTTGCAACCATGGGGCTGGTGTTCAAGGACCCTCTTGGTTCCTTCAGTTCCTAGGTTCTTTCTTGCCTAGCTTTGACACTTTGTTTCAACAAAAGAGCTGATATTCTCTAGTGAAGGCTATTAGTTTGGGCACAAGTGGTAACCTAAACCTGTTCCAACCTGTACATACAAACCTGCAAGTTGGTCTCATTTCGGTCCCTCAGTCAATACTTTTTCTTTTCTTCCCTCAGAGCCAAAACCTGTGTTTATAAACCAGGAGCAGGTGCAGAAAGAGGTGAGTGCTGCCCTGGCAGCAAGTGCCTCCCTCAGCTGTGAAGTAGCACAGGATCCAACAGAAGTAAAATGGTACAAGGATGGAAGACTGCTTGCCTCCTCCAGAAAGTTCAGAATGGAATCTGTGGGCAAAACACGGCGTCTGGTTGTGGAGCAGCTGGAGAAGAAAGATGCTGGAGAATACATCTGCGAGGCTGCTGGCCAGAAGATGACCTTCAAGTTGGAAACAACTGGTGAGCATTCGCTTTGGGAGCACTAAGCAGCTTTTTATGTGGCTTAGAGGAAGACTGGCTGTCTTCTACCCTGTGGGCATGGAACAGCCACAATTCCCCCCGGAACAACATCAATGACCCACACCACAAGTTGGATTCTCCTTTTTAATGTAGTGGTAGCGAGGTGAAAATCTGGCTGTGGAATATTTTTGACTAAGGAACTTCTACTTTAATTTCTAGATGCGCTGAATTACCCTCTGGAGTGTCTTTCTGAATATATAAGCAACCATGGGTGACTATGATCCTGATTTATATCTAGGTTCAGGCTTACTTTTTCAGTTAGGTTAGATCAATAGCTCCAGAGAAGATAGGGAAATACAGCAGTTCACTGATACCATGTGTCAGAAGAATGCAGCTCAGTGCTGGGCAGTTTGCTGCTTCATTCCCTCTTACAAGTTGCACCCAAGGCTGGAAAAGACCACTGAGATAGCTGAGTCCAACCCAGCCCACCCTCACTGGACTTACTAACCACGTCCCCAGTGCCACATACCCGTGGCTCTTGAGCACCTCCAGTGACTGCGGTATATCAGCGTGGTTGCTTCAGTTGTGGGAGTTTTCAGACACTGGCTGTTGTTCTAGCGAGACAAAAAACCAAAACTGATGGAACAGTGTCTATACAGGAAGCAACTGGCTGTCCTGATGGCTGCCAACAGTTTTACACAAGGTGTGTCATGCAAGCTTGCATGAGTCTGGTTTAAAAACTTGCTGTTCTGATGGAAGGAGAGGATGTTGGTTCAGGATAACTGCGGGATTTGTGCTCTCCCGACATCCAGTTGCAATCACAGCTTATTGTTGCTATAGAAAACAGCTTCTCTGTAGACAAATTGAGTTAGTTCCAATAAGTGGCTGAAGCCCTAAGTGATCCAAGGTGAAGCATGATCCAAACTGGAATTTAACTAATTGTAGTAGGGAATCCAAGCCTTAATGAGATGAGTTATTTAAAATATGAGTCCTCCATCTAAAACAGCATTGAACTCTTACTCTGGTTTATGATAGAAGTGAGAGTTTAACAGCAGAAGTCTGAAGTTATGCTCCATATTTCTCATCACTCAAGAGAATATTTGAATATATGAATTCCTTTGGCTATGTTAGAGCTCATAATGAGGTCAGCTGATGTTCTTTAAATGCTCGGAGTCTAGCAATGTGGGGAAGTGGACTGCTATTTGCTGTTGAGCTTTAGGCTAAGAAGCCTGATTTTAGAGGACTGTGGACTTCCCCTTTCCCTTCCCCTCTCCTCCCCTTCTCCCTGGACTGATCCCACATGGTTTGAGAATGATTTCAGATCAAGGTAAATGAGGAATCGCTGTGTGAAAACCTGTTGTTTTACTGCACTATAAGAGACACTTAGTCAAAAGACAAGTGTGTGTTCCAAGCTTGAGATTGCAGGAGATCCTAGAAACAACTCAGCTGCTCAAACCTGTAGTCTGGCTGAATCTTTTATTGTCAGTTTTGGTCAGGAGGAGATGCTTGAGTAAGACAAATAAAAGGTCACGGGTAAGTTGGTCCTTCTTGTGATATACTTCTAGGCTTTCATCAGGGAGAAGCTTAATTAGTCCAAATAATCATAGCAGAAACCACACCAAGAGCATGAGAGTGAAATTTATACTTTCTTGACGTGAAGGAAAATTTTACCTGGTTCTGCCATTCCCCAAATATTTGTTTCCTTATGACAAGAAGAACTTTGCAGAAGTAATTTTTTTTTTCAGTCTTGCGTGCAACACAAAAAGGGGTAAAATCTAGGAGGCCACCTGAAATGTTTTTTCCATCTGGAAGGATCCATTTAACAGCACCCATGGACCTGGTTATGAACAAAACTAAGTTCCCAACTAAATCCACATTCTTCTTTCTCCTTCTCAGAATTGCCTGTGAAAATCAGCAAACCATTGGCAGACAGTAGCGTCATTGAGAAGGACAAGGTCACATTTGAGTGTGAGCTGTCCAGGCCCAACATGGACGTCAAGTGGTTCAAGGTATGGCATGTAATGGTATTTTCCTTTCTGACTTCTCTGGAAATGAATGAGAGCCTTTAATTTCACTTCCAAGGGATGCGAGTCTGAGCTTTTCCTTGATAGCTTTTTCACTGCTCTCTTTTCTTTATGCTCTTTTATTTGCCCAGATCAGCACTCTTTGTTATTATGTCCTGAGTTCATTTATCAAGTTGAAATTGAAGTTTGTTTTGGTTTTATTGTGAACTTTTTAGGTCATGCTGCACAAAATATTGTTGGTTGAACTACAGTACAGTCTTGAGCTTCAAGTCTAACACAGAAATTCTCAGCCGGGATTTTGTAGCCTTGTTGTGAACTGGGTTTTTGGGGTGAAATCTCAGTTTTCTTTGCACCTGACAGTGTGAGAATTTGCTCTGGCACTTTGTGTACCTCCCCGGTGCTCAGCTGTTCCTTCCCTTACTTGGGGATAACGTCATTTATTCAAGGTGATGTCCAAACAGGCTTGTTAACAGTCCTCCGCAGTGCTTTAAGCTGTCATAGGTCAGCCAGAATTTATGCATGTTCTATAGCCATTCCTTCATGTTGAAAACACTGCACTGTGCTTAAGCTTCAGCATATGTTCCAGTAAGCACAGTTCCATTAATTCTAGGGGAGTGGGTGAATTAAGCATAGATCTGAAGGCTCCCTTTGCTCAGTGCAGAGATGGAAGGACTAATGGAGATCTGACTTGATATTTTCCCTTCTAGGATGGGAAGGAGCTCTGTCAAAGTAAAAAAGTGGGCATTACTTCCCAGGGAAATAAGAGAAGTCTCATTATTCACAAGTGTGAATATGAAGATCAGGGAACATCCACATGCTGAGCAGCCTAAGACAAGACATCAGCTACCCTAAAGGTTCATTTTATGTTTAACTGAAAGAGCAAATAAATCCTCTTGTGGTATTTTGCACCACGGGAAGAAATGCTTCATGGGCAGTTTGGGCGTTTCTCGGTTAGTCCTTTTGGATACCTTTCTCTTTCTTCTTTATGCTCAAGACAGATTTTCCCTCCATGTGTTGCATTGGTTAAACCCCAGTTTGTAGCTCATCATTGGGCTCTGAAGCATCAGACTTGTTACTGAACACATGGGTCTGCTGTGCCCTGGTAGATGCCACGTTCCCAAGAGACGTATGAAATGATGCTTTTTTCTGATTTCCTACTAGATGCTGTCCTCATGTGGCCACTTGGGTTCAGTGTTAGCATGAACATGAACATGTGTCCTGTCCCATGACTTTGGTGAACTCTCATTTTCTCTCTCATTCTGCAACCAGGTTGGGTTGCTGTTTCAGTACTGGCTGTTTTATGTAGCCATTCCATTTGTTCTGGTTTACGTTCTTTTTTATTTTCTTTTTTTCAGGCATCATTTCTATACAGTAGACAAAGCCAGCCTATTACATTTGATTTACAGTTTTTAGCTTTTGCTGGTAAGCATTTCAGCTCTCAGGCAGTTTTACCAACAGCTTTGAAGAGCTGAAATGAACCAGCCTGGACACGATGGTCTGTTTTTGTTGGTGTAATGAATTTATGAAGTTAAACTGATTGACCCCATAAGGTTTTACAGTGTATGACTCACGTCTGGCAGAGTTATCACAGCAATGAGTTTATATACTTAGCATTTCAGGAGGCAAATGGTTGGGGATACTCTTTCATTTGCTTGCGTCTCAGAGTGAATCACTAGTATGTGAACCATCCTTCATCTCCTTTGTATTGCTTTTGTGTGTGTCTGTGTGTGGTTTCCCCTGTGAATTTCATTCTTTCCAGTTATATGGAAGTTCTCTTTTGAGCAGTGAAATTAGATGTTCCATCATCAGTCATAATGGTAAAGCTGAGTTGCCACGTTATCTGTGTCCTTTCTGTCTGGCGTCTCAATAACTGCTGCCCCACCACAATATCTGCCTAATACTTCAGCTCCATGGATGCCTCCTTGTGCAAACTGAGAGCCTGTATTTGGTGTGCATAGATCTGGGCTTACATCTGTGCTGGTAAATGCACTAGTGCATGGGCTAAGCAGTCCTGCCTCCTGTGCTGTGGGCATTGAGATGGGGCTCCTACAAGCTGCCCATTGCAAGATATTTAGAAACTAATTGCTGCGGAGGTTTCCATCCTCTTTTCAGACTAACTAAAATTTGGTTAGTGGGATCAAAACAGAAGGGGCAGGGAGGGAGAGCTGACCAAGGACTACTGATGGAACAACTATGAATCCTTGGTTCCTCAGGATTCCCTGCATCAGCAGTTGGCAACAGGAGTAAGGGGGCTCAGGAGGACACTGTGGAGTAGTGTGAAAAATGAGCGAAGAGAGTTACTAATTGATGCCTCTTGGAAAGTAGTCCAAGAGTGGTCCTCTTCATAAACTCTCCTCTTGTGTGTGGTTTTATCTTTATGAGGTGTTCATAACAAGTGATGTGTTGTCCCTTATCTCCCTTATCTCATAATGTCTTTTCCTGCCTGCAGTGAATATGCAGGATACTGGATCATATACCAGCTTCTTTGAATTACTGCTCATGTCAGGAGATAAAATCTGCCTATTCTTTGAACTAACACTGGCGAGGGTTAGTTATTCTGGCTACCGAGAGAATGACACAGCAGATTAAACTCTTTCATTTCCTTCTTTGTCAAATGCCTTTTCATCTAACTGTGTGTCCCATAGAAATTCAGAGCAGTGTTGGCTGAGGGAAGTGGAAATATTTATCTCCTGTGTGTATCTGCCACCCTATTTAGACATGCTGGCAGAGCGCAGAGATTGGAGGAGTTGGATTAGGCAGTAGTTTCCCTATTGCTCACAGAACCACTTTTTCTGTGGTCTCCCAGCTACCCTGTGCCCAGTGGCCTATGCAAGATGGAGCGGAAAAGGCTCATTTTATGAACAAACAGGAACCTTTCTGGTCAGATTAATACCTGTGCTCTTTTAGAGAGATTTAGATACTAGAGATTTTAGGTACTGGAATAGGCTCCCCAGAAAGGTGGTTGAATCACCATCCCTGGTTGTGTTTAAGAGCCTTTTGGATGTGGTACTCAGGGATATGATTTAGTGTAGGGTTTTTAGAGTTAGGGTACTGGTTAGGCTGCGGTTGGACTTGATGATCTTCAATGTCTTTTCCAACCTGGGTAAATCTATGATTCTGTGCAGGAACTCTTCTCCTGAGGTTAATCCAAGTTGTATCCAGGCCATTCAGAAGGAAAGGGATATAGCAGCACAGAAATATGGCCTGATTCTGACATAACTAAATGCAGACCTGGAGAGTTAAAAGGGATTGTGTGATGTTCAAAGGATTTTGAAGCAAAGATGTCCCCTAGGTAAGATTTGTGGCTGACATTCCCCATACATTGTTTGTAGGCACACAAGCTAAGGAGAGACTAGTGATGAGCATGCAGAGAAGCCAATGGTTCAGACAGGTTTGTAGTGACACAACACTGTAGAGTTCTGTCTAGTTCTCCTTGGCATAGTTTGGAAAATAAAGATGAGGTAATTGGTGGTAACCAATATGGCTTCATCAAGGTCAAGCCATGTCTGACAAACTTGGTGGCCTTTCATGATGGAGTAACAGCATCAGTGGATAATGGGAGAGCAACTGACATCATCTACTTGGACTTGTGCAGAGCATTTGATCCCGTCCTGCATGACATCCTGGTCACCAAACTGGAGAAAAATGATTTTGATGGATGGACCAGTTGCAGGATAGGGAACTGTCTGGATGGTCACACTCAGAGAGCTGCAGTCAATAGCTCAGTGTCCAGGTGGAGGGTGGTGTTGGGACCAGTGTTATTTAACATTTTTGTAGGCAACATGGAGAGTGGAATCAAATGCAGCCTCAGCAAGTTTGCAGATGACACCAAGCTGAGCGGTGCTGTTGATGTGCTAGAGGGAAGGGATGCTACCCAGAGGGACCTGGACAGGCTGGAGAGGTGGGCCCTTGGCAGCCTCATGAACTTGAGTGTGGCCAAGTACAAGGCCCTGCACCTGGGTCAGGGCAATCCCAAGCACAGGCACAGGCTTAGAGGAGAATGATTTGAGAGAAGCCTTGACCCTGAGGAGAAGAGTTGGTGTGGAGGGAGGTGTCCCTGCCTATAGCAGGGGGACTGGAACTAAATGACCTTAAAGATTCAGTCAGTTCTATTGTTTTTCTACCCTTAATTTTGCTTGAAAGGTTTTAGAATAAATGAGATTCTGGTTTCCATGAAAACTGTTTGCAGGGAGCTCCATTGTAGCTAGTAGGTCTGTCTTTAAGTTCAAGGGCAATAATGCATTGACTGTGTTGAAGAGAGAAATGACTCAGGAATGGATGATGGTTTAGAATAAAACATAATCCTACTTATTTTCTATGCAAATATGTGTAAGGAAAAGATGCTGCACTCAGTTCTGGAAATACCCTGACAAATATATCTCTACTGTTTCACAGCTGGAGATATCAAGATTGTTAAAGCACTGGAAGATGTGGAAGTGAATGAATATGGGAGTGCATCTTTTGTCTGTGAGATTTCACACGATGAGGTTCAGACCCAGTGGTACAAAGAGGACAACAAGCTGAAGGCTGATGACAACATCAGAATGCAACAAGATGGTAGGGTGTAAGCGGGGGGTCTTTCTCCTGAGTGGGGGGTGGGTTGGAGATCAAGCATATAAGACATCTGAAATGAAGTGAAGAGGGTTCAGAAGCGAGTTCCCCTTTTGTTTTGGGACTGAGGTTTAGGTGGAACAAGTGACATGGTGGGATGCTTAGTGTGGGAAGTGTGATGCTATCCCACCATCCCACACTGCTGGGAGCAGGTAGGAAATGAGTGCAGTTATTTCCAAAGTGGGGGTGAACAGGGCAGTCAGTTCACCTCTCCAAAGAGGTTTTGTCTGACTGTGAGTGTGATCCTTCTGTATCAGATACTTTGAATTTGACGGTGGCCGCATTTGATCAGTCCTTGTAGAAGCCATGTTTAGATTCTGCTTTGGTCTGCTCCATTTCCAGTTCAAAGTCGTTGGACACTAAATGAGACAGCTGCATCTCAGTAAAAGATGTGTTTGAATAGCTGTGATGTGCTTACTATTCAGATTTACAGAGCTGAGGTTTTGTCCTTGGCTATAGCAAAGAAGTCAAATCAGGTGAAATTAATTGTATTTCTGAACTAGACAAGTTTAAGTTTGGTAGCACCTAAATTTGGTGCGGTTTGTCATTGATTTCATCTGAAAGAAACTTGCAGGCTTTTTATCTGCTGTTGTCCCCAGCGTAAGATTATCCATTCACATCCTAAAGTACTTGTTATATTTTCAACTCACTCTTATTTGAATAAAAGCCTCAACAATTGGGAGCAATTTAATAAGCACAGAACAAGAGCTGGACCTTGCATTTGGTAGATACTGTACAGTATTACTTCATAGAAATGTAGTCAATGGCATTCCCTATAGACAATCGTTTGTTTTATCTTTAGAGTCGTTCAAAGAACCATTGTGAACTTGACATTAATTGGAATGGAATACACGCAAGAGACTTTCCTCTTCTTCCAATTGTCCTCATCCTTTCTTCTCTTCCACCCCTGCTTTGCAGATTACCATATAGAAATCACCAGGAAGTTGGAGGACAAGACAGCTTTGGAACGTCATTCTGTCATCCTGTCCTGTGACTTCAGGCCTTCTCCAAAGGTTGTGAAATGGTTCAAGGGCCGCACACCCATCGAGCCCTCTGAGAAGTACAAGATCAAGAGGGATAAGCATTCAGTAGAGCTCAGAATTCTGAAGCTGAAGCCCGATGATGCTGGTGTGTACAAGTGCAAGGCAGGAATTGCAGAGACTGAGGCCACGCTGACAGCTGAAGGTATGAGCAGGGAGGGTGGCCTCTTCCATGTCCTATTTCACCTCAGATTTCTCTTCTTGAGGTTGACTTCTGCCGTTCTCTCCTGCTAACTTTATACATGTATTATCTTCACATAGATGATTACACAAAGATCATCTAGTCCAACCATTCTACCACATCCCAGTATGATTTATAGTAACAGTGGTAACAGTTCACCTTGTTTCCCCACAGCCCGCAATGTAGAAGTAACGAAGCACCTGCAGGATGTAGAAATTGAAGAAGAGAGCTCTGCTGTCTTCTCCTGCGAGCTGTCCCATAATGACGAGGACGTGGAATGGTTCCTGAATGGCAACCTCCTTTACACCAACAATTACAATGACATCAAGAACGTTGGCAATTGCTGCACACTGACAATGAAGCAGGTTAAGCCTGAGGATGCTGGCACAGTGACAGTGAAGTCAGACAAGGTGTCAGAAAGCGCACCTGAAGGTGATAGGTGGGTCTGATCACACCCCTCCTGGATGTAAGAGATGCTAAGGAGCTCCAGTTCATTCTATTGTGCAGCAGTCCTGCTTCTAAAGCTGACCTCTCTGGGGTGACAAGTCATCAGAGGCTTTCTTCCAGTGGAAGGTTCCATTGCAGCAGATATCAAGGAAGGAGGATGGTTTTGGTGTCCTGCCAAAGCATTCCATTGCTTTTTATCATCATTTTACTTAACACAAGGAGAGTTACAGGAGCAATTTCTTTTACTGCTTCAGTAACATGCAGTGTCAATGCTGTTGTCTCCAAGGATTTATGACTGAAGGAGAGATCATTCAGTGTGTGTTTTGCCTCTGGGATGACTAATGACCAGGCTGTGAGCAACCTGATCTAGCTGTGAATGTCCCTTTTTATTGCAGGGGAGCTGGGCTAGATGGCCTTTAAGGGTCTCTTCCAATTCTAAGGAACTTGTGCCTGAAGTGGATGAATTATACCACTTCTTCATATCCTCCCCATGATTACAGAGGAAATACAACAAAACAACATGCATGGTCTTACTGTTGTCATTTGCTTGAATACGAAGACGTCTCTTTTTTATGGTTGAGACTTTTGTTGATATGGGTCAGGAGGAACTCACACTTTTTAGCTTTCTCAATAGGCAAAAAGTTCCAGTTGCTGCAAGCCACCGAGGTAACCAATAGAGGGGCCCTGATCCCCCTTGTGCCATCGGGATGCTCTGGCACGGGATGTGCCTCAAATTCAAAGCTCCTTCCCACCTCCCAAGGAAAAGCAAAGCAACTCAAGCATCTCCAGCAAAGCTGCCCAGCAGACAGCAGGGAATGCAAACAGCTTCTGGCTGCTCCCCTGCACTCCTGTCCTAAGTAAGTGACCCCTCGAGGACTGGATGGGAAATCAGTGCATGACACACGTGAGTGTGCACAGCATTGTGCAAAGCAATGGGGATCCGTGTGTGTGTGTGTGTGTATTTGTGCATGGATGGTGTTGTACACACATTTGTGTCCATGAGTGTACAAACCAGTGGTGTTGCTCAGGTGTGTGTAGGTCTGTGGGTATGTGTGCAAGGACGAGCATGCACATATATGTACGTGCACAGGGGTGTGCAGAGTGTTGGAGCTGCACAAGGACATTGTGGTACCGGTGTGTGCGTGCACTTTGGGAGTGAAAGGAAGGGGTTACACATGTGTGAGTGTGTGTGCGCACAGGGCTGCACTAAGGGATGTGGTTGTGTGAGTGTGTGTGAGCACATAGTGCGTGGATGCGGTGGCACAAATGTGTGCTTGCACAGGGCTGTGCTGAGGAGTTGGGCTGCACACAGGTGCACACAAAGGGATGTTTGAACCCTTTGCCCCTAAGAACAGTTTTCCAGTGTCTCTCGTCCAAGAATTCTTTGAACAGCCTGCAGCTGACTCTCCTGAAGCTCAGGGTCCTGACTTTGCTTTTTGCCAGGCCCGCATTCCTTGAGATGAGGAACTCTAGGAGGGCATGGTCACTACAGCCCTGACCACCTCCAGTCTTAACCCCTGCTGTGCAGCATGTCCAGTAATGCTTCCCTTCACAGAATCACAGAATTACCCGGGTTGGAAGGGACCTCAAGGATCATGTAGTTCCAACCCCCCTGCCTAGCAGGGCCACCAAACATACACATTTACTAGATCAGGTTGCCCAGGGCCCTGTCCAACCTGGTCTTGAACACCTCCAAGGACGGGGCATCCACAACCTCACTGGGCAGCCTGTTCCAGGACCTAACCACCCTTCTAGTAAAGAACTTTCCCCTAACATCCAACCTAAATCTTCCCTCCTTCAACTTAAAACCATTTCCCCTAGTCCTGCTATTATCAGCCCTTTCAAAGAGTTTACTCCCCTCCTGGGAGTAAGTTCCCTTCAGGTATTGAAAGGCTGCAATGAGGTCACCTCGCAACCTTCTCTTCTCCAGGCTGAACAAACCCAACTCCCTCAGCCTGTCCTCATAGGGGAGGTGCTCCAGCCCCCTGATCATCTTTGTGGCCCTCCTCTGGACCCTTTCCAAAATTTCCATATCTTTTTTGTACTGAGGGCTCCACACCTGGACACAGTACTCCAGATGGGGCCTCACAAGAGCAGAGTAGAGAGGGACGATCACCTCCCTATCCCTGCTGACCACCCCTCTCCTGATGGAGCCCAGGATCCCATTTGCTTTCCGGGCTGCCAGAGCGCACTGCTGGCTCATGTTAAGTTTCTCATCTATCAGGACCCCTAGGTCTTTTTCAGCCGAGCTGCTCTCAAGGACAACTCCTCCCAGCCTGTACAGGTGCCTGGGGTTCTTCCGGCCCAAGTGCAAAACCTTGCACTTTGCCGTGTTGAACCTCATTAGGTTCACCCGAGCCCAGCTTTCCAGCCTGTCAAGGTCCCTCTGAATGGCATCTGTTCCCTCCACCGTATCGACTGCACCACTCAGCTTGGTGTCATCAGCAAACTTGCTGAGGGTGCACTCCATTCCCTCATCGATGTCATTAATAAAGATGTTAAAGAGCACCGGTCCCAAGACAGACCCTTGAGGGACGCCGCTCGTTACCAGCCTCCACCTGGACATAGAGCCATTGACCACCACCCTCTGTCTGCGGCCTTTCAACCAATTGCTTATCCATCTAGTTGTCCACCCATCAAATCCACCTCCCTCCAATTTGGAGATGAGGATGTGATGGGGGACCATGTCAAAGGCCTTGCTCAGGTCCAGGTAAATGACATCGGTCGCCTTCCCTTCATCCACCAACGCTGTCACTCCATCATAGAAGGCCACAAGATTAGTTAAGCATGACCTTCCCCTGGTGAAGCCATGCTGGCTGTCTCGGATCACATGCTTGTTCTTTATGCGATCAAGCATGTTGTCCAGGAGGATCTGTTCCATAATCTTCCCAGGCACAGAGGTGAGACTCACCAGCCTGTAGTTACCCGGGTCGTCCCTGCTCCCCTTCTTGTAAATGGGAGTGACGTGACCCTTCCTCCAATCATCCGGGACCTCACCTGACAGCCACGACTTCTCAAATATGATGGAGAGCGGCTCAGCAACCACCTCAGCCAGCTCCTTCAGGACCCTGGGATGCACGCCATCTGGCCCCATAGACTTATACTCATTCAGTCTAAGGAGGCACTCTCGGACTTGCTCTACCCTTACAGTGGGGAGGGATTTACCTCCTTGGTCCCCACATGGAGGTATGGGGGTGCAAGACTTAGGGACGTGAAAAAGACTAGAATCCTGGCCACCAGTGAAGACCGAGGTGAAGAACTCATTCAGCACCTCAGCTTTCTCTTCATCTGTTGAAGCCATTTCTCCTTTTAAATTTACCAGAGTAGGCACGCCCATTTTGGCCTGTCTCTTCTGGCCAATGTACCTGTAGAAGGTTTTCTTGTTGTTTTTCACATCCCTCGCCAAGTTCAGTTCTGCCTGAGCCTTGGCTTTCCTGATCCCACATCTGCAAGTTCGGACGGCATCCCTGTATTCTTCCCAGGTGACACAGCCTTGTTTCCAGAGCTTGTACACCCCTTTCTTCACCCTCAGTTCTCTTAGCAGGTCCTTGCTGAGCCATGCCGGTTTTCTACCTCTCCTGCCCACTTTCTTAATCAGGGGAATGGAGACCTCTTGTGCTGCCAGGAGGGCATCCTTGAACAGTAGCCAGCTCTCCTCAACGTCCTTATCTTTGAGGGCAGCGCGCCAGGGGATCTTGTCCAGCATTCCATTGAGTAGCTTGAAGTCTGCTCTTCTAAAGTTGAGCATCCTGGTCCTGCTCTTTGCCAGGCCCACATCGCTTGAGATCACAAACTCAACCAGGGCATGATCGCTGGAGCCCAGGCAGCCTCCAACCTTGACGCCTTTGATGATCTCCTCAGCGTTGGTGAGCAGCAGGTCCAGCAACGCTTGACCTCTGGTCGGTCTGTCCAATACCTTCCCTTCTGCTTGGTGTGCTTAATGCTTGGCCCACAAAGTTATTCCCAGTGCAGTCCAGCAGTCTCTCAGACAGCTTGCAGCCAGCCATGCTGATTTCCCAGCCTGACTGGAATCCCCCATCAAGTTGAGAGTCAGTGAGCGCGGTGCTTCTGGTAGCTGCAGTAAGCAGGGCCCATCAACAGGCTCCCTTGACCAGGCGGCCTGGAGCAGACCCTCACCTCCAGAAGCCCATTATTGGTTCAGTCCCGAATTTTACCCGCAAGTTCTCAACGTGATCGTGGCTGTTCTTAGTCCTTTGCAGTCAGCTTCTTCATAGAGAGGGCAAATACCTTGCCCTCCAGAATTCCATAGTAACAATCATGTCTCCTTTATGTCAGGTGAGGTGTTTTTTGTTGTTGTTGTTTTTTGTTTGCTTGTTTGTTTGTTTTCCATTTTCTAGGTAGAAAATTTAATTTCTGAGCCAGGAGAAGAAGAAGTGCAACATGTAACAATCTTCCTGGCACTGTGCAGTTTGCATGAGTAGCCAAGTGCTCCTCAGGTAACGTGTGCTGCAGAGCTGACCTTGGTGGCAGGGGTTGTGTCTTCATTTTCTTCCTGTCATGTGGGAACATAAGAAGACTCTTCAGAGCAGGAGCTGCAGAGGAAGATGAACGGCATGAGAAGGTAAGGCTAGGAACCAAGGACACCTCCAGAAAGAACAGAAAAACTAAGTCATTTAAGATGCATTATGGCCGTGTGATACTGTCCGTGACTGGAGGAGAAGCACATGGCTAGGAATGACTGATGGCTCTGGTGGGATGAGTGCCTACATGCGCCGTAAAGGAGAGTTTGTGGGATGTTCTGTGGACATGTGAAGGCTGTGGGAAAGTTAAGAGAGAAAACGTGTGAATTCACAGAAGTGGTATTAGAACCTGGAATAAACCATTTGGATCACTCACATCTGAGTCCATGCCAGATTGTCGCACTGTCAGAACCTGAGGCCTGGGATTTTCCTTTAGTAGTGCCAACTGCCTGTTGTAAATGAGAAAAGATATTACTAAACATAGCTTCCCTCCTTGTAGTTTTGATATTTCTGTCTTTGCATTCCTTTAGCACCCAGGGTGTTGATGCAGCTGCACAAATCCGCTGTACTGTCCTCCTGTTTTGCATGGAAGAATGGTAAAATAGCAATCTCTGGGTGAAATTTTGTTCAGGCGTTTTCCTTTCTGTGCCCCTAGGAAGCAATGGCTTGGAAATGGCAGTGCCGCCTGGGAACCCACACAGCAACCCAGTATCTCATTGTCTGGGTCTGTGAAAAACCACAATGATGACAAAAGATGTTTCAATTCTGTCTGTGCTGTCAGTGCAGCCCTGAGGAGCGGTGTGGGCATGGCATGGCAGGGAGAAGGGATTTCCCTTCCAATGGGAAAGTGCCTGTTCATGTGTTGGTATGTAACCGCTCCATGGCCTGCTCCATATGCTTCTGAATGGGCAGCTCAACTTTTGTGTCACTCAGCCACCTGTGGCAGAGGTCAGGATTAGTGCCTTTCAAGGAGCTGAGAAGCATTTCTTGCTCAAGTCCTGCTTCCAAGCTTAACCACCTACAATGAAGTAGATGTCGTTTTTCTGGTGTCCTTCAATTCCGTGTCCGCATTTTCCCAAAAGCAAAAGAATTTGGAGTTAACCAGCTGCAGTGAAGTGAGCGATTTCAGTGCCTATTTCTGATGGTGGCAATGAGTTCAGAGGTCACACTTAATTGACGGTGCCTGTTTCCATTCTGACAAAGGCTGTAGTTTCAGCTGACTTCCCGAGGCTGCCATGTGTGGTGGTGACACAGCCTTGGGCTTGTGCGTTTGCATGACTCCCACCTTTCCTTTCTGTGTCTTGCAGGTCAGCTGGTGCTGGAAGCGGCCGGTATCTGAGTAGGAATGAAGGTGAGTGCAGGAGCAGCTGCTGAGGGGAGGAAGGAAGTCCATGCTAATGAGCTCTGAAGCATCTGCGGGTCCGGTACCAGAATAGGCAGCAGTGATGCAGGGGGCTCCTCGGCAGGAAGCTGGCTGATCCAAATGCTTGCTGAGAGTTTGGAAGCCCAAACCCTTATGGTCTCTGTAAGGGTGGTTAATAAAAAGATATTAACCAAGATGGTGGTAAATAGCCTAAGGTTATTAGCAAAGGGAAACTCACCAATATCGATACCTTGACTAGAAAGCTGAGGCAGCCTCAACTAGGGAGCAATCTCTAAGACATGCTGTCTCAGTGGTGGTCAGCCTTTAAATGAGGTCTCAGAGGAGGTTGAGTCGAGGTCCACCCCTTCTGGGAGCACAGCTAGATTACTCTCACCTGTGCTCCCGCAGCTGACCCAATACTTGCCTCAGCTGATTAATCAGAGGTTCAAGCTGTGATTTCCCATACAGTCTCTAAGCTGAAGGCAGCATCTCCTTGATCTGATGGTGGTGTGCCTGAGTGAGGGAGTGATCCAAGCTGGATGCAGAAGAGTGATCTTAATTTCTCTGCTATTTTACTTCAGATGACACCTATTGGGTGTTGGTTTCTTAAAATTTGGATCTAGGAGGTGGTCTCTTCCTTTGCTTCTGATGAAAGCACAGAAGTGCAGCAGGAGTAGAAGACAAAGAGGTTTTCTTGGTGACAGGAACACCAATTATTTGATTCAAATGTGTAACTGATGTGGATGGTGAAGAACAGATCTGCCTCAAAGACATGCTTGATCACATAAGAAATGAGCATGTGATCCAAGACAGGCAGCGTGGCTTTAGCAGGGGAAGGCCATGCCTAACCAGTCTGGTGGCCTTCTATGATGGAGTGACGGCATTTGTGGACAAAAGGAAGGTAACAGATGTCATTGACCTGGACTTGAGCAAGATCTTTGACATTGCCCTCCACCACATCCTTATCTCTAAACTGGAGGGATGTGGATTTGACAGGTGGACCACCTGGTGGATAAGGGATTGGTTGAAAGGCCACAGACAGAGGGTGGTGATTCATGGTTCTATGTCCAGGTGGAGGCCGATAACAAGTGGTGTCATCCAGGAGTCTGTCTTGGGACCAGTGCTTTTTTACATGGTTATCAGAGACACCAATGATGCAATGGAGTGCACCTTCTGCTGTTTGCTGAGTGGTGCGGCTGACGCAGTGGAAGGAAGGGATGCCATTCAGAGGGAGCTCAACCGAGAGGTTGGCCTACGTGAATCTAATGAGGTTGAACACAGCAAAGTGCAAGGTTTTGCACTTGGGCTGGAGGAATCCCAGGCATTTCTACAGACTGGGAGGAGCAGTCCTTAAGAGAAGCCCCGCAGAGAAGGACCTGGGGGTCCTGGTGGATGAAAAACAGAACGTGAGCCATCAGCGTGCTCTTGCAGCTCAGAGAGCAAATGGTCCCCTGGGCTCCATCAGAAGAGGGGATGGCCAGCAGGGACAGGGAGGTGATTGATCTTCATGATCCTTGAGGTCCCTTCCAACCCGGGCCATTCTATGATTCTGTGATTACACTCGCTGTCAGAAAGAATGGCAGCTGTACGGAAGCTGGATATATTTTGGGACAGTTCTTGTAACCAGTTGATTTTAAGACCTTGCCCGAGTCAAGAGTCTAAATTGAGTGTCAGAAGAAAGCTGGTAAAGTGGCTATTGCTCATTCTTTTTCATTTGCTGATTCTTTCATTCGGGTTCCTTTTCCAAAGGAGATTCTGGTGATGGAAGCAATTGAAGAAAGAACCAAAGCAGCTCTTGCCAAGAGTGCTTGAAGTCCCTGTGGAGAGAAGCAAAGAACTTGGGCTTCCTCTGGGATGCTCCCCACCATGTCTCAGGAAGGAGACAACTGCTGTTCCACTTTCTGCTCTGTGTGTGGAAAGGTACGTCTGGGTTTCTTCTGCTTGTTTATTCTTTCTTTTTCAGGCTTTGAAGGAGAAGGGGTGGAGCAACGGGAGACTCACTGGTCGTTTGTTACCTCAAGAACAGGATGGATTCTGCATTGACTGTGAAAAACCTGGGCTAGTAGCATGGGCATGTTTCAGGCTGGACTTTTCCTTCTTGGTTTCCTTTTGGCTACAGGGAGACAGCTGTCTAAAGGTGTGTTTTCATACCCACTCTCCAAAACCATGTTTCATTGTTGCAGGTGGTTCAGTGTGCTCTTGCAGTGCAGATGCTGTAGTTTGCTGTAGAATCTGAATTGTTTCTGTTCCTAGGGGAGGACTGGGAGGAGGTAGTGAGAAGAGAATTCAATGCCTTAGGTGTATCTTAGTGAGAAATGTTGGCATGAGGTGCTGAAAGTCTTGAGTTGTCAAAGGCCAGTGAGGCTCAGACTCCTTAACCTGCTGGAGCAGGGTGGAAGCAAGGAGTGGGCACTGCCGTCCCACAAGCTGCACTTGGTTCTGGTCTGCCAGGTCTGTGCTGGCCTGGATTTCTTCTGAGAAGTTTGTTGGAGCTGCTTGGAGTAGTGAAGGGTGGGGAGGAAGTGCTGCTCAAGAGCTAAGGCTCTGCATGATCATCTTGGATGGTTTTAACCATGATATCTGAAGACATAGTTTCCATCAGAATGATCCCAACATTGTGCGAGTGTCTCAGATGTATGAGAGCACCCGCCTCCTCCAGCTGAGCCATAGGAAAGCTAACTGTGCCCAGTAATTACAGCTTCTGCAGATTGAATATGCTTCCAAGTGTTTTCCTTAGTGATCAATAATGTCCCAGCACTCTGAGATTCCATCTCTGGCACAGTCTGGAGCATCTCTGCAATCCTTGGTTGCTGGAGGGCACGTGGTGAGTGCATGGCCAGGGTGGCACAAACGCGTGCGTGTGCTGAGGAGTTGGGTTGCACACAGGTGCACACAAAGGGGTGTTTGTGGAAGGTGTAGGCACGTAGGTGTTCCCAGGGATGGTTTGCACACGTCTGTGAATGCAAAGGAGGGCACACGATGCAGAGTGTGCATGGGGGTGTGCAAAGCAGGCAGGGTGGTGAATGGGTGTGCGTGTGCACATGGATAGGGGAAGGTTGGGGTTACAGGTTGACCTGTGCTGAGGTGAGTGGGGACTCACGGTGTTGCTCAGTGGTAGATTGGTTCACACTGAGTGCTAACAGGAAACTCGCACACCCTTTTTGTTTCAGCTGTGCCAGCGCTGTGATCCCTTGCTGCAGGGATGGGGTGTTGGAAGGATGGTGTGCGTGCCGAGCTCCCATCTCTTGCAGGAATCAAGTGTAGAGCAAAAGGGATGTTTGGGCCAGGTGACTGTAAGAAGGCTGGCTGCTTTGGATGGTGGTAGCTGATGGAAACAGGTGCTCTGGGGACCGTTCAGCTTTTAACAGAAGACAGGGGTCCTGCAGCAAGAACGACTAGGTTCTCAAATGGCTTCAGACGTGCACACCGACTACATCCCCGCAGACATTTACCGGTAGGTGGCTCTTGCAGAAGAAGATTCAAGCAGCAGAACCTTTTGCTCAGCTACAGCACACAAATGCTACAAAAGCAGGAACAACCTGCAAGCTCTGGGTCTGTTTGTCTTGCACAGGCATGCACTAACTGCGTTTGATGGTACCCCCCATCCTTGATTTCCTTCCCTGCTTCTTGTCTGATGACGCTGCTGAGCCAGGAACAAGCTGCCCAGTGTGGCAGAGCATGGTGCAGAGCTGTGCTGGGACCTCCTCCCCTTCATCTGCTGCAGATCAGTGCCCCACACGTGCCATTGGGATGCTCTGGCACGGGATGTGCCTCCAACCCAAAGCTCCTTCCCACCTCCCAAGGAAAAACAAAGCAACCCAAGCATCTCCAGCAAAGCTGCCCAGCAGACAGCAGGGAATGCAAACAGCTTCTGGCTGCTCCCCTACACTCCCGTCCTAAGTAAGAGACCCTATGAGGACTGGCTGGGAAATCAGTGCATGACACACGTGAGTGTGCACAGGATTGTGCAAAGCAGTGGGGTTCCACGAGTTTGTGTGTGTGTGTATCTCTGCTGTTATGAAAGCATGGGAAGACTTACTGAGTCCCAGATAATTACTTATCCTCAAATGATTTTTCCTGGCCAAAGTTAGAGCCTCTCACAGGTAATCGAGATCAACAGGCTGTTGTTGCACAATCAACAGACACAATCTAGATGATCAGCTGAGGAAAATAAAGCATCATGCGAAGGGTACTAGATAAGTGAGCAGCTTGAGATCTGCACATTTATGTGATGCTCATGGTCTTAGACAATATTTGCCTAGAGAGGTCACATTGAATGAAAGCAAACTCTAAGATGAATGAAAATATGCACAGGAGAAGAAGCCTCTGAGGCTTCTCAAGTGTTATGACCAGAAGACATAAACTCTGTTAAAGCAAACGTTTCTCTCTATTTTTTGTGTTATTCCAGGCAGGCCTTGATTACCGCCTGAACACATGCTGTGGAAGCCCAGCTTATGCAGCACCAGAGCTAATCCAGGGCAAAGTGTCTATTGGCTCAGAGGGATGTAGAGCGGTGTTTGTTTTCCCCTCTTTCCCTTCCCTCTCCACAGAGCATTTAAAGGCAGTGGAGCTCAGGTAGGCTCTCTTGGTTTCCCTTCTGAATTCTGCTAGGTTGCATCGCTTGGTAGCTCTCAGAAGCTGTCAGTGGCCACAGACTAGAAAAGTGCAATTGGTCTCAGTTCACACAGCTGGCTGGTTTGTCTCTGGCTAATCCTGAACTGCCTCAAGCGACTGCTTTGGGGCTCTACAGAACAGCAACTTCAGAGATCTCTTTCTATTACTAAGTGTTTGAAAGAGCAATTTGCTCTGTTAATTATCCATCATTTCTGTGCAGTCTGTTTTGTCAGACTTGTCTTTAGCTTCCAAGTTGTATGTGAAGAATTGTTTCCGTTGTAGTGCACAATGAACTAAAAATTGAGAGATGAAAATGTGAAGAGTTTTTCCAGCTTTGATTTCATGTCTGGAATTTTGGAACCCACTACTTGCAGTTGTTAATCTGTCCAAACTGGTCTGGTTTGGGATGCCCTCGTACTTCTTGAATCGCTGTTAAAGGCGGAGCAATTCCTACAAGTGCCATGGCCCCACTGTTGTTCTAATTCTTGTTTCTTTGTTTTCCACACGCTGCTTTTCAAGCCTCCTTTTTCTTTACAGTCAAAGTGAGAACTGCACTGTGTCTGAACCTTGTTGTGCCTCTACATAAAGAGAACCGAACAGCAGCAAAGCCAGACAGGTGACTGTGCTGACAGCTCTCGTAGCCAGTAACACGTAACTGTGCTAAATCCCTTGTGACGGCTTTGATTTCATTTTTGCCAGTGAAATCCTTGTAAAAGGAACTGCAGCAGTGTGATGAGCTAAGGTGAAGATGCTGGTTTTAGTAGTGCTCTAAGCTGAGTGGAAGGGCAATTGAATGAGGGTTATATGCTTTCTCTGGGACGATAAGGCTCTTTTTCCTGAGGGAAAGAGCCAGCTTTTCATGGGCTATATGTGGGCTTTGGCAAGGGCAGACAATCCAGTCTGTCAGGAAGCCATTTGAGGTGCTTCAGGTTTGTAAGCTTGTCTTTTTGTTTTTCAGGCGGATATTTGGAGCATGGGTGTACTGCTGTATGCTCTGCTGTGTGGGTTTTTCCTTTGGATGATGACAATATGATGGCACTCTACAGGAGGATACCAGTGGGTATCAGTGGTGCTAGAATACACTGAGAAGGGAAATAGCTGAGCTTGACAAGAGGCCTTGCTTTTCGGATGGCAGAACATGCTGAGCTGTGGGTAGAAAGGCCACAGCACAGTCTGCTGAATATTGTCCCTGTTTTTGCTGCTTTGTCTACCAGTATTTTGTGGATTTGGTTCTACGCTTGGTTGGCCTATGTGGCACTGTAGCCTAATTCTGTACCATGATAGCATACAGAATTTAAGGAGAAGTATTTTCCTGCCAATGGGCTGGATTTTTTTGTATCTGGTTCTTCAACTGGCTGCTCCCTATACTATCTGTAGTAAAAATATAGACACATCATTTGATTTCCCTGAAATGAATGTTCCTAAATGCCAGCTCTTCTCATGTCTACAAAGATCAAAGTTCTGCATTTGCTATTAGAATTTCCTCTTCCAGAATCAGGAGGTAATGTAGGACCCCACAGATTGCCTTCAGAATCCAACAGTTAGTTCTGTTTCCTTTCGGAGTGCATAACAACCTGAGCACATGAATTGAATGACGTGGCTTGTTAGTCTGGTACAAACTCTGCTGTACACTGAAACCTGGTCCATTTGTAAGCAGGACTTTGTCCATCTCTGCAGGACAGCAGAAAACCCTTTGTGCTAATCATGATGCCAAGAAGCAGAATGCGGCAAATGGCAGATGATCCAACTGCTTCAGGTGTTCATTTCCTTAAAACTGTGAATAGTTTTGGACTGAGAGTTTGTAAGCAGAACAGAGCTCTTAAAGGTGTCAGAGATTATTTCTGCACTGTTCAATTCTATCTGCCTAACATACACCGGATCTCAGAACTGCATTGCTTGAACTGGTGGAACTTGTTGAAGTGAACTGGGATGAGCAAGTTTTAGAACTTAGTCAGAATGCAGTAAAAAATGGATAATCTCATGAGTATTAAGGTACAGGCTTGCTATTTCTGCACTGAATTTGTTTTTATTTTACATGGCTGTGATCTGAAAGTTGCTTGAAACGCAGGCACCTAGGCACTGTTGTGTAACTGAATTTCACACGATAGGTCCTGAAATATCCTGGAATCAAAAACTCTGACTTGTTTTAAGTCTGCTGCTTGAGTCTAATCAGGGTCATAGTGTCTGTGTGCAGTGTTTCTTTCCCTGTAATGCTCCACATCATTTCATTTTGGGAATATTGAAGGAAATGGACTATGTGCCATAACTGTTGTTAGAACAAAGTATGTCTGGTGTGATCTTATGCATAGGTTCTGTAACTGCTCTTCACAGCTCAGGTGTTTGACCTTCCTTTTGGTGAAGTGATGAAATACTGCTGGTTTCTATTTGTGCTTCTAGGCACCTTGAAGCTCTTAGGAATAGAACAATTGTCTCCAGTTCTTTTCAATGATATCAGTAACAGCTCGAGTGTTGCTGCCCACTAGGTAGACCCAAAGAAGCAGATTACAGTGAAACAACACACGAGCTGGACCTGAATGAGGATCACTTTCAAGACAGTGGCTATGCTGCTTCAAGCCTACTTGCTTCTTCCTGCCGCCACTCTATTACCAAGTATCAACAACCTTTCATGATTCAACTTGCAAATGTTTGAAACTAACCCTTGTGTTTCTATGCCTTCCTAGGTGATTCGAGCCCTTGTCAACCCCAAAGATCCAAACCAAGTAGTGATGTGCAGTGTCTTTCCATCAATGGAGAGTTCTTATTAAGCATGAATCGCTGCAATTCGGATGACAGCCTTCCACATGGTAACAGTGATGGACACAAGGGGCTCATCCACGTTCATGCTCTCATATCTCCTGGCTCTGCTGAAGCTCCTGACCTGAGCCTGCCAGACACAGCAGTCACCTGCCTGGATTGTGACCCAGCGCCTTTGCAGTGCTGCCCATCCCAAGCACAGCCCGAGTGTCCCAGCAGCAGCACCACCATGCAGGAGCAGGTCAGCATCAGTGAGGTGAAGCTGAGCATCTTAGATGGGGACTTAGAGTCAGGCTGCCAGTCCCAGGCACCAGGCAGCAGCACCAGCTCTGAGCCACTCTCATCTTGACAAGAGGAGTCCCATCTTCACCCTTGACCTCTCAAGCCCTCCTGTCTTTTATTGAATAAAGTCACTCTCATGCTCAGTCATCGCCTCGACTGCATTCTGAGTCTTCAATCACAGGGATTGGGATGAATGCAACAAACAGCAAGGCAGCTCAGCTTGCAATGCTATGGCTGTGGGGTTCGTGCAGGCAGAGCTCTGGGTTCCCATTTTGCCTGGCTTTGGGATGTCTGCAGCAAGATCTCTACCATTTTGTATGGGAGCAAATAATCTCTAGCATCCAGGTTGCTGCTCATGATATATCCCAGTCTTCCTGGCTGTCACTTTGTGATACTTTTCAAAGCCTTCTGATACTCTTTGATGCCTTGGCTGCTCCCTAACACCTCTGTCCTCCTGCCATGTTGACTCACGTCTCCCACTTTTAAGCTGGCTTTGCAGATCATCTCCAGCCCTGTCATCATCACGCTGCAGCAGGAGGTGCTCACCTGGCCCAATGTCTGGCAGTACTGCTTGTTCTGCAGATGAGCAGCTGCCTCCTCATCTCTTCAGCTACAGTAGTTTTTCTCAGGGCAGTTAGATGCAGTCATGCTCCTCTGGATTTGGTGTGTTAAATCCATGCTGCATGGCAGCAGTCAGTGCAATACAAAGGTGTTCTGTGTGCCATAGCATTTCTCCAGGGGCTGCCAAAGGTAGAAGCACAACACAGCACCATCCTTCTGACAGTAATGTCTGTGAGTGTTAGACATGTGAGCACTGCATCATCCCCAGCGTGTCAGTGCTTTTCCACACCAACCTGACTCTCACACTCTGCACTGAATGTAACTCTGCTCTTGTGGAGACAAATGCTTTCTGTCACATCCTCCATCCCTGCAACCATTTGCCGGTAGGCAGCTCTTGCAGAAGAATCAAGCAGCAGAACCTTGTGCTCACCCTACAGCATGCAAATGCTATGAAAGCAGAAATAACCTGGCATGCTCTGGGTCTGCAAGGCTGCACAGATGGGAGAGGTAGATTGTGTTTTTGCAGTGGAAGTTTCCAGTATTTTCAGTACATAGTGTAGGCCCTAACTGAATGTATAACCCTCTTGTAAAACAGCTGTATAAGTAGTTTTTCCACCAAGAAAGTTGCTGAACAGAATTAAGTTCAGACTGGGGGCATTCTGACATGGGGAGAATTGAGACAAGCACAAGATAAATACAGGGTGGGTAGAGCCCAGCACAGGACAGAATGAATGTACTGACTTTTGGAAACATTGCCCTTCTCTGTCCGCAGAAAAGTACAAGGCAGACCTAAAAACAAGAGGTTGGTAATTGACCTTCTATGGAAATGAATCCTAGCCACAGTCTCGAGGAGTCTGTGAGCCTGAGATGCTCAACCAATGAGAGCCATGAGAGCATCACCTGCAGTGGGTTTAGGGCACAGAACAGAATTGATTTCACTGACTGGTGTGCAGTTTCTCCCTTGCCAATAGGGGATGTGCGCGCAGTATTGCAATAATGAATAAGCACTGCTGCTATCGCTGCCATCTTTGCCTAACTAGAAATCTTTGACTTTGAGAGTTTCTCACACAAGGGGAGAGGGTAAGAAAGTAAAGAGGCACAGAAAACTAAGGGAAACTGCTCTTCTTTATCTTATCTATAAAAATTGATACGATGCTGTTGTGCATTTTTTTTAATTTTATTTTTAATTTTTTGCTAATGTCAGTTAGATTGTTTTAAAATATCCACACACCAAAATCTGACTACCAAGCAAATGTAATGAAAATGAAATGAAGGTGAGTTAGTGGAAAGCACAAGGCCATATTATATTAGGCTCCAGCAAATTTACAGGCAGTCACTGCACGAAGAGGTAGATCTGAGTTGCACATTATATGATTCCCACAAAGATTAAGGAAATCTGAAGCTTTCAATATATTTTTTTAATTCTTTTTTCATTTCATTTTTAAACACCTGACCCAGACCCCAACCCTCACAGGAGCTGTAAAGATAACAGCATTAACCAGCAATGTAACTCTAATCCTAACCCTTACCCTGATTCTAAAATCGTCCCTAACTCCAAATGCAACAACAAAAATGATGCTTGAAGTTTGTAGCAAAAGGAACCTTAACCCTGATCACAATCCAAAAAAAAAATCATTATGGTAACAATAATCTTTACCTTAAGAGTAATATTAATCAGAGCCTAGATGATGCCTGCATCCAATCAGAAGCATGCTTTGCATTATTTAAGAGTTGTATTTTTTCCAATGAACTCTCTCTATTATCACGTTTATAAAGTAACAGAGTCTGTTCTTTTTCTCCTGACACTGTGCCTTACTCCTGACATCCCCTGGAAATGACCCAGATAGGGCACCATCAAAGTAATGCTAATAGTAATGTCAATCCTAAGGGTATCTCTAGCCTCAGTGTTAATGGGACGCTAACAACAATCCCAACAGCCTTAAACATTCTGGTGGTGTGAAAGAGGTGCTGCCTTGCACATGCTGGGCAGTCCCATTGCCTGTTAAATGCAGGCGGCAGTGTAGAAACATGATGCCCGTGGTCAGAATGCCCTGTGGCAGATCCTGGCACCGGAGAACTGACCGGAGAACCATGAGAGAACTGACAACAAATCACGCGACATCAGAACCGACCCAGTGGTTATTTACAAGCCTTGGGAGACCCATACAGGATCTCAGAGTGGTGAATGTAGGTACAGAAGTTGTTACTACTCTGTTTTCTTCTAAAAGAAGTGTTTTTTTTTCATCTCAGAAGTTGGGGGGGGGGGGGGGGGGGGGGGCGGGAAAGGGATATCAATTTAATTACTCATTAATTTATTGACAGACATTCACGTTTGCTACGTTTGGAGAAGTTTTTATTTGTTTGCTGTGGTTTGATTTTTTTTTTTTCTTTTTTTTTTCCCCCTTCCCTCCTCTTCCATCTTTGTGTTCTTCCCCTATAATCAAAAGAACGGATCCCCAGGGTCTGTCCCGCAGACGTTCTTTCCGTGGTCTCTGCTGCCACCTGCTGGCCAATAAGCGGAACTGCCACTGTTGGGCGTTTGGTGCCGCAGGAAGCACAACGCAGATCTGAGTTCTGACCGGTCTACGCAGCAAATCCGCCAATCTTTATTGCGATAAGCCCTCCAGACAAGAGCATAAAGTCTTTGCCTGAGGGCAGGGTTAGTAGTAATGGATGTCAGTTTTGAAATTTCCAGTCCATTCACCATAGCACTTTCTGCCTCCATGTCCCATAACCAGAGCAGCTATGCTGGCATGCTCTCTTGGTTTCTGTCTAAACCACTGTACTATATCCATCAGTTCAGCTGCTGTATTATGGGCAGCAGGGTTTGGGGGGTGGACACAGGTCAGGGCACTCCCAACAGCCTATCCTGCATTTTTTTATTTTTTTTTTTCATTTTTGGGTTACAATCAGTCAGATCTCAAATAGATCTAGTCCAAATGGAACCTCAAAATCTGACCTTTTAGTGCCTTCATTTACAGAGTCCATTTTATACAGATTCCCTTGTACAGGGCCCCCATGGTCCTCCAGACAGTTGTTACTGATCTTCCATAGGAGAATGATTGAATTAGGTTTTTTCCCATCAAAACTGCCACCTGTCTTTCCAATTTTTCAACACTATCATTCAATAGCTGATTTGCATCAGCCTGAGCCTCTTCAGTTATGTTCAGACAGTTCAAGGCCATTAAAAGTGGCCATGCCACCATGAACACAGCTAACTGTCATTCTCAAGTTGTAAGTATGTCTTTGCTAAGACCATGGAAATACTCAGTCAGGTGGGCCAGGGACTCATGGACCCTCCCTCCGTCCCACACACGGCCCCATTTTTCAGTGACAGAAGCAGTGCTGCATTTTGAGGATCCTAGGAATCCCAGGACATGCCCTGACAAAAGGTCATTCAAAGGGGTAGTCTTTCCCCATCCAAACAACTCCATGATATTCACAGAATCACAGAATTGTAGGGGTTGGAAGGGACCTCCAGAGACCACTGAGTCCAGTCCCCCTGCCAAAGCAGGTTCCCTACACCACAAAAGAGGTACGAAGAGGTAGATCTGAGTTGCACATTATATGATTCCCACAAAGATAAAGGAAATCTGAAGCTTTCAATATATTTTTTTAATTCTTTTTTCATTTCATTTTTTAAACACCTGACCCAGACCCCAACCCTCACAGGAGCTGTAAAGATAACAGCATTAACCTGCAATGTAACTCTAATCCTAACCCTTACCCTGATTCTACAGGGGACTGTCTGAAACGGACATCAATTCAATTACTCATTTATTTATTGACAGACATTCAAGTTTGCTACGTTTGGAGAAGTTTTTATTTGTTTGCTGTGGTTTGGTTTTTTCTTTTTTTCTTTTTTTTTCCCCCCTTCCCTCCTCTTCCATCTTTGTGTTCTTCCCCTATAATCAAAAGAGAACGGATCCCCAGGGTCTGTCCCGCAGACGTTCTTTCCGTGGTCTCTGCTGCCACCTGCTGGCCAATACACGGAACTGCCACTGTTGGGCGTTTGGTGCCACAGGAAGCACAACGCAGATCTGAGTTCTGACCGGTCTACGCAGCAAATCCGCCAATCTTTATTGTGATAAGCCCTCCACATGGCATTGCGCATGCACTCGAACACGCAGCAGGCATAGATTTCTCTTAACTCCTTGAGGAGCAGGCAAGCAGAACAACTGAGCGCACCACTGCTTGTGATTGGGCCACCCCCATCATAGAGATGTGTGTTAGATCTTTTACCCACCCCTGGACTGGCCTTGTTGTTTAACGATAACCTCTGAAATCTGAGCTACTGGTTCTACCACCTGTAGTGTAGAATAGGTAGCCAATAAATGCTTTTCAACTGTGATGTATCTTTATTCTGCTCCATGCCAAACCTGTGGCCAAAACCTCATAGGGGTTCACAAAGAACTCTGGCTCTGCCAGAGCCCCCATCCAGACCCTTCTTGAGTTACATTCACATCTAGTTTGGCTGAAAAGGTTGGACTATAAATACTCAGTGCTTGGGCCTGTTTAACAGATATTTTTTCCTGATTATGCTGTCCATCGATCTTTTTAAACTGAACTCCTGCTCTAATCTGGTCTTTAAACATTTGTTGTCTCAAGACCCTAATGGGTCCAGACTGGATTACCTTAGGGGCTGGACGCCTAAGTCATGGCAGCAGATGGTTCTCTGCCTTTCTCAGACCTTTCCACCACCATTCAGAGCCTGCATCTGGCCGTAGGCACTCTTGTCTCCCCATCAATTGGGCAGCCTGTTGTATTACAGCACCTGAGGGCCACTGGGGGGTTCAGTATGGATAACATAGACCCATACTGATGTAAAGGTGATGGCTGTAGGATGAGATCCCTCGTTCCTGATGAAAAATTTATTGACTGGGCTCTCAAAATCATCTTCATAGATTGCCTCTTTCATGCCTAATTCTCTAATATAATTTTGTTAGTCCTCCATAGAGGACCACAGGCTGATATTTAATGGTATGTCATTCTTATTTGGCCATGTTATATGACACACAGCCATAAATCATTCACTGATCAAATGGCTATCCTCATTATGTTGGACAGAGCATACAGTCTTTGCCTGAGGGCAGGGTGAGTAGTAATGGATGTCAGTTTTGAAATTTCCAGTCCATTCACCACAGCGCTTTCTGCCTCCATGTCCCATAACCAGAGCAGCTATGCTGGCATGCTCTCTTGGTTTCTGTCTAAACCACTGTACTATATCCATCAGTTCAGCTGCTGTATTATGGGCAGCAGGGTTTGGGGGGTTGGATACTGGTCAGGGCACTCCCACCAGCCTATCCTGCATTTTTTTTTTTTTTTTTTTTTCATTTTTGGGTTACAATCAGTCAGATCTCAAATAGATCTAGTCCAAATGGAACCTCAAAATCTGACCTTTTAGTGCCTTCATTTACAGAGTCCATTTTATACAGATTCCCTTGTACAGGGTCCCCATGGTCTTCCAGAGAGATGTTCCTGATCTTCCATAGGAGAATGTTTGAATTAGGTTTTTTCCCCATCAAAACTGCCACCTGTCTTTCCAGTTTTTCAACACTATCATTCAATAGCTGATTTGCATCAGCCTGAGCCTCTTCAGTTATGTTCAGACAGTTCAAGGTCATTAAAAGTGGCCATGCCACCATGAACACAGCTAACTGTCATTCTCAAGTTGTAAGTATGTCTTTGCTAAGACCATGGAAATACTCAGTCAGGTGGGCCAGGGACTCATGGACCCTCCCTCCGTCCCACACAGGGCCCCATTTTTCAGTGACAGAAGCAGTGCTGCATTTTGAGGATCCTAGGAATCCCAGGACATGCCCTGACAAAAGGTCATTCAAAGGGGTAGTCTTTCCCCATCCAAACAACTCCATGATATTCACAGAATCACAGAATTGTAGGGGTTGGAAGGGACCTCCAGAGACCACTGAGTCCAGTCCCCCTGCCAAAGCAGGTTCCCTACACCACGTTGCACAGCTCAGCATCCAGGCAGGTCTTGAATATCTCCAGAGAAGGAGATTCCACAACCACCCTAGGCAGCCTGTTCCAGTGCTCTGTCACTCTCACCGTAAAGAAGTTATTGCACACATTAGTGCAGAACTTCCTATGGTGCAGTTTCTGTCTGTTTCCCCTTGTCCCGTCTCCACACACTGCTGAAAAGAGTCTGGCCTCAACACTTTGCCCCCCACACCTCAAATATTTATAGAACCTGGATCCTGTCCCCTCTCAGCCTTCTTTTCTCAAGGCTAAACAGACCCAGTTCCCTCAGTCTCTCCTCATAGGGGAGATGCTCCAGGCCCTTCACCATCTTAGTGGCCCTCTGCTGGACTCTTTCTAAGAGATCCCTGTCTTTTTTTTACTGGGGAGCCCAGAACTGGACACAATATTCCTGATGAGGCCTCACCAGGGCAGAGTAGAGGGGGAGGATCACCTCCTTCGACCTGCTGGACACGCTCTTTTTAATACACCCCAGTATGCCATTGGCTTTTTTGGCTACAAGGGCACACTGCTGGCTCATGGTTAATCTGTCGTCCACCAGGACGCCCAGGTCCCTCTCAGCAGAGCTCCTCCCCAGCAGCTCTTCCCCCAGCCTGTACTGGTGCATGCAATTATTTCTCCCTAGGTGCAAGACTCTACACTTGCTTTTGTTAAACCTCATCCGGTTTCTTACTGCCCGGCTCTCCAGCCTGTCCAGGTCTCGCTGAATGGCAGCACAGCCTTCAGGTGTGTCAGCCAATCCTCCCAACTTCGTGTCATCAGCAAACTTGCTGAGGGTGGTCATTGATGAAGATGTTGAACAAGACCGGACTGAGCACAGACCCCTGGGGGATGCCGCTCGTTACAGGCCCTCAGCCAGACACTGCACCGCCAACGACAACACTCTGCACTCTGCCAGTCAGCCAATTCTCGACCCACTTCACTGTCCAATCACCTATCCCATACTTCCTCAGCTTTGTTATAAGGATGTCATGGGAGACTGTATCAGTTATAGAGGTTATAGAGTTCAATTCCTGTAGTCAATTTGGCGGCCCAGGTGGGACCAGCTCTGTTCGCTGCAGGACCAGCTGAGAGGGAGACACTTTTGGCGCACCCTGAGATTTCTCTGAAGGACTCCCTTCCTCACCTGATCACTGCAGGGACAGACAAGGACCACCCATAGGTAGACCAGGTATGTGTATGGTAAGTGGAGCCCATATGTCTTGAGGAGACATCCTACACAGTTTACAGCCATACGTGCTGCTCCCAGGGAGGTGAGCTCATGGCTTTGGTTGCCAGCTGGGGTAGGAAGACTCCTTGGGTGAGTTCCTATGAAAGGGAACTGTATGTCATATGAATGGAAACAAGAACAAGTACTCTCTCCCAGGTGGGTGACAATAGGAGGGACCTAGGTTGGTCTCTCCTACGGGTATGGGATATAGTGGATAGCCTGTCAAATGGTAGCCTGGGTTCTCCAAGTTGTAATCACGGGGGTTATAGGTTGTATGTTCAATATTATCATCTGCTTTAAGTGTTTGGTACCGTGTGTCAAGCCGACTCTGGGAAAAACATTAACGTTTGCAACTGGTCGACCAGAGTATGAGTGTTATTAAGATTCCAGCTAGAAAACGTTGTCAGCATTGTGTAGTATGAATAAACCATGGTTTTTGATCTAAATGTCAGAGTGAGTGTGGTGTGAGTGAGACACAGAACAGCTGCAGGGTGAGTGCCGAGTCCCGATCCATGTTTCCTTCCTCCTGTGAGGGAAATGGCCAGACACGGACAAAGTGAAAGACTGTGTTGTGTGTCCACTCATAAGTACTTTCTGCTTGTATGTAAGAAGACAGGAGTTTGTACTCTGTAGATTAGTAAGATTGTCCTGAGGAGAGGTGTACATTCCACCCGACCAATGAGTGTCAACCCATTTATGTAATACTATGTACTGCTTGCGAGGAAGTGTGTGAGGGAGGTGGTTCAATCAGTGCTGGTTCTGTGACACAGTGTTTATAACTGAAGAATACAGACTGTATTAAGGGAGTTTATGTGAACTGAAGAACTGTACGTTTTGACAAACTGTTTTGATGGTATAAGAAAGTGTAATTGTTAATGATATATGAAAGTGTAGTTGAGGGAATGTGGAAGTGTATCTGAGCATAGAAATAGAGGAAGCATTTACAGAGGAAAAAGGATTAAAGTGAGTTTACCTGCATTGACATGAGAGCAACACCCTGCCAGACCGCTGCCCTGTGAGCTGAGCAGAGCAGAGCAGAGACACAGTCCCCATGTATCAGGTAGTGTTATTCTGCTTACCAAAAGAATGAGTTCACTACAGAAGAGGCAAATCTTCCCCTCTGCTCCATCTGTGGCATACTCTGGAGTTCAAGGCATTGCAAAGCTATGGCACATCTACTTTCTTTCAATGATGAAAACTTAGTGTGCTCTGGGCTCTCATTTCAATTGCATCTAAAGAAGTCTAGGGTCATGCCAGCTGACAGGAAGCGGGCAAATGTTGTCTCATTGTAAGGAAGAGCAAGAAAGATGACATGGGCAATTATGGACCTGTCAGTCCAGAGCCTGGTAAAATTATGGAGAAAATGATGGTGGGAGTTATGGAAAAACAGCTGAAGGACAATTCTGTCATTGGTTGCAGCCAACACAAGTTTGTGAGGCAAAGGTCCTGTTTAATTTAAGCTCATTCTGTGACACAGTTATCCGTTTAGTTGACCAAGGGAAGCCAGTTGATGTAATCCTTGAGGATTTCAGTGGAGATTTTGATACTGTTTCTCACAACAACCTTCTGGACAGAATGTTCTGCATATGGCTAGACAGAAACACAATGTGGTGGGTGAGCAGTTGGCCAGTAGGTCAGTCCCAAAGGATTATAGTCAGTTTTTTCCATCAGGCTGGTAGATGGTCACTGTCGGGGTCCCCAGGGTTCCATTTTGGGGCCACTTTCCTTTCATGTTTATGCAGATGACTTGAATGCAGGACTAGAAGACGTTCTGAGCAAGTTTGCTGATGAGACCAGATGAGGAGGTGCTGTTGCCTCCACTGAGGGTGGAGAGGACTTGCAGAGAGATGTGGACAAGTCAGAGAAGTGGGTACCAGTTGGTACTAAGCACCAAGTGCATAAAGTATAACAAGAACAAGTGCCTGATTGTGCACCTGGGTAGGGGCAATGCTGGACATACACACTGACTGGATATGGGACACTGGAGAGGATTCTGACTGGAAAGGGTTGGGGTGCTGGTCAGCATCACACTGAATGTGAGTCAGCAGTGTGCCAAGGCAGCCAGGAAAGACAACAGTCCCCTGGAGTGCATGAAGCAACTTATTGCCAGCTGGGTGAGGGAAAGGGTTGTCCCTCTGCTCTGCATTGCTACTGCCTCACTATGTTCTGGGCACCACAGAACATAAAGGACTTCAAACTCTGGGAGAATGTGCAAAGGAGGGCACTGAAACTGAGAGATCTGAAGTTCAGAGTTTCACAGGGATTGGCTGCTTGTTCAGACTGGGCCCTTCTCACATCCCTGCTCACATCCTGCAATGAAACATAGGTCTCATATGGGACATGAACCTCACAGCGTCCTTGCACCACATGTAGAGCCTGGGATCTTCTGTCCCCATGTCTTTCATTTAACATCATACAAAATTCCAACACATTGCCCCAGGAAATGCCCAGAGCCAACATGACATACAGGACCTCTCTACCACTGGTCTTGCAATCAGGGCTTGACCTGTCTGCTTTGTAAGGCAAAGGAGAGGTTTCTTAGCATGCCAGTGCCTTTGCCTGCCTGTAGTCATGGCTTCCAGTTATCTTCTCTAACAAGTCCCTTGGGAAGCTTACTTGGTAATGTTCCTCAGCGGGCCCATTAATACTCCAAGAAACTTCACTGTTACTTCTGACTTTGTCTTGTTGAGCACTTTGTGCAAACTTCTCTCTGCACTAGAGGCTGATGAACTCAGCATCAAATGCACCCTGGGACCATTATAACCTAAAGAATCTCCTGTGCCTTATGCCATCTTGTTATCTTCTTCAGGTTATCAGAACTTGTTCAGCAAAAAGGAGGGATATCTGGAGAGAGCTTAAAGAATCCAGTATAAATTTATTGTCTATTTATTTATAGTTGGGTTTAAAGAAGACATTAAAGCAGCACTGTGCAACTGATACCAATCCAGGATGTCCCAATGAGTTCTGTACTGTTACTGTGTTGACAAAGGTCCTTCTCAACCTCCCCACCCAATTTCTGCTCACAATGGACCTATGGGACTTGCATCACTTTTCTTCACATCACTCTTCTCCTCTGCATTCATCCGCTCAGTGTTAAAACTGCTTTGCACCAACTCCCACTGGCTTTCCTCAGAGAACCAGCTACACATGGAAAAGGAAAGATTTCTCTTTTTTATCTGGCAAGCAAATGGAAAGAAAGGTGATGCAATTGAATGAACAGTAAAACACAGTGATCAACTGCATGCCATGTTCAAGCGGCATCTATTGAAGTTTGTCTTTCATATGGAATACTTTTAAAAGAAATGATTTATTCTGAGGTAGGATAGGATAGATTGAATCACAGTGAAGTAGTTGACAACAGAGGCCATCAGACTCTGGTAGATAGAGCAAATTCCAGTAATCTCCCTGGGATAGATCAGCCAGGTAGTTGAGAGGTATCAACTTAAAATTGATCAGGACTTGTGAGTATTTCACACATTGAGACGGGTTAACACATTCTCACTGATTCTCAGACTTTGGGGAGATGGAACAAATTCCAGTAATACCCCTGAAAGTCAGAAATCAGACAGATAATTGGGAGGTATCTGACTGAACAAAGAGCAAGGGATGGAGAAATCTGGAGGGCAGTGGGAGTAGTTTGTGCCCAAATGGCCTGCTGAAAACATGCCCTTAACCATGGCCATTTATTTAGGAGAGCTGAAAAAACTTGGAGGATGAGACACATCAAATAGGCAGCAGGGAAGAGTAGTGCTGGGCACCAGGCTACAGTCACAGGGCATTGGGACTGGCACCGCTGTCTGTGTCTCTGAATCTGAAGACATTTGTGTCCAGCGAACACAGTTCTGGAAAACATTGTAGTTTCAGTAAAAGAAAAAAAAAGACATCAAATCACCTCAAAGATTCATATTTACAACTTAAAATGGAACAAGACTCATGAGAATTTTTCATGTTGAGAAGGGTTAACACAATTTCAATGATTTCCATCTTTGTCTTCAATTATTTGTTTCAGTTTTATTGACATTTATGATCAACTATTAAGCTTACAGCCTCAAAATAAATAAAAAGAGATACATTTGCATCTTGCACGTGGCCTGATGCCCCTTTCACCTTCGCAGTTCCCACAAGTCCTTCCATGCCGGAGAGTATGAGATCCAGCAGAGCACCTCTCCTCTTTGGTTCCTCCACTGCTTGGTCAAGAAGCTGCCATCTGTGCTCTCCAGGGATCTGCTGGATGCCACATGCCCTGCTGTGCTGTCCCTGCCGCAGATAATGGAGTGACAAAGGCCACCAAATGGGACAAGGGACAGACAACATCAGATTCCCATCTGTCTGCAGAGGGCACCTTCCATTGACTGTCCCTGATCAGGAAGACAGGAAAAGACACTGATGGTCTCCTCTGTTTGCCATTTCCATTAGCTCTGACCTGTCTGCTCTTCCATCCCCAGGCAGAGCTCAGTGCACTCTCACAGAGGGCATTCACCCTTCTTTATCTCCTCGCCCATCCATCCTAAAGACTCGGTATCCCCCTTGTGCTACAGTGCAGTTGTGGAAGCCATTAAACTGTGTCCCCATGGTCCAAACAGGAGCTCAGGCCTGCAGCTCTATCAAGATTTCTAGCTTCTTGTGTGTTGGTGTTTGCATTAGTGCAAAACCACAGAAGTAAACATCCTAATTGGAAAGCATCACTGGACATAGCCTGACTGGATAGCTAATCTATGGTATCAGTGTGCAGAAGGTGGCACACAAACATTAGACTGATCATGGGCCTTGGAGTTGACACAGCAACATGGTCACACCATGGGCATGGCTTTCCTGAAGGCCCTGTGCTGCTCTTGCAGCTGTGAGTGAATTCACCAGACAGCCAGTGCTATCCCCTCTCTGGCCCTCGGCTGATGCCCAGGAAGGAGCTGTCTATCTCAGGGATTTCCCACATGGTTTACAAGCACTGGCACACATCAGGAGCAGCCCAGGCACCTTGGGCATCACCCAGTGTCTGTGTGTGAGCAGCTGCCTCCCAGCTGAAGGTCCGAGGACTCAGAGCAGGAGCTCACATGCAGGCAACTCCTTGTGCTCTTCTGAACTGAACCAGAGGAATCCCAGCTCCTGTGGGTGTGTAGGGAGCTGAATCCCATTTCAGCTCCAGGATTTCTGTCAAGGGATGAGACTCCTGCACTGCCTCAGCTGGATCACTGCCCTGCACAGGGAAAGTCCAAACCTTGCCTTCCTTGTCTGGTTGCCCTTATTGTTTCATCAAACGATCTCTGGGAGCACTCCCCATATGTCTCCAATCAGTCACTGACCACTGGACATGTGGTGGTTAATTGAGCGAATTTCAAAGCACAGTCATGATGCTGTTGTCTTTCAGGAGCTGTTGGCCATGAGGACCCAGGGACATGTCAGGGGAGACAAGTCGGAAAGATAAAAATGACATAATCTGCTGCTTGCCTGTCCAGGCTCCTGGGACACAGGGAGCTCATAAAAGTGTGCAGGGCTGCAGAGAGACAGCTGTGCCCAGGAGCAGCTCTTGTGCACAGCACAGCCTGCAGGTGACAGAAGGAGAGGAGAGAAACTGAAGAGAGCTTGCAGGATGTGTGTGGTGTGAGCGGGCTGTGAGCTCACTGCAGGAGCATTGCTCACAGACCATGACAGGGTAAGTCTCACTGCAGACCATGAGCTGCTTTTCATAGAGGGTCAACATAATTTGGGACATCCCATAGGAGATCTGGATGCAGGCACTGCATGTTTCTTTACTGTGGAAAAAGCCTTCTGCTCCAGCTGAGGGCTTCCATACTGCAGTATGAAATCACAGCCCTGAGGGCTGCATGTCCCAGCACGGCTGCAGGCTGTGCAGCCGGGGCTGCAGGCGGGTGCCCAGGGCTGTCCTGCAGAGCAGGGTCCCTGCTGTGCCCCAGGGGCTGTGTGCCGGGTATGGGACTCTGCCGCCTGCCAGGCTCAGCACTCAGCCTGCCCGGGGAGCTGCCCAGGGTGCTGCAGGGAGATGTGTGGGGGGAAGGAGCCCCCCGGCAGGGCTTGTGCTGCCACAGCTGCTGCCTGGGGCAGGGGATCACAGCTCCACTGCACAACGGAATGTTTCTGAGGGCACTTTGCAAGAGGAGAGCCAAGGCAGGGGGTTTCCATTTCCTGTTCTGAGGCAAAGAGGTTTGGAGTCAGAAATCTAAAAGGGGCAATAAGAGTTCTGAGAATTTTTCATCAATCAATTGCTTGTTTTGTGAACACTCACACATGATGTGCTTTCAGTCTCCCCTTTCTCGAAGGATGGAATTATCATCATTTTCTGTAGGCATGAATAATTCACTTATCCTACAAACAGGCAGCATTTTCTAACTGAAACTGAATGCCACAGAAGCTCGGGTAGGGGGCTCTAAGAGCACTTGGGGTAAAGATATGAGACATGAAACAGATGAAAATATCCAGGGAGAAGGCATAAGAAAATAAGAGGAAGGTTAGAGCTCCATATGCTGCTTCTGCTTAAGGAATGCTGATCTACATGAAATTAAATGCAAGTAATGGTGCTAAATGTACACTGTTGTAAGAGAATAAAAACATTTCATATTATAGCAGGAGGAGTGTGTCTGAGAATGGTCTGGACTTGTCATTATCTTCTGCACTCTGAGCAGGACTCCAAGCCCAACAACAGCCGATGCCCAACTGCAGCTCCATCAGCGAGTTCCTCCTGCTGCCGTTGGCAGACACGCGGCAGCTGCAGCTCCTGCACTTCTGGCTCTTCCTGGGCATCTACCTGGCTGCCCTCCTGGGCAACGGCCTCATCAGCACAGCCGTAGCCTGCGACCGCCGCCTGCACACCCCCATGTACTTCTTCCTCCTCAACCTGGCCCTCCTCGACCTGGGCTGCATCTCCACCACTCTCCCCAAAGCCATGGCCAACGCCCTCTGGGACACCAGGGCCATCTCCTACACAGGATGTGCTGCACAGCTCTTTTTCTTTTCCTTCTTCCTCTCAGCAGAGTATTCCCTTCTCACCATCATGTCCTATGACCGCTACGTTGCCATCTGCAAGCCCCTGCACTACGGGACCTTGATGGACAGCAGAGCTTGTGCCACCATAGCAGCAGCTGCCTGGGGCACTGGGGTTCTCTATTCCCTGCTGCACACTGCCAGTACGTTTTCACTGCCTCTCTGCCAAGGCAATGTTGTCAACCAGTTTTTCTGTGAAATCCCACAGATCCTCAAGCTCTCCTGCTCTGGCTCCTACCTCATGGAATTTGTATTTCTCTTTTTTGGTGTCAGTTTAGGCTTTGGTTGCTTTGTTTTCATAGTTGTGTCCTATGTGCACATCTTCATGGCTGTGCTGAGGATGCCCTCTGAGCAGGGACGGCACAAAGCCTTCTCCATGTGCCTCCCTCACCTGGCTGTGGTCTCCCTGTTTCTCAGCACTGGTGCTTTTGCCTACCTGAAGCCCCCTTCCATTTCCTCCCCACTCCTGGATCTGACAGTGGCACTTCTGTATGCAGTGGTTCCTCCAACACTAAACCCTATTATCTACAGCATGAGGAACAGGGAGATCAAGCACGCTTTCAGGAAGGTGTTGCAATAAGCACTATTCCAGCTACAATAAAATGCACAACTTCCTCAATAGGATTCCCAGTGGTGGTTCTTTATGTTTTATGCATCTTTGTCTGTTTGATTATGTGAGATATAGGAATGTGCAAAAAAAAAAATGTTATTGAACTTATAAATAAAAATGTATTTAAATTCTTTCCTACCTAATTTCCATTTTCTCACTCCAAGAACTCATGTAAACATGGAACCAGATTCCCTGAATATGTTATAAGATACCTAAAAAGCTTTCAAAATAGACTTACTTAGATTTTCTTTCTTCCTACTTTGCCTGGATTTGGGGAGGTACAGCCACAGACAGCAGCTCAACGTGCTCTTTTCATTCATGTGCTCTTACCAGTGCTGCAGTGCTCTTGAGTCCTCTCATTTGTGCAGTCCTGAAGGTCTTGTGTGTCTCACAACAGTCCTGTTGCCTCTACAACAGCAATCCAGGGCTGCAGTCAGTAGCCGGCAATATGAACAGGTCTGTCAGAGCTGGTCTCCTTGCTGGCACTGCCATAACAAGAGGGCCCCTTTAGAGCAGGACCAGAGAACTGGAGGGAGGCCTCTTCCAAAGCTGGTGTAAGGAATATACCTCAGGAGCTGCTCCCTGAGAAAACCTTGAGATCTTCAGGTGCTCTTCACTGTGTGACCAGATCAGATTGAATAGTCCCAAGGAGATCCGTAAGCATCTCAAGGCAGTGCTGTGGTTTAAGGTTTATGGGTTGAGACAAAGAGAAAAAGAAAAGGATAATAATTATGACAAATGTATTTATACATATATAATATATTTAGTGTATTTTCACACATATACAACATATGCAGTTGCAAACATATATGAACTAATCCCTATGCGCATCTGTCTGCAAGTCCAGGATTAGTTGCAGGGGTTTTAACAGCCACAGGGTTCACTGTAGGAGCTGAAGTGGCTGTTGGGCTGTTGCAGGAGTTGAAGTGACCTCAGAGTTCATTGCCAGAGCTGGAACCACCACAGGACCTGTGACTATGTTGGAGCAGCCACTGGGCTCATTGGAGGGGTTGGAGCCACCGCAGGGCTGTACTTCCTCCCTTGGGAGGAATTTGTACCATTTTCTTATTACCATACTTGGAACAGCTACAGGACCCGTAGCAGGAGTAACTGCAGAGCTCATTATGAGGGGTGGAGTGACAGAGGGATCTGCCCAGAGCTTGGAGCAACTGCAGGACGTGTAGCAAAACCTTGGAGCTGCTGCATGGTCTGTGCCAGGAGTTGCAGAGGCTGCAGCACTGTCAGCAGATCCAGCTCTCTGGATCTGGCACACTGCAGTCATTTGTGCCTCTTGGGGGTTACCAGTGCCACAGCAGACCTGCCCCCAATATTCTACCAGTTTATCAGGATCCTGCAGTTGCTCGGAGATGAAGTTCCAAAGCCCTGGGGGTGCCCACCACTCCAGGCAGCTGCCCAGACCGTCCCACACCCTCTGCCATGCAGAGCCTTCTCACCTTGGGGCAGATCTCTCACTGATATTCCTGAATAATTGTTTAACCTCAATCATAGATTCATAGAATCACCAAGGTTGGAAAAGGCCTAAAAGATCATCCAGTCCAACCGTTCACCTATTACCTATAGCTCCCACTAAACCATGTCCCTCAACACAATATCCAGTACACCCCCGGACTCACAGAGGCGACAATGTAAATTGTGTAATTCCTAATCATATGGACAATATTACTTCCAAAACCCAAAGATGACCGCAGAGCTGAATGTGCACAAAACTTCACTTTGTCAGCTGCCAATTTTATCGTGGTACAAACTGAGGTCAAACAGCATAGCAAAATAAATACCCTAATGCAGCATCCAAGCACCAAGTAAGGAGCTGTGCAGTGAAGCTTCATGAGAAGACTCAACAAGCTCCACACATAGGGAGCACATCCACACATATCAGCACCATGGCCTGCACTTCTCCAGCTCCCACAAAGCCCTGTCCGCTCTGGACAGATGTGCTGCTATCTCAACCCTTGGAGCCTCACATCAGGCACCAAAATGACAGTGGTTGTTGAACCCAACATGTGGCTCAGCAGCACACAGTGCTTTGTGCACTGCCCAATTCCCAGTGGGATGGGGATGAGAACTGGGAAAAAGAGTACAACTTCTGGGTTGTAACAAAGCAGTTTACTAAGAGAGATAAAAGAAGTGGAGTAATAGTTATCACTATATATCCGTTGATATGGAATTGTATGTAACAACTGATGCACAAGCACTTGCTCAGCACCACCAGACTGATGCTCAGCTGGACCCTGGGCAGTGAAGAGACTGAGATGAACTCCCACCCCTTTCAATACAATTTCTGCTTGCTGTCAGCTGATAGAGAACGTCCCTTTGGCCACTATCAGTCAGCTGTCCTCACTCTGTTCCCTCCCAGCTCCATGTGCCCTCCACTGACCATGGCCTTGGCTCTGTACAACACTGCTTAGCAGCAGCTGTAAACATCAGAGTGTTATCAATGGTTTTCTCCTAGAACCAAAACACTGCACCACAGCAGACAGTCTGAAGAAAACAATTCCATCCCAGCTGTAACTCAGATTCCTGCCTGTCCCCTCTTCTTGTTCTTCCTGATCAGGAAGCAAGGAACAGAATCTGCCGCTCTCCTCTCTGAGCCCTTTCCATCAGTTCTCAGCTGGCTCCTCTGCCATCCCCAGGCAGAGCTCAGTGCCCTCTCATGGATGGCAGCAGCCTTTTCTCTTCTTCCTTGCCCATCCGTCATGCAGAATCTGTACCCCATTTGCTACAGTACAGAGCTGAGAATCAACCCACCGTGTCTCTGTGAACCAAACAAGACCCTAGGCCTGCAAAGGCACAGAGATTTGGAGTTCGCTGAGTGAATGTTTGTGGTCCTCTCATTAGTGTAAGGATTCTTCAGAAAGCATCCCCTTCCAGAAGCATGCTTTGATTTAGCCTGTCTGGGTCTTGCATCTACACTGTGGTACTGATGTTCAGGGCCTTGCTCAGAATCAGCAGCCTGCATGAAAGGAAAAGCTCTGTGGTTTTCTCTTGATTTGTCCCGTTTATTTCCCATGCTACCCGCACTGGTCTACAGGCACTTTAGGGCAGCAGTAGGTTGGGGTTACCCCCAGAGGGTACACAGTAAGATTTAGGACGGGGTATTGGCAACAAGACTTTCTCTGAGGAATCCTCACACAATCCTATAGAACAACTCAGAGGCTTTCCATTCAATCTCCAACAGCAACAATATCCCTCAGCCCTTCTCTGTCACATACAATTCCCCACCCTTCCCCATTTGGACCTGGTTTAAAGCCCTATAATCAATCAGTGCAGGAGCATTTCAGATGGGGTCATGGAGGAGGCAGACTGCCATTCTTGGGGTGGCCATTTTCCCAGGAGGGCATGGTGGGAGGGCTTTGTCCCATCTGGTTCCACCAACACTTGCATCCACCCAGCAGAAGGCTGTGCCCTCTGTGTTCCACTTGAACTCTGCATGGAGCTTACAGTTGGCAGTGACATGGCTGAGAAGCTCTGGGCATGGATTAAGGGACAGGGAATTAATGTGCCTTCCTAACTTCCTCCCTGCATGCCTTAGCAACTTCCTTGTAATCTCCCCAAGTACCCAGCCCCTTCTTCCAGAGGACGGAGATTCTCTTTTTCTTCCTGAGTCTCAATAGTTTTCCCCAGTTCATCTGCACTGGTCTTCTTCCCCTATGGCTCACCTTATGGCATTCAGGGACAGCCTGATCTCGTGCCTTTAAGATTTCCATCTTGAGGAGTGTCCAGGCTTCCTGGACCCCTTTACCCGTAAGGAGCGACTCCCAAAGGACCTGTGCTACAAGTGTCCTGAACAGGTCAAAGTCCGCCCTCTAGAAGTTCAGGATAGTAGTTTTGCTAGTCACCCTTCTGACATCTCCAAGAATAGAGAATTCTACCATTTCATGGCCACTCTGCCCAAGACAGTCCCCAACCTTCTCAACTCCTACCAGTCTGTTAGTGAAGAGCAGGTCTAGCAAGGAACCACCCCTGGTAGGACTTCATACCAGCTGTGTAAGGAAGCTGTCTTGCATGCAATCTATAAACCTCTTGGACTGATTCCTCTGCTATTTATTATATTCCCAGCATATATCAGAGAAGTTGTAGTCTCCCAAGAAAATGAGTGCTGGCAATCTTGCGACTTCAGTAAGCTGCTCATAGAATGCCTCACCCATCAATTAGGCGGTCTATAAGAAACCTTTAGCAAGATGTCACACTTACAGGCCTTTCCCCCAATCCTTACAAACATGCACTTCATTCTGAAGCCCAAGCTCTTCAACATCAAAACTCTCTTTAATATAAAGGGCCACACCACCACCCTTCCTTCCTCCTCTATCCCTTCTGAAGAGCTTGTAACCATCCATCACAGCACTCCAGTCATGGTAGTGGTCCCACCATGGGTCGGTAATAGCAACTAGGTCATGGTTTGTCAGATGCACAGTTGCTTCCAGCTCCTCTTGCTTGTTGACCAAGCTGCGTGCGTTGGTGTAGACGCACTTCAGCTGAGGCATCTGCCTCTCTCCCAGCTCAAACAGCATTTCCCTAGGCTTATCTCTGGTAAGCCCTGTTTTGTCCACTCCCCCATCGTAGCTAGTTTAAAGCTCTTTCGATAAGCCCCGCTACCGTCTATGCTAGGATTCACTTCCCCCTTTGAGACAGTTGGGTTCCATTCATGGATAACAGACCATGGGCCAAGTAAACTGTCCTGTGATCAAAGAACTCAAAGTTTCTGGCTCAGTACCAACCTCTGAGACAATTGTTCATTGCTTTGCTTTCCAAGCCTGCTCTGTGTCCCTCACTGCCACTGAAGGTATAGAACAAAAAATCACTTGATCTCCCACTTTGTGAACTAAATGGCCTAAATTCCTGAAATCTCTTTTTATAGTTTGTAGTCTTATCTAAGAAATTTCATCACTGCCCACCTAAACTATGAGTAGTGGAAAATAATCAGTGGACCTAACCAGCATTGGGAGTTTCCTCATTATGTCCCTGACCTGAAACCAAGAAGGCAGCAGACTTACTGACAACTGGGGTCCAGTCTGCAAATGGGGCCCTCTATTCCTCTGAGAAGGGAGTCACCCACCACGGCCACCCTTCTTTCTTTCATGGCAGAGGAAGTCACAGTGTAGATGCAAGACCCAGACAGGCTAAATCAAAGCATGCTTCTGGAAGGGGATGCTTTCTGAAGAGTCGTTGCACTAATGAGAGGACCACAAACATTCACTCAGCGAACTCCAAATCTCTGTGCCTTTGCAGGCCTAGGGTCTTGTTTGGATGAGGAGCCAGCTGAGAACTGATGGAAAGGGCTCAGAGAGGAGAGCGGCAGATTCTGTTCCTTGCTTCCTGATCAGGAAGAACAAGAAGAGGGGACAGGCAGGAATCTGAGTTACAGCTGGGATGGAATTGTTTTCTTCAGACTGTCTGCTGTGGTGCAGTGTTTTGGTTCTAGGAGAAAACCATTGATAACACTCTGATGTTTACAGCTGCTGCTAAGCAGTGTTGTACAGAGCCAAGGCCATGGTCAGTGGAGGGCACATGGAGCTGGGAGGGAACAGAGTGAGGACAGCTGACTGATAGTGGCCAAAGGGACGTTCTCTATCAGCTGACAGCAAGCAGAAATTGTATTGAAAGGGGTGGGAGTTCATCTCAGTCTCTTCACTGCCCAGGGTCCAGCTGAGCATCAGTCTGGTGGTGCTGAGCAAGTGCTTGTGCATCAGTTGTTACATACAATTCCATATCAACGGATATATAGTGATAACTATTACTCCACTTCTTTTATCTCTCTTAGTAAACTGCTTTGTTACAACCCAGAAGTTGTACTCTTTTTCCCAGTTCTCATCCCCATCCCACTGGGAATTGGGCAGTGCACAAAGCACTGTGTGCTGCTGAGCCACATGTTGGGTTCAACAACCACTGTCATTTTGGTGCCTGATGTGAGGCTCCAAGGGTTGAGATAGCAGCACATCTGTCCAGAGCGGACAGGGCTTTGTGGGAGCTGGAGAAGTGCAGGCCATGGTGCTGATATGTGTGGATGTGCTCCCTATGTGTGGAGCTTGTTGAGTCTTCTCATGAAGCTTCACTGCACAGCTCCTTACTTGGTGCTTGGATGCTGCATTAGGGTATTTATTTTGCTATGCTGTTTGACCTCAGTTTGTACCACGATAAAATTGGCAGCTGACAAAGTGAAGTTTTGTGCACATTCAGCTCTTTGGACATCTTTGGGTTTTGGAAGTAATATTGTTGGTATGATTAGGAATTACACATTTTACACTGTCGTCTCTGGGAGACCAGGGGTATTCAAGGAGAGACTGGATATTGTGTTGAGGGACATGGTTAAGTGGGAGCTATTGGTAATAGGTGAACGGTTGGATTGGATGATCTTTCAGGCCTTTTCCAGCCTTGGTGATTCTATGATTCTAGGATTGAGGTTAAACAATTATTCAGGAATATCAGTGAGAGATCTGCCCCAAGGTGAGAAGGCTCTGCATGGCAGGGGGTGTGGGACAGTCTGGGCAGCTGCCTGGAGTGGTGGGCACCCCCAGGGCTTTGGAACTTCATCTCCGAGCAACTGCAGGATCCTGAGAAACTGGTAGAATATTGGAGACAGGTCTGCTGTGGCACTGGTAATCCTAAAAAGGCCCAAATGACTGCAGTGTGCCAGGGCCTGGCCCACACCTACTGAGCTGTGTTCAACACTATTCAGCATCTTCAAGGGGAAGAGAGCTGGATCTGCTGACATTGCTGCAGCCTCTGCAACTCCTGGCACAGTCCCTGCAATAGCTCCAAGTTTTTGCTACACATCCTGCAGTTGCTCCAAGCTCTGGACAGATCCCACTGTCACTCCACCCCTCATAAGGAGCTCTGCGGTCACTTATGCTACAGGTCCTGTAGCTGTTCCAAGTATTGAGATAAGAAAATTAAGCAAACCACTGAGTGCTGCTGTAGAGACGACGGGACTGCTGTGAGACACACAAGACCTTAAGGCCTGTAGAAATGAGAGGACTCGAATCCTCTGTGCACTGTATCAGTGTAAAGAGAGGAGGAATGAAAAGAACTAGTTGTGCTTCTATCTGTGGCTGTACCTTCCCCAAATCCAGACAAAGTTGGATAAGAGAAGAGCTAAGGAAAAGCGTATTTTGAATGCTATTTATTTATCTCTTAACCTATTCGGGGAATCTGGTTCCATGTTTACATGAGCTCTTGGAGTGAGAAAATGGATAGTAGGTGTGAAAGAAGTGAAACAAATTTTTATTTATAAGTTCAATAACATTTTTTTGCACGTTGCTATATCTCACATAATCAATCAATCAAAGATGCATAAAAGATGAAGAACCATCACTGGGAATCATGCGATGAAGATGTGCACTTTATTGAAGCGGGAATAGTGAGTATTGCAACACCTTCCTGAGAGCGTGCTTGATCTCCCTGTTCCTCATGCTGTAGATAATAGGGTTCAGTGTTGGAGGAACCACTGAGTACAGAAGTGCCACTGTCAGATCCAGGAGTGGGGAGGGAATGGAGGGGGGCTTCAGGTAGGCAAAAGCACCAGTGCTGAGAAACAGGGAGACCACGGCCAGGTGAGGGAGGCACGTGAAGAAGGCTTTGCGCCGTCCCTGCTCAGAGGGCATCCTCAGCACAGCCACGAAGATCTGCACATAGGACACAACTATGAAAACATAGCAGCCTACGTCTAAACTGATAGTAAAAATGAGAAACACAACTTCCATGAGATTTGATTCTGAGCAGGAGAGCTTGAGGATCTGGGGAATTTCACAGAAAAACTGGTTGACAACATTGCCTTGGCAGAGAGGCAGTGAAAACGTACTGGCAGTGTGCAGCAGGGAATTGAGAACCCCAGTGCCCCAGGCAGCTGCTGCCATGGTGGCACAAGCTCTGCTGTCCATCAAGGTCCCGTAGTGCAGGGGCTTGCAGATGGCAACATAGCGGTCATAGGACATGATGGTGAGAAGGGAATACTCTGCTGACATGAAGAAGGTAAAGAAAAAGAGCTGTGCAGCACATCCTGTGTAGGAGATGGCCCTGTTGTCCCAGAGGGCGTTGGGCATGGCTTTGGGGAGAGTGGTGGAGATGCTGCCCAGGTCGAGGAGGGCCAGGTTGAGGAGGAAGAAGTACATGGGGGTGTGCAGGCGGCGGTCGCAGGCTACGGCTGTGCTGATGAGGCCGTTGCCCAGGAGGGCAGCCAGGTAGATGCCCAGGAAGAGCCAGAAGTGCAGGAGCTGCAGCTGCCGCGTGTCTGCCAACGGCAGCAGGAGGAACTCACTGATGGAGCTGCTGTTGGGCATCTGCTGTTGTTGCGCTTGGAGTCCTGCTCAGAGTGCAGAAGATAATGACAAGTCCAGACCATTCTCAGAGGCACTACTCCTGCTATACTATGAAATGTTTTAATTCTCCTACAACAGTGTACATTTAGCACCATTACTTGCATTTAATTTCATGTAGATCAGCATTCCTTAAGCAGAAGCAGCATATGGAGCTCTAACCTTCCTCTTATTTTCTTATGCCTTCTCCCTGGATATTTTCATCTGTTTCATGTCTCATATCTTTACCCCAAGTGCTCTTAGAGCCCCCTACCCGAGCTTCTGTGGCATTCAGTTTCAGTTAGAAAATGCTGCCTGTTTGTAGGATAAGTGAATTATTCATGCCTACAGAAAATGAAGATAATTCCATCCTTCGAGAAAGGGGAGACTGAAAGCACATCATGTGTGAGTGTTCACAAAACAAGCAATTGATTGATGAAAAATTCTCAGAACTCTTATTGCCCCTTTTAGATTTCTGACTCCAAACCTCTTTGCCTCAGAACAGGAAATGGAAACCCCCTGCCTTGGCTCTCCTCTTGCAAAGTGCCCTCAGAAACATTCAGTTGTGCAGTGGAGCTGTGATCCCCTGCCCCAGGCAGCAGCTGTGGCAGCACAAACCTTGCCGGGGGCTCCTTACCCCACACGTCTCCCCGCAGCGCCCTGGGCAGCTCCCCGGGCAGGCTGAGTGCTGAGCCTGGCAGGCGGCAGAGTCCCATACCCGGCACACAGCCCCTGGGGCACAGCAGGGACCCTGCTCTGCAGGACAGCCCTGGGCACCCGTCTCAGCTGGAGCAGAAAGCTTTTTCCACAGTAAAGAAACATGCAGTGCCTGCAGTCAGATCTCCTATGGGATGTCCCAGTTATAGTTACCCCTTAATTAAAAGCAGCTCATGGTCAGCTGTGAGACTTACCTTGTCATGGTCTGTGAGCAATGCTCCTGCAGTGAGTTCACAGCCCGCTCACACCACACACATCCTGCAAGCTCTCTCCAATTTCTCTCCTCTCCTTCTGTCACCTGCAGGCTGTGCTGTGCACGAGATCTGCTCCTGGGCACAGCTGTCTCTCTGCAGCTCTGCCCACTTTTATGAGCTCCCTGTGTCCCAGGAACCTGGACAAGCAAGCAGCAGATTATGTCATTTTTATCTTTCCGACTTGTCTCCCCTGACATGTCCCTGGGTCCTCATGGCCAACAGCTCCTGAAAGACAACAGCATCATGACTGTGCTTTGAAATTCGCTCAATTAACCACCACATGTCCAGTGGTCAGTGACTGATTGGAGACATATGGGGAGTGCTCCCAGAGATCATTTGATGAAACAATAAGGGCAACCAGACAAGGAAGGCAAGGTTTGGACTTTCCCTGTGCAGGGCAGTGATCCAGCTGAGGCAGTGCAGGAGTCTCATCCCTTGACAGAAATCCTGGAGCTGAAATGGGATTCAGCTCCCTACACACCCACAGGAGCTGGGATTCCTCTGGTTCAGTTCAGAAGAGCACAAGGAGTTGCCTGTATGTGAGCTCCTGCTCTGAGTCCTCGGACCTTCAGCTGGGAGGCAGCTGCTCACACACAGACACTGGGTGATGCCCAAGGTGCCTGGGCTGCTCCTGATGTGTGCCAGTGCTTGTAAACCATGTGGGAAATCCCTGAGATAGACAGCTCCTTCCTGGGCATCAGCCGAGGGCCAGAGAGGGGATAGCACTGGCTGTCTGGTGAATTCACTCACAGCTGCAAGAGCAGCACAGGGCCTTCAGGAAAGCCATGCCCATGGTGTGACCATGTTGCTGTGTCAACTCCAAGGCCCACGATCAGTCTAATGTTTGTGTGCCACCTTCTGCACACTGATACCATAGATTAGCTATCCAGTCAGGCTATGTCCAGTGATGCTTTCCAATTAGGACGTTTACTTCTGTGGTTTTGCACTAATGCAAACACCAACACACAAGAAGCTAGAAATCTTGATAGAGCTGCAGGCCTGAGCTCCTGTTTGGACCATGGGGACACAGTTTAATGGCTTCCACAACTGCACTGTAGCACAAGGGGGATACCGAGTCTTTAGGATGGATGGGCGAGGAGATAAAGAAGGGTGAATGCCCTCTGTGAGAGTGCACTGAGCTCTGCCTGGGGATGGAAGAGCAGACAGGTCAGAGCTAATGGAAATGGCAAACAGAGGAGACCATCAGTGTCTTTTCCTGTCTTCCTGATCAGGGAGAGTAAATGGAAGGTGCCCTCTGCAGACAGATGGGAATCTGATGTTGTCTGTCCCTTGTCCCATTTGGTGGCCTTTGTCACTCCATTATCTGCAGCAGGGACAGCACAGCAGGGCATGTGGCATCCAGCAGATCCCTGGAGAGCACAGATGGCAGCTTCTTGACCAAGCAGTGGAGGAACCAAAGAGGAGAGGTGCTCTGCTGGATCTCATACTCTCCGGCATGGAAGGACTTGTGGGAACTGCGAAGGTGAAAGGGGCATCAGGCCACGTGCAAGATGCAAATGTATCTCTTTTTATTTATTTTGAGGCTGTAAGCTTAATAGTTGATCATAAATGTCAATAAAACTGAAACAAATAATTGAAGACAAAGATGGAAATCATTGAAATTGTGTTAACCCTTCTCAACATGAAAAATTCTCATGAGTCTTGTTCCATTTTAAGTTGTAAATATGAATCTTTGAGGTGATTTGATGTCTTTTTTTTTCTTTTACTGAAACTACAATGTTTTCCAGAACTGTGTTCGCTGGACACAAATGTCTTCAGATTCAGAGACACAGACAGCGGTGCCAGTGCCAATGCCCTGTGACTATAGCCCGGTGCCCAGCACTACTCTTCCCTGCTGCCTATTTGATGTGTCTCATCCTCCAAGTTTTTTCAGCTCTCCTAAATAAATGACCATGGTTAAGGGCATGTTTTCAGCAGGCCATTTGGGCACAAACTACTCCCACTGCCCTCCAGATTTCTCCATCCCTTGCTCTTTGTTCAGTCAGATACCTCCCAATTATCTGTCTGATTTCTGACATTCAGGGGGATTACTGGAATTTGTTCCATCTCCCCAAAGTCTGAGAATCAGTGAGAATGTGTTAACCCGTCTCAATGTGTGAAATACTCACAAGTCCTGATCAATTTTAAGTTGATACCTCTCAACTACCTGGCTGATCTATCCCAGGGAGATTACTGGAATTTGCTCTATCTACCAGAGTCTGATGGCCTCTGTTGTCAACTACTTCACTGTGATTCAATCTATCCTATCCTACCTCAGAATAAATCATTTCTTTTAAAAGTATTCCATATGAAAGACAAACTTCAATAGATGCAGCTTGAACATGGCATGCAGTTGATCACTGTGTTTTACTGTTCATTCAATTGCATCACCTTTCTTTCCATTTGCTGGCCAGATAAAAAAGAGAAATCTTTCCTTTTCCATGTGTAGCTGGTTCTCTGAGGAAAGCCAGTGGGAGTTGGTGCAAAGCAGTTTTAACACTGAGCGGATGAATGCAGAGGAGAAGAGTGATGTGAAGAAAAGTGATGCAAGTCCCATAGGTCCATTGTGAGCAGAAATTGGGTGGGGAGGTTGAGAAGGACCTTTGTCAACACAGTAACAGTACAGAACTCATTGGGACATCCTGGATTGGTATCAGTTGCACAGTGCTGCTTTAATGTCTTCTTTAAACCCAACTATAAATAAATAGACAATAAATTTATACTGGATTCTTTAAGCTCTCTCCAGATATCCCTCCTTTTTGCTGAACAAGTTCTGATAACCTGAAGAAGATAACAAGATGGCATAAGGCACAGGAGATTCTTTAGGTTATAATGGTCCCAGGGTGCATTTGATGCTGAGTTCATCAGCCTCTAGTGCAGAGAGAAGTTTGCACAAAGTGCTCAACAAGACAAAGTCAGAAGTAACAGTGAAGTTTCTTGGAGTATTAATGGGCCCGCTGAGGAACATTACCAAGTAAGCTTCCCAAGGGACTTGTTAGAGAAGATAACTGGAAGCCATGACTACAGGCAGGCAAAGGCACTGGCATGCTAAGAAACCTCTCCTTTGCCTTACAAAGCAGACAGGTCAAGCCCTGATTGCAAGACCAGTGGTAGAGAGGTCCTGTATGTCATGTTAGCTCTGGGCATTTCCTGGGGCAATGTGTTGGAATTTTGTATGATGTTAAATGAAAGACATGGGGACAGAAGATCCCAGGCTCTACATGTGGTGCAAGGACGCTGTGAGGTTCATGTCCCATATGAGACCTATGTTTCATTGCAGGATGTGAGCAGGGATGTGAGAAGGGCCCAGTCTGAACAAGCAGCCAATCCCTGTGAAACTCTGAACTTCAGATCTCTCGGTTTCAGTGCCCTCCTTTGCACATTCTCCCAGAGTTTGAAGTCCTTTATGTTCTGTGGTGCCCAGAACATAGTGAGGCAGTAGCAATGCAGAGCAGAGGGACAACCCTTTCCCTCACCCAGCTGGCAATAAGTTGCTTCATGCACTCCAGGGGACTGTTGTCTTTCCTGGCTGCCTTGGCACACTGCTGACTCACATTCAGTGTGATGCTGACCAGCACCCCAACCCTTTCCAGTCAGAATCCTCTCCAGTGTCACATATCCAGTCAGTGTGTATGTCCAGCATTGCCCCTACCCAGGTGCACAATCAGGCACTTGTTCTTGTTATACTTTATGCACTTGGTGCTTAGTACCAACTGGTACCCACTTCTCTGACTTGTCCACATCTCTCTGCAAGTCCTCTCCACCCTCAGTGGAGGCAACAGCACCTCCTCATCTGGTCTCATCAGCAAACTTGCTCAGAACGTCTTCTAGTCCTGCATTCAAGTCATCTGCATAAACATGAAAGGAAAGTGGCCCCAAAATGGAACCCTGGGGACCCCGACAGTGACCATCTACCAGCCTGATGGAAAAAACTGACTATAATCCTTTGGGACTGACCTACTGGCCAACCGCTCACCCACCACATTGTGTTTCTGTCTAGCCATATGCAGAACATTCTGTCCAGAAGGTTGTTGTGAGAAACAGTATCAAAATCTCCACTGAAATCCTCAAGGATTACATCAACTGGCTTCCCTTGGTCAACTAAACGGATAACTGTGTCACAGAATGAGCTTAAATTAAACAGGACCTTCGCCTCACAAACTTGTGTTGGCTGCGACCAATGACAGAATTGTCCTTCAGCTGTTTTTCCATAACTCCCACCATCATTTTCTCCATAATTTTACCAGGCTCTGGACTGACAGGTCCATAATTGCCCATGTCATCTTTCTTGCTCTTCCTTACAATGAGACAACATTTGCCAGCTTCCTGTCAGCTGGCATGACCCTAGACTTCTTTAGATGCAATTGAAATGAGAGCCCAGAGCACACTAAGTTTTCATCATTGAAAGAAAGTAGATGTGCCATAGCTTTGCAATGCCTTGAACTCCAGAGTATGCCACAGATGGAGCAGAGGGGAAGATTTGCCTCTTCTGTAGTGAACTCATTCTTTTGGTAAGCAGAATAACACTACCTGATACATGGGGACTGTGTCTCTGCTCTGCTCTGCTCAGCTCACAAGGCAGCGGTCTGGCAGGGTGTTGCTCTCATGTCAATGCAGGTAAACTCACTTTAATCCTTTTTCCTCTGTAAATGCTTCCTCTATTTCTATGCTCAGATACACTTCCACATTCCCTCAACTACACTTTCATATATCATTAACAATTACACTTTCTTATACCATCAAAACAGTTTGTCAAAACGTACAGTTCTTCAGTTCACATAAACTCCCTTAATACAGTCTGTATTCTTCAGTTATAAACACTGTGCCACAGAACCAGCACTGATTGAACCACCTCCCTCACACACTTCCTCGCAAGCAGTACATAGTATTACATAAATGGGTTGACACTCATTGGTCGGGTGGAATGTACACCTCTCCTCAGGACAATCTTACTAATCTACAGAGTACAAACTCCCGTCTTCTTACATACAAGCAGAAAGTACTTATGAGTGGACACACAACACAGTCTTTCACTTTGTCCGTGTCTGGCCATTTCCCTCACAGGAGGAAGGAAACATGGATCGGGACTCGGCACTCACCCTGCAGCTGTTCTGTGTCTCACTCACACCACACTCACTCTGACATTTAGATCAAAAACCATGGTTTATTCATACTACACAATGCTGACAACGTTTTCTAGCTGGAATCTTAATAACACTCATACTCTGGTCGACCAGTTGCAAACGTTAATGTTTTTCCCAGAGTCGGCTTGACACACGGTACCAAACACTTAAAGCAGATGATAATATTGAACATACAACCTATAACCCCCGTGATTACAACTTGGAGAACCCAGGCTACCATTTGACAGGCTATCCACTATATCCCATACCCGTAGGAGAGACCAACCTAGGTCCCTCCTATTGTCACCCACCTGGGAGAGAGTACTTGTTCTTGTTTCCATTCATATGACATACAGTTCCCTTTCATAGGAACTCACCCAAGGAGTCTTCCTACCCCAGCTGGCAACCAAAGCCATGAGCTCACCTCCCTGGGAGCAGCACGTATGGCTGTAAACTGTGTAGGATGTCTCCTCAAGACATATGGGCTCCACTTACCATACACATACCTGGTCCACCTATGGGTGGTCCTTGTCTGTCCCTGCAGTGATCAGGTGAGGAAGGGAGTCCTTCAGAGAAATCTCAGGGTGCGCCAAAAGTGTCTTCCTCTCAGCTGGTCCTGCAGCGAACAGAGCTGGTCCCACCTGGGCCGCCAAATTGACTACAGGAATTGAACTCTATAACCTCTATAACTGATACAGTCTCCCATGACATCCTTATAACAAAGCTGAGGAAGTATGGGATAGGTGATTGGACAGTGAAGTGGGTCGAGAATTGGCTGACTGGCAGAGTGCAGAGTGTTGTCGTTGGCGGTGCAGTGTCTGGCTGAGGGCCTGTAACGAGCGGCATCCCCCAGGGGTCTGTGCTCAGTCCGGTCTTGTTCAACATCTTCATCAATGACCACCCTCAGCAAGTTTGCTGATGACACGAAGTTGGGAGGATTGGCTGACACACCTGAAGGCTGTGCTGCCATTCAGCGAGACCTGGACAGGCTGGAGAGCCGGGCAGTAAGAAACCGGATGAGGTTTAACAAAAGCAAGTGTAGAGTCTTGCACCTAGGGAGAAATAATTGCATGCACCGGTACAGGCTGGGGGAAGAGCTGCTGGGGAGGAGCTCTGCTGAGAGGGACCTGGGCGTCCTGGTGGACGACAGATTAACCATGAGCCAGCAGTGTGCCCTTGTAGCCAAAAAAGCCAATGGCATCCTGGGGTGCATTAAAAAGAGCGTGTCCAGCAGGTCGAAGGAGGTGATCCTCCCCCTCTACTCTGCCCTGGTGAGGCCTCATCTGGAATATTGTGTCCAGTTCTGGGCTCCCCAGTAAAAAAAAGACAGGGATCTCTTGGAAAGAGTCCAGCAGAGGGCCACTAAGATGGTGAAGGGCCTGGAGCATCTCCCCAATGAAAAGAGACTGAGGGAACTGGGTCTGTTTAGCCTTGAGAAAAGAAGGCTGAGAGGGGACAGGATCCAGGTTCTATAAATATTTGAGGTGTGGGGGGCAAAGTGTTGAGGCCAGACTCTTTTCAGCAGTGTGTGGAGACGGGACAAGGGGAAACAGACAGAAACTGCACCATAGGAAGTTCTGCACTAATGTGTGCAATAACTTCTTTACGGTGAGAGTGACAGAGCACTGGAACAGGCTGCCTAGGGTGGTTGTGGAATCTCCTTCTCTGGAGATATTCAAGACCTGCCTGGATGCTGAGCTGTGCAACGTGGTGTAGGGAACCTGCTTTGGCAGGGGGCTGGACTCAGTGGTCTCTGGAGGTCCCTTCCAACCCCTACAATTCTGTGATTCTGTGAATATCATGGAGTTGTTTGGATGGGGAAAGACTACCCCTTTGAATGACCTTTTGTCAGGGCATGTCCTGGGATTCCTAGGATCCTCAAAATGCAGCACTGCTTCTGTCACTGAAAAATGGGGCCCTGTGTGGGACGGAGGGAGGGTCCATGAGTCCCTGGCCCACCTGACTGAGTATTTCCATGGTCTTAGCAAAGACATACTTACAACTTGAGAATGACAGTTAGCTGTGTTCATGGTGGCATGGCCACTTTTAATGGCCTTGAACTGTCTGAACATAACTGAAGAGGCTCAGGCTGATGCAAATCAGCTATTGAATGATAGTGTTGAAAAACTGGAAAGACAGGTGGCAGTTTTGATGGGGAAAAAACCTAATTCAATCATTCTCCTATGGAAGATCAGGAACATCTCTCTGGAAGACCATGGGGACCCTGTACAAGGGAATCTGTATAAAATGGACTCTGTAAATGAAGGCACTAAAAGGTCAGATTTTGAGGTTCCATTTGGACTAGATCTATTTGAGATCTGACTGATTGTAACCCAAAAATGAAAAAAAAAAAAAAAAAAAATGCAGGATAGGCTGGTGGGAGTGCCCTGACCAGTATCCAACCCCCCAAACCCTGCTGCCCATAATACAGCAGCTGAACTGATGGATATAGTACAGTGGTTTAGACAGAAACCAAGAGAGCATGCCAGCATAGCTGCTCTGGTTATGGGACATGGAGGCAGAAAGCGCTGTGGTGAATGGACTGGAAATTTCAAAACAGACATCCATTACTACTCACCCTGCCCTCAGGCAAAGACTGTATGCTCTGTCCAACATAATGAGGATAGCCATTTGATCAGTGAATGATTTATGGCTGTGTGTCATATAACATGGCCAAATAAGAATGACATACCATTAAATATCAGCCTGTGGTCCTCTATGGAGGACTAACAAAATTATATTAGAGAATTAGGCATGAAAGAGGCAATCTATGAAGATGATTTTGAGAGCCCAGTCAATAAATTTTTCATCAGGAACGAGGGATCTCATCCTACAGCCATCACCTTTACATCAGTATGGGTCTATGTTATCCATACTGAACCCCCCAGTGGCCCTCAGGTGCTGTAATACAACAGGCTGCCCAATTGATGGGGAGACAAGAGTGCCTACGGCCAGATGCAGGCTCTGAATGGTGGTGGAAAGGTCTGAGAAAGGCAGAGAACCATCTACTGCCATGACTTAGGCGTCCAGCCCCTAAGGTAATCCAGTCTGGACCCATTAGGGTCTTGAGACAACAAATGTTTAAAGACCAGATTAGAGCAGGAGTTCAGTTTAAAAAGATCGATGGACAGCATAATCAGGAAAAAATATCTGTTAAACAGGCCCAAGCACTGAGTATTTATAGTCCAACCTTTTCAGCCAAACTAGATATGAATGTAACTCAAGAAGGGTCTGGATGGGGGCTCTGGCAGAGCCAGAGTTCTTTGTGAACCCCTATGAGGTTTTGGCCACAGGTTTGGCATGGAGCAGAATAAAGATACATCACAGTTGAAAAGCATTTATTGGCTACCTATTCTACACTACAGGTGGTAGAACCAGTAGCTCAGATTTCAGAGGTTATCGTTAAACAACAAGGCCAGTCCAGGGGTGGGTAAAAGATCTAACACACATCTCTATGATGGGGGTGGCCCAATCACAAGCAGTGGTGCGCTCAGTTGTTCTGCTTGCCTGCTCCTCAAGGAGTTAAGAGAAATCTATGCCTGTTGCGTGTTCGAGTGCATGCGCAATGCCATGTGGAGGGCTTATCACAATAAAGATTGGCGGATTTGCTGCGCAGACCGGTCAGAACTCAGATCTGCGTTGCGCTTCCTGTGGCACCAAACGCCCAACAGTGGCAGTTCCGTGTATTGGCCAGCAGGTGGCAGCAGAGACCACGGAAAGAACGTCTGCGGGACAGACCCTGGGGATCCGTTCTCTTTTGATTATAGGGGAAGAACACAAAGATGGAAGAGGAGGGAAGGGGGAAAAAAAAAAGAAAAAAAGAAAAAACCAAACCACAGCAAACAAATAAAAACTTCTCCAAACGTAGCAAACTTGAATGTCTGTCAATAAATAAATGAGTAATTGAATTGATGTCCGTTTCAGACAGTCCCCTGTAGAATCAGGGTAAGGGTTAGGATTAGAGTTACATTGCAGGTTAATGCTGTTATCTTTACAGCTCCTGTGAGGGTTGGGGTCTGGGTAATGTGTTTAAAAAATGAAATGAAAAAAGAATTAAAAAAATATATTGAAAGCTTCAGATTTCCTTAATCTTTGTGGGAATCATATAATGTGCAACTCAGATCTACCTCTTCGTACCTCTTTTGTGGTGTAGGGAACCTGCTTTGGCAGGGGGACTGGACTCAGTGGTCTCTGGAGGTCCCTTCCAACCCCTACAATTCTGTGATTCTGTGAATATCATGGAGTTGTTTGGATGGGGAAAGACTACCCCTTTGAATGACCTTTTGTCAGGGCATGTCCTGGGATTCCTAGGATCCTCAAAATGCAGCACTGCTTCTGTCACTGAAAAATGGGGCCCTGTGTGGGACGGAGGGAGGGTCCATGAGTCCCTGGCCCACCTGACTGAGTATTTCCATGGTCTTAGCAAAGACATACTTACAACTTGAGAATGACAGTTAGCTGTGTTCATGGTGGCATGGCCACTTTTAATGGCCTTGAACTGTCTGAACATAACTGAAGAGGCTCAGGCTGATGCAAATCAGCTATTGAATGATAGTGTTGAAAAATTGGAAAGACAGGTGGCAGTTTTGATGGGGAAAAAACCTAATTCAATCATTCTCCTATGGAAGATCAGTAACAACTGTCTGGAGGACCATGGGGGCCCTGTACAAGGGAATCTGTATAAAATGGACTCTGTAAATGAAGGCACTAAAAGGTCAGATTTTGAGGTTCCATTTGGACTAGATCTATTTGAGATCTGACTGATTGTAACCCAAAAATGAAAAAAAAAAAAAAAAAAAAAATGCAGGATAGGCTGGTGGGAGTGCCCTGACCAGTGTCCACCCCCCAAACCCTGCTGCCCATAATACAGCAGCTGAACTGATGGATATAGTACAGTGGTTTAGACAGAAACCAAGAGAGCATGCCAGCATAGCTGCTCTGGTTATGGGACATGGAGGCAGAAAGTGCTATGGTGAATGGACTGGAAATTTCAAAACTGACATCCATTACTACTAACCCTGCCCTCAGGCAAAGACTTTATGCTCTTGTCTGGAGGGCTTATCGCAATAAAGACTGGCGGATTTGCTGCGTAGACCGGTCAGAACTCAGATCTGCGTTGTGCTTCCTGCGGCACCAAACGCCCAACAGTGGCAGTTCCGCTTATTGGCCAGCAGGTGGCAGCAGAGACCACGGAAAGAACGTCTGCGGGACAGACCCTGGGGATCCGTTCTTTTGATTATAGGGGAAGAACACAAAGATGGAAGAGGAGGGAAGGGGGAAAAAAAAAAAGAAAAAAAAAAATCAAACCACAGCAAACAAATAAAAACTTCTCCAAACGTAGCAAACGTGAATGTCTGTCAATAAATTAATGAGTAATTAAATTGATATCCCTTTCCCGCCCCCCCCCCCCCCCCCCCCCCCCAACTTCTGAGATGAAAAAAAAACACTTCTTTTAGAAGAAAACAGAGTAGTAACAACTTCTGTACCTACATTCACCACTCTGAGATCCTGTCTGGGTCTCCCAAGGCTTGTAAATAACCACTGGGTCGGTTCTGATGTCGCATGATTTGTTGTCAGTTCTCTCATGGTTCTCCGGTCAGTTCTCCGGTGCCAGGATCTGCCACAGGGCATTCTGACCACGGGCATCATGTTTCTACGCTGCCGCCTGCATTTAACAGGCAATGGGACTGCCCAGCATGTGCAAGGCAGCACCTCTTTCACACCACCAGAATGTTTAAGGCTGTTGGGATTGTTGTTAGCGTCCCATTAACACTGAGGCTAGAGATACCCTTAGGATTGACATTACTATTAGCATTACTTTGATGGTACCCTATCTGGGTCATTTCCAGGGGATGTCAGGAGTAAGGCACAGTGTCAGGAGAAAAAGAACAGACTCTGTTACTTTATAAACGTGATAATAGAGAGAGTTCATTGGAAAAAATACAACTCTTAAATAATGCAAAGCATGCTTCTGATTGGATGCAGGCATCATCTGGGCTCTGATTAATATTACTCTTAAGGTAAAGATTATTGTTACCATAATGATTTTTTTTTTGGATTATGATCAGGGTTAAGGTTCCTTTTGCTACAAACTTCTAGCATCATTTTTGTTGTTGCATTTGGAGTTAGGGACGATTTTAGAATCAGGGTAAGGGTTAGGATTAGAGTTACATTGCTGGTTAATGCTGTTATCTTTACAGCTCCTGTGAGGGTTGGGGTCTGGGTCAGGTGTTTAAAAATGAAATGAAAAAAGAATTAAAAAAATATATTGAAAGCTTCAGATTTCCTTAATCTTTGTGGGAATCATATAATGTGCAACTCAGATCTACCTCTTTGTGCAGTGACTGCCTGTAAATTTGCTGGAGCCTAATATAATATGGCCTTGTGCTTTCCACTAACTCACCTTCATTTCATTTTCATTACATTTGCTTGGTAGTCAGATTTTGGTGTGTGGATATTTTAAAACAATCTAACTGACATTAGCAAAAAATTAAAAATAAAATTAAAAAAAATGCACAACAGCATCGTATCAATTTTTATAGATAAGATAAAGAAGAGCAGTTTCCCTTAGTTTTCTGTGCCTCTTTACTTTCTTACCCTCTCCCCTTGTGTGAGAAACTCTCAAAGTCAAAGATTTCTAGTTAGGCAAAGATGGCAGCGATAGCAGCAGTGCTTATTCATTATTGCAATACTGCGCGCACATCCCCTATTGGCAAGGGAGAAACTGCACACCAGTCAGTGAAATCAATTCTGTTCTGTGCCCTAAACCCACTGCAGGTGATGCTCTCATGGCTCTCATTGGTTGAGCATCTCAGGCTCACAGACTCCTCGAGACTGTGGCTAGGATTCATTTCCATAGAAGGTCAATTACCAACCTCTTGTTTTTAGGTCTGCCTTGTACTTTTCTGCGGACAGAGAAGGGCAATGTTTCCAAAAGTCAGTACATTCATTCTGTCCTGTGCTGGGCTCTACCCACCCTGTATTTATCTTGTGCTTGTCTTAATTCTCCCCATGTCAGAATGCCCCCAGTCTGAACTTAATTCTGTTCAGCAACTTTCTTGGTGGAAAAACTACTTATACAGCTGTTTTACAAGAGGGTTATACATTCAGTTAGGGCCTACACTATGTACTGAAAATACTGGAAACTTCCACTGCAAAAACACAATCTACCTCTCCCATCTGTGCAGCCTTGCAGACCCAGAGCATGCCAGGTTATTTCTGCTTTCATAGCATTTGCATGCTGTAGGGTGAGCACAAGGTTCTGCTGCTTGATTCTTCTGCAAGAGCTGCCTACCGGCAAATGGTTGCAGGGATGGAGGATGTGACAGAAAGCATTTGTCTCCACAAGAGCAGAGTTACATTCAGTGCAGAGTGTGAGAGTCAGGTTGGTGTGGAAAAGCACTGACACGCTGGGCATGATGCAGTGCTCACATGTCTAACACTCACAGACATTACTGTCAGAAGGATGGTGCTGTGTTGTGCTTCTACCTTTGGCAGCCCCTGGAGAAATGCTATGGCACACAGAACACCTTTGTATTGCACTGACTGCTGCCATGCAGCATGGATTTAACACACCAAATCCAGAGGAGCATGACTGCATCTAACTGCCCTGAGAAAAACTACTGTAGCTGAAGAGATGAGGAGGCAGCTGCTCATCTGCAGAACAAGCAGTACTGCCAGACATTGGGCCAGGTGAGCACCTCCTGCTGCAGCGTGATGATGACAGGGCTGGAGATGATCTGCAAAGCCAGCTTAAAAGTGGGAGACGTGAGTCAACATGGCAGGAGGACAGAGGTGTTAGGGAGCAGCCAAGGCATCAAAGAGTATCAGAAGGCTTCGAAAAGTATCACAAAGTGACAGCCAGGAAGACTGGGATATATCATGAGCAGCAACCTGGATGCTAGAGATTATTTGCTCCCATACAAAATGGTAGAGATCTTGCTGCAGACATCCCAAAGCCAGGCAAAATGGGAACCCAGAGCTCTGCCTGCACGAACCCCACAGCCATAGCATTGCAAGCTGAGCTGCCTTGCTGTTTGTTGCATTCATCCCAATCCCTGTGATTGAAGACTCAGAATGCAGTCGAGGCGATGACTGAGCATGAGAGTGACTTTATTCAATAAAAGACAGGAGGGCTTGAGAGGTCAAGGGTGAAGATGGGACTCCTCTTGTCAAGATGAGAGTGGCTCAGAGCTGGTGCTGCTGCCTGGTGCCTGGGACTGGCAGCCTCACTCTAAGTCCCCATCTAAGATGCTCAGCTTCACCTCACTGATGCTGCCCTGCTCCTGCATTGTGGTGCTGCTGCTGGGACACTCGGGCTGTGCTTGGGATGGGCAGCACTGCAAAGGCGCTGGGTCACAATCCAGGCAGGTGACTGCTGTGTCTGGCAGGCTCAGGTCAGGAGCTTCAGCAGAGCCAGGAGATATGAGAGCATGAACGTGGATGAGCCCCTTGTGTCCATCACTGTTACCATGTGGAAGGCTGTCATCCGAATTGCAGCGATTCATGCTTAATAAGAACTCTCCATTGATGGAAAGACACTGCTTGGTTTGGATCTTTGGGGTTGACAAGGGCTCGAATCACCTAGGAAGGCATAGAAACACAAGGGTTAGTTTCAAACATTTGCAAGTTGAATCATGAAAGGTTGTTGATACTTGGTAATAGAGTGGCGGCAGGAAGAAGCAAGTAGGCTTGAAGCAGCATAGCCACTGTCTTGAAAGTGATCCTCATTCAGGTCCAGCTCGTGTGTTGTTTCACTGTAATCTGCTTCTTTGGGTCTACCTAGTGGGCAGCAACACTCGAGCTGTTACTGATATCATTGAAAAGAACTGGAGACAATTGTTCTATTCCTAAGAGCTTCAAGGTGCCTAGAAGCACAAATAGAAACCAGCAGTATTTCATCACTTCACCAAAAGGAAGGTCAAACACCTGAGCTGTGAAGAGCAGTTACAGAACCTATGCATAAGATCACACCAGACATACTTTGTTCTAACAACAGTTATGGCACATAGTCCATTTCCTTCAATATTCCCAAAATGAAATGATGTGGAGCATTACAGGGAAAGAAACACTGCACACAGACACTATGACCCTGATTAGACTCAAGCAGCAGACTTAAAACAAGTCAGAGTTTTTGATTCCAGGATATTTCAGGACCTATCGTGTGAAATTCAGTTACACAACAGTGCCTAGGTGCCTGCGTTTCAAGCAACTTTCAGATCACAGCCATGTAAAATAAAAACAAATTCAGTGCAGAAATAGCAAGCCTGTACCTTAATACTCATGAGATTATCCATTTTTTACAGCACTCTGACTAAGTTCTAAAACTTGCTCATCCCAGTTCACTTCAGCAAGTTCCACCAATTCAAGCAACGCAGTTCTGAGATCCTGTGTATGTTAGGCAGATAGAATTGAACAGTGCAGAAATAATCTCTGACAGCTTTAAGAGCTCTGTTCTGCTTACAAACTCTCAGTCCAAAACTATTCTCAGTTTTAAGGAAATGAACACCTGAAGCAGTTGGATCATCTGCCGCATTCTGCTTCTTGGCATCATGATTAGCACAAAGGGTTTTCTGCTGTCCTGCAGAGATGGAAAAAGTCCTGCTTACAAATGGACCAAGTTTCAGTGTACAGCAGAGTTTGTACCAGACTAAAAAGCCACGCCATTCAATTCATGTGCTCAGGTTGTTATGCACTCCGAAAGGAAACAGAACTAACTGTTGGATTCTGAAGGCAATCTGTGGGGTCCTACATTACCTCCTGATTCTGGAAGAGGAAATTCTAATAGCAAATGCAGAACTTTGATCTTTGTAGACATGAGAAGAGCTGGCATTTAGGAACATTCATTTCAGGGAAATCAAATGATGTGTCTGTATTTTTTACTACAGATAGTATAGGGAGCAGCCAGTTGAAGAACCAGATACAAAAAATCCAGCCCATTGGCAAGAAAATACTTCTCCTTAAATTCTGTATGCTATCATGGTACAGAATTAGGCTACAGTGCCACATAGGCCAACCAAGTGTAGAACCAAATCCACAAAATACTGGTAGACAAAGCAGCAAAAACAGGGACAATATTCAGCAGACAGGCCTTTCTACCCACAGCTCAGCATGTTCTGCCATCCGAAAAGCAAGGCCTCTTGTCAAGCTCAGCTATTTCCCTTCTCAGTGTATTCTAGCACCACTGATACCCACTGGTATCCTCCTGTAGAGTGCCATCATATTGTCATCATCCAAAGGGAAAACCCACACAGCAGAGCATACAGCACTACACCCATGCTCCAAATATCCGCCTGAAAAACAAAAAGACAAGCTTACAAACCTGAAGCACCTCAAATGGCTTCCTGACAGACTAGATTGTCTGCCCTTGCCAAAGCCCACATATAGCCCATGAAAAGCTGGCTCTTTCCCTCAGGAAATAAAACCTTATCGTCCCAGAGAAAGCATATAACCCTCATTCAATTGCCCTTCCACTCAGCTTAGAGCACTACTAAAACCAGCATCTTCACCTTAGCTCATCACACTGCTGCAGTTCCTTTTACAAGGATTTCACTGGCAAAAATGAAATCAAAGCCGTCACAAGGGATTTAGCACAGTTACGTGTTACTGGCTACGAGAGCTGTCAGCACAGTCACCTGTCTGGCTTTGCTGCTGTTCTATTTATGTAGAGGCACAACAAGGTTCAGACACCTCACAGTGCAGTTCTCACTTTGACTGTAAAGAAAAAGGAGGCTTGAAAAGCAGTGTGTGGAAAACAAAGAAACAAGAATTAGAACAACAGTGGGGCCATGGCACTTGTAGGAATGTCTCCGCCTTTAACAGCGATTCAAGAAGGATGAGGGCATTCCAAACCAGACCAGTTTGGACAGATTAACAACTGCAAGTAGTGGGTTCCAAAATTCCAGACATGAAATCAAAGCTGGAAAAACTCTTCACATTTTCATCTCTCAATTTTTAGTTCATTGTGCATTACAACGGAAACAATTCTTCACATACAACTTGGAAGCTAAAGACAAGTCTGACAAAACAGACTGCACAGAAATGATGGATAATTAACAGAGCAAATTGCTCTTTCAAACACTTAGTAATAGAAAGAGATCTCTGAAGTTGCTGTTCTGTAGAGCACCAAAGCAGTCGCTTGAGGCAGTTCAGGATTAGCCTGAGATGAACCAGCCAGCTGTGAACTGAGACCAATTGCACTTGTTCTATTTTACTTTCATTCTATGTGACCTCACTAAGCAAATATTGTCTAAGACCATGAGTATCACATAAATGTGCAGATCTCAAGCTGCTCACTTATCTAGTACCCTTGGCATGATGCTTTATTTTCCTCAGCTATTCATCTAGATTGTGTCTGTTGATTGTGCAACAACAGCCTGTTGGTCTCGATTACCTGTGAGAGGCTCTAACTTTGGCCAGGAAAAATCATTTGAGGATAAGTAATTATCTGGGACTCAGTAAGGCAGTCTTCCCATGCTTTCATAACAGCAGAGATACACACACACACAAACTCATGGAACCCCACTGCTTTGCACAATCCTGTGCACACTCACATGTGTCATGCACTGATTTCCCAGCCAGTCCTCATGGGGTCTATTACTTAGGACAGGAGTGTAGGGGAGCAGCCAGAAGCTGTTTGCATTCCCTGCTGTCTGCTGGGCAGCTTTGCTGGAGATGCTTGGGTTGCTTTGCTTTTCCTTGGGAGGTGGGAAGGAGCTTTGGGTTGGAGGCACATCCCGTGCCAGAGCATCTCGATGGCACGTGTGTGGCACTGATCTGCAGCAGATGAAGGGGAGGAGGTCCCAGCACAGCCCTGCACCATGCTCTGCCACACTGGGCAGCTTGTTCCTGGCTCAGCAGCGCCATCAGACAAGGAGCAGGGAAGGAAATCAAGGATGGGGGGTACCATCAAACGCAGTTAGTGCATGCCTGTGCAAGACAAACAGACCCAGAGCTTGCGGGTTATTCCTGCTTTTGTAGCATTTGTGTGCTGTAGCTGAGCAAAAGGTTCTGCTGCTTGAATCTTCTTCTGCAAGAGCCACCTACCGGTAAATGTCTGCAGGGATGGAGGATGTGACAGAAGCATTTGTCTCCATGACAGCGTAGTTACACTTGGTCTAGAGAGTGAGAGAGGCAGGCAGCACTGCCTGATGTTGGTCAGGGCGAGCTCCTCCTGCTGCAGCGCGATGATGGCAGGGCTAGAGATGATCTGCAGGGACAGCTCACAGGTGGGAGCTAGGAATGGACACGGCGGGAGGACAGAGGTGTTAGGGAGCAGCCACGGCATCAAAGAGCATCAAAAGGCCCTGAAAAGCATCACAGCCACAGCCAGGAAGCTTGGGGTTTTCATGAGCAGCATCCAGGATGCTAGAGACTATTTGCTGCCATAGACAACGGCAGCAGAGCTCTCGCTGCAGGCATCCCAAAGTCAGGCAAAATGGGAACACACCCAGAGCTCGGCCGCACAAACCCCACAGCCAGAGTGTTGTAAGCTGAGCTGCCTTGCAGTTTCTTGCACTCATCCCAATCTCTGCGAATGAAAACTCGGAATTCAGTCAAGGCATTGATTGAGCACGAGCTTGCCTTTATTCAATAGGAGAAAGGAGGGGGTGTGAGGTCTGGAGGAAAGATGGGACTCATCCTCTCTTGTAATCATGAGAGCTGCTCAGAGACCGTGCTGTTGCCCGGAGCCTGGGACTCGTGTCCTGATTCTGTGCCCCCCTGCGAGATGCTCAGCTTCTCCTCGGTGATGCTGACCTGAGCCTGCATGGTGGTGCTGCTGTCGGGGCACTCGGGCTGTGCTTGGGCTGGGCTGCACTGCAGAGACATTGAGTCCAGGCTGGTGCCTGAGGTGTCTGGTGGGCTCAGGTCAGCAGCTTCAGTAGGGATGGGATGAATGAAGGCTTCAACGATGATGACCTTCTTCTCTTGATAGCTGATGTTATACGGAAGGCTTTCATCTGAACTGCAGCATTCTGTGCTTAGTAACAACTCTTCATTGATGGAAGATGCGTCATCGTAACATGCCCTGCGTCTTGGGGATATACAAGGGCTCGGGTCACCTAGGAAGGAGCAGATGTACAGCAGTTAGTGTCGAACGTTCACAAGATGAACCATGGAGATTCTTGACATTTGGCTATGTAGTGGTGGTGGGCAGAAGCAAATAGGCTTCTAGCAACAGTGTCACTGTCTTGAAAGTGATCCACGTGCAGGTCCAGCTCTTGTGTTGACAAGAGACTCATTTGGGAAAGACAGGGATCAAGACGGGCTTGAACGCCAGAAGGAGGTACAAGCCCACTGAAAGCATGAATTCTACCTGTGTTGCTGACAAGCAGTGTTTTGTAAGCTGGACTTGCACCCTTACCTGCCAGGACCAAGACTTCTGCTTCAGAGGGCTCCCTGGCACTGCTCTGCAGTTGGCGTTTGGCCACAGGGGATGGTTTGCCCAGGCAGAAGCAGGAACACCAACTGCCAGCTGCTGACTCTGCCCTCTTACTGGGAGAACTCATTCTGCAGAGAAAACAGAGCATGCTGTCAGACGTGGTGCAGGGTGATGGAAGAGCTGCACCGAGCCCTGGCCAAAAGTTGCCTGTTCTGGGCACTGCCTGCTTTCTGCTGAAACACAGCTTAGAAACGCCCTCTGTTTCAAACAGCAGAGGATGCTTCCATTCCTACAGCTCAGCCCTCAAGTCCTGAAGGCTAAATACCTCTCAACGATGTCAAGCAAGGACATGGATCCGGAGAATGTCAGAGGCTCAGGCTGCTTTGCTCTCCCGGGGCTGGCCTTCACCAGGGAACAAAGGCCGTTGATGAGCTTGCCCCATTTCTTTGGCTCTGCGCAACAAAACAAAGAAACCAGTTCATTTCAGGCCTGGCTCGGTTGGACGAAGCTGAGCGCAATGCATTCGACAGAGCATGTAACAACGGGAAGAACATTCCCAACAAGGACACGCAAGAATGGATTTTCCCCATCCCTGGAGGTGCCCAAGGAGATTACTGTAGTTCTCTTTCTAAGCTTGCTGAACTTGGGCATAAACAAACCCCCTGAAAGTAACGTTCTGACCCTATTTGACTAACTCGCGTTGTCAAATGTAAATTACGCACCTGGCTTTGGCAATGAATTGAGGAGGGAATCGGGAACTTTTCCGCTGATGAGTTCCATGCACTCACCAGGGAAAAGCCCAACCTGTAATTAGAACAAAAAGACAGGTGAGCATTAGCCCGAGCCCAGAGCCAAAGGGAAGGTCCACTGACAGTGACACAGGGCAACTGTTTGCATCCAGCAGCCATCCGTTGCAGGCAGAGCAGCTCCAAGCTGAGATTCCCAACTCTACTGAAGTTGTGCTCTCTAGTCAAAAACGTGTGCCTACCTCAAAGCCACGCTTGCCTCTCCACCAGGGGCTCAGCCTGTTGATATGTCCTCATATCAACAATGCTCACCAGATCTCTGACCTGAAAGAGATTGAAACATCAATCCCAGATTCAGCAAATCTGGTAGGAAAACAAAGCAGAAAGGACTGCCCTCTTCTATGCACGACAACACGGAATGCCTGGAACTGCTTACCTCCAGAGAGAGCTCATCTGGCCCCTGGGTGACGTGGCTCTTAATAACATGGGCTGCCGCAAATGCTGGTACGTTTAAAGATGACATAGCACGCACCAGCTGCGGCTTCTGCATGTTATCAGCCTGCAAAACAGAGAACAGGCCGTGGTCAGGAGCTGAGGACAAACCACGAGGATTTCAAGGTGAGGAGCACATCTGCAGAGAAAGCTGCAGCAAATGCGCTCCGTCCTTCTCAGGAGCACTTCAGAAGGAGCTGCACGTCTCATAGCTCTGGAGCAGCACTTCTTCCCCACCCTTCACTACTCCAAGCAGCTCCAACAAACTTCTCAGAAGAAATCCAGGCCAGCACAGACCTGGCAGACCAGAACCAAGTGCAGCTTGTGTGACGGCAGTGCCCACTCCTTGCTTCCACCCTGCTCCAGCAGGTTAAGGAGTCTGAGCCTCACTGGCCTTTGACAACTCAAGACTTTCAGCACCTCATGCCAACATTTCTCACTAAGATACACCTAAGGCATTGAATTCTCTTCTCACTACCTCCTCTCAGTCCTCCCCTAGGAACAGAAACCATTTAGATTCTACAGCAAACTACAGCATCTACCCTGCAAGAGCACACTGAACCACCTGCAACAATGAAACATGGTTTTGGAGAGTGGGTCTGAAAACACACCTTTAGACAGCTGTCTCCCTGTAGCCAAAAGGAAACCAAGTAGCAAAAGAAGAGTCCAGCCTGAAACATGCCCATGCTACTAGCCCAAGTTTCTCACAGTGAATGCAGAATCCATCCTGTTCTTGAGGTAACAAATGACCAGTGGGTCTCCTCTTGCTCCACCCCTTCTCCTTCAAAGCCAGAAAAAGAAAAACAGGTAGAAGAAAACCCAGACGTACCTTTCCACACAAAGAGCAGAAAGTGGAACAGCAGTTGTCTCCTTCCTGAGACATGGTGGGGAGCATCCCAGAGGAAGCCCAAGTTCTTTGCTTCTCTCCACAGGGACTTCAAGCATTCTTGGCAAGAGCTGCTTTTGTTCTTTCTTCAATTGCTTCCATCACCAGAATCTCCTTTGGAAAAGGAACCCGAATGAAAGAATCAGCAAATGAAAAAGAATGAGCAATAGCCACTTTACCAGCTTTCTCCTAACATGCAATTTAGACCCCCAATTCGGGCAAGGTCTTAAAATCAGCTGGTTACAAGAACTGTCCCAAAATATATCCAGCTTCTGTACAGCTGCTGTTATTTCTGACAGCGAGTGTAATCACAGAATCATAGAATGGCCCGGGTTGGAAGGGACCTCAAGGATCATGAAGATCAATCACCTCCCTGTCCCTGCTGGCCATCCCCTCTTCTGATGGAGCCCAGGGGACCATTTGCTCTCTGAGCTGCAAGAGCACGCTGATGGCTCACGTTCTGTTTTTCATCCACCAGGACCCCCAGGTCCTTCTCTGCGGGGCTTCTCTTAAGGACTGCTCCTCCCAGGCTGTAGAAATGCCTGGGATTCCTCCAGCCCAAGTGCAAAACCTTGCACTTTGCTGTGTTCAACCTCATTAGATTCACCTAGGCCAACCTCTCGGTTGAGCTCCCTCTGAATGGCATCCCTTCCTTCCACTGCGTCAGCCGCACCACTCAGCAAACAGCAGAGGGTGCACTCCATTGCATCATTGGTGTCTCTGATAACCATGTAAAAAAGCACTGGTCCCAAGACAGACTCCTGGATGACACCACTTGTTATCGGCCTCCACCTGGACATAGAACCATGAATCACCACCCTCTGTCCTCTACAAAACCTCTTTGTCTTCTACTCCTGCTGCAGCTGCAATGGCTGCACCAGCATGACTCACGTTTGACAATCCTCCAGCTCTGGCCTAGCCATGCACAGCAGCAGTCCGTCTCCCTCCCAGCTCACTCACCAGTATGCTGCTGTGCCCCAAATTCAGTGCAGTAGCACTGAGAGCAGGCAGCACCCATCACCCTCCTCTAACTCTCTCTGCCAGCTGCGATGAGGACTGACATAGCACGCCCACCCCAGCCCAGCTTTTCTGCTGAGACACCTCCCAGCAACCACCCAGCACCAATCCTAGTTGCTGCAAGCTGTCTGAGAGCCTGCTGGAGTGCACTGACAATAACTTTGTGGGTCAAGTATTAAGCACACCAAGCAGAAGGGAAGCATTACTGGACATGGTGCACAGCAGGGGTTAAGACTGGAGGTGGTCAGGGCTGTAGTGACCATGCCCTCCTAGAGTTCCTCATCTCAAGGAATGCAGGCCTGGCAAAAAGCAAAGTCAGGATCCTGAGCTTCAGGAGAGTCAGCTGCAGGCTGTTCAAAGAATTCTTGCATGAGAGACACTGGAAAACTGTTTTTGGGGGTAAAGGAATGGAAAAGAGATGGTAACTTTCTCAGAAAACCTTACTCAGAGCTGGAGCTCTGAGCTCCATCCCGACCACACGAAACACAGTAGAGGAGGCAGGAAAGCAGCATGGCTGAACCTGCTGGTTACAGGGAGCAACAAGAAGGAAATGGAGAAACAGCGGAAACGGAGACATGCAGCCTGGTCGCTTTGGTGGCCTTCTACAGTGGAGTGACAGCATCAGTAGGGAAAGGAAAAGCAACTGACATCACTCAGCCAGACTTTTGCAAGGCCTTCGATGTTGAGCAAGTTTCCTGTTAGAACTCAGTGTGAACAAATCTACCACTGAGCAACACCCTGAGCCCCCACTCACCTCAGCAGAGGTCAGCCTGCACCCCAGCCTTCCGCCTATTCTGCTCCATTGATGGAAGCACACCGGGCATCATTGCTACTCACCCGACCAATGATGATAGGGGCAGAAAAGGGAATTCCTCTTTACCTTTCAGATGAAAAATTGATGACTGTGTGGAACCTTCCCAGTACCGCTGCGGGGCCTTCCTTTACTTGTATCCTGCTGCTCCGTGTCACAGTGGGAGAGCTGCTCTGGCCTCTCCTCTCAGCCTGTGCCTCCTGCAGTGTGAGCAGCTTTGTGGATAGAGGAGACACCCACACAGACTTGGGCCTGGATAGAGAACTGTGCCCTACAACATAGGTACATTTACATCACACTCTTTTCCTTGTGTGTGAGCAATCCTTGCTCTTTTCAGATGGTACTATGAGCGTGTGACACCCCAAACACATATTTAGCATCTGTCCATATCATTAAGGCTCTCGTCAAGGCAGTTATTTCAGCCTTCTGAGGGGTAGTCCCCATGGCTGATGGTTGTGCTTCCATTCCCTGCTCAGTAGCAGTTACTGCATGTCCTGCCTTAAAGCCTCCTTGTCTCACAAAACTGCAGCTGCTGGTAAATCAGGCGTCTTCTGCATCTTCTAAGGGTTTGTCCTTCAGCTCCAACCGACTGGATGTAAAGTGCAGCATCAGTTGTTTCAAAGCAGTGATGTCATCCTGGTTCTCCACCAGGGGAGTTCCGCTAAGGAAAGATACTGGGTTGGCAATAGTAGTTACAATTATTTCTATATCACCCTGCTCTACCAGGATGGCCTGGTATTTCGGGAATCTTTGGGGTGAACAGATGCCATTCAGAGGGACCTTGACAGGCTGGAAAGCTGGGCTCGGGTGAACCTAATGAGGTTCAACACAGCAAAGTGCAAGGTTTTGCACTTGGGCCGGAAGAACCCCAGGCACCTGTACAGGCTGGGAGGAGTTGTCCTTGAGAGCAGCTCGGCTGAAAAAGACCTAGGGGTCCTGATAGATGAGAAACTTAACATGAGCCAGCAGTGCGCTCTGGCAGCCCGGAAAGCAAATGGGATCCTGGGCTCCATCAGGAGAGGGGTGGTCAGCAGGGATAGGGAGGTGATCGTCCCTCTCTACTCTGCTCTTGTGAGGCCCCATCTGGAGTACTGTGTCCAGGTGCGGAGCCCTCAGTACAAAAAAGATATGGAGATTTTGGAAAGGGTCCAGAGGAGGGACAGGAAGATGATCAGGGGGCTGGAGCACCTCCCCTATGAGGACAGGCTGAGGGAGTTGGGTTTGTTCAGCCTGGAGAAGAGAAGGTTGCGGGGTGACCTCATTGCAGCCTTTCAGTACCTGAAGGGAACTTACTCCCAGGAGGGGAGTAAACTCTTCGAAAGGGCTGATAATAGCAGGACTAGGGGAAATGGTTTTAAGTTGAAGGAGGGAAGATTTAGGTTGGATGTTAGGGGAAAGTTCTTTACTAGAAGGGTGGTTAGGTCCTGGAACAGGCTGCCCAGTGAGGTTGTGGATGCCCCGTCCTTGGAGGTGTTCAAGACCAGGTTGGACGGGGCCCTGGGCAACCTGATCTAGTAAAGGCGTATGTTTGGTGGCCCTGCTAGGCAGGGGGGTTGGAACTACATGATCCTTGAGGTCCCTTCCAACCCGGGTAATTCTGTGATTCTGTGATTCTGTGGGGTGAAAGCCAATGTCCCCCTTTTGCCTCCAATACAGTAAACACTGCATGAGATATTAAAACTGGTATCCTTTGGCCCAGTGTAGATTGATGGGCTTCTTGAATATTGAGCACCAGTGCACCCTGGATATCCCTTACTCACTTCAAGCTGTTTCAAGTTTACCATCAGTCCGTAGCTGTGTATCCATGGTTGGCACCCTCCTGTCATTCCTGGCAACGTATGGAGTTCCTTGGCAGTTTGCAGCTCAGGGGTTGAGCAGATGGCTTCTTTCTTGGCAGTCCTTAAGGTTTAAAGTCCAGCTGTCATCTCCTATCCCAAATACGTCACTTGCTGCTGAGTTATTTGTGCTTTCTGTAAACCAAGAAACTCAGCAAACTCTCAGTCTATTGTACACAGTCCTTTTTTTGCTGTGGCACCCACGTGCTCCAGTAAAGTTCCACCCTAGGATGGAGGATCCCAGGTCTCAGGCTCACGAGTTGACCAGTTCTCAACAATCATTTAGCTGTTCTCACAACCCTGGGTAACACTGTCCAGGTTCACTGAGTCTCTTCTCCCTCTATTAGGGAGAACAGATACACGCAAGTACTCGTATGCTATCATGAGGAATTCAGTAGGTTACATTTAATTTAGAAGCATGATGCAATCAAAAGCTCGCTTAAATAAAAGCATACCCTTTTCTTTCACTCAAAATAATAGCCCAGAAAAAAATAAAAACAAAACAAAACTCTCATCATAATTGTTAAAGAAATTATCTACTAAATCTCGATGGAGAGTGGAGACACATGCTAGTTTTAGGAACACAGCACTTATCTCATTATCTGAATGCATCTCAAGGCATGCTCCTTGTGAAACTGTGAGAACTTCTATCATTAACAGACGTGTACCATGCCCTGATATATGGTTAAACCGCTTGCAGTGCACTGTCAGATGTACAGGATGGCAGCTGTATGTGCTGTGACCAAATAAACCCCACACTGAAACCTTTCAGAATTTTAGGACCTACAAGTACTGCATTCATATTAAAAGTAAAAAATTCCTAAGCTACACATGTTCTAGGTTTCCATTTGTTAGATACAACATACCTTTGGAAGTAGGCGCCTAAAAAGATATGCCTTCTACTTGCTTCTCTGTCTGGCTCTTCGAAAAGAAGGCCTTTGGAGCAGGAAATGCAAAGGGCAGCTCATTTCTTAACACTGACTCTGCATCAACATTCTCTGTGTTTGCACGCTTCTTAGATGCCACTTTTCTTGTCACTGGAGTTGACAGTGTGAATTCCATATCACCCAGTTGAGTATCATGCCTCGAATGGTGCCAGAGACGGAACAAAAGGTTTTCTGATCACAGCCGGAGAAGTTACTGTCAAAGAAATTCTAACAGCTGAGAAGGTCAGACACAATGCTTATAAAAATATCATACATTATTTGGCTATTGAACAAAACAGTTGAAAACTCTGATTCTCTCCTAGAATAAGTTCGTTTCTTATAGACTGTCAAACACCATTTTTTTATTTGTTCATCTCAATTCTCCATTGAGGATTAACCTTCACCAGCTTATCTAAACATAAATATGAATTATCACTTGGTTTAGTTAAAAATTTGAATAATATCACAGTGGATTTTGTTGTCCAACACAGTAAGATTGAATTTCTTTCGGTACCTTTCAACCTCTGCCTACCTCCAGCCTAACTCCAGAATCTTATTAACTGTGCCTTATCGCTTCCCATTGTGTTTTAAAATCCTCACTGACTCCTTTACTTGTTCCCTTGCTTGCTGTTTCTGTGCAAACCAAACACTGGAGTTAGGGATCACGTCAAACCAACCGTGGCCTACAGGTAGAAGGCAACAAAATTTATGCTTAACATACTTCTTTGCTCTATCTTTATCTTCCTTTGGTCAAGGTCCACTAGATACTTAAATATGGAGTAAGCACTAGATACAATGAGAAGCAGATTTCTAGATTAAGAGCTGTATTTTTTCTGTAAGAAACTAGCTGTACATCTTCACACACCTGCTTTGTTTTCTGAGTATTTAGATCGAGTGGAGATTCTTCAAACACTGAAGCTACATCAGAAAATTCCATGGATCCAAACGCATCTGGCACATGGCTGCAGTCTGGCACATCTTCATATGCCAGAGCCTTTTCAGACAGAAATGTTCCACCGAGATTCTTTTGCAGAATTAGAAGGAAGATTTCATCAGAAGATTTCACCACTAAAGTCTAAATAAGATTGGTTTGCAAGTTCCAAACTATGGCTAACAGCTAATGGAAGTCCACAGGCCAGCAGCAACAACTTTTATATTATGTTCTTAATATTCTAATTGTTGATATGACGTTCATATAAAGAGCAGAAGGGAAATTACTCTTAGAGCTCAAGTCATCTTTCACAGCCTGTGTCAACAAGAGCAGCACCTCATAGCCTTTGGTTTCAAGACCCGGACCACAAGCTAGCTAATGATTTTACACAGAATTCCAGAGTTCAAGTCATTGTTTATGTTAGGGCTGCAATTCTACTGAAAGCCTTCCAGTTCATCACACTTCATTATCAATGGCACCACAGATACCTCACAAAGAAGCATTATGACACCACAAAGGGGCATTATGACGTCAGAAAGGGCATTATGACATCACAAAGGGCATTATGAATCACAAAGGAGCATTATGACATCACAAAGGAGCATTATGACGTCTCAAAGGGCATTATGACGTCACAAAGGGCGTTATGACACCACAAAGAAGCATTATGACATCACAAAGGGGAATTATGACGTCAAAAAGGGTCATTATGACGTCTGAAAGGGGCATTATGATGTCACAAAGGGGTGTTATGACATCACAAAGGGGTATTGTGACATCACAAAAGAGCATTAAGACATCACAAAGGGGAATTAAGACGTCACAAAGGGCATTATGACGTCACAAAGAGGCATTATCACGTCACAAAGAGGCATTATGAAAACAAAGGAGCCTTATGACGTCTCAAATGGCATTATGACATCACAAAGGGCATTATGACGTCACAAAGGGGCATTAAGACATCACAATGGGTCATTATGACGTCAGAAAGGGGCATTATGGCATCAGAAAGGTGCATTATGATGTCACAAAGGGTGTTATGATGTCACAAAGGGGCATTATGATGTCACAAAGGGGCGCTGGGAAAAGATCTCTGTGTGGAGATTGCTTCTACTAGAGGTAGTTCTATAAGACTGTTATATAGAGCTGTGCAGGGGCTGTAAATCTGTCTGCAGAGGGTGATGATCAGTTCCAAGTGTCTGCAGTCAATGCTCATGGACAGAGCCCATCCAACCTGGCCTTGAATGCCTGCAGGCCTTGAATGGGGCATCCACAGCCTCCTTGGGCAACCTGTTCCAGTGTGTCACCACCCTCTGAGCAAAAAACATCTACCTAAGATCCAACCTATACCTCCCCAGTCTCAGTTTTAAACCATTCCCCCTTGTCCTATCATTATCCACCCTCATAAACAGCCATTCCCCCTCCTGTTTATACGCTCCCTTCAAGTACTCAAAGGCCACAATGAGGTCTCCCCACAGCCTTCCATTCTCCAGGCTAAACAAGCCCAGATCCCTCCACCTTTCCTCATAGGAGAGCTGCTCCAGCCCTCTGATCATCACAGTGGCCCTCCTCTGGACCCCCCCCAACAGCTCCACATCCTTCCCAGGCCTGGACACAGTGCTGCAAATATGGCCTCACAAGAGCTGAGCAGGAGTGGACAATCACCTCCCTCTCCTGCTGGCCACCCCTTTTTCAGTGCAGCCCAGAACACACATGGATCTATCTTTTCCATACGGATATTCCCATCTGTGTACATATATATACCACACCTACACCCCCACAATCTGCTACAACTCCATAGAATTTTCAAGGTTGGAAAAGACCTGGATGATCTTATGATCTTATGATCTCAGATCTTATGATCTGGATGATCTTATGATCATCCAGTCCAACCATCACCAATACTTCCCAGTTAAATCACATCCCTCAACACAACACCCAAACTTTTTGTGAACTTCCCAGGGTTGGTGACTCTACATGAGAGAAAAGGGCACTCAGATAAGGGATTCTGCATTTGCTATTAGCAGAGGTGGGATGAGACCGAGCACTGCCCCAGTTCCTGGGATAATGCAGAAGGGCTGAGACCTTCCAGCTGCTTCCACCCAGGGTCACACAGCAAAGCCGACCCTGCAGGAGTCTGCATCATTCTTTGCATGGCATTGCTAAGAGGAAGATCCCCCCCCTACCCTTGGCTCTACACTCCAGCTGCTGTCTGCCATCTGTAAAGCCACCACAGCTCTCCTACTGGAGTTCCCATCTGCACAGTGACAGCTTGGTTTCTTCTTACTGTCAAAGCAGCCACAGCCTCAGTGCTTCTCAAATCTCCCCTTTTCAGCTGATTTCCTCTTTCTTGTGGCTGGGCAATTCCTCCCTCTCACAGTCATCCCTCTGCCCCACTCTGTGCCCACAGACCCAGAGAGGGCACACAGAGCCAGCCCTGTCCCAGCTGCTGCTGCTTCACATCTGACAGTCTCAGGAGCTGAGATCCAGGCCGAGACAGCAATGCCCAGACATGGTTTGTAGGACGTTTGTGATAGGAAATAGGGAGGCTTGTGATTAAACCTGCCCCCTAAGGAGGAAGGCAATGCTGCCTGCAGCCCCAGCAGGCATTACAAAACATCCCCATTTACAGGAGGGTTTTAAATAGCACAATTCAGGAACTACAACTGCACAAATTCCCGCATGCCCTGGAATAAGTTTGGGAATGGACATGGTTCTACCACCTGTGCAATGCCATAGAAATAACAACCATCCACCTGTAAACCTCCATCCTCTCCCCTGCTGCACAAAGGGAAGCTCAACAGCAGTGCACAAATGTCCCAGCAATGTCTGAGCACTGCTCTGTGCATCCCAACCTGCTCATCCCATCCACTCCTGGCTGGGCAGCAGGATTGGGGTGGCACATTGCAATGGGCACAGAGGAACATGGAAGCCCCACACATGTGAGGAAGGGGCTGGCTGTGCTCCACACTCACGTTATCAGACGTGATTTGCCCTTCTGTGGGGAGCCTCTGCTCTTTCCCAGCTCATCCTCCAGCGTCTGGGACTCCAGGATCTCATTCAGGCTGTTGTTGGCTGCGGGGCAGCTCCATGAAGAGCCTCCCCTCCACCGACCGGCACACAACAGCCGCTCCCGCGCACTGCGGCTCAGCCAATCGGAGCCGGCGGAGCTGCCGCTGCCCGATGGGACCCCCCCCCCCATATATTGACCCCCCAGACGAGGAAGAGGAGGAGGAGAGCGACGAGGAGCTGCCGCAGGAGCTGACGTTGGGGCGGGGGGGCAACGCGGGGGGGGGGTCGGCAGTGGGGGGTGGGGGAGGGGGTGGGGCAGCATTACCCCCGGACCCCGTGGACCCCCCCCAGCCAAAGTGCTGCTCTCCGACCCCCGCGGGCTCTTTGTGCAGCCGCTGCCCTCCAGTTATAGGACCCCCCCCCTATATTGCGCTTTGCTCACCCCCACCTCCGGAACCCCCCCCCCACTCACCACATCGCCCCCTCCCCCCCCGGGTGGGGTTATGGGGGGTGGGGTGGGGTCGACGATGTGCCGTAAGCCGCGCCGGGGTCGTGTGACAAACCCCCCCCCCCATCAAGATGAATGGGGCGCTGTCGGGGGGGGGCTCAGCCGTAAGGATAAAGCGGGGGGGTTAGTGTCGGGGGGGGCAGTGCTATAGGGAACGCAACTAATCTAAGCCCCCCCCCCCACATTAACACCCCATTGTGTGTGGGGGTGGTGGGGGTGGGGCACACAATAACCCCCCCAAAGGCCAAACAGCCCCAACACCCCCCCTCAAAGCCGCTGACTTACGCTGTGCCCCCCCTGCATGAAGGGCCCCCCCCCATCGATTGAGCCCCCCCCAGTCCCATCTATAGTTGAGAGCTATGCTTTTTGTAACCCCCCCCTTTTAAAGCCCCCCCCCCCCCACAATGTTGTGCACGATGTGCTGCCCCCCATGAGCCCCTGACCCCCCCCCTTAAAAGATGGGGTGGGGGGGGTGGTCTCGGACCCCCCCTCCTTTAAACGATGGGGTGGGGGGGCGGATTGTCACTGCCCCCCAACACCAAAATGGACACCTCCCTTTTAAAGGATGGGGTGGGGATGGGGGGGTGGGGGGTGAAGGTGATCTCGCCCCCCCCCCCCATTAAAACGGACCCCCCACCCCTTTAAAGGATGGGTGGGGGTCGGTTACGGGCACCCCCGGCGCTGTGTGTGTATGTGCCCCCCCCCGTTTTGCTCCCCCCATGGCGCAGTGTGCTGGGAAAGGATCTCTGTGTGGAGATTGCTTCTACTAGAGGTAGTTCTATAAGACTGTTATATAGAGCTGTGCAGGGCCTGTAAAGAGAGTTGAGGGGGACTCTAGTGGGCATATGGGGCTGTGGTGGGCAATAGGAGGACTAGGGGCTCTAGGGGGCTCTGAGGGTGTGTAGGGGTTGTGGATCAGGTTGGATGTTAGGAAGATGTTTTTCACTCAGAGGGTGGTGACGCACTGGAACAGGTTGCCCAAGGAGGCTGTGGATGCCCCATCCCTGCAGGCATTCAAGGCCAGGCTGGATGTGGCTCTGGGCAGCCTGGTCTGGTGGATGGCGTCCCTGCACATAGCAGGGGGTTGGAACTGGATGATCTTTGGGATCCTTTTCAACCCAGGCCATTCTATGACTGTACAGTTCCATAGTGGAACAAATATAATATGCTAACTATGTAAAACATGGAGTCAGACCTGTGTGATTTGTCCACACCAGGAGGTGATTAGAAAACAATTTGTAAGCTACAAAGCTGCTTGCTGGAAAGGAAAAGAAAATAAAACTACAAGAAAAAGGGAAATCATTTCTTCCTGAAAATAGGAAGAATTATAGATCTGACATGAAATTTGAGTGAAGCTCCTGATTTTATGAAGCTATTCCCATTATTTTCTTGGTGCTGTGTTTCCCAAATGAGTGGTTTCTGGCTCTGCTGCAGCACCAGTCTGCATGTGAACATCAACTCTGTTCACCATCTGGGAAGATTAGGACTTCCCTTCTCCTACCAGCACCACTGAATTACAGTTACTCAGTGGTTAAACAAAGGAATCCTTAAAGAAGGGTTTACAGCTGTCCTGTTGTCTGAAGTGCTTGGGGCATTCTGATGCTATTAAGCTCTATGTATTAACAAGTTAAAAAAGAAAAGGTAGGCATCTGATTGTTGTGACAGTTTCTAAGCGATTTGGAAAGCTGTACCACCCAACCACTCCTTCTATTTGATGGAGGTGACAAAGCTCAGTTTAATTTCTGACTGCTGTTTAAATTCTGAAGCTCGAGCTGGTTCCTGGAGCAGAAAAAGCTCGGAAGCTGTCCCTCCTACAAGCAGGCACCTCTGAGCAAAATATGACATCTCAGTTTCTGATGGTAAGGTCAGGAGATCTGATTCCAGCATCTAGCTTTTGGCTTAATACTGTGTTAGTGGGACCTTTGGCATCTAGCACTTAATGATCTTGAAGGTTTCTTCCAACCCAAGCCCTCCCATGATCCTATGATTCTGTGATTTCATTCAGGTTTATTGAGATGAGTTCTCCTGAATGTGCTGTTCTCCATATGATTATAATTGGAGTCCAGATGGGTGACTGAAACCAGACACCAAACTTTCTGATGGCCAAAATTAAATGAAATCAATCCTTTACTGTGTCAGTAGTCTGTAACTAGAGCCCATCAGGTAATTCCCAGCCTCCTGCCTGTATCAGTGGCTGCACACAGTGAAAAAGTCTGATGGGATTTTAACCTCTAAAATGTTCCAAAGCAACCAGAGGGTGAATATATTCACTATGTAAATACCTGCAGGAATAAGCTTGTCATGTATGTCCTCAGGTACCACAGTAGTTAATGGTGGGACTCAGTAGGTCATGCTGAAAGTTGAGTCTGCTGATTTTGAAGGTCTTTTGAAGGTCTTTTCCAGCCTACATGACCTTATGCTAATATTTCTGAAATTTATTTCTGTTCAGCTCCCAGAAAACCTCCCACCCAGCCCCCAACTGACCCCGTGGTGAAAAATAAAACAGAAACCTCAGTGACGCTGGCATGGTCCCCTCCGAAGATGCACCGCCCCATTCCAGTCGATGGCTACATTGTGGAATGCAAGAAACTAACTGGCTTCACCTGGGTGAGGTGCCACGAGTCTCATGTCCCCGTCCCAGAGTTCACGGTGAGCAATCTGTCTGAAGAGGCTGATGATCAGTTCCGAGTGTCTGCAGTCAATGCGCATGGACAGAGCCCGTCTCTGGAATTCCCAGGGAGCGTGCACCTTGGTAAGCACAAAAACCCCAATGGAAATGGGTCAGTGTGTGCTGAGCAGCTGTGTTGGTTCCCTAAAGATGCTTCCTTTGACTTTAAGGTTAGCAGTGCATTAACACACCAAAGGCTTTCCTTTATTCCTAGTTCTCCTATCTCCTATCAACCTCCAGCTACCACTAAAGTGATACGAGTTGTTTCTGTGACAGAGACATGAATATCCTTATCTTTTGATATCTCACATGTGCAAGAGGCAGAACTTTCTGTAACAGATCTTAAGCACAGAAGTGCTTCTTCTAGCACTCATGCAAAGGGAGAAGTAGAAATGTACCTATGATTTAATCTTCCATCTCTAAATGAGATACCAGACTTGCATCTAAAGAGCATTAAGACATACATGTTCTTCCTCAGACCCAGTCCTGGCTGTGAAATCCCCCCTAACAACTGGTGAAGCTGTACCTGGAGGGGATGCCATGTTTACTATTGACCTTACAACAACGTGCAAGCATGCCAGCTGATGAATGTCTGCAGTTCACAGCTATTGGCCAGTGCATTCAGTCACCAGGTTTACCACTGCATGACCATAGAGCAGTACTTTCAGCTGCAGGTTCAGACAGCCTTTCTGATTGCACTGGAATAGTTTAGAAGTAGGGGAGCAATCATTCCAATAATATCTCTATCAATCAGCTTTGCATGACAAAGTAGAACAAATAAACATTCATGATGGGAGGACCTGTTTGTCATTGGGTGGAAACCTCTGCAGAAGCATGTTTAGAGCATTATTAATCAGTAGAAGGAGATGTTTGGTTGATTTTTACTTAGTAAATCCAGCAAGAAGACCAAATGAAATATCGTGAATTGCTCAGCACTGACACAATGATGAGTGCAGGAACAGAAGGTGATACTTTTTCAGAGATGTTGCAGCAAACATTGACCACGTTAGCCTGATATAAATTGAAATAACGAGGCCTTTGCTCCTGACAGGTGCTGCAGTGAGATTTACCAAGAAGAGCAAAGATGTAGAAAAGATCTGCGCTTGGCTGCGTGAGGAAGCCAAACTGCAGGCTGAGCTTTCAGACACAGGCGCTACTGTGGAGTGGATGAAGGATGGTAAGGAGCTCAAGGCCAGTGAAAATTATGAACTGCAAATTGTGGGGAAGAAACACACCCTGAAAATTCACAACGACTCAATGGATGATGCTGCAAGTTATCAGTGCATCTGTGAGGGGGATAAAATGCTCTATCAGCTTTCAGAGAAAGGTATGTGATAGTCTGGGCTGTCCTCTTCCTGCCCAGGGCCAGCAGACTGCATTCACCTGACTCCCCGACAGTCCAGCTGTTGTCAGACAGCATCTGGGGTGTTTTCAGTGGCTGTTTTGACTTGAACTGGCCAATCTGCTTTGTAGAGCCATTTGATTTCTGTGTTCTGTCCTGTGATTCGTCCCTAAGATATAGAGGAAATCAAGGGAAAGACAGGAAAAAGAGCATCCCAGCCTTCCTGCTCTTCTGTCAGGGTGGCCACAAGAGATGATGTCAACATCTCTTTTTGTAGCAGTGATCCCAAATGTAGAAAACACCTGTGAAGAGTCACAGGGACTAAATTGATGGAGAGCAGAACTTCCTGCCAAGGCTTGTCAGCTAGTCTTAATTTTGCTTTTCTTCTCTCTCTTTGTCATGTTAGCATAATATTTCATACTGGCAGGTCTGCCCATAGAATTAACTGGCACAGGCTGCCCAGGTAGGTGGTGGGATCCCTGGAGGTGTTCAGGAGCTGTCGAGATGTGGCCCTGATGGATGTTATCAGGGGGCATGGTGGGGTGGGTTGGGGTTGGAATCAAAGGAGGACCCCCATGTATTTCATCGGGAAGCACTACTGGTAATAAGACCTTTGGAGCAAATCCTGGTAGGGCCACGCTCAGCTGGTCCAGTCTGGAGGCTGTTTCTCCTTACTGCAGTATCTGCAGTGAAAACCAGCAGCTGCTTTTGTGTGGTTGGGCTCACATCCAGCAGTGGTGACGGGACTACAATGATAAGAGACAGTTCCTGAAAAAATGAATGAAATTTGACTGTATGATAGGATGGAGTTAAATGTATTGACAGGATCTCAGTCATCCCAGTGTCCATCAGCTGGCTCTCGAGCTCCTAAATACAGGCATTCTGTAGAACGTTGTTGAATTTGTATTATACATGCGTGTTCTTGGAACTGCAGAACAAATGCATGCATAATCCAGACTGCATGCATAATCCAGACTTTGATTTTAGCAGCTCTGACTGCGCTGTCTCAACAGACCCAACTCAGTTGTGTGCGCTGTTTTAAAATGATATGTTAACAAGAAGTTGGAAAACAAGCTCAATTACCCTCAGTAAAATAGGACCATGGCCTTAGGCTTAAACTTTTGGCTAAGACAGTGGTGAGATTTTGAATCTTTGAAGTCAATTATTCCACTGTGTGTTAATAGGGGCCAGTTTTATCATCTAACTTTTGCACTCCAATTAATTTCCATAAAGGAATTCTGTTTTTCTTTTCAGTCCTAAGTGATATCTCTATCTTTTAGGCTCGATTTGTTTGCCAGGGGGTTACAGTGCAGTAATAGATACCCCCTCCATTGATTTCCTTCTAGTTTGCTTGTTCCAATTCTTTCCTCAGTTTTCCTATTTTAGACATTTTCTTGAAGCCTTGGGCTTCTTCCTTTGGCTCTGTCCCCTGTCCAGTGTATGTCCTTCAACTTGTGGAGATAAGGTAATCTGGCACGTGGTTTATAAAAGCTGCCAATCTGCCAGCTTCTGAATTAGAATCTAGCAATTAGAACTAGGACTAAACGTGCACGTTTGATCTTATGATAAATGAATGCCTCATGGTCACCAATGTCCCTGCAGTTCTTTACCATCATATGTATTTTGTGTCTTCATATTTTGTTTCAGCACTGGCAAACTTCGTAATCAAAGAGACAAGTGGAGGAGTAATCAGGGCCGTTGCTGGAAAACAAGCTGAATTTGTTTCTGAGACCTCTGAAGCCAATGTCATGGTGAAGTGGTACAAAAATGGCAAAGAAATCAAGACCAGTAAGAAATTCACAATGGAAGATAAAGGGAAACTGCATAAGCTTGTGGCTTCAGCTGTAACGAAAGAAGACGAGGGAACATACATCTACACAATTGGAGATGACACTCTGATTTTTGATTGGAAAGTCTCAGGTAAGTTTGTGAGGCAAACATAGGATCACAATCCATGTAAAGCACTTCAGACTTAATTCATTTTATTTGTCCAATGCTGTGGGTTTCCAGTATTTAGGACAAAGATTGCATAGCTCTATTGAAGCAATTCTGACCTTCCTGTTGTCCCTATGCAAATCCACAGTATGAGCAAATCATGTAACTGTGTTGTGATGAATTCAAGACAGCCTTAGCTCCAGCTGGGGCTGGAGTCACGACTTGAGCCCTGACATCTGGGCTTCATTCATCTAGTTCATGTATTGCCTCAGCACTTACATCATCTTTAAACCTGTGACTGAAATGGTCCTAAGTTATTAGCATGGGAATCCTGTCTCCTCTTTGGACAAATTAAACTCCACATTTGGAGAGTTGAGTGTCTCCTGCTGTACCCGAAGGACATTGTGATCTCTGAGGTGTCTCCCTGAGGTGCTGTAAGCACAGCCATTAGCTCATAGTGCAAGTAAAGCACTGTTAGGTCAAGCCTGGAGGAGTAATGCTTGTCACTGACATGTTCCTGTTCAGGGTGGAGCTGGAGGGTAAAATAACACAAGAAATTGTCATTGAAATTCAATATCTGTGAAATTCAGCTGGTTGCATTCACAGAACCTGGCGTTAAGATCTGTTTTCTGTTTTATATCTTGAGCCTATTTTCCATAACCCAGTCCTCATTTATGAACTGAAGCTCTACTGAAAGCCTTTCGCTGTGTATGCTCATGCTGCAGTGCAGCGCTTGTGACCTTTAACAGCACATTCACGTTCCTCTGATCACAGGATCCTTACGGTTGATTAAGACCCTCTAGTCTGACTGCTCACCCATCACCACCGTGATGCTCACCATCAGCTTAGCTAAAAACTCAGCAGAGATGATAGATCAAGCACAACACTGGATTTGGGGTGGCTAGAGATTCCTAAGATATTGAAGGATTGCTTGCAGGTGGTGTTGGTTCAGGTATTCACCCTGCATCCCACCTGCTGTTCTGTTTGGTTGAGAATCATGCATTCTGCAATTTCACTTTGTAATTCAAAGACCCTGGCTTTATCTGTTGAAAAACTGATCTAAAACAAGCCAAGAAGACTCCGTTGGAACTGGTTGATGCAGAACAAAGGCATCCCCAAAGGACAAGTTGCACTGTTTGATGAACATTATTGGATGAGAGCTAAGCTAAGATTTAAAAAGTTCTGGGGCTGTCTCTGAGCATCAAATACAGAGGAAGCCTGCATGATTCCCTGAGAATGGATACCTCCTACTTTGGTGTAGGGTTAAGGGAACACTAGCAGTAACTCCTATCACAAAATGTCGCATGGCTCAGACAAAATGCCATCAAGAGGGCTTAATTAGGAGCACCAAATGGTCGCAAGATGGTCTTAGGGCAGGGAAGTAATCTATCTATGTGATATTGATTGATGCTATTAGTTCTTAACAGCTTGACTCTAGAAGGACTGTTGTTCTTTGGTCACCTAGTTATAAAAGAATAAATGGCTCCTGTCTATTACAATTTTTAACGCATTTTTTGTTCACTGATGCCATAAATGTTCCTGGCATAGTAATTGGCCTTGGTATATTCAGTGACTGAAAGCAACAGTTGTTGCTCTAAGAAATGCAGTACAAAGCTAGGTCTGCCTGTAGCTGACAGCCATCAGCTTGCTCCTCAGGCAGGTTCTGTCTGTGTATGGGAGATCACAATGTGAACCACTGATTGATCAGCTGAGGCAAGTGTGGGGTCAGCTGTGGGAGCACAGGTGAAAGTTATGTAGCTGTGCTCCCTGGAGGGGTGGAGTTCGACTCCACCTCCTCTGAGACCTCATTTAAGGGCTGACCCTCACTGAGGCAGCATCTCTTGGAGATTGCTCACCAGGGAGGATCACCTCAGCTCTGGTGAGTTCCCTTTTCCTTATATCTTCTGTATTTCTACCATTTTACTTGTAATTGCTATCCTTGTTAATACCAGCATAGTTATTGCCAATACATTTGGCAAGCCAGGCAGGAGCCACTGACTTGGCATCTAGAAATATAAGGAAAAAAAAAATGTCCTTTGTGTGGAAAATCTTTAATTGGTACAAGGGGGAGAAGACCACCCCCTTAGGGACATGCCTTCCTGGACAAATTCCAGGTTTTGAGGCGTCCCCATATTACCAATTAGCAACAATTATTGAACAATGGGGCCCTTTAAGAGTACCAAATAACATGGACGCCTATTGTCTAACTGATTACTTTCTAGGACTACAAAAAGATATCTTAATTACAAAAGAAAAGCGAATGGCTGCATCTATGGCAGCCTGGCCATTATTAAATGCTTTAAATCGGGCAGAGATAAAATCAAACAACATTGCACATGAAAATGAATTGTTAAAGGCCCGTATTGAAAAATTGGAGGGTGAGATCAATCTATTGACAGGAAAAAAACGGTCATTTTCTTCCTCCAACCCTCAAATTAGATACATTTCATTTAATGACGATCAAGATCCTGAAGAAATGAATCAAAATAAGATCACTAAATCTGATCTAGAAAAACCATCTGAGACGGACTCACTAGAAGTCCGTCCAGTAATAACTCAAAAAACAAAGAAAATTCAAGATCGACCAGCAGGAGTGCCTCCTGATCAATGGCCCCCTGCCGAATCTGTTTTACATGTAACAGCCCGTCCATATACGCCTACTGAACTCATGGACCTAGTGCAACGATTTAGGCAAAGGCCAAGGGAAAGTGTTCCGGCTTGGTTATTACGGTTATGGGATTCAGGGGCAGATAGTGTACTGGTTAGTGGCCCCGAAGTATCTAAGTTGGCCACAATAACAGTACATCCTGCCCTTCGGCAGAGACTGTATGCTGGGACTCAGTTCCCTGAAGAAAACCATTCAATTGTAGAATGGATAATGGCTGCTTGCCGCATGGTGTGGACAAATAAAACTGACATGCCAGTAAACACAGGGATGTGGTCTTCTATGGAAGACCTTCAAAATTATATACGCGAATTAGGTATGAGAGAGGCTATCTACGAAGACACATTCGATAGCCCTGATATGGTTAAATTTTCTGCGGGAATGAGGGACCTAATTTTACAGTAAGCACCCTCTCATATGTATGGAACCTTGGTTTCCATACTTAATCCAGTAGTATCCGCAGAGGCAGTAGTCCAACAAGCCGCCCAATTGGTAGCAGACCTCGGAGAAACTGAGCGTTTACGAGCTAAGCGCAATATCAGGGTGATTGAGGATGCCGAGGCTTTTCCAATAGTGCGAGCCAGAAGATCGGCCCCGCGAACTTCTCGGGCAGGACCTGTTAGGGTATCCCGGAAACAAATGTTTAATGATCTGCTCCGGGCAGGCGTTCAGTTTTCAAAAATTGATGGGCAGCCCAATCAGGTTCTCCTTCAGTTGTGGAAGCAACTGAAGGATGAACAAAAATTTCAGAATAAACCCAAAAGGCCAGGGATAAGATTTATAGAGCGGCGACCAACAACAACATGGAATTTAGAAGATTTTATAGTTCCAAATAGGAAAAAGAAGCCACCTCAGGTGCCTCGGGTTACGACACCGGAGGTATCGGAGGTAAAAGACTTGAATCTGGCTCAGTTCATGGCTTGACGAGGGATGTCAGTCCTCCTAGGGCCTCTAGACGGGACCGGAGGCCCTATGTGGAACTGACGATATACTGGTCCCGAAAGAATATACAGAAGGTTATGGCCCTAGTTGATACCGGGGCAGAGACATCTATAATATATGGAGACCCAACTAAATTTAAAGGTAATAGAGTGATGATTGGAGGTTTTGGGGGACAAACCATTCCGGTCACCCAAACCTGGGTAAAACTGGGGGTCGGGCGTCTTCCACCACGGGAGTACAAGGTATCCATTGCCCCAATTCCAGAGTATATATTAGGAATTGATATCCTGTGGGGTCTGGCTCTCCATACAACAGTGGGAGAGTTCCGATTGCGGCAGAGATGCATTAGTATCCGGGCAATCCAGACAATATTGAGAGGCCATGCAAAACATGAGCCTATTTGTTTGCCGAAGCCACGCCGGATTACTAATGTGAAACAGTACAGACTCCCGGGTGGGCAGGATGAAATAACAAAGACGGTGCAGGAATTAGAAAGAGTGGGTATTATAAGGCCTGCACATAGCCCATATAACTCCCCAATATGGCCAGTGCGAAAACTGGATGGAACATGGAGGATGACAGTAGACTATAGGGAATTAAATAAGGTCACGCCACCTGTTCATGCGGCTGTACCCAATATTGCCTCCCTAATGGACACACTAAGCAGGGAAATCAAAACATATCACTGTGTCTTGGATTTGGCGAATGCATTCTTCAGTATTCCAATCAGTGAAGAATCGCAAGATCAGTTTGCATTTACATGGGAAGGGAGGCAATGGACTTTCCAGGTCCTACCCCAAGGGTACGTACATTCGCCCACTTTTTGTCATAATTTAGTGGCACGTGATCTGGCTAAGAGGGAAAAGCCAAATAATGTCAATTTATATCATTATATTGATGACCTCCTGTTAACATCCGATTCGTTAGAGGCGGTGAGACAAGCAGCAGCTTTGTTGATAGCTTACCTGCAGAAAAGAGGGTGGGCTATAAACCCACAGAAGGTGCAAGGTCCGGGGCTATCTGTAAAATTCCTGGGAGTAATTTGGTCCGGGAAAACCAAAGTACTACCCAGTGCGGTAGTAGATAAAGTCCAAGCGTTTCCAGTCCCTACAACATCAAAACAATTGCAAGAATGTTTGGGTATATTGGGGTATTGGCGCTCCTTTATACCTCATTTAGCTCAGCTATTAAGGCCATTATACAAGCTTACAAAGAAGGGTCAATCATGGAATTGGGGAAAGATAGAACAGGATGCTTTCCAACAGGCAAAACTGGCAGTTAAACAAGCTCAGGCGTTGGGTATATTTGATCCGACCCTCCCAGCTGAACTAGATGTTCATGTTACTCAAGATGGTTTTGGCTGGGGCCTGTGGCAACGCCAGAGTTCTGTTCGAACCCCCATTGGATTCTGGTCTCAGGTTTGGCACGGAGCAGAAGAATGATATAGCATGATTGAGAAACAGTTATTGGCTGCCTATTCGGCATTACAAGCAGTGGAGCCGATAACGCAAACAGCAGAGGTCATAGTTAAGACTTCATTACCAATCCAGGGGTGGGTGAGAGATTTGACTCACCTTCCTAAGACGGGGGTGGCCCAAGCACAAACGGTGGCACGATGGGTCGCCTATCTAAGCCAGAGAAGCAGTCTGTCTTCATCTCCACTTAAAGAAGAACTACAGAAGATCCTAGGCCCAGTGACGTATCACAGTGATACATCAAAAGAACCGATGGTTGCTCCACCAGAGAAGAGTCCCGTTCAGGAAGGAAGATATCCTATTCCTGAAGATGCCTGGTATACGGATGGGTCCAGCAGAGGCAACCCGAGCAAGTGGCGAGCAATAGCATACCATCCCTCTACTGAGACCATCTGGTTTGATGAGGGGGATGGTCAAAGCAGCCAATGGGCAGAATTGCGAGCCGTGTGGATGGTTATAACTAAAGAACCTGGTGACGGCGTCCTGAACATCTGTACAGATAGTTGGGCTGTGTACCGGGGGCTCACTCTGTGGATTACGCAATGGGCTACCCAGGAATGGACTATCCACGCCCGACCGATTTGGGGTAAAGACATGTGGGTAGACATTTGGAATACGGTCAAACACAGGACACTATGTGTCTACCATGTCTCTGGTCATCAACCCTTGCAGTCACCAGGAAATGATGAAGCTGACACACTGGCCCAAATCCGATGGATTGAGAATTCACAATCTGAAAATATTGCCCGTTGGTTACATCAGAAGCTACGGCATGCTGGACAGAAGATAATGTGGGCAGCTGCTAAAGCATGGGGGCTGCCTGTACAACTATCTGATATCGTTCAAGCATGTCAGGATTGCGATGCTTGCTCAAAGATGAGACCGAGACCGTTGCCTGAAACAACATCCCACATTGCTAGAGGATATAGTCCTCTTCAGAGATGGCAGGTCGACTACATTGGGCCCCTCCCTCGGTCTGAGGGGGCGAGATATGCCCTGACCTGCGTTGACACTGTAAGTGGACTGCTGCAAGCCTATCCTGTACCAAAGGCAAATCAAGCATACACAATTAAGGCACTTACTAAACTGATGTCTGCATACGGGACACCTCAAGTTATCGAGAGTAACCAAGGGACTCACTTCACTGGAGCGATGATACAGCGCTGGGCAGAAGAAAACAACATTGAATGGCGATTCCACCTGCCATATAACCCAACAGGGGCAGGCCTTATTGAACGTTATAATGGTATCCTTAAGGCTGCCCTGAAAACAGACTCTCAGTCCCTGCAGGGGTGGACAAAAAGATTATATGAAACCGTGCGGGACCTGAATGAAAGACCTCGGGATGGCAGACCCAGTGCCCTGAAAATGTTACAAACTATATGGGCCTCCCCTCTTAGGATCCAAATTACAGGCACCGATAATAAGGTAAAACCGCAGGTTGGTACTGAAAATAATCTTCTGCTCCCTGCCCCTGAGAATTTAGAACCGGGAATCCATAAGATAAATTGGCCTTGGAAGGTGCAGGTAGGACCCAAATGGTGTGGCCTACTTGCACCTTGGGGGAGATTATTGGAGGTGGGAGGTTCAGTCACCCCCTCGGTGATAGGTACATGGCCTACTGACATCGTGGTCAATACTCCGGCCTTTTTTGCTAAAGGAACACCTATTATGTCCCTATGGCAGATCAAGACTCCTCCTCTGGTGCCAGATATAGTTATACAGCCACAGATATCTGGCCAGAGGGTATGGTATCGGAGGCCGGGACATAATCCAGTACAAGCAGAAGTATTGACCCAAGATAAGAATACGGCCTGTATCTTGCCCTGGAGGGCGGATCTTCCCCTCCTAGTACCCTTGAAACATCTATATTACTCCCCTTAAGATTGATTCTAAGCCTCTAGGACCATTACTCTGGACTGATGAAACGCAGACGGACCTGCACTTCAAGATGATTTGTCTCCGGTAACATCTATCAAGCACTGGCCCATGGAAGATCATAAACACCCATCCAATCATCATCATTTGAATAATATCAACATCTAATGCGACGGGAGATTGTATCAGCGTCGTGATTGGGTCTCTGTAATAAGGGGAACTCACCTAATCATTGGTTCACGTTGTGAAGGGGTGGAGTGTATGGGAGATCACAATGTGAACCACTGATTGATCAGCTGAGGCAAGTGTGGGGTCAGCTGTGGGAGCACAGGTGAAAGTTATGTAGCTGTGCTCCCTGGAGGGGTGGAGTTCGACTCCACCTCCTCTGAGACCTCATTTAAGGGCTGACCCTCACTGAGGCAGCATCTCTTGGAGATCGCTCACCAGGGAGGATCGCCTCAGCTCTGGTGAGTTCCCTTTTCCTTATATCTTCTGTATTTCTACCATTTTGCTTGTAATTGCTATCCTTGTTAATACCAGCATAGTTATTGCCAATACAGTCTGGATGGAATGAAGGGCATGAAATACTGATGTGCTCATCAAACGCTGCTTGTTAGCTTAGAGACAAGGTGTTGAATTGGTTTGTTCATGTATTGCAAACAGGTTACTTAGCTGCCTTCATTTTAGCTTCAGAAGAACATGTGCAGAATACAGAATTGATTAGAAGAAATAAGAACTGTCTGCATAGAACTTACTCTTTCCTTACACAGGAGAATCAAGCACACGTTTGTATGTGAGTACCTCCAGAGGTGAAACTTGATCCCCCAGATGTAATGAGCAGAGACATTACAATCAGTTCTAACTGTATCTTAATGCTGTGCTGAATAAGCCTGAGTCAGGATGTAAACCACTTTCTCTTTTTTTCTTCAGATGAAGCCATTAATTTTGTCAGCAAGTCCAAAACGACTCCAGAAATATCAGTCAGTCCTTCTGAAGACCTGGAGCTGGTGTGTGAGGTGTCAGCTGCAAGCGGAGCTGTCGTATAGAAGAAAGATCAAATAGAGGTGAAGCAGGACCAGAGGACAACCATCATCTCCCAGGGGACGCACCGCAAGCTCATGGTCAAAAATGTGACCCTGAAAGACCAAGGGAGCTACAGCTGTGAAACAAAAGATGACAAAGCAACATTCCAAGTGAAAGTCAGAGGTGAGAAAATGCTTGGAATCCCAGAGATAAAGGAACACTTCATTTTGTGTGTCTTGCATTTGGAGGATCAACTTACAGCCTCTCTGGTGCAAAACATTTTGGCTATAGGACTTTCTTTGTCATCTAGTGTCATAGCAACACTTTTCTACATGTGCTTTTCCATCCAGGAATGAATTACTGCAACAAACAATAGGCAAGGAGGGTAACTTGTGCAGCTCTTGTAGTCAGCTGGTGTCTGCAGGGTTACAGTGCAAGAGCACACCAGGCATGCAAGGAGTGAGAAAAGGGGAGGTGTTTGATGAGATCTGGTTACAAAATTTGAATGACACAATGAGGTGGAAAATGCCACTAATCAGACTCATAAATGGCCTGGGTTGCAAAGGCCCACAGTGCTCATCCAGTTCCAACCCCCTTCTTCCTATGTGCAGGGTTGCCAAGCAGCAGCCCAGGCTGCCCAGAACCACATCCAGCCTGGCCTTGAATGCCTGCAGGGATGGAGCATCCACAGTCTCCTTGGGCAACCTGTTCTAGAGGGCCATTCCCTTCTGATTTACTGGAAATGTAGAGAGACATCAGAAGAAACAAAGAGAAGGGAGGAGGTTCAGCAGTGCATGCAGGTGTTCTAAATCTCATGTCCAAATCTGCTATCAGACTGCGAAATGTTTAGATTTATGATATGATATGAAATGATATGCCTATTCATTTCCCAAGGCAAAATAGAGGGGAAAGTATTTTCCTGTCTTAATGAGGCATCATGATGGTCCCTGTGAAGGGCAAGTATAATGAAAATGGGGAACTGGAGTAAGCTCTGCAGCAGACTACAGCAAAATGGTGTGACTGTTGTGATGTCCCTGCAGAGAAAGAAGACGTGTTTACAAACAAGGACAAGGTACAAAAGGAGGTGAAGGCTGCACTGACTCAAAATGCCACGCTGAGCTGCGAGGTGGCCCAGGAGAAGATGGAGGTGAAGTGGTACAAGGAGGGGAAACTGATCACCTCGAGCAAGAAGTTCAAGGTGGAGTCAGAGGGCAAACAGTGTCGGCTGGTGGTGATCCAGGTAGAGAAGAAAGATGCAGGGGAGTACAGCTGCGAGGCTGCTGGCCAGAAACTCACCTTCAAGATTCATGTCACAGGTGAGAGAGAACACATTTTGGCCTTTCATTCTAGAATGTTTTAGAAAACGGTCATTAGTTTGTAAGTTTTCCCTGCTATGCTTAAAATTTTTGGAGCTGAACTTTGGGGTGGTTAATTTCTGATGAGGAAATTGAACAAATTATTCTAAATACAGTTGTGAGGCAGCTCCATCTTTTAAAATCTTCAGGAATTTCCTTTTGCTGTGGGAATGAGGCCATAGACAAGAAAGTTCTGATTGCACTTCTCCATTCCCACGTGCCTGTACCACTAGAACAACTCTGCAATGCAGCTGCGTCTCAGGAAGTTTCAGAACAGGGGCTTTGTGTCAAGCACTAGGGGGTGTGCTCTATGTAACATGTTTTTGTCTTGGAAGGGCTCATTTAGCATGGGAGAGAATACTACAGGAATGTTTTGTATAAGTTGATGTTTTGAAGACATAAGTAAATGGCAGCTAGGGGACGAAAGAGTCATGAGAGTCATACAAGAAGCATCACAGAATGCCTTTTGTTGGAAGGGACCTGGAGGATCATCCAGTTCCAATCTCTGTCCTGGAAAGGAACACATTCTTTGAGACTAGGTTGCTCTAACACCCATCCAGCCTAGACTTGAATGTTTTCAGGGATGGGGCATCCATAAATTGCACAACTTCTCTCCACATCATTCTCTTGGGGCATCAGACTGGGAGAACTGATTCATTTTCCTGACTCCTTCCCCAAAACCTGCTCTTCTTTCAAGAGGCCAAACTAATGTATCTCTCTCTTTTCAGAGCCAGAATTTGTATTTACAAACAAGGAGAAGGTACAGAAGGTGGTGAAGGCTGCAACAACAGAAAAATGCCACGCTGAGCTGCGAGGTGGCCCAGGAGAAGATGGAGGTTGTCATCAGTTTATAAGCAATGAGCCAATAATGTTCCAATTATAAACTTTTATTAATTGTAGCGGGTAAAACTAAAAGGCAATTCAGCGCTGGGCGACAGGGGGATTATTGTTCCTCCAACTGCCGCGCCGTCCCGTCCCTTGCAACTTCTTTTGTATTGTCCATCCCGAGCGTATTGTCCTTTAATTGGTTGGTTGTGATCGTGCGACTTGGTGTGTCATTCCTTGGTTGGTCCTTCCGTGGAACTTTGTATCCATCGGGGCGCGCTTTGCCTGTAACTACGCAGAGTACACAATCTACCCATAAAATTAGAGTGTTCTGCAACCTTTGTGGCCTCCATATTCCACCATTATATCCCGGTCCTAATGAACAAGCACTCCACCACAATGCTACCACATCCCGGTCTTAATGAGCAAACATTTTATCACAGAGGTCAAGTGATAAAAGGAGGGGAAACTGATCACCTCGAGCAAGAAGTTCAAGGTAGAGTCAGAGGGCAAACAGCGTCGGCTGGTGGTGAGCCAGGTGGAGAAGAAAGATGCAGGGGAGTACAGCTGCGAGGCTGCTGGCCAGAAACTCACCTTCAAGATTCATGTCACAGGTAAGACAGGTGTTGTATGAAATACAGCAGAGAACAGTAAAGTAAAATCTAGTTTCTATTATACTGCACCTGGATCTCTGTAGTCTGTGCTGAGGTTTTTTCCCTAGACTTGATTGCCTGGGTTTGTAGAAAGTATTTGGTTTCAGTATGACACAAAGACCTGTTTCAGTCTGTCTGTAGAGCAATAATTAGTAATATATGTACAGTGGAAGCAATATTCAAGATATTATTCAAATCTCTCCTGTGCCTGAGATCCCAAACTGTAATTCTTGTTCACCTAAACATTTGACTAAGATAAGTATGTGCAGTGAGGCTGGAGTGCATGTTCTACGTGCAGCCTTTCATGGCAGGAGAAGCAGGAACTTCTCCTAGTAGTACACTGCCTTTTTACTATGCCTTTATGTTGGAGGCTGCATCTGGATAGGTGAGTCTGCTACTCACAGTAAGAGACCTGGTAGAGCTGACTATTGCCAGAGCTCAAAGTAAGATAGATATCTGCAAATCACACACAAAGAACAAAGGACTGCGTTGGTGAGCATATTTCCTTTGTGCCTTTGACAGTCACAGTTGTGGCAATGGTAGAGGCCATGAGGAGTCTGTTCAGGAAGCCAGGAGTACTGTTCTGGGTCATGAAAAGGCAGCCAGTGGTTTGACTATCACATGTTTATGTGTTTTGATGTTTCACAGTGGGTCTTAAGTAAAAGGAACTCAGGTTTTGGTTGCCTGCAGGACAGATGTTCTTTTGGGTTCAATATGTTTGCATAGTGACTTGCAACCATGGGGCTGGTGTTCAAGGACCCTCTTGGTTCCTTCAGTTCCTAGGTTCTTTCTTGCCTAGATTTGACACTTTGTTTCAACAGAAGAGCTGATATTCTCTAGTGAAGGCTATTAGTTTGGGCACAAGTGGTAACCTAAACCTGTTCCAACCTGTACATACAAACCTGCAAGTTGGTCTCATTTCGGTCCCTCAGTCAATACTTTTTCTTTTCTTCCCTCAGAGCCAAAACCTGTGTTTATAAACCAGGAGCAGGTGCAGAAAGAGGTGAGTGCTGCCCTGGCAGCAAGTGCCTCCCTCAGCTGTGAAGTAGCACAGGATCCAACAGAAGTAAAATGGTACAAGGATGGAAGACTGCTTGCCTCCTCCAGAAAGTTCAGAATGGAATCTGTGGGCAAAACACGGCGTCTGGTTGTGGAGCAGCTGGAGAAGAAAGATGCTGGAGAATACATCTGCGAGGCTGCTGGCCAGAAGATGACCTTCAAGTTGGAAACAACTGGTGAGCATTCGCTTTGGGAGCACTAAGCAGCTTTTTATGTGGCTTAGAGGAAGACTGGCTGTCTTCTACCCTGTGGGCATGGAACAGCCACAATTCCCCCCGGAACAACATCAATGACCCACACCACAAGTTGGATTCTCCTTTTTAATGTAGTGGTAGCGAGGTGAAAATCTGGCTGTGGAATATTTTTGACTAAGGAACTTCTACTTTAATTTCTAGATGCGCTGAATTACCCTCTGGAGTGTCTTTCTGAATATATAAGCAACCATGGGTGACTATGATCCTGATTTATATCTAGGTTCAGGCTTACTTTTTCAGTTAGGTTAGATCAATAGCTCCAGAGAAGATAGGGAAATACAGCAGTTCACTGATACCATGTGTCAGAAGAATGCAGCTCAGTGCTGGGCAGTTTGCTGCTTCATTCCCTCTTACAAGTTGCACCCAAGGCTGGAAAAGACCACTGAGATAGCTGAGTCCAACCCAGCCCACCCTCACTGGACTTACTAACCACGTCCCCAGTGCCACATACCCGTGGCTCTTGAGCACCTCCAGTGACTGCGGTATATCAGCGTGGTTGCTTCAGTTGTGGGAGTTTTCAGACACTGGCTGTTGTTCTAGCGAGACAAAAAACCAAAACTGATGGAACAGTGTCTATACAGGAAGCAACTGGCTGTCCTGATGGCTGCCAACAGTTTTACACAAGGTGTGTCATGCAAGCTTGCATGAGTCTGGTTTAAAAACTTGCTGTTCTGATGGAAGGAGAGGATGTTGGTACAGGATAACTGCGGGATTTGTGCTCTCCCGACATCCAGTTGCAATCACAGCTTATTGTTGCTATAGAAAACAGCTTCTCTGTAGACAAATTGAGTTAGTTCCAATAAGTGGCTGAAGCCCTAAGTGATCCAAGGTGAAGCATGATCCAAACTGGAATTTAACTAATTGTAGTAGGGAATCCAAGCCTTAATGAGATGAGTTATTTAAAATATGAGTCCTCCATCTAAAACAGCATTGAACTCTTACTCTGGTTTATGATAGAAGTGAGAGTTTAACAGCAGAAGTCTGAAGTTATGCTCCATATTTCTCATCACTCAAGAGAATATTTGAATATATGAATTCCTTTGGCTATGTTAGAGCTCATAATGAGGTCAGCTGATGTTCTTTAAATGCTCGGAGTCTAGCAATGTGGGGAAGTGGACTGCTATTTGCTGTTGAGCTTTAGGCTAAGAAGCCTGATTTTAGAGGACTGTGGACTTCCCCTTTCCCTTCCCCTCTCCTCCCCTTCTCCCTGGACTGATCCCACATGGTTTGAGAATGATTTCAGATCAAGGTAAATGAGGAATCGCCGTGTGAAAACCTGTTGTTTTACTGCACTATAAGAGACACTTAGTCAAAAGACAAGTGTGTGTTCCAAGCTTGAGATTGCAGGAGATCCTAGAAACAACTCAGCTGCTCAAACCTGTAGTCTGGCTGAATCTTTTATTGTCAGTTTTGGTCAGGAGGAGATGCTTGAGTAAGACAAATAAAAGGTCACGGGTAAGTTGGTCCTTCTTGTGATATACTTCTAGGCTTTCATCAGGGAGAAGCTTAATTAGTCCAAATAATCATAGCAGAAACCACACCAAGAGCATGAGAGTGAAATTTATACTTTCTTGACGTGAAGGAAAATTTTACCTGGTTCTGCCATTCCCCAAATATTTGTTTCCTTATGACAAGAAGAACTTTGCAGAAGTAATTTTTTTTTTCAGTCTTGCGTGCAACACAAAAAGGGGTAAAATCTAGGAGGCCACCTGAAATGCTTTTCCATCTGGAAGGATCCATTTAACAGCACCCATGGACCTGGTTATGAACAAAACTAAGTTCCCAACTAAATCCACATTCTTCTTTCTCCTTCTCAGAATTGCCTGTGAAAATCAGCAAACCATTGGCAGACAGTAGCGTCATTGAGAAGGACAAGGTCACATTTGAGTGTGAGCTGTCCAGGCCCAACATGGACGTCAAGTGGTTCAAGGTATGGCATGTAATGGTATTTTCCTTTCTGACTTCTCTGGAAATGAATGAGAGCCTTTAATTTCACTTCCAAGGGATGCGAGTCTGAGCTTTTCCTTGATAGCTTTTTCACTGCTCTCTTTTCTTTATGCTCTTTTATTTGCCCAGATCAGCACTCTTTGTTATTATGTCCTGAGTTCATTTATCAAGTTGAAATTGAAGTTTGTTTTGGTTTTATTGTGAACTTTTTAGGTCATGCTGCACAAAATATTGTTGGTTGAACTACAGTACAGTCTTGAGCTTCAAGTCTAACACAGAAATTCTCAGCCGGGATTTTGTAGCCTTGTTGTGAACTGGGTTTTTGGGGTGAAATCTCAGTTTTCTTTGCACCTGACAGTGTGAGAATTTGCTCTGGCACTTTGTGTACCTCCCCGGTGCTCAGCTGTTCCTTCCCTTACTTGGGGATAACGTCATTTATTCAAGGTGATGTCCAAACAGGCTTGTTAACAGTCCTCCGCAGTGCTTTAAGCTGTCATAGGTCAGCCAGAATTTATGCATGTTCTATAGCCATTCCTTCATGTTGAAAACACTGCACTGTGCTTAAGCTTCAGCATATGTTCCAGTAAGCACAGTTCCATTAATTCTAGGGGAGTGGGTGAATTAAGCATAGATCTGAAGGCTCCCTTTGCTCAGTGCAGAGATGGAAGGACTAATGGAGATCTGACTTGATATTTTCCCTTCTAGGATGGGAAGGAGCTCTGTCAAAGTAAAAAAGTGGGCATTACTTCCCAGGGAAATAACAGAAGTCTCATTATTCACAAGTGTGAATATGAAGATCAGGGAACATCCACATGCTGAGCAGCCTAAGACAAGACATCAGCTACCCTAAAGGTTCATTTTATGTTTAACTGAAAGAGCAAATAAATCCTCTTGTGGTATTTTGCACCACGGGAAGAAATGCTTCATGGGCAGTTTGGGCATTTCTTGGTTAGTCCTTTTGGATACCTTTCTCTTTCTTCTTTATGCTCAAGACAGATTTTCCCTCCATGTGTTGCATTGGTTAAACCCCAGTTTGTAGCTCATCATTGGGCTCTGAAGCATCAGACTTGTTACTGAACACATGGGTCTGCTGTGCCCTGGTAGATGCCACCTTCCCAAGGGACGTATGAAAGGATGCTTTTTTCTGATTTCCTACTAGATGCTGTCCTCATGTGGCCACTTGGGTTCAGTGTTAGCATGAACATGAACATGTGTCCTGTCCCATGACTTTGGTGAACTCTCATTTTCTCTCTCATTCTGCAACCAGGTTGGGTTGCTGTTTCAGTACTGGCTGTTTTATGTAGCCATTCCATTTGTTCTGGTTTACGTTCTTTTTTATTTTCTTCTTTTCAGGCATCATTTCTATACAGTAGACAAAGCCAGCCTATTACATTTGATTTACAGTTTTTAGCTTTTGCTGGTAAGCATTTCAGCTCTCAGGCAGTTTTACCAACAGCTTTGAAGAGCTGAAATGAACCAGCCTGGACACGATGGTCTGTTTTTGTTGGTGTAATGAATTTATGAAGTTAAACTGATTGACCCCATAAGGTTTTACAGTGTATGACTCACGTCTGGCAGAGTTATCACAGCAATGAGTTTATATACTTAGCATTTCAGGAGGCAAATGGTTGGGGATACTCTTTCATTTGCTTGCGTCTCAGAGTGAATCACTAGTATGTGAACCATCCTTCATCTCCTTTGTATTGCTTTTGTGTGTGTCTGTGTGTGGTTTCCCCTGTGAATTTCATTCTTTCCAGTTATATGGAAGTTCTCTTTTGAGCAGTGAAATTAGATGTTCCATCATCAGTCATAATGGTAAAGCTGAGTTGCCACGTTATCTGTGTCCTTTCTGTCTGGCGTCTCAATAACTGCTGCCCCACCACAATATCTGCCTAATACTTCAGCTCCATGGATGCCTCCTTGTGCAAACTGAGAGCCTGTATTTGGTGTGCATAGATCTGGGCTTACATCTGTGCTGGTAAATGCACTAGTGCATGGGCTAAGCAGTCCTGCCTCCTGTGCTGTGGGCATTGAGATGGGGCTCCTACAAGCTGCCCATTGCAAGATATTTAGAAACTAATTGCTGCGGAGGTTTCCATCCTCTTTTCAGACTAACTAAAATTTGGTTAGTGGGATCAAAACAGAAGGGGCAGGGAGGGAGAGCTGACCAAGGACTACTGATGGAACAACTATGAATCCTTGGTTCCTCAGGATTCCCTGCATCAGCAGTTGGCAACAGGAGTAAGGGGGCTCAGGAGGACACTGTGGAGTAGTGTGAAAAATGAGCGAAGAGAGTTACTAATTGATGCCTCTTGGAAAGTAGTCCAAGAGTGGTCCTCTTCCTAAACTCTCCTCTTGTGTGTGGTTTTATCTTTATGAGGTGTTCATAACAAGTGATGTGTAGATCTCCCTTATCTCATAATGTCTTTTCCTGCCTGCAGTGAATATGCAGGATACTGGATCATATACCAGCTTCTTTGAATTACTGCTCATGTCAGGAGATAAAATCTGCCTATTCTTTGAACTAACACTGGCGAGGGTTAGTTATTCTGGCTACCGAGAGAATGACACAGCAGATTAAACTCTTTCATTTCCTTCTTTGTCAAATGCCTTTTCATCTAACTGTGTGTCCCATAGAAATTCAGAGCAGTGTTGGCTGAGGGAAGTGGAAATATTTATCTCCTGTGTGTATCTGCCACCCTATTTAGACATGCTGGCAGAGCGCAGAGATTGGAGGAGTTGGATTAGGCAGTAGTTTCCCTATTGCTCACAGAACCACTTTTTCTGTGGTCTCCCAGCTACCCTGTGCCCAGTGGCCTATGCAAGATGGAGCGGAAAAGGCTCATTTTATGAACAAACAGGAACCTTTCTGGTCAGATTAATACCTGTGCTCTTTTAGAGAGATTTAGATACTAGAGATTTTAGGTACTGGAATAGGCTCCCCAGAAAGGTGGTTGAATCACCATCCCTGGTTGTGTTTAAGAGCCTTTTGGATGTGGTACTCAGGGATATGATTTAGTGTAGGGTTTTTAGAGTTAGGGTACTGGTTAGGCTGCGGTTGGACTTGATGATCTTCAATGTCTTTTCCAACCTGGGTAAATCTATGATTCTATGCAGGAACTCTTCTCCTGAGGTTAATCCAAGTTGTATCCAGGCCCTTCAGAAAGAAAGGGATATAGCAGCACAGAAATATGGCCTGATTCTGACATAACTAAATGCAGACCTGGAGAGTTAAAAGGGATTGTGTGATGTTCAAAGGATTTTGAAGCAAAGATGTCCCCTAGGTAAGATTTGTGGCTGACATTCCCCATACATTGTTTGTAGGCACACAAGCTAAGGAGAGACTAGTGATGAGCATGCAGAGAAGCCAATGGTTCAGACAGGTTTGTAGTGACACAACACTGTAGAGTTCTGTCTAGTTCTCCTTGGCATAGTTTGGAAAATAAAGATGAGGTAATTGGTGGTAACCAATATGGCTTCATCAAGGTCAAGCCATGTCTGACAAACTTGGTGGCCTTTCATGATGGAGTAACAGCATCAGTGGATAATGGGAGAGCAGCTGACATCATCTACTTGGACTTGTGCAGAGCATTTGATCCCGTCCTGCATGACATCCTGGTCACCAAACTGGAGAAAAATGATTTTGATGGATGGACCAGTTGCAGGATAGGGAACTGTCTGGATGGTCACACTCAGAGAGCTGCAGTCAATAGCTCAGTGTCCAGGTGGAGGGTGGTGTTGGGACCAGTGTTATTTAACATTTTTGTAGGCAACATGGAGAGTGGAATCAAATGCAGCCTCAGCAAGTTTGCAGATGACACCAAGCTGAGCGGTGCTGTTGATGTGCTAGAGGGAAGGGATGCTACTCAGAGGGACCTGGACAGGCTGGAGAGGTGGGCCCTTGGCAGCCTCATGAACTTGAGTGTGGCCAAGTACAAGGCCCTGCACCTGGGTCAGGGCAATCCCAAGCACAGGCACAGGCTTAGAGGAGAATGATTTGAGAGAAGCCTTGACCCTGAGGAGAAGAGTTGGTGTGGAGGGAGGTGTCCCTGCCTATAGCAGGGGGACTGGAACTAAATGACCTTAAAGATTCAGTCAGTTCTATTGTTTTTCTACCCTTAATTTTGCTTGAAAGGTTTTAGAATAAATGAGATTCTGGTTTCCATGAAAACTGTTTGCAGGGAGCTCCATTGTAGCTAGTAGGTCTGTCTTTAAGTTCAAGGGCAATAATGCATTGACTGTGTTGAAGAGAGAAATGACTCAGGAATGGATGATGGTTTAGAATAAAACATAATCCTACTTATTTTCTATGCAAATATGTGTAAGGAAAAGATGCTGCACTCAGTTCTGGAAATACCCTGACAAATATATCTCTACTGTTTCACAGCTGGAGATATCAAGATTGTTAAAGCACTGGAAGATGTGGAAGTGAATGAATATGGGAGTGCATCTTTTGTCTGTGAGATTTCACACGATGAGGTTCAGACCCAGTGGTACAAAGAGGACAACAAGCTGAAGGCTGATGACAACATCAGAATGCAACAAGATGGTAGGGTGTAAGCGGGGGGTCTTTCTCCTGAGTGGGGGGTGGGTTGGAGATCAAGCATATAAGACATCTGAAATGAAGTGAAGAGGGTTCAGAAGCGAGTTCCCCTTTTGTTTTGGGACTGAGGTTTAGGTGGAACAAGTGACATGGTGGGATGCTTAGTGTGGGAAGTGTGATGCTATCCCACCATCCCACACTGCTGGGAGCAGGTAGGAAATGAGTGCAGTTATTTCCAAAGTGGGGGTGAACAGGGCAGTCAGTTCACCTCTCCAAAGAGGTTTTGTCTGACAGTGAGTGTGATCCTTCTGTATCAGATACTTTGAATTTGACGGTGGCCGCATTTGATCAGTCCTTGTAGAAGCCATGTTTAGATTCTGCTTTGGTCTGCTCCATTTCCAGTTCAAAGTCGTTGGACACTAAATGAGACAGCTGCATCTCAGTAAAAGATGTGTTTGAATAGCTGTGATGTGCTTACTATTCAGATTTACAGAGCTGAGGTTTTGTCCTTGGCTATAGCAAAGAAGTCAAATCAGGTGAAATTAATTGTATTTCTGAACTAGACAAGTTTAAGTTTGGTAGCACCTAAATTTGGTGCGGTTTGTCATTGATTTCATCTGAAAGAAACTTGCAGGCTTTTTATCTGCTGTTGTCCCCAGCGTAAGATTATCCATTCACATCCTAAAGTACTTGTTATATTTTCAACTCACTCTTATTTGAATAAAAGCCTCAACAATTGGGAGCAATTTAATAAGCACAGAACAAGAGCTGGACCTTGCATTTGGTAGATACTGTACAGTATTACTTCATAGAAATGTAGTCAATGGCATTCCCTATAGACAATCGTTTGTTTTATCTTTAGAGTCGTTCAAAGAACCATTGTGAACTTGACATTAATTGGAATGGAATACACGCAAGAGACTTTCCTCTTCTTCCAATTGTCCTCATCCTTTCTTCTCTTCCACCCCTGCTTTGCAGATTACCATATAGAAATCACCAGGAAGTTGGAGGACAAGACAGCTTTGGAACGTCATTCTGTCATCCTGTCCTGTGACTTCAGGCCTTCTCCAAAGGTTGTGAAATGGTTCAAGGGCCGCACACCCATCGAGCCCTCTGAGAAGTACAAGATCAAGAGGGATAAGCATTCAGTAGAGCTCAGAATTCTGAAGCTGAAGCCCGATGATGCTGGTGTGTACAAGTGCAAGGCAGGAATTGCAGAGACTGAGGCCACGCTGACAGCTGAAGGTATGAGCAGGGAGGGTGGCCTCTTCCATGTCCTATTTCACCTCAGATTTCTCTTCTTGAGGTTGACTTCTGCCGTTCTCTCTTGCTAACTTTATACATGTATTATCTTCACATAGATGATTACACAAAGATCATCTAGTCCAACCATTCTACCACATCCCAGTATGATTTATAGTAACAGTGGTAACAGTTCACCTTGTTTCCCCACAGCCCGCAATGTAGAAGTAACGAAGCACCTGCAGGATGTAGAAATTGAAGAAGAGAGCTCTGCTGTCTTCTCCTGCGAGCTGTCCCATAATGACGAGGACGTGGAATGGTTCCTGAATGGCAACCTCCTTTACACCAACAATTACAATGACATCAAGAACGTTGGCAATTGCTGCACACTGACAATGAAGCAGGTTAAGCCTGAGGATGCTGGCACAGTGACAGTGAAGTCAGACAAGGTGTCAGAAAGCGCACTTGAAGGTGATAGGTGGGTCTGATCACACCCCTCCTGGATGTAAGAGATGCTAAGGAGCTCCAGTTCATTCTATTGTGCAGCAGTCCTGCTTCTAAAGCTGACCTCTCTGGGGTGACAAGTCATCAGAGGCTTTCTTCCAGTGGAAGGTTCCATTGCAGCAGATATCAAGGAAGGAGGATGGTTTTGGTGTCCTGCCAAAGCATTCCATTGCTTTTTATCATCATTTTACTTAACACAAGGAGAGTTACAGGAGCAATTTCTTTTACTGCTTCAGTAACATGCAGTGTCAATGCTGTTGTCTCCAAGGATTTATGACTGAAGGAGAGATCATTCAGTGTGTGTTTTGCCTCTGGGATAACTAATGACCAGGCTGTGAGCAACCTGATCTAGCTGTGAATGTCCCTTTTTATTGCAGGGGAGCTGGGCTAGATGGCCTTTAAGGATCTCTTCCAATTCTAAGGAACTTGTGCCTGAAGTGCAGAAGTGGATGAATTATACCACTTCTTCATATCCTCCCCATGATTACAGAGGAAATACAACAAAACAACATGCATGGTCTTACTGTTGTCATTTGCTTGAATACGAAGACGTCTCTTTTTTATGGTTGAGATTTTTGTTGATATGGGTCAGGAGGAACACACACTTTTTAGCTTTCTCAATAGGCAAAAAGTTCCAGTTGCTGCAAGCCACCGAGGTAACCAATAGAGGGGCCCTGATCCCCCTTGTGCCATCGGGATGCTCTGGCACGGGATGTGCCTCAAATTCAAAGCTCCTTCCCACCTCCCAAGGAAAAGCAAAGCAACTCAAGCATCTCCAGCAAAGCTGCCCAGCAGACAGCAGGGAATGCAAACAGCTTCTGGCTGCTCCCCTGCACTCCTGTCCTAAGTAAGTGACCCCTCGAGGACTGGATGGGAAATCAGTGCATGACACACGTGAGTGTGCACAGCATTGTGCAAAGCAGTGGGGATCCATGTGTGTGTGTGTATTTGTGCATGGATGGTGTTGTACACACATTTGTGTCCATGAGTGTACAAACCAGTGGTGTTGCTCAGGTGTGTGTAGGTCTGTGGGTATGTGTGCAAGGACGAGCATGCACATATATGTACGTGCACAGGGGTGTGCAGAGTGTTGGAGCTGCACAAGGACATTGTGGTACCGGTGTGTGCGTGCACTTTGGGAGTGAAAGGAAGGGGTTACACATGTGTGAGTGTGTGCGCACAGGGCTGCACTAAGGGATGTGGTTGTGTGAGTGTGTGTGAGCACATAGATAGTGCGTGGATGCGGTGGCATAAATGTGTGCTTGCACAGGGCTGTGCTGAGGAGTTGGGCTGCACACAGGTGCACACAAAGGGATGTTTGAACCCTTTGCCCCTAAGAACAGTTTTCCAGTGTCTCTCGTCCAAGAATTCTTTGAACAGCCTGCAGCTGACTCTCCTGAAGCTCAGGGTCCTGACTTTGCTTTTTGCCAGGCCCGCATTCCTTGAGATGAGGAACTCTAGGAGGGCATGGTCACTACAGCCCTGACCACCTCCAGTCTTAACCCCTGCTGTGCAGCATGTCCAGTAATGCTTCCCTTCACAGAATCACAGAATCACAGAATTACCCGGGTTGGAAGGGACCTCAAGGATCATGTAGTTCCAACCCCCCTGCCTAGCAGGGCCACCAAACATACACATTTACTAGATCAGGTTGCCCAGGGCCCTGTCCAACCTGGTCTTGAACACCTCCAAGGACGGGGCATCCACAACCTCACTGGGCAGCCTGTTCCAGGACCTAACCACCCTTCTAGTAAAGAACTTTCCCCTAACATCCAACCTAAATCTTCCCTCCTTCAACTTAAAACCATTTCCCCTAGTCCTGCTATTATCAGCCCTTTCGAAGAGTTTACTCCCCTCCTGAGAGTAAGTTCCCTTCAGGTATTGAAAGGCTGCAATGAGGTCACCTCGCAACCTTCTCTTCTCCAGGCTGAACAAACCCAACTCCCTCAGCCTGTCCTCATAGGGGAGGTGCTCCAGCCCCCTGATCATCTTTGTGGCCCTCCTCTGGACCCTTTCCAAAATTTCCATATCTTTTTTGTACTGAGGGCTCCACACCTGGACACAGTACTCCAGATGGGGCCTCACAAGAGCAGAGTAGAGAGGGACGATCACCTCCCTATCCCTGCTGACCACCCCTCTCCTGATGGAGCCCAGGATCCCATTTGCTTTCCGGGCTGCCAGAGCGCACTGCTGGCTCGTGTTAAGTTTCTCATCTATCAGGACCCCTAGGTCTTTTTCAGCCGAGCTGCTCTCAAGGACAACTCCTCCCAGCCTGTACAGGTGCCTGGGGTTCTTCTGGCCCAAGTGCAAAACCTTGCACTTTGCCGTGTTGAACCTCATTAGGTTCACCCGAGCCCAGCTTTCCAGCCTGTCAAGGTCCCTCTGAATGGCATCTGTTCCCTCCACCGTATCGACTGCACCACTCAGCTTGGTGTCATCAGCAAACTTGCTGAGGGTGCACTCCATTCCCTCATCGATGTCATTAATAAAGATGTTAAAGAGCACCGGTCCCAAGACAGACCCTTGAGGGACGCCGCTCGTTACCGGCCTCCACCTGGACATAGAGCCATTGACCACCACCCTCTGTCTGCGGCCTTTCAACCAATTGCTTATCCATCTAGTTGTCCACCCATCAAATCCACCTCCCTCCAATTTGGAGATGAGGATGTGATGGGGGACCATGTCAAAGGCCTTGCTCAGATCCAGGTAAATGACATCGGTCGCCTTCCCTTCATCCACCAACGCCGTCACTCCATCATAGAAGGCCACAAGATTAGTTAAGCATGACCTTCCCCTGGTGAAGCCATGCTGGCTGTCTCGGATCACATGCTTGTTCTTTATGCGATCAAGCATGTTGTCCAGGAGGATCTGTTCCATAATCTTCCCAGGCACAGAGGTGAGACTCACCGGCCTGTAGTTACCCGGGTCGTCCCTGCTCCCCTTCTTGTAAATGGGAGTGACGTGACCCTTCCTCCAATCATCCGGGACCTCACCTGACAGCCACGACTTCTCAAATATGATGGAGAGCGGCTCAGCAACCACCTCAGCCAGCTCCTTCAGGACCCTGGGATGCACGCCATCTGGCCCCATAGACTTATACTCATTCAGTCTAAGGAGGCACTCTCGGACTTGCTCTACCCTTACAGTGGGGAGGGATTTACCTCCTTGGTCCCCACATGGAGGTATGGGGGTGCAAGACTTAGGGACGTGAAAAAGACTAGAATCCTGGCCACCAGTGAAGACCGAGGTGAAGAACTCATTCAGCACCTCAGCTTTCTCTTCATCTGTTGAAGCCATTTCTCCTTTTAAATTTACCAGAGTAGGCACGCCCATTTTGGCCTGTCTCTTCTGGCCAATGTACCTGTAGAAGGTTTTCTTGTTGTTTTTCACATCCCTCGCCAAGTTCAGTTCTGCCTGAGCCTTGGCTTTCCTGATCCCACATCTGCAAGTTCGGACGGCATCCCTGTATTCTTCCCGGGTGACACAGCCTTGTTTCCAGAGCTTGTACACCCCTTTCTTCACCCTCAATTCTCTTAGCAGGTCCTTGCTGAGCCATGCCGGTTTTCTACCTCTCCTGCCCACTTTCTTAATCAGGGGAATGGAGACCTCTTGTGCTGCCAGGAGGGCATCCTTGAACAGTAGCCAGCTCTCCTCAACGTCCTTATCTTTGAGGGCAGCGCGCCAGGGGATCTTGGCCAGCATTCCATTGAGTAGCTTGAAGTCTGCTCTTCTAAAGTTGAGCATCCTGGTCCTGCTCTTTGCCAGGCCCACATCGCTTGAGATCACAAACTCAACCAGGGCATGATCGCTGGAGCCCAGGCAGCCTCCAACCTTGACGCCTTTGATGATCTCCTCAGCGTTGGTGAGCAGCAGGTCCAGCAACGCTTGACCTCTGGTCGGTCTGTCCAATACCTTCCCTTCTGCTTGGTGTGCTTAATGCTTGGCCCACAAAGTTATTCCCAGTGCAGTCCAGCAGTCTCTCAGACAGCTTGCAGCCAGCCATGCTGATTTCCCAGCCTGACTGGAATCCCCCATCAAGTTGAGAGTCAGTGAGCGCGGTGCTTCTGGTAGCTGCAGTAAGCAGGGCCCATCAACAGGCTCCCTTGACCAGGCGGCCTGGAGCAGACCCTCACCTCCAGAAGCCCATTATTGGTTCAGTCCCGAATTTTACCCGCAAGTTCTCAACGTGATCGTGGCTGTTCTTAGTCCTTTGCAGTCAGCTTCTTCATAGAGAGGGCAAATACCTTGCCCTCCGGAATTCCATAGTAACAATCATGTCTCCTTTATGTCAGGTGAGGTGTTTTTTGTTGTTGTTGTTTTTTGTTTGCTTGTTTGTTTGTTTTCCATTTTCTAGGTAGAAAATTTAATTTCTGAGCCAGGAGAAGAAGAAGTGCAACATGTAACAATCTTCCTGGCACTGTGCAGTTTGCATGAGTAGCCAAGTGCTCCTCAGGTAACGTGTGCTGCAGAGCTGACCTTGGTGGCAGGGGTTGTGTCTTCATTTTCTTCCTGTCATGTGGGAACATAAGAAGACTCTTCAGAGCAGGAGCTGCAGAGGAAGATGAACGGCATGAGAAGGTAAGGCTAGGAACCAAGGACACCTCCAGAAAGAACAGAAAAACTAAGTCATTTAAGATGCATTATGGCCGTGTGATACTGTCCGTGACTGGAGGAGAAGCACATGGCTAGGAATGACTGATGGCTCTGGTGGGATGAGTGCCTACGTGCGCCGTAAAGGAGAGTTTGTGGGATGTTCTGTGGACATGTGAAGGCTGTGGGAAAGTTAAGAGAGAAAACGTGTGAATTCACAGAAGTGGTATTAGAACCTGGAATAAACCATTTGGATCACTCACATCTGAGTCCGTGCCAGATTGTCGCACTGTCAGAACCTGAGGCCTGGGATTTTCCTTTAGTAGTGCCAACTGCCTGTTGTAAATGAGAAAAGATATTACTAAACATAGCTTCCCTCCTTGTAGTTTAGATATTTCTGTCTTTGCATTCCTTTAGCACCCAGGGTGTTGATGCAGCTGCACAAATCCGCTGTACTGTCCTCCTGTTTTGCATGGAAGAATGGTAAAATAGCAATCTCTGGGTGAAATTTTGTTCAGGCGTTTTCCTTTCTGTGCCCCTAGGAAGCAATGGCTTGGAAATGGCAGTGCCGCCTGGGAACCCACACAGCAACCCAGTATCTCATTGTCTGGGTCTGTGAAAAACCACAATGATGACAAAATATGTTTCAATTCTGTCTGTGGTGTCAGTGCAGCCCTGAGGAGCGGTGTGGGCATGGCATGGCAGGGAGAAGGGATTTCCCTTCCAATGGGAAAGTGCCTGTTCATGTGTTGGTATGTAACCGCTCCATGGCCTGCTCCATGTGCTTCTGAATGGGCAGCTCAACTTTTGTGTCACTCAGCCACCTGTGGCAGAGGTCAGGATTAGTGCCTTTCAAGGAGCTGAGAAGCATTTCTTGCTCAAGTCCTGCTTCCAAGCTTAACCACCTACAATGAAGTAGATGTCGTTTTTCTGGTGTCCTTCAATTCCGTGTCCGCATTTTCCCAAAAGCAAAAGAATTTGGAGTTAACCAGCTGCAGTGAAGTGAGCGATTTCAGTGCCTATTTCTGATGGTGGCAATGAGTTCAGAGGTCACACTTAATTGACGGTGCCTGTTTCCATTCTGACAAAGGCTGTAGTTTCAGCTGACTTCCCGAGGCTGCCATGTGTTGTGGTGACACAGCCTTGGGCTTGTGCGTTTGCATGACTCCCACCTTTCCTTTCTGTGTCTTGCAGGTCAGCTGGTGCTGGAAGCGGCCGGTATCTGAGTAGGAATGAAGGTGAGTGCAGGAGCAGCTGCTGAGGGGAGGAAGGAAGTCCATGCTAATGAGCTCTGAAGCATCTGCGGGTCCGGTACCAGAATAGGCAGCAGTGATGCAGGGGGCTCCTCGGCAGGAAGCTGGCTGATCCAAATGCTTGCTGAGAGTTTGGAAGCCCAAACCCTTATGGTCTCTGTAAGGGTGGTTAATAAAAAGATATTAACCAAGATGGTGGTAAATAGCCTAAGGTTATTAGCAAAGGGAAACTCACCAATATCGATACCTTGACTAGAAAGCTGAGGCAGCCTCAACTAGGGAGCAATCTCTAAGACATGCTGTCTCAGAGGTGGTCAGCCTTTAAATGAGGTCTCAGAGGAGGTTGAGTCGAGGTCCACCCCTTCTGGGAGCACAGCTAGATTACTCTCACCTGTGCTCCCGCAGCTGACCCAATACTTGCCTCAGCTGATTAATCAGAGGTTCAAGCTGTGATTTCCCATACAGACTCTAAGCTGAAGGCAGCATCTCCTTTATCTGATGGTGGTGTGCCTGAGTGAGGGAGTGATCCAAGCTGGATGCAGAAGAGTCATCTTAATTTCTCTGCTATTTTACTTCAGATGACACCTATTGGGTGTTGGTTTCTTAAAATTTGGATCTAGGAGGTGGTCTCTTCCTTTGCTTCTGATGAAAGCACAGAAGTGCAGCAGGAGTAGAAGACAAAGAGGTTTTCTTGGTGACAGGAACACCAATTATTTGATTCAAATGTGTAACTGATGTAGATGGTGAAGAACAGATCTGCCTCAAAGACATGCTTGATCACATAAGAAATGAGCATGTGATCCAAGACAGGCAGCGTGGCTTTAGCAGGGGAAGGCCATGCCTAACCAGTCTGGTGGCCTTCTATGATGGAGTGACGGCATTTGTGGACAAAAGGAAGGTAACAGATGTCATTGACCTGGACTTGAGCAAGATCTTTGACATTGCCCTCCACCACATCCTTATCTCTAAACTGGAGGGATGTGGATTTGACAGGTGGACCACCTGGTGGATAAGGGATTGGTTGAAAGGCCACAGACAGAGGGTGGTGATTCATGGTTCTATGTCCAGGTGGAGGCCGATAACAAGTGGTGTCATCCAGGAGTCTGTCTTGGGACCAGTGCTTTTTTACATGGTTATCAGAGACACCAATGATGCAATGGAGTGCACCTTCTGCTGTTTGCTGAGTGGTGCGGCTGACGCAGTGGAAGGAAGGGATGCCATTCAGAGGGAGCTCAACCGAGAGGTTGGCCTACGTGAATCTAATGAGGTTGAACACAGCAAAGTGCAAGGTTTTGCACTTGGGCTGGAGGAATCCCAGGCATTTCTACAGCCTGGGAGGAGCAGTCCTTAAGAGAAGCCCCGCAGAGAAGGACCTGGGGGTCCTGGTGGATGAAAAACAGAACGTGAGCCATCAGCGTGCTCTTGCAGCTCAGAGAGCAAATGGTCCCCTGGGCTCCATCAGAAGAGGGGATGGCCAGCAGGGACAGGGAGGTGATTGATCTTCATGATCCTTGAGGTCCCTTCCAACCCGGGCCATTCTATGATTCTGTGATTACACTCGCTGTCAGAAATAACGGCAGCTGTACAGATGTTGGATATATTTTGGGACAGTTCTTGTAACCAGCTGATTTTAAGACCTTGCCCGAGTCAAGAGTCTAAATTGAGTGTCAGAAGAAAGCTGGTAAAGTGGCTATTGCTCATTCTTTTTCATTTGCTGATTCTTTCATTCGGGTTCCTTTTCCAAAGGAGATTCTGGTGATGGAAGCAATTGAAGAAAGAACCAAAGCAGCTCTTGCCAAGAGTGCTTGAAGTCCCTGTGGAGAGAAGCAAAGAACTTGGGCTTCCTCTGGGATGCGCCCCACCATGTCTCAGGAAGGAGACAACTGCTGTTCCACTTTCTGCTCTGTGTGTGGAAAGGTACGTCTGGGTTTCTTCTGCTTGTTTATTCTTTCTTTTTCAGGCTTTGAAGGAGAAGGGGTGGAGCAACGGGAGACTCACTGGTCGTTTGTTACCTCAAGAACAGGATGGATTCTGCATTGACTGTGAAAAACCTGGGCTAGTAGCATGGGCATGTTTCAGGCTGGACTTTTCCTTCTTGGTTTCCTTTTGGCTACAGGGAGACAGCTGTCTAAAGGTGTGTTTTCATACCCACTCTCCAAAACCATGTTTCATTGTTGCAGGTGGTTCAGTGTGCTCTTGCAGTGCAGATGCTGTAGTTTGCTGTAGAATCTGAATTGTTTCTGTTCCTAGGGGAGGACTGGGAGGAGGTAGTGAGAAGAGAATTCAATGCCTTAGGTGTATCTTAGTGAGAAATGTTGGCATGAGGTGCTGAAAGTCTTGAGTTGTCAAAGGCCAGTGAGGCTCAGACTCCTTAACCTGCTGGAGCAGGGTGGAAGCAAGGAGTGGGCACTGCCGTCCCACAAGCTGCACTTGGTTCTGGTCTGCCAGGTCTGTGCTGGCCTGGATTTCTTCTGAGAAGTTTGTTGGAGCTGCTTGGAGTAGTGAAGGGTGGGGAGGAAGTGCTGCTCAAGAGCTAAGGCTCTGCATGATCATCTTGGATGGTTTTAACCATGATATCTGAAGACATAGTTTCCATCAGAATGATCCCAACATTGTGCGAGTGTCTCAGATGTATGAGAGCACCCGCCTCCTCCAGCTGAGCCATAGGAAAGCTAACTGTGCCCAGTAATTACAGCTTCTGCAGATTGAATATGCTTCCAAGTGTTTTCCTTAGTGATCAATAATGTCCCAGCACTCTGAGATTCCATCTCTGGCACAGTCTGGAGCATCTCTGCAATCCTTGGTTGCTGGAGGGCACGTGGTGAGTGCATGGCCAGGGTGGCACAAACGCGTGCGTGTGCTGAGGAGTTGGGTTGCACACAGGTGCACACAAAGGGGTGTTTGTGGAAGGTGTAGGCACGTAGGTGTTCCCAGGGATGGTTTGCACACGTCTGTGAATGCAAAGGAGGGCACACGATGCAGAGTGTGCATGGGGGTGTGCAAAGCAGGCAGGGTGGTGAATGGGTGTGCGTGTGCACATGGATAGGGGAAGGTTGGGGTTACAGGTTGACCTGTGCTGAGGTGAGTGGGGACACACGGTGTTGCTCAGTGGTAGATTGGTTCACACTGAGTGCTAACAGGAAACTCGCACACCCTTTTTGTTTCAGCTGTGCCAGCGCTGTGATCCCTTGCTGCAGGGATGGGGTGTTGGAAGGATGGTGTGCGTGCCGAGCTCCCATCTCTTGCAGGAATCAAGTGTAGAGCAAAAGGGATGTTTGGGCCAGGTGACTGTAAGAAGGCTGGCTGCTTTGGATGGTGGTAGCTGATGGAAACAGGTGCTCTGGGGACCGTTCAGCTTTTAACAGAAGACAGGGGTCCTGCAGCAAGAACGACTAGGTTCTCAAATGGCTTCAGACGTGCACACCGACTACATCCCCGCAGACATTTACCGGTAGGTGGCTCTTGCAGAAGAAGATTCAAGCAGCAGAACCTTTTGCTCAGCTACAGCACACAAATGCTACAAAAGCAGGAACAACCTGCAAGCTCTGGGTCTGTTTGTCTTGCACAGGCATGCACTAACTGCGTTTGATGGTACCCCCCATCCTTGATTTCCTTCCCTGCTTCTTGTCTGATGACGCTGCTGAGCCAGGAACAAGCTGCCCAGTGTGGCAGAGCATGGTGCAGAGCTGTGCTGGGACCTCCTCCCCTTCATCTGCTGCAGATCAGTGCCCCACACGTGCCATTGGGATGCTCTGGCACGGGATGTGCCTCCAACCCAAAGCTCCTTCCCACCTCCCAAGGAAAAGCAAAGCAACCCAAGCATCTCCAGCAAAGCTGCCCAGCAGACAGCAGGGAATGCAAACAGCTTCTGGCTGCTCCCCTACACTCCCGTCCTAAGTAAGAGACCCTATGAGGACTGGCTGGGAAATCAGTGCATGACACACGTGAGTGTGCACAGGATTGTGCAAAGCAGTGGGGTTCCACGAGTTTGTGTGTGTGTGTATCTCTGCTGTTATGAAAGCATGGGAAGACTTACTGAGTCCCAGATAATTACTTATCCTCAAATGATTTTTCCTGGCCAAAGTTAGAGCCTCTCACAGGTAATCGAGATCAACAGGCTGTTGTTGCACAATCAACAGACACAATCTAGATGATCAGCTGAGGAAAATAAAGCATCATGCGAAGGGTACTAGATAAGTGAGCAGCTTGAGATCTGCACATTTATGTGATGCTCATGGTCTTAGACAATATTTGCCTAGAGAGGTCACATTGAATGAAAGCAAACTCTAAGATGAATGAAAATATGCACAGGAGAAGAAGCCTCTGAGGCTTCTCAAGTGTTATGACCAGAAGACATAAACTCTGTTAAAGCAAACGTTTCTCTCTATTTTTTGTGTTATTCCAGGCAGGCCTTGATTACCGCCTGAACACATGCTGTGGAAGCCCAGCTTATGCAGCACCAGAGCTAATCCAGGGCAAAGTGTCTATTGGCTCAGAGGGATGTAGAGCGGTGTTTGTTTTCCCCTCTTTCCCTTCCCTCTCCACAGAGCATTTAAAGGCAGTGGAGCTCAGGTAGGCTCTCTTGGTTTCCCTTCTGAATTCTGCTAGGTTGCACCGCTTGGTAGCTCTCAGAAGCTGTCAGTGGCCACAGACTAGAAAAGTGCAATTGGTCTCAGTTCACACAGCTGGCTGGTTTGTCTCTGGCTAATCCTGAACTGCCTCAAGCGACTGCTTTGGGGCTCTACAGAACAGCAACTTCAGAGATCTCTTTCTATTACTAAGTGTTTGAAAGAGCAATTTGCTCTGTTAATTATCCATCATTTCTGTGCAGTCTGTTTTGTCAGACTTGTCTTTAGCTTCGAAGTTGTATGTGAAGAATTGTTTCCGTTGTAATGCACAATGAACTAAAAATTGAGAGATGAAAATGTGAAGAGTTTTTCCAGCTTTGATTTCATGTCTGGAATTTTGGAACCCACTACTTGCAGTTGTTAATCTGTCCAAACTGGTCTGGTTTGGGATGCCCTCGTACTTCTTGAATCGCTGTTAAAGGCAGAGCAATTCCTACAAGTGCCATGGCCCCACTGTTGTTCTAATTCTTGTTTCTTTGTTTTCCACACGCTGCTTTTCAAGCCTCCTTTTTCTTTACAGTCAAAGTGAGAACTGCACTGTGTCTGAACCTTGTTGTGCCTCTACATAAAGAGAACCGAACAGCAGCAAAGCCAGACAGGTGACTGTGCTGACAGCTCTCGTAGCCAGTAACACGTAACTGTGCTAAATCCCTTGTGACGGCTTTGATTTCATTTTTGCCAGTGAAATCCTTGTAAAAGGAACTGCAGCAGTGTGATGAGCTAAGGTGAAGATGCTGGTTTTAGTAGTGCTCTAAGCTGAGTGAAAGGGCAATTGAATGAGGGTTATATGCTTTCTCTGGGACGATAAGGTTTTATTTCCTGAGGGAAAGAGCCAGCTTTTCATGGGCTATATGTGGGCTTTGGCAAGGGCAGACAATTCAGTCTGTCAGGAAGCCATTTGAGGTGCTTCAGGTTTGTAAGCTTGTCTTTTTGTTTTTCAGGCGGATATTTGGAGCATGGGTGTAGTGCTGTATGCTCTGCTGTGTGGGTTTTTCCTTTGGATGATGACAATATGATGGCACTCTACAGGAGGATACCAGTGGGTATCAGTGGTGCTAGAATACACTGAGAAGGGAAATAGCTGAGCTTGACAAGAGGCCTTGCTTTTCGGATGGCAGAACATGCTGAGCTGTGGGTAGAAAGGCCACAGCACAGTCTGCTGAATATTGTCCCTGTTTTTGCTGCTTTGTCTACCAGTATTTTGTGGATTTGGTTCTACGCTTGGTTGGCCTATGTGGCACTGTAGCCTAATTCTGTACCATGATAGCATACAGAATTTAAGGAGAAGTATTTTCCTGCCAATGGGCTGGATTTTTTTGTATCTGGTTCTTCAACTGGCTGCTCCCTATACTATCTGTAGTAAAAATACAGACACGTCATTTGATTTCCCTGAAATGAATGTTCCTAAATGCCAGCTCTTCTCATGTCTACAAAGATCAAAGTTCTGCATTTGCTATTAGAATTTCCTCTTCCAGAATCAGGAGGTAATGTAGGACCCCACAGATTGCCTTCAGAATCCAACAGTTAGTTCTGTTTCCTTTCGGAGTGCATAACAACCTGAGCACATGAATTGAATGACGTGGCTTGTTAGTCTGGTACAAACTCTGCTGTACACTGAAACCTGGTCCATTTGTAAGCAGGACTTTGTCCATCTCTGCAGGACAGCAGAAAACCCTTTGTGCTAATCATGATGCCAAGAAGCAGAATGCGGCAAATGGCAGATGATCCAACTGCTTCAGGTGTTCATTTCCTTAAAACTGTGAATAGTTTTGGACTGAGAGTTTGTAAGCAGAACGGAGCTCTTAAAGCTGTCAGAGATTATTTCTGCACTGTTCAATTCTATCTGCCTAACATACACCGGATCTCAGAACTGCATTGCTTGAACTGGTGGAACTTGTTGAAGTGAACTGGGATGAGCAAGTTTTAGAACTTAGTCAGAATGCAGTAAAAAATGGATAATCTCATGAGTATTAAGGTACAGGCTTGCTATTTCTGCACTGAATTTGTTTTTATTTTACATGGCTGTGATCTGAAAGTTGCTTGAAACGCAGGCACCTAGGCACTGTTGTGTAACTGAATTTCACACGATAGGTCCTGAAATATCCTGGAATCAAAAACTCTGACTTGTTTTAAGTCTGCTGCTTGAGTCTAATCAGGGTCATAGTGTCTGTGTGCAGTGTTTCTTTCCCTGTAATGCTCCACATCATTTCATTTTGGGAATATTGAAGGAAATGGACTATGTGCCATAACTGTTGTTAGAACAAAGTATGTCTGGTGTGATCTTATGCATAGGTTCTGTAACTGCTCTTCACAGCTCAGGTGTTTGACCTTCCTTTTGGTGAAGTGATGAAATACTGCTGGTTTCTATTTGTGCTTCTAGGCACCTTGAAGCTCTTAGGAATAGAACAATTGTCTCCAGTTCTTTTCAATGATATCAGTAACAGCTCGAGTGTTGCTGCCCACTAGGTAGACCCAAAGAAGCAGATTACAGTGAAACAACACACGAGCTGGACCTGAATGAGGATCACTTTCAAGACAGTGGCTATGCTGCTTCAAGCCTACTTGCTTCTTCCTGCCGCCACTCTATTACCAAGTATCAACAACCTTTCATGATTCAACTTGCAAATGTTTGAAACTAACCCTTGTGTTTCTATGCCTTCCTAGGTGATTCGAGCCCTTGTCAACCCCAAAGATCCAAACCAAGCAGTGTCTTTCCATCAATGGAGAGTTCTTATTAAGCATGAATCGCTGCAATTCGGATGACAGCCTTCCACATGGTAACAGTGATGGACACAAGGGGCTCATCCACGTTCATGCTCTCATATCTCCTGGCTCTGCTGAAGCTCCTGACCTGAGCCTGCCAGACACAGCAGTCACCTGCCTGGATTGTGACCCAGCGCCTTTGCAGTGCTGCCCATCCCAAGCACAGCCCGAGTGTCCCAGCAGCAGCACCACCATGCAGGAGCAGGTCAGCATCAGTGAGGTGAAGCTGAGCATCTTAGATGGGGACTTAGAGTCAGGCTGCCAGTCCCAGGCACCAGGCAGCAGCACCAGCTCTGAGCCACTCTCATCTTGACAAGAGGAGTCCCATCTTCACCCTTGACCTCTCAAGCCCTCCTGTCTTTTATTGAATAAAGTCACTCTCATGCTCAGTCATCGCCTCGACTGCATTCTGAGTCTTCAATCACAGGGATTGGGATGAATGCAACAAACAGCAAGGCAGCTCAGCTTGCAATGCTATGGCTGTGGGGTTCGTGCAGGCAGAGCTCTGGGTTCCCATTTTGCCTGGCTTTGGGATGTCTGCAGCAAGATCTCTACCATTTTGTATGGGAGCAAATAATCTCTAGCATCCAGGTTGCTGCTCATGATATATCCCAGTCTTCCTGGCTGTCACTTTGTGATACTTTTCGAAGCCTTCTGATACTCTTTGATGCCTTGGCTGCTCCCTAACACCTCTGTCCTCCTGCCATGTTGACTCACGTCTCCCACTTTTAAGCTGGCTTTGCAGATCATCTCCAGCCCTGTCATCATCACGCTGCAGCAGGAGGTGCTCACCTGGCCCAATGTCTGGCAGTACTGCTTGTTCTGCAGATGAGCAGCTGCCTCCTCATCTCTTCAGCTACAGTAGTTTTTCTCAGGGCAGTTAGATGCAGTCATGCTCCTCTGGATTTGGTGTGTTAAATCCATGCTGCATGGCAGCAGTCAGTGCAATACAAAGGTGTTCTGTGTGCCATAGCATTTCTCCAGGGGCTGCCAAAGGTAGAAGCACAACACAGCACCATCCTTCTGACAGTAATGTCTGTGAGTGTTAGACATGTGAGCACTGCATCATCCCCAGCGTGTCAGTGCTTTTCCACACCAACCTGACTCTCACACTCTGCACTGAATGTAACTCTGCTCTTGTGGAGACAAATGCTTTCTGTCACATCCTCCATCCCTGCAACCATTTGCCGGTAGGCAGCTCTTGCAGAAGAATCAAGCAGCAGAACCTTGTGCTCACCCTACAGCATGCAAATGCTATGAAAGCAGAAATAACCTGGCATGCTCTGGGTCTGCAAGGCTGCACAGATGGGAGAGGTAGATTGTGTTTTTGCAGTGGAAGTTTCCAGTATTTTCAGTACATAGTGTAGGCCCTAACTGAATGTATAACCCTCTTGTAAAACAGCTGTATAAGTAGTTTTTCCACCAAGAAAGTTGCTGAACAGAATTAAGTTCAGACTGGGGGCATTCTGACATGGGGAGAATTGAGACAAGCACAAGATAAATACAGGGTGGGTAGAGCCCAGCACAGGACAGAATGAATGTACTGACTTTTGGAAACATTGCCCTTCTCTGTCCGCAGAAAAGTACAAGGCAGACCTAAAAACAAGAGGTTGGTAATTGACCTTCTATGGAAATGAATCCTAGCCACAGTCTCGAGGAGTCTGTGAGCCTGAGATGCTCAACCAATGAGAGCCATGAGAGCATCACCTGCAGTGGGTTTAGGGCACAGAACAGAATTGATTTCACTGACTGGTGTGCAGTTTCTCCCTTGCCAATAGGGGATGTGCGCGCAGTATTGCAATAATGAATAAGCACTGCTGCTATCGCTGCCATCTTTGCCTAACTAGAAATCTTTGACTTTGAGAGTTTCTCACACAAGGGGAGAGGGTAAGAAAGTAAAGAGGCACAGAAAACTAAGGGAAACTGCTCTTCTTTATCTTATCTATAAAAATTGATACGATGCTGTTGTGCATTTTTTTTTAATTTTATTTTTAATTTTTTGCTAATGTCAGTTAGATTGTTTTAAAATATCCACACACCAAAATCTGACTACCAAGCAAATGTAATGAAAATGAAATGAAGGTGAGTTAGTGGAAAGCACAAGGCCATATTATATTAGGCTCCAGCAAATTTACAGGCAGTCACTGCACGAAGAGGTAGATCTGAGTTGCACATTATATGATTCCCACAAAGATTAAGGAAATCTGAAGCTTTCAATATATTTTTTTAATTCTTTTTTCATTTCATTTTTAAACACCTGACCCAGACCCCAACCCTCACAGGAGCTGTAAAGATAACAGCATTAACCAGCAATGTAACTCTAATCCTAACCCTTACCCTGATTCTAAAATCGTCCCTAACTCCAAATGCAACAACAAAAATGATGCTAGAAGTTTGTAGCAAAAGGAACCTTAACCCTGATCATAATCCAAAAAAAAAAATCATTATGGTAACAATAATCTTTACCTTAAGAGTAATATTAATCAGAGCCCAGATGATGCCTGCATCCAATCAGAAGCATGCTTTGCATTATTTAAGAGTTGTATTTTTTCCAATGAACTCTCTCTATTATCACGTTTATAAAGTAACAGAGTCTGTTCTTTTTCTCCTGACACTGTGCCTTACTCCTGACATCCCCTGGAAATGACCCAGATAGGGCACCATCAAAGTAATGCTAATAGTAATGTCAATCCTAAGGGTATCTCTAGCCTCAGTGTTAATGGGACGCTAACAACAATCCCAACAGCCTTAAACATTCTGGTGGTGTGAAAGAGGTGCTGCCTTGCACATGCTGGGCAGTCCCATTGCCTGTTCAATGCAGGCGGCAGCGTAGAAACATGATGCCCGTGGTCAGAATGCCCTGTGGCAGATCCTGGCACCGGAGAACTGAACGGAGAACCATGAGAGAACTGACAACAAATCACGCGACATCAGAACCGACCCAGTGGTTATTTACAAGCCTTGGGAGACCCAGACAGGATCTCAGAGTGGTGAATGTAGGTACAGAAGTTGTTACTACTCTGTTTTCTTCTAAAAGAAGTGTTTTTTTTTCATCTCAGAAGTTAGGGGGGGGGGGAAAGGGATATCAATTTAATTACTCATTAATTTATTGACAGACATTCACGTTTGCTACGTTTGGAGAAGTTTTTATTTGTTTGCCGTGGTTTGATTTTTTTTTTTTCTTTTTTTTTTCCCCCTTCCCTCCTCTTCCATCTTTGTGTTCTTCCCCTATAATCAAAAGAACGGATCCCCAGGGTTTGTCCCGCAGACGTTCTTTCCGTGGTCTCTGCTGCCACCTGCTGGCCAATAAGCGGAACTGCCACTGTTGGGCGTTTGGTGCCGCAGGAAGCACAACGCAGATCTGAGTTCTGACCGGTCTACGCAGCAAATCCGCCAATCTTTATTGCGATAAGCCCTCCAGACAAGAGCATAAAGTCTTTGCCTGAGGGCAGGGTTAGTAGTAATGGATGTCAGTTTTGAAATTTCCAGTCCATTCACCATAGCACTTTCTGCCTCCATGTCCCATAACCAGAGCAGCTATGCTGGCATGCTCTCTTGGTTTCAGTCTAAACCACTGTACTATATCCATCAGTTCAGCTGCTGTATTATGGGCAGCAGGGTTTGGGGGGTGGACACTGGTCAGGGCACTCCCACCAGCCTATCCTGCATTTTTTTTTTTTTTTTTTTTTCATTTTTGGGTTACAATCAGTCAGATCTCAAATAGATCTAGTCCAAATGGAACCTCAAAATCTGACCTTTTAGTGCCTTCATTTACAGAGTCCATTTTATACAGATTCCCTTGTACAGGGCCCCCATGGTCCTCCAGACAGTTGTTACTGATCTTCCATAGGAGAATGATTGAATTAGGTTTTTTCCCATCAAAACTGCCACCTGTCTTTCCAGTTTTTCAACACTATCATTCAATAGCTGATTTGCATCAGCCTGAGCCTCTTCAGTTATGTTCAGACAGTTCAAGGCCATTAAAAGTGGCCATGCCACCATGAACACAGCTAACTGTCATTCTCAAGTTGTAAGTATGTCTTTGCTAAGACCATGGAAATACTCAGTCAGGTGGGCCAGGGACTCATGGACCCTCCCTCCGTCCCACACAGGGCCCCATTTTTCAGTGACAGAAGCAGTGCTGCATTTTGAGGATCCTAGGAATCCCAGGACATGCCCTGACAAAAGGTCATTCAAAGGGGTAGTCTTTCCCCATCCAAACAACTCCATGATATTCACAGAATCACAGAATTGTAGGGGTTGGAAGGGACCTCCAGAGACCACTGAGTCCAGCCCCCTGCCAAAGCAGGTTCCCTACACCACGTTGCACAGCTCAGCATCCAGGCAGGTCTTGAATATCTCCAGAGAAGGAGATTCCACAACCACCCTAGGCAGCCTGTTCCAGTGCTCTGTCATTCTCACCGTAAAGAAGTTATTGCACACATTAGTGCAGAACTTCCTATGGTGCAGTTTCTGTCTGTTTCCCCTTGTCCCGTCTCCACACACTGCTGAAAAGAGTCTGGCCTCAACACTTTGCCCCCCACACCTCAAATATTTATAGAACCTGGATCCTGTCCCCTCTCAGCCTTCTTTTCTCAAGGCTAAACAGACCCAGTTCCCTCAGTCTCTCCTCATTGGGGAGATGCTCCAGGCCCTTCACCATCTTAGTGGCCCTCTGCTGGACTCTTTCTAAGAGATCCCTGTCTTTTTTTTACTGGGGAGCCCAGAACTGGACACAATATTCCAGATGAGGCCTCACCAGGGCAGAGTAGAGGGGGAGGATCACCTCCTTCGACCTGCTGGACACGCTCTTTTTAATGCACCCCAGGATGCCATTGGCTTTTTTGGCTACAAGGGCACACTGCTGGCTCATGGTCAATCTGTCGTCCACCAGGACGCCCAGATCCCTCTCAGCAGAGCTCCTCTCCAGCAGCTCTTCCCCCAGCCTGTACTGGTGCATGCAATTATTTCTACCCAGGTGCAAGACTCTACACTTGCTTTTGTTAAACCTCATCCGGTGTCTTACTGCCCAGCTCTCCAGCCTGTCCAGGTCTCGCTGAATGGCAGCACAGCCTTCAGGCGTGTCAGCCAATCCTCCCAACTTTGTGTCATCAGCAAACTTGCTGAGGGTGGTCACTATCCCCTCATCAAGGTCGTTGATGAAGATGTTGAACAAGACCGGACCCAGCACAGACCCCTGGGGGACGCCGCTAGTTACAGCCCTGCAGCCAGACACTGCACCGCCAACGACAACCCTCTGCACTCTGCCAGTCAGCCAGTTCTCGACCCACTTCACTGTCCAATCACCTATCCCATACTTCCTCAGCTTTGGTATAAGTATGTCGTGGGAGACTGTATCAGTTATAGAGGTTATAGAGTTCAATTCCTGTAGTCAATTTGGCGGCCCAGGTGGGACCAGCTCTGTTCGCTGCAGGACCAGCTGAGAGGGAGACACTTTTGGCGCACCCTGAGATTTCTCTGAAGGACTCCCTTCCTCACCTGATCACTGCAGGGACAGACAAGGACCACCCATAGGTGGACCAGGTATGTGTATGGTAAGTGGAGCCCATATGTCTTGAGGAGACATCCTACACAGTTTACAGTCATACGTGCTGCTCCCAGGGAGGTGAGCTCATGGCTTTGGTTGCCAGCTGGGTAGGAAGACTCCTTGGGTGAGTTCCTATGAAAGGGAACTGTATGTCATATGAATGGAAACAAGAACAAGTACTCTCTCCCAGGTGGGTGACAATAGGAGGGACCTAGGTTGGTCTCTCCTACGGGTATGGGATATAGTGGATAGCCTGTCAAATGGTAGCCTGGGTTCTCCAAGTTGTAATCACGGGGGTTATAGGTTGTATGTTCAATATTATCATCTGCTTTAAATGTTTGGTACCATGTGTCAAGCCGACTCTGGGAAAAACATTAACGTTTGCAACTGGTCGACCAGAGTATGAGTGTTATTAAGATTCCAGCTAGAAAACGTTGTCAGCATTGTGTAGTATGAATAAACCATGGTTTTTGATCTAAATGTCAGAGTGAGTGTGGTGTGAGTGAGACACAGAACAGCTGCAGGGTGAGTGCCGAGTCCCGATCCATGTTTCCTTCCTCCTGTGAGGGAAATGGCCAGACACGGACAAAGTGAAAGACTGTGTTGTCTGTCCACTCATATGTACTTTCTGCTTGTATGTAAGAAGACGGGAGTTTGTACTCTGTAGATTAGTAAGATTGTCCTGAGGAGAGGTGTACATTCCACCCAACCAATGAATGTCAACACATTTATGTAATACTATGTACTGCTTGCGAGGAAGTGTGTGAGGGAGGTGGTTCAATCAGTGCTGGTTCTGTGGCACAGTGTTTATAACTGAAGAATACAGACTGTATTAAGGGAGTTTATGTGAACTGAAGAACTGTACTGTTTGACAAACAGTTTTGATGGTATAAGAAAGTGTAATTGTTAATGATATATGGAAGTGTACTTGAGGGAATGTGGAAGTGTATCTGAGCATACAAACAGAGGAAGCATTTACAGAAGAAAAAAGGTTAAAGTGAGTTTACCTGCACTGACATGAGAGCAACACCCTGAACCTCTGCCCTGTGAGCTGAGCAGAGCAGAGCAGAGACACAGTCCTCATGTATCAGGTAGTGTTATTCTGCTTACCAAATGAATGAGTTCACTACAGAAGAGGCAAATCTTCCCCTCTGCTCCATTTGTGGCATACTCTGGAGTTCAAGACATTGCAAAGCTATGGCACATCTACTTTCTTTCAATGATGACGCCTTAGTATGCTCTGGGCTGTCATTTCAATTGCATCTAAAGAAGTCTAGGGTCATACCAGCTGACAGGAAGCTGGCAAATGTTGTCTCATTGTAAGGAAGAGCAAGAAAGATGACATGGGCAATTATGGACCTGTCAGTCCAGAGCCTGGTAAAATTATGGAGAAAATGATGGTGGGAGTTATGGAAAAACAGCTGAAGGACAATTCTGTAATTGGTTGCAGCCAACACAAGTTTGTGAGGCGAAGGTCCTGTTTAATTTAAGCTCATTCTGTGACACAGTTATCCGTTTAGTTGACCAAGGGAAGCCAGTTGATGTAATCCTTGAGGATTTCAGTGGAGATTTTGATACTGTTTCTCACAACAACCTTCTGGACAGAATGTTCTGCATATGGCTAGACAGAAACACAATGTGGTGGGTGAGCAGTTGGCCAGTAGGTCAGTCCCAAAGCATTATAGTCAGTTTTTTCCATCAGGCTGGTAGATGGTCACTGTCGGGGTCCCCAGGGTTCCATTTTGGGGCCACTTTCCTTTCATGTTTATGCAGATGACTTGCATGCAGGACTAGAAGACGTTCTGAGCAAGTTTGCTGATGAGACCAGATGAGGAGGTGCTGTTGCCTCCACTGAGGGTGGAGAGGACTTGCAGAGAGATGTGGACAAGTCAGAGAAGTGGGTACCAGTTGGTACTAAGCACCAAGTGCATAACGTATAACAAGAACAAGTGCCTGATTGTGCACCGCAGAACATAAAGGACTTCAAACTCTGGGAGAATGTGCAAACGAGGGCACTGGAACTGAGAGATCTGAAGTTCAGAGTTTCACAGGGATTGACTGCTTGTTCAGACTGGGCCCTTCTCACATCCCTTCTCACATCCTGCAATGAAACATAGGTCTCATATGGGACATGAACCTCACAGCGTCCTTGCACCACATGTAGAGCCTGGGATCTTCTGTCCCCATGTCTTTCATTTAACATCATACGGACCTCCAACCCATTGCCCCAGGAAATGCCAGGAGCCAACATGAGAGACAGGATCTCTCTACCACTGGTCTTGCAATCAGGGCTTGACCTGTCTGCTTCGTAAGGCAAAGGAGAGGTTTCTTAGCATGCCAGTGCCTTTGCCTGCCTGTAGTCATGGCTTCCAGTTATCTTCTCTAACAAGTCCCTTGGGAAGCTTACTTGGTAATGGCCCTCAGTGGGCCCATTAATACTCCAAGAAACTTCACTGTTACTTCCGACTTTGTCTTGTTGAGCACTTTGTGCAAACTTCTCTCTGCACTAGAGGCTGATGAACTCAGCATCAAATGCACCCTGGGGCCCATTATAACCTAAAGAATCTCCTGTGCCTTATGCCATCTTGTTATCTTCTTCAGGTTATCAGAACTTGTTCAGCAAAAAGGAGGGATATCTGGAGAGAGCTTAAAGAATCCAGTATAAATTTATTGTCTATTTATTTATAGTTGGGTTTAAAGAAGACATTAAAGCAGCACTGTGCAACTGATACCAATCCAGGATGTCCCAATGAGTTCTGTACTGTTACTGTGTTGACAAAGGTCCTTCTCAACCTCCCCACCCAATTTCTGCTCACAATGGACCTATGGGACTTGCATCACTTTTCTTCACATCACTCTTCTCCTCTGCATTCATCCGCTCAGTGTTAAAACTGCTTTGCACCAACTCCCACTGGCTTTCCTCAGAGAACCAGCTACACATGGAAAAGGAAAGATTTCTCTTTTTTATCTGGCCAGCAAATGGAAAGAAAGGTGATGCAATTGAATGAACAGTAAAACACAGTGATCAACTGCATGCCATGTTCAAGCGGCATCTATTGAAGTTTGTCTTTCATATGGAATATTTTTAAAAGAAATGATTTATTCTGAGGTAGGATAGGATAGATTGAATCACAGTGAAGTAGTTGACAACAGAGGCCATCAGACTCTGAGAGATGGAGCAAATTCCAGTAATCTTCCTGGGATAGATCAGCCAGGTAGTTGAGAGGTATCAACTTAAAACTGATCAGGACTTGTGAGTATTTCACACATTGAGATGGGTTAACACATTCACATTGATTTATATCTTTGTCTCCAACTCTGTTTTTCACTTTTACTGACATTAATGAACATCTTTCAGACTTCGTGCCTTAATAAAAAAGAGACAGTGATTGAGAAAAAGAAAAAGTATAAGAAGAAAAAGAAAAAGAATAGATAGGAAGGGATAGATCAAATCACAGTGAAGGAGTTGACAACACATTCCATCAGACTTTGGGGAGATGGAACAAATTCCAGTAATCCCCCTGAAAGTCAGAAATCAGACAGATAATTGGGAGGTATCTGACTGAACAAAGAGCAAGGGATGGAGAAATCTGGAGGGCAGTGGGAGTAGTGTGTGCCCAAATGGCCTGCTGAAAACATGCCCTTAACCATGGCCATTTCTTTAGGAGAGCTGAAAAAACTTGGAGGATGAGGCACATCAAATAGGCAGCAGGGAAGAGTAGTGCTGGGCACCAGGCTACAGTCACAGGGCATTGGCACTGGCACCGCTGTCTGTGTCTCTGAACCTGAAGGCATTTGTGTCCAGCGAACACAGTTCTGGAAAACATTGTAGTTTCAGTAAAAGAAAAAAAAAGACATCAAATCACCTCAAAGATTCATATTTACAACTTAAAATGGAACAAGACTCATGAGAATTTTTCATGTTGAGAAGGGTTAACACATTTTCATTGATTTCCATCTTTGTCTTCAATTATTTGTTTCAGTTTTATTGACATTTATGATCAACTATTAAGCTTACAGCCTCAAAATAAATAAATAAATTAAAAGAGATACATTTGCATCTTGCACATGGCCTGATGCCCCTTTCACCTTCACAGTTCCCACAAGTCCTTCCATGCCGGAGAGTATGAGATCCAGCAGAGCACCTCTCCTCTTTGGTTCCTCCACTGCTTGGTCAAGAAGCTGCCATCTGTGCTCTCCATGGATCTGCTGGATGCCACATGCCCTGCTGTGCTGTCCCTGCCACAGATAATGGAGTGACAAAGGCCACCAAATGGGACAAGGGACAGACAACATCAGATTCCCATCTGTCTGCAGAGGGCACCTTCCATTTACTCTCCCTGATCAGGAAGACAGGAAAAGACACTGATGGTCTCCTCTGTTTGCCATTTCCATTAGCTCTGACCTGTCTGCTCTTCCATCCCCAGGCAGAGCTCAGTGCACTCTCACAGAGGGCAGTCGCCCTTCTTTGTCTCCTCGCCCATCCATCCTAAAGACTCGGTATCCCCCTTGTGCTACAGTGCAGTTGTGGAAACCATTAAACTGTGTCCCCATGGTCCAAACAGGAGCTCAGGCCTGCAGCTCTACCAAGATTTCTAGCTTCTTGTGTGTTGGTGTTTGCATTAGTGCAAAAGCACAGAAGTAAATATCCTAATTGAAAAGCATCACTGGACATTGCCTGACTGGATAGCTCATCTATAGAATCAGTGTGCAGAAGGTGGCACACAAACATTAGACCGATCGTGGGTCTTGGAGGTGACGTAGCAGCACGGACACACCATGGGCATGGCTTTCCTGAAGGCCCTGTGCTGCTCTTGTAGCTGTGAGTGAATTCACCGGACAGCCGGTGCTATCCCCTCTCTGGCCCTCAGCTGATGCCCAGGAAGGAGCTGTCTATCTCAGGGATTTCCCACACGGTTTACAAGCACTTGCAAACATCAGGAGCAGCCCAGGCACCTTGGGCATCACCCAGTGTCTGTGTGTGAGCTGCTGCCTCCCAGCTGAAGGTCCGAGGACTCAGAGCAGGAGCTCACATGCAGGCAACTCCTTGTGCACTTCTGAACTGAACCAGAGAAATCCCAGCTCCTGTGGTTCTGTGGGGAGCCGAATCCCATTTCAGCTCCAGGATTTCTGTCAAGGGATGAGACTCCTGCACTGCCTCAGCTGGATCACTGCCCTGCACAGGGAAAGTCCAAACCTCGCCTTCCTTGTCTGGTTGCCCTTATTGTTTCATCAAACGATCTCTGGGAGCACTCCCCATATGTCTCCAATCAGTCACTGACCACTGGACATGTGGTGGTTAATTGAGCGGATTTCAAAGCACAGTCATGATGCTGTTGTCTTTCAGGAGCTGTTGGCCATGAGGACCCAGGGACATGTCAGGGGAAATGAGTGGGAAGGATAAAAATGACATAATCTGCTGCTTGCTTGTCCAGGTTCCTGGGACAGGGAGCTCATAAAAGTGGGCAGAGCTGCAGAGAGACAGCTGTGCCCAGGAGCAGATCTCGTGCACAGCACAGCCTGCAGGTGACAGAAGGAGAGGTGAGAAATTGGAGAGAGCTTGCAGGATGTGTGTGGTGTGAGCGGGCTGTGAACTCACTGCAGGAGCATTGCTCACAGACCATGACAAGGTAAGTCTCACAGCTGACCATGAGCTGCTTTTAATTAAGGGGTAACTATAACTGGGACATCCCATAGGAGATCTGACTGCAGGCACTGCATGTTTCTTTACTGTGGAAAAAGCTTTCTGCTCCAGCTGAGACGGGTGCCCAGGGCTGTCCTGCAGAGCAGGGTCCCTGCTGTGCCCCAGGGGCTGTGTGCTGGGTATGGGACTCTGCCGCCTGCCAGACTCAGCACTCAGCCTGCCGGGGGAGCTGCCCAGGGCGCTGCGGGGAGACGTGTGGGGGGAAGGAGGCCCCCGGCAGGGCTTGTGCTGCCACAGCTGCTGCCTGGGGCAGGGGATCACAGCTCCACTGCACAACTGAATGTTTCTGAGGGCACTTTGCAAGAGGAGAGCCAAGGCAGGGGGTTTCCATTTCCTGTTCTGAGGCAAAGAGGTTTGGAGTCAGAAATCTAAAAGGGGCAATAAGAGTTCTGAGAATTTTTCATCAATCAATTGCTTGTTTTGTGAACACTCACACATGATGTGCTTTCAGTCTCCCCTTTCTCGAAGGATGGAATTATCATCATTTTCTGTAGGCATGAATAATTCACTTATCCTACAAACAGGCAGCATTTTCTAACTGAAACTGAATGCCACAGAAGCTCGGGTAGGGGGCTCTAAGAGCACTTGGGGTAAAGATATGAGACATGAAACAGATGAAAATATCCAGGGAGAAGGGATAAGAAAATAAGAGGAAGGTTAGAGCTCCATATGCTGCTTCTGCTTAAGGAATGCTGATCTACATGAAATTAAATGCAAGTAATGGTGCTAAATGTACACTGTTGTAGGAGAATTAAAACATTTCATAGTATAGCAGGAGTAGTGCCTCTGAGAATGGTCTGGACTTGTCATTATCTTCTGCACTCTGAGCAGGACTCCAAGCCCAACAACAGCAGATGCCCAACAGCAGCTCCATCAGTGAGTTCCTCCTGCTGCCGTTGGCAGACACGCGGCAGCTGCAGCTCCTGCACTTCTGGCTCTTCCTGGGCATCTACCTGGCTGCCCTCCTGGGCAACGGCCTCATCAGCACAGCCGTAGCCTGCGACCGCCGCCTGCACACCCCCATGTACTTCTTCCTCCTCAACCTGGCCCTCCTCGACCTGGGCAGCATCTCCACCACTCTCCCCAAAGCCATGCCCAACGCCCTCTGGGACAACAGGGCCATCTCCTACACAGGATGTGCTGCACAGCTCTTTTTCTTTACCTTCTTCATGTCAGCAGAGTATTCCCTTCTCACCATCATGTCCTATGACCGCTATGTTGCCATCTGCAAGCCCCTGCACTACGGGACCTTGATGGACAGCAGAGCTTGTGCCACCATGGCAGCAGCTGCCTGGGGCACTGGGGTTCTCAATTCCCTGCTGCACACTGCCAGTACGTTTTCACTGCCTCTCTGCCAAGGCAATGTTGTCAACCAGTTTTTCTGTGAAATTCCCCAGATCCTCAAGCTCTCCTGCTCAGAATCAAATCTCAGGGAAGTTGTGTTTCTCATTTTTACTATCAGTTTAGACGTAGGCTGCTATGTTTTCATAGTTGTGTCCTATGTGCAGATCTTCGTGGCTGTGCTGAGGATGCCCTCTGAGCAGGGACGGCGCAAAGCCTTCTCCACGTGCCTCCCTCACCTGGCCGTGGTCTCCCTGTTTCTCAGCACTGGTGCTTTTGCCTACCTGAAGCCCCCCTCCATTCCCTCCCCACTCCTGGATCTGACAGTGGCACTTCTGTACTCAGTGGTTCCTCCAGCACTGAACCCTATTATCTACAGCATGAGGAACAGGGAGATCAAGCACGCTCTCAGGAAGGTGTTGCAATACTCACTATTCCCGCTTCAATAAAGTGCACATCTTCATCGCATGATTCCCAGTGATGGTTCTTCATCTTTTATGCATCTTTGATTGATTGATTATGTGAGATATAGCAACGTGCAAAAAAATGTTATTGAACTTATAAATAAAAAATTGATTCACTTCTTTCACACCTACTATCCATTTTCTCACTCCAAGAGCTCATGTAAACATGGAACCAGATTCCCCGAATAGGTTAAGAGATAAATAAATAGCATTCAAAATACGCTTTTCCTTAGCTCTTCTCTTATCCAACTTTGTCTGGATTTGGGGAAGGTACAGCCATAGATAGAAGCACAACTAGTTCTTTTCATTCCTCCTCTCTTTACACTGATACAGTGCACAGAGGATTCGAGTCCTCTCATTTCTACAGGCCTGAAGGTCTTGTGTGTCTCACAGCAGTCCCGTCGTCTCTACAGCAGCACTCAGTGGTTTGCTTAATTTTCTTATCTCAATACTTGGAACAGCTACAGGACCTGTAGCATAAGTGACCGCAGAGCTCCTTATGAGGGGTGGAGTGACAGTGGGATCTGTCCAGAGCTTGGAGCAACTGCAGGATGTGTAGCAAAAACTTGGAGCTATTGCAGGGACTGTGCCAGGAGTTGCAGAGGCTGCAGCAATGTCAGCAGATCCAGCTCTCTTCCCCTTGAAGATGCTGAATAGTGTTGAAGACAGCTCAGTAGGTGTGGGCCAGGCCCTGGCACACTGCAGTCATTTGGGCCTTTTTAGGATTACCAGTGCCACAGCAGACCTGTCTCCAATATTCTACCAGTTTCTCAGGATCCTGCAGTTGCTCGGAGATGAAGTTCCAAAGCCCTGGGGGTGCCCACCACTCCAGGCAGCTGCCCAGACTGTCCCACACCCCCTGCCATGCAGAGCCTTCTCACCTTGGGGCAGATCTCTCACTGATATTCCTGAATAATTGTTTAACCTCAATCCTAGAATCATAGAATCACCAAGGCTGGAAAAGGCCTGAAAGATCATCCAATCCAACCGTTCACCTATTACCAATAGCTCCCACTTAACCATGTCCCTCAACACAATATCCAGTCTCTCCTTGAATACCCCTGGTCTCCCAGAGACGACAGTGTAAAATGTGTAATTCCTAATCATACCAACAATATTACTTCCAAAACCCAAAGATGTCCAAAGAGCTGAATGTGCACAAAACTTCACTTTGCCAATTTTATCGTGGTACAAACCAAGGTCAAACAGCATAGCAAAATAAATACCCTAATCCAGCATCCAGAGTTGACAAATGATGCAGCAGGGAAAACAAGCAGCAAGCAAGGAGCTGTGAAATGCAGCTTCATGAGAAGACTCAGCAAGCTTCACAAATAGGGAAACTATCAGCACCATGGCCTGCACATCTCCAACTCCCACAAAGCCCTGTCCACTCTGGACAGATGTGCTGTTACCACAACCCTTGGAGCCTCACATCAGGCACCAAAATGACTGTGGTTGTTGAACCCAACATGTGGCTCAGCAGCTCACAGTGCTTTGTGCACTGCCCCATTCCCAGTGGGATGGGGATGAGAACTGGGAAAAAGAGTACAACTTCTGGGTTGTAACAAAGCAGTTTACTAAGAGAGATAAAAGGAGAGGAGTAATAGTAATCACTATATATCCGTTGATATAGAATCGTATGTAACAACTGATGCACAAGCACTTGCTCAGCACCACCAGACTGATGCACAGCTGGGCCCTGAGCAGTGAAGAGACTGAGATGAACTCCCACCCCTTTCAATACAATTTCTGCTTGCTGTCAGCTGATAGAGAACGTCCCTTTGGCCACTGGTCAGCTGTCCTCACTCTGTTCCCTCCCAGCTCCATGTGCCCTCCACTGACCATGGCCTTGGCTCTGTACAACACTGCTTAGCAGCAGCTGTAAACATCAGAGTGTTATCAATGGTTTTCTCCTAGAACCAAAACACTGCACCACAGCAGACAGTCTGAAGAAAACAATTCCATCCCAGCTGTAACTCAGATTCCTGCCTGTCCCCTCTTCTTGTTCTTCCTGATCAGGAAGCAAGGAACAGAATCTGCCGCTCTCCTCTCTGAGCCCTTTCCATCAGTTCTCAGCTGGCTCCTCTGCCATCCCCAGGCAGAGCTCAGTGCCCTCTCATGGATGGCAGCAGCCTTTTCTCTTCTTCCTTGCCCATCCGTCATGCAGAATCTGTACCCCATTTGCTACAGTACAGAGCTGAGAATCAACCCACCGTGTCTCTGTGAACCAAACAAGACCCTAGGCCTGCAAAGGCACAGAGATTTGGAGTTCGCTGAGTGAATGTTTGTGGTCCTCTCATTAGTGTAAGGATTCTTCAGAAAGCATCCCCTTCCAGAAGCATGCTTTGATTTAGCCTGTCTGGGTCTTGCATCTACACTGTGGTACTGATGTTCAGGGCCTTGCTCAGAATCAGCAGCCTGCATGAAAGGAAAAGCTCTGTGGTTTTCTCTTGATTTGTCCCGTTTATTTCCCATGCTACCCGCACTGGTCTACAGGTACTTTAGGGCAGCAGTAGGTTGGGGTTACCCCCAGAGGGTACACAGTAAGATTTAGGACGGGGTATTGGCAACAAGACTTTCTCTGAGGAATCCTCACACAATCCTATAGAACAACTCAGAGGCTTTCCATTCAATCTCCAACAGCAACAATATCCCTCAGCCCTTCTCTGTCACATCCAATTCCCCACCCTTCCCCATTTGGACCTGGTTTAAAGCCCTATAATCAATCAGTGCAGGAGCATTTCAGATGGGGTCATGGAGGAGGCAGACTGCCATTCTTGGGGTGGCCATTTTCCCAGGAGGGCATGGTGGGAGGGCTTTGTCCCATCTGGTTCCACCAACACTTGCATCCACCCAGCAGAAGGCTGTGCCCTCTGTGTTCCACTTGAACTCTGCATGGAGCTTACAGTTGGCAGTGACATGGCTGAGAAGCTCTGGGCATGGATTAAGGGACAGGGAATTAATGTGCCTTCCTAACTTCCTCCCTGCATGCCTTAGCAACTTCCTTGTAATCTCCCCAAGTACCCAGCCCCTTCTTCCAGAGGACGGAGATTCTCTTTTTCTTCCTGAGTCTCAATAGTTTTTCCCAGTTCATCTGCACTGGTCTTCTTCCCCTATGGCTCACCTTATGGCATTCAGGGACAGCCTGATCTCGTGCCTTTAAGATTTCCATCTTGAGGAGTGTCCAGGCTTCCTGGACCCCTTTACCCATAAGGAGCGACTCCCAAGGGACCTGTGCTACAAGTGTCCTGAACAGGTCAAAGTCCGCCCTCTAGAAGTTCAGGATAGTAGTTTTGCTAGTCACCCTTCTGACATCTCCAAGAATAGAGAATTCTACCATTTCATGGCCACTCTGCCCAAGACAGTCCCCAACCTTCTCAACTCCTACCAGTCCTTAACTGTTAGTGAAGAGCAGGTCTAGCAAGGAACCACCCCTGGTAGGACTTCATACCAGCTGTGTAAGGAAGCTGTCTTGCATGCAATCTATAAACCTCTTGGACTGATTCCTCTGCTATTTATTATATTCCCAGCATATATCAGAGAAGTTGTAGTCTCCCAAGAAAATGAGTGCTGGCAATCTTGCGACTTCAGTAAGCTGCTCATAGAATGCCTCACCCATCAATTAGGCGGTCTATAAGAAACCTTTAGCAAGATGTCACACTTACAGGCCTTTCCCCCGATCCTTACAAACATGCACTTCATTCTGAAGCCCAAGCTCTTCAACATCAAAACTCTCTTTAATATAAAGGGCCACACCACCACCCTTCCTTCCTCCTCTATCCCTTCTGAAGAGCTTGTAACCATCCATCACAGCACTCCAGTCATGGCAGTGGTCCCACCATGGGTCGGTAATAGCAACTAGGTCATGGTTTGTCAGATGCACAGTTGCTTCCAGCTCCTCTTGCTTGTTGACCAAGCTGCGTGCGTTGGTGTAGACGCACTTCAGCTGAGGCATCTGCCTCTCTCCCAGCTCAAACAGCATTTCCCTAGGCTTATCTCTGGTAAGCCCTGTTTTGTCCACTCCCCCATCGTAGCTAGTTTAAAGCTCTTTCGATAAGCCCCGCTACCGTCTATGCTAGGATTCACTTCCCCCTTTGAGACAGTTGGGTTCCATTCATGGATAACAGACCATGGGCCAAGTAAACTGTCCTGTGATCAAAGAACTCAAAGTTTCTGGCTCAGTACCAACCTCTGAGACAATTGTTCATTGCTTTGCTTTCCAAGCCTGCTCTGTGTCCCTCACTGCCACTGAAGGTATAGAACAAAAAATCACTTGATCTCCCACTTTGTGAACTAAATGGCCTAAATTCCTGAAATCTCTTTTTATAGTTTGTAGTCTTATCTAAGAAATTTCATCACTGCCCACCTAAACTATGAGTAGTGGAAAATAATCAGTGGACCTAACCAGCATTGGGAGTTTCCTCATTATGTCCCTGACCTGAAACCAAGAAGGCAGCAGACTTACTGACAACTGGGGTCCAGTCTGCAAATGGGGCCCTCTATTCCTCTGAGAAGGGAGTCACCCACCACGGCCACCCTTCATTCTTTCATGGCAGAGGAAGTCACAAGGCTTGGTAGTGACTGCCTTGCATTAGGTTTCCTCCTAGGCAGATCCTCCATTGCCTCCCCATTCTTATCTCCTTCAGATTTCAGAGTGTCAAACCTGTTGCTTAGATGGATCAGGGGTCGAGGGCTAGGCAGGCATGGGGGGGCTCCTGTGATGTTGAGTTGGGACTCTCTTCCAACCCTTCTCATCAGTCAGGTCTGTCTGACTGTGACAGGGCAGGGAGTCAACCACTTTTCTGGGGGTATCTGCCTGGCAGCCTTCCCTCGGGGATGCCAGCAAGTCACTCCACCAGCCCATCTCCCGATCACACTCCCTGATGGTAAACTGTGAGTAAAACCTTGAGTAAAGTGAGAGTTCACCTAGACAAAAGTATGAGTAGAAACATGGACTGACGTGAGGGTAAACCCAGAGTAAACCCAGGATCCCATCCATTGGGCATGCACAGCCTCTGAGGGCAACTTTTTCCAGTGTTGCTGTGTAAAAATATAGGTTCCTCACATCTAACCTATGTCTCCCCTTTTTAATTTAAATCCGTTTCCATTTGTCCTGTTATCAACAGACCATCCCATCCTTATTCTAGCGTTAGGCATCTCATCCTCAGATGGAAACCCTGGGGCTGAATTGGGATCAGTTTTTCAAAGAACCACAGGAGCTACAAGTTCACCTAGCTGAGTTCAGATGTGCACAGTGAGGTGTCTGTGTGTGAGTCCCTCATCTGAATCCTTGGTTTTTATTCCACAGGGACTGCACTACTCATACACAGTCTCTCAGTGATGCCCAAGGTGCCTTGGGTGATCCTAGTTTTGTGCTAGTGCTTGTAAACTGTGACGGAAAATCTATGAGATAGACACCTCCTTCTGGAGCATCAGCTGAGGGCCAGAAGGGAGGTATTCTTGGCCATCCTAAATACCACCTCAGCCACGTGCTTAGGGCACCCATTGTGTCTTTTGCACCTGACCCCATGGAGTATGTAGTGATATTCAGCTTATCAAAAGGATGAGCTCAGAACAGAAGAGGCAGATCTTCCTCTCTGCTCCATCTGTGGCATAGTCTGGATTTCAAGGCATTGCAAAGCTATGGCACATCTACGTTCTTGCACTGATGGCACTTTAGCATGCTCTGGGCTCGCATTTCAATGGCATCTAATAAATCTAGGGTCATACCTGTTGACAGGAAGCTGGCAAATGTTGTCTCATTGTAAGGAAGAGCAAGAAAGATGACACGGGCAACTATGGACCTGTCAGTCTCACTACAGTGCTTGGTAAAATTATGGAGAAAATGATGGTGGGAGTTATGGAAAAACAACTGAAGGACAGGTCACAGACAACACAAGATACAGAGGGGAAGGTCCTATTTAATTTCAGGTCTTTTTATGACACCTTTATCCATTGAGCTGAACAAGGGAAGGCAGTTGATGTAATCCTTGAGGATTTCAGTAGAGCTTTTGATACTATTTCTCCAGCACCCTTCTGGACAGAAATTCCTGCATACAGCTAGACAGAAACAGAACGTGGTGTGTTGTAATACAAGAAGAATTTTACAGAGCAGCAGCCATGGATTGAGATAAGGAGTTCACAGAGCAGCAGCTGCGGAGCAGGATAAACAGCATGAGAACAAAGGACATCTCTAGGAAAAGAATGAATGGCTCGTGGCTTTGCAGGGGGGTTATAGGGTTGTTATTGCAGTAGCTTTCCTCCAATTAGCGTGTGTGATTTTTGGACACCCTTGTCTGTCTCCTATAAAAGTCTGGCTTTCGGGCAATAAATTGATGCAGCTATATGTAACTATATTGGTGTTTCTCTGTTTGACCCAGCACGCTGACATTTTGCCTTTCAGGTTCACCAGCAGTGGTGGGTGAGCAGTTGGCCAGTAGTTCTGTCCCAAAGGATTATAGTCAGTGGGTTCCATTGGGCTGGTAGATGGTCACTGTCAGAGCTCCCCAGGGTTCCATTTTAGGGCCACTTTCCTTTCATGTTTATGCAGATGACTTGCATGCAGGACTAGAAGATGTTCTGAGCAAGTTTGCTGATGAGACCAGATGAGGAGGTGTTGTTGCCTCCACTGAGGGTGGAGAGGACTTGCAGAGAGATGTGGACAAGTCAGAGAAGTGGGTACCAGTTGGTACTAAGCACCAAGTGCATAAAGTATAACAAGAACAAGTGCCTGATTGTGCACCTGGGTATGGGCAACCCTGGACATAAACACTGTCTGTATATTGGACACATGAGAGACGTCTGACTGAAAAGGATTGGGGGTCCTGCTCAACATAAAATTTTAAGTGAGTCAGCAGTGTGCCCAGCCAGCCAAGAAGGCCAACAGTCCCCTAAAGTGCATCAAGCAATTTATTGCCAGCTGGGTGGGAGAAAGGTTTGTCCCTCTTTGCTCTGCATTGCTACTGCCTCACCTGGAGCACTGGGTGCACTTCTGGGCAATGCAGAACATAAAGAACATCAAACTATGGGAGAGTGTGCACAGGAGGGCACTGGAACTGAGAGATCTGAAGTTCAGAGTTTCACTGGGATTGACTGCTTGTTCAGACTGGGCCCTTCTCACACCCCACATCCTGTGATGAGACACAGGGCACATGTGGGATATGAACTTTAACAGCATCCTTGCACCACATGCAAATGCTTTTCCCAGTGCTTCAGTGTTCCACCACCCATTGCTTTCAACATAGTTTTCAACACCCCATTGTATCTTTTAATTTTACCAGAAGCTGGTGCATGGTAGGGGATATGATAAATCCACTCAATGCCATGAACTTTGGCCCAAGTATTTATTAAGGGAATTTTTGAAATGTGTCCCATTATGAGACTCAGTTCTTTCTGAGGTGTCATGTCTCTATAGGACTTGTTTCTAACAACCCAATATTGTGTTTCTGGCAGTAGCATGGGGTACTGCGTATGTTTCAAGCCACCCAGTGGTTGCTTCCACCATGGTAAGCACAAAACGCTTATCATTATGAGATCCTGGCAAGGTGACATCATTCACCTGTCACTCCTCCCCATATTTATACTTTTGCCTTGGCCTTCCCCCCAGAGAGGCTTCATATTCTTGGCTTGTTTAATTATGGCACATGATTCACAGTCATGAATAACCAGTGCAATAGCATCCATAGTTAAGTCCACCCCTCAGTCTCTAGCCCAATTATATGTTATGTCCATTCCTTGATGGCCTGAGGTCTCATGGAACCATCAAGCTTGAAATAATTCACTCTTGTTCTGCCAGTCCAAGTCTATTTGAGCCACCTCAATTCTGGCAGCTCGACCTACCTGATGGTTGTTTTGTTGTTCTGCAATAGCCCGACTCTTGGGCAAGTGTGCATCCACGTGACACACCTTTACAATCATATCTTTTTTTTGAGCAGTTATGTTTTTCTACAGTTCAGCAGCCCAAATAGGTTTACACCTCCGTTGCCAGTTATTTTGTTCCCACTGCTGTAACAACCCCCATAAGGCATTTGCCACCATCCATGAGTCAGTATAAAGATAAAGCATTGGCCACCTCTCCCGTTCAGCCACATCTAAGGTCAGCTGGACAGCTTTTACCTCTGCAAACTGACTTGATTCTCCTTTACCTTCAGTGGCCTCTGCGACCTGTCGTGTGGGGCTCCAAACAGCAGCTTTCCATCTCCGATGCTTCCCTACAATATGAAATGATCCATCAGTGAAAAGAGCATATTTCTTTTCATTTTCTGGTAGTTCGATGTATGGTGGGGCCGCTTTAGCACATGACACCTCTTCTCCTGGTGATGTTCCAAACTTTTTATCTTCAGTCCAGTTCATGATCACTTCTAAAATTCCTGGACGATTGAGGTTCCCCATCCACGCTTGTTGTCTAATCAGTGCAATCCACTTGCTCCAGGTGGCATCGGTAGCATGATGGGTGGAGAGAACCTCCCCTTTCAACATCCGGTTCATCATTGACAGTCGAGGTGCCAGAAAGAGCTGCATTTCAGTACCAGCTACTTCGGAAGCAGCCCGAGCCCCCTCATACGCGGCTAAGATCTCCTTCTCAGTTGGAGTGTAGCACTCTTCAGACCCCTTGTACGCTCAGCTCCAGAATCCCAGGGGTCGGCCTTGGGTCCCTCCTGAGGCTCTTTGCCACAAACTCCAAGTGGGACCTTTCTCTCCAGCAGCAGTATAGAGGATGTTCTTTACATCCTGTCCAGTCCGTACTGGCCCCAGGTCCATGGCACAGGCTATCTCCTGTTTAATCTGTTCAAAAGCCTGCTGCTGCTCTGGGCCCTATGCAAAATCATTCTTCTTCTGCATCACCTGATAAAGGGGGCTTACAATGAGGCTGTAGTTTGGAATGTGCATCCTCCAAAAGCCCACTGCACCCAGGAAAGATTGTGTCTCTTTCTTGCTAGTTGGTGGAGACATGGCAGTGATTTTGTCAATCACTGTTGGGATGTGATGACATCCATCCTGCCACTTTATACCTAAGAACTGAATTTCCTGGGCAGGCCCTTTTACTTTGCTTCACTTAATAGCAAAACTGGCTCATAGAAGAATTTGAATTATTTGCTCTCCAGCACAGCAGCACTCAGTGGGGGTGTGACCTCATTCAGGCCACGGTAGTCTACTGTCAGCCTCCATTCTCCACTGGCTTTACGCACTGGCCATATGGAGCTGTTAAAAGGTGAGTGAGTTTTACTGATCACTCCCTGATTCTCCAACTGGCGAATCAAATCATGAATGGGGAGCAAGGAATCCCTGTTGGTGCGATACTGCCGTCTGTGCACTGTCTTTGTAGCAATCGGTACCTGCTGCTCTTTTATTTTTACTCGTAGCAGCCTCACAACAGACGGGTCCTCTGACAGGCCAGGCAAAACAGACAGCTGCTTAATGTTGTCCATATCTACAGCAGCGATTCCAAAGGCCCAGTGATACCCCTTAGTATCCTTGAAATGCCCTCTTCTGAGGTATCCTCAATACCAAGTATGAACGGAAACCCTGGACCACTCACATAGGATGTTTTTTCCAGTCTTTACCAGTGAGGCTTATTTCAGCCTCCAACACAGTCAATTCTTGAGAGATATCCAGAAATATGGATTGATTCTGTCCCTTCATGACTGGAGGGCATTAGGGTGCACTGTGCACCAGTATCCACCAGTGCCTTATATTTCTGTGGTTCTGATGTGCTAGGCCATCAAATCCACACAGTCCAATAAACTCTATTATCCCTTCCACTCCCTTGAATGAGGGCAGGGCCCCTCTATTGGTTACCTGTGATAACTGGAGCAGCCGTACTGGTGGTTGGACTGTTTTGTAGTTCCCTCACCCGTGCTCATAGTACAGGAGTAGGCTGGTCATGCCACTTCCTCGTGTCTTCTCTGTGGTCACGTAGGTAACACCACAAGGAAACACACAGTGCAATTTACTGTTGTTCCTTGCTCAATCTGGAAAGCGCTTGTGTCTAATAGCTGAGAATTTTAATGATACACATGAAGGCTTTATGGTCGTTAATTTCTTTACGATCTCTCGCCTTCAACTGAAGCAGCAGCTAGGCCAATTACCAAGTGACACCAAGGAGATGAAGTGGCAAAATGGCGATTTATTGAAACAGACACATCCTTATATAACCTACGCCTTTTTGTCTACACCCACTGTATTACACTAAGATTCTTCCAGAATATGGGGAAGGGCCTGTCACATCACAACAAGCTACCGTCCCAGCTGTCCCAACAGCGAAGCAACCAGGTAACAAGAGATTCATTCTGGTGCCGTGTGAACTCCTTTCTTACGCCTTCGATTTCAGTCATCTTCAGGGATCGACAAACAGTAACAGAGATTTCCTCCTCATCACTCTCTTCTTCATGACACTTTTCCTTTTTCCTTTCTCGGTACTTATCCAGACCTGTCACCTGGATCTTCTGTTGCCTCCTCCTCCACTTCTTTTTTCCGTTCTAGACGTGAGGACACCCATTTCCATTTCTTGCCTTCCACAAGGGCAACTGATATTGTTACTGGTGCCTCCTGTGACTGATCAAAATTGACTTGGGGATTTCCCTTTTTGGCTAGAACCTCAGCTCGGAAATTCTCTCTTTTCGGAACAGTGTTATATAGAGCACGGTAAGCACAAGCCAAGCCCCAAATAAGTCATACCCCCTTAGATCTATCTAGGCTGCGCCATCCCTGACTCAAATACTGGCTTAGTTTCTCGGGATCCCACAGGTGTTCAAGAGTTAAATCCCATGACATTGCGGGCCCCCATGTGTTGGCGAACCTGAAGGCAAAAGTCAGCGTTCTAGGACAAACAACCACACACCAATATAGTTAAATATAGCTGTGTCCATCTATTGCCTGAAGAGCCGTACTTTTATAGCAAACAAACAAGGGTGTTCAAAAATCACACGTACTAATTGGAAGAAAGCTTCTGCAATAAGAACCCTAAAACCCCGCTTCAAAGCCACGAGCCTTTCACTCTTTTGCTAGAGGTGTCCTTGGTTCTCATGCTGTTTATCCTGCTCTGCAGCTGCTGCTCTGTAAAGTGCTTATCTTGATCCATGGCTGCTGCTCTGTAAAATTCTTCTTGTATTACAACAGAATGGCAGTTCCCTGGGGTCTCCAGCACACCCCCAGCCAGCTGGCAAATGCCACTGAGGACCTTTAGGAAAGACATGCCCTGGGTAGTGACAATGTTCACTGGACAACTGTGAGCCCCACAATGGGTCTCGTACCTGTGTGCCATCTTCTGAACACCAGTAGCACGGTGTAGATGCAAGGCCCAGCCAGGCAAAATCAAAACATGCTTCTGGAAGGGGATCCTTTCTGAAGAGTCGTTACACTAATGAGAGGACCACAAACATTCACTCAGCGAACTCCAAATCTCTGTGCCTTTGCAGGCCTAGGGTCTTGTTTGGTTCACAGAGACATGGTGGGTTGATTCTCAGCTCTGTACTCTAGCAAATGGGGTACAGATTCTGCATGACGGATGGGCAAGGAAGAAGAGAAAAGGCTGCTGCCATCCATGAGAGGGCACTGAGCTCTGCCTGGGGATGGCAGAGGAGCCAGCTGAGAACTGATGGAAAGGGCTCAGAGAGGAGAGCGGCAGATTCTGTTCCTTGCTTCCTGATCAGGAAGAACAAGAAGAGGGGACAGGCAGGAATCTGAGTTACAGCTGGAATGGAATTGTTTTCTTCAGACTGTCTGCTGTGGTGCAGTGTTTTGGTTCTAGGAGAAAACCATTGATAACACTCTGATGTTTACAGCTGCTGCTAAGCAGTGTTGTACAGAGCCAAGGCCATGGTCAGTGGAGGGCACATGGAGCTGGGAGGGAACAGAGTGAGGACAGCTGACTGATAGTGGCCAAAGGGACGTTCTCTATCAGCTGACAGCAAGCAGAAATTGTATTGAAAGGGGTGGGAGTTCATCTCAGTCTCTTCACTGCCCAGGGTCCAGCTGAGCATCAGTCTGGTGGTGCTGAGCAAGTGCTTGTGCATCAGTTGTTACATACAATTCCATATCAACGGATATATAGTGATAACTATTACTCCACTTCTTTTATCTCTCTTAGTAAACTGCTTTGTTACATCCCAGAAGTTGTACTCTTTTTCCCAGTTCTCATCCCCATCCCACTGGGAATTGGGCAGTGCACAAAGCACTGTGTGCTGCTGAGCCACATGTTGGGTTCAACAACCACTGTCATTTTGGTGCCTGATGTGAGGCTCCAAGGGTTGAGATAGCAGCACATCTGTCCAGAGCGGACAGGGCTTTGTGGGAGCTGGAGAAGTGCAGGCCATGGTGCTGATATGTGTGGATGTGCTCCCTATGTGTGGAGCTTGTTGAGTCTTCTCATGAAGCTTCACTGCACAGCTCCTTACTTGGTGCTTGGATGCTGCATTAGGGTATTTATTTTGCTATGCTGTTTGACCTCAGTTTGTACCACGATAAAATTGGCAGCTGACAAAGTGAAGTTTTGTGCACATTCAGCTCTGCGGTCATCTTTGGGTTTTGGAAGTAATATTGTCCATATGATTAGGAATTACACAATTTACATTGTCGCCTCTGTGAGTCCGGGGGTGTACTGGATATTGTGTTGAGGGACATGGTTTAGTGGGAGCTATAGGTAATAGGTGAACGGTTGGACTGGATGATCTTTTAGGCCTTTTCCAACCTTGGTGATTCTATGAATCTATGATTGAGGTTAAACAATTATTCAGGAATATCAGTGAGAGATCTGCCCCAAGGTGAGAAGGCTCTGCATGGCAGAGGGTGTGGGACGGTCTGGGCAGCTGCCTGGAGTGGTGGGCACCCCCAGGGCTTTGGAACTTCATCTCCGAGCAACTGCAGGATCCTGATAAACTGGTAGAATATTGGGGGCAGGTCTGCTGTGGCACTGGTAACCCCCAAGAGGCACAAATGACTGCAGTGTGCCAGATCCAGAGAGCTGGATCTGCTGACAGTGCTGCAGCCTCTGCAACTCCTGGCACAGACCATGCAGCAGCTCCAAGGTTTTGCTACACGTCCTGCAGTTGCTCCAAGCTCTGGGCAGATCCCTCTGTCACTCCACCCCTCATAATGAGCTCTGCAGTTACTCCTGCTACTGTTCCAAGTATGGTAATAAGAAAATGGTACAAATTCCTCCCAAGGGAGGAAGTACAGCCCTGCGGTGGCTCCAACCCCTCCAATGAGCCCAGTGGCTGCTCCAACATAGTCACAGGTCCTGTGGTGGTTCCAGCTCTGGCAATGAACTCTGAGGTCACTTCAACTCCTGCAACAGCCCAACAGCCACTTCAGCTCCTACAGTGAACCCTGTGGCTGTTAAAACCCCTGCAACTAATCCTGGACTTGCAGACAGATGCGCATAGGGATTAGTTCATATATGTTTGCAACTGCATATGTTGTATATGTGTGAAAATACACTAAATATATTATATATGTATAAATACATTTGTCATAATTATTATCCTTTTCTTTTTCTCTTTGTCTCAACCCATAAACCTTAAACCACAGCACTGCCTTGAGATGCTTACGGATCTCCTTGGGACTATTCAATCTGATCTGGTCACACAGTGAAGAGCACCTGAAGATCTCAAGGTTTTCTCAGGGAGAAGCTCCTGAGGTATATTCCTTACACCAGCTTTGGAAGAGGCCTCCCTCCAGTTCTCTGGTCCTGCTCTAAAGGGGCCCTCTTGTTATGGCAGTGCCAGCAAGGAGACCAGCTCTGACAGACCTGTTCATATTGCCGGCTACTGACTGCAGCCCTGGATTGCTGCTGTAGAGGCAACAGGACTGTTGTGAGACACACAAGACCTTCAGGACTGCACAAATGAGAGGACTCAAGAGCACTGCAGCACTGGTAAGAGCACATGAATGAAAAGAGCACGTTGAGCTGCTGTCTGTGGCTGTACCTCCCCAAATCCAGGCAAAGTAGGAAGAAAGAAAATCTAAGTAAGTCTATTTTGAAAGCTTTTTAGGTATCTTATAACATATTCAGGGAATCTGGTTCCATGTTTACATGAGTTCTTGGAGTGAGAAAATGGAAATTAGGTAGGAAAGAATTTAAATACATTTTTATTTATAAGTTCAATAACATTTTTTTTTTGCACATTCCTATATCTCACATAATCAAACAGACAAAGATGCATAAAACATAAAGAACCACCACTGGGAATCCTATTGAGGAAGTTGTGCATTTTATTGTAGCTGGAATAGTGCTTATTGCAACACCTTCCTGAAAGCGTGCTTGATCTCCCTGTTCCTCATGCTGTAGATAATAGGGTTTAGTGTTGGAGGAACCACTGCATACAGAAGTGCCACTGTCAGATCCAGGAGTGGGGAGGAAATGGACGGGGGCTTCAGGTAGGCAAAAGCACCAGTGCTGAGAAACAGGGAGACCACGGCCAGGTGAGGGAGGCACATGGAGAAGGCTTTGCGCCGTCCCTGCTCAGAGGGCATCCTCAGCACAGCCACGAAGATCTGCACATAGGACACAACTATGAAAACATAGCAGCCTACGTCTAAACTGATAGTAAAAATGAGAAACACAACTTCCCTGAGATTTGATTCTGAGCAGGAGAGCTTGAGGATCTGGGGGATTTCACAGAAAAACTGGTTGACAACATTGCCTTGGCAGAGAGGCAGTGAAAACGTACTGGCAGTGTGCAGCAGGGAATAGAGAACCCCAGTGCCCCAGGCAGCTGCTGCCATGGTGGCACAAGCTCTGCTGTCCATCAAGGTCCCGTAGTGCAGGGGCTTGCAGATGGCAACGTAGCGGTCATAGGACATGATGGTGAGAAGGGAATACTCTGCTGAGAGGAAGAAGGAAAAGAAAAAGAGCTGTGCAGCACATCCTGTGTAGGAGATGGCCCTGGTGTCCCAGAGGGCGTTGGCCATGGCTTTGGGGAGAGTGGTGGAGATGCAGCCCAGGTCGAGGAGGGCCAGGTTGAGGAGGAAGAAGTACATGGGGGTGTGCAGGCGGCGGTCGCAGGCTACGGCTGTGCTGATGAGGCCGTTGCCCAGGAGGGCAGCCAGGTAGATGCCCAGGAAGAGCCAGAAGTGCAGGAGCTGCAGCTGCCGCGTGTCTGCCAACGGCAGCAGGAGGAACTCGCTGATGGAGCTGCTGTTGGACATCTGCTGTTGTTGGGCTTGGAGTCCTGCTCAGAGTGCAGAAGATAATGACAAGTCCAGACCATTCTCAGACACACTCCTCCTGCTATAATATGAAATGTTTTTATTCTCTTACAACAGTGTACATTTAGCACCATTACTTGCATTTAATTTCATGTATTTCAGCATTCCTTAAGCAGAAGCAGCATATGGAGCTCTAACCTTCCTTTTATTTTCTTATGCCTTCTCCCTGGATATTTTCATCTGTTTCATGTCTCATATCTTTACCCCAAGTGCTCTTAGAGCCCCCTACCCGAGCTTCTGTGGCATTCAGTTTCAGTTAGAAAATGCTGCCTGTTTGTAGGATAAGTGAATTATTCATGCCTACAGAAAATGATGATAATTCCATCCTTCGAGAAAGGGGAGACTGAAAGCACATCATGTGTGAGTGTTCACAAAACAAGCAATTGATTGATGAAAAATTCTCAGAACTCTTATTGCCCCTTTTAGATTTCTGACTCCAAACCTCTTTGCCTCAGAACAGGAAATGGAAACCCCCTGCCTTGGCTCTCCTCTTGCAAAGTGCCCTCAGAAACATTCCGTTGTGCAGTGGAGTTGTGATCCCCTGCCCCAGGCAGCAGCTGTGGCAGCACAAGCCCTGCCGGGGGGCTCCTTCCCCCCACCCGTCTCCCTGCAGCACCCTGGGCAGCTCCCCGGGCAGGCTGAGTGCTGAGCCTGGCAGGCGGCAGAGTCCCATACCCGGCACACAGCCCCTGGGGCACAGCAGGGACCCTGCTCTGCAGGACAGCCCTGGGCACCCGCCTGCAGCCCCGGCTGCACAGCCTGCAGCCGTGCTGGGACATGCAGCCCTCAGGGCTGTGATTTCATACTGCAGTATGGAAGCCCTCAGCTGGAGCAGAAGGCTTTTTCCACAGTAAAGAAACATGCAGTGCCTGCATCCAGATCTCCTATGGGATGTCCCAAATTAAGTTGACCCTCTATGAAAAGCAGCTCATGGTCTGCAGTGAGACTTACCCTGTCATGGTCTGTGAGCAATGCTCCTGCAGTGAGCTCACAGCCCGCTCACACCACACACATCCTGCAAGCTCTCTTCAGTTTCTCTCCTCTCCTTCTGTCACCTGCAGGCTGTGCTGTGCACAAGAGCTGCTCCTGGGCACAGCTGTCTCTCTGCAGCCCTGCACACTTTTATGAGCTCCCTGTGTCCCAGGAGCCTGGACAGGCAAGCAGCAGATTATGTCATTTTTATCTTTCCGACTTGTCTCCCCTGACATGTCCCTGGGTCCTCATGGCCAACAGCTCCTGAAAGACAACAGCATCATGACTGTGCTTTGAAATTCGCTCAATTAACCACCACATGTCCAGTGGTCAGTGACTGATTGGAGACATATGGGGAGTGCTCCCAGAGATTGTTTGATGAAACAATAAGGGCAACCAGACAAGGAAGGCAAGGTTTGGACTTTCCCTGTGCAGGGCAGTGATCCAGCTGAGGCAGTGCAGGAGTCTCATCCCTTGACAGAAATCCTGGAGCTGAAATGGGATTCAGCTCCCTACACACCCACAGGAGCTGGGATTCCTCTGGTTCAGTTCAGAAGAGCACAAGGAGTTGCCTGCATGTGAGCTCCTGCTCTGAGTCCTCGGACCTTCAGCTGGGAGGCAGCTGCTCACACACAGACACTGGGTGATGCCCAAGGTGCCTGGGCTGCTCCTGAAGTGTGCCAGTGCTTGTAAACCATGTGGGAAATCCCTGAGATAGACAGCTCCTTCCTGGGCATCAGCCGAGGGCCAGAGAGGGGATAGCACTGGCTGTCTGGTGAATTCACTCACAGCTGCAAGAGCAGCACAGGGCCTTCAGGAAAGCCATGCCCATGGTGTGACCATGTTGCTGTGTCAACTCCAAGGCCCACGATCAGTCTAATGTTTGTGTGCCACCTTCTGCACACTGATACCATAGATTAGCTATCCAGTCAGGCTATGTCCAGTGATGCTTTCCAATTAGGATGTTTACTTCTGTGGTTTTGCACTAATGCAAACACCAACACACAAGAAGCTAGAAATCTTGATAGAGCTGCAGGCCTGAGCTCCTGTTTGGGCCATGGGGACACAGTTTAATGGCTTCCACAACTGCACTGTAGCACAAGGGGGATACCGAGTCTTTAGGATGGATGGGCGAGGAGATAAAGAAGGGTGAATGCCCTCTGTGAGAGTGCACTGAGCTCTGCCTGGGGATGGAAGAGCAGACAGGTCAGAGCTAATGGAAATGGCAAACAGAGGAGACCATCAGTGTCTTTTCCTGTCTTCCTGATCAGGGAGAGTAAATGGAAGGTGCCCTCTGCAGACAGATGGGAATCTGATGTTGTCTGTCCCTTGTCCCATTTGGTGGCCTTTGTCACTCCATTATCTGCAGCAGGGACAGCACAGCAGGGCATGTGGCATCCAGCAGATCCCTGGAGAGCACAGATGGCAGCTTCTTGACCAAGCAGTGGAGGAACCAAAGAGGAGAGGTGCTCTGCTGGATCTCATACTCTCCGGCATGGAAGGACTTGTGGGAACTGCGAAGGTGAAAGGGGCATCAGGCCACGTGCAAGATGCAAATGTATCTCTTTTTATTTATTTTGAGGCTGTAAGCTTAATAGTTGATCATAAATGTCAATAAAACTGAAACAAATAATTGAAGACAAAGATGGAAATCATTGAAATTGTGTTAACCCTTCTCAACATGAAAAATTCTCATGAGTCTTGTTCCATTTTAAGTTGTAAATATGAATCTTTGAGGTGATTTGATGTCTTTTTTTTTCTTTTACTGAAACTACAATGTTTTCCAGAACTGTGTTCGCTGGACACAAATGTCTTCAGATTCAGAGACACAGACAATGGTGCCAGTGCCAATGCCCTGTGACTATAGCCCGGTGCCCAGCACTACTCTTCCCTGCTGCCTATTTGATGTGTCTCATCCTCCAAGTTTTTTCAGCTCTCCTAAATAAATGGCCATGGTTAAGGGCATGTTTTCAGCAGGCCATTTGGGCACAAACTACTCCCACTGCCCTCCAGATTTCTCCATCCCTTGCTCTTTGTTCAGTCAGATACCTCCCAATTATCTGTCTGATTTCTGACTTTCAGGGGGATTACTGGAATTTGTTCCATCTCCCCAAAGTCTGAGAATCAGTGAGAATGTGTTAACCCGTCTCAATGTGTGAAATACTCACAAGTCCTGATCAATTTTAAGTTGATACCTCTCAACTACCTGGCTGATCTATCCCAGGGAGATTACTGGAATTTGCTCTATCTACCAGAGTCTGATGGCCTCTGTTGTCAACTACTTCACTGTGATTCAATCTATCCTATCCTACCTCAGAATAAATCATTTCTTTTAAAAGTATTCCATATGAAAGACAAACTTCAATAGATGCAGCTTGAACATGGCATGCAGTTGATCACTGTGTTTTACTGTTCATTCAATTGCATCACCTTTCTTTCCATTTGCTGGCCAGATAAAAAAGAGAAATCTTTCCTTTTCCATGTGTAGCTGGTTCTCTGAGGAAAGCCAGTGGGAGTTGGTGCAAAGCAGTTTTAACACTGAGCGGATGAATGCAGAGGAGAAGAGTGATGTGAAGAAAAGTGATGCAAGTCCCATAGGTCCAATGTGAGCAGAAATTGGGTGGGGAGGTTGAGAAGGACCTTTGTCAACACAGTAACAGTACAGAACTCATTGGGACATCCTGGATTGGTATCAGTTGCACAGTGCTGCTTTAATGTCTTCTTTAAACCCAACTATAAATAAATAGACAATAAATTTATACTGGATTCTTTAAGGTCTCTCCAGATATCCCTCCTTTTTGCTGAACAAGTTCTGATAACCTGAAGAAGATAACAAGATGGCATAAGGCACAGGAGATTCTTTAGGTTATAATGGGCCCCAGGGTGCATTTGATGCTGAGTTCATCAGCCTCTAGTGCAGAGAGAAGTTTGCACAAAGTGCTCAACAAGACAAAGTCAGAAGTAACAGTGAAGTTTCTTGGAGTATTAATGGGCCCGCTGAGGAACATTACCAAGTAAGCTTCCCAAGGGACTTGTTAGAGAAGATAACTGGAAGCCATGACTACAGGCAGGCAAAGGCACTGGCATGCTAAGAAACCTCTCCTTTGCCTTACAAAGCAGACAGGTCAAGCCCTGATTGCAAGACCAGTGGTAGAGAGGTCCTGTATGTCATGTTGTCTCTGGGCATTTCCTGGGGCAATGTGTTGGAATTTTGTATGATGTTAAATGAAAGACATGGGGACAGAAGATCCCAGGCTCTACATGTGGTGCAAGGATGCTGTGAGGTTCATGTCCCATATGAGACCTATGTTTCATTGCAGGATGTGAGCAGGGATGTGAGAAGGGCCCAGTCTGAACAAGCAGCCAATCCCTGTGAAACTCTGAACTTCAGATCTCTCGGTTTCAGTGCCCTCCTTTGCACATTCTCCCAGAGTTTGAAGTCCTTTATGTTCTGTGGTGCCCAGAACATAGTGAGGCAGTAGCAATGCAGAGCAGAGGGACAACCCTTTCCCTCACCCAGCTGGCAATAAGTTGCTTCATGCACTCCAGGGGACTGTTGTCTTTCCTGGCTGCCTTGGCACACTGCTGACTCACATTCAGTGTGATGCTGACCAGCACCCCAACCCTTTCCAGTCAGAATCCTCTCCAGTGTCCCATATCCAGTCAGTGTGTATGACCAGCATTGCCCCTACCCAGGTGCACAATCAGGCACTTGTTCTTGTTATACTTTATGCACTTGGTGCTTAGTACCAACTGGTACCCACTTCTCTGACTTGTCCACATCTCTCTGCAAGTCCTCTCCACCCTCAGTGGAGGCAACAGCACCTCCTCATCTGGTCTCATCAGCAAACTTGCTCAGAACGTCTTCTAGTCCTGCATTCAAGTCATCTGCATAAACATGAAAGGAAAGTGGCCCCAAAATGGAACCCTGGGGACCCCGACAGTGACCATCTACCAGCCTGATGGAAAAAACTGACTATAATCCTTTGGGACTGACCTACTGGCCAACTGCTCACCCACCACATTGTGTTTCTGTCTAGCCATATGCAGAACATTCTGTCCAGAAGGTTGTTGTGAGAAACAGTATCAAAATCTCCACTGAAATCCTCAAGGATTACATCAACTGGCTTCCCTTGGTCAACTAAACAGATAACTGTGTCACAAAATGAGCTTAAATTAAACAGGACCTTTGCCTCACAAACTTGTGTTGGCTGCGACCAATGACAGAATTGTCCTTCAGCTGTTTTTCCATAACTCCCACCATCATTTTCTCCATAATTTTACCAGGCTCTGGACTGACAGGTCCATAATTGCCCATGTCATCTTTCTTGCTCTTCCTTACAATGAGACAACATTTGCCAGCTTCCTGTCAGCTGGCATGACCCTAGACTTCTTTAGATGCAATTGAAATGAGAGCCCAGAGCACACTAAGTTTTCATCATTGAAAGAAAGTAGATGTGCCATAGCTTTGCAATGCCTTGAACTCCAGAGTATGCCACAGATGGAGCAGAGGGGAAGATTTGCCTCTTCTGTAGTGAACTCATTCATTTGGTAAGCAGAATAACACTACCTGATACATGGGGACTGTGTCTCTGCTCTGCTCTGCTCAGCTCACAGGGCAGCGGTCTGGCAGGGTGTTGCTCTCATGTCAATGCAGGTAAACTCACTTTAATCTTTTTCCTCTGTAAATGCTTCCTCTATTTCTATGCTCAGATACACTTCCACATTCCCTCAACTACACTTTCATATATCATTAACAATTACACTTTCTTATACCATCAAAACAGTTTGTCAAAACGTACAGTTCTTCAGTTCACATAAACTCCCTTAATACAGTCTGTATTCTTCAGTTATAAACACTGTGCCACAGAACCAGCACTGATTGAACCACCTCCCTCACACACTTCCTCGCAAGCAGTACATAGTATTACATAAATGGGTTGACACTCATTGGTCGGGTGGAATGTACACCTCTCCTCAGGACAATCTTACTAATCTACAGAGTACAAACTCCTGTCTTCTTACATACAAGCAGAAAGTACTTATGAGTGGACACACAACACAGTCTTTCACTTTGTCCGTGTCTGGCCATTTCCCTCACAGGAGGAAGGAAACATGGATCGGGACTCGGCACTCACCCTGCAGCTGTTCTGTGTCTCACTCACACCACACTCACTCTGACATTTAGATCAAAAACCATGGTTTATTCATACTACACAATGCTGACAACGTTTTCTAGCTGGAATCTTAATAACACTCATACTCTGGTCGACCAGTTGCAAACGTTAATGTTTTTCCCAGAGTCGGCTTGACACACGGTACCAAACACTTAAAGCAGATGATAATATTGAACATACAACCTATAACCCCCGTGATTACAACTTGGAGAACCCAGGCTACCATTTGACAGGCTATCCACTATATCCCATACCCGTAGGAGAGACCAACCTAGGTCCCTCCTATTGTCACCCACCTGGGAGAGAGTACTTGTTCTTGTTTCCATTCATATGACATACAGTTCCCTTTCATAGGAACTCACCCAAGGAGTCTTCCTACCCCAGCTGGCAACCAAAGCCATGAGCTCACCTCCCTGGGAGCAGCACGTATGGCTGTAAACTGTGTAGGATGTCTCCTCAAGACATATGGGCTCCACTTACCATACACATACCTGGTCCACCTATGGGTGGTCCTTGTCTGTCCCTGCAGTGATCAGGTGAGGAAGGGAGTCCTTCAGAGAAATCTCAGGGTGCGCCAAAAGTGTCTCCCTCTCAGCTGGTCCTGCAGCGAACAGAGCTGGTCCCACCTGGGCCGCCAAATTGACTACAGGAATTGAACTCTATAACCTCTATAACTGATACAGTCTCCCATGACATCCTTATAACAAAGCTGAGGAAGTATGGGATAGGTGATTGGACAGTGAAGTGGGTCGAGAATTGGCTGACTGGCAGAGTGCAGAGTGTTGTCGTTGGCGGTGCAGTGTCTGGCTGAGGGCCTGTAACGAGCGGCATCCCCCAGGGGTCTGTGCTCAGTCCGGTCTTGTTCAACATCTTCATCAATGACCACCCTCAGCAAGTTTGCTGATGACACGAAGTTGGGAGGATTGGCTGACACACCTGAAGGCTGTGCTGCCATTCAGCGAGACCTGGACAGGCTGGAGAGCCGGGCAGTAAGAAACCGGATGAGGTTTAACAAAAGCAAGTGTAGAGTCTTGCACCTAGGGAGAAATAATTGCATGCACCGGTACAGGCTGGGGGAAGAGCTGCTGGGGAGGAGCTCTGCTGAGAGGGACCTGGGCGTCCTGGTGGACGACAGATTAACCATGAGCCAGCAGTGTGCCCTTGTAGCCAAAAAAGCCAATGGCATCCTGGGGTGCATTAAAAAGAGCGTGTCCAGCAGGTCGAAGGAGGTGATCCTCCCCCTCTACTCTGCCCTGGTGAGGCCTCATCTGGAATATTGTGTCCAGTTCTGGGCTCCCCAGTAAAAAAAAGACAGGGATCTCTTAGAAAGAGTCCAGCAGAGGGCCACTAAGATGGTGAAGGGCCTGGAGCATCTCCCCAATGAGGAGAGACTGAGGGAACTGGGTCTGTTTAGCCTTGAGAAAAGAAGGCTGAGAGGGGACAGGATCCAGGTTCTATAAATATTTGAGGTGTGGGGGGCAAAGTGTTGAGGCCAGACTCTTTTCAGCAGTGTGTGGAGACGGGACAAGGGGAAACAGACAGAAACCGCACCATAGGAAGTTCTGCACTAATGTGTGCAATAACTTCTTTACGGTGAGAGTGACAGAGCACTGGAACAGGCTGCCTAGGGTGGTTGTGGAATCTCCTTCTCTGGAGATATTCAAGACCTGCCTGGATGCTGAGCTGTGCAACGTGGTGTAGGGAACCTGCTTTGGCAGGGGGCTGGACTCAGTGGTCTCTGGAGGTCCCTTCCAACCCCTACAATTCTGTGATTCTGTGAATATCATGGAGTTGTTTGGATGGGGAAAGACTACCCCTTTGAATGACCTTTTGTCAGGGCATGTCCTGGGATTCCTAGGATCCTCAAAATGCAGCACTGCTTCTGTCACTGAAAAATGGGGCCCTGTGTGGGACGGAGGGAGGGTCCATGAGTCCCTGGCCCACCTGACTGAGTATTTCCATGGTCTTAGCAAAGACATACTTACAACTTGAGAATGACAGTTAGCTGTGTTCATGGTGGCATGGCCACTTTTAATGGCCTTGAACTGTCTGAACATAACTGAAGAGGCTCAGGCTGATGCAAATCAGCTATTGAATGATAGTGTTGAAAAACTGGAAAGACAGGTGGCAGTTTTGATGGGGAAAAAACCTAATTCAATCATTCTCCTATGGAAGATCAGGAACATCTCTCTGGAAGACCATGGGGACCCTGTACAAGGGAATCTGTATAAAATGGACTCTGTAAATGAAGGCACTAAAAGGTCAGATTTTGAGGTTCCATTTGGACTAGATCTATTTGAGATCTGACTGATTGTAACCCAAAAATGAAAAAAAAAAAAAAAAAAATGCAGGATAGGCTGGTGGGAGTGCCCTGACCAGTATCCAACCCCCCAAACCCTGCTGCCCATAATACAGCAGCTGAACTGATGGATATAGTACAGTGGTTTAGACAGAAACCAAGAGAGCATGCCAGCATAGCTGCTCTGGTTATGGGACATGGAGGCAGAAAGCGCTGTGGTGAATGGACTGGAAATTTCAAAACTGACATCCATTACTACTCACCCTGCCCTCAGGCAAAGACTGTATGCTCTGTCCAACATAATGAGGATAGCCATTTGATCAGTGAATGATTTATGGCTGTGTGTCATATAACATGGCCAAATAAGAATGACATACCATTAAATATCAGCCTGTGGTCCTCTATGGAGGACTAACAAAATTATATTAGAGAATTAGGCATGAAAGAGGCAATCTATGAAGATGATTTTGAGAGCCCAGTCAATAAATTTTTCATCAGGAACGAGGGATCTCATCCTACAGCCATCACCTTTACATCAGTATGGGTCTATGTTATCCATACTGAACCCCCCAGTGGCCCTCAGGTGCTGTAATACAACAGGCTGCCCAATTGATGGGGAGACAAGAGTGCCTACGGCCAGATGCAGGCTCTGAATGGTGGTGGAAAGGTCTGAGAAAGGCAGAGAACCATCTGCTGCCATGACTTAGGCGTCCAGCCCCTAAGGTAATCCAGTCTGGACCCATTAGGGTCTTGAGACAACAAATGTTTAAAGACCAGATTAGAGCAGGAGTTCAGTTTAAAAAGATCGATGGACAGCATAATCAGGAAAAAATATCTGTTAAACAGGCCCAAGCACTGAGTATTTATAGTCCAACCTTTTCAGCCAAACTAGATGTGAATGTAACTCAAGAAGGGTCTGGATGGGGGCTCTGGCAGAGCCAGAGTTCTTTGTGAACCCCTATGAGGTTTTGGCCACAGGTTTGGCATGGAGCAGAATAAAGATACATCACAGTTGAAAAGCATTTATTGGCTACCTATTCTACACTACAGGTGGTAGAACCAGTAGCTCAGATTTCAGAGGTTATCGTTAAACAACAAGGCCAGTCCAGGGGTGGGTAAAAGATCTAACACACATCTCTATGATGGGGGTGGCCCAATCACAAGCAGTGGTGCGCTCAGTTGTTCTGCTTGCCTGCTCCTCAAGGAGTTAAGAGAAATCTATGCCTGTTGCGTGTTCGAGTGCATGCGCAATGCCATGTGGAGGGCTTATCACAATAAAGATTGGCGGATTTGCTGCGTAGACCGGTCAGAACTCAGATCTGCGTTGTGCTTCCTGTGGCACCAAACGCCCAACAGTGGCAGTTCCGTGTATTGGCCAGCAGGTGGCAGCAGAGACCACGGAAAGAACGTCTGCGGGACAGACCCTGGGGATCCGTTCTCTTTTGATTATAGGGGAAGAACACAAAGATGGAAGAGGAGGGAAGGGGGAAAAAAAAAAGAAAAAAAGAAAAAACCAAACCACAGCAAACAAATAAAAACTTCTCCAAACGTAGCAAACTTGAATGTCTGTCAATAAATAAATGAGTAATTGAATTGATGTCCGTTTCAGACAGTCCCCTGTAGAATCAGGGTAAGGGTTAGGATTAGAGTTACATTGCAGGTTAATGCTGTTATCTTTACAGCTCCTGTGAGGGTTGGGGTCTGGGTCAGGTGTTTAAAAATGAAATGAAAAAAGAATTAAAAAAATATATTGAAAGCTTCAGATTTCCTTAATCTTTGTGGGAATCATATAATGTGCAACTCAGATCTACCTCTTCGTACCTCTTTTGTGGTGTAGGGAACCTGCTTTGGCAGGGGGACTGGACTCAGTGGTCTCTGGAGGTCCCTTCCAACCCCTACAATTCTGTGATTCTGTGAATATCATGGAGTTGTTTGGATGGGGAAAGACTACCCCTTTGAATGACCTTTTGTCAGGGCATGTCCTGGGATTCCTAGGATCCTCAAAATGCAGCACTGCTTCTGTCACTGAAAAATGGGGCCCTGTGTGGGACGGAGGGAGGGTCCATGAGTCCCTGGCCCACCTGACTGAGTATTTCCATGGTCTTAGCAAAGACATACTTACAACTTGAGAATGACAGTTAGCTGTGTTCATGGTGGCATGGCCACTTTTAATGGCCTTGAACTGTCTGAACATAACTGAAGAGGCTCAAACTGATGCAAATCAGCTATTGAATGATAGTGTTGAAAAACTGGAAAGACAGGTGGCAGTTTTGATGGGAAAAAACCTAATTCAATCATTCTCCTATGGAAGATCAGTAACAACTGTCTGGAGGACCATGGGGGCCCTGTACAAGGGAATCTGTATAAAATGGACTCTGTAAATGAAGGCACTAAAAGGTCAGATTTTGAGGTTCCATTTGGACTAGATCTATTTGAGATCTGACTGATTGTAACCCAAAAATGAAAAAAAAAAAAAAAAAAAATGCAGGATAGGCTGTTGGGAGTGTCCTGACCAGTGTCCACCCCCCAAACCCTGCTGCCCATAATACAGCAGCTGAACTGATGGATATAGTACAGTGGTTTAGACAGAAACCAAGAGAGCATGCCAGCATAGTTGCTCTGGTTATGGGACATGGAGGCAGAAAGTGCTATGGTGAATGGACTGGAAATTTCAAAACTGACATCCATTACTACTAACCCTGCCCTCAGGCAAAGACTTTATGCTCTTGTCTGGAGGGCTTATCGCAATAAAGATTGGCGGATTTGCTGCGTAGACCGGTCAGAACTCAGATCTGCGTTGTGCTTCCTGCGGCACCAAACGCCCAACAGTGGCAGTTCCGCTTATTGGCCAGCAGGTGGCAGCAGAGACCACGGAAAGAACGTCTGCGGGACAAACCCTGGGGATCCGTTCTTTTGATTATAGGGGAAGAACACAAAGATGGAAGAGGAGGGAAGGGGGAAAAAAAAAAGAAAAAAAAAAATCAAACCACAGCAAACAAATAAAAACTTCTCCAAACGTAGCAAACGTGAATGTCTGTCAATAAATTAATGAGTAATTAAATTGATATCCCTTCCCCCCCCCCCCCCCCCCCCCCAACTTCTGAGATGAAAAAAAACCACTTCTTTTAGAAGAAAACAGAGTAGTAACAACTTCTGTACCTACATTCACCACTCTGAGATCCTGTCTGGGTCTCCCAAGGCTTGTAAATAACCACTGGGTCGGTTCTGATGTCGCGTGATTTGTTGTCAGTTCTCTCATGGTTCTCCGGTCAGTTCTCCGGTGCCAGGATCTGCCACAGGGCATTCTGACCACGGGCATCATGTTTCTACGCTGCCGCCTGCATTTAACAGGCAATGGGACTGCCCAGCATGTGCAAGGCAGCACCTCTTTCACACCACCAGAATGTTTAAGGCTGTTGGGATTGTTGTTAGCGTCCCATTAACACTGAGGCTAGAGATACCCTTAGGATTGACATTACTATTAGCATTACTTTGATGGTGCCCTATCTGGGTCATTTCCAGGGGATGTCAGGAGTAAGGCACAGTGTCAGGAGAAAAAGAACAGACTCTGTTACTTTATAAACGTGATAATAGAGAGAGTTCATTGGAAAAAATACAACTCTTAAATAATGCAAAGCATGCTTCTGATTGGATGCAGGCATCATCTGGGCTCTGATTAATATTACTCTTAAGGTAAAGATTATTGTTACCATAATGATTTTTTTTTTGAATTATGATCAGGGTTAAGGTTCCTTTTGCTACAAACTTCTAGCATCATTTTTGTTGTTGCATTTGGAGTTAGGGACGATTTTAGAATCAGGGTAAGGGTTAGGATTAGAGTTACATTGCTGGTTAATGCTGTTATCTTTACAGCTCCTGTGAGGGTTGGGGTCTGGGTCAGGTGTTTAAAAATGAAATGAAAAAAGAATTAAAAAAATATATTGAAAGCTTCAGATTTCCTTAATCTTTGTGGGAATCATATAATGTGCAACTCAGATCTACCTCTTCGTGCAGTGACTGCCTGTAAATTTGCTGGAGCCTAATATAATATGGCCTTGTGCTTTCCACTAACTCACCTTCATTTCATTTTCATTACATTTGCTTGGTAGTCAGATTTTGGTGTGTGGATATTTTAAAACAATCTAACTGACATTGGCAAAAAATTAAAAATAAAATTAAAAAAAATGCACAACAGCATCATATCAATTTTTATAGATAAGATAAAGAAGAGCAGTTTCCCTTAGTTTTCTGTGCCTCTTTACTTTCTTACCCTCTCCCCTTGTGTGAGAAACTCTCAAAGTCAAAGATTTCTAGTTAGGCAAAGATGGCAGCGATAGCAGCAGTGCTTATTCATTATTGCAATACTGCGCGCACATCCCCTATTGGCAAGGGAGAAACTGCACACCAGTCAGTGAAATCAATTCTGTTCTGTGCCCTAAACCCACTGCAGGTGATGCTCTCATGGCTCTCATTGGTTGAGCATCTCAGGCTCACAGACTCCTCGAGACTGTGGCTAGGATTCATTTCCATAGAAGGTCAATTACCAACCTCTTGTTTTTAGGTCTGCCTTGTACTTTTCTGCGGACAGAGAAGGGCAATGTTTCCAACAGTCAGTACATTCATTCTGTCCTGTGCTGGGCTCTACCCACCCTGTATTTATCTTGTGCTTGTCTCAATTCTCCCCATGTCAGAATGCCCCCAGTCTGAACTTAATTCTGTTCAGCAACTTTCTTGGTGGAAAAACTACTTATACAGCTGTTTTACAAGAGGGTTATACATTCAGTTAGGGCCTACACTATGTACTGAAAATACTGGAAACTTCCACTGCAAAAACACAATCTACCTCTCCCATCTGTGCAGCCTTGCAGACCCAGAGCATGCCAGGTTATTTCTGCTTTCATAGCATTTGCATGCTGTAGGGTGAGCACAAGGTTCTGCTGCTTGATTCTTCTGCAAGAGCTGCCTACCGGCAAATGGTTGCAGGGATGGAGGATGTGACAGAAAGCATTTGTCTCCACAAGAGCAGAGTTACATTCAGTGCAGAGTGTGAGAGTCAGGTTGGTGTGGAAAAGCACTGACACGCTGGGCATGATGCAGTGCTCACATGTCTAACACTCACAGACATTACTGTCAGAAGGATGGTGCTGTGTTGTGCTTCTACCTTTGGCAGCCCCTGGAGAAATGCTATGGCACACAGAACACCTTTGTATTGCACTGACTGCTGCCATGCAGCATGGATTTAACACACCAAATCCAGAGGAGCATGACTGCATCTAACTGCCCTGAGAAAAACTACTGTAGCTGAAGAGATGAGGAGGCAGCTGCTCATCTGCAGAACAAGCAGTACTGCCAGACATTGGGCCAGGTGAGCACCTCCTGCTGCAGCGTGATGATGACAGGGCTGGAGATGATCTGCAAAGCCAGCTTAAAAGTGGGAGACGTGAGTCAACATGGCAGGAGGACAGAGGTGTTAGGGAGCAGCCAAGGCATCAAAGAGTATCAAAAGGCTTTGAAAAGTATCACAAAGTGACAGCCAGGAAGACTGGGATATATCATGAGCAGCAACCTGGATGCTAGAGATTATTTGCTCCCATACAAAATGGTAGAGATCTTGCTGCAGACATCCCAAAGCCAGGCAAAATGGGAACCCAGAGCTCTGCCTGCACGAACCCCACAGCCATAGCATTGCAAGCTGAGCTGCCTTGCTGTTTGTTGCATTCATCCCAATCCCTGTGATTGAAGACTCAGAATGCAGTCGAGGCGATGACTGAGCATGAGAGTGACTTTATTCAATAAAAGACAGGAGGGCTTGAGAGGTCAAGGGTGAAGATGGGACTCCTCTTGTCAAGATGAGAGTGGCTCAGAGCTGGTGCTGCTGCCTGGTGCCTGGGACTGGCAGCCTGACTCTAAGTCCCCATCTAAGATGCTCAGCTTCACCTCACTGATGCTGCCCTGCTCCTGCATGGTGGTGCTGCTGCTGGGACACTCGGGCTGTGCTTGGGATGGGCAGCACTGCAAAGGCGCTGGGTCACAATCCAGGCAGGTGACTGCTGTGTCTGGCAGGCTCAGGTCAGGAGCTTCAGCAGAGCCAGGAGATATGAGAGCATGAACGTGGATGAGCCCCTTGTGTCCATCACTGTTACCATGTGGAAGGCTGTCATCCGAATTGCAGCGATTCATGCTTAATAAGAACTCTCCATTGATGGAAAGACACTGCTTGGTTTGGATCTTTGGGGTTGACAAGGGCTCGAATCACCTAGGAAGGCATAGAAACACAAGGGTTAGTTTCAAACATTTGCAAGTTGAATCATGAAAGGTTGTTGATACTTGGTAATAGAGTGGCGGCAGGAAGAAGCAAGTAGGCTTGAAGCAGCATAGCCACTGTCTTGAAAGTGATCCTCATTCAGGTCCAGCTCGTGTGTTGTTTCACTGTAATCTGCTTCTTTGGGTCTACCTAGTGGGCAGCAACACTCGAGCTGTTACTGATATCATTGAAAAGAACTGGAGACAATTGTTCTATTCCTAAGAGCTTCAAGGTGCCTAGAAGCACAAATAGAAACCAGCAGTATTTCATCACTTCACCAAAAGGAAGGTCAAACACCTGAGCTGTGAAGAGCAGTTACAGAACCTATGCATAAGATCACACCAGACATACTTTGTTCTAACAACAGTTATGGCACATAGTCCATTTCCTTCAATATTCCCAAAATGAAATGATGTGGAGCATTACAGGGAAAGAAACACTGCACACAGACACTATGACCCTGATTAGACTCAAGCAGCAGACTTAAAACAAGTCAGAGTTTTTGATTCCAGGATATTTCAGGACCTATCGTGTGAAATTCAGTTACACAACAGTGCCTAGGTGCCTGCGTTTCAAGCAACTTTCAGATCACAGCCATGTAAAATAAAAACAAATTCAGTGCAGAAATAGCAAGCCTGTACCTTAATACTCATGAGATTATCCATTTTTTACTGCATTCTGACTAAGTTCTAAAACTTGCTCATCCCAGTTCACTTCAACAAGTTCCACCAGTTCAAGCAATGCAGTTCTGAGATCCGGTGTATGTTAGGCAGATAGAATTGAACAGTGCAGAAATAATCTCTGACAGCTTTAAGAGCTCTGTTCTGCTTACAAACTCTCAGTCCAAAACTATTCTCAGTTTTAAGGAAATGAACACCTGAAGCAGTTGGATCATCTGCCGCATTCTGCTTCTTGGCATCATGATTAGCACAAAGGGTTTTCTGCTGTCCTGCAGAGATGGAAAAAGTCCTGCTTACAAATGGACCAAGTTTCAGTGTACAGCAGAGTTTGTACCAGACTAAAAAGCCACGTCATTCAATTCATGTGCTCAGGTTGTTATGCACTCCAAAAGGAAACAGAACTAACTGTTGGATTCTGAAGGCAATCTGTGGGGTCCTACATTACCTCCTGATTCTGGAAGAGGAAATTCTAATAGCAAATGCAGAACTTTGATCTTTGTAGACATGAGAAGAGCTGGCATTTAGGAACATTCATTTCAGGGAAATCAAATGATGTGTCTGTATTTTTTACTACAGATAGTATAGGGAGCAGCCAGTTGAAGAACCAGATACAAAAAATCCAGCCCATTGGCAAGAAAATACTTCTCCTTAAATTCTGTATGCTATCATGGTACAGAATTAGGCTACAGTGCCACATAGGCCAACCAAGTGTAGAACCAAATCCACAAAATACTGGTAGACAAAGCAGCAAAAACAGGGACAATATTCAGCAGACAGGCCTTTCTACCCACAGCTCAGCATGTTCTGCCATCCGAAAAGCAAGGCCTCTTGTCAAGCTCAGCTATTTCCCTTCTCAGTGTATTCTAGCACCACTGATACCCACTGGTATCCTCCTGTAGAGTGCCATCATATTGTCATCATCCAAAGGGAAAACCCACACAGCAGAGCATACAGCACTACACCCATGCTCCAAATATCCGCCTGAAAAACAAAAAGACAAGCTTACAAACCTGAAGCACCTCAAATGGCTTCCTGACAGACTGGATTGTCTGCCCTTGTCAAAGCCCACATATAGCCCATGAAAAGCTGGCTCTTTCCCTCAGGAAATAAAACCTTATCGTCCCAGAGAAAGCATATAACCCTCATTCAATTGCCCTTCCACTCAGCTTAGAGCACTACTAAAACCAGCATCTTCACCTTAGCTCATCACACTGCTGCAGTTCCTTTTACAAGGATTTCACTGGCAAAAATGAAATCAAAGCCGTCACAAGGGATTTAGCACACTTACATGTTACTGGCTACGAGAGCTGTCAGCACAGTCACCTGTCAGGCTTTGCTGCTGTTCTATTTATGTAGAGGCACAACAAGGTTCAGACACCTCACAGTGCAGTTCTCACTTTGACTGTAAAGAAAAAGGAGGCTTGAAAAGCAGTGTGTGGAAAACAAAGAAACAAGAATTAGAACAACAGTGGGGCCATGGCACTTGTAGGAATTGCTCCGCCTTTAACAGCGATTCAAGAAGGATGAGGGCATTCCAAACCAGACCAGTTTGGACAGATTAACAACTGCAAGTAGTGGGTTCCAAAATTCCAGACATGAAATCAAAGCTGGAAAAACTCTTCACATTTTCATCTCTCAATTTTTAGTACATTGTGCATTACAACGGAAACAATTCTTCACATACAACTTGGAAGCTAAAGACAAGTCTGACAAAACAGACTGCACAGAAATGATGGATAATTAACAGAGCAAATTGCTCCTTCAAACACTTAGTAATAGAAAGAGATCTCTGAAGTTGCTGTTCTGTAGAGCACCAAAGCAGTCGCTTGAGGCAGTTCAGGATTAGCCTGAGACGAACCAGCCAGCTGTGAACTGAGACCAATTGCACTTCTTCTATTTTACTTTCATTCTATGTGATCTCACTAAGCAAATATTGTCTAAGACCATGAGTATCACATAAATGTGCAGATCTCAAGCTGCTCACTTATCTAGTACCCTTGGCATGATGCTTTATTTTCCTCAGCTATTCATCTAGATTGTGTCTGTTGATTGTGCAACAACAGCCTGTTGGTCTCGATTACCTGTGAGAGGCTCTAACTTTGGCCAGGAAAAATCATTTGAGGATAAGTAATTATCTGGGACTCAGTAAGGCAGTCTTCCCATGCTTTCATAACAGCAGAGATACACACACACACAAACTCATGGAACCCCACTGCTTTGCACAATCCTGTGCACACTCACATGTGTCATGCACTGATTTCCCAGCCAGTCCTCATGGGGTCTATTACTTAGGACAGGAGTGGAGGGGAGCAGCCAGAAGCTGTTTGCATTCCCTGCTGTCTGCTGGGCAGCTTTGCTGGAGATGCTTGGGTTGCTTTGCTTTTCCTTGGGAGGTGGGAAGGAGCTTTGGGTTGGAGGCACATCCCGTGCCAGAGCATCTCGATGGCACGTGTGTGGCACTGATCTGCAGCAGATGAAGGGGAGGAGGTCCCAGCACAGCCCTGCACCATGCTCTGCCACACTGGGCAGCTTGTTCCTGGCTCAGCAGCGCCATCAGACAAGGAGCAGGGAAGGAAATCAAGGATGGGGGGTACCATCAAACGCAGTTAGTGCATGCCTGTGCAAGACAAACAGACCCAGAGCTTGCGGGTTATTCCTGCTTTTGTAGCATTTGTGTGCTGTAGCTGAGCAAAAGGTTCTGCTGCTTGAATCTTCTTCTGCAAGAGCCACCTACCGGTAAATGTCTGCAGGGATGGAGGATGTGACAGAAGCATTTGTCTCCATGACAGCGTAGTTACACTTGGTCTAGAGAGTGAGAGAGGCAGGCAGCACTGCCTGATGTTGGTCAGGGCGAGTTCCTCCTGCCGCAGCACGATGATGGCAGGGCTGGAGATGATCTGCAGGGACAGCTCACAGGTGAGAGCCAGGAATGGACACGGCGGGAGGACAGAGGTGTTAGGGAGCAGCCACGGCATCAAAGAGCATCAAAAGGCCCTGAAAAGCATCACAGCCACAGCCAGGAAGCTTGGGGTTTTCATGAGCAGCATCCAGGATGCTAGAGACTATTTGCTGCCATACACAACGGCAGCAGAGCTCTTGCTGCAGGCATCCCAAAGTCAGGCAAAATGGGAACACACCCAGAGCTCGGCCGCACAAACCCCACAGCCAGAGTGTTGTAAGCTGAGCTGCCTTGCAGTTTCTTGCACTCATCCCAATCTCTGCGAATGAAAACTCGGAATTCAGTCAAGGCATTGATTGAGCACGAGCGTGCCTTTATTCAATAGGAGAAAGGAGGGGGTGTGAGGTCTGGAGGAAAGATGGGACTCATCCTCTCTTGTAATCATGAGAGCTGCTCAGAGACCGTGCTGTTGCCCGGAGCCTGGGACTCGTGTCCTGATTCTGTGCCCCCCTGCGAGATGCTCAGCTTCTCCTCGGTGATGCTGACCTGAGCCTGCATGGTGGTGCTGCTGTCGGGGCACTCGGGCTGTGCTTGGGCTGGGCTGCACTGCAGAGACATTGAGTCCAGGCTGGTGCCTGAGGTGTCTGGTGGGCTCAGGTCAGCAGCTTCAGTAGGGATGGGATGAATGAAGGCTTCAACGATGATGACCTTCTTCTCTTGATAGCTGATGTTATACGGAAGGCTTTCATCTGAACTGCAGCATTCTGTGCTTAGTAACAACTCTTCATTGATGGAAGATGCGTCATCGTAACATGCCCTGCGTCTTGGGGATATACAAGGGCTCGGGTCACCTAGGAAGGAGCAGATGTACAGCAGTTAGTGTCGAACGTTCACAAGATGAACCATGGAGATTCTTGACATTTGGCTATGTAGTGGTGGTGGGCAGAAGCAAATAGGCTTCTAGCAACAGTGTCACTGTCTTGAAAGTGATCCACGTGCAGGTCCAGCTCTTGTGTTGACAAGAGACTCATTTGGGAAAGACAGGGATCAAGACGGGCTTGAACGCCAGAAGGAGGTACAAGCCCACTGAAAGCATGAATTCTACCTGTGTTGCTGACAAGCAGTGTTTTGTAAGCTGGACTTGCACCCTTACCTGCCAGGACCAAGACTTCTGCTTCAGAGGGCTCCCTGGCACTGCTCTGCAGTTGGCGTTTGGCCACAGGGGATGGTTTGCCCAGGCAGAAGCAGGAACACCAACTGCCAGCTGCTGACTCTGCCCTCTTCCTGGGAGAACTCATTCTGCAGAGAAAACAGAGCATGCTGTCAGACGTGGTGCAGGGTGATGGAAGAGCTGCACCGAGCCCTGGCCAAAAGTTGCCTGTTCTGGGCACTGCCTGCTTTCTGCTGAAACACAGCTTAGAAACGCCCTCTGTTTCAAACAGCAGAGGATGCTTCCATTCCTACAGCTCAGCCCTCAAGTCCTGAAGGCTAAATACCTCTCAACGATGTCAAGCAAGGACATGGATCCGGAGAATGTCGGAGGCTCAGGCTGCTTTGCTCTCCCGGGGCTGGCCTTCACCAGGGAACAAAGGCCGTTGATGAGCTTGCCCCATTTCTTTGGCTCTGCGCAACAAAACAAAGAAACCAGTTCATTTCAGGCCTGGCTCGGTTGGACGAAGCTGAGCGCAATGCATTCGACAGAGCATGTAACAACGGGAATAACATTCCCAACAAGGACACGCAAGAATGGATTTTCCCCATCCCTGGAGGTGCCCAAGGAGATTACTGTAGTTCTCTTTCTAAGCTTGCTGAACTTGGGCATAAACAAACCCCCTGAAAGTAACGTTCTGACCCTATTTGACTAACTCGCGTTGTCAAATGTAAATTACGCACCTGGCTTTGGCAATGAATTGAGGAGGGAATCGGGAACTTTTCCGCTGATGAGTTCCATGCACTCACCAGGGAAAAGCCCAACCTGTAATTAGAACAAAAAGACAGGTGAGCATTAGCCCGAGCCCAGAGCCAAAGGGAAGGTCCACTGACAGTGACACAGGGCAACTGTTTGCATCCAGCAGCCATCCTGTGCAGGCAGAGCAGCTCCAAGCTGAGATTCCCAACTCTACTGAAGTTGTGCTCTCTAGTCAAAAACGTGTGCCTACCTCAAAGCCACGCTTGCCTCTCCACCAGGGGCTCAGCCTGTTGATATGTCCTCATATCAACAATGCTCACCAGATCTCTGACCTGAAAGAGATTGAAACATCAATCCCAGATTCAGCAAATCTGGTAGGAAAACAAAGCAGAAAGGACTGCCCTCTTCTATGCACGACAACACGGAATGCCTGGAACTGCTTACCTCCAGAGAGAGCTCATCTGGCCCCTGGGTGACGTGGCTCTTAATAACATGGGCTGCCGCAAATGCTGGTACGTTTAAAGATGACATAGCACGCACCAGCTGCGGCTTCTGCATGTTATCAGCCTGCAAAACAGAGAACAGGCCGTGGTCAGGAGCTGAGGACAAACCAGGAGGATTTCAAGGTGAGGAGCACATCTGCAGAGAAAGCTGCAGCAAATGCGCTCCGTCCTTCTCAGGAGCACTTCAGAAGGAGCTGCACGTCTCATAGCTCTGGAGCAGCACTTCTTCCCCACCCTTCACTACTCCAAGCAGCTCCAACAAACTTCTCAGAAGAAATCCAGGCCAGCACAGACCTGGCAGACCAGAACCAAGTGCAGCTTGTGTGACGGCAGTGCCCACTCCTTGCTTCCACCCTGCTCCAGCAGGTTAAGGAGTCTGAGCCTCACTGGCCTTTGACAACTCAAGACTTTCAGCACCTCATGCCAACATTTCTCACTAAGATACACCTAAGGCATTGAATTCTCTTCTCACTACCTCCTCTCAGTCCTCCCCTAGGAACAGAAACCATTTAGATTCTACAGCAAACTACAGCATCTACCCTGCAAGAGCACACTGAACCACCTGCAACAATGAAACATGGTTTTGGAGAGTGGGTCTGAAAACACACCTTTAGACAGCTGTCTCCCTGTAGCCAAAAGGAAACCAAGTAGCAAAAGAAGAGTCCAGCCTGAAACATGCCCATGCTACTAGCCCAAGTTTCTCACAGTGAATGCAGAATCCATCCTGTTCTTGAGGTAACAAATGACCAGTGGGTCTCCTCTTGCTCCACCCCTTCTCCTTCAAAGCCAGAAAAAGAAAAACAGGTAGAAGAAAACCCAGACGTACCTTTCCACACAAAGAGCAGAAAGTGGAACAGCAGTTGTCTCCTTCCTGAGACATGGTGGGGAGCATCCCAGAGGAAGCCCAAGTTCTTTGCTTCTCTCCACAGGGACTTCAAGCACTCTTGGCAAGAGCTGCTTTTGTTCTTTCTTCAATTGCTTCCATCACCAGAATCTCCTTTGGAAAAGGAACCCGAATGAAAGAATCAGCAAATGAAAAAGAATGAGCAATAGCCACTTTACCAGCTTTCTCCTAACATGCAATTTAGACCCCCAATTCGGGCAAGGTCTTAAAATCAGCTGGTTACAAGAACTGTCCCAAAATATATCCAGCTTCTGTACAGCTGCTGTTATTTCTGACAGCGAGTGTAATCACAGAATCATAGAATGGCCCGGGTTGGAAGGGACCTCAAGGATCATGAAGATCAATCACCTCCCTGTCCCTGCTGGCCATCCCCTCTTCTGATGGAGCCCAGGGGACCATTTGCTCTCTGAGCTGCAAGAGCACGCTGATGGCTCACGTTCTGTTTTTCATCCACCAGGACCCCCAGGTCCTTCTCTGCGGGGCTTCTCTTAAGGACTGCTCCTCCCAGTCTGTAGAAATGCCTGGGATTCCTCCAGCCCAAGTGCAAAACCTTGCACTTTGATGTGTTCAACCTCATTAGATTCACGTAGGCCAACCTCTCGGTTGAGCTCCCTCTGAATGGCATCCCTTCCTTCCACTGCGTCAGCCGCACCACTCAGCAAACAGCAGAGGGTGCACTCCATTGCATCATTGGTGTCTCTGATAACCATGTAAAAAAGCACTGGTCCCAAGACAGACTCCTGGATGACACCACTTGTTATCGGCCTCCACCTGGACATCAAACCATGAATCACCACCCTCTGTCCTCTACAAAACCTCTTTGTCTTCTACTCCTGCTGCAGCTGCAATGGCTGCACCAGCATGACTCACGTGTTTGACAATCCTCCAGCTCTGGCCTAGCCATGCACAGCAGCAGTCCGTCTCCCTCCCAGCTCACTCACCAGTGTGCTGCTGTGCCCCAAATTCAGTGCAGCAGCACTGAGAGCAGGCAGCACCCATCACCCTCCTCTAACTCTCTCTGCCAGCTGCGATGAGGACTGACATAGCACGCCCACCCCAGCCCAGCTTTTCTGCTGAGACACCTCCCAGCAACCACCCAGCACCAATCCCAGTTGCTGCAAGCTGTCTGAGAGCCTGCTGGAGTGCACTGACAATAACTTTGTGGGTCAAGTATTAAGCACACCAAGCAGAAGGGAAGCATTACTGGACATGGTGCACAGCAGGGGTTAAGACTGGAGGTGGTCAGGGCTGTAGTGACCATGCCCTCCTAGAGTTCCTCATCTCAAGGAATGCAGGCCTGGCAAAAAGCAAAGTCAGGATCCTGAGCTTCAGGAGAGTCAGCTGCAGGCTGTTCAAAGAATTCTTGCATGAGAGACACTGGAAAACTGTTTTTAGGGGTAAAGGAATGGAAAAGAGATGGTAACTTTCTCAGAAAACCTTACTCAGAGCTGGAGCTCTGAGCTCCATCCCGACCACACGAAACACAGTAGAGGAGGCAGGAAAGCAGCATGGCTGAACCTGCTGGTTACAGGGAGCAACAAGAAGGAAATGGAGAAACAGCGGAAACGGAGACATGCAGCCTGGTCGCTTTGGTGGCCTTCTACAGTGGAGTGACAGCATCAGTAGGGAAAGGAAAAGCAACTGACATCACTCAGCCAGACTTTTGCAAGGCCTTCGATGTTGAGCAAGTTTCCTGTTAGAACTCAGTGTGAACAAATCTACCACTGAGCAACACCCTGAGCCCCCACTCACCTCAGCAGAGGTCAGCCTGCACCCCAGCCTTCCGCCTATTCTGCTCCATTGATGGAAGCACACCGGGCATCATTGCTACTCACCCGACCAATGATGATAGGGGCAGAAAAGGGAATTCCTCTTTACCTTTCAGATGAAAAATTGATGACTGTGTGGAATCTTCCCAGTACAGCTGTGGGGCCTTCCTTTACTTGTATCCTGCTGCTCCGTGTCACAGTGGGAGAGCTGCTCTGGCCTCTCCTCTCAGCCTGTGCCTCCTGCAGTGTGAGCAGCTTTGTGGATAGAGGAGACACCCACACAGACTTGGGCCTGGATAGAGAACTGTGCCCTACAACATAGGTACATTTACATCATGCTCTTTTCCTTGTGTGTGAGCAATCCTTGCTCTTTTCAGATGGTACTATGAGCGTGTGACACCCCAAACACATAGTTAGCATCTGTCCATATCATTAAGGCTCTCGTCAAGGCAGTTATTTCAGCCTTCTGAGGGGTAGTCCCCATGGCTGATGGTTGTGCTTCCATTCCCTGCTCAGTAGCAGTTACTGCATGTCCTGCCTTAAAGCCTCCTTGTCTCACAAAACTGCAGCTGCTGGTAAATCAGGCGTCTTCTGCATCTTCTAAGGGTTCGTCCTTCAGCTCCAACCGACTGGATGTAATGTGCAGCATCAGTTGTTTCAAAGCAGTGATGTCATCCTGGTTCTCCACCAGGGGAGTTCCGCTAAGGAAAGATACTGGGTTGGCAATAGTAGTTACAATTATTTCTATATCACCCTGCTCTACCAGGATGGCCTGGTATTTCGGGAATCTTTGGGGTGAACAGATGCCATTCAGAGGGACCTTGACAGGCTGGAAAGCTGGGCTCGGGTGAACCTAATGAGGTTCAACACAGCAAAGTGCAAGGTTTTGCACTTGGGCCGGAAGAACCCCAGGCACCTGTACAGGCTGGGAGGAGTTGTCCTTGAGAGCAGCTCGGCTGAAAAAGACCTAGGGGTCCTGATAGATGAGAAACTTAACATGAGCCAGCAGTGCGCTCTGGCAGCCCGGAAAGCAAATGGGATCCTGGGCTCCATCAGGAGAGGGGTGGTCAGCAGGGATAGGGAGGTGATCGTCCCTCTCTACTCTGCTCTTGTGAGGCCCCATCTGGAGTACTGTGTCCAGGTGCGGAGCCCTCAGTACAAAAAAGATATGGAGATTTTGGAAAGGGTCCAGAGGAGGGACAGGAAGATGATCAGGGGGCTGGAGCACCTCCCCTATGAGGACAGGCTGAGGGAGTTGGGTTTGTTCAGCCTGGAGAAGAGAAGGTTGCGGGGTGACCTCATTGCAGCCTTTCAGTACCTGAAGGGAACTTACTCCCAGGAGGGGAGTAAACTCTTCGAAAGGGCTGATAATAGCAGGACTAGGGGAAATGGTTTTAAGTTGAAGGAGGGAAGATTTAGGTTGGATGTTAGGGGAAAGTTCTTTACTAGAAGGGTGGTTAGGTCCTGGAACAGGCTGCCCAGTGAGGTTGTGGATGCCCCGTCCTTGGAGGTGTTCAAGACCAGGTTGGACGGGGCCCTGGGCAACCTGATCTAGTAAAGGCGTATGTTTGGTGGCCCTGCTAGGCAGGGGGGTTGGAACTACATGATCCTTGAGGTCCCTTCCAACCCGGGTAATTCTGTGATTCTGTGATTCTGTGGGGTGAAAGCCAATGTCCCCCTTTTGCCTCCAATACAGTAAACACTGCATGAGATATTAAAACTGGTATCCTTTGGCCCAGTGTAGATTGATGGGCTTCTTGAATATTGAGCACCAGTGCACCCTGGATATCCCTTACTCACTTCAAGCTGTTTCAAGTTTACCATCAGTCCGTAGCTGTGTATCCATGGTTGGCACCCTCCTGTCATTCCTGGCAACGTATGGAGTTCCTTGGCAGTTTGCAGCTCAGGGGTTGAGCAGATGGCTTCTTTCTTGGCAGTCCTTAAGGTTCAAAGTCCAGCTGTCATCTCCTATCCCAAATACGTCACTTGCTGCTGAGTTATTTGTGCTTTCTGTAAACCAAGAAACTCAGCAAACTCTCAGTCTATTGTACACAGTCCTTTTTTTGCTGTGGCACCCACGTGCTCCAGTAAAGTTCCACCCTAGGATGGAGGATCCCAGGTCTCAGGCTCACGAGTTGACCAGTTCTCAACAATCATTTAGCTGTTCTCACAACCCTGGGTAACACTGTCCAGGTTCACTGAGTCTCTTCTCCCTCTATTAGGGAGAACAGATACACGCAAGTACTCGTATGCTATCATGAGGAATTCAGTAGGTTACATTTAATTTAGAAGCATGATGCAATCAAAAGCTCGCTTAAATAAAAGCATACCCTTTTCTTTCACTCAAAATAATAGCCCAGAAAAAAATAAAAACAAAACAAAACTCTCATCATAATTGTTAAAGAAATTATCTACTAAATCTCGATGGAGAGTGGAGACACATGCTAGTTTTAGGAACACAGCACTTATCTCATTATCTGAATGCATCTCAAGGCATGCTCCTTGTGAAACTGTGAGAACTTCTATCATTAACAGACGTGTACCATGCCCTGATATATGGTTAAACCGCTTGCAGTGCACTGTCAGATGTACAGGATGGCAGCTGTATGTGCTGTGACCAAATAAACCCCACACTGAAACCTTTCAGAATTTTAGGACCTACAAGTACTGCATTCATATTAAAAGTAAAAAATTCCTAAGCTACACATGTTCTAGGTTTCCATTTGTTAGATACAACATACCTTTGGAAGTAGGCGCCTAAAAAGATATGCCTTCTACTTGCTTCTCTGTCTGGCTCTTCGAAAAGAAGGCCTTTGGAGCAGGAAATGCAAAGGGCAGCTCATTTCTTAACACTGACTCTGCATCAACATTCTCTGTGTTTGCACGCTTCTTAGATGCCACTTTTCTTGTCACTGGAGTTGACAGTGTGAATTCCATATCACCCAGTTGAGTATCATGCCTCGAATGGTGCCAGAGATGGAACAAAAGGTTTTCTGATCACAGCCGGAGAAGTTACTGTCAAAGAAATTCTAACAGCTGAGAAGGTCAGACACAATGCTTATAAAAATATCATACATTATTTGGCTATTGAACAAAACAGTTGAAAACTCTGATTCTCTCCTAGAATAAGTTCGTTTCTTATAGACTGTCAAACACCATTTTTTTATTTGTTCATCTCAATTCTCCATTGAGGATTAACCCTCACCAGCTTATCTAAACATAAATATGAATTATCACTTGGTTTAGTTAAAAATTTGAATAATATCACAGTGGATTTTGTTGTCCAACACAGTAAGATTGAATTTCTTTCGGTACCTTTCAACCTCTGCCTACCTCCAGCCTAACTCCAGAATCTTATTAACTGTGCCTTATCGCTTCCCATTGTGTTTTAAAATCCTCACTGACTCCTTTACTTGTTCCCTTGCTTGCTGTTTCTGTGCAAACCAAACACTGGAGTTAGGGATCACGTCAAACCAACCATGGCCTACAGGTAGAAGGCAACAAAATTTATGCTTAACATACTTCTTTGCTCTATCTTTATCTTCCTTTGGTCAAGGTCCACTAGATACTTAAATATGGAGTAAGCACTAGATACAATGAGAAGCAGATTTCTAGATTAAGAGCTGTATTTTTTCTGTAAGAAACTAGCTGTACATCTTCACACACCTGCTTTGTTTTCTGAGTATTTAGATCGAGTGGAGATTCTTCAAACACTGAAGCTACATCAGAAAATTCCATGGATCCAAACGCATCTGGCACATGGCTGCAGTCTGGCACATCTTCATATGCCAGAGCCTTTTCAGACAGAAATGTTCCACCGAGATTCTTTTGCAGAATTAGAAGGAAGATTTCATCAGAAGATTTCACCACTAAAGTCTAAATAAGATTGGTTTGCAAGTTCCAAACTATGGCTAACAGCTAATGGAAGTCCACAGGCCAGCAGCAACAACTTTTATATTATGTTCTTAATATTCTAATTGTTGATATGACGTTCATATAAAGAGCAGAAGGGAAATTACTCTTAGAGCTCAAGTCATCTTTCACAGCCTGCGTCAACAAGAGCAGCACCTCATAGCCTTTGGTTTCAAGACCTGGACCACAAGCTAGCTAATGATTTTACACAGAATTCCAGAGTTCAAGTCACTGTTTACATTAGGGCTGAAATTGTACTGAAAGCCTTCAAGTTCATCACACTTAATTATCACTGGCACCACACATAACTCCACGTTACATATGTGATCACACGCAACCTGGCAACTTCAGACAATTCCCAAAGCACTCCACTTGCACTTGGCTACTAAAGTACAGAAAAAGGAATTAACATCAGAAATAGCTGCAGTCAAAACCATCTAAGAATCCAAGTCTCCAGGAAACAAGGAAAGCAAATCCTCTCCAGGACTGTGTTCTAAAAGGAAACAGATCAGAAAGGTGAGTTCTTCCCCCCTTTGACCACCCACTCATGTAACGTCCATGTCATTTCTAAGTATGCTGCCCAGACCAAGACTGAGGATGCTTCAGAAGAAGACCTTCCCTGCTAAGCCAAACAGAACAAGTAAGGTACCAAAATATGTAGAGCCAAACGAGGAAAGGTGCTCTAAGAAGGTAAGCATCACAAGAGACCAACAGGAATACTTACACAATCCAAACAATGCACAGTTTCTGTTCCACAAGCTGCCAAGAGGAATGTGTGCAGTACTCACAGCGCACCATGTACACTGCTTACTGCAGTCATACTGCTTCGTAGGACCAGCCCAACTTACTAAAACACTTTAATGAGCAATCCGAACTGTCTGGATCAGCACGGTTCACTTGGAAGGGACCTTCACAGATAAACCTGAAGAGGTGAGGCGACTGCACTATCTAAACCTTAAAGCATATAGGACCTTAAAGCATAAGCTTAAAGCACAGAAGCATGACCAGCAGGTCGAGGGAGGTGGTGCTGCCCCTCCACACTCCTCTCATTGAAACCCCATCTGGAGCACTGCACGCAGTTCTGGAACCCTCAACACAAGAAGGACTTGGAGATGTTCAGGCAGGTCCAGAGGAGGGCCATGAAGGTGATCAGAGAGGGCTGAAAGCACCTCTACTATGTGCACAGGCTGAGAGAGATGGGGCTCTTCAGCCTGGAGAAGACTCCAAGGAGACCTTAGAGTGGCCTTCCAGTATCTGAAGAGGGCCTACAGGGAAGGCTGGGGAGGGACTTTTCATAAGGGCAGGTAGCAACAGAATGAGGGGAAATGGCTTTAAATGGGAAGAAGGTAGATTAGGATTGGATATTAGGAAGAAATGCTTTACTGTGGGTGTGGTGAGACACTGGAGCAGGTTGCCCAGCAAGGCTCCAATATGATTGCTTTGCAAGTTCCAAACTATGGCTAACAGCTAATGGAAGTCCTCAGTCCAGCAGCACAAAATTTTATATTATCTTCTTAATATTCTAATTGTGGATTTGACGTTCATATAAAGAGCAGAAGGGAAATTACTCTTAGAGCTCAAGTCATCTTTCACAGCCTGCGTCAACAAGAGCAGCACCTCACAGCCTTTGGTTTGAAGACCCGGACCACAAGCTAGCTAATGATTTTACACAGAATTCCAGAGTTCAAGTCATTGTTTATGTTAGGGCTGCAATTCTACTGAAAGCCTTCCAGTTCATCACACTTCATTATCAATGGCACCACAGATACCTCACAAAGAAGCATTATGACACCACAAAGGGGCATTATGACGTCAGAAAGGGCATTATGACGTCTCAAAGGGCATTATGACGTCACAAAGGGCGTTATGACACCACAAAGAAGCATTATGACGTCACAAAGAGGCATTATCACGTCACAAAGAGGCATTATGAAAACAAAGGAGCCTTATGACGTCTCAAATGGCATTATGACATCACAAAGGGCATTATGACGTCACAAAGGGGCATTAAGACATCACAATGGGTCATTATGACGTCAGAAAGGGGCATTATGACATCAGAAAGGTGCATTATGATGTCACAAAGGGTGTTATGATGTCACAAAGGGGCATTATGATGTCACAAAGGGGCGCTGGGAAAAGATCTCTGTGTGGAGATTGCTTCTACTAGAGGTAGTTCTATAAGACTGTTATATAGAGCTGTGCAGGGGCTGTAAATCTGTCTGCAGAGGGTGATGATCAGTTCCAAGTGTCTGCAGTCAATGCTCATGGACAGAGCCCATCCAACCTGGCCTTGAATGCCTGCAGGCCTTGAATGGGGCATCCACAGCCTCCTTGGGCAACCTGTTCCAGTGTGTCACCACCCTCTGAGCAAAAAACATCTACCTAAGATCCAACCTATACCTCCCCAGTCTCAGTTTTAAACCATTCCCCCTTGTCCTATCATTATCCACCCTCATAAACAGCCATTCCCCCTCCTGTTTATACGCTCCCTTCAAGTACTCAAAGGCCACAATGAGGTCTCCCCACAGCCTTCCATTCTCCAGGCTAAACAAGCCCAGATCCCTCCACCTTTCCTCATAGGAGAGCTGCTCCAGCCCTCTGATCATCACAGTGGCCCTCCTCTGGACCCCCCCCCAACAGCTCCACATCCTTCCCAGGCCTGGACACAGTGCTGCAAATATGGCCTCACAAGAGCTGAGCAGGAGTGGACAATCACCTCCCTCTCCTGCTGGCCACCCCTTTTTCAGTGCAGCCCAGAACACACATGGATCTATCTTTTCCATACGGATATTCCCATCTGTGTACATATATATACCACACCTACACCCCCACAATCTGCTACAACTCCATAGAATTTTCAAGGTTGGAAAAGACCTGGATGATCTTATGATCTTATGATCTCAGATCTTATGATCTGGATGATCTTATGATCATCCAGTCCAACCATCACCAATACTTCCCAGTTAAATCACATCCCTCAACACAACACCCAAACTTTTTGTGAACTTCCCAGGGTTGGTGACTCTACATGAGAGAAAAGGGCACTCAGATAAGGGATTCTGCATTTGCTATTAGCAGAGGTGGGATGAGACCGAGCACTGCCCCAGTTCCTGGGATAATGCAGAAGGGCTGAGACCTTCCAGCTGCTTCCACCCAGGGTCACACAGCAAAGCCGACCCTGCAGGAGTCTGCATCATTCTTTGCATGGCATTGCTAAGAGGAAGATCCCCCCCCTACCCTTGGCTCTACACTCCAGCTGCTGTCTGCCATCTGTAAAGCCACCACAGCTCTCCTACTGGAGTTCCCATCTGCACAGTGACAGCTTGGTTTCTTCTGAGCTGAGATCCAGGCCGAGACAGCAATGCCCAGACATGGTTTGTAGGACGTTTGTGATAGGAAATAGGGAGGCTTGTGATTAAACCTGCCCCCTAAGGAGGAAGGCAATGCTGCCTGCAGCCCCAGCAGGCATTACAAAACATCCCCATTTACAGGAGGGTTTTAAATAGCACAATTCAGGAACTACAACTGCACAAATTCCCGCATGCCCTGGAATAAGTTTGGGAATGGACATGGTTCTACCACCTGTGCAATGCCATAGAAATAACAACCATCCACCTGTAAACCTCCATCCTCTCCCCTGCTGCACAAAGGGAAGCTCAACAGCAGTGCACAAATGTCCCAGCAATGTCTGAGCACTGCTCTGTGCATCCCAACCTGCTCATCCCATCCACTCCTGGCTGGGCAGCAGGATTGGGGTGGCACATTGCAATGGGCACAGAGGAACATGGAAGCCCCACACATGTGAGGAAGGGGCTGGCTGTGCTCCACACTCACGTTATCAGACGTGATTTGCCCTTCTGTGGGGAGCCTCTGCTCTTTCCCAGCTCATCCTCCAGCGTCTGGGACTCCAGGATCTCATTCAGGCTGTTGTTGGCTGCGGGGCAGCTCCATGAAGAGCCTCCCCTCCACCGACCGGCACACAACAGCCGCTCCCGCGCACTGCGGCTCAGCCAATCGGAGCCGGCGGAGCTGCCGCTGCCCGATGGGACCCCCCCCCCCACATATTGACCCCCCAGACGAGGAAGAGGAGGAGGAGAGCGACGAGGAGATGCCGCAGGAGCTGACGTTGGGGCGGGGGGGCAACGCGGGGGGGGGGTCGGCAGTGGGGGGTGGGGGAGGGGGTGGGGCAGCATTACCCCCGGACCCCATGGACCCCCCCCAGCCAAAGTGCTGCTCTCCGACCCCCGCGGGCTCTTTGTGCAGCCGCTGCCCTCCAGTTATAGGACCCCCCCCCCCCCATATTGCGCTTTGCTCACCCCCACCTCCGGAACCCTCCCCCACTCACCACATCGCCCCCTCCCCCCCCGGGTGGGGTTATGGGGGGTGGGGTGGGGTCGACGATGTGCCGTAAGCCGCGCCGGGGTCGTGTGACAAACCCCCCCCCCCATCAAGATGAATGGGGCGCTGTCAGGGGGGGGCTCAGCCGTAAGGATAAAGCGGGGGGGTTAGTGACGGGGGGGGCAGTGCTATAGGGAACGCAACTAATCTAAGCCCCCCCCCCCCCACATTAATACCCCATTGTGTGTGGGGGTGGTGGGGGTGGGGCACACAATAACCCCCCCAAAGGCCAAACAGCCCCAACACCCCCCCTCAAAGCCGCTGACTTACGCTGTGCCCCCCCTGCATGAAGGGCCCCCCCCCATCGATTGAGCCCCCCCCAATCCCATCTATAGTTGAGAGCTATGCTTTTTGTAACCCCCCCCTTTTAAAGCCCCCCCCCCCCCAAATTTTGTGCACGATGTGCTGCCCCCCATGAGCCCCTGACCCCCCCCCTTAAAAGATGGGGTGGGGGGGGTGGTCTCGGACCCCCCCTCCTTTAAACGATGGGGTCGGGGGGCGGATTGTCACTGCCCCCCAACACCAAAATGGACACCCCCCTTTTAAAGGATGGGGTGGGGATGGGGGGGTGGGGGGTGAAGGTGATCTCGCCCCCCCCCCCATTAAAACGGACCCCCCACCCCTTTAAAGGATGGGTGGGGGTCGGTTACGGGCCCCCCCGGCGCTGTGTGTGTATGTGCCCCCCCCCATTTTGCTCCCCCCGTGGCGCAGTGTGCTGGGAAAGGATCTCTGTGTGGAGATTGCTTCTACTAGAGGTAGTTCTATAAGACTGTTATATAGAGCTGTGCAGGGCCTGTAAAGAGAGTTGAGGGGGACCCTAGTGGGCATATGGGGCTGTGGTGGGCAATAGGAGGACTAGGGGCTCTAGGGGGCTCTGAGGGTGTGTAGGGGTTGTGGATCAGGTTGGATCTTAGGAAGATGTTTTTCACTCAGAGGGTGGTGACGCACTGGAACAGGTTGCCCAAGGAGGCTGTGGATGCCCCATCCCTGCAGGCATTCAAGGCCAGGCTGGATGTGGCTCTGGGCAGCCTGGTCTGGTGGATGGCGTCCCTGCACATAGCAGGGGGTTGGAACTGGATGATTTTTGGGATCCTTTTCAACCCAGGCCATTCTATGACTGTACAGTTCCATAGTGGAACAAATATAATATGCTAACTATGTAAAACATGGAGTCAGACCTGTGTGATTTGTCCACACCAGGAGGTGATTAGAAAACAATTTGTAAGCTACAAAGCTGCTTGCTGGAAAGAAAAAGAAAATAAAACTACAAGAAAAAGGGAAATCATTTCTTCCTGAAAATAGGAAGAATTATAGATCTGACATGAAATTTGAGTGAAGCTCCTGATTTTATGAAGCTATTCCCATTATTTTCTTGGTGCTGTGTTTCCCAAATGAGTGGTTTCTGGCTCTGCTGCAGCACCAGTCTGCATGTGAACATCAACTCTGTTCACCATCTGGGAAGATTAGGACTTCCCTTCTCCTACCAGCACCACTGAATTACAGTTACTCAGTGGTTAAACAAAGGAATCCTTAAAGAAGGGTTTACAGCTGTCCTGTTGTCTGAAGTGCTTGGGGCATTCTGATGCTATTAAGCTCTATGTATTAACAAGTTAAAAAAGAAAAGGTAGGCATCTGATTGTTGTGACAGTTTCTAAGCGATTTGGAAAGCTGTACCACCCAACCACTCCTTCTATTTGATGGAGGTGACAAAGCTCAGTTTAATTTCTGACTGCTGTTTAAATTCTGAAGCTCGAGCTGGTTCCTGGAGCAGAAAAAGCTCGGAAGCTGTCCCTCCTACAAGCAGGCACCTCTGAGCAAAATATGACATCTCAGTTTCTGATGGTAAGGTCAGGAGATCTGATTCCAGCATCTAGCTTTTGGCTTAATACTGTGTTAGTGGGACCTTTGGCATCTAGCACTTAATGATCTTGAAGGTTTCTTCCAACCCAAGCCCTCCCATGATCCTATGATTCTGTGATTTCATTCAGGTTTATTGAGATGAGTTCTCCTGAATGTGCTGTTCTCCATATGATTATAATTGGAGTCCAGATGGGTGACTGAAACCAGACACCAAACTTTCTGATGGCCAAAATTAAATGAAATCAATCCTTTACTGTGTCAGTAGTCTGTAACTAGAGCCCATCAGGTAATTCCCAGCCTCCTGCCTGTATCAGTGGCTGCACACAGTGAAAAAGTCTGATGGGCTTTTAACCTCTAAAATGTTCCAAAGCAACCAGAGGGTGAATATATTCACTATGTAAATACCTGCAGGAATAAGCTTGTCATGTATGTCCTCAGGTACCACAGTAGTTAATGGTGGGACTCAGTAGGTCATGCTGAAAGTTGAGTCTGCTGATTTTGAAGGTCTTTTGAAGGTCTTTTCCAGCCTACATGACCTTATGCTAATATTTCTGAAATTTATTTCTGTTCAGCTCCCAGAAAACCTCCCACCCAGCCCCCAACTGACCCCGTGGTGAAAAATAAAACAGAAACCTCAGTGACGCTGGCATGGTCCCCTCCGAAGATGCACCGCCCCATTCCAGTCGATGGCTACATTGTGGAATGCAAGAAACTAACTGGCTTCACCTGGGTGAGGTGCCACGAGTCTCATGTCCCCGTCCCAGAGTTCACGGTGAGCAATCTGTCTGAAGAGGCTGATGATCAGTTCCGAGTGTCTGCAGTCAATGCGCATGGACAGAGCCCGTCTCTGGAATTCCCAGGGAGCGTGCACCTTGGTAAGCACAAAAACCCCAATGGAAATGGGTCAGTGTGTGCTGAGCAGCTGTGTTGGTTCCCTAAAGATGCTTCCTTTGACTTTAAGGTTAGCAGTGCATTAACACGCCAAAGGCTTTCCTTTATTCCTAGTTCTCCTATCTCCTATCAACCTCCAGCTACCACTAAAGTGATACGAGTTGTTTCTGTGACAGAGACATGAATATCCTTATCTTTTGATATCTCACATGTGCAAGAGGCAGAACTTTCTGTAACAGATCTTAAGCACAGAAGTGCTTCTTCTAGCACTCATGCAAAGGGAGAAGTAGAAATGTACCTATGATTTAATCTTCCATCTCTAAATGAGATACCAGACTTGCATCTAAAGAGCATTAAGACATACATGTTCTTCCTCAGACCCAGTCCTGGCTGTGAAATCCCCCCTAACAACTGGTGAAGCTGTACCTGGAGGGGATGCCATGTTTACTATTGACCTTACAACAACGTGCAAGCATGCCAGCTGATGAATGTCTGCAGTTCACAGCTATTGGCCAGTGCATTCAGTCACCAGGTTTACCACTGCATGACCATAGAGCAGTACTTTCAGCTGCAGGTTCAGACAGCCTTTCTGATTGCACTGGAATAGTTTAGAAGTAGGGGAGCAATCATTCCAATAATATCTCTATCAATCAGCTTTGCATGACAAAGTAGAACAAATAAACATTCATGATGGGAGGACCTGTTTGTCATTGGGTGGAAACCTCTGCAGAAGCATGTTTAGAGCATTATTAATCAGTAGAAGGAGATGTTTGGTTGATTTTTACTTAGTAAATCCAGCAAGAAGACCAAATGAAATATCGTGAATTGCTCAGCACTGACACAATGATGAGTGCAGGAACAGAAGGTGATACTTTTTCAGAGATGTTGCAGCAAACATTGACCACGTTAGCCTGATATAAATTGAAATAACGAGGCCTTTGCTCCTGACAGGTGCTGCAGTGAGATTTACCAAGAAGAGCAAAGATGTAGAAAAGATCTGCGCTTGGCTGCGTGAGGAAGCCAAACTGCAGGCTGAGCTTTCAGACACAGGCGCTACTGTGGAGTGGATGAAGGATGGTAAGGAGCTCAAGGCCAGTGAAAATTATGAACTGCAAATTGTGGGGAAGAAACACACCCTGAAAATTCACAACGACTCAATGGATGATGCTGCAAGTTATCAGTGCATCTGTGAGGGGGATAAAATGCTCTATCAGCTTTCAGAGAAAGGTATGTGATAGTCTGGGCTGTCCTCTTCCTGCCCAGGGCCAGCAGACTGCATTCACCTGACTCCCCGACAGTCCAGCTGTTGTCAGACAGCATCTGGGGTGTTTTCAGTGGCTGTTTTGACTTGAACTGGCCAATCTGCTTTGTAGAGCCATTTGATTTCTGTGTTCTGTCCTGTGATTCGTCCCTAAGATATAGAGGAAATCAAGGGAAAGACAGGAAAAAGAGCATCCCAGCCTTCCTGCTCTTCTGTCAGGGTGGCCACAAGAGATGATGTCAACATCTCTTTTTGTAGCAGTGATCCCAAATGTAGAAAACACCTGTGAAGAGTCACAGGGACTAAATTGATGGAGAGCAGAACTTCCTGCCAAGGCTTGTCAGCTAGTCTTAATTTTGCTTTTCTTCTCTCTCTTTGTCATGTTAGCATAATATTTCATACTGGCAGGTCTGCCCATAGAATTAACTGGCACAGGCTGCCCAGGTAGGTGGTGGGATCCCTGGAGGTGTTCAGGAGCTGTCGAGATGTGGCCCTGATGGATGTTATCAGGGGGCATGGTGGGGTGGGTTGGGGTTGGAATCAAAGGAGGACCCCCATGTATTTCATCGGGAAGCACTACTGGTAATAAGACCTTTGGAGCAAATCCTGGTAGGGCCACGCTCAGCTGGTCCAGTCTGGAGGCTGTTTCTCCTTACTGCAGTATCTGCAGTGAAAACCAGCAGCTGCTTTTGTGTGGTTGGGCTCACATCCAGCAGTGGTGACGGGACTACAATGATAAGAGACAGTTCCTGAAAAAATGAATGAAATTTGACTGTATGATAGGATGGAGTTAAATGTATTGACAGGATCTCAGTCATCCCAGTGTCCATCAGCTGGCTCTCGAGCTCCTAAATACAGGCATTCTGTAGAACGTTGTTGAATTTGTATTATACATGCGTGTTCTTGGAACTGCAGAACAAATGCATGCATAATCCAGACTTTGATTTTAGCAGCTCTGACTGCGCTGTCTCAACAGACCCAACTCAGTTGTGTGCGCTGTTTTGAAATGATATGTTAACAAGAAGTTGGAAAACAAGCTCAATTACCCTCAGTAAAATAGGACCGTGGACTTAGGCTTGAACTTTTGGCTAAGACAGTGGTGAGATTTTGAATCTTTGAAGTCAATTATTCCACTGTGTGTTAATAAGGGCCAGTTTTATCATCTAACTTTTGCACTCCAATTAATTTCCATAAAGGAATTCTTTTTTTTCTTTTTTCTTTTCAGTTCTAAGTGATATCTCTATCTTTTAGGCTTGATTTGTTTGCCAGGGGGTTACAGTGCAGTAATAGATACCCCCTCCATTGATTTCCTTCTAGTTTGCTTGTTCCAATTCTTTCCTCAGTTTTCCTATTTTAGACATTTTCTTGAAGCCTTGGGCTTCTTCCTTTGGCTCTGTCCCCTGTACAGTGTACGTCCTTCAACTTGTGGAGATAAGGTAATCTGGTACGTGGTTTATAAAAGCTGCCAATTTGCCAGCTTCTGAATTAGAATCTAGCAATTAGAACTAGGATTAAATGTGCACGTTTGATCTTATGATAAATGAATGCCTCATGGTCACCAATGTCCCTGCAGTTCTTTACCATCATATGTATTTTGTGTCTTCATATTTTGTTTCAGCACTGGCAAACTTCGTAATCAAAGAGACAAGTGGAGGAGTAATCAGGGCCGTTGCTGGAAAACAAGCTGAATTTGTTTCTGAGACCTCTGAAGCCAATGTCATGGTGAAGTGGTACAAAAATGGCAAAGAAATCAAGACCAGTAAGAAATTCACAATGGAAGATAAAGGGAAACTGCATAAGCTTGTGGCTTCAGCTGTAACGAAAGAAGACGAGGGAACATACATCTACACAATTGGAGATGACACTCTGATTTTTGATTGGAAAGTCTCAGGTAAGTTTGTGAGGCAAACATAGGATCACAATCCATGTAAAGCACTTCAGACTTAATTCATTTTATTTGTCCAACGCTGTGGGTTTCCAATATTTAGGACAAAGATTGCATAGCTCTATTGAAGCAATTCTGACCTTCCTGTTGTCCCTATGCAAATCCACAGTATGAGCAAATAATGTAACTGTGTTGTGATGAATTCAAGACAGCCTTAGCTCCAGCTGGGGCTGGAGTCACGACTTGAGCCCTGACATCTGGGCTTCATTCATCTAGTTCATGTATTGCCTCAGCACTTACATCATCTTTAAACCTATGACTGAAATGGTCCTAAGTTATTAGCATGGGAATCCTGTCTCCTCTTTGGACAAATTAAACTCCACATTTGGAGAGTTGAGTGTCTCCTGCTGTACCCGAAGGACATTGTGATCTCTGAGGTGTCTCCCTGAGGTGCTGTAAGCACAGCCATTAGCTCATAGTGCAAGTAAAGCACTGTTAGGTCAAGCCTGGAGGAGTAATGCTTGTCACTGACATGTTCCTGTTCAGGGTGGAGCTGGAGGGTAAAATAACACAAGAAATTGTCATTGAAATTCAATATCTGTGAAATTCAGCTGGTTGCATTCACAGAACCTGGCGTTAAGATCTGTTTTCTGTTTTATATCTTGAGCCTATTTTCCATAACCCAGTCCTCATTTATGAACTGAAGCTCTACTGAAAGCCTTTCGCTGTGTATGCTCATGCTGCAGTGCAGCGCTTGTGACCTTTAACAGCACATTCACGTTCCTCTGATCACAGGATCCTTACGGTTGATTAAGACCCTCTAGTCTGACTGCTCACCCATCACCACCGTGATGCTCACCATCAGCTTAGCTAAAAACTCAGCAGAGATGATAGATCAAGCACAACACTGGATTTGGGGTGGCTAGAGATTCCTAAGATATTGAAGGATTGCTTGCAGGTGGTGTTGGTTCAGGTATTCACCCTGCATCCCACCTGCTGTTCTGTTTGGTTGAGAATCATGCATTCTGCAATTTCACTTTGTAATTCAAAGACCCTGGCTTTATCTGTTGAAAAACTGATCTAAAACAAGCCAAGAAGACTCCGTTGGAACTGGTTGATGCAGAACAAAGGCATCCCCAAAGGACAAGTTGCACTGTTTGATGAACATTATTGGATGAGAGCTAAGCTAAGATTTAAAAAGTTCTGGGGCTGTCTCTGAGCATCAAATACAGAGGAAGCCTGCATGATTCCCTGAGAATGGATACCTCCTACTTTGGTGTAGGGTTAAGGGAACACTAGCAGTAACTCCTATCACAAAATGTCGCATGGCTCAGACAAAATGCCATCAAGAGGGCTTAATTAGGAGCACCAAATGGTCGCAAGATGGTCTTAGGGCAGGGAAGTAATCTATCTATGTGATATTGATTGATGCTATTAGTTCTTAACAGCTTGACTCTAGAAGGACTGTTGTTCTTTGGTCACCTAGTTATAAAAGAATAAATGGCTCCTGTCTATTACAATTTTTAACGCATTTTTTGTTCACTGATGCCATAAATGTTCCTGGCATAGTAATTGGCCTTGGTATATTCAGTGACTGAAAGCAACAGTTGTTGCTCTAAGAAATGCAGTACAAAGCTAGGTCTGCCTGTAGCTGACAGCCATCAGCTTGCTCCTCAGGCAGGTTCTGTCTGTGTATGGGAGATCACAATGTGAACCACTGATTGATCAGCTGAGGCAAGTGTGGGGTCAGCTGTGGGAGCACAGGTGAAAGTTATGTAGCTGTGCTCCCTGGAGGGGTGGAGTTCGACTCCACCTCCTCTGAGACCTCATTTAAGGGCTGACCCTCACTGAGGCAGCATCTCTTGGAGATTGCTCACCAGGGAGGATCACCTCAGCTCTGGTGAGTTCCCTTTTCCTTATATCTTCTGTATTTCTACCATTTTACTTGTAATTGCTATCCTTGTTAATACCAGCATAGTTATTGCCAATACATTTGGCAAGCCAGGCAGGAGCCACTGACTTGGCATCTAGAAATATAAGGAAAAAAAAAAATGTCCTTTGTGTGGAAAATCTTTAATTGGTACAAGGGGGAGAAGACCACCCCCTTAGGGACATGCCTTCCTGGACAAATTCCAGGTTTTGAGGCGTCCCCATATTACCAATTAGCAACAATTATTGAACAATGGGGCCCTTTAAGAGTACCAAATAACATGGACGCCTATTGTCTAACTGATTACTTTCTAGGACTACAAAAAGATATCTTAATTACAAAAGAAAAGCGAATGGCTGCATCTATGGCAGCCTGGCCATTATTAAATGCTTTAAATCGGGCAGAGATAAAATCAAACAACATTGCACATGAAAATGAATTGTTAAAGGCCCGTATTGAAAAATTGGAGGGTGAGATCAATCTATTGACAGGAAAAAAACCGTCATTTTCTTCCTCCAACCCTCAAATTAGATACATTTCATTTAATGACGATCAAGATCCTGAGAAATGAATCAAAATAAGATCACTAAATCTGATCTAGAAAAACCATCTGAGACGGACTCACTAGAAGTCCGTCCAGTAATAACTCAAAAAACAAAGAAAATTCAAGATTGACCAGCAGGAGTGCCTCCTGATCAATGGCCCCCTGCCGAATCTGTTTTACATGTAACAGCCCGTCCATATACGCCTACTGAACTCATGGACCTAGTGCAACGATTTAGGCAAAGGCCAAGGGAAAGTGTTCCGGCTTGGTTATTACGGTTATGGGATTCAGGGGCAGATAGTGTACTGGTTAGTGGCCCCGAAGTATCTAAGTTGGCCACAATAACAGTACATCCTGCCCTTCGGCAGAGACTGTATGCTGGGACTCAGTTCCCTGAAGAAAACCATTCAATTGTAGAATGGATAATGGCTGCTTGCCGCATGGTGTGGACAAATAAAACTGACATGCCAGTAAACACAGGGATGTGGTCTTCTATGGAAGACCTTCAAAATTATATACGCGAATTAGGTATGAGAGAGGCTATCTACGAAGACACATTCGATAGCCCTGATATGGTTAAATTTTCTGCGGGAATGAGGGACCTAATTTTACAGTAAGCACCCTCTCATATGTATGGAACCTTGGTTTCCATACTTAATCCAGTAGTATCCGCAGAGGCAGTAGTCCAACAAGCCGCCCAATTGGTAGCAGACCTCGGAGAAACTGAGCGTTTACGAGCTAAGCGCAATATCAGGGTGATTGAGGATGCCGAGGCTTTTCCAATAGTGCGAGCCAGAAGATCGGCCCCGCGAACTTCTCGGGCAGGACCTGTTAGGGTATCCCGGAAACAAATGTTTAATGATCTGCTCCGGGCAGGCGTTCAGTTTTCAAAAATTGATGGGCAGCCCAATCAGGTTCTCCTTCAGTTGTGGAAGCAACTGAAGGATGAACAAAAATTTCAGAATAAACCCAAAAGGCCAGGGATAAGATTTATAGAGCGGCGACCAACAACAACATGGAATTTAGAAGATTTTATAGTTCCAAATAGGAAAAAGAAGCCACCTCAGGTGCCTCGGGTTATGACACCGGAGGTATCGGAGGTAAAAGACTTGAATCTGGCTCAGTTCATGGCTTGACGAGGGATGTCAGTCCTCCTAGGGCCTCTAGACGGGACCGGAGGCCCTATGTGGAACTGACGATATACTGGTCCCGAAAGAATATACAGAAGGTTATGGCCCTAGTTGATACCGGGGCAGAGACATCTATAATATATGGAGACCCAACTAAATTTAAAGGTAATAGAGTGATGATTGGAGGTTTTGGGGGACAAACCATTCCGGTCACCCAAACCTGGGTAAAACTGGGGGTCGGGCGTCTTCCACCACGGGAGTACAAGGTATCCATTGCCCCAATTCCAGAGTATATATTAGGAATTGATATCCTGTGGGGTCTGGCTCTCCATACAACAGTGGGAGAGTTCCGATTGCGGCAGAGATGCATTAGTATCCGGGCAATCCAGACAATATTGAGAGGCCATGCAAAACATGAGCCTATTTGTTTGCCGAAGCCACGCCGGATTACTAATGTGAAACAGTACAGACTCCCGGGTGGGCAGGATGAAATAACAAAGACGGTGCAGGAATTAGAAAGAGTGGGTATTATAAGGCCTGCACATAGCCCATATAACTCCCCAATATGGCCAGTGCGAAAACCGGATGGAACATGGAGGATGACAGTAGACTATAGGGAATTAAATAAGGTCACGCCACCTGTTCATGCGGCTGTACCCAATATTGCCTCCCTAATGGACACACTAAGCAGGGAAATCAAAACATATCACTGTGTCTTGGATTTGGCGAATGCATTCTTCAGTATTCCAATCAGTGAAGAATCGCAAGATCAGTTTGCATTTACATGGGAAGGGAGGCAATGGACTTTCCAGGTCCTACCCCAAGGGTACGTACATTCGCCCACTTTTTGTCATAATTTAGTGGCACGTGATCTGGCTAAGTGGGAAAAGCCAAATAATGTCAATTTATATCATTATATTGATGACCTCCTGTTAACATCCGATTCGTTAGAGGCGGTGAGACAAGCAGCAGATTTGTTGATAGCTTACCTGCAGAAAAGAGGGTGGGCTATAAACCCACAGAAGGTGCAAGGTCCGGGGCTATCTGTAAAATTCCTGGGAGTAATTTGGTCCGGGAAAACCAAAGTACTACCCAGTGCGGTAGTAGATAAAGTCCAAGCGTTTCCAGTCCCTACAACATCAAAACAATTGCAAGAATGTTTGGGTATATTGGGGTATTGGCGCTCCTTTATACCTCATTTAGCTCAGCTATTAAGGCCATTATACAAGCTTACAAAGAAGGGTCAATCATGGAATTGGGGAAAGATAGAACAGGATGCTTTCCAACAGGCAAAACTGGCAGTTAAACAAGCTCAGGCGTTGGGTATATTTGATCCGACCCTCCCAGCTGAACTAGATGTTCATGTTACTCAAGATGGTTTTGGCTGGGGCCTGTGGCAACGCCAGAGTTCTGTTCGAACCCCCATTGGATTCTGGTCTCAGGTTTGGCACGGAGCAGAAGAACGATATAGCATGATTGAGAAACAGTTATTGGCTGCCTATTCGGCATTACAAGCAGTAGAGCCGATAACGCAAACAGCAGAGGTCATAGTTAAGACTTCATTACCAATCCAGGGGTGGGTGAGAGATTTGACTCACCTTCCTAAGACGGGGGTGGCCCAAGCACAAACGGTGGCACGATGGGTCGCCTATCTAAGCCAGAGAAGCAGTCTGTCTTCATCTCCACTTAAAGAAGAACTACAGAAGATCCTAGGCCCAGTGACGTATCACAGTGATACATCAAAAGAACCGATGGTTGCTCCACCAGAGAAGAGTCCCGTTCAGGAAGGAAGATATCCTATTCCTGAAGATGCCTGGTATACGGATGGGTCCAGCAGAGGCAACCCGAGCAAGTGGCGAGCAATAGCATACCATCCCTCTACTGAGACCATCTGGTTTGATGAGGGGGATGGTCAAAGCAGCCAATGGGCAGAATTGCGAGCCGTGTGGATGGTTATAACTAAAGAACCTGGTGACGGCGTCCTGAACATCTGTACAGATAGTTGGGCTGTGTACCGGGGGCTCACTCTGTGGATTACGCAATGGGCTACCCAGGAATGGACTATCCACGCCCGACCGATTTGGGGTAAAGACATGTGGGTAGACATTTGGAATACGGTCAAACACAGGACAGTATGTGTCTACCATGTCTCTGGTCATCAACCCTTGCAGTCACCAGGAAATGATGAAGCTGACACACTGGCCCGAATCCGATGGATTGAGAATTCACAATCTGAAAATATTGCCCGTTGGTTACATCAGAAGCTACGGCATGCTGGACAGAAGATAATGTGGGCAGCTGCTAAAGCATGGGGGCTGCCTGTACAACTATCTGATATCGTTCAAGCATGTCAGGATTGCGATGCTTGCTCAAAGATGAGACCGAGACCGTTGCCTGAAACAACATCCCACATTGCTAGAGGATATAGTCCTCTTCAGAGATGGCAGGTCGACTACATTGGGCCCCTCCCTCGGTCTGAGGGGGCGAGATATGCCCTGACCTGCGTTGACACTGTAAGTGGACTGCTGCAAGCCTATCCTGTACCAAAGGCAAATCAAGCATACACAATTAAGGCACTTACTAAACTGATGTCTGCATACGGGACACCTCAAGTTATCGAGAGTGACCAAGGGACTCACTTCACTGGAGCGATGATACAGCGCTGGGCAGAAGAAAACAACATTGAATGGCGATTCCACCTGCCATATAACCCAACAGGGGCAGGCCTTATTGAACGTTATAATGGTATCCTTAAGGCTGCCCTGAAAACAGACTCTCAGTCCCTGCAGGGGTGGACAAAAAGATTATATGAAACCGTGCGGGACCTGAATGAAAGACCTCGGGATGGCAGACCCAGTGCCCTGAAAATGTTACAAACTATATGGGCCTCCCCTCTTAGGATCCAAATTACAGGCACCGATAATAAGGTAAAACCGCAGGTTGGTACTGAAAATAATCTTCTGCTCCCTGCCCCTGAGAATTTAGAACCGGGAATCCATAAGATAAATTGGCCTTGGAAGGTGCAGGTAGGACCCAAATGGTGTGGCCTACTTGCACCTTGGGGGAGATTATTGGAGGTGGGAGGTTCAGTCACCCCCTCGGTGATAGGTACATGGCCTACTGACATCGTGGTCAATACTCCGGCCTTTATTGCTAAAGGAACACCTATTATGTCCCTATGGCAGATCAAGACTCCTCCTCTGGTGCCAGATATAGTTATACAGCCACAGATATCTGGCCAGAGGGTATGGTATCGGAGGCCGGGACATAATCCAGTACAAGCAGAAGTATTGACCCAAGATAAGAATACGGCCTGTATCTTGCCCTGGAGGGCGGATCTTCCCCTCCTAGTACCCTTGAAACATCTATATTACTCCCCTTAAGATTGATTCTAAGCCTCTAGGACCATTACTCTGGACTGATGAAACGCAGACGGACCTGCACTTCAAGATGATTTGTCTCCGGTAACATCTATCAAGCACTGGCCCATGGAAGATCATAAACACCCATCCAATCATCATCATTTGAATAATATCAACATCTAATGCGACGGGAGATTGTATCAGCGTCGTGATTGGGTCTCTGTAATAAGGGGAACTCACCTAATCATTGGTTCACGTTGTGAAGGGGTGGAGTGTATGGGAGATCACAATGTGAACCACTGATTGATCAGCTGAGGCAAGTGTGGGGTCAGCTGTGGGAGCACAGGTGAAAGTTATGTAGCTGTGCTCCCTGGAGGGGTGGAGTTCGACTCCACCTCCTCTGAGACCTCATTTAAGGGCTGACCCTCACTGAGGCAGCATCTCTTGGAGATCGCTCACCAGGGAGGATCGCCTCAGCTCTGGTGAGTTCCCTTTTCCTTATATCTTCTGTATTTCTACCATTTTGCTTGTAATTGCTATCCTTGTTAATACCAGCATAGTTATTGCCAATACAGTCTGGATGGAATGAAGGGCATGAAATACTGATGTGCTCATCAAACGCTGCTTGTTAGCTTAGAGACAAGGTGTTGAATTGGTTTGTTCATGTATTGCAAACAGGTTACTTAGCTGCCTTCATTTTAGCTTCAGAAGAACATGTGCAGAATACAGAATTGATTAGAAGAAATAAGAACTGTCTGCATAGAACTTACTCTTTCCTTACACAGGAGAATCAAGCACACGTTTGTATGTGAGTACCTCCAGAGGTGAAACTTGATCCCCCAGATGTAATGAGCAGAGACATTACAATCAGTTCTAACTGTATCTTAATGCTGTGCTGAATAAGCCTGAGTCAGGATGTAAACCACTTTCTCTTTTTTTCTTCAGATGAAGCCATTAATTTTGTCAGCAAGTCCAAAACGACTCCAGAAATATCAGTCAGTCCTTCTGAAGACCTGGAGCTGGTGTGTGAGGTGTCAGCTGCAAGCGGAGCTGTCGTATAGAAGAAAGATCAAATAGAGGTGAAGCAGGACCAGAGGACAACCATCATCTCCCAGGGGACGCACCGCAAGCTCATGGTCAAAAATGTGACCCTGAAAGACCAAGGGAGCTACAGCTGTGAAACAAAAGATGACAAAGCAACATTCCAAGTGAAAGTCAGAGGTGAGAAAATGCTTGGAATCCCAGAGATAAAGGAACACTTCATTTTGTGTGTCTTGCATTTGGAGGATCAACTGACAGCCTCTCTGGTGCAAAACATTTTGGCTATAGGACTTTCTTTGTCATCTAGTGTCATAGCAACACTTTTCTACATGTGCTTTTCCATCCAGGAATGAATTACTGCAACAAACAATAGGCAAGGAGGGTAACTTGTGCAGCTCTTGTAGTCAGCTGGTGTTTGCAGGGTTACAGTGCAAGAGCACACCAGGCATGCAAGGAGTGAGAAAAGGGGAGGTGTTTGATGAGATCTGGTTACAAAATTTGAATGACACAATGAGGTGGAAAATGCCACTAATCAGACTCATAAATGGCCTGGGTTGCAAAGGCCCACAGTGCTCATCCAGTTCCAACCCCCTTCTTCCTATGTGCAGGGTTGCCAACCAGCAGCCCAGGCTGCCCAGAACCACATCCAGCCTGGCCTTGAATGCCTGCAGGGATGGAGCATCCACAGTCTCCTTGGGCAACCTGTTCTAGAGGGCCATTCCCTTCTGATTTACTGGAAATGTAGAGAGACATCAGAAGAAACAAAGAGAAGGGAGGAGGTTCAGCAGTGCATGCAGGTGTTCTAAATCTCATGTCCAAATCTGCTATCAGACTGCGAAATGTTTAGATTTATGATATGAAATGATATGCCTATTCATTTCCCAAGGCAAAATAGAGGGGAAAGTATTTTCCTATCTTAATGAGGCATCATGATGGTCCCTGTGAAGGGCAAGTATAATGAAAATGGGGAACTGGAGTAAGCTCTGCAGCAGACTACAGCAAAATGGTGTGACTGTTGTGATGTCCCTGCAGAGAAAGAAGACGTGTTTACAAACAAGGACAAGGTACAAAAGGAGGTGAAGGCTGCACTGACTCAAAATGCCACGCTGAGCTGCGAGGTGGCCCAGGAGAAGATGGAGGTGAAGTGGTACAAGGAGGGGAAACTGATCACCTCGAGCAAGAAGTTCAAGGTGGAGTCAGAGGGCAAACAGTGTCGGCTGGTGGTGATCCAGGTAGAGAAGAAAGATGCAGGGGAGTACAGCTGCGAGGCTGCTGGCCAGAAACTCACCTTCAAGATTCATGTCACAGGTGAGAGAGAACACATTTTGGCCTTTCATTCTAGAATGTTTTAGAAAACGGTCATTAGTTTGTAAGTTTTCCCTGCTATGCTTAAAATTTTTGGAGCTGAACTTTGGGGTGGTTAATTTCTGATGAGGAAATTGAACAAATTATTCTAAATACAGTTGTGAGGCAGCTCCATCTTTTAAAATCTTCAGGAATTTCCTTTTGCTGTGGGAATGAGGCCATAGACAAGAAAGTTCTGATTGCACTTCTCCATTCCCACGTGCCTGTACCACTAGAACAACTCTGCAATGCAGCTGCGTCTCAGGAAGTTTCAGAACAGGGGCTTTGTGTCAAGCACTAGGGGGTGTGCTCTATGTAACATGTTTTTGTCTTGGAAGGGCTCATTTAGCATGGGAGAGAATACTACAGGAATGTTTTGTATAAGTTGATGTTTTGAAGACATAAGTAAATGGCAGCTAGGGGACGAAAGAGTCATGAGAGTCATACAAGAAGCATCACAGAATGCCTTTTGTTGGAAGGGACCTGGAGGATCATCCAGTTCCAATCTCTGTCCTGGAAAGGAACACATTCTTTGAGACTAGGTTGCTCTAACACCCATCCAGCCTAGACTTGAATGTTTTCAGGGATGGGGCATCCATAAATTGCACAACTTCTCTCCACATCATTCTCTTGGGGCATCAGACTGGGAGAACTGATTCATTTTTCTGACTCCTTCCCCAAAACCTGCTCTTCTTTCAAGAGGCCAAACTAATGTATCTCTCTCTTTTCAGAGCCAGAATTTGTATTTACAAACAAGGAGAAGGTACAGAAGGTGGTGAAGGCTGCAACAACAGAAAAATGCCACGCTGAGCTGCGAGGTGGCCCAGGAGAAGATGGAGGTTGTCATCAATTTATAAGCAATGAGCCAATAATGTTCCAATTATAAACTTTTATTAATTGTAGCGGGTAAAACTAAAAGGCAATTCAGCGCTGGGCGACAGGGGGATTATTGTTCCTCCAACTGCCGCGATGTCCCGTCCCTTGCAACTTCTTTTGTATTGTCCATCCCGAGCGTATTGTCCTTTAATTGGTCGGTTGTGATCGTGCGACTTGGTGTGTCGTTCCTTGGTTGGTCCTTCCGTGGAACTTTGTATCCATCGGGGCGCGCTTTGCCTGTAACTACGCAGAGTACACAATCTACCCATAAAATTAGAGTGTTCTGCAACCTTTGTGGCCTCCATATTCCACCATTATATCCCGGTCCTAATGAACAAGCACTCCACCACAATGCTACCACATCCCGGTCTTAATGAGCAAACATTTTATCACAGAGGTCAAGTGATAAAAGGAGGGGAAACTGATCACCTCGAGCAGGAAGTTCAAGGTAGAGTCAGAGGGCAAACAGCGTCGGCTGGTGGTGAGCCAGGTGGAGAAGAAAGATGCAGGGGAGTACAGCTGCGAGGCTGCTGGCCAGAAACTCACCTTCAAGATTCATGTCACAGGCAAGACAGGTGTTGTATGAAATACAGCAGAGAACAGTAAAGTAAAATCTAGTTTCTATTATACTGCACCTGGATCACTGTAGTCTGTGCTGAGGTTTTTTCCCTAGACTTGATTGCCTGGGTTTGTAGAAAGTATTTGGTTTCAGTATGACACAAAGACCTGTTTCAGTCTGTCTGTAGAGCAATAATTAGTAATATATGTACAGGGGAAGCAATATTCAAGATATTATTCAAATCTCTCCTGTGCCTGAGATCCCAAACTGTAATTCTTGTTCACCTAAACATTTGACTAAGATAAGTATGTGCAGTGAGGCTGGAGTGCATGTTCTACGTGCAGCCTTTCATGGCAGGAGAAGCAGGAACTTCTCCTAGTAGTACACTGCCTTTTTACTATGCCTTTATGTTGGAGGCTGCATCTGGATAGGTGAGTCTGCTACTCACAGTAAGAGACCTGGTAGAGCTGACTATTGCCAGAGCTCAAAGTAAGATAGATATCTGCAAATCACACACAAAGAACAAAGGACTGCGTTGGTGAGCATATTTCCTTTGTGCCTTTGACAGTCACAGTTGTGGCAATGGTAGAGGCCATGAGGAGTCTGTTCAGGAAGCCAGGAGTACTGTTCTGGGTCATGAAAAGGCAGCCAGTGGTTTGACTATCACATGTTTATGTGTTTTGATGTTTCACAGTGGGTCTTAAGTAAAAGGAACTCAGGTTTTGGTTGCCTGCAGGACAGATGTTCTTTTGGGTTCAATATGTTTGCATAGTGACTTGCAACCATGGGACTGGTGTTCAAGGACCCTCTTGGTTCCTTCAGTTCCTAGGTTCTTTCTTGCCTAGATTTGACACTTTGTTTCAACAGAAGAGCTGATATTCTCTAGTGAAGGCTATTAGTTTGGGCACAAGTGGTAACCTAAACCTGTTCCAACCTGTACATACAAACCTGCAAGTTGGTCTCATTTCGGTCCCTCAGTCAATACTTTTTCTTTTCTTCCCTCAGAGCCAAAACCTGTGTTTATAAACCAGGAGCAGGTGCAGAAAGAGGTGAGTGCTGCCCTGGCAGCAAGTGCCTCCCTCAGCTGTGAAGTAGCACAGGATCCAACAGAAGTAAAATGGTACAAGGATGGAAGACTGCTTGCCTCCTCCAGAAAGTTCAGAATGGAATCTGTGGGCAAAACACGGCGTCTGGTTGTGGAGCAGCTGGAGAAGAAAGATGCTGGAGAATACATCTGCGAGGCTGCTGGCCAGAAGATGACCTTCAAGTTGGAAACAACTGGTGAGCATTCGCTTTGGGAGCACTAAGCAGCTTTTTATGTGGCTTAGAGGAAGACTGGCTGTCTTCTACCCTGTGGGCATGGAACAGCCACAATTCCCCCCGGAACAACATCAATGACCCACACCACAAGTTGGATTCTCCTTTTTAATGTAGTGGTAGCGAGGTGAAAATCTGGCTGTGGAATATTTTTGACTAAGGAACTTCTACTTTAATTTCTAGATGCGCTGAATTACCCTCTGGAGTGTCTTTCTGAATATATAAGCAACCATGGGTGACTATGATCCTGATTTATATCTAGGTTCAGGCTTACTTTTTCAGTTAGGTTAGATCAATAGCTCCAGAGAAGATAGGGAAATACAGCAGTTCACTGATACCATGTGTCAGAAGAATGCAGCTCAGTGCTGGGCAGTTTGCTGCTTCATTCCCTCTTACAAGTTGCACCCAAGGCTGGAAAAGACCACTGAGATAGCTGAGTCCAACCCAGCCCACCCTCACTGGACTTACTAACCACGTCCCCAGTGCCACATACCCGTGGCTCTTGAGCACCTCCAGTGACTGCGGTATATCAGCGTGGTTGCTTCAGTTGTGGGAGTTTTCAGACACTGGCTGTTGTTCTAGCGAGACAAAAAACCAAAACTGATGGAACAGTGTCTATACAGGAAGCAACTGGCTGTCCTGATGGCTGCCAACAGTTTTACACAAGGTGTGTCATGCAAGCTTGCATGAGTCTGGTTTAAAAACTTGCTGTTCTGATGGAAGGAGAGGATGTTGGTACAGGATAACTGCGGGATTTGTGCTCTCCCGACATCCAGTTGCAATCACAGCTTATTGTTGCTATAGAAAACAGCTTCTCTGTAGACAAATTGAGTTAGTTCCAATAAGTGGCTGAAGCCCTAAGTGATCCAAGGTGAAGCATGATCCAAACTGGAATTTAACTAATTGTAGTAGGGAATCCAAGCCTTAATGAGATGAGTTATTTAAAATATGAGTCCTCCATCTAAAACAGCATTGAACTCTTACTCTGGTTTATGATAGAAGTGAGAGTTTAACAGCAGAAGTCTGAAGTTATGCTCCATATTTCTCATCACTCAAGAGAATATTTGAATATATGAATTCCTTTGGCTATGTTAGAGCTCATAATGAGGTCAGCTGATGTTCTTTAAATGCTCGGAGTCTAGCAATGTGGGGAAGTGGACTGCTATTTGCTGTTGAGCTTTAGGCTAAGAAGCCTGATTTTAGAGGACTGTGGACTTCCCCTTTCCCTTCCCCTCTCCTCCCCTTCTCCCTGGACTGATCCCACATGGTTTGAGAATGATTTCAGATCAAGGTAAATGAGGAATCGCTGTGTGAAAACCTGTTGTTTTACTGCACTATAAGAGACACTTAGTCAAAAGACAAGTGTGTGTTCCAAGCTTGAGATTGCAGGAGATCCTAGAAACAACTCAGCTGCTCAAACCTGCAGTCTGGCTGAATCTTTTATTGTCAGTTTTGGTCAGGAGGAGATGCTTGAGTAAGACAAATAAAAGGTCACGGGTAAGTTGGTCCTTCTTGTGATATACTTCTAGGCTTTCATCAGGGAGAAGCTTAATTAGTCCAAATAATCATAGCAGAAACCACACCAAGAGCATGAGAGTGAAATTTATACTTTCTTGACGTGAAGGAAAATTTTACCTGGTTCTGCCATTCCCCAAATATTTGTTTCCTTATGACAAGAAGAACTTTGCAGAAGTAATTTTTTTTTTCAGTCTTGCGTGCAACACAAAAAGGGGTAAAATCTAGGAGGCCACCTGAAATGTTTTTTCCATCTGGAAGGATCCATTTAACAGCACCCATGGACCTGGTTATGAACAAAACTAAGTTCCCAACTAAATCCACATTCTTCTTTCTCCTTCTCAGAATTGCCTGTGAAAATCAGCAAACCATTGGCAGACAGTAGCGTCATTGAGAAGGACAAGGTCACATTTGAGTGTGAGCTGTCCAGGCCCAACATGGACGTCAAGTGGTTCAAGGTATGGCATGTAATGGTATTTTCCTTTCTGACTTCTCTGGAAATGAATGAGAGCCTTTAATTTCACTTCCAAGGGACGCGAGTCTGAGCTTTTCCTTGATAGCTTTTTCACTGCTCTCTTTTCTTTATGCTCTTTTATTTGCCCAGATCAGCACTCTTTGTTATTATGTCCTGAGTTCATTTATCAAGTTGAAATTGAAGTTTGTTTTGGTTTTATTGTGAACTTTTTAGGTCATGCTGCACAAAATATTGTTGGTTGAACTACAGTACAGTCTTGAGCTTCAAGTCTAACACAGAAATTCTCAGCCGGGATTTTGTAGCCTTGTTGTGAACTGGGTTTTTGGGGTGAAATCTCAGTTTTCTTTGCACCTGACAGTGTGAGAATTTGCTCTGGCACTTTGGGTACCTCCCTGGTGCTCAGCTGTTCCTTCCCTTACTTGGGGATAACGTCATTTATTCAAGGTGATGTCCAAACAGGCTTGTTAACAGTCCTCCGCAGTGCTTTAAGCTGTCATAGGTCAGCCAGAATTTATGCATGTTCTATAGCCATTCCTTCATGTTGAAAACACTGCACTGTGCTTAAGCTTCAGCATATGTTCCAGTAAGCACAGTTCCATTAATTCTAGGGGAGTGGGTGAATTAAGCATAGATCTGAAGGCTCCCTTTGCTGAGTGCAGAGATGGAAGGACTAATGGAGATCTGACTTGATATTTTCCCTTCTAGGATGGGAAGGAGCTCTGTCAAAGTAAAAAAGTGGGCATTACTTCCCAGGGAAATAAGAGAAGTCTCATTATTCACAAGTGTGAATATGAAGATCAGGGAACATCCACATGCTGAGCAGCCTAAGACAAGACATCAGCTACCCTAAAGGTTCATTTTATGTTTAACTGAAAGAGCAAATAAATCCTCTTGTGGTATTTTGCACCACGGGAAGAAATGCTTCATGGGCAGTTTGGGCATTTCTTGGTTAGTCCTTTTGGATACCTTTCTCTTTCTTCTTTATGCTCAAGACAGATTTTCCCTCCATGTGTTGCATTGGTTAAACCCCAGTTTGTAGCTCATCATTGGGCTCTGAAGCATCAGACTTGTTACTGAACACATGGGTCTGCTGTGCCCTGGTAGATGCCACCTTCCCAAGGGACGTATGAAAGGATGCTTTTTTCTGATTTCCTACTAGAAGCTGTCCTCATGTGGCCACTTGGGTTCAGTGTTAGCATGAACATGAACATGTGTCCTGTCCCATGACTTTGGTGAACTCTCATTTTCTCTCTCATTCTGCAACCAGGTTGGGTTGCTGTTTCAGTACTGGCTGTTTTATGTAGCCATTCCATTTGTTCTGGTTTACGTTCTTTTTTATTTTCTTTTTTTCAGGCATCATTTCTATACAGTAGACAAAGCCAGCCTATTACATTTGATTTACAGTTTTTAGCTTTTGCTGGTAAGCATTTCAGCTCTCAGGCAGTTTTACCAACAGCTTTGAAGAGCTGAAATGAACCAGCCTGGACACGATGGTCTGTTTTTGTTGGTGTAATGAATTTATGAAGTTAAACTGATTGACCCCATAAGGTTTTACAGTGTATGACTCACGTCTGGCAGAGTTATCACAGCAATGAGTTTATATACTTAGCATTTCAGGAGGCAAATGGTTGGGGATACTCTTTCATTTGCTTGCGTCTCAGAGTGAATCACTAGTATGTGAACCATCCTTCATCTCCTTTGTATTGCTTTTGTGTGTGTCTGTGTGTGGTTTCCCCTGTGAATTTCATTCTTTCCAGTTATATGGAAGTTCTCTTTTGAGCAGTGAAATTAGATGTTCCATCATCAGTCATAATGGTAAAGCTGAGTTGCCACGTTATCTGTGTCCTTTCTGTCTGGCGTCTCAATAACTGCTGCCCCACCACAATATCTGCCTAATACTTCAGCTCCATGGATGCCTCCTTGTGCAAACTGAGAGCCTGTATTTGGTGTGCATAGATCTGGGCTTACATCTGTGCTGGTAAATGCACTAGTGCATGGGCTAAGCAGTCCTGCCTCCTGTGCTGTGGGCATTGAGATGGGGCTCCTACAAGCTGCCCATTGCAAGATATTTAGAAACTAATTGCTGCGGAGGTTTCCATCCTCTTTTCAGACTAACTAAAATTTGGTTAGTGGGATCAAAACAGAAGGGGCAGGGAGGGAGAGCTGACCAAGGACTACTGATGGAACAACTATGAATCCTTGGTTCCTCAGGATTCCCTGCATCAGCAGTTGGCAACAGGAGTAAGGGGGCTCAGGAGGACACTGTGGAGTAGTGTGAAAAATGAGCGAAGAGAGTTACTAATTGATGCCTCTTGGAAAGTAGTCCAAGAGTGGTCCTCTTCCTAAACTCTCCTCTTGTGTGTGGTTTTATCTTTATGAGGTGTTCATAACAAGTGATGTGTAGATCTCCCTTATCTCATAATGTCTTTGCCTGCCTGCAGTGAATATGCAGGATACTGGATCATATACCAGCTTCTTTGAATTACTGCTCATGTCAGGAGATAAAATCTGCCTATTCTTTGAACTAACACTGGCGAGGGTTAGTTATTCTGGCTACCGAGAGAATGACACAGCAGATTAAACTCTTTCATTTCCTTCTTTGTCAAATGCCTTTTCATCTAACTGTGTGTCCCATAGAAATTCAGAGCAGTGTTGGCTGAGGGAAGTGGAAATATTTATCTCCTGTGTGTATCTGCCACCCTATTTAGACATGCTGGCAGAGCGCAGAGATTGGAGGAGTTGGATTAGGCAGTAGTTTCCCTATTGCTCACAGAACCACTTTTTCTGTGGTCTCCCAGCTACCCTGTGCCCAGTGGCCTATGCAAGATGGAGCGGAAAAGGCTCATTTTATGAACAAACAGGAACCTTTCTGGTCAGATTAATACCTGTGCTCTTTTAGAGAGATTTAGATACTAGAGATTTTAGGTACTGGAATAGGCTCCCCAGAAAGGTGGTTGAATCACCATCCCTGGTTGTGTTTAAGAGCCTTTTGGATGTGGTACTCAGGGATATGATTTAGTGTAGGGTTTTTAGAGTTAGGGTACTGGTTAGGCTGCGGTTGGACTTGATGATCTTCAATGTCTTTTCCAACCTGGGTAAATCTATGATTCTATGCAGGAACTCTTCTCCTGAGGTTAATCCAAGTTGTATCCAGGCCCTTCAGAAGGAAAGGGATATAGCAGCACAGAAATATGGCCTGATTCTGACATAACTAAATGCAGACCTGGAGAGTTAAAAGGGATTGTGTGATGTTCAAAGGATTTTGAAGCAAAGATGTCCCCTAGGTAAGATTTGTGGCTGACATTCCCCATACATTGTTTGTAGGCACACAAGCTAAGGAGAGACTAGTGATGAGCATGCAGAGAAGCCAATGGTTCAGACAGGTTTGTAGTGACACAACACTGTAGAGTTCTGTCTAGTTCTCCTTGGCATAGTTTGGAAAATAAAGATGAGGTAATTGGTGGTAACCAATATGGCTTCATCAAGGTCAAGCCATGTCTGACAAACTTGGTGGCCTTTCATGATGGAGTAACAGCATCAGTGGATAATGGGAGAGCAACTGACATCATCTACTTGGACTTGTGCAGAGCATTTGATCCCGTCCTGCATGACATCCTGGTCACCAAACTGGAGAAAAATGGTTTTGATGGATGGACCAGTTGCAGGATAGGGAACTGTCTGGATGGTCACACTCAGAGAGCTGCAGTCAATAGCTCAGTGTCCAGGTGGAGGGTGGTGTTGGGACCAGTGTTATTTAACATTTTTGTAGGCAACATGGAGAGTGGAATCAAATGCAGCCTCAGCAAGTTTGCAGATGACACCAAGCTGAGCGGTGCTGTTGATGTGCTAGAGGGAAGGGATGCTACTCAGAGGGACCTGGACAGGCTGGAGAGGTGGGCCCTTGGCAGCCTCATGAACTTGAGTGTGGCCAAGTACAAGGCCCTGCACCTGGGTCAGGGCAATCCCAAGCACAGGCACAGGCTTAGAGGAGAATGATTTGAGAGAAGCCTTGACCCTGAGGAGAAGAGTTGGTGTGGAGGGAGGTGTCCCTGCCTATAGCAGGGGGACTGGAACTAAATGACCTTAAAGATTCAGTCAGTTCTATTGTTTTTCTACCCTTAATTTTGCTTGAAAGGTTTTAGAATAAATGAGATTCTGGTTTCCATGAAAACTGTTTGCAGGGAGCTCCATTGTAGCTAGTAGGTCTGTCTTTAAGTTCAAGGGCAATAATGCATTGACTGTGTTGAAGAGAGAAATGACTCAGGAATGGATGATGGTTTAGAATAAAACATAATCCTACTTATTTTCTATGCAAATATGTGTAAGGAAAAGATGCTGCACTCAGTTCTGGAAATACCCTGACAAATATATCTCTACTGTTTCACAGCTGGAGATATCAAGATTGTTAAAGCACTGGAAGATGTGGAAGTGAATGAATATGGGAGTGCATCTTTTGTCTGTGAGATTTCACACGATGAGGTTCAGACCCAGTGGTACAAAGAGGACAACAAGCTGAAGGCTGATGACAACATCAGAATGCAACAAGATGGTAGGGTGTAAGCGGGGGGGTCTTTCTACTGAGTGGGGGGTGGGTTGGAGATCAAGCATATAAGACATCTGAAATGAAGTGAAGAGGGTTCAGAAGCGAGTTCCCCTTTTGTTTTGGGACTGAGGTTTAGGTGGAACAAGTGACATGGTGGGATGCTTAGTGTGGGAAGTGTGATGCTATCCCACCATCCCACACTGCTGGGAGCAGGTAGGAAATGAGTGCAGTTATTTCCAAAGTGGGGGTGAACAGGGCAGTCAGTTCACCTCTCCAAAGAGGTTTTGTCTGACAGTGAGTGTGATCCTTCTGTATCAGATACTTTGAATTTGACGGTGGCCGCATTTGATCAGTCCTTGTAGAAGCCATGTTTAGATTCTGCTTTGGTCTGCTCCATTTCCAGTTCAAAGTCGTTGGACACTAAATGAGACAGCTGCATCTCAGTAAAAGATGTGTTTGAATAGCTGTGATGTGCTTACTATTCAGATTTACAGAGCTGAGGTTTTGTCCTTGGCTATAGCAAAGAAGTCAAATCAGGTGAAATTAATTGTATTTCTGAACTAGACAAGTTTAAGTTTGGTAGCACCTAAATTTGGTGCGGTTTGTCATTGATTTCATCTGAAAGAAACTTGCAGGCTTTTTATCTGCTGTTGTCCCCAGCGTAAGATTATCCATTCACATCCTAAAGTACTTGTTATATTTTCAACTCACTCTTATTTGAATAAAAGCCTCAACAATTGGGAGCAATTTAATAAGCACAGAACAAGAGCTGGACCTTGCATTTGGTAGATACTGTACAGTATTACTTCATAGAAATGTAGTCAATGGCATTCCCTATAGACAATCGTTTGTTTTATCTTTAGAGTCGTTCAAAGAACCATTGTGAACTTGACATTAATTGGAATGGAATACACGCAAGAGACTTTCCTCTTCTTCCAATTGTCCTCATCCTTTCTTCTCTTCCACCCCTGCTTTGCAGATTACCATATAGAAATCACCAGGAAGTTGGAGGACAAGACAGCTTTGGAACGTCATTCTGTCATCCTGTCCTGTGACTTCAGGCCTTCTCCAAAGGTTGTGAAATGGTTCAAGGGCCGCACACCCATCGAGCCCTCTGAGAAGTACAAGATCAAGAGGGATAAGCATTCAGTAGAGCTCAGAATTCTGAAGCTGAAGCCCGATGATGCTGGTGTGTACAAGTGCAAGGCAGGAATTGCAGAGACTGAGGCCACGCTGACAGCTGAAGGTATGAGCAGGGAGGGTGGCCTCTTCCATGTCCTATTTCACCTCAGATTTCTCTTCTTGAGGTTGACTTCTGCCGTTCTCTCCTGCTAACTTTATACATGTATTATCTTCACATAGATGATTACACAAAGATCATCTAGTCCAACCATTCTACCACATCCCAGTATGATTTATAGTAACAGTGGTAACAGTTCACCTTGTTTCCCCACAGCCCGCAATGTAGAAGTAACGAAGCACCTGCAGGATGTAGAAATTGAAGAAGAGAGCTCTGCTGTCTTCTCCTGCGAGCTGTCCCATAATGACAAGGACGTGGAATGGTTCCTGAATGGCAACCTCCTTTACACCAACAATTACAATGACATCAAGAACGTTGGCAATTGCTGCACACTGACAATGAAGCAGGTTAAGCCTGAGGATGCTGGCACAGTGACAGTGAAGTCAGACAAGGTGTCAGAAAGCGCACCTGAAGGTGATAGGTGGGTCTGATCACACCCCTCCTGGATGTAAGAGATGCTAAGGAGCTCCAGTTCATTCTATTGTGCAGCAGTCCTGCTTCTAAAGCTGACCTCTCTGGGGTGACAAGTCATCAGAGGCTTTCTTCCAGTGGAAGGTTCCATTGCAGCAGATATCAAGGAAGGAGGATGGTTTTGGTGTCCTGCCAAAGCATTCCATTGCTTTTTATCATCATTTTACTTAACACAAGGAGAGTTACAGGAGCAATTTCTTTTACTGCTTCAGTAACATGCAGTGTCAATGCTGTTGTCTCCAAGGATTTATGACTGAAGGAGAGATCATTCAGTGTGTGTTTTGCCTCTGGGATGACTAATGACCAGGCTGTGAGCAACCTGATCTAGCTGTGAATGTCCCTTTTTATTGCAGGGGAGCTGGGCTAGATGGCCTTTAAGGGTCTCTTCCAATTCTAAGGAACTTGTGCCTGAAGTGCAGAAGTGGATGAATTATACCACTTCTTCATATCCTCTCCATGATTACAGAGGAAATACAACAAAACAACATGCATGGTCTTACTGTTGTCATTTGCTTGAATACGAAGACGTCTCTTTTTTATGGTTGAGATTTTTGTTGATATGGGTCAGGAGGAACTCACACTTTTTAGCTTTCTCAATAGGCAAAAAGTTCCAGTTGCTGCAAGCCACCGAGGTAACCAATAGAGGGGCCCTGATCCCCCTTGTGCCATCGGGATGCTCTGGCATGGGATGTGCCTCAAATTCAAAGCTCCTTCCCACCTCCCAAGGAAAAGCAAAGCAACTCAAGCATCTCCAGCAAAGCTGCCCAGCAGACAGCAGGGAATGCAAACAGCTTCTGGCTGCTCCCCTGCACTCCTGTCCTAAGTAAGTGACCCCTCGAGGACTGGATGGGAAATCAGTGCATGACACACGTGAGTGTGCACAGCATTGTGCAAAGCATTGTGCAGAGTGTTGGAGCTGCACAAGGACATTGTGGTACCGGTGTGTGCGTGCACTTTGGGAGTGAAAGGAAGGGGTTACACATGTGTGAGTGTGTGTGCGCACAGGGCTGCACTAAGGGATGAGGTTGTGTGAGTGTGTGTGAGCACATAGATAGTGCGTGGATGCGGTGGCACAAATGTGTGCTTGCACAGGGCTGTGCTGAGGAGTTGGGCTGCACACAGGTGCACACAAAGGGATGTTTGAACCCTTTGCCCCTAAGAACAGTTTTCCAGTGTCTCTCGTCCAAGAATTCTTTGAACAGCCTGCAGCTGACTCTCCTGAAGCTCAGGGTCCTGACTTTGCTTTTTGCCAGGCCCGCATTCCTTGAGATGAGGAACTCTAGGAGGGCATGGTCACTACAGCCCTGACCACCTCCAGTCTTAACCCCTGCTGTGCAGCATGTCCAGTAATGCTTCCCTTCACAGAATCACAGAATCACAGAATTACCCGGGTTGGAAGGGACCTCAAGGATCATGTAGTTCCAACCCCCCTGCCTAGCAGGGCCACCAAACATACACATTTACTAGATCAGGTTGCCCAGGGCCCTGTCCAACCTGGTCTTGAACACCTCCAAGGACGGGGCATCCACAACCTCACTGGGCAGCCTGTTCCAGGACCTAACCACCCTTCTAGTAAAGAACTTTCCCCTAACATCCAACCTAAATCTTCCCTCCTTCAACTTAAAACCATTTCCCCTAGTCCTGCTATTATCAGCCCTTTCGAAGAGTTTACTCCCCTCCTGGGAGTAAGTTCCCTTCAGGTATTGAAAGGCTGCAATGAGGTCACCTCGCAACCTTCTCTTCTCCAGGCTGAACAAACCCAACTCCCTCAGCCTGTCCTCATAGGGGAGGTGCTCCAGCCCCCTGATCATCTTTGTGGCCCTCCTCTGGACCCTTTCCAAAATTTCCATATCTTTTTTGTACTGAGGGCTCCACACCTGGACACAGTACTCCAGATGGGGCCTCACAAGAGCAGAGTAGAGAGGGACAATCACCTCCCTATCCCTGCTGACCACCCCTCTCCTGATGGAGCCCAGGATCCCATTTGCTTTCCGGGCTGCCAGAGCGCACTGCTGGCTCATGTTAAGTTTCTCATCTATCAGGACCCCTAGGTCTTTTTCAGCCGAGCTGCTCTCAAGGACAACTCCTCCCAGCCTGTACAGGTGCCTGGGGTTCTTCCGGCCCAAGTGCAAAACCTTGCACTTTGCCGTGTTGAACCTTATTAGGTTCACCCGAGCCCAGCTTTCCAGCCTGTCAAGGTCCCTCTGAATGGCATCTGTTCCCTCCACCGTATCGACTGCACCACTCAGCTTGGTGTCATCAGCAAACTTGCTGAGGGTGCACTCCATTCCCTCATCGATGTCATTAATAAAGATTTTAAAGAGCACCGGTCCCAAGACAGACCCTTGAGGGACGCCGCTCGTTACTGGCCTCCACCTGGACATAGAGCCATTGACCACCACCCTCTGTCTGCGGCCTTTCAACCAATTGCTTATCCATCTAGTTGTCCACCCATCAAATCCACCTCCCTCCAATTTGGAGATGAGGATGTGATGGGGGACCATGTCAAAGGCCTTGCTCAGGTCCAGGTAAATGACATCGGTCGCCTTCCCTTCATCCACCAACGCCGTCACTCCATCATAGAAGGCCACAAGATTAGTTAAGCATGACCTTCCCCTGGTGAAGCCATGCTGGCTGTCTCGGATCACATGCTTGTTCTTTATGCGATCAAGCATGTTGTCCAGGAGGATCTGTTCCATAATCTTCCCAGGCACAGAGGTGAGACTCACCGGCCTGTAGTTCCCCGGGTCCTCCCTGCTCCCCTTCTTGTAAATGGGAGTGACGTGACCCTTCCTCCAATCATCCGGGACCTCACCTGACAGCCACGACTTCTCAAATATGATGGAGAGCGGCTCAGCAACCACCTCAGCCAGCTCCTTCAGGACCCTGGGATGCACGCCATCTGGCCCCATAGACTTATACTCATTCAGTCTAAGGAGGCACTCTCGGACTTGCTCTACCCTTACAGTGGGGAGGGATTTACCTCCTTGGTCCCCACATGGAGGTATGGGGGTGCAAGACTTAGGGACGTGAAAAAGACTAGAATCCTGGCCACCAGTGAAGACCGAGGTGAAGAACTCATTCAGCACCTCAGCTTTCTCTTCATCTGTTGAAGCCATTTCTCCTTTTAAATTTACCAGAGTAGGCACGCCCATTTTGGCCTGTCTCTTCTGGCCAATGTACCTGTAGAAGGTTTTCTTGTTGTTTTTCACATCCCTCGCCAAGTTCAGTTCTGCCTGAGCCTTGGCTTTCCTGATCCCACATCTGCAAGTTCGGACGGCATCCCTGTATTCTTCCCGGGTGACACAGCCTTGTTTCCAGAGCTTGTACACCCCTTTCTTCACCCTCAGTTCTCTTAGCAGGTCCTTGCTGAGCCATGCCGGTTTTCTACCTCTCCTGCCCACTTTCTTAATCAGGGGAATGGAGACCTCTTGTGCTGCCAGGAGGGCATCCTTGAACAGTAGCCAGCTCTCCTCAACGTCCTTATCTTTGAGGGCAGCGCGCCAGGGGATCTTGGCCAGCATTCCATTGAGTAGCTTGAAGTCTGCTCTTCTAAAGTTGAGCATCCTGGTCCTGCTCTTTGCCAGGCCCACATCGCTTGAGATCACAAACTCAACCAGGGCATGATCGCTGGAGCCCAGGCAGCCTCCAACCTTGACGCCTTTGATGATCTCCTCAGCGTTGGTGAGCAGCAGGTCCAGCAACGCTTGACCTCTGGTCGGTCTGTCCAATACCTTCCCTTCTGCTTGGTGTGCTTAATGCTTGGCCCACAAAGTTATTCCCAGTGCAGTCCAGCAGTCTCTCAGACAGCTTGCAGCCAGCCATGCTGATTTCCCAGCCTGACTGGAATCCCCCATCAAGTTGAGAGTCAGTGAGCGCGGTGCTTCTGGTAGCTGCAGTAAGCAGGGCCCATCAACAGGCTCCCTTGACCAGGCGGCCTGGAGCAGACCCTCACCTCCAGAAGCCCATTATTGGTTCAGTCCCGAATTTTACCCGCAAGTTCTCAACGTGATCGTGGCTGTTCTTAGTCCTTTGCAGTCAGCTTCTTCATAGAGAGGGCAAATACCTTGCCCTCCGGAATTCCATAGTAACAATCATGTCTCCTTTATGTCAGGTGAGGTGTTTTTTGTTGTTGTTGTTTTTTGTTTGCTTGTTTGTTTGTTTTCCATTTTCTAGGTAGAAAATTTAATTTCTGAGCCAGGAGAAGAAGAAGGGGAACATGTAACAATCTTCCTGGCACTGTGCAGTTTGCATGAGTAGCCAAGTGCTCCTCAGGTAACGTGTGCTGCAGAGCTGACCTTGGTGGCAGGGGTTGTGTCTTCATTTTCTTCCTGTCATGTGGGAACATAAGAAGACTCTTCAGAGCAGGAGCTGCAGAGGAAGATGAACGGCATGAGAAGGTAAGGCTAGGAACCAAGGACACCTCCAGAAAGAACAGAAAAACTAAGTCATTTAAGATGCATGATGGCCGTGTGATACTGTCCGTGACTGGAGGAGAAGCACATGGCTAGGAATGACTGATGGCTCTGGTGGGATGAGTGCCTACGTGCGCCGTAAAGGAGAGTTTGTGGGATGTTCTGTGGACATGTGAAGGCTGTGGGAAAGTTAAGAGAGAAAACGTGTGAATTCACAGAAGTGGTATTAGAACCTGGAATAAACCATTTGGATCACTCACATCTGAGTCCGTGCCAGATTGTCGCACTGTCAGAACCTGAGGCCTGGGATTTTCCTTTAGTAGTGCCAACTGCCTGTTGTAAATGAGAAAAGATATTACTAAACATAGCTTCCCTCCTTGTAGGTTTGATATTTCTGTCTTTGCATTCCTTTAGCACCCAGGGTGTTGATGCAGCTGCACAAATCCGCTGTACTGTCCTCCTGTTTTGCATGGAAGAATGGTAAAATAGCAATCTCTGGGTGAAATTTTGTTCAGGCGTTTTCCTTTCTGTGCCCCTAGGAAGCAATGGCTTGGAAATGGCAGTGCCGCCTGGGAACCCACACAGCAACCCAGTATCTCATTGTCTGGGTCTGTGAAAAACCACAATGATGACAAAAGATGTTTCAATTCTGTCTGTGCTGTCAGTGCAGCCCTGAGGAGCGGTGTGGGCATGGCATGGCAGGGAGAAGGGATTTCCCTTCCAATGGGAAAGTGCCTGTTCATGTGTTGGTATGTAACCGCTCCATGGCCTGCTCCATGTGCTTCTGAATGGGCAGCTCAACTTTTGTGTCACTCAGCCACCTGTGGCAGAGGTCAGGATTAGTGCCTTTCAAGGAGCTGAGAAGCATTTCTTGCTCAAGTCCTGCTTCCAAGCTTAACCACCTACAATGAAGTAGATGTCGTTTTTCTGGTGTCCTTCAATTCCGTGTCCGCATTTTCCCAAAAGCAAAAGAATTTGGAGTTAACCAGCTGCAGTGAAGTGAGCGATTTCAGTGCCTATTTCTGATGGTGGCAATGAGTTCAGAGGTCACACTTAATTGACGGTGCCTGTTTCCATTCTGACAAAGGATGTAGTTGCAGCTGACTTCCCGAGGCTGCCATGTGTGGTGGTGACACAGCCTTGGGCTTGTGCGTTTGCATGACTCCCACCTTTCCTTTCTGTGTCTTGCAGGTCAGCTGGTGCTGGAAGCGGCCGGTATCTGAGTAGGAATGAAGGTGAGTGCAGGAGCAGCTGCTGAGGGGAGGAAGGAAGTCCATGCTAATGAGCTCTGAAGCATCTGCGGGTCCGGTACCAGAATAGGCAGCAGTGATGCAGGGGGCTCCTCGGCAGGAAGCTGGCTGATCCAAATGCTTGCTGAGAGTTTGGAAGCCCAAACCCTTATGGTCTCTGTAAGGGTGGTTAATAAAAAGATATTAACCAAGATGGTGGTAAATAGCCTAAGGTTATTAGCAAAGGGAAACTCATCAATATCGATACCTTGACTAGAAAGCTGAGGCAGCCTCAACTAGGGAGCAATCTCTAAGACATGCTGTCTCAGTGGTGGTCAGCCTTTAAATGAGGTCTCAGAGGAGGTTGAGTCGAGGTCCACCCCTTCTGGGAGCACAGCTAGATTACTCTCACCTGTGCTCCCGCAGCTGACCCAATACTTGCCTCAGCTGATTAATCAGAGGTTCAAGCTGTGATTTCCCATACAGTCTCTAAGCTGAAGGCAGCATCTCCTTGATCTGATGGTGGTGTGCCTGAGTGAGGGAGTGATCCAAGCTGGATGCAGAAGAGTCATCTTAATTTCTCTGCTATTTTACTTCAGATGACACCTATTGGGTGTTGGTTTCTTAAAATTTGGATCTAGGAGGTGGTCTCTTCCTTTGCTTCTGATGAAAGCACAGAAGTGCAGCAGGAGTAGAAGACAAAGAGGTTTTCTTGGTGACAGGAACACCAATTATTTGATTCAAATGTGTAACTGATGTAGATGGTGAAGAACAGATCTGCCTCAAAGACATGCTTGATCACATAAGAAATGAGCATGTGATCCAAGACAGGCAGCGTGGCTTTAGCAGGGGAAGGCCATGCCTAACCAGTCTGGTGGCCTTCTATGATGGAGTGACGGCATTTGTGGACAAAAGGAAGGTAACAGATGTCATTGACCTGGACTTGAGCAAGATCTTTGACATTGCCCTCCACCACATCCTTATCTCTAAACTGGAGGGATGTAGATTTGACAGGTGGACCACCTGGTGGATAAGGGATTGGTTGAAAGGCCACAGACAGAGGGTGGTGATTCATGGTTCTATGTCCAGGTGGAGGCCGATAACAAGTGGTGTCATCCAGGAGTCTGTCTTGGGACCAGTGCTTTTTTACATGGTTATCAGAGACACCAATGATGCAATGGAGTGCACCCTCTGCTGTTTGCTGAGTGGTGCGGCTGACGCAGTGGAAGGAAGGGATGCCATTCAGAGGGAGCTCAACCGAGAGGTTGGCCTACGTGAATCTAATGAGGTTGAACACAGCAAAGTGCAAGGTTTTGCACTTGGGCTGGAGGAATCCCAGGCATTTCTACAGACTGGGAGGAGCAGTCCTTAAGAGAAGCCCCGCAGAGAAGGACCTGGGGGTCCTGGTGGATGAAAAACAGAACATGAGCCATCAGCGTGCTCTTGCAGCTCAGAGAGCAAATGGTCCCCTGGGCTCCATCAGAAGAGGGGATGGCCAGCAGGGACAGGGAGGTGATTGATCTTCATGATCCTTGAGGTCCCTTCCAACCCGGGCCATTCTATGATTCTGTGATTACACTCGCTGTCAGAAAGAATGGCAGCTGTACAGAAGCTGGATATATTTTGGGACAGTTCTTGTAACCAGTTGATTTTAAGACCTTGCCCGAGTCAAGAGTCTAAATTGAGTGTCAGAAGAAAGCTGGTAAAGTGGCTATTGCTCATTCTTTTTCATTTGCTGATTCTTTCATTCGGGTTCCTTTTCCAAAGGAGATTCTGGTGATGGAAGCAATTGAAGAAAGAACCAAAGCAGCTCTTGCCAAGAGTGCTTGAAGTCCCTGTGGAGAGAAGCAAAGAACTTGGGCTTCCTCTGGGATGCTCCCCACCATGTCTCAGGAAGGAGACAACTGCTGTTCCACTTTCTGCTCTGTGTGTGGAAAGGTACGTCTGGGTTTCTTCTGCTTGTTTATTCTTTCTTTTTCAGGCTTTGAAGGAGAAGGGGTGGAGCAACGGGAGACTCACTGGTCGTTTGTTACCTCAAGAACAGGATGGATTCTGCATTGACTGTGAAAAACCTGGGCTAGTAGCATGGGCATGTTTCAGGCTGGACTTTTCCTTCTTGGTTTCCTTTTGGCTACAGGGAGACAGCTGTCTAAAGGTGTGTTTTCATACCCACTCTCCAAAACCATGTTTCATTGTTGCAGGTGGTTCAGTGTGCTCTTGCAGTGCAGATGCTGTAGTTTGCTGTAGAATCTGAATTGTTTCTGTTCCTAGGGGAGGACTGGGAGGAGGTAGTGAGAAGAGAATTCAATGCCTTAGGTGTATCTTAGTGAGAAATGTTGGCATGAGGTGCTGAAAGTCTTGAGTTGTCAAAGGCCAGTGAGGCTCACTGACCTCACTAACCTGCTGGAGCAGGGTGGAAGCAAGGAGTGGGCACTGCCGTCCCACAAGCTGCACTTGGTTCTGGTCTGCCAGGTCTGTGCTGGCCTGGATTTCTTCTGAGAAGTTTGTTGGAGCTGCTTGGAGTAGTGAAGGGTGGGGAGGAAGTGCTGCTCAAGAGCTAAGGCTCTGCATGATCATCTTGGATGGTTTTAACCATGATATCTGAAGACATAGTTTCCATCAGAATGATCCCAACATTGTGCGAGTGTCTCAGATGTATGAGAGCACCCGCCTCCTCCAGCTGAGCCATAGGAAAGCTAACTGTGCCCAGTAATTACAGCTTCTGCAGATTGAATATGCTTCCAAGTGTTTTCCTTAGTGATCAATAATGTCCCAGCACTCTGAGATTCCATCTCTGGCACAGTCTGGAGCATCTCTGCAATCCTTGGTTGCTGGAGGGCATGTGGTGAGTGCATGGACAGGGTGGCACAAACGCGTGCGTGTGCTGAGGAGTTGGGTTGCACACAGGTGCACACAAAGGGGTGTTTGTGGAAGGTGTAGGCACGTAGGTGTTCCCAGGGATGGTTTGCACACGTCTGTGAATGCAAAGGAGGGCACACGATGCAGAGTGTGCATGGGGGTGTGCAAAGCAGGCAGGGTGGTGAATGGGTGTGCGTGTGCACATGGATAGGGGAAGGTTGGGGTTACAGGTTGACCTGTGCTGAGGTGAGTGGGGACTCACGGTGTTGCTCAGTGGTAGATTGGTTCACACTGAGTGCTAACAGGAAACTCGCACACCCTTTTTGTTTCAGCTGTGCCAGCGCTGTGATCCCTTGCTGCAGGGATGGGGTGTTGGAAGGATGGTGTGCGTGCCGAGCTCCCATCTCTTGCAGGAATCAAGTGTAGAGCAAAAGGGATGTTTGGGCCAGGTGACTGTAAGAAGGCTGGCTGCTTTGGATGGTGGTAGCTGATGGAAACAGGTGCTCTGGGGACCGTTCAGCTTTTAACAGAAGACAGGGGTCCTGCAGCAAGAACGACTAGGTTCTCAAATGGCTTCAGACGTGCACACCGACTACATCCCCGCAGACATTTACCGGTAGGTGGCTCTTGCAGAAGAAGATTCAAGCAGCAGAACCTTTTGCTCAGCTACAGCACACAAATGCTACAAAAGCAGGAACAACCTGCAAGCTCTGGGTCTGTTTGTCTTGCACAGGCATGCACTAACTGCGTTTGATGGTACCCCCCATCCTTGATTTCCTTCCCTGCTTCTTGTCTGATGACGCTGCTGAGCCAGGAACAAGCTGCCCAGTGTGGCAGAGCATGGTGCAGAGCTGTGATGGGACCTCCTCCCCTTCATCTGCTGCAGATCAGTGCCCCACACGTGCCATTGGGATGCTCTGGCACGGGATGTGCCTCCAACCCAAAGCTCCTTCCCACCTCCCAAGGAAAAACAAAGCAACCCAAGCATCTCCAGCAAAGCTGCCCAGCAGACAGCAGGGAATGCAAACAGCTTCTGGCTGCTCCCCTACACTCCCGTCCTAAGTAAGAGACCCTATGAGGACTGGCTGGGAAATCAGTGCATAACACACGTGAGTGTGCACAGGATTGTGCAAAGCAGTGGGGTTCCACGAGTTTGTGTGTGTGTGTATCTCTGCTGTTATGAAAGCATGGGAAGACTTACTGAGTCCCAGATAATTACTTATCCTCAAATGATTTTTCCTGGCCAAAGTTAGAGCCTCTCACAGGTAATCGAGATCAACAGGCTGTTGTTGCACAATCAACAGACACAATCTAGATGATCAGCTGAGGAAAATAAAGCATCATGCCAAGGGTACTAGATAAGTGAGCATCTTGAGATCTGCACATTTATGTGATGCTCATGGTCTTAGACAATATTTGCCTAGAGAGGTCACATTGAATGAAAGCAAACTCTAAGATGAATGAAAATATGCACAGGAGAAGAAGCCTCTGAGGCTTCTCAAGTGTTATGACCAGAAGACATAAACTCTGTTAAAGCAAACGTTTCTCTCTATTTTTTGTGTTATTCCAGGCAGGCCTTGATTACCGCCTGAACACATGCTGTGGAAGCCCAGCTTATGCAGCACCAGAGCTAATCCAGGGCAAAGTGTCTATTGGCTCAGAGGGATGTAGAGCGGTGTTTGTTTTCCCCTCTTTCCCTTCCCTCTCCACAGAGCATTTAAAGGCAGTGGAGCTCAGGTAGGCTCTCTTGGTTTCCCTTCTGAATTCTGCTAGGTTGCATCGCTTGGTAGCTCTCAGAAGCTGTCAGTGGCCACAGACTAGAAAAGTGCAATTGGTCTCAGTTCACACAGCTGGCTGGTTTGTCTCAGGCTAATCCTGAACTGCCTCAAGCGACTGCTTTGGGGCTCTACAGAACAGCAACTTCAGAGATCTCTTTCTATTACTAAGTGTTTGAAAGAGCAATTTGCTCTGTTAATTATCCATCATTTCTGTGCAGTCTGTTTTGTCAGACTTGTCTTTAGCTTCCAAGTTGTATGTGAAGAATTGTTTCCGTTGTAATGCACAATGAACTAAAAATTGAGAGATGAAAATGTGAAGAGTTTTTCCAGCTTTGATTTCATGTCTGGAATTTTGGAACCCACTACTTGCAGTTGTTAATCTGTCCAAACTGGTCTGGTTTGGGATGCCCTCGTACTTCTTGAATCACTGTTAAAGGCGGAGCAATTCCTACAAGTGCCATGGCCCCACTGTTGTTCTAATTCTTGTTTCTTTGTTTTCCACACGCTGCTTTTCAAGCCTCCTTTTTCTTTACAGTCAAAGTGAGAACTGCACTGTGAGGTGTCTGAACCTTGTTGTGCCTGTACATAAAGAGAACCGAACAGCAGCAAAGCCAGACAGGTGACTGTGCTGACAGCTCTCGTAGCCAGTAACACGTAACTGTGCTAAATCCCTTGTGACGGCTTTGATTTCATTTTTGCCAGTGAAATCCTTGTAAAAGGAAGTGCAGCAGTGTGATGAGCTAAGGTGAAGATGCTGGTTTTAGTAGTGCTCTAAGCTGAGTGAAAGGGCAATTGAATGAGGGTTATATGCTTTCTCTGGGACGATAAGGTTTTATTTCCTGAGGGAAAGAGCCAGCTTTTCATGGGCTATATGTGGGCTTTGGCAAGGGCAGACAATCCAGTCTGTCAGGAAGCCATTTGAGGTGCTTCAGGTTTGTAAGCTTGTCTTTTTGTTTTTCAGGCGGATATTTGGAGCATGGGTGTACTGCTGTATGCTCTGCTGTGTGGGTTTTTCCTTTGGATGATGACAATATGATGGCACTCTACAGGAGGATACCAGTGGGTATCAGTGGTGCTAGAATACACTGAGAAGGGAAATAGCTGAGCTTGACAAGAGGCCTTGCTTTTCGGATGGCAGAACATGCTGAGCTGTGGGTAGAAAGGCCACAGCACAGTCTGCTGAATATTGTCCCTGTTTTTGCTGCTTTGTCTACCAGTATTTTGTGGATTTGGTTCTACGCTTGGTTGGCCTATGTGGCACTGTAGCCTAATTCTGTACCATGATAGCATACAGAATTTAAGGGGAAGTATTTTCCTGCCAATGGGCTGGATTTTTTTGTATCTGGTTCTTCAACTGGCTGCTCCCTATACTATCTGTAGTAAAAATATAGACACATCATTTGATTTCCCTGAAATGAATGTTCCTAAATGCCAGCTCTTCTCATGTCTACAAAGATCAAAGTTCTGCATTTGCTATTAGAATTTCCTCTTCCAGAATCAGGAGGTAATGTAGGACCCCACAGATTGCCTTCAGAATCCAACAGTTAGTTCTGTTTCCTTTCGGAGTGCATAACAACCTGAGCACATGAATTGAATGACGTGGCTTGTTAGTCTGGTACAAACTCTGCTGTACACTGAAACCTGGTCCATTTGTAAGCAGGACTTTGTCCATCTCTGCAGGACAGCAGAAAACCCTTTGTGCTAATCATGATGCCAAGAAGCAGAATGCGGCAAATGGCAGATGATCCAACTGCTTCAGGTGTTCATTTCCTTAAAACTGTGAATAGTTTTGGACTGAGAGTTTGTAAGCAGAACAGAGCTCTTAAAGCTGTCAGAGATTATTTCTGCACTGTTCAATTCTATCTGCCTAACATACACCGGATCTCAGAACTGCATTGCTTGAACTGGTGGAACTTGTTGAAGTGAACTGGGATGAGCAAGTTTTAGAACTTAGTCAGAATGCAGTAAAAAATGGATAATCTCATGAGTATTAAGGTACAGGCTTGCTATTTCTGCACTGAATTTGTTTTTATTTTACATGGCTGTGATCTGAAAGTTGCTTGAAACGCAGGCACCCAGGCACTGTTGTGTAACTGAATTTCACACATGATAGGTCCAGAAATATCCTGGAATCAAAAACTCTGACTTGTTTTAAGTCTGCTGCTTGAGTATAATCAGGGTCATAGTGTCTGTGTGCAGTGTTTCTTTCCCTGTAATGCTCCACATCATTTCATTTTGGGAATATTGAAGGAAATGGACTATGTGCCATAACTGTTGTTAGAACAAAGTATGTCTGGTGTGATCTTATGCATAGGTTCTGTAACTGCTCTTCACAGCTCAGGTGTTTGACCTTCCTTTTGGTGAAGTGATGAAATACTGCTGGTTTCTATTTGTGCTTCTAGGCACCTTGAAGCTCTTAGGAATAGAACAATTGTCTCCAGTTCTTTTCAATGATATCAGTAACAGCTCGAGTGTTGCTGCCCACTAGGTAGACCCAAAGAAGCAGATTACAGTGAAACAACACACGAGCTGGACCTGAATGAGGATCACTTTCAAGACAGTGGCTATGCTGCTTCAAGCCTACTTGCTTCTTCCTGCCGCCACTCTATTACCAAGTATCAACAACCTTTCATGATTCAACTTGCAAATGTTTGAAACTAACCCTTGTGTTTCTATGCCTTCCTAGGTGATTCGAGCCCTTGTCAACCCCAAAGATCCAAACCAAGTAGTGATGTGCAGTGTCTTTCCATCAATGGAGAGTTCTTATTAAGCATGAATCGCTGCAATTCGGATGACAGCCTTCCACATGGTAACAGTGATGGACACAAGGGGCTCATCCACGTTCATGCTCTCATATCTCCTGGCTCTGCTGAAGCTCCTGACCTGAGCCTGCCAGACACAGCAGTCACCTGCCTGGATTGTGACCCAGCGCCTTTGCAGTGCTGCCCATCCCAAGCACAGCCCGAGTGTCCCAGCAGCAGCACCACCATGCAGGAGCAGGGCAGCATCAGTGAGGTGAAGCTGAGCATCTTAGATGGGGACTTAGAGTCAGGCTGCCAGTCCCAGGCACCAGGCAGCAGCACCAGCTCTGAGCCACTCTCATCTTGACAAGAGGAGTCCCATCTTCACCCTTGACCTCTCAAGCCCTCCTGTCTTTTATTGAATAAAGTCACTCTCATGCTCAGTCATCGCCTCGACTGCATTCTGAGTCTTCAATCACAGGGATTGGGATGAATGCAACAAACAGCAAGGCAGCTCAGCTTGCAATGCTATGGCTGTGGGGTTCGTGCAGGCAGAGCTCTGGGTTCCCATTTTGCCTGGCTTTGGGATGTCTGCAGCAAGATCTCTACCATTTTGTATGGGAGCAAATAATCTCTAGCATCCAGGTTGCTGCTCATGATATATCCCAGTCTTCCTGGCTGTCACTTTGTGATACTTTTCAAAGCCTTTTGATACTCTTTGATGCCTTGGCTGCTCCCTAACACCTCTGTCCTCCTGCCATGTTGACTCACGTCTCCCACTTTTAAGCTGGCTTTGCAGATCATCTCCAGCCCTGTCATCATCACGCTGCAGCAGGAGGTGCTCACCTGGCCCAATGTCTGGCAGTACTGCTTGTTCTGCAGATGAGCAGCTGCCTCCTCATCTCTTCAGCTACAGTAGTTTTTCTCAGGGCAGTTAGATGCAGTCATGCTCCTCTGGATTTGGTGTGTTAAATCCATGCTGCATGGCAGCAGTCAGTGCAATACAAAGGTGTTCTGTGTGCCATAGCATTTCTCCAGGGGCTGCCAAAGGTAGAAGCACAACACAGCACCATCCTTCTGACAGTAATGTCTGTGAGTGTTAGACATGTGAGCACTGCATCATGCCCAGCGTGTCAGTGCTTTTCCACACCAACCTGACTCTCACACTCTGCACTGAATGTAACTCTGCTCTTGTGGAGACAAATGCTTTCTGTCACATCCTCCATCCCTGCAACCATTTGCCGGTAGGCAGCTCTTGCAGAAGAATCAAGCAGCAGAACCTTGTGCTCACCCTACAGCATGCAAATGCTATGAAAGCAGAAATAACCTGGCATGCTCTGGGTCTGCAAGGCTGCACAGATGGGAGAGGTAGATTGTGTTTTTGCAGTGGAAGTTTCCAGTATTTTCAGTACATAGTGTAGGCCCTAACTGAATGTATAACCCTCTTGTAAAACAGCTGTATAAGTAGTTTTTCCACCAAGAAAGTTGCTGAACAGAATTAAGTTCAGACTGGGGGCATTCTGACATGGGGAGAATTGAGACAAGCACAAGATAAATACAGGGTGGGTAGAGCCCAGCACAGGACAGAATGAATGTACTGACTTTTGGAAACATTGCCCTTCTCTGTCCGCAGAAAAGTACAAGGCAGACCTAAAAACAAGAGGTTGGTAATTGACCTTCTATGGAAATGAATCCTAGCCACAGTCTCGAGGAGTCTGTGAGCCTGAGATGCTCAACCAATGAGAGCCATGAGAGCATCACCTGCAGTGGGTTTAGGGCACAGAACAGAATTGATTTCACTGACTGGTGTGCAGTTTCTCCCTTGCCAATAGGGGATGTGCGCGCAGTATTGCAATAATGAATAAGCACTGCTGCTATCGCTGCCATCTTTGCCTAACTAGAAATCTTTGACTTTGAGAGTTTCTCACACAAGGGGAGAGGGTAAGAAAGTAAAGAGGCACAGAAAACTAAGGGAAACTGCTCTTCTTTATCTTATCTATAAAAATTGATATGATGCTGTTGTGCATTTTTTTTAATTTTATTTTTAATTTTTTGCCAATGTCAGTTAGATTGTTTTAAAATATCCACACACCAAAATCTGACTACCAAGCAAATGTAATGAAAATGAAATGAAGGTGAGTTAGTGGAAAGCACAAGGCCATATTATATTAGGCTCCAGCAAATTTACAGGCAGTCACTGCACGAAGAGGTAGATCTGAGTTGCACATTATATGATTCCCACAAAGATTAAGGAAATCTGAAGCTTTCAATATATTTTTTTAATTCTTTTTTCATTTCATTTTTAAACACCTGACCCAGACCCCAACCCTCACAGGAGCTGTAAAGATAACAGCATTAACCAGCAATGTAACTCTAATCCTAACCCTTACCCTGATTCTAAAATCGTCCCTAACTCCAAATGCAACAACAAAAATGATGCTAGAAGTTTGTAGCAAAAGGAACCTTAACCCTGATCATAATCCAAAAAAAAAAATCATTATGGTAACAATAATCTTTACCTTAAGAGTAATATTAATCAGAGCCCAGATGATGCCTGCATCCAATCAGAAGCATGCTTTGCATTATTTAAGAGTTGTATTTTTTCCAATGAACTCTCTCTATTATCACGTTTATAAAGTAACAGAGTCTGTTCTTTTTCTCCTGACACTGTGCCTTACTCCTGACATCCCCTGGAAATGACCCAGATAGGGCACCATCAAAGTAATGCTAATAGTAATGTCAATCCTAAGGGTATCTCTAGCCTCAGTGTTAATGGGACGCTAACAACAATCCCAACAGCCTTAAACATTCTGGTGGTGTGAAAGAGGTGCTGCCTTGCACATGCTGGGCAGTCCCATTGCCTGTTAAATGCAGGCGGCAGCGTAGAAACATGATGCCCGTGGTCAGAATGCCCTGTGGCAGATCCTGGCACCGGAGAACTGACCGGAGAACCATGAGAGAACTGACAACAAATCACGCGACATCAGAACCGACCCAGTGGTTATTTACAAGCCTTGGGAGACCCAGACAGGATCTCAGAGTGGTGAATGTAGGTACAGAAGTTGTTACTACTCTGTTTTCTTCTAAAAGAAGTGTTTTTTTTTCATCTCAGAAGTTGGGGGGGGGGGGGGGGGGGGGGGGGGCGGGAAAGGGATATCAATTTAATTACTCATTAATTTATTGACAGACATTCACGTTTGCTACGTTTGGAGAAGTTTTTATTTGTTTGCTGTGGTTTGATTTTTTTTTTTCTTTTTTTTTTCCCCCTTCCCTCTTCTTCCATCTTTGTGTTCTTCCCCTATAATCAAAAGAACGGATCCCCAGGGTTTGTCCCGCAGACGTTCTTTCCGTGGTCTCTGCTGCCACCTGCTGGCCAATAAGCGGAACTGCCACTGTTGGGCGTTTGGTGCCGCAGGAAGCACAACGCAGATCTGAGTTCTGACCGGTCTACGCAGCAAATCCGCCAATCTTTATTGCGATAAGCCCTCCAGACAAGAGCATAAAGTCTTTGCCTGAGGGCAGGGTTAGTAGTAATGGATGTCAGTTTTGAAATTTCCAGTCCATTCACCATAGCACTTTCTGCCTCCATGTCCCATAACCAGAGCATCTATGCTGGCATGCTCTCTTGGTTTCTGTCTAAACCACTGTACTATATCCATCAGTTCAGCTGCTGTATTATGGGCAGCAGGGTTTGGGGGGTGGACACTGGTCAGGGCACTCCCAACAGCCTATCCTGCATTTTTTTTTTTTTTTTTTTTTCATTTTTGGGTTACAATCAGTCAGATCTCAAATAGATCTAGTCCAAATAGAACCTCAAAATCTGACCTTTTAGTGCCTTCATTTACAGAGTCCATTTTATACAGATTCCCTTGTACAGGGCCCCCATGGTCCTCCAGACAGTTGTTACTGATCTTCCATAGGAGAATGATTGAATTAGGTTTTTTCCCATCAAAACTGCCACCTGTCTTTCCAATTTTTCAACACTATCATTCAATAGCTGATTTGCATCAGCCTGAGCCTCTTCAGTTATGTTCAGACAGTTCAAGGCCATTAAAAGTGGCCATGCCACCATGAACACAGCTAACTGTCATTCTCAAGTTGTAAGTATGTCTTTGCTAAGACCATGGAAATACTCAGTCAGGTGGGCCAGGGACTCATGGACCCTCCCTCCGTCCCACACAGGGCCCCATTTTTCAGTGACAGAAGCAGTGCTGCATTTTGAGGATCCTAGGAATCCCAGGACATGCCCTGACAAAAGGTCATTCAAAGGGGTAGTCTTTCCCCATCCAAACAACTCCATGATATTCACAGAATCACAGAATTGTAGGGGTTGGAAGGGACCTCCAGAGACCACTGAGTCCAGTCCCCCTGCCAAAGCAGGTTCCCTACACCACGTTGCACAGCTCAGCATCCAGGCAGGTCTTGAATATCTCCAGAGAAGGAGATTCCACAACCACCCTAGGCAGCCTGTTCCAGTGCTCTGTCACTCTAACCATAAAGAAGTTATTGCACACATTAGTGCAGAATTTCCTATGGTGCAGTTTCTGTCTGTTTCCCATTGTCCCTCCTCCACACACTGCTGAAAAGAGTCTGGCCTCACCTCTTTGCCCCCCACACCTCAAATATTTATAGACCTGGATCAGGTCCCCTCTCAGCCTTCTTTTCTCAAGGCTAAACAGACCCAGTTCCCTAAGTCTCTCCTCATAGGGGAGATGCTCCAGGCCCTTCACCATCTTTGTGGTCCTCCACTGGACTCTTTCCAAGAGATCCCTGTCTTTTTTGTACTGGGGAGCCCAGAACTGGACACAATATTCCAGATGAGGCCTCACCAGGGCAGAGTAGAGGGGGAGGATCACCTCCTTCGACCTGCTGGACACGCTCTTTTTAATGCACCCCAGGATGCCATTGGCTTTTTTGGCTACAAGGGCACACTGCTGGCTCATGGTCAATCTGTCGTCCACCAGGACGCCCAGATCCCTCTCAGCAGAGCTCCTCTCCAGCAGCTCTTCCCCCAGCCTGTACTGGTGCATGCAATTATTTCTACCCAGGTGCAAGACTCTACACTTGCTTTTGTTAAACCTCATCCGGTGTCTTACTGCCCAGCTCTCCAGCCTGTCCAGGTCTCGCTGAATGGCAGCACAGCCTTCAGGCGTGTCAGCCAATCCTCCCAACTTCGTGTCATCAGCAAACTTGCTGAGGGTGGTCACTATCCCCTCATCAAGGTCGTTGATGAAGATGTTGAACAAGACCGGACCCAGCACAGACCCCTGGGGGACGCCGCTAGTTACAGCCCTGCAGCCAGACACTGCACCGCCAACGACAACCCTCTGCACTCTGCCAGTCAGCCAGTTCTCGACCCACTTCACTGTCCAATCACCTATCCCATACTTCCTCAGCTTTGGTATAAGTATGTCATGGGAGACTGTATCAGTTATAGAGGTTATAGAGTTCAATTCCTGTAGTCAATTTGGCGGCCCAGGTGGGACCAGCTCTGTTCGCTGCAGGACCAGCTGAGAGGGAGACACTTTTGGCGCACCCTGAGATTTCTCTGAAGGACTCCCTTCCTCACCTGATCACTGCAGGGACAGACAAGGACCACCCATAGGTGGACCAGGTATGTGTATGGTAAGTGGAGCCCATATGTCTTGAGGAGACATCCTACACAGTTTACAGCCATACGTGCTGCTCCCAGGGAGGTGAGCTCATGGCTTTGGTTGCCAGCTGGGTAGGAAGACTCCTTGGGTGAGTTCCTATGAAAGGGAACTGTATGTCATATGAATGGAAACAAGAACAAATACTCTCTCCCAGGTAGTTGACAATAGGAGGGACCTAGGTTGGTCTCTCCTACGGGTATGGGATATAGTGGATAGCCTGTCAAATGGTAGCCTGGGTTCTCCAAGTTGTAATCACGGGGGTTATAGGTTGTATGTTCAATATTATCATCTGCTTTAAGTGTTTGGTACCGTGTGTCAAGCCGACTCTGGGAAAAACATTAACGTTTGCAACTGGTCGACCAGAGTATGAGTGTTATTAAGATTCCAGCTAGAAAACGTTGTCAGCATTGTGTAGTATGAATAAACCATGGTTTTTGATCTAAATGTCAGAGTGAGTGTGGTGTGAGTGAGACACAGAACAGCTGCAGGGTGAGTGCCGAGTCCCGATCCATGTTTCCTTCCTCCTGTGAGGGAAATGGCCAGACACGGACAAAGTGAAAGACTGTGTTGTGTGTCCACTCATATGTACTTTCTGCTTGTATGTAAGAAGACGGGAGTTTGTACTCTGTAGATTAGTAAGATTGTCCTGAGGAGAGGTGTACATTCCACCCGACCAATGAGTGTCAACCCATTTATGTAATACTATGTACTGCTTGCGAGGAAGTGTGTGAGGGAGGTGGTTCAATCAGTGCTGGTTCTGTGGCACAGTGTTTATAACTGAAGAATACAGACTGTATTAAGGGAGTTTATGTGAACTGAAGAACTGTACTGTTTGACAAACAGTTTTGATGGTATAAGAAAGTGTAATTGTTAATGATATATGGAAGTGTACTTGAGGGAATGTGGAAGTGTATCTGAGCATACAAACAGAGGAAGCATTTACAGAAGAAAAAAGGTTAAAGTGAGTTTACCTGCACTGACATGAGAGCAACACCCTGAACCTCTGCCCTGTGAGCTGAGCAGAGCAGAGCAGAGACACAGTCCTCATGTATCAGGTAGTGTTATTCTGCTTACCAAAAGAATGAGTTCACTACAGAAGAGGCAAATCTTCCCCTCTGCTCCATTTGTGGCATACTCTGGAGTTCAAGACATTGCAAAGCTATGGCACATCTACTTTCTTTCAATGATGACGCCTTAGTATGCTCTGGGCTGTCATTTCAATTGCATCTAAAGAAGTCTAGGGTCATGCCAGCTGACAGGAAGCTGGCAAATGTTGTCTCATTGTAAGGAAGAGCAAGAAAGATGACATGGGCAATTATGGACCTGTCAGTCCAGAGCCTGGTAAAATTATGGAGAAAATGATGGTGGGAGTTATGGAAAAACAGCTGAAGGACAATTCTGTCATTGGTTGCAGCCAACACAAGTTTGTGAGGCGAAGGTCCTGTTTAATTTAAGCTCATTCTGTGACACAGTTATCCGTTTAGTTGACCAAGGGAAGCCAGTTGATGTAATCCTTGAGGATTTCAGTGGAGATTTTGATACTGTTTCTCACAACAACCTTCTGGACAGAATGTTCTGCATATGGCTAGACAGAAACACAATGTGGTGGGTGAGCAGTTGGCCAGTAGGTCAGTCCCAAAGGATTATAGTCAGTTTTTTCCATCAGGCTGGTAGATGGTCACTGTCGGGGTCCCCAGGGTTCCATTTTGGGGCCACTTTCCTTTCATGTTTATGCAGAGGACTTGAATGCAGGACTAGAAGACGTTCTGAGCAAGTTTGCTGATGAGACCAGATGAGGAGGTGCTGTTGCCTCCACTGAGGGTGGAGAGGACTTGCAGAGAGATGTGGACAAGTCAGAGAAGTGGGTACCAGTTGGTACTAAGCACCAAGTGCATAACGTATAACAAGAACAAGTGCCTGATTGTGCACCGCAGAACATAAAGGACTTCAAACTCTGGGAGAATGTGCAAACGAGGGCACTGGAACTGAGAGATCTGAAGTTCAGAGTTTCACAGGGATTGACTGCTTGTTCAGACTGGGCCCTTCTCACATCCCTTCTCACATCCTGCAATGAAACATAGGTCTCATATGGGACATGAACCTCACAGCGTCCTTGCACCACATGTAGAGCCTGGGATCTTCTGTCCCCATGTCTTTCATTTAACATCATACGGACCTCCAACCCATTGCCCCAGGAAATGCCAGGAGCCAACATGAGAGACAGGATCTCTCTACCACTGGTCTTGCAATCAGGGCTTGACCTGTCTGCTTCGTAAGGCAAAGGAGAGGTTTCTTAGCATGCCAGTGCCTTTGCCTGCCTGTAGTCATGGCTTCCAGTTATCTTCTCTAACAAGTCCCTTGGGAAGCTTACTTGGTAATGGCCCTCAGTGGGCCCATTAATACTCCAAGAAACTTCACTGTTACTTCCGACTTTGTCTTGTTGAGCACTTTGTGCAAACTTCTCTCTGCACTAGAGGCTGATGAACTCAGCATCAAATGCACCCTGGGGCCCATTATAACCTAAAGAATCTCCTGTGCCTTATGCCATCTTGTTATCTTCTTCAGGTTATCAGAACTTGTTCAGCAAAAAGGAGGGATATCTGGAGAGAGCTTAAAGAATCCAGTATAAATTTATTGTCTATTTATTTATAGTTGGGTTTAAAGAAGACATTAAAGCAGCACTGTGCAACTGATACCAATCCAGGATGTCCCAATGAGTTCTGTACTGTTACTGTGTTGACAAAGGTCCTTCTCAACCTCCCCACCCAATTTCTGCTCACAATGGACCTATGGGACTTGCATCACTTTTCTTCACATCACTCTTCTCCTCTGCATTCATCCGCTCAGTGTTAAAACTGCTTTGCACCAACTCCCACTGGCTTTCCTCAGAGAACCAGCTACACATGGAAAAGGAAAGATTTCTCTTTTTTATCTGGCCAGCAAATGGAAAGAAAGGTGATGCAATTGAATGAACAGTAAAACACAGTGATCAACTGCATGCCATGTTCAAGCGGCATCTATTGAAGTTTGTCTTTCATATGGAATATTTTTAAAAGAAATGATTTATTCTGAGGTAGGATAGGATAGATTGAATCACAGTGAAGTAGTTGACAACAGAGGCCATCAGACTCTGAGAGATGGAGCAAATTCCAGTAATCTTCCTGGGATAGATCAGCCAGGTAGTTGAGAGGTATCAACTTAAAACTGATCAGGACTTGTGAGTATTTCACACATTGAGATGGGTTAACACATTCTCATTGATTTATATCTTTGTCTCCAACTCTGTTTTTCACTTTTACTGACATTAATGAACATCTTTCAGACTTCGTGCCTTAATAAAAAAGAGACAGTGATTGAGAAAAAGAAAAAGTATAAGAAGAAAAAGAAAAAGAATAGATAGGAAGGGATAGATCAAATCACAGTGAAGGAGTTGACAACACATTCCATCAGACTTTGGGGAGATGGAACAAATTCCAGTAATCCCCCTGAAAGTCAGAAATCAGACAGATAATTGGGAGGTATCTGACTGAACAAAGAGCAAGGGATGGAGAAATCTGGAGGGCAGTGGGAGTAGTGTGTGCCCAAATGGCCTGCTGAAAACATGCCCTTAACCATGGCCATTTCTTTAGGAGAGCTGAAAAAACTTGGAGGATGAGGCACATCAAATAGGCAGCAGGGAAGAGTAGTGCTGGGCACCAGGCTACAGTCACAGGGCATTGGCACTGGCACCGCTGTCTGTGTCTCTGAACCTGAAGGCATTTGTGTCCAGCGAACACAGTTCTGGAAAACATTGTAGTTTCAGTAAAAGAAAAAAAAAGACATCAAATCACCTCAAAGATTCATATTTACAACTTAAAATGGAACAAGACTCATGAGAATTTTTCATGTTGAGAAGGGTTAACACATTTTCATTGATTTCCATCTTTGTCTTCAATTATTTGTTTCAGTTTTATTGACATTTATGATCAACTATTAAGCTTACAGCCTCAAAATAAATAAATAAATTAAAAGAGATACATTTGCATCTTGCACATGGCCTGATGCCCCTTTCACCTTCACAGTTCCCACAAGTCCTTCCATGCCGGAGAGTATGAGATCCAGCAGAGCACCTCTCCTCTTTGGTTCCTCCACTGCTTGGTCAAGAAGCTGCCATCTGTGCTCTCCAGGGATCTGCTGGATGCCACATGCCCTGCTGTGCTGTCCCTGCCACAGATAATGGAGTGACAAAGGCCACCAAATGGGACAAGGGACAGACAACATCAGATTCCCATCTGTCTGCAGAGGGCACCTTCCATTTACTCTCCCTGATCAGGAAGACAGGAAAAGACACTGATGGTCTCCTCTGTTTGCCATTTCCATTAGCTCTGACCTGTCTGCTCTTCCATCCCCAGGCAGAGCTCAGTGCACTCTCACAGAGGGCAGTCGCCCTTCTTTGTCTCCTTGCCCATCCATCCTAAAGACTCGGTATCCCCCTTGTGCTACAGTGCAGTTGTGCAAACCATTAAACTGTGTCCCCATGGTCCAAACAGGAGCTCAGGCCTGCAGCTCTACCAAGATTTCTAGCTTCTTGTGTGTTGGTGTTTGCATTAGTGCAAAAGCACAGAAGTAAATATCCTAATTGAAAAGCATCACTGGACATTGCCTGACTGGATAGCTCATCTATAGAATCAGTGTGCAGAAGGTGGCACACAAACATTAGACCGATCGTGGGTCTTGGAGGTGACGTAGCAGCACGGACACACCATGGGCATGGCTTTCCTGAAGGCCCTGTGCTGCTCTTGTAGCTGTGAGTGAATTCACCGGACAGCCGGTGCTATCCCCTCTCTGGCCCTCAGCTAATGCCCAGGAAGGAGGTGTCTATCTCAGGGATTTCCCACACGGCTTACAAGCACTGGCACACATCAGGAGCAGCCCAGGCACCTTGGGCATCACCCAGTGTCTGTGTGTGAGCTGCTGCCTCCCAGCTGAAGGACCGAGGACTCAGAGCAGGAGCTCACATGCAGGCAACTCCTTGTGCACTTCTGAACTGAACCAGAGAAATCCCAGCTCCTGTGGTTCTGTGGGGAGCCGAATCCCATTTCAGCTCCAGGATTTCTGTCAAGGGATGAGACTCCTGCGCTGCCTCAGCTGGATCACTGCCCTGCACAGGGAAAGTCCAAACCTCGCCTTCCTTGTCTGGTTGCCCTTATTGTTTCATCAAACGATCTCTGGGAGCACTCCCCATATGTCTCCAATCAGTCACTGACCGCTGGACATGTGGTGGTTAATTGAGTGGATTTCAAAGCACAGTCATGATGCTGTTGTCTTTCAGGAGCTGTTGGCCATGAGGACCCAGGGACATGTCAGGGGAAATGAGTGGGAAGGATAAAAATGACATAATCTGCTGCTTGCTTGTCCAGGTTCCTGGGACACAGGGAGCTCATAAAAGTGGGCAGAGCTGCAGAGAGACAGCTGTGCCCAGGAGCAGATCTCGTGCACAGCACAGCCTGCAGGTGACAGAAGGAGAGGAGAGAAATTGGAGAGAGCTTGCAGGATGTGTGTGGTGTGAGCGGGCTGTGAACTCACACAGGAGCATTGCTCACAGACCATGACAAGGTAAGTCTCACAGCTGACCATGAGCTGCTTTTAATTAAGGGGTAACTATAACTGGGACATCCCATAGGAGATCTGACTGCAGGCACTGCATGTTTCTTTACTGTGGAAAAAGCTTTCTGCTCCAGCTGAGACGGGTGCCCAGGGCTGTCCTGCAGAGCAGGGTCCCTGCTGTGCCCCAGGGGCTGTGTGCCGGGTATGGGACTCTGCCGCCTGCCAGGCTCAGCACTCAGCCTGCCCGGGGAGCTGCCCAGTGGGGTAAGGAGCCCCCGGCAGGGTTTGTGCTGCCACAGCTGCTGCCTGGGGCAGGGGATCACAGCTCCACTGCACAACGGAATGTTTCTGAGGGCACTTTGCAAGAGGAGAGCCAAGGCAGGGGGTTTCCATTTCCTGTTCTGAGGCAAAGAGGTTTGGAGTCAGAAATCTAAAAGGGGCAATAAGAGTTCTGAGAATTTTTCATCAATCAATTGCTTGTTTTGTGAACACTCACACATGATGTGCTTTCAGTCTCCCCTTTCTCGAAGGATGGAATTATCTTCATTTTCTGTAGGCATGAATAATTCACTTATCCTACAAACAGGCAGCATTTTCTAACTGAAACTGAATGCCACAGAAGCTCGGGTAGGGGGCTCTAAGAGCACTTGGGGTAAAGATATGAGACATGAAACAGATGAAAATATCCAGGGAGAAGGGATAAGAAAATAAAAGGAAGGTTAGAGCTCCATATGCTGCTTCTGCTTAAGGAATGCTGATCTACATGAAATTAAATGCAAGTAATGGTGCTAAATGTACACTGTTGTAGGAGAATTAAAACATTTCATAGTATAGCAGGAGTAGTGCCTCTGAGAATGGTCTGGACTTGTCATTATCTTCTGCACTCTGAGCAGGACTCCAAGCCCAACAACAGCAGATGCCCAACAGCAGCTCCATCAGTGAGTTCCTCCTGCTGCCGTTGGCAGACACGCGGCAGCTGCAGCTCCTGCACTTCTGGCTCTTCCTGGGCATCTACCTGGCTGCCCTCCTGGGCAACGGCCTCATCAGCACAGCCGTAGCCTGCGACCGCCGCCTGCACACCCCCATGTACTTCTTCCTCCTCAACCTGGCCCTCCTGGACCTGGGCAGCATCTCCACCACTCTCCCCAAAGCCATGCCCAACGCCCTCTGGGACAACAGGGCCATCTCCTACACAGGATGTGCTGCACAGCTCTTTTTCTTTACCTTCTTCCTCTCAGCAGAGTATTCCCTTCTCACCATCATGTCCTATGACCGCTATGTTGCCATCTGCAAGCCCCTGCACTACGGGACCTTGATGGACAGCAGAGCTTGTGCCACCATGGCAGCAGCTGCCTGGGGCACTGGGGTTCTCAATTCCCTGCTGCACACTGCCAGTACGTTTTCACTGCCTCTCTGCCAAGGCAATGTTGTCAACCAGTTTTTCTGTGAAATTCCCCAGATCCTCAAGCTCTCCTGCTCAGAATCAAATCTCAGGGAAGTTGTGTTTCTCATTTTTACTATCAGTTTAGACGTAGGCTGCTATGTTTTCATAGTTGTGTCCTATGTGCAGATCTTCGTGGCTGTGCTGAGGATGCCCTCTGAGCAGGGACGGCGCAAAGCCTTCTCCACGTGCCTCCCTCACCTGGCCGTGGTCTCCCTGTTTCTCAGCACTGGTGCTTTTGCCTACCTGAAGCCCCCCTCCATTCCCTCCCCACTCCTGGATCTGACAGTGGCACTTCTGTACTCAGTGGTTCCTCCAACACTGAACCCTATTATCTACAGCATGAGGAACAGGGAGATCAAGCACGCTCTCAGGAAGGTGTTGCAATACTCACTATTCCCGCTTCAATAAAGTGCACATCTTCATCGCATGATTCCCAGTGATGGTTCTTCATCTTTTATGCATCTTTGATTGATTGATTATGTGAGATATAGCAACGTGCAAAAAAATGTTATTGAACTTATAAATAAAAATTTGTTTCACTTCTTTCACACCTACTATCCATTTTCTCACTCCAAGAGCTCATGTAAACATGGAACCAGATTCCCCGAATAGGTTAAGAGATAAATAAATAGCATTCAAAATACGCTTTTCCTTAGCTCTTCTCTTATCCAACTTTGTCTGGATTTGGGGAAGGTACAGCCACAGATAGAAGCACAACTAGTTCTTTTCATTCCTCCTCTCTTTACACTGATACAGTGCACAGAGGATTCGAGTCCTCTCATTTCTACAGGCCTGAAGGTCTTGTGTGTCTCACAGCAGTCCCGTCGTCTCTACAGCAGCACTCAGTGGTTTGCTTAATTTTCTTATCTCAATACTTGGAACAGCTACAGGACCTGTAGCATAAGTGACCGCAGAGCTCCTTATGAGGGGTGGAGTGACAGTGGGATCTGTCCAGAGCTTGGAGCAACTGCAGGATGTGTAGCAAAAACTTGGAGCTATTGCAGGGACTGTGCCAGGAGTTGCAGAGGCTGCAGCAATGTCAGCAGATCCAGCTCTCTTCCCCTTGAAGATGCTGAATAGTGTTGAAGACAGCTCAGTAGGTGTGGGCCAGGCCCTGGCACACTGCAGTCATTTGGGCCTTTTTAGGATTACCAGTGCCACAGCAGACCTGTCTCCAATATTCTACCAGTTTCTCAGGATCCTGCAGTTGCTCGGAGATGAAGTTCCAAAGCCCTGGGGGTGCCCACCACTCCAGGCAGCTGCCCAGACTGTCCCACACCCCCTGCCATGCAGAGCCTTCTCACCTTGGGGCAGATCTCTCACTGATATTCCTGAATAATTGTTTAACCTCAATCCTAGAATCATAGAATCACCAAGGCTGGAAAAGGCCTGAAAGATCATCCAATCCAACCGTTCACCTATTACCAATAGCTCCCACTTAACCATGTCCCTCAACACAATATCCAGTCTCTCCTTGAATACCCCTGGTCTCCCAGAGACGACAGTGTAAAATGTGTAATTCCTAATCATACCAACAATATTACTTCCAAAACCCAAAGATGTCCAAAGAGCTGAATGTGCACAAAACTTCACTTTGCCAATTTTATCGTGGTACAAACCAAGGTCAAACAGCATAGCAAAATAAATACCCTAATCCAGCATCCAGAGTTGACAAATGATGCAGCAGGGAAAACAAGCAGCAAGCAAGGAGCTGTGAAATGCAGCTTCATGAGAAGACTCAGCAAGCTTCACAAATAGGGAAACTATCAGCACCATGGCCTGCACATCTCCAACTCCCACAAAGCCCTGTCCACTCTGGACAGATGTGCTGTTACCACAACCCTTGGAGCCTCACATCAGGCACCAAAATGACTGTGGTTGTTGAACCCAACATGTGGCTCAGCAGCTCACAGTGCTTTGTGCACTGCCCCATTCCCAGTGGGATGGGGATGAGAACTGGGAAAAAGAGTACAACTTCTGGGTTGTAACAAAGCAGTTTACTAAGAGAGATAAAAGAAGTGGAGTAATAGTAATCACTATATATCCGTTGATATAGAATCGTATGTAACAACTGATGCACAAGCACTTGCTCAGCACCACCAGACTGATGCTCAGCTGGGCCCTGAGCAGTGAAGAGACTGAGATGAACTCCCACCCCTTTCAATACAATTTCTGCTTGCTGTCAGCTGATAGAGAACGTCCCTTTGGCCACTATCAGTCAGCTGTCCTCACTCTGTTCCCTCCCAGCTCCATGTGCCCTCCACTGACCATGGCCTTGGCTCTGTACAACACTGCTTAGCAGCAGCTGTAAACATCAGAGTGTTATCAATGGTTTTCTCCTAGAACCAAAACACTGCACCACAGCAGACAGTCTGAAGAAAACAATTCCATCCCAGCTGTAACTCAGATTCCTGCCTGTCCCCTCTTCTTGTTCTTCCTGATCAGGAAGCAAGGAACAGAATCTGCCGCTCTCCTCTCTGAGCCCTTTCCATCAGTTCTCAGCTGGCTCCTCTGCCATCCCCAGGCAGAGCTCAGTGCCCTCTCATGGATGGCAGCAGCCTTTTCTCTTCTTCCTTGCCCATCCGTCATGCAGAATCTGTACCCCATTTGCTACAGTACAGAGCTGAGAATCAACCCACCGTGTCTCTGTGAACCAAACAAGACCCTAGGCCTGCAAAGGCACAGAGATTTGGAGTTCGCTGAGTGAATGTTTGTGGTCCTCTCATTAGTGTAAGGATTCTTCAGAAAGCATCCCCTTCCAGAAGCATGCTTTGATTTAGCCTGTCTGGGTCTTGCATCTACACTGTGGTACTGATGTTCAGGGCCTTGCTCAGAATCAGCAGCCTGCATGAAAGGAAAAGCTCTGTGGTTTTCTCTTGATTTGTCCCGTTTATTTCCCATGCTACCCGCACTGGTCTACAGGCACTTTAGGGCAGCAGTAGGTTGGGGTTACCCCCAGAGGGTACACAGTAAGATTTAGGACGGGGTATTGGCAACAAGACTTTCTCTGAGGAATCCTCACACAATCCTATAGAACAACTCAGAGGCTTTCCATTCAATCTCCAACAGCAACAATATCCCTCAGCCCTTCTCTGTCACATCCAATTCCCCACCCTTCCCCATTTGGACCTGGTTTAAAGCCCTATAATCAATCAGTGCAGGAGCATTTCAGATGGGGTCATGGAGGAGGCAGACTGCCATTCTTGGGGTGGCCATTTTCCCAGGAGGGCATGGTGGGAGGGCTTTGTCCCATCTGGTTCCACCAACACTTGCATCCACCCAGCAGAAGGCTGTGCCCTCTGTGTCCCACTTGAACTCTGCATGGAGCTTACAGTTGGCAGTGACATGGCTGAGAAGCTCTGGGCATGGATTAAGGGACAGGGAATTAATGTGCCTTCCTAACTTCCTCCCTGCATGCCTTAGCAACTTCCTTGTAATCTCCCCAAGTACCCAGCCCCTTCTTCCAGAGGACGGAGATTCTCTTTTTCTTCCTGAGTCTCAATAGTTTTCCCCAGTTCATCTGCACTGGTCTTCTTCCCCTATGGCTCACCTTATGGCATTCAGGGACAGCCTGATCTCGTGCCTTTAAGATTTCCATCTTGAGGAGTGTCCAGGCTTCCTGGACCCCTTTACCCATAAGGAGCGACTCCCAAGGGACCTGTGCTACAAGTGTCCTGAACAGGTCAAAGTCCACCCTCTAGAAGTTCAGGATAGTAGTTTTGCTAGTCACCCTTCTGACATCTCCAAGAATAGAGAATTCTACCATTTCATGGCCACTCTGCCCAAGACAGTCCCCAACCTTCTCAACTCCTACCAGTCCTTCACTGTTAGTGAAGAGCAGGTCTAGCAAGGAACCACCCCTGGTAGGACTTCATACCAGCTGTGTAAGGAAGCTGTCTTGCATGCAATCTATAAACCTCTTGGACTGATTCCTCTGCTATTTATTATATTCCCAGCATATATAAGAGAAGTTGTAGTCTCCCAAGAAAATGAGTGCTGGCAATCTTGCGACTTCAGTAAGCTGCTCATAGAATGCCTCACCCATCAATTAGGCGGTCTATAAGAAACCTTTAGCAAGATGTCACACTTACAGGCCTTTCCCCCGATCCTTACAAACATGCACTTCATTCTGAAGCCCAAGCTCTTCAACATCAAAACTCTCTTTAATATAAAGGGCCACACCACCACCCTTCCTTCCTCCTCTATCCCTTCTGAAGAGCTTGTAACCATCCATCACAGCACTCCAGTCATGGCAGTGGTCCCACCATGGGTCGGTAATAGCAACTAGGTCATGGTTTGTCAGATGCACAGTTGCTTCCAGCTCCTCTTGCTTGTTGACCAAGCTGCGTGCGTTGGTGTAGACGCACTTCAGCTGAGGCATCTGCCTCTCTCCCAGCTCAAACAGCATTTCCCTAGGCTTATCTCTGGTAAGCCCTGTTTTGTCCACTCCCCCATCGTAGCTAGTTTAAAGCTCTTTCGATAAGCCCCGCTACCGTCTATGCTAGGATTCACTTCCCCCTTTGAGACAGTTGGGTTCCATTCATGGATAACAGACCATGGGCCAAGTAAACTGTCCTGTGATCAAAGAACTCAAAGTTTCTGGCTCAGTACCAACCTCTGAGACAATTGTTCATTGCTTTGCTTTCCAAGCCTGCTCTGTGTCCCTCACTGCCACTGAAGGTATAGAACAAAAAATCACTTGATCTCCCACTTTGTGAACTAAATGGCCTAAATTCCTGAAATCTCTTTTTATAGTTTGTAGTCTTATCTAAGAAATTTCATCACTGCCCACCTAAACTATGAGTAGTGGAAAATAATCAGTGGACCTAACCAGCATTGGGAGTTTCCTCATTATGTCCCTGACCTGAAACCAAGAAGGCAGCAGACTTACTGACAACTGGGGTCCAGTCTGCAAATGGGGCCCTCTATTCCTCTGAGAAGGGAGTCACCCACCACGGCCACCCTTCTTTCTTTCATGGCAGAGGAAGTCACAAGGCTTGGTAGTGACTGCCTTGCATTAGGTTTCCTCCTAGGCAGATCCTCCATTGCCTCCCCATTCTTATCTCCTTCAGATTTCAGAGTGTCAAACCTGTTGCTTAGATGGATCAGGGGTCGAGGGCTAGGCAGGCATGGGGGGGCTCCTGTGATGTTGAGTTGGGACTCTCTTCCAACCCTCCTCATCAGTCAGGTCTGTCTGACTGTGACAGGGCAGGGAGTCAACCACTTTTCTGGGGGTATCTGCCTGGCAGCCTTCCCTCGGGGATGCCAGCAAGTCACTCCACCAGCCCATCTCCCGATCACACTCCCTGATGGTAAACTGTGAGTAAAACCTTGAGTAAAGTGAGAGTTCACCTAGACAAAAGTATGAGTAGAAACATGGACTGACGTGAGGGTAAACCCAGAGTAAACCCAGGATCCCATCCATTGGGCATGCACAGCCTCTGAGGGCAACTTTTTCCAGTGTTGCTGTGTAAAAATATAGGTTCCTCACATCTAACCTATGTCTCCCCTTTTTAATTTAAATCCGTTTCCATTTGTCCTGTTATCAACAGACCATCCCATCCTTATTCTAGCGTTAGGCATCTCATCCTCAGATGGAAACCCTGGGGCTGAATTGGGATCAGTTTTTCAAAGAACCACAGGAGCTACAAGTTCACCTAGCTGAGTTCAGATGTGCACAGTGAGGTGTCTGTGTGTGAGTCCCTCATCTGAATCCTTGGTTTTTATTCCACAGGGACTGCACTACTCATACACAGTCTCTCAGTGATGCCCAAGATGCCTTGGGTGATCCTAGTTTTGTGCTAGTGCTTGTAAACTGTGACGGAAAATCTATGAGATAGACACCTCCTTCTGGAGCATCAGCTGAGGGCCAGAAGGGAGGTATTCTTGGCCATCCTAAATACCACCTCAGCCACGTGCTTAGGGCACCCATTGTGTCTTTTGCACCTGACCCCATGGAGTATGTAGTGATATTCAGCTTATCAAAAGGATGAGCTCAGAACAGAAGAGGCAGATCTTCCTCTCTGCTCCATCTGTGGCATAGTCTGGATTTCAAGGCATTGCAAAGCTATGGCACATCTACGTTCTTGCACTGATGACACTTTAGCATGCTCTGGGCTCGCATTTCAATGGCATCTAATAAATCTAGGGTCATACCTGTTGACAGGAAGCTGGCAAATGTTGTCTCATTGTAAGGAAGAGCAAGAAAGATGACATGGGCAACTATGGACCTGTCAGTCTCACTACAGTGCTTGGTAAAATTATGGAGAAAATGATGGTGGGAGTTATGGAAAAACAACTGAAGGACAGGTCACAGACAACACAAGATACAGAGGGGAAGGTCCTATTTAATTTCAGGTCTTTTTATGACACCTTTATCCATTGAGCTGAACAAGGGAAGGCAGTTGATGTAATCCTTGAGGATTTCAGTAGAGCTTTTGATACTATTTCTCCAGCACCCTTCTGGACAGAAATTCCTGCATACAGCTAGACAGAAACAGAACGTGGTGTGTTGTAATACAAGAAGAATTTTACAGAGCAGCAGCCATGGATTGAGATAAGGAGTTCACAGAGCAGCAGCTGCGGAGCAGGATAAACAGCATGAGAACAAAGGACATCTCTAGGAAAAGAATGAATGGCTCGTGGCTTTGAAGGGGGGTTATAGGGTTGTTATTGCAGTAGCTTTCCTCCAATTAGCGTGTGTGATTTTTGGACACCCTTGTCTGTCTCCTATAAAAGTCTGGCTTTCGGGCAATAAATTGATGCAGCTATATGTAACTATATTGGTGTTTCTCTGTTTGACCCAGCACGCTGACATTTTGCCTTTCAGGTTCACCAGCAGTGGTGGGTGAGCAGTTGGCCAGTAGTTCTGTCCCAAAGGATTATAGTCAGTGGGTTCCATTGGGCTGGTAGATGGTCACTGTCAGAGCTCCCCAGGGTTCCATTTTAGGGCCACTTTCCTTTCATGTTTATGCAGATGACTTGCATGCAGGACTAGAAGATGTTCTGAGCAAGTTTGCTGATGAGACCAGATGAGGAGGTGTTGTTGCCTCCACTTAGGGTGGAGAGGACTTGCAGAGAGATGTGGACAAGTCAGAGAAGTGGGTACCAGTTGGTACTAAGCACCAAGTGCATAAAGTATAACAAGAACAAGTGCCTGATTGTGCACCTGGGTATGGGCAACCCTGGACATAAACACTGTCTGTATATTGGACACATGAGAGACGTCTGACTGAAAAGGATTGGGGGTCCTGCTCAACATAAAATTTTAAGTGAGTCAGCAGTGTGCCCAGCCAGCCAAGAAGGCCAACAGTCCCCTAAAGTGCATCAAGCAATTTATTGCCAGCTGGGTGGGAGAAAGGTTTGTCCCTCTTTGCTCTGCATTGCTACTGCCTCACCTGGAGCACTGGGTGCACTTCTGGGCAATGCAGAACATAAAGAACATCAAACTATGGGAGAGTGTGCACAGGAGGGCACTGGAACTGAGAGATCTGAAGTTCAGAGTTTCACTGGGATGGACTGCTTGTTCAGACTGGGCCCTTCTCACACCCCACATCCTGTGATGAGACACAGGGCACATGTGGGATATGAACTTTAACAGCATCCTTGCACCACATGCAAATGCTTTTCCCAGTGCTTCAGTGTTCCACCACCCATTGCTTTCAACATAGTTTTCAACACCCCATTGTATCTTTTAATTTTACCAGAAGCTGGTGCATGGTAGGGGATATGATAAATCCACTCAATGCCATGAACTTTGGCCCAAGTATTTATTAAGGGAATTTTTGAAATGTGTCCCATTATGAGACTCAGTTCTTTCTGAGGTGTCATGTCTCTATAGGACTTGTTTCTAACAACCCAATATTGTGTTTCTGGCAGTAGCATGGGGTACTGCGTATGTTTCAAGCCACCCAGTGGTTGCTTCCACCATGGTAAGCACAAAACGCTTATCATTATGAGATCCTGGCAAGGTGACATCATTCACCTGTCACTCCTCCCCATATTTATACTTTTGCCTTGGCCTTCCCCCCAGAGAGGCTTCATATTCTTGGCTTGTTTAATTATGGCACATGATTCACAGTCATGAATAACCAGTGCAATAGCATCCATAGTTAAGTCCACCCCTCAGTCTCTAGCCCAATTATATGTTATGTCCATTCCTTGATGGCCTGAGGTCTCATGGAACCATCAAGCTTGAAATAATTCACTCTTGTTCTGCCAGTCCAAGTCTATTTGAGCCACCTCAATTCTGGCAGCTCGACCTACCTGATGGTTGTTTTGTTGTTCTGCAATAGCCCGACTCTTGGGCAAGTGTGCATCCACGTGACACACCTTTACAATCATATCTTTTTTTTGAGCAGTTATGTTTTTCTACAGTTCAGCAGCCCAAATAGGTTTACACCTCCGTTGCCAGTTATTTTGTTCCCACTGCTGTAACAACCCCCATAAGGCATTTGCCACCATCCATGAGTCAGTATAAAGATAAAGCATTGGCCACCTCTCCCGTTCAGCCACATCTAAGGTCAGCTGTACAGCTTTTACCTCTGCAAACTGACTTGATTCTCCTTTACCTTCAGTGGCCTCTGCGACCTGTCGTGTGGGGCTCCAAACAGCAGCTTTCCATCTCCGATGCTTCCCTACAATATGAAATGATCCATCAGTGAAAAGAGCATATTTCTTTTCATTTTCTGGTAGTTCGATGTATGGTGGGGCCGCTTTAGCACATGACACCTCTTCTCCTGGTGATGTTCCAAACTTTTTATCTTCAGTCCAGTTCATGATCACTTCTAAAATTCCTGGACGATTGAGGTTCCCCATCCGTGCTTGTTGTCTAATCAGTGCAATCCACTTGCTCCAGGTGGCATCGGTAGCATGATGGGTGGAGAGAACCTCCCCTTTCAACATCCGGTTCATCATTGACAGTCGAGGTGCCAGAAAGAGCTGCATTTCAGTACCAGCTACTTCGGCAGCAGCCCGAGCCCCCTCATACGCGGCTAAGATCTCCTTCTCAGTTGGAGTGTAGCACTCTTCAGACCCCTTGTACGCTCAGCTCCAGAATCCCAGGGGTCGGCCTTGGGTCCCTCCTGAGGCTCTTTGCCACAAACTCCAAGTGGGACCTTTCTCTCCAGCAGCAGTATAGAGGATGTTCTTTACATCCTGTCCAGTCCGTACTGGCCCCAGGTCCATGGCACAGGCTATCTCCTGTTTAATCTGTTCAAAAGCCTGCTGCTGCTCTGGGCCCTATGCAAAATCATTCTTCTTCTGCATCACCTGATAAAGGGGGCTTACAATGAGGCTGTAGTTTGGAATGTGCATCCTCCAAAAGCCCACTGCACCCAGGAAAGATTGTGTCTCTTTCTTGCTAGTTGGTGGAGACATGGCAGTGATTTTGTCAATCACTGTTGGGATGTGATGACATCCATCCTGCCACTTTATACCTAAGAACTGAATTTCCTGGGCAGGCCCTTTTACTTTGCTTCACTTAATAGCAAAACTGGCTCATAGAAGAATTTGAATTATTTGCTCTCCAGCACAGCAGCACTCAGTGGGGGTGTGACCTCATTCAGGCCACGGTAGTCTACTGTCAGCCTCCATTCTCCACTGGCTTTACGCACTGGCCATATGGAGCTGTTAAAAGGTGAGTGAGTTTTACTGATCACTCCCTGATTCTCCAACTGGCGAATCAAATCCTGAATGGGGAGCAAGGAATCCCTGTTGGTGCGATACTGCCGTCTGTGCACTGTCTTTGTAGCAATCGGTACCTGCTGCTCTTTTATTTTTACTCGTAGCAGCCTCACAACAGACGGGTCCTCTGACAGGCCAGGCAAAACAGACAGCTGCTTAATGTTGTCCATATCTACAGCAGCGATTCCAAAGGCCCAGTGATACCCCTTAGTATCCTTGAAATGCCCTCTTCTGAGGTATCCTCAATACCAAGTATGAACGGAAACCCTGGACCACTCACATAGGATGTTTTTTCCAGTCTTTACCAGTGAGGCTTATTTCAGCCTCCAACACAGTCAATTCTTGAGAGATATCCAGAAATATGGATTGATTCTGTCCCTTCATGACTGGAGGGCATTAGGGTGCACTGTGCACCAGTATCCACCAGTGCCTTATATTTCTGTGGTTCTGATGTGCTAGGCCATCAAATCCACACAGTCCAATAAACTCTGTTATCCCTTCCACTCCCTTGAATGAGGGCAGGGCCCCTCTATTGGTTACCTGTGATAACTGGAGCAGCTGTACTGGTGGTTGGACTGTTTTGTAGTTCCCTCACCCGTGCTCATAGTACAGGAGTAGGCTGGTCATGCCACTTCCTCGTGTCTTCTCTGTGGTCACGTAGGTAACACCACAAGGAAACACACAGTGCAATTTACTGTTGTTCCTTGCTCAATCTGGAAAGCGCTTGTGTCTAATAGCCGAGAATTTTAATGATACACATGAAGGCTTTATGGTCGTTAATTTCTTTACGATCTCTCGCCTTCAACTGAAGCAGCAGCTAGGCCAATTACCAAGTGACATCAAGGAGATGAAGTGGCAAAATGGCGATTTATTGAAACAGACGCATCCTTATATAACCTACGCCTTTTTGTCTACACCCACTGTATTACACTAAGATTCTTCCAGAATATGGGGAAGGGCCTGTCACATCACAACAAGCTACCGTCCCAGCTGTCCCAACAGCGAAGCAACCAGATAACAAGAGATTCATTCTGGTGCCGTGTGAACTCCTTTCTTACGCCTTCGATTTCAGTCATCTTCAGGGATCGACAAACAGTAACAGAGATTTCCTCATCACTCTCTTCTTCATGACACTTTTCCTTTTTCCTTTCTCGGTACTTATCCAGACCTGTCACCTGGATCTTCTGTTGCCTCCTCCTCCACTTCTTTTTTCCGTTCTAGACGTGAGGACACCCATTTCCATTTCTTGCCTTCCACAAGGGCAACTGATATTGTTACTGGTGCCTCCTGTGACTGATCAAAATTGACTTGGGGATTTCCCTTTTTGGCTAGAACCTCAGCTCGGAAATTCTCTCTTTTCGGAACAGTGTTATATAGAGCACGGTAAGCACAAGCCAAGCCCCAAATAAGTCATACCCCCTTAGATCTATCTAGGCTGCGCCATCCCTGACTCAAATACTGGCTTAGTTTCTCGGGATCCCACAGGTGTTCAAGAGTTAAATCCCATGACATTGCGGGCCCCCATGTGTTGGCGAACCTGAAGGCAAAAGTCAGCGTTCTAGGACAAACAACCACACACCAATATAGTTAAATATAGCTGTGTCCATCTATTGCCTGAAGAGCCGTACTTTTATAGCAAACAAACAAGGGTGTTCAAAAATCACACGTACTAATTGGAAGAAAGCTTCTGCAATAAGAACCCTAAAACCGCGCTTCAAAGCCACGAGCCTTTCACTCTTTTGCTAGAGGTGTCCTTGGTTCTCATGCTGTTTATCCTGCTCTGCAGCTGCTGCTCTGTAAAGTGCTTATCTTGATCCATGGCTGCTGCTCTGTAAAATTCTTCTTGTATTACAACAGAATGGCAGTTCCCTGGGGTCTCCAGCACACCCCCAGCCAGCTGGCAAATGCCACTGAGGACCTTTAGGAAAGACATGCCCTGGGTAGTGACAATGTTCACTGGACAACTGTGAGCCCCACAATGGGTCTCGTACCTGTGTGCCATCTTCTGAACACCAGTAGCACGGTGTAGATGCAAGGTCCAGCCAGGCAAAATCAAAACATGCTTCTGGAAGGGGATCCTTTCTGAAGAATCCTTACACTAATGAGAGGACCACAAACATTCACTCAGCGAACTCCAAATCTCTGTGCCTTTGCAGGCCTAGGGTCTTGTTTGGTTCACAGAGACATGGTGGGTTGATTCTCAGCTCTGTACTGTAGCAAATGGGGTACAGATTCTGCATGACGGATGGGCAAGGAAGAAGAGAAAAGGCTGCTGCCATCCATGAGAGGGCACTGAGCTCTGCCTGGGGATGGCAGAGGAGCCAGCTGAGAACTGATGGAAAGGGCTCAGAGAGGAGAGCGGCAGATTCTGTTCCTTGCTTCCTGATCAGGAAGAACAAGAAGAGGGGACAGGCAGGAATCTGAGTTACAGCTGGGATGGAATTGTTTTCTTCAGACTGTCTGCTGTGGTGCAGTGTTTTGGTTCTAGGAGAAAACCATTGATAACACTCTGATGTTTACAGCTGCTGCTAAGCAGTGTTGTACAGAGCCAAGGCCATGGTCAGTGGAGGGCACATGGAGCTGGGAGGGAACAGAGTGAGGACAGCTGACTGATAGTGGCCAAAGGGACGTTCTCTATCAGCTGACAGCAAGCAGAAATTGTATTGAAAGGGGTGGGAGTTCATCTCAGTCTCTTCACTGCCCAGGGTCCAGCTGAGCATCAGTCTGGTGGTGCTGAGCAAGTGCTTGTGCATCAGTTGTTACATACAATTCCATATCAACGGATATATAGTGATAACTATTACTCCACTTCTTTTATCTCTCTTAGTAAACTGCTTTGTTACATCCCAGAAGTTGTACTCTTTTTCCCAGTTCTCATCCCCATCCCACTGGGAATTGGGCAGTGCACAAAGCACTGTGTGCTGCTGAGCCACATGTTGGGTTCAACAACCACTGTCATTTTGGTGCCTGATGTGAGGCTCCAAGGGTTGAGATAGCAGCACATCTGTCCAGAGCGGACAGGGCTTTGTGGGAGCTGGAGAAGTGCAGGCCATGGTGCTGATATGTGTGGATGTGCTCCCTATGTGTGGAGCTTGTTGAGTCTTCTCATGAAGCTTCACTGCACAGCTCCTTACTTGGTGCTTGGATGCTGCATTAGGGTATTTATTTTGCTATGCTGTTTGACCTCAGTTTGTACCACGATAAAATTGGCAGCTGACAAAGTGAAGTTTTGTGCACATTCAGCTCTGCGGTCATCTTTGGGTTTTGGAAGTAATATTGTCCATATGATTAGGAATTACACAATTTACATTGTCGCCTCTGTGAGTCCGGGGGTGTACTGGATATTGTGTTGAGGGACATGGTTTAGTGGGAGCTATAGGTAATAGGTGAACGGTTGGACTGGATGATCTTTTAGGCCTTTTCCAACCTTGGTGATTCTATGAATCTATGATTGAGGTTAAACAATTATTCAGGAATATCAGTGAGAGATCTGCCCCAAGGTGAGAAGGCTCTGCATGGCAGAGGGTGTGGGACGGTCTGGGCAGCTGCCTGGAGTGGTGGGCACCCCCAGGGCTTTGGAACTTCATCTCCGAGCAACTGCAGGATCCTGATAAACTGGTAGAATATTGGGGGCAGGTCTGCTGTGGCACTGGTAACCCCCAAGAGGCACAAATGACTGCAGTGTGCCAGATCCAGAGAGCTGGATCTGCTGACAGTGCTGCAGCCTCTGCAACTCCTGGCACAGACCATGCAGCAGCTCCAAGGTTTTGCTACACGTCCTGCAGTTGCTCCAAGCTCTGGGCAGATCCCTCTGTCACTCCACCCCTCATAATGAGCTCTGCAGTTACTCCTGCTACGGGTCCTGTAGCTGTTCCAAGTATGGTAATAAGAAAATGGTACAAATTCCTCCCAAGGGAGGAAGTACAGCCCTGCAGTGGCTCCAACCCCTCCAATGAGCCCAGTGGCTGCTCCAACATAGTCACAGGTCCTGTGGTGGTTCCAGCTCTGGCAATGAACTCTGAGGTCACTTCAACTCCTGCAACAGCCCAACAGCCACTTCAGCTCCTACAGTGAACCCTGTGGCTGTTAAAACCCCTGCAACTAATCCTGGACTTGCAGACAGATGCGCATAGGGATTAGTTCATATATGTTTGCAACTGCATATGTTGTATATGTGTGAAAATACACTAAATATATTATATATGTATAAATACATTTGTCATAATTATTATCCTTTTCTTTTTCTCTTTGTCTCAACCCATAAACCTTAAACCACAGCACTGCCTTGAGATGCTTACGGATCTCCTTGGGACTATTCAATCTGATCTGGTCACACAGTGAAGAGCACCTGAAGATCTCAAGGTTTTCTCAGGGAGCAGCTCCTGAGGTATATTCCTTACACCAGCTTTGGAAGAGGCCTCCCTCCAGTTCTCTGGTCCTGCTCTAAAGGGGCCCTCTTGTTATGGCAGTGCCAGCAAGGAGACCAGCTCTGACAGACCTGTTCATATTGCCGGCTACTGACTGCAGCCCTGGATTGCTGCTGTAGAGGCAACAGGACTGTTGTGAGACACACAAGACCTTCAGGACTGCACAAATGAGAGGACTCAAGAGCACTGCAGCACTGGTAAGAGCACATGAATGAAAAGAGCACGTTGAGCTGCTGTCTGTGGCTGTACCTCCCCAAATCCAGGCAAAGTAGGAAGAAAGAAAATCTAAGTAAGTCTATTTTGAAAGCTTTTTAGGTATCTTATAACATATTCAGGGAATCTGGTTCCATGTTTACATGAGTTCTTGGAGTGAGAAAATGGAAATTAGGTAGGAAAGAATTTAAATACATTTTTATTTATAAGTTCAATAACATTTTTTTTTTGCACATTCCTATATCTCACATAATCAAACAGACAAAGATGCATAAAACATAAAGAACCACCACTGGGAATCCTATTGAGGAAGTTGTGCATTTTATTGTAGCTGGAATAGTGCTTATTGCAACACCTTCCTGAAAGCGTGCTTGATCTCCCTGTTCCTCATGCTGTAGATAATAGGGTTTAGTGTTGGAGGAACCACTGCATACAGAAGTGCCACTGTCAGATCCAGGAGTGGGGAGGAAATGGACGGGGGCTTCAGGTAGGCAAAAGCACCAGTGCTGAGAAACAGGGAGACCACAGCCAGGTGAGGGAGGCACATGGAGAAGGCTTTGTGCCGTCCCTGCTCAGAGGGCATCCTCAGCACAGCCATGAAGATGTGCACATAGGACACAACTATGAAAACAAAGCAACCAAAGCCTAAACTGACACCAAAAAAGAGAAATACAAATTCCATGAGGTAGGAGCCAGAGCAGGAGAGCTTGAGGATCTGTGGGATTTCACAGAAAAACTGGTTGACAACATTGCCTTGGCAGAGAGGCAGTGAAAACGTACTGGCAGTGTGCAGCAGGGAATAGAGAACCCCAGTGCCCCAGGCAGCTGCTGCCATGGTGGCACAAGCTCTGCTGTCCATCAAGGTCCCGTAGTGCAGGGGCTTGCAGATGGCAACGTAGCGGTCATAGGACATGATGGTGAGAAGGGAATACTCTGCTGAGAGGAAGAAGGAAAAGAAAAAGAGCTGTGCAGCACATCCTGTGTAGGAGATGGCCCTGGTGTCCCAGAGGGCGTTGGGCATGGCTTTGGGGAGAGTGGTGGAGATGCAGCCCAGGTCGAGGAGGGCCAGGTTGAGGAGGAAGAAGTACATGGGGGTGTGCAGGCGGCGGTCGCAGGCTACAGCTGTGCTGATGAGGCCGTTGCCCAGGAGGGCAGCCAGGTAGATGCCCAGGAAGAGCCAGAAGTGCAGGAGCTGCAGCTGCCGCGTGTCTGCCAACGGCAGCAGGAGGAACTCGCTGATGGAGCTGCTGTTGGACATCTGCTGTTGTTGGGCTTGGAGTCCTGCTCAGAGTGCAGAAGATAATGACAAGTCCAGACCATTCTCAGACACACTCCTCCTGCTATAATATGAAATGTTTTTATTCTCTTACAACAGTGTACATTTAGCACCATTACTTGCATTTAATTTCATGTATTTCAGCATTCCTTAAGCAGAAGCAGCATATGGAGCTCTAACCTTCCTTTTATTTTCTTATGCCTTCTCCCTGGATATTTTCATCTGTTTCATGTCTCATATCTTTACCCCAAGTGCTCTTAGAGCCCCCTACCCGAGCTTCTGTGGCATTCAGTTTCAGTTAGAAAATGCTGCCTGTTTGTAGGATAAGTGAATTATTCATGCCTACAGAAAATGATGATAATTCCATCCTTCGAGAAAGGGGAGACTGAAAGCACATCATGTGTGAGTGTTCACAAAACAAGCAATTGATTGATGAAAAATTCTCAGAACTCTTATTGCCCCTTTTAGATTTCTGACTCCAAACCTCTTTGCCTCAGAACAGGAAATGGAAACCCCCTGCCTTGGCTCTCCTCTTGCAAAGTGCCCTCAGAAACATTCCGTTGTGCAGTGGAGTTGTGATCCCCTGCCCCAGGCAGCAGCTGTGGCAGCACAAGCCCTGCCGGGGGGCTCCTTCCCCCCACCCGTCTCCCTGCAGCACCCTGGGCAGCTCCCCGGGCAGGCTGAGTGCTGAGCCTGGCAGGCGGCAGAGTCCCATACCCGGCACACAGCCCCTGGGGCACAGCAGGGACCCTGCTCTGCAGGACAGCCCTGGGCACCCGCCTGCAGCCCCGGCTGCACAGCCTGCAGCCGTGCTGGGACATGCAGCCCTCAGGGCTGTGATTTCATACTGCAGTATGGAAGCCCTCAGCTGGAGCAGAAGGCTTTTTCCACAGTAAAGAAACATGCAGTGCCTGCATCCAGATCTCCTATGGGATGTCCCAAATTAAGTTGACCCTCTATGAAAAGCAGCTCATGGTCTGCAGTGAGACTTACCCTGTCATGGTCTGTGAGCAATGCTCCTGCAGTGAGCTCACAGCCCGCTCACACCACACACATCCTGCAAGCTCTCTTCAGTTTCTCTCCTCTCCTTCTGTCACCTGCAGGCTGTGCTGTGCACAAGAGCTGCTCCTGGGCACAGCTGTCTCTCTGCAGCCCTGCACACTTTTATGAGCTCCCTGTGTCCCAGGAGCCTGGACAGGCAAGCAGCAGATTATGTCATTTTTATCTTTCCGACTTGTCTCCCCTGACATGTCCCTGGGTCCTCATGGCCAACAGCTCCTGAAAGACAACAGCATCATGACTGTGCTTTGAAATTCGCTCAATTAACCACCACATGTCCAGTGGTCAGTGACTGATTGGAGACATATGGGGAGTGCTCCCAGAGATTGTTTGATGAAACAATAAGGGCAACCAGACAAGGAAGGCAAGGTTTGGACTTTCCCTGTGCAGGGCAGTGATCCAGCTGAGGCAGTGCAGGAGTCTCATCCCTTGACAGAAATCCTGGAGCTGAAATGGGATTCAGCTCCCTACACACCCACAGGAGCTGGGATTCCTCTGGTTCAGTTCAGAAGAGCACAAGGAGTTGCCTGCATGTGAGCTCCTGCTCTGAGTCCTCGGACCTTCAGCTGGGAGGCAGCTGCTCACACACAGACACTGGGTGATGCCCAAGGTGCCTGGGCTGCTCCTGATGTGTGCCAGTGCTTGTAAACCATGTGGGAAATCCCTGAGATAGACAGCTCCTTCCTGGGCATCAGCCGAGGGCCAGAGAGGGGATAGCACTGGCTGTCTGGTGAATTCACTCACAGCTGCAAGAGCAGCACAGGGCCTTCAGGAAAGCCATGCCCATGGTGTGACCATGTTGCTGTGTCAACTCCAAGGCCCACGATCAGTCTAATGTTTGTGTGCCACCTTCTGCACACTGATACCATAGATTAGCTATCCAGTCAGGCTATGTCCAGTGATGCTTTCCAATTAGGGTGTTTACTTCTGTGGTTTTGCACTAATGCAAACACCAACACACAAGAAGCTAGAAATCTTGATAGAGCTGCAGGCCTGAGCTCCTGTTTGGACCATGGGGACACAGTTTAATGGCTTCCACAACTGCACTGTAGCACAAGGGGGATACCGAGTCTTTAGGATGGATGGGCGAGGAGATAAAGAAGGGTGAATGCCCTCTGTGAGAGTGCACTGAGCTCTGCCTGGGGATGGAAGAGCAGACAGGTCAGAGCTAATGGAAATGGCAAACAGAGGAGACCATCAGTGTCTTTTCCTGTCTTCCTGATCAGGGAGAGTAAATGGAAGGTGCCCTCTGCAGACAGATGGGAATCTGATGTTGTCTGTCCCTTGTCCCATTTGGTGGCCTTTGTCACTCCATTATCTGCAGCAGGGACAGCACAGCAGGGCATGTGGCATCCAGCAGATCCCTGGAGAGCACAGATGGCAGCTTCTTGACCAAGCAGTGGAGGAACCAAAGAGGAGAGGTGCTCTGCTGGATCTCATACTCTCCGGCATGGAAGGACTTGTGGGAACTGCGAAGGTGAAAGGGGCATCAGGCCACGTGCAAGATGCAAATGTATCTCTTTTTATTTATTTTGAGGCTGTAAGCTTAATAGTTGATCATAAATGTCAATAAAACTGAAACAAATAATTGAAGACAAAGATGGAAATCATTGAAATTGTGTTAACCCTTCTCAACATGAAAAATTCTCATGAGTCTTGTTCCATTGTAAGTTGTAAATATGAATCTTTGAGGTGATTTGATGTCTTTTTTTTTCTTTTACTGAAACTACAATGTTTTCCAGAACTGTGTTCGCTGGACACAAATGTCTTCAGATTCAGAGACACAGACAGTGGTGCCAGTGCCAATGCCCTGTGACAATAGCCCGGTGCCCAGCACTACTCTTCCCTGCTGCCTATTTGATGTGTCTCATCCTCCAAGTTTTTTCAGCTCTCCTAAATAAATGGCCATGGTTAAGGGCATGTTTTCAGCAGGCCATTTGGGCACAAACTACTCCCACTGCCCTCCAGATTTCTCCATCCCTTGCTCTTTGTTCAGTCAGATACCTCCCAATTATCTGTCTGATTTCTGACTTTCAGGGGGTATTACTGGAATTTGTTCCATCTCCCCAAAGTCTGAGAATCAGTGAGAATGTGTTAACCCGTCTCAATGTGTGAAATACTCACAAGTCCTGATCAATTTTAAGTTGATACCTCTCAACTACCTGGCTGATCTATCCCAGGGAGATTACTGGAATTTGCTCTATCTACCAGAGTCTGATGGCCTCTGTTGTCAACTACTTCACTGTGATTCAATCTATCCTATCCTACCTCAGAATAAATCATTTCTTTTAAAAATATTCCATATGAAAGACAAACTTCAATAGATGCCGCTTGAACATGGCATGCAGTTGATCACTGTGTTTTACTGTTCATTCAATTGCATCACCTTTCTTTCCATTTGCTGGCCAGATAAAAAAGAGAAATCTTTCCTTTTCCATGTGTAGCTGGTTCTCTGAGGAAAGCCAGTGGGAGTTGGTGCAAAGCAGTTTTAACACTGAGCGGATGAATGCAGAGGAGAAGAGTGATGTGAAGAAAAGTGATGCAAGTCCCATAGGTCCATTGTGAGCAGAAATTGGGTGGGGAGGTTGAGAAGGACCTTTGTCAACACAGTAACAGTACAGAACTCATTGGGACATCCTGGATTGGTATCAGTTGCACAGTGCTGCTTTAATGTCTTCTTTAAACCCAACTATAAATAAATAGACAATAAATTTATACTGGATTCTTTAAGCTCTCTCCAGATATCCCTCCTTTTTGCTGAACAAGTTCTGATAACCTGAAGAAGATAACAAGATGGCATAAGGCACAGGAGATTCTTTAGGTTATAATGGGCCCCAGGGTGCATTTGATGCTGAGTTCATCAGCCTCTAGTGCAGAGAGAAGTCTGCACAAAGTGCTCAACAAGACAAAGTCAGAAGTAACAGTGAAGTTTCTTGGAGTATTAATGGGCCCGCTGAGGAACATTACCAAGTAAGCTTCCCAAGGGACTTGTTAGAGAAGATAACTGGAAGCCATGACTACAGGCAGGCAAAGGCACTGGCATGCTAAGAAACCTCTCCTTTGCCTTACAAAGCAGACAGGTCAAGCCCTGATTGCAAGACCAGTGGTAGAGAGGTCCTGTATGTCATGTTGTCTCTGGGCATTTCCTGGGGCAATGTGTTGGAATTTTGTATGATGTTAAATGAAAGACATGGGGACAGAAGATCCCAGGCTCTACATGTGGTGCAAGGATGCTGTGAGGTTCATGTCCCATATGAGACCTATGTTTCATTGCAGGATGTGAGCAGGGATGTGAGAAGGGCCCAGTCTGAACAAGCAGCCAATCCCTGTGAAACTCTGAACTTCAGATCTCTCGGTTTCAGTGCCCTCCTTTGCACATTCTCCCAGAGTTTGAAATCCTTTATGTTCTGTGGTGCCCAGAACATAGTGAGGCAGTAGCAATGCAGAGCAGAGGGACAACCCTTTCCCTCACCCAGCTGGCAATAAGTTGCTTCATGCACTCCAGGGGACTGTTGTCTTTCCTGGCTGCCTTGGCACACTGCTGACTCACATTCAGTGTGATGCTGACCAGCACCCCAACCCTTTCCAGTCAGAATCCTCTCCAGTGTCCCATATCCAGTCAGTGTGTATGTCCAGCATTGCCCCTACCCAGGTGCACAATCAGGCACTTGTTCTTGTTATACTTTATGCACTTGGTGCTTAGTACCAACTGGTACCCACTTCTCTGACTTGTCCACATCTCTCTGCAAGTCCTCTCCACCCTCAGTGGAGGCAACAGCACCTCCTCATCTGGTCTCATCAGCAAACTTGCTCAGAACGTCTTCTAGTCCTGCATTCAAGTCATCTGCATAAACATGAAAGGAAAGTGGCCCCAAAATGGAACCCTGGGGACCCCGACAGTGACCATCTACCAGCCTGATGGAAAAAACTGACTATAATCCTTTGGGACTGACCTACTGGCCAACTGCTCACCCACCACATTGTGTTTCTGTCTAGCCATATGCAGAACATTCTGTCCAGAAGGTTGTTGTGAGAAACAGTATCAAAATCTCCACTGAAATCCTCAAGGATTACATCAACTGGCTTCCCTTGGTCAACTAAACAGATAACTGTGTCACAAAATGAGCTTAAATTAAACAGGACCTTTGCCTCACAAACTTGTGTTGGCTGCGACCAATGACAGAATTGTCCTTCAGCTGTTTTTCCATAACTCCCACCATCATTTTCTCCATAATTTTACCAGGCTCTGGACTGACAGGTCCATAATTGCCCATGTCATCTTTCTTGCTCTTCCTTACAATGAGACAACATTTGCCAGCTTCCTGTCAGCTGGCATGACCCTAGACTTCTTTAGATGCAATTGAAATGACAGCCCAGAGCATACTAAGTTTTCATCATTGAAAGAAAGTAGATGTGCCATAGCTTTGCAATGCCTTGAACTCCAGAGTATGCCACAAATGGAGCAGAGGGGAAGATTTGCCTCTTCTGTAGTGAACTCATTCATTTGGTAAGCAGAATAACACTACCTGATACATGAGGACTGTGTCTCTGCTCTGCTCTGCTCAGCTCACAGGGCAGAGGTTCAGGGTGTTGCTCTCATGTCAGTGCAGGTAAACTCACTTTAACCTTTTTTCTTCTGTAAATGCTTCCTCTGTTTGTATGCTCAGATACACTTCCACATTCCCTCAAGTACACTTCCATATATCATTAACAATTACACTTTCTTATACCATCAAAACTGTTTGTCAAACAGTACAGTTCTTCAGTTCACATAAACTCCCTTAATACAGTCTGTATTCTTCAGTTATAAACACTGTGCCACAGAACCAGCACTGATTGAACCACCTCCCTCACACACTTCCTCGCAAGCAGTACATAGTATTACATAAATGGGTTGACACTCATTGGTCGGGTGGAATGTACACCTCTCCTCAGGACAATCTTACTAATCTACAGAGTACAAACTCCCGTCTTCTTACATACAAGCAGAAAGTACATATGAGTGGACAGACAACACAGTCTTTCACTTTGTCCGTGTCTGGCCATTTCCCTCACAGGAGGAAGGAAACATGGATCGGGACTCGGCACTCACCCTGCAGCTGTTCTGTGTCTCACTCACACCACACTCACTCTGACATTTAGATCAAAAACCATGGTTTATTCATACTACACAATGCTGACAACGTTTTCTAGCTGGAATCTTAATAACACTCATACTCTGGTCGACCAGTTGCAAACGTTAATGTTTTTCCCAGAGTCGGCTTGACACACGGTACCAAACACTTAAAGCAGATGATAATATTGAACATACAACCTATAACCCCCGTGATTACAACTTGGAGAACCCAGGCTACCATTTGACAGGCTATCCACTATATCCCATACCCGTAGGAGAGACCAACCTAGGTCCCTCCTATTGTCAACTACCTGGGAGAGAGTATTTGTTCTTGTTTCCATTCATATGACATACAGTTCCCTTTCATAGGAACTCACCCAAGGAGTCTTCCTACCCAGCTGGCAACCAAAGCCATGAGCTCACTTCCCTGGGAGCAGCACGTATGGCTGTAAACTGTGTAGGATGTCTCCTCAAGACATATGGGCTCCACTTACCATACACATACCTGGTCCACCTATGGGTGGTCCTTGTCTGTCCCTGCAGTGATCAGGTGAGGAAGGGAGTCCTTCAGAGAAATCTCAGGGTGCGCCAAAAGTGTCTCCCTCTCAGCTGGTCCTGCAGCGAACAGAGCTGGTCCCACCTGGGCCGCCAAATTGACTACAGGAATTGAACTCTATAACCTCTATAACTGATACAGTCTCCCATGACATCCTTATAACAAAGCTGAGGAAGTATGGGATAGGTGATTGGACAGTGAAGTGGGTCGAGAATTGGCTGACTGGCAGAGTGCAGAGTGTTGTCGTTGGCGGTGCAGTGTCTGGCTGAGGGCCTGTAACGAGCGGCATCCCCCAGGGGTCTGTGCTCAGTCCGGTCTTGTTCAACATCTTCATCAATGACCACCCTCAGCAAGTTTGCTGATGACACGAAGTTGGGAGGATTGGCTGACACACCTGAAGGCTGTGCTGCCATTCAGCGAGACCTGGACAGGCTAGAGAGCCGGGCAGTAAGAAACCGGATGAGGTTTAACAAAAGCAAGTGTAGAGTCTTGCACCTAGGGAGAAATAATTGCATGCACCGGTACAGGCTGGGGGAAGAGCTGCTGGGGAGGAGCTCTGCTGAGAGGGACCTGGGCGTCCTGGTGGACGACAGATTAACCATGAGCCAGCAGTGTGCCCTTGTAGCCAAAAAAGCCAATGGCATCCTGGGGTGCATTAAAAAGAGCGTGTCCAGCAGGTCGAAGGAGGTGATCCTCCCCCTCTACTCTGCCCTGGTGAGGCCTCATCTGGAATATTGTGTCCAGTTCTGGGCTCCCCAGTAAAAAAAAGACAGGGATCTCTTAGAAAGAGTCCAGCAGAGGGCCACTAAGATGGTGAAGGGCCTGGAGCATCTCCCCAATGAGGAGAGACTGAGGGAACTGGGTCTGTTTAGCCTTGAGAAAAGAAGGCTGAGAGGGGACAGGATCCAGGTTCTATAAATATTTGAGGTGTGGGGGGCAAAGTGTTGAGGCCAGACTCTTTTCAGCAGTGTGTGGAGACGGGACAAGGGGAAACAGACAGAAACTGCACCATAGGAAGTTCTGCACTAATGTGTGCAATAACTTCTTTACGGTGAGAGTGACAGAGCACTGGAACAGGCTGCCTAGGGTGGTTGTGGAATCTCCTTCTCTGGAGATATTCAAGACCTGCCTGGATGCTGAGCTGTGCAACGTGGTGTAGGGAACCTGCTTTGGCAGGGGGCTGGACTCAGTGGTCTCTGGAGGTCCCTTCCAACCCCTACAATTCTGTGATTCTGTGAATATCATGGAGTTGTTTGGATGGGGAAAGACTACCCCTTTGAATGACCTTTTGTCAGGGCATGTCCTGGGATTCCTAGGATCCTCAAAATGCAGCACTGCTTCTGTCACTGAAAAATGGGGCCCTGTGTGGGACGGAGGGAGGGTCCATGAGTCCCTGGCCCACCTGACTGAGTATTTCCATGGTCTTAGCAAAGACATACTTACAACTTGAGAATGACAGTTAGCTGTGTTCATGGTGGCATGGCCACTTTTAATGGCCTTGAACTGTCTGAACATAACTGAAGAGGCTCAGGCTGATGCAAATCAGCTATTGAATGATAGTGTTGAAAAACTGGAAAGACAGGTGGCAGTTTTGATGGGGAAAAAACCTAATTCAATCATTCTCCTATGGAAGATCAGGAACATCTCTCTGGAAGACCATGGGGACCCTGTACAAGGGAATCTGTATAAAATGGACTCTGTAAATGAAGGCACTAAAAGGTCAGATTTTGAGGTTCCATTTGGACTAGATCTATTTGAGATCTGACTGATTGTAACCCAAAAATTAAAAAAAAAAAAAAAAAAAATGCAGGATAGGCTTGTGGGAGTGCCCTGACCAGTATCCAACCCCCCAAACCCTGCTGCCCATAATACAGCAGCTGAACTGATGGATATAGTACAGTGGTTTAGACAGAAACCAAGAGAGCATGCCAGCATAGCTGCTCTGGTTATAAGACATGGAGGCAGAAAGCGCTGTGGTGAATGGACTGGAAATTTCAAAACTGACATCCATTACTACTCACCCTGCCCTCAGGCAAAGACTGTATGCTCTGTCCAACATAATGAGGATAGCCATTTGATCAGTGAATGATTTATGGCTGTGTGTCATATAACATGGCCAAATAAGAATGACATACCATTAAATATCAGCCTGTGGTCCTCTATGGAGGACTAACAAAATTATATTAGAGAATTAGGCATGAAAGAGGCAATCTATGAAGATGATTTTGAGAGCCCAGTCAATAAATTTTTCATCAGGAACGAGGGATCTCATCCTACAGCCATCACCTTTACATCAGTATGGGTCTATGTTATCCATACTGAACCCCCCAGTGGCCCTCAGGTGCTGTAATACAACAGGCTGCCCAATTGATGGGGAGACAAGAGTGCCTACGGCCAGATGCAGGCTCTGAATGGTGGTGGAAAGGTCTGAGAAAGGCAGAGAACCATCTGCTGCCATGACTTAGGCGTCCAGCCCCTAAGGTAATCCAGTCTGGACCCATTAGGGTCTTGAGACAACAAATGTTTAAAGACCAGATTAGAGCAGGAGTTCAGTTTAAAAAGATCGATGGACAGCATAATCAGGAAAAAATATCTGTTAAACAGGCCCAAGCACTGAGTATTTATAGTCCAACCTTTTCAGCCAAACTAGATGTGAATGTAACTCAAGAAGGGTCTGGATGGGGGCTCTGGCAGAGCCAGAGTTCTTTGTGAACCCCTATGAGGTTTTGGCCACAGGTTTGGCATGGAGCAGAATAAAGATACATCACAGTTGAAAAGCATTTATTGGCTACCTATTCTACACTACAGGTGGTAGAACCAGTAGCTCAGATTTCAGAGGTTATCGTTAAACAACAAGGCCAGTCCAGGGGTGGGTAAAAGATCTAACACACATCTCTATGATGGGGGTGGCCCAATCACAAGCAGTGGTGCGCTCAGTTGTTCTGCTTGCCTGCTCCTCAAGGAGTTAAGAGAAATCTATGCCTGTTGCGTGTTCGAGTGCATGCGCAATGCCATGTGGAGGGCTTATCACAATAAAGATTGGCGGATTTGCTGCGTAGACCGGTCAGAACTCAGATCTGCGTTGTGCTTCCTGTGGCACCAAACGCCCAACAGTGGCAGTTCCGTGTATTGGCCAGCAGGTGGCAGCAGAGATCACGGAAAGAACGTCTGCGGGACAGACCCTGGGGATCCGTTCTCTTTTGATTATAGGGGAAGAACACAAAGATGGAAGAGGAGGGAAGGGGGGAAAAAAAAAGAAAAAAAGAAAAAACCAAACCACAGCAAACAAATAAAAACTTCTCCAAACGAAGCAAACTTGAATGTCTGTCAATAAATAAATGAGTAATTGAATTGATGTCCGTTTCAGACAGTCCCCTGTAGAATCAGGGTAAGGGTTAGGATTAGAGTTACATTGCAGGTTAATGCTGTTATCTTTACAGCTCCTGTGAGGGTTGGGGTCTGGGTCAGGTGTTTAAAAAATGAAATGAAAAAAGAATTAAAAAAATATATTGAAAGCTTCAGATTTCCTTAATCTTTGTGGGAATCATATAATGTGCAACTCAGATCTACCTCTTCGTACCTCTTTTGTGGTGTAGGGAACCTGCTTTGGCAGGGGGACTGGACTCAGTGGTCTCTGGAGGTCCCTTCCAACCCCTACAATTCTGTGATTCTGTGAATATCATGGAGTTGTTTGGATGGGGAAAGACTACCCCTTTGAATGACCTTTTGTCAGGGCATGTCCTGGGATTCCTAGGATCCTCAAAATGCAGCACTGCTTCTGTCACTGAAAAATGGGGCCCTGTGTGGGACGGAGGGAGGGTCCATGAGTCCCTGGCCCACCTGACTGAGTATTTCCATGGTCTTAGCAAAGACATACTTACAACTTGAGAATGACAGTTAGCTGTGTTCATGGTGGCATGGCCACTTTTAATGGCCTTGAACTGTCTGAACATAACTGAAGAGGCTCAAACTGATGCAAATCAGCTATTGAATGATAGTGTTGAAAAATTGGAAAGACAGGTGGCAGTTTTGATGGGAAAAAACCTAATTCAATCATTCTCCTATGGAAGATCAGTAACAACTGTCTGGAGGACCATGGGGGCCCTGTACAAGGGAATCTGTATAAAATGGACTCTGTAAATGAAGGCACTAAAAGGTCAGATTTTGAGGTTCCATTTGGACTAGATCTATTTGAGATCTGACTGATTGTAACCCAAAAATGAAAAAAAAAAAATAAAAAAATGCAGGATAGGCTGTTGGGAGTGCCCTGACCAGTGTCCACCCCCCAAACCCTGCTGCCCATAATACAGCAGCTGAACTGATGGATATAGTACAGTGGTTTAGACAGAAACCAAGAGAGCATGCCAGCATAGCTGCTCTGGTTATGGGACATGGAGGCAGAAAGTGCTATGGTGAATGGACTGGAAATTTCAAAACTGACATCCATTACTACTAACCCTGCCCTCAGGCAAAGACTTTATGCTCTTGTCTGGAGGGCTTATCGCAATAAAGATTGGCGGATTTGCTGCGTAGACCGGTCAGAACTCAGATCTGCGTTGTGCTTCCTGCGGCACCAAACGCCCAACAGTGGCAGTTCCGCTTATTGGCCAGCAGGTGGCAGCAGAGACCACGGAAAGAACGTCTGCGGGACAAACCCTGGGGATCCGTTCTTTTGATTATAGGGGAAGAACACAAAGATGGAAGAGGAGGGAAGGGGGGAAAAAAAAAGAAAAAAAAAAAATCAAACCACAGCAAACAAATAAAAACTTCTCCAAACGTAGCAAACGTGAATGTCTGTCAATAAATTAATGAGTAATTAAATTGATATCCCTTTCCCGCCCCCCCCCCCCCCCCCCAACTTCTGAGATGAAAAAAAACCACTTCTTTTAGAAGAAAACAGAGTAGTAACAACTTCTGTACCTACATTCACCACTCTGAGATCCTGTCTGGGTCTCCCAAGGCTTGTAAATAACCACTGGGTCGGTTCTGATGTCGCGTGATTTGTTGTCAGTTCTCTCATGGTTCTCCGGTCAGTTCTCCAGTGCCAGGATCTGCCACAGGGCATTCTGACCACGGGCATCATGTTTCTACGCTGCCGCCTGCATTTAACAGGCAATGGGACTGCCCAGCATGTGCAAGGCAGCACCTCTTTCACACCACCAGAATGTTTAAGGCTGTTGGGATTGTTGTTAGTGTCCCATTAACACTGAGGCTAGAGATACCCTTAGGATTGACATTACTATTAGCATTACTTTGATGGTGCCCTATCTGGGTCATTTCCAGGGGATGTCAGGAGTAAGGCACAGTGTCAGGAGAAAAAGAACAGACTCTGTTACTTTATAAACGTGATAATAGAGAGAGTTCATTGGAAAAAATACAACTCTTAAATAATGCAAAGCATGCTTCTGATTGGATGCAGGCATCATCTGGGCTCTGATTAATATTACTCTTAAGGTAAAGATTATTGTTACCATAATGATTTTTTTTTTGAATTATGATCAGGGTTAAGGTCCCTTTTGCTACAAACTTCTAGCATCATTTTTGTTGTTGCATTTGGAGTTAGGGACGATTTTAGAATCAGGGTAAGGGTTAGGATTAGAGTTACATTGCTGGTTAATGCTGTTATCTTTACAGCTCCTGTGAGGGTTGGGGTCTGGGTCAGGTGTTTAAAAATGAAATGAAAAAAGAATTAAAAAAATATATTGAAAGCTTCAGATTTCCTTAATCTTTGTGGGAATCATATAATGTGCAACTCAGATCTACCTCTTCGTGCAGTGACTGCCTGTAAATTTGCTGGAGCCTAATATAATATGGCCTTGTGCTTTCCACTAACTCACCTTCATTTCATTTTCATTACATTTGCTTGGTAGTCAGATTTTGGTGTGTGGATATTTTAAAACAATCTAACTGACATTAGCAAAAAATTAAAAATAAAATTAAAAAAAATGCACAACAGCATCGTATCAATTTTTATAGATAAGATAAAGAAGAGCAGTTTCCCTTAGTTTTCTGTGCCTCTTTACTTTCTTACCCTCTCCCCTTGTGTGAGAAACTCTCAAAGTCAAAGATTTCTAGTTAGGCAAAGATGGCAGCGATAGCAGCAGTGCTTATTCATTATTGCAATACTGCGCGCACATCCCCTGTTGGCAAGGGAGAAACTGCACACCAGTCAGTGAAATCAATTCTGTTCTGTGCCCTAAACCCACTGCAGGTGATGCTCTCATGGCTCTCATTGGTTGAGCATCTCAGGCTCACAGACTCCTCGAGACTGTGGCTAGGATTCATTTCCATAGAAGGTCAATTACCAACCTCTTGTTTTTAGGTCTGCCTTGTACTTTTCTGCGGACAGAGAAGGGCAATGTTTCCAAAAGTCAGTACATTCATTCTGTCCTGTGCTGGGCTCTACCCACCCTGTATTTATCTTGTGCTTGTCTCAATTCTCCCCATGTCAGAATGCCCCCAGTCTGAACTTAATTCTGTTCAGCAACTTTCTTGGTGGAAAAACTACTTATACAGCTGTTTTACAAGAGGGTTATACATTCAGTTAGGGCCTACACTATGTACTGAAAATACTGGAAACTTCCACTGCAAAAACACAATCTACCTCTCCCATCTGTGCAGCCTTGCAGACCCAGAGCATGCCAGGTTATTTCTGCTTTCATAGCATTTGCATGCTGTAGGGTGAGCACAAGGTTCTGCTGCTTGATTCTTCTGCAAGAGCTGCCTACCGGCAAATGGTTGCAGGGATGGAGGATGTGACAGAAAGCATTTGTCTCCACAAGAGCAGAGTTATATTCAGTGCAGAGTGTGAGTGTCAGGTTGGTGTGGAAAAGCACTGACACGCTGGGGATGATGCAGTGCTCACATGTCTAACACTCACAGACATTACTGTCAGAAGGATGGTGCTGTGTTGTGCTTCTACCTTTGGCAGCCCCTGGAGAAATGCTATGGCACACAGAACACCTTTGTATTGCACTGACTGCTGCCATGCAACATGGATTTAACACACCAAATCCAGAGGAGCATGACTGCATCTAACTGCCCTGAGAAAAACTACTGTAGCTGAAGAGATGAGGAGGCAGCTGCTCATCTGCAGAACAAGCAGTACTGCCAGACATTGGGCCAGGTGAGCACCTCCTGCTGCAGCGTGATGATGACAGGGCTGGAGATGATCTGCAAAGCCAGCTTAAAAGTGGGAGACGTGAGTCAACATGGCAGGAGGACAGAGGTGTTAGGGAGCAGCCAAGGCATCAAAGAGTATCAGAAGGCTTTGAAAAGTATCACAAAGTGACAGCCAGGAAGACTGGGATATATCATGAGCAGCAACCTGGATGCTAGAGATTATTTGCTCCCATACAAAATGGTAGAGATCTTGCTGCAGACATCCCAAAGCCAGGCAAAATGGGAACCCAGAGCTCTGCCTGCACGAACCCCACAGCCATAGCATTGCAAGCTGAGCTGCCTTGCTGTTTGTTGCATTCATCCCAATCCCTGTGATTGAAGACTCAGAATGCAGTCGAGGCGATGACTGAGCATGAGAGTGACTTTATTCAATAAAAGACAGGAGGGCTTGAGAGGTCAAGGGTGAAGATGGGACTCCTCTTGTCAAGATGAGAGTGGCTCAGAGCTGGTGCTGCTGCCTAGTGCCTGGGACTGGCAGCCTGACTCTAAGTCCCCATCTAAGATGCTCAGCTTCACCTCACTGATGCTGCCCTGCTCCTGCATGGTGGTGCTGCTGCTGGGACACTCGGGCTGTGCTTGGGATGGGCAGCACTGCAAAGGCGCTGGGTCACAATCCAGGCAGGTGACTGCTGTGTCTGGCAGGCTCGGGTCAGGAGCTTCAGCAGAGCCAGGAGATATGAGAGCATGAACGTGGATGAGCCCCTTGTGTCCATCACTGTTACCATGTGGAAGGCTGTCATCCGAATTGCAGCGATTCATGCTTAATAAGAACTCTCCATTGATGGAAAGACACTGCTTGGTTTGGATCTTTGGGGTTGACAAGGGCTCGAATCACCTAGGAAGGCATAGAAACACAAGGGTTAGTTTCAAACATTTGCAAGTTGAATCATGAAAGGTTGTTGATACTTGGTAATAGAGTGGTGGCAGGAAGAAGCAAGTAGGCTTGAAGCAGCATAGCCACCGTCTTGAAAGTGATCCTCATTCAGGTCCAGCTCGTGTGTTGTTTCACTGTAATCTGCTTCTTTGGGTCTACCTAGTGGGCAGCAACACTCGAGCTGTTACTGATATCATTGAAAAGAACTGGAGACAATTGTTCTATTCCTAAGAGCTTCAAGGTGCCTAGAAGCACAAATAGAAACCAGCAGTATTTCATCACTTCACCAAAAGGAAGGTCAAACACCTGAGCTGTGAAGAGCAGTTACAGAACCTATGCATAAGATCACACCAGACATACTTTGTTCTAAAAACAGTTATGGCACATACTCCATTTCCTTCAATATTCCCAAAATGAAATGATGTGGAGCACTACAGGGAAAGAAACACTGCACACAGACACTATGACCCTGATTAGACTCAAGCAGCAGACTTAAAACAAGTCAGAGTTTTTGATTCCAGGATATTTCAGGACCTATCGTGTGAAATTCAGTTACACAACAGTGCCTAGGTGCCTGCGTTTCAAGCAACTTTCAGATCACAGCCATGTAAAATAAAAACAAATTCAGTGCAGAAATAGCAAGCCTGTACCTTAATACTCATGAGATTATCCATTTTTTACTGCATTCTGACTAAGTTCTAAAACTTGCTCATCCCAGTTCACTTCAACAAGTTCCACCAATTCAAGCAACGCAGTTCTGAGATCCTGTGTATGTTGTGCAGATAGAATTGAACAGTGCAGAAATAGTCTCTGACAGCTTTAAGAGCTCCGTTCTGCTTACAAACTCTCAGTCCAAAACTATTCAGTTTTAAGGAAATGAACACCTGAAGCAGTTGGATCATCTGCCGCATTCTGCTTCTTGGCATCATGATTAGCACAAAGGGTTTTCTGCTGTCCTGCAGAGATGGAAAAAGTCCTGCTTACAAATGGACCAAGTTTCAGTGTACAGCAGAGTTTGTACCAGACTAATAAGCCACGTCATTCAATTCATTTGCTCAGGTTGTTATGCACTCCGAAAGGAAACAGAACTAACTGCTGGATTCTGAAGGCAATCTGTGGGGTCCTACATTACCTCCTGATTCTGGAAGAGGAAATTCTAATAGCAAATGCAGAACTTTGATCTTTGTAGACATGAGAAGAGCTGGCATTTAGGAACATTCATTTCAGGGAAATCAAATGATGTGTCTGTATTTTTACTACAGATAGTATAGGGAGCAGCCAGTTGAAGAACCAGATACAAAAAATCCAGACCATTGGCAAGAAAATACTTCTCCTTAAATTCTGTATGCTATCATGGTACAGAATTAGGCTACAGTGCCACATAGGCCAACCAAGCGTAGAACCAATTCCACTAAATACTGGTAGACAAAGCAGCAAAAACAGGGACAATATTCAGCAGACAGGCCTTTCTACTCACAGCTCAGCATGTTCTGCCATCCGAAAAGCAAGGCCTCTTGTCAAGCTCAGCTATTTCCCTTCTCAGTGTATTCTAGCACCACTGATACCCACTGGTATCCTCCTGTAGAGTGCCATCATATTGTCATCATCCAAAGGGAAAACCCACACAGCAGAGCATACAGCAGTACACCCATGCTCCAAATATCCGCCTGAAAAACAAAAAGACAAGCTTACAAACCTGAAGCACCTCAAATGGCTTCCTGACAGACTGGATTGTCTGCCCTTGCCAAAGCCCACATATAGCCCATGAAAAGCTGGCTCTTTCCCTCAGGAAAAAGAGCCTTATCGTCCCAGAGAAAGCATATAACCCTCATTCAATTGCCCTTTCACTCAGCTTAGAGCACTACTAAAACCAGCATCTTCACCTTAGCTCATCACACTGCTGCACTTCCTTTTACAAGGATTTCACTGGCAAAAATGAAATCAAAGCCGTCACAAGGGATTTAGCACAGTTACGTGTTACTGGCTACGAGAGCTGTCAGCACAGTCACCTGTCTGGCTTTGCTGCTGTTCTATTTATGTACAGGCACAACAAGGTTCAGACACCTCACAGTGCAGTTCTCACTTTGACTGTAAAGAAAAAGGAGGCTTGAAAAGCAGCGTGTGGAAAACAAAGAAACAAGAATTAGAACAACAGTGGGGCCATGGCACTTGTAGGAATTGCTCCGCCTTTAACAGCGATTCAAGAAGGATGAGGGCATTCCAAACCAGACCAGTTTGGACAGATTAACAACTGCAAGTAGTGGGTTCCAAAATTCCAGACATGAAATCAAAGCTGGAAAAACTCTTCACATTTTCATCTCTCAATTTTTAGTACATTGTGCATTACAACGGAAACAATTCTTCACATACAACTTGGAAGCTAAAGACAAGTCTGACAAAACAGACTGCACAAAAATGATGGATAATTAACAGAGCAAATTGCTCTTTCAAACACTTAGTAATAGAAAGAGATCTCTGAAGTTGCTGTTCTGTAGAGCACCAAAGCAGTCGCTTGAGGCAGTTCAGGATTAGCCTGAGACAAACCAGCCAGCTGTGTGAACTGAGACCAATTGCACTTCTTCTATTTTACTTTCATTCTATGTGACCTCACTAAGCAAATATTGTCTAAGACCATGAGTATCACATAAATGTGCAGATCTCAAGCTGCTCACTTATCTAGTACCCTTGGCATGATGCTTTATTTTCCTCAGCTATTCATCTAGTTTGTGCCTGTTGATTGTGCAACAACAGCCTGTTGGTCTCGATTACCTGTAAGAGGCTTTAAATTTGGCCAGGAAAAATCATTTGAGGATAAGTAATTATCTGGGACTCAGTAAGGCAGTCTTCCCATGCTTTCATAACAGCCGAGATACACACACACACAAACTCATGGAACCCCACTGCTTTGCACAATCCTGTGCACACTCACATGTGTCATGCACTGATTTCCCAGCCAGTCCTCATGGGGTCTATTACTTAGGACAGGAGTGCAGGGGAGCAGCCAGAAGCTGTTTGCATTCCCTGCTGTCTGCTGGGCAGCTTTGCTGGAGATGCTTGGGTTGCTTTGCTTTTCCTTGGGAGGTGGGAAGGAGCTTTGGGTTGGAGGCACATCCCGTGCCAGAGCATCTCGATGGCACGTGTGTGGCACTGATCTGCAGCAGATGAAGGGGAGGAGGTCCCAGCACAGCCCTGCACCATGCTCTGCCACACTGGGCAGCTTGTTCCTGGCTCAGCAGCGTCATCAGACAAGAAGCAGGGAAGGAAATCAAGGATGGGGGGTACCATCAAACGCAGTTAGTGCATGCCTGTGCAAGACAAACAGACCCAGAGCTTGCGGGTTATTCCTGCTTTTGTAGCATTTGTGTGCTGTAGCTGAGCAAAAGGTTCTGCTGCTTGAATCTTCTTCTGCAAGAGCCACCTACCGGTAAATGTCTGCAGGGATGGAGGATGTGACAGAAAGCATTTGTCTCCATGACAGCGTAGTTACACTTGGTCTAGAGAGTGAGAGAGGCAGGCAGCACTGCCTGATGTTGGTCAGGGCGAGCTCCTCCTGCTGCAGCGCGATGATGGCAGGGCTAGAGATGATCTGCAGGGACAGCTCACAGGTGGGAGCCAGGAATGGACACGGCGGGAGGACAGAGGGAGCAGCCACGGCATCAAAGAGCATCAAAAGGCCCTGAAAAGCATCACAGCCACAGCCAGGAAGCTTGGGGTTTTCATGAGCAGCATCCAGGATGCTAGAGACTATTTGCTGCCATACACAACGGCAGCAGAGCTCTCGCTGCAGGCATCCCAAAGTCAGGCAAAATGGGAACACACCCAGAGCTCGGCCGCACAAACCCCACAGCCAGAGTGTTGTAAGCTGAGCTGCCTTGCAGTTTCTTGCACTCATCCCAATCTCTGCGAATGAAAACTCGGAATTCAGTCAAGGCATTGATTGAGCACGAGCGTGCCTTTATTCAATAGGAGAAAGGAGGGGGTGTGAGGTCTGGAGGAAAGATGGGACTCATCCTCTCTTGTAATCATGAGAGCTGCTCAGAGACCGTGCTGTTGCCCGGAGCCTGGGACTCGTGTCCTGATTCTGTGCCCCCCTGCGAGATGCTCAGCTTCTCCTCGGTGATGCTGACCTGAGCCTGCATGGTGGTGCTGCTGTCGGGGCACTCAGGCTGTGCTTGGGCTGGGCTGCACTGCAGAGACATTGAGTCCAGGCTGGTGCCTGAGGTGTCTGGTGGGCTCAGGTCAGCAGCTTCAGTAGGGATGGGATGAATGAAGGCTTCAACGATGATGACCTTCTTCTCTTGATAGCTGATGTTATACGGAAGGCTTTCATCTGAACTGCAGCATTCTGTGCTTAGTAACAACTCTTCATTGATGGAAGATGCGTCATCGTAACATGCCCTGCGTCTTGGGGATATACAAGGGCTCGGGTCACCTAGGAAGGAGCAGATGTACAGCAGTTAGTGTCGAACGTTCGCAAGATGAACCATGGAGATTCTTGACATTTGGCTATGTAGTGGTGGTGGGCAGAAGCAAATAGGCTTCTAGCAACAGTGTCACTGTCTTGAAAGTGATCCACGTGCAGGTCCAGCTCTTGTGTTGACAAGAGACTCATTTGGGAAAGACAGGGATCAACTGAAGATGTCAGGCACGGGCTTGAACGCCAGAAGGAGGTACAAGCCCACTGAAAGCATGAATTCTAGCTGTGTTGCTGACAAGCAGTGTTTTGTAAGCTGGACTTGCACCCTTACCTGCCAGGACCAAGACTTCTGCTTCAGAGGGCTCCCTGGCACTGCTCTGCAGTTGGTGTTTGGCCACAGGGGATGGTTTGCCCAGGCAGAAGCAGGAACACCAACTGCCAGCTGCTGACTCTGCCCTCTTCCTGGGAGAACTCATTCTGCAGAGAAAACAGAGCATGCTGTCAGACGTGGTGCAGGGTGATGGAAGAGCTGCACCGAGCCCTGGCCAAAAGTTGCCTGTTCTGGGCACTGCCTGCTTTCTGCTGAAACACAGCTTAGAAACGCCCTCTGTTTCAAACAGCAGAGGATGCTTCCATTCCTACAGCTCAGCCCTCAAGTCCTGAAGGCTAAATACCTCTCAACGATGTCAAGCAAGGACATGGATCCGGAGAATGTCGGAGGCTCAGGCTGCTTTGCTCTCCCAGGGCTGGCCTTCACCAGGGAACAAAGGCCGTTGATGAGCTTGCCCCATTTCTTTGGCTCTGCGCAACAAAACAAAGAAACCAGTTCATTTCAGGCCTGGCTCGGTTGGACGAAGCTGAGTGCAATGCATTCGACAGAGCATGTAACAACGGGAAGAACATTCCCAACAAGGACACGCAAGAATGGATTTTCCCCATCCCTGGAGGTGCCCAAGGAGATTACTGTAGTTCTCTTTCTAAGCTTGCTGAACTTGGGCATAAACAAACCCCCTGAAAGTAACGTTCTGACCCTATTTGACTAACTCGCATTGTCAAATGTAAAATACGCACCTGGCTTTGGCAATGAATTGAGGAGGGAATCGGGAACTTTTCCGCTGATGAGTTCCATGCACTCACCAGGGAAAAGCCCAACCTGTAATTAGAACAAAAAGACAGGTGAGCATTAGCCCGAGCCCAGAGCCAAAGGGAAGGTCCACTGACAGTGACACAGGGCAACTGTTTGCATCCAGCAGCCATCCTGTGCAGGCAGAGCAGCTCCAAGCTGAGATTCCCAACTCTACTGAAGTTGTGCTCTCTAGTCAAAAACGTGTGCCTACCTCAAAGCCACGCTTGCCTCTCCACCAGGGGCTCAGCCTGTTGATATGTCCTCATATCAACAATGCTCACCAGATCTCCGACCTGAAAGAGATTGAAACATCAATCCCAGATTCAGCAAATCTGGTAGGAAAGCAAAGCAGAAAGGACTGCCCTCTTCTATGCACGACAACACGGAACGCCTGGAACTGCTTACCTCCAGAGAGAGCTCATCTGGCCCCTGGGCGACGTGGCTCTTAATAACATGGGCTGCCGCAAATGCTGGTACGTTTAAAGATGACATAGCACGCACCAGCTGCGGCTTCTGCATGTTATCAGCCTGCAAAACAGAGAACAGGCCGTGGTCAGGAGCTGAGGACAAACCACGAGGATTTCAAGGTGAGGAGCACATCTGCAGAGAAAGCTGCAGCAAATGCGCTCCGTCCTTCTCAGGAGCACTTCAGAAGGAGCTGCACGTCTCATAGCTCTGGAGCAGCACTTCTTCCCCACCCTTCACTACTCCAAGCAGCTCCAACAAACTTCTCAGAAGAAATCCAGGCCAGCACAGACCTGGCAGACCAGAACCAAGTGCAGCTTGTGTGACGGCAGTGCCCACTCCTTGCTTCCACCCTGCTCCAGCAGGTTAAGGAGTCTGAGCCTCACTGGCCTTTGACAACTCAAGACTTTCAGCACCTCATGCCAACATTTCTCACTAAGATACACCTCAGGCATTGAATTCTCTTCTCACTACCTCCTCCCAGTCCTCCCCTAGGAACAGAAACCATTCAGATTCTACAGCAAACACATCTACCCTGCAAGAGCACACTGAACCACCTGCAACAATGAAACATGGTTTTGGAGAGTGGGTTTGAAAACACACCTTTAGACAGCTGTCTCCCTGTAGCCAAAAGGAAACCAAGCAGCAAAAGAAGAGTCCAGCCTGAAATATGCCCATGCTACTAGCCCAGGTTTTTCACAGTCAATGCAGAATCCATCCTGCTCTTGAGTTAACAAATGACCAGTGGGTCTCCCCTTGCTCCACCCCTTCTCCTTCAAAGCCAGAAAAAGAAAGAAAAACAAGTAGAAGAAAACCCAGACGTACCTTTCCACACACAAAGCAGAAAGTGGAACAGCAGTTGTCTCCTTCCTGAGACATGGTGGGGCGCATCCCAGAGGAAGCCCAAGTTCTTTGCTTCTCTCCACAGGGACACTCTTGGCAAGAGCTGCTTTGGTTCTTTCTTCAATTGCTTCCATCACCAGAATCTCCTTTGGAAAAGGAACCCGAATGAAAGAATCAGCAAATGAAAAAGAATGAGCAATAGCCACTTTACCAGCTTTCTTCTGACACTCAATTTAGACTCTTGACTCGGGCAAGGTCTTAAAATCAGCTGGTTACAAGAACTGTCCCAAAATATATCCAACATCTGTACAGCTGCCGTTATTTCTGACAGCGAGTGTAATCACAGAATCATAGAATGGCCCGGGTTGGAAGGGACCTCAAGGATCATGAAGATCAATCACCTCCCTGTCCCTGCTGGCCATCCCCTCTTCTGATGGAGCCCAGGGGACCATTTGCTCTCTGAGCTGCAAGAGCACGCTGATGGCTCACGTTCTGTTTTTCATCCACCAGGACCCCCAGGTCCTTCTCTGCGGGGCTTCTCTTAAGGACTGCTCCTCCCAGTCTGTAGAAATGCCTGGGATTCCTCCAGCCCAAGTGCAAAACCTTGCACTTTGCTGTGTTGAACCTCATTAAATTCACCTAGGCCAACCTCTCGGTTGAGCTCCCTCTGAATGGCATCCCTTCCTTCCACTGCGTCAGCCGCACCACTCAGCAAACAGCAGAGGGTGCACTCCATTGCATCATTGGTGTCTCTGATAACCATGTAAAAAAGCACTGGTCCCAAGACAGACTCCTGGATGACACCACTTGTTATCGGCCTCCACCTGGACATCAAACCATGAGTCACCACCCTCTGTCCTCTACAAAACCTCTTTGTCTTCTACTCCTGCTGCAGCTGCAATGGCTGCACCAGCATGACTCACGTGTTTGACAATCCTCCAGCTCTGGCCTAGCCATGCACAGCAGCAGTCCGTCTCCCTCCCAGCTCACTCACCAGTGTGCTGCTGTGCCCCAAATTCAGTGCAGCAGCATTGAGAGCAGGCAGCACCCATCACCCTCCTCTAACTCTCTCTGCCAGCTGCGATGAGGACTGGCACAGCACGCCCACCCCAGCCCAGCTTTTCTGCTGAGACACCTCCCAGCAACCACCCAGCACCAATCCCAGTTGCTGCAAACTGTCTGAGAGCCTGCTGGAGTGCACTGACAATAACTTTGTGGGCCAAGCATTAAGCACACCAAGCAGAAGGGAAGCATTACTGGACATGCTGAACAGCAGGGGTTAAGACTGGAGGTGGTCAGGGCTGTAGTGACCATGCCCTCCTAGAGTTCCTCATCTCAAGGAATGTGTGCCTGGCAAAAAGCAAAGTCAGGACCCTGAGCTTCAGGAGAGTCAGCTGCAGGCTGTTCAAAGAATTCTTGCATGAGAGACACTGGAAAACTGTTTTTAGGGGTAAAGGAATGGAAAAGAGATGGTAACTTTCTCAGAAAACCTTTCTCAGAGCTGGAGCTCTGAGCTCCATCCCGACCACACGAAACACAGCAGAGGAGGCAGGAAAGCAGCATGGCTGAACCTGCTGGTTACAGGGAGCAACAAGAAGGAAATGGAGAAACAGCGGAAACGGAGACATGCAGCCTGGTCGCTTTGGTGGCCTTCTACAGTGGAGTGACAGCATCAGTAGGGAAAGGAAAAGCAACTGACATCACTCAGCCAGACTTTTGCAAGGCCTTCGATGTTGAGCAAGTTTCCTGTTAGAACTCAGTGTGAACAAATCTACCACTGAGCAACACCCTGAGCCCCCACTCACCTCAGCAGAGGAAAGCCTGCACCCCAGCCTTCCGCCTATTCTGCTCCATTGATGGAAGCACACCGGGCATCATTGCTACTCACCCGACCAATGATGATAGGGGCAGAAAAGGGAATTCCTCTTTACCTTTCAGATGAAAAATTGATGACTGTGTGGAACCTTCCCAGTACCGCTGCGGGGCCTTCCTTTACTTGTATCCTGCTGCTCCGTGTCACAGTGGGAGAGCTGCTCTGGCCTCTCCTCTCAGCCTGTGCCTCCTGCAGTGTGAGCAGCTTTGTGGATAGAGGAGACACCCACACAGACTTGGGCCTGGATAGAGAACTGTGCCCTACAACATAGGTACATTTACATCATGCTCTTTTCCTTGTGTGTGAGCAATCCTTGCTCTTTTCAGATGGTACTATGAGCGTGTGACACCCCAAACACATAGTTAGCATCTGTCCATATCATTAAGGCTCTCGTCAAGGCAGTTATTTCAGCCTTCTGAGGGGTAGTCCCCACGGCTGATGGTTGTGCTTCCATTCCCTGCTCAGTAGCAGTTACTGCATGTCCTGCCTTACAGCCTCCTTGTCTCACAAAACTGCAGCTGCTGGTAAACCAGGCGTCTTCTGCATCTTCTAAGGGTTCGTCCTTCAGCTCCGACCGACTGGATGTAATGTGCAGCATCAGTTGTTTCAAAGCAGTGATGTCATCCTGGTTCTCCACCAGGGGAGTTCCGCTAAGGAAAGATACTGGGTTGGCAATAGTAGTTACAATTATTTCTATATCACCCTGCTCTACCAGGATGGCCTGGTATTTCGGGAATCTTTGGGGTGAACAGATGCCATTCAGAGGGACCTTGACAGGCTGGAAAGCTGGGCTCGGGTGAACCTAATGAGGTTCAACACAGCAAAGTGCAAGGTTTTGCACTTGGGCCGGAAGAACCCCAGGCACCTGTACAGGCTGGGAGGAGTTGTCCTTGAGAGCAGCTCGGCTGAAAAAGACCTAGGGGTCCTGATAGATGAGAAACTTAACATGAGCCAGCAGTGCGCTCTGGCAGCCCGGAAAGCAAATGGGATCCTGGGCTCCATCAGGAGAGGGGTGGTCAGCAGGGATAGGGAGGTGATCGTCCCTCTCTACTCTGCTCTTGTGAGGCCCCATCTGGAGTACTGTGTCCAGGTGCGGAGCCCTCAGTACAAAAAAGATATGGAGATTTTGGAAAGGGTCCAGAGGAGGGACAGGAAGATGATCAGGGGGCTGGAGCACCTCCCCTATGAGGACAGGCTGAGGGAGTTGGGTTTGTTCAGCCTGGAGAAGAGAAGGTTGCGGGGTGACCTCATTGCAGCCTTTCAGTACCTGAAGGGAACTTACTCCCAGGAGGGGAGTAAACTCTTTGAAAGGGCTGATAATAGCAGGACTAGGGGAAATGGTTTTAAGTTGAAGGAGGGAAGATTTAGGTTGGATGTTAGGGGAAAGTTCTTTACTAGAAGGGTGGTTAGGTCCTGGAACAGGCTGCCCAGTGAGGTTGTGGATGCCCCGTCCTTGGAGGTGTTCAAGACCAGGTTGGACGGGGCCCTGGGCAACCTGATCTAGTAAAGGCGTATGTTTGGTGGCCCTGCTAGGCAGGGGGGTTGGAACTACATGATCCTTGAGGTCCCTTCCAACCCGGGTAATTCTGTGATTCTGTGATTCTGTGGGGTGAAAGCCAATGTCCCCCTTTTGCCTCCAATACAGTAAACACTGCATGAGATATTAAAACTGGTATCCTTTGGCCCAGTGTAGATTGATGGGCTTCTTGAATATTGAGCACCAGTGCACCCTGGATATCCCTTACTCACTTCAAGCTGTTTCAAGTTTACCATCAGTCCGTAGCTGTGTATCCATGGTCGGCACCCTCCTGTCATTCCTGGCAACGTATGGAGTTCCTTGGCAGTTTGCAGCTCAGGGGTTGAGCAGATGGCTTCTTTCTTGGCAGTCCTTAAGGTTCAAAGTCCAGCTGTCATCTCCTATCCCAAATACGTCACTTGCTGCTGAGTTAGTTGTGCTTTCTGTAAACCAAGAAACTCAGCAAACTCTCAGTCTATTGTACACAGTCCTTTTGTTGCTGTGGCACCCACGTGCTCCAGTAAAGTTCCACCCTAGGATGGAGGATCCCAGGTCTCAGGCTCACGAGTTGACCAGTTCTCAACAATCATTTAGCTGTTCTCACAACCCTGGGTAACACTGTCCAGGTTCACTGAGTCTCTTCTCCCTCTATTAGGGAGAACAGATACACGCAAGTACTCGTATGCTATCATGAGGAATTCAGTAGGTTACATTTAATTTAGAAGCATGATGCAATCAAAAGCTCGCTTAAATAAAAGCATACCCTTTTCTTTCACTCAAAATAATAGCCCAGAAAAAAATAAAAACAAAACAAAACTCTCATCATAATTGTTAAAGAAATTATCTACTAAATCTCGATGGAGAGTGGAGACACATGCTAGTTTTAGGAACACAGCACTTATCTCATTATCTGAATGCATCTCAAGGCATGCTCCTTGTGAAACTGTGAGAACTTCTATCATTAACAGACGTGTACCATGCCCTGATATATGGTTAAACCGCTTGCAGTGCACTGTCAGATGTACAGGATGGCAGCTGTATGTGCTGTGACCAAATAAACCCCACACTGAAACCTTTCAGAATTTTAGGACCTACAAGTACTGCATTCATATTAAAAGTAAAAAATTCCTAAGCTACACATGTTCTAGGTTTCCATTTGTTAGATACAACATACCTTTGGAAGTAGGCGCCTAAAAAGATATGCCTTCTACTTGCTTCTCTGTCTGGCTCTTCGAAAAGAAAGCCTTTGGAGCAGGAAATGCAAAGGGCAGCTCATTTCTTAACACTGACTCTGCATCAACATTCTCTGTGTTTGCACGCTTCTTAGATGCCACTTTTCTTGTCACTGGAGTTGACAGTGTGAATTCCATATCACCCAGTTGAGTATCATGCCTCGAATGGTGCCAGAGACGGAACAAAAGGTTTTCTGATCACAGCCGGAGAAGTTACTGTCAAAGAAATTCTAACAGCTGAGAAGGTCAGACACAATGCTTATAAAAATATCATACATTATTTGGCTATTGAACAAAACAGTTGAAAACTCTGATTCTCTCCTAGAATAAGTTCGTTTCTTATAGACTGTCAAACACCATTTTTTTATTTGTTCATCTCAATTCTCCATTGAGGATTAACCCTCACCAGCTTATCTAAACATAAATATGAATTATCACTTGGTTTAGTTAAAAATTTGAATAATATCACAGTGGATTTTGTTGTCCAACACAGTAAGATTGAATTTCTTTCGGTACCTTTCAACCTCTGCCTACCTCCAGCCTAACTCCAGAATCTTATTAACTGTGCCTTATCGCTTCCCATTGTGTTTTAAAATCCTCACTGACTCCTTTACTTGTTCCCTTGCTTGCTGTTTCTGTGCAAACCAAACACTGGAGTTAGGGATCACGTCAAACCAACCATGGCCTACAGGTAGAAGGCAACAAAATTTATGCTTAACATACTTCTTTGCTCTATCTTTATCTTCCTTTGGTCAAGGTCCACTAGATACTTAAATATGGAGTAAGCACTAGATACAATGAGAATTAATTAAGAGCTGTATTTTTTCTGTAAGAAACTAGCTGTACATCTTCACACACCTGCTTTGTTTTCTGAGTATTTAGATCGAGTGGAGATTCTTCAAACACTGAAGCTACATCAGAAAATTCCATGGATCCAAACGCATCTGGCACATGGCTGCAGTCTGGCACATCTTCATATGCCAGAGCCTTTTCAGACAGAAATGTTCCACCGAGATTCTTTTGCAGAATTAGAAGGAAGATTTCATCAGAAGATTTCACCACTAAAGTCTAAATAAGATTGGTTTGCAAGTTCCAAACTATGGCTAACAGCTAATGGAAGTCCACAGGCCAGCAGCAACAACTTTTATATTATGTTCTTAATATTCTAATTGTTGATATGACGTTCATATAAAGAGCAGAAGGGAAATTACTCTTAGAGCTCAAGTCATCTTTCACAGCCTGCGTCAACAAGAGCAGCACCTCATAGCCTTTGGTTTCAAGACCTGGACCACAAGCTAGCTAATGATTTTACACAGAATTCCAGAGTTCAAGTCACTGTTTACATTAGGGCTGAAATTGTACTGAAAGCCTTCAAGTTCATCACACTTAATTATCACTGGCACCACACATAACTCCACGTTACATATGTGATCACACGCAACCTGGCAACTTCAGACAATTCCCAAAGCACTCCACTTGCACTTGGCTACTAAAGTACAGAAAAAGGAATTAACATCAGAAATAGCTGCAGTCAAAACCATCTAAGAATCCAAGTCTCCAGGAAACAAGGAAAGCAAATCCTCTCCAGGACTGTGTTCTAAAAGGAAACAGATCAGAAAGGTGAGTTCTTCCCCCCTTTGACCACCCACTCATGTAACGTCCATGTCATTTCTAAGTATGCTGCCCAGACCAAGACTGAGGATGCTTCAGAAGAAGACCTTCCCTGCTAAGCCAAACAGAACAAGTAAGGTACCAAAATATGTAGAGCCAAACGAGGAAAGGTGCTCTAAGAAGGTAAGCATCACAAGAGACCAACAGGAATACTTACACAATCCAAACAATGCACAGTTTCTGTTCCACAAGCTGCCAAGAGGAATGTGTGCAGTACTCACAGCGCACCATGTACACTGCTTACTGCAGTCATACTGCTTCGTAGGACCAGCCCAACTTACTAAAACACTTTAATGAGCAATCCGAACTGTCTGGATCAGCACGGTTCACTTGGAAGGGACCTTCACAGATAAACCTGAAGAGGTGAGGCGACTGCACTATCTAAACCTTAAAGCATATAGGACCTTAAAGCATAAGCTTAAAGCACAGAAGCATGACCAGCAGGTCGAGGGAGGTGGTGCTGCCCCTCCACACTCCTCTCATTGAAACCCCATCTGGAGCACTGCACGCAGTTCTGGAGCCCTCAACACAAGAAGGACTTGGAGATGTTCAGGCAGGTCCAGAGGAGGGCCATGAAGGTGATCAGAGAGGGCTGAAAGCACCTCTACTATGTGCACAGGCTGAGAGAGATGGGGCTCTTCAGCCTGGAGAAGACTCCAAGGAGACCTTAGAGTGGCCTTCCAGTATCTGAAGAGGGCCTACAGGGAAGGCTGGGGAGGGACTTTTCATAAGGGCAGGTAGCAACAGAATGAGGGGAAATGGCTTTACATGGGAAGAAGGTAGATTAGGATTGGATATTAGGAAGAAATGCTTTACTGTGGGTGTGGTGAGACACTGGAGCAGGTTGCCCAGCAAGGCTCCAATATGATTGCTTTGCAAGTTCCAAACTATGGCTAACAGCTAATGGAAGTCCTCAGTCCAGCAGCACAAAATTTTATATTATCTTCTTAATATTCTAATTGTGGATTTGACGTTCATATAAAGAGCAGAAGGGAAATTACTCTTAGAGCTCAAGTCATCTTTCACAGCCTGCGTCAACAAGAGCAGCACCTCACAGCCTTTGGTTTGAAGACCCGGACCACAAGCTAGCTAATGATTTTACACAGAATTCCAGAGTTCAAGTCATTGTTTATGTTAGGGCTGCAATTCTACTGAAAGCCTTCCAGTTCATCACACTTCATTATCAATGGCACCACAGATACCTCACAAAGAAGCATTATGACACCACAAAGGGGCATTATGACGTCAGAAAGGGCATTATGACATCACAAAGGGCATTATGAATCACAAAGGAGCATTATGACATCACAAAGGAGCATTATGACGTCTCAAAGGGCATTATGACATCACAAAGGAGCATTATGACGTCTCAAAGGGCATTATGACGTCACAAAGGGCGTTATGACACCACAAAGAAGCATTATGACATCACAAAGGGGAATTATGACGTCAAAAAGGGTCATTATGACGTCTGAAAGGGGCATTATGATGTCACAAAGGGGTGTTATGACATCACAAAGGGGTATTGTGACATCACAAAAGAGCATTAAGACATCACAAAGGGGAATTAAGACGTCACAAAGGGCATTATGACGTCACAAAGAGGCATTATCACGTCACAAAGAGGCATTATGAAAACAAAGGAGCCTTATGACGTCTCAAATGGCATTATGACATCACAAAGGGCATTATGACGTCACAAAGGGGCATTAAGACATCAGAAAGGTGCATTATGATGTCACAAAGGGTGTTATGATGTCACAAAGGGGCATTATGATGTCACAAAGGGGCGCTGGGAAAAGATCTCTGTGTGGAGATTGCTTCTACTAGAGGTAGTTCTATAAGACTGTTATATAGAGCTGTGCAGGGGCTGTAAATCTGTCTGCAGAGGGTGATGATCAGTTCCAAGTGTCTGCAGTCAATGCTCATGGACAGAGCCCATCCAACCTGGCCTTGAATGCCTGCAGGCCTTGAATGGGGCATCCACAGCCTCCTTGGGCAACCTGTTCCAGTGTGTCACCACCCTCTGAGCAAAAAACATCTACCTAAGATCCAACCTATACCTCCCCAGTCTCAGTTTTAAACCATTCCCCCTTGTCCTATCATTATCCACCCTCATAAACAGCCATTCCCCCTCCTGTTTATACGCTCCCTTCAAGTACTCAAAGGCCACAATGAGGTCTCCCCACAGCCTTCCATTCTCCAGGCTAAACAAGCCCAGATCCCTCCACCTTTCCTCATAGGAGAGCTGCTCCAGCCCTCTGATCATCACAGTGGCCCTCCTCTGGACCCCCCCCAACAGCTCCACATCCTTCCCAGGCCTGGACACAGTGCTGCAAATATGGCCTCACAAGAGCTGAGCAGGAGTGGACAATCACCTCCCTCTCCTGCTGGCCACCCCTTTTTCAGTGCAGCCCAGAACACACATGGATCTATCTTTTCCATACGGATATTCCCATCTGTGTACATATATATACCACACCTACACCCCCACAATCTGCTACAACTCCATAGAATTTTCAAGGTTGGAAAAGACCTGGATGATCTTATGATCTTATGATCTCAGATCTTATGATCTGGATGATCTTATGATCATCCAGTCCAACCATCACCAATACTTCCCAGCTAAATCACATCCCTCAACACAACACCCAAACTTTTTGTGAACTTCCCAGGGTTGGTGACTCTACATGAGAGAAAAGGGCACTCAGATAAGGGATTCTGCATTTGCTATTAGCAGAGGTGGGATGAGACCGAGCACTGCCCCAGCTCCTGGGATAATGCAGAAGGGCTGAGACCTTCCAGCTGCTTCCACCCAGGGTCACACAGCAAAGCCGACCCTGCAGGAGTCTGCATCATTCTTTGCATGGCATTGCTAAGAGGAAGATCCCCCCCCTACCCTTGGCTCTACACTCCAGCTGCTGTCTGCCATCTGTAAAGCCACCACAGCTCTCCTACTGGAGTTCCCATCTGCACAGTGACAGCTTGGTTTCTTCTTACTGTCAAAGCAGCCACAGCCTCAGTGCTTCTCAAATCTCCCCTTTTCAGCTGATTTCCTCTTTCTTGTGGCTGGGCAATTCCTCCCTCTCACAGTCATCCCTCTGCCCCACTCTGTGCCCACAGACCCAGAGAGGGCACACAGAGCCAGCCCTGTCCCAGCTGCTGCTGCTTCACATCTGACAGTCTCAGGAGCTGAGATCCAGGCCGAGACAGCAATGCCCAGACATGGTTTGTAGGACGTTTGTGATAGGAAATAGGGAGGCTTGTGATTAAACCTGCCCCCTAAGGAGGAAGGCAATGCTGCCTGCAGCCCCAGCAGGCATTACAAAACATCCCCATTTACAGGAGGGTTTTAAATAGCACAATTCAGGAACTACAACTGCACAAATTCCCGCATGCCCTGGAATAAGTTTGGGAATGGACATGGTTCTACCACCTGTGCAATGCCATAGAAATAACAACCATCCACCTGTAAACCTCCATCCTCTCCCCTGCTGCACAAAGGGAAGCTCAACAGCAGTGCACAAATGTCCCAGCAATGTCTGAGCACTGCTCTGTGCATCCCAACCTGCTCATCCCATCCACTCCTGGCTGGGCAGCAGGATTGGGGTGGCACATTGCAATGGGCACAGAGGAACATGGAAGCCCCACACATGTGAGGAAGGGGCTGGCTGTGCTCCACACTCACGTTATCAGACGTGATTTGCCCTTCTGTGGGGAGCCTCTGCTCTTTCCCAGCTCATCCTCCAGCGTCTGGGACTCCAGGATCTCATTCAGGCTGTTGTTGGCTGCGGGGCAGCTCCATGAAGAGCCTCCCCTCCACCGACCGGCACACAACAGCCGCTCCCGCGCACTGCGGCTCAGCCAATCGGAGCCGGCGGAGCTGCCGCTGCCCGATGGGACCCCCCCACACACATATTGACCCCCCAGACGAGGAAGAGGAGGAGGAGAGTGACGAGGAGCTGCCGCAGGAGCTGACGTTGGGGCGGGGGGGCAACGCGGGGGGGGGGGTCGGCAGTGGGGGGTGGGGGAGGGGGTGGGGCAGCATTACCCCCGGACCCCGTGGACCCCCCCCAGCCAAAGTGCTGCTCTCCGACCCCCGCGGGCTCTTTGTGCAGCCGCTGCCCTCCAGTTATAGGACCCCCCCATATTGCGCTTTGCTCACCCCCACCTCCGGAACCCCCCCCCCACTCACCACATCGCCCCCTCCCCCCCCGGGTGGGGTTATGGGGGGTGGGGTGGGGTCGACGATGTGCCGTAAGCCGCGCCGGGGTCGTGTGACAAACCCCCCCCCCCATCAAGATGAATGGGGCGCTGTCGGGGGGGGGCTCAGCCGTAAGGATAAAGCGGGGGGGTTAATGACGGGGGGGGGCAGTGCTATAGGGAACGCAACTAATCTAAGCCCCCCCCCCCCACATTAACACCCCATTGTGTGTGGGGGTGGTGGGGGTGGGGCACACAATAACCTCCCCAAAGGCCAAACAGCCCCAACACCCCCCCTCAAAGCCGCTGACTTACGCTGTGCCCCCCCTGCATGAAGGGCCCCCCCCCATCGATTGAGCCCCCCCCAATCCCATCTATAGTTGAGAGCTATGCTTTTTGTAACCCTCCCCTTTTAAAGCCCCCCCCCCACAATGTTGTGCACGATGTGCTGCCCCCCATGAGCCCCTGACCCCCCCCCTTAAAAGATGGGGTGGGGGGGGTGGTCTCGGACCCCCCCTCCTTTAAACGATGGGGTGGGGGGGCGGATTGTCACTGCCCCCCAACACCAAAATGGACACCCCCCTTTTAAAGGATGGGGTGGGGATGGGGGGGTGGGGGGTGAAGGTGATCTCGCCCCCCCCCCCATTAAAACGGACCCCCCACCCCTTTAAAGGATGGGTGGGGGTCGGTTACGGGCCCCCCCGGCGCTGTGTGTGTATGTGCCCCCCCCCCGTTTTGCTCCCCCCGTGGCGCAGTGTGCTGGGAAAGGATCTCTGTGTGGAGATTGCTTCTACTAGAGGTAGTTCTATAAGACTGTTATATAGAGCTGTGCAGGGCCTGTAAAGAGAGTTGAGGGGGACTCTAGTGGGCATATGGGGCTGTGGTGGGCAATAGGAGGACTAGGGGCTCTAGGGGGCTCTGAGGGTGTGTAGGGGTTGTGGATCAGGTTGGATCTTAGGAAGATGTTTTTCACTCAGAGGGTGGTGACGCACTGGAACAGGTTGCCCAAGGAGGCTGTGGATGCCCCATCCCTGCAGGCATTCAAGGCCAGGCTGGATGTGGCTCTGGGCAGCCTGGTCTGGTGGATGGCGTCCCTGCACATAGCAGGGGGTTGGAACTGGATGATTTTTGGGATCCTTTTCAACCCAGGCCATTCTATGACTGTACAGTTCCATAGTGGAACAAATATAATATGCTAACTATGTAAAACATGGAGTCAGACCTGTGTGATTTGTCCACACCAGGAGGTGATTAGAAAACAATTTGTAAGCTACAAAGCTGCTTGCTGGAAAGGAAAAGAAAATAAAACTACAAGAAAAAGGGAAATCATTTCTTCCTGAAAATAGGAAGAATTATAGATCTGACATGAAATTTGAGTGAAGCTCCTGATTTTATGAAGCTATTCCCATTATTTTCTTGGTGCTGTGTTTCCCAAATGAGTGGTTTCTGGCTCTGCTGCAGCACCAGTCTGCATGTGAACATCAACTCTGTTCACCATCTGGGAAGATTAGGACTTCCCTTCTCCTACCAGCACCACTGAATTACAGTTACTCAGTGGTTAAACAAAGGAATCCTTAAAGAAGGGTTTACAGCTGTCCTGTTGTCTGAAGTGCTTGGGGCATTCTGATGCTATTAAGCTCTATGTATTAACAAGTTAAAAAAGAAAAGGTAGGCATCTGATTGTTGTGACAGTTTCTAAGCGATTTGGAAAGCTGTACCACCCAACCACTCCTTCTATTTGATGGAGGTGACAAAGCTCAGTTTAATTTCTGACTGCTGTTTAAATTCTGAAGCTCGAGCTGGTTCCTGGAGCAGAAAAATCTCGGAAGCTGTCCCTCCTACAAGCAGGCACCTCTGAGCAAAATATGACATCTCAGTTTCTGATGGTAAGGTCAGGAGATCTGATTCCAGCATCTAGCTTTTGGCTTAATACTGTGTTAGTGGGACCTTTGGCATCTAGCACTTAATGATCTTGAAGGTTTCTTCCAACCCAAGCCCTCCCATGATCCTATGATTCTGTGATTTCATTCAGGTTTATTGAGATGAGTTCTCCTGAATGTGCTGTTCTCCATATGATTATAATTGGAGTCCAGATGGGTGACTGAAACCAGACACCAAACTTTCTGATGGCCAAAATTAAATGAAATCAATCCTTTACTGTGTCAGTAGTCTGTAACTAGAGCCCATCAGGTAATTCCCAGCCTCCTGCCTGTATCAGTGGCTGCACACAGTGAAAAAGTCTGATGGGATTTTAACCTCTAAAATGTTCCAAAGCAACCAGAGGGTGAATATATTCACTATGTAAATACCTGCAGGAATAAGCTTGTCATGTATGTCCTCAGGTACCACAGTAGTTAATGGTGGGACTCAGTAGGTCATGCTGAAAGTTGAGTCTGCTGATTTTGAAGGTCTTTTGAAGGTCTTTTCCAGCCTACATGACCTTATGCTAATATTTCTGAAATTTATTTCTGTTCAGCTCCCAGAAAACCTCCCACCCAGCCCCCAACTGACCCCGTGGTGAAAAATAAAACAGAAACCTCAGTGACGCTGGCATGGTCCCCTCCGAAGATGCACCGCCCCATTCCAGTCGATGGCTACATTGTGGAATGCAAGAAACTAACTGGCTTCACCTGGGTGAGGTGCCACGAGTCTCATGTCCCCGTCCCAGAGTTCACGGTGAGCAATCTGTCTGAAGAGGCTGATGATCAGTTCCGAGTGTCTGCAGTCAATGCGCATGGACAGAGCCCGTCTCTGGAATTCCCAGGGAGCGTGCACCTTGGTAAGCACAAAAACCCCAATGGAAATGGGTCAGTGTGTGCTGAGCAGCTGTGTTGGTTCCCTAAAGATGCTTCCTTTGACTTTAAGGTTAGCAGTGCATTAACACACCAAAGGCTTTCCTTTATTCCTAGTTCTCCTATCTCCTATCAACCTCCAGCTACCACTAAAGTGATACGAGTTGTTTCTGTGACAGAGACATGAATATCCTTATCTTTTGATATCTCACATGTGCAAGAGGCAGAACTTTCTGTAACAGATCTTAAGCACAGAAGTGCTTCTTCTAGCACTCATGCAAAGGGAGAAGTAGAAATGTACCTATGATTTAATCTTCCATCTCTAAATGAGATACCAGACTTGCATCTAAAGAGCATTAAGACATACATGTTCTTCCTCAGACCCAGTCCTGGCTGTGAAATCCCCCCTAACAACTGGTGAAGCTGTACCTGGAGGGGATGCCATGTTTACTATTGACCTTACAACAACGTGCAAGCATGCCAGCTGATGAATGTCTGCAGTTCACAGCTATTGGCCAGTGCATTCAGTCACCAGGTTTACCACTGCATGACCATAGAGCAGTACTTTCAGCTGCAGGTTCAGACAGCCTTTCTGATTGCACTGGAATAGTTTAGAAGTAGGGGAGCAATCATTCCAATAATATCTCTATCAATCAGCTTTGCATGACAAAGTAGAACAAATAAACATTCATGATGGGAGGACCTGTTTGTCATTGGGTGGAAACCTCTGCAGAAGCATGTTTAGAGCATTATTAATCAGTAGAAGGAGATGTTTGGTTGATTTTTACTTAGTAAATCCAGCAAGAAGACCAAATGAAATATCGTGAATTGCTCAGCACTGACACAATGATGAGTGCAGGAACAGAAGGTGATACTTTTTCAGAGATGTTGCAGCAAACATTGACCACGTTAGCCTGATATAAATTGAAATAACGAGGCCTTTGCTCCTGACAGGTGCTGCAGTGAGATTTACCAAGAAGAGCAAAGATGTAGAAAAGATCTGCGCTTGGCTGCGTGAGGAAGCCAAACTGCAGGCTGAGCTTTCAGACACAGGCGCTACTGTGGAGTGGATGAAGGATGGGAAGGAGCTCAAGGCCAGTGAAAATTATGAACTGCAAATTGTGGGGAAGAAACACACCCTGAAAATTCACAACGACTCAATGGATGATGCTGCAAGTTATCAGTGCATCTGTGAGGGGGATAAAATGCTCTATCAGCTTTCAGTGAAAGGTATGTGACAGTCTGGGCTGTCCTCTTCCTGCCCAGGGCCAGCAGACTGCATTCACCTGACTCCCCGACAGTCCAGCTGTTGTCAGACAGCATCTGGGGTGTTTTCAGTGGCTGTTTTGACTTGAACTGGCCAATCTGCTTTGTAGAGCCATTTGATTTCTGTGTTCTGTCCTGTGATTCGTCCCTAAGATATAGAGGAAATCAAGGGAAAGACAGGAAAAAGCGCATCCCAGCCTTCCTGCTCTTCTGTCAGGGTGGCCACAAGAGATGATGTCAACATCTCTTTTTGTAGCAGTGATCCCAAATGTAGAAAACACCTGTGAAGAGTCACAGGGACTAAATTGATGGAGAGCAGAACTTCCTGCCAAGGCTTGTCAGCTAGTCTTAATTTTGCTTTTCTTCTCTCTCTTTGTCATGTTAGCATAATATTTCATACTGGCAGGTCTGCCCATAGAATTAACTGGCACAGGCTGCCCAGGTAGGTGGTGGGATCCCTGGAGGTGTTCAGGAGCTGTCGAGATGTGGCCCTGATGGATGTTATCAGGGGGCATGGTGGGGTGGGTTGGGGTTGGAATCAAAGGAGGACCCCCATGTATTTCATCGGGAAGCACTACTGGTAATAAGACCTTTGGAGCAAATCCTGGTAGGGCCACGCTCAGCTGGTCCAGTCTGGAGGCTGTTTCTCCTTACTGCAGTATCTGCAGTGAAAACCAGCAGCTGCTTTTGTGTGGTTGGGCTCACATCCAGCAGTGGTGATGGGACTACAATGATAAGAGACAGTTCCTGAAAAAATGAATGAAATTTGACTGTATGATAGGATGGAGTTAAATGTATTGACAGGATCTCAGTCATCCCAGTGTCCATCAGCTGGCTCTCGAGCTCCTAAATACAGGCATTCTGTAGAACGTTGTTGAATTTGTATTATACATGCGTGTTCTTGGAACTGCAGAACAAATGCATGCATAATCCAGACTTTGATTTTAGCAGCTCTGACTGCGCTGTCTCAACAGACCCAACTCAGTTGTGTGCGCTGTTTTAAAATGATATGTTAACAAGAAGTTGGAAAACAAGCTCAATTACCCTCAGTAAAATAGGACCATGGCCTTAGGCTTAAACTTTTGGCTAAGACAGTGGTGAGATTTTGAATCTTTGAAGTCAATTATTCCACTGTGTGTTAATAGGGGCCAGTTTTATCATCTAACTTTTGCACTCCAATTAATTTCCATAAAGGAATTCTGTTTTTCTTTTCAGTCCTAAGTGATATCTCTATCTTTTAGGCTCGATTTGTTTGCCAGGGGGTTACAGTGCAGTAATAGATACCCCCTCCATTGATTTCCTTCTAGTTTGCTTGTTCCAATTCTTTCCTCAGTTTTCCTATTTTAGACATTTTCTTGAAGCCTTGGGCTTCTTCCTTTGGCTCTGTCCCCTGTCCAGTGTATGTCCTTCAACTTGTGGAGATAAGGTAATCTGGCACGTGGTTTATAAAAGCTGCCAATTTGCCAGCTTCTGAATTAGAATCTAGCAATTAGAACTAGGACTAAACGTGCACGTTTGATCTTATGATAAATGAATGCCTCATGGTCACCAATGTCCCTGCAGTTCTTTACCATCATATGTATTTTGTGTCTTCATATTTTGTTTCAGCACTGGCAAACTTCGTAATCAAAGAGACAAGTGGAGGAGTAATCAGGGCCGTTGCTGGAAAACAAGCTGAATTTGTTTCTGAGACCTCTGAAGCCAATGTCATGGTGAAGTGGTACAAAAATGGCAAAGAAATCAAGACCAGTAAGAAATTCACAATGGAAGATAAAGGGAAACTGCATAAGCTTGTGGCTTCAGCTGTAACGAAAGAAGACGAGGGAACATACATCTACACAATTGGAGATGACACTCTGATTTTTGATTGGAAAGTCTCAGGTAAGTTTGTGAGGCAAACATAGGATCACAATCCATGTAAAGCACTTCAGACTTAATTCATTTTATTTGTCCAGCGCTGTGGGTTTCCAGTATTTAGGACAAAGATTGCATAGCTCTATTGAAGCAATTCTGACCTTCCTGTTGTCCCTATGCAAATCCACAGTATGAGCAAATAATGTAACTGTGTTGTGATGAATTCAAGACAGCCTTAGCTCCAGCTGGGGCTGGAGTCACGACTTGAGCCCTGACATCTGGGCTTCATTCATCTAGTTCATGTATTGCCTCAGCACTTACATCATCTTTAAACCTATGACTGAAATGGTCCTAAGTTATTAGCATGGGAATCCTGTCTCCTCTTTGGACAAATTAAACTCCACATTTGGAGAGTTGAGTGTCTCCTGCTGTACCCGAAGGACATTGTGATCTCTGAGGTGTCTCCCTGAGGTGCTGTAAGCACAGCCATTAGCTCATAGTGCAAGTAAAGCACTGTTAGGTCAAGCCTGGAGGAGTAATGCTTGTCACTGACATGTTCCTGTTCAGGGTGGAGCTGGAGGGTAAAATAACACAAGAAATTGTCATTGAAATTCAATATCTGTGAAATTCAGCTGGTTGCATTCACAGAACCTGGCGTTAAGATCTGTTTTCTGTTTTATATCTTGAGCCTATTTTCCATAACCCAGTCCTCATTTATGAACTGAAGCTCTACTGAAAGCCTTTCGCTGTGTATGCTCATGCTGCAGTGCAGCGCTTGTGACCTTTAACAGCACATTCACGTTCCTCTGATCACAGGATCCTTACGGTTGATTAAGACCCTCTAGTCTGACTGCTCACCCATCACCACCGTGATGCTCACCATCAGCTTAGCTAAAAACTCAGCAGAGATGATAGATCAAGCACAACACTGGATTTGGGGTGGCTAGAGATTCCTAAGATATTGAAGGATTGCTTGCAGGTGGTGTTGGTTCAGGTATTCACCCTGCATCCCACCTGCTGTTCTGTTTGGTTGAGAATCATGCATTCTGCAATTTCACTTTGTAATTCAAAGACCCTGGCTTTATCTGTTGAAAAACTGATCTAAAACAAGCCAAGAAGACTCTGTTGGAACTGGTTGATGCAGAACAAAGGCATCCCCAAAGGACAAGTTGCACTGTTTGATGAACATTATTGGATGAGAGCTAAGCTAAGATTTAAAAAGTTCTGGGGCTGTCTCTGAGCATCAAATACAGAGGAAGCCTGCATGATTCCCTGAGAATGGATACCTCCTACTTTGGTGTAGGGTTAAGGGAACACTAGCAGTAACTCCTATCACAAAATGTCGCATGGCTCAGACAAAATGCCATCAAGAGGGCTTAATTAGGAGCACCAAATGGTCGCAAGATGGTCTTAGGGCAGGGAAGTAATCTATCTATGTGATATTGATTGATGCTATTAGTTCTTAACAGCTTGACTCTAGAAGGACTGTTGTTCTTTGGTCGCCTAGTTATAAAAGAATAAATGGCTCCTGTCTATTACAATTTTTAACGCATTTTTTGTTCACTGATGCCATAAATGTTCCTGGCATAGTAATTGGCCTTGGTATATTCAGTGACTGAAAGCAACAGTTGTTGCTCTAAGAAATGCAGTACAAAGCTAGGTCTGCCTGTAGCTGACAGCCATCAGCTTGCTCCTCAGGCAGGTTCTGTCTGTGTATGGGAGATCACAATGTGAACCACTGATTGATCAGCTGAGGCAAGTGTGGGGTCAGCTGTGGGAGCACAGGTGAAAGTTATGTAGCTGTGCTCCCTGGAGGGGTGGAGTTCGACTCCACCTCCTCTGAGACCTCATTTAAGGGCTGACCCTCACTGAGGCAGCATCTCTTGGAGATTGCTCACCAGGGAGGATCACCTCAGCTCTGGTGAGTTCCCTTTTCCTTATATCTTCTGTATTTCTACCATTTTACTTGTAATTGCTATTCTTGTTAATACCAGCATAGTTATTGCCAATACATTTGGCAAGCCAGGCAGGAGCCACTGACTTGGCATCTAGAAATATAAGGAAAAAAAAAAATGTCCTTTGTGTGGAAAATCTTTAATTGGTACAAGGGGGAGAAGACCACCCCCTTAGGGACATGCCTTCCTGGACAAATTCCAGGTTTTGAGGCGTCCCCATATTACCAATTAGCAACAATTATTGAACAATGGGGCCCTTTAAGAGTACCAAATAACATGGACGCCTATTGTCTGACTGATTACTTTCTAGGACTACAAAAAGATATCTTAATTACAAAAGAAAAGCGAATGGCTGCATCTATGGCAGCCTGGCCATTATTAAATGCTTTAAATCGGGCAGAGATAAAAATCAAACAACATTGCACATGAAAATGAATTGTTAAAGGCCCATATTGAAAAATTGGAGGGTGAGATCAATCTATTGACAGGAAAAAAACCGTCATTTTCTTCCTCCAACCCTCAAATTAGATACATTTCATTTAATGACGATCAAGATCCTGAAGAAATGAATCAAAATAAGATCACTAAATCTGATCTAGAAAAACCATCTGAGACGGACTCACTAGAAGTCCGTCCAGTAATAACTCAAAAAACAAAGAAAATTCAAGATCGACCAGCAGGAGTGCCTCCTGATCAATGGCCCCCTGCCGAATCTGTTTTACATGTAACAGCCCGTCCATATACGCCTACTGAACTCATGGACCTAGTGCAACGATTTAGGCAAAGGCCAAGGGAAAGTGTTCCGGCTTGGTTATTACGGTTATGGGATTCAGGGGCAGATAGTGTACTGGTTAGTGGCCCCGAAGTATCTAAGTTGGCCACAATAACAGTACATCCTGCCCTTCGGCAGAGACTGTATGCTGGGACTCAGTTCCCTGAAGAAAACCATTCAATTGTAGAATGGATAATGGCTGCTTGCCGCATGGTGTGGACAAATAAAACTGACATGCCAGTAAACACAGGGATGTGGTCTTCTATGGAAGACCTTCAAAATTATATACGCGAATTAGGTATGAGAGAGGCTATCTACGAAGACACATTCGATAGCCCTGATATGGTTAAATTTTCTGCGGGAATGAGGGACCTAATTTTACAGTAAGCACCCTCTCATATGTATGGAACCTTGGTTTCCATACTTAATCCAGTAGTATCCGCAGAGGCAGTAGTCCAACAAGCCGCCCAATTGGTAGCAGACCTCGGAGAAACTGAGCGTTTGAGCTAAGCGCAATATCAGGGTGATTGAGGATGCCGAGGCTTTTCCAATAGTGCGAGCCAGAAGATCGGCCCCGCGAACTTCTCGGGCAGGACCTGTTAGGGTATCCCGGAAACAAATGTTTAATGATCTGCTCCGGGCAGGCGTTCAGTTTTCAAAAATTGATGGGCAGCCCAATCAGGTTCTCCTTCAGTTGTGGAAGCAACTGAAGGATGAACAAAAATTTCAGAATAAACCCAAAAGGCCAGGGATAAGATTTATAGAGCGGCGACCAACAACAACATGGAATTTAGAAGATTTTATAGTTCCAAATAGGAAAAAGAAGCCACCTCAGGTGCCTCGGGTTACGACACCGGAGGTATCGGAGGTAAAAGACTTGAATCTGGCTCAGTTCATGGCTTGACGAGGGATGTCAGTCCTCCTAGGGCCTCTAGACGGGACCGGAGGCCCTATGTGGAACTGACGATATACTGGTCCCGAAAGAATATACAGAAGGTTATGGCCCTAGTTGATACCAGGGCAGAGACATCTATAATATATGGAGACCCAACTAAATTTAAAGGTAATAGAGTGATGATTGGAGGTTTTGGGGGACAAACCATTCCGGTCACCCAAACCTGGGTAAAACTGGGGGTCGGGCGTCTTCCACCACGGGAGTACAAGGTATCCATTGCCCCAATTCCAGAGTATATATTAGGAATTGATATCCTGTGGGGTCTGGCTCTCCATACAACAGTGGGAGAGTTCCGATTGCGGCAGAGATGCATTAGTATCCGGGCAATCCAGACAATATTGAGAGGCCATGCAAAACATGAGCCTATTTGTTTGCCGAAGCCACGCCGGATTACTAATGTGAAACAGTACAGACTCCCGGGTGGGCAGGATGAAATAACAAAGACGGTGCAGGAATTAGAAAGAGTGGGTATTATAAGGCCTGCACATAGCCCATATAACTCCCCAATATGGCCAGTGCGAAAACCGGATGGAACATGGAGGATGACAGTAGACTATAGGGAATTAAATAAGGTCACGCCACCTGTTCATGCGGCTGTACCCAATATTGCCTCCCTAATGGACACACTAAGCAGGGAAATCAAAACATATCACTGTGTCTTGGATTTGGCGAATGCATTCTTCAGTATTCCAATCAGTGAAGAATCGCAAGATCAGTTTGCATTTACATGGGAAGGGAGGCAATGGACTTTCCAGGTCCTACCCCAAGGGTACGTACATTCGCCCACTTTTTGTCATAATTTAGTGGCACGTGATCTGGCTAAGTGGGAAAAGCCAAATAATGTCAATTTATATCATTATATTGATGACCTCCTGTTAACATCCGATTCGTTAGAGGCGGTGAGACAAGCAGCAGATTTGTTGATAGCTTACCTGCAGAAAAGAGGGTGGGCTCTAAACCCACAGAAGGTGCAAGGTCCGGGGCTATCTGTAAAATTCCTGGGAGTAATTTGGTCCGGGAAAACCAAAGTACTACCCAGTGCGGTAGTAGATAAAGTCCAAGCGTTTCCAGTCCCTACAACATCAAAACAATTGCAAGAATGTTTGGGTATATTGGGGTATTGGCGCTCCTTTATACCTCATTTAGCTCAGCTATTAAGGCCATTATACAAGCTTACAAAGAAGGGTCAATCATGGAATTGGGGAAAGATAGAACAGGATGCTTTCCAACAGGCAAAACTGGCAGTTAAACAAGCTCAGGCGTTGGGTATATTTGATCTGACCCTCCCAGCTGAACTAGATGTTCATGTTACTCAAGATGGTTTTGGCTGGGGCCTGTGGCAACGCCAGAGTTCTGTTCGAACCCCCATTGGATTCTGGTCTCAGGTTTGGCACGGAGCAGAAGAACGATATAGCATGATTGAGAAACAGTTATTGGCTGCCTATTCGGCATTACAAGCAGTAGAGCCGATAACGCAAACAGCAGAGGTCATAGTTAAGACTTCATTACCAATCCAGGGGTGGGTGAGAGATTTGACTCACCTTCCTAAGACGGGGGTGGCCCAAGCACAAACGGTGGCACGATGGGTCGCCTATCTAAGCCAGAGAAGCAGTCTGTCTTCATCTCCACTTAAAGAAGAACTACAGAAGATCCTAGGCCCAGTGACGTATCACAGTGATACATCAAAAGAACCGATGGTTGCTCCACCAGAGAAGAGTCCCGTTCAGGAAGGAAGATATCCTATTCCTGAAGATGCCTGGTATACGGATGGGTCCAGCAGAGGCAACCCGAGCAAGTGGCGAGCAATAGCATACCATCCCTCTACTGAGACCATCTGGTTTGATGAGGGGGATGGTCAAAGCAGCCAATGGGCAGAATTGCGAGCCGTGTGGATGGTTATAACTAAAGAACCTGGTGACGGCGTCCTGAACATCTGTACAGATAGTTGGGCTGTGTACCGGGGGCTCACTCTGTGGATTACGCAATGGGCTACCCAGGAATGGACTATCCACGCCCGACCGATTTGGGGTAAAGACATGTGGGTAGACATTTGGAATACGGTCAAACACAGGACAGTATGTGTCTACCATGTCTCTGGTCATCAACCCTTGCAGTCACCAGGAAATGATGAAGCTGACACACTGGCCCGAATCCGATGGATTGAGAATTCACAATCTGAAAATATTGCCCGTTGGTTACATCAGAAGCTACGGCATGCTGGACAGAAGATAATGTGGGCAGCTGCTAAAGCATGGGGGCTGCCTGTACAACTATCTGATATCGTTCAAGCATGTCAGGATTGCGATGCTTGCTCGAAGATGAGACCGAGACCGTTGCCTGAAACAACATCCCACATTGCTAGAGGATATAGTCCTCTTCAGAGATGGCAGGTCGACTACATTGGGCCCCTCCCTCGGTCTGAGGGGGCGAGATATGCCCTGACCTGCGTTGACACTGTAAGTGGACTGCTGCAAGCCTATCCTGTACCAAAGGCAAATCAAGCATACACAATTAAGGCACTTACTAAACTGATGTCTGCATACGGGACACCTCAAGTTATCGAGAGTGACCAAGGGACTCACTTCACTGGAGCGATGATACAGCGCTGGGCAGAAGAAAACAACATTGAATGGCGATTCCACCTGCCATATAACCCAACAGGGGCAGGCCTTATTGAACGTTATAATGGTATCCTTAAGGCTGCCCTGAAAACAGACTCTCAGTCCCTGCAGGGGTGGACAAAAAGATTATATGAAACCGTGCGGGACCTGAATGAAAGACCTCGGGATGGCAGACCCAGTGCCCTGAAAATGTTACAAACTATATGGGCCTCCCCTCTTAGGATCCAAATTACAGGCACCGATAATAAGGTAAAACCGCAGGTTGGTACTGAAAATAATCTTCTGCTCCCTGCCCCTGAGAATTTAGAACCGGGAATCCATAAGATAAATTGGCCTTGGAAGGTGCAGGTAGGACCCAAATGGTGTGGCCTACTTGCACCTTGGGGGAGATTATTGGAGGTGGGAGGTTCAGTCACCCCCTCGGTGATAGGTACATGGCCTACTGACATCGTGGTCAATACTCCGGCCTTTATTGCTAAAGGAACACCTATTATGTCCCTATGGCAGATCAAGACTCCTCCTCTGGTGCCAGATATAGTTATACAGCCACAGATATCTGGCCAGAGGGTATGGTATCGGAGGCCGGGACATAATCCAGTACAAGCAGAAGTATTGACCCAAGATAAGAATACGGCCTGTATCTTGCCCTGGAGGGCGGATCTTCCCCTCCTAGTACCCTTGAAACATCTATATTACTCCCCTTAAGATTGATTCTAAGCCTCTAGGACCATTACTCTGGACTGATGAAACGCAGACGGACCTGCACTTCAAGATGATTTGTCTCCGGTAACATCTATCAAGCACTGGCCCATGGAAGATCATAAACACCCATCCAATCATCATCATTTGAATAATATCAACATCTAATGCGACGGGAGATTGTATCAGCGTCGTGATTGGGTCTCTGTAATAAGGGGAACTCACCTAATCATTGGTTCACGTTGTGAAGGGGTGGAGTGTATGGGAGATCACAATGTGAACCACTGATTGATCAGCTGAGGCAAGTGTGGGGTCAGCTGTGGGAGCACAGGTGAAAGTTATGTAGCTGTGCTCCCTGGAGGGGTGGAGTTCGACTCCACCTCCTCTGAGACCTCATTTAAGGGCTGACCCTCACTGAGGCAGCATCTCTTGGAGATCGCTCACCAGGGAGGATCGCCTCAGCTCTGGTGAGTTCCCTTTTCCTTATATCTTCTGTATTTCTACCATTTTGCTTGTAATTGCTATCCTTGTTAATACCAGCATAGTTATTGCCAATACAGTCTGGATGGAATGAAGGGCATGAAATACTGATGTGCTCATCAAACGCTGCTTGTTAGCTTAGAGACAAGGTGTTGAATTGGTTTGTTCATGTATTGCAAACAGGTTACTTAGCTGCCTTCATTTTAGCTTCAGAAGAACATGTGCAGAATACAGAATTGATTAGAAGAAATAAGAACTGTCTGCATAGAACTTACTCTTTCCTTACACAGGAGAATCAAGCACACGTTTGTATGTGAGTACCTCCAGAGGTGAAACTTGATCCCCCAGATGTAATGAGCAGAGACATTACAATCAGTTCTAACTGTATCTTAATGCTGTGCTGAATAAGCCTGAGTCAGGATGTAAACCACTTTCTCTTTTTTTCTTCAGATGAAGCCATTAATTTTGTCAGCAAGTCCAAAATGACTCCAGAAATATCAGTCAGTCCTTCTGAAGACCTGGAGCTGGTGTGTGAGGTGTCAGCTGCAAGCGGAGCTGTCGTATAGAAGAAAGATCAAATAGAGGTGAAGCAGGACCAGAGGACAACCATCATCTCCCAGGGGACGCACCGCAAGCTCATGGTCAAAAATGTGACCCTGAAAGACCAAGGGAGCTACAGCTGTGAAACAAAAGATGACAAAGCAACATTCCAAGTGAAAGTCAGAGGTGAGAAAATGCTTGGAATCCCAGAGATAAAGGAACACTTCATTTTGTGTGTCTTGCATTTGGAGGATCAACTTACAGCCTCTCTGGTGCAAAACATTTTGGCTATAGGACTTTCTTTGTCATCTAGTGTCATAGCAACACTTTTCTACATGTGCTTTTCCATCCAGGAATGAATTACTGCAACAAACAATAGGCAAGGAGGGTAACTTGTGCAGCTCTTGTAGTCAGCTGGTGTCTGCAGGGTTACAGTGCAAGAGCACACCAGGCATGCAAGGAGTGAGAAAAGGGGAGGTGTTTGATGAGATCTGGTTACAAAATTTGAATGACACAATGAGGTGGAAAATGCCACTAATCAGACTCATAAATGGCCTGGGTTGCAAAGGCCCACAGTGCTCATCCAGTTCCAACCCCCTTCTTCCTATGTGCAGGGTTGCCAAGCAGCAGCCCAGGCTGCCCAGAACCACATCCAGCCTGGCCTTGAATGCCTGCAGGGATGGAGCATCCACAGTCTCCTTGGGCAACCTGTTCTAGAGGGCCATTCCCTTCTGATTTACTGGAAATGTAGAGAGACATCAGAAGAAACAAAGAGAAGGGAGGAGGTTCAGCAGTGCATGCAGGTGTTCTAAATCTCATGTCCAAATCTGCTATCAGACTGCGAAATGTTTAGATTTATGATATGATATGAAATGATATGCCTATTCATTTCCCAAGGCAAAATAGAGGGGAAAGTATTTTCCTGTCTTAATGAGGCATCATGATGGTCCCTGTGAAGGGCAAGTATAATGAAAATGGGGAACTGGAGTAAGCTCTGCAGCAGACTACAGCAAAATGGTGTGACTGTTGTGATGTCCCTGCAGAGAAAGAAGACGTGTTTACAAACAAGGACAAGGTACAAAAGGAGGTGAAGGCTGCACTGACTCAAAATGCCACGCTGAGCTGCGAGGTGGCCCAGGAGAAGATGGAGGTGAAGTGGTACAAGGAGGGGAAACTGATCACCTCGAGCAAGAAGTTCAAGGTGGAGTCAGAGGGCAAACAGTGTCGGCTGGTGGTGATCCAGGTAGAGAAGAAAGATGCAGGGGAGTACAGCTGCGAGGCTGCTGGCCAGAAACTCACCTTCAAGATTCATGTCACAGGTGAGAGAGAACACATTTTGGCCTTTCATTCTAGAATGTTTTAGAAAACGGTCATTAGTTTGTAAGTTTTCCCTGCTATGCTTAAAATTTTTGGAGCTGAACTTTGGGGTGGTTAATTTCTGATGAGGAAATTGAACAAATTATTCTAAATACAGTTGTGAGGCAGCTCCATCTTTTAAAATCTTCAGGAATTTCCTTTTGCTGTGGGAATGAGGCCATAGACAAGAAAGTTCTGATTGCACTTCTCCATTCCCACGTGCCTGTACCACTAGAACAACTCTGCAATGCAGCTGCGTCTCAGGAAGTTTCAGAACAGGGGCTTTGTGTCAAGCACTAGGGGGTGTGCTCTATGTAACATGTTTTTGTCTTGGAAGGGCTCATTTAGCATGGGAGAGAATACTACAGGAATGTTTTGTATAAGTTGATGTTTTGAAGACATAAGTAAATGGCAGCTAGGGGACAAAAGAGTCATGAGAGTCATACAAGAAGCATCACAGAATGCCTTTTGTTGGAAGGGACCTGGAGGATCATCCAGTTCCAATCTCTGTCCTGGAAAGGAACACATTCTTTGAGACTAGGTTGCTCTAACACCCATCCAGCCTAGACTTGAATGTTTTCAGGGATGGGGCATCCATAAATTGCACAACTTCTCTCCACATCATTCTCTTGGGGCATCAGACTGGGAGAACTGATTCATTTTTCTGACTCCTTCCCCAAAACCTGCTCTTCTTTCAAGAGGCCAAACTAATGTATCTCTCTCTTTTCAGAGCCAGAATTTGTATTTACAAACAAGGAGAAGGTACAGAAGGTGGTGAAGGCTGCAACAACAGAAAAATGCCACGCTGAGCTGCGAGGTGGCCCAGGAGAAGATGGAGGTTGTCATCAATTTATAAGCAATGAGCCAATAATGTTCCAATTATAAACTTTTATTAATTGTAGCGGGTAAAACTAAAAGGCAATTCAGCGCTGGGCGACAGGGGGATTATTGTTCCTCCAACTGCCGCGCCGTCCCGTCCCTTGCAACTTCTTTTGTATTGTCCATCCCGAGCGTATTGTCCTTTAATTGGTCGGTTGTGATCGTGCGACTTGGTGTGTCGTTCCTTGGTTGGTCCTTCCGTGGAACTTTGTATCCATCGGGGCGCGCTTTGCCTGTAACTACGCAGAGTACACAATCTACCCATAAAATTAGAGTGTTCTGCAACCTTTGTGGCCTCCATATTCCACCATTATATCCCGGTCCTAATGAACAAGCACTCCACCACAATGCTACCACATCCCGGTCTTAATGAGCAAACATTTTATCACAGAGGTCAAGTGATAAAAGGAGGGGAAACTGATCACCTCGAGCAAGAAGTTCAAGGTAGAGTCAGAGGGCAAACAGCGTCGGCTGGTGGTGAGCCAGGTGGAGAAGAAAGATGCAGGGGAGTACAGCTGCGAGGCTGCTGGCCAGAAACTCACCTTCAAGATTCATGTCACAGGTAAGACAGGTGTTGTATGAAATACAGCAGAGAACAGTAAAGTAAAATCTAGTTTCTATTATACTGCACCTGGATCTCTGTAGTCTGTGCTGAGGTTTTTTCCCTAGACTTGATTGCCTGGGTTTGTAGAAAGTATTTGGTTTCAGTATGACACAAAGACCTGTTTCAGTCTGTCTGTAGAGCAATAATTAGTAATATATGTACAGTGGAAGCAATATTCAAGATATTATTCAAATCTCTCCTGTGCCTGAGATCCCAAACTGTAATTCTTGTTCACCTAAACATTTGACTAAGATAAGTATGTGCAGTGAGGCTGGAGTGCATGTTCTACGTGCAGCCTTTCATGGCAGGAGAAGCAGGAACTTCTCCTAGTAGTACACTGCCTTTTTACTATGCCTTTATGTTGGAGGCTGCATCTGGATAGGTGAGTCTGCTACTCACAGTAAGAGACCTGGTAGAGCTGACTATTGCCAGAGCTCAAAGTAAGATAGATATCTGCAAATCACACACAAAGAACAAAGGACTGCGTTGGTGAGCATATTTCCTTTGTGCCTTTGACAGTCACAGTTGTGGCAATGGTAGAGGCCATGGGGAGTCTGTTCAGGAAGCCAGGAGTACTGTTCTGGGTCATGAAAAGGCAGCCAGTGGTTTGACTATCACATGTTTATGTGTTTTGATGTTTCACAGTGGGTCTTAAGTAAAAGGAACTCAGGTTTTGGTTGCCTGCAGGACAGATGTTCTTTTGGGTTCAATATGTTTGCATAGTGACTTGCAACCATGGGACTGGTGTTCAAGGACCCTCTTGGTTCCTTCAGTTCCTAGGTTCTTTCTTGCCTAGATTTGACACTTTGTTTCAACAGAAGAGCTGATATTCTCTAGTGAAGGCTATTAGTTTGGGCACAAGTGGTAACCTAAACCTGTTCCAACCTGTACATACAAACCTGCAAGTTGGTCTCATTTCGGTCCCTCATTCAATACTTTTTCTTTTCTTCCCTCAGAGCCAAAACCTGTGTTTATAAACCAGGAGCAGGTGCAGAAAGAGGTGAGTGCTGCCCTGGCAGCAAGTGCCTCCCTCAGCTGTGAAGTAGCACAGGATCCAACAGAAGTAAAATGGTACAAGGATGGAAGACTGCTTGCCTCCTCCAGAAAGTTCAGAATGGAATCTGTGGGCAAAACACGGCGTCTGGTTGTGGAGCAGCTGGAGAAGAAAGATGCTGGAGAATACATCTGCGAGGCTGCTGGCCAGAAGATGACCTTCAAGTTGGAAACAACTGGTGAGCATTCGCTTTGGGAGCACTAAGCAGCTTTTTATGTGGCTTAGAGGAAGACTGGCTGTCTTCTACCCTGTGGGCATGGAACAGCCACAATTCCCCCCGGAACAACATCAATGACCCACACCACAAGTTGGATTCTCATTTTTAATGTAGTGGTAGCGAGGTGAAAATCTGGCTGTGGAATATTTTTGACTAAGGAACTTCTACTTTAATTTCTAGATGCGCTGAATTACCCTCTGGAGTGTCTTTCTGAATATATAAGCAACCATGGGTGACTATGATCCTGATTTATATCTAGGTTCAGGCTTACTTTTTCAGTTAGGTTAGATCAATAGCTCCAGAGAAGATAGGGAAATACAGCAGTTCACTGATACCATGTGTCAGAAGAATGCAGCTCAGTGCTGGGCAGTTTGCTGCTTCATTCCCTCTTACAAGTTGCACCCAAGGCTGGAAAAGACCACTGAGATAGCTGAGTCCAACCCAGCCCACCCTCACTGGACTTACTAACCACGTCCCCAGTGCCACATACCCGTGGCTCTTGAGCACCTCCAGTGACTGCGGTATATCAGCGTGGTTGCTTCAGTTGTGGGAGTTTTCAGACACTGGCTGTTGTTCTAGCGAGACAAAAAACCAAAACTGATGGAACAGTGTCTATACAGGAAGCAACTGGCTGTCCTGATGGCTGCCAACAGTTTTACACAAGGTGTGTCATGCAAGCTTGCATGAGTCTGGTTTAAAGACTTGCTGTTCTGATGGAAGGAGAGGATGTTGGTACAGGATAACTGCGGGATTTGTGCTCTCCCGACATCCAGTTGCAATCACAGCTTATTGTTGCTATAGAAAACAGCTTCTCTGTAGACAAATTGAGTTAGTTCCAATAAGTGGCTGAAGCCCTAAGTGATCCAAGGTGAAGCATGATCCAAACTGGAATTTAACTAATTGTAGTAGGGAATCCAAGCCTTAATGAGATGAGTTATTTAAAATATGAGTCCTCCATCTAAAACAGCATTGAACTCTTACTCTGGTTTATGATAGAAGTGAGAGTTTAACAGCAGAAGTCTGAAGTTATGCTCCATATTTCTCATCACTCAAGAGAATATTTGAATATATGAATTCCTTTGGCTATGTTAGAGCTCATAATGAGGTCAGCTGATGTTCTTTAAATGCTCGGAGTCTAGCAATGTGGGGAAGTGGACTGCTATTTGCTGTTGAGCTTTAGGCTAAGAAGCCTGATTTTAGAGGACTGTGGACTTCCCCTTTCCCTTCCCCTCTCCTCCCCTTCTCCCTGGACTGATCCCACATGGTTTGAGAATGATTTCAGATCAAGGTAAATGAGGAATCGCTGTGTGAAAACCTGTTGTTTTACTGCACTATAAGAGACACTTAGTCAAAAGACAAGTGTGTGTTCCAAGCTTGAGATTGCAGGAGATCCTAGAAACAACTCAGCTGCTCAAACCTGTAGTCTGGCTGAATCTTTTATTGTCAGTTTTGGTCAGGAGGAGATGCTTGAGTAAGACAAATAAAAGGTCACGGGTAAGTTGGTCCTTCTTGTGATATACTTCTAGGCTTTCATCAGGGAGAAGCTTAATTAGTCCAAATAATCATAGCAGAAACCACACCAAGAGCATGAGAGTGAAATTTATACTTTCTTGACGTGAAGGAAAATTTTACCTGGTTCTGCCATTCCCCAAATATTTGTTTCCTTATGACAAGAAGAACTTTGCAGAAGTAATTTTTTTTTTTCAGTCTTGCGTGCAACACAAAAAGGGGTAAAATCTAGGAGGCCACCTGAAATGTTTTTTCCATCTGGAAGGATCCATTTAACAGCACCCATGGACCTGGTTATGAACAAAACTAAGTTCCCAACTAAATCCACATTCTTCTTTCTCCTTCTCAGAATTGCCTGTGAAAATCAGCAAACCATTGGCAGACAGTAGCGTCATTGAGAAGGACAAGGTCACATTTGAGTGTGAGCTGTCCAGGCCCAACATGGACGTCAAGTGGTTCAAGGTATGGCATGTAATGGTATTTTCCTTTCTGACTTCTCTGGAAATGAATGAGAGCCTTTAATTTCACTTCCAAGGGATGCGAGTCTGAGCTTTTCCTTGATAGCTTTTTCACTGCTCTCTTTTCTTTATGCTCTTTTATTTGCCCAGATCAGCACTCTTTGTTATTATGTCCTGAGTTCATTTATCAAGTTGAAATTGAAGTTTGTTTTGGTTTTATTGTGAACTTTTTAGGTCATGCTGCACAAAATATTGTTGGTTGAACTACAGTACAGTCTTGAGCTTCAAGTCTAACACAGAAATTCTCAGCTGGGATTTTGTAGCCTTGTTGTGAACTGGGTTTTTGGGGTGAAATCTCAGTTTTCTTTGCACCTGACAGTGTGAGAATTTGCTCTGGCCCTTTGTGTACCTCCCCGGTGCTCAGCTGTTCCTTCCCTTACTTGGGGATAACGTCATTTATTCAAGGTGATGTCCAAACAGGCTTGTTAACAGTCCTCCGCAGTGCTTTAAGCTGTCATAGGTCAGCCAGAATTTATGCATGTTCTATAGCCATTCCTTCATGTTGAAAACACTGCACTGTGCTTAAGCTTCAGCATATGTTCCAGTAAGCACAGTTCCATTAATTCTAGGGGAGTGGGTGAATTAAGCATAGATCTGAAGGCTCCCTTTGCTGAGTGCAGAGATGGAAGGACTAATGGAGATCTGACTTGATATTTTCCCTTCTAGGATGGGAAGGAGCTCTGTCAAAGTAAAAAAGTGGGCATTACTTCCCAGGGAAATAAGAGAAGTCTCATTATTCACAAGTGTGAATATGAAGATCAGGGAACATCCACATGCTGAGCAGCCTAAGGCAAGACATCAGCTACCCTAAAGGTTCATTTTATGTTTAACTGAAAGAGCAAATAAATCCTCTTGTGGTATTTTGCACCACGGGAAGAAATGCTTCATGGGCAGTTTGGGCATTTCTTGGTTAGTCCTTTTGGATACCTTTCTCTTTCTTCTTTATGCTCAAGACAGATTTTCCCTCCATGTGTTGCATTGGTTAAACCCCAGTTTGTAGCTCATCATTGGGCTCTGAAGCATCAGACTTGTTACTGAACACATGGGTCTGCTGTGCCCTGGTAGATGCCACCTTCCCAAGGGACGTATGAAAGGATGCTTTTTTTCTGATTTCCTACTAGATGCTGTCCTCATGTGGCCACTTGGGTTCAGTGTTAGCATGAACATGAACATGTGTCCTGTCCCATGACTTTGGTGAACTCTCATTTTCTCTCTCATTCTGCAACCAGGTTGGGTTGCTGTTTCAGTACTGGCTGTTTTATGTAGCCATTCCATTTGTTCTGGTTTACGTTCTTTTTTATTTTCTTTTTTTCAGGCATCATTTCTATACAGTAGACAAAGCCAGCCTATTACATTTGATTTACAGTTTTTAGCTTTTGCTGGTAAGCATTTCAGCTCTCAGGCAGTTTTACCAACAGCTTTGAAGAGCTGAAATGAACCAGCCTGGACACGATGGTCTGTTTTTGTTGGTGTAATGAATTTATGAAGTTAAACTGATTGACCCCATAAGGTTTTACAGTGTATGACTCACGTCTGGCAGAGTTATCACAGCAATGAGTTTATATACTTAGCATTTCAGGAGGCAAATGGTTGGGGATACTCTTTCATTTGCTTGCGTCTCAGAGTGAATCACTAGTATGTGAACCATCCTTCATCTCCTTTGTATTGCTTTTGTGTGTGTCTGTGTGTGGTTTCCCCTGTGAATTTCATTCTTTCCAGTTATATGGAAGTTCTCTTTTGAGCAGTGAAATTAGATGTTCCATCATCAGTCATAATGGTAAAGCTGAGTTGCCACGTTATCTGTGTCCTTTCTGTCTGGCGTCTCAATAACTGCTGCCCCACCACAATATCTGCCTAATACTTCAGCTCCATGGATGCCTCCTTGTGCAAACTGAGAGCCTGTATTTGGTGTGCATAGATCTGGGCTTACATCTGTGCTGGTAAATGCACTAGTGCATGGGCTAAGCAGTCCTGCCTCCTGTGCTGTGGGCATTGAGATGGGGCTCCTACAAGCTGCCCATTGCAAGATATTTAGAAACTAATTGCTGCGGAGGTTTCCATCCTCTTTTCAGACTAACTAGAATTTGGTTAGTGGGATCAAAACAGAAGGGGCAGGGAGGGAGAGCTGACCAAGGACTACTGATGGAACAACTATGAATCCTTGGTTCCTCAGGATTCCCTGCATCAGCAGTTGGCAACAGGAGTAAGGGGGCTCAGGAGGACACTGTGGAGTAGTGTGAAAAATGAGCGAAGAGAGTTACTAATTGATGCCTCTTGGAAAGTAGTCCAAGAGTGGTCCTCTTCATAAACTCTCCTCTTGTGTGTGGTTTTATCTTTATGAGGTGTTCATAACAAGTGATGTGTAGATCTCCCTTATCTCATAATGTCTTTGCCTGCCTGCAGTGAATATGCAGGATACTGGATCATATACCAGCTTCTTTGAATTACTGCTCATGTCAGGAGGTAAAATCTGCCTATTCTTTGAACTAACACTGGCGAGGGTTAGTTATTCTGGCTACCGAGAGAATGACACAGCAGATTAAACTCTTTCATTTCCTTCTTTGTCAAATGCCTTTTCATCTAACTGTGTGTCCCATAGAAATTCAGAGCAGTGTTGGCTGAGGGAAGTGGAAATATTTATCTCCTGTGTGTATCTGCCACCCTATTTAGACATGCTGGCAGAGCGCAGAGATTGGAGGAGTTGGATTAGGCAGTAGTTTCCCTGTTGCTCACAGAACCACTTTTTCTGTGGTCTCCCAGCTACCCTGTGCCCAGTGGCCTATGCAAGATGGAGCGGAAAAGGCTCATTTTATGAACAAACAGGAACCTTTCTGGTCAGATTAATACCTGTGCTCTTTTAGAGAGATTTAGATACTAGAGATTTTAGGTACTGGAATAGGCTCCCCAGAAAGGTGGTTGAATCACCATCCCTGGTTGTGTTTAAGAGCCTTTTGGATGTGGTACTCAGGGATATGATTTAGTGTAGGGTTTTTAGAGTTAGGGTACTGGTTAGGCTGCGGTTGGACTTGATGATCTTCAATGTCTTTTCCAACCTGGGTAAATCTATGATTCCATGCAGGAACTCTTCTCCTGAGGTTAATCCAAGTTGTATCCAGGCCCTTCAGAAGGAAAGGGATATAGCAGCACAGAAATATGGCCTGATTCTGACATAACTAAATGCAGACCTGGAGAGTTAAAAGGGATTGTGTGATGTTCAAAGGATTTTGAAGCAAAGATGTCCCCTAGGTAAGATTTGTGGCTGACATTCCCCATACATTGTTTGTAGGCACACAAGCTAAGGAGAGACTAGTGATGAGCATGCAGAGAAGCCAATGGTTCAGACAGGTTTGTAGTGACACAACACTGTAGAGTTCTGTCTAGTTCTCCTTGGCATAGTTTGGAAAATAAAGATGAGGTAATTGGTGGTAACCAATATGGCTTCATCAAGGTCAAGCCATGTCTGACAAACTTGGTGGCCTTTCATGATGGAGTAACAGCATCAGTGGATAATGGGAGAGCAACTGACATCATCTACTTGGACTTGTGCAGAGCATTTGATCCCGTCCTGCATGACATCCTGGTCACCAAACTGGAGAAAAATGGTTTTGATGGATGGACCAGTTGCAGGATAGGGAACTGTCTGGATGGTCACACTCAGAGAGCTGCAGTCAATAGCTCAGTGTCCAGGTGGAGGGTGGTGTTGGGACCAGTGTTATTTAACATTTTTGTAGGCAACATGGAGAGTGGAATCAAATGCAGCCTCAGCAAGTTTGCAGATGACACCAAGCTGAGCGGTGCTGTTGATGTGCTAGAGGGAAGGGATGCTACTCAGAGGGACCTGGACAGGCTGGAGAGGTGGGCCCTTGGCAGCCTCATGAACTTGAGTGTGGCCAAGTACAAGGCCCTGCACCTGGGTCAGGGCAATCCCAAGCACAGGCACAGGCTTAGAGGAGAACGATTTGAGAGAAGCCTTGACCCTGAGGAGAAGAGTTGGTGTGGAGGGAGGTGTCCCTGCCTATAGCAGGGGGACTGGAACTAAATGACCTTAAAGATTCAGTCAGTTCTATTGTTTTTCTACCCTTAATTTTGCTTGAAAGGTTTTAGAATAAATGAGATTCTGGTTTCCATGAAAACTGTTTGCAGGGAGCTCCATTGTAGCTAGTAGGTCTGTCTTTAAGTTCAAGGGCAATAATGCATTGACTGTGTTGAAGAGAGAAATGACTCAGGAATGGATGATGGTTTAGAATAAAACATAATCCTACTTATTTTGTATGCAAATATGTGTAAGGAAAAGATGCTGCACTCAGTTCTGGAAATACCCTGACAAATATATCTCTACTGTTTCACAGCTGGAGATATCAAGATTGTTAAAGCACTGGAAGATGTGGAAGTGAATGAATATGGGAGTGCATCTTTTGTCTGTGAGATTTCACACGATGAGGTTCAGACCCAGTGGTACAAAGAGGACAACAAGCTGAAGGCTGATGACAACATCAGAATGCAACAAGATGGTAGGGTGTAAGCGGGGGGTCTTTCTCCTGAGTGGGGGGTGGGTTGGAGATCAAGCATATAAGACATCTGAAATGAAGTGAAGAGGGTTCAGAAGCGAGTTCCCCTTTTGTTTTGGGACTGAGGTTTAGGTGGAACAAGTGACATGGTGGGATGCTTAGTGTGGGAAGTGTGATGCTATCCCACCATCCCACACTGCTGGGAGCAGGTAGGAAATGAGTGCAGTTATTTCCAAAGTGGGGGTGAACAGGGCAGTCAGTTCACCTCTCCAAAGAGGTTTTGTCTGACAGTGAGTGTGATCCTTCTGTATCAGATACTTTGAATTTGACGGTGGCCGCATTTGATCAGTCCTTGTAGAAGCCATGTTTAGATTCTGCTTTGGTCTGCTCCATTTCCAGTTCAAAGTCGTTGGACACTAAATGAGACAGCTGCATCTCAGTAAAAGATGTGTTTGAATAGCTGTGATGTGCTTACTATTCAGATTTACAGAGCTGAGGTTTTGTCCTTGGCTATAGCAAAGAAGTCAAATCAGGTGAAATTAATTGTATTTCTGAACTAGACAAGTTTAAGTTTGGTAGCACCTAAATTTGGTGCGGTTTGTCATTGATTTCATCTGAAAGAAACTTGCAGGCTTTTTATCTGCTGTTGTCCCCAGCGTAAGATTATCCATTCACATCCTAAAGTACTTGTTATATTTTCAACTCACTCTTATTTGAATAAAAGCCTCAAAAATTGGGAGCAATTTAATAAGCACAGAACAAGAGCTGGACCTTGCATTTGGTAGATACTGTACAGTATTACTTCATAGAAATGTAGTCAATGGCATTCCCTATAGACAATCGTTTGTTTTATCTTTAGAGTCGTTCAAAGAACCATTGTGAACTTGACATTAATTGGAATGGAATACACGCAAGAGACTTTCCTCTTCTTCCAATTGTCCTCATCCTTTCTTCTCTTCCACCCCTGCTTTGCAGATTACCATATAGAAATCACCAGGAAGTTGGAGGACAAGACAGCTTTGGAACGTCATTCTGTCATCCTGTCCTGTGACTTCAGGCCTTCTCCAAAGGTTGTGAAATGGTTCAAGGGCCGCACACCCATTGAGCCCTCTGAGAAGTACAAGATCAAGAGGGATAAGCATTCAGTAGAGCTCAGAATTCTGAAGCTGAAGCCCGATGATGCTGGTGTGTACAAGTGCAAGGCAGGAATTGCAGAGACTGAGGCCACGCTGACAGCTGAAGGTATGAGCAGGGAGGGTGGCCTCTTCCATGTCCTATTTCACCTCAGATTTCTCTTCTTGAGGTTGACTTCTGCCGTTCTCTCCTGCTAACTTTATACATGTATTATCTTCACATAGATGATTACACAAAGATCATCTAGTCCAACCATTCTACCACATCCCAGTATGATTTCTAGTAACAGTGGTAACAGTTCACCTTGTTTCCCCACAGCCTGCAATGTAGAAGTAACGAAGCACCTGCAGGATGTAGAAATTGAAGAAGAGAGCTCTGCTGTCTTCTCCTGCGAGCTGTCCCATAATGACGAGGACGTGGAATGGTTCCTGAATGGCAACCTCCTTTACACCAACAATTACAATGACATCAAGAACGTTGGCAATTGCTGCACACTGACAATGAAGCAGGTTAAGCCTGAGGATGCTGGCACAGTGACAGTGAAGTCAGACAAGGTGTCAGAAAGCGCACCTGAAGGTGATAGGTGGGTCTGATCACACCCCTCCTGGATGTAAGAGATGCTAAGGAGCTCCAGTTCATTCTATTGTGCAGCAGTCCTGCTTCTAAAGCTGACCTCTCTGGGGTGACAAGTCATCAGAGGCTTTCTTCCAGTGGAAGGTTCCACTGCAGCAGATATCAAGGAAGGAGGATGGTTTTGGTGTCCTGCCAAAGCATTCCATTGCTTTTTATCATCATTTTACTTAACACAAGGAGAGTTACAGGAGCAATTTCTTTTACTGCTTCAGTAACATGCAGTGTCAATGCTGTTGTCTCCAAGGATTTATGACTGAAGGAGAGATCGTTCAGTGTGTGTTTTGCCTCTGGGATGACTAATGACCAGGCTGTGAGCAACCTGATCTAGCTGTGAATGTCCCTTTTTATTGCAGGGGAGCTGGGCTAGATGGCCTTTAAGGGTCTCTTCCAATTCTAAGGAACTTGTGCCTGAAGTGCAGAAGTGGATGAATTATACCACTTCTTCATATCCTCCCCATGATTACAGAGGAAATACAACAAAACAACATGCATGGTCTTACTGTTGTCATTTGCTTGAATACGAAGACGTCTCTTTTTTATGGTTGAGATTTTTGTTGATATGGGTCAGGAGGAACTCACACTTTTTAGCTTTCTCAATAGGCAAAAAGTTCCAGTTGCTGCAAGCCACCGAGGTAACCAATAGAGGGGCCCTGATCCCCCTTGTGCCATCGGGATGCTCTGGCACGGGATGTGCCTCAAATTCAAAGCTCCTTCCCACCTCCCAAGGAAAAGCAAAGCAACTCAAGCATCTCCAGCAAAGCTGCCCAGCAGACAGCAGGGAATGCAAACAGCTTCTGGCTGCTCCCCTGCACTCCTGTCCTAAGTAAGTGACCCCTCGAGGACTGGATGGGAAATCAGTGCATGACACACGTGAGTGTGCACAGCATTGTGCAAAGCAGTGGGGATCCATGTGTGTGTGTGTGTGTATTTGTGCATGGATGGTGTTGTACACACATTTGTGTCCATGAGTGTACAAACCAGTGGTGTTGCTCAGGTGTGTGTAGGTCTGTGGGTATGTGTGCAAGGACGAGCATGCACATATATGTACGTGCACAGGGGTGTGCAGAGTGTTGGAGCTGCACAAGGACATTGTGGTACCGGTGTGTGCGTGCACTTTGGGAGTGAAAGGAAGGGGTTACACATGTGTGAGTGTGTGTGCGCACAGGGCTGCACTAAGGGATGTGGTTGTGTGAGTGTGTGTGAGCACATAGATAGTGCGTGGATGCGGTGGCACAAATGTGTGCTTGCACAGGGCTGTGCTGAGGAGTTGGGCTGCACACAGGTGCACACAAAGGGATGTTTGAACCCTTTGCCCCTAAGAACAGTTTTCCAGTGTCTCTCGTCCAAGAATTCTTTGAACAGCCTGCAGCTGACTCTCCTGAAGCTCAGGGTCCTGACTTTGCTTTTTGCCAGGCCCGCATTCCTTGAGATGAGGAACTCTAGGAGGGCATGGTCACTACAGCCCTGACCACCTCCAGTCTTAACCCCTGCTGTGCAGCATGTCCAGTAATGCTTCCCATCACAGAATCACAGAATTACCCGGGTTGGAAGGGACCTCAAGGATCATGTAGTTCCAACCCCCCTGCCTAGCAGGGCCACCAAACATACACATTTACTAGATCAGGTTGCCCAGGGCCCTGTCCAACCTGGTCTTGAACACCTCCAAGGACGGGACATCCACAACCTCACTGGGCAGCCTGTTCCAGGACCTAACCACCCTTCTAGTAAAGAACTTTCCCCTAACATCCAACCTAAATCTTCCCTCCTTCAACTTAAAACCATTTCCCCTAGTCCTGCTATTATCAGCCCTTTCAAAGAGTTTACTCCCCTCCTGGGAGTAAGTTCCCTTCAGGTATTGAAAGGCTGCAATGAGGTCACCTCGCAACCTTCTCTTCTCCAGGCTGAACAAACCCAACTCCCTCAGCCTGTCCTCATAGGGGAGGTGCTCCAGCCCCCTGATCATCTTTGTGGCCCTCCTCTGGACCCTTTCCAAAATTTCCATATCTTTTTTGTACTGAGGGCTCCACACCTGGACACAGTACTCCAGATGGGGCCTCACAAGAGCAGAGTAGAGAGGGACGATCACCTCCCTATCCCTGCTGACCACCCCTCTCCTGATGGAGCCCAGGATCCCATTTGCTTTCCGGGCTGCCAGAGCGCACTGCTGGCTCATGTTAAGTTTCTCATCTATCAGGACCCCTAGGTCTTTTTCAGCCGAGCTGCTCTCAAGGACAACTCCTCCCAGCCTGTACAGGTGCCTGGGGTTCTTCCGGCCCAAGTGCAAAACCTTGCACTTTGCCGTGTTGAACCTCATTAGGTTCACCCGAGCCCAGCTTTCCAGCCTGTCAAGGTCCCTCTGAATGGCATCTGTTCCCTCCACCGTATCGACTGCACCACTCAGCTTGGTGTCATCAGCAAACTTGCTGAGGGTGCACTCCATTCCCTCATCGATGTCATTAATAAAGATGTTAAAGAGCACCGGTCCCAAGACAGACCCTTGAGGGACGCCGCTCGTTACCGGCCTCCACCTGGACATAGAGCCATTGACCACCACCCTCTGTCTGCGGCCTTTCAACCAATTGCTTATCCATCTAGTTGTCCACCCATCAAATCCACCTCCCTCCAATTTGGAGATGAGGATGTGATGGGGGACCATGTCAAAGGCCTTGCTCAGGTCCAGGTAAATGACATCGGTCGCCTTCCCTTCATCCACCAACGCCGTCACTCCATCATAGAAGGCCACAAGATTAGTTAAGCATGACCTTCCCCTGGTGAAGCCATGCTGGCTGTCTCGGATCACATGCTTGTTCTTTATGCGATCAAGCATGTTGTCCAGGAGGATCTGTTCCATAATCTTCCCAGGCACAGAGGTGAGACTCACCGGCCTGTAGTTACCCGGGTCGTCCCTGCTCCCCTTCTTGTAAATGGGAGTGACGTGACCCTTCCTCCAATCATCCGGGACCTCACCTGACAGCCACGACTTCTCAAATATGATGGAGAGCGGCTCAGCAACCACCTCAGCCAGCTCCTTCAGGACCCTGGGATGCACGCCATCTGGCCCCATAGACTTATACTCATTCAGTCTAAGGAGGCACTCTCGGACTTGCTCTACCCTTACAGTGGGGAGGGATTTACCTCCTTGGTCCCCACATGGAGGTATGGGGGTGCAAGACTTAGGGACGTGAAAAAGACTAGAATCCTGGCCACCAGTGAAGACCGAGGTGAAGAACTCATTCAGCACCTCAGCTTTCTCTTCATCTGTTGAAGCCATTTCTCCTTTTAAATTTACCAGAGTAGGCACGCCCATTTTGGCCTGTCTCTTCTGGCCAATGTACCTGTAGAAGGTTTTCTTGTTGTTTTTCACATCCCTCGCCAAGTTCAGTTCTGCCTGAGCCTTGGCTTTCCTGATCCCACATCTGCAAGTTCGGACGGCATCCCTGTATTCTTCCCGGGTGACACAGCCTTGTTTCCAGAGCTTGTACACCCCTTTCTTCACCCTCAGTTCTCTTAGCAGGTCCTTGCTGAGCCATGCCGGTTTTCTACCTTTCCTGCCCACTTTCTTAATCAGGGGAATGGAGACCTCTTGTGCTGCCAGGAGGGCATCCTTGAACAGTAGCCAGCTCTCCTCAACGTCCTTATCTTTGAGGGCAGCGCGCCAGGGGATCTTGGCCAGCATTCCATTGAGTAGCTTGAAGTCTGCTCTTCTAAAGTTGAGCATCCTGGTCCTGCTCTTTGCCAGGCCCACATCGCTTGAGATCACAAACTCAACCAGGGCATGATCGCTGGAGCCCAGGCAGCCTCCAACCTTGACGCCTTTGATGATCTCCTCAGCGTTGGTGAGCAGCAGGTCCAGCAACGCTTGACCTCTGGTCGGTCTGTCCAATACCTTCCCTTCTGCTTGGTGTGCTTAATGCTTGGCCCACAAAGTTATTCCCAGTGCAGTCCAGCAGTCTCTCAGACAGCTTGCAGCCAGCCATGCTGATTTCCCAGCCTGACTGGAATCCCCCATCAAGTTGAGAGTCAGTGAGCGCGGTGCTTCTGGTAGCTGCAGTAAGCAGGGCCCATCAACAGGCTCCCTTGACCAGGCGGCCTGGAGCAGACCCTCACCTCCAGAAGCCCATTATTGGTTCAGTCCCGAATTTTACCCGCAAGTTCTCAACGTGATCGTGGCTGTTCTTAGTCCTTTGCAGTCAGCTTCTTCATAGAGAGGGCAAATACCTTGCCCTCCGGAATTCCATAGTAACAATCATGTCTCCTTTATGTCAGGTGAGGTGTTTTTTGTTGTTGTTGTTTTTTGTTTGCTTGTTTGTTTGTTTTCCATTTTCTAGGTAGAAAATTTAATTTCTGAGCCAGGAGAAGAAGAAGTGCAACATGTAACAATCTTCCTGGTACTGTGCAGTTTGCATGAGTAGCCAAGTGCTCCTCAGGTAACGTGTGCTGCAGAGCTGACCTTGGTGGCAGGGGTTGTGTCTTCATTTTCTTCCTGTCATGTGGGAACATAAGAAGACTCTTCAGAGCAGGAGCTGCAGAGGAAGATGAACGGCATGAGAAGGTAAGGCTAGGAACCAAGGACACCTCCAGAAAGAACAGAAAAACTAAGTCATTTAAGATGCATTATGGCCGTGTGATACTGTCCGTGACTGGAGGAGAAGCACATGGCTAGGAATGACTGATGGCTCTGGTGGGATGAGTGCCTATGTGCGCCGTAAAGGAGAGTTTGTGGGATGTTCTGTGGACATGTGAAGGCTGTGGGAAAGTTAAGAGAGAAAACGTGTGAATTCACAGAAGTGGTATTAGAACCTGGAATAAACCATTTGGATCACTCACATCTGAGTCCGTGCCAGATTGTCGCACTGTCAGAACCTGAGGCCTGGGATTTTCCTTTAGTAGTGCCAACTGCCTGTTGTAAATGAGAAAAGATATTACTAAACATAGCTTCCCTCCTTGTAGTTTTGATATTTCTGTCTTTGCATTCCTTTAGCACCCAGGGTGTTGATGCAGCTGCACAAATCCGCTGTACTGTCCTCCTGTTTTGCATGGAAGAATGGTAAAATAGCAATCTCTGGGTGAAATTTTGTTCAGGCGTTTTCCTTTCTGTGCCCCTAGGAAGCAATGGCTTGGAAATGGCAGTGCCGCCTGGGAACCCACACAGCAACCCAGTATCTCATTGTCTGGGTCTGTGAAAAACCACAATGATGACAAAAGATGTTTCAATTCTGTCTGTGCTGTCAGTGCAGCCCTGAGGAGCGGTGTGGGCATGGCATGGCAGGGAGAAGGGATTTCCCTTCCAATGGGAAAGTGCCTGTTCATGTGTTGGTATGTAACCGCTCCATGGCCTGCTCCATGTGCTTCTGAATGGGCAGCTCAACTTTTGTGTCACTCAGCCACCTGTGGCAGAGGTCAGGATTAGTGCCTTTCAAGGAGCTGAGAAGCATTTCTTGCTCAAGTCCTGCTTCCAAGCTTAACCACCTACAATGAAGTAGATGTCGTTTTTCTGGTGTCCTTCAATTCCGTGTCCGCATTTTCCCAAAAGCAAAAGAATTTGGAGTTAACCAGCTGCAGTGAAGTGAGCGATTTCAGTGCCTATTTCTGATGGTGGCAATGAGTTCAGAGGTCACACTTAATTGACGGTGCCTGTTTCCATTCTGACAAAGGCTGTAGTTTCAGCTGACTTCCCGAGGCTGCCATGTGTGGTGGTGACACAGCCTTGGGCTTGTGCGTTTGCATGACTCCCACCTTTCCTTTCTGTGTCTTGCAGGTCAGCTGGTGCTGGAAGCGGCCGGTATCTGAGTAGGAATGAAGGTGAGTGCAGGAGCAGCTGCTGAGGGGAGGAAGGAAGTCCATGCTAATGAGCTCTGAAGCATCTGCGGGTCTGGTACCAGAATAGGCAGCAGTGATGCAGGGGGCTCCTCGGCAGGAAGCTGGCTGATCCAAATGCTTGCTGAGAGTTTGGAAGCCCAAACCCTTATGGTCTCTGTAAGGGTGGTTAATAAAAAGATATTAACCAAGATGGTGGTAAATAGCCTAAGGTTATTAGCAAAGGGAAACTCACCAATATCGATACCTTGACTAGAAAGCTGAGGCAGCCTCAACTAGGGAGCAATCTCTAAGACATGCTGTCTCAGTGGTGGTCAGCCTTTAAATGAGGTCTCAGAGGAGGTTGAGTCGAGGTCCACCCCTTCTGGGAGCACAGCTAGATTACTCTCACCTGTGCTCCCGCAGCTGACCCAATACTTGCCTCAGCTGATTAATCAGAGGTTCAAGCTGTGATTTCCCATACAGTCTCTAAGCTGAAGGCAGCATCTCCTTGATCTGATGGTGGTGTGCCTGAGTGAGGGAGTGATCCAAGCTGGATGCAGAAGAGTCATCTTAATTTCTCTGCTATTTTACTTCAGATGACACCTATTGGGTGTTGGTTTCTTAAAATTTGGATCTAGGAGGTGGTCTCTTCCTTTGCTTCTGATGAAAGCACAGAAGTGCAGCAGGAGTAGAAGACAAAGAGGTTTTCTTGGTGACAGGAACACCAATTATTTGATTCAAATGTGTAACTGATGTAGATGGTGAAGAACAGATCTGCCTCAAAGACATGCTTGATCACATAAGAAATGAGCATGTGATCCAAGACAGGCAGCGTGGCTTTAGCAGGGGAAGGCCATGCCTAACCAGTCTGGTGGCCTTCTATGATGGAGTGACGGCATTTGTGGACAAAAGGAAGGTAACAGATGTCATTGACCTGGACTTGAGCAAGATCTTTGACATTGCCCTCCACCACATCCTTATCTCTAAACTGGAGGGATGTGGATTTGACAGGTGGACCACCTGGTGGATAAGGGATTGGTTGAAAGGCCACAGACAGAGGGTGGTGATTCATGGTTCTATGTCCAGGTGGAGGCCGATAACAAGTGGTGTCATCCAGGAGTCTGTCTTGGGACCAGTGCTTTTTTACATGGTTATCAGAGACACCAATGATGCAATGGAGTGCACCTTCTGCTGTTTGCTGAGTGGTGCGGCTGACGCAGTGGAAGGAAGGGATGCCATTCAGAGGGAGCTCAACCGAGAGGTTGGCCTACGTGAATCTAATGAGGTTGAACACAGCAAAGTGCAAGGTTTTGCACTTGGGCTGGAGGAATCCCAGGCATTTCTACAGACTGGGAGGAGCAGTCCTTAAGAGAAGCCCCGCAGAGAAGGACCTGGGGGTCCTGGTGGATGAAAAACAGAACGTGAGCCATCAGCGTGCTCTTGCAGCTCAGAGAGCAAATGGTCCCCTGGGCTCCATCAGAAGAGGGGATGGCCAGCAGGGACAGGGAGGTGATTGATCTTCATGATCCTTGAGGTCCCTTCCAACCCGGGCCATTCTATGATTCTGTGATTACACTCGCTGTCAGAAAGAATGGCAGCTGTACAGAAGCTGGATATATTTTGGGACAGTTCTTGTAACCAGTTGATTTTAAGACCTTGCCCGAGTCAAGAGTCTAAATTGAGTGTCAGAAGAAAGCTGGTAAAGTGGCTATTGCTCATTCTTTTTCATTTGCTGATTCTTTCATTCGGGTTCCTTTTCCAAAGGAGATTCTGGTGATGGAAGCAATTGAAGAAAGAACCAAAGCAGCTCTTGCCAAGAGTGCTTGAAGTCCCTGTGGAGAGAAGCAAAGAACTTCCTCTGGGATGCTCCCCACCATGTCTCAGGAAGGAGACAACTCAGCAGTTTCTCCACTTTCTGCTCTGTGTGTGGAAAGGTACGTCTGGGTTTCTTCTGCTTGTTTATTCTTTCTTTTTCAGGCTTTGAAGGAGAAGGGGTGGAGCAACGGGAGACTCACTGGTCGTTTGTTACCTCAAGAACAGGATGGATTCTGCATTGACTGTGAAAAACCTGGGCTAGTAGCATGGGCATGTTTCAGGCTGGACTTTTCCTTCTTGGTTTCCTTTTGGCTACAGGGAGACAGCTGTCTAAAGGTGTGTTTTCATACCCACTCTCCAAAACCATGTTTCATTGTTGCAGGTGGTTCAGTGTGCTCTTGCAGTGCAGATGCTGTAGTTTGCTGTAGAATCTGAATTGTTTCTGTTCCTAGGGGAGGACTGGGAGGAGGTAGTGAGAAGAGAATTCAATGCCTTAGGTGTATCTTAGTGAGAAATGTTGGCATGAGGTGCTGAAAGTCTTGAGTTGTCAAAGGCCAGTGAGGCTCAGACTCCTTAACCTGCTGGAGCAGGGTGGAAGCAAGGAGTGGGCACTGCCGTCCCACAAGCTGCACTTGGTTCTGGTCTGCCAGGTCTGTGCTGGCCTGGATTTCTTCTGAGAAGTTTGTTGGAGCTGCTTGGAGTAGTGAAGGGTGGGGAGGAAGTGCTGCTCAAGAGCTAAGGCTCTGCATGATCATCTTGGATGGTTTTAACCATGATATCTGAAGACATAGTTTCCATCAGAATGATCCCAACATTGTGCGAGTGTCTCAGATGTATGAGAGCACCCGCCTCCTCCAGCTGAGCCATAGGAAAGCTAACTGTGCCCAGTAATTACAGCTTCTGCAGATTGAATATGCTTCCAAGTGTTTTCCTTAGTGATCAATAATGTCCCAGCACTCTGAGATTCCATCTCTGGCACAGTCTGGAGCATCTCTGCAATCCTTGGTTGCTGGAGGGCACGTGGTGAGTGCATGGACAGGGTGGCACAAACGCGTGCGTGTGCTGAGGAGTTGGGTTGCACACAGGTGCACACAAAGGGGTGTTTGTGGAAGGTGTAGGCACGTAGGTGTTCCCAGGGATGGTTTGCACACGTCTGTGAATGCAAAGGAGGGCACACGATGCAGAGTGTGCATGGGGGTGTGCAAAGCAGGCAGGGTGGTGAATGGGTGTGCGTGTGCACATGGATAGGGGAAGGTTGGGGTTACAGGTTGACCTGTGCTGAGGTGAGTGGGGACTCACGGTGTTGCTCAGTGGTAGATTGGTTCACACTGAGTGCTAACAGGAAACTCGCACACCCTTTTTGTTTCAGCTGTGCCAGCGCTGTGATCCCTTGCTGCAGGGATGGGGTGTTGGAAGGATGGTGTGCGTGCCGAGCTCCCATCTCTTGCAGGAATCAAGTGTAGAGCAAAAGGGATGTTTGGGCCAGGTGACTGTAAGAAGGCTGGCTGCTTTGGATGGTGGTAGCTGATGGAAACAGGTGCTCTGGGGACCGTTCAGCTTTTAACAGAAGACAGGGGTCCTGCAGCAAGAACGACTAGGTTCTCAAATGGCTTCAGACGTGCACACCGAGTACATCCCCGCAGACATTTACCGGTAGGTGGCTCTTGCAGAAGAAGATTCAAGCAGCAGAACCTTTTGCTCAGCTACAGCACACAAATGCTACAAAAGCAGGAACAACCTGCAAGCTCTGGGTCTGTTTGTCTTGCACAGGCATGCACTAACTGCGTTTGATGGTACCCCCCATCCTTGATTTCCTTCCCTGCTTCTTGTCTGATGACGCTGCTGAGCCAGGAACAAGCTGCCCAGTGTGGCAGAGCATGGTGCAGAGCTGTGCTGGGACCTCCTCCCCTTCATCTGCTGCAGATCAGTGCCCCACACGTGCCATTGGGATGCTCTGGCACGGGATGTGCCTCCAACCCAAAGCTCCTTCCCACCTCCCAAGGAAAAACAAAGCAACCCAAGCATCTCCAGCAAAGCTGCCCAGCAGACAGCAGGGAATGCAAACAGCTTCTGGCTGCTCCCCTACACTCCCGTCCTAAGTAAGAGACCCTATGAGGACTGGCTGGGAAATCAGTGCATGACACACGTGAGTGTGCACAGGATTGTGCAAAGCAGTGGGGTTCCACGAGTTTGTGTGTGTGTGTATCTCTGCTGTTATGAAAGCATGGGAAGACTTACTGAGTCCCAGATAATTACTTATCCTCAAATGATTTTTCCTGGCCAAAGTTAGAGCCTCTCACAGGTAATCGAGATCAACAGGCTGTTGTTGCACAATCAACAGACACAATCTAGATGATCAGCTGAGGAAAATAAAGCATCATGCGAAGGGTACTAGATAAGTGAGCAGCTTGAGATCTGCACATTTATGTGATGCTCATGGTCTTAGACAATATTTGCCTAGAGAGGTCACATTGAATGAAAGCAAACTCTAAGATGAATGAAAATATGCACAGGAGAAGAAGCCTCTGAGGCTTCTCAAGTGTTATGACCAGAAGACATAAACTCTGTTAAAGCAAACGTTTCTCTCTATTTTTTGTGTTATTCCAGGCAGGCCTTGATTACCGCCTGAACACATGCTGTGGAAGCCCAGCTTATGCAGCACCAGAGCTAATCCAGGGCAAAGTGTCTATTGGCTCAGAGGGATGTAGAGCGGTGTTTGTTTTCCCCTCTTTCCCTTCCCTCTCCACAGAGCATTTAAAGGCAGTGGAGCTCAGGTAGGCTCTCTTGGTTTCCCTTCTGAATTCTGCTAGGTTGCATCGCTTGGTAGCTCTCAGAAGCTGTCAGTGGCCACAGACTAGAAAAGTGCAATTGGTCTCAGTTCACACAGCTGGCTGGTTTGTCTCAGGCTAATCCTGAACTGCCTCAAGCGACTGCTTTGGGGCTCTACAGAACAGCAACTTCAGAGATCTCTTTCTATTACTAAGTGTTTGAAAGAGCAATTTGCTCTGTTAATTATCCATCATTTCTGTGCAGTCTGTTTTGTCAGACTTGTCTTTAGCTTCCAAGTTGTATGTGAAGAATTGTTTCCGTTGTAATGCACAATGTACTAAAAATTGAGAGATGAAAATGTGAAGAGTTTTTCCAGCTTTGATTTCATGTCTGGAATTTTGGAACCCACTACTTGCAGTTGTTAATCTGTCCAAACTGGTCTGGTTTGGGATGCCCTCGTACTTCTTGAATCGCTGTTAAAGGCGGAGCAATTCCTACAAGTGCCGTGGCCCCACTGTTGTTCTAATTCTTGTTTCTTTGTTTTCCACACGCTGCTTTTCAAGCCTCCTTTTTCTTTACAGTCAAAGTGAGAACTGCACTGTGTCTGAACCTTGTTGTGCCTCTACATAAAGAGAACCGAACAGCAGCAAAGCCAGACAGGTGACTGTGCTGACAGCTCTCGTAGCCAGTAACACGTAACTGTGCTAAATCCCTTGTGACGGCTTTGATTTCATTTTTGCCAGTGAAATCCTTGTAAAAGGAAGTGCAGCAGTGTGATGAGCTAAGGTGAAGATGCTGGTTTTAGTAGTGCTCTAAGCTGAGTGAAAGGGCAATTGAATGAGGGTTATATGCTTTCTCTGGGACGATAAGGTTTTATTTCCTGAGGGAAAGAGCCAGCTTTTCATGGGCTATATGTGGGCTTTGGCAAGGGCAGACAATCCAGTCTGTCAGGAAGCCATTTGAGGTGCTTCAGGTTTGTAAGCTTGTCTTTTTGTTTTTCAGGCGGATATTTGGAGCATGGGTGTACTGCTGTATGCTCTGCTGTGTGGGTTTTTCCTTTGGATGATGACAATATGATGGCACTCTACAGGAGGATACCAGTGGGTATCAGTGGTGCTAGAATACACTGAGAAGGGAAATAGCTGAGCTTGACAAGAGGCCTTGCTTTTCGGATGGCAGAACATGCTGAGCTGTGGGTAGAAAGGCCACAGCACAGTCTGCTGAATATTGTCCCTGTTTTTGCTGCTTTGTCTACCAGTATTTTGTGGATTTGGTTCTACGCTTGGTTGGCCTATGTGGCACTGTAGCCTAATTCTGTACCATGATAGCATACAGAATTTAAGGAGAAGTATTTTCCTGCCAATGGGCTGGATTTTTTTGTATCTGGTTCTTAAACTGGCTGCTCCCTATACTATCTGTAGTAAAAATATAGACACATCATTTGATTTCCCTGAAATGAATGTTCCTAAATGCCAGCTCTTCTCATGTCTACAAAGATCAAAGTTCTGCATTTGCTATTAGAATTTCCTCTTCCAGAATCAGGAGGTAATGTAGGACCCCACAGATTGCCTTCAGAATCCAACAGTTAGTTCTGTTTCCTTTCGGAGTGCATAACAACCTGAGCACATGAATTGAATGACGTGGCTTGTTAGTCTGGTACAAACTCTGCTGTACACTGAAACCTGGTCCATTTGTAAGCAGGACTTTGTCCATCTCTGCAGGACAGCAGAAAACCCTTTGTGCTAATCATGATGCCAAGAAGCAGAATGCGGCAAATGGCAGATGATCCAACTGCTTCAGGTGTTCATTTCCTTAAAACTGTGAATAGTTTTGGACTGAGAGTTTGTAAGCAGAACAGAGCTCTTAAAGCTGTCAGAGATTATTTCTGCACTGTTCAATTCTATCTGCCTAACATACACCGGATCTCAGAACTGCATTGCTTGAACTGGTGGAACTTGTTGAAGTGAACTGGGATGAGCAAGTTTTAGAACTTAGTCAGAATGCAGTAAAAAATGGATAATCTCATGAGTATTAAGGTACAGGCTTGCTATTTCTGCACTGAATTTGTTTTTATTTTACATGGCTGTGATCTGAAAGTTGCTTGAAACGCAGGCACCTAGGCACTGTTGTGTAACTGAATTTCACACGATAGGTCCTGAAATATCCTGGAATCAAAAACTCTGACTTGTTTTAAGTCTGCTGCTTGAGTCTAATCAGGGTCATAGTGTCTGTGTGCAGTGTTTCTTTCCCTGTAATGCTCCACATCATTTCATTTTGGGAATATTGAAGGAAATGGACTATGTGCTATAACTGTTGTTAGAACAAAGTATGTCTGGTGTGATCTTATGCATAGGTTCTGTAACTGCTCTTCACAGCTCAGGTGTTTGACCTTCCTTTTGGTGAAGTGATGAAATACTGCTGGTTTCTATTTGTGCTTCTAGGCACCTTGAAGCTCTTAGGAATAGAACAATTGTCTCCAGTTCTTTTCAATGATATCAGTAACAGCTCGAGTGTTGCTGCCCACTAGGTAGACCCAAAGAAGCAGATTACAGTGAAACAACACACGAGCTGGACCTGAATGAGGATCACTTTCAAGACAGTGGCTATGCTGCTTCAAGCCTACTTGCTTCTTCCTGCCGCCACTCTATTACCAAGTATCAACAACCTTTCATGATTCAACTTGCAAATGTTTGAAACTAACCCTTGTGTTTCTATGCCTTCCTAGGTGATTCGAGCCCTTGTCAACCCCAAAGATCCAAACCAAGCAGTGTCTTTCCATCAATGGAGAGTTCTTATTAAGCATGAATCGCTGCAATTCGGATGACAGCCTTCCACATGGTAACAGTGATGGACACAAGGGGCTCATCCACGTTCATGCTCTCATATCTCCTGGCTCTGCTGAAGCTCCTGACCTGAGCCTGCCAGACACAGCAGTCACCTGCCTGGATTGTGACCCAGCGCCTTTGCAGTGCTGCCCATCCCAAGCACAGCCCGAGTGTCCCAGCAGCAGCACCACCATGCAGGAGCAGGTCAGCATCAGTGAGGTGAAGCTGAGCATCTTAGATGGGGACTTAGAGTCAGGCTGCCAGTCCCAGGCACCAGGCAGCAGCACCAGCTCTGAGCCACTCTCATCTTGACAAGAGGAGTCCCATCTTCACCCTTGACCTCTCAAGCCCTCCCGTCTTTTATTGAATAAAGTCACTCTCATGCTCAGTCATCGCCTCGACTGCATTCTGAGTCTTCAATCACAGGGATTGGGATGAATGCAACAAACAGCAAGGCAGCTCAGCTTGCAATGCTATGGCTGTGGGGTTCGTGCAGGCAGAGCTCTGGGTTCCCATTTTGCCTGGCTTTGGGATGTCTGCAGCAAGATCTCTACCATTTTGTATGGGAGCAAATAATCTCTAGCATCCAGGTTGCTGCTCATGATATATCCCAGTCTTCCTGGCTGTCACTTTGTGATACTTTTCAAAGCCTTCTGATACTCTTTGATGCCTTGGCTGCTCCCTAACACCTCTGTCCTCCTGCCATGTTGACTCACGTCTCCCACTTTTAAGCTGGCTTTGCAGATCATCTCCAGCCCTGTCATCATCACGCTGCAGCAGGAGGTGCTCACCTGGCCCAATGTCTGGCAGTACTGCTTGTTCTGCAGATGAGCAGCTGCCTCCTCATCTCTTCAGCTACAGTAGTTTTTCTCAGGGCAGTTAGATGCAGTCATGCTCCTCTGGATTTGGTGTGTTAAATCCATGCTGCATGGCAGCAGTCAGTGCAATACAAAGGTGTTCTGTGTGCCATAGCATTTCTCCAGGGGCTGCCAAAGGTAGAAGCACAACACAGCACCATCCTTCTGACAGTAATGTCTGTGAGTGTTAGACATGTGAGCACTGCATCATGCCCAGCGTGTCAGTGCTTTTCCACACCAACCTGACTCTCACACTCTGCACTGAATGTAACTCTGCTCTTGTGGAGACAAATGCTTTCTGTCACATCCTCCATCCCTGCAACCATTTGCCGGTAGGCAGCTCTTGCAGAAGAATCAAGCAGCAGAACCTTGTGCTCACCCTACAGCATGCAAATGCTATGAAAGCAGAAATAACCTGGCATGCTCTGGGTCTGCAAGGCTGCACAGATGGGAGAGGTAGATTGTGTTTTTGCAGTGGAAGTTTCCAGTATTTTCAGTACATAGTGTAGGCCCTAACTGAATGTATAACCCTCTTGTAAAACAGCTGTATAAGTAGTTTTTCCACCAAGAAAGTTGCTGAACAGAATTAAGTTCAGACTGGGGGCATTCTGACATGGGGAGAATTGAGACAAGCACAAGATAAATACAGGGTGGGTAGAGCCCAGCACAGGACAGAATGAATGTACTGACTTTTGGAAACATTGCCCTTCTCTGTCCGCAGAAAAGTACAAGGCAGACCTAAAAACAAGAGGTTGGTAATTGACCTTCTATGGAAATGAATCCTAGCCACAGTCTCGAGGAGTCTGTGAGCCTGAGATGCTCAACCAATGAGAGCCATGAGAGCATCACCTGCAGTGGGTTTAGGGCACAGAACAGAATTGATTTCACTGACTGGTGTGCAGTTTCTCCCTTGCCAATAGGGGATGTGCGCGCAGTATTGCAATAATGAATAAGCACTGCTGCTATCGCTGCCATCTTTGCCTAACTAGAAATCTTTGACTTTGAGAGTTTCTCACACAAGGGGAGAGGGTAAGAAAGTAAAGAGGCACAGAAAACTAAGGGAAACTGCTCTTCTTTATCTTATCTATAAAAATTGATACGATGCTGTTGTGCATTTTTTTTTATTTTATTTTTAATTTTTTGCTAATGTCAGTTAGATTGTTTTAAAATATCCACACACCAAAATCTGACTACCAAGCAAATGTAATGAAAATGAAATGAAGGTGAGTTAGTGGAAAGCACAAGGCCATATTATATTAGGCTCCAGCAAATTTACAGGCAGTCACTGCACGAAGAGGTAGATCTAAGTTGCACATTATATGATTCCCACAAAGATTAAGGAAATCTGAAGCTATCAATATATTTTTTTAATTCTTTTTTCATTTCATTTTTAAACACCTGACCCAGACCCCAACCCTCACAGGAGTTGTAAAGATAACAGCATTAACCCGCAATGTAACTCTAATCCTAACCCTTACCCTGATTCTAAAATCGTCCCTAACTCCAAATGCAACAACAAAAATGATGCTAGAAGTTTGTAGCAAAAGGAACCTTAACCCTGATCATAATCCAAAAAAAAAATCATTATGGTAACAATAATCTTTACCTTAAGAGTAATATTAATCAGAGCCCAGATGATGCCTGCATCCAATCAGAAGCATGCTTTGCATTATTTAAGAGTTGTATTTTATCTAATGAACTCTCTCTATTATCACGTTTATAAAGTAACAGAGTCTGTTCTTTTTCTCCTGACACTGTGCCTTACTCCTGACATCCCCTGGAAATGACCCAGATAGGGCACCATCAAAGTAATGCTAATAGTAATGTCAATCCTAAGGGTATCTCTAGCCTCAGTGTTAATGGGACGCTAACAACAATCCCAACAGCCTTAAACATTCTGGTGGTGTGAAAGAGGTGCTGCCTTGCACATGCTGGGCAGTCCCATTGCCTGTTAAATGCAGGCGGCAGCGTAGAAACATGATGCCCGTGGTCAGAATGCCCTGTGGCAGATCCTGGCACCAGAGAACTGACCGGAGAACCATGAGAGAACTGACAACAAATCACGCGACATCAGAACCGACCCAGTGGTTATTTACAAGCCTTGGGAGACCCAGACAGGATCTCAGAGTGGTGAATGTAGGTACAGAAGTTGTTACTACTCTGTTTTCTTCTAAAAGAAGTGGTTTTTTTTCATCTCAGAAGTTGGGGGGGGGGGGGGGGGGGGGGGGGGGGGGGGCGGGAAAGGGATATCAATTTAATTACTCATTAATTTATTGACAGACATTCATGTTTGCTACGTTTGGAGAAGTTTTTATTTGTTTGCTGTGGTTTGATTTTTTTTTTTTCTTTTTTTTTCCCCCTTCCCTCCTCTTCCATCTTTGTGTTCTTCCCCTATAATCAAAAGAGAACGGATCCCCAGGGTCTGTCCCGCAGACGTTCTTTCCGTGGTCTCTGCTGCCACCTGCTGGCCAATAAGCGGAACTGCCACTGTTGGGCGTTTGGTGCCGCAGGAAGCACAACGCAGATCTGAGTTCTGACCGGTCTACGCAGCAAATCCGCCAGTCTTTATTGCGATAAGCCCTCCAGACAAGAGCATAAAGTCTTTGCCTGAGGGCAGGGTTAGTAGTAATGGATGTCAGTTTTGAAATTTCCAGTCCATTCACCATAGCACTTTCTGTCTCCATGTCCCATAACCAGAGCAGCTATGCTGGCATGCTCTCTTGGTTTCTGTCTAAACCACTGTACTATATCCATCAGTTCAGCTGCTGTATTATGGGCAGCAGGGTTTGGGGGGTGGACACTGGTCAGGGCACTCCCACCAGCCTATCCTGCATTTTTTTTTTTTTTTTTTTTCATTTTTGGGTTACAATCAGTCAGATCTCAAATAGATCTAGTCCAAATGGAACCTCAAAATCTGACCTTTTAGTGCCTTCATTTACAGAGTCCATTTTATACAGATTCCCTTGTACAGGGCCCCCATGGTCCTCCAGACAGTTGTTACTGATCTTCCATAGGAGAATGATTGAATTAGGTTTTTTCCCATCAAAACTGCCACCTGTCTTTCCAATTTTTCAACACTATCATTCAATAGCTGATTTGCATCAGCCTGAGCCTCTTCAGTTATGTTCAGACAGTTCAAGGCCATTAAAAGTGGCCATGCCACCATGAACACAGCTAACTGTCATTCTCAAGTTGTAAGTATGTCTTTGCTAAGACCATGGAAATACTCAGTCAGGTGGGCCAGGGACTCATGGACCCTCCCTCCGTCCCACACAGGGCCCCATTTTTCAGTGACAGAAGCAGTGCTGCATTTTGAGGATCCTAGGAATCCCAGGACATGCCCTGACAAAAGGTCATTCAAAGGGGTAGTCTTTCCCCATCCAAACAACTCCATGATATTCACAGAATCACAGAATTGTAGGGGTTGGAAGGGACCTCCAGAGACCACTGAGTCCAGTCCCCCTGCCAAAGCAGGTTCCCTACACCACAAAAGAGGTACGAAGAGGTAGATCTGAGTTGCACATTATATGATTCCCACAAAGATTAAGGAAATCTGAAGCTTTCAATATATTTTTTTAATTCTTTTTTCATTTCATTTTTTAAACACCTGACCCAGACCCCAACCCTCACAGGAGCTGTAAAGATAACAGCATTAACCTGCAATGTAACTCTAATCCTAACCCTTACCCTGATTCTACAGGGGACTGTCTGAAACGGACATCAATTCAATTACTCATTTATTTATTGACAGACATTCAAGTTTGCTACGTTTGGAGAAGTTTTTATTTGTTTGCTGTGGTTTTGTTTTTTCTTTTTTTCTTTTTTTTTCCCCCCTTCCCTCCTCTTCCATCTTTGTGTTCTTCCCCTATAATCAAAAGAGAACGGATCCCCAGGGTCTGTCCCGCAGACGTTCTTTCCGTGGTCTCTGCTGCCACCTGCTGGCCAATACACGGAACTGCCACTGTTGGGCGTTTGGTGCCACAGGAAGCACAACGCAGATCTGAGTTCTGACCGGTCTATGCAGCAAATCCGCCAATCTTTATTGTGATAAGCCCTCCACATGGCATTGCGCATGCACAGCTGACAGGAAGCTGGCAAATGTTGTCTCATTGTAAGGAAGAGCAAGAAAGATGACATGGGCAATTATGGACCTGTCAGTCCAGAGCCTGGTAAAATTATGGAGAAAATGATGGTGGGAGTTATGGAAAAACAGCTGAAGGACAATTCTGTCATTGGTTGCAGCCAACACAAGTTTGTGAGGCGAAGGTCCTGTTTAATTTAAGCTCATTCTGTGACACAGTTATCCGTTTAGTTGACCAAGGGAAGCCAGTTGATGTAATCCTTGAGGATTTCAGTGGAGATTTTGATACTGTTTCTCACAACAACCTTCTGGACAGAATGTTCTGCATATGGTGTCACGGTTTGAACTAAAAATCCACCTGCGTCCGTGACAGGGGCCGTGGGCCCCGGAGGGGCCCTAGGCCGAAAGGAAAAAAATTAATAGAAAAGAAAACAGCGGCAACGATCTAAGGAGGCACACTTATTTACTAAATACTATATCGAAATACAGGATAACACAATATAATACACTATAATTAGAAATTGAGCTAACGAATCAAGCAAAATAGGAGAGAGAATGAGTCCCGTAACCGAGAGGCCTACTGTAAATCTAGGCGAACGACTGAAGGCTCCCACACACTCCCCTGAACGCCAGAACTCGAAAGACGTCAGTCTGTTCTGCGACAGAGTTAATATAGAGTCCAGGTCCCGTGACCTATCGTGTTGTTCCCTGGGAGATGTAGTCTTCTTCTGATAAGTTGCAGATTCAGTAAAATTATTCATGCTTTATATGATGTTATGATGTGGAATACTGATAGCAAAAATTACAAAATTATTAAACCATGACATTCCACCCCTTATTCTACATCATTACATTATATTTATACATACATACACACTCATATGTATAATTGTGAATAATCAGCAACCTTATTTTTTCTCAACAATCTATATTTATTCCATACAAATCCCTAAGTTGAGAACAAAACTCTATAACCTAATTTACTATTTATTAATTTTGAGAAAATGGCAAAACTGCCAGAAAAAGGAAAACATGTCAGCGGTAGAGGGGAAAGGCAGCGCTGGTAGGGCGTCCCCCACATCAAGGTGCACTCATCCTTTCCCAGCCACCACAGCAGATTTCCTTTTGACTTATACTTCTTTCCATGTGTGCTCTACACATGCATGGCCAGTGCAGGATATAGAGTCCAGATGGAAAACTTGCTTACAGAATGCCTAATTAAGGTATATAGAGAAAAGTGTTTCCTTAACATTGATCCACTCTATCTTAAGTCCTATACCTAATTGAACTATTCTGTAACCAATTGAAATATTTTCTGAGACTCTACCTATATATCTACAGGAAAATCATTGGCTGCACTCCCCCAACATCAAATTCCCTTGTGGTACACATTGAACATTCCCATTTTTGTCCATCACCCACCATGTGCACCCAGGTCCCTGGGCAAAAACAGTACCCTGGAGAGGTTTGCCCTTTCCAGACGCTGGAAGGACCCAAACCGTCTTTCCCAACACGCTCTTTATGTGTACTACAGGAACCTTATCTCCCTCCACGGTACGTAGGGAGCTGGATTGGTTAGGACCATTGCGATTACTAGATCCTCGAGTGTTGACCAACCAGGTGGCTTCTGCTAAATGGTTCTCCCAATTTTTATACGTTCCGCCACCCATTGCTTTCAACATAGTTTTCAACAACCCATTGAATCGTTCAATCTTACCAGAAGCTGGTGCATGATAGGGAATATGGTAAATCCACTCAATGCCATGATTTTTGGCCCAAGTGGTTACAAGGGAATTTTTAAAATGGGTCCCATTATCTGATTCAATTCTTTCCGGAGTGCCATGCCGCCACAGGATTTGCTTTTCCAACCCTAATATGGTGTTTCGGGCGGTAGCATGGGGTACTGCGTATGTTTCGAGCCACCCAGTGGTTGCCTCCACCATGGTGAGTACATAACGCTTACCATTGCGAGATCGTGGCAAGGTGATATAATCAACCTGCCATGCCTCTCCATATTTATACTTTTGCCATCGCCCTTCCCCCCAAATAGGTTTCATCCTCTTGGCTTGTTTAATTATGGCGCATGTTTCACAATCATGAATAACTTGAGCAATAGCGTCCATAGTTAAGTCCACCCCTCGGTCTCTGGCCCACTTATATGTTGCATCCCTTCCTTGATGACCTGAAGTCTCATGGGCCCACCGAGCTAGGAATAATTCACCCTTGTTCTGCCAGTCCAAGTCTATTTGAGCCACCTCAATTTTGGCAGCTCGATCAACCTGATGGTTATTTTTATGTTCTTCAGTAGCCTTACTTTTAGGCACATGAGCATCTACATGGCGCACCTTTACAACAATGTTCCTTATTCGGGCAGCAATGTCTTTCCACAGTTCAGCAGCCCAAACAGGTTTACCCTTTCGTTGCCAATTATCATCTTCCCACTGTTGCAACCACCCCCATAAGGCATTTGCCACCATCCATGAATCAGTATAAAGATGAAGCATTGGCCACCTCTCCCGTTCAGCCACATCTAAAGCCAGCTGAACAGCCTTTACCTCTGCGAATTGACTTGATTCTCCTTTACCTTCGGTGGCCTCTGCAACTTGTCGTGTGGGGCTCCATACAGCAGCTTTCCATCTGCGATGCTTCCCTACAATACGACATGATCCGTCTGTGAATAGGGCAAATTTCTTTTCGTTTTCTGGTAGCTCATTGTATGGTGGTGCCTCTTTAGCACGTGATACCTCTTCTGTAGGTGGTGTTTCAATTTTTTTACTCTCAGGCCAGTCCATGATCACTTCTAGAATTCCAGGACGGCTGAGTTTTCCCATTCGAGCTCGTTGAGTAATTAATGAAATCCACTTACTCCAAGTGGCATCAGTAGCATGATGGGTGGAGGGAACCTGTCCTTTAAACATCCAGTTTATTACTGGCAAGCGAGGTGCTAGAAGAAGCTGAACCTCTGTCCCAACTACTTCAGAAGCAGCCCGAACCCCCTCATACACGGCTAAGATCTCCTTCTCAGTTGGAGTGTAGCGCTCCTCAGACCCTTTATATGCTCGACTCCAAAATCCTAGGGGTCGGCCTCGGGTCTCTCCTGAGGCTCTTTGCCACAAACTCCAGGTGGGACCTTTCTCTCCAGCAGCAGTGTAGAGGATGTTCTTCACATCCTGTCCCGTCCGTACTGGCCCCAAGGCCACGGCACGGGCTATTTCTTGTTTTATCTGCTCAAAAGCCTGCTGCTGCTCAGGACCCCATGAGAAATTATTCTTCTTCCGTGTTACCTGATAGAGAGGGCTCACTATGTGGCTGTAGTTTGGGACATGCATTCTCCAAAAGCCCACTACTCCCAGAAAAGATTGGGTCTCTGTTTTATTTGTGGGCGGAGACATAGCAGTGATTTTGTCAATCACATCTGCTGGGATGTGACGACGTCCATCTTGCCATTTTATGCCTAAGAACTGGATTTCCTGGGCAGGCCCCTTCACCTTGCTGCGCTTAATGGCAAAACCAGCTTTCAAAAGAATTTGGATTATCTGTTTCCCTTTCTTGGAAACCTCTGCTGCTGTATGGCCCCACACTACAATGTCATCAATATACTGCAAGTGTTCAGGAGCATTACCCTGTTCCAAAACAGCTTGGATCAATCCATGGCAAATTGTTGGGCTGTGCTTCCACCCCTGGGGTAAACGGTTCCAGGTATACTGAATACCTCTCCAGGTAAAAGCAAACTGTGGCCTACATTTTGCAGCCAATGGGATGGAAAAGAAGGCATTAGCAATATCAATGGTGGCATACCACCTAGCTTCTTTTGACTCCAATTCATACTGGAGTTCTAGCATGTCTGGTACAGCAGCACTTAATGGAGGTGTGACTTCATTCAGGCCACGGTAATCTACCGTCAGCCTCCATTCCCCACTGGTTTTACGCACTGGCCATATGGGGCTGTTAAAAGGCGAGTGCGTTTTGCTAATCACTCCCTGATTTTCTAATTGGCGAATTAGCTTGTGAATGGGGAGCAATGAGTCCCTATTGGTGCGGTACTGCCGTCTGTGAACCACTTTGGTGGCAATTGGTACCTCTTGGTCTTTTACCTGGAGCAACCCCACAACAGAAGGATCATCTGACAGACCAGGTAAAGTTGACAGCTGCTTAACACCATTTGTGTTTACAGCAGCTATCCCAAAGGCCCATCGATACCCCTTGGGATCCTTGAAATATCCCATCCTAAGGTAATCGATTCCCAGTATACATGGAGCCTCTGGACCAGTCACAATAGGGTGTCTCTGCCAGTTTTTACCAGTGAGGCTTATTTCGGCCTCCAACATAGTCAATTCTTGGGAACCCCCAGTCACTCCATGGATATATATTGGTTGTGTCCCTTGGTGACTTGAGGGCATTAGGGTGCATTGTGCACCAGTGTCCACCAAGGCTTTATATTTCTGTGGTCGAGATGTGCCAGGCCACTTAATCCACACAGTCCAGTATACTCTATTGTCCCTTTCCCCCCCCTGGCTGGGGGCAGGGCCCCTCTATTGTTTACCTCGGCGGCTTGCAGCAACTGGAACTTTCCCCCGTTTGGAAGAGTTCACCTTGGTGGTTGTTTTGGATTGTAATTCTTTCACTCGTGCCTGAAGTGCAGAAGTGGATGAGTTATACCACTTCTTTATATCCTCCCCATGATTACTCAAGAAATACAACAAAGCAAAACGTATGGTCTTATCATTGTCGTTTGCTTGAATACGAGGTGTCTTATCGTTGTCATTTGCTTGAATACGAGGACGTCTCTTTTTTATGGTTGAGATTTTCGATGATACAGGTCGAGAGGAACTCATGTTGTTTAGCTCTCTCAATAGGCGATCGTGGAAATCCTGGTTTCCATCATCTGGTACCACCGTGGATTCATCTACATCAGGCACATTAGCCAATTTGTCAATAATATCACTTTGTGTTTCCTCCACTTTGTCTAACCTTTCCACTATTTTTTTTCCCATTTGGACAATGGCTGAAGTATAAAGCTTAACTTCTGTAGCGCTTATAAATAATTCAAGCTCCTGAAGTCTGCTAATTAGCTCATTTACAGGGGGCTTTCTTTCCCCTTTGCCATATACCAATGCAAGTGCACTGGCATGCTTTTCTGGAGCTGCCTTTGTAAAGTCACGCCACATTTGTCGTGGAACGTGGACTGCTTCAGGATCATGTAATTGGTTTGGATTGTTACGATTGAACTGGGGGCTGTAGAGCATTTCCACCAAAGCCCTTTCTCTCAAAAATTGGATACCTTTCTCCATATCAGTCCATTTCTTTTTCTCAGGCTCCAAGTCCCGTTTAAAGGGGAATCTATCTCTTACCGCTATCAACATCCGCTTCCAGAGGGTGTAGGACCGACTTTGGCATGTGCCTATACCTCTGTCCACACGTGAGTCCCTGGAAATGCTACCCAGTTGGCGAGCTTCACTGCCATCGAGCCACGCACTGTTGGCACCATTGTCCCAGCAGCGAAGTAACCAAGTGACCATATTTTCTTTTGGCTGACGTGTGAAATCCTTTCTCAGATCTCGAATTTCACTCAGTTTAAAAGATCGATCAATAATGGTCGTAATACTTTGCTCACCTTTTGCTCTATCAAGAGTCCCAGGTGTTGATGTTGGCAGCTGTGTTGATGAGGCTGCCCCATCTATAAGTTTGGACTCGAGAAATTCTCGTAAAGAAAATTTAGCTTTTGGCTCCTCGTCTGACTCTGACCCTGACTCTGACGCTTGTGTTATTTCCTCCAGGCGACCTTCCTCCTTCTTCCTCTCTCCTAACTTCCTCTCTCCTAACTTTCTCTGCTCCTCTGACTTCTTTTCCTCCTCTAACATCTTCTTATACTGCTCTAACAACCTCTGCTCCGCCGACTTCCTCTGGTCTTCTGACTCCTCCTGCTCTCCTGAGTCCCCCTGACCTCCTGAGTCCCCCTGCTCTCCTGAGTCCCCCTGCTCTCCTGAGTCCTGCTCTCCTAACTCCCTCCGCTCTTCTAACTCCTTCTGCATTTTCTCTATCTGAGTTGAAACTCGTTTTGTTTTTCGCCCTCTTACAGGGGCAACCAACATTGTATCTGGTGCCCCCGGTGGTTGGTTAAGTTGGAGTACATACGGTTCAGACTTGAGGGTGTCGCATTCTGCCCTGAGGACGTTATAACTAGACTGGAGGGCGTCGTGCTCAGACTGGAGAGCGTTGTGCTTACACAGGAGGGCGCTGCGCGCTGCCCGGAGATTGTCGTACCTGGACTGGAGGTCTTTGTGTTCAGACTGGAGAGTGTCGTGCTCGGACCGGAGGGCATCGCGCTCAGTCTGGAGAGTGTCATGCTCGGACCGGAGGGCGCTGTGCTCGGACTGGAGAGTGTCGTGCTCGGACCGGAGGGCATCGCGCTCAGTCTGGAGAGTGTCATGCTCGGACCGGAGGGCGCCGTGCTCGGACTGGAGAGCGTCGTGCTCAGACCGGAGGGCATCGCGCTCAGTCTGGAGAGTGTTGAGCTTGGTCTGGAGGGCATTGTGCTCGGTCTGAAGAGTGTTATGCTCGGACTGAAGAGTGTTGTGCTCGGTCCGAAGGGCATTGTGCTCAGTCTGAAGAGCGTTATGCTCGGACCGGAGGGCATTATGCACAGACTGAAGAGTGTTGTGCTCGGACTGGAGGGTGTCACAGTTGGATTGGAAGGCATCATGCTTGGCCTGAAGGGTGCCGCACTCAGACTGGACGGCGTCATACTTGGACTGGAGAGTGTTGTGCTCGGTCTGAAGGGCATTGTGCTCGGTCCGGAGGGCATCGCGCTCAGTCTGGAGAGTGTTGTACTCGGACCGGAGGGCGTTGTGCTCGGACTGGAGAGTGTCGTGCTCGGACCGGAGGGCGCTGTGCTCGGACTGGAGAGTGTTGAGTTGGGATTGCAGGGAGCTTTTCTCATCCCAAAGTTTTTCTGCGTCAGCTCTAAGATTCTCTTTCTCGTACCAGATTGAGTCTCGTTGGTACAGGAGATCTTTTCTCTCAGCTTCAAAAACTTTTTCTCTCTCTACCTTCTCATCCCAAAGTTTTTCTGCGTCAGCTCTAAGACTCTCTTTCTCGTACCAGATTGAGTCTCGTTGGTACAGGAGATCTTTTCTCTCAGCTTCAAAAGCTTTTTCTCTCTCTACCTTCTCAGCCCAAAGTTTTTCTGCCTCAGCTCTAAGACTCTCCTTCTCGGCCCTGAGACTCTCTCTCTCAGCTTCAAAAACTTCCCTCTCAGGAATGGTATTGACTAAGGCCCAATAAGCATTAGCTAGGCCCAAAATCATTTGTGCCTCCTGAGATCTGCCTGAGCCACAACATTCCTGCCTCAAATATGCAATCAAACTCTCAGGATTCTTCAAGTGTTCAGGAGTGAAGCTCCATAACACTGAAGATGTCTGTCCTTTGAGAATCTCTTCAATTCCCTGCCACTCAGTATTCTCTGGTTCTAGGGAAGACTTCCTCCGGATGTTATAAATCCAGATACTGAGTGAGATTATTACAATAATCAACAGTAAGATCAGGGAGATTAAGAGTGTGGCCCACTGATCATTCAAAAACTGCATAAAGGATTCATAGAAAGAAAGAGGAGCACGCTTAAAAATCACCATTTCTGTATAATTAGTTGCATTAGTTGCTCCCTCTGGAGCTGTATACAGATACGAAGTGAGCATTGCTAACCATGCTTTCAATCCATTATACAATTGTATAGCTCCATAAGAAAAAGTGGCTAGCTTAAACATGGCCCAATATGTTCGGAGCGTCTCAAAAAAGGAACCAATGGCACACAGTCCCTGGTAAAACAAATTTAGTAGAGAAAACATTTTTTTTCCCTCCAATAGAGAGAAAAAAGTAAAAGAAAACAAAGCTCAGCAGTGTTTATAAAATATACCGGAGTATTGGCAGTCCGCCTGGACTTTCAAGGTCAAGCTCGCAGGTGCAGAATCGCAAACACGAGATAGCTCCTTAACAGGGAAAAAAACTCGTAGCTCTGTTAAAAGCTAAAAGAGCAACAGAAGAAAACACAGAAAAAACAGCAACTCAATTTGCCCGCATTCTCCACCAAAATCTGTCACGGTTTGAACTAAAAATCCACCTGTGTCCGTGACAGGGGCCGTGGGCCCCGGAGGGGCCCTAGGCCGAAAGGAAAAAAATTAATTAAGAAAAGAAAACAGCGGCAACGATCTAAGGAGGCACACTTATTTACTAAATACTATATCGAAATACAGGATAACACAATATAATACACTATAATTAAAAATTGAGCTAACGAATCAAGCAAAATAGGAGAGAGAATGAGTCCCGTAACCGAGAGGCCTACTGTAAATCTAGGCGAACGGCTGAAGGCTCCCACACACTCCCCTGAACGCCAGAACTCGAAAGACGTCAGTCTGTTCTGCGACAGAGTTAATATAGAGTCCAGGTCCCGTGACCTATCGTGTTGTTCCCTGGGAGATGTAGTCTTCTTCTGATAAGTTGCAGATTCAGTAAAATTATTCATGCTTTATATGATGTTATGATGTGGAATACTGATAGCAAAAATTACAAAATTATTAAACCATGACATATGGCTAGACAGAAACACAATGTGGTGGGTGAGCAGTTGGCCAGTAGGTCAGTCCCAAAGGATTATAGTCAGTTTTTTCCATCAGGCTGGTAGATGGTCACTGTCGGGGTCCCCAGGGTTCCATTTTGGGGCCACTTTCCTTTCATGTTTATGCAGATGACTTGAATGCAGGACTAGAAGACGTTCTGAGCAAGTTTGCTGATGAGACCAGATGAGGAGGTGCTGTTGCCTCGACTGAGGGTGGAGAGGACTTGCAGAGAGATGTGGACAAGTCAGAGAAGTGGGTACCAGTTGGTACTAAGCACCAAGTGCATAACGTATAACAAGAACAAGTGCCTGATTGTGCACCGCAGAACATAAAGGACTTCAAACTCTGGGAGAATGTGCAAACGAGGGCACTGGAACTGAGAGATCTGAAGTTCAGAGTTTCACAGGGATTGGCTGCTTGTTCAGACTGGGCCCTTCTCACATCCCTTCTCACATCCTGCAATGAAACATAGGTCTCATATGGGACATGAACCTCACAGCGTCCTTGCACCACATGTAGAGCCTGGGATCTTCTGTCCCCATGTCTTTCATTTAACATCATACGGACCTCCAACCCATTGCCCCAGGAAATGCCAGGAGCCAACATGAGAGACAGGATCTCTCTACCACTGGTCTTGCAATCAGGGCTTGACCTGTCTGCTTCGTAAGGCAAAGGAGAGGTTTCTTAGCATGCCAGTGCCTTTGCCTGCCTGTAGTCATGGCTTCCAGTTATCTTCTCTAACAAGTCCCTTGGGAAGCTTACTTGGTAATGGCCCTCAGTGGGCCCATTAATACTCCAAGAAACTTCACTGTTACTTCCGACTTTGTCTTGTTGAGCACTTTGTGCAAACTTCTCTCTGCACTAGAGGCTGATGAACTCAGCATCAAATGCACCCTGGGGCCCATTATAACCTAAAGAATCTCCTGTGCCTTATGCCATCTTGTTATCTTCTTCAGGTTATCAGAACTTGTTCAGCAAAAAGGAGGGATATCTGGAGAGAGCTTAAAGAATCCAGTATAAATTTATTGTCTATTTATTTATAGTTGGGTTTAAAGAAGACATTAAAGCAGCACTGTGCAACTGATACCAATCCAGGATGTCCCAATGAGTTCTGTACTGTTACTGTGTTGACAAAGGTCCTTCTCAACCTCCCCACCCAATTTCTGCTCACAATGGACCTATGGGACTTGCATCACTTTTCTTCACATCACTCTTCTCCTCTGCATTCATCCGCTCAGTGTTAAAACTGCTTTGCACCAACTCCCACTGGCTTTCCTCAGAGAACCAGCTACACATGGAAAAGGAAAGATTTCTCTTTTTTATCTGGCCAGCAAATGGAAAGAAAGGTGATGCAATTGAATGAACAGTAAAACACAGTGATCAACTGCATGCCATGTTCAAGCTGCATCTATTGAAGTTTGTCTTTCATATGGAATACTTTTAAAAGAAATGATTTATTCTGAGGTAGGATAGGATAGATTGAATCACAGTGAAGTAGTTGACAACAGAGGCCATCAGACTCTGAGAGATGGAGCAAATTCCAGTAATCTTCCTGGGATAGATCAGCCAGGTAGTTGAGAGGTATCAACTTAAAACTGATCAGGACTTGTGAGTATTTCACACATTGAGATGGGTTAACACATTCTCATTGATTTATATCTTTGTCTCCAACTCTGTTTTTCACTTTTACTGACATTAATGAACATCTTTCAGACTTCGTGCCTTAATAAAAAAGAGAGAGTGATTGAGAAAAAGAAAAAGTATAAGAAGAAAAAGAAAAAGAATAGATAGGAAGGGATAGATCAAATCACAGTGAAGGAGTTGACAACACATTCCATCAGACTTTGGGGAGATGGAACAAATTCCAGTAATCCCCCTGAAAGTCAGAAATCAGACAGATAATTGGGAGGTATCTGACTGAACAAAGAGCAAGGGATGGAGAAATCTGGAGGGCAGTGGGAGTAGTGTGTGCCCAAATGGCCTGCTGAAAACATGCCCTTAACCATGGCCATTTCTTTAGGAGAGCTGAAAAAACTTGGAGGATGAGGCACATCAAATAGGCAGCAGGGAAGAGTAGTGCTGGGCACCAGGCTACAGTCACAGGGCATTGGCACTGGCACCGCTGTCTGTGTCTCTGAACCTGAAGGCATTTGTGTCCAGCGAACACAGTTCTGGAAAACATTGTAGTTTCAGTAAAAGAAAAAAAAAGACATCAAATCACCTCAAAGATTCATATTTACAACTTAAAATGGAACAAGACTCATGAGAATTTTTCATGTTGAGAAGGGTTAACACATTTTCATTGATTTCCATCTTTGTCTTCAATTATTTGTTTCAGTTTTATTGACATTTATGATCAACTATTAAGCTTACAGCCTCAAAATAAATAAATAAATTAAAAGAGATACATTTGCATCTTGCACATGGCCTGATGCCCCTTTCACCTTCACAGTTCCCACAAGTCCTTCCATGCCGGAGAGTATGAGATCCAGCAGAGCACCTCTCCTCTTTGGTTCCTCCACTGCTTGGTCAAGAAGCTGCCATCTGTGCTCTCCAGGGATCTGCTGGATGCCACATGCCCTGCTGTGCTGTCCCTGCTGCAGATAATGGAGTGACAAAGGCCACCAAATGGGACAAGGGACAGACAACATCAGATTCCCATCTGTCTGCAGAGGGCACCTTCCATTTACTCTCCCTGATCAGGAAGACAGGAAAAGACACTGATGGTCTCCTCTGTTTGCCACTTCCATTAGCTCTGACCTGTCTGCTCTTCCATCCCCAGGCAGAGCTCAGTGCACTCTCACAGAGGGCAGTCGCCCTTCTTTGTCTCCTCGCCCATCCATCCTAAAGACTCGGTATCCCCCTTGTGCTACAGTGCAGTTGTGGAAACCATTAAACTGTGTCCCCATGGTCCAAACAGGAGCTCAGGCCTGCAGCTCTACCAAGATTTCTAGCTTCTTGTGTGTTGGTGTTTGCATTAGTGCAAAAGCACAGAAGTAAATATCCTAATTGAAAAGCATCACTGGACATTGCCTGACTGGATAGCTCATCTGTAGAATCAGTGTGCAGAAGGTGGCACACAAACATTAGACCGATCGTGGGTCTTGGAGGTGACGTAGCAGCACGGACACACCATGGGCATGGCTTTCCTGAAGGCCCTGTGCTGCTCTTGTAGCTGTGAGTGAATTCACCGGACAGCCGGTGCTATCCCCTCTCTGGCCCTCAGCTGATGCCCAGGAAGGAGGTGTCTATCTCAGGGATTTCCCACACGGTTTACAAGCACTTGCAAACATCAGGAGCAGCCCAGGCACCTTGGGCATCACCCAGTGTCTGTGTGTGAGCTGCTACCTCCCAGCTGAAGGACCGAGGACTCAGAGCAGGAGCTCACATGCAGGCAACTCCTTGTGCACTTCTGAACTGAACCAGAGAAATCCCAGCTCCTGTGGTTCTGTGGGGAGCCGAATCCCATTTCAGCTCCAGGATTTCTGTCAAGGGATGAGACTCCTGCGCTGCCTCAGCTGGATCACTGCCCTGCACAGGGAAAGTCCAAACCTCGCCTTCCTTGTCTGGTTGCCCTTATTGTTTCATCAAACGATCTCTGGGAGCACTCCCCATATGTCTCCAATCAGTCACTGACCACTGGACATGTGGTGGTTAATTGAGTGGATTTCAAAGCACAGTCATGATGCTGTTGTCTTTCAGGAGCTGTTGGCCATGAGGACCCAGGGACATGTCAGGGGAAATGAGTGGGAAGGATAAAAATGACATAATCTGCTGCTTGCTTGTCCAGGTTCCTGGGACACAGGGAGCTCATAAAAGTGGGCAGAGCTGCAGAGAGACAGCTGTGCCCAGGAGCAGATCTCGTGCACAGCACAGCCTGCAGGTGACAGAAGGAGAGGAGAGAAATTGGAGAGAGCTTGCAGGATGTGTGTGGTGTGAGCGGGCTGTGAACTCACTGCAGGAGCATTGCTCACAGACCATGACAAGGTAAGTCTCACAGCTGACCATGAGCTGCTTTTAATTAAGGGGTAACTATAACTGGGACATCCCATAGGAGATCTGACTGCAGGCACTGCATGTTTCTTTACTGTGGAAAAAGCTTTCTGCTCCAGCTGAGACGGGTGCCCAGGGCTGTCCTGCAGAGCAGGGTCCCTGCTGTGCCCCAGGGGCTGTGTGCCGGGTATGGGACTCTGCCGCCTGCCAGGCTCAGCACTCAGCCTGCCCGGGGAGCTGCCCAGGGTGCTGCGGGGAGACGTGTGGGGTAAGGAGCCCCCGGCAGGGTTTGTGCTGCCACAGCTGCTGCCTGGGGCAGGGGATCACAGCTCCACTGCACAACTGAATGTTTCTGAGGGCACTTTGCAAGAGGAGAGCCAAGGCAGGGGGTTTCCATTTCCTGTTCTGAGGCAAAGAGGTTTGGAGTCAGAAATCTAAAAGGGGCAATAAGAGTTCTGAGAATTTTTCATCAATCAATTGCTTGTTTTGTGAACACTCACACATGATGTGCTTTCAGTCTCCCCTTTCTCGAAGGATGGAATTATCTTCATTTTCTGTAGGCATGAATAATTCACTTATCCTACAAACAGGCAGCATTTTCTAACTGAAACTGAATGCCACAGAAGCTCGGGTAGGGGGCTCTAAGAGCACTTGGGGTAAAGATATGAGACATGAAACAGATGAAAATATCCAGGGAGAAGGGATAAGAAAATAAAAGGAAGGTTAGAGCTCCATATGCTGCTTCTGCTTAAGGAATGCTGATCTACATGAAATTAAATGCAAGTAATGGTGCTAAATGTACACTGTTGTAGGAGAATTAAAACATTTCGTAGTATAGCAGGAGTAGTGCCTCTGAGAATGGTCTGGACTTGTCATTATCTTCTGCACTCTGAGCAGGACTCCAAGCCCAACAACAGCAGATGCCCAACAGCAGCTCCATCAGTGAGTTCCTCCTGCTGCCGTTGGCAGACACGCGGCAGCTGCAGCTCCTGCACTTCTGGCTCTTCCTGGGCATCTACCTGGCTGCCCTCCTGGGCAACGGCCTCATCAGCACAGCCGTAGCCTGCGACCGCCGCCTGCACACCCCCATGTACTTCTTCCTCCTCAACCTGGCCCTCCTCGACCTGGGCAGCATCTCCACCACTCTCCCCAAAGCCATGGCCAACGCCCTCTGGGACACCAGGGCCATCTCCTACACAGGATGTGCTGCACAGCTCTTTTTCTTTTCCTTCTTCCTCTCAGCAGAGTATTCCCTTCTCACCATCATGTCCTATGACCTCTATGTTGCCATCTGCAAGCCCCTGCACTACGGGACCTTGATGGACAGCAGAGCTTGTGCCACCATGGCAGCAGCTGCCTGGGGCACTGGGGTTCTCAATTCCCTGCTGCACACTGCCAGTACGTTTTCACTGCCTCTCTGCCAAGGCAATGTTGTCAACCAGTTTTTCTGTGAAATTCCCCAGATCCTCAAGCTCTCCTGCTCAGAATCAAATCTCAGGGAAGTTGTGTTTCTCATTTTTACTATCAGTTTAGACGTAGGCTGCTATGTTTTCATAGTTGTGTCCTATGTGCAGATCTTCGTGGCTGTGCTGAGGATGCCCTCTGAGCAGGGACGGCGCAAAGCCTTCTCCACGTGCCTCCCTCACCTGGCCGTGGTCTCCCTGTTTCTCAGCACTGGTGCTTTTGCCTACCTGAAGCCCCCCTCCATTCCCTCCCCACTCCTGGATCTGACAGTGGCACTTCTGTACTCAGTGGTTCCTCCAACACTGAACCCTATTATCTACAGCATGAGGAACAGGGAGATCAAGCACGCTCTCAGGAAGGTGTTGCAATACTCACTATTCCCGCTTCAATAAAGTGCACATCTTCATCGCATGATTCCCAGTGATGGTTCTTCATCTTTTATGCATCTTTGATTGATTGATTATGTGAGATATAGCAACGTGCAAAAAAATGTTATTGAACTTATAAATAAAAATTTGTTTCACTTCTTTCACACCTACTATCCATTTTCTCACTCCAAGAGCTCATGTAAACATGGAACCAGATTCCCCGAATAGGTTAAGAGATAAATAAATAGCATTCAAAATACGCTTTTCCTTAGCTCTTCTCTTATCCAACTTTGTCTGGATTTGGGGAAGGTACAGCCACAGATAGAAGCACAACTAGTTCTTTTCATTCCTCCTCTCTTTACACTGATACAGTGCACAGAGGATTCGAGTCCTCTCATTTCTACAGGCCTGAAGGTCTTGTGTGTCTCACAGCAGTCCCGTCGTCTCTACAGCAGCACTCAGTGGTTTGCTTAATTTTCTTATCTCAATACTTGGAACAGCTACAGGACCTGTAGCATAAGTGACCGCAGAGCTCCTTATGAGGGGTGGAGTGACAGTGGGATCTGTCCAGAGCTTGGAGCAACTGCAGGATGTGTAGCAAAAACTTGGAGCTATTGCAGGGACTGTGCCAGGAGTTGCAGAGGCTGCAGCAATGTCAGCAGATCCAGCTCTCTTCCCCTTGAAGATGCTGAATAGTGTTGAAGACAGCTCAGTAGGTGTGGGCCAGGCCCTGGCACACTGCAGTCATTTGGGCCTTTTTAGGATTACCAGTGCCACAGCAGACCTGTCTCCAATATTCTACCAGTTTCTCAGGATCCTGCAGTTGCTCGGAGATGAAGTTCCAAAGCCCTGGGGGTGCCCACCACTCCAGGCAGCTGCCCAGACTGTCCCACACCCCCTGCCATGCAGAGCCTTCTCACCTTGGGGCAGATCTCTCACTGATATTCCTGAATAATTGTTTAACCTCAATCCTAGAATCATAGAATCACCAAGGCTGGAAAAGGCCTGAAAGATCATCCAATCCAACCGTTCACCTATTACCAATAGCTCCCACTTAACCATGTCCCTCAACACAATATCCAGTCTCTCCTTGAATACCCCTGGTCTCCCAGAGACGACAGTGTAAAATGTGTAATTCCTAATCATACCAACAATATTACTTCCAAAACCCAAAGATGTCCAAAGAGCTGAATGTGCACAAAACTTCACTTTGCCAATTTTATCGTGGTACAAACCAAGGTCAAACAGCATAGCAAAATAAATACCCTAATCCAGCATCCAGAGTTGACAAATGATGCAGCAGGGAAAACAAGCAGCAAGCAAGGAGCTGTGAAATGCAGCTTCATGAGAAGACTCAGCAAGCTTCACAAATAGGGAAACTATCAGCACCATGGCCTGCACATCTCCAACTCCCACAAAGCCCTGTCCACTCTGGACAGATGTGCTGTTACCACAACCCTTGGAGCCTCACATCAGGCACCAAAATGACTGTGGTTGTTGAACCCAACATGTGGCTCAGCAGCTCACAGTGCTTTGTGCACTGCCCCATTCCCAGTGGGATGGGGATGAGAACTGGGAAAAAGAGTACAACTTCTGGGTTGTAACAAAGCAGTTTACTAAGAGAGATAAAAGGAGAGGAGTAATAGTAATCACTATATATCCGTTGATATAGAATCGTATGTAACAACTGATGCACAAGCACTTGCTCAGCACCACCAGACTGATGCTCAGCTGGGCCCTGAGCAGTGAAGAGACTGAGATGAACTCCCACCCCTTTCAATACAATTTCTGCTTGCTGTCAGCTGATAGAGAACGTCCCTTTGGCCACTATCAGTCAGCTGTCCTCACTCTGTTCCCTCCCAGCTCCATGTGCCCTCCACTGACCATGGCCTTGGCTCTGTACAACACTGCTTAGCAGCAGCTGTAAACATCAGAGTGTTATCAATGGTTTTCTCCTAGAACCAAAACACTGCACCACAGCAGACAGTCTGAAGAAAACAATTCCATCCCAGCTGTAACTCAGATTCCTGCCTGTCCCCTCTTCTTGTTCTTCCTGATCAGGAAGCAAGGAACAGAATCTGCCGCTCTCCTCTCTGAGCCCTTTCCATCAGTTCTCAGCTGGCTCCTCTGCCATCCCCAGGCAGAGCTCAGTGCCCTCTCATGGATGGCAGCAGCCTTTTCTCTTCTTCCTTGCCCATCCGTCATGCAGAATCTGTACCCCATTTGCTACAGTACAGAGCTGAGAATCAACCCACCGTGTCTCTGTGAACCAAACAAGACCCTAGGCCTGCAAAGGCACAGAGATTTGGAGTTCGCTGAGTGAATGTTTGTGGTCCTCTCATTAGTGTAAGGATTCTTCAGAAAGCATCCCCTTCCAGAAGCATGCTTTGATTTAGCCTGTCTGGGTCTTGCATCTACACTGTGGTACTGATGTTCAGGGCCTTGCTCAGAATCAGCAGCCTGCATGAAAGGAAAAGCTCTGTGGTTTTCTCTTGATTTGTCCCGTTTATTTCCCATGCTACCCGCACTGGTCTACAGGCACTTTAGGGCAGCAGTAGGTTGGGGTTACCCCCAGAGGGTACACAGTAAGATTTAGGACGGGGTATTGGCAACAAGACTTTCTCTGAGGAATCCTCACACAATCCTATAGAACAACTCAGAGGCTTTCCATTCAATCTCCAACAGCAACAATATCCCTCAGCCCTTCTCTGTCACATCCAATTCCCCACCCTTCCCCATTTGGACCTGGTTTAAAGCCCTATAATCAATCAGTGCAGGAGCATTTCAGATGGGGTCATGGAGGAGGCAGACTGCCATTCTTGGGGTGGCCATTTTCCCAGGAGGGCATGGTGGGAGGGCTTTGTCCCATCTGGTTCCACCAACACTTGCATCCACCCAGCAGAAGGCTGTGCCCTCTGTGTCCCACTTGAACTCTGCATGGAGCTTACAGTTGGCAGTGACATGGCTGAGAAGCTCTGGGCATGGATTAAGGGACAGGGAATTAATGTGCCTTCCTAACTTCCTCCCTGCATGCCTTAGCAACTTCCTTGTAATCTCCCCAAGTACCCAGCCCCTTCTTCCAGAGGACGGAGATTCTCTTTTTCTTCCTGAGTCTCAATAGTTTTCCCCAGTTCATCTGCACTGGTCTTCTTCCCCTATGGCTCACCTTATGGCATTCAGGGACAGCCTGATCTCGTGCCTTTAAGATTTCCATCTTGAGGAGTGTCCAGGCTTCCTGGACCCCTTTACCCATAAGGAGCGACTCCCAAGGGACCTGTGCTACAAGTGTCCTGAACAGGTCAAAGTCCGCCCTCTAGAAGTTCAGGATAGTAGTTTTGCTAGTCACCCTTCTGACATCTCCAAGAATAGAGAATTCTACCATTTCATGGCCACTCTGCCCAAGACAGTCCCCAACCTTCTCAACTCCTACCAGTCCTTCACTGTTAGTGAAGAGCAGGTCTAGCAAGGAACCACCCCTGGTAGGACTTCATACCAGCTGTGTAAGGAAGCTGTCTTGCATGCAATCTATAAACCTCTTGGACTGATTCCTCTGCTATTTATTATATTCCCAGCATATATCAGAGAAGTTGTAGTCTCCCAAGAAAATGAGTGCTGGCAATCTTGCGACTTCAGTAAGCTGCTCATAGAATGCCTCACCCATCAATTAGGCGGTCTATAAGAAACCTTTAGCAAGATGTCACACTTACAGGCCTTTCCCCCGATCCTTACAAACATGCACTTCATTCTGAAGCCCAAGCTCTTCAACATCAAAACTCTCTTTAATATAAAGGGCCACACCACCACCCTTCCTTCCTCCTCTATCCCTTCTGAAGAGCTTGTAACCATCCATCACAGCACTCCAGTCATGGCAGTGGTCCCACCATGGGTCGGTAATAGCAACTAGGTCATGGTTTGTCAGATGCACAGTTGCTTCCAGCTCCTCTTGCTTGTTGACCAAGCTGCGTGCGTTGGTGTAGACGCACTTCAGCTGAGGCATCTGCCTCTCTCCCAGCTCAAACAGCATTTCCCTAGGCTTATCTCTGGTAAGCCCTGTTTTGTCCACTCCCCCATCGTAGCTAGTTTAAAGCTCTTTCGATAAGCCCCGCTACCGTCTATGCTAGGATTCACTTCCCGCTTTGAGACAGTTGGGTTCCATTCATGGATAACAGACCATGGGCCAAGTAAACTGTCCTGTGATCAAAGAACTCAAAGTTTCTGGCTCAGTACCAACCTCTGAGACAATTGTTCATTGCTTTGCTTTCCAAGCCTGCTCTGTGTCCCTCACTGCCACTGAAGGTATAGAACAAAAAATCACTTGATCTCCCACTTTGTGAACTAAATGGCCTAAATTCCTGAAATCTCTTTTTATAGTTTGTAGTCTTATCTAAGAAATTTCATCACTGCCCACCTAAACTATGAGTAGTGGAAAATAATCAGTGGACCTAACCAGCATTGGGAGTTTCCTCATTATGTCCCTGACCTGAAACCAAGAAGGCAGCAGACTTACTGACAACTGGGGTCCAGTCTGCAAATGGGGCCCTCTATTCCTCTGAGAAGGGAGTCACCCACCACGGCCACCCTTCTTTCTTTCATGGCAGAGGAAGTCACAAGGCTTGGTAGTGACTGCCTTGCATTAGGTTTCCTCCTAGGCAGATCCTCCATTGCCTCCCCATTCTTATCTCCTTCAGATTTCAGAGTGTCAAACCTGTTGCTTAGATGGATCAGGGGTCGAGGGCTAGGCAGGCATGGGGGGGCTCCTGTGATGTTGAGTTGGGACTCTCTTCCAACCCTTCTCATCAGTCAGGTCTGTCTGACTGTGACAGGGCAGGGAGTCAACCACTTTTCTGGGGGTATCTGCCTGGCAGCCTTCCCTCGGGGATGCCAGCAAGTCACTCCACCAGCCCATCTCCCGATCACACTCCCTGATGGTAAACTGTGAGTAAAACCTTGAGTAAAGTGAGAGTTCACCTAGACAAAAGTATGAGTAGAAACATGGACTGACGTGAGGGTAAACCCAGAGTAAACCCAGGATCCCATCCATTGGGCATGCACAGCCTCTGAGGGCAACTTTTTCCAGTGTTGCTGTGTAAAAATATAGGTTCCTCACATCTAACCTATGTCTCCCCTTTTTAATTTAAATCCGTTTCCATTTGTCCTGTTATCAACAGACCATCCCATCCTTATTCTAGCGTTAGGCATCTCATCCTCAGATGGAAACCCTGGGGCTGAATTGGGATCAGTTTTTCAAAGAACCACAGGAGCTACAAGTTCACCTAGCTGAGTTCAGATGTGCACAGTGAGGTGTCTGTGTGTGAGTCCCTCATCTGAATCCTTGGTTTTTATTCCACAGGGACTGCACTACTCATACACAGTCTCTCAGTGATGCCCAAGATGCCTTGGGTGATCCTAGTTTTGTGCTAGTGCTTGTAAACTGTGACGGAAAATCTATGAGATAGACACCTCCTTCTGGAGCATCAGCTGAGGGCCAGAAGGGAGGTATTCTTGGCCATCCTAAATACCACCTCAGCCACGTGCTTAGGGCACCCATTGTGTCTTTTGCACCTGACCCCATGGAGTATGTAGTGATATTCAGCTTATCAAAAGGATGAGCTCAGAACAGAAGAGGCAGATCTTCCTCTCTGCTCCATCTGTGGCATAGTCTGGATTTCAAGGCATTGCAAAGCTATGGCACATCTACGTTCTTGCACTGATGACACTTTAGCATGCTCTGGGCTCGCATTTCAATGGCATCTAATAAATCTAGGGTCATACCTGTTGACAGGAAGCTGGCAAATGTTGTCTCATTGTAAGGAAGAGCAAGAAAGATGACACGGGCAACTATGGACCTGTCAGTCTCACTACAGTGCTTGGTAAAATTATGGAGAAAATGATGGTGGGAGTTATGGAAAAACAACTGAAGGACAGGTCACAGACAACACAAGATACAGAGGGGAAGGTCCTATTTAATTTCAGGTCTTTTTATGACACCTTTATCCATTGAGCTGAACAAGGGAAGGCAGTTGATGTAATCCTTGAGGATTTCAGTAGAGCTTTTGATACTATTTCTCCAGCACCCTTCTGGACAGAAATTCCTGCATACAGCTAGACAGAAACAGAACGTGGTGTGTTGTAATACAAGAAGAATTTTACAGAGCAGCAGCCATGGATTGAGATAAGGAGTTCACAGAGCAGCAGCTGCGGAGCAGGATAAACAGCATGAGAACAAAGGACATCTCTAGGAAAAGAATGAATGGCTCGTGGCTTTGAAGGGGGGTTATAGGGTTGTTATTGCAGTAGCTTTCCTCCAATTAGCGTGTGTGATTTTTGGACACCCTTGTCTGTCTCCTATAAAAGTCTGGCTTTCGGGCAATAAATTGATGCAGCTATATGTAACTATATTGGTGTTTCTCTGTTTGACCCAGCACGCTGACATTTTGCCTTTCAGGTTCACCAGCAGTGGTGGGTGAGCAGTTGGCCAGTAGTTCTGTCCCAAAGGATTATAGTCAGTGGGTTCCATTGGGCTGGTAGATGGTCACTGTCAGAGCTCCCCAGGGTTCCATTTTAGGGCCACTTTCCTTTCATGTTTATGCAGATGACTTGCATGCAGGACTAGAAGATGTTCTGAGCAAGTTTGCTGATGAGACCAGATGAGGAGGTGTTGTTGCCTCCACTTAGGGTGGAGAGGACTTGCAGAGAGATGTGGACAAGTCAGAGAAGTGGGTACCAGTTGGTACTAAGCACCAAGTGCATAAAGTATAACAAGAACAAGTGCCTGATTGTGCACCTGGGTATGGGCAACCCTGGACATAAACACTGTCTGTATATTGGACACATGAGAGACGTCTGACTGAAAAGGATTGGGGGTCCTGCTCAACATAAAATTTTAAGTGAGTCAGCAGTGTGCCCAGCCAGCCAAGAAGGCCAACAGTCCCCTAAAGTGCATCAAGCAATTTATTGCCAGCTGGGTGGGAGAAAGGTTTGTCCCTCTTTGCTCTGCATTGCTACTGCCTCACCTGGAGCACTGGGTGCACTTCTGGGCAATGCAGAACATAAAGAACATCAAACTATGGGAGAGTGTGCACAGGAGGGCACTGGAACTGAGAGATCTGAAGTTCAGAGTTTCACTGGGATTGACTGCTTGTTCAGACTGGGCCCTTCTCACACCCCACATCCTGTGATGAGACACAGGGCACATGTGGGATATGAACTTTAACAGCATCCTTGCACCACATGCAAATGCTTTTCCCAGTGCTTCAGTGTTCCACCACCCATTGCTTTCAACATAGTTTTCAACACCCCATTGTATCTTTTAATTTTACCAGAAGCTGGTGCATGGTAGGGGATATGATAAATCCACTCAATGCCATGAACTTTGGCCCAAGTATTTATTAAGGGAATTTTTGAAATGTGTCCCATTATGAGACTCAGTTCTTTCTGAGGTGTCATGTCTCTATAGGACTTGTTTCTAACAACCCAATATTGTGTTTCTGGCAGTAGCATGGGGTACTGCGTATGTTTCAAGCCACCCAGTGGTTGCTTCCACCATGGTAAGCACAAAACGCTTATCATTATGAGATCCTGGCAAGGTGACATCATTCACCTGTCACTCCTCCCCATATTTATACTTTTGCCTTGGCCTTCCCCCCAGAGAGGCTTCATATTCTTGGCTTGTTTAATTATGGCACATGATTCACAGTCATGAATAACCAGTGCAATAGCATCCATAGTTAAGTCCACCCCTCAGTCTCTAGCCCAATTATATGTTATGTCCATTCCTTGATGGCCTGAGGTCTCATGGAACCATCAAGCTTGAAATAATTCACTCTTGTTCTGCCAGTCCAAGTCTATTTGAGCCACCTCAATTCTGGCAGCTCGACCTACCTGATGGTTGTTTTGTTGTTCTGCAATAGCCTGACTCTTGGGCAAGTGTGCATCCACGTGACACACCTTTACAATCATATCTTTTTTTTTGAGCAGTTATGTTTTTCTACAGTTCAGCAGCCCAAATAGGTTTACACCTCCGTTGCCAGTTATTTTGTTCCCACTGCTGTAACAACCCCCATAAGGCATTTGCCACCATCCATGAGTCAGTATAAAGATAAAGCATTGGCCACCTCTCCCGTTCAGCCACATCTAAGGTCAGCTGGACAGCTTTTACCTCTGCAAACTGACTTGATTCTCCTTTACCTTCAGTGGCCTCTGCGACCTGTCGTGTGGGGCTCCAAACAGCAGCTTTCCATCTCCGATGCTTCCCTACAATATGAAATGATCCATCAGTGAAAAGAGCATATTTCTTTTCATTTTCTGGTAGTTCGATGTATGGTGGGGCCGCTTTAGCACATGACACCTCTTCTCCTGGTGATGTTCCAAACTTTTTATCTTCAGTCCAGTTCATGATCACTTCTAAAATTCCTGGACGATTGAGGTTCCCCATCCGCGCTTGTTGTCTAATCAGTGCAATCCACTTGCTCCAGGTGGCATCGGTAGCATGATGGGTGGAGAGAACCTCCCCTTTCAACATCCGGTTCATCATTGACAGTCGAGGTGCCAGAAAGAGCTGCATTTCAGTACCAGCTACTTCGGAAGCAGCCCGAGCCCCCTCATACGCGGCTAAGATCTCCTTCTCAGTTGGAGTGTAGCACTCTTCAGACCCCTTGTACGCTCAGCTCCAGAATCCCAGGGGTCGGCCTTGGGTCCCTCCTGAGGCTCTTTGCCACAAACTCCAAGTGGGACCTTTCTCTCCAGCAGCAGTATAGAGGATGTTCTTTACATCCTGTCCAGTCCGTACTGGCCCCAGGTCCATGGCACAGGCTATCTCCTGTTTAATCTGTTCAAAAGCCTGCTGCTGCTCTGGGCCCTATGCAAAATCATTCTTCTTCTGCATCACCTGATAAAGGGGGCTTACAATGAGGCTGTAGTTTGGAATGTGCATCCTCCAAAAGCCCACTGCACCCAGGAAAGATTGTGTCTCTTTCTTGCTAGTTGGTGGAGACATGGCAGTGATTTTGTCAATCACTGTTGGGATGTGATGACATCCATCCTGCCACTTTATACCTAAGAACTGAATTTCCTGGGCAGGCCCTTTTACTTTGCTTCACTTAATAGCAAAACTGGCTCATAGAAGAATTTGAATTATTTGCTCTCCAGCACAGCAGCACTCAGTGGGGGTGTGACCTCATTCAGGCCACGGTAGTCTACTGTCAGCCTCCATTCTCCACTGGCTTTACGCACTGGCCATATGGAGCTGTTAAAAGGTGAGTGAGTTTTACTGATCACTCCCTGATTCTCCAACTGGTGAATCAAATCATGAATGGGGAGCAAGGAATCCCTGTTGGTGCGATACTGCCGTCTGTGCACTCTTTGTAGCAATCGGTACCTGCTGCTCTTTTATTTTTACTCGTAGCAGCCTCACAACAGACGGGTCCTCTGACAGGCCAGGCAAAACAGACAGCTGCTTAATGTTGTCCATATCTACAGCAGCGATTCCAAAGGCCCAGTGATACCCCTTAGTATCCTTGAAATGCCCTCTTCTGAGGTATCCTCAATACCAAGTATGAACGGAAACCCTGGACAACTCACATAGGATGTTTTTTCCAGTCTTTACCAGTGAGGCTTATTTCAGCCTCCAACACAGTCAATTCTTGAGAGATATCCAGAAATATGGATTGATTCTGTCCCTTCATGACTGGAGGGCATTAGGGTGCACTGTGCACCAGTATCCACCAGTGCCTTATATTTCTGTGGTTCTGATGTGCTAGGCCATCAAATCCACACAGTCCAATAAACTCTATTATCCCTTCCACTCCCTTGAATGAGGGCAGGGCCCCTCTATTGGTTACCTGTGATAACTGGAGCAGCCGTACTGGTGGTTGGACTGTTTTGTAGTTCCCTCACCCGTGCTCATAGTACAGGAGTAGGCTGGTCATGCCACTTCCTCGTGTCTTCTCTGTGGTCACGTAGGTAACACCACAAGGAAACACACAGTGCAATTTACTGTTGTTCCTTGCTCAATCTGGAAAGCGCTTGTGTCTAATAGCTGAGAATTTTAATGATACACATGAAGGCTTTATGGTCGTTAATTTCTTTACGATCTCTCGCCTTCAACTGAAGCAGCAGCTAGGCCAATTACCAAGTGACATCAAGGAGATGAAGTGGCAAAATGGCGATTTATTGAAACAGACACATCCTTATATAACCTACGCCTTTTTGTCTACACCCACTGTATTACACTAAGATTCTTCCAGAATATGGGGAAGGGCCTGTCACATCACAACAAGCTACCGTCCCAGCTGTCCCAACAGCGAAGCAACCAGGTAACAAGAGATTCATTCTGGTGCCGTGTGAACTCCTTTCTTATGCCTTCGATTTCAGTCATCTTCAGGGATCGACAAACAGTAACAGAGATTTCCTCCTCATCACTCTCTTCTTCATGACACTTTTCCTTTTTCCTTTCTCGGTACTTATCCAGACCTGTCACCTGGATCTTCTGTTGCCTCCTCCTCCACTTCTTTTTTCTGTTCTAGACGTGAGGACACCCATTTCCATTTCTTGCCTTCCACAAGGGCAACTGATATTGTTACTGGTGCCTCCTGTGACTGATCAAAATTGACTTGGGGATTTCCCTTTTTGGCTAGAACCTCAGCTCGGAAATTCTCTCTTTTCGGAACAGTGTTATATAGAGCACGGTAAGCACAAGCCAAGCCCCAAATAAGTCATACCCCCTTAGATCTATCTAGGCTGCGCCATCCCTGACTCAAATACTGGCTTAGTTTCTCGGGATCCCACAGGTGTTCAAGAGTTAAATCCCATGACATTGCGGGCCCCCATGTGTTGGCGAACCTGAAGGCAAAAGTCAGCGTTCTAGGACAAACAACCACACACCAATATAGTTAAATATAGCTGTGTCCATCTATTGCCTGAAGAGCCGTACTTTTATAGCAAACAAACAAGGGTGTTCAAAAATCACACGTACTAATTGGAAGAAAGCTTCTGCAATAAGAACCCTAAAACCCCGCTTCAAAGCCACGAGCCTTTCACTCTTTTGCTAGAGGTGTCCTTGGTTCTCATGCTGTTTATCCTGCTCTGCAGCTGCTGCTCTGTAAAGTGCTTATCTTGATCCATGGCTGCTGCTCTGTAAAATTCTTCTTGTATTACAACAGAATGGCAGTTCCCTGGGGTCTCCAGCACACCCCCAGCCAGCTGGCAAATGCCACTGAGGACCTTTAGGAAAGACATGCCCTGGGTAGTGACAATGTTCACTGGACAACTGTGAGCCCCACAATGGGTCTCGTACCTGTGTGCCATCTTCTGAACACCAGTAGCACGGTGTAGATGCAAGGCCCAACCAGGCAAAATCAAAACATGCTTCTGGAAGGGGATCCTTTCTGAAGAGTCGTTACACTAATGAGAGGACCACAAACATTCACTCAGCGAACTCCAAATCTCTGTGCCTTTGCAGGCCTAGGGTCTTGTTTGGTTCACAGAGACATGGTGGGTTGATTCTCAGCTCTGTACTCTAGCAAATGGGGTACAGATTCTGCATGACGGATGGGCAAGGAAGAAGAGAAAAGGCTGCTGCCATCCATGAGAGGGCACTGAGCTCTGCCTGGGGATGGCAGAGGAGCCAGCTGAGAACTGATGGAAAGGGCTCAGAGAGGAGAGCGGCAGATTCTGTTCCTTGCTTCCTGATCAGGAAGAACAAGAAGAGGGGACAGGCAGGAATCTGAGTTACAGCTGGAATGGAATTGTTTTCTTCAGACTGTCTGCTGTGGTGCAGTGTTTTGGTTCTAGGAGAAAACCATTGATAACACTCTGATGTTTACAGCTGCTGCTAAGCAGTGTTGTACAGAGCCAAGGCCATGGTCAGTGGAGGGCACATGGAGCTGGGAGGGAACAGAGTGAGGACAGCTGACTGATAGTGGCCAAAGGGACGTTCTCTATCAGCTGACAGCAAGCAGAAATTGTATTGAAAGGGGTGGGAGTTCATTTCAGTCTCTTCACTGCCCAGGGTCCAGCTGAGCATCAGTCTGGTGGTGCTGAGCAAGTGCTTGTGCATCAGTTGTTACATACAATTCCATATCAACGGATATATAGTGATAACTATTACTCCACTTCTTTTATCTCTCTTAGTAAACTGCTTTGTTACATCCCAGAAGTTGTACTCTTTTTCCCAGTTCTCATCCCCATCCCACTGGGAATTGGGCAGTGCACAAAGCACTGTGTGCTGCTGAGCCACATGTTGGGTTCAACAACCACTGTCATTTTGGTGCCTGATGTGAGGCTCCAAGGGTTGAGATAGCAGCACATCTGTCCAGAGCGGACAGGGCTTTGTGGGAGCTGGAGAAGTGCAGGCCATGGTGCTGATATGTGTGGATGTGCTCCCTATGTGTGGAGCTTGTTGAGTCTTCTCATGAAGCTTCACTGCACAGCTCCTTACTTGGTGCTTGGATGCTGCATTAGGGTATTTATTTTGCTATGCTGTTTGACCTCAGTTTGTACCACGATAAAATTGGCAGCTGACAAAGTGAAGTTTTGTGCACATTCAGCTCTGCGGTCATCTTTGGGTTTTGGAAGTAATATTGTCCATATGATTAGGAATTACACAATTTACATTGTCGCCTCTGTGAGTCCGGGGGTGTACTGGATATTGTGTTGAGGGACATGGTTTAGTGGGAGCTATAGGTAATAGGTGAACGGTTGGACTGGATGATCTTTTAGGCCTTTTCCAACCTTGGTGATTCTATGAATCTATGATTGAGGTTAAACAATTATTCAGGAATATCAGTGAGAGATCTGCCCCAAGGTGAGAAGGCTCTGCATGGCAGAGGGTGTGGGACGGTCTGGGCAGCTGCCTGGAGTGGTGGGCACCCCCAGGGCTTTGGAACTTCATCTCCGAGCAACTGCAGGATCCTGATAAACTGGTAGAATATTGGGGGCAGGTCTGCTGTGGCACTGGTAACCCCCAAGAGGCACAAATGACTGCAGTGTGCCAGATCCAGAGAGCTGGATCTGCTGACAGTGCTGCAGCCTCTGCAACTCCTGGCACAGACCATGCAGCAGCTCCAAGGTTTTGCTACACGTCCTGCAGTTGCTCCAAGCTCTGGGCAGATCCCTCTGTCACTCCACCCCTCATAATGAGCTCTGCAGTTACTCCTGCTACGGGTCCTGTAGCTGTTCCAAGTATGGTAATAAGAAAATGGTACAAATTCCTCCCAAGGGAGGAAGTACAGCCCTGCGGTGGCTCCAACCCCTCCAATGAGCCCAGTGGCTGCTCCAACATAGTCACAGGTCCTGTGGTGGTTCCAGCTCTGGCAATGAACTCTGAGGTCACTTCAACTCCTGCAACAGCCCAACAGCCACTTCAGCTCCTACAGTGAACCCTGTGGCTGTTAAAACCCCTGCAACTAATCCTGGACTTGCAGACAGATGCGCATAGGGATTAGTTCACATATGTTTGCAACTGCATATGTTGTATATGTGTGAAAATACACTAAATATATTATATATGTATAAATACATTTGTCATAATTATTATCCTTTTCTTTTTCTCTTTGTCTCAACCCATAAACCTTAAACCACAGCACTGCCTTGAGATGCTTACGGATCTCCTTGGGACTATTCAATCTGATCTGGTCACACAGTGAAGAGCACCTGAAGATCTCAAGGTTTTCTCAGGGAGCAGCTCCTGAGGTATATTCCTTACACCAGCTTTGGAAGAGGCCTCCCTCCAGTTCTCTGGTCCTGCTCTAAAGGGGCCCTCTTGTTATGGCAGTGCCAGCAAGGAGACCAGCTCTGACAGACCTGTTCATATTGCCGGCTACTGACTGCAGCCCTGGATTGCTGCTGTAGAGGCAACAGGACTGTTGTGAGACACACAAGACCTTCAGGACTGCACAAATGAGAGGACTCAAGAGCACTGCAGCACTGGTAAGAGCACATGAATGAAAAGAGCACGTTGAGCTGCTGTCTGTGGCTGTACCTCCCCAAATCCAGGCAAAGTAGGAAGAAAGAAAATCTAAGTAAGTCTATTTTGAAAGCTTTTTAGGTATCTTATAACATATTCAGGGAATCTGGTTCCATGTTTACATGAGTTCTTGGAGTGAGAAAATGGAAATTAGGTAGGAAAGAATTTAAATACATTTTTATTTATAAGTTCAATAACATTTTTTTTTTGCACATTCCTATATCTCACATAATCAAACAGACAAAGATGCATAAAACATAAAGAACCACCACTGGGAATCCTATTGAGGAAGTTGTGCATTTTATTGTAGCTGGAATAGTGCTTATTGCAACACCTTCCTGAAAGCGTGCTTGATCTCCCTGTTCCTCATGCTGTAGATAATAGGGTTTAGTGTTGGAGGAACCACTGCATACATAAGTGCCACTGTCTGATCCAGGAGTGGGGAGGAAATGGACGGGGGCTTCAGGTAGGCAAAAGCACCAGTGCTGAGAAACAGGGAGACCACAGCCAGGTGAGGGAGGCACATGGAGAAGGCTTTGTGCCGTCCCTGCTCAGAGGGCATCCTCAGCACAGCCATGAAGATGTGCACATAGGACACAACTATGAAAACAAAGCAACCAAAGCCTAAACTGACACCAAAAAAGAGAAATACAAATTCCATGAGGTAGGAGCCAGAGCAGGAGAGCTTGAGGATCTGTGGGATTTCACAGAAAAACTGGTTGACAACATTGCCTTGGCAGAGAGGCAGTGAAAACGTACTGGCAGTGTGCAGCAGGGAATAGAGAACCCCAGTGCCCCAGGCAGCTGCTGCCATGGTGGCACAAGCTCTGCTGTCCATCAAGGTCCCGTAGTGCAGGGGCTTGCAGATGGCAACGTAGCGGTCATAGGACATGATGGTGAGAAGGGAATACTCTGCTGAGAGGAAGAAGGAAAAGAAAAAGAGCTGTGCAGCACATCCTGTGTAGGAGATGGCCCTGGTGTCCCAGAGGGCGTTGGCCATGGCTTTGGGGAGAGTGGTGGAGATGCAGCCCAGGTCGAGGAGGGCCAGGTTGAGGAGGAAGAAGTACATGGGGGTGTGCAGGCGGCGGTCGCAGGCTACAGCTGTGCTGATGAGGCCGTTGCCCAGGAGGGCAGCCAGGTAGATGCCCAGGAAGAGCCAGAAGTGCAGGAGCTGCAGCTGCCGCGTGTCTGCCAACGGCAGCAGGAGGAACTCGCTGATGGAGCTGCTGTTGGACATCTGCTGTTGTTGGGCTTGGAGTCCTGCTCAGAGTGCAGAAGATAATGACAAGTCCAGACCATTCTCAGACACACTCCTCCTGCTATAATATGAAATGTTTTTATTCTCTTACAACAGTGTACATTTAGCACCATTACTTGCATTTAATTTCATGTATTTCAGCATTCCTTAAGCAGAAGCAGCATATGGAGCTCTAACCTTCCTTTTATTTTCTTATGCCTTCTCCCTGGATATTTTCATCTGTTTCATGTCTCATATCTTTACCCCAAGTGCTCTTAGAGCCCCCTACCCGAGCTTCTGTGGCATTCAGTTTCAGTTAGAAAATGCTGCCTGTTTGTAGGATAAGTGAATTATTCATGCCTACAGAAAATGATGATAATTCCATCCTTCGAGAAAGGGGAGACTGAAAGCACATCATGTGTGAGTGTTCACAAAACAAGCAATTGATTGATGAAAAATTCTCAGAACTCTTATTGCCCCTTTTAGATTTCTGACTCCAAACCTCTTTGCCTCAGAACAGGAAATGGAAACCCCCTGCCTTGGCTCTCCTCTTGCAAAGTGCCCTCAGAAACATTCCGTTGTGCAGTGGAGTTGTGATCCCCTGCCCCAGGCAGCAGCTGTGGCAGCACAAGCCCTGCCGGGGGGCTCCTTCCCCCCACCCGTCTCCCTGCAGCACCCTGGGCAGCTCCCCGGGCAGGCTGAGTGCTGAGCCTGGCAGGCGGCAGAGTCCCATACCCGGCACACAGCCCCTGGGGCACAGCAGGGACCCTGCTCTGCAGGACAGCCCTGGGCACCCGCCTGCAGCCCCGGCTGCACAGCCTGCAGCCGTGCTGGGACATGCAGCCCTCAGGGCTGTGATTTCATATTGCAGTATGGAAGCCCTCAGCTGGAGCAGAAGGCTTTTTCCACAGTAAAGAAACATGCAGTGCCTGCATCCAGATCTCCTATGGGATGTCCCAAATTAAGTTGACCCTCTATGAAAAGCAGCTCATGGTCTGCAGTGAGACTTACCCTGTCATGGTCTGTGAGCAATGCTCCTGCAGTGAGCTCACAGCCCGCTCACACCACACACATCCTGCAAGCTCTCTTCAGTTTCTCTCCTCTCCTTCTGTCACCTGCAGGCTGTGCTGTGCACAAGAGCTGCTCCTGGGCACAGCTGTCTCTCTGCAGCCCTGCACACTTTTATGAGCTCCCTGTGTCCCAGGAGCCTGGACAGGCAAGCAGCAGATTATGTCATTTTTATCTTTCCGACTTGTCTCCCCTGACATGTCCCTGGGTCCTCATGGCCAACAGCTCCTGAAAGACAACAGCATCATGACTGTGCTTTGAAATTCGCTCAATTAACCACCACATGTCCAGTGGTCAGTGACTGATTGGAGACATATGGGGAGTGCTCCCAGAGATCGTTTGATGAAACAATAAGGGCAACCAGACAAGGAAGGCAAGGTTTGGACTTTCCCTGTGCAGGGCAGTGATCCAGCTGAGGCAGTGCAGGAGTCTCATCCCTTGACAGAAATCCTGGAGCTGAAATGGGATTCAGCTCCCTACACACCCACAGGAGCTGGGATTCCTCTGGTTCAGTTCAGAAGAGCACAAGGAGTTGCCTGCATGTGAGCTCCTGCTCTGAGTCCTCGGACCTTCAGCTGGGAGGCAGCTGCTCACACACAGACACTGGGTGATGCCCAAGGTGCCTGGGCTGCTCCTGATGTGTGCCAGTGCTTGTAAACCATGTGGGAAATCCCTGAGATAGACAGCTCCTTCCTGGGCATCAGCCGAGGGCCAGAGAGGGGATAGCACTGGCTGTCTGGTGAATTCACTCACAGCTGCAAGAGCAGCACAGGGCCTTCAGGAAAGCCATGCCCATGGTGTGACCATGTTGCTGTGTCAACTCCAAGGCCCACGATCAGTCTAATGTTTGTGTGCCACCTTCTGCACACTGATACCATAGATTAGCTATCCAGTCAGGCTATGTCCAGTGATGCTTTCCAATTAGGATGTTTACTTCTGTGCTTTTGCACTAATGCAAACACCAACACACAAGAAGCTAGAAATCTTGATAGAGCTGCAGGCCTGAGCTCCTGTTTGGACCATGGGGACACAGTTTAATGGCTTCCACAACTGCACTGTAGCACAAGGGGGATACCGAGTCTTTAGGATGGATGGGCGAGGAGATAAAGAAGGGTGAATGCCCTCTGTGAGAGTGCACTGAGCTCTGCCTGGGGATGGAAGAGCAGACAGGTCAGAGCTAATGGAAATGGCAAACAGAGGAGACCATCAGTGTCTTTTCCTGTCTTCCTGATCAGGGAGAGTAAATGGAAGGTGCCCTCTGCAGACAGATGGGAATCTGATGTTGTCTGTCCCTTGTCCCATTTGGTGGCCTTTGTCACTCCATTATCTGCAGCAGGGACAGCACAGCAGGGCATGTGGCATCCAGCAGATCCCTGGAGAGCACAGATGGCAGCTTCTTGACCAAGCAGTGGAGGAACCAAAGAGGAGAGGTGCTCTGCTGGATCTCATACTCTCCGGCATGGAAGGACTTGTGGGAACTGCGAAGGTGAAAGGGGCATCAGGCCACGTGCAAGATGCAAATGTATCTCTTTTTATTTATTTTGAGGCTGTAAGCTTAATAGTTGATCATAAATGTCAATAAAACTGAAACAAATAATTGAAGACAAAGATGGAAATCATTGAAATTGTGTTAACCCTTCTCAACATGAAAAATTCTCATGAGTCTTGTTCCATTTTAAGTTGTAAATATGAATCTTTGAGGTGATTTGATGTCTTTTTTTTTCTTTTACTGAAACTACAATGTTTTCCAGAACTGTGTTCGCTGGACACAAATGCCTTCAGGTTCAGAGACACAGACAGCGGTGCCAGTGCCAATGCCCTGTGACTGTAGCCTGGTGCCCAGCACTACTCTTCCCTGCTGCCTATTTGATGTGCCTCATCCTCCAAGTTTTTTCAGCTCTCCTAAATAAATGGCCATGGTTAAGGGCATGTTTTCAGCAGGCCATTTGGGCACAAACTACTCCCACTGCCCTCCAGATTTCTCCATCCCTTGCTCTTTGTTCAGTCAGATACCTCCCAATTATCTGTCTGATTTCTGACTTTCAGGGGGATTACTGGAATTTGTTCCATCTCCCCAAAGTCTGAGAATCAGTGAGAATGTGTTAACCCGTCTCAATGTGTGAAATACTCACAAGTCCTGATCAATTTTAAGTTGATACCTCTCAACTACCTGGCTGATCTATCCCAGGGAGATTACTGGAATTTGCTCTATCTCTCAGAGTCTGATGGCCTCTGTTGTCAACTACTTCACTGTGATTCAATCTATCCTATCCTACCTCAGAATAAATCATTTCTTTTAAAAGTATTCCATATGAAAGACAAACTTCAATAGATGCCGCTTGAACATGGCATGCAGTTGATCACTGTGTTTTACTGTTCATTCAATTGCATCACCTTTCTTTCCATTTGCTGGCCAGATAAAAAAGAGAAATCTTTCCTTTTCCATGTGTAGCTGGTTCTCTGAGGAAAGCCAGTGGGAGTTGGTGCAAAGCAGTTTTAACACTGAGCGGATGAATGCAGAGGAGAAGAGTGATGTGAAGAAAAGTGATGCAAGTCCCATAGGTCCATTGTGAGCAGAAATTGGGTGGGGAGGTTGAGAAGGACCTTTGTCAACACAGTAACAGTACAGAACTCATTGGGACATCCTGGATTGGTATCAGTTGCACAGTGCTGCTTTAATGTCTTCTTTAAACCCAACTATAAATAAATAGACAATAAATTTATACTGGATTCTTTAAGCTCTCTCCAGATATCCCTCCTTTTTGCTGAACAAGTTCTGATAACCTGAAGAAGATAACAAGATGGCATAAGGCACAGGAGATTCTTTAGGTTATAATGGTCCCAGGGTGCATTTGATGCTGAGTTCATCAGCCTCTAGTGCAGAGAGAAGTTTGCACAAAGTGCTCAACAAGACAAAGTCAGAAGTAACAGTGAAGTTTCTTGGAGTATTAATGGGCCCGCTGAGGAACATTACCAAGTAAGCTTCCCAAGGGACTTGTTAGAGAAGATAACTGGAAGCCATGACTACAGGCAGGCAAAGGCACTGGCATGCTAAGAAACCTCTCCTTTGCCTTACAAAGCAGACAGGTCAAGCCCTGATTGCAAGACCAGTGGTAGAGAGGTCCTGTATGTCATGTTGGCTCTGGGCATTTCCTGGGGCAATGTGTTGGAATTTTGTATGATGTTAAATGAAAGACATGAGGACAGAAGATCCCAGGCTCTACATGTGGTGCAAGGACGCTGTGAGGTTCATGTCCCATATGAGACCTATGTTTCATTGCAGGATGTGAGCAGGGATGTGAGAAGGGCCCAGTCTGAACAAGCAGCCAATCCCTGTGAAACTCTGAACTTCAGATCTCTCGGTTTCAGTGCCCTCCTTTGCACATTCTCCCAGAGTTTGAAGTCCTTTATGTTCTGTGGTGCCCAGAACATAGTGAGGCAGTAGCAATGCAGAGCAGAGAGACAACCCTTTCCCTCACCCAGCTGGCAATAAGTTGCTTCATGCACTCCAGGGGACTGTTGTCTTTCCTGGCTGCCTTGGCACACTGCTGACTCACATTCAGTGTGATGCTGACCAGCACCCCAACCCTTTCCAGTCAGAATCCTCTCCAGAGTCCCATATCCAGTCAGTGTGTATGTCCAGCATTGCCCCTACCCAGGTGCACAATCAGGCACTTGTTCTTGTTATACTTTATGCACTTGGTGCTTAGTACCAACTGGTACCCACTTCTCTGACTTGTCCACATCTCTCTGCAAGTCCTCTCCACCCTCAGTGGAGGCAACAGCACCTCCTCATCTGGTCTCATCAGCAAACTTGCTCAGAACGTCTTCTAGTCCTGCATTCAAGTCATCTGCATAAACAGATGTTTTTCCATAACTCCCACCATCATTTTCTCCATAATTTTACCAGGCTCTGGACTGACAGGTCCATAATTGCCCATGTCATCTTTCTTGCTCTTCCTTACAATGAGACAACATTTGCCAGCTTCCTGTCAGCTGGCATGACCCTAGACTTCTATAGATGCAATTGAAATGAGAGCCCAGAGCACACTAAGTTTTCATCATTGAAAGAAAGTAGATGTGCCATAGCTTTGCAATGCCTTGAACTCCAGAGTATGCCACAGATGGAGCAGAGGGGAAGATTTGCCTCTTCTGTAGTGAACTCATTCTTTTGGTAAGCAGAATAACACTACCTGATACATGGGGACTGTGTCTCTGCTCTGCTCTGCTCAGCTCACAGGGCAGCGGTCTGGCAGGGTGTTGCTCTCATGTCAATGCAGGTAAACTCACTTTAATCCTTTTTCCTCTGTAAATGCTTCCTCTATTTCTATGCTCAGATACACTTCCACATTCCCTCAACTACACTTTCATATATCATTAACAATTACACTTTCTTATACCATCAAAACAGTTTGTCAAAACGTACAGTTCTTCAGTTCACATAAACTCCCTTAATACAGTCTGTATTCTTCAGTTATAAACACTGTGCCACAGAACCAGCACTGATTGAACCACCTCCCTCACACACTTCCTCGCAAGCAGTACATAGTATTACATAAATGGGTTGACATTCATTGGTCGGGTGGAATGTACACCTCTCCTCAGGACAATCTTACTAATCTACAGAGTACAAACTCCTGTCTTCTTACATACAAGCAGAAAGTACTTATGAGTGGACACACAACACAGTCTTTCACTTTGTCCGTGTCTGGCCATTTCCCTCACAGGAGGAAGGAAACATGGATCGGGACTCGGCACTCACCCTGCAGCTGTTCTGTGTCTCACTCACACCACACTCACTCTGACATTTAGATCAAAAACCATGGTTTATTCATACTACACAATGCTGACAACGTTTTCTAGCTGGAATCTTAATAACACTCATACTCTGGTCGACCAGTTGCAAACGTTAATGTTTTTCCCAGAGTCGGCTTGACACACGGTACCAAACACTTAAAGCAGATGATAATATTGAACATACAACCTATAACCCCCGTGATTACAACTTGGAGAACCCAGGCTACCATTTGACAGGCTATCCACTATATCCCATACCCGTAGGAGAGACCAACCTAGGTCCCTCCTATTGTCACCCACCTGGGAGAGAGTACTTGTTCTTGTTTCCATTCATATGACATACAGTTCCCTTTCATAGGAACTCACCCAAGGAGTCTTCCTACCCAGCTGGCAACCAAAGCCATGAGCTCACCTCCCTGGGAGCAGCACGTATGGCTGTAAACTGTGTAGGATGTCTCCTCAAGACATATGGGCTCCACTTACCATACACATACCTGGTCCACCTATGGGTGGTCCTTGTCTGTCCCTGCAGTGATCAGGTGAGGAAGGGAGTCCTTCAGAGAAATCTCAGGGTGCGCCAAAAGTGTCTCCCTCTCAGCTGGTCCTGCAGCGAACAGAGCTGGTCCCACCTGGGCCGCCAAATTGACTACAGGAATTGAACTCTATAACCTCTATAACTGATACAGTCTCCCATGACATCCTTATAACAAAGCTGAGGAAGTATGGGATAGGTGATTGGACAGTGAAGTGGGTCGAGAATTGGCTGACTGGCAGAGTGCAGAGTGTTGTCGTTGGCGGTGCAGTGTCTGGCTGAGGGCCTGTAACGAGCGGCATCCCCCAGGGGTCTGTGCTCAGTCCGGTCTTGTTCAACATCTTCATCAATGACCACCCTCAGCAAGTTTGCTGATGACACGAAGTTGGGAGGATTGGCTGACACACCTGAAGGCTGTGCTGCCATTCAGCGAGACCTGGACAGGCTGGAGAGCCGGGCAGTAAGAAACCGGATGAGGTTTAACAAAAGCAAGTGTAGAGTCTTGCACCTAGGGAGAAATAATTGCATGCACCGGTACAGGCTGGGGGAAGAGCTGCTGGGGAGGAGCTCTGCTGAGAGGGACCTGGGCGTCCTGGTGGACGACAGATTAACCATGAGCCAGCAGTGTGCCCTTGTAGCCAAAAAAGCCAATGGCATCCTGGGGTGCATTAAAAAGAGCGTGTCCAGCAGGTCGAAGGAGGTGATCCTCCCCCTCTACTCTGCCCTGGTGAGGCCTCATCTGGAATATTGTGTCCAGTTCTGGGCTCCCCAGTAAAAAAAAGACAGGGATCTCTTAGAAAGAGTCCAGCAGAGGGCCACTAAGATGGTGAAGGGCCTGGAGCATCTCCCCAATGAGGAGAGACTGAGGGAACTGGGTCTGTTTAGCCTTGAGAAAAGAAGGCTGAGAGGGGACAGGATCCAGGTTCTATAAATATTTGAGGTGTGGGGGGCAAAGTGTTGAGGCCAGACTCTTTTCAGCAGTGTGTGGAGACGGGACAAGGGGAAACAGACAGAAACTGCACCATAGGAAGTTCTGCACTAATGTGTGCAATAACTTCTTTACGGTGAGAGTGACAGAGCACTGGAACAGGCTGCCTAGGGTGGTTGTGGAATCTCCTTCTCTGGAGATATTCAAGACCTGCCTGGATGCTGAGCTGTGCAACATGGTGTAGGGAACCTGCTTTGGCAGGGGGACTGGACTCAGTGGTCTCTGGAGGTCCCTTCCAACCCCTACAATTCTGTGATTCTGTGAATATCATGGAGTTGTTTGGATGGGGAAAGACTACCCCTTTGAATGACCTTTTGTCAGGGCATGTCCTGGGATTCCTAGGATCCTCAAAATGCAGCACTGCTTCTGTCACTGAAAAATGGGGCCCTGTGTGGGACGGAGGGAGGGTCCATGAGTCCCTGGCCCACCTGACTGAGTATTTCCATGGTCTTAGCAAAGACATACTTACAACTTGAGAATGACAGTTAGCTGTGTTCATGGTGGCATGGCCACTTTTAATGGCCTTGAACTGTCTGAACATAACTGAAGAGGCTCAGGCTGATGCAAATCAGCTATTGAATGATAGTGTTGAAAAACTGGAAAGACAGGTGGCAGTTTTGATGGGGAAAAAACCTAATTCAATCATTCTCCTATGGAAGATCAGGAACATCTCTCTGGAAGACCATGGGGACCCTGTACAAGGGAATCTGTATAAAATGGACTCTGTAAATGAAGGCACTAAAAGGTCAGATTTTGAGGTTCCATTTGGACTAGATCTATTTGAGATCTGACTGATTGTAACCCAAAAATGAAAAAAAAAAAAAAAAAAAAATGCAGGATAGGCTGGTGGGAGTGCCCTGACCAGTATCCAACCCCCCAAACCCTGCTGCCCATAATACAGCAGCTGAACTGTATTATGGATATAGTACGGTGGTTTAGACAGAAACCAAGAGAGCATGCCAGCATAGCTGCTCTGGTTATGGGACATGGAGGCAGAAAGCGCTGTGGTGAATGGACTGGAAATTTCAAAACTGACATCCATTACTACTCACCCTGCCCTCAGGCAAAGACTGTATGCTCTGTCCAACATAATGAGGATAGCCATTTGATCAGTGAATGATTTATGGCTGTGTGTCATATAACATGGCCAAATAAGAATGACATACCATTAAATATCAGCCTGTGGTCCTCTATGGAGGACTAACAAAATTATATTAGAGAATTAGGCATGAAAGAGGCAATCTATGAAGATGATTTTGAGAGCCCAGTCAATAAATTTTTCATCAGGAACGAGGGATCTCATCCTACAGCCATCACCTTTACATCAGTATGGGTCTATGTTATCCATACTGAACCCCCCAGTGGCCCTCAGGTGCTGTAATACAACAGGCTGCCCAATTGATGGGGAGACAAGAGTGCCTACGGCCAGATGCAGGCTCTGAATGGTGGTGGAAAGGTCTGAGAAAGGCAGAGAACCATCTGCTGCCATGACTTAGGCGTCCAGCCCCTAAGGTAATCCAGTCTGGACCCATTAGGGTCTTGAGACAACAAATGTTTAAAGACCAGATTAGAGCAGGAGTTCAGTTTAAAAAGATCGATGGACAGCATAATCAGGAAAAAATATCTGTTAAACAGGCCCAAGCACTGAGTATTTATAGTCCAACCTTTTCAGCCAAACTAGATGTGAATGTAACTCAAGAAGGGTCTGGATGGGGGCTCTGGCAGAGCCAGAGTTCTTTGTGAACCCCTATGAGGTTTTGGCCACAGGTTTGGCATGGAGCAGAATAAAGATACATCACAGTTGAAAAGCATTTATTGGCTACCTATTCTACACTACAGGTGGTAGAACCAGTAGCTCAGATTTCAGAGGTTATCGTTAAACAACAAGGCCAGTCCAGGGGTGGGTAAAAGATCTAACACACATCTCTATGATGGGGGTGGCCCAATCACAAGCAGTGGTGCGCTCAGCTGTTCTGCTTGCCTGCTCCTCAAGGAGTTAAGAGAAATCTATGCCTGTTGCGTGTTCGAGTGCATGCGCAATGCCATGTGGAGGGCTTATCACAATAAAGATTGGCGGATTTGCTGCGTAGACCGGTCAGAACTCAGATCTGCGTTGTGCTTCCTGTGGCACCAAACGCCCAACAGTGGCAGTTCCGTGTATTGGCCAGCAGGTGGCAGCAGAGACCACGGAAAGAACGTCTGCGGGACAGACCCTGGGGATCCGTTCTCTTTTGATTATAAGGGAAGAACACAAAGATGGAAGAGGAGGGAAGGGGGAAAAAAAAAAGAAAAAAAGAAAAAACCAAACCACAGCAAACAAATAAAAACTTCTCCAAACGTAGCAAACTTGAATGTCTGTCAATAAATAAATGAGTAATTGAATTGATGTCCGTTTCAGACAGTCCCCTGTAGAATCAGGGTAAGGGTTTAGAGTTACATTGCAGGTTAATGCTGTTATCTTTACAGCTCCTGTGAGGGTTGGGGTCTGGGTCAGGTGTTTAAAAAATGAAATGAAAAAAGAATTAAAAAAATATATTGAAAGCTTCAGATTTCCTTAATCTTTGTGGGAATCATATAATGTGCAACTCAGATCTACCTCTTCGTACCTCTTTTGTGGTGTAGGGAACCTGCTTTGGCAGGGGGACTGGACTCAGTGGTCTCTGGAGGTCCCTTCCAACCCCTACAATTCTGTGATTCTGTGAATATCATGGAGTTGTTTGATGGGGAAAGACTACCCCTTTGAATGACCTTTTGTCAGGGCATGTCCTGGGATTCCTAGGATCCTCAAAATGCAGCACTGCTTCTGTCACTGAAAAATGGGGCCCTGTGTGGGACGGAGGGAGGGTCCATGAGTCCCTGGCCCACCTGACTGAGTATTTCCATGGTCTTAGCAAAGACATACTTACAACTTGAGAATGACAGTTAGCTGTGTTCATGGTGGCATGGCCACTTTTAATGGCCTTGAACTGTCTGAACATAACTGAAGAGGCTCAGGCTGATGCAAATCAGCTATTGAATGATAGTGTTGAAAAATTGGAAAGACAGGTGGCAGTTTTGATGGGAAAAAACCTAATTCAATCATTCTCCTATGGAAGATCAGTAACAACTGTCTGGAGGACCATGGGGGCCCTGTACAAGGGAATCTGTATAAAATGGACTCTGTAAATGAAGGCACTAAAAGGTCAGATTTTGAGGTTCCATTTGGACTAGATCTATTTGAGATCTGACTGATTGTAACCCTAAAATGAAAAAAAAAATAAAAAAAAAAATGCAGGATAGGCTGGTGGGAGTGCCCTGACCAGTGTCCACCCCCCAAACCCTGCTGCCTATAATACAGCAGCTGAACTGATGGATATAGTACAGTGGTTTAGACAGAAACCAAGAGAGCATGCCAGCATAGCTGCTCTGGTTATGGGACATGGAGGCAGAAAGTGCTATGGTGAATGGACTGGAAATTTCAAAACTGACATCCATTACTACTAACCTTGCCCTCAGGCAAAGACTTTATGCTCTTGTCTGGAGGGCTTATCGCAATAAAGATTGGCGGATTTGCTGCGTAGACCGGTCAGAACTCAGATCTGCGTTGTGCTTCCTGCGGCACCAAACGCCCAACAGTGGCAGTTCCGCTTATTGGCCAGCAGGTGGCAGCAGAGACCACGGAAAGAACGTCTGCGGGACAGACCCTGGGGATCCGTTCTTTTGATTATAGGGGAAGAACACAAAGATGGAAGAGGAGGGAAGGGGGAAAAATAAAAGAAAAAAAAAAATCAAACCACAGCAAACAAATAAAAACTTCTCCAAACGTAGCAAACATGAATGTCTGTCAATAAATTAATGAGTAATTAAATTGATATCCTTTTCGGGCCCCCCCCCCCCCCCCCCCCCCCCCAACTTCTGAGATGAAAAAAAACCACTTCTTTTAGAAGAAAACAGAGTAGTAACAACTTCTGTACCTACATTCACCACTCTGAGATCCTGTCTGGGTCTCCCAAGGCTTGTAAATAACCACTGGGTCAGTTCTGATGTCGCGTGATTTGTTGTCAGTTCTCTCATGGTTCTCCGGTCAGTTCTCCGGTGCCAGGATCTGCCACAGGGCATTCTGACCACGGGCATCATGTTTCTACGCTGCCGCCTGCATTTAACAGGCAATGGGACTGCCCAGCATGTGCAAGGCAGCACCTCTTTCACACCACCAGAATGTTTAAGGCTGTTGGGATTGTTGTTAGCGTCCCATTAACACTGAGGCTAGAGATACCCTTAGGATTGACATTACTATTAGCATTACTTTGATGGTGCCCTATCTGGGTCATTTCCAGGGGATGTCAGGAGTAAGGCACAGTGTCAGGAGAAAAAGAACAGACTCTGTTACTTTATAAACGTGATAATAGAGAGAGTTCATTGGAAAAAATACAACTCTTAAATAATGCAAAGCATGCTTCTGATTGGATGCAGGCATCATCTGGGCTCTGATTAATATTACTCTTAAGGTAAAGATTATTGTTACCATAATGATTTTTTTTTTTGGATTATGATCAGGGTTAAGGTTCCTTTTGCTACAAACTTCTAGCATCATTTTTGTTGTTGCATTTGGAGTTAGGGACGATTTTAGAATCAGGGTAAGGGTTAGGATTAGAGTTACATTGCTGGTTAATGCTGTTATCTTTACAGCTCCTGTGAGGGTTGGGGTCTGGGTCAGGTGTTTAAAAATGAAATGAAAAAAGAATTAAAAAAATATATTGAAAGCTTCAGATTTCCTTAATCTTTGTGGGAATCATATAATGTGCAACTCAGATCTACCTCTTCGTGCAGTGACTGCCTGTAAATTTGCTGGAGCCTAATATAATATGGCCTTGTGCTTTCCACTAACTCACCTTCATTTCATTTTCATTACATTTGCTTGGTAGTCAGATTTTGGTGTGTGGATATTTTAAAACAATCTAACTGACATTAGCAAAAAATTAAAAATAAAATTAAAAAAAATGCACAACAGCATCGTATCAATTTTTATAGATAAGATAAAGAAGAGCAGTTTCCCTTAGTTTTCTGTGCCTCTTTACTTTCTTACCCTCTCCCCTTGTGTGAGAAACTCTCAAAGTCAAAGATTTCTAGTTAGGCAAAGATGGCAGCGATAGCAGCAGTGCTTATTCATTATTGCAATACTGCGCGCACATCCCCTATTGGCAAGGGAGAAACTGCACACCAGTCAGTGAAATCAATTCTGTTCTGTGCCCTAAACCCACTGCAGGTGATGCTCTCATGGCTCTCATTGGTTGAGCATCTCAGGCTCACAGACTCCTCGAGACTGTGGCTAGGATTCATTTCCATAGAAGGTCAATTACCAACCTCTTGTTTTTAGGTCTGCCTTGTACTTTTCTGCGGACAGAGAAGGGCAATGTTTCCAAAAGTCAGTACATTCATTCTGTCCTGTGCTGGGCTCTACCCACCCTGTATTTATCTTGTGCTTGTCTCAATTCTCCCCATGTCAGAATGCCCCCAGTCTGAACTTAATTCTGTTCAGCAACTTTCTTGGTGGAAAAACTACTTATACAGCTGTTTTACAAGAGGGTTATACATTCAGTTAGGGCCTACACTATGTACTGAAAATACTGGAAACTTCCACTGCAAAAACACAATCTACCTCTCCCATCTGTGCAGCCTTGCAGACCCAGAGCATGCCAGGTTATTTCTGCTTTCATAGCATTTGCATGCTGTAGGGTGAGCACAAGGTTCTGCTGCTTGATTCTTCTGCAAGAGCTGCCTACCGGCAAATGGTTGCAGGGATGGAGGATGTGACAGAAAGCATTTGTCTCCACAAGAGCAGAGTTACATTCAGTGCAGAGTGTGAGAGTCAGGTTGGTGTGGAAAAGCACTGACACGCTGGGGATGATGCAGTGCTCACATGTCTAACACTCACAGACATTACTGTCAGAAGGATGGTGCTGTGTTGTGCTTCTACCTTTGGCAGCCCCATCAAGCCCCAACAAGCAGTACTGCCAGACATTGGGCCAGGTGAGCACCTCCTGCTGCAGCGTGATGATGACAGGGCTGGAGATGATCTGCAAAGCCAGCTTAAAAGTGGGAGACGTGAGTCAACATGGCAGGAGGACAGAGGTGTTAGGGAGCAGCCAAGGCATCAAAGAGTATCAAAAGGCTTTGAAAAGTATCACAAAGTGACAGCCAGGAAGACTGGGATATATCATGAGCAGCAACCTGGATGCTAGAGATTATTTGCTCCCATACAAAATGGTAGAGATCTTGCTGCAGACATCCCAAAGCCAGGCAAAATGGGAACCCAGAGCTCTGCCTGCACGAACCCCACAGCCATAGCATTGCAAGCTGAGCTGCCTTGCTGTTTGTTGCATTCATCCCAATCCCTGTGATTGAAGACTCAGAATGCAGTCGAGGCGATGACTGAGCATGAGAGTGACTTTATTCAATAAAAGACAGGAGGGCTTGAGAGGTCAAGGGTGAAGATGGGACTCCTCTTGTCAAGATGAGAGTGGCTCAGAGCTGGTGCTGCTGCCTGGTGCCTGGGACTGGCAGCCTGACTCTAAGTCCCCATCTAAGATGCTCATCTTCACCTCACTGATGCTGCCCTGCTCCTGCATGGTGGTGCTGCTGCTGGGACACTCGGGCTGTGCTTGGGATGGGCAGCACTGCAAAGGCGCTGGGTCACAATCCAGGCAGGTGACTGCTGTGTCTGGCAGGCTCAGGTCAGGAGCTTCAGCAGAGCCAGGAGATATGAGAGCATGAACGTGGATGAGCCCCTTGTGTCCATCACTGTTACCATGTGGAAGGCTGTCATCCGAATTGCAGCGATTCATGCTTAATAAGAACTCTCCATTGATGGAAAGACACTGCTTGGTTTGGATCTTTGGGGTTGACAAGGGCTCGAATCACCTAGGAAGGCATAGAAACACAAGGGTTAGTTTCAAACATTTGCAAGTTGAATCATGAAAGGTTGTTGATACTTGGTAATAGAGTGGCGGCAGGAAGAAGCAAGTAGGCTTGAAGCAGCATAGCCACTGTCTTGAAAGTGATCCTCATTCAGGTCCAGCTCGTGTGTTGTTTCACTGTAATCTGCTTCTTTGGGTCTACCTAGTGGGCAGCAACACTCGAGCTGTTACTGATATCATTGAAAAGAACTGGAGACAATTGTTCTATTCCTAAGAGCTTCAAGGTGCCTAGAAGCACAAATAGAAACCAGCAGTATTTCATCACTTCACCAAAAGGAAGGTCAAACACCTGAGCTGTGAAGAGCAGTTACAGAACCTATGCATAAGATCACACCAGACATACTTTGTTCTAACAACAGTTATGGCACATAGTCCATTTCCTTCAATATTCCCAAAATGAAATGATGTGGAGCATTACAGGGAAAGAAACACTGCACACAGACACTATGACCCTGATTAGACTCAAGCAGCAGACTTAAAACAAGTCAGAGTTTTTGATTCCAGGATATTTCAGGACCTATCGTGTGAAATTCAGTTACACAACAGTGCCTAGGTGCCTGCGTTTCAAGCAACTTTCAGATCACAGCCATGTAAAATAAAAACAAATTCAGTGCAGAAATAGCAAGCCTGTACCTTAATACTCATGAGATTATCCATTTTTTACTGCATTCTGACTAAGTTCTAAAACTTGCTCATCCCAGTTCACTTCAACAAGTTCCACCAATTCAAGCAACGCAGTTCTGAGATCCTGTGTATGTTGTGCAGATAGAATTGAACAGTGCAGAAATAGTCTCTGACAGCTTTAAGAGCTCCGTTCTGCTTACAAACTCTCAGTCCAAAACTATTCAGTTTTAAGGAAATGAACACCTGAAGCAGTTGGATCATTTGCCGCATTCTGCTTCTTGGCATCATGATTAGCACAAAGGGTTTTCTGCTGTCCTGCAGAGATGGAAAAAGTCCTGCTTACAAATGGACCAAGTTTCAGTGTACAGCAGAGTTTGTACCAGACTAATAAGCCACGTCATTCAATTCATTTGCTCAGGTTGTTATGCACTCCGAAAGGAAACAGAACTAACTGCTGGATTCTGAAGGCAATCTGTGGGGTCCTACATTACCTCCTGATTCTGGAAGAGGAAATTCTAATAGCAAATGCAGAACTTTGATCTTTGTAGACATGAGAAGAGCTGGCATTTAGGAACATTCATTTCAGGGAAATCAAATGATGTGTCTGTATTTTTACTACAGATAGTATAGGGAGCAGCCAGTTGAAGAACCAGATACAAAAAATCCAGACCATTGGCAAGAAAATACTTCTCCTTAAATTCTGTATGCTATCATGGTACAGAATTAGGCTACAGTGCCACATAGGCCAACCAAGCGTAGAACCAAATCCACAAAATACTGGTAGACAAAGCAGCAAAAACAGGGACAATATTCAGCAGACAGGCCTTTCTACTCACAGCTCAGCATGTTCTGCCATCCGAAAAGCAAGGCCTCTTGTCAAGCTCAGCTATTTCCCTTCTCAGTGTATTCTAGCACCACTGATACCCACTGGTATCCTCCTGTAGAGTGCCATCATATTGTCATCATCCAAAGGGAAAACCCACACAGCAGAGCATACAGCAGTACACCCATGTGTTGCATTAGGCGTGCACGAACACTCGGGATGTAACGCGATAGGCCCTCCCCTGCTCGGTTATGCATATGTAGAAGGATTTATGCATATGTAGAAGGGGTGTAGACGAAGTAGATAGCGGCTTATTTAAACCGCTAACACACACAATAAAACGCCATTTAGCTATTCACCATATTGGTGTGAACGTGTAGTTAAATGGGCCCCGGCTGGAGGAGGCCGGATTCGCGGAGGCTTAACCCTTGAATCCTGGCGTGAAAGGGACCACTGGTAACAAGTGGTGCCCCGTGTGAGGACGTTAGGATTCAAGGCGTTGGACATCCTCTGCATGCCCGTCGGATTGAGAGAGTCTGTGAGGTCGGCGGCAGGCTACCGGCGGTAGGACCGTGGTTTCGGGGCCGAGCGAACTTCTTCGTCTCGGATCGACTATGGAGCAAGTCGTAAAGGTATTGCTTCAATTTTGTAAAGACCATGGTGGCAAGCGTGTTCCTTCTAAGAAGGACATCGCGGCCGTCATTAGATGCCTAGAAAAGGAGAGAGAGCTTTCCTCTCCTTGGGAGATTTTGGACCACAATAAGTGGGACTCTTTAACTTTTTCGCTCTGTGAACGCACAATGAATGAGCAGAAAGATGCTGAGCTCAAAACGTGGGGGTTGGTGCTTGGGGCGCTGAAAGCGGCTTGGAAAGAAGGGAAGACTGATGCTCGGCTTGGGGCTGCTTTGGGAATTGGGTCGGGAGGCTTTTTCTCTTGCAGATGTGAGGATTTGAAAGACAAAGACAAGGTGGCGCGAGCCATCCCGACCGCAGCCATCACTCCGGCTGAACAACAACCAGATGGCCCTGTGCAGCAGCATTCCACACATTCCACATCCTTATCTCTTGACCAGCAGAAGCCTTCCTCGGAGGCCCCATCACGGTATCCAAAGCAACCTGCGTTCCTTCGCCCATCCTTGGGGGTGGGGAAGGGGAGTGAGCAGGGGCGAGAGGATGGGTCCCTTCCTCGAGATGGGATGGGTTGTGGGTGTGGTTCCGCCCCGGGGGGCTGGGTGGATAGGCGTTACCAAGATAGAAGCCAATCCACATCAGCGGGGGCGGAGGCGGAGGCGTTCCTAGTCATCATAACCCTTCCCCAAGAGGGTGGGCTGCTCGTCCGCCTCTACCTGGGAGGAGGGGCAAGGGAGAAGAAGAGCGACCTGGTCACGGATTGGTCAAAGATAAGGGAGGCATTCCTTCTTGTCGTTAATTGGGGGTCCGGTCAGGGGGCCCTGGGCTCGAGTGGAGTCTCTGAAGCTGAAACAAGACCAGCTGATGAGAGAGCCACGGCAGTCGGAGTCGGTTAAACTGCTGTTAACAACTTTGAGAAGTCTTTTTTCATCTATGCTTTTGTTTGTTGTGGTTGTGGATTGTGATTGATATCAGTCCTTGGATGTGTTAAAACTACATAATTTGGTTATGGCTTGAAGATTGGTGGTTTAAGTAACTTGTAACGTATCTTGGAATTTGGAAAGTTTTGTGTGTGCACCTCTTGGGGAAGTGAGAAAGTAATTTTTTGATGTTTGTGCTTCTCCAAGAAGTTTATTGCTTTTGAAAAACCTAGAAATGTTTGCAGACCTTTTTTCAGGTCATCCTGGATTTCTGGTACTTCCTTCACAGTGATAATCATTCCTTTCTTTCATCTTTTTGTCAAACTGATTATGATTCACATGTAACTCCTCCATAGTGTTTCCAAATGAAATGAGCCAAGGGACCTATCTAATATCTGTTAGTTGTGGTTACAAAAGAAATCTATCATAAAGACCTTTGTACTTGTTTTTCAGTGTCAGTTCCAGCCCAATGGTATCAGTGGACAATAATCATCCTTAAAACTATGCTACTTAAGCAAAAAAAAAAAAAAAAAAAAGAAAAGAGGGAATAGAGATGGCACTTCCAGCAGGAAGGCTTGCTAAAATGACATATGTATTGAACTTTTAAATCAAGGATGTGATGATGGGCAACAACCTGTAGCCCTCACTTCATTTCAGTTAACAAGGAAAGAGTGAAAAGTCATGGAAAAAATATGATAATATTAAAGAATTTGGAATCAGGTTAATGGGAAGGCCCATTCCTCTGATAACTTGGAGGAGAGGAAGAATGCTTAGGACAAACTGTATAGGTTATTGTCACTGTCTTTGTGATTGTTAAATGTTTATGGTATATGAAAGTATAAATGCAAGTGGTATATGGAACTGTTAATGTTATAGGGATGTGTAAACATGAATGCTATATGGAAGTGGAATTACTAATGTTACATGGAAATGTAATTGAGGGTACAAATAGTGGAATTGTGAAAAACAAAAAACAGGAAAAAGGTTACAGAAGAACAGTGAGTTAAAATATCGAATGTGACCTGCTCTAGCCAGAGAAGTTTAAGTGCCAGCAAGAGAACGCAAACCCCCGCACTGCCCCCCCTCACTGCCTACCCCCCTCCTCCGCCGCTTGTGAAAGTAAACAAATCGTTACTTCCGAATGGGGACAAAAGCAAAACATTGGGAGTGCAACTGCCCCTAGTTTAGTGTGAATCACTACCCCTGCTGGGACCCGAATTACAGACAAAGTAAGTGATAATTTGGTGTGGGTAGTAGAGGCCCGAGACAGGGATAAGAATGCAGCACCAATTGCATTCAGAGTAACACAGACAGCTCAGCTGATTGAGCTTTGGTCATACATGAACCCATGGTCTCTTGCCACTCACTCCAAACCGCCTCAGTTTTGGTGGGTTTTGCCAATGGCCTATATAGTATCTGCTCACACCCATGCCAAGTTGGTGCACAAGCTAGATATCCCGTGATCATGCCAAGATGGTCTGTCTGGCAGGAATTGTTACAATCTTTTGGTTTTCTCCCTCTTTGTCTGCAGACCTGTTTGCACCTCTGAAGGTCTCTTGCTAGTCCCAGCAAGAATGTCTTCATTTTCTCCCAATAATATACACATTTAGGGAACTAGGGTAGGGTACTTGGACAAATCTGTTGATGGAGCTTGGAAATTGTATGGAGGGGGAATTGTGGTGGTGGAGTTGGGAGGAACGGTGGCAGCTGTACTAGAGCAGGTCCTGAAGATCCAAGAATGAGTTTTGCCCCTAGTGGGCTGAATGCAGTGTGCACACAGCAGTGCAAAGATATTTGTTTTCTGGCAGATACAGGTGCATCTCACTCTGTCCTGCATCAAGAATTACTACCCGTAGATGATTTTTGTAACTATAGTAGGAGTAGGTCAACAAGAAAAAGCTTACCAATTAAATAAAGAAAGGAAGCTAAGGGTAAAGCAAGTAACAAACAATAGGAATAAGTAACTGTAGCTCTAAATATTCTGAATAGTTTGTATTATATCTAATATAGTGGTTTGTTAAGTAATAATACATTAGCTTAGAAATTTCCATTTATAGAATTGTCTAAAATGAATGCTGGAATCAGTGTGTATATGTCAACTCAAAAAATTAGGACCTTACATGTAACCTTATGTTTAGTGCATTGTCAGTCAAGGTTTTGATTGAGTGATGATTATGTTAACATTTAAGTCCCATGCAGCTCAGCAACACTGGGTCACTGCCATTGTGGTCCTTGGTGTGCCGCGACATCAAGACAGACAATGGCTTGTACTTCATCTCGCAATCTACTCAAGAATGGCTTGAGCATTGGGGAATATCTCACTCGACAGGAATCCCTGGGAATTCCCAGGGGCAAGCAATTGTGGAAAGGGCCAACCATCTCCTGAAGGACAAGATACGTGTCCTTGGGGAGGGGGAAGGTCACAGAGGTAGGATCCCGGTAGCCCAGCAGGTGGATGTATTGGCGTAGCACATTATGCAATCAATCATTTTGAACGAAGAGGTTATGCCAAAGTAAAGGATAGAGAATCAGGAAAAATTCTATGGGTCCCGTCAAGAAGAATAAGACCTGATGCAGTCATCACCCAAAAGGGCGGTCTGGGAGAAACGGAAAACTAATCGAAAGCTGAGAACTTTTTTTCAGGCATACTGTTTTACAGAATAGAGCTGCAATAGATTTCCTGCTGCTGACTCAAGGGCACAGGTGCAAGGACCTTGAAGGGTTGCTTACAACTTACGATGGAAAGAGTGCTTAATGAAAGAATGGAGTTCCAGCGGATATACAAGAAGCTTTGCGCAGAAGGATGAACTGTATAATATAACCAAAGATGCCTTGGACATACTGTTTAGAACACCACTAACATTGTTAGACATTGCACCACTTATCTCTGCATGTTTTGTAACCTGTATACATCACTTTATAGTTAATATGTAACAAAGTTTAAATTGTATAAGGACTAACACTTTCATATATTAGGATTAGGATTGGCGCTTGCGTTGTAACGGGGTATGGTTTTGTTAAGCATGGGGGGGGGGAAATGTTGCATTAGGCGTGCACGAACACTCGGGATGTAACGCGATAGGCCCTCCCCTGCTCGGTTATGCATATGTAGAAGGATTTATGCATATGTAGAAGGGGTGTAGACGAAGTAGATAGCGGCTTATTTAAACCGCTAACACACACAATAAAACGCCATTTAGCTATTCACCATATTGGTGTGAACGTGTAGTTAAATGGGCCCCGGCTGGAGGAGGCCGGATTCGCGGAGGCTTAACCCTTGAATCCTGGCGTGAAAGGGACCACTGGTAACACCCATGCTCCAAATATCCGCCTGAAAAACAAAAAGACAAGCTTACAAACCTGAAGCACCTCAAATGGCTTCCTGACAGACTGGATTGTCTGCCCTTGCCAAAGCCCACATATAGCCCATGAAAAGCTGGCTCTTTCCCTCAGGAAAAAGAGCCTTATCGTCCCAGAGAAAGCATATAACCCTCATTCAATTGCCCTTTCACTCAGCTTAGAGCACTACTAAAACCAGCATCTTCACCTTAGCTCATCACACTGCTGCACTTCCTTTTACAAGGATTTCACTGGCAAAAATGAAATCAAAGCCGTCACAAGGGATTTAGCACAGTTACGTGTTACTGGCTACGAGAGCTGTCAGCACAGTCACCTGTCTGGCTTTGCTGCTGTTCTATTTATGTACAGGCACAACAAGGTTCAGACACCTCACAGTGCAGTTCTCACTTTGACTGTAAAGAAAAAGGAGGCTTGAAAAGCAGCGTGTGGAAAACAAAGAAACAAGAATTAGAACAACAGTGGGGCCATGGCACTTGTAGGAATTGCTCCGCCTTTAACAGCGATTCAAGAAGGATGAGGGCATTCCAAACCAGACCAGTTTGGACAGATTAACAACTGCAAGTAGTGGGTTCCAAAATTCCAGACATGAAATCAAAGCTGGAAAAACTCTTCACATTTTCATCTCTCAATTTTTAGTTCATTGTGCATTACAACGGAAACAATTCTTCACATACAACTTGGAAGCTAAAGACAAGTCTGACAAAACAGACTGCACAAAAATGATGGATAATTAACAAAGCAAATTGCTCTTTCAAAAACTTAGTAATAGAAAGAGATCTCTGAAGTTGCTGTTCTGTAGAGCCCCAAAGCAGTCGCTTGAGGCAGTTCAGGATTAGCCTGAGACAAACCAGCCAGCTGTGTGAACTGAGACCAATTGCACTTCTTCTATTTTACTTTCATTCTATGTGACCTCACTAAGCAAATATTGTCTAAGACCATGAGTATCACATAAATATGCAGATCTCAAGCTGCTCACTTATCTAGTACCCTTGGCATGATGCTTTATTTTCCTCAGCTATTCATCTAGTTTGTGCCTGTTGATTGTGCAACAACAGCCTGTTGGTCTCGATTACCTGTAAGAGGCTTTAAATTTGGCCAGGAAAAATCATTTGAGGATAAGTATTTATCTGGGACTCAGTAAGGCAGTCTTCCCATGCTTTCATAACAGCCGAGATACACACACACACAAACTCATGGAACCCCACTGCTTTGCACAATCCTGTGCACACTCACATGTGTCATGCACTGATTTCCCAGCCAGTCCTCATGGGGTCTATTACTTAGGACAGGAGTGCAGGGGAGCAGCCAGAAGCTATTTGCATTCCCTGCTGTCTGCTGGGCAGCTTTGCTGGAGATGCTTGGGTTGCTTTGCTTTTCCTTGGGAGGTGGGAAGGAGCTTTGGGTTGGAGGCACATCCCGTGCCAGAGCATCTCGATGGCACGTGTGTGGCACTGATCTGCAGCAGATGAAGGGGAGGAGGTCCCAGCACAGCCCTGCACCATGCTCTGCCACACTGGGCAGCTTGTTCCTGGCTCAGCAGCGTCATCAGACAAGAAGAAGGGAAGGAAATCAAGGATGGGGGGTACCATCAAACGCAGTTAGTGCATGCCTGTGCAAGACAAACAGACCCAGAGCTTGCGGGTTATTCCTGCTTTTGTAGCATTTGTGTGCTGTAGCTGAGCAAAAGGTTCTGCTGCTTGAATCTTCTTCTGCAAGAGCCACCTACCGGTAAATGTCTGCAGGGATGGAGGATGTGACAGAAAGCATTTGTCTCCATGACAGCGTAGTTACACTTGGTCTAGAGAGTGAGAGAGGCAGGCAGCACTGCCTGATGTTGGTCAGGGCGAGCTCCTCCTGCTGCAGCGCGATGATGGCAGGGCTAGAGGTGATCTGCAGGGACAGCTCACAGGTGGGAGCCAGGAATGGACACGGCGGGAGGACAGAGGTGTTAGGGAGCAGCCACGGCATCAAAGAGCATCAAAAGGCCCTGAAAAGCATCACAGCCACAGCCAGGAAGCTTGGGGTTTTCATGAGCAGCATCCAGGATGCTAGAGACTATTTGCTGCCATACACAACGGCAGCAGAGCTCTCGCTGCAGGCATCCCAAAGTCAGGCAAAATGGGAACACACCCAGAGCTCGGCCGCACAAACCCCACAGCCAGAGTGTTGTAAGCTGAGCTGCCTTGCAGTTTCTTGCACTCATCCCAATCTCTGCGAATGAAAACTCGGAATTCAGTCAAGGCATTGATTGAGCACGAGCGTGCCTTTATTCAATAGGAGAAAGGAGGGGGTGTGAGGTCTGGAGGAAAGATGGGACTCATCCTCTCTTGTAATCATGAGAGCTGCTCAGAGACCGTGCTGTTGCCCGGAGCCTGGGACTCGTGTCCTGATTCTGTGCCCCCCTGCGAGATGCTCAGCTTCTCCTCGGTGATGCTGACCTGAGCCTGCATGGTGGTGCTGCTGTCGGGGCACTCAGGCTGTGCTTGGGCTGGGCTGCACTGCAGAGACATTGAGTCCAGGCTGGTGCCTGAGGTGTCTGGTGGGCTCAGGTCAGCAGTTTCAGTAGGGATGGGATGAATGAAGGCTTCAACGATGATGACCTTCTTCTCTTGATAGCTGATGTTATACGGAAGGCTTTCATCTGAACTGCAGCATTCTGTGCTTAGTAACAACTCTTCATTGATGGAAGATGCGTCATCGTAACATGCCCTGCGTCTTGGGGATATACAAGGGCTCGGGTCACCTAGGAAGGAGCAGATGTACAGCAGTTAGTGTCGAACGTTCGCAAGATGAACCATGGAGATTCTTGACATTTGGCTATGTAGTGGTGGTGGGCAGAAGCAAATAGGCTTCTAGCAACAGTGTCACTGTCTTGAAAGTGATCCACGTGCAGGTCCAGCTCTTGTGTTGACAAGAGACTCATTTGGGAAAGACAGGGATCAACTGAAGATGTCAGGCACGGGCTTGAACGCCAGAAGGAGGTACAAGCCCACTGAAAGCATGAATTCTACCTGTGTTGCTGACAAGCAGTGTTTTGTAAGCTGGACTTGCACCCTTACCTGCCAGGACCAAGACTTCTGCTTCAGAGGGCTCCCTGGCACTGCTCTGCAGTTGGTGTTTGGCCACAGGGGATGGTTTGCCCAGGCAGAAGCAGGAACACCAACTGCCAGCTGCTGACTCTGCCCTCTTCCTGGGAGAACTCATTCTGCAGAGAAAACAGAGCATGCTGTCAGACGTGGTGCAGGGTGATGGAAGAGCTGCACCGAGCCCTGGCCAAAAGTTGCCTGTTCTGGGCACTGCCTGCTTTCTGCTGAAACACAGCTTAGAAACGCCCTCTGTTTCAAACAGCAGAGGATGCTTCCATTCCTACAGCTCAGCCCTCAAGTCCTGAAGGCTAAATACCTCTCAACGATGTCAAGCAAGGACATGGATCCGGAGAATGTCGGAGGCTCAGGCTGCTTTGCTCTCCCAGGGCTGACCTTCACCAGGGAACAAAGGCCGTTGATGAGCTTGCCCCATTTCTTTGGCTCTGCGCAACAAAACAAAGAAACCAGTTCATTTCAGGCCTGGCTCGGTTGGACGAAGCTGAGCGCAATGCATTCGACAGAGCATGTAACAACGGGAAGAACATTCCCAACAAGGACACGCAAGAATGGATTTTCCCCATCCCTGGAGGTGCCCAAGGAGATTACTGTAGTTCTCTTTCTAAGCTTGCTGAACTTGGGCATAAACAAACCCCCTGAAAGTAACGTTCTGACCCTATTTGACTAACTCGCATTGTCAAATGTAAAATACGCACCTGGCTTTGGCAATGAATTGAGGAGGGAATCGGGAACTTTTCCGCTAATGAGTTCCATGCACTCACCAGGGAAAAGCCCAACCTGTAATTAGAACAAAAAGACAGGTGAGCATTAGCCCGAGCCCAGAGCCAAAGGGAAGGTCCACTGACAGTGACACAGGGCAACTGTTTGCATCCAGCAGCCATCCTGTGCAGGCAGAGCAGCTCCAAGCTGAGATTCCCAACTCTACTGAAGTTGTGCTCTCTAGTCAAAAACGTGTGCCTACCTCAAAGCCACGCTTGCCTCTCCACCAGGGGCTCAGCCTGTTGATATGTCCTCATATCAACAATGCTCACCAGATCTCCGACCTGAAAGAGATTGAAACATCAATCCCAGAATCAGCAAATCTGGTAGGAAAACAAAGCAGAAAGGACTGCCCTCTTCTATGCACGACAACACAGAACGCCTGGAACTGCTTACCTCCAGAGAGAGCTCATCTGGCCCCTGGGCGACGTGGCTCTTAATAACATGGGCTGCCGCAAATGCTGGTACGTTTAAAGATGACATAGCACGCACCAGCTGCGGCTTCTGCATGTTATCAGCCTGCAAAACAGAGAACAGGCCGTGGTCAGGAGCTGAGGACAAACCACGAGGATTTCAAGGTGAGGAGCACATCTGCAGAGAAAGCTGCAGCAAATGCGCTCCGTCCTTCTCAGGAGCACTTCAGAAGGAGCTGCACGTCTCATAGCTCTGGAGCAGCACTTCTTCCCCACCCTTCACTACTCCAAGCAGCTCCAACAAACTTCTCAGAAGAAATCCAGGCCAGCACAGACCTGGCAGACCAGAACCAAGTGCAGCTTGTGTGACGGCAGTGCCCACTCCTTGCTTCCACCCTGCTCCAGCAGGTTAAGGAGTCTGAGCCTCACTGGCCTTTGACAACTCAAGACTTTCAGCACCTCATGCCAACATTTCTCACTAAGATACACCTCAGGCATTGAATTCTCTTCTCACTACCTCCTCCCAGTCCTCCCCTAGGAACAGAAACCATTCAGATTCTACAGCAAACACATCTACCCTGCAAGAGCACACTGAACCACCTGCAACAATGAAACATGGTTTTGGAGAGTGGGTTTGAAAACACACCTTTAGACAGCTGTCTCCCTGTAGCCAAAAGGAAACCAAGCAGCAAAAGAAGAGTCCAGCCTGAAATATGCCCATGCTACTAGCCCAGGTTTTTCACAGTCAATGCAGAATCCATCATGCTCTTGAGTTAACAAATGACCACTGGGTCTCCCCTTGCTCCACCCCTTCTCCTTCAAAGCCAGAAAAAGAAAGAAAAACAAGTAGAAGAAAACCCAGACGTACCTTTCCACACACAGAGCAGAAAGTGCAACAGCAGTTGTCTCCTTCCTGAGACATGGTGGGGCGCATCCCAGAGGAAGCCCAAGTTCTTTGCTTCTCTCCACAGGGACTTCAAGCACTCTTGGCAAGAGCTGCTTTGGTTCTTTCTTCAATTGCTTCCATCACCAGAATCTCCTTTGGAAAAGGAACCCGAATGAAAGAATCAGCAAATGAAAAAGAATGAGCAATAGCCACTTTACCAGCTTTCTTCTGACACTCAATTTAGACTCTTGACTCGGGCAAGGTCTTAAAATCAGCTGGTTACAAGAACTGTCCCAAAATATATCCAACATCTGTACAGCTGCCGTTATTTCTGACAGCGAATGTAATCACAGAATCATAGAATGGCCCGGGTTGGAAGGGACCTCAAGGATCATGAAGATCAATCACCTCCCTGTCCCTGCTGGCCATCCCCTCTTCTGATGGAGCCCAGGGGACCATTTGCTCTCTGAGCTGCAAGAGCACGCTGATGGCTCACGTTCTGTTTTTCATCCACCAGGACCCCCAGGTCCTTCTCTGCGGGGCTTCTCTTAAGGACTGCTCCTCCCAGTCTGTAGAAATGCCTGGGATTCCTCCAGCCCAAGTGCAAAACCTTGCACTTTGCTGTGTTGAACCTCATTAAATTCACCTAGGCCAACCTCTCGGTTGAGCTCCCTCAGAATGGCATCCCTTCCTTCCACTGCGTCAGCCGCACCACTCAGCAAACAGCAGAGGGTGCACTCCATTGCATCATTGGTGTCTCTGATAACCATGTAAAAAAGCACTGGTCCCAAGACAGACTCCTGGATGACACCACTTGTTATCGGCCTCCACCTGGACATCAAACCATGAGTCACCACCCTCTGTCCTCTACAAAACCTCTTTGTCTTCTACTCCTGCTGCAGCTGCAATGGCTGCACCAGCATGACTCACGTGTTTGACAATCCTCCAGCTCTGGCCTAGCCATGCACAGCAGCAGTCCGTCTCCCTCCCAGCTCACTCACCAGTGTGCTGCTGTGCCCCAAATTCAGTGCAGCAGCATTGAGAGCAGGCAGCACCCATCACCCTCCTCTAACTCTCTCTGCCAGCTGCGATGAGGACTGACACAGCACGCCCACCCCAGCCCAGCTTTTCTGCTGAGACACCTCCCAGCAACCACCCAGCACCAATCCCAGTTGCTGCAAACTGTCTGAGAGCCTGCTGGAGTGCACTGACAATAACTTTGTGGGCCAAGCATTAAGCACACCAAGCAGAAGGGAAGCATTACTGGACATGCTGAACAGCAGGGGTTAAGACTGGAGGTGGTCAGGGCTGTAGTGACCATGCCCTCCTAGAGTTCCTCATCTCAAGGAATGTGTGCCTGGCAAAAAGCAAAGTCAGGACCCTGAGCTTCAGGAGAGTCAGCTGCAGGCTGTTCAAAGAATTCTTGCATGAGAGACACTGGAAAACTGTTTTTAGGGGTAAAGGAATGGAAAAGAGATGGTAACTTTCTCAGAAAACCTTTCTCAGAGCTGGAGCTCTGAGCTCCATCCCGACCACACGAAACACAGCAGAGGAGGCAGGAAAGCAGCATGGCTGAACCTGCTGGTTACAGGGAGCAACAAGAAGGAAATGGAGAAACAGCGGAAACGGAGACATGCAGCCTGGTCGCTTTGGTGGCCTTCTACAGTGGAGTGACAGCATCAGTAGGGAAAGGAAAAGCAACTGACATCACTCAGCCAGACTTTTGCAAGGCCTTCGATGTTGAGCAAGTTTCCTGTTAGAACTCAGTGTGAACAAATCTACCACTGAGCAACACCCTGAGCCCCCACTCACCTCAGCAGAGGAAAGCCTGCACCCCAGCCTTCCGCCTATTCTGCTCCATTGATGGAAGCACACCGGGCATCATTGCTACTCACCCGACCAATGATGATAGGGGCAGAAAAGGGAATTCCTCTTTACCTTTCAGATGAAAAATTGATGACTGTGTGGAACCTTCCCAGTACCGCTGCGGGGCCTTCCTTTACTTGTATCCTGCTGCTCCGTGTCACAGTGGGAGAGCTGCTCTGGCCTCTCCTCTCAGCCTGTGCCTCCTGCAGTGTGAGCAGCTTTGTGGATAGAGGAGACACCCACACAGACTTGGGCCTGGATAGAGAACTGTGCCCTACAACATAGGTACATTTACATCATGCTCTTTTCCTTGTGTGTGAGCAATCCTTGCTCTTTTCAGATGGTACTATGAGCGTGTGACACCCCAAACACATAGTTAGCATCTGTCCATATCATTAAGGCTCTCGTCAAGGCAGTTATTTCAGCCTTCTGAGGGGTAGTCCCCACGGCTGATGGTTGTGCTTCCATTCCCTGCTCAGTAGCAGTTACTGCATGTCCTGCCTTACAGCCTCCTTGTCTCACAAAACTGCAGCTGCTGGTAAACCAGGCGTCTTCTGCATCTTCTAAGGGTTCGTCCTTCAGCTCCGACCGACTGGATGTAATGTGCAGCATCAGTTGTTTCAAAGCAGTGATGTCATCCTGGTTCTCCACCAGGGGAGTTCCGCTAAGGAAAGATACTGGGTTGGCAATAGTAGTTACAATTATTTCTATATCACCCTGCTCTACCAGGATGGCCTGGTATTTCGGGAATCTTTGGGGTGAACAGATGCCATTCAGAGGGACCTTGACAGGCTGGAAAGCTGGGCTCGGGTGAACCTAATGAGGTTCAACACAGCAAAGTGCAAGGTTTTGCACTTGGGCCGGAAGAACCCCAGGCACCTGTACAGGCTGGGAGGAGTTGTCCTTGAGAGCAGCTCGGCTGAAAAAGACCTAGGGGTCCTGATAGATGAGAAACTTAACATGAGCCAGCAGTGCGCTCTGGCAGCCCGGAAAGCAAATGGGATCCTGGGCTCCATCAGGAGAGGGGTGGTCAGCAGGGATAGGGAGGTGATCGTCCCTCTCTACTCTGCTCTTGTGAGGCCCCATCTGGAGTACTGTGTCCAGGTGCGGAGCCCTCAGTACAAAAAAGATATGGAGATTTTGGAAAGGGTCCAGAGGAGGGACAGGAAGATGATCAGGGGGCTGGAGCACCTCCCCTATGAGGACAGGCTGAGGGAGTTGGGTTTGTTCAGCCTGGAGAAGAGAAGGTTGCGGGGTGACCTCATTGCAGCCTTTCAGTACCTGAAGGGAACTTACTCCCAGGAGGGGAGTAAACTCTTTGAAAGGGCTGATAATAGCAGGACTAGGGGAAATGGTTTTAAGTTGAAGGAGGGAAGATTTAGGTTGGATGTTAGGGGAAAGTTCTTTACTAGAAGGGTGGTTAGGTCCTGGAACAGGCTGCCCAGTGAGGTTGTGGATGCCCCGTCCTTGGAGGTGTTCAAGACCAGGTTGGACGGGGCCCTGGGCAACCTGATCTAGTAAAGGCGTATGTTTGGTGGCCCTGCTAGGCAGGGGGGTTGGAACTACATGATCCTTGAGGTCCCTTCCAACCCGGGTAATTCTGTGATTCTGTGATTCTGTGGGGTGAAAGCCAATGTCCCCCTTTTGCCTCCAATACAGTAAACACTGCATGAGATATTAAAACTGGTATCCTTTGGCCCAGTGTAGATTGATGGGCTTCTTGAATATTGAGCACCAGTGCACCCTGGATATCCCTTACTCACTTCAAGCTGTTTCAAGTTTACCATCAGTCCGTAGCTGTGTATCCATGGTCGGCACCCTCCTGTCATTCCTGGCAACGTATGGAGTTCCTTGGCAGTTTGCAGCTCAGGGGTTGAGCAGATGGCTTCTTTCTTGGCAGTCCTTAAGGTTCAAAGTCCAGCTGTCATCTCCTATCCCAAATACGTCACTTGCTGCTGAGTTAGTTGTGCTTTCTGTAAACCAAGAAACTCAGCAAACTCTCAGTCTATTGTACACAGTCCTTTTGTTGCTGTGGCACCCACGTGCTCCAGTAAAGTTCCACCCTAGGATGGAGGATCCCAGGTCTCAGGCTCACGAGTTGACCAGTTCTCAACAATCATTTAGCTGTTCTCACAACCCTGGGTAACACTGTCCAGGTTCACTGAGTCTCTTCTCCCTCTATTAGGGAGAACAGATACACGCAAGTACTCGTATGCTATCATGAGGAATTCAGTAGGTTACATTTAATTTAGAAGCATGATGCAATCAAAAGCTCGCTTAAATAAAAGCATACCCTTTTCTTTCACTCAAAATAATAGCCCAGAAAAAAATAAAAACAAAACAAAACTCTCATCATAATTGTTAAAGAAATTATCTACTAAATCTCGATGGAGAGTGGAGACACATGCTAGTTTTAGGAACACAGCACTTATCTCATTATCTGAATGCATCTCAAGGCATGCTCCTTGTGAAACTGTGAGAACTTCTATCATTAACAGACGTGTACCATGCCCTGATATATGGTTAAACCGCTTGCAGTGCACTGTCAGATGTACAGGATGGCAGCTGTATGTGCTGTGACCAAATAAACCCCACACTGAAACCTTTCAGAATTTTAGGACCTACAAGTACTGCATTCATATTAAAAGTAAAAAATTCCTAAGCTACACATGTTCTAGGTTTCCATTTGTTAGATACAACATACCTTTGGAAGTAGGCGCCTAAAAAGATATGCCTTCTACTTGCTTCTCTGTCTGGCTCTTCGAAAAGAAGGCCTTTGGAGCAGGAAATGCAAAGGGCAGCTCATTTCTTAACACTGACTCTGCATCAACATTCTCTGTGTTTGCACGCTTCTTAGATGCCACTTTTCTTGTCACTGGAGTTGACAGTGTGAATTCCATATCACCCAGTTGAGTATCATGCCTCGAATGGTGCCAGAGACGGAACAAAAGGTTTTCTGATCACAGCCGGAGAAGTTACTGTCAAAGAAATTCTAACAGCTGAGAAGGTCAGACACAATGCTTATAAAAATATCATACATTATTTGGCTATTGAACAAAACAGTTGAAAACTCTGATTCTCTCCTAGAATAAGTTCGTTTCTTATAGACTGTCAAACACCATTTTTTTATTTGTTCATCTCAATTCTCCATTGAGGATTAACCTTCACCAGCTTATCTAAACATAAATATGAATTATCACTTGGTTTAGTTAAAAATTTGAATAATATCACAGTGGATTTTGTTGTCCAACACAGTAAGATTGAATTTCTTTCGGTACCTTTCAACCTCTGCCTACCTCCAGCCTAACTCCAGAATCTTATTAACTGTGCCTTATCGCTTCCCATTGTGTTTTAAAATCCTCACTGACTCCTTTACTTGTTCCCTTGCTTGCTGTTTCTGTGCAAACCAAACACTGGAGTTAGGGATCACGTCAAACCAACCGTGGCCTACAGGTAGAAGGCAACAAAATTTATGCTTAACATACTTCTTTGCTCTATCTTTATCTTCCTTTGGTTAAGGTCCACTAGATACTTAAATATGGAGTAAGCACTAGATACAATGAGAAGCAGATTTCTAGATTAAGAGCTGTATTTTTTCTGTAAGAAACTAGCTGTACATCTTCACACACCTGCTTTGTTTTCTGAGTATTTAGATCGAGTGGAGATTCTTCAAACACTGAAGCTACATCAGAAAATTCCATGGATCCAAACGCATCTGGCACATGGCTGCAGTCTGGCACATCTTCATATGCCAGAGCCTTTTCAGACAGAAATGTTCCACCGAGATTCTTTTGCAGAATTAGAAGGAAGATTTCATCAGAAGATTTCACCACTAAAGTCTAAATAAGATTGGTTTGCAAGTTCCAAACTATGGCTAACAGCTAATGGAAGTCCACAGGCCAGCAGCAACAACTTTTATATTATGTTCTTAATATTCTAATTGTTGATATGACGTTCATATAAAGAGCAGAAGGGAAATTACTCTTAGAGCTCAAGTCATCTTTCACAGCCTGCGTCAACAAGAGCAGCACCTCATAGCCTTTGGTTTCAAGACCTGGACCACAAGCTAGCTAATGATTTTACACAGAATTCCAGAGTTCAAGTCACTGTTTACATTAGGGCTGAAATTGTACTGAAAGCCTTCAAGTTCATCACACTTAATTATCACTGGCACCACACATAACTCCACGTTACATATGTGATCACACGCAACCTGGCAACTTCAGACAATTCCCAAAGCACTCCACTTGCACTTGGCTACTAAAGTACAGAAAAAGGAATTAACATCAGAAATAGCTGCAGTCAAAACCATCTAAGAATCCAAGTCTCCAGGAAACAAGGAAAGCAAATCCTCTCCAGGACTGTGTTCTAAAAGGAAACAGATCAGAAAGGTGAGTTCTTCCCCCCTTTGACCACCCACTCATGTAACGTCCATGTCATTTCTAAGTATGCTGCCCAGACCAAGACTGAGGATGCTTCAGAAGAAGACCTTCCCTGCTAAGCCAAACAGAACAAGTAAGGTACCAAAATATGTAGAGCCAAACGAGGAAAGGTGCTCTAAGAAGGTAAGCATCACAAGAGACCAACAGGAATACTTACACAATCCAAACAATGCACAGTTTCTGTTCCACAAGCTGCCAAGAGGAATGTGTGCAGTACTCACAGCGCACCATGTACACTGCTTACTGCAGTCATACTGCTTCGTAGGACCAGCCCAACTTACTAAAACACTTTAATGAGCAATCCGAACTGTCTGGATCAGCACGGTTCACTTGGAAGGGACCTTCACAGATAAACCTGAAGAGGTGAGGCGACTGCACTATCTAAACCTTAAAGCATATAGGACCTTAAAGCATAAGCTTAAAGCACAGAAGCATGACCAGCAGGTCGAGGGAGGTGGTGCTGCCCCTCCACACTCCTCTCATTGAAACCCCATCTGGAGCACTGCACGCAGTTCTGGAGCCCTCAACACAAGAAGGACTTGGAGATGTTCAGGCAGGTCCAGAGGAGGGCCATGAAGGTGATCAGAGAGGGCTGAAAGCACCTCTACTATGTGCACAGGCTGAGAGAGATGGGGCTCTTCAGCCTGGAGAAGACTCCAAGGAGACCTTAGAGTGGCCTTCCAGTATCTGAAGAGGGCCTACAGGGAAGGCTGGGGAGGGACTTTTCATAAGGGCAGGTAGCAACAGAATGAGGGGAAATGGCTTTACATGGGAAGAAGGTAGATTAGGATTGGATATTAGGAAGAAATGCTTTACTGTGGGTGTGGTGAGACACTGGAGCAGGTTGCCCAGCAAGGCTCCAATATGATTGCTTTGCAAGTTCCAAACTATGGCTAACAGCTAATGGAAGTCCTCAGTCCAGCAGCACAAAATTTTATATTATCTTCTTAATATTCTAATTGTGGATTTGACGTTCATATAAAGAGCAGAAGGGAAATTACTCTTAGAGCTCAAGTCATCTTTCACAGCCTGCGTCAACAAGAGCAGCACCTCACAGCCTTTGGTTTGAAGACCCGGACCACAAGCTAGCTAATGATTTTACACAGAATTCCAGAGTTCAAGTCATTGTTTATGTTAGGGCTGCAATTCTACTGAAAGCCTTCCAGTTCATCACACTTCATTATCAATGGCACCACAGATACCTCACAAAGAAGCATTATGACACCACAAAGGGGCATTATGACGTCAGAAAGGGCATTATGACATCACAAAGGGCATTATGAATCACAAAGGAGCATTATGACATCACAAAGGAGCATTATGACGTCTCAAAGGGCATTATGACGTCACAAAGGGCGTTATGACGTCACAAAGTAGCATTATGACATCACAAAGAAGCATTATGACACCACAAAGAAGCATTATGACATCACAAAGGGGAATTATGACGTCAAAAAGGGTCATTATGACGTCTGAAAGGGGCATTGTGATGTCACAAAGGGGTGTTATGACATCACAAAGGGGTATTGTGACATCACAAAAGAGCATTAAGACATCACAAAGGGGAATTAAGACGTCACAAAGGGCATTATGACGTCACAAAGAGGCATTATGACGTCACAAAGAGGCATTATGAAAACAAAGGAGCCTTATGACGTCTCAAATGGCATTATGACATCACAAAGGGCATTATGACGTCACAAAGGGGCATTAAGACATCACAATGGGTCATTATGACGTCAGAAAGGGGCATTATGGCATCAGAAAGGTGCATTATGATGTCACAAAGGGTGTTATGATGTCACAAAGGGGCATTATGATGTCACAAAGGGGCGCTGGGAAAAGATCTCTGTGTGGAGATTGCTTCTACTAGAGGTAGTTCTATAAGACTGTTATATAGAGCTGTGCAGGGGCTGTAAATCTGTCTGCAGAGGGTGATGATCAGTTCCAAGTGTCTGCAGTCAATGCTCATGGACAGAGCCCATCCAACCTGGCCTTGAATGCCTGCAGGCCTTGAATGGGGCATCCACAGCCTCCTTGGGCAACCTGTTCCAGTGTGTCACCACCCTCTGAGCAAAAAACATCTACCTAAGATCCAACCTATACCTCCCCAGTCTCAGTTTTAAACCATTCCCCCTTGTCCTATCATTATCCACCCTCATAAACAGCCATTCCCCCTCCTGTTTATACGCTCCCTTCAAGTACTCAAAGGCCACAATGAGGTCTCCCCACAGCCTTCCATTCTCCAGGCTAAACAAGCCCAGATCCCTCCACCTTTCCTCATAGGAGAGCTGCTCCAGCCCTCTGATCATCACAGTGGCCCTCCTCTGGACCCCCCCCAACAGCTCCACATCCTTCCCAGGCCTGGACACAGTGCTGCAAATATGGCCTCACAAGAGCTGAGCAGGAGTGGACAATCACCTCCCTCTCCTGCTGGCCACCCCTTTTTCAGTGCAGCCCAGAACACACCTGGATCTATCTTTTCCATACGGATATTCCCATCTGTGTACATATATATACCACACCTACACCCCCACAATCTGCTACAACTCCATAGAATTTTCAAGGTTGGAAAAGACCTGGATGATCTTATGATCTTATGATCTCAGATCTTATGATCTGGATGATCTTATGATCATCCAGTCCAACCATCACCAATACTTCCCAGTTAAATCACATCCCTCAACACAACACCCAAACTTTTTGTGAACTTCCCAGGGTTGGTGACTCTACATGAGAGAAAAGGGCACTCAGATAAGGGATTCTGCATTTGCTATTAGCAGAGGTGGGATGAGACCGAGCACTGCCCCAGCTCCTGGGATAATGCAGAAGGGCTGAGACCTTCCAGCTGCTTCCACCCAGGGTCACACAGCAAAGCCGACCCTGCAGGAGTCTGCATCATTCTTTGCATGGCATTGCTAAGAGGAAGATCCCCCCCCTACCCTTGGCTCTACACTCCAGCTGCTGTCTGCCATCTGTAAAGCCACCACAGCTCTCCTACTGGAGTTCCCATCTGCACAGTGACAGCTTGGTTTCTTCTTACTGTCAAAGCAGCCACAGCCTCAGTGCTTCTCAAATCTCCCCTTTTCAGCTGATTTCCTCTTTCTTGTGGCTGGGCAATTCCTCCCTCTCACAGTCATCCCTCTGCCCCACTCTGTGCCCACAGACCCAGAGAGGGCACACAGAGCCAGCCCTGTCCCAGCTGCTGCTGCTTCACATCTGACAGTCTCAGGAGCTGAGATCCAGGCCGAGACAGCAATGCCCAGACATGGTTTGTAGGACGTTTGTGATAGGAAATAGGGAGGCTTGTGATTAAACCTGCCCCCTAAGGAGGAAGGCAATGCTGCCTGCAGCCCCAGCAGGCATTACAAAACATCCCCATTTACAGGAGGGTTTTAAATAGCACAATTCAGGAACTACAACTGCACAAATTCCCGCATGCCCTGGAATAAGTTTGGGAATGGACATGGTTCTACCACCTGTGCAATGCCATAGAAATAACAACCATCCACCTGTAAACCTCCATCCTCTCCCCTGCTGCACAAAGGGAAGCTCAACAGCAGTGCACAAATGTCCCAGCAATGTCTGAGCACTGCTCTGTGCATCCCAACCTGCTCATCCCATCCACTCCTGGCTGGGCAGCAGGATTGGGGTGGCACATTGCAATGGGCACAGAGGAACATGGAAGCCCCACACATGTGAGGAAGGGGCTGGCTGTGCTCCACACTCACGTTATCAGACGTGATTTGCCCTTCTGTGGGGAGCCTCTGCTCTTTCCCAGCTCATCCTCCAGCGTCTGGGACTCCAGGATCTCATTCAGGCTGTTGTTGGCTGCGGGGCAGCTCCATGAAGAGCCTCCCCTCCACCGACCGGCACACAACAGCCGCTCCCGCGCACTGCGGCTCAGCCAATCGGAGCTGGCGGAGCTGCCGCTGCCCGATGGGACCCCCCCCCCCACACATTGACCCCCCAGACGAGGAAGAGGAGGAGGAGAGCGACGAGGAGCTGCCGCAGGAGCTGACGTTGGGGCGGGGGGGCAACGCGGGGGGGGGGTCGGCAGTGGGGGGTGGGGGAGGGGGTGGGGCAGCATTACCCCCGGACCCCGTGGACCCCCCCCAGCCAAAGTGCTGCTCTCCGACCCCCGCGGGCTCTTTGTGCAGCCGCTGCCCTCCAGTTATAGGACCCCCCCCCCCATATTGCGCTTTGCTCACCCCCACCTCCGGAACCCCCCCCCCACTCACCACATCGCCCCCTCCCCCCCCGGGTGGGGTTATGGGGGGTGGGGTGGGGTCGACGATGTGCCGTAAGCCGCGCCGGGGTCGTGTGACAAACCCCCCCCCCATCAAGATGAATGGGGCGCTGTCGGGGGGGGGCTCAGCCGTAAGGATAAAGCGGGGGGGTTAATGACGGGGGGGGGCAGTGCTATAGGGAACGCAACTAATCTAAGCCCCCCCCCCCCACATTAACACCCCATTGTGTGTGGGGGTGGTGGGGGTGGGGCACACAATAACCCCCCCAAAGGCCAAACAGCCCCAACACCCCCCCTCAAAGCCGCTGACTTACGCTGTGCCCCCCCTGCATGAAGGGCCCCCCCCCATCGATTGAGCCCCCCCCAATCCCATCTATAGTTGAGAGCTATGCTTTTTGTAACCTCCCCCTTTTAAAGCCCCCCCCCCCCACAATGTTGTGCACGATGTGCTGCCCCCCATGAGCCCCTGACCCCCCCCCTTAAAAGATGGGGTGGGGGGGGTGGTCTCGGACCCCCCCTCCTTTAAACGATGGGGTGGGGGGGCGGATTGTCACTGCCCCCCAACACCAAAATGGACACCCCCCTTTTAAAGGATGGGGTGGGGATGGGGGGGTGGGGGGTGAAGGTGATCTCGCCCCCCCCCCCATTAAAACGGACCCCCCACCCCTTTAAAGGATGGGTGGGGGTCGGTTACGGGCCCCCCCGGCGCTGTGTGTGTATGTGCCCCCCCCCCCCGTTTTGCTCCCCCCGTGGCGCAGTGTGCTGGGAAAGGATCTCTGTGTGGAGATTGCTTCTACTAGAGGTAGTTCTATAAGACTGTTATATAGAGCTGTGCAGGGCCTGTAAAGAGAGTTGAGGGGGACTCTAGTGGGCATATGGGGCTGTGGTGGGCAATAGGAGGACTAGGGGCTCTAGGGGGCTCTGAGGGTGTGTAGGGGTTGTGGATCAGGTTGGATCTTAGGAAGATGTTTTTCACTCAGAGGGTGGTGACGCACTGGAACAGGTTGCCCAAGGAGGCTGTGGATGCCCCATCCCTGCAGGCATTCAAGGCCAGGCTGGATGTGGCTCTGGGCAGCCTGGTCTGGTGGATGGCGTCCCTGCACATAGCAGGGGGTTGGAACTGGATGATTTTTGGGATCCTTTTCAACCCAGGCCATTCTATGACTGTACAGTTCCATAGTGGAACAAATATAATATGCTAACTATGTAAAACATGGAGTCAGACCTGTGTGATTTGTCCACACCAGGAGGTGATTAGAAAACAATTTGTAAGCTACAAAGCTGCTTGCTGGAAAGGAAAAGAAAATAAAACTACAAGAAAAAGGGAAATCATTTCTTCCTGAAAATAGGAAGAATTATAGATCTGACATGAAATTTGAGTGAAGCTCCTGATTTTATGAAGCTATTCCCATTATTTTCTTGGTGCTGTGTTTCCCAAATGAGTGGTTTCTGGCTCTGCTGCAGCACCAGTCTGCATGTGAACATCAACTCTGTTCACCATCTGGGAAGATTAGGACTTCCCTTCTCCTACCAGCACCACTGAATTACAGTTACTCAGTGGTTAAACAAAGGAATCCTTAAAGAAGGGTTTACAGCTGTCCTGTTGTCTGAAGTGCTTGGGGCATTCTGATGCTATTAAGCTCTATGTATTAACAAGTTAAAAAAGAAAAGGTAGGCATCTGATTGTTGTGACAGTTTCTAAGCGATTTGGAAAGCTGTACCACCCAACCACTCCTTCTATTTGATGGAGGTGACAAAGCTCAGTTTAATTTCTGACTGCTGTTTAAATTCTGAAGCTCGAGCTGGTTCCTGGAGCAGAAAAAGCTCGGAAGCTGTCCCTCCTACAAGCAGGCACCTCTGAGCAAAATATGACATCTCAGTTTCTGATGGTAAGGTCAGGAGATCTGATTCCAGCATCTAGCTTTTGGCTTAATACTGTGTTAGTGGGACCTTTGGCATCTAGCACTTAATGATCTTGAAGGTTTCTTCCAACCCAAGCCCTCCCATGATCCTATGATTCTGTGATTTCATTCAGGTTTATTGAGATGAGTTCTCCTGAATGTGCTGTTCTCCATATGATTATAATTGGAGTCCAGATAGGTGACTGAAACCAGACACCAAACTTTCTGATGGCCAAAATTAAATGAAATCAATCCTTTACTGTGTCAGTAGTCTGTAACTAGAGCCCATCAGGTAATTCCCAGCCTCCTGCCTGTATCAGTGGCTGCACACAGTGAAAAAGTCTGATGGGCTTTTAACCTCTAAAATGTTCCAAAGCAACCAGAGGGTGAATATATTCACTATGTAAATACCTGCAGGAATAAGCTTGTCATGTATGTCCTCAGGTACCACAGTAGTTAATGGTGGGACTCAGTAGGTCATGCTGCAAGTTGAGTCTGCTGATTTTGAAGGTCTTTTGAAGGTCTTTTCCAGCCTACATGACCTTATGCTAATATTTCTGAAATTTATTTCTGTTCAGCTCCCAGAAAACCTCCCACCCAGCCCCCAACTGACCCCGTGGTGAAAAATAAAACAGAAACCTCAGTGACGCTGGCATGGTCCCCTCCGAAGATGCACCGCCCCATTCCAGTCGATGGCTACATTGTGGAATGCAAGAAACTAACTGGCTTCACCTGGGTGAGGTGCCACGAGTCTCATGTCCCCGTCCCAGAGTTCACGGTGAGCAATCTGTCTGAAGAGGCTGATGATCAGTTCCGAGTGTCTGCAGTCAATGCGCATGGACAGAGCCCGTCTCTGGAATTCCCAGGGAGCGTGCACCTTGGTAAGCACAAAAACCCCAATGGAAATGGGTCAGTGTGTGCTGAGCAGCTGTGTTGGTTCCCTAAAGATGCTTCCTTTGACTTTAAGGTTAGCAGTGCATTAACACACCAAAGGCTTTCCTTTATTCCTAGTTCTCCTATCTCCTATCAACCTCCAGCTACCACTAAAGTGATACGAGTTGTTTCTGTGACAGAGACATGAATATCCTTATCTTTTGATATCTCACATGTGCAAGAGGCAGAACTTTCTGTAACAGATCTTAAGCACAGAAGTGCTTCTTCTAGCACTCATGCAAAGGGAGAAGTAGAAATGTACCTATGATTTAATCTTCCATCTCTAAATGAGATACCAGACTTGCATCTAAAGAGCATTAAGACATACATGTTCTTCCTCAGACCCAGTCCTGGCTGTGAAATCCCCCCTAACAACTGGTGAAGCTGTACCTGGAGGCGATGCCATGTTTACTATTGACCTTACAACAACGTGCAAGCATGCCAGCTGATGAATGTCTGCAGTTCACAGCTATTGGCCAGTGCATTCAGTCACCAGGTTTACCACTGCATGACCATAGAGCAGTACTTTCAGCTGCAGGTTCAGACAGCCTTTCTGATTGCACTGGAATAGTTTAGAAGTAGGGGAGCAATCATTCCAATAATATCTCTATCAATCAGCTTTGCATGACAAAGTAGAACAAATAAACATTCATGATGGGAGGACCTGTTTGTCATTGGGTGGAAACCTCTGCAGAAGCATGTTTAGAGCATTATTAATCAGTAGAAGGAGATGTTTGGTTGATTTTTACTTAGTAAATCCAGCAAGAAGACCAAATGAAATATCGTGAATTGCTCAGCACTGACACAATGATGAGTGCAGGAACAGAAGGTGATACTTTTTCAGAGATGTTGCAGCAAACATTGACCACGTTAGCCTGATATAAATTGAAATAACGAGGCCTTTGCTCCTGACAGGTGCTGCAGTGAGATTTACCAAGAAGAGCAAAGATGTAGAAAAGATCTGCGCTTGGCTGCGTGAGGAAGCCAAACTGCAGGCTGAGCTTTCAGACACAGGCGCTACTGTGGAGTGGATGAAGGATGGGAAGGAGCTCAAGGCCAGTGAAAATTATGAACTGCAAATTGTGGGGAAGAAACACACCCTGAAAATTCACAACGACTCAATGGATGATGCTGCAAGTTATCAGTGCATCTGTGAGGGGGATAAAATGCTCTATCAGCTTTCAGTGAAAGGTATGTGACAGTCTGGGCTGTCCTCTTCCTGCCCAGGGCCAGCAGACTGCATTCACCTGACTCCCCGACAGTCCAGCTGTTGTCAGACAGCATCTGGGGTGTTTTCAGTGGCTGTTTTGACTTGAACTGGCCAATCTGCTTTGTAGAGCCATTTGATTTCTGTGTTCTGTCCTGTGATTCGTCCCTAAGATATAGAGGAAATCAAGGGAAAGACAGGAAAAAGAGCATCCCAGCCTTCCTGCTCTTCTGTCAGGGTGGCCACAAGAGATGATGTCAACATCTCTTTTTGTAGCAGTGATCCCAAATGTAGAAAACACCTGTGAAGAGTCACAGGGACTAAATTGATGGAGAGCAGAACTTCCTGCCAAGGCTTGTCAGCTAGTCTTAATTTTGCTTTTCTTCTCTCTCTTTGTCATGTTAGCATAATATTTCATACTGGCAGGTCTGCCCATAGAATTAACTGGCACAGGCTGCCCAGGTAGGTGGTGGGATCCCTGGAGGTGTTCAGGAGCTGTCGAGATGTGGCCCTGATGGATGTTATCAGGGGGCATGGTGGGGTGGGTTGGGGTTGGAATCAAAGGAGGACCCCCATGTATTTCATCGGGAAGCACTACTGGTAATAAGACCTTTGGAGCAAATCCTGGTAGGGCCACGCTCAGCTGGTCCAGTCTGGAGGCTGTTTCTCCTTACTGCAGTATCTGCAGTGAAAACCAGCAGCTGCTTTTGTGTGGTTGGGCTCACATCCAGCAGTGGTGACGGGACTACAATGATAAGAGACAGTTCCTGAAAAAATGAATGAAATTTGACTGTATGATAGGATGGAGTTAAATGTATTGACAGGATCTCAGTCATCCCAGTGTCCATCAGCTGGCTCTCGAGCTCCTAAATACAGGCATTCTGTAGAACGTTGTTGAATTTGTATTATACATGCGTGTTCTTGGAACTGCAGAACAAATGCATGCATAATCCAGACTTTGATTTTAGCAGCTCTGACTGCGCTGTCTCAACAGACCCAACTCAGTTGTGTGCGCTGTTTTGAAATGATATGTTAACAAGAAGTTGGAAAACAAGCTCAATTACCCTCAGTAAAATAGGACCGTGGACTTAGGCTTGAACTTTTGGCTAAGACAGTGGTGAGATTTTGAATCTTTGAAGTCAATTATTCCACTGTGTGTTAATAAGGGCCAGTTTTATCATCTAACTTTTGCACTCCAATTAATTTCCATAAATGAATTCTTTTTTTTCTTTTTTCTTTTCAGTCCTAAGTGATATCTCTATCTTTTAGGCTTGATTTGTTTGCCAGGGGGTTACAGTGCAGTAATAGATACCCCCTCCATTGATTTCCTTCTAGTTTGCTTGTTCCAATTCTTTCCTCAGTTTTCCTATTTTAGACATTTTCTTGAAGCCTTGGGCTTCTTCCTTTGGCTCTGTCCCCTGTACAGTGTACGTCCTTCAACTTGTGGAGATAAGGTAATCTGGTACGTGGTTTATAAAAGCTGCCAATTTGCCAGCTTCTGAATTAGAATCTAGCAATTAGAACTAGGATTAAACGTGCACGTTTGATCTTATGATAAATGAATGCCTCATGGTCACCAATGTCCCTGCAGTTCTTTACCATCATATGTATTTTGTGTCTTCATATTTTGTTTCAGCACTGGCAAACTTCGTAATCAAAGAGACAAGTGGAGGAGTAATCAGGGCCGTTGCTGGAAAACAAGCTGAATTTGTTTCTGAGACCTCTGAAGCCAATGTCATGGTGAAGTGGTACAAAAATGGCAAAGAAATCAAGACCAGTAAGAAATTCACAATGGAAGATAAAGGGAAACTGCATAAGCTTGTGGCTTCAGCTGTAACGAAAGAAGACGAGGGAACATACATCTACACAATTGGAGATGACACTCTGATTTTTGATTGGAAACTCTCAGGTAAGTTTGTGAGGCAAACATAGGATCACAATCCATGTAAAGCACTTCAGACTTAATTCATTTTATTTGTCCAACGCTGTGGGTTTCCAGTATTTAGGACAAAGATTGCATAGCTCTATTGAAGCAATTCTGACCTTCCTGTTGTCCCTATGCAAATCCACAGTATGAGCAAATAATGTAACTGTGTTGTGATGAATTCAAGACAGCCTTAGCTCCAGCTGGGGCTGGAGTCACGACTTGAGCCCTGACATCTGGGCTTCATTCATCTAGTTCATGTATTGCCTCAGCACTTACATCATCTTTAAACCTATGACTGAAATGGTCCTAAGTTATTAGCATGGGAATCCTGTCTCCTCTTTGGACAAATTAAACTCCACATTTGGAGAGTTGAGTGTCTCCTGCTGTACCCGAAGGACATTGTGATCTCTGAGGTGTCTCCCTGAGGTGCTGTAAGCACAGCCATTAGCTCATAGTGCAAGTAAAGCACTGTTAGGTCAAGCCTGGAGGAGTAATGCTTGTCACTGACATGTTCCTGTTCAGGGTGGAGCTGGAGGGTAAAATAACACAAGAAATTGTCATTGAAATTCAATATCTGTGAAATTCAGCTGGTTGCATTCACAGAACCTGGCGTTAAGATCTGTTTTCTGTTTTATATCTTGAGCCTATTTTCCATAACCCAGTCCTCATTTATGAACTGAAGCTCTACTGAAAGCCTTTCGCTGTGTATGCTCATGCTGCAGTGCAGCGCTTGTGACCTTTAACAGCACATTCACGTTCCTCTGATCACAGGATCCTTACGGTTGATTAAGACCCTCTAGTCTGACTGCTCACCCATCACCACCGTGATGCTCACCATCAGCTTAGCTAAAAACTCAGCAGAGATGATAGATCAAGCACAACACTGGATTTGGGGTGGCTAGAGATTCCTAAGATATTGAAGGATTGCTTGCAGGTGGTGTTGGTTCAGGTATTCACCCTGCATCCCACCTGCTGTTCTGTTTGGTTGAGAATCATGCATTCTGCAATTTCACTTTGTAATTCAAAGACCCTGGCTTTATCTGTTGAAAAACTGATCTAAAACAAGCCAAGAAGACTCCGTTGGAACTGGTTGATGCAGAACAAAGGCATCCCCAAAGGACAAGTTGCACTGTTTGATGAACATTATTGGATGAGAGCTAAGCTAAGATTTAAAAAGTTCTGGGGCTGTCTCTGAGCATCAAATACAGAGGAAGCCTGCATGATTCCCTGAGAATGGATACCTCCTACTTTGGTGTAGGGTTAAGGGAACACTAGCAGTAACTCCTATCACAAAATGTCGCATGGCTCAGACAAAATGCCATCAAGAGGGCTTAATTAGGAGCACCAAATGGTCGCAAGATGGTCTTAGGGCAGGGAAGTAATCTATCTATGTGATATTGATTGATGCTATTAGTTCTTAACAGCTTGACTCTAGAAGGACTGTTGTTCTTTGGTCACCTAGTTATAAAAGAATAAATGGCTCCTGTCTATTACAATTTTTAACGCATTTTTTGTTCACTGATGCCATAAATGTTCCTGGCATAGTAATTGGCCTTGGTATATTCAGTGACTGAAAGCAACAATTGTTGCGCTAAGAAATGCAGTACAAAGCTAGGTCTGCCTGTAGCTGACAGCCATCAGCTTGCTCCTCAGGCAGGTTCTGTCTGTGTATGGGAGATCACAATGTGAACCACTGATTGATCAGCTGAGGCAAGTGTGGGGTCAGCTGTGGGAGCACAGGTGAAAGTTATGTAGCTGTGCTCCCTGGAGGGGTGGAGTTCGACTCCACCTCCTTTGAGACCTCATTTAAGGGCTGACCCTCACTGAGGCAGCATCTCTTGGAGATTGCTCACCAGGGAGGATCACCTCAGCTCTGGTGAGTTCCCTTTTCCTTATATCTTCTGTATTTCTACCATTTTACTTGTAATTGCTATCCTTGTTAATACCAGCATAGTTATTGCCAATACATTTGGCAAGCCAGGCAGGAGCCACTGACTTGGCATCTAGAAATATAAGGAAAAAAAAAAATGTCCTTTGTGTGGAAAATCTTTAATTGGTACAAGGGGGAGAAGACCACCCCCTTAGGGACATGCCTTCCTGGACAAATTCCAGGTTTTGAGGCGTCCCCATATTACCAATTAGCAACAATTATTGAACAATGGGGCCCTTTAAGAGTACCAAATAACATGGACGCCTATTGTCTAACTGATTACTTTCTAGGACTACAAAAAGATATCTTAATTACAAAAGAAAAGTGAATGGCTGCATCTATGGCAGCCTGGCCATTATTAAATGCTTTAAATCGGGCAGAGATAAAATCAAACAACATTGCACATGAAAATGAATTGTTAAAGGCCCGTATTGAAAAATTGGAGGGTGAGATCAATCTATTGACAGGAAAAAAACCGTCATTTTCTTCCTCCAACCCTCAAATTAGATACATTTCATTTAATGACAATCAAGATCCTGAAGAAATGAATCAAAATAAGATCACTAAATCTGATCTAGAAAAACCATCTGAGACGGACTCACTAGAAGTCCGTCCAGTAATAACTCAAAAAACAAAGAAAATTCAAGATCGACCAGCAGGAGTGCCTCCTGATCAATGGTCCCCTGCCGAATCTGTTTTACATGTAACAGCCCGTCCATATACGCCTACTGAACTCATGGACCTAGTGCAACGATTTAGGCAAAGGCCAAGGGAAAGTGTTCCGGCTTGGTTATTACGGTTATGGGATTCAGGGGCAGATAGTGTACTGGTTAGTGGCCCCGAAGTATCTAAGTTGGCCACAAGAACAGTACATCCTGCCCTTCGGCAGAGACTGTATGCTGGGACTCAGTTCCCTGAAGAAAACCATTCAATTGTAGAATGGATAATGGCTGCTTGCCGCATGGTGTGGACAAATAAAACTGACATGCCAGTAAACACAGGGATGTGGTCTTCTATGGAAGACCTTCAAAATTAAATACGCGAATTAGGTATGAGAGAGGCTATCTACGAAGACACATTCGATAGCCCTGATATGGTTAAATTTTCTGCGGGAATGAGGGACCTAATTTTACAGTAAGCACCCTCTCATATGTATGGAACCTTGGTTTCCATACTTAATCCAGTAGTATCCGCAGAGGCAGTAGTCCAACAAGCCGCCCAATTGGTAGCAGACCTCGGAGAAACTGAGCGTTTACGAGCTAAGCGCAATATCAGGGTGATTGAGGATGCCGAGGCTTTTCCAATAGTGCGAGCCAGAAGATCGGCCCCGCGAACTTCTCGGGCAGGACCTGTTAGGGTATCCCGGAAACAAATGTTTAATGATCTGCTCCGGGCAGGCGTTCAGTTTTCAAAAATTGATGGGCAGCCCAATCAGGTTCTCCTTCAGTTGTGGAAGCAACTGAAGGATGAACAAAAATTTCAGAATAAACCCAAAAGGCCAGGGATAAGATTTATAGAGCGGCGACCAACAACAACATGGAATTTAGAAGATTTTATAGTTCCAAATAGGAAAAAGAAGCCACCTCAGGTGCCTCGGGTTATGACACCGGAGGTATCGGAGGTAAAAGACTTGAATCTGGCTCAGTTCATGGCTTGACGAGGGATGTCAGTCCTCCTAGGGCCTCTAGACGGGACCGGAGGCCCTATGTGGAACTGACGATATACTGGTCCCGAAAGAATATACAGAAGGTTATGGCCCTAGTTGATACCGGGGCAGAGACATCTATAATATATGGAGACCCAACTAAATTTAAAGGTAATAGAGTGATGATTGGAGGTTTTGGGGGACAAACCATTCCGGTCACCCAAACCTGGGTAAAACTGGGGGTCGGGCGTCTTCCACCACGGGAGTACAAGGTATCCATTGCCCCAATTCCAGAGTATATATTAGGAATTGATATCCTGTGGGGTCTGGCTCTCCATACAACAGTGGGAGAGTTCCGATTGCGGCAGAGATGCATTAGTATCCGGGCAATCCAGACAATATTGAGAGGCCATGCAAAACATGAGCCTATTTGTTTGCCGAAGCCACGCCGGATTACTAATGTGAAACAGTACAGACTCCCGGGTGGGCAGGATGAAATAACAAAGACGGTGCAGGAATTAGAAAGAGTGGGTATTATAAGGCCTGCACATAGCCCATATAACTCCCCAATATGGCCAGTGCGAAAACCGGATGGAACATGGAGGATGACAGTAGACTATAGGGAATTAAATAAGGTCACGCCACCTGTTCATGCGGCTGTACCCAATATTGCCTCCCTAATGGACACACTAAGCAGGGAAATCAAAACATATCACTGTGTCTTGGATTTGGCGAATGCATTCTTCAGTATTCCAATCAGTGAAGAATTGCAAGATCAGTTTGCATTTACATGGGAAGGGAGGCAATGGACTTTCCAGGTCCTACCCCAAGGGTACGTACATTCGCCCACTTTTTGTCATAATTTAGTGGCACGTGATCTGGCTAAGTGGGAAAAGCCAAATAATGTCAATTTATATCATTATATTGATGACCTCCTGTTAACATCCGATTCGTTAGAGGCGGTGAGACAAGCAGCAGATTTGTTGATAGCTTACCTGCAGAAAAGAGGGTGGGCTGTAAACCCACAGAAGGTGCAAGGTCCGGGGCTATCTGTAAAATTCCTGGGAGTAATTTGGTCCGGGAAAACCAAAGTACTACCCAGTGCGGTAGTAGATAAAGTCCAAGCGTTTCCAGTCCCTACAACATCAAAACAATTGCAAGAATGTTTGGGTATATTGGGGTATTGGCGCTCCTTTATACCTCGTTTAGCTCAGCTATTAAGGCCATTATACAAGCTTACAAAGAAGGGTCAATCATGGAATTGGGGAAAGATAGAACAGGATGCTTTCCAACAGGCAAAACTGGCAGTTAAACAAGCTCAGGCGTTGGGTATATTTGATCCGACCCTCCCAGCTGAACTAGATGTTCATGTTACTCAAGATGGTTTTGGCTGGGGCCTGTGGCAACGCCAGAGTTCTGTTCGAACCCCCATTGGATTCTGGTCTCAGGTTTGGCACGGAGCAGAAGAACGATATAGCATGATTGAGAAACAGTTATTGGCTGCCTATTCGGCATTACAAGCAGTAGAGCCGATAACGCAAACAGCAGAGGTCATAGTTAAGACTTCATTACCAATCCAGGGGTGGGTGAGAGATTTGACTCACCTTCCTAAGACGGGGGTGGCCCAAGCACAAACGGTGGCACGATGGGTCGCCTATCTAAGCCAGAGAAGCAGTCTGTCTTCATCTCCACTTAAAGAAGAACTACAGAAGATCCTAGGCCCAGTGACGTATCACAGTGATACATCAAAAGAACCGATGGTTGCTCCACCAGAGAAGAGTCCCGTTCAGGAAGGAAGATATCCTATTCCTGAAGATGCCTGGTATACGGATGGGTCCAGCAGAGGCAACCCGAGCAAGTGGCGAGCAATAGCATACCATCCCTCTACTGAGACCATCTGGTTTGATGAGGGGGATGGTCGAAGCAGCCAATGGGCAGAATTGCGAGCCGTGTGGATGAAAGAACCTGGTGACGGCGTCCTGAACATCTGTACAGATAGTTGGGCTGTGTACCGGGGACTCACTCTGTGGATTACGCAATGGGCTACCCAGGAATGGACTATCCACGCCCGACCGATTTGGGGTAAAGACATGTGGGTAGACATTTGGAATACGGTCAAACACAGGACAGTATGTGTCTACCATGTCTCTGGTCATCAACCCTTGCAGTCACCAGGAAATGATGAAGCTGACACACTGGCCCGAATCCGATGGATTGAGAATTCACAATCTGAAAATATTGCCCGTTGGTTACATCAGAAGCTACGGCATGCTGGACAGAAGATAATGTGGGCAGCTGCTAAAGCATGGGGGCTGCCTGTACAACTATCTGATATCGTTCAAGCATGTCAGGATTGCGATGCTTGCTCAAAGATGAGACCGAGACCGTTGCCTGAAACAACATCCCACATTGCTAGAGGATATAGTCCTCTTCAGAGATGGCAGGTCGACTACATTGGGCCCCTCCCTCGGTCTGAGGGGGCGAGATATGCCCTGACCTGCGTTGACACTGTAAGTGGACTGCTGCAAGCCTATCCTGTACCAAAGGCAAATCAAGCATACACGATTAAGGCACTTACTAAACTGATGTCTGCATACGGGACACCTCAAGTTATCGAGAGTGACCAAGGGACTCACTTCACTGGAGCGATGATACAGCGCTGGGCAGAAGAAAACAACATTGAATGGCGATTCCACCTGCCATATAACCCAACAGGGGCAGGTATCCTTAAGGCTGCCCTGAAAACAGACTCTCAGTCCCTGCAGGGGTGGACAAAAAGATTATATGAAACCGTGCGGGACCTGAATGAAAGACCTCGGGATGGCAGACCCAGTGCCCTGAAAATGTTACAAACTATATGAGCCTCCCCTCTTAGGATCCAAATTACAGGCACCGATAATAAGGTAAAACCGCAGGTTGGTACTGAAAATAATCTTCTGCTCCCTGCCCCTGAGAATTTAGAACCGGGAATCCATAAGATAAATTGGCCTTGGAAGGTGCAGGTAGGACCCAAATGGTGTGCCTACTTGCACCTTGGGGGAGATTATTGGAGGTGGGAGGTTCAGTCACCCCCTCGGTGATAGGTACATGGCCTACTGACATCGTGGTCAATACTCCGGCCTTTTTTGCTAAAGGAACACCTATTATGTCCCTATGGCAGATCAAGACTCCTCCTCTGGTGCCAGATATAGTTATACAGCCACAGATATCTGGCCAGAGGGTATGGTATCGGAGGCCGGGACATAATCCAGTACAAGCAGAAGTATTGACCCAAGATAAGAATACGGCCTGTATCTTGTCCTGGAGGGCGGATCTTCCCCTCCTAGTACCCTTGAAACATCTATATTACTCCCCTTAAGATTGATTCTAAGCCTCTAGGACCATTACTCTGGACTGATGAAACGCAGACGGACCTGCACTTCAAGATGATTTGTCTCCGGTAACATCTATCAAGCACTGGCCCATGGAAGATCATAAACACCCATCCAATCATCATCATTTGAATAATATCAACATCTAATGCGACGGGAGATTGTATCAGCGTCGTGATTGGGTCTCTGTAATAAGGGGAACTCACCTAATCATTGGTTCACGTTGTGAAGGGGTGGAGTGTATGGGAGATCACAATGTGAACCACTGATTGATCAGCTGAGGCAAGTGTGGGGTCAGCTGTGGGAGCACAGGTGAAAGTTATGTAGCTGTGCTCCCTGGAGGGGTGGAGTTCGACTCCACCTCCTCTGAGACCTCATTTAAGGGCTGACCCTCACTGAGGCAGCATCTCTTGGAGATCGCTCACCAGGGAGGATCGCCTCAGCTCTGGTGAGTTCCCTTTTCCTTATATCTTCTGTATTTCTACCATTTTGCTTGTAATTGCTATCCTTGTTAATACCAGCATAGTTATTGCCAATACAGTCTGGATGGAATGAAGGGCATGAAATACTGATGTGCTCATCAAACGCTGCTTGTTAGCTTAGAGACAAGGTGTTGAATTGGTTTGTTCATGTATTGCAAACAGGTTACTTAGCTGCCTTCATTTTAGCTTCAGAAGAACATGTGCAGAATACAGAATTGATTAGAAGAAATAAGAACTGTCTGCATAGAACTTACTCTTTCCTTACACAGGAGAATCAAGCACACGTTTGTATGTGAGTACCTCCAGAGGTGAAACTTGATCCCCCAGATGTAATGAGCAGAGACATTACAATCAGTTCTAACTGTATCTTAATGCTGTGCTGAATAAGCCTGAGTCAGGATGTAAACCACTTTCTCTTTTTTTCTTCAGATGAAGCCATTAATTTTGTCAGCAAGTCCAAAACGACTCCAGAAATATCAGTCAGTCCTTCTGAAGACCTGGAGCTGGTGTGTGAGGTGTCAGCTGCAAGCGGAGCTGTCGTATAGAAGAAAGATCAAATAGAGGTGAAGCAGGACCAGAGGACAACCATCATCTCCCAGGGGACGCACCGCAAGCTCATGGTCAAAAATGTGACCCTGAAAGACCAAGGGAGCTACAGCTGTGAAACAAAAGATGACAAAGCAACATTCCAAGTGAAAGTCAGAGGTGAGAAAATGCTTGGAATCCCAGAGATAAAGGAACACTTCATTTTGTGTGTCTTGCATTTGGAGGATCAACTTACAGCCTCTCTGGTGCAAAACATTTTGGCTATAGGACTTTCTTTGTCATCTAGTGTCATAGCAACACTTTTCTACATGTGCTTTTCCATCCAGGAATGAATTACTGCAACAAACAATAGGCAAGGAGGGTAACTTGTGCAGCTCTTGTAGTCAGCTGGTGTCTGCAGGGTTACAGTGCAAGAGCACACCAGGCATGCAAGGAGTGAGAAAAGGGGAGGTGTTTGATGAGATCTGGTTACAAAATTTGAATGACACAATGAGGTGGAAAATGCCACTAATCAGACTCATAAATGGCCTGGGTTGCAAAGGCCCACAGTGCTCATCCAGTTCCAACCCCCTTCTTCCTATGTGCAGGGTTGCCAACCAGCAGCCCAGGCTGCCCAGAACCACATCCAGCCTGGCCTTGAATGCCTGCAGGGATGGAGCATCCACAGTCTCCTTGGGCAACCTGTTCTAGAGGGCCATTCCCTTCTGATTTACTGGAAATGTAGAGAGACATCAGAAGAAACAAAGAGAAGGGAGGAGGTTCAGCAGTGCATGCAGGTGTTCTAAATCTCATGTCCAAATCTGCTATCAGACTGCAAAATGTTTAGATTTATGATATGATATGAAATGATATGCCTATTCATTTCCCAAGGCAAAATAGAGGGGAAAGTATTTTCCTGTCTTAATGAGGCATCATGATGGTCCCTGTGAAGGGCAAGTATAATGAAAATGGGGAACTGGAGTAAGCTCTGCAGCAGACTACAGCAAAATGGTGTGACTGTTGTGATGTCCCTGCAGAGAAAGAAGACGTGTTTACAAACAAGGACAAGGTACAAAAGGAGGTGAAGGCTGCACTGACTCAAAATGCCACGCTGAGCTGCGAGGTGGCCCAGGAGAAGATGGAGGTGAAGTGGTACAAGGAGGGGAAACTGATCACCTCGAGCAAGAAGTTCAAGGTGGAGTCAGAGGGCAAACAGTGTCGGCTGGTGGTGATCCAGGTAGAGAAGAAAGATGCAGGGGAGTACAGCTGCGAGGCTGCTGGCCAGAAACTCACCTTCAAGATTCATGTCACAGGTGAGAGAGAACACATTTTGGCCTTTCATTCTAGAATGTTTTAGAAAACGGTCATTAGTTTGTAAGTTTTCCCTGCTATGCTTAAAATTTTTGGAGCTGAACTTTGGGGTGGTTAATTTCTGATGAGGAAATTGAACAAATTATTCTAAATACAGTTGTGAGGCAGCTCCATCTTTTAAAATCTTCAGGAATTTCCTTTTGCTGTGGGAATGAGGCCATAGACAAGAAAGTTCTGATTGCACTTCTCCATTCCCACGTGCCTGTACCACTAGAACAACTCTGCAATGCAGCTGCGTCTCAGGAAGTTTCAGAACAGGGGCTTTGTGTCAAGCACTAGGGGGTGTGCTCTATGTAACATGTTTTTGTCTTGGAAGGGCTCATTTAGCATGGGAGAGAATACTACAGGAATGTTTTGTATAAGTTGATGTTTTGAAGACATAAGTAAATGGCAGCTAGGGGACGAAAGAGTCATGAGAGTCATACAAGAAGCATCACAGAATGCCTTTTGTTGGAAGGGACCTGGAGGATCATCCAGTTCCAATCTCTGTCCTGGAAAGGAACACATTCTTTGAGACTAGGTTGCTCTAACACCCATCCAGCCTAGACTTGAATGTTTTCAGGGATGGGGCATCCATAAATTGCACAACTTCTCTCCACATCATTCTCTTGGGGCATCAGACTGGGAGAACTGATTCATTTTTCTGACTCCTTCCCCAAAACCTGCTCTTCTTTCAAGAGGCCAAACTAATGTATCTCTCTCTTTTCAGAGCCAGAATTTGTATTTACAAACAAGGAGAAGGTACAGAAGGTGGTGAAGGCTGCAACAACAGAAAAATGCCACGCTGAGCTGCGAGGTGGCCCAGGAGAAGATGGAGGTTGTCATCAATTTATAAGCAATGAGCCAATAATGTTCCAATTATAAACTTTTATTAATTGTAGCGGGTAAAACTAAAAGGCAATTCAGCGCTGGGCGACAGGGGGATTATTGTTCCTCCAACTGCCGCGATGTCCCGTCCCTTGCAACTTCTTTTGTATTGTCCATCCCGAGCGTATTGTCCTTTAATTGGTCGGTTGTGATCGTGCGACTTGGTGTGTCGTTCCTTGGTTGGTCCTTCCGTGGAACTTTGTATCCATCGGGGCGCGCTTTGCCTGTAACTACGCAGAGTACACAATCTACCCATAAAATTAGAGTGTTCTGCAACCTTTGTGGCCTCCATATTCCACCATTATATCCCGGTCCTAATGAACAAGCACTCCACCACAATGCTACCACATCCCGGTCTTAATGAGCAAACATTTTATCACAGAGGTCAAGTGATAAAAGGAGGGGAAACTGATCACCTCGAGCAGGAAGTTCAAGGTAGAGTCAGAGGGCAAACAGCGTCGGCTGGTGGTGAGCCAGGTGGAGAAGAAAGATGCAGGGGAGTACAGCTGCGAGGCTGCTGGCCAGAAACTCACCTTCAAGATTCATGTCACAGGTAAGACAGGTGTTGTATGAAATACAGCAGAGAACAGTAAAGTAAAATCTAGTTTCTATTATACTGCACCTGGATCACTGTAGTCTGTGCTGAGGTTTTTTCCCTAGACTTGATTGCCTGGGTTTGTAGAAAGTATTTGGTTTCAGTATGACACAAAGACCTGTTTCAGTCTGTCTGTAGAGCAATAATTAGTAATATATGTACAGTGGAAGCAATATTCAAGATATTATTCAAATCTCTCCTGTGCCTGAGATCCCAAACTGTAATTCTTGTTCACCTAAACATTTGACTAAGATAAGTATGTGCAGTGAGGCTGGAGTGCATGTTCTACGTGCAGCCTTTCATGGCAGGAGAAGCAGGAACTTCTCCTAGTAGTACACTGCCTTTTTACTATGCCTTTATGTTGGAGGCTGCATCTGGATAGGTGAGTCTGCTACTCACAGTAAGAGACCTGGTAGAGCTGACTATTGCCAGAGCTCAAAGTAAGATAGATATCTGCAAATCACACACAAAGAACAAAGGACTGCGTTGGTGAGCATATTTCCTTTGTGCCTTTGACAGTCAGAGTTGTGGCAATGGTAGAGGCCACGAGGAGTCTGTTCAGGAAGCCAGGAGTACTGTTCTGGGTCATGAAAAGGCAGCCAGTGGTTTGACTATCACATGTTTATGTGTTTTGATGTTTCACAGTGGGTCTTAAGTAAAAGGAACTCAGGTTTTGGTTGCCTGCAGGACAGATGTTCTTTTGGGTTCAATATGTTTGCATAGTGACTTGCAACCATGGGACTGGTGTTCAAGGACCCTCTTGGTTCCTTCAGTTCCTAGATTTGACACTTTGTTTCAACAGAAGAGCTGATATTCTCTAGTGAAGGCTATTAGTTTGGGCACAAGTGGTAACCTAAACCTGTTCCAACCTGTACATACAAACCTGCAAGTTGGTCTCATTTCGGTCCCTCAGTCAATACTTTTTCTTTTCTTCCCTCAGAGCCAAAACCTGTGTTTATAAACCAGGAGCAGGTGCAGAAAGAGGTGAGTGCTGCCCTGGCAGCAAGTGCCTCCCTCAGCTGTGAAGTAGCACAGGATCCAACAGAAGTAAAATGGTACAAGGATGGAAGACTGCTTGCCTCCTCCAGAAAGTTCAGAATGGAATCTGTGGGCAAAACACGGCGTCTGGTTGTGGAGCAGCTGGAGAAGAAAGATGCTGGAGAATACATCTGCGAGGCTGCTGGCCAGAAGATGACCTTCAAGTTGGAAACAACTGGTGAGCATTCGCTTTGGGAGCACTAAGCAGCTTTTTATGTGGCTTAGAGGAAGACTGGCTGTCTTCTACCCTGTGGGCATGGAACAGCCACAATTCCCCCCGGAACAACATCAATGACCCACACCACAAGTTGGATTCTCCTTTTTAATGTAGTGGTAGCGAGGTGAAAATCTGGCTGTGGAGTATTTTTGACTAAGAAACTTCTACTTTAATTTCTAGATGCGCTGAATTACCCTCTGGAGTGTCTTTCTGAATATATAAGCAACCATGGGTGACTATGATCCTGATTTATATCTAGGTTCAGGCTTACTTTTTCAGTTAGGTTAGATCAGTAGCTCCAGAGAAGATAGGGAAATACAGCAGTTCACTGATACCATGTGTCAGAAGAATGCAGCTCAGTGCTGGGCAGTTTGCTGCTTCATTCCCTCTTACAAGTTGCACCCAAGGCTGGAAAAGACCACTGAGATAGCTGAGTCCAACCCAGCCCACCCTCACTGGACTTACTAACCACGTCCCCAGTGCCACATACCCGTGGCTCTTGAGCACCTCCAGTGACTGCGGTATATCAGCGTGGTTGCTTCAGTTGTGGGAGTTTTCAGACACTGGCTGTTGTTCTAGCGAGACAAAAAACCAAAACTGATGGAACAGTGTCTATACAGGAAGCAACTGGCTGTCCTGATGGCTGCCAACAGTTTTACACAAGGTGTGTCATGCAAGCTTGCATGAGTCTGGTTTAAAAACTTGCTGTTCTGATGGAAGGAGAGGATGTTGGTACAGGATAACTGCGGGATTTGTGCTCTCCCGACATCCAGTTGCAATCACAGCTTATTGTTGCTATAGAAAACAGCTTCTCTGTAGACAAATTGGGGTAGTTCCAATAAGTGGCTGAAGCCCTAAGTGATCCAAGGTGAAGCATGATCCAAACTGGAATTTAACTAATTGTAGTAGGGAATCCAAGCCTTAATGAGATGAGTTATTTAAAATATGAGTCCTCCATCTAAAACAGCATTGAACTCTTACTCTGGTTTATGATAGAAGTGAGAGTTTAACAGCAGAAGTCTGAAGTTATGCTCCATATTTCTCATCACTCAAGAGAATATTTGAATATATGAATTCCTTTGGCTATGTTAGAGCTCATAATGAGGTCAGCTGATGTTCTTTAAATGCTCGGAGTCTAGCAATGTGGGGAAGTGGACTGCTATTTGCTGTTGAGCTTTAGGCTAAGAAGCCTGATTTTAGAGGACTGTGGACTTCCCCTTTCCCTTCCCCTCTCCTCCCCTTCTCCCTGGACTGATCCCACATGGTTTGAGAATGATTTCAGATCAAGGTAAATGAGGAATCGCCGTGTGAAAACCTGTTGTTTTACTGCACTATAAGAGACACTTAGTCAAAAGACAAGTGTGTGTTCCAAGCTTGAGATTGCAGGAGATCCTAGAAACAACTCAGCTGCTCAAACCTGTAGTCTGGCTGAATCTTTTATTGTCAGTTTTGGTCAGGAGGAGATGCTTGAGTAAGACAAATAAAAGGTCACGGGTAAGTTGGTCCTTCTTGTGATATACTTCTAGGCTTTCATCAGGGAGAAGCTTAATTAGTCCAAATAATCATAGCAGAAACCACACCAAGAGCATGAGAGTGAAATTTATACTTTCTTGACGTGAAGGAAAATTTTACCTGGTTCTGCCATTCCCCAAATATTTGTTTCCTTATGACAAGAAGAACTTTGCAGAAGTAATTTTTTTTTTTTCAGTCTTGCGTGCAACACAAAAAGGGGTAAAATCTAGGAGGCCACCTGAAATGTTTTTTCCATCTGGAAGGATCCATTTAACAGCACCCATGGACCTGGTTATGAACAAAACTAAGTTCCCAACTAAATCCACATTCTTCTTTCTCCTTCTCAGAATTGCCTGTGAAAATCAGCAAACCATTGGCAGACAGTAGCGTCATTGAGAAGGACAAGGTCACATTTGAGTGTGAGCTGTCCAGGCCCAACATGGACGTCAAGTGGTTCAAGGTATGGCATGTAATGGTATTTTCCTTTCTGACTTCTCTGGAAATGAATGAGAGCCTTTAATTTCACTTCCAAGGGATGCGAGTCTGAGCTTTTCCTTGATAGCTTTTTCACTGCTCTCTTTTCTTTATGCTCTTTTATTTGCCCAGATCAGCACTCTTTGTTATTATGTCCTGAGTTCATTTATCAAGTTGAAATTGAAGTTTGTTTTGGTTTTATTGTGAACTTTTTAGGTCATGCTGCACAAAATATTGTTGGTTGAACTACAGTACAGTCTTGAGCTTCAAGTCTAACACAGAAATTCTCAGCTGGGATTTTGTAGCCTTGTTGTGAACTGGGTTTTTGGGGTGAAATCTCAGTTTTCTTTGCACCTGACAGTGTGAGAATTTGCTCTGGCACTTTGTGTACCTCCCCGGTGCTCAGCTGTTCCTTCCCTTACTTGGGGATAACGTCATTTATTCAAGGTGATGTCCAAACAGGCTTATTAACAGTCCTCCGCAGTGCTTTAAGCTGTCATAGGTCAGCCAGAATTTATGCATGTTCTATAGCCATTCCTTCATGTTGAAAACACTGCACTGTGCTTAAGCTTCAGCATATGTTCCAGTAAGCACAGTTCCATTAATTCTAGGGGAGTGGGTGAATTAAGCATAGATCTGAAGGCTCCCTTTGCTCAGTGCAGAGATGGAAGGACTAATGGAGATCTGACTTGATATTGTCAAAGTAAAAAAGTGGGCATTACTTCCCAGGGAAATAAGAGAAGTCTCATTATTCACAAGTGTGAATATGAAGATCAGGGAACATCCACATGCTGAGCAGCCTAAGGCAAGACATCAGCTACCCTAAAGGTTCATTTTATGTTTAACTGAAAGAGCAAATAAATCCTCTTGTGGTATTTTGCACCACGGGAAGAAATGCTTCATGGGCAGTTTGGGCATTTCTTGGTTAGTCCTTTTGGATACCTTTCTCTTTCTTCTTTATGCTCAAGACAGATTTTCCCTCCATGTGTTGCATTGGTTAAACCCCAGTTTGTAGCTCATCATTGGGCTCTGAAGCATCAGACTTGTTACTGAACACATGGGTCTGCTGTGCCCTGGTAGATGCCACCTTCCCAAGGGACGTATGAAAGGATGCTTTTTTCTGATTTCCTACTAGATGCTGTCCTCATGTGGCCACTTGGGTTCAGTGTTAGCATGAACATGAACATGTGTCCTGTCCCATGACTTTGGTGAACTCTCATTTTCTCTCTCATTCTGCAACCAGGTTGGGTTGCTGTTTCAGTACTGGCTGTTTTATGTAGCCATTCCATTTGTTCTGGTTTACGTTCTTTTTTATTTTCTTTTTTTCAGGCATCATTTCTATACAGTAGACAAAGCCAGCCTATTACATTTGATTTACAGTTTTTAGCTTTTGCTGGTAAGCATTTCAGCTCTCAGGCAGTTTTACCAACAGCTTTGAAGAGCTGAAATGAACCAGCCTGGACACGATGGTCTGTTTTTGTTGGTGTAATGAATTTATGAAGTTAAACTGATTGACCCCATAAGGTTTTACAGTGTATGACTCACGTCTGGCAGAGTTATCACAGCAATGAGTTTATATACTTAGCATTTCAGGAGGCAAATGGTTGGGGATACTCTTTCATTTGCTTGCGTCTCAGAGTGAATCACTAGTATGTGAACCATCCTTCATCTCCTTTGTATTGCTTTTGTGTGTGTCTGTGTGTGGTTTCCCCTGTGAATTTCATTCTTTCCAGTTATATGGAAGTTCTCTTTTGAGCAGTGAAATTAGATGTTCCATCATCAGTCATAATGGTAAAGCTGAGTTGCCACGTTATCTGTGTCCTTTCTGTCTGGCGTCTCAATAACTGCTGCCCCACCACAATATCTGCCTAATACTTCAGCTCCATGGATGCCTCCTTGTGCAAACTGAGAGCCTGTATTTGGTGTGCATAGATCTGGGCTTACATCTGTGCTGGTAAATGCACTAGTGCATGGGCTAAGCAGTCCTGCCTCCTGTGCTGTGGGCATTGAGATGGGGCTCCTACAAGCTGCCCATTGCAAGATATTTAGAAACTAATTGCTGCGGAGGTTTCCATCCTCTTTTCAGACTAACTAAAATTTGGTTAGTGGGATCAAAACAGAAGGGGCAGGGAGGGAGAGCTGACCAAGGACTACTGATGGAACAACTATGAATCCTTGGTTCCTCAGGATTCCCTGCATCAGCAGTTGGCAACAGGAGTAAGGGGGCTCAGGAGGACACTGTGGAGTAGTGTGAAAAATGAGCGAAGAGAGTTACTAATTGATGCCTCTTGGAAAGTAGTCCAAGAGTGGTCCTCTTCCTAAACTCTCCTCTTGTGTGTGGTTTTATCTTTATGAGGTGTTCATAACAAGTGATGTGTAGATCTCCCTTATCTCATAATGTCTTTGCCTGCCTGCAGTGAATATGCAGGATACTGGATCATATACCAGCTTCTTTGAATTACTGCTCATGTCAGGAGATAAAATCTGCCTATTCTTTGAACTAACACTGGCGAGGGTTAGTTATTCTGGCTACCGAGAGAATGACACAGCAGATTAAACTCTTTCATTTCCTTCTTTGTCAAATGCCTTTTCATCTAACTGTGTGTCCCATAGAAATTCAGAGCAGTGTTGGCTGAGGGAAGTGGAAATATTTATCTCCTGTGTGTATCTGCCACCCTATTTAGACATGCTGGCAGAGCGCAGAGATCGGAGGAGTTGGATTAGGCAGTAGTTTCCCTATTGCTCACAGAACCACTTTTTCTGTGGTCTCCCAGCTACCCTGTGCCCAGTGGCCTATGCAAGATGGAGCGGAAAAGGCTCATTTTATGAACAAACAGGAACCTTTCTGGTCAGATTAATACCTGTGCTCTTTTAGAGAGATTTAGATACTAGAGATTTTAGGTACTGGAATAGGCTCCCCAGAAAGGTGGTTGAATCACCATCCCTGGTTGTGTTTAAGAGCCTTTTGGATGTGGTACTCAGGGATATGATTTAGTGTAGGGTTTTTAGAGTTAGGGTACTGGTTAGGCTGCGGTTGGACTTGATGATCTTCAATGTCTTTTCCAACCTGGGTAAATCTATGATTCTATGCAGGAACTCTTCTCCTGAGGTTAATCCAAGTTGTATCCAGGCCCTTCAGAAGGAAAGGGATATAGCAGCACAGAAATATGGCCTGATTCTGACATAACTAAATGCAGACCTGGAGAGTTAAAAGGGATTGTGTGATGTTCAAAGGATTTTGAAGCAAAGATGTCCCCTAGGTAAGATTTGTGGCTGACATTCCCCATACATTGTTTGTAGGCACACAAGCTAAGGAGAGACTAGTGATGAGCATGCAGAGAAGCCAATGGTTCAGACAGGTTTGTAGTGACACAACACTGTAGAGTTCTGTCTAGTTCTCCTTGGCATAGTTTGGAAAATAAAGATGAGGTAATTGGTGGTAACCAATATGGCTTCATCAAGGTCAAGCCATGTCTGACAAACTTGGTGGCCTTTCATGATGGAGTAACAGCATCAGTGGATAATGGGAGAGCAACTGACATCATCTACTTGGACTTGTGCAGAGCATTTGATCCCGTCCTGCATGACATCCTGGTCACCAAACTGGAGAAAAATGATTTTGATGGATGGACCAGTTGCAGGATAGGGAACTGTCTGGATGGTCACACTCAGAGAGCTGCAGTCAATAGCTCAGTGTCCAGGTGGAGGGTGGTGTTGGGACCAGTGTTATTTAACATTTTTGTAGGCAACATGGAGAGTGGAATCAAATGCAGCCTCAGCAAGTTTGCAGATGACACCAAGCTGAGCGGTGCTGTTGATGTGCTAGAGGGAAGGGATGCTACTCGGAGGGACCTGGACAGGCTGGAGAGGTGGGCCCTTGGCAGCCTCATGAACTTGAGTGTGGCCAAGTACAAGGCCCTGCACCTGGGTCAGGGCAATCCCAAGCACAGGCACAGGCTTAGAGGAGAATGATTTGAGAGAAGCCTTGACCCTGAGGAGAAGAGTTGGTGTGGAGGGAGGTGTCCCTGCCTATAGCAGGGGGACTGGAACTAAATGACCTTAAAGATTCAGTCAGTTCTATTGTTTTTCTACCCTTAATTTTGCTTGAAAGGTTTTAGAATAAATGAGATTCTGGTTTCCATGAAAACTGTTTGCAGGGAGCTCCATTGTAGCTAGTAGGTCTGTCTTTAAGTTCAAGGGCAATAATGCATTGACTGTGTTGAAGTGAGAAATGACTCAGGAATGGATGATGGTTTAGAATAAAACATAATCCTACTTATTTTCTATGCAAATATGTGTAAGGAAAAGATGCTGCACTCAGTTCTGGAAATACCCTGACAAATATATCTCTACTGTTTCACAGCTGGAGATATCAAGATTGTTAAAGCACTGGAAGATGTGGAAGTGAATGAATATGGGAGTGCATCTTTTGTCTGTGAGATTTCACACGATGAGGTTCAGACCCAGTGGTACAAAGAGGACAACAAGCTGAAGGCTGATGACAACATCAGAATGCAACAAGATGGTAGGGTGTAAGCGGGGGGTCTTTCTCCTGAGTGGGGGGTGGGTTGGAGATCAAGCATATAAGACATCTGAAATGAAGAGGGTTCAGATGCGAGTTCCCCTTTTGTTTTGGGACTGAGGTTTAGGTGGAACAAGTGACATGGTGGGATGCTTAGTGTGGGAAGTGTGATGCTATCCCACCATCCCACACTGCTGGGAGCAGGTAGGAAATGAGTGCAGTTATTTCCAAAGTGAGGGTGAACAGGGCAGTCAGTTCACCTCTCCAAAGAGGTTTTGTCTGACTGTGAGTGTGATCCTTCTGTATCAGATACTTTGAATTTGACGGTGGCCGCATTTGATCAGTCCTTGTAGAAGCCATGTTTAGATTCTGCTTTGGTCTGCTCCATTTCCAGTTCAAAGTCGTTGGACACTAAATGAGTCAGCTGCATCTCAGTAAAAGATGTGTTTGAATAGCTGTGATGTGCTTACTATTCAGATTTACAGAGCTGAGGTTTTGTCCTTGGCTATAGCAAAGAAGTCAAATCAGGTGAAATTAATTGTATTTCTGAACTAGACAAGTTTAAGTTTGGTAGCACCTAAATTTGGTGCGGTTTGTCATTGATTTCATCTGAAAGAAACTTGCAGGCTTTTTATCTGCTGTTGTCCCCAGCGTAAGATTATCCATTCACATCCTAAAGTACTTGTTATATTTTCAACTCACTCTTATTTGAATAAAAGCCTCAACAATTGGGAGCAATTTAATAAGCACAGAACAAGAGCTGGACCTTGCATTTGGTAGATACTGTACAGTATTACTTCATAGAAATGTAGTCAATGGCATTCCCTATAGACAATCGTTTGTTTTATCTTTAGAGTCGTTCAAAGAACCATTGTGAACTTGACATTAATTGGAATGGAATACACGCAAGAGACTTTCCTCTTCTTCCAATTGTCCTCATCCTTTCTTCTCTTCCACCCCTGCTTTGCAGATTACCATATAGAAATCACCAGGAAGTTGGAGGACAAGACAGCTTTGGAACGTCATTCTGTCATCCTGTCCTGTGACTTCAGGCCTTCTCCAAAGGTTGTGAAATGGTTCAAGGGCCGCACACCCATCGAGCCCTCTGAGAAGTACAAGATCAAGAGGGATAAGCATTCAGTAGAGCTCAGAATTCTGAAGCTGAAGCCCGATGATGCTGGTGTGTACAAGTGCAAGGCAGGAATTGCAGAGACTGAGGCCACGCTGACAGCTGAAGGTATGAGCAGGGAGGGTGGCCTCTTCCATGTCCTATTTCACCTCAGATTTCTCTTCTTGAGGTTGACTTCTGCCGTTCTCTCCTGCTAACTTTATACATGTATTATCTTCACATAGATGATTACACAAAGATCATCTAGTCCAACCATTCTACCACATCCCAGTATGATTTATAGTAACAGTGGTAACAGTTCACCTTGTTTCCCCACAGCCCGCAATGTAGAAGTAACGAAGCACCTGCAGGATGTAGAAATTGAAGAAGAGAGCTCTGCTGTCTTCTCCTGCGAGCTGTCCCATAATGACGAGGACGTGGAATGGTTCCTGAATGGCAACCTCCTTTACACCAACAATTACAATGACATCAAGAACGTTGGCAATTGCTGCACACTGACAATGAAGCAGGTTAAGCCTGAGGATGCTGGCACAGTGACAGTGAAGTCAGACAAGGTGTCAGAAAGCGCACCTGAAGGTGATAGGTGGGTCTGATCACACCCCTCCTGGATGTAAGAGATGCTAAGGAGCTCCAGTTCATTCTATTGTGCAGCAGTCCTGCTTCTAAAGCTGACCTCTCTGGGGTGACAAGTCATCAGAGGCTTTCTTCCAGTGGAAGGTTCCATTGCAGCAGATATCAAGGAAGGAGGATGGTTTTGGTGTCCTGCCAAAGCATTCCATTGCTTTTTATCATCATTTTACTTAACACAAGGAGAGTTACAGGAGCAATTTCTTTTACTGCTTCAGTAACATGCAGTGTCAATGCTGTTGTCTCCAAGGATTTATGACTGAAGGAGAGATCATTCAGTGTGTGTTTTGCCTCTGGGATGACTAATGACCAGGCTGTGAGCAACCTGATCTAGCTGTGAATGTCCCTTTTTATTGCAGGGGAGCTGGGCTAGATGGCCTTTAAGGGTCTCTTCCAATTCTAAGGAACTTGTGCCTGAAGTGCAGAAGTGGATGAATTATACCACTTCTTCATATCCTCCCCATGATTACAGAGGAAATACAACAAAACAACATGCATGGTCTTACTGTTGTCATTTGCTTGAATACGAAGACGTCTCTTTTTTATGGTTGAGATTTTTGTTGATATGGGTCAGGAGGAACTCACACTTTTTAGCTTTCTCAATAGGCAAAAAGTTCCAGTTGCTGCAAGCCACCGAGGTAACCAATAGAGGGGCCCTGATCCCCCTTGTGCCATCGGGATGCTCTGGCACGGGATGTGCCTCAAATTCAAAGCTCCTTCCCACCTCCCAAGGAAAAGCAAAGCAACTCAAGCATCTCCAGCAAAGCTGCCCAGCAGACAGCAGGGAATGCAAACAGCTTCTGGCTGCTCCCCTGCACTCCTGTCCTAAGTAAGTGACCCCTCGAGGACTGGATGGGAAATCAGTGCATGACACACGTGAGTGTGCACAGCATTGTGCAAAGCAGTGGGGATCCATGTGTGTGTGTGTGTGTATTTGTGCATGGATGGTGTTGTACACACATTTGTGTCCATGAGTGTACAAACCAGTGGTGTTGCTCAGGTGTGTTTAGGTCTGTGGGTATGTGTGCAAGGACGAGCATGCACATATATGTACGTGCACAGGGGTGTGCAGAGTGTTGGAGCTGCACAAGGACATTGTGGTACCGGTGTGTGTGTGCACTTTGGGAGTGAAAGGAAGGGGTTACACATGTGTGAGTGTGTGTGCGCACAGGGCTGCACTAAGGGATGTGGTTGTGTGAGTGTGTGTGAGCACATAGATAGTGCGTGGATGCGGTGGCACAAATGTGTGCTTGCACAGGGCTGTGCTGAGGAGTTGGGCTGCACACAGGTGCACACAAAGGGATGTTTGAACCCTTTGCCCCTAAGAACAGTTTTTCAGTGTCTCTCGTCCAAGAATTCTTTGAACAGCCTGCAGCTGACTCTCCTGAAGCTCAGGGTCCTGACTTTGCTTTTTGCCAGGCCCGCATTCCTTGAGATGAGGAACTCTAGGAGGGCATGGTCACTACAGCCCTGACCACCTCCAGTCTTAACCCCTGCTGTGCAGCATGTCCAGTAATGCTTCCCTTCACAGAATCACAGAATTACCCGGGTTGGAAGGGACCTCAAGGATCATGTAGTTCCAACCCCCCTGCCTAGCAGGGCCACCAAACATACACATTTACTAGATCAGGTTGCCCAGGGCCCCGTCCAACCTGGTCTTGAACACCTCCAAGGACGGGGCATCCACAACCTCACTGGGCAGCCTGTTCCAGGACCTAACCACCCTTCTAGTAAAGAACTTTCCCCTAACATCCAACCTAAATCTTCCCTCCTTCAACTTAAAACCATTTCCCCTAGTCCTGCTATTATCAGCCCTTTCGAAGAGTTTACTCCCCTCCTGGGAGTAAGTTCCCTTCAGGTATTGAAAGGCTGCAATGAGGTCACCTTGCAACCTTCTCTTCTCCAGGCTGAACAAACCCAACTCCCTCAGCCTGTCCTCATAGGGGAGGTGCTCCAGCCCCCTGATCATCTTTGTGGCCCTCCTCTGGACCCTTTCCAAAATTTCCATATCTTTTTTGTACTGAGGGCTCCACACCTGGACACAGTACTCCAGATGGGGCCTCACAAGAGCAGAGTAGAGAGGGACGATCACCTCCCTATCCCTGCTGACCACCCCTCTCCTGATGGAGCCCAGGATCCCATTTGCTTTCCGGGCTGCCAGAGCGCACTGCTGGCTCATGTTAAGTTTCTCATCTATCAGGACCCCTAGGTCTTTTTCAGCCGAGCTGCTCTCAAGGACAACTCCTCCCAGCCTGTACAGGTGCCTGGGGTTCTTCCGGCCCAAGTGCAAAACCTTGCACTTTGCCGTGTTGAACCTCATTAGGTTCACCCGAGCCCAGCTTTCCAGCCTGTCAAGGTCCCTCTGAATGGCATCTGTTCCCTCCACCGTATCGACTGCACCACTCAGCTTGGTGTCATCAGCAAACTTGCTGAGGGTGCACTCCATTCCCTCATCGATGTCATTAATAAAGATGTTAAAGAGCACCGGTCCCAAGACAGACCCTTGAGGGACGCCGCTCGTTACCGGCCTCCACCTGGACATAGAGCCATTGACCACCACCCTCTGTCTGCGGCCTTTCAACCAATTGCTTATCCATCTAGTTGTCCAGCCATCAAATCCACCTCCCTCCAATTTGGAGATGAGGATGTGATGGGGGACCATGTCAAAGGCCTTGCTCAGGTCCAGGTAAATGACATCGGTCGCCTTCCCTTCATCCACCAACGCCGTCACTCCATCATAGAAGGCCACAAGATTAGTTAAGCATGACCTTCCCCTGGTGAAGCCATGCTGGCTGTCTCGGATCACATGCTTGTTCTTTATGCGATCAAGCATGTTGTCCAGGAGGATCTGTTCCATAATCTTCCCAGGCACAGAGGTGAGACTCACCGGCCTGTAGTTACCCGGGTCGTCCCTGCTCCCCTTCTTGTAAATGGGAGTGACGTGACCCTTCCTCCAATCATCCGGGACCTCACCTGACAGCCACGACTTCTCAAATATGATGGAGAGCGGCTCAGCAACCACCTCAGCCAGCTCCTTCAGGACCCTGGGATGCACGCCATCTGGCCCCATAGACTTATACTCATTCAGTCTAAGGAGGCGCTCTCGGACTTGCTCTACCCTTACAGTGGGGAGGGATTTACCTCCTTGGTCCCCACATGGAGGTATGGGGGTGCAAGACTTAGGGACGTGAAAAAGACTAGAATCCTGGCCACCAGTGAAGACCGAGGTGAAGAACTCATTCAGCACCTCAGCTTTCTCTTCACCTGTTGAAGCCATTTCTCCTTTTAAATTTACCAGAGTAGGCACGCCCATTTTGGCCTGTCTCTTCTGGCCAATGTACCTGTAGAAGGTTTTCTTGTTGTTTTTCACATCCCTCGCCAAGTTCAGTTCTGCCTGAGCCTTGGCTTTCCTGATCCCACATCTGCAAGTTCGGACGGCATCCCTGTATTCTTCCCGGGTGACACAGCCTTGTTTCCAGAGCTTGTACACCCCTTTCTTCACCCTCAGTTCTCTTAGCAGGTCCTTGCTGAGCCATGCCGGTTTTCTACCTCTCCTGCCCACTTTCTTAATCAGGGGAATGGAGACCTCTTGTGCTGCCAGGAGGGCATCCTTGAACAGTAGCCAGCTCTCCTCAACGTCCTTATCTTTGATGGCAGCGCGCCAGGGGATCTTGGCCAGCATTCCATTGAGTAGCTTGAAGTCTGCTCTTCTAAAGTTGAGCATCCTGGTCCTGCTCTTTGCCAGGCCCACATCGCTTGAGATCACAAACTCAACCAGGGCATGATCGCTGGAGCCCAGGCAGCCTCCAACCTTGACGCCTTTGATGATCTCCTCAGCGTTGGTGAGCAGCAGGTCCAGCAACGCTTGACCTCTGGTCGGTCTGTCCAATACCTTCCCTTCTGCTTGGTGTGCTTAATGCTTGGCCCACAAAGTTATTCCCAGTGCAGTCCAGCAGTCTCTCAGACAGCTTGCAGCCAGCCATGCTGATTTCCCAGCCTGACTGGAATCCCCCATCAAGTTGAGAGTCAGTGAGCGCGGTGCTTCTGGTAGCTGCAGTAAGCAGGGCCCATCAACAGGCTCCCTTGACCAGGCGGCCTGGAGCAGACCCTCACCTCCAGAAGCCCATTATTGGTTCAGTCCCGAATTTTACCCGCAAGTTCTCAACGTGATCGTGGCTGTTCTTAGTCCTTTGCAGTCAGCTTCTTCATAGAGAGGGCAAATACCTTGCCCTCCGGAATTCCATAGTAACAATCATGTCTCCTTTATGTCAGGTGAGGTGTTTTTTGTTGTTGTTGTTTTTTGTTTGCTTGTTTGTTTGTTTGTTTTCCATTTTCTAGGTAGAAAATTTAATTTCTGAGCCAGGAGAAGAAGAAGTGCAACATGTAACAATCTTCCTGGCACTGTGCAGTTTGCATGAGTAGCCAAGTGCTCCTCAGGTAACGTGTGCTGCAGAGCTGACCTTGGTGGCAGGGGTTGTGTCTTCATTTTCTTCCTGTCATGTGGGAACATAAGAAGACTCTTCAGAGCAGGAGCTGCAGAGGAAGATGAACGGCATGAGAAGGTAAGGCTAGGAACCAAGGACACCTCCAGAAAGAACAGAAAAACTAAGTCATTTAAGATGCATGATGGCCGTGTGATACTGTCCGTGACTGGAGGAGAAGCACATGGCTAGGAATGACTGATGGCTCTGGTGGGATGAGTGCCTACGTGCGCCGTAAAGGAGAGTTTGTGGGATGTTCTGTGGACATGTGAAGGCTGTGGGAAAGTTAAGAGAGAAAACGTGTGAATTCACAGAAGTGGTATTAGAACCTGGAATAAACCATTTGGATCACTCACATCTGAGTCCGTGCCAGATTGTCGCACTGTCAGAACCTGAGGCCTGGGATTTTCCTTTAGTAGTGCCAACTGCCTGTTGTAAATGAGAAAAGATATTACTAAACATAGCTTCCCTCCTTGTAGTTTTGATATTTCTGTCTTTGCATTCCTTTAGCACCCAGGGTGTTGATGCAGCTGCACAAATCCGCTGTACTGTCCTCCTGTTTTGCATGGAAGAATGGTAAAATAGCAATCTCTGGGTGAAATTTTGTTCAGGCGTTTTCCTTTCTGTGCCCCTAGGAAGCAATGGCTTGGAAATGGCAGTGCCGCCTGGGAACCCACACAGCAACCCAGTATCTCATTGTCTGGGTCTGTGAAAAACCACAATGATGACAAAAGATGTTTCAATTCTGTCTGTGCTGTCAGTGCAGCCCTGAGGAGCGGTGTGGGCATGGCATGGCAGGGAGAAGGGATTTCCCTTCCAATGGGAAAGTGCCTGTTCATGTGTTGGTATGTAACCGCTCCATGGCCTGCTCCATGTGCTTCTGAATGGGCAGCTCAACTTTTGTGTCACTCAGCCACCTGTGGCAGAGGTCAGGATTAGTGCCTTTCAAGGAGCTGAGAAGCATTTCTTGCTCAAGTCCTGCTTCCAAGCTTAACCACCTACAATGAAGTAGATGTCGTTTTTCTGGTGTCCTTCAATTCCGTGTCCGCATTTTCCCAAAAGCAAAAGAATTTGGAGTTAACCAGCTGCAGTGAAGTGAGCGATTTCAGTGCCTATTTCTGATGGTGGCAATGAGTTCAGAGGTCACACTTAATTGACGGTGCCTGTTTCCATTCTGACAAAGGCTGTAGTTTCAGCTGACTTCCCGAGGCTGCCATGTGTGGTGGTGACACAGCCTTGGGCTTGTGCGTTTGCATGACTCCCACCTTTCCTTTCTGTGTCTTGCAGGTCAGCTGGTGCTGGAAGCGGCCGGTATCTGAGTAGGAATGAAGGTGAGTGCAGGAGCAGCTGCTGAGGGGAGGAAGGAAGTCCATGCTAATGAGCTCTGAAGCATCTGCGGGTCCGGTACCAGAATAGGCAGCAGTGATGCAGGGGGCTCCTCGGCAGGAAGCTGGCTGATCCAAATGCTTGCTGAGAGTTTGGAAGCCCAAACCCTTACTGTCTCTGTAAGGGTGGTTAATAAAAAGATATTAACCAAGATGGTGGTAAATAGCCTAAGGTTATTAGCAAAGGGAAACTCACCAGTATCGATACCTTGACTAGAAAGCTGAGGCAGCCTCAACTAGGGAGCAATCTCTAAGACATGCTGTCTCAGAGGTGGTCAGCCTTTAAATGAGGTCTCAGAGGAGGTTGAGTCGAGGTCCACCCCTTCTGGGAGCACAGCTAGATTACTCTCACCTGTGCTCCCGCAGCTGACCCAATACTTGCCTCAGCTGATTAATCAGAGGTTCAAGCTGTGATTTCCCATACAGTCTCTAAGCTGAAGGCAGCATCTCCTTGATCTGATGGTGGTGTGCCTGAGTGAGGGAGTGATCCAAGCTGGATGCAGAAGAGTCATCTTAATTTCTCTGCTATTTTACTTCAGATGACACCTATTGGGTGTTGGTTTCTTAAAATTTGGATCTAGGAGGTGGTCTCTTCCTTTGCTTCTGATGAAAGCACAGAAGTGCAGCAGGAGTAGAAGACAAAGAGGTTTTCTTGGTGACAGGAACACCAATTATTTGATTCAAATGTGTAACTGATGGTGAAGAACAGATCTGCCTCAAAGACATGCTTGATCACATAAGAAATGAGCATGTGATCCAAGACAGGCAGCGTGGCTTTAGCAGGGGAAGGCCATGCCTAACCAGTCTGGTGGCCTTCTATGATGGAGTGACGGCATTTGTGGACAAAAGGAAGGTAACAGATGTCATTGACCTGGACTTGAGCAAGATCTTTGACATTGCCCTCCACCACATCCTTATCTCTAAACTGGAGGGATGTGGATTTGACAGGTGAACCACCTGGTGGATAAGGGATTGGTTGAAAGGCCACAGACAGAGGGTGGTGATTCGTGGTTCTATGTCCAGGTGGAGGCCGATAACAAGTGGTGTCATCCAGGAGTCTGTCTTGGGACCAGTGCTTTTTTACATGGTTATCAGAGACACCAATGATGCAATGGAGTGCACCCTCTGCTGTTTGCTGAGTGGTGCGGCTGACGCAGTGGAAGGAAGGGATGCCATTCAGAGGGAGCTCAACCGAGAGGTTGGCCTACGTGAATCTAATGAGGTTGAACACAGCAAAGTGCAAGGTTTTGCACTTGGGCTGGAGGAATCCCAGGCATTTCTACAGACTGGGAGGAGCAGTCCTTAAGAGAAGCCCCGCAGAGAAGGACCTGGGGGTCCTGGTGGATGAAAAACAGAACGTGAGCCATCAGCGTGCTCTTGCAGCTCAGAGAGCAAATGGTCCCCTGGGCTCCATCAGAAGAGGGGATGGCCAGCAGGGACAGGGAGGTGATTGATCTTCATGATCCTTGAGGTCCCTTCCAACCCGGGCCATTCTATGATTCTGTGATTACATTCGCTGTCAGAAAGAATGGCAGCTGTACAGAAGCTGGATATATTTTGGGACAGTTCTTGTAACCAGTTGATTTTAAGACCTTGCCTGAGTCAAGAGTCTAAACTGAGTGTCAGAAGAAAGCTGGTAAAGTGGCTATTGCTCATTCTTTTTCATTTGCTGATTCTTTCATTCGGGTTCCTTTTCCAAAGGAGATTCTGGTGATGGAAGCAATTGAAGAAAGAACCAAAGCAGCTCTTGCCAAGAGTGCTTGAAGTCCCTGTGGAGAGAAGCAAAGAACTTCCTCTGGGATGCTCCCCACCATGTCTCAGGAAGGAGACAACTCAGCAGTTTCTCCACTTTCTGCTCTGTGTGTGGAAAGGTACGTCTGGGTTTCTTCTGCTTGTTTATTCTTTCTTTTTCAGGCTTTGAAGGAGAAGGGGTGGAGCAACGGGAGACTCACTGGTCGTTTGTTACCTCAAGAACAGGATGGATTCTGCATTGACTGTGAAAAACCTGGGCTAGTAGCATGGGCATGTTTCAGGCTGGACTTTTCCTTCTTGGTTTCCTTTTGGCTACAGGGAGACAGCTGTCTAAAGGTGTGTTTTCATACCCACTCTCCAAAACCATGTTTCATTGTTGCAGGTGGTTCAGTGTGCTCTTGCAGTGCAGATGCTGTAGTTTGCTGTAGAATCTGAATTGTTTCTGTTCCTAGGGGAGGACTGGGAGGAGGTAGTGAGAAGAGAATTCAATGCCTTAGGTGTATCTTAGTGAGAAATGTTGGCATGAGGTGCTGAAAGTCTTGAGTTGTCAAAGGCCAGTGAGGCTCAGACTCCTTAACCTGCTGGAGCAGGGTGGAAGCAAGGAGTGGGCACTGCCGTCCCACAAGCTGCACTTGGTTCTGGTCTGCCAGGTCTGTGCTGGCCTGGATTTCTTCTGAGAAGTTTGTTGGAGCTGCTTGGAGTAGTGAAGGGTGGGGAGGAAGTGCTGCTCAAGAGCTAAGGCTCTGCATGATCATCTTGGATGGTTTTAACCATGATATCTGAAGACATAGTTTCCATCAGAATGATCCCAACATTGTGCGAGTGTCTCAGATGTATGAGAGCACCCGCCTCCTCCAGCTGAGCCATAGGAAAGCTAACTGTGCCCAGTAATTACAGCTTCTGCAGATTGAATATGCTTCCAAGTGTTTTCCTTAGTGATCAATAATGTCCCAGCACTCTGAGATTCCATCTCTGGCACAGTCTGGAGCATCTCTGCAATCCTTGGTTGCTGGAGGGCACGTGGTGAGTGCATGGACAGGGTGGCACAAACGCGTGCGTGTGCTGAGGAGTTGGGTTGCACACAGGTGCACACAAAGGGGTGTTTGTGGAAGGTGTAGGCACGTAGGTGTTCCCAGGGATGGTTTGCACACGTCTGTGAATACAAAGGAGGGCACACAATGCAGAGTGTGCATGGGGGTGTGCAAAGCAGGCAGGGTGGTGAATGGGTGTGCGTGTGCACATGGATAGGGGAAGGTTGGGGTTACAGGTTGACCTGTGCTGAGGTGAGTGGGGACTCACGGTGTTGCTCAGTGGTAGATTGGTTCACACTGAGTGCTAACAGGAAACTCGCACACCCTTTTTGTTTCAGCTGTGCCAGCGCTGTGATCCCTTGCTGCAGGGATGGGGTGTTGGAAGGATGGTGTGCGTGCCGAGCTCCCATCTCTTGCAGGAATCAAGTGTAGAGCAAAAGGGATGTTTGGGCCAGGTGACTGTAAGAAGGCTGGCTGCTTTGGATGGTGGTAGCTGATGGAAACAGGTGCTCTGGGGACCGTTCAGCTTTTAACAGAAGACAGGGGTCCTGCAGCAAGAACGACTAGGTTCTCAAATGGCTTCAGATGTGCACACCGACTACATCCCCGCAGACATTTACCGGTAGGTGGCTCTTGCAGAAGAAGATTCAAGCAGCAGAACCTTTTGCTCAGCTACAGCACACAAATGCTACAAAAGCAGGAACAACCTGCAAGCTCTGGGTCTGTTTGTCTTGCACAGGCATGCACTAACTGCGTTTGATGGTACCCCCCATCCTTGATTTCCTTCCCTGCTTCTTGTCTGATGACGCTGCTGAGCCAGGAACAAGCTGCCCAGTGTGGCAGAGCATGGTGCAGGGCTGTGCTGGGACCTCCTCCCCTTCATCTGCTGCAGATCAGTGCCCCACACGTGCCATTGGGATGCTCTGGCACGGGATGTGCCTCCAACCCAAAGCTCCTTCCCACCTCCCAAGGAAAAACAAAGCAACCCAAGCATCTCCAGCAAAGCTGCCCAGCAGACAGCAGGGAATGCAAACAGCTTCTGGCTGCTCCCCTACACTCCCGTCCTAAGTAAGAGACCCTATGAGGACTGGCTGGGAAATCAGTGCATGACACACGTGAGTGTGCACAGGATTGTGCAAAGCAGTGGGGTTCCACGAGTTTGTGTGTGTGTGTATCTCTGCTGTTATGAAAGCATGGGAAGACTTACTGAGTCCCAGATAATTACTTATCCTCAAATGATTTTTCCTGGCCAAAGTTAGAGCCTCTCACAGGTAATCGAGATCAACAGGCTGTTGTTGCACAATCAACAGACACAATCTAGATGATCAGCTGAGGAAAATAAAGCATCATGCCAAGGGTACTAGATAAGTGAGCAGCTTGAGATCTGCATATTTATGTGATGCTCATGGTCTTAGACAATATTTGCCTAGAGAGGTCACATTGAATGAAAGCAAACTCTAAGATGAATGAAAATATGCACAGGAGAAGAAGCCTCTGAGGCTTCTCAAGTGTTATGACCAGAAGACATAAACTCTGTTAAAGCAAACGTTTCTCTCTATTTTTTGTGTTATTCCAGGCAGGCCTTGATTACCGCCTGAACACATGCTGTGGAAGCCCAGCGTATGCAGCTCCAGAGCTAATCCAGGGCAAAGTGTCTATTGGCTCAGAGGGATGTAGAGCGGTGTTTGTTTTCCCCTCTTTCCCTTCCCTCTCCACAGAGCATTTAAAGGCAGTGGAGCTCAGGTAGGCTCTCTTGGTTTCCCTTCTGAATTCTGCTAGGTTGCATCGCTTGGTAGCTCTCAGAATCTGTCAGTGGCCACAGACTAGAAAAGTGCAATTGGTCTCAGTTCACACAGCTGGCTGGTTTGTCTCAGGCTAATCCTGAACTGCCTCAAGCGACTGCTTTGGGGCTCTACAGAACAGCAACTTCAGAGATCTCTTTCTATTACTAAGTGTTTGAAAGAGCAATTTGCTCTGTTAATTATCCATCATTTCTGTGCAGTCTGTTTTGTCAGACTTGTCTTTAGCTTCCAAGTTGTATGTGAAGAATTGTTTCCGTTGTAATGCACAATGAACTAAAAATTGAGAGATGAAAATGTGAAGAGTTTTTCCAGCTTTGATTTCATGTCTGGAATTTTGGAACCCACTACTTGCAGTTGTTAATCTGTCCAAACTGGTCTGGTTTGGGATGCCCTCGTACTTCTTGAATCGCTGTTAAAGGCGGAGCAATTCCTACAAGTGCCATGGCCCCACTGTTGTTCTAATTCTTGTTTCTTTGTTTTCCACACGCTGCTTTTCAAGCCTCCTTTTTCTTTACAGTCAAAGTAAGAATTGCACTGTGAGGTGTCTGAACCTTGTTGTGCCTGTACATAAATAGAACAGCAGCAAAGCCTGACAGGTGACTGTGCTGACAGCTCTCGTAGCCAGTAACACGTAACTGTGCTAAATCCCTTGTGACGGCTTTGATTTCATTTTTGCCAGTGAAATCCTTGTAAAAGGAACTGCAGCAGTGTGATGAGCTAAGGTGAAGATGCTGGTTTTAGTAGTGCTCTAAGCTGAGTGAAAGGGCAATTGAATGAGGGTTATATGCTTTCTCTGGGACGCTAAGGTTTTATTTCCTGAGGGAAAGAGCCAGCTTTTCATGGGCTATATGTGGGCTTTGGCAAGGGCAGACAATCCAGTCTGTCAGGAAGCCATTTGAGGTGCTTCAGGTTTGTAAGCTTGTCTTTTTGTTTTTCAGGCGGATATTTGGAGCATGGGTGTACTGCTGTATGCTCTGCTGTGTGGGTTTTTCCTTTGGATGATGACAATATGATGGCACTCTACAGGAGGATACCAGTGGGTATCAGTGGTGCTAGAATACACTGAGAAGGGAAATAGCTGAGCTTGACAAGAGGCCTTGCTTTTCAGATGGCAGAACATGCTGAGCTGTGGGTAGAAAGGCCTGTCTGCTGATTATTGTCCCTGTTTTTGCTGCTTTGTCTACCAGTATTTTGTGGATTTGGTTCTACGCTTGGTTGGCCTATGTGGCACTGTAGCCTAATTCTGTACCATGATAGCATACAGAATTTAAGGAGAAGTATTTTCCTGCCAATGGGCTGGATTTTTTTGTATCTGGTTCTTCAACTGGCTGCTCCCTATACTATCTGTAGTAAAAATATAGACACATCATTTGATTTCCCTGAAATGAATGTTCCTAAATGCCAGCTCTTCTCATGTCTACAAAGATCAAAGTTCTGCATTTGCTATTAGAATTTCCTCTTCCAGAATCAGGAGGTAATGTAGGACCCCACAGATTGCCTTCAGAATCCAACAGTTAGTTCTGTTTCCTTTCGGAGTGCATAACAACCTGAGCACATGAATTGAATGACGTGGCTTGTTAGTCTGGTACAAACTCTGCTGTACACTGAAACCTGGTCCATTTGTAAGCAGGACTTTGTCCATCTCTGCAGGACAGCAGAAAACCCTTCGTGCTAATCATGATGCCAAGAAGCAGAATGCGGCAAATGGCAGATGATCCAACTGCTTCAGGTGTTCATTTCCTTAAAACTGTGAATAGTTTTGGACTGAGAGTTTGTAAGCAGAACGGAGCTCTTAAAGCTGTCAGAGATTATTTCTGCACTGTTCAATTCTATCTGCACAACATACACAGGATCTCAGAACTGCGTTGCTTGAATTGGTGGAACTTGCTGAAGTGAACTGGGATGAGCAAGTTTTAGAACTTAGTCAGAGTGCTGTAAAAAATGGATAATCTCATGGGTATTAAGGTACAGGCTTGCTATTTCTGCACTGAATTTGTTTTTATTTTACATGGCTGTGATCTGAAAGTTGCTTGAAATGCAGGCACCTAGGCACTGTTGTGTAACTGAATTTCACACGATAGGTCCTGAAATATCCTGGAATCAAAAACTCTGACTTGTTTTAAGTCTGCTGCTTGAGTCTAATCAGGGTCATAGTGTCTGTGTGCAGTGTTTCTTTCCCTGTAATGCTCCACATCATTTCATTTTGGGAATATTGAAGGAAATGGACTATGTGCCATAACTGTTGTTAGAACAAAGTATGTCTGGTGTGATCTTATGCATAGGTTCTGTAACTGCTCTTCACAGCTCAGGTGTTTGACCTTCCTTTTGGTGAAGTGATGAAATACTGCTGGTTTCTATTTGTGCTTCTAGGCACCTTGAAGCTCTTAGGAATAGAACAATTGTCTCCAGTTCTTTTCAATGATATCAGTAACAGCTCGAGTGTTGCTGCCCACTAGGTAGACCCAAAGAAGCAGATTACAGTGAAACAACACACGAGCTGGACCTGAATGAGGATCACTTTCAAGACAGTGGCTATGCTGCTTCAAGCCTACTTGCTTCTTCCTGCCGCCACTCTATTACCAAGTATCAACAACCTTTCATGATTCAACTTGCAAATGTTTGAAACTAACCCTTGTGTTTCTATGCCTTCCTAGGTGATTCGAGCCCTTGTCAACCCCAAAGATCCAAACCAAGCAGTGTCTTTCCATCAATGGAGAGTTCTTATTAAGCATGAATCGCTGCAATTCGGATGACAGCCTTCCACATGGTAACAGTGATGGACACAAGGGGCTCATCCACATTCATGCTCTCATATCTCCTGGCTCTGCTGAAGCTCCTGACCTGAGCCTGCCAGACACAGCAGTCACCTGCCTGGATTGTGACCCAGCGCCTTTGCAGTGCTGCCCATCCCAAGCACAGCCCGAGTGTCCCAGCAGCAGCACCACCATGCAGGAGCAGGGCAGCATCAGTGAGGTGAAGCTGAGCATCTTAGATGGGGACTTAGAGTCAGGCTGCCAGTCCCAGGCACCAGGCAGCAGCACCAGCTCTGAGCCACTCTCATCTTGACAAGAGGAGTCCCATCTTCACCCTTGACCTCTCAAGCCCTCCTGTCTTTTATTGAATAAAGTCACTCTCATGCTCAGTCATCGCCTCGACTGCATTCTGAGTCTTCAATCACAGGGATTGGGATGAATGCAACAAACAGCAAGGCAGCTCAGCTTGCAATGCTATGGCTGTGGGGTTCGTGCAGGCAGAGCTCTGGGTTCCCATTTTGCCTGGCTTTGGGATGTCTGCAGCAAGATCTCTACCATTTTGTATGGGAGCAAATAATCTCTAGCATCCAGGTTGCTGCTCATGATATATCCCAGTCTTCCTGGCTGTCACTTTGTGATACTTTTCAAAGCCTTCTGATACTCTTTGATGCCTTGGCTGCTCCCTAACACCTCTGTCCTCCTGCCATGTTGACTCACGTCTCCCACTTTTAAGCTGGCTTTGCAGATCATCTCCAGCCCTGTCATCATCACGCTGCAGCAGGAGGTGCTCACCTGGCCCAATGTCTGGCAGTACTGCTTGTTCTGCAGATGAGCAGCTGCCTCCTCATCTCTTCAGCTACAGTAGTTTTTCTCAGGGCAGTTAGATGCAGTCATGCTCCTCTGGATTTGGTGTGTTAAATCCATGCTGCATGGCAGCAGTCAGTGCAATACAAAGGTGTTCTGTGTGCCATAGCATTTCTCCAGGGGCTGCCAAAGGTAGAAGCACAACACAGCACCATCCTTCTGACAGTAATGTCTGTGAGTGTTAGACATGTGAGCACTGCATCATCCCCAGCGTGTCAGTGCTTTTCCACAGCAACCTGACACTCACACTCTGCACTGAATGTAACTCTGCTCTTGTGGAGACAAATGCTTTCTGTCACATCCTCCATCCCTGCAACCATTTGCCGGTAGGCAGCTCTTGCAGAAGAATCAAGCAGCAGAACCTTGTGCTCACCCTACAGCATGCAAATGCTATGAAAGCAGAAATAACCTGGCATGCTCTGGGTCTGCAAGGCTGCACAGATGGGAGAGGTAGATTGTGTTTTTGCAGTGGAAGTTTCCAGTATTTTCAGTACATAGTGTAGGCCCTAACTGAATGTATAACCCTCTTGTAAAACAGCTGTATAAGTAGTTTTTCCACCAAGAAAGTTGCTGAACAGAATTAAGTTCAGACTGGGGGCATTCTGACATGGGGAGAATTGAGACAAGCACAAGATAAATACACAGGGTGGGTAGAGCCCAGCACAGGACAGAATGAATGTACTGACTTTTGGAAACATTGCCCTTCTCTGTCCGCAGAAAAGTACAAGGCAGACCTAAAAACAAGAGGTTGGTAATTGACCTTCTATGGAAATGAATCCTAGCCACAGTCTCGAGGAGTCTGTGAGCCTGAGATGCTCAACCAATGAGAGCCATGAGAGCATCACCTGCAGTGGGTTTAGGGCACAGAACAGAATTGATTTCACTGACTGGTGTGCAGTTTCTCCCTTGCCAATAGGGGATGTGCGCGCAGTATTGCAATAATGAATAAGCACTGCTGCTATCGCTGCCATCTTTGCCTAACTAGAAATCTTTGACTTTGAGAGTTTCTCACACAAGGGGAGAGGGTAAGAAAGTAAAGAGGCACAGAAAACTAAGGGAAACTGCTCTTCTTTATCTTATCTATAAAAATTGATACGATGCTGTTGTGCATTTTTTTTAATTTTATTTTTAATTTTTTGCTAATGTCAGTTAGATTGTTTTAAAATATCCACACACCAAAATCTGACTACCAAGCAAATGTAATGAAAATGAAATGAAGGTGAGTTAGTGGAAAGCACAAGGCCATATTATATTAGGCTCCAGCAAATTTACAGGCAGTCACTGCACGAAGAGGTAGATCTGAGTTGCACATTATATGATTCCCACAAAGATTAAGGAAATCTGAAGCTTTCAATATATTTTTTTAATTCTTTTTTCATTTCATTTTTAAACACCTGACCCAGACCCCAACCCTCACAGGAGCTGTAAAGATAACAGCATTAACCAGCAATGTAACTCTAATCCTAACCCTTACCCTGATTCTAAAATCGTCCCTAACTCCAAATGCAACAACAAAAATGATGCTAGAAGTTTGTAGCAAAAGGAACCTTAACCCTGATCATAATCCAAAAAAAAAAATCATTATGGTAACAATAATCTTTACCTTAAGAGTAATATTAATCAGAGCCCAGATGATGCCTGCATCCAATCAGAAGCATGCTTTGCATTATTTAAGAGTTGTATTTTTTCCAATGAACTCTCTCTATTATCATGTTTATAAAGTAACAGAGTCTGTTCTTTTTCTCCTGACACTGTGCCTTACTCCTGACATCCCCTGGAAATGACCCAGATAGGGCACCATCAAAGTAATGCTAATAGTAATGTCAATCCTAAGGGTATCTCTAGCCTCAGTGTTAATGGGACGCTAACAACAATCCCAACAGCCTTAAACATTCTGGTGGTGTGAAAGAGGTGCTGCCTTGCACATGCTGGGCAGTCCCATTGCCTGTTAAATGCAGGCGGCAGCGTAGAAACATGATGCCCGTGGTCAGAATGCCCTGTGGCAGATCCTGGCACCGGAGAACTGACCGGAGAACCATGAGAGAACTGACAACAAATCACGCGACATCAGAACCGACCCAGTGGTTATTTACAAGCCTTGGGAGACCCAGACAGGATCTCAGAGTGGTGAATGTAGGTACAGAAGTTGTTACTACTCTGTTTTCTTCTAAAAGAAGTGTTTTTTTTTTTTCATCTCAGAAGTTGGGGGGGGGGGGGGGGGGGGGGGGGAAAGGGATATCAATTTAATTACTCATTAATTTATTGACAGACATTCACGTTTGCTACGTTTGGAGAAGTTTTTATTTGTCTGCTGTGGTTTGATTTTTTTTTTTTCTTTTTTTTTTCCCCCTTCCCTCCTCTTCCATCTTTGTGTTCTTCCCCTATAATCAAATGAACGGATCCCCAGGGTTTGTCCCGCAGACGTTCTTTCCGTGGTCTCTGCTGCCACCTGCTGGCCAATAAGCGGAACTGCCACTGTTGGGCGTTTGGTGCCGCAGGAAGCACAACGCAGATCTGAGTTCTGACCGGTCTACGCAGCAAATCCGCCAATCTTTATTGCCATAAGCCCTCCAGACAAGAGCATAAAGTCTTTGCCTGAGGGCAGGGTTAGTAGTAATGGATGTCAGTTTTGAAATTTCCAGTCCATTCACCATAGCACTTTCTGCCTCCATGTCCCATAACCAGAGCAGCTATGCTGGCATGCTCTCTTGGTTTCTGTCTAAACCACTGTACTATATCCATCAGTTCAGCTGCTGTATTATGGGCAGCAGGGTTTGGGGGGTGGACACTGGTCAGGGCACTCCCACCAGCCTATCCTGCATTTTTTTTTTTTTTTTTTTTTTTCATTTTTGGGTTACAATCAGTCAGATCTCAAATAGATCTAGTCCAAATGGAACCTCAAAATCTGACCTTTTAGTGCCTTCATTTACAGAGTCCATTTTATACAGATTCCCTTGTACAGAGCCCCCATGGTCCTCCAGACAGTTGTTACTGATCTTCCATAGTAGAATGATTGAATTAGGTTTTTTCCCATCAAAACTGCCACCTATCTTTCCAGTTTTTCAACACTATCATTCAATAGCTGATTTGCATCAGCCTGAGCCTCTTCAGTTATGTTCAGACAGTTCAAGGCCATTAAAAGTGGCCATGCCACCATGAACACAGCTAACTGTCATTCTCAAGTTGTAAGTATGTCTTTGCTAAGACCATGGAAATACTCAGTCAGGTGGGCCAGGGACTCATGGACCCTCCCTCTGTCCCACACAGGGCCCCATTTTTCAGTGACAGAAGCAGTGCTGCATTTTGAGGATCCTAGGAATCCCAGGACATGCCCTGACAAAAGGTCATTCAAAGGGGTAGTCTTTCCCCATCCAAACAACTCCATGATATTCACAGAATCACAGAATTGTAGGGGTTGGAAGGGACCTCCAGAGACCACTGAGTCCAGTCCCCCTGCCAAAGCAGGTTCCCTACACCACGTTGCACAGCTCAGCATCCAGGCAGGTCTTGAATATCTCCAGAGAAGGAGATTCCACAACCACCCTAGGCAGCCTGTTCCAGTGCTCTGTCACTCTCACCATAAAGAAGTTATTGCACACATTAGTGCAGAATTTCCTATGGTGCAGTTTCTGTCTGTTTCCCATTGTCCCTCCTCCACACACTGCTGAAAAGAGTCTGGCCTCACCTCTTTGCCCCCCACACCTCAAATATTTATAGACCTGGATCAGGTCCCCTCTCAGCCTTCTTTTCTCAAGGCTAAACAGACCCAGTTCCCTAAGTCTCTCCTCATAGGGGAGATGCTCCAGGCCCTTCACCATCTTAGTGGCCCTCTGCTGGACTCTTTCTATGAGATCCCTGTCTTTTTTTTACTGGGGAGCCCAGAACTGGACACAATATTCCAGATGAGGCCTCACCAGGGCAGAGTAGAGGGGGAGGATCACCTCCTTCGACCTGCTGGACACGCTCTTTTTAATGCACCCCAGGATGCCATTGGCTTTTTTGGCTACAAGGGCACACTGCTGGCTCATGGTCAATCTGTCGTCCACCAGGACGCCCAGATCCCTCTCAGCAGAGCTCCTCTCCAGCAGCTCTTCCCCCAGCCTGTACTGGTGCATGCAATTATTTCTACCCAGGTGCAAGACTCTACACTTGCTTTTGTTAAACCTCATCCGGTGTCTTACTGCCCAGCTCTCCAGCCTGTCCAGGTCTCGCTGAATGGCAGCACAGCCTTCAGGCGTGTCAGCCAATCCTCCCAACTTCGTGTCATCAGCAAACTTGCTGAGGGTGGTCACTATCCCCTCATCAAGGTCGTTGATGAAGATGTTGAACAAGACCGGACCCAGCACAGACCCCTGGGGGACGCCGCTAGTTACAGCCCTGCAGCCAGACACTGCACCGCCAACGACAACCCTCTGCACTCTGCCAGTCAGCCAGTTCTCGACCCACTTCACTGTCCAATCACCTATCCCATACTTCCTCAGCTTTGGTATAAGTATGTCATGGGAGACTGTATCAGTTTTAGAGGTTATAGAGTTCAATTCCTGTAGTCAATTTGGCGGCCCAGGTGGGACCAGCTCTGTTCGCTGCAGGACCAGCTGAGAGGGAGACACTTTTTGCGCACCCTGAGATTTCTCTGAAGGACTCCCTTCCTCACCTGATCACTGCAGGGACAGACAAGGACCACCCATAGGTGGACCAGGTATGTGTATGGTAAGTGGAGCCCATATGTCTTGAGGAGACATCCTACACAGTTTACAGCCATACGTGCTGCTCCCAGGGAGGTGAGCTCATGGCTTTGGTTGCCAGCTGGGTAGGAAGACTCCTTGGGTGAGTTCCTATGAAAGGGAACTGTATGTCATATGAATGGAAACAAGAACAAATACTCTCTCCCAGGTAGTTGACAATAGGAGGGACCTAGGTTGGTCTCTCCTACGGGTATGGGATATAGTGGATAGCCTGTCAAATGGTAGCCTGGGTTCTCCAAGTTGTAATCACGGGGGTTATAGGTTGTATGTTCAATATTATCATCTGCTTTAAGTGTTTGGTACCGTGTGTCAAGCCGACTCTGGGAAAAACATTAACGTTTGCAACTGGTCGACCAGAGTATGAGTGTTATTAAGATTCCAGCTAGAAAACGTTGTCAGCATTGTGTAGTATGAATAAACCATGGTTTTTGATCTAAATGTCAGAGTGAGTGTGGTGTGAGTGAGACACAGAACAGCTGCAGGGTGAGTGCCGAGTCCCGATCCATGTTTCCTTCCTCCTGTGAGGGAAATGGCCAGACACGGACAAAGTGAAAGACTGTGTTGTCTGTCCACTCATATGTACTTTCTGCTTGTATGTAAGAAGACGGGAGTTTGTACTCTGTAGATTAGTAAGATTGTCCTGAGGAGAGGTGTACATTCCACCCGACCAATGAATGTCAACCCATTTATGTAATACTATGTACTGCTTGCGAGGAAGTGTGTGAGTGAGGTGGTTCAATCAGTGCTGGTTCTGTGGCACAGTGTTTATAACTGAAGAATACAGACTGTATTAAGGGATTTTATGTGAACTGAAGAACTGTACTGTTTGACAAACAGTTTTGATGGTATAAGAAAGTGTAATTGTTAATGATATATGGAAGTGTACTTGAGGGAATGTGGAAGTGTATCTGAGCATACAAACAGAGGAAGCATTTACAGAAGAAAAAAGGTTAAAGTGAGTTTACCTGCACTGACATGAGAGCAACACCCTGAACCTCTGCCCTGTGAGCTGAGCAGAGCAGAGCAGAGACACAGTCCTCATGTATCAGGTAGTGTTATTCTGCTTACCAAATGAATGAGTTCACTACAGAAGAGGCAAATCTTCCCCTCTGCTCCATTTGTGGCATACTCTGGAGTTCAAGGCATTGCAAAGCTATGGCACATCTACTTTCTTTCAATGATGACGCCTTAGTATGCTCTGGGCTGTCATTTCAATTGCATCTAAAAGTCTAGGGTCATGCCAGCTGACAGGAAGCTGGCAAATGTTGTCTCATTGTAAGGAAGAGCAAGAAAGATGACATGGGCAATTATGGACCTGTCAGTCCAGAGCCTGGTAAAATTATGGAGAAAATGATGGTGGGAGTTATGGAAAAACAGCTGAAGGACAATTCTGTCATTGGTTGCAGCCAACACAAGTTTGTGAGGCGAAGGTCCTGTTTAATTTAAGCTCATTCTGTGACACAGTTATCCGTTTAGTTGACCAAGGGAAGCCAGTTGATGTAATCCTTGAGGATTTCAGTGGAGATTTTGATACTGTTTCTCACAACAACCTTCTGGACAGAATGTTCTGCATATGGCTAGACAGAAACACAATGTGGTGGGTGAGCAGTTGGCCAGTAGGTCAGTCCCAAAGGATTATAGTCAGTTTTTTCCATCAGGCTGGTAGATGGTCACTGTCGGGGTCCCCAGGGTTCCATTTTGGGGCCACTTTCCTTTCATGTTTATGCAGATGACTTGAATGCAGGACTAGAAGACGTTCTGAGCAAGTTTGCTGATGAGACCAGATGAGGAGGTGCTGTTGCCTCCACTGAGGGTGGAGAGGACTTGCAGAGAGATGTGGACAAGTCAGAGAAGTGGGTACCAGTTGGTACTAAGCACCAAGTGCATAACGTATAACAAGAACAACTGCCTGATTGTGCACCGCAGAACATAAAGGACTTCAAACTCTGGGAGAATGTGCAAACGAGGGCACTGGAACTGAGAGATCTGAAGTTCAGAGTTTCACAGGGATTGACTGCTTGTTCAGACTGGGCCCTTCTCACATCCCTTCTCACATCCTGCAATGAAACATAGGTCTCATATGGGACATGAACCTCACAGCGTCCTTGCACCACATGTAGAGCCTGGGATCTTCTGTCCCCATGTCTTTCATTTAACATCATACGGACCTCCAACCCATTGCCCCAGGAAATGCCAGGAGCCAACATGAGAGACAGGATCTCTCTACCACTGGTCTTGCAATCAGGGCTTGACCTGTCTGCTTTGTAAGGCAAAGGAGAGGTTTCTTAGCATGCCAGTGCCTTTGCCTGCCTGTAGTCATGGCTTCCAGTTATCTTCTCTAACAAGTCCCTTGGGAAGCTTACTTGGTAATGGCCCTCAGTGGGCCCATTAATACTCCAAGAAACTTCACTGTTACTTCCGACTTTGTCTTGTTGAGCACTTTGTGCAAACTTCTCTCTGCACTAGAGGCTGATGAACTCAGCATCAAATGCACCCTGGGGCCCATTATAACCTAAAGAATCTCCTGTGCCTTATGCCATCTTGTTATCTTCTTCAGGTTATCAGAACTTGTTCAGCAAAAAGGAGGGATATCTGGAGAGAGCTTAAAGAATCCAGTATAAATTTATTGTCTATTTATTTATAGTTGGGTTTAAAGAAGACATTAAAGCAGCACTGTGCAACTGATACCAATCCAGGATGTCCCAATGAGTTCTGTACTGTTACTGTGTTGACAAAGGTCCTTCTCAACCTCCCCACCCAATTTCTGCTCACAATGGACCTATGGGACTTGCATCACTTTTCTTCACATCACTCTTCTCCTCTGCATTCATCCGCTCAGTGTTAAAACTGCTTTGCACCAACTCCCACTGGCTTTCCTCAGAGAACCAGCTACACATGGAAAAGGAAAGATTTCTCTTTTTTATCTGGCCAGCAAATGGAAAGAAAGGTGATGCAATTGAATGAACAGTAAAACACAGTGATCAACTGCATGCCATGTTCAAGCTGCATCTATTGAAGTTTGTCTTTCATATGGAATACTTTTAAAAGAAATGATTTATTCTGAGGTAGGATAGGATAGATTGAATCACAATGAAGTAGTTGACAACAGAGGCCATCAGACTCTGGTAGATAGAGCAAATTCCAGTAATCTCCCTGGGATAGATCAGCCAGGTAGTTGAGAGGTATCAACTTAAAATTGATCAGGACTTGTGAGTATTTCACACATTGAGACGGGTTAACACATTCTCACTGATTCTCAGACTTTGGGGAGATGGAACAAATTCCAGTAATCCCCCTGAAAGTCGGAAATCAGACAGATAATTGGGAGGTATCTGACTGAACAAAGAGCAAGGGATGGAGAAATCTGGAGGGCAGTGGGAGTAGTGTGTGCCCAAATGGCCTGCTGAAAACATGCCCTTAACCATGGCCATTTCTTTAGGAGAGCTGAAAAAACTTGGAGGATGAGGCACATCAAATAGGCAGCAGGGAAGAGTAGTGCTGGGCACCAGGCTACAGTCACAGGGCATTGGCACTGGCACCGCTGTCTGTGTCTCTGAACCTGAAGGCATTTGTGTCCAGCGAACACAGTTCTGGAAAACATTGTAGTTTCAGTAAAAGAAAAAAAAAGACATCAAATCACCTCAAAGATTCATATTTACAACTTAAAATGGAACAAGACTCATGAGAATTTTTCATGTTGAGAAGGGTTAACACATTTTCATTGATTTCCATCTTTGTCTTCAATTATTTGTTTCAGTTTTATTGACATTTATGATCAACTATTAAGCTTACAGCCTCAAAATAAATAAATAAATTAAAAGAGATACATTTGCATCTTGCACATGGCCTGATGCCCCTTTCACCTTCACAGTTCCCACAAGTCCTTCCATGCCGGAGAGTATGAGATCCAGCAGAGCACCTCTCCTCTTTGGTTCCTCCACTGCTTGGTCAAGAAGCTGCCATCTGTGCTCTCCAGGGATCTGCTGGATGCCACATGCCCTGCTGTGCTGTCCCTGCTGCAGATAATGGAGTGACAAAGGCCACCAAATGGGACAAGGGACAGACAACATCAGATTCCCATCTGTCTGCAGAGGGCACCTTCCATTTACTCTCCCTGATCAGGAAGACAGGAAAAGACACTGATGGTCTCCTCTGTTTGCCATTTCCATTAGCTCTGACCTGTCTGCTCTTCCATCCCCAGGCAGAGCTCAGTGCACTCTCACAGAGGGCAGTCGCCCTTCTTTGTCTCCTCGCCCATCCATCCTAAAGACTCGGTATCCCCCTTGTGCTACAGTGCAGTTGTGGAAACCATTAAACTGTGTCCCCATGGTCCAAACAGGAGCTCAGGCCTGCAGCTCTACCAAGATTTCTAGCTTCTTGTGTGTTGGTGTTTGCATTAGTGCAAAAGCACAGAAGTAAATATCCTAATTGAAAAGCATCACTGGACATTGCCTGACTGGATAGCTCATCTATAGAATCAGTGTGCAGAAGGTGGCACACAAACATTAGACCGATCGTGGGTCTTGGAGGTGACGTAGCAGCACGGACACACCATGGGCATGGCTTTCCTGAAGGCCCTGTGCTGCTCTTGTAGCTGTGAGTGAATTCACCGGACAGCCGGTGCTATCCCCTCTCTGGCCCTCAGCTGATGCCCAGGAAGGAGGTGTCTATCTCAGGGATTTCCCACACGGTTTACAAGCACTTGCAAACATCAGGAGCAGCCCAGGCACCTTGGGCATCACCCAGTGTCTGTGTGTGAGCTGCTGCCTCCCAGCTGAAGGACCGAGGACTCAGAGCAGGAGCTCACATGCAGGCAACTCCTTGTGCTCTTCTGAACTGAACCAGAGAAATCCCAGCTCCTGTGGTTCTGTGGGGAGCCGAATCCCATTTCAGCTCCAGGATTTCTGTCAAGGGATGAGACTCCTGCGCTGCCTCAGCTGGCTCACTGCCCTGCACAGGGAAAGTCCAAACCTCGCCTTCCTTGTCTGGTTGCCCTTATTGTTTCATCAAACGATCTCTGGGAGCACTCCCCATATGTCTCCAATCAGTCACTGACCACTGGACATGTGGTGGTTAATTGAGTGGATTTCAAAGCACAGTCATGATGCTGTTGTCTTTCAGGAGCTGTTGGCCATGAGGACCCAGGGACATGTCAGGGGAAATGAGTGGGAAGGATAAAAATGACATAATCTGCTGCTTGCTTGTCCAGGTTCCTGGGACACAGGGAGCTCATAAAAGTGGGCAGAGCTGCAGAGAGACAGCTGTGCCCAGGAGCAGATCTCGTGCACAGCACAGCCTGCAGGTGACAGAAGGAGAGGAGAGAAATTGGAGAGAGCTTGCAGGATGTGTGTGGTGTGAGCGGGCTGTGAACTCACTGTAGGAGCATTGCTCACAGACCATGACAAGGTAAGTCTCACAGCTGACCATGAGCTGCTTTTAATTAAGGGGTAACTATAACTGGGACATCCCATAGGAGATCTGACTGCAGGCACTGCATGTTTCTTTACTGTGGAAAAAGCTTTCTGCTCCAGCTGAGACGGGTGCCCAGGGCTGTCCTGCAGAGCAGGGTCCCTGCTGTGCCCCAGGGGCTGTGTGCCGGGTATGGGACTCTGCCGCCTGCCAGGCTCAGCACTCAGCCTGCCCGGGGAGCTGCCCAGTGGGGTAAGGAGCCCCCGGCAGGGTTTGTGCTGCCACAGCTGCTGCCTGGGGCAGGGGATCACAGCTCCACTGCACAACTGAATGTTTCTGAGGGCACTTTGCAAGAGGAGAGCCAAGGCAGGGGGTTTCCATTTCCTGTTCTGAGGCAAAGAGGTTTGGAGTCAGAAATCTAAAAGGGGCAATAAGAGTTCTGAGAATTTTTCATCAATCAATTGCTTGTTTTGTGAACACTCACACATGATGTGCTTTCAGTCTCCCCTTTCTCGAAGGATGGAATTATCTTCATTTTCTGTAGGCATGAATAATTCACTTATCCTACAAACAGACAGCATTTTCTAACTGAAACTGAATGCCACAGAAGCTCGGGTAGGGGGCTCTAAGAGCACTTGGGGTAAAGATATGAGACATGAAACAGATGAAAATATCCAGGGAGAAGGGATAAGAAAATAAGAGGAAGGTTAGAGCTCCATATGCTGCTTCTGCTTAAGGAATGCTGAAATACATGAAATTAAATGCAAGTAATGGTGCTAAATGTACACTGTTGTAGGAGAATTAAAACATTTCATAGTATAGCAGGAGTAGTGCCTCTGAGAATGGTCTGGACTTGTCATTATCTTCTGCACTCTGAGCAGGACTCCAAGCCCAACAACAGCAGATGCCCAACAGCAGCTCCATCAGTGAGTTCCTCCTGCTGCCGTTGGCAGACACGCGGCAGCTGCAGCTCCTGCACTTCTGGCTCTTCCTGGGCATCTACCTGGCTGCCCTCCTGGGCAACGGCCTCATCAGCACAGCCGTAGCCTGCGACCGCCGCCTGCACACCCCCATGTACTTCTTCCTCCTCAACCTGGCCCTCCTCGACCTGGGCAGCATCTCCACCACTCTCCCCAAAGCCATGGCCAACGCCCTCTGGGACACCAGGGCCATCTCCTACATAGGATGTGCTGCACAGCTCTTTTTCTTTACCTTCTTCATGTCAGCAGAGTATTCCCTTCTCACCATCATGTCCTATGACCGCTATGTTGCCATCTGCAAGCCCCTGCACTACGGGACCTTGATGGACAGCAGAGCTTGTGCCACCATGGCAGCAGCTGCCTGGGGCACTGGGGTTCTCAATTCCCTGCTGCACACTGCCAGTACGTTTTCACTGCCTCTCTGCCAAGGCAATGTTGTCAACCAGTTTTTCTGTGAAATTCCCCAGATCCTCAAGCTCTCCTGCTCAGAATCAAATCTCGGGGAAGTTGTGTTTCTCATTTTTACTATCAGTTTAGACGTAGGCTGCTATGTTTTCATAGTTGTGTCCTATGTGCAGATCTTCGTGGCTGTGCTGAGGATGCCCTCTGAGCAGGGACGACGCAAAGCCTTCTCCACGTGCCTCCCTCACCTGGCCGTGGTCTCCCTGTTTCTCAGCACTGGTGCTTTTGCCTACCTGAAGCCCCCCTCCATTCCCTCCTCACTCCTGGATCTGACAGTGGCACTTCTGTACTCAGTGGTTCCTCCAACACTGAACCCTATTATCTACAGCATGAGGAACAGGGAGATCAAGCACGCTCTCAGGAAGGTGTTGCAATACTCACTATTCCCGCTTCAATAAAGTGCACATCTTCATCGCATGATTCCCAGTGATGGTTCTTCATCTTTTATGCATCTTTGATTGATTGATTATGTGAGATATAGCAACGTGCAAAAAAATGTTGTTGAACTTATAAATAAAAATTTGTTTCACTTCTTTCACACCTACTATCCATTTTCTCACTCCAAGAGCTCATGTAAACATGGAACCAGATTCCCCGAATAGGTTAAGAGATAAATAAATAGCATTCAAAATACGCTTTTCCTTAGCTCTTCTCTTATCCAACTTTGTCTGGATTTGGGGAAGGTACAGCCACAGATAGAAGCACAACTAGTTCTTTTCATTCCTCCTCTCTTTACACTGATACAGTGCACAGAGGATTCGAGTCCTCTCATTTCTACAGGCCTGAAGGTCTTGTGTGTCTCACAGCAGTCCCGTCGTCTCTACAGCAGCACTCAGTGGTTTGCTTAATTTTCTTATCTCAATACTTGGAACAGCTACAGGACCTGTAGCATAAGTGACCGCAGAGCTCCTTATGAGGGGTGGAGTGACAGTGGGATCTGTCCAGAGCTTGGAGCAACTGCAGGATGTGTAGCAAAAACTTGGAGCTATTGCAGGGACTGTGCCAGGAGTTGCAGAGGCTGCAGCAATGTCAGCAGATCCAGCTCTCTTCCCCTTGAAGATGCTGAATAGTGTTGAACACAGCTCAGTAGGTGTGGGCCAGGCCCTGGCACACTGCAGTCATTTGGGCCTTTTTAGGATTACCAGTGCCACAGCAGACCTGCCCCCAATATTCTACCAGTTTCTCAGGATCCTGCAGTTGCTCGGAGATGAAGTTCCAAAGCCCTGGGGGTGCCCACCACTCCAGGCAGCTGCCCAGACTGTCCCACACCCCCTGCCATGCAGAGCCTTCTCACCTTGGGGCAGATCTCTCACTGATATTCCTGAATAATTGTTTAACCTCAATCCTAGAATCATAGAATCACCAAGGCTGGAAAAGGCCTGAAAGATCATCCAATCCAACCGTTCACCTATTACCAATAGCTCCCACTTAACCATGTCCCTCAACACAATATCCAGTCTCTCCTTGAATACCCCTGGTCTCCCAGAGACGACAGTGTAAAATGTGTAATTCCTAATCATACCAACAATATTACTTCCAAAACCCAAAGATGTCCAAAGAGCTGAATGTGCACAAAACTTCACTTTGCCAATTTTATCGTGGTACAAACCAAGGTCAAACAGCATAGCAAAATAAATACCCTAATCCAGCATCCAGAGTTGACAAATGATGCAGCAGGGAAAACAAGCAGCAAGCAAGGAGCTGTGAAATGCAGCTTCATGAGAAGACTCAGCAAGCTTCACAAATAGGGAAACTATCAGCACCATGGCCTGCACATCTCCAACTCCCACAAAGCCCTGTCCACTCTGGACAGATGTGCTGTTACCACAACCCTTGGAGCCTCACATCAGGCACCAAAATGACTGTGGTTGTTGAACCCAACATGTGGCTCAGCAGCTCACAGTGCTTTGTGCACTGCCCCATTCCCAGTGGGATGGGGATGAGAACTGGGAAAAAGAGTACAACTTCTGGGTTGTAACAAAGCAGTTTACTAAGAGAGATAAAAGGAGAGGAGTAATAGTAATCACTATATATCCGTTGATATAGAATCGTATGTAACAACTGATGCACAAGCACTTGCTCAGCACCACCAGACTGATGCTCAGCTGGGCCCTGAGCAGTGAAGAGACTGAGATGAACTCCCACCCCTTTCAATACAATTTCTGCTTGCTGTCAGCTGATAGAGAACGTCCCTTTGGCCACTATCAGTCAGCTGTCCTCACTCTGTTCCCTCCCAGCTCCATGTGCCCTCCACTGACCATGGCCTTGGCTCTGTACAACACTGCTTAGCAGCAGCTGTAAACATCAGAGTGTTATCAATGGTTTTCTCCTAGAACCAAAACACTGCACCACAGCAGACAGTCTGAAGAAAACAATTCCATCCCAGCTGTAACTCAGATTCCTGCCTGTCCCCTCTTCTTGTTCTTCCTGATCAGGAAGCAAGGAACAGAATCTGCCGCTCTCCTCTCTGAGCCCTTTCCATCAGTTCTCAGCTGGCTCCTCTGCCATCCCCAGGCAGAGCTCAGTGCCCTCTCATGGATGGCAGCAGCCTTTTCTCTTCTTCCTTGCCCATCCGTCATGCAGAATCTGTACCCCATTTGCTACAGTACAGAGCTGAGAATCAACCCACCGTGTCTCTGTGAACCAAACAAGACCCTAGGCCTGCAAAGGCACAGAGATTTGGAGTTCGCTGAGTGAATGTTTGTGGTCCTCTCATTAGTGTAAGGATTCTTCAGAAAGCATCCCCTTCCAGAAGCATGCTTTGATTTAGCCTGTCTGGGTCTTGCATCTACACTGTGGTACTGATGTTCAGGGCCTTGCTCAGAATCAGCAGCCTGCATGAAAGGAAAAGCTCTGTGGTTTTCTCTTGATTTGTCCCGTTTATTTCCCATGCTACCCGCACTGGTCTACAGGCACTTTAGGGCAGCAGTAGGTTGGGGTTACCCCCAGAGGGTACACAGTAAGATTTAGGACGGGGTATTGGCAACAAGACTTTCTCTGAGGAATCCTCACACAATCCTATAGAACAACTCAGAGGCTTTCCATTCAATCTCCAACAGCAACAATATCCCTCAGCCCTTCTCTGTCACATCCAATTCCCCACCCTTCCCCATTTGGACCTGGTTTAAAGCCCTATAATCAATCAGTGCAGGAGCATTTCAGATGGGGTCATGGAGGAGGCAGACTGCCATTCTTGGGGTGGCCATTTTCCCAGGAGGGCATGGTGGGAGGGCTTTGTCCCATCTGGTTCCACCAACACTTGCATCCACCCAGCAGAAGGCTGTGCCCTCTGTGTCCCACTTGAACTCTGCATGGAGCTTACAGTTGGCAGTGACATGGCTGAGAAGCTCTGGGCATGGATTAAGGGACAGGGAATTAATGTGCCTTCCTAACTTCCTCCCTGCATGCCTTAGCAACTTCCTTGTAATCTCCCCAAGTACCCAGCCCCTTCTTCCAGAGGACGGAGATTCTCTTTTTCTTCCTGAGTCTCAATAGTTTTCCCCAGTTCATCTGCACTGGTCTTCTTCCCCTATGGCTCACCTTATGGCATTCAGGGACAGCCTGATCTCGTGCCTTTAAGATTTCCATCTTGAGGAGTGTCCAGGCTTCCTGGACCCCTTTACCCATAAGGAGCGACTCCCAAGGGACCTGTGCTACAAGTGTCCTGAACAGGTCAAAGTCCGCCCTCTAGAAGTTCAGGATAGTAGTTTTGCTAGTCACCCTTCTGACATCTCCAAGAATAGAGAATTCTACCATTTCATGGCCACTCTGCCCAAGACAGTCCCCAACCTTCTCAACTCCTACCAGTCCTTCACTGTTAGTGAAGAGCAGGTCTAGCAAGGAACCACCCCTGGTAGGACTTCATACCAGCTGTGTAAGGAAGCTGTCTTGCATGCAATCTATAAACCTCTTGGACTGATTCCTCTGCTATTTATTATATTCCCAGCATATATCAGAGAAGTTGTAGTCTCCCAAGAAAATGAGTGCTGGCAATCTTGCGACTTCAGTAAGCTGCTCATAGAATGCCTCACCCATCAATTAGGCGGTCTATAAGAAACCTTTAGCAAGATGTCACACTTACAGGCCTTTCCCCCGATCCTTACAAACATGCACTTCATTCTGAAGCCCAAGCTCTTCAACATCAAAACTCTCTTTAATATAAAGGGCCACACCACCACCCTTCCTTCCTCCTCTATCCCTTCTGAAGAGCTTGTAACCATCCATCACAGCACTCCAGTCATGGCAGTGGTCCCACCATGGGTCGGTAATAGCAACTAGGTCATGGTTTGTCAGATGCACAGTTGCTTCCAGCTCCTCTTGCTTGTTGACCAAGCTGCGTGCGTTGGTGTAGACGCACTTCAGCTGAGGCATCTGCCTCTCTCCCAGCTCAAACAGCATTTCCCTAGGCTTATCTCTGGTAAGCCCTGTTTTGTCCACTCCCCCATCGTAGCTAGTTTAAAGCTCTTTCGATAAGCCCCGCTACCGTCTATGCTAGGATTCACTTCCCCCTTTGAGACAGTTGGGTTCCATTCATGGATAACAGACCATGGGCCAAGTAAACTGTCCTGTGATCAAAGAACTCAAAGTTTCTGGCTCAGTACCAACCTCTGAGACAATTGTTCATTGCTTTGCTTTCCAAGCCTGCTCTGTGTCCCTCACTGCCACTGAAGGTATAGAACAAAAAATCACTTGATCTCCCACTTTGTGAACTAAATGGCCTAAATTCCTGAAATCTCTTTTTATAGTTTGTAGTCTTATCTAAGAAATTTCATCACTGCCCACCTAAACTATGAGTAGTGGAAAATAATCAGTGGACCTAACCAGCATTGGGAGTTTCCTCATTATGTCCCTGACCTGAAACCAAGAAGGCAGCAGACTTACTGACAACTGGGGTCCAGTCTGCAAATGGGGCCCTCTATTCCTCTGAGAAGGGAGTCACCCACCACGGCCACCCTTCTTTCTTTCATGGCAGAGGAAGTCACAAGGCTTGGTAGTGACTGCCTTGCATTAGGTTTCCTCCTAGGCAGATCCTCCATTGCCTCCCCATTCTTATCTCCTTCAGATTTCAGAGTGTCAAACCTGTTGCTTAGATGGATCAGGGGTCGAGGGCTAGGCAGGCATGGGGGGGCTCCTGTGATGTTGAGTTGGGACTCTCTTCCAACCCTTCTCATCAGTCAGGTCTGTCTGACTGTGACAGGGCAGAGAGTCAACCACTTTTCTGGGGGTATCTGCCTGGCAGCCTTCCCTCGGGGATGCCAGCAAGTCACTCCACCAGCCCATCTCCCGATCACACTCCCTGATGGTAAACTGTGAGTAAAACCTTGAGTAAAGTGAGAGTTCACCTAGACAAAAGTATGAGTAGAAACATGGACTGACGTGAGGGTAAACCCAGAGTAAACCCAGGATCCCATCCATTGGGCATGCACAGCCTCTGAGGGCAACTTTTTCCAGTGTTGCTGTGTAAAAATATAGGTTCCTCACATCTAACCTATGTCTCCCCTTTTTAATTTAAATCCGTTTCCATTTGTCCTGTTATCAACAGACCATCCCATCCTTATTCTAGCGTTAGGCATCTCATCCTCAGATGGAAACCCTGGGGCTGAATTGGGATCAGTTTTTCAAAGAACCACAGGAGCTACAAGTTCACCTAGCTGAGTTCAGATGTGCACAGTGAGGTGTCTGTGTGTGAGTCCCTCATCTGAATCCTTGGTTTTTATTCCACAGGGACTGCACTACTCATACACAGTCTCTCAGTGATGCCCAAGGTGCCTTGGGTGATCCTAGTTTTGTGCTAGTGCTTGTAAACTGTGACGGAAAATCTATGAGATAGACACCTCCTTCTGGAGCATCAGCTGAGGGCCAGAAGGGAGGTATTCTTGGCCATCCTAAATACCACCTCAGCCACGTGCTTAGGGCACCCATTGTGTCTTTTGCACCTGACCCCATGGAGTATGTAGTGATATTCAGCTTATCAAAAGGATGAGCTCAGAACAGAAGAGGCAGATCTTCCTCTCTGCTCCATCTGTGGCATAGTCTGGATTTCAAGGCATTGCAAAGCTATGGCACATCTACGTTCTTGCACTGATGACACTTTAGCATGCTCTGGGCTCGCATTTCAATGGCATCTAATAAATCTAGGGTCATACCTGTTGACAGGAAGCTGGCAAATGTTGTCTCATTGTAAGGAAGAGCAAGAAAGATGACACGGGCAACTATGGACCTGTCAGTCTCACTACAGTGCTTGGTAAAATTATGGAGAAAATGATGGTGGAAGTTATGGAAAAACAACTGAAGGACAGGTCACAGACAACACAAGATACAGAGGGGAAGGTCCTATTTAATTTCAGGTCTTTTTATGACACCTTTATCCATTGAGCTGAACAAGGGAAGGCAGTTGATGTAATCCTTGAGGATTTCAGTAGAGCTTTTGATACTATTTCTCCAGCACCCTTCTGGACAGAAATTCCTGCATACAGCTAGACAGAAACAGAACGTGGTGTGTTGTAATACAAGAAGAATTTTACAGAGCAGCAGCCATGGATTGAGATAAGGAGTTCACAGAGCAGCAGCTGCGGAGCAGGATAAACAGCATGAGAACAAAGGACATCTCTAGGAAAAGAATGAATGGCTCGTGGCTTTGAAGGGGGGTTATAGGGTTGTTATTGCAGTAGCTTTCCTCCAATTAGCGTGTGTGATTTTTGGACACCCTTGTCTGTCTCCTATAAAAGTCTGGCTTTCGGGCAATAAATTGATGCAGCTATATGTAACTATATTGGTGTTTCTCTGTTTGACCCAGCACGCTGACATTTTGCCTTTCAGGTTCACCAGCAGTGGTGGGTGAGCAGTTGGCCAGTAGTTCTGTCCCAAAGGATTATAGTCAGTGGGTTCCATTGGGCTGGTAGATGGTCACTGTCAGAGCTCCCCAGGGTTCCATTTTAGGGCCACTTTCCTTTCATGTTTATGCAGATGACTTGCATGCAGGACTAGAAGATGTTCTGAGCAAGTTTGCTGATGAGACCAGATGAGGAGGTGTTGTTGCCTCCACTTAGGGTGGAGAGGACTTGCAGAGAGATGTGGACAAGTCAGAGAAGTGGGTACCAGTTGGTACTAAGCACCAAGTGCATAAAGTATAACAAGAACAAGTGCCTGATTGTGCACCTGGGTATGGGCAACCCTGGACATAAACACTGTCTGTATATTGGACACATGAGAGACATCTGACTGAAAAGGATTGGGGGTCCTGCTCAACATAAAATTTTAAGTGAGTCAGCAGTGTGCCCAGCCAGCCAAGAAGGCCAACAGTCCCCTAAAGTGCATCAAGCAATTTATTGCCAGCTGGGTGGGAGAAAGGTTTGTCCCTCTTTGCTCTGCATTGCTACTGCCTCACCTGGAGCACTGGGTGCACTTCTGGGCAATGCAGAACATAAAGAACATCAAACTATGGGAGAGTGTGCACAGGAGGGCACTGGAACTGAGAGATCTGAAGTTCAGAGTTTCACTGGGATTGACTGCTTGTTCAGACTGGGCCCTTCTCACACCCCACATCCTGTGATGAGACACAGGGCACATGTGGGATATGAACTTTAACAGCATCCTTGCACCACATGCAAATGCTTTTCCCAGTGCTTCAGTGTTCCACCACCCATTGCTTTCAACATAGTTTTCAACACCCCATTGTATCTTTTAATTTTACCAGAAGCTGGTGCATGGTAGGGGATATGATAAATCCACTCAATGCCATGAACTTTGGCCCAAGTATTTATTAAGGGAATTTTTGAAATGTGTCCCATTATGAGACTCAGTTCTTTCTGAGGTGTCATGTCTCTATAGGACTTGTTTCTAACAACCCAATATTGTGTTTCTGGCAGTAGCATGGGGTACTGCGTATGTTTCAAGCCACCCAGTGGTTGCTTCCACCATGGTAAGCACAAAACGCTTATCATTATGAGATCCTGGCAAAGTGACATCATTCACCTGTCACTCCTCCCCATATTTATACTTTTGCCTTGGCCTTCCCCCCAGAGAGGCTTCATATTCTTGGCTTGTTTAATTATGGCACATGATTCACAGTCATGAATAACCAGTGCAATAGCATCCATAGTTAAGTCCACCCCTCAGTCTCTAGCCCAATTATATGTTATGTCCATTCCTTGATGGCCTGAGGTCTCATGGAACCATCAAGCTTGAAATAATTCACTCTTGTTCTGCCAGTCCAAGTCTATTTGAGCCACCTCAATTCTGGCAGCTCGACCTACCTGATGGTTGTTTTGTTGTTCTGCAATAGCCCGACTCTTGGGCAAGTGTGCATCCACGTGACACACCTTTACAATCATATCTTTTTTTTGAGCAGTTATGTTTTTCTACAGTTCAGCAGCCCAAATAGGTTTACACCTCCGTTGCCAGTTATTTTGTTCCCACTGCTGTAACAACCCCCATAAGGCATTTGCCACCATCCATGAGTCAGTATAAAGATAAAGCATTGGCCACCTCTCCCGTTCAGCCACATCTAAGGTCAGCTGGACAGCTTTTACCTCTGCAAACTGACTTGATTCTCCTTTACCTTCAGTGGCCTCTGCGACCTGTCGTGTGGGGCTCCAAACAGCAGCTTTCCATCTCCGATGCTTCCCTACAATATGAAATGATCCATCAGTGAAAAGAGCATATTTCTTTTCATTTTCTGGTAGTTCGATGTATGGTGGGGCCGCTTTAGCACATGACACCTCTTCTCCTGGTGATGTTCCAAACTTTTTATCTTCAGTCCAGTTCATGATCACTTCTAAAATTCCTGGACGATTGAGGTTCCCCATCCGCGCTTGTTGTCTAATCAGTGCAATCCACTTGCTCCAGGTGGCATCGGTAGCATGATGGGTGGAGAGAACCTCCCCTTTCAACATCCGGTTCATCATTGACAGTCGAGGTGCCAGAAAGAGCTGCATTTCAGTACCAGCTACTTCGGAAGCAGCCCGAGCCCCCTCATACGCGGCTAAGATCTCCTTCTCAGTTGGAGTGTAGCACTCTTCAGACCCCTTGTACGCTCAGCTCCAGAATCCCAGGGGTCGGCCTTGGGTCCCTCCTGAGGCTCTTTGCCACAAACTCCAAGTGGGACCTTTCTCTCCAGCAGCAGTATAGAGGATGTTCTTTACATCCTGTCCAGTCCGTACTGGCCCCAGGTCCATGGCACAGGCTATCTCCTGTTTAATCTGTTCAAAAGCCTGCTGCTGCTCTGGGCCCTATGCAAAATCATTCTTCTTCTGCATCACCTGATAAAGGGGGCTTACAATGAGGCTGTAGTTTGGAATGTGCATCCTCCAAAAGCCCACTGCACCCAGTGTCTCTTTCTTGCTAGTTGGTGGAGACATGGCAGTGATTTTGTCAATCACTGTTGGGATGTGATGACATCCATCCTGCCACTTTATACCTAAGAACTGAATTTCCTGGGCAGGCCCTTTTACTTTGCTTCACTTAATAGCAAAACTGGCTCATAGAAGAATTTGAATTATTTGCTCTCCAGCACAGCAGCACTCAGTGGGGGTGTGACCTCATTCAGGCCACGGTAGTCTACTGTCAGCCTCCATTCTCCACTGGCTTTACGCACTGGCCATATGGAGCTGTTAAAAGGTGAGTGAGTTTTACTGATCACTCCCTGATTCTCCAACTGGCGAATCAAATCATGAATGGGGAGCAAGGAATCCCTGTTGGTGCGATACTGCCGTCTGTGCACTGTCTTTGTAGCAATCGGTACCTGCTGCTCTTTTATTTTTACTCGTAGCAGCCTCACAACAGACGGGTCCTCTGACAGGCCAGGCAAAACAGACAGCTGCTTAATGTTGTCCATATCTACAGCAGCGATTCCAAAGGCCCAGTGATACCCCTTAGTATCCTTGAAATGCCCTCTTCTGAGGTATCCTCAATACCAAGTATGAACGGAAACCCTGGACCACTCACATAGGATGTTTTTTCCAGTCTTTACCAGTGAGGCTTATTTCAGCCTCCAACACAGTCAATTCTTGAGAGATATCCAGAAATATGGATTGATTCTGTCCCTTCATGACTGGAGGGCATTAGGGTGCACTGTGCACCAGTATCCACCAGTGCCTTATATTTCTGTGGTTCTGATGTGCTAGGCCATCAAATCCACACAGTCCAATAAACTCTATTATCCCTTCCACTCCCTTGAATGAGGGCAGGGCCCCTCTATTGGTTACCTGTGATAACTGGAGCAGCCGTACTGGTGGTTGGACTGTTTTGTAGTTCCCTCACCCGTGCTCATAGTACAGGAGTAGGCTGGTCATGCCACTTCCTCGTGTCTTCTCTGTGGTCACGTAGGTAACACCACAAGGAAACACACAGTGCAATTTACTGTTGTTCCTTGCTCAATCTGGAAAGCGCTTGTGTCTAATAGCTGAGAATTTTAATGATACACATGAAGGCTTTATGGTCGTTAATTTCTTTACGATCTCTCGCCTTCAACTGAAGCAGCAGCTAGGCCAATTACCAAGTGACACCAAGGAGATGAAGTGGCAAAATGGCGATTTATTGAAACAGACACATCCTTATATAACCTACGCCTTTTTGTCTACACCCACTGTATTACACTAAGATTCTTCCAGAATATGGGGAAGGGCCTGTCACATCACAACAAGCTACCGTCCCAGCTGTCCCAACAGCGAAGCAACCAGGTAACAAGAGATTCATTCTGGTGCCGTGTGAACTCCTTTCTTACGCCTTCGATTTCAGTCATCTTCAGGGATCGACAAACAGTAACAGAGATTTCCTCCTCATCACTCTCTTCTTCATGACACTTTTCCTTTTTCCTTTCTCGGTACTTATCCAGACCTGTCACCTGGATCTTCTGTTGCCTCCTCCTCCACTTCTTTTTTCCGTTCTAGACGTGAGGACACCCATTTCCATTTCTTGCCTTCCACAAGGGCAACTGATATTGTTACTGGTGCCTCCTGTGACTGATCAAAATTGACTTGGGGATTTCCCTTTTTGGCTAGAACCTCAGCTCGGAAATTCTCTCTTTTCGGAACAGTGTTATATAGAGCACGGTAAGCACAAGCCAAGCCCCAAATAAGTCATACCCCCTTAGATCTATCTAGGCTGCGCCATCCCTGACTCAAATACTGGCTTAGTTTCTCGGGATCCCACAGGTGTTCAAGAGTTAAATCCCATGACATTGCGGGCCCCCATGTGTTGGCGAACCTGAAGGCAAAAGTCAGCGTTCTAGGACAAACAACCACACACCAATATAGTTAAATATAGCTGTGTCCATCTATTGCCTGAAGAGCCGTACTTTTATAGCAAACAAACAAGGGTGTTCAAAAATCACACGTACTAATTGGAAGAAAGCTTCTGCAATAAGAACCCTAAAACCCCGCTTCAAAGCCACGAGCCTTTCACTCTTTTGCTAGAGGTGTCCTTGGTTCTCATGCTGTTTATCCTGCTCTGCAGCTGCTGCTCTGTAAAGTGCTTATCTTGATCCATGGCTGCTGCTCTGTAAAATTCTTCTTGTATTACAACAGAATGGCAGTTCCCTGGGGTCTCCAGCACACCCCCAGCCAGCTGGCAAATGCCACTGAGGACCTTTAGGAAAGACATGCCCTGGGTAGTGACAATGTTCACTGGAACACTGTGAGCCCCACAATGGGTCTCGTACCTGTGTGCCATCTTCTGAACACCAGTAGCACGGTGTAGATGCAAGGCCCAGCCAGGCAAAATCAAAACATGCTTCTGGAAGGGGATCCTTTCTGAAGAGTCGTTACACTAATGAGAGGACCACAAACATTCACTCAGCGAACTCCAAATCTCTGTGCCTTTGCAGGCCTAGGGTCTTGTTTGGTTCACAGAGACATGGTGGGTTGATTCTCAGCTCTGTACTGTAGCAAATGGGGTACAGATTCTGCATGACGGATGGGCAAGGAAGAAGAGAAAAGGCTGCTGCCATCCATGAGAGGGCACTGAGCTCTGCCTGGGGATGGCAGAGGAGCCAGCTGAGAACTGATGGAAAGGGCTCAGAGAGGAGAGCGGCAGATTCTGTTCCTTGCTTCCTGATCAGGAAGAACAAGAAGAGGGGACAGGCAGGAATCTGAGTTACAGCTGGAATGGAATTGTTTTCTTCAGACTGTCTGCTGTGGTGCAGTGTTTTGGTTCTAGGAGAAAACCATTGATAACACTCTGATGTTTACAGCTGCTGCCAAGCAGTGTTGTACAGAGCCAAGGCCATGGTCAGTGGAGGGCACATGGAGCTGGGAGGGAACAGAGTGAGGACAGCTGACTGATAGTGGCCAAAGGGACGTTCTCTATCAGCTGACAGCAAGCAGAAATTGTATTGAAAGGGGTGGGAGTTCATCTCAGTCTCTTCACTGCCCAGGGTCCAGCTGAGCATCAGTCTGGTGGTGCTGAGCAAGTGCTTGTGCATCAGTTGTTACATACAATTCCATATCAACGGATATATAGTGATAACTATTACTCCACTTCTTTTATCTCTCTTAGTAAACTGCTTTGTTACATCCCAGAAGTTGTACTCTTTTTCCCAGTTCTCATCCCCATCCCACTGGGAATTGGGCAGTGCACAAAGCACTGTGTGCTGCTGAGCCACATGTTGGGTTCAACAACCACAGTCATTTTGGTGCCTGATGTGAGGCTCCAAGGGTTGAGATAGCAGCACATCTGTCCAGAGCGGACAGGGCTTTGTGGGAGCTGGAGAAGTGCAGGCCATGGTGCTGATATGTGTGGATGTGCTCCCTATGTGTGGAGCTTGTTGAGTCTTCTCATGAAGCTTCACTGCACAGCTCCTTACTTGGTGCTTGGATGCTGCATTAGGGTATTTATTTTGCTATGCTGTTTGACCTCAGTTTGTACCACGATAAAATTGGCAGCTGACAAAGTGAAGTTTTGTGCACATTCAGCTCTGCGGTCATCTTTGGGTTTTGGAAGTAATATTGTCCATATGATTAGGAATTACACAATTTACATTGTCGCCTCTGTGAGTCCGGGGGTGTACTGGATATTGTGTTGAGGGACATGGTTTAGTGGGAGCTATAGGTAATAGGTGAACAGTTGGACTGGATGATCTTTTAGGCCTTTTCCAACCTTGGTGATTCTATGAATCTATGATTGAGGTTAAACAATTATTCAGGAATATCAGTGAGAGATCTGCCCCAAGGTGAGAAGGCTCTGCATGGCAGAGGGTGTGGGACGGTCTGGGCAGCTGCCTGGAGTGGTGGGCACCCCCAGGGCTTTGGAACTTCATCTCCGAGCAACTGCAGGATCCTGATAAACTGGTAGAATATTGGGGGCAGGTCTGCTGTGGCACTGGTAACCCCCAAGAGGCACAAATGACTGCAGTGTGCCAGATCCAGAGAGCTGGATCTGCTGACAGTGCTGCAGCCTCTGCAACTCCTGGCACAGACCATGCAGCAGCTCCAAGGTTTTGCTACACGTCCTGCAGTTGCTCCAAGCTCTGGGCAGATCCCTCTGTCACTCCACCCCTCATAATGAGCTCTGCAGTTACTCCTGCTACGGGTCCTGTAGCTGTTCCAAGTATGGTAATAAGAAAATGGTACAAATTCCTCCCAAGGGAGGAAGTACAGCCCTGCGGTGGCTCCAACCCCTCCAATGAGCCCAGTGGCTGCTCCAACATAGTCACAGGTCCTGTGGTGGTTCCAGCTCTGGCAATGAACTCTGAGGTCACTTCAACTCCTGCAACAGCCCAACAGCCACTTCAGCTCCTACAGTGAACCCTGTGGCTGTTAAAACCCCTGCAACTAATCCTGGACTTGCAGACAGATGCGCATAGGGATTAGTTCATATATGTTTGCAACTGCATATGTTGTATATGTGTGAAAATACACTAAATATATTATATATGTATAAATACATTTGTCATAATTATTATCCTTTTCTTTTTCTCTTTGTCTCAACCCATAAACCTTAAACCACAGCACTGCCTTGAGATGCTTACGGATCTCCTTGGGACTATTCAATCTGATCTGGTCACACAGTGAAGAGCACCTGAAGATCTCAAGGTTTTCTCAGGGAGCAGCTCCTGAGGTATATTCCTTACACCAGCTTTGGAAGAGGCCTCCCTCCAGTTCTCTGGTCCTGCTCTAAAGGGGCCCTCTTGTTATGGCAGTGCCAGCAAGGAGACCAGCTCTGACAGACCTGTTCATATTGCCGGCTACTGACTGCAGCCCTGGATTGCTGCTGTAGAGGCAACAGGACTGTTGTGAGACACACGAGACCTTCAGGACTGCACAAATGAGAGGACTCAAGAGCACTGCAGCACTGGTAAGAGCACATGAATGAAAAGAGCACGTTGAGCTGCTGTCTGTGGCTGTACCTCCCCAAATCCAGGCAAAGTAGGAAGAAAGAAAATCTAAGTAAGTCTATTTTGAAAGCTTTTTAGGTATCTTATAACATATTCAGGGAATCTGGTTCCATGTTTACATGAGTTCTTGGAGTGAGAAAATGGAAATTAGGTAGGAAAGAATTTAAATACATTTTTATTTATAAGTTCAATAACATTTTTTTTTTTGCACATTCCTATATCTCACATAATCAAACAGACAAAGATGCATAAAACATAAAGAACCACCACTGGGAATCCTATTGAGGAAGTTGTGCATTTTATTGTAGCTGGAATAGTGCTTATTGCAACACCTTCCTGAAAGCGTGCTTGATCTCCCTGTTCCTCATGCTGTAGATAATAGGGTTTAGTGTTGGAGGAACCACTGCATACAGAAGTGCCACTGTCAGATCCAGGAGTGGGGAGGAAATGGACGGGAGCTTCAGGTAGGCAAAAGCACCAGTGCTGAGAAACAGGGAGACCACAGCCAGGTGAGGGAGGCACATGGAGAAGGCTTTGTGCCGTCCCTGCTCAGAGGGCATCCTCAGCACAGCCATGAAGATGTGCACATAGGACACAACTATGAAAACAAAGCAACCAAAGCCTAAACTGACACCAAAAAAGAGAAATACAAATTCCATGAGGTAGGAGCCAGAGCAGGAGAGCTTGAGGATCTGTGGGATTTCACAGAAAAACTGGTTGACAACATTGCCTTGGCAGAGAGGCAGTGAAAACGTACTGGCAGTGTGCAGCAGGGAATAGAGAACCCCAGTGCCCCAGGCAGCTGCTGCCATGGTGGCACAAGCTCTGCTGTCCATCAAGGTCCCGTAGTGCAGGGGCTTGCAGATGGCAACATAGCGGTCATAGGACATGATGGTGAGAAGGGAATACTCTGCTGAGAGGAAGAAGGAAAAGAAAAAGAGCTGTGCAGCACATCCTGTGTAGGAGATGGCCCTGGTGTCCCAGAGGGCGTTGGGCATGGCTTTGGGGAGAGTGGTGGAGATGCAGCCCAGGTCGAGGAGGGCCAGGTTGAGGAGGAAGAAGTACATGGGGGTGTGCAGGCGGCGGTCGCAGGCTACGGCTGTGCTGATGAGGCCGTTGCCCAGGAGGGCAGCCAGGTAGATGCCCAGGAAGAGCCAGAAGTGCAGGAGCTGCAGCTGCCGCGTGTCTGCCAACGGCAGCAGGAGGAACTCGCTGATGGAGCTGCTGTTGGACATCTGCTGTTGTTGGGCTTGGAGTCCTGCTCAGAGTGCAGAAGATAATGACAAGTCCAGACCATTCTCAGACACACTCCTCCTGCTATAATATGAAATGTTTTTATTCTCTTACAACAGTGTACATTTAGCACCATTACTTGCATTTAATTTCATGTATTTCAGCATTCCTTAAGCAGAAGCAGCATATGGAGCTCTAACCTTCCTTTTATTTTCTTATGCCTTCTCCCTGGATATTTTCATCTGTTTCATGTCTCATATCTTTACCCCAAGTGCTCTTAGAGCCCCCTACCCGAGCTTCTGTGGCATTCAGTTTCAGTTAGAAAATGCTGCCTGTTTGTAGGATAAGTGAATTATTCATGCCTACAGAAAATGATGATAATTCCATCCTTCGAGAAAGGGGAGACTGAAAGCACATCATGTGTGAGTGTTCACAAAACAAGCAATTGATTGATGAAAAATTCTCAGAACTCTTATTGCCCCTTTTAGATTTCTGACTCCAAACATCTTTGCCTCAGAACAGGAAATGGAAACCCCCTGCCTTGGCTCTCCTCTTGCAAAGTGCCCTCAGAAACATTCAGTTGTGCAGTGGAGTTGTGATCCCCTGCCCCAGGCAGCAGCTGTGGCAGCACAAGCCCTGCCGGGGGGCTCCTTCCCCCAACCCGTCTCCCTGCAGCACCCTGGGCAGCTCCCCGGGCAGGCTGAGTGCTGAGCCTGGCAGGCGGCAGAGTCCCATACCCGGCACACAGCCCCTGGGGCACAGCAGGGACCCTGCTCTGCAGGACAGCCCTGGGCACCCGCCTGCAGCCCCGGCTGCACAGCCTGCAGCCGTGCTGGGACATGCAGCCCTCAGGGCTGTGATTTCATATTGCAGTATGGAAGCCCTCAGCTGGAGCAGAAGGCTTTTTCCACAGTAAAGAAACATGCAGTGCCTGCATCCAGATCTCCTATGGGATGTCCCAAATTAAGTTGACCCTCTATGAAAAGCAGCTCATGGTCTGCAGTGAGACTTACCCTGTCATGGTCTGTGAGCAATGCTCCTGCAGTGAGCTCACAGCCCGCTCACACCACACACATCCTGCAAGCTCTCTTCAGTTTCTCTCCTCTCCTTCTGTCACCTGCAGGCTGTGCTGTGCACAAGAGCTGCTCCTGGGCACAGCTGTCTCTCTGCAGCCCTGCACACTTTTATGAGCTCCCTGTGTCCCAGGAGCCTGGACAGGCAAGCAGCAGATTATGTCATTTTTATCTTTCCGACTTGTCTCCCCTGACATGTCCCTGGGTCCTCATGGCCAACAGCTCCTGAAAGACAACAGCATCATGACTGTGCTTTGAAATTCGCTCAATTAACCACCACATGTCCAGTGGTCAGTGACTGATTGGAGACATATGGGGAGTGCTCCCAGAGATCGTTTGATGAAACAATAAGGGCAACCAGACAAGGAAGGCAAGGTTTGGACTTTCCCTGTGCAGGGCAGTGATCCAGCTGAGGCAGCGCAGGAGTCTCATCCCTTGACAGAAATCCTGGAGCTGAAATGGGATTCAGCTCCCTACACACCCACAGGAGCTGGGATTCCTCTGGTTCAGTTCAGAAGAGCACAAGGAGTTGCCTGCATGTGAGCTCCTGCTCTGAGTCCTCGGACCTTCAGCTGGGAGGCAGCTGCTCACACACAGACACTGGGTGATGCCCAAGGTGCCTGGGCTGCTCCTGATGTGTGCCAGTGCTTGTAAACCATGTGGGAAATCCCTGAGATAGACAGCTCCTTCCTGGGCATCAGCCGAGGGCCAGAGAGGGGCTAGCACTGGCTGTCTGGTGAATTCACTCACAGCTGCAAGAGCAGCACAGGGCCTTCAGGAAAGCCATGCCCATGGTGTGACCATGTTGCTGTGTCAACTCCAAGGCCCACGATCAGTCTAATGTTTGTGTGCCACCTTCTGCACACTGATACCATAGATTAGCTATCCAGTCAGGCTATGTCCAGTGATGCTTTCCAATTAGGATGTTTACTTCTGTGGTTTTGCACTAATGCAAACACCAACACACAAGAAGCTAGAAATCTTGATAGAGCTGCAGGCCTGAGCTCCTGTTTGGACCATGGGGACACAGTTTAATGGTTTCCACAACTGCACTGTAGCACAAGGGGGATACCGAGTCTTTAGGATGGATGGGCGAGGAGATAAAGAAGGGTGAATGCCCTCTGTGAGAGTGCACTGAGCTCTGCCTGGGGATGGAAGAGCAGACAGGTCAGAGCTAATGGAAATGGCAAACAGAGGAGACCATCAGTGTCTTTTCCTGTCTTCCTGATCAGGGAGAGTAAATGGAAGGTGCCCTCTGCAGACAGATGGGAATCTGATGTTGTCTGTCCCTTGTCCCATTTGGTGGCCTTTGTCACTCCATTATCTGCAGCAGGGACAGCACAGCAGGGCATGTGGCATCCAGCAGATCCCTGGAGAGCACAGATGGCAGCTTCTTGACCAAGCAGTGGAGGAACCAAAGAGGAGAGGTGCTCTGCTGGATCTCATACTCTCCGGCATGGAAGGACTTGTGGGAACTGCGAAGGTGAAAGGGGCATCAGGCCACGTGCAAGATGCAAATGTATCTCTTTTAATTTATTTATTTATTTTGAGGCTGTAAGCTTAATAGTTGATCATAAATGTCAATAAAACTGAAACAAATAATTGAAGACAAAGATGGAAATCATTGAAATTGTGTTAACCCTTCTCAACATGAAAAATTCTCATGAGTCTTGTTCCATTTTAAGTTGTAAATATGAATCTTTGAGGTGATTTGATGTCTTTTTTTTTCTTTTACTGAAACTACAATGTTTTCCAGAACTGTGTTCGCTGGACACAAATGTCTTCAGATTCAGAGACACAGACAGTGGTGCCAGTGCCAATGCCCTGTAACTATAGCCCGGCGCCCAGCACTACTCTTCCCTGCTGCCTATTTGATGTGTCTCATCCTCCAAGTTTTTTCAGCTCTCCTAAAGAAATGGCCATGGTTAAGGGCATGTTTTCAGCAGGCCATTTGGGCACAAACTACTCCCACTGCCCTCCAGATTTCTCCATCCCTTGCTCTTTGTTCAGTCAGATACCTCCCAATTATCTGTCTGATTTCTGACTTTCAGGGGGATTACTGGAATTTGTTCCATCTCCCCAAAGTCTGAGAATCAGTGAGAATGTGTTAACCCGTCTCAATGTGTGAAATACTCACAAGTCCTGATCAATTTTAAGTTGATACCTCTCAACTACCTGGCTGATCTATCCCAGGGAGATTACTGGAATTTGCTCTACCAGAGTCTGATGGCCTCTGTTGTCAACTACTTCACTGTGATTCAATCTATCCTATCCTACCTCAGAATAAATCATTTCTTTTAAAAGTATTCCATATGAAAGACAAACTTCAATAGATGCAGCTTGAACATGGCATGCAGTTGATCACTGTGTTTTACTGTTCATTCAATTGCATCACCTTTCTTTCCATTTGCTGGCCAGATAAAAAAGAGAAATCTTTCCTTTTCCATGTGTAGCTGGTTCTCTGAGGAAAGCCAGTGGGAGTTGGTGCAAAGCAGTTTTAACACTGAGCGGATGAATGCAGAGGAGAAGAGTGATGTGAAGAAAAGTGATGCAAGTCCCATAGGTCCATTGTGAGCAGAAATTGGGTGGGGAGGTTGAGAAGGACCTTTGTCAACACAGTAACAGTACAGAACTCATTGGGACATCCTGGATTGGTATCAGTTGCACAGTGCTGCTTTAATGTCTTCTTTAAACCCAACTATAAATAAATAGACAATAAATTTATACTGGATTCTTTAAGCTCTCTCCAGATATCCCTCCTTTTTGCTGAACAAGTTCTGATAACCTGAAGAAGATAACAAGATGGCATAAGGCACAGGAGATTCTTTAGGTTATAATGGTCCCAGGGTGCATTTGATGCTGAGTTCATCAGCCTCTAGTGCAGAGAGAAGTTTGCACAAAGTGCTCAACAAGACAAAGTCAGAAGTAACAGTGAAGTTTCTTGGAGTATTAATGGGCCCGCTGAGGAACATTACCAAGTAAGCTTCCCAAGGGACTTGTTAGAGAAGATAACTGGAAGCCATGACTACAGGCAGGCAAAGGCACTGGCATGCTAAGAAACCTCTCCTTTGCCTTACAAAGCAGACAGGTCAAGCCCTGATTGCAAGACCAGTGGTAGAGAGATCCTGTCTCTCATGTTGGCTCCTGGCATTTCCTGGGGCAATGGGTTGGAGGTCCGTATGATGTTAAATGAAAGACATGGGGACAGAAGATCCCAGGCTCTACATGTGGTGCAAGGACGCTGTGAGGTTCATGTCCCATATGAGACCTATGTTTCATTGCAGGATGTGAGAAGGGATGTGAGAAGGGCCCAGTCTGAACAAGCAGCCAATCCCTGTGAAACTCTGAACTTCAGATCTCTCGGTTTCAGTGCCCTCCTTTGCACATTCTCCCAGAGTTTGAAGTCCTTTATGTTCTGTGGTGCCCAGAACATAGTGAGGCAGTAGCAATGCAGAGCAGAGGGACAACCCTTTCCCTCACCCAGCTGGCAATAAGTTGCTTCATGCACTCCAGGGGACTGTTGTCTTTCCTGGCTGCCTTGGCACACTGCTGACTCACATTCAGTGTGATGCTGACCAACACCCCAACCCTTTCCAGTCAGAATCCTCTCCAGTGTCCCATATCCAGTCAGTGTGTATGTCCAGCATTGCCCCTACCCAGGTGCACAATCAGGCACTTGTTCTTGTTATACTTTATGCACTTGGTGCTTAGTACCAACTGGTACCCACTTCTCTGACTTGTCCACATCTCTCTGCAAGTCCTCTCCACCCTCAGTGGAGGCAACAGCACCTCCTCATCTGGTCTCATCAGCAAACTTGCTCAGAACGTCTTCTAGTTCTGCATTCAAGTCATCTGCATAAACATGAAAGGAAAGTGGCCCCAAAATGGAACCCTGGGGACCCCGACAGTGACCATCTACCAGCCTGATGGAAAAAACTGACTATAATCCTTTGGGACTGACCTACTGGCCAACTGCTCACCCACCACATTGTGTTTCTGTCTAGCCATATGCAGAACATTCTGTCCAGAAGGTTGTTGTGAGAAACAGTATCAAAATCTCCACTGAAATCCTCAAGGATTACATCAACTGGCTTCCCTTGGTCAACTAAACGGATAACTGTGTCACAAAATGAGCTTAAATTAAACAGGACCTTTGCCTCACAAACTTGTGTTGGCTGCGACCAATGACAGAATTGTCCTTCAGCTGTTTTTCCATAACTCCCACCATCATTTTCTCCATAATTTTACCAGGCTCTGGACTGACAGGTCCATAATTGCCCATGTCATCTTTCTTGCTCTTCCTTACAATGAGACAACATTTGCCAGCTTCCTGTCAGCTGGCATGACCCTAGACTTCTTTAGATGCAATTGAAATGAGAGCCCAGAGCACACTAAGTTTTCATCATTGAAAGAAAGTAGATGTGCCATAGCTTTGCAATGCCTTGAACTCCAGAGTATGCCACAGATGGAGCAGAGGGGAAGATTTGCCTCTTCTGTAGTGAACTCATACTTTTGGTAAGCAGAGTAACACTACCTGATACATGGGGACTGTGTCTCTGCCCTGCTCTGCTCAGCTCACAGGGCAGCGGTCTGGCAGGGTGTTGCTCTCATGTCAATGCAGGTAAACTCACTTTAATCCTTTTTCCTCTGTAAATGCTTCCTCTATTTCTATGCTCAGATACACTTCCACATTCCCTCAACTACACTTTCATATATAATTAACAATTACACTTTCTTATACCATCAAAACAGTTTGTCAAAACGTACAGTTCTTCAGTTCACATAAACTCCCTTAATACAGTCTGTATTCTTCAGTTATAAACACTGTGCCACAGAACCAGCACTGATTGAACCACCTCCCTCACACACTTCCTCGCAAGCAGTACATAGTATTACATAAATGGGTTGACACTCATTGGTCGGGTGGAATGTACACCTCTCCTCAGGACAATCTTACTAATCTACAGAGTACAAACTCCTGTCTTCTTACATACAAGCAGAAAGTACATATGAGTGGACAGACAACACAGTCTTTCACTTTGTCCGTGTCTGGCCATTTCCCTCACAGGAGGAAGGAAACATGGATCGGGACTCGGCACTCACCCTGCAGCTGTTCTGTGTCTCACTCACACCACACTCACTCTGACATTTAGATAAAAAACCATGGTTTATTCATACTACACAATGCTGACAACGTTTTCTAGCTGGAATCTTAATAACACTCATACTCTGGTCGACCAGTTGCAAACGTTAATGTTTTTCCCAGAGTCGGCTTGACACACGGTACCAAACACTTAAAGCAGATGATAATATTGAACATACAACCTATAACCCCCGTGATTACAACTTGGAGAACCCAGGCTACCATTTGACAGGCTATCCACTATATCCCATACCCGTAGGAGAGACCAACCTAGGTCCCTCCTATTGTCACCCACCTGGGAGAGAGTACTTGTTCTTGTTTCCATTCATATGACATACAGTTCCCTTTCATAGGAACTCACCCAAGGAGTCTTCCTACCCCAGCTGGCAACCAAAGCCATGAGCTCACCTCCCTGGGAGCAGCACGTATGGCTGTAAACTGTGTAGGATGTCTCCTCAAGACATATGGGCTCCACTTACCATACACATACCTGGTCCACCTATGGGTGGTCCTTGTCTGTCCCTGCAGTGATCAGGTGAGGAAGGGAGTCCTTCAGAGAAATCTCAGGGTGCGCCAAAAGTGTCTCCCTCTCAGCTGGTCCTGCAGCGAACAGAGCTGGTCCCACCTGGGCCGCCAAATTGACTACAGGAATTGAACTCTATAACCTCTATAACTGATACAGTCTCCCATGACATCCTTATAACAAAGCTGAGGAAGTATGGGATAGGTGATTGGACAGTGAAGTGGGTCGAGAATTGGCTGACTGGCAGTGTGCAGAGTGTTGTCGTTGGCGGTGCAGTGTCTGGCTGAGGGCCTGTAACGAGCGGCATCCCCCAGGGGTCTGTGCTGGGTCCGGTCTTGTTCAACATCTTCATCAATGACCACCCTCAGCAAGTTTGCTGATGACACGAAGTTGGGAGGATTGGCTGACACACCTGAAGGCTGTGCTGCCATTCAGCGAGACCTGGACAGGCTGGAGAGCCGGGCAGTAAGAAACCGGATGAGGTTTAACAAAAGCAAGTGTAGAGTCTTGCACCTAGGGAGAAATAATTGCATGCACCGGTACAGGCTGGGGGAAGAGCTGCTGGGGAGGAGCTCTGCTGAGAGGGACCTGGGCGTCCTGGTGGACGACAGATTGACCATGAGCCAGCAGTGTGCCCTTGTAGCCAAAAAAGCCAATGGCATCCTGGGGTGCATTAAAAAGAGCGTGTCCAGCAGGTCGAAGGAGGTGATCCTCCCCCTCTACTCTGCCCTGGTGAGGCCTCATCTGGAATATTGTGTCCAGTTCTGGGCTCCCCAGTAAAAAAAAGACAGGGATCTCTTAGAAAGAGTCCAGCAGAGGGCCACTAAGATGGTGAAGGGCCTGGAGCATCTCCCCAATGAGGAGAGACTGAGGGAACTGGGTCTGTTTAGCCTTGAGAAAAGAAGGCTGAGAGGGGACAGGATCCAGGTTCTATAAATATTTGAGGTGTGGGGGGCAAAGTGTTGAGGCCAGACTCTTTTCAGCAGTGTGTGGAGACGGGACAAGGGGAAACAGACAGAAACTGCACCATAGGAAGTTCTGCACTAATGTGTGCAATAACTTCTTTACGGTGAGAGTGACAGAGCACTGGAACAGGCTGCCTAGGGTGGTTGTGGAATCTCCTTCTCTGGAGATATTCAAGACCTGCCTGGATGCTGAGCTGTGCAACGTGGTGTAGGGAACCTGCTTTGGCAGGGGGACTGGACTCAGTGGTCTCTGGAGGTCCCTTCCAACCCCTACAATTCTGTGATTCTGTGAATATCATGGAGTTGTTTGGATGGGGAAAGACTACCCCTTTGAATGACCTTTTGTCAGGGCATGTCCTGGGATTCCTAGGATCCTCAAAATGCAGCACTGCTTCTGTCACTGAAAAATGGGGCCCTGTGTGGGACGGAGGGAGGGTCCATGAGTCCCTGGCCCACCTGACTGAGTATTTCCATGGTCTTAGCAAAGACATACTTACAACTTGAGAATGACAGTTAGCTGTGTTCATGGTGGCATGGCCACTTTTAATGGCCTTGAACTGTCTGAACATAACTGAAGAGGCTCAGGCTGATGCAAATCAGCTATTGAATGATAGTGTTGAAAAACTGGAAAGACAGGTGGCAGTTTTGATGGGGAAAAAACCTAATTCAATCATTCTCCTATGGAAGATCAGGAACATCTCTCTGGAAGACCATGGGGACCCTGTACAAGGGAATCTGTATAAAATGGACTCTGTAAATGAAGGCACTAAAAGGTCAGATTTTGAGGTTCCATTTGGACTAGATCTATTTGAGATCTGACTGATTGTAACCCAAAAATGAAAAAAAAAAAAAAAAAAATGCAGGATAGGCTGGTGGGAGTGCCCTGACCAGTATCCAACCCCCCAAACCCTGCTGCCCATAATACAGCAGCTGAACTGATGGATATAGTACAGTGGTTTAGACAGAAACCAAGAGAGCATGCCAGCATAGCTGCTCTGGTTATGGGACATGGAGGCAGAAAGCGCTGTGGTGAATGGACTGGAAATTTCAAAACTGACATCCATTACTACTCACCCTGCCCTCAGGCAAAGACTGTATGCTCTGTCCAACATAATGAGGATAGCCATTTGATCAGTGAATGATTTATGGCTGTGTGTCATATAACATGGCCAAATAAGAATGACATACCATTAAATATCAGCCTGTGGTCCTCTATGGAGGACTAACAAAATTATATTAGAGAATTAGGCATGAAAGAGGCAATCTATGAAGATGATTTTGAGAGCCCAGTCAATAAATTTTTCATCAGGAACGAGGGATCTCATCCTACAGCCATCACCTTTACATCAGTATGGGTCTATGTTATCCATACTGAACCCCCCAGTGGCCCTCAGGTGCTGTAATACAACAGGCTGCCCAATTGATGGGGAGACAAGAGTGCCTACGGCCAGATGCAGGCTCTGAATGGTGGTGGAAAGGTCTGAGAAAGGCAGAGAACCATCTGCTGCCATGACTTAGGCGTCCAGCCCCTAAGGTAATCCAGTCTGGACCCATTAGGGTCTTGAGACAACAAATGTTTAAAGACCAGATTAGAGCAGGAGTTCAGTTTAAAAAGATCGATGGACAGCATAATCAGGAAAAAATATCTGTTAAACAGGCCCAAGCACTGAGTATTTATAGTCCAACCTTTTCAGCCAAACTAGATGTGAATGTAACTCAAGAAGGGTCTGGATGGGGGCTCTGGCAGAGCCAGAGTTCTTTGTGAACCCCTATGAGGTTTTGGCCACAGGTTTGGCATGGAGCAGAATAAAGATACATCACAGTTGAAAAGCATTTATTGGCTACCTATTCTACACTACAGGTGGTAGAACCAGTAGCTCAGATTTCAGAGGTTATCGTTAAACAACAAGGCCAGTCCAGGGGTGGGTAAAAGATCTAACACACATCTCTATGATGGGGGTGGCCCAATCACAAGCAGTGGTGCGCTCAGTTGTTCTGCTTGCCTGCTCCTCAAGGAGTTAAGAGAAATCTATGCCTGTTGCGTGTTCGAGTGCATGCGCAATGCCATGTGGAGGGCTTATCACAATAAAGATTGGCGGATTTGCTGCGTAGACCGGTCAGAACTCAGATCTGCGTTGTGCTTCCTGTGGCACCAAACGCCCAACAGTGGCAGTTCCGTGTATTGGCCAGCAGGTGGCAGCAGAGACCACGGAAAGAACGTCTGCGGGACAGACCCTGGGGATCCGTTCTCTTTTGATTATAGGGGAAGAACACAAAGATGGAAGAGGAGGGAAGGGGGAAAAAAAAAAGAAAAAAAGAAAAAACCAAACCACAGCAAACAAATAAAAACTTCTCCAAACGAAGCAAACTTGAATGTCTGTCAATAAATAAATGAGTAATTGAATTGATGTCCGTTTCAGACAGTCCCCTGTAGAATCAGGGTAAGGGTTAGGATTAGAGTTACATTGCAGGTTAATGCTGCTATCTTTACAGCTCCTGTGAGGGTTGGGGTCTGGGTCAGGTGTTTAAAAATGAAATGAAAAAAGAATTAAAAAAATATATTGAAAGCTTCAGATTTCCTTAATCTTTGTGGGAATCATATAATGTGCAACTCAGATCTACCTCTTCGTGCAGTGACTGCCTGTAAATTTGCTGGAGCCTAATATAATATGGCCTTGTGCTTTCCACTAACTCACCTTCATTTCATTTTCATTACATTTGCTTGGTAGTCAGATTTTGGTGTGTGGATATTTTAAAACAATCTAACTGACATTAGCAAAATATTAAAAATAAAATTAAAAAAAATGCACAACAGCATCGTATCAATTTTTATAGATAAGATAAAGAAGAGCAGTTTCCCTTAGTTTTCTGTGCCTCTTTACTTTCTTACCCTCTCCCCTTGTGTGAGAAACTCTCAAAGTCAAAGATTTCTAGTTAGGCAAAGATGGCAGCGATAGCAGCAGTGCTTATTCATTATTGCAATACTGCGCGCACATCCCCTATTGGCAAGGGAGAAACTGCACACCAGTCAGTGAAATCAATTCTGTTCTGTGCCCTAAACCCACTGCAGGTGATGCTCTCATGGCTCTCATTGGTTGAGCATCTCAGGCTCACAGACTCCTCGAGACTTTGGCTAGGATTCATTTCCATAGAAGGTCAATTACCAACCTCTTGTTTTTAGGTCTGCCTTGTACTTTTCTGCGGACAGAGAAGGGCAATGTTTCCAAAAGTCAGTACATTCATTCTGTCCTGTGCTGGGCTCTACCCACCCTGTATTTATCTTGTGCTTGTCTCAATTCTCCCCATGTCAGAATGCCCCCAGTCTGAACTTAATTCTGTTCAGCAACTTTCTTGGTGGAAAAACTACTTATACAGCTGTTTTACAAGAGGGTTATACATTCAGTTAGGGCCTACACTATGTACTGAAAATACTGGAAACTTCCACTGCAAAAACACAATCTACCTCTCCCATCTGTGCAGCCTTGCAGACCCAGAGCATGCCAGGTTATTTCTGCTTTCATAGCATTTGCATGCTGTAGGGTGAGCACAAGGTTCTGCTGCTTGATTCTTCTGCAAGAGCTGCCTACCGGCAAATGGTTGCAGGGATGGAGGATGTGACAGAAAGCATTTGTCTCCACAAGAGCAGAGTTACATTCAGTGCAGAGTGTGAGAGTCAGGTTGGTGTGGAAAAGTACTGACACGCTGGGGATGATGCAGTGCTCACATGTCTAACACTCACAGACATTACTGTCAGAAGGATGGTGCTGTGTTGTGCTTCTACCTTTGGCAGCCCCTGGAGAAATGCTATGGCACACAGAACACCTTTGTATTGCACTGACTGCTGCCATGCAGCATGGATTTAACACACCAAATCCAGAGGAGCATGACTGCATCTAACTGCCCTGAGAAAAACTACTGTAGCTGAAGAGATGAGGAGGCAGCTGCTCATCTGCAGAACAAGCAGTACTGCCAGACATTGGGCCAGGTGAGCACCTCCTGCTGCAGCGTGATGATGACAGGGCTGGAGATGATCTGCAAAGCCAGCTTAAAAGTGGGAGACGTGAGTCAACATGGCAGGAGGACAGAGGTGTTAGGGAGCAGCCAAGGCATCAAAGAGTATCAGAAGGCTTTGAAAAGTATCACAAAGTGACAGCCAGGAAGACTGGGATATATCATGAGCAGCAACCTGGATGCTAGAGATTATTTGCTCCCATACAAAATGGTAGAGATCTTGCTGCAGACATCCCAAAGCCAGGCAAAATGGGAACCCAGAGCTCTGCCTGCACGAACCCCACAGCCATAGCATTGCAAGCTGAGCTGCCTTGCTGTTTGTTGCATTCATCCCAATCCCTGTGATTGAAGACTCAGAATGCAGTCGAGGCGATGACTGAGCATGAGAGTGACTTTATTCAATAAAAGACAGGAGGGCTTGAGAGGTCAAGGGTGAAGATGGGACTCCTCTTGTCAAGATGAGAGTGGCTCAGAGCTGGTGCTGCTGCCTGGTGCCTGGGACTGGCAGCCTGACTCTAAGTCCCCATCTAAGATGCTCAGCTTCACCTCACTGATGCTGCCCTGCTCCTGCATGGTGGTGCTGCTGCTGGGACACTCGGGCTGTGCTTGGGATGGGCAGCACTGCAAAGGCGCTGGGTCACAATCCAGGCAGGTGACTGCTGTGTCTGGCAGGCTCAGGTCAGGAGCTTCAGCAGAGCCAGGAGATATGAGAGCATGAACGTGGATGAGCCCCTTGTGTCCATCACTGTTACCATGTGGAAGGCTGTCATCCGAATTGCAGCGATTCATGCTTAATAAGAACTCTCCATTGATGGAAAGACACTGCTTGGTTTGGATCTTTGGGGTTGACAAGGGCTCGAATCACCTAGGAAGGCATAGAAACACAAGGGTTAGTTTCAAACATTTGCAAGCTGAATCATGAAAGGTTGTTGATACTTGGTAATAGAGTGGCGGCAGGAAGAAGCAAGTAGGCTTGAAGCAGCATAGCCACTGTCTTGAAAGTGATCCTCATTCAGGTCCAGCTCGTGTGTTGTTTCACTGTAATCTGCTTCTTTGGGTCTACCTAGTGGGCAGCAACACTCGAGCTGTTACTGATATCATTGAAAAGAACTGGAGACAATTGTTCTATTCCTAAGAGCTTCAAGGTGCCTAGAAGCACAAATAGAAACCAGCAGTATTTCATCACTTCACCAAAAGGATGGTCAAACACCTGAGCTGTGAAGAGCAGTTACAGAACCTATGCATAAGATCACACCAGACATACTTTGTTCTAACAACAGTTATGGCACATAGTCCATTTCCTTCAATATTCCCAAAATGAAATGATGTGGAGCATTACAGGGAAAGAAACACTGCACACAGACACTATGACCCTGATTAGACTCAAGCAGCAGACTTAAAACAAGTCAGAGTTTTTGATTCCAGGATATTTCAGGACCTATCGCGTGAAATTCAGTTACACAACAGTGCCTAGGTGCCTGCGTTTCAAGCAACTTTCAGATCACAGCCATGTAAAATAAAAACAAATTCAGTGCAGAAATAGCAAGCCTGTACCTTAATACTCATGAGATTATCCATTTTTTACAGCACTCTGACTAAGTTCTAAAACTTGCTCATCCCAGTTCACTTCAGCAAGTTCCACCAATTCAAGCAACGCAGTTCTGAGATCCTGTGTATGTTGTGCAGATAGAATTGAACAGTGCAGAAATAATCTCTGACAGCTTTAAGAGCTCTGTTCTGCTTACAAACTCTCAGTCCAAAACTATTCACAGTTTTAAGGAAATGAACACCTGAAGCAGTTGGATCATCTGCCATTTGCCGCATTCTGCTTCTTGGCATCATGATTAGCACAAAGGGTTTTCTGCTGTCCTGCAGAGATGGACAAAGTCCTGCTTACAAATGGACCAGGTTTCAGTGTACAGCAGAGTTTGTACCAGACTAACAAGCCACGTCATTCAATTCATGTGCTCAGGTTGTTATGCACTCCGAAAGGAAACAGAACTAACTGTTGGATTCTGAAGGCAATCTGTGGGGTCCTACATTACCTCCTGATTCTGGAAGAGGAAATTCTAATAGCAAATGCAGAACTTTGATCTTTGTAGACATGAGAAGAGCTGGCATTTAGGAACATTCATTTCAGGGAAATCAAATGATGTGTCTATATTTTTACTACAGATAGTATAGGGAGCAGCCAGTTGAAGAACCAGATACAAAAAAATCCAGCCCATTGGCAGGAAAATACTTCTCCTTAAATTCTGTATGCTATCATGGTACAGAATTAGGCTACAGTGCCACATAGGCCAACCAAGCGTAGAACCAAATCCACAAAATACTGGTAGACAAAGCAGCAAAAACAGGGACAATATTCAGCAGACTGTGCTGTGGCCTTTCTACCCACAGCTCAGCATGTTCTGCCATCCGAAAAGCAAGGCCTCTTGTCAAGCTCAGCTATTTCCCTTCTCAGTGTATTCTAGCACCACTGATACCCACTGGTATCCTCCTGTAGAGTGCCATCATATTGTCATCATCCAAAGGAAAAACCCACACAGCAGAGCATACAGCAGTACACCCATGCTCCAAATATCCGCCTGAAAAACAAAAAGACAAGCTTACAAACCTGAAGCACCTCAAATGGCTTCCTGACAGACTGGATTGTCTGCCCTTGCCAAAGCCCACATATAGCCCATGAAAAGCTGGCTCTTTCCCTCAGGAAATAAAACCTTATCGTCCCAGAGAAAGCATATAACCCTCATTCAATTGCCCTTTCACTCAGCTTAGAGCACTACTAAAACCAGCATCTTCACCTTAGCTCATCACACTGCTGCAGTTCCTTTTACAAGGATTTCACTGGCAAAAATGAAATCAAAGCCGTCACAAGGGATTTAGCACAGTTACGTGTTACTGGCTACGAGAGCTGTCAGCACAGTCACCTGTCTGGCTTTGCTGCTGTTCGGTTCTCTTTATGTAGAGGCACAACAAGGTTCAGACACAGTGCAGTTCTCACTTTGACTGTAAAGAAAAAGGAGGCTTGAAAAGCAGCGTGTGGAAAACAAAGAAACAAGAATTAGAACAACAGTGGGGCCATGGCACTTGTAGGAATTGCTCCGCCTTTAACAGCGATTCAAGAAGTACGAGGGCATTCCAAACCAGACCAGTTTGGACAGATTAACAACTGCAAGTAGTGGGTTCCAAAATTCCAGACATGAAATCAAAGCTGGAAAAACTCTTCACATTTTCATCTCTCAATTTTTAGTTCATTGTGCATTACAACGGAAACAATTCTTCACATACAACTTGGAAGCTAAAGACAAGTCTGACAAAACAGACTGCACAGAAATGATGGATAATTAACAGAGCAAATTGCTCTTTCAAACACTTAGTAATAGAAAGAGATCTCTGAAGTTGCTGTTCTGTAGAGCCCCAAAGCAGTCGCTTGAGGCAGTTCAGGATTAGCCTGAGACAAACCAGCCAGCTGTGTGAACTGAGACCAATTGCACTTTTCTAGTCTGTGGCCACTGACAGATTCTGAGAGCTACCAAGCGATGCAACCTAGCAGAATTCAGAAGGGAAACCAAGAGAGCCTACCTGAGCTCCACTGCCTTTAAATGCTCTGTGGAGAGGGAAGGGAAAGAGGGGAAAACAAACACCGCTCTACATCCCTCTGAGCCAATAGACACTTTGCCCTGGATTAGCTCTGGTGCTGCATAAGCTGGGCTTCCACAGCATGTGTTCAGGCGGTAATCAAGGCCTGCCTGGAATAACACAAAAAATAGAGAGAAACGTTTGCTTTAACAGAGTTTATGTCTTCTGGTCATAACACTTGAGAAGCCTCAGAGGCTTCTTCTCCTGTGCATATTTTCATTCATCTTAGAGTTTGCTTTCATTCAATGTGACCTCTCTAGGCAAATATTGTCTAAGACCATGAGCATCACATAAATATGCAGATCTCAAGCTGCTCACTTATCTAGTACCCTTCGCATGATGCTTTATTTTCCTCAGCTGATCATCTAGATTGTGTATGTTGATTGTGCAACAACAGCCTGTTGATCTCGATTACCTGTGAGAGGCTCTAACTTTGGCCAGGAAAAATCATTTGAGGATAAGTAATTATCTGGGACTCAGTAAGTCTTCCCATGCTTTCATAACAGCAGAGATACACACACACACAAACTCGTGGAACCCCACTGCTTTGCACAATCCTGTGCACACTCACGTGTGTCATGCACTGATTTCCCAGCCAGTCCTCATAGGGTCTCTTACTTAGGACGGGAGTGTAGGGGAGCAGCCAGAAGCTGTTTGCATTCCCTGCTGTCTGCTGGGCAGCTTTGCTGGAGATGCTTGGGTTGCTTTGTTTTTCCTTGGGAGGTGGGAAGGAGCTTTGGGTTGGAGGCACATCCCGTGCCAGAGCATCCCAATGGCACGTGTGGGGCACTGATCTGCAGCAGATGAAGGGGAGGAGGTCCCAGCACAGCTCTGCACCATGCTCTGCCACACTGGGCAGCTTGTTCCTGGCTCAGCAGCGTCATCAGACAAGAAGCAGGGAAGGAAATCAAGGATGGGGGGTACCATCAAACGCAGTTAGTGCATGCCTGTGCAAGACAAACAGACCCAGAGCTTGCAGGTTGTTCCTGCTTTTGTAGCATTTGTGTGCTGTAGCTGAGCAAAAGGTTCTGCTGCTTGAATCTTCTTCTGCAAGAGCCACCTACCGGTAAATGTCTGCGGGGATGTAGTCGGTGTGCACGTCTGAAGCCATTTGAGAACCTAGTCGTTCTTGCTGCAGGACCCCTGTCTTCTGTTAAAAGCTGAACGGTCCCCAGAGCACCTGTTTCCATCAGCTACCACCATCCAAAGCAGCCAGCCTTCTTACAGTCACCTGGCCCAAACATCCCTTTTGCTCTACACTTGATTCCTGCAAGAGATGGGAGCTCGGCACGCACACCATCCTTCCAACACCCCATCCCTGCAGCAAGGGATCACAGCGCTGGCACAGCTGAAACAAAAAGGGTGTGCGAGTTTCCTGTTAGCACTCAGTGTGAACCAATCTACCACTGAGCAACACCGTGAGTCCCCACTCACCTCAGCACAGGTCAACCTGTAACCCCAACCTTCCCCTATCCATGTGCACACGCACACCCATTCACCACCCTGCCTGCTTTGCACACCCCCATGCACACTCTGCATCGTGTGCCCTCCTTTGCATTCACAGACGTGTGCAAACCATCCCTGGGAACACCTACGTGCCTACACCTTCCACAAACACCCCTTTGTGTGCACCTGTGTGCAACCCAACTCCTCAGCACACGCACGCGTTTGTGCCACCCTGTCCATGCACTCACCACGTGCCCTCCAGCAACCAAGGATTGCAGAGATGCTCCAGACTGTGCCAGAGATGGAATCTCAGAGTGCTGGGACATTATTGATCACTAAGGAAAACACTTGGAAGCATATTCAATCTGCAGAAGCTGTAATTACTGGGCACAGTTAGCTTTCCTATGGCTCAGCTGGAGGAGGCGGGTGCTCTCATACATCTGAGACACTCGCACAATGTTGGGATCATTCTGATGGAAACTATGTCTTCAGATATCATGGTTAAAACCATCCAAGATGATCATGCAGAGCCTTAGCTCTTGAGCAGCACTTCCTCCCCACCCTTCACTACTCCAAGCAGCTCCAACAAACTTCTCAGAAGAAATCCAGGCCAGCACAGACCTGGCAGACCAGAACCAAGTGCAGCTTGTGGGACGGCAGTGCCCACTCCTTGCTTCCACCCTGCTCCAGCAGGTTAAGGAGTCTGAGCCTCACTGGCCTTTGACAACTCAAGACTTTCAGCACCTCATGCCAACATTTCTCACTAAGATACACCTAAGGCGTTGAATTCTCTTCTCACTACCTCCTCCCAGTCCTCCCCTAGGAACAGAAACAATTCAGATTCTACAGCAAACTACAGCATCTGCACTGCAAGAGCACACTGAACCACCTGCAACAATGAAACATGGTTTTAGAGAGTGGGTATGAAAACACACCTTTAGACAGCTGTCTCCCTGTAGCCAAAAGGAAACCAAGAAGGAAAAGTCCAGCCTGAAACATGCCCATGCTACTAGCCCAGGTTTTTCACAGTCAATGCAGAATCCATCCTGTTCTTGAGGTAACAAACGACCAGTGAGTCTCCCGTTGCTCCACCCCTTCTCCTTCAAAGCCTGAAAAAGAAAGAATAAACAAGCAGAAGAAACCCAGACGTACCTTTCCACACACAGAGCAGAAAGTGGAACAGCAGTTGTCTCCTTCCTGAGACATGGTGGGGAGCATCCCAGAGGAAGCCCAAGTTCTTTGCTTCTCTCCACAGGGACTTCAAGCACTCTTGGCAAGAGCTGCTTTGGTTCTTTCTTCAATTGCTTCCATCACCAGAATCTCCTTTGGAAAAGGAACCCGAATGAAAGAATCAGCAAATGAAAAAGAATGAGCAATAGCCACTTTACCAGCTTTCTTCTGACACTCAATTTAGACTCTTGACTCGGGCAAGGTCTTAAAATCAACTGGTTACAAGAACTGTCCCAAAATATATCCAGCTTCCGTACAGCTGCCATTCTTTCTGACAGCGAGTGTAATCACAGAATCATAGAATGGCCCGGGTTGGAAGGGACCTCAAGGATCATGAAGATCAATCACCTCCCTGTCCCTGCTGGCCATCCCCTCTTCTGATGGAGCCCAGGGGACCATTTGCTCTCTGAGCTGCAAGAGCACGCTGATGGCTCACGTTCTGTTTTTCATCCACCAGGACCCCCAGGTCCTTCTCTGCGGGGCTTCTCTTAAGGACTGCTCCTCCCAGTCTGTAGAAATGCCTGGGATTCCTCCAGCCCAAGTGCAAAACCTTGCACTTTGCTGTGTTCAACCTCATTAGATTCACGTAGGCCAACCTCTCGGTTGAGCTCCCTCTGAATGGCATCCCTTCCTTCCACTGCGTCAGCCGCACCACTCAGCAAACAGCAGAAGGTGCACTCCATTGCATCATTGGTGTCTCTGATAACCATGTAAAAAAGCACTGGTCCCAAGACAGACTCCTGGATGACACCACTTGTTATCGGCCTCCACCTGGACATAGAACCACGAATCACCACCCTCTGTCTGTGGCCTTTCAACCAATCCCTTATCCACCAGGTGGTCCACCTGTCAAATCCACATCCCTCCAGTTTAGAGATAAGGATGTGGTGGAGGGCAATGTCAAAGATCTTGCTCAAGTCCAGGTCAATGACATCTGTTACCTTCCTTTTGTCCACAAATGCCGTCACTCCATCATAGAAGGCCACCAGACTGGTTAGGCATGGCCTTCCCCTGCTAAAGCCACGCTGCCTGTCTTGGATCACATGATCATTTCTTATGTGATCAAGCATGTCTTTGAGGCAGATCTGTTCTTCACCATCTTCATCACAGTTACACATTTGAATCAAATAATTGGTGTTCCTGTCACCAAGAAAACCTCTTTGTCTTCTACTCCTGCTGCACTTCTGTGCTTTCATCAGAAGCAAAGGAAGAGACCACCTCCTAGATCCAAATTTTAAGAAACCAACACCCAATAGGTGTCATCTGAAGTAAAATAGCAGAGAAATTAAGATGACTCTTCTGCATCCAGCTTGGATCACTCCCTCACTCAGGCACACCACCATCAGATCAAGGAGATGCTGCCTTCAGCTTAGAGACTGTATGGGAAATCACAGCTTGAACCTCTGATTAATCAGCTGAGGCAAGTATTGGGTCAGCTGCGGGAGCACAGGTGAGAGTAATCTAGCTGTGCTCCCAGAAGGGGTGGACCTTGACTCAACCTCCTCTGAGACCTCATTTAAAGGCTGACCACCTCTGAGACAGCATGTCTTAGAGATTGCTCCCTAGTTGAGGCTGCCTCAGCTTTCTAGTCAAGGTATCGATATTGGTGAGTTTCCCTTTGCTAATAACCTTAGGCTATTTACCACCATCTTGGTTAATATCTTTTTATTAACCACCCTTACAGAGACCATAAGGGTTTGGGCTTCCAAACTCTCAGCAAGCATTTGGATCAGCCAGCTTCCTGCCGAGGAGCCCCCTGCATCACTGCTGCCTATTCTGGTACCGGACCCGCAGATGCTTCAGAGCTCATTAGCATGGACTTCCTTCCTCCCCTCAGCAGCTGCTCCTGCACTCACCTTCATTCCTACTCAGATACCGGCCGCTTCCAGCACCAGCTGACCTGCAAGACACAGAAAGGAAAGGTGGGAGTCATGCAAACGCACAAGCCCAAGGCTGTGTCACCACCACACATGGCAGCCTCGGGAAGTCAGCTGAAACTACAGCCTTTGTCAGAATGGAAACAGGCACCGTCAATTAAGTGTGACCTCTGAACTCATTGCCACCATCAGAAATAGGCACTGAAATCCCTCACTTCACTGCAGCTGGTTAACTCCAAATTCTTTTGCTTTTGGGAAAATGCGGACACGGAATTGAAGGACACCAGAAAAACGACATCTACTTCATTGTAGGTGGTTAAGCTTGGAAGCAGGACTTGAGCAAGAAATGCTTCTCAGCTCCTTGAAAGGCACTAATCCTGACCTCTGCCACAGGTGGCTGAGTGACACAAAAGTTGAGCTGCCCATTCAGAAGCACATGGAGCAGGCCATGGAGCGGTTACATACCAACACATGAACAGGCACTTTCCCATTGGAAGGGAAATCCCTTCTCCCTGCCATGCCATGCCCACACCGCTCCTCAGGGCTGCACTGACAGCACAGACAGAATTGAAACATCTTTTGTCATCATTGTGGTTTTTCACAGACCCAGACAATGAGATACTGGGTTGCTGTGTGGGTTCCCAGGCGGCACTGCCATTTCCAAGCCATTGCTTCCTAGGGGCACAGAAAGGAAAACGCCTGAACAAAATTTCACCCAGAGATTGCTATTTTACCATTCTTCCATGCAAAACAGGAGGACAGTACAGTGGATTTGTGCAGCTGCATCAACACCCTGGGTGCTAAAGGAATGCAAAGACAGAAATATCAAAACTACAAGGAGGGAAGCTATGTTTAGTAATATCTTTTCTCATTTACAACAGGCAGTTGGCACTACTAAAGGAAAATCCCAGGCCTCAGGTTCTGACAGTGCGACAATCTGGCACGGACTCAGATGTGAGTGATCCAAATGGTTTATTCCAGGTTCTAATACCACTTCTGTGAATTCACACGTTTTCTCTCTTAACTTTCCCACAGCCTTCACATGTCCACAGAACATCCCACAAACTCTCCTTTACGGCGCACGTAGGCACTCATCCCACCAGAGCCATCAGTCATTCCTAGCCATGTGCTTCTCCTCCAGTCACGGACAGTATCACACGGCCATCATGCATCTTAAATGACTTAGTTTTTCTGTTCTTTCTGGAGGTGTCCTTGGTTCCTAGCCTTACCTTCTCATGCCGTTCATCTTCCTCTGCAGCTCCTGCTCTGAAGAGTCTTCTTATGTTCCCACATGACAGGAAGAAAATGAAGACACAACCCCTGCCACCAAGGTCAGCTCTGCAGCACACGTTACCTGAGGAGCACTTGGCTACTCATGCAAACTGCACAGTGCCAGGAAGATTGTTACATGTTGCACTTCTTCTTCTCCTGGCTCAGAAATTAAATTTTCTACCTAGAAAATGGAAAACAAACAAACAAGCAAACAAAAAACAACAACAACAAAAAACACCTCACCTGACATAAAGGAGACATGATTGTTACTATGGAATTCCGGAGGGCAAGGTATTTGCCCTCTCTATGAAGAAGCTGACTGCAAAGGACTAAGAACAGCCACGATCACGTTGAGAACTTGCGGGTAAAATTCGGGACTGAACCAATAATGGGCTTCTGGAGGTGAGGGTCTGCTCCAGGCCGCCTGGTCAAGGGAGCCTGTTGATGGGCCCTGCTTACTGCAGCTACCAGAAGCACCGCGCTCACTGACTCTCAACTTGATGGGGGATTCCAGTCAGGCTGGGAAATCAGCATGGCTGGCTGCAAGCTGTCTGAGAGACTGCTGGACTGCACTGGGAATAACTTTGTGGGCCAAGCATTAAGCACACCAAGCAGAAGGGAAGGTATTGGACAGACCGACCAGAGGTCAAGCGTTGCTGGACCTGCTGCTCACCAACGCTGAGGAGATCATCAAAGGCGTCAAGGTTGGAGGCTGCCTGGGCTCCAGCGATCATGCCCTGGTTGAGTTTGTGATCTCAAGCGATGTGGGCCTGGCAAAGAGCAGGACCAGGATGCTCAACTTTAGAAGAGCAGACTTCAAGCTACTCAATGGAATGCTGGCCAAGATCCCCTGGCGCGCTGCCATCAAAGATAAGGACGTTGAGGAGAGCTGGCTACTGTTCAAGGATGCCCTCCTGGCAGCACAAGAGGTCTCCATTCCCCTGATTAAGAAAGTGGGCAGGAGAGGTAGAAAACCGGCATGGCTCAGCAAGGACCTGCTAAGAGAACTGAGGGTGAAGAAAGGGGTGTACAAGCTCTGGAAACAAGGCTGTGTCACCCGGGAAGAATACAGGGATGCCGTCCGAACTTGCAGATGTGGGATCAGGAAAGCCAAGGCTCAGGCAGAACTGAACTTGGCGAGGGATGTGAAAAACAACAAGAAAACCTTCTACAGGTACATTGGCCAGAAGAGACAGGCCAAAATGGGCGTGCCTACTCTGGTAAATTTAAAAGGAGAAATGGCTTCAACAGGTGAAGAGAAAGCTGAGGTGCTGAATGAGTTCTTCACCTCGGTCTTCACTGGTGGCCAGGATTCTAGTCTTTTTCACGTCCCTAAGTCTTGCACCCCCATACCTCCATGTGGGGACCAAGGAGGTAAATCCCTCCCCACTGTAAGGGTAGAGCAAGTCCGAGAGCGCCTCCTTAGACTGAATGAGTATAAGTCTATGGGGCCAGATGGCGTGCATCCCAGGGTCCTGAAGGAGCTGGCTGAGGTGGTTGCTGAGCCGCTCTCCATCATATTTGAGAAGTCGTGGCTGTCAGGTGAGGTCCCGGATGATTGGAGGAAGGGTCATGTCACTCCCATTTACAAGAAGGGGAGCAGGGACGACCCGGGTAACTACAGGCCGGTGAGTCTCACCTCTGTGCCTGGGAAGATTATGGAACAGATCCTCCTGGACAACATGCTTGATCGCATAAAGAACAAGCATGTGATCCGAGACAGCCAGCATGGCTTCACCAGGGGAAGGTCATGCTTAACTAATCTTGTGGCCTTCTATGATGGAGTGACGGCGTTGGTGGATGAAGGGAAGGCGACCGATGTCATTTACCTGGACCTGAGCAAGGCCTTTGACATGGTCCCCCATCACATCCTCATCTCCAAATTGGAGGGAGGTGGATTTGATGGCTGGACAACTAGATGGATAAGCAATTGGTTGAAAGGCCGCAGACAGAGGGTGGTGGTCAATGGCTCTATGTCCAGGTGGAGGCCGGTAACGAGCGGCGTCCCTCAAGGGTCTGTCTTGGGACCGGTGCTCTTTAACATCTTTATTAATGACATCGATGAGGGAATGGAGTGCACCCTCAGCAAGTTTGCTGATGACACCAAGCTGAGTGGTGCAGTCGATACGGTGGAGGGAACAGATGCCATTCAGAGGGACCTTGACAGGCTGGAAAGCTGGGCTCGGGTGAACCTAATGAGGTTCAACACGGCAAAGTGCAAGGTTTTGCACTTGGGCCGGAAGAACCCCAGGCACCTGTACAGGCTGGGAGGAGTTGTCCTTGAGAGCAGCTCGGCTGAAAAAGACCTAGGGGTCCTGATAGATGAGAAACTTAACATGAGCCAGCAGTGCGCTCTGGCAGCCCGGAAAGCAAATGGGATCCTGGGCTCCATCAGGAGAGGGGTGGTCAGCAGGGATAGGGAGGTGATCGTCCCTCTCTACTCTGCTCTTGTGAGGCCCCATCTGGAGTACTGTGTCCAGGTGTGGAGCCCTCAGTACAAAAAAGATATGGAAATTTTGGAAAGGGTCCAGAGGAGGGCCACAAAGATGATCAGGGGGCTGGAGCACCTCCCCTATGAGGACAGGCTGAGGGAGTTGGGTTTGTTCAGCCTGGAGAAGAGAAGGTTGCAAGGTGACCTCATTGCAGCCTTTCAATACCTGAAGGGAACTTACTCCCAGGAGGGGAGTAAACTCTTCGAAAGGGCTGATAATAGCAGGACTAGGGGAAATGGTTTTAAGTTGAAGGAGGGAAGATTTAGGTTGGATGTTAGGGGAAAGTTCTTTACTAGAAGGGTGGTTAGGTCCTGGAACAGGCTGCCCAGTGAGGTTGTGGATGCCCCGTCCTTGGAGGTGTTCAAGACCAGGTTGGACGGGGCCCTGGGCAACCTGATCTAGTAAATGTGTATGTTTGGTGGCCCTGCTAGGCAGGGGGGTTGGAACTACATGATCCTTGAGGTCCCTTCCAACCCGGGTAATTCTGTGATTCTGTGAAGGGAAGCATTACTGGACATGCTGCACAGCAGGGGTTAAGACTGGAGGTGGTCAGGGCTGTAGTGACCATGCCCTCCTAGAGTTCCTCATCTCAAGGAATGCGGGCCTGGCAAAAAGCAAAGTCAGGACCCTGAGCTTCAGGAGAGTCAGCTGCAGGCTGTTCAAAGAATTCTTGGACGAGAGACACTGAAAAACTGTTCTTAGGGGCAAAGGGTTCAAACATCCCTTTGTGTGCACCTGTGTGCAGCCCAACTCCTCAGCACAGCCCTGTGCAAGCACACATTTGTGCCACCGCATCCACGCACTATCTATGTGCTCACACACACTCACACAACCACATCCCTTAGTGCAGCCCTGTGCGCACACACACTCACACATGTGTAACCCCTTCCTTTCACTCCCAAAGTGCACACACACACCGGTACCACAATGTCCTTGTGCAGCTCCAACACTCTGCACACCCCTGTGCACGTACATATATGTGCATGCTCGTCCTTGCACACATACCCACAGACCTAAACACACCTGAGCAACACCACTGGTTTGTACACTCATGGACACAAATGTGTGTACAACACCATCCATGCACAAATACACACACACACACACATGGATCCCCACTGCTTTGCACAATGCTGTGCACACTCACGTGTGTCATGCACTGATTTCCCATCCAGTCCTCGAGGGGTCACTTACTTAGGACAGGAGTGCAGGGGAGCAGCCAGAAGCTGTTTGCATTCCCTGCTGTCTGCTGGGCAGCTTTGCTGGAGATGCTTGAGTTGCTTTGCTTTTCCTTGGGAGGTGGGAAGGAGCTTTGAATTTGAGGCACATCCCGTGCCAGAGCATCCCGATGGCACAAGGGGGATCAGGGCCCCTCTATTGGTTACCTCGGTGGCTTGCAGCAACTGGAACTTTTTGCCTATTGAGAAAGCTAAAAAGTGTGAGTTCCTCCTGACCCATATCAACAAAAATCTCAACCATAAAAAAGAGACGTCTTCGTATTCAAGCAAATGACAACAGTAAGACCATGCATGTTGTTTTGTTGTATTTCCTCTGTAATCATGGGGAGGATATGAAGAAGTGGTATAATTCATCCACTTCTGCACTTCAGGCACAAGTTCCTTAGAATTGGAAGAGACCCTTAAAGGCCATCTAGCCCAGCTCCCCTGCAATAAAAAGGGACATTCACAGCTAGATCAGGTTGCTCACAGCCTGGTCATTAGTCATCCCAGAGGCAAAACACACACTGAATGATCTCTCCTTCAGTCATAAATCCTTGGAGACAACAGCATTGACACTGCATGTTACTGAAGCAGTAAAAGAAATTGCTCCTGTAACTCTCCTTGTGTTAAGTAAAATGATGATAAAAAGCAATGGAATGCTTTGGCAGGACACCAAAACCATCCTCCTTCCTTGATATCTGCTGCAATGGAACCTTCCACTGGAAGAAAGCCTCTGATGACTTGTCACCCCAGAGAGGTCAGCTTTAGAAGCAGGACTGCTGCACAATAGAATGAACTGGAGCTCCTTAGCATCTCTTACATCCAGGAGGGGTGTGATCAGACCCACCTATCACCTTCAGGTGCGCTTTCTGACACCTTGTCTGACTTCACTGTCACTGTGCCAGCATCCTCAGGCTTAACCTGCTTCATTGTCAGTGTGCAGCAATTGCCAACGTTCTTGATGTCATTGTAATTGTTGGTGTAAAGGAGGTTGCCATTCAGGAACCATTCCACGTCCTCGTCATTATGGGACAGCTCGCAGGAGAAGACAGCAGAGCTCTCTTCTTCAATTTCTACATCCTGCAGGTGCTTCGTTACTTCTACATTGCGGGCTGTGGGGAAACAAGGTGAACTGTTACCACTGTTACTATAAATCATACTGGGATGTGGTAGAATGGTTGGACTAGATGATCATTGTGTAATCATCTATGTGAAGATAATACATGTATAAAGTTAGCAGGAGAGAACGGCAGAAGTCAACCTCAAGAAGAGAAATCTGAGGTGAAATAGGACATGGAAGAGGCCACCCTCCCTGCTCATACCTTCAGCTGTCAGCGTGGCCTCAGTCTCTGCAATTCCTGCCTTGCACTTGTACACACCAGCATCATCGGGCTTCAGCTTCAGAATTCTGAGCTCTACTGAATGCTTATCCCTCTTGATCTTGTACTTCTCAGAGGGCTCGATGGGTGTGCGGCCCTTGAACCATTTCACAACCTTTGGAGAAGGCCTGAAGTCACAGGACAGGATGACAGAATGACGTTCCAAAGCTGTCTTGTCCTCCAACTTCCTGGTGATTTCTATATGGTAATCTGCAAAGCAGGGGTGGAAGAGAAGAAAGGATGAGGACAATTGGAAGAAGAGGAAAGTCTCTTGCGTGTATTCCATTCCAATTAATGTCAAGTTCACAATGGTTCTTTGAACGACTCTAAAGATAAAACAAACGATTGTCTATAGGGAATGCCATTGACTACATTTCTATGAAGTAATACTGTACAGTATCTACCAAATGCAAGGTCCAGCTCTTGTTCTGTGCTTATTAAATTGCTCCCAATTGTTGAGGCTTTTATTCAAATAAGAGTGAGTTGAAAATATAACAAGTACTTTAGGATGTGAATGGATAATCTTACGCTGGGGACAACAGCAGATAAAAAGCCTGCAAGTTTCTTTCAGATGAAATCAATGACAAACCGCACCAAATTTAGGTGCTACCAAACTTAAACTTGTCTAGTTCAGAAATACAATTAATTTCACCTGATTTGACTTCTTTGCTATAGCCAAGGACAAAACCTCAGCTCTGTAAATCTGAATAGTAAGCACATCACAGCTATTCAAACACATCTTTTACTGAGATGCAGCTGACTCATTTAGTGTCCAACGACTTTGAACTGGAAATGGAGCAGACCAAAGCAGAATCTAAACATGGCTTCTACAAGGACTGATCAAATGCGGCCACCGTCAAATTCAAAGTATCTGATACAGAAGGATCACACTCACAGTCAGACAAAACCTCTTTGGAGAGGTGAACTGACTGCCCTGTTCACCCTCACTTTGGAAATAACTGCACTCATTTCCTACCTGCTCCCAGCAGTGTGGGATGGTGGGATAGCATCACACTTCCCACACTAAGCATCCCACCATGTCACTTGTTCCACCTAAACCTCAGTCCCAAAACAAAAGGGGAACTCGCATCTGAACCCTCTTCATTTCAGATGTCTTATATGCTTGATCTCCAACCCACCCCCCACTCAGGAGAAAGACCCCCCGCTTACACCCTACCATCTTGTTGCATTCTGATGTTGTCATCAGCCTTCAGCTTGTTGTCCTCTTTGTACCACTGGGTCTGAACCTCATCGTGTGAAATCTCACAGACAAAAGATGCACTCCCATATTCATTCACTTCCACATCTTCCAGTGCTTTAACAATCTTGATATCTCCAGCTGTGAAACAGTAGAGATATATTTGTCAGGGTATTTCCAGAACTGAGTGCAGCATCTTTTCCTTACACATATTTGCATAGAAAATAAGTAGGATTATGTTTTATTCTAAACCATCATCCATTCCTGAGTCATTTCTCACTTCAACACAGTCAATGCATTATTGCCCTTGAACTTAAAGACAGACCTACTAGCTACAATGGAGCTCCCTGCAAACAGTTTTCATGGAAACCAGAATCTCATTTATTCTAAAACCTTTCAAGCAAAATTAAGGGTAGAAAAACAATAGAACTGACTGAATCTTTAAGGTCATTTAGTTCCAGTCCCCCTGCTATAGGCAGGGACACCTCCCTCCACACCAACTCTTCTCCTCAGGGTCAAGGCTTCTCTCAAATCATTCTCCTCTAAGCCTGTGCCTGTGCTTGGGATTGCCCTGACCCAGGTGCAGGGCCTTGTACTTGGCCACACTCAAGTTCATGAGGCTGCCAAGGGCCCACCTCTCCAGCCTGTCCAGGTCCCTCCGAGTAGCATCCCTTCCCTCTAGCACATCAACAGCACCGCTCAGCTTGGTGTCATCTGCAAACTTGCTGAGGCTGCATTTGATTCCACTCTCCATGTTGCCTACAAAAATGTTAAATAACACTGGTCCCAACACCACCCTCCACCTGGACACTGAGCTATTGACTGCAGCTCTCTGAGTGTGACCATCCAGACAGTTCCCTATCCTGCAACTGGTCCATCCATCAAAATCATTTTTCTCCAGTTTGGTGACCAGGATGTCATGCAGGACGGGATCAAATGCTCTGCACAAGTCCAAGTAGATGATGTCAGTTGCTCTCCCATTATCCACTGATGCTGTTACTCCATCATGAAAGGCCACCAAGTTTGTCAGACATGGCTTGACCTTGATGAAGCCATATTGGTTACCACCAATTACCTCATCTTTATTTTCCAAACTATGCCAAGGAGAACTAGACAGAACTCTACAGTGTTGTGTCACTACAAACCTGTCTGAACCATTGGCTTCTCTGCATGCTCATCACTAGTCTCTCCTTAGCTTGTGTGCCTACAAACAATGTATGGGGAATGTCAGCCACAAATCTTACCTAGGGGACATCTTTGCTTCAAAATCCTTTGAACATCACACAATCCCTTTTAACTCTCCAGGTCTGCATTTAGTTATGTCAGAATCAGGCCATATTTCTGTGCTGCTATATCCCTTTCCTTCTGAAGGGCCTGGATACAACTTGGATTAACCTCAGGAGAAGAGTTCCTGCATAGAATCATAGATTTACCCAGGTTGGAAAAGACATTGAAGATCATCAAGTCCAACCGCAGCCTAACCAGTACCCTAACTCTAAAAACCCTACACTAAATCATATCCCTGAGTACCACATCCAAAAGGCTCTTAAACACAACCAGGGATGGTGATTCAACCACCTTTCTGGGGAGCCTATTCCAGTACCTAAAATCTCTAGTATCTAAATCTCTCTAAAAGAGCACAGGTATTAATCTGACCAGAAAGGTTCCTGTTTGTTCATAAAATGAGCCTTTTCCGCTCCACCTTGCATAGGCCACTGGGCACAGGGTAGCTGGGAGACCACAGAAAAAGTGGTTCTGTGAGCAATAGGGAAACTACTGCCTAATCCAACTCCTCCAATCTCTGCGCTCTGCCAGCATGTCTAAATAGGGTGGCAGATACACACAGGAGATAAATATTTCCACTTCCCTCAGCCAACACTGCTCTGAATTTCTATGGGACACACAGTTAGATGAAAAGGCATTTGACAAAGAAGGAAATGAAAGAGTTTAATCTGCTGTGTCATTCTCTCGGTAGCCAGAATAACTAACCCTCGCCAGCGTTAGTTCAAAAAATAGGCAGATTTTATCTCCTGACATGAGCAGTAATTCAAAGAAGCTGGTATATGATCCAGTATCCTGCATATTCACTGCAGGCAGGAAAAGACATTATGAGATAAGGGAGATCTACACATCACTTGTTATGAACACCTCATAAAGATAAAACCACACACAAGAGGAGAGTTTATGAAGAGGACCACTCTTGGACTACTTTCCAAGAGGCATCAATTAGTAACTCTCTTCGCTCATTTTTCACACTACTCCACAGTGTCCTCCTGAGCCCCCTTACTCCTGTTGCCAACTGCTGATGCAGGGAATCCTGAGGAACCAAGGATTCATAGTTGTTCCGTCAGTAGTCCTTGGTCAGCTCTCCCTCCCTGCCCCTTCTGTTTTGATCCCACTAACCAAATTTTAGTTAGTCTGAAAAGAGGATGGAAACCTCCGCAGCAATTAGTTTCTAAATATCTTGCAATGGGCAGCTTGTAGGAGCCCCATCTCAATGCCCACAGCACAGGAGGCAGGACTGCTTAGCCCATGCACTAGTGCATTTACCAGCACAGATGTAAGCCCAGATCTATGCACACCAAATACAGGCTCTCAGTTTGCACAAGGAGGCATCCATGGAGCTGAAGTATTAGGCAGATATTGTGGTGGGGCAGCAGTTATTGAGACGCCAGACAGAAAGGACACAGATAACGTGGCAACTCAGCTTTACCATTATGACTGATGATGGAACATCTAATTTCACTGCTCAAAAGAGAACTTCCATATAACTGGAAAGAATGAAATTCACAGGGGAAACCACACACAGACACACACAAAAGCAATACAAAGGAGATGAAGGATGGTTCACATACTAGTGATTCACTCTGAGACGCAAGCAAATGAAAGAGTATCCCCAACCATTTGCCTCCTGAAATGCTAAGTATATAAACTCATTGCTGTGATAACTCTGCCAGACGTGAGTCATACACTGTAAAACCTTATGGGGTCAATCAGTTTAACTTCATAAATTCATTACACCAACAAAAACAGACCATCGTGTCCAGGCTGGTTCATTTCAGCTCTTCAAAGCTGTTGGTAAAACTGCCTGAGAGCTGAAATGCTTACCAGCAAAAGCTAAAAACTGTAAATCAAATGTAATAGGCTGGCTTTGTCTACTGTATAGAAATGATGCCTGAAAAAAAGAAAATAAAAAAGAACGTAAACCAGAACAAATGGAATGGCTACATAAAACAGCCAGTACTGAAACAGCAACCCAACCTGGTTGCAGAATGAGAGAGAAAATGAGAGTTCACCAAAGTCATGGGACAGGACACATGTTCATGTTCATGCTAACACTGAACCCAAGTGGCCACATGAGGACAGCATCTAGTAGGAAATCAGAAAAAAGCATCCTTTCATACGTCCCTTGGGAAGGTGGCATCTACCAGGGCACAGCAGACCCGTGTGTTCAGTAACAAGTCTGATGCTTCAGAGCCCAATGATGAGCTACAAACTGGGGTTTAACCAATGCAACACATGGAGGGAAAATCTGTCTTGAGCATAAAGAAGAAAGAGAAAGGTATCCAAAAGGACTAACCAAGAAATGCCCAAACTGCCCATGAAGCATTTCTTCCCGTGGTGCAAAATACCACAAGAGGATTTATTTGCTCTTTCAGTTAAACATAAAATGAACCTTTAGGGTAGCTGATGTCTTGTCTTAGGCTGCTCAGCATGTGGATGTTCCCTGATCTTCATATTCACACTTGTGAATAATGAGACTTCTCTTATTTCCCTGGGAAGTAATGCCCACTTTTTTACTTTGACAGAGCTCCTTCCCATCCTAGAAGGGAAAATATCAAGTCAGATCTCCATTAGTCCTTCCATCTCTGCACTGAGCAAAGGGAGCCTTCAGATCTATGCTTAATTCACCCACTCCCCTAGAATTAATGGAACTGTGCTTACTGGAACATATGCTGAAGCTTAAGCACAGTGCAGTGTTTTCAACATGAAGGAATGGCTATAGAACATGCATAAATTCTGGCTGACCTATGACAGCTTAAAGCACTGCGGAGGACTGTTAACAAGCCTGTTTGGACATCACCTTGAATAAATGACGTTATCCCCAAGTAAGGGAAGGAACAGCTGAGCACCAGGGAGGTACACAAAGTGCCAGAGCAAATTCTCACACTGTCAGGTGCAAAGAAAACTGAGATTTCACCCCAAAAACCCAGTTCACAACAAGGCTACAAAATCCCGGCTGAGAATTTCTGTGTTAGACTTGAAGCTCAAGACTGTACTGTAGTTCAACCAACAATATTTTGTGCAGCATGACCTAAAAAGTTCACAATAAAACCAAAACAAACTTCAATTTCAACTTGATAAATGAACTCAGGACATAATAACAAAGAGTGCTGATCTGGGCAAATAAAAGAGCATAAAGAAAAGAGAGCAGTGAAAAAGCTATCAAGGAAAAGCTCAGACTCGCATCCCTTGGAAGTGAAATTAAAGGCTCTCATTCATTTCCAGAGAAGTCAGAAAGGAAAATACCATTACATGCCATACCTTGAACCACTTGACGTCCATGTTGGGCCTGGACAGCTCACACTCAAATGTGACCTTGTCCTTCTCAATGACGCTACTGTCTGCCAATGGTTTGCTGATTTTCACAGGCAATTCTGAGAAGGAGAAAGAAGAATGTGGATTTAGTTGGGAACTTAGTTTTGTTCATAACCAGGTCCATGGGTGCTGTTAAATGGATCCTTCCAGATGGAAAAAACATTTCAGGTGGCCTCCTAGATTTTACCCCTTTTTGTGTTGCACGCAAGACTGAAAAAAAAAATTACTTCTGCAAAGTTCTTCTTGTCATAAGGAAACAAATATTTGGGGAATGGCAGAACCAGGTAAAATTTTCCTTCACGTCAAGAAAGTATAAATTTCACTCTCATGCTCTTGGTGTGGTTTCTGCTATGATTATTTGGACTAATTAAGCTTCTCCCTGATGAAAGCCTAGAAGTATATCACAAGAAGGACCAACTTACCCGTGACCTTTTATTTGTCTTACTCAAGCATCTCCTCCTGACCAAAACTGACAATAAAAGATTCAGCCAGACTACAGGTTTGAGCAGCTGAGTTGTTTCTAGGATCTCCTGCAATCTCAAGCTTGGAACACACACTTGTCTTTTGACTAAGTGTCTCTTATAGTGCAGTAAAACAACAGGTTTTCACACGGTGATTCCTCATTTACCTTGATCTGAAATCATTCTCAAACCATGTGGGATCAGTCCAGGGAGAAGGGGAGGAGAGGGGAAGGGAAAGGGGAAGTCCACAGTCCTCTAAAATCAGGCTTCTTAGCCTAAAGCTCAACAGCAAATAGCAGTCCACTTCCCCACATTGCTAGACTCCGAGCATTTAAAGAACATCAGCTGACCTCATTATGAGCTCTAACATAGCCAAAGGAATTCATATATTCAAATATTCTCTTGAGTGATGAGAAATATGGAGCATAACTTCAGACTTCTGCTGTTAAACTCTCACTTCTATCATAAACCAGAGTAAGAGTTCAATGCTGTTTTAGATGGAGGACTCATATTTTAAATAACTCATCTCATTAAGGCTTGGATTCCCTACTACAATTAGTTAAATTCCAGTTTGGATCATGCTTCACCTTGGATCACTTAGGGCTTCAGCCACTTATTGGAACTAACTCAATTTGTCTACAGAGAAGCTGTTTTCTATAGCAACAATAAGCTGTGATTGCAACTGGATGTCGGGAGAGCACAAATCCCGCAGTTATCCTGTACCAACATCCTCTCCTTCCATCAGAACAGCAAGTTTTTAAACCAGACTCATGCAAGCTTGCATGACACACCTTGTGTAAAACTGTTGGCAGCCATCAGGACAGCCAGTTGCTTCCTGTATAGACACTGTTCCATCAGTTTTGGTTTTTTGTCTCGCTAGAACAACAGCCAGTGTCTGAAAACTCCCACAACTGAAGCAACCACGCTGATATACCGCAGTCACTGGAGGTGCTCAAGAGCCACGGGTATGTGGCACTGGGGACGTGGTTAGTAAGTCCAGTGAGGGTGGGCTGGGTTGGACTCAGCTATCTCAGTGGTCTTTTCCAGCCTTGGGTGCAACTTGTAAGAGGGAATGAAGCAGCAAACTGCCCAGCACTGAGCTGCATTCTTCTGACACATGGTATCAGTGAACTGCTGTATTTCCCTATCTTCTCTGGAGCTATTGATCTAACCTAACTGAAAAAGTAAGCCTGAACCTAGATATAAATCAGGATCATAGTCACCCATGGTTGCTTATATATTCAGAAAGACACTCCAGAGGGTAATTCAGCGCATCTAGAAATTAAAGTAGAAGTTCCTTAGTCAAAAATATTCCACAGCCAGATTTTCACCTCGCTACCACTACATTAAAAATGAGAATCCAACTTGTGGTGTGGGTCATTGATGTTGTTCCGGGGGGAATTGTGGCTGTTCCATGCCCACAGGGTAGAAGACAGCCAGTCTTCCTCTAAGCCACATAAAAAGCTGCTTAGTGCTCCCAAAGCGAATGCTCACCAGTTGTTTCCAACTTGAAGGTCATCTTCTGGCCAGCAGCCTCGCAGATGTATTCTCCAGCATCTTTCTTCTCCAGCTGCTCCACAACCAGACGCCGTGTTTTGCCCACAGATTCCATTCTGAACTTTCTGGAGGAGGCAAGCAGTCTTCCATCCTTGTACCATTTTACTTCTGTTGGATCCTGTGCTACTTCACAGCTGAGGGAGGCACTTGCTGCCAGGGCAGCACTCACCTCTTTCTGCACCTGCTCCTGGTTTATAAACACAGGTTTTGGCTCTGAGGGAAGAAAAGAAAAAGTATTGACTGAGGGACCGAAATGAGACCAACTTGCAGGTTTGTATGTACAGGTTGGAACAGGTTTAGGTTACCACTTGTGCCCAAACTAATAGCCTTCACTAGAGAATATCAGCTCTTCTGTTGAAACAAAGTGTCAAATCTAGGCAAGAAAGAACCTAGGAACTGAAGGAACCAAGAGGGTCCTTGAACACCAGTCCCATGGTTGCAAGTCACTATGCAAACATATTGAACCCAAAAGAACATCTGTCCTGCAGGCAACCAAAACCTGAGTTCCTTTTACTTAAGACCCACTGTGAAACATCAAAACACATAAACATGTGATAGTCAAACCACTGGCTGCCTTTTCATGACCCAGAACAGTACTCCTGGCTTCCTGAACAGACTCCTCGTGGCCTCTACCATTGCCACAACTCTGACTGTCAAAGGCACAAAGGAAATATGCTCACCAACGCAGTCCTTTGTTCTTTGTGTGTGATTTGCAGATATCTATCTTACTTTGAGCTCTGGCAATAGTCAGCTCTACCAGGTCTCTTACTGTGAGTAGCAGACTCACCTATCCAGATGCAGCCTCCAACATAAAGGCATAGTAAAAAGGCAGTGTACTACTAGGAGAAGTTCCTGCTTCTCCTGCCATGAAAGGCTGCACGTAGAACATGCACTCCAGCCTCACTGCACATACTTATCTTAGTCAAATGTTTAGGTGAACAAGAATTACAGTTTGGGATCTCAGGCACAGGAGAGATTTGAATAATATCTTGAATATTGCTTCCACTGTACATATATTACTAATTATTGCTCTACAGACAGACTGAAACAGGTCTTTGTGTCATACTGAAACCAAATACTTTCTACAAACCCAGGCAATCAAGTCTAGGGAAAAAACCTCAGCACAGACTACAGTGATCCAGGTGCAGTATAATAGAAACTAGATTTTACTTTACTGTTCTCTGCTGTATTTCATACAACACCTGTCTTACCTGTGACATGAATCTTGAAGGTGAGTTTCTGGCCAGCAGCCTCGCAGCTGTACTCCCCTGCATCTTTCTTCTCCACCTGGCTCACCACCAGCCGACGCTGTTTGCCCTCTGACTCTACCTTGAACTTCTTGCTCGAGGTGATCAGTTTCCCCTCCTTTTATCACTTGACCTCTGTGATAAAATGTTTGCTCATTAAGACCGGGATGTGGTAGCATTGTGGTGGAGTGCTTGTTCATTAGGACCGGGATATAATGGTGGAATATGGAGGCCACAAAGGTTGCAGAACACTCTAATTTTATGGGTAGATTGTGTACTCTGCGTAGTTACAGGCAAAGCGCGCCCCGATGGATACAAAGTTCCACGGAAGGACCAACCAAGGAACGACACACCAAGTCGCACGATCACAACCGACCAATTAAAGGACAATACGCTCGGGATGGACAATACAAAAGAAGTTGCAAGGGACGGGACGGCGCGGCAGTTGGAGGAACAATAATCCCCCTGTCGCCCAGCGCTGAATTGCCTTTTAGTTTTACCCGCTACAATTAATAAAAGTTTATAATTGGAACATTATTGGCTCATTGCTTATAAATTGATGACAACCTCCATCTTCTCCTGGGCCACCTCGCAGCTCAGCGTGGCATTTTTCTGTTGTTGCAGCCTTCACCACCTTCTGTACCTTCTCCTTGTTTGTAAATACAAATTCTGGCTCTGAAAAGAGAGAGATACATTAGTTTGGCCTCTTGAAAGAAGAGCAGGTTTTGGGGAAGGAGTCAGAAAAATGAATCAGTTCTCCCAGTCTGATGCCCCAAGAGAATGATGTGGAGAGAAGTTGTGCAATTTATGGATGCCCCATCCCTGAAAACATTCAAGTCTAGGCTGGATGGGTGTTAGAGCAACCTAGTCTCAAAGAATGTGTTCCTTTCCAGGACAGAGATTGGAACTGGATGATCCTCCAGGTCCCTTCCAACAAAAGGCATTCTGTGATGCTTCTTGTATGACTCTCATGACTCTTTCGTCCCCTAGCTGCCATTTACTTATGTCTTCAAAACATCAACTTATACAAAACATTCCTGTAGTATTCTCTCCCATGCTAAATGAGCCCTTCCAAGACAAAAACATGTTACATAGAGCACACCCCCTAGTGCTTGACACAAAGCCCCTGTTCTGAAACTTCCTGAGACGCAGCTGCATTGCAGAGTTGTTCTAGTGGTACAGGCACGTGGGAATGGAGAAGTGCAATCAGAACTTTCTTGTCTATGGCCTCATTCCCACAGCAAAAGGAAATTCCTGAAGATTTTAAAAGATGGAGCTGCCTCACAACTGTATTTAGAATAATTTGTTCAATTTCCTCATCAGAAATTAACCACCCCAAAGTTCAGCTCCAAAAATTTTAAGCATAGCAGGGAAAACTAACAAACTAATGACCGTTTTCTAAAACATTCTAGAATGAAAGGCCAAAATGCGTTCTCTCTCACCTGTGACATGAATCTTGAAGGTGAGTTTCTGGCCAGCAGCCTCGCAGCTGTACTCCCCTGCATCTTTCTTCTCTACCTGGATCACCACCAGCCGACACTGTTTGCCCTCTGACTCCACCTTGAACTTCTTGCTCGAGGTGATCAGTTTCCCCTCCTTGTACCACTTCACCTCCATCTTCTCCTGGGCCACCTCGCAGCTCAGCGTGGCATTTTGAGTCAGTGCAGCCTTCACCTCCTTTTGTACCTTGTCCTTGTTTGTAAACACGTCTTCTTTCTCTGCAGGGACATCACAACAGTCACACCATTTTGCTGTAGTCTGCTGCAGAGCTTACTCCAGTTCCCCATTTTCATTATACTTGCCCTTCACAGGGACCATCATGATGCCTCATTAAGACAGGAAAATACTTTCCCCTCTATTTTGCCTTGGGAAATGAATAGGCATATCATTTCATATCATATCATAAATCTAAACATTTCGCAGTCTGATAGCAGATTTGGACATGAGATTTAGAACACCTGCATGCACTGCTGAACCTCCTCCCTTCTCTTTGTTTCTTCTGATGTCTCTCTACATTTCCAGTAAATCAGAAGGGAATGGCCCTCTAGAACAGGTTGCCCAAGGAGACTGTGGATGCTCCATCCCTGCAGGCATTCAAGGCCAGGCTGGATGTGGTTCTGGGCAGCCTGGGCTGCTGGTTGGCAACCCTGCACATAGGAAGAAGGGGGTTGGAACTGGATGAGCACTGTGGGCCTTTGCAACCCAGGCCATTTATGAGTCTGATTAGTGGCATTTTCCACCTCATTGTGTCATTCAAATTTTGTAACCAGATCTCATCAAACACCTCCCCTTTTCTCACTCCTTGCATGCCTGGTGTGCTCTTGCACTGTAACCCTGCAGACACCAGCTGACTACAAGAGCTGCACAAGTTACCCTCCTTGCCTATTGTTTGTTGCAGTAATTCATTCCTGGATGGAAAAGCACATGTAGAAAAGTGTTGCTATGACACTAGATGACAAAGAAAGTCCTATAGCCAAAATGTTTTGCACCAGAGAGGCTGTAAGTTGATCCTCCAAATGCAAGACACACAAAATGAAGTGTTCCTTTATCTCTGGGATTCCAAGCATTTTCTCACCTCTGACTTTCACTTGGAATGTTGCTTTGTCATCTTTTGTTTCACAGCTGTAGCTCCCTTGGTCTTTCAGGGTCACATTTTTGACCATGAGCTTGCGGTGCGTCCCCTGGGAGATGATGGTTGTCCTCTGGTCCTGCTTCACCTCTATTTGATCTTTCTTCTATACGACAGCTCCGCTTGCAGCTGACACCTCACACACCAGCTCCAGGTCTTCAGAAGGACTGACTGATATTTCTGGAGTCGTTTTGGACTTGCTGACAAAATTAATGGCTTCATCTGAAGAAAAAAAGAGAAAGTGGTTTACATCCTGACTCAGGCTTATTCAGCACAGCATTAAGATACAGTTAGAACTGATTGTAATGTCTCTGCTCATTACATCTGGGGGATCAAGTTTCACCTCTGGAGGTACTCACATACAAACGTGTGCTTGATTCTCCTGTGTAAGGAAAGAGTAAGTTCTATGCAGACAGTTCTTATTTCTTCTAATCAATTCTGTATTCTGCACATGTTCTTCTGAAGCTAAAATGAAGGCAGCTAAGTAACCTGTTTGCAATACATGAACAAACCAATTCAACACCTTGTCTCTAAGCTAACAAGCAGCGTTTGATGAGCACATCAGTATTTCATGCCCTTCATTCCATCCAGACTGTATTGGCAATAACTATGCTGGTATTAACAAGGATAGCAATTACAAGCAAAATGGTAGAAATACAGAAGATATAAGGAAAAGGGAACTCACCAGAGCTGAGGCGATCCTCCCTGGTGAGCGATCTCCAAGAGATGCTGCCTCAGTGAGGGTCAGCCCTTAAATGAGGTCTCAGAGGAGGTGGAGTCGAACTCCACCCCTCCAGGGAGCACAGCTACATAACTTTCACCTGTGCTCCCACAGCTGACCCCACACTTGCCTCAGCTGATCAATCAGTGGTTCACATTGTGATCTCCCATACACTCCACCCCTTCACAACGTGAACCAATGATTAGGTGAGTTCCCCTTATTACAGAGACCCAATCACGACGCTGATACAATCTCCCGTCGCATTAGATGTTGATATTATTCAAATGATGATGATTGGATGGGTGTTTATGATCTTCCATGGGCCAGTGCTTGATAGATGTTACCGGAGACAAATCATCTTGAAGTGCAGGTCCGTCTGCGTTTCATCAGTCCAGAGTAATGGTCCTCGAGGCTTAGAATCAATCTTAAGGGGAGTAATATAGATGTTTCAAGGGTACTAGGAGGGGAAGATCCGCCCTCCAGGGCAAGATACAGGCCGTATTCTTATCTTGGGTCAATACTTCTGCTTGTACTGGATTATGTCCCGGCCTCCGATACCATACCCTCTGGCCAGATATCTGTGGCTGTATAACTATATCTGGCACCAGAGGAGGAGTCTTGATCTGCCATAGGGACATAATAGGTGTTCCTTTAGCAAAAAAGGCCGGAGTATTGACCACGATGTCAGTAGGCCATGTACCTATCACCGAGGGGGTGACTGAACCTCCCACCTCCAATAATCTCCCCCAAGGTGCAAGTAGGCCACACCATTTGGGTCCTACCTGCACCTTCCAAGGCCAATTTATCTTATGGATTCCCGGTTCTAAATTCTCAGGGGCAGGGAGCAGAAGATTATTTTCAGTACCAACCTGCGGTTTTACCTTATTATCGGTGCCTGTAATTTGGATCCTAAGAGGGGAGGCCCATATAGTTTGTAACATTTTCAGGGCACTGGGTCTGCCATCCCGAGGTCTTTCATTCAGGTCCCGCACGGTTTCATATAATCTTTTTGTCCACCCCTGCAGGGACTGAGAGTCTGTTTTCAGGGCAGCCTTAAGGATACCATTATAACGTTCAATAAGGCCTGCCCCTGTTGGGTTATATGGCAGGTGGAATCGCCATTCAATGTTGTTTTCTTCTGCCCAGCGCTGTATCATCGCTCCAGTGAAGTGAGTCCCTTGGTCACTCTCGATAACTTGAGGTGTCCCGTATGCAGACATCAGTTTAGTAAGTGCCTTAATTGTGTATGCTTGATTTGCCTTTGGTACAGGATAGGCTTGCAGCAGTCCACTTACAGTGTCAACGCAGGTCAGGGCATATCTCGCCCCCTCAGACCGAGGGAGGGGCCCAATGTAGTCGACCTGCCATCTCTGAAGAGGACTATATCCTCTAGCAATGTGGGATGTTGTTTCAGGCAACGGTCTCGGTCTCATCTTTGAGCAAGCATCGCAATCCTGACATGCTTGAACGATATCAGATAGTTGTACAGGCAGCCCCCATGCTTTAGCAGCTGCCCACATTATCTTCTGTCCAGCATGCCGTAGCTTCTGATGTAACCAACGGGCAATATTTTCAGATTGTGAATTCTCAATCCATCGGATTCGGGCCAGTGTGTCAGCTTCATCATTTCCTGGTGACTGCAAGGGTTGATGACCAGAGACATGGTAGACACATACTGTCCTGTGTTTGACCGTATTCCAAATGTCTACCCACATGTCTTTACCCCAAATCGGTCGGGCGTGGATAGTCCATTCCTGGGTAGCCCATTGCGTAATCCACAGAGTGAGCCCCCGGTACACAGCCCAACTATCTGTACAGATGTTCAGGACGCCGTCACCAGGTTCTTTAGTTATAACCATCCACACGGCTCGCAATTCTGCCCATTGGCTGCTTTGACCATCCCCCTCATCAAACCAGATGGTCTCAGTAGAGGGATGGTATGCTATTGCTCGCCACTTGCTCGGGTTGCCTCTGCTGGACCCATCCGTATACCAGGCATCTTCAGGAATAGGATATCTTCCTTCCTGAACGGGACTCTTCTCTGGTGGAGCAACCATCGGTTCTTTTGATGTATCACTGTGATACGTCACTGGGCCTAGGATCTTCTGTAGTTCTTCTTTAAGTGGAGATGAAGACAGACTGCTTCTCTGGCTTAGATAGGCGACCCATCGTGCCACCGTTTGTGCTTGGGCCACCCCCGTCTTAGGAAGGTGAGTCAAATCTCTCACCCACCCCTGGATTGGTAATGAAGTCTTAACTATGACCTCTGCTGTTTGCGTTATCGGCTCTACTGCTTGTAATGCCGAATAGGCAGCCAATAACTGTTTCTCAATCATGCTATATCGTTCTTCTGCTCCGTGCCAAACCTGAGACCAGAATCCAATGGGGGTTCGAACAGAACTCTGGCGTTGCCACAGGCCCCAGCCAAAACCATCTTGAGTAACATGAACATCTAGTTCAGCTGGGAGGGTCGGATCAAATATACCCAACGCCTGAGCTTGTTTAACTGCCAGTTTTGCCTGTTGGAAAGCATCCTGTTCTATCTTTCCCCAATTCCATGATTGACCCTTCTTTGTAAGCTTGTATAATGGCCTTAATAGCTGAGCTAAATGAGGTATAAAGGAGCGCCAATACCCCAATATACCCAAACATTCTTGCAATTGTTTTGATGTTGTAGGGTCTGGAAACGCTTGGACTTTATCTACTACCGCACTGGGTAGTACTTTGGTTTTCCCGGACCAAATTACTCCCAGGAATTTTACAGATAGCCCCGGACCTTGCACCTTCTGTGGGTTTATAGCCCACCCTCTTTTCTGCAGGTAAGCTATCAACAAATCTGCTGCTTGTCTCACCGCCTCTAACGAATCGGATGTTAACAGGAGGTCATCAATATAATGATATAAATTGACATTATTTGGCTTTTCCCACTTAGCCAGATCACGTGCCACTAAATTATGACAAAAAGTGGGCGAATGTACGTACCCTTGGGGTAGGACCTGGAAAGTCCATTGCCTCCCTTCCCATGTAAATGCAAACTGATCTTGCGATTCTTCACTGATTGGAATACTGAAGAATGCATTCGCCAAATCCAAGACACAGTGATATGTTTTGATTTCCCTGCTTAGTGTGTCCATTAGGGAGGCAATATTGGGTACAGCCGCATGAACAGGTGGCGTGACCTTATTTAATTCCCTATAGTCTACTGTCATCCTCCATGTTCCATCCGGTTTTCGCACTGGCCATATTGGGGAGTTATATGGGCTATGTGCAGGCCTTATAATACCCACTCTTTCTAATTCCTGCACCGTCTTTGTTATTTCATCCTGCCCACCCGGGAGTCTGTACTGTTTCACATTAGTAATCCGGCGTGGCTTCGGCAAACAAATAGGCTCATGTTTTGCATGGCCTCTCAATATTGTCTGGATTGCCCGGATACTAATGCATCTCTGCCGCAATCGGAACTCTCCCACTGTTGTATGGAGAGCCAGACCCCACAGGATATCAATTCCTAATATATACTCTGGAATTGGGGCAATGGATACCTTGTACTCCCGTGGTGGAAGACGCCCGACCCCCAGTTTTACCCAGGTTTGGGTGACCGGAATGGTTTGTCCCCCAAAACCTCCAATCATCACTCTATTACCTTTAAATTTAGTTGGGTCTCCATATATTATAGATGTCTCTGCCCCGGTATCAACTAGGGCCATAACCTTCTGTATATTCTTTCGGGACCAGTATATCGTCAGTTCCACATAGGGCCTCCGGTCCCGTCTAGAGGCCCTAGGAGGACTGACATCCCTCGTCAAGCCATGAAATGAGCCAGATTCAAGTCTTTTACCTCCGATACCTCCGGTGTCATAACCCGAGGCACCTGAGGTGGCTTCTTTTTCCTATTTGGAACTATAAAATCTTCTAAATTCCATGTTGTTGTTGGTCGCCGCTCTATAAATCTTATCCCTGGCCTTTTGGGTTTATTCTGAAATTTTTGTTCATCCTTCAGTTGCTTCCACAACTGAAGGAGAACCTGATTGGGCTGCCCATCAATTTTTGAAAACTGAACGCCTGCCCGGAGCAGATCATTAAACATTTGTTTCCGGGATACCCTAACAGGTCCTGCCCGAGAAGTTCGCGGGGCCGATCTTCTGGCTCGCACTATTGGAAAAGCCTCGGCATCCTCAATCACCCTGATATTGCGCTTAGCTCGTAAACGCTCAGTTTCTCCGAGGTCTGCTACCAATTGGGCGGCTTGTTGGACTACTGCCTCTGCGGATACTACTGGATTAAGTATGGAAACCAAGGTTCCATACATATGAGAGGGTGCTTACTGTAAAATTAGGTCCCTCATTCCCGCAGAAAATTTAACCATATCAGGGCTATCGAATGTGTCTTCGTAGATAGCCTCTCTCATACCTAATTCGCGTATATAATTTTGAAGGTCTTCCATAGAAGACCACATCCCTGTGTTTACTGGCATGTCAGTTTTATTTGTCCACACCATGCGGCAAGCAGCCATTATCCATTCTACAATTGAATGGTTTTCTTCAGGGAACTGAGTCCCAGCATACAGTCTCTGCCGAAGGGCAGGATGTACTGTTATTGTGGCCAACTTAGATACTTCGGGGCCACTAACCAGTACACTATCTGCCCCTGAATCCCATAACCGTAATAACCAAGCCGGAACACTTTCCCTTGGCCTTTGCCTAAATCGTTGCACTAGGTCCATGAGTTCAGTAGGTGTATATGGACGGGCTGTTACATGTAAAACAGATTCGGCAGGGGGCCATTGATCAGGAGGCACTCCTGCTGGTCGATCTTGAATTTTCTTTGTTTTTTGAGTTATTACTGGACGGACTTCTAGTGAGTCCGTCTCAGATGGTTTTTCTAGATCAGATTTAGTGATCTTATTTTGATTCATTTCTTCAGGATCTTGATCGTCATTAAATGAAATGTATCTAATTTGAGGGTTGGAGGAAGAAAATGACGGTTTTTTTCCTGTCAATAGATTGATCTCACCCTCCAATTTTTCAATACGGGCCTTTAACAATTCATTTTCATGTGCAATGTTGTTTGATTTTATCTCTGCCCGATTTAAAGCATTTAATAATGGCCAGGCTGCCATAGATGCAGCCATTTGCTTTTCTTTTGTAATTAAGATATCTTTTTGTAGTCCTAGAAAGTAATCAGTTAGACAATAGGCGTCCATGTTATTTGGTACTCTTAAAGGGCCCCATTGTTCAATAATTGTTGCTAATTGGTAATATGGGGACGCCTCAAAACCTGGAATTTGTCCAGGAAGGCATGTCCCTAAGGGGGTGGTCTTCTCCCCCTTGTACCAATTAAAGATTTTCCACACAAAGGACATTTTTTTTTTTCCTTATATTTCTAGATGCCAAGTCAGTGGCTCCTGCCTGGCTTGCCAAATGTATTGGCAATAACTATGCTGGTATTAACAAGGATAGCAATTACAAGTAAAATGGTAGAAATACAGAAGATATAAGGAAAAGGGAACTCACCAGAGCTGAGGTGATCCTCCCTGGTGAGCAATCTCCAAGAGATGCTGCCTCAGTGAGGGTCAGCCCTTAAATGAGGTCTCAGAGGAGGTGGAGTCGAACTCCACCCCTCCAGGGAGCACAGCTACATAACTTTCACCTGTGCTCCCACAGCTGACCCCACACTTGCCTCAGCTGATCAATCAGTGGTTCACATTGTGATCTCCCATACACAGACAGAACCTGCCTGAGGAGCAAGCTGATGGCTGTCAGCTACAGGCAGACCTAGCTTTGTACTGCATTTCTTAGCGCAACAACTGTTGCTTTCAGTCACTGAATATACCAAGGCCAATTACTATGCCAGGAACATTTATGGCATCAGTGAACAAAAAATGCGTTAAAAATTGTAATAGACAGGAGCCATTTATTCTTTTATAACTAGGTGACCAAAGAACAGTCCTTCTAGAGTCAAGCTGTTAAGAACTAATAGCATCAATCAATATCACATAGATAGATTACTTCCCTGCCCTAAGACCATCTTGCGACCATTTGGTGCTCCTAATTAAGCCCTCTTGATGGCATTTTGTCTGAGCCATGCGACATTTTGTGATAGGAGTTACTGCTAGTGTTCCCTTAACCCTACACCAAAGTAGGAGGTATCCATTCTCAGGGAATCATGCAGGCTTCCTCTGTATTTGATGCTCAGAGACAGCCCCAGAACTTTTTAAATCTTAGCTTAGCTCTCATCCAATAATGTTCATCAAACAGTGCAACTTGTCCTTTGGGGATGCCTTTGTTCTGCATCAACCAGTTCCAACGGAGTCTTCTTGGCTTGTTTTAGATCAGTTTTTCAACAGATAAAGCCAGGGTCTTTGAATTACAAAGTGAAATTGCAGAATGCATGATTCTCAACCAAACAGAACAGCAGGTGGGATGCAGGGTGAATACCTGAACCAACACCACCTGCAAGCAATCCTTCAATATCTTAGGAATCTCTAGCCACCCCAAATCCAGTGTTGTGCTTGATCTATCATCTCTGCTGAGTTTTTAGCTAAGCTGATGGTGAGCATCACGGTGGTGATGGGTGAGCAGTCAGACTAGAGGGTCTTAATCAACCGTAAGGATCCTGTGATCAGAGGAACGTGAATGTGCTGTTAAAGGTCACAAGCGCTGCACTGCAGCATGAGCATACACAGCGAAAGGCTTTCAGTAGAGCTTCAGTTCATAAATGAGGACTGGGTTATGGAAAATAGGCTCAAGATATAAAACAGAAAACAGATCTTAACGCCAGGTTCTGTGAATGCAACCAGCTGAATTTCACAGATATTGAATTTCAATGACAATTTCTTGTGTTATTTTACCCTCCAGCTCCACCCTGAACAGGAACATGTCAGTGACAAGCATTACTCCTCCAGGCTTGACCTAACAGTGCTTTACTTGCACTATGAGCTAATGGCTGTGCTTACAGCACCTCAGGGAGACACCTCAGAGATCACAATGTCCTTCGGGTACAGCAGGAGACACTCAACTCTCCAAATGTGGAGTTTAATTTGTCCAAAGAGGAGACAGGATTCCCATGCTAATAACTTAGGACCATTTCAGTCATAGGTTTAAAGATGATGTAAGTGCTGAGGCAATACATGAACTAGATGAATGAAGCCCAGATGTCAGGGCTCAAGTCGTGACTCCAGCCCCAGCTGGAGCTAAGGCTGTCTTGAATTCATCACAACACAGTTACATTATTTGCTCATACTGTGGATTTGCATAGGGACAACAGGAAGGTCAGAATTGCTTCAATAGAGCTATGCAATCTTTGTTCTAAATACTGGAAACCCACAGCGTTGGACAAATAAAATGAATTAAGTCTGAAGTGCTTTACATGGATTGTGATCCTATGTTTGCCTCACAAACTTACCTGAGACTTTCCAATCAAAAATCAGAGTGTCATCTCCAATTGTGTAGATGTATGTTCCCTCGTCTTCTTTCGTTACAGCTGAAGCCACAAGCTTATGCAGTTTCCCTTTATCTTCCATTGTGAATTTCTTACTGGTCTTGATTTCTTTGCCATTTTTGTACCACTTCACCATGACATTGGCTTCAGAGGTCTCAGAAACAAATTCAGCTTGTTTTCCAGCAACGGCCCTGATTACTCCTCCACTTGTCTCTTTGATTACGAAGTTTGCCAGTGCTGAAACAAAATATGAAGACACAAAATACATATGATGGTAAAGAACTGCAGGGACATTGGTGACCATGAGGCATTCATTTATCATAAGATCAAACGTGCACGTTTAGTCCTAGTTCTAATTGCTAGATTCTAATTCAGAAGCTGGCAAATTGGCAGCTTTTATAAACCACGTACCAGATTACCTTATCTCCACAAGTTGAAGGACGTACACTGTACAGGGGACAGAGCCAAAGGAAGAAGCCCAAGGCTTCAAGAAAATGTCTAAAATAGGAAAACTGAGGAAAGAATTGGAACAAGCAAACTAGAAGGAAATCAATGGAGGGGGTATCTATTACTGCACTGTAACCCCCTGGCAAACAAATCAAGCCTAAAAGATAGAGATATCACTTAGGACTGAAAAGAAAAAAGAAAAAAAAGAATTCCTTTATGGAAATTAATTGGAGTGCAAAAGTTAGATGATAAAACTGGCCCTTATTAACACACAGTGGAATAATTGACTTCAAAGATTCAAAATCTCACCACTGTCTTAGCCAAAAGTTCAAGCCTAAGTCCACGGTCCTATTTTACTGAGGGTAATTGAGCTTGTTTTCCAACTTCTTGTTAACATATCATTTCAAAACAGCGCACACAACTGAGTTGGGTCTGTTGAGACAGCGCAGTCAGAGCTGCTAAAATCAAAGTCTGGATTATGCATGCATTTGTTCTGCAGTTCCAAGAACACGCATGTATAATACAAATTCAACAACGTTCTACAGAATGCCTGTATTTAGGAGCTCGAGAGCCAGCTGATGGACACTGGGATGACTGAGATCCTGTCAATACATTTAACTCCATCCTATCATACAGTCAAATTTCATTCATTTTTTCAGGAACTGTCTCTTATCATTGTAGTCCCGTCACCACTGCTGGATGTGAGCCCAACCACACAAAAGCAGCTGCTGGTTTTCACTGCAGATACTGCAGTAAGGAGAAACAGCCTCCAGACTGGACCAGCTGAGCGTGGCCCTACCAGGATTTGCTCCAAAGGTCTTATTACCAGTAGTGCTTCCCGATGAAATACATGGGGGTCCTCCTTTGATTCCAACCCCAACCCACCCCACCATGCCCCCTGATAACATCCATCAGGGCCACATCTCGACAGCTCCTGAACACCTCCAGGGATCCCACCACCTACCTGGGCAGCCCGTGCCAGTTAATTCTATGGGCAGACCTGCCAGTATGAAATATTATGCTAACATGACAAAGAGAGAGAAGAAAAGCAAAATTAAGACTAGCTGACAAGCCTTGGCAGGAAGTTCTGCTCTCCATCAATTTAGTCCCTGTGACTCTTCACAGGTGTTTTCTACATTTGGGATCACTGCTACAAAAAGAGATGTTGACATCATCTCTTGTGGCCACCCTGACAGAAGAGCAGGAAGGCTGGGATGCGCTTTTTCCTGTCTTTCCCTTGATTTCCTCTATATCTTAGGGACGAATCACAGGACAGAACACAGAAATCAAATGGCTCTACAAAGCAGATTGGCCAGTTCAAGTCAAAACAGCCACTGAAAACACCCCAGATGCTGTCTGACAACAGCTGGACTGTCGGGGAGTCAGGTGAATGCAGTCTGCTGGCCCTGGGCAGGAAGAGGACAGCCCAGACTGTCACATACCTTTCACTGAAAGCTGATAGAGCATTTTATCCCCCTCACAGATGCACTGATAACTTGCAGCATCATCCATTGAGTCGTTGTGAATTTTCAGGGTGTGTTTCTTCCCCACAATTTGCAGTTCATAATTTTCACTGGCCTTGAGCTCCTTCCCATCCTTCATCCACTCCACAGTAGCGCCTGTGTCTGAAAGCTCAGCCTGCAGTTTGGCTTCCTCACACAGCCAAGCGCAGATCTTTTCTACATCTTTGCTCTTCTTGGTAAATCTCACTGCAGCACCTGTCAGGAGCAAAGACCTCGTTATTTCAATTTAGATCAGGCTAACGTGGTCAATGTTTGCTGCAACATCTCTGAAAAAGTATCACCTTCTGTTCCTGCACTCATCATTGTGTCAGTGCTGAGCAATTCACGATATTTCATTTGGTCTTCTTCCTGGATTTACTAAGTAAAAATCAACCAAACATCTCCTTCTACTGATTAATAATGCTCTAAACATGCTTCTGCAGAGGTTTCCACCCAATGACAAACAGGTCCTCCCATCATGAATGTTTATTTGTTCTACTTTGTCATGCAAAGCTGATTGATAGAGGTATTATTGGAATGATTGCTCCCCTACTTCTAAACTATTCCAGTGCAATCAGAAAGGCTGTCTGAACCTGCAGCTGAAAGTACTGCTCTATGGTCATGCAGTGGTAAACCTGGTGACTGAATGCACTGGCCAATAGCTGTGAACTGCAGACATTCATCAGCTGGCATGCTTGCACGTTGTTGTAAGGTCAATAGTAAACATGGCATCCCCTCCAGGTACAGCTTCACCAGTTGTTAGGGGGGATTTCACAGCCAGGACTGGGTCTGAGGAAGAACATGTATGTCTTAATGCTCTTTAGATGCAAGTCTGGTATCTCATTTAGAGATGGAAGATTAAATCATAGGTACATTTCTACTTCTCCCTTTGCATGAGTGCTAGAAGAAGCACTTCTGTGCTTAAGATCTGTTACAGAAAGTTCTGCCTCTTGCACATGTGAGATATCAAAAGATAAGGATATTCATGTCTCTGTCACAGAAACAACTCGTATCACTTTAGTGGTAGCTGGAGGTTGATAGGAGATAGGAGAACTAGGAATAAAGGAAAGCCTTTGGTGTGTTAATGCACTGCTAACCTTAAAGTCAAAGGAAGCATCTTTAGGGAACCAACACAGCTGCTCAGCACACACTGACCCATTTCCATTGGGGTTTTTGTGCTTACCAAGGTGCACGCTCCCTGGGAATTCCAGAGACGGGCTCTGTCCATGCGCATTGACTGCAGACACTCGGAACTGATCATCAGCCTCTTCAGACAGATTGCTCACCGTGAACTCTGGGACGGGGACATGAGACTCGTGGCACCTCACCCAGGTGAAGCCAGTTAGTTTCTTGCATTCCACAATGTAGCCATCGACTGGAATGGGGCGGTGCATCTTCGGAGGGGACCATGCCAGCGTCACTGAGGTTTCTGTTTTATTTTTCACCACGGGGTCAGTTGGGGGCTGGGTGGGAGGTTTTCTGGGAGCTGAACAGAAATAAATTTCAGAAATATTAGCATAAGGTCATGTAGGCTGGAAAAGACCTTCAAAAGACCTTCAAAATCAGCAGACTCAACTTTCAGCATGACCTACTGAGTCCCACCATTAACTACTGTGGTACCTGAGGACATACATGACAAGCTTATTCCTGCAGGTATTTACATAGTGAATATATTCACCCTCTGGTTGCTTTGGAACATTTTAGAGGTTAAAATCCCATCAGACTTTTTCACTGTGTGCAGCCACTGATACAGGCAGGAGGCTGGGAATTACCTGATGGGCTCTAGTTACAGACTACTGACACAGTAAAGGATTGATTTCATTTAATTTTGGCCATCAGAAAGTTTGGTGTCTGGTTTCAGTCACCCATCTGGACTCCAATTATAATCATATGGAGAACAGCACATTCAGGAGAACTCATCTCAATAAACCTGAATGAAATCACAGAATCATAGGATCATGGGAGGGCTTGGGTTGGAAGAAACCTTCAAGATCATTAAGTGCTAGATGCCAAAGGTCCCACTAACACAGTATTAAGCCAAAAGCTAGATGCTGGAATCAGATCTCCTGACCTTACCATCAGAAACTGAGATGTCATATTTTGCTCAGAGGTGCCTGCTTGTAGGAGGGACAGCTTCCGAGCTTTTTCTGCTCCAGGAACCAGCTCGAGCTTCAGAATTTAAACAGCAGTCAGAAATTAAACTGAGCTTTGTCACCTCCATCAAATAGAAGGAGTGGTTGGGTGGTACAGCTTTCCAAATCGCTTAGAAACTGTCACAACAATCAGATGCCTACCTTTTCTTTTTTAACTTGTTAATACATAGAGCTTAATAGCATCAGAATGCCCCAAGCACTTCAGACAACAGGACAGCTGTAAACCCTTCTTTAAGGATTCCTTTGTTTAACCACTGAGTAACTGTAATTCAGTGGTGCTGGTAGGAGAAGGGAAGTCCTAATCTTCCCAGATGGTGAACAGAGTTGATGTTCACATGCAGACTGGTGCTGCAGCAGAGCCAGAAACCACTCTTTTGGGAAACACAGCACCAAGAAAATAATGGGAATAGCTTCATAAAATCAGGAGCTTCACTCAAATTTCATGTCAGATCTATAATTCTTCCTATTTTCAGGAAGAAATGATTTCCCTTTTTCTTGTAGTTTTATTTTCTTTTCCTTTCCAGCAAGCAGCTTTGTAGCTTACAAATTGTTTTCTAATCACCTCCTGGTGTGGACAAATCACACAGGTCTGACTCCATGTTTTACATAGTTAGCATATTATATTTGTTCCACTATGGAACTGTACAGTCATAGAATGGCCTGGGTTGAAAAGGATCCCAAAAATCATCCAGTTCCAACCCCCTGCTATGTGCAGGGACGCCATCCACCAGACCAGGCTGCCCAGAGCCACATCCAGCCTGGCCTTGAATGCCTGCAGGGATGGGGCATCCACAGCCTCCTTGGGCAACCTGTTCCAGTGCGTCACCACCCTCTGAGTGAAAAACATCTTCCTAAGATCCAACCTGATCCACAACCCCTACACACCCTCAGAGCCCCCTAGAGCCCCTAGTCCTCCTATTGCCCACCACAGCCCCATATGCCCACTAGAGTCCCCCTCAACTCTCTTTACAGGCCCTGCACAGCTCTATATAACAGTCTTATAGAACTACCTCTAGTAGAAGCAATCTCCACACAGAGATCCTTTCCCAGCACACTGCGCCACGGGGGGAGCAAAACGGGGGGGGGGCACATACACACACAGCGCCGGGGGGGCCCGTAACCGACCCCCACCCATCCTTTAAAGGGGTGGGGGGTCCGTTTTAATGGGGGGGGGGGGCGAGATCACCTTCACCCCCCACCCCCCCATCCCCACCCCATCCTTTAAAAGGGGGGTGTCCATTTTGGTGTTGGGGGGCACCGAGACCACCCCCCCCACCCCATCTTTTAAGGGGGGGGGTCAGGGGCTCATGGGGGGCAGCACATCGTGCACAACATTGTGGGGGGGGGGGGCTTTAAAAGGGGGGGGTTACAAAAAGCATAGCTCTCAACTATAGATGGGATTGGGGGGGGCTCAATCGATGGGGGGGGGCCCTTCATGCAGGGGGGGCACAGCGTAAGTCAGCGGCTTTGAGGGGGGGTGTTGGGGCTGTTTGGCCTTTGGGGGGGTTATTGTGTGCCCCACCCCCACCACCCCCACACACAATGGGGTGTTAATGTGGGGGGGGGGGGGCTTAGATTAGTTGCGTTCCCTATAGCACTGCCCCCCCCCGTCACTAACCCCCCCGCTTTATCCTTACGGCTGAGCCCCCCCCCGACAGCGCCCCATTCATCTTGATGGGGGGGGGGTTTGTCACACGACCCCGGCGCGGCTTACGGCACATCGTCGACCCCACCCCACCCCCCATAACCCCACCCGGGGGGGGAGGGGGCGATGTGGTGAGTGGGGGGGGGGTTCCGGAGGTGGGGGTGAGCAAAGCGCAATATGGGGGGGGGGGGGTCCTATAACTGGAGGGCAGCGGCTGCACAAAGAGCCCGCGGGGGTCGGAGAGCAGCACTTTGGCTGGGGGGGGTCCACGGGGTCCGGGGGTAATGCTGCCCCACCCCCTCCCCCACCCCCCACTGCCGACCCCCCCCCCCCCGCGTTGCCCCCCCGCCCCAACGTCAGCTCCTGCGGCAGCTCCTCGTCGCTCTCCTCCTCCTCTTCCTCGTCTGGGGGGTCAATATGTGTGTGGGGGGGTCCCATCGGGCAGCGGCAGCTCCGCCGGCTCCGATTGGCTGAGCCGCAGTGCGCGGGAGCGGCTGTTGTGTGCCGGTCGGTGGAGGGGAGGCTCTTCATGGAGCTGCCCCGCAGCCAACAACAGCCTGAATGAGATCCTGGAGTCCCAGACGCTGGAGGATGAGCTGGGAAAGAGCAGAGGCTCCCCACAGAAGGGCAAATCACGTCTGATAACGTGAGTGTGGAGCACAGCCAGCCCCTTCCTCACATGTGTGGGGCTTCCATGTTCCTCTGTGCCCATTGCAATGTGCCACCCCAATCCTGCTGCCCAGCCAGGAGTGGATGGGATGAGCAGGTTGGGATGCACAGAGCAGTGCTCAGACATTGCTGGGACATTTGTGCACTGCTGTTGAGCTTCCCTTTGTGCAGCAGGGGAGAGGATGGAGGTTTACAGGTGGATGGTTGTTATTTCTATGGCATTGCACAGGTGGTAGAACCATGTCCATTCCCAAACTTATTCCAGGGCATGCGGGAATTTGTGCAGTTGTAGTTCCTGAATTGTGCTATTTAAAACCCTCCTGTAAATGGGGATGTTTTGTAATGCCTGCTGGGGCTGCAGGCAGCATTGCCTTCCTCCTTAGGGGGCAGGTTTAATCACAAGCCTCCCTATTTCCTATCACAAACGTCCTACAAACCATGTCTGGGCATTGCTGTCTCGGCCTGGATCTCAGCTCCTGAGACTGTCAGATGTGAAGCAGCAGCAGCTGGGACAGGGCTGGCTCTGTGTGCCCTCTGTGGGTCTGTGGGCACAGAGTGGGGCAGAGGGATGACTGTGAGAGGGAGGAATTGCCCAGCCACAAGAAAGAGGAAATCAGCTGAAAAGGGGAGATTTGAGAAGCACTGAGGCTGTGGCTGCTTTGACAGTAAGAAGAAACCAAGCTGTCACTGTGCAGATGGGAACTCCAGTAGGAGAGCTGTGGTGGCTTTACAGATGGCAGACAGCAGCTGGAGTGTAGAGCCAAGGGTAGGGGGGGGATCTTCCTCTTAGCAATGCCATGCAAAGAATGATGCAGACTCCTGCAGGGTCGGCTTTGCTGTGTGACCCTGGGTGGAAGCAGCTGGAAGGTCTCAGCCCTTCTGCATTATCCCAGGAGCTGGGGCAGTGCTCGGTCTCATCCCACCTCTGCTAATAGCAAATGCAGAATCCCTTATCTGAGTGCCCTTTTCTCTCATGTAGAGTCACCAACCCTGGGAAGTTCACAAAAAGTTTGGGTGTTGTGTTGAGGGATGTGATTTAACTGGGAAGTATTGGTGATGGTTGGACTGGATGATAAGATCAGTCATAAGATCATAAGATCATCCAGGTCTTTTCCAACCTTGAAAATTCTATGGAGTTGTAGCAGATTGTGGGGGTGTAGGTGTGGTAAATATATGTACACAGATGGGAATATCCGTATGGAAAAGATAGATCCATGTGTGTTCTGGGCTGCACTGAAAAAGGGGTGGCCAGCAGGAGAGGGAGGTGATTGTCCACTCCTGCTCAGCTCTTGTGAGGCCATATTTGCAGCACTGTGTCCAGGCCTGGGAAGGATGTGGAGCTGTTGGGGGGGGTCCAGAGGAGGGCCACTGTGATGATCAGAGGGCTGGAGCAGCTCTCCTATGAGGAAAGGTGGAGGGATCTGGGCTTGTTTAGCCTGGAGAATGGAAGGCTGTGGGGAGACCTCATTGTGGCCTTTGAGTACTTGAAGGGAGCGTATAAACAGGAGGGGGAATGGCTGTTTATGAGGGTGGATAATGATAGGACAAGGGGGAATGGTTTAAAACTGAGACTGGGGAGGTATAGGTTGGATCTTAGGTAGATGTTTTTTGCTCAGAGGGTGGTGACACACTGGAACAGGTTGCCCAAGGAGGCTGTGGATGCCCCATTCAAGGCCTGCAGGCATTCAAGGCCAGGTTGGATGGGCTCTGTCCATGAGCATTGACTGCAGACACTTGGAACTGATCATCACCCTCTGCAGACAGATTTACAGCCCCTGCACAGCTCTATATAACAGTCTTATAGAACTACCTCTAGTAGAAGCAATCTCCACACAGAGATCTTTTCCCAGCGCCCCTTTGTGACATCATAATGCCCCTTTGTGACATCATAACACCCTTTGTGACATCATAATGCACCTTTCTGATGCCATAATGCCCCTTTCTGACGTCATAATGACCCATTGTGATGTCTTAATGCCCCTTTGTGACGTCATAATGCCCTTTGTGATGTCATAATGCCATTTGAGACGTCATAAGGCTCCTTTGTTTTCATAATGCCTCTTTGTGACGTGATAATGCCTCTTTGTGACGTCATAATGCCCTTTGTGACATCTTAATTCCCCTTTGTGATGTCTTAATGCTCTTTTGTGATGTCACAATACCCCTTTGTGATGTCATAACACCCCTTTGTGACATCATAATGCCCCTTTCAGACGTCATAATGACCCTTTTTGACGTCATAATTCCCCTTTGTGATGTCATAATGCTTCTTTGTGGTGTCATAACGCCCTTTGTGACGTCATAATGCCCTTTGAGACGTCATAATGCTCCTTTGTGATGTCATAATGCTCCTTTGTGACTCATAATGCCCTTTGTGATGTCATAATGCCCTTTCTGACGTCATAATGCCCCTTTGTGGTGTCATAATGCTTCTTTGTGAGGTATCTGTGGTGCCATTGATAATGAAGTGTGATGAACTGGAAGGCTTTCAGTAGAATTGCAGCCCTAACATAAACAATGACTTGAACTCTGGAATTCTGTGTAAAATCATTAGCTAGCTTGTGGTCCGGGTCTTCAAACCAAAGGCTGTGAGGTGCTGCTCTTGTTGACGCAGGCTGTGAAAGATGACTTGAGCTCTAAGAGTAATTTCCCTTCTGCTCTTTATATGAACGTCAAATCCACAATTAGAATATTAAGAAGATAATATAAAATTTTGTGCTGCTGGACTGAGGACTTCCATTAGCTGTTAGCCATAGTTTGGAACTTGCAAAGCAATCATATTGGAGCCTTGCTGGGCAACCTGCTCCAGTGTCTCACCACACCCACAGTAAAGCATTTCTTCCTAATATCCAATCCTAATCTACCTTCTTCCCATTTAAAGCCATTTCCCCTCATTCTGTTGCTACCTGCCCTTATGAAAAGTCCCTCCCCAGCCTTCCCTGTAGGCCCTCTTCAGATACTGGAAGGCCACTCTAAGGTCTCCTTGGAGTCTTCTCCAGGCTGAAGAGCCCCATCTCTCTCAGCCTGTGCACATAGTAGAGGTGCTTTCAGCCCTCTCTGATCACCTTCATGGCCCTCCTCTGGACCTGCCTGAACATCTCCAAGTCCTTCTTGTGTTGAGGGCTCCAGAACTGCGTGCAGTGCTCCAGATGGGGTTTCAATGAGAGGAGTGTGGAGGGGCAGCACCACCTCCCTCGACCTGCTGGTCATGCTTCTGTGCTTTAAGCTTATGCTTTAAGGTCCTATATGCTTTAAGGTTTAGATAGTGCAGTCGCCTCACCTCTTCAGGTTTATCTGTGAAGGTCCCTTCCAAGTGAACCGTGCTGATCCAGACAGTTCGGATTGCTCATTAAAGTGTTTTAGTAAGTTGGGCTGGTCCTACGAAGCAGTATGACTGCAGTAAGCAGTGTACATGGTGCGCTGTGAGTACTGCACACATTCCTCTTGGCAGCTTGTGGAACAGAAACTGTGCATTGTTTGGATTGTGTAAGTATTCCTGTTGGTCTCTTGTGATGCTTACCTTCTTAGAGCACCTTTCCTCGTTTGGCTCTACATATTTTGGTACCTTACTTGTTCTGTTTGGCTTAGCAGGGAAGGTCTTCTTCTGAAGCATCCTCAGTCTTGGTCTGGGCAGCATACTTAGAAATGACATGGACGTTACATGAGTGGGTGGTCAAAGGGGGGAAGAACTCACCTTTCTGATCTGTTTCCTTTTAGAACACAGTCCTGGAGAGGATTTGCTTTCCTTGTTTCCTGGAGACTTGGATTCTTAGATGGTTTTGACTGCAGCTATTTCTGATGTTAATTCCTTTTTCTGTACTTTAGTAGCCAAGTGCAAGTGGAGTGCTTTGGGAATTGTCTGAAGTTGCCAGGTTGCGTGTGATCACATATGTAACGTGGAGTTATGTGTGGTGCCAGTGATAATTAAGTGCGATGAACTTGAAGGCTTTCAGTACAATTTCAGCCCTAATGTAAACAGTGACTTGAACTCTGGAATTCTGTGTAAAATCATTAGCTAGCTTGTGGTCCAGGTCTTGAAACCAAAGGCTATGAGGTGCTGCTCTTGTTGACGCAGGCTGTGAAAGATGACTTGAGCTCTAAGAGTAATTTCCCTTCTGCTCTTTATATGAACGTCATATCAACAATTAGAATATTAAGAACATAATATAAAAGTTGTTGCTGCTGGCCCGTGGACTTCCATTAGCTGTTAGCCATAGTTTGGAACTTGCAAACCAATCTTATTTAGACTTTAGTGGTGAAATCTTCTGATGAAATCTTCCTTCTAATTCTGCAAAAGAATCTCGGTGGAACATTTCTGTCTGAAAAGGCTCTGGCATATGAAGATGTGCCAGACTGCAGCCATGTGCCAGATGCGTTTGGATCCATGGAATTTTCTGATGTAGCTTCAGTGTTTGAAGAATCTCCACTCGATCTAAATACTCAGAAAACAAAGCAGGTGTGTGAAGATGTACAGCTAGTTTCTTACAGAAAAAATACAGCTCTTAATCTAGAAATCTGCTTCTCATTGTATCTAGTGCTTACTCCATATTTAAGTATCTAGTGGACCCTGACCAAAGGAAGATAAAGATAGAGCAAAGAAGTATGTTAAGCATAAATTTTGTTGCCTTCTACCTGTAGGCCATGGTTGGTTTGACGTGATCCCTAACTCCAGTGTTTGGTTTGCACAGAAACAGCAAGCAAGGGAACAAGTAAAGGAGTCAGTGAGGATTTTAAAACACAATGGGAAGCGATAAGGCACAGTTAATAAGATTCTGGAGTTAGGCTGGAGGTAGGCAGAGGTTGAAAGGTACCGAAAGAAATTCAATCTTACTGTGTTGGACAACAAAATCCACTGTGATATTATTCAAATTTTTAACTAAACCAAGTGATAATTCATATTTATGTTTAGATAAGCTGGTGAGGGTTAATCCTCAATGGAGAATTGAGATGAACAAATAAAAAAATGGTGTTTGACAGTCTATAAGAAACGAACTTATTCTAGGAGAGAATCAGAGTTTTCAACTGTTTTGTTCAATAGCCAAATAATGTATGATATTTTTATAAGCATTGTGTCTGACCTTCTCAGCTGTTAGAATTTCTTTGACAGTAACTTCTCCGGCTGTGATCAGAAAACCTTTTGTTCCGTCTCTGGCACCATTCGAGGCATGATACTCAACTGGGTGATATGGAATTCACACTGTCAACTCCAGTGACAAGAAAAGTGGCATCTAAGAAGCGTGCAAACACAGAGAATGTTGATGCAGAGTCAGTGTTAAGAAATGAGCTGCCCTTTGCATTTCCTGCTCCAAAGGCCTTCTTTTCGAAGAGCCAGACAGAGAAGCAAGTAGAAGGCATATCTTTTTAGGCGCCTACTTCCAAAGGTATGTTGTATCTAACAAATGGAAACCTAGAACATGTGTAGCTTAGGAATTTTTTACTTTTAATATGAATGCAGTACTTGTAGGTCCTAAAATTCTGAAAGGTTTCAGTGTGGGGTTTATTTGGTCACAGCACATACAGCTGCCATCCTGTACATCTGACAGTGCACTGCAAGCGGTTTAACCATATATCAGGGCATGGTACACGTCTGTTAATGATAGAAGTTCTCACAGTTTCACAAGGAGCATGCCTTGAGATGCATTCAGATAATGAGATAAGTGCTGTGTTCCTAAAACTAGCATGTGTCTCCACTCTCCATCGAGATTTAGTAGATAATTTCTTTAACAATTATGATGAGAGTTTTGTTTTGTTTTTATTTTTTTCTGGGCTATTATTTTGAGTGAAAGAAAAGGGTATGCTTTTATTTAAGCGAGCTTTTGATTGCATCATGCTTCTAAATTAAATGTAACCTACTGAATTCCTCATGATAGCATACGAGTACTTGCGTGTATCTGTTCTCCCTAATAGAGGGAGAAGAGACTCAGTGAACCTGGACAGTGTTACCCAGGGTTGTGAGAACAGATAAATGATTGTTGAGAACTGGTCAACTCGTGAGCCTGAGACCTGGGATCCTCCATCCTAGGGTGGAACTTTACTGGAGCACGTGGGTGCCACAGCAACAAAAGGACTGTGTACAATAGACTGAGAGTTTGCTGAGTTTCTTGGTTTACAGAAAGCACAACTAACTCAGCAGCAAGTGACGTATTTGGGATAGGAGATGACAGCTGGACTTTGAACCTTAAGGACTGCCAAGAAAGAAGCCATCTGCTCAACCCCTGAGCTGCAAACTGCCAAGGAACTCCATACGTTGCCAGGAATGACAGGAGGGTGCCGACCATGGATACACAGCTACGGACTGATGGTAAACTTGAAACAGCTTGAAGTGAGTAAGGGATATCCAGGGTGCACTGGTGCTCAATATTCAAGAAGCCCATCAATCTACACTGGGCCAAAGGATACCAGTTTTAATATCTCATGCAGTGTTTACTGTATTGGAGGCAAAAGGGGGACATTGGCTTTCACCCCACAGAATCACAGAATCACAGAATTACCCGGGTTGGAAGGGACCTCAAGGATCATGTAGTTCCAACCCCCCTGCCTAGCAGGGCCACCAAACATACGCCTTTACTAGATCAGGTTGCCCAGGGCCCCGTCCAACCTGGTCTTGAACACCTCCAAGGACGGGGCATCCACAACCTCACTGGGCAGCCTGTTCCAGGACCTAACCACCCTTCTAGTAAAGAACTTTCCCCTAACATCCAACCTAAATCTTCCCTCCTTCAACTTAAAACCATTTCCCCTAGTCCTGCTATTATCAGCCCTTTCGAAGAGTTTACTCCCCTCCTGGGAGTAAGTTCCCTTCAGGTACTGAAAGGCTGCAATGAGGTCACCCCGCAACCTTCTCTTCTCCAGGCTGAACAAACCCAACTCCCTCAGCCTGTCCTCATAGGGGAGGTGCTCCAGCCCCCTGATCATCTTCCTGTCCCTCCTCTGGACCCTTTCCAAAATCTCCATATCTTTTTTGTACTGAGGGCTCCGCACCTGGACACAGTACTCCAGATGGGGCCTCACAAGAGCAGAGTAGAGAGGGACGATCACCTCCCTATCCCTGCTGACCACCCCTCTCCTGATGGAGCCCAGGATCCCATTTGCTTTCCGGGCTGCCAGAGCGCACTGCTGGCTCATGTTAAGTTTCTCATCTATCAGGACCCCTAGGTCTTTTTCAGCCGAGCTGCTCTCAAGGACAACTCCTCCCAGCCTGTACAGGTGCCTGGGGTTCTTCCGGCCCAAGTGCAAAACCTTGCACTTTGCTGTGTTGAACCTCATTAGGTTCACCCGAGCCCAGCTTTCCAGCCTGTCAAGGTCCCTCTGAATGGCATCTGTTCACCCCAAAGATTCCCGAAATACCAGGCCATCCTGGTAGAGCAGGGTGATATAGAAATAATTGTAACTACTATTGCCAACCCAGTATCTTTCCTTAGCGGAACTCCCCTGGTGGAGAACCAGGATGACATCACTGCTTTGAAACAACTGATGCTGCACATTACATCCAGTCGGTCGGAGCTGAAGGACGAACCCTTAGAAGATGCAGAAGACGCCTGGTTTACCAGCAGCTGCAGTTTTGTGAGACAAGGAGGCTGTAAGGCAGGACATGCAGTAACTGCTACTGAGCAGGGAATGGAAGCACAACCATCAGCCGTGGGGACTACCCCTCAGAAGGCTGAAATAACTGCCTTGACGAGAGCCTTAATGATATGGACAGATGCTAACTATGTGTTTGGGGTGTCACACGCTCATAGTACCATCTGAAAAGAGCAAGGATTGCTCACACACAAGGAAAAGAGCGTGATGTAAATGTACCTATGTTGTAGGGCACAGTTCTCTATCCAGGCCCAAGTCTGTGTGGGTGTCTCCTCTATCCACAAAGCTGCTCACACTGCAGGAGGCACAGGCTGAGAGGAGAGGCCAGAGCAGCTCTCCCACTGTGACACGGAGCAGCAGGATACAAGTAAAGGAAGGCCCCGCAGCGGTACTGGGAAGGTTCCACACAGTCATCAATTTTTCATCTGAAAGGTAAAGAGGAATTCCCTTTTCTGCCCCTATCATCATTGGTCGGGTGAGTAGCAATGATGCCCGGTGTGCTTCCATCAATGGAGCAGAATAGGCGGAAGGCTGGGGTGCAGGCTTTCCTCTGCTGAGGTGAGTGGGGGCTCAGGGTGTTGCTCAGTGGTAGATTTGTTCACACTGAGTTCTAACAGGAAACTTGCTCAACATCGAAGGCCTTGCAAAAGTCTGGCTGAGTGATGTCAGTTGCTTTTCCTTTCCCTACTGATGCTGTCACTCCACTGTAGAAGGCCACCAAAGCGACCAGGCTGCATGTCTCCGTTTCCGCTGTTTCTCCATTTCCTTCTTGTTGCTCCCTGTAACCAGCAGGTTCAGCCATGCTGCTTTCCTGCCTCCTCTGCTGTGTTTCGTGTGGTCGGGATGGAGCTCAGAGCTCCAGCTCTGAGAAAGGTTTTCTGAGAAAGTTACCATCTCTTTTCCATTCCTTTACCCCTAAAAACAGTTTTCCAGTGTCTCTCATGCAAGAATTCTTTGAACAGCCTGCAGCTGACTCTCCTGAAGCTCAGGGTCCTGACTTTGCTTTTTGCCAGGCACACATTCCTTGAGATGAGGAACTCTAGGAGGGCATGGTCACTACAGCCCTGACCACCTCCAGTCTTAACCCCTGCTGTTCAGCATGTCCAGTAATGCTTCCCTTCTGCTTGGTGTGCTTAATGCTTGGCCCACAAAGTTATTGTCAGTGCACTCCAGCAGGCTCTCAGACAGTTTGCAGCAACTGGGATTGGTGCTGGGTGGTTGCTGGGAGGTGTCTCAGCAGAAAAGCTGGGCTGGGGTGGGCGTGCTGTGTCAGTCCTCATCGCAGCTGGCAGAGAGAGTTAGAGGAGGGTGATGGGTGCTGCCTGCTCTCAATGCTGCTGCACTGAATTTGGGGCACAGCAGCACACTGGTGAGTGAGCTGGGAGGGAGACGGACTGCTGCTGTGCATGGCTAGGCCAGAGCTGGAGGATTGTCAAACACGTGAGTCATGCTGGTGCAGCCATTGCAGCTGCAGCAGGAGTAGAAGACAAAGAGGTTTTGTAGAGGACAGAGGGTGGTGACTCATGGTTTGATGTCCAGGTGGAGGCCGATAACAAGTGGTGTCATCCAGGAGTCTGTCTTGGGACCAGTGCTTTTTTACATGGTTATCAGAGACACCAATGATGCAATGGAGTGCACCCGCTGCTGTTTGCTGAGTGGTGCGGCTGACGCAGTGGAAGGAAGGGATGCCATTCTGAGGGAGCTCAACCGAGAGGTTGGCCTAGGTGAATTTAATGAGGTTCAACACAGCAAAGTGCAAGGTTTTGCACTTGGGCTGGAGGAATCCCAGGCATTTCTACAGACTGGGAGGAGCAGTCCTTAAGAGAAGCCCCGCAGAGAAGGACCTGGGGGTCCTGGTGGATGAAAAACAGAACGTGAGCCATCAGCGTGCTCTTGCAGCTCAGAGAGCAAATGGTCCCCTGGGCTCCATCAGAAGAGGGGATGGCCAGCAGGGACAGGGAGGTGATTGATCTTCATGATCCTTGAGGTCCCTTCCAACCCGGGCCATTCTATGATTCTGTGATTACACTCGCTGTCAGAAATAACGGCAGCTGTACAGATGTTGGATATATTTTGGGACAGTTCTTGTAACCAGCTGATTTTAAGACCTTGCCCGAGTCAAGAGTCTAAATTGAGTGTCAGAAGAAAGCTGGTAAAGTGGCTATTGCTCATTCTTTTTCATTTGCTGATTCTTTCATTCGGGTTCCTTTTCCAAAGGAGATTCTGGTGATGGAAGCAATTGAAGAAAGAACCAAAGCAGCTCTTGCCAAGAGTGCTTGAAGTCCCTGTGGAGAGAAGCAAAGAACTTGGGCTTCCTCTGGGATGCGCCCCACCATGTCTCAGGAAGGAGACAACTGCTGTTCCACTTTCTGCTTTGTGTGTGGAAAGGTACGTCTGGGTTTTCTTCTACTTGTTTTTCTTTCTTTTTCTGGCTTTGAAGGAGAAGGGGTGGAGCAAGGGGAGACCCAGTGGTCATTTGTTAACTCAAGAGCATGATGGATTCTGCATTGACTGTGAAAAACCTGGGCTAGTAGCATGGGCATATTTCAGGCTGGACTCTTCTTTTGCTGCTTGGTTTCCTTTTGGCTACAGGGAGACAGCTGTCTAAAGGTGTGTTTTCAAACCCACTCTCCAAAACCATGTTTCATTGTTGCAGGTGGTTCAGTGTGCTCTTGCAGGGTAGATGTGTTTGCTGTAGAATCTGAATGGTTTCTGTTCCTAGGGGAGGACTGGGAGGAGGTAGTGAGAAGAGAATTCAATGCCTGAGGTGTATCTTAGTGAGAAATGTTGGCATGAGGTGCTGAAAGTCTTGAGTTGTCAAAGGCCAGTGAGGCTCAGACTCCTTAACCTGCTGGAGCAGGGTGGAAGCAAGGAGTGGGCACTGCCGTCACACAAGCTGCACTTGGTTCTGGTCTGCCAGGTCTGTGCTGGCCTGGATTTCTTCTGAGAAGTTTGTTGGAGCTGCTTGGAGTAGTGAAGGGTGGGGAAGAAGTGCTGCTCCAGAGCTATGAGACGTGCAGCTCCTTCTGAAGTGCTCCTGAGAAGGACGGAGCGCATTTGCTGCAGCTTTCTCTGCAGATGTGCTCCTCACCTTGAAATCCTCGTGGTTTGTCCTCAGCTCCTGACCACGGCCTGTTCTCTGTTTTGCAGGCTGATAACATGCAGAAGCCGCAGCTGGTGCGTGCTATGTCATCTTTAAACGTACCAGCATTTGCGGCAGCCCATGTTATTAAGAGCCACGTCGCCCAGGGGCCAGATGAGCTCTCTCTGGAGGTAAGCAGTTCCAGGCGTTCCGTGTTGTCGTGCATAGAAGAGGGCAGTCCTTTCTGCTTTGTTTTCCTACCAGATTTGCTGAATCTGGGATTGATGTTTCAATCTCTTTCAGGTCGGAGATCTGGTGAGCATTGTTGATATGAGGACATATCAACAGGCTGAGCCCCTGGTGGAGAGGCAAGCGTGGCTTTGAGGTAGGCACACGTTTTTGACTAGAGAGCACAACTTCAGTAGAGTTGGGAATCTCAGCTTGGAGCTGCTCTGCCTGCACAGGATGGCTGCTGGATGCAAACAGTTGCCCTGTGTCACTGTCAGTGGACCTTCCCTTTGGCTCTGGGCTCGGGCTAATGCTCACCTGTCTTTTTGTTCTAATTACAGGTTGGGCTTTTCCCTGGTGAGTGCATGGAACTCATCAGCGGAAAAGTTCCCGATTCCCTCCTCAATTCATTGCCAAAGCCAGGTGCGTAATTTACATTTGACAATGCGAGTTAGTCAAATAGGGTCAGAACGTTACTTTCAGGGGGTTTGTTTATGCCCAAGTTCAGCAAGCTTAGAAAGAGAACTACAGTAATCTCCTTGGGCACCTCCAGGGATGGGGAAAATCCATTCTTGCGTGTCCTTGTTGGGAATGTTCTTCCCGTTGTTACATGCTCTGTCGAATGCATTGTGCTCAGCTTAGTCCAACCGAGCCAGGCCTGAAATGAACTGGTTTCTTTGTTTTGTTGCGCAGAGCCAAAGAAATGGGGCAAGCTCATCAACGGCCTTTGTTCCCTGGTGAAGGTCAGCCCTGGGAGAGCAAAGCAGCCTGAGCCTCCGACATTCTCCGGATCCATGTCCTTGCTTGACATCGTTGAGAGGTATTTAGCCTTCAGGACTTGAGGGCTGAGCTGTAGGAATGGAAGCATCCTCTGCTGTTTGAAACAGAGGGCGTTTCTAAGCTGTGTTTCAGCAGAAAGCAGGCAGTGCCCAGAACAGGCAACTTTTGGCCAGGGCTCGGTGCAGCTCTTCCATCACCCTGCACCACGTCTGACAGCATGCTCTGTTTTCTCTGCAGAATGAGTTCTCCCAGGAAGAGGGCAGAGTCAGCAGCTGGCAGTTGGTGTTCCTGCTTCTGCCTGGGCAAACCATCCCCTGTGGCCAAACACCAACTGCAGAGCAGTGCCAGGGAGCCCTCTGAAGCAGAAGTCTTGGTCCTGGCAGGTAAGGGTGCAAGTCCAGCTTACAAAACACTGCTTGTCAGCAACACAGCTAGAATTCATGCTTTCAGTGGGCTTGTACCTCCTTCTGGCGTTCAAGCCCGTGCCTGACATCTTCAGTTGATCCCTGTCTTTCCCAAATGAGTCTCTTGTCAACACAAGAGCTGGACCTGCACGTGGATCACTTTCAAGACAGTGACACTGTTGCTAGAAGCCTATTTGCTTCTGCCCACCACCACTACATAGCCAAATGTCAAGAATCTCCATGGTTCATCTTGTGAACGTTCGACACTAACTGCTGTACATCTGCTCCTTCCTAGGTGACCCGAGCCCTTGTATATCCCCAAGACACAGGGCATGTTACGATGACGCATCTTCCATCAATGAAGAGTTGTTACTAAGCACAGAATGCTGCAGTTCAGATGAAAGCCTTCCGTATAACATCAGCTATCAAGAGAAGAAGGTCATCATCGTTGAAGCCTTCATTCATCCCATCCCTACTGAAGCTGCTGACCTGAGCCCACCAGACACCTCAGGCACCAGCCTGGACTCAATGTCTCTGCAGTGCAGCCCAGCCCAAGCACAGCCTGAGTGCCCCGACAGCAGCACCACCATGCAGGCTCAGGTCAGCATCACCGAGGAGAAGCTGAGCATCTCGCAGGGGGGCACAGAATCAGGACACGAGTCCCAGGCTCCGGGCAACAGCACGGTCTCTGAGCAGCTCTCATGATTACAAGAGAGGATGAGTCCCATCTTTCCTCCAGACCTCACACCCCCTCCTTTCTCCTATTGAATAAAGGCACGCTCGTGCTCAATCAATGCCTTGACTGAATTCCGAGTTTTCATTCGCAGAGATTGGGATGAGTGCAAGAAACTGCAAGGCAGCTCAGCTTACAACACTCTGGCTGTGGGGTTTGTGCGGCCGAGCTCTGGGTGTGTTCCCATTTTGCCTGACTTTGGGATGCCTGCAGCGAGAGCTCTGCTGCCGTTGTGTATGGCAGCAAATAGTCTCTAGCATCCTGGATGCTGCTCATGAAAACCCCAAGCTTCCTGGCTGTGGCTGTGATGCTTTTCAGGGCCTTTTGATGCTCTTTGATGCCGTGGCTGCTCCCTAACACCTCTGTCCTCCCGCCGTGTCCATTCCTGGCTCCCACCTGTGAGCTGTCCCTGCAGATCACCTCTAGCCCTGCCATCATCGCGCTGCAGCAGGAGGAGCTCGCCCTGACCAACATCAGGCAGTGCTGCCTGCCTCTCTCACTCTCTAGACCAAGTGTAACTACGCTGTCATGGAGACAAATGCTTTCTGTCACATCCTCCATCCCTGCAGACATTTACCGGTAGGTGGCTCTTGCAGAAGAAGATTCAAGCAGCAGAACCTTTTGCTCAGCTACAGCACACAAATGCTACAAAAGCAGGAATAACCCGCAAGCTCTGGGTCTGTTTGTCTTGCACAGGCATGCACTAACTGCGTTTGATGGTACCCCCCATCCTTGATTTCCTTCCCTGCTTCTTGTCTGATGACGCTGCTGAGCCAGGAACAAGCTGCCCAGTGTGGCAGAGCATGGTGCAGGGCTGTGCTGGGACCTCCTCCCCTTCATCTGCTGCAGATCAGTGCCACACACGTGCCATCGAGATGCTCTGGCACGGGATGTGCCTCCAACCCAAAGCTCCTTCCCACGTCCCAAGGAAAAGCAAAGCAACCCAAGCATCTCCAGCAAAGCTGCCCAGCAGACAGCAGGGAATGCAAACAGCTTCTGGCTGCTCCCCTGCACTCCTGTCCTAAGTAATAGACCCCATGAGGACTGGCTGGGAAATCAGTGCATGACACATGTGAGTGTGCACAGGATTGTGCAAAGCAGTGGGGTTCCATGAGTTTGTGTGTGTGTGTATCTCGGCTGTTATGAAAGCATGGGAAGACTGCCTTACTGAGTCCCAGATAATTACTTATCCTCAAATGATTTTTCCTGGCCAAATTTAAAGCCTCTTACAGGTAATCGAGACCAACAGGCTGTTGTTGCACAATCAACAGGCACAAACTAGATGAATAGCTGAGGAAAATAAAGCATCATGCCAAGGGTACTAGATAAGTGAGCAGCTTGAGATCTGCACATTTATGTGATACTCATGGTCTTAGACAATATTTGCTTAGTGAGGTCACATAGAATGAAAGTAAAATAGAAGAAGTGCAATTGGTCTCAGTTCACACAGCTGGCTGGTTTGTCTCAGGCTAATCCTGAACTGCCTCAAGCGACTGCTTTGGTGCTCTACAGAACAGCAACTTCAGAGATCTCTTTCTATTACTAAGTTTTTGAAAGAGCAATTTGCTCTGTTAATTATCCATCATTTTTGTGCAGTCTGTTTTGTCAGACTTGTCTTTAGCTTCCAAGTTGTATGTGAAGAATTGTTTCCGTTGTAATGCACAATGAACTAAAAATTGAGAGATGAAAATGTGAAGAGTTTTTCCAGCTTTGATTTCATGTCTGGAATTTTGGAACCCACTACTTGCAGTTGTTAATCTGTCCAAACTGGTCTGGTTTGGAATGCCCTCATCCTTCTTGAATCGCTGTTAAAGGCGGAGCAATTCCTACAAGTGCCATGGCCCCACTGTTGTTCTAATTCTTGTTTCTTTGTTTTCCACACGCTGCTTTTCAAGCCTCCTTTTTCTTTACAGTCAAAGTGAGAACTGCACTGTGAGGTGTCTGAACCTTGTTGTGCCTGTACATAAATAGAACAGCAGCAAAGCCTGACAGGTGACTGTGCTGACAGCTCTCGTAGCCAGTAACACGTAACTGTGCTAAATCCCTTGTGACGGCTTTGATTTCATTTTTGCCAGTGAAATCCTTGTAAAAGGAAGTGCAGCAGTGTGATGAGCTAAGGTGAAGATGCTGGTTTTAGTAGTGCTCTAAGCTGAGTGAAAGGGCAATTGAATGAGGGTTATATGCTTTCTCTGGGACGATAAGGCTCTTTTTCCTGAGGGAAAGAGCCAGCTTTTCATGGGCTATATGTGGGCTTTGGCAAGGGCAGACAATCCAGTCTGTCAGGAAGCCATTTGAGGTGCTTCAGGTTTGTAAGCTTGTCTTTTTGTTTTTCAGGCGGATATTTGGAGCATGGGTGTAGTGCTGTATGCTCTGCTGTGTGGCTTTTCCCTTTGGATGATGACAATATGATGGCACTCTACAGGAGGATACCAGTGGGTATCAGTGGTGCTAGAATACACTGAGAAGGGAAATAGCTGAGCTTGACAAGAGGCCTTGCTTTTCGGATGGCAGAACATGCTGAGCTGTGAGTAGAAAGGCCTGTCTGCTGAATATTGTCCCTGTTTTTGCTGCTTTGTCTACCAGTATTTAGTGGAATTGGTTCTACGCTTGGTTGGCCTATGTGGCACTGTAGCCTAATTCTGTACCATGATAGCATACAGAATTTAAGGAGAAGTATTTTCTTGCCAATGGGCTGGATTTTTTGTATCTGGTTCTTCAACTGGCTGCTCCCTATACTATCTGTAGTAAAAATACAGACACATCATTTGATTTCCCTGAAATGAATGTTCCTAAATGCCAGCTCTTCTCATGTCTACAGAGATCAAAGTTCTGCATTTGCTATTAGAATTTCCTCTTCCAGAATCAGGAGGTAATGTAGGACCCCACAGATTGCCTTCAGAATCCAGCAGTTAGTTCTGTTTCCTTTTGGAGTGCATAACAACCTGAGCAAATGAATTGAATGACGTGGCTTATTAGTCTGGTACAAACTCTGCTGTACACTGAAACTTGGTCCATTTGTAAGCAGGACTTTTTCCATCTCTGCAGGACAGCAGAAAACCCTTTGTGCTAATCATGATGCCAAGAAGCAGAATGCGGCAGATGATCCAACTGCTTCAGGTGTTCATTTCCTTAAAACTGAATAGTTTTGGACTGAGAGTTTGTAAGCAGAACGGAGCTCTTAAAGCTGTCAGAGACTATTTCTGCACTGTTCAATTCTATCTGCACAACATACACAGGATCTCAGAACTGCGTTGCTTGAATTGGTGGAACTTGTTGAAGTGAACTGGGATGAGCAAGTTTTAGAACTTAGTCAGAATGCAGTAAAAAATGGATAATCTCATGAGTATTAAGGTACAGGCTTGCTATTTCTGCACTGAATTTGTTTTTATTTTACATGGCTGTGATCTGAAAGTTGCTTGAAACGCAGGCACCTAGGCACTGTTGTGTAACTGAATTTCACACGATAGGTCCTGAAATATCCTGGAATCAAAAACTCTGACTTGTTTTAAGTCTGCTGCTTGAGTCTAATCAGGGTCATAGTGTCTGTGTGCAGTGTTTCTTTCCCTGTAATGCTCCACATCATTTCATTTTGGGAATATTGAAGGAAATGGACTATGTGCCATAACTGTTGTTAGAACAAAGTATGTCTGGTGTGATCTTATGCATAGGTTCTGTAACTGCTCTTCATAGCTCAGGTGTTTGACCTTCCTTTTGGTGAAGTGATGAAATACTGCTGGTTTCTATTTGTGCTTCTAGGCACCTTGAAGCTCTTAGGAATAGAACAATTGTCTCCAGTTCTTTTCAATGATATCAGTAACAGCTCGAGTGTTGCTGCCCACTAGGTAGACCCAAAGAAGCAGATTACAGTGAAACAACACACGAGCTGGACCTGAATGAGGATCACTTTCAAGACAGTGGCTATGCTGCTTCAAGCCTACTTGCTTCTTCCTGCCGCCACTCTATTACCAAGTATCAACAACCTTTCATGATTCAACTTGCAAATGTTTGAAACTAACCCTTGTGTTTCTATGCCTTCCTAGGTGATTCGAGCCCTTGTCAACCCCAAAGATCCAAACCAAGCAGTGTCTTTCCATCAATGGAGAGTTCTTATTAAGCATGATTCGCTGCAATTCGGATGACAGCCTTCCACATGGTAACAGTGATGGACACAAGGGGCTCATCCACGTTCATGCTCTCATATCTCCTGGCTCTGCTGAAGCTCCTGACCTGAGCCTGCCAGACACAGCAGTCACCTGCCTGGATTGTGACCCAGCGCCTTTGCAGTGCTGCCCATCCCAAGCACAGCCCGAGTGTCCCAGCAGCAGCACCACCATGCAGGAGCAGGGCAGCATCAGTGAGGTGAAGCTGAGCATCTTAGATGGGGACTTAGAGTCAGGCTGCCAGTCCCAGGCACCAGGCAGCAGCACCAGCTCTGAGCCACTCTCATCTTGACAAGAGGAGTCCCATCTTCACCCTTGAGCTCTCAAGCCCTCCTGTCTTTTATTGAATAAAGTCACTCTCATGCTCAGTCATCGCCTCGACTGCATTCTGAGTCTTCAATCACAGGGATTGGGATGAATGCAACAAACAGCAAGGCAGCTCAGCTTGCAATGCTATGGCTGTGGGGTTCGTGCAGGCAGAGCTCTGGGTTCCCATTTTGCCTGGCTTTGGGATGTCTGCAGCAAGATCTCTACCATTTTGTATGGGAGCAAATAATCTCTAGCATCCAGGTTGCTGCTCATGATATATCCCAGTCTTCCTGGCTGTCACTTTGTGATACTTTTCAAAGCCTTCTGATACTCTTTGATGCCTTGGCTGCTCCCTAACACCTCTGTCCTCCTGCCATGTTGACTCACGTCTCCCACTTTTAAGCTGGCTTTGCAGATCATCTCCAGCCCTGTCATCATCACGCTGCAGCAGGAGGTGCTCACCTGGCCCAATGTCTGGCAGTACTGCTTGTTCTGCAGATGAGCAGCTGCCTCCTCATCTCTTCAGCTACAGTAGTTTTTCTCAGGGCAGTTAGATGCAGTCATGCTCCTCTGGATTTGGTGTGTTAAATCCATGCTGCATGGCAGCAGTCAGTGCAATACAAAGGTGTTCTGTGTGCCATAGCATTTCTCCAGGGGCTGCCAAAGGTAGAAGCACAACACAGCACCATCCTTCTGACAGTAATGTCTGTGAGTGTTAGACATGTGAGCACTGCATCATCCCCAGCGTGTCAGTGCTTTTCCACAGCAACCTGACTCTCACACTCTGCACTGAATGTAACTCTGCTCTTGTGGAGACAAATGCTTTCTGTCACATCCTCCATCCCTGCAACCATTTGCCGGTAGGCAGCTCTTGCAGAAGAATCAAGCAGCAGAACCTTGTGCTCACCCTACAGCATGCAAATGCTATGAAAGCAGAAATAACCTGGCATGCTCTGGGTCTGCAAGGCTGCACAGATGGGAGAGGTAGATTGTGTTTTTGCAGTGGAAGTTTCCAGTATTTTCAGTACATAGTGTAGGCCCTAACTGAATGTATAACCCTCTTGTAAAACAGCTGTATAAGTAGTTTTTCCACCAAGAAAGTTGCTGAACAGAATTAAGTTCAGACTGGGGGCATTCTGACATGGGGAGAATTGAGACAAGCACAAGATAAATACAGGGTGGGTAGAGCCCAGCACAGGACAGAATGAATGTACTGACTTTTGGAAACATTGCCCTTCTCTGTCCGCAGAAAAGTACAAGGCAGACCTAAAAACAAGAGGTTGGTAATTGACCTTCTATGGAAATGAATCCTAGCCACAGTCTCGAGGAGTCTGTGAGCCTGAGATGCTCAACCAATGAGAGCCATGAGAGCATCACCTGCAGTGGGTTTAGGGCACAGAACAGAATTGATTTCACTGACTGGTGTGCAGTTTCTCCCTTGCCAATAGGGGATGTGCGCGCAGTATTGCAATAATGAATAAGCACTGCTGCTATCGCTGCCATCTTTGCCTAACTAGAAATCTTTGACTTTGAGAGTTTCTCACACAAGGGGAGAGGGTAAGAAAGTAAAGAGGCACAGAAAACTAAGGGAAACTGCTCTTTATCTTATCTATAAAAATTGATACGATGCTGTTGTGCATTTTTTTTTTAATTTTATTTTTAATTTTTTGCTAATGTCAGTTAGATTGTTTTAAAATATCCACACACCAAAATCTGACTACCAAGCAAATGTAATGAAAATGAAATGAAGGTGAGTTAGTGGAAAGCACAAGGCCATATTATATTAGGCTCCAGCAAATTTACAGGCAGTCACTGCACGAAGAGGTAGATCTGAGTTGCACATTATATGATTCCCACAAAGATTAAGGAAATCTGAAGCTTTCAATATAATTTTTTTAATTCTTTTTTCATTTCATTTTTAAACACCTGACCCAGACCCCAACCCTCACAGGAGCTGTAAAGATAACAGCATTAACCAGCAATGTAACTCTAATCCTAACCCTTACCCTGATTCTAAAATCGTCCCTAACTCCAAATGCAACAACAAAAATGATGCTAGAAGTTTGTAGCAAAAGGAACCTTAACCCTGATCATAATCCAAAAAAAAAATCATTATGGTAACAATAATCTTTACCTTAAGAGTAATATTAATCAGAGCCCAGATGATGCCTGCATCCAATCAGAAGCATGCTTTGCATTATTTAAGAGTTGTATTTTTTCCAATGAACTCTCTCTATTATCACGTTTATAAAGTAACAGAGTCTGTTCTTTTTCTCCTGACACTGTGCCTTACTCCTGACATCCCCTGGAAATGACCCAGATAGGGCACCATCAAAGTAATGCTAATAGTAATGTCAATCCTAAGGGTATCTCTAGCCTCAGTGTTAATGGGACGCTAACAACAATCCCAACAGCCTTAAACATTCTGGTGGTGTGAAAGAGGTGCTGCCTTGCACATGCTGGGCAGTCCCATTGCCTGTTAAATGCAGGCGGCAGCGTAGAAACATGATGCCCGTGGTCAGAATGCCCTGTGGCAGATCCTGGCACCGGAGAACTGACCGGAGAACCATGAGAGAACTGACAACAAATCACGCGACATCAGAACCGACCCAGTGGTTATTTACAAGCCTTGGGAGACCCAGACAGGATCTCAGAGTGGTGAATGTAGTTACAGAAGTTGTTACTACTGTGTTTTCTTCTAAAAGAAGTGTTTTTTTTTCATCTCAGAAGTTGGGGGGGGGGGGGGGGGGGGGGCGGGAAAGGGATATCAATTTAATTACTCATTAATTTATTGACAGACATTCACGTTTGCTACGTTTGGAGAAGTTCTTATTTGTTTGCTGTGGTTTGATTTTTTTTTTTTTCTTTTTTTTTTCCCCCTTCCCTCCTCTTCCATCTTTGTGTTCTTCCCCTATAATCAAAAGAACGGATCCCCAGGGTCTGTCCCGCAGACGTTCTTTCCGTGGTCTCTGCTGCCACCTGCTGGCCAATAAGCGGAACTGCCACTGTTGGGCGTTTGGTGCCGCAGGAAGCACAACGCAGATCTGAGTTCTGACCGGTCTACGCAGCAAATCCGCCAATCTTTATTGCGATAAGCCCTCCAGACAAGAGCATAAAGTCTTTGCCTGAGGGCAGGGTTAGTAGTAATGGATGTCAGTTTTGAAATTTCCAGTCCATTCACCATAGCACTTTCTGCCTCCATGTCCCATAACCAGAGCAGCTATGCTGGCATGCTCTCTTGGTTTCTGTCTAAACCACTGTACTATATCCATCAGTTCAGCTGCTGTATTATGGGCAGCAGGGTTTGGGGGGTGGACACTGGTCAGGGCACTCCCACCAGCCTATCCTGCATTTTTTTATTTTATTTTTTTTCATTTTTGGGTTACAATCAGTCAGATCTCAAATAGATCTAGTCCAAATGGAACCTCAAAATCTGACCTTTTAGTGCCTTCATTTACAGAGTCCATTTTATACAAATTCCCTTGTACAGGGCCCCCATGGTCCTCCAGACAGTTGTTACTGATCTTCCATAGGAGAATGATTGAATTAGGTTTTTTCCCATCAAAACTGCCACCTGTCTTTCCAATTTTTCAACACTATCATTCAATAGCTGATTTGCATCAGCCTGAGCCTCTTCAGTTATGTTCAGACAGTTCAAGGCCATTAAAAGTGGCCATGCCACCATGAACACAGCTAACTGTCATTCTCAAGTTGTAAGTATGTCTTTGCTAAGACCATGGAAATACTCAGTCAGGTGGGCCAGGGACTCATGGACCCTCCCTCCGTCCCACACAGGGCCCCATTTTTCAGTGACAGAAGCAGTGCTGCATTTTGAGGATCCTAGGAATCCCAGGACATGCCCTGACAAAAGGTCATTCAAAGGGGTAGTCTTTCCCCATCCAAACAACTCCATGATATTCACAGAATCACAGAATTGTAGGGGTTGGAAGGGACCTCCAGAGACCACTGAGTCCAGCCCCCTGCCAAAGCAGGTTCCCTACACCACGTTGCACAGCTCAGCATCCAGGCAGGTCTTGAATATCTCCAGAGAAGGAGATTCCACAACCACCCTAGGCAGCCTGTTCCAGTGCTCTGTCACTCTCACCATAAAGAAGTTATTGCACACATTAGTGCAGAATTTCCTATGGTGCAGTTTCTGTCTGTTTCCCATTGTCCCTCCTCCACACACTGCTGAAAAGAGTCTGGCCTCACCTCTTTGCCCCCCACACCTCAAATATTTATAGACCTGGATCCTGTCCCCTCTCAGCCTTCTTTTCTCAAGGCTAAACAGACCCAGTTCCCTAAGTCTCTCCTCATAGGGGAGATGCTCCAGGCCCTTCACCATCTTTGTGGTCCTCCACTGGACTCTTTCCAAGAGATCCCTGTCTTTTTTGTACTGGGGAGCCCAGAACTGGACACAATATTCCAGATGAGGCCTCACCAGGGCAGAGTAGAGGGGGAGGATCACCTCCTTCGACCTGATGGACACGCTCTTTTTAATGCACCCCAGGATGCCATTGGCTTTTTTGGCTACAAGGGCACACTGCTGGCTCATGGTCAATCTGTCGTCCACCAGGACGCCCAGATCCCTCTCAGCAGAGCTCCTCTCCAGCAGCTCTTCCCCCAGCCTGTACTGGTGCATGCAATTATTTCTACCCAGGTGCAAGACTCTACACTTGCTTTTGTTAAACCTCATCCGGTGTCTTACTGCCCAGCTCTCCAGCCTGTCCAGGTCTCGCTGAATGGCAGCACAGCCTTCAGGTGTGTCAGCCAATCCTCCCAACTTCGTGTCATCAGCAAACTTGCTGAGGGTGGTCATTGATGAAGATGTTGAACAAGACCGGACTGAGCACAGACCCCTGGGGGATGCCGCTCGTTACAGGCCCTCAGCCAGACACTGCACCGCCAACGACAACACTCTGCACTCTGCCAGTCAGCCAATTCTCGACCCACTTCACTGTCCAATCACCTATCCCATACTTCCTCAGCTTTGGTATAAGTATGTCATGGGAGACTGTATCAGTTATAGAGGTTATAGAGTTCAATTCCTGTAGTCAATTTGGCGGCCCAGGTGGGACCAGCTCTGTTCGCTGCAGGACCAGCTGAGAGGGAGACACTTTTGGCGCACCCTGAGATTTCTCTGAAGGACTCCCTTCCTCACCTGATCACTGCAGGGACAGACAAGGACCACCCATAGGTGGACCAGGTATGTGTATGGTAAGTGGAGCCCATATGTCTTGAGGAGACATCCTACACAGTTTACAGCCATACGTGCTGCTCCCAGGGAGGTGAGCTCATGGCTTTGGTTGCCAGCTGGGTAGGAAGACTCCTTGGGTGAGTTCCTATGAAAGGGAACTGTATGTCATATGAATGGAAACAAGAACAAATACTCTCTCCCAGGTAGTTGACAATAGGAGGGACCTAGGTTGGTCTCTCCTACGGGTATGGGATATAGTGGATAGCCTGTCAAATGGTAGCCTGGGTTCTCCGAGTTGTAATCACGGGGGTTATAGGTTGTATGTTCAATATTATCATCTGCTTTAAGTGTTTGGTACCGTGTGTCAAGCCGACTCTGGGAAAAACATTAACGTTTGCAACTGGTCGACCAGAGTATGAGTGTTATTAAGATTCCAGCTAGAAAACGTTGTCAGCATTGTGTAGTATGAATAAACCATGGTTTTTGATCTAAATGTCAGAGTGAGTGTGGTGTGAGTGAGACACAGAACAGCTGCAGGGTGAGTGCCGAGTCCCGATCCATGTTTCCTTCCTCCTGTGAGGGAAATGGCCAGACACGGACAAAGTGAAAGACTGTGTTGTCTGTCCACTCATATGTACTTTCTGCTTGTATGTAAGAAGACGGGAGTTTGTACTCTGTAGATTAGTAAGATTGTCCTGAGGAGAGGTGTACATTCCACCCGACCAATGAATGTCAACCCATTTATGTAATACTATGTACTGCTTGCGAGGAAGTGTGTGAGGGAGGTGGTTCAATCAGTGCTGGTTCTGTGGCACAGTGTTTATAACTGAAGAATACAGACTGTATTAAGGGAGTTTATGTGAACTGAAGAACTGTACTGTTTGACAAACAGTTTTGATGGTATAAGAAAGTGTAATTGTTAATGATATATGGAAGTGTACTTGAGGGAATGTGGAAGTGTATCTGAGCATACAAACAGAGGAAACATTTACAGAAGAAAAAAGGTTAAAGTGAGTTTACCTGCACTGACATGAGAGCAACACCCTGAACCTCTGCCCTGTGAGCTGAGCAGAGCAGAGCAGAGACACAGTCCTCATGTATCAGGTAGTGTTATTCTGCTTACCAAATGAATGAGTTCACTACAGAAGAGGCAAATCTTCCCCTCTGCTCCATTTGTGGCATACTCTGGAGTTCAAGACATTGCAAAGCTATGGCACATCTACTTTCTTTCAATGATGACGCCTTAGTATGCTCTGGGCTGTCATTTCAATTGCATCTAAAGAAGTCTAGGGTCATGCCAGCTGACAGGAAGCTGGCAAATGTTGTCTCATTGTAAGGAAGAGCAAGAAAGATGACATGGGCAATTATGGACCTGTCAGTCCAGAGCCTGGTAAAATTATGGAGAAAATGATGGTGGGAGTTATGGAAAAACAGCTGAAGGACAATTCTGTCATTGGTTGCAGCCAACACAAGTTTGTGAGGCGAAGGTCCTGTTTAATTTAAGCTCATTCTGTGACACAGTTATCCGTTTAGTTGACCAAGGGAAGCCAGTTGATGTAATCCTTGAGGATTTCAGTGGAGATTTTGATACTGTTTCTCACAACAACCTTCTGGACAGAATGTTCTGCATATGGCTAGACAGAAACACAATGTGGTGGGTGAGCAGTTGGCCAGTAGGTCAGTCCCAAAGGATTATAGTCAGTTTTTTCCATCAGGCTGGTAGATGGTCACTGACGGGGTCCCCAGGGTTCCATTTTGGGGCCACTTTCCTTTCATGTTTATGCAGATGACTTGAATGCAGGACTAGAAGACGTTCTGAGCAAGTTTGCTGATGAGACCAGATGAGGAGGTGCTGTTGCCTCCACTGAGGGTGGAGAGGACTTGCAGAGAGATGTGGACAAGTCAGAGAAGTGGGTACCAGTTGGTACTAAGCACCAAGTGCATAACGTATAACAAGAACAAGTGCCTGATTGTGCACCGCAGAACATAAAGGACATCAAACTCTGGGAGAATGTGCAAATGAGGGCACTGGAACTGAGAGATCTGAAGTTCAGAGTTTCACAGGGATTGACTGCTTGTTCAGACTGGGCCCTTCTCACATCCCTTCTCACATCCTGCAATGAAACATAGGTCTCATATGGGACATGAACCTCACAGCGTCCTTGCACCACATGTAGAGCCTGGGATCTTCTGTCCCCATGTCTTTCATTTAACATCATACGGACCTCCAACCCATTGCCCCAGGAAATGCCAGGAGCCAACATGAGAGACAGGATCTCTCTACCACTGGTCTTGCAATCAGGGCTTGACCTGTCTGCTTCGTAAGGCAAAGGAGAGGTTTCTTAGCATGCCAGTGCCTTTGCCTGCCTGTAGTCATGGCTTCCAGTTATCTTCTCTAACAAGTCCCTTGGGAAGCTTACTTGGTAATGGCCCTCAGTGGGCCCATTAATACTCCAAGAAACTTCACTGTTACTTCCGACTTTGTCTTGTTGAGCACTTTGTGCAAACTTCTCTCTGCACTAGAGGCTGATGAACTCAGCATCAAATGCACCCTGGGACCATTATAACCTAAAGAATCTCCTGTGCCTTATGCCATCTTGTTATCTTCTTCAGGTTATCAGAACTTGTTCAGCAAAAAGGAGGGATATCTGGAGAGAGCTTAAAGAATCCAGTATAAATTTATTGTCTATTTATTTATAGTTGGGTTTAAAGAAGACATTAAAGCAGCACTGTGCAACTGATACCAATCCAGGATGTCCCAATGAGTTCTGTACTGTTACTGTGTTGACAAAGGTCCTTCTCAACCTCCCCACCCAATTTCTGCTCACAATGGACCTATGGGACTTGCATCACTTTTCTTCACATCACTCTTCTCCTCTGCATTCATCCGCTCAGTGTTAAAACTGCTTTGCACCAACTCCCACTGGCTTTCCTCAGAGAACCAGCTACACGTGGAAAAGGAGAGATTTCTCTTTTTTATCTGGCCAGCAAATGGAAAGAAAGGTGATGCAATTGAATGAACAGTAAAACACAGTGATCAACTGCATGCCATGTTCAAGCTGCATCTATTGAAGTTTGTCTTTCATATGGAATACTTTTAAAAGAAATGATTTATTCTGAGGTAGGATAGGATAGATTGAATCACAGTGAAGTAGTTGACAACAGAGGCCATCAGACTCTGGTAGATAGAGCAAATTCCAGTAATCTTCCTGGGATAGATCAGCCAGGTAGTTGAGAGGTATCAACTTAAAACTGATCAGGACTTGTGAGTATTTCACACATTGAGATGGGTTAACACATTCTCATTGATTTATATCTTTGTCTCCAACTCTGTTTTTCACTTTTACTGACATTAATGAACATCTTTCAGACTTCGTGCCTTAATAAAAAAGAGACAGTGATTGAGAAAAAGAAAAAGTATAAGAAGAAAAAGAAAAAGAATAGATAGGAAGGGATAGATCAAATCACAGTGAAGGAGTTGACAACACATTCCATCAGACTTTGGGGAGATGGAACAAATTCCAGTAATCCCCCTGAAAGTCAGAAATCAGACAGATAATTGGGAGGTATCTGACTGAACAAAGAGCAAGGGATGGAGAAATCTGGAGGGCAGTGGGAGTAGTGTGTGCCCAAATGGCCTGCTGAAAACATGCCCTTAACCATGGCCATTTCTTTAGGAGAGCTGAAAAAACTTGGAGGATGAGGCACATCAAATAGGCAGCAGGGAAGAGTAGCGCTGGGCACCAGGCTACAGTCACAGGGCATTGGCACTGGCACCGCTGTCTGTGTCTCTGAACCTGAAGGCATTTGTGTCCAGCGAACACAGTTCTGGAAAACATTGTAGTTTCAGTAAAAGAAAAAAAAAGACATCAAATCACCTCAAAGATTCATATTTACAACTTAAAATGGAACAAGACTCATGAGAATTTTTCATGTTGAGAAGGGTTAACACATTTTCATTGATTTCCATCTTTGTCTTCAATTATTTGTTTCAGTTTTATTGACATTTATGATCAACTATTAAGCTTACAGCCTCAAAATAAATAAAAAGAGATACATTTGCATCTTGCACATGGCCTGATGCCCCTTTCACCTTCACAGTTCCCACAAGTCCTTCCATGCCGGAGAGTATGAGATCCAGCAGAGCACCTCTCCTCTTTGTTTCCTCCACTGCTTGGTCAAGAAGCTGCCATCTGTGCTCTCCAGGGATCTGCTGGATGCCACATGCCCTGCTGTGCTGTCCCTGCTGCAGATAATGGAGTGACAAAGGCCACCAAATGGGACAAGGGACAGACAACATCAGATTCCCATCTGTCTGCAGAGGGCACCTTCCATTTACTCTCCCTGATCAGGAAGACAGGAAAAGACACTGATGGTCTCCTCTGTTTGCCATTTCCATTAGCTCTGACCTGTCTGCTCTTCCATCCCCAGGCAGAGCTCAGTGCACTCTCACAGAGGGCAGTCGCCCTTCTTTGTCTCCTCGCCCATCCATCCTAAAGACTCGGTATCCCCCTTGTGCTACAGTGCAGTTGTGGAAACCATTAAACTGTGTCCCCATGGTCCAAACAGGAGCTCAGGCCTGCAGCTCTACCAAGATTTCTAGCTTCTTGTGTGTTGGTGTTTGCATTAGTGCAAAAGCACAGAAGTAAATATCCTAATTGAAAAGCATCACTGGACATTGCCTGACTGGATAGCTCATCTATAGAATCAGTGTGCAGAAGGTGGCACACAAACATTAGACCGATCGTGGGTCTTGGAGGTGACGTAGCAGCACGGACACACCATGGGCATGGCTTTCCTGAAGGCCCTGTGCTGCTCTTGTAGCTGTGAGTGAATTCACCGGACAGCCGGTGCTATCCCCTCTCTGGCCCTCAGCTGATGCCCAGGAAGGAGGTGTCTATCTCAGGGATTTCCCACACGGTTTACAAGCACTTGCAAACATCAGGAGCAGCCCAGGCACCTTGGGCATCACCCAGTGTCTGTGTGTGAGCTGCTGCCTCCCAGCTGAAGGACCGAGGACTCAGAGCAGGAGCTCACATGCAGGCAACTCCTTGTGCACTTCTGAACTGAACCAGAGAAATCCCAGCTCCTGTGGTTCTGTGGGGAGCCGAATCCCATTTCAGCTCCAGGATTTCTGTCAAGGGATGAGACTCCTGCGCTGCCTCAGCTGGATCACTGCCCTGCACAGGGAAAGTCCAAACCTCGCCTTCCTTGTCTGGTTGCCCTTATTGTTTCATCAAACGATCTCTGGGAGCACTCCCCATATGTCTCCAATCAGTCACTGACCACTGGACATGTGGTGGTTAATTGAGTGGATTTCAAAGCACAGTCATGATGCTGTTGTCTTTCAGGAGCTGTTGGCCATGAGGACCCAGGGACATGTCAGGGGAAATGAGTGGGAAGGATAAAAATGACATAATCTGCTGCTTGCTTGTCCAGGTTCCTGGGACACAGGGAGCTCATAAAAGTGGGCAGAGCTGCAGAGAGACAGCTGTGTCCTGGAGCAGATCTCGTGCACAGCACAGCCTGCAGGTGACAGAAGGAGAGGAGAGAAATTGGAGAGAGCTTGCAGGATGTGTGTGGTGTGAGCGGGCTGTGAACTCACTGCAGGAGCATTGCTCACAGACCATGACAAGGTAAGTCTCACAGCTGACCATGAGCTGCTTTTAATTAAGGGGTAACTATAACTGGGACATCCCATAGGAGATCTGACTGCAGGCACTGCATGTTTCTTTACTGTGGAAAAAGCTTTCTGCTCCAGCTGAGACGGGTGCCCAGGGCTGTCCTGCAGAGCAGGGTCCCTGCTGTGCCCCAGGGGCTGTGTGCCGGGTATGGGACTCTGCCGCCTGCCAGGCTCAGCACTCAGCCTGCCCGGGGAGCTGCCCAGGGCGCTGCAGGGAGATGTGTGGGGTAAGGAGCCCCCGGCAGGGTTTGTGCTGCCACAGCTGCTGCCTGGGGCAGGGGATCACAGCTCCACTGCACAACTGAATGTTTCTGAGGTCACTTTGCAAGAGGAGAGCCAAGGCAGGGGGTTTCCATTTCCTGTTCTGAGGCAAAGAGGTTTGGAGTCAGAAATCTAAAAGGGGCAATAAGAGTTCTGAGAATTTTTCATCAATCAATTGCTTGTTTTGTGAACACTCACACATGATGTGCTTTCAGTCTCCCCTTTCTCGAAGGATGGAATTATCTTCATTTTCTGTAGGCATGAATAATTCACTTATCCTACAAACAGACAGCATTTTCTAACTGAAACTGAATGCCACAGAAGCTCGGGTAGGGGGCTCTAAGAGCACTTGGGGTAAAGATATGAGACATGAAACAGATGAAAATATCCAGGGAGAAGGGATAAGAAAATAAGAGGAAGGTTAGAGCTCCATATGCTGCTTCTGCTTAAGGAATGCTGATCTACATGAAATTAAATGCAAGTAATGGTGCTAAATGTACACTGTTGTAGGAGAATTAAAACATTTCATAGTATAGCAGGAGTAGTGCCTCTGAGAATGGTCTGGACTTGTCATTATCTTCTGCACTCTGAGCAGGACTCCAAGCCCAACAACAGCAGATGCCCAACAGCAGCTCCATCAGTGAGTTCCTCCTGCTGCCGTTGGCAGACACGCGGCAGCTGCAGCTCCTGCACTTCTGGCTCTTCCTGGGCATCTACCTGGCTGCCCTCCTGGGCAACAGCCTCATCAGCACAGCCGTAGCCTGCGACCGCCGCCTGCACACCCCTTTGTACTTCTTCCTCCTCAACCTGGCCCTCCTCGACCTGGGCAGCATCTCCACCACTCTCCCCAAAGCCATGCCCAACGCCCTCTGGGACAACAGGGCCATCTCCTACACAGGATGTGCTGCACAGCTCTTTTTCTTTACCTTCTTCATGTCAGCAGAGTATTCCCTTCTCACCATCATGTCCTATGACCGCTATGTTGCCATCTGCAAGCCCCTGCACTACGGGACCTTGATGGACAGCAGAGCTTGTGCCACCATGGCAGCAGCTGCCTGGGGCACTGGGGTTCTCAATTCCCTGCTGCACACTGCCAGTACATTTTCACTGCCTCTCTGCCAAGGCAATGTTGTCAACCAGTTTTTCTGTGAAATTCCCCAGATCCTCAAGCTCTCCTGCTCAGAATCAAATCTCAGGGATGTTGTGTTTCTCATTTTTACTATCAGTTTAGACGTAGGCTGCTATGTTTTCATAGTTGTGTCCTATGTGCAGATCTTCGTGGCTGTGCTGAGGATGCCCTCTGAGCAGGGACAGCGCAAAGCCTTCTCCACGTGCCTCCCTCACCTGGCCGTGGTCTCCCTGTTTCTCAGCACTGGTGCTTTTGCCTACCTGAAGCCCCCCTCCATTCCCTCCCCACTCCTGGATCTGACAGTGGCACTTCTGTACTCAGTGGTTCCTCCAACACTGAACCCTATTATCTACAGCATGAGGAACAGGGAGATCAAGCACGCTCTCAGGAAGGTGTTGCAATACTCACTATTCCCGCTTCAATAAAGTGCACATCTTCATCGCATGATTCCCAGTGATGGTTCTTCATCTTTTATGCATCTTTGATTGATTGATTATGTGAGATATAGCAACGTGCAAAAAAATGTTATTGAACTTATAAATAAAAATTTGTTTCACTTCTTTCACACCTACTATCCATTTTCTCACTCCAAGAGCTCATGTAAACATGGAACCAGATTCCCCGAATAGGTTAAGAGATAAATAAATAGCATTCAAAATACGCTTTTCCTTAGCTCTTCTCTTATCCAACTTTGTCTGGATTTGGGGAAGGTACAGCCACAGATAGAAGCACAACTAGTTCTTTTCATTCCTCCTCTCTTTACACTGATACAGTGCACAGAGGATTCGAGTCCTCTCATTTCTACAGGCCTGAAGGTCTTGTGTGTCTCACAGCAGTCCCGTCGTCTCTACAGCAGCACTCAGTGGTTTGCTTAATTTTCTTATCTCAATACTTGGAACAGCTACAGGACCTGTAGCATAAGTGACCGCAGAGCTCCTTATGAGGGGTGGAGTGACAGTGGGATCTGTCCAGAGCTTGGAGCAACTGCAGGATGTGTAGCAAAAACTTGGAGCTATTGCAGGGACTGTGCCAGGAGTTGCAGAGGCTGCAGCAATGTCAGCAGATCCAGCTCTCTTCCCCTTGAAGATGCTGAATAGTGTTGAACACAGCTCAGTAGGTGTGGGCCAGGCCCTGGCACACTGCAGTCATTTGGGCCTTTTTAGGATTACCAGTGCCACAGCAGACCTGTCTCCAATATTCTACCAGTTTCTCAGGATCCTGCAGTTGCTCGGAGATGAAGTTCCAAAGCCCTGGGGGTGCCCACCACTCCAGGCAGCTGCCCAGACTGTCCCACACCCCCTGCCATGCAGAGCCTTCTCACCTTGGGGCAGATCTCTCACTGATATTCCTGAATAATTGTTTAACCTCAATCCTAGAATCATAGAATCACCAAGGCTGGAAAAGGCCTGAAAGATCATCCAATCCAACCGTTCACCTATTACCAATAGCTCCCACTTAACCATGTCCCTCAACACAATATCCAGTCTCTCCTTGAATACCCCTGGTCTCCCAGAGACGACAGTGTAAAATGTGTAATTCCTAATCATACCAACAATATTACTTCCAAAACCCAAAGATGTCCAAAGAGCTGAATGTGCACAAAACTTCACTTTGCCAATTTTATCGTGGTACAAACCAAGGTCAAACAGCATAGCAAAATAAATACCCTAATCCAGCATCCAGAGTTGACAAATGATGCAGCAGGGAAAACAAGCAGCAAGCAAGGAGCTGTGAAATGCAGCTTCATGAGAAGACTCAGCAAGCTTCACAAATAGGGAAACTATCAGCACCATGGCCTGCACATCTCCAACTCCCACAAAGCCCTGTCCACTCTGGACAGATGTGCTGTTACCACAACCCTTGGAGCCTCACATCAGGCACCAAAATGACTGTGGTTGTTGAACCCAACATGTGGCTCAGCAGCTCACAGTGCTTTGTGCACTGCCCCATTCCCAGTGGGATGGGAATGAGAACTGGGAAAAAGAGTACAACTTCTGGGTTGTAACAAAGCAGTTTACTAAGAGAGATAAAAGGAGAGGAGTAATAGTAATCACTATATATCCGTTGATATAGAATCGTATGTAACAACTGATGCACAAGCACTTGCTCAGCACCACCAGACTGATGCACAGCTGGGCCCTGAGCAGTGAAGAGACTGAGATGAACTCCCACCCCTTTCAATACAATTTCTGCTTGCTGTCAGCTGATAGAGAACGTCCCTTTGGCCACTATCAGTCAGCTGTCCTCACTCTGTTCCCTCCCAGCTCCATGTGCCCTCCACTGACCATGGCCTTGGCTCTGTACAACACTGCTTAGCAGCAGCTGTAAACATCAGAGTGTTATCAATGGTTTTCTCCTAGAACCAAAACACTGCACCACAGCAGACAGTCTGAAGAAAACAATTCCATCCCAGCTGTAACTCAGATTCCTGCCTGTCCCCTCTTCTTGTTCTTCCTGATCAGGAAGCAAGGAACAGAATCTGCCGCTCTCCTCTCTGAGCCCTTTCCATCAGTTCTCAGCTGGCTCCTCTGCCATCCCCAGGCAGAGCTCAGTGCCCTCTCATGGATGGCAGCAGCCTTTTCTCTTCTTCCTTGCCCATCCGTCATGCAGAATCTGTACCCCATTTGCTACAGTACAGAGCTGAGAATCAACCCACCGTGTCTCTGTGAACCAAACAAGACCCTAGGCCTGCAAAGGCACAGAGATTTGGAGTTCGCTGAGTGAATGTTTGTGGTCCTCTCATTAGTGTAAGGATTCTTCAGAAAGCATCCCCTTCCAGAAGCATGCTTTGATTTAGCCTGTCTGGGTCTTGCATCTACACTGTGGTACTGATGTTCAGGGCCTTGCTCAGAATCAGCAGCCTGCATGAAAGGAAAAGCTCTGTGGTTTTCTCTTGATTTGTCCCGTTTATTTCCCATGCTACCTGCACTGGTCTACAGGCACTTTAGGGCAGCAGTAGGTTGGGGTTACCCCCAGAGGGTACACAGTAAGATTTAGGACGGGGTATTGGCAACAAGACTTTCTCTGAGGAATCCTCACACAATCCTATAGAACAACTCAGAGGCTTTCCATTCAATCTCCAACAGCAACAATATCCCTCAGCCCTTCTCTGTCACATCCAATTCCCCACCCTTCCCCATTTGGACCTGGTTTAAAGCCCTATAATCAATCAGTGCAGGAGCATTTCAGATGGGGTCATGGAGGAGGCAGACTGCCATTCTTGGGGTGGCCATTTTCCCAGGAGGGCATGGTGGGAGGGCTTTGTCCCATCTGGTTCCACCAACACTTGCATCCACCCAGCAGAAGGCTGTGCCCTCTGTGTCCCACTTGAACTCTGCATGGAGCTTACAGTTGGCAGTGACATGGCTGAGAAGCTCTGGGCATGGATTAAGGGACAGGGAATTAATGTGCCTTCCTAACTTCCTCCCTGCATGCCTTAGCAACTTCCTTGTAATCTCCCCAAGTACCCAGCCCCTTCTTCCAGAGGACGGAGATTCTCTTTTTCTTCCTGAGTCTCAATAGTTTTTCCCAGTTCATCTGCACTGGTCTTCTTCCCCTATGGCTCACCTTATGGCATTCAGGGACAGCCTGATCTCGTGCCTTTAAGATTTCCATCTTGAGGAGTGTCCAGGCTTCCTGGACCCCTTTACCCATAAGGAGCGACTCCCAAGGGACCTGTGCTACAAGTGTCCTGAACAGGTCAAAGTCCGCCCTCTAGAAGTTCAGGATAGTAGTTTTGCTAGTCACCCTTCTGACATCTCCAAGAATAGAGAATTCTACCATTTCATGGCCACTCTGCCCAAGACAGTCCCCAACCTTCTCAACTCCTACCAGTCCTTCACTGTTAGTGAAGAGCAGGTCTAGCAAGGAACCACCCCTGGTAGGACTTCATACCAGCTGTGTAAGGAAGCTGTCTTGCATGCAATCTATAAACCTCTTGGACTGATTCCTCTGCTATTTATTATATTCCCAGCATATATCAGAGAAGTTGTAGTCTCCCAAGAAAATGAGTGCTGGCAATCTTGCGACTTCAGTAAGCTGCTCATAGAATGCCTCACCCATCAATTAGGCGGTCTATAAGAAACCTTTAGCAAGATGTCACACTTACAGGCCTTTCCCCCGATCCTTACAAACATGCACTTCATTCTGAAGCCCAAGCTCTTCAACATCAAAACTCTCTTTAATATAAAGGGCCACACCACCACCCTTCCTTCCTCCTCTATCCCTTCTGAAGAGCTTGTAACCATCCATCACAGCACTCCAGTCATGGCAGTGGTCCCACCATGGGTCGGTAATAGCAACTAGGTCATGGTTTGTCAGATGCACAGTTGCTTCCAGCTCCTCTTGCTTGTTGACCAAGCTGCGTGCGTTGGTGTAGACGCACTTCAGCTGAGGCATCTGCCTCTCTCCCAGCTCAAACAGCATTTCCCTAGGCTTATCTCTGGTAAGCCCTGTTTTGTCCACTCCCCCATCGTAGCTAGTTTAAAGCTCTTTCGATAAGCCCCGCTACCGTCTATGCTAGGATTCACTTCCCCCTTTGAGACAGTTGGGTTCCATTCATGGATAACAGACCATGGGCCAAGTAAACTGTCCTGTGATCAAAGAACTCAAAGTTTCTGGCTCAGTACCAACCTCTGAGACAATTGTTCATTGCTTTGCTTTCCAAGCCTGCTCTGTGTCCCTCACTGCCACTGAAGGTATAGAACAAAAAATCACTTGATCTCCCACTTTGTGAACTAAATGGCCTAAATTCCTGAAATCTCTTTATAGTTTGTAGTCCTATCTAAGAAATTTCATCACTGCCCACCTAAACTATGAGTAGTGGAAAATAATCAGTGGACCTAACCAGCATTGGGAGTTTCCTCATTATGTCCCTGACCTGAAACCAAGAAGGCAGCAGACTTACTGACAACTGGGGTCCAGTCTGCAAATGGGGCCCTCTATTCCTCTGAGAAGGGAGTCACCCACCACGGCCACCCTTCTTTCTTTCATGGCAGAGGAAGTCACAAGGCTTGGTAGTGACTGCCTTGCATTAGGTTTCCTCCTAGGCAGATCCTCCATTGCCTCCCCATTCTTATCTCCTTCAGATTTCAGAGTGTCAAACCTGTTGCTTAGATGGATCAGGGGTCGAGGGCTAGGCAGGCATGGGGGGGCTCCTGTGATGTTGAGTTGGGACTCTCTTCCAACCCTTCTCATCAGTCAGGTCTGTCTGACTGTGACAGGGCAGGGAGTCAACCACTTTTCTGGGGGTATCTGCCTGGCAGCCTTCCCTCGGGGATGCCAGCAAGTCACTCCACCAGCCCATCTCCCGATCACACTCCCTGATGGTAAACTGTGAGTAAAACCTTGAGTAAAGTGAGAGTTCACCTAGACAAAAGTATGAGTAGAAACATGGACTGACGTGAGGGTAAACCCAGAGTAAACCCAGGATCCCATCCATTGGGCATGCACAGCCTCTGAGGGCAACTTTTTCCAGTGTTGCTGTGTAAAAATATAGGTTCCTCACATCTAACCTATGTCTCCCCTTTTTAATTTAAATCCGTTTCCATTTGTCCTGTTATCAACAGACCATCCCATCCTTATTCTAGCGTTAGGCATCTCATCCTCAGATGGAAACCCTGGGGCTGAATTGGGATCAGTTTTTCAAAGAACCACAGGAGCTACAAGTTCACCTAGCTGAGTTCAGATGTGCACAGTGAGGTGTCTGTGTGTGAGTCCCTCATCTGAATCCTTGGTTTTTATTCCACAGGGACTGCACTACTCATACACAGTCTCTCAGTGATGCCCAAGGTGCCTTGGGTGATCCTAGTTTTGTGCTAGTGCTTGTAAACTGTGACGGAAAATCTATGAGATAGACACCTCCTTCTGGAGCATCAGCTGAGGGCCAGAAGGGAGGTATTCTTGGCCATCCTAAATACCACCTCAGCCACGTGCTTAGGGCACCCATTGTGTCTTTTGCACCTGACCCCATGGAGTATGTAGTGATATTCAGCTTATCAAAAGGATGAGCTCAGAACAGAAGAGGCAGATCTTCCTCTCTGCTCCATCTGTGGCATAGTCTGGATTTCAAGGCATTGCAAAGCTATGGCACATCTACGTTCTTGCACTGATGACACTTTAGCATGCTCTGGGCTCGCATTTCAATGGCATCTAATAAATCTAGGGTCATACCTGTTGACAGGAAGCTGGCAAATGTTGTCTCATTGTAAGGAAGAGCAAGAAAGATGACACGGGCAACTATGGACCTGTCAGTCTCACTACAGTGCTTGGTAAAATTATGGAGAAAATGATGGTGGGAGTTATGGAAAAACAACTGAAGGACAGGTCACAGACAACACAAGATACAGAGGGGAAGGTCCTATTTAATTTCAGGTCTTTTTATGACACCTTTATCCATTGAGCTGAACAAGGGAAGGCAGTTGATGTAATCCTTGAGGATTTCAGTAGAGCTTTTGATACTATTTCTCCAGCACCCTTCTGGACAGAAATTCCTGCATACAGCTAGACAGAAACAGAACGTGGTCTGTTGTAATACAAGAAGAATTTTACAGAGCAGCAGCCATGGATTGAGATAAGGAGTTCACAGAGCAGCAGCTGCGGAGCAGGATAAACAGCATGAGAACAAAGGACATCTCTAGGAAAAGAATGAATGGCTCGTGGCTTTGAAGGGGGGTTATAGGGTTGTTATTGCAGTAGCTTTCCTCCAATTAGCGTGTGTGATTTTTGGACACCCTTGTCTGTCTCCTATAAAAGTCTGGCTTTCGGGCAATAAATTGATGCAGCTATATGTAACTATATTGGTGTTTCTCTGTTTGACCCAGCACGCTGACATTTTGCCTTTCAGGTTCACCAGCAGTGGTGGGTGAGCAGTTGGCCAGTAGTTCTGTCCCAAAGGATTATAGTCAGTGGGTTCCATTGGGCTGGTAGATGGTCACTGTCAGAGCTCCCCAGGGTTCCATTTTAGGGCCACTTTCCTTTCATGTTTATGCAGATGACTTGCATGCAGGACTAGAAGATGTTCTGAGCAAGTTTGCTGATGAGACCAGATGAGGAGGTGTTGTTGCCTCCACTTAGGGTGGAGAGGACTTGCAGAGAGATGTGGACAAGTCAGAGAAGTGGGTACCAGTTGGTACTAAGCACCAAGTGCATAAAGTATAACAAGAACAAGTGCCTGATTGTGCACCTGGGTATGGGCAACCCTGGACATAAACACTGTCTGTATATTGGACACATGAGAGACGTCTGACTGAAAAGGATTGGGGGTCCTGCTCAACATAAAATTTTAAGTGAGTCAGCAGTGTGCCCAGCCAGCCAAGAAGGCCAACAGTCCCCTAAAGTGCATCAAGCAATTTATTGCCAGCTGGGTGGGAGAAAGGTTTGTCCCTCTTTGCTCTGCATTGCTACTGCCTCACCTGGAGCACTGGGTGCACTTCTGGGCAATGCAGAACATAAAGAACATCAAACTATGGGAGAGTGTGCACAGGAGGGCACTGGAACTGAGAGATCTGAAGTTCAGAGTTTCACTGGGATTGACTGCTTGTTCAGACTGGGCCCTTCTCACACCCCACATCCTGTGATGAGACACAGGGCACATGTGGGATATGAACTTTAACAGCATCCTTGCACCACATGCAAATGCTTTTCCCAGTGCTTCAGTGTTCCACCACCCATTGCTTTCAACATAGTTTTCAACACCCCATTGTATCTTTTAATTTTACCAGAAGCTGGTGCATGGTAGGGGATATGATAAATCCACTCAATGCCATGAACTTTGGCCCAAGTATTTATTAAGGGAATTTTTGAAATGTGTCCCATTATGAGACTCAGTTCTTTCTGAGGTGTCATGTCTCTATAGGACTTGTTTCTAACAACCCAATATTGTGTTTCTGGCAGTAGCATGGGGTACTGCGTATGTTTCAAGCCACCCAGTGGTTGCTTCCACCATGGTAAGCACAAAACGCTTATCATTATGAGATCCTGGCAAGGTGACATCATTCACCTGTCACTCCTCCCCATATTTATACTTTTGCCTTGGCCTTCCCCCCAGAGAGGCTTCATATTCTTGGCTTGTTTAATTATGGCACATGATTCACAGTCATGAATAACCAGTGCAATAGCATCCATAGTTAAGTCCACCCCTCAGTCTCTAGCCCAATTATATGTTATGTCCATTCCTTGATGGCCTGAGGTCTCATGGAACCATCAAGCTTGAAATAATTCACTCTTGTTCTGCCAGTCCAAGTCTATTTGAGCCACCTCAATTCTGGCAGCTCGACCTACCTGATGGTTGTTTTGTTGTTCTGCAATAGCCCGACTCTTGGGCAAGTGTGCATCCACGTGACACACCTTTACAATCATATCTTTTTTTTTGAGCAGTTATGTTTTTCTACAGTTCAGCAGCCCAAATAGGTTTACACCTCCGTTGCCAGTTATTTTGTTCCCACTGCTGTAACAACCCCCATAAGGCATTTGCCACCATCCATGAGTCAGTATAAAGATAAAGCATTGGCCACCTCTCCCGTTCAGACACATCTAAGGTCAGCTGGACAGCTTTTACCTCTGCAAACTGACTTGATTCTCCTTTACCTTCAGTGGCCTCTGCGACCTGTCGTGTGGGGCTCCAAACAGCAGCTTTCCATCTCCGATGCTTCCCTACAATATGAAATGATCCATCAGTGAAAAGAGCATATTTCTTTTCATTTTCTGGTAGTTCGATGTATGGTGGGGCCGCTTTAGCACATGACACCTCTTCTCCTGGTGATGTTCCAAACTTTTTATCTTCAGTCCAGTTCATGATCACTTCTAAAATTCCTGGACGATTGAGGTTCCCCATCCGCGCTTGTTGTCTAATCAGTGCAATCCACTTGCTCCAGGTGGCATCGGTAGCATGATGGGTGGAGAGAACCTCCCCTTTCAACATCCGGTTCATCATTGACAGTCGAGGTGCCAGAAAGAGCTGCATTTCAGTACCAGCTACTTCGGAAGCAGCCCGAGCCCCCTCATACGCGGCTAAGATCTCCTTCTCAGTTGGAGTGTAGCACTCTTCAGACCCCTTGTACGCTCAGCTCCAGAATCCCAGGGGTCGGCCTTGGGTCCCTCCTGAGGCTCTTTGCCACAAACTCCAAGTGGGACCTTTCTCTCCAGCAGCAGTATAGAGGATGTTCTTTACATCCTGTCCAGTCCGTAGTGGCCCCAGGTCCATGGCACAGGCTATCTCCTGTTTAATCTGTTCAAAAGCCTGCTGCTGCTCTGGGCCCTATGCAAAATCATTCTTCTTCTGCATCACCTGATAAAGGGGGCTTACAATGAGGCTGTAGTTTGGAATGTGCATCCTCCAAAAGCCCACTGCACCCAGGAATGATTGTGTCTCTTTCTTGCTAGTTGGTGGAGACATGGCAGTGATTTTGTCAATCACTGTTGGGATGTGATGACATCCATCCTGCCACTTTATACCTAAGAACTGAATTTCCTGGGCAGGCCCTTTTACTTTGCTTCACTTAATAGCAAAACTGGCTCATAGAAGAATTTGAATTATTTGCTCTCCAGCACAGCAGCACTCAGTGGGGGTGTGACCTCATTCAGGCCACGGTAGTCTACTGTCAGCCTCCATTCTCCACTGGCTTTACGCACTGGCCATATGGAGCTGTTAAAAGGTGAGTGAGTTTTACTGATCACTCCCTGATTCTCCAACTGGCGAATCAAATCATGAATGGGGAGCAAGGAATCCCTGTTGGTGCGATACTGCCGTCTGTGCACTGTCTTTGTAGCAATCGGTACCTGCTGCTCTTTTATTTTTACTCGTAGCAGCCTCACAACAGACGGGTCCTCTGACAGGCCAGGCAAAACAGACAGCTGCTTAATGTTGTCCATATCTACAGCAGCGATTCCAAAGGCTCAGTGATACCCCTTAGTATCCTTGAAATGCCCTCTTCTGAGGTATCCTCAATACCAAGTATGAACGGAAACCCTGGACCACTCACATAGGATGTTTTTTCCAGTCTTTACCAGTGAGGCTTATTTCAGCCTCCAACACAGTCAATTCTTGAGAGATATCCAGAAATATGGATTGATTCTGTCCCTTCATGACTGGAGGGCATTAGGGTGCACTGTGCACCAGTATCCACCAGTGCCTTATATTTCTGTGGTTCTGATGTGCTAGGCCATCAAATCCACACAGTCCAATAAACTCTATTATCCCTTCCACTCCCTTGAATGAGGGCAGGGCCCCTCTATTGGTTACCTGTGATAACTGGAGCAGCCGTACTGGTGGTTGGACTGTTTTGTAGTTCCCTCACCCGTGCTCATAGTACAGGAGTAGGCTGGTCATGCCACTTCCTCGTGTCTTCTCTGTGGTCACGTAGGTAACACCACAAGGAAACACACAGTGCAATTTACTGTTGTTCCTTGCTCAGTCTGGAAAGCGCTTGTGTCTAATAGCTGAGAATTTTAATGATACACATGAAGGCTTTATGGTCGTTAATTTCTTTACGATCTCTCGCCTTCAACTGAAGCAGCAGCTAGGCCAATTACCAAGTGACACCAAGGAGATGAAGTGGCAAAATGGCGCTTTATTGAAACAGACACATCCTTATATAACCTACGCCTTTTTGTCTACACCCACTGTATTACACTAAGATTCTTCCAGAATATGGGGAAGGGCCTGTCACATCACAACAAGCTACCGTCCCAGCTGTCCCAACAGCGAAGCAACCAGGTAACAAGAGATTCATTCTGGTGCCGTGTGAACTCCTTTCTTACGCCTTCGATTTCAGTCATCTTCAGGGATCGACAAACAGTAACAGAGATTTCCTCCTCATCACTCTCTTCTTCATGACACTTTTCCTTTTTCCTTTCTCGGTACTTATCCAGACCTGTCACCTGGATCTTCTGTTGCCTCCTCCTCCACTTCTTTTTTCCGTTCTAGACGTGAGGACACCCATTTCCATTTCTTGCCTTCCACAAGGGCAACTGATATTGTTACTGGTGCCTCCTGTGACTGATCAAAATTGACTTGGGGATTTCCCTTTTTGGCTAGAACCTCAGCTCGGAAATTCTCTCTTTTCGGAACAGTGTTATATAGAGCACGGTAAGCACAAGCCAAGCCCCAAATAAGTCATACCCCCTTAGATCTATCTAGGCTGCGCCATCCCTGACTCAAATACTGGCTTAGTTTCTCGGGATCCCACAGGTGTTCAAGAGTTAAATCCCATGACATTGCGGGCCCCCATGTGTTGGCGAACCTGAAGGCAAAAGTCAGCGTTCTAGGACAAACAACCACACACCAATATAGTTAAATATAGCTGTGTCCATCTATTGCCTGAAGAGCCGTACTTTTATAGCAAACAAACAAGGGTGTTCAAAAATCACACGTACTAATTGGAAGAAAGCTTCTGCAATAAGAACCCTAAAACCCCGCTTCAAAGCCACGAGCCTTTCACTCTTTTGCTAGAGGTGTCCTTGGTTCTCATGCTGTTTATCCTGCTCTGCAGCTGCTGCTCTGTAAAGTGCTTATCTTGATCCATGGCTGCTGCTCTGTAAAATTCTTCTTGTATTACAACAGAATGGCAGTTCCCTGGGGTCTCCAGCACACCCCCAGCCAGCTGGCAAATGCCACTGAGGACCTTTAGGAAAGACATGCCCTGGGTAGTGACAATGTTCACTGGACAACTGTGAGCCCCACAATGGGTCTCGTACCTGTGTGCCATCTTCTGAACACCAGTAGCACGGTGTAGATGCAAGGCCCAGCCAGGCAAAATCAAAACATGCTTCTGGAAGGGGATCCTTTCTGAAGAGTCGTTACACTAATGAGAGGACCACAAACATTCACTCAGCGAACTCCAAATCTCTGTGCCTTTGCAGGCCTAGGGTCTTGTTTGGTTCACAGAGACATGGTGGGTTGATTCTCAGCTCTGTACTGTAGCAAATGGGGTACAGATTCTGCATGACGGATGGGCAAGGAAGAAGAGAAAAGGCTGCTGCCATCCATGAGAGGGCACTGAGCTCTGCCTGGGGATGGCAGAGGAGCCAGCTGAGAACTGATGGAAAGGGCTCAGAGAGGAGAGCGGCAGATTCTGTTCCTTGCTTCCTGATCAGGAAGAACAAGAAGAGGGGACAGGCAGGAATCTGGGTTACAGCTGGAATGGAATTGTTTTCTTCAGACTGTCTGCTGTGGTGCAGTGTTTTGGTTCTAGGAGAAAACCATTGATAACACTCTGATGTTTACAGCTGCTGCTAAGCAGTGTTGTACAGAGCCAAGGCCATGGTCAGTGGAGGGCACATGGAGCTGGGAGGGAACAGAGTGAGGACAGCTGACTGATAGTGGCCAAAGGGACGTTCTCTATCAGCTGACAGCAAGCAGAAATTGTATTGAAAGGGGTGGGAGTTCATCTCAGTCTCTTCACTGCCCAGGGTCCAGCTGAGCATCAGTCTGGTGGTGCTGAGCAAGTGCTTGTGCATCAGTTGTTACATACAATTCCATATCAACGGATATGTAGTGATAACTATTACTCCACTTCTTTTATCTCTCTTAGTAAACTGCTTTGTTACATCCCAGAAGTTGTACTCTTTTTCCCAGTTCTCATCCCCATCCCACTGGGAATTGGGCAGTGCACAAAGCACTGTGTGCTGCTGAGCCACATGTTGGGTTCAACAACCACAGTCATTTTGGTGCCTGATGTGAGGCTCCAAGGGTTGAGATAGCAGCACATCTGTCCAGAGCGGACAGGGCTTTGTGGGAGCTGGAGAAGTGCAGGCCATGGTGCTGATATGTGTGGATGTGCTCCCTATGTGTGGAGCTTGTTGAGTCTTCTCATGAAGCTTCACTGCACAGCTCCTTACTTGGTGCTTGGATGCTGCATTAGGGTATTTATTTTGCTATGCTGTTTGACCTCAGTTTGTACCACGATAAAATTGGCAGCTGACAAAGTGAAGTTTTGTGCACATTCAGCTCTGCGGTCATCTTTGGGTTTTGGAAGTAATATTGTCCATATGATTAGGAATTACACAATTTACATTGTCGCCTCTGTGAGTCCGGGGGTGTACTGGATATTGTGTTGAGGGACATGGTTTAGTGGGAGCTATAGGTAATAGGTGAACGGTTGGACTGGATGATCTTTTAGGCCTTTTCCAACCTTGGTGATTCTATGAATCTATGATTGAGGTTAAACAATTATTCAGGAATATCAGTGAGAGATCTGCCCCAAGGTGAGAAGGCTCTGCATGGCAGAGGGTGTGGGACGGTCTGGGCAGCTGCCTGGAGTGGTGGGCACCCCCAGGGCTTTGGAACTTCATCTCCGAGCAACTGCAGGATCCTGATAAACTGGTAGAATATTGGGGGCAGGTCTGCTGTGGCACTGGTAACCCCCAAGAGGCACAAATGACTGCAGTGTGCCAGATCCAGAGAGCTGGATCTGCTGACAGTGCTGCAGCCTCTGCAACTCCTGGCACAGACCATGCAGCAGCTCCAAGGTTTTGCTACACGTCCTGCAGTTGCTCCAAGCTCTGGGCAGATCCCTCTGTCACTCCACCCCTCATAATGAGCTCTGCAGTTACTCCTGCTACGGGTCCTGTAGCTGTTCCAAGTATGGTAATAAGAAAATGGTACAAATTCCTCCCAAGGGAGGAAGTACAGCCCTGCGGTGGCTCCAACCCCTCCAATGAGCCCAGTGGCTGCTCCAACATAGTCACAGGTCCTGTGGTGGTTCCAGCTCTGGCAATGAACTCTGAGGTCACTTCAACTCCTGCAACAGCCCAACAGCCACTTCAGCTCCTACAGTGAACCCTGTGGCTGTTAAAACCCCTGCAACTAATCCTGGACTTGCAGACAGATGCGCATAGGGATTAGTTCATATATGTTTGCAACTGCATATGTTGTATATGTGTGAAAATACACTAAATATATTATATATGTATAAATACATTTGTCATAATTATTATCCTTTTCTTTTTCTCTTTGTCTCAACCCATAAACCTTAAACCACAGCACTGCCTTGAGATGCTTATGGATCTCCTTGGGACTATTCAATCTGATCTGGTCACACAGTGAAGAGCACCTGAAGATCTCAAGGTTTTCTCAGGGAGCAGCTCCTGAGGTATATTCCTTACACCAGCTTTGGAAGAGGCCTCCCTCCAGTTCTCTGGTCCTGCTCTAAAGGGGCCCTCTTGTTATGGCAGTGCCAGCAAGGAGACCAGCTCTGACAGACCTGTTCATATTGCCGGCTACTGACTGCAGCCCTGGATTGCTGCTGTAGAGGCAACAGGACTGTTGTGAGACACACAAGACCTTCAGGACTGCACAAATGAGAGGACTCAAGAGCACTGCAGCACTGGTAAGAGCACATGAATGAAAAGAGCACGTTGAGCTGCTGTCTGTGGCTGTACCTCCCCAAATCCAGGCAAAGTAGGAAGAAAGAAAATCTAAGTAAGTCTATTTTGAAAGCTTTTTAGGTATCTTATAACATATTCAGGGAATCTGGTTCCATGTTTACATGAGTTCTTGGAGTGAGAAAATGGAAATTAGGTAGGAAAGAATTTAAATACATTTTTATTTATAAGTTCAATAACATTTTTTTTTTTGCACATTCCTATATCTCACATAATCAAACAGACAAAGATGCATAAAACATAAAGAACCACCACTGGGAATCCTATTGAGGAAGTTGTGCATTTTATTGTAGCTGGAATAGTGCTTATTGCAACACCTTCCTGAAAGCGTGCTTGATCTCCCTGTTCCTCATGCTGTAGATAATAGGGTTTAGTGTTGGAGGAACCACTGCATACAGAAGTGCCACTGTCAGATCCAGGAGTGGGGAGGAAATGGACGGGAGCTTCAGGTAGGCAAAAGCACCAGTGCTGAGAAACAGGGAGACCACAGCCAGGTGAGGGAGGCACATGGAGAAGGCTTTGTGCCGTCCCTGCTCAGAGGGCATCCTCAGCACAGCCATGAAGATGTGCACATAGGACACAACTATGAAAACAAAGCAACCAAAGCCTAAACTGACACCAAAAAAGAGAAATACAAATTCCATGAGGTAGGAGCCAGAGCAGGAGAGCTTGAGGATCTGTGGGATTTCACAGAAAAACTGGTTGACAACATTGCCTTGGCAGAGAGGCAGTGAAAACGTACTGGCAGTGTGCAGCAGGGAATAGAGAACCCCAGTGCCCCAGGCAGCTGCTGCCATGGTGGCACAAGCTCTGCTGTCCATCAAGGTCCCGTAGTGCAGGGGCTTGCAGATGGCAACGTAGCGGTCATAGGACATGATGGTGAGAAGGGAATACTCTGCTGAGAGGAAGAAGGAAAAGAAAAAGAGCTGTGCAGCACATCCTGTGTAGGAGATGGCCCTGGTGTCCCAGAGGGCGTTGGGCATGGCTTTGGGGAGAGTGGTGGAGATGCAGCCCAGGTCGAGGAGGGCCAGGTTGAGGAGGAAGAAGTACATGGGGGTGTGCAGGCGGCGGTCGCAGGCTACGGCTGTGCTGATGAGGCCGTTGCCCAGGAGGGCAGCCAGGTAGATGCCCAGGAAGAGCCAGAAGTGCAGGAGCTGCAGCTGCCGCGTGTCTGCCAACGGCAGCAGGAGGAACTCGCTGATGGAGCTGCTGTTGGACATCTGCTGTTGTTGGGCTTGGAGTCCTGCTCAGAGTGCAGAAGATAATGACAAGTCCAGACCATTCTCAGACACACTCCTCCTGCTATAATATGAAATGTTTTTATTCTCTTACAACAGTGTACATTTAGCACCATTACTTGCATTTAATTTCATGTATTTCAGCATTCCTTAAGCAGAAGCAGCATATGGAGCTCTAACCTTCCTTTTATTTTCTTATGCCTTCTCCCTGGATATTTTCATCTGTTTCATGTCTCATATCTTTACCCCAAGTGCTCTTAGAGCCCCCTACCCGAGCTTCTGTGGCATTCAGTTTCAGTTAGAAAATGCTGCCTGTTTGTAGGATAAGTGAATTATTCATGCCTACAGAAAATGATAATTCCATCCTTCGAGAAAGGGGAGACTGAAAGCACATCATGTGTGAGTGTTCACAAAACAAGCAATTGATTGATGAAAAATTCTCAGAACTCTTATTGCCCCTTTTAGATTTCTGACTCCAAACCTCTTTGCCTCAGAACAGGAAATGGAAACCCCCTGCCTTGGCTCTCCTCTTGCAAAGTGCCCTCAGAAACATTCCGTTGTGCAGTGGAGTTGTGATCCCCTGCCCCAGGCAGCAGCTGTGGCAGCACAAGCCCTGCCGGGGGGCTCCTTCCCCCCACCCGTCTCCCTGCAGCACCCTGGGCAGCTCCCCGGGCAGGCTGAGTGCTGAGCCTGGCAGGCGGCAGAGTCCCATACCCGGCACACAGCCCCTGGGGCACAGCAGGGACCCTGCTCTGCAGGTGTTATGGTTTTGCAATTTGGTTGTTGTTGGTATTCCACATCAGAACACCATGCTTCATAACGGGAGTAAAGGGGACAAGTTTTTTTTTTCTGTGAACTGCCTTAATGGGCATGTGGGGAGGGGCACCGGAAGGGAAGTGAGGAAGGGGACGGCGTTGCTGGACCGGCTCCCTGCGAGGAGACAACGTGGTCAGAGCTTCCTGCCTTCCACAGCTCCATCGGTGAGATTTGGGACTTGGTATTCTCTTTGTTGAAACTCTCTTGTTGTTGTTTAGTGTTATTAGGTTATTAAACTGCCATTCGTTCTCAGATCACCTTTTTCCTCCCTTATTTTTTGTTAGACCTAATCGCAATCTCCCTTTCCTTCCCCTCTTCTGAAACGCACGTGGCCGGGCCGGGCCGCGCTGCACTCTGCCGTACCCTGCCGCTAGAGAAAAGGGGGGGAGGGGGCTTTTGTTCCTGCTGCCCCGGGTTTTGTGCCCCTGTCCCGGAGTGAGCTCTAGAGAGAACTCCGTGACAGCAGGACAGCCCTGGGCACCCGCCTGCAGCCCCGGCTGCACAGCCTGCAGCCGTGCTGGGACATGCAGCCCTCAGGGCTGTGATTTCATACTGCAGTATGGAAGCCCTCAGCTGGAGCAGAAGGCTTTTTCCACAGTAAAGAAACATGCAGTGCCTGCATCCAGATCTCCTATGGGATGTCCCAAATTAAGTTGACCCTCTATGAAAAGCAGCTCATGGTCTGCAGTGAGACTTACCCTGTCATGGTCTGTGAGCAATGCTCCTACAGTGAGCTCACAGCCCGCTCACACCACACACATCCTGCAAGCTCTCTTCAGTTTCTCTCCTCTCCTTCTGTCACCTGCAGGCTGTGCTGTGCACAAGAGCTGCTCCTGGGCACAGCTGTCTCTCTGCAGCCCTGCACACTTTTATGAGCTCCCTGTGTCCCAGGAGCCTGGACAGGCAAGCAGCAGATTATGTCATTTTTATCTTTCCGACTTGTCTCCCCTGACATGTCCCTGGGTCCTCATGGCCAACAGCTCCTGAAAGACAACAGCATCATGACTGTGCTTTGAAATTCGCTCAATTAACCACCACATGTCCAGTGGTCAGTGACTGATTGGAGACATATGGGGAGTGCTCCCAGAGATCGTTTGATGAAACAATAAGGGCAACCAGACAAGGAAGGCAAGGTTTGGACTTTCCCTGTGCAGGGCAGTGATCCAGCTGAGGCAGTGCAGGAGTCTCATCCCTTGACAGAAATCCTGGAGCTGAAATGGGATTCAGCTCCCTACACACCCACAGGAGCTGGGATTCCTCTGGTTCAGTTCAGAAGAGCACAAGGAGTTGCCTGCATGTGAGCTCCTGCTCTGAGTCCTCGGACCTTCAGCTGGGAGGCAGCTGCTCACACACAGACACTGGGTGATGCCCAAGGTGCCTGGGCTGCTCCTGATGTGTGCCAGTGCTTGTAAACCATGTGGGAAATCCCTGAGATAGACAGCTCCTTCCTGGGCATCAGCCGAGGGCCAGAGAGGGGATAGCACTGGCTGTCTGGTGAATTCACTCACAGCTGCAAGAGCAGCACAGGGCCTTCAGGAAAGCCATGCCCATGGTGTGACCATGTTGCTGTGTCAACTCCAAGGCCCACGATCAGTCTAATGTTTGTGTGCCACCTTCTGCACACTGATACCATAGATTAGCTATCCAGTCAGGCTATGTCCAGTGATGCTTTCCAATTAGGATGTTTACTTCTGTGCTTTTGCACTAATGCAAACACCAACACACAAGAAGCTAGAAATCTTGATAGAGCTGCAGGCCTGAGCTCCTGTTTGGACCATGGGGACACAGTTTAATGGTTTCCACAACTGCACTGTAGCACAAGGGGGATACCGAGTCTTTAGGATGGATGGGCGAGGAGATAAAGAAGGGTGAATGCCCTCTGTGAGAGTGCACTGAGCTCTGCCTGGGGATGGAAGAGCAGACAGGTCAGAGCTAATGGAAATGGCAAACAGAGGAGACCATCAGTGTCTTTTCCTGTCTTCCTGATCAGGGAGAGTAAATGGAAGGTGCCCTCTGCAGACAGATGGGAATCTGATGTTGTCTGTCCCTTGTCCCATTTGGTGGCCTTTGTCACTCCATTATCTGCAGCAGGGACAGCACAGCAGGGCATGTGGCATCCAGCAGATCCCTGGAGAGCACAGATGGCAGCTTCTTGACCAAGCAGTGGAGGAACCAAAGAGGAGAGGTGCTCTGCTGGATCTCATACTCTCCGGCATGGAAGGACTTGTGGGAACTGCGAAGGTGAAAGGGGCATCAGGCCACGTGCAAGATGCAAATGTATCTCTTTTAATTTATTTATTTATTTTGAGGCTGTAAGCTTAATAGTTGATCATAAATGTCAATAAAACTGAAACAAATAATTGAAGACAAAGATGGAAATCATTGAAATTGTGTTAACCCTTCTCAACATGAAAAATTCTCATGAGTCTTGTTCCATTTTAAGTTGTAAATATGAATCTTTGAGGTGATTTGATGTCTTTTTTTTTCTTTTACTGAAACTACAATGTTTTCCAGAACTGTGTTCGCTGGACACAAATGTCTTCAGATTCAGAGACACAGACAGTGGTGCCAGTGCCAATGCCCTGTGACTATAGCCCGGCGCCCAGCACTACTCTTCCCTGCTGCCTATTTGATGTGTCTCATCCTCCAAGTTTTTTCAGCTCTCCTAAATAAATGGCCATGGTTAAGGGCATGTTTTCAGCAGGCCATTTGGGCACACACTACTCCCACTGCCCTCCAGATTTCTCCATCCCTTGCTCTTTGTTCAGTCAGATACCTCCCAATTATCTGTCTGATTTCTGACTTTCAGGGGGATTACTGGAATTTGTTCCATCTCCCCAAAGTCTGAGAATCAGTGAGAATGTGTTAACCCGTCTCAATGTGTGAAATACTCACAAGTCCTGATCAATTTTAAGTTGATACCTCTCAACTACCTGGCTGATCTATCCCAGGGAGATTACTGGAATTTGCTCTATCTACCAGAGTCTGATGGCCTCTGTTGTCAACTACTTCACTGTGATTCAATCTATCCTATCCTACCTCAGAATAAATCATTTCTTTTAAAAGTATTCCATATGAAAGACAAACTTCAATAGATGCAGCTTGAACATGGCATGCAGTTGATCACTGTGTTTTACTGTTCATTCAATTGCATCACCTTTCTTTCCATTTGCTGGCCAGATAAAAAAGAGAAATCTTTCCTTTTCCATGTGTAGCTGGTTCTCTGAGGAAAGCCAGTGGGAGTTGGTGCAAAGCAGTTTTAACACTGAGCGGATGAATGCAGAGGAGAAGAGTGATGTGAAGAAAAGTGATGCAAGTCCCATAGGTCCATTGTGAGCAGAAATTGGGTGGGGAGGTTGAGAAGGACCTTTGTCAACACAGTAACAGTACAGAACTCATTGGGACATCCTGGATTGGTATCAGTTGCACAGTGCTGCTTTAATGTCTTCTTTAAACCCAACTATAAATAAATAGACAATAAATTTATACTGGATTCTTTAAGCTCTCTCCAGATATCCCTCCTTTTTGCTGAACAAGTTCTGATAACCTGAAGAAGATAACAAGATGGCATAAGGCACAGGAGATTCTTTAGGTTATAATGGTCCCAGGGTGCATTTGATGCTGAGTTCATCAGCCTCTAGTGCAGAGAGAAGTTTGCACAAAGTGCTCAACAAGACAAAGTCAGAAGTAACAGTGAAGTTTCTTGGAGTATTAATGGGCCCGCTGAGGAACATTACCAAGTAAGCTTCCCAAGGGACTTGTTAGAGAAGATAACTGGAAGCCATGACTACAGGCAGGCAAAGGCACTGGCATGCTAAGAAACCTCTCCTTTGCCTTACAAAGCAGACAGGTCAAGCCCTGATTGCAAGACCAGTGGTAGAGAGGTCCTGTATGTCATGTTGGCTCTGGGCATTTCCTGGGGCAATGTGTTGGAATTTTGTATGATGTTAAATGAAAGACATGGGGACAGAAGATCCCAGGCTCTACATGTGGTGCAAGGACGCTGTGAGGTTCATGTCCCATATGAGACCTATGTTTCATTGCAGGATGTGAGCAGGGATGTGAGAAGGGCCCAGTCTGAACAAGCAGCCAATCCCTGTGAAACTCTGAACTTCAGATCTCTCAGTTCCAGTGCCCTCCTTTGCACATTCTCCCAGAGTTTGAAGTCCTTTATGTTCTGTGGTGCCCAGAACATAGTGAGGCAGTAGCAATGCAGAGCAGAGGGACAACCCTTTCCCTCACCCAGCTGACAATAAGTTGCTTCATGCACTCCAGGGGACTGTTGTCTTTCCTGGCTGCCTTGGCACACTGCTGACTCACATTCAGTGTGATGCTGACCAGCACCCCAACCCTTTCCAGTCAGAATCCTCTCCAGTGTCCCATATCCAGTCAGTGTGTATGTCCAGCATTGCCCCTACCCAGGTGCACAATCAGGCACTTGTTCTTGTTATACTTTATGCACTTGGTGCTTAGTACCAACTGGTACCCACTTCTCTGACTTGTCCACATCTCTCTGCAAGTCCTCTCCACCCTCAGTGGAGGCAACAGCACCTCCTCATCTGGTCTCATCAGCAAACTTGCTCAGAACGTCTTCTAGTCCTGCATTCAAGTCATCTGCATAAACATGAAAGGAAAGTGGCCCCAAAATGGAACCCTGGGGACCCCGACAGTGACCATCTACCAGCCTGATGGAAAAAACTGACTATAATCCTTTGGGACTGACCTACTGGCCAACTGCTCACCCACCACATTGTGTTTCTGTCTAGCCATATGCAGAACATTCTGTCCAGAAGGTTGTTGTGAGAAACAGTATCAAAATCTCCACTGAAATCCTCAAGGATTACATCAACTGGCTTCCCTTGGTCAACTAAACGGATAACTGTGTCACAAAATGAGCTTAAATTAAACAGGACCTTTGCCTCACAAACTTGTGTTGGCTGCGACCAATGACAGAATTGTCCTTCAGCTGTTTTTCCATAACTCCCACCATCATTTTCTCCATAATTTTACCAGGCTCTGGACTGACAGGTCCATAATTGCCCATGTCATCTTTCTTGCTCTTCCTTACAATGAGACAACATTTGCCAGCTTCCTGTCAGCTGGCATGACCCTAGACTTCTTTAGATGCAATTGAAATGAGAGCCCAGAGCACACTAAGTTTTCATCATTGAAAGAAAGTAGATGTGCCATAGCTTTGCAATGCCTTGAACTCCAGAGTATGCCACAGATGGAGCAGAGGGGAAGATTTGCCTCTTCTGTAGTGAACTCATTCTTTTGGTAAGCAGAATAACACTACCTGATACATGGGGACTGTGTCTCTGCTCTGCTCTGCTCAGCTCACAGGGCAGCGGTCTGGCAGGGTGTTGCTCTCATGTCAATGCAGGTAAACTCACTTTAATCCTTTTTCCTCTGTAAATGCTTCCTCTATTTCTATGCTCAGATACACTTCCACATTCCCTCAACTACACTTTCATATATCATTAACAATTACACTTTCTTATACCATCAAAACAGTTTGTCAAAACGTACAGTTCTTCAGTTCACATAAACTCCCTTAATACAGTCTGTATTCTTCAGTTATAAACACTGTGCCACAGAACCAGCACTGATTGAACCACCTCCCTCACACACTTCCTCGCAAGCAGTACATAGTATTACATAAATGGGTTGACACTCATTGGTCGGGTGGAATGTACACCTCTCCTCAGGACAATCTTACTAATCTACAGAGTACAAACTCCTGTCTTCTTACATACAAGCAGAAAGTACTTATGAGTGGACACACAACACAGTCTTTCACTTTGTCCGTGTCTGGCCATTTCCCTCACAGGAGGAAGGAAACATGGATCGGGACTCGGCACTCACCCTGCAGCTGTTCTGTGTCTCACTCACACCACACTCACTCTGACATTTAGATCAAAAACCATGGTTTATTCATACTACACAATGCTGACAACGTTTTCTAGCTGGAATCTTAATAACACTCATACTCTGGTCGACCAGTTGCAAACGTTAATGTTTTTCCCAGAGTCAGCTTGACACACGGTACCAAACACTTAAAGCAGATGATAATATTGAACATACAACCTATAACCCCCGTGATTACAACTTGGAGAACCCAGGCTACCATTTGACAGGCTATCCACTATATCCCATACCCGTAGGAGAGACCAACCTAGGTCCCTCCTATTGTCACCCACCTGGGAGAGAGTACTTGTTCTTGTTTCCATTCATATGACATACAGTTCCCTTTCATAGGAACTCACCCAAGGAGTCTTCCTACCCCAGCTGGCAACCAAAGCCATGAGCTCACCTCCCTGGGAGCAGCACGTATGGCTGTAAACTGTGTAGGATGTCTCCTCAAGACATATGGGCTCCACTTACCATACACATACCTGGTCCACCTATGGGTGGTCCTTGTCTGTCCCTGCAGTGATCAGGTGAGGAAGGGAGTCCTTCAGAGAAATCTCAGGGTGCACCAAAAGTGTCTCCCTCTCAGCTGGTCCTGCAGCGAACAGAGCTGGTCCCACCTGGGCCGCCAAATTGACTACAGGAATTGAACTCTATAACCTCTATAACTGATACAGTCTCCCATGACATCCTTATAACAAAGCTGAGGAAGTATGGGATAGGTGATTGGACAGTGAAGTGGGTCGAGAATTGGCTGACTGGCAGAGTGCAGAGTGTTGTCGTTGGCGGTGCAGTGTCTGGCTGAGGGCCTGTAACGAGCGGCATCCCCCAGGGGTCTGTGCTCAGTCCGGTCTTGTTCAACATCTTCATCAATGACCACCCTCAGCAAGTTTGCTGATGACACGAAGTTGGGAGGATTGGCTGACACACCTGAAGGCTGTGCTGCCATTCAGCGAGACCTGGACAGGCTGGAGAGCCGGGCAGTAAGAAACCGGATGAGGTTTAACAAAAGCAAGTGTAGAGTCTTGCACCTAGGGAGAAATAATTGCATGCACCGGTACAGGCTGGGGGAAGAGCTGCTGGGGAGGAGCTCTGCTGAGAGGGACCTGGGCGTCCTGGTGGACGACAGATTAACCATGAGCCAGCAGTGTGCCCTTGTAGCCAAAAAAGCCAATGGCATCCTGGGGTGCATTAAAAAGAGCATGTCCAGCAGGTCGAAGGAGGTGATCCTCCCCCTCTACTCTGCCCTGGTGAGGCCTCATCTGGAATATTGTGTCCAGTTCTGGGCTCCCCAGTAAAAAAAAGACAGGGATCTCTTAGAAAGAGTCCAGCAGAGGGCCACTAAGATGGTGAAGGGCCTGGAGCATCTCCCCAATGAGGAGAGACTGAGGGAACTGGGTCTGTTTAGCCTTGAGAAAAGAAGGCTGAGAGGGGACAGGATCCAGGTTCTATAAATATTTGAGGTGTGGGGGGCAAAGTGTTGAGGCCAGACTCTTTTCAGCAGTGTGTGGAGACGGGACAAGGGGAAACAGACAGAAACTGCACCATAGGAAGTTCTGCACTAATGTGTGCAATAACTTCTTTACGGTGAGAGTGACAGAGCACTGGAACAGGCTGCCTAGGGTGGTTGTGGAATCTCCTTCTCTGGAGATATTCAAGACCTGCCTGGATGCTGAGCTGTGCAACGTGGTGTAGGGAACCTGCTTTGGCAGGGGGCTGGACTCAGTGGTCTCTGGAGGTCCCTTCCAACCCCTACAATTCTGTGATTCTGTGAATATCATGGAGTTGTTTGGATGGGGAAAGACTACCCCTTTGAATGACCTTTTGTCAGGGCATGTCCTGGGATTCCTAGGATCCTCAAAATGCAGCACTGCTTCTGTCACTGAAAAATGGGGCCCTGTGTGGGACGGAGGGAGGGTCCATGAGTCCCTGGCCCACCTGACTGAGTATTTCCATGGTCTTAGCAAAGACATACTTACAACTTGAGAATGACAGTTAGCTGTGTTCATGGTGGCATGGCCACTTTTAATGGCCTTGAACTGTCTGAACATAACTGAAGAGGCTCAGGCTGATGCAAATCAGCTATTGAATGATAGTGTTGAAAAACTGGAAAGACAGGTGGCAGTTTTGATGGGGAAAAAACCTAATTCAATCATTCTCCTATGGAAGATCAGTAACAACTGTCTGGAGGACCATGGGGACCCTGTACAAGGGAATCTGTATAAAATGGACTCTGTAAATGAAGGCACTAAAAGGTCAGATTTTGAGGTTCCATTTGGACTAGATCTATTTGAGATCTGACTGATTGTAACCCAAAAATGAAAAAAAAAAAAAAAAAAATGCAGGATAGGCTGGTGGGAGTGCCCTGACCAGTATCCAACCCCCCAAACCCTGCTGCCCATAATACAGCAGCTGAACTGATGGATATAGTACAGTGGTTTAGACAGAAACCAAGAGAGCATGCCAGCATAGCTGCTCTGGTTATGGGACATGGAGGCAGAAAGCGCTGTGGTGAATGGACTGGAAATTTCAAAACTGACATCCATTACTACTCACCCTGCCCTCAGGCAAAGACTGTATGCTCTGTCCAACATAATGAGGATAGCCATTTGATCAGTGAATGATTTATGGCTGTGTGTCATATAACATGGCCAAATAAGAATGACATACCATTAAATATCAGCCTGTGGTCCTCTATGGAGGACTAACAAAATTATATTAGAGAATTAGGCATGAAAGAGGCAATCTATGAAGATGATTTTGAGAGCCCAGTCAATAAATTTTTCATCAGGAACGAGGGATCTCATCCTACAGCCATCACCTTTACATCAGTATGGGTCTATGTTATCCATACTGAACCCCCCAGTGGCCCTCAGGTGCTGTAATACAACAGGCTGCCCAATTGATGGGGAGACAAGAGTGCCTACGGCCAGATGCAGGCTCTGAATGGTGGTGGAAAGGTCTGAGAAAGGCAGAGAACCATCTGCTGCCATGACTTAGGCGTCCAGCCCCTAAGGTAATCCAGTCTGGACCCATTAGGGTCTTGAGACAACAAATGTTTAAAGACCAGATTAGAGCAGGAGTTCAGTTTAAAAAGATCGATGGACAGCATAATCAGGAAAAAATATCTGTTAAACAGGCCCAAGCACTGAGTATTTATAGTCCAACCTTTTCAGCCAAACTAGATGTGAATGTAACTCAAGAAGGGTCTGGATGGGGGCTCTGGCAGAGCCAGAGTTCTTTGTGAACCCCTATGAGGTTTTGGCCACAGGTTTGGCATGGAGCAGAATAAAGATACATCACAGTTGAAAAGCATTTATTGGCTACCTATTCTACACTACAGGTGGTAGAACCAGTAGCTCAGATTTCAGAGGTTATCGTTAAACAACAAGGCCAGTCCAGGGGTGGGTAAAAGATCTAACACACATCTCTATGATGGGGGTGGCCCAATCACAAGCAGTGGTGCGCTCAGTTGTTCTGCTTGCCTGCTCCTCAAGGAGTTAAGAGAAATCTATGCCTGTTGCGTGTTCGAGTGCATGCGCAATGCCATGTGGAGGGCTTATCACAATAAAGATTGGCGGATTTGCTGCGTAGACCGGTCAGAACTCAGATCTGCGTTGTGCTTCCTGTGGCACCAAACGCCCAACAGTGGCAGTTCCGTGTATTGGCCAGCAGGTGGCAGCAGAGACCACGGAAAGAACGTCTGCGGGACAGACCCTGGGGATCCGTTCTCTTTTGATTATAGGGGAAGAACACAAAGATGGAAGAGGAGGGAAGGGGGAAAAAAAAAAAGAAAAAAAGAAAAAACCAAACCACAGCAAACAAATAAAAACTTCTCCAAACGAAGCAAACTTGAATGTCTGTCAATAAATAAATGAGTAATTGAATTGATGTCCGTTTCAGACAGTCCCCTGTAGAATCAGGGTAAGGGTTAGGATTAGAGTTACATTGCAGGTTAATGCTGTTATCTTTACAGCTCCTGTGAGGGTTGGGGTCTGGGTCAGGTGTTTAAAAAATGAAATGAAAAAAGAATTAAAAAAATATATTGAAAGCTTCAGATTTCCTTAATCTTTGTGGGAATCATATAATGTGCAACTCAGATCTACCTCTTCGTACCTCTTTTGTGGTGTAGGGAACCTGCTTTGGCAGGGGGACTGGACTCAGTGGTCTCTGGAGGTCCCTTCCAACCCCTACAATTCTGTGATTCTGTGAATATCATGGAGTTGTTTGGATGGGGAAAGACTACCCCTTTGAATGACCTTTTGTCAGGGCATGTCCTGGGATTCCTAGGATCCTCAAAATGCAGCACTGCTTCTGTCACTGAAAAATGGGGCCCTGTGTGGGACGGAGGGAGGGTCCATGAGTCCCTGGCCCACCTGACTGAGTATTTCCATGGTCTTAGCAAAGACATACTTACAACTTGAGAATGACAGTTAGCTGTGTTCATGGTGGCATGGCCACTTTTAATGGCCTTGAACTGTCTGAACATAACTGAAGAGGCTCAGGCTGATGCAAATCAGCTATTGAATGATAGTGTTGAAAAACTGGAAAGACAGGTGGCAGTTTTGATGGGGAAAAAACCTAATTCAATCATTCTCCTATGGAAGATCAGTAACAACTGTCTGGAGGACCATGGGGACCCTGTACAAGGGAATCTGTATAAAATGGACTCTGTAAATGAAGGCACTAAAAGGTCAGATTTTGAGGTTCCATTTGGACTAGATCTATTTGAGATCTGACTGATTGTAACCCAAAAATGAAAAAAAAAAAAAAAAAAATGCAGGATAGGCTGGTGGGAGTGCCCTGACCAGTATCCAACCCCCCAAACCCTGCTGCCCATAATACAGCAGCTGAACTGATGGATATAGTACAGTGGTTTAGACAGAAACCAAGAGAGCATGCCAGCATAGCTGCTCTGGTTATGGGACATGGAGGCGGAAAGCGCTGTGGTGAATGGACTGGAAATTTCAAAACTGACATCCATTACTACTCACCCTGCCCTCAGGCAAAGACTGTATGCTCTGTCCAACATAATGAGGATAGCCATTTGATCAGTGAATGATTTATGGCTGTGTGTCATATAACATGGCCAAATAAGAATGACATACCATTAAATATCAGCCTGTGGTCCTCTATGGAGGACTAACAAAATTATATTAGAGAATTAGGCATGAAAGAGGCAATCTATGAAGATGATTTTGAGAGCCCAGTCAATAAATTTTTCATCAGGAACGAGGGATCTCATCCTACAGCCATCACCTTTACATCAGTATGGGTCTATGTTATCCATACTGAACCCCCCAGTGGCCCTCAGGTGCTGTAATACAACAGGCTGCCCAATTGATGGGGAGACAAGAGTGCCTACGGCCAGATGCAGGCTCTGAATGGTGGTGGAAAGGTCTGAGAAAGGCAGAGAACCATCTGCTGCCATGACTTAGGCGTCCAGCCCCTAAGGTAATCCAGTCTGGACCCATTAGGGTCTTGAGACAACAAATGTTTAAAGACCAGATTAGAGCAGGAGTTCAGTTTAAAAAGATCGATGGACAGCATAATCAGGAAAAAATATCTGTTAAACAGGCCCAAGCACTGAGTATTTATAGTCCAACCTTTTCAGCCAAACTAGATGTGAATGTAACTCAAGAAGGGTCTGGATGGGGGCTCTGGCAGAGCCAGAGTTCTTTGTGAACCCCTATGAGGTTTTGGCCACAGGTTTGGCATGGAGCAGAATAAAGATACATCACAGTTGAAAAGCATTTATTGGCTACCTATTCTACACTACAGGTGGTAGAACCAGTAGCTCAGATTTCAGAGGTTATCGTTAAACAACAAGGCCAGTCCAGGGGTGGGTAAAAGATCTAACACACATCTCTATGATGGGGGTGGCCCAATCACAAGCAGTGGTGCGCTCAGTTGTTCTGCTTGCCTGCTCCTCAAGGAGTTAAGAGAAATCTATGCCTGTTGCGTGTTCGAGTGCATGCGCAATGCCATGTGGAGGGCTTATCACAATAAAGATTGGCGGATTTGCTGCGTAGACCGGTCAGAACTCAGATCTGCGTTGTGCTTCCTGTGGCACCAAACGCCCAACAGTGGCAGTTCCGTGTATTGGCCAGCAGGTGGCAGCAGAGACCACGGAAAGAACGTCTGCGGGACAGACCCTGGGGATCCGTTCTCTTTTGATTATAGGGGAAGAACACAAAGATGGAAGAGGAGGGAAGGGGGAAAAAAAAAAAGAAAAAAAGAAAAAACCAAACCACAGCAAACAAATAAAAACTTCTCCAAACGAAGCAAACTTGAATGTCTGTCAATAAATAAATGAGTAATTGAATTGATGTCCGTTTCAGACAGTCCCCTGTAGAATCAGGGTAAGGGTTAGGATTAGAGTTACATTGCAGGTTAATGCTGTTATCTTTACAGCTCCTGTGAGGGTTGGGGTCTGGGTCAGGTGTTTAAAAAATGAAATGAAAAAAGAATTAAAAAAATATATTGAAAGCTTCAGATTTCCTTAATCTTTGTGGGAATCATATAATGTGCAACTCAGATCTACCTCTTCGTACCTCTTTTGTGGTGTAGGGAACCTGCTTTGGCAGGGGGACTGGACTCAGTGGTCTCTGGAGGTCCCTTCCAACCCCTACAATTCTGTGATTCTGTGAATATCATGGAGTTGTTTGGATGGGGAAAGACTACCCCTTTGAATGACCTTTTGTCAGGGCATGTCCTGGGATTCCTAGGATCCTCAAAATGCAGCACTGCTTCTGTCACTGAAAAATGGGGCCCTGTGTGGGACGGAGGGAGGGTCCATGAGTCCCTGGCCCACCTGACTGAGTATTTCCATGGTCTTAGCAAAGACATACTTACAACTTGAGAATGACAGTTAGCTGTGTTCATGGTGGCATGGCCACTTTTAATGGCCTTGAACTGTCTGAACATAACTGAAGAGGCTCAGGCTGATGCAAATCAGCTATTGAATGATAGTGTTGAAAAACTGGAAAGACAGGTGGCAGTTTTGATGGGGAAAAAACCTAATTCAATCATTCTCCTATGGAAGATCAGTAACAACTGTCTGGAGGACCATGGGGACCCTGTACAAGGGAATCTGTATAAAATGGACTCTGTAAATGAAGGCACTAAAAGGTCAGATTTTGAGGTTCCATTTGGACTAGATCTATTTGAGATCTGACTGATTGTAACCCAAAAATGAAAAAAAAAAAAAAAAAAAAATGCAGGATAGGCTGGTGGGAGTGCCCTGACCAGTGTCCACCCCCCAAACCCTGCTGCCCATAATACAGCAGCTGAACTGATGGATATAGTACAGTGGTTTAGACAGAAACCAAGAGAGCATGCCAGCATAGCTGCTCTGGTTATGGGACATGGAGGCAGAAAGCGCTGTGGTGAATGGACTGGAAATTTCAAAACTGACATCCATTACTACTCACCCTGCCCTCAGGCAAAGACTTTATGCTCTTGTCTGGAGGGCTTATCGCAATAAAGATTGGCGGATTTGCTGCGTAGACCGGTCAGAACTCAGATCTGCGTTGTGCTTCCTGCGGCACCAAACGCCCAACAGTGGCTGTTCCGCGTATTGGCCAGCAGGTGGCAGCAGAGACCACAGAAAGAACGTCTTCGGGACAGACCCTGGGGATCCGTTCTTTTGATTATAGGGGAAGAACACAAAGATGGAAGAGGAGGGAAGGGGGAAAAAAAAAAGAAAAAAAAAAAAATCAAACCACAGCAAACAAATAAAAACTTCTCCAAACGTAGCAAACGTGAATGTCTGTCAATAAATTAATGAGTAATTAAATTGATATCCCTTTCCCGCCCCACCCCCCCCCCCCCCCCCAACTTCTGAGATGAAAAAAAAACACTTCTTTTAGAAGAAAACACAGTAGTAACAACTTCTGTAACTACATTCACCACTCTGAGATCCTGTCTGGGTCTCCCAAGGCTTGTAAATAACCACTGGGTCGGTTCTGATGTCGCGTGATTTGTTGTCAGTTCTCTCATGGTTCTCCGGTCAGTTCTCCGGTGCCAGGATCTGCCACAGAGCATTCTGACCACGGGCATCATGTTTCTACGCTGCCGCCTGCATTTAACAGGCAATGGGACTGCCCAGCATGTGCAAGGCAGCACCTCTTTCACACCACCAGAATGTTTAAGGCTGTTGGGATTGTTGTTAGCGTCCCATTAACACTGAGGCTAGAGATACCCTTAGGATTGACATTACTATTAGCATTACTTTGATGGTGCCCTATCTGGGTCATTTCCAGGGGATGTCAGGAGTAAGGCACAGTGTCAGGAGAAAAAGAACAGACTCTGTTACTTTATAAACGTGATAATAGAGAGAGTTCATTGGAAAAAATACAACTCTTAAATAATGCAAAGCATGCTTCTGATTGGATGCAGGCATCATCTGGGCTCTGATTAATATTACTCTTAAGGTAAAGATTATTGTTACCATAATGATTTTTTTTTTGGATTATGATCAGGGTTAAGGTTCCTTTTGCTACAAACTTCTAGCATCATTTTTGTTGTTGCATTTGGAGTTAGGGACGATTTTAGAATCAGGGTAAGGGTTAGGATTAGAGTTACATTGCTGGTTAATGCTGTTATCTTTACAGCTCCTGTGAGGGTTGGGGTCTGGGTCAGGTGTTTAAAAATGAAATGAAAAAAGAATTAAAAAAATTATATTGAAAGCTTCAGATTTCCTTAATCTTTGTGGGAATCATATAATGTGCAACTCAGATCTACCTCTTCGTGCAGTGACTGCCTGTAAATTTGCTGGAGCCTAATATAATATGGCCTTGTGCTTTCCACTAACTCACCTTCATTTCATTTTCATTACATTTGCTTGGTAGTCAGATTTTGGTGTGTGGATATTTTAAAACAATCTAACTGACATTAGCAAAAAATTAAAAATAAAATTAAAAAAAAATGCACAACAGCATCGTATCAATTTTTATAGATAAGATAAAGAAGAGCAGTTTCCCTTAGTTTTCTGTGCCTCTTTACTTTCTTACCCTCTCCCCTTGTGTGAGAAACTCTCAAAGTCAAAGATTTCTAGTTAGGCAAAGATGGCAGCGATAGCAGCAGTGCTTATTCATTATTGCAATACTGCGCGCACATCCCCTATTGGCAAGGGAAAAACTGCACACCAGTCAGTGAAATCAATTCTGTTCTGTGCCCTAAACCCACTGCAGGTGATGCTCTCATGGCTCTCATTGGTTGAGCATCTCAGGCTCACAGACTCCTCGAGACTGTGGCTAGGATTCATTTCCATAGAAGGTCAATTACCAACCTCTTGTTTTTAGGTCTGCCTTGTACTTTTCTGCGGACAGAGAAGGGCAATGTTTCCAAAAGTCAGTACATTCATTCTGTCCTGTGCTGGGCTCTACCCACCCTGTATTTATCTTGTGCTTGTCTCAATTCTCCCCATGTCAGAATGCCCCCAGTCTGAACTCAATTCTGTTCAGCAACTTTCTTGGTGGAAAAACTACTTATACAGCTGTTTTACAAGAGGGTTATACATTCAGTTAGGGCCTACACTATGTACTGAAAATACTGGAAACTTCCACTGCAAAAACACAATCTACCTCTCCCATCTGTGCAGCCTTGCAGACCCAGAGCATGCCAGGTTATTTCTGCTTTCATAGCATTTGCATGCTGTAGGGTGAGCACAAGGTTCTGCTGCTTGATTCTTCTGCAAGAGCTGCCTACCGGCAAATGGTTGCAGGGATGGAGGATGTGACAGAAAGCATTTGTCTCCACAAGAGCAGAGTTACATTCAGTGCAGAGTGTGAGTGTCAGGTTGGTGTGGAAAAGCACTGACACGCTGGGGATGATGCAGTGCTCACATGTCTAACACTCACAGACATTACTGTCAGAAGGATGGTGCTGTGTTGTGCTTCTACCTTTGGCAGCCCCTGGAGAAATGCTATGGCACACAGAACACCTTTGTATTGCACTGACTGCTGCCATGCAGCATGGATTTAACACACCAAATCCAGAGGAGCATGACTGCATCTAACTGCCCTGAGAAAAACTACTGTAGCTGAAGAGATGAGGAGGCAGCTGCTCATCTGCAGAACAAGCAGTACTGCCAGACATTGGGCCAGGTGAGCACCTCCTGCTGCAGCGTGATGATGACAGGGCTGGAGATGATCTGCAAAGCCAGCTTAAAAGTGGGAGACGTGAGTCAACATGGCAGGAGGACAGAGGTGTTAGGGAGCAGCCAAGGCATCAAAGAGTATCAGAAGGCTTTGAAAAGTATCACAAAGTGACAGCCAGGAAGACTGGGATATATCATGAGCAGCAACCTGGATGCTAGAGATTATTTGCTCCCATACAAAATGGTAGAGATCTTGCTGCAGACATCCCAAAGCCAGGCAAAATGGGAACCCAGAGCTCTGCCTGCACGAACCCCACAGCCATAGCATTGCAAGCTGAGCTGCCTTGCTGTTTGTTGCATTCATCCCAATCCCTGTGATTGAAGACTCAGAATGCAGTCGAGGCGATGACTGAGCATGAGAGTGACTTTATTCAATAAAAGACAGGAGGGCTTGAGAGGTCAAGGGTGAAGATGGGACTCCTCTTGTCAAGATGAGAGTGGCTCAGAGCTGGTGCTGCTGCCTGGTGCCTGGGACTGGCAGCCTGACTCTAAGTCCCCATCTAAGATGCTCAGCTTCACCTCACTGATGCTGCCCTGATCCTGCATGGTGGTGCTGCTGCTGGGACACTCGGGCTGTGCTTGGGATGGGCAGCACTGCAAAGGCGCTGGGTCACAATCCAGGCAGGTGACTGCTGTGTCTGGCAGGCTCAGGTCAGGAGCTTCAGCAGAGCCAGGAGATATGAGAGCATGAACGTGGATGAGCCCCTTGTGTCCATCACTGTTACCATGTGGAAGGCTGTCATCCGAATTGCAGCGAATCATGCTTAATAAGAACTCTCCATTGATGGAAAGACACTGCTTGGTTTGGATCTTTGGGGTTGACAAGGGCTCGAATCACCTAGGAAGGCATAGAAACACAAGGGTTAGTTTCAAACATTTGCAAGTTGAATCATGAAAGGTTGTTGATACTTGGTAATAGAGTGGCGGCAGGAAGAAGCAAGTAGGCTTGAAGCAGCATAGCCACTGTCTTGAAAGTGATCCTCATTCAGGTCCAGCTCGTGTGTTGTTTCACTGTAATCTGCTTCTTTGGGTCTACCTAGTGGGCAGCAACACTCGAGCTGTTACTGATATCATTGAAAAGAACTGGAGACAATTGTTCTATTCCTAAGAGCTTCAAGGTGCCTAGAAGCACAAATAGAAACCAGCAGTATTTCATCACTTCACCAAAAGGAAGGTCAAACACCTGAGCTGTGAAGAGCAGTTACAGAACCTATGCATAAGATCACACCAGACATACTTTGTTCTAACAACAGTTATGGCACATAGTCCATTTCCTTCAATATTCCCAAAATGAAATGATGTGGAGCATTACAGGGAAAGAAACACTGCACACAGACACTATGACCCTGATTAGACTCAAGCAGCAGACTTAAAACAAGTCAGAGTTTTTGATTCCAGGATATTTCAGGACCTATCGTGTGAAATTCAGTTACACAACAGTGCCTAGGTGCCTGCGTTTCAAGCAACTTTCAGATCACAGCCATGTAAAATAAAAACAAATTCAGTGCAGAAATAGCAAGCCTGTACCTTAATACTCATGAGATTATCCATTTTTTACTGCATTCTGACTAAGTTCTAAAACTTGCTCATCCCAGTTCACTTCAACAAGTTCCACCAATTCAAGCAACGCAGTTCTGAGATCCTGTGTATGTTGTGCAGATAGAATTGAACAGTGCAGAAATAGTCTCTGACAGCTTTAAGAGCTCCGTTCTGCTTACAAACTCTCAGTCCAAAACTATTCAGTTTTAAGGAAATGAACACCTGAAGCAGTTGGATCATCTGCCGCATTCTGCTTCTTGGCATCATGATTAGCACAAAGGGTTTTCTGCTGTCCTGCAGAGATGGAAAAAGTCCTGCTTACAAATGGACCAAGTTTCAGTGTACAGCAGAGTTTGTACCAGACTAATAAGCCACGTCATTCAATTCATTTGCTCAGGTTGTTATGCACTCCAAAAGGAAACAGAACTAACTGCTGGATTCTGAAGGCAATCTGTGGGGTCCTACATTACCTCCTGATTCTGGAAGAGGAAATTCTAATAGCAAATGCAGAACTTTGATCTTTGTAGACATGAGAAGAGCTGGCATTTAGGAACATTCATTTCAGGGAAATCAAATGATGTGTCTGTATTTTTACTACAGATAGTATAGGGAGCAGCCAGTTGAAGAACCAGATACAAAAAATCCAGACCATTGGCAAGAAAATACTTCTCCTTAAATTCTGTATGCTATCATGGTACAGAATTAGGCTACAGTGCCACATAGGCCAACCAAGCGTAGAACCAATTCCACTAAATACTGGTAGACAAAGCAGCAAAAACAGGGACAATATTCAGCAGACAGGCCTTTCTACTCACAGCTCAGCATGTTCTGCCATCCGAAAAGCAAGGCCTCTTGTCAAGCTCAGCTATTTCCCTTCTCAGTGTATTCTAGCACCACTGATACCCACTGGTATCCTCCTGTAGAGTGCCATCATATTGTCATCATCCAAAGGGAAAAGCCACACAGCAGAGCATACAGCACTACACCCATGCTCCAAATATCCGCCTGAAAAACAAAAAGACAAGCTTACAAACCTGAAGCACCTCAAATGGCTTCCTGACAGACTGGATTGTCTGCCCTTGCCAAAGCCCACATATAGCCCATGAAAAGCTGGCTCTTTCCCTCAGGAAAAAGAGCCTTATCGTCCCAGAGAAAGCATATAACCCTCATTCAATTGCCCTTTCACTCAGCTTAGAGCACTACTAAAACCAGCATCTTCACCTTAGCTCATCACACTGCTGCAGTTTCTTTTACAAGGATTTCACTGGCAAAAATGAAATCAAAGCCGTCACAAGGGATTTAGCACAGTTACGTGTTACTGGCTACGAGAGCTGTCAGCACAGTCACCTGTCTGGCTTTGCTGCTGTTCTATTTATGTACAGGCACAACAAGGTTCAGACACCTCACAGTGCAGTTCTCACTTTGACTGTAAAGAAAAAGGAGGCTTGAAAAGCAGCGTGTGGAAAACAAAGAAACAAGAATTAGAACAACAGTGGGGCCATGGCACTTGTAGGAATTGCTCCGCCTTTAACAGCGATTCAAGAAGGATGAGGGCATTCCAAACCAGACCAGTTTGGACAGATTAACAACTGCAAGTAGTGGGTTCCAAAATTCCAGACATGAAATCAAAGCTGGAAAAACTCTTCACATTTTCATCTCTCAATTTTTAGTACATTGTGCATTAGAACGGAAACAATTCTTCACATACAACTTGGAAGCTAAAGACAAGTCTGACAAAACAGACTGCACAAAAATGATGGATAATTAACAGAGCAAATTGCTCTTTCAAAAACTTAGTAATAGAAAGAGATCTCTGAAGTTGCTGTTCTGTAGAGCACCAAAGCAGTCGCTTGAGGCAGTTCAGGATTAGCCTGAGACAAACCAGCCAGCTGTGTGAACTGAGACCAATTGCACTTCTTCTATTTTACTTTCATTCTATGTGACCTCACTAAGCAAATATTGTCTAAGACCATGAGTATCACATAAATGTGCAGATCTCAAGCTGCTCACTTATCTAGTACCCTTGGCATGATGCTTTATTTTCCTCAGCTATTCATCTAGTTTGTGCCTGTTGATTGTGCAACAACAGCCTGTTGGTCTCGATTACCTGTAAGAGGCTTTAAATTTGGCCAGGAAAAATCATTTGAGGATAAGTAATTATCTGGGACTCAGTAAGGCAGTCTTCCCATGCTTTCATAACAGCCGAGATACACACACACACAAACTCATGGAACCCCACTGCTTTGCACAATCCTGTGCACACTCACATGTGTCATGCACTGATTTCCCAGCCAGTCCTCATGGGGTCTATTACTTAGGACAGGAGTGCAGGGGAGCAGCCAGAAGCTGTTTGCATTCCCTGCTGTCTGCTGGGCAGCTTTGCTGGAGATGCTTGGGTTGCTTTGCTTTTCCTTGGGAGGTGGGAAGGAGCTTTGGGTTGGAGGCACATCCCGTGCCAGAGCATCTCGATGGCACGTGTGTGGCACTGATCTGCAGCAGATGAAGGGGAGGAGGTCCCAGCACAGCCCTGCACCATGCTCTGCCACACTGGGCAGCTTGTTCCTGGCTCAGCAGCGTCATCAGACAAGAAGCAGGGAAGGAAATCAAGGATGGGGGGTACCATCAAACGCAGTTAGTGCATGCCTGTGCAAGACAAACAGACCCAGAGCTTGCGGGTTATTCCTGCTTTTGTAGCATTTGTGTGCTGTAGCTGAGCAAAAGGTTCTGCTGCTTGAATCTTCTTCTGCAAGAGCCACCTACCGGTAAATGTCTGCAGGGATGGAGGATGTGACAGAAAGCATTTGTCTCCATGACAGCGTAGTTACACTTGGTCTAGAGAGTGAGAGAGGCAGGCAGCACTGCCTGATGTTGGTCAGGGCGAGCTCCTCCTGCTGCAGCGCGATGATGGCAGGGCTAGAGATGATCTGCAGGGACAGCTCACAGGTGGGAGCCAGGAATGGACACGGTGGGAGGACAGAGGTGTTAGGGAGCAGCCACGGCATCAAAGAGCATCAAAAGGCCCTGAAAAGCATCACAGCCACAGCCAGGAAGCTTGGGGTTTTCATGAGCAGCATCCAGGATGCTAGAGACTATTTGCTGCCATACACAACGGCAGCAGAGCTCTCGCTGCAGGCATCCCAAAGTCAGGCAAAATGGGAACACACCCAGAGCTCGGCCGCACAAACCCCACAGCCAGAGTGTTGTAAGCTGAGCTGCCTTGCAGTTTCTTGCACTCATCCCAATCTCTGCGAATGAAAACTCGGAATTCAGTCAAGGCATTGATTGAGCACGAGCGTGCCTTTATTCAATAGGAGAAAGGAGGGGGTGTGAGGTCTGGAGGAAAGATGGGACTCATCCTCTCTTGTAATCATGAGAGCTGCTCAGAGACCGTGCTGTTGCCCGGAGCCTGGGACTCGTGTCCTGATTCTGTGCCCCCCTGCGAGATGCTCAGCTTCTCCTCGGTGATGCTGACCTGAGCCTGCATGGTGGTGCTGCTGTCGGGGCACTCAGGCTGTGCTTGGGCTGGGCTGCACTGCAGAGACATTGAGTCCAGGCTGGTGCCTGAGGTGTCTGGTGGGCTCAGGTCAGCAGCTTCAGTAGGGATGGGATGAATGAAGGCTTCAACGATGATGACCTTCTTCTCTTGATAGCTGATGTTATACGGAAGGCTTTCATCTGAACTGCAGCATTCTGTGCTTAGTAACAACTCTTCATTGATGGAAGATGCATCATCGTAACATGCCCTGCGTCTTGGGGATATACAAGGGCTCGGGTCACCTAGGAAGGAGCAGATGTACAGCAGTTAGTGTCGAACGTTCGCAAGATGAACCATGGAGATTCTTGACATTTGGCTATGTAGTGGTGGTGGGCAGAAGCAAAGTAGTAGCTCTAGCCTACCTCAAAGCCACGCTTGCCTCTCCACCAGGGGCTCAGCCTGTTGATATGTCCTCATATCAACAATGCTCACCAGATCTCCGACCTGAAAGAGATTGAAACATCAATCCCAGATTCAGCAAATCTGGTAGGAAAACAAAGCAGAAAGGACTGCCCTCTTCTATGCACGACAACACGGAACGCCTGGAACTGCTTACCTCCAGAGAGAGCTCATCTGGCCCCTGGGCGACGTGGCTCTTAATAACATGGGCTGCCGCAAATGCTGGTACGTTTAAAGATGACATAGCACGCACCAGCTGCGGCTTCTGCATGTTATCAGCCTGCAAAACAGAGAACAGGCCGTGGTCAGGAGCTGAGGACAAACCAGGAGGATTTCAAGGTGAGAAGCACATCTGCAGAGAAAGCTGCAGCAAATGCGCTCCGTCCTTCTCAGGAGCACTTCAGAAGGAGCTGCACGTCTCATAGCTCTGGAGCAGCACTTCTTCCCCACCCTTCCTCCAAGCAGCTCCAACAAACTTCTCAGAAGAAATCCAGGCCAGCACAGACCTGGCAGACCAGAACCAAGTGCAGCTTGTGTGACGGCAGTGCCCACTCCTTGCTTCCACCCTGCTCCAGCAGGTTAAGGAGTCTGAGCCTCACTGGCCTTCGACAACTCAAGACTTTCAGCACCTCATGCCAACATTTCTCACTAAGATACACCTCAGGCATTGAATTCTCTTCTCACTACCTCCTCCCAGTCCTCCCCTAGGAACAGAAACCATTCAGATTCTACAGCAAACACATCTACCCTGCAAGAGCACACTGAACCACCTGCAACAATGAAACATGGTTTTGGAGAGTGGGTTTGAAAACACACCTTTAGACAGCTGTCTCCCTGTAGCCAAAAGGAAACCAAGCAGCAAAAGAAGAGTCCAGCCTGAAATATGCCCATGCTACTAGCCCAGGTTTTTCACAGTCAATGCAGAATCCATCCTGCTCTTGAGTTAACAAATGACCAGTGGGTCTCCCCTTGCTCCACCCCTTCTCCTTCAAAGCCAGAAAAAGAAAGAAAAACAAGTAGAAGAAAACCCAGACGTACCTTTCCACACACAAAGCAGAAAGTGGAACAGCAGTTGTCTCCTTCCTGAGACATGGTGGGGCGCATCCCAGAGGAAGCCCAAGTTCTTTGCTTCTCTCCACAGGGACTTCAAGCACTCTTGGCAAGAGCTGCTTTGGTTCTTTCTTCAATTGCTTCCATCACCAGAATCTCCTTTGGAAAAGGAACCCGAATGAAAGAATCAGCAAATGAAAAAGAATGAGCAATAGCCACTTTACCAGCTTTCTTCTGACACTCAATTTAGACTCTTGACTCGGGCAAGGTCTTAAAATCAGCTGGTTACAAGAACTGTCCCAAAATATATCCAACATCTGTACAGCTGCCGTTATTTCTGACAGCGAGTGTAATCACAGAATCATAGAATGGCCCGGGTTGGAAGGGACCTCAAGGATCATGAAGATCAATCACCTCCCTGTCCCTGCTGGCCATCCCCTCTTCTGATGGAGCCCAGGGGACCATTTGCTCTCTGAGCTGCAAGAGCACGCTGATGGCTCACGTTCTGTTTTTCATCCACCAGGACCCCCAGGTCCTTCTCTGCGGGGCTTCTCTTAAGGACTGCTCCTCCCAGTCTGTAGAAATGCCTGGGATTCCTCCAGCCCAAGTGCAAAACCTTGCACTTTGCTGTGTTCAACCTCATTAAATTCACCTAGGCCAACCTCTCGGTTGAGCTCCCTCAGAATGGCATCCCTTCCTTCCACTGCGTCAGCCGCACCACTCAGTAAACAGCAGAGGGTGCACTCCATTGCATCATTGGTGTCTCTGATAACCATGTAAAAAAGCACTGGTCCCAAGACAGACTCCTGGATGACACCACTTGTTATCGGCCTCCACCTGGACATCAAACCATGAGTCACCACCCTCTGTCCTCTACAAAACCTCTTTGTCTTCTACTCCTGCTGCAGCTGCAATGGCTGCACCAGCATGACTCACGTGTTTGACAATCCTCCAGCTCTGGCCTAGCCATGCACAGCAGCAGTCCGTCTCCCTCCCAGCTCACTCACCAGTGTGCTGCTGTGCCCCAAATTCAGTGCAGCAGCATTGAGAGCAGGCAGCACCCATCACCCTCCTCTAACTCTCTCTGCCAGCTGCGATGAGGACTGACACAGCACGCCCACCCCAGCCCAGCTTTTCTGCTGAGACACCTCCCAGCAACCACCCAGCACCAATCCCAGTTGCTGCAAACTGTCTGAGAGCCTGCTGGAGTGCACTGACAATAACTTTGTGGGCCAAGCATTAAGCACACCAAGCAGAAGGGAAGCATTACTGGACATGCTGAACAGCAGGGGTTAAGACTGGAGGTGGTCAGGGCTGTAGTGACCATGCCCTCCTAGAGTTCCTCATCTCAAGGAATGTGTGCCTGGCAAAAAGCAAAGTCAGGACCCTGAGCTTCAGGAGAGTCAGCTGCAGGCTGTTCAAAGAATTCTTGCATGAGAGACACTGGAAAACTGTTTTTAGGGGTAAAGGAATGGAAAAGAGATGGTAACTTTCTCAGAAAACCTTTCTCAGAGCTGGAGCTCTGAGCTCCATCCCGACCACACGAAACACAGCAGAGGAGGCAGGAAAGCAGCATGGCTGAACCTGCTGGTTACAGGGAGCAACAAGAAGGAAATGGAGAAACAGCGGAAACGGAGACATGCAGCCTGGTCGCTTTGGTGGCCTTCTACAGTGGAGTGACAGCATCAGTAGGGAAAGGAAAAGCAACTGACATCACTCAGCCAGACTTTTGCAAGGCCTTCGATGTTGAGCAAGTTTCCTGTTAGAACTCAGTGTGAACAAATCTACCAGTGAGCAACACCCTGAGCCCCCACTCACCTCAGCAGAGGAAAGCCTGCACCCCAGCCTTCCGCCTATTCTGCTCCATTGATGGAAGCACACCGGGCATCATTGCTACTCACCCGACCAATGATGATAGGGGCAGAAAAGGGAATTCCTCTTTACCTTTCAGATGAAAAATTGATGACTGTGTGGAACCTTCCCAGTACCGCTGCGGGGCCTTCCTTTACTTGTATCCTGCTGCTCCGTGTCACAGTGGGAGAGCTGCTCTGGCCTCTCCTCTCAGCCTGTGCCTCCTGCAGTGTGAGCAGCTTTGTGGATAGAGGAGACACCCACACAGACTTGGGCCTGGATAGAGAACTGTGCCCTACAACATAGGTACATTTACATCACGCTCTTTTCCTTGTGTGTGAGCAATCCTTGCTCTTTTCAGATGGTACTATGAGCGTGTGACACCCCAAACACATAGTTAGCATCTGTCCATATCATTAAGGCTCTCGTCAAGGCAGTTATTTCAGCCTTCTGAGGGGTAGTCCCCACGGCTGATGGTTGTGCTTCCATTCCCTGCTCAGTAGCAGTTACTGCATGTCCTGCCTTACAGCCTCCTTGTCTCACAAAACTGCAGCTGCTGGTAAACCAGGCGTCTTCTGCATCTTCTAAGGGTTCGTCCTTCAGCTCCGACCGACTGGATGTAATGTGCAGCATCAGTTGTTTCAAAGCAGTGATGTCATCCTGGTTCTCCACCAGGGGAGTTCCGCTAAGGAAAGATACTGGGTTGGCAATAGTAGTTACAATTATTTCTATATCACCCTGCTCTACCAGGATGGCCTGGTATTTCGGGAATCTTTGGGGTGAACAGATGCCATTCAGAGGGACCTTGACAGGCTGGAAAGCTGGGCTCGGGTGAACCTAATGAGGTTCAACACAGCAAAGTGCAAGGTTTTGCACTTGGGCCGGAAGAACCCCAGGCACCTGTACAGGCTGGGAGGAGTTGTCCTTGAGAGCAGCTCGGCTGAAAAAGACCTAGGGGTCCTGATAGATGAGAAACTTAACATGAGCCAGCAGTGCGCTCTGGCAGCCCGGAAAGCAAATGGGATCCTGGGCTCCATCAGGAGAGGGGTGGTCAGCAGGGATAGGGAGGTGATCGTCCCTCTCTACTCTGCTCTTGTGAGGCCCCATCTGGAGTACTGTGTCCAGGTGCGGAGCCCTCAGTACAAAAAAGATATGGAGATTTTGGAAAGGGTCCAGAGGAGGGACAGGAAGATGATCAGGGGGCTGGAGCACCTCCCCTATGAGGACAGGCTGAGGGAGTTGGGTTTGTTCAGCCTGGAGAAGAGAAGGTTGCGGGGTGACCTCATTGCAGCCTTTCAGTACCTGAAGGGAACTTACTCCCAGGAGGGGAGTAAACTCTTCGAAAGGGCTGATAATAGCAGGACTAGGGGAAATGGTTTTAAGTTGAAGGAGGGAAGATTTAGGTTGGATGTTAGGGGAAAGTTCTTTACTAGAAGGGTGGTTAGGTCCTGGAACAGGCTGCCCAGTGAGGTTGTGGATGCCCCGTCCTTGGAGGTGTTCAAGACCAGGTTGGACGGGGCCCTGGGCAACCTGATCTAGTAAAGGCGTATGTTTGGTGGCCCTGCTAGGCAGGGGGGTTGGAACTACATGATCCTTGAGGTCCCTTCCAACCCGGGTAATTCTGTGATTCTGTGATTCTGTGGGGTGAAAGCCAATGTCCCCCTTTTGCCTCCAATACAGTAAACACTGCATGAGATATTAAAACTGGTATCCTTTGGCCCAGTGTAGATTGATGGGCTTCTTGAATATTGAGCACCAGTGCACCCTGGATATCCCTTACTCACTTCAAGCTGTTTCAAGTTTACCATCAGTCCGTAGCTGTGTATCCATGGTCGGCACCCTCCTGTCATTCCTGGCAACGTATGGAGTTCCTTGGCAGTTTGCAGCTCAGGGGTTGAGCAGATGGCTTCTTTCTTGGCAGTCCTTAAGGTTCAAAGTCCAGCTGTCATCTCCTATCCCAAATACGTCACTTGCTGCTGAGTTAGTTGTGCTTTCTGTAAACCAAGAAACTCAGCAAACTCTCAGTCTATTGTACACAGTCCTTTTGTTGCTGTGGCACCCACGTGCTCCAGTAAAGTTCCACCCTAGGATGGAGGATCCCAGGTCTCAGGCTCACGAGTTGACCAGTTCTCAACAATCATTTAGCTGTTCTCACAACCCTGGGTAACACTGTCCAGGTTCACTGAGTCTCTTCTCCCTCTATTAGGGAGAACAGATACACGCAACTACTCATATGCTATCATGAGGAATTCAGTAGGTTACATTTAATTTAGAAGCATGATGCAATCAAAAGCTCGCTTAAATAAAAGCATACCCTTTTCTTTCACTCAAAATAATAGCCCAGAAAAAAATAAAAACAAAACAAAACTCTCATCATAATTGTTAAAGAAATTATCTACTAAATCTCGATGGAGAGTGGAGACACATGCTAGTTTTAGGAACACAGCACTTATCTCATTATCTGAATGCATCTCAAGGCATGCTCCTTGTGAAACTGTGAGAACTTCTATCATTAACAGACGTGTACCATGCCCTGATATATGGTTAAACCGCTTGCAGTGCACTGTCAGATGTACAGGATGGCAGCTGTATGTGCTGTGACCAAATAAACCCCACACTGAAACCTTTCAGAATTTTAGGACCTACAAGTACTGCATTCATATTAAAAGTAAAAAATTCCTAAGCTACACATGTTCTAGGTTTCCATTTGTTAGATACAACATACCTTTGGAAGTAGGCGCCTAAAAAGATATGCCTTCTACTTGCTTCTCTGTCTGGCTCTTCGAAAAGAAGGCCTTTGGAGCAGGAAATGCAAAGGGCAGCTCATTTCTTAACACTGACTCTGCATCAACATTCTCTGTGTTTGCACGCTTCTTAGATGCCACTTTTCTTGTCACTGGAGTTGACAGTGTGAATTCCATATCACCCAGTTGAGTATCATGCCTCGAATGGTGCCAGAGACGGAACAAAAGGTTTTCTGATCACAGCCGGAGAAGTTACTGTCAAAGAAATTCTAACAGCTGAGAAGGTCAGACACAATGCTTATAAAAATATCATACATTATTTGGCTATTGAACAAAACAGTTGAAAACTCTGATTCTCTCCTAGAATAAGTTCGTTTCTTATAGACTGTCAAACACCATTTTTTTATTTGTTCATCTCAATTCTCCATTGAGGATTAACCCTCACCAGCTTATCTAAACATAAATATGAATTATCACTTGGTTTAGTTAAAAATTTGAATAATATCACAGTGGATTTTGTTGTCCAACACAGTAAGATTGAATTTCTTTCGGTACCTTTCAACCTCTGCCTACCTCCAGCCTAACTCCAGAATCTTATTAACTGTGCCTTATCGCTTCCCATTGTGTTTTAAAATCCTCACTGACTCCTTTACTTGTTCCCTTGCTTGCTGTTTCTGTGCAAACCAAACACTGGAGTTAGGGATCACGTCAAACCAACCATGGCCTACAGGTAGAAGGCAACAAAATTTATGCTTAACATACTTCTTTGCTCTATCTTTATCTTCCTTTGGTCAAGGTCCACTAGATACTTAAATATGGAGTAAGCACTAGATACAATGAGAAGCAGATTTCTAGATTAAGAGCTGTATTTTTTCTGTAAGAAACTAGCTGTACATCTTCACACACCTGCTTTGTTTTCTGAGTATTTAGATCGAGTGGAGATTCTTCAAACACTGAAGCTACATCAGAAAATTCCATGGATCCAAACGCATCTGGCACATGGCTGCAGTCTGGCACATCTTCATATGCCAGAGCCTTTTCAGACAGAAATGTTCCACCGAGATTCTTTTGCAGAATTAGAAGGAAGATTTCATCAGAAGATTTCACCACTAAAGTCTAAATAAGATTGGTTTGCAAGTTCCAAACTATGGCTAACAGCTAATGGAAGTCCACAGGCCAGCAGCAACAACTTTTATATTATGTTCTTAATATTCTAATTGTTGATATGACGTTCATATAAAGAGCAGAAGGGAAATTACTCTTAGAGCTCAAGTCATCTTTCACAGCCTGCGTCAACAAGAGCAGCACCTCATAGCCTTTGGTTTCAAGACCTGGACCACAAGCTAGCTAATGATTTTACACAGAATTCCAGAGTTCAAGTCACTGTTTACATTAGGGCTGAAATTGTACTGAAAGCCTTCAAGTTCATCACACTTAATTATCACTGGCACCACACATAACTCCACGTTACATATGTGATCACACGCAACCTGGCAACTTCAGACAATTCCCAAAGCACTCCACTTGCACTTGGCTACTAAAGTACAGAAAAAGGAATTAACATCAGAAATAGCTGCAGTCAAAACCATCTAAGAATCCAAGTCTCCAGGAAACAAGGAAAGCAAATCCTCTCCAGGACTGTGTTCTAAAAGGAAACAGATCAGAAAGGTGAGTTCTTCCCCCCTTTGACCACCCACTCATGTAACGTCCATGTCATTTCTAAGTATGCTGCCCAGACCAAGACTGAGGATGCTTCAGAAGAAGACCTTCCCTGCTAAGCCAAACAGAACAAGTAAGGTACCAAAATATGTAGAGCCAAACGAGGAAAGGTGCTCTAAGAAGGTAAGCATCACAAGAGACCAACAGGAATACTTACACAATCCAAACAATGCACAGTTTCTGTTCCACAAGCTGCCAAGAGGAATGTGTGCAGTACTCACAGCGCACCATGTACACTGCTTACTGCAGTCATACTGCTTCGTAGGACCAGCCCAACTTACTAAAACACTTTAATGAGCAATCCGAACTGTCTGGATCAGCACGGTTCACTTGGAAGGGACCTTCACAGATAAACCTGAAGAGGTGAGGCGACTGCACTATCTAAACCTTAAAGCATATAGGACCTTAAAGCATAAGCTTAAAGCACAGAAGCATGACCAGCAGGTCGAGGGAGGTGGTGCTGCCCCTCCACACTCCTCTCATTGAAACCCCATCTGGAGCACTGCACGCAGTTCTGGAGCCCTCAACACAAGAAGGACTTGGAGATGTTCAGGCAGGTCCAGAGGAGGGCCATGAAGGTGATCAGAGAGGGCTGAAAGCACCTCTACTATGTGCACAGGCTGAGAGAGATGGGGCTCTTCAGCCTGGAGAAGACTCCAAGGAGACCTTAGAGTGGCCTTCCAGTATCTGAAGAGGGCCTACAGGGAAGGCTGGGGAGGGACTTTTCATAAGGGCAGGTAGCAACAGAATGAGGGGAAATGGCTTTACATGGGAAGAAGGTAGATTAGGATTGGATATTAAGAAGAAATGCTTTACTGTGGGTGTGGTGAGACACTGGAGCAGGTTGCCCAGCAAGGCTCCAATATGATTGCTTTGCAAGTTCCAAACTATGGCTAACAGCTAATGGAAGTCCTCAGTCCAGCAGCACAAAATTTTATATTATCTTCTTAATATTCTAATTGTGGATTTGACGTTCATATAAAGAGCAGAAGGGAAATTACTCTTAGAGCTCAAGTCATCTTTCACAGCCTGCGTCAACAAGAGCAGCACCTCACAGCCTTTGGTTTGAAGACCCGGACCACAAGCTAGCTAATGATTTTACACAGAATTCCAGAGTTCAAGTCATTGTTTATGTTAGGGCTGCAATTCTACTGAAAGCCTTCCAGTTCATCACACTTCATTATCAATGGCACCACAGATACCTCACAAAGAAGCATTATGACACCACAAAGGGGCATTATGACGTCAGAAAGGGCATTATGACATCACAAAGGGCATTATGAATCACAAAGGAGCATTATGACATCACAAAGGAGCATTATGACGTCTCAAAGGGCATTATGACGTCACAAAGGGCGTTATGACGTCACAAAGTAGCATTATGACATCACAAAGAAGCATTATGACACCACAAAGAAGCATTATGACATCACAAAGGGGAATTATGACGTTAAAAAGGGTCATTATGACGTCTGAAAGGGGCATTGTGATGTCACAAAGGGGTGTTATGACATCACAAAGGGGTATTGTGACATCACAAAAGAGCATTAAGACATCACAAAGGGGAATTAAGACGTCACAAAGGGCATTATGACGTCACAAAGAGGCATTATCACGTCACAAAGAGGCATTATGAAAACAAAGGAGCCTTATGACGTCTCAAATGGCATTATGACATCACAAAGGGCATTATGACGTCACAAAGGGGCATTAAGACATCACAATGGGTCATTATGACGTCAGAAAGGGGCATTATGGCATCAGAAAGGTGCATTATGATGTCACAAAGGGTGTTATGATGTCACAAAGGGGCATTATGATGTCACAAAGGGGCGCTGGGAAAAGATCTCTGTGTGGAGATTGCTTCTACTAGAGGTAGTTCTATAAGACTGTTATATAGAGCTGTGCAGGGGCTGTAAATCTGTCTGCAGAGGGTGATGATCAGTTCCAAGTGTCTGCAGTCAATGCTCATGGACAGAGCCCATCCAACCTGGCCTTGAATGCCTGCAGGCCTTGAATGGGGCATCCACAGCCTCCTTGGGCAACCTGTTCCAGTGTGTCACCACCCTCTGAGCAAAAAACATCTACCTAAGATCCAACCTATACCTCCCCAGTCTCAGTTTTAAACCATTCCCCCTTGTCCTATCATTATCCACCCTCATAAACAGCCATTCCCCCTCCTGTTTATACGCTCCCTTCAAGTACTCAAAGGCCACAATGAGGTCTCCCCACAGCCTTCCATTCTCCAGGCTAAACAAGCCCAGATCCCTCCACCTTTCCTCATAGGAGAGCTGCTCCAGCCCTCTGATCATCACAGTGGCCCTCCTCTGGACCCCCCCCAACAGCTCCACATCCTTCCCAGGCCTGGACACAGTGCTGCAAATATGGCCTCACAAGAGCTGAGCAGGAGTGGACAATCACCTCCCTCTCCTGCTGGCCACCCCTTTTTCAGTGCAGCCCAGAACACACATGGATCTATCTTTTCCATACGGATATTCCCATCTGTGTACATATATATACCACACCTACACCCCCACAATCTGCTACAACTCCATAGAATTTTCAAGGTTGGAAAAGACCTGGATGATCTTATGATCTTATGATCTCAGATCTTATGATCTGGATGATCTTATGATCATCCAGTCCAACCATCACCAATACTTCCCAGTTAAATCACATCCCTCAACACAACACCCAAACTTTTTGTGAACTTCCCAGGGTTGGTGACTCTACATGAGAGAAAAGGGCACTCAGATAAGGGATTCTGCATTTGCTATTAGCAGAGGTGGGATGAGACCGAGCACTGCCCCAGCTCCTGGGATAATGCAGAAGGGCTGAGACCTTCCAGCTGCTTCCACCCAGGGTCACACAGCAAAGCCGACCCTGCAGGAGTCTGCATCATTCTTTGCATGGCATTGCTAACAGGAAGATCCCCCCCCTACCCTTGGCTCTACACTCCAGCTGCTGTCTGCCATCTGTAAAGCCACCACAGCTCTCCTACTGGAGTTCCCATCTGCACAGTGACAGCTTGGTTTCTTCTTACTGTCAAAGCAGCCACAGCCTCAGTGCTTCTCAAATCTCCCCTTTTCAGCTGATTTCCTCTTTCTTGTGGCTGGGCAATTCCTCCCTCTCACAGTCATCCCTCTGCCCCACTCTGTGCCCACAGACCCAGAGAGGGCACACAGAGCCAGCCCTGTCCCAGCTGCTGCTGCTTCACATCTGACAGTCTCAGGAGCTGAGATCCAGGCCGAGACAGCAATGCCCAGACATGGTTTGTAGGACGTTTGTGATAGGAAATAGGGAGGCTTGTGATTAAACCTGCCCCCTAAGGAGGAAGGCAATGCTGCCTGCAGCCCCAGCAGGCATTACAAAACATCCCCATTTACAGGAGGGTTTTAAATAGCACAATTCAGGAACTACAACTGCACAAATTCCCGCATGCCCTGGAATAAGTTTGGGAATGGACATGGTTCTACCACCTGTGCAATGCCATAGAAATAACAACCATCCACCTGTAAACCTCCATCCTCTCCCCTGCTGCACAAAGGGAAGCTCAACAGCAGTGCACAAATGTCCCAGCAATGTCTGAGCACTGCTCTGTGCATCCCAACCTGCTCATCCCATCCACTCCTGGCTGGGCAGCAGGATTGGGGTGGCACATTGCAATGGGCACAGAGGAACATGGAAGCCCCACACATGTGAGGAAGGGGCTGGCTGTGCTCCACACTCGCGTTATCAGACGTGATTTGCCCTTCTGTGGGGAGCCTCTGCTCTTTCCCAGCTCATCCTCCAGCGTCTGGGACTCCAGGATCTCATTCAGGCTGTTGTTGGCTGCAGGGCAGCTCCATGAAGAGCCTCCCCTCCACCGACCGGCACACAACAGCCGCTCCCGCGCACTGCGGCTCAGCCAATCGGAGCCGGCGGAGCTGCCGCTGCCCGATGGGACCCCCCCCCCCCACATATTGACCCCCCAGACGAGGAAGAGGAGGAGGAGAGCAACGAGGAGCTGCCGCAGGAGCTGACGTTGGGGCGGGGGGGCAACGCGGGGGGGGGGGGTCGGCAGTGGGGGGTGGGGGAGGGGGTGGGGCAGCATTACCCCCGGACCCCGTGGACCCCCCCCAGCCAAAGTGCTGCTCTCCGACCCCCGCGGGCTCTTTGTGCAACCGCTGCCCTCCAGTTATAGGACCCCCCCCCCCATATTGCGCTTTGCTCACCCCCACCTCCGGAACCCCCCCCCCCACTCACCACATCGCCCCCTCCTCCCCCGGGTGGGGTTATGGGGGGTGGGGTGGGGTCGACGATGTGCCGTAAGCCGCGCCGGGGTCGTGTGACAAACCCCCCCCCCCATCAAGATGAATGGGGTGCTGTCGGGGGGGGGCTCAGCCGTAAGGATAAAGCGGGGGGGTTAATGACGGGGGGGGGCAGTGCTATAGGGAACGCAACTAATCTAAGCCCCCCCCCCCCACATTAACACCCCATTGTGTGTGGGGGTGGTGGGGGTGGGGCACACAATAACCCCCCCAAAGGCCAAACAGCCCCAACACCCCCCCTCAAAGCCGCTGACTTACGCTGTGCCCCCCCTGCATGAAGGGCCCCCCCCCATCGATTGAGCCCCCCCCAATCCCATCTATAGTTGAGAGCTATGCTTTTTGTAACCCCCCCCTTTTAAAGCCCCCCCCCCCCACAATGTTGTGCACGATGTGCTGCCCCCCATGAGCCCCTGACCCCCCCCCTTAAAAGATGGGGTGGGGGGGGTGGTCTCGGACCCCCCCTCCTTTAAACGATGGGGTGGGGGGGCGGATTGTCACTGCCCCCCAACACCAAAATGGACACCCCCCTTTTAAAGGATGGGGTGGGGATGGGGGGGTGGGGGTTGAAGGTGATCTCGCCCCCCCCCCCATTAAAACGGACCCCCCACCCCTTTAAAGGATGGGTGGGGGTCGGTTACGGGCCCCCCCGGCGCTGTGTGTGTATGTGCCCCCCCCCGTTTTGCTCCCCCCGTGGCGCAGTGTGCTGGGAAAGGATCTCTGTGTGGAGTTTGCTTCTACTAGAGGTAGTTCTATAAGATTGTTATATAGAGCTGTGCAGGGCCTGTAAAGAGAGTTGAGGGGGACTCTAGTGGGCATATGGGGCTGTGGTGGGCAATAGGAGGACTAGGGGCTCTAGGGGGCTCTGAGGGTGTGTAGGGGTTGTGGATCAGGTTGGATCTTAGGAAGATGTTTTTCACTCAGAGGGTGGTGACGCACTGGAACAGGTTGCCCAAGGAGGCTGTGGATGCCCCATCCCTGCAGGCATTCAAGGCCAGGCTGGATGTGGCTCTGGGCAGCCTGGTCTGGTGGATGGCGTCCCTGCACATAGCAGGGGGTTGGAACTGGATGATTTTTGGGATCCTTTTCAACCCAGGCCATTCTATGACTGTACAGTTCCATAGTGGAACAAATATAATATGCTAACTATGTAAAACATGGAGTCAGACCTGTGTGATTTGTCCACACCAGGAGGTGATTAGAAAACAATTTGTAAGCTACAAAGCTGCTTGCTGGAAAGGAAAAGAAAATAAAACTACAAGAAAAAGGGAAATCATTTCTTCCTGAAAATAGGAAGAATTATAGATCTGACATGAAATTTGAGTGAAGCTCCTGATTTTATGAAGCTATTCCCATTATTTTCTTGGTGCTGTGTTTCCCAAATGAGTGGTTTCTGGCTCTGCTGCAGCACCAGTCTGCATGTGAACATCAACTCTGTTCACCATCTGGGAAGATTAGGACTTCCCTTCTCCTACCAGCACCACTGAATTACAGTTACTCAGTGGTTAAACAAAGGAATCCTTAAAGAAGGGTTTACAGCTGTCCTGTTGTCTGAAGTGCTTGGGGCATTCTGATGCTATTAAGCTCTATGTATTAACAAGTTAAAAAAGAAAAGGTAGGCATCTGATTGTTGTGACAGTTTCTAAGCGATTTGGAAAGCTGTACCACCCAACCACTCCTTCTATTTGATGGAGGTGACAAAGCTCAGTTTAATTTCTGACTGCTGTTTAAATTCTGAAGCTCGAGCTGGTTCCTGGAGCAGAAAAAGCTCGGAAGCTGTCCCTCCTACAAGCAGGCACCTCTGAGCAAAATATGACATCTCAGTTTCTGATGGTAAGGTCAGGAGATCTGATTCCAGCATCTAGCTTTTGGCTTAATACTGTGTTAGTGGGACCTTTGGCATCTAGCACTTAATGATCTTGAAGGTTTCTTCCAACCCAAGCCCTCCCATGATCCTATGATTCTGTGATTTCATTCAGGTTTATTGAGATGAGTTCTCCTGAATGTGCTGTTCTCCATATGATTATAATTGGAGTCCAGATGGGTGACTGAAACCAGACACCAAACTTTCTGATGGCCAAAATTAAATGAAATCAATCCTTTACTGTGTCAGTAGTCTGTAACTAGAGCCCATCAGGTAATTCCCAGCCTCCTGCCTGTATCAGTGGCTGCACACAGTGAAAAAGTCTGATGGGATTTTAACCTCTAAAATGTTCCAAAGCAACCAGAGGGTGAATATATTCACTATGTAAATACCTGCAGGAATAAGCTTGTCATGTATGTCCTCAGGTACCACAGTAGTTAATGGTGGGACTCAGTAGGTCATGCTGAAAGTTGAGTCTGCTGATTTTGAAGGTCTTTTGAAGGTCTTTTCCAGCCTACATGACCTTATGCTAATATTTCTGAAATTTATTTCTGTTCAGCTCCCAGAAAACCTCCCACCCAGCCCCCAACTGACCCCGTGGTGAAAAATAAAACAGAAACCTCAGTGACGCTGGCATGGTCCCCTCCGAAGATGCACCGCCCCATTCCAGTCGATGGCTACATTGTGGAATGCAAGAAACTAACTGGCTTCACCTGGGTGAGGTGCCACGAGTCTCATGTCCCCGTCCCAGAGTTCACGGTGAGCAATCTGTCTGAAGAGGCTGATGATCAGTTCCGAGTGTCTGCAGTCAATGCGCATGGACAGAGCCCGTCTCTGGAATTCCCAGGGAGCGTGCACCTTGGTAAGCACAAAAACCCCAATGGAAATGGGTCAGTGTGTGCTGAGCAGCTGTGTTGGTTCCCTAAAGATGCTTCCTTTGACTTTAAGGTTAGCAGTGCATTAACACACCAAAGGCTTTCCTTTATTCCTAGTTCTCCTATCTCCTATCAACCTCCAGCTACCACTAAAGTGATACGAGTTGTTTCTGTGACAGAGACATGAATATCCTTATCTTTTGATATCTCACATGTGCAAGAGGCAGAACTTTCTGTAACAGATCTTAAGCACAGAAGTGCTTCTTCTAGCACTCATGCAAAGGGAGAAGTAGAAATGTACCTATGATTTAATCTTCCATCTCTAAATGAGATACCAGACTTGCATCTAAAGAGCATTAAGACATACATGTTCTTCCTCAGACCCAGTCCTGGCTGTGAAATCCCCCCTAACAACTGGTGAAGCTGTACCTGGAGGGGATGCCATGTTTACTATTGACCTTACAACAACGTGCAAGCATGCCAGCTGATGAATGTCTGCAGTTCACAGCTATTGGCCAGTGCATTCAGTCACCAGGTTTACCACTGCATGACCATAGAGCAGTACTTTCAGCTGCAGGTTCAGACAGCCTTTCTGATTGCACTGGAATAGTTTAGAAGTAGGGGAGCAATCATTCCAATAATATCTCTATCAATCAGCTTTGCATGACAAAGTAGAACAAATAAACATTCATGATGGGAGGACCTGTTTGTCATTGGGTGGAAACCTCTGCAGAAGCATGTTTAGAGCATTCTTAATCAGTAGAAGGAGATGTTTGGTTGATTTTTACTTAGTAAATCCAGCAAGAAGACCAAATGAAATATCGTGAATTGCTCAGCACTGACACAATGATGAGTGCAGGAACAGAAGGTGATACTTTTTCAGAGATGTTGCAGCAAACATTGACCACGTTAGCCTGATATAAATTGAAATAACGAGGCCTTTGCTCCTGACAGGTGCTGCAGTGAGATTTACCAAGAAGAGCAAAGATGTAGAAAAGATCTGCGCTTGGCTGCGTGAGGAAGCCAAACTGCAGGCTGAGCTTTCAGACACAGGCGCTACTGTGGAGTGGATGAAGGATGGGAAGGAGCTCAAGGCCAGTGAAAATTATGAACTGCAAATTGTGGGGAAGAAACACACCCTGAAAATTCACAACGACTCAATGGATGATGCTGCAAGTTATCAGTGCATCTGTGAGGGGGATAAAATGCTCTATCAGCTTTCAGTGAAAGGTATGTGACAGTCTGGGCTGTCCTCTTCCTGCCCAGGGCCAGCAGACTGCATTCACCTGACTCCCCGACAGTCCAGCTGTTGTCAGACAGCATCTGGGGTGTTTTCAGTGGCTGTTTTGACTTGAACTGGCCAATCTGCTTTGTAGAGCCATTTGATTTCTGTGTTCTGTCCTGTGATTCGTCCCTAAGATATAGAGGAAATCAAGGGAAAGACAGGAAAAAGCGCATCCCAGCCTTCCTGCTCTTCTGTCAGGGTGGCCACAAGAGATGATGTCAACATCTCTTTTTGTAGCAGTGATCCCAAATGTAGAAAACACCTGTGAAGAGTCACTGGGACTAAATTGATGGAGAGCAGAACTTCCTGCCAAGGCTTGTCAGCTAGTCTTAATTTTGCTTTTCTTCTCTCTCTTTGTCATGTTAGCATAATATTTCATACTGGCAAGTCTGCCCATAGAATTAACTGGCACAGGCTGCCCAGGTAGGTGGTGGGATCCCTGGAGGTGTTCAGGAGCTGTCGAGATGTGGCCCTGATGGATGTTATCAGGGGGCATGGTGGGGTGGGTTGGGGTTGGAATCAAAGGAGGACCCCCATGTATTTCATCGGGAAGCACTACTGGTAATAAGACCTTTGGAGCAAATCCTGGTAGGGCCACGCTCAGCTGGTCCAGTCTGGAGGCTGTTTCTCCTTACTGCAGTATCTGCAGTGAAAACCAGCAGCTGCTTTTGTGTGGCTGGGCTCACATCCAGCAGTGGTGACGGGACTACAATGATAAGAGACAGTTCCTGAAAAAATGAATGAAATTTGACTGTATGATAGGATGGAGTTAAATGTATTGACAGGATCTCAGTCATCCCAGTGTCCATCAGCTGGCTCTCGAGCTCCTAAATACAGGCATTCTGTAGAACGTTGTTGAATTTGTATTATACATGCGTGTTCTTGGAACTGCAGAACAAATGCATGCATAATCCAGACTTTGATTTTAGCAGCTCTGACTGCGCTGTCTCAACAGACCCAACTCAGTTGTGTGCGCTGTTTTGAAATGATATGTTAACAAGAAGTTGGAAAACAAGCTCAATTACCCTCAGTAAAATAGGACCGTGGACTTAGGCTTGAACTTTTGGCTAAGACAGTGGTGAGATTTTGAATCTTTGAAGTCAATTATTCCACTGTGTGTTAATAAGGGCCAGTTTTATCATCTAACTTTTGCACTCCAATTAATTTCCATAAAGGAATTCTTTTTTTTCTTTTTTCTTTTCAGTCCTAAGTGATATCTCTATCTTTTAGGCTTGATTTGTTTGCCAGGGGGTTACAGTGCAGTAATAGATACCCCCTCCATTGATTTCCTTCTAGTTTGCTTGTTCCAATTCTTTCCTCAGTTTTCCTATTTTAGACATTTTCTTGAAGCCTTGGGCTTCTTCCTTTGGCTCTGTCCCCTGTACAGTGTACGTCCTTCAACTTGTGGAGATAAGGTAATCTGGTACGTGGTTTATAAAAGCTGCCAATTTGCCAGCTTCTGAATTAGAATCTAGCAATTAGAACTAGGATTAAACGTGCATGTTTGATCTTATGATAAATGAATGCCTCATGGTCACCAATGTCCCTGCAGTTCTTTACCATCATATGTATTTTGTGTCTTCATATTTTGTTTCAGCACTGGCAAACTTCGTAATCAAAGAGACAAGTGGAGGAGTAATCAGGGCCGTTGCTGGAAAACAAGCTGAATTTGTTTCTGAGACCTCTGAAGCCAATGTCATGGTGAAGTGGTACAAAAATGGCAAAGAAATCAAGACCAGTAAGAAATTCACAATGGAAGATAAAGGGAAACTGCATAAGCTTGTGGCTTCAGCTGTAACGAAAGAAGACGAGGGAACATACATCTACACAATTGGAGATGACACTCTGATTTTTGATTGGAAAGTCTCAGGTAAGTTTGTGAGGCAAACATAGGATCACAATCCATGTAAAGCACTTCAGACTTAATTCATTTTATTTGTCCAACGCTGTGGGTTTCCAGTATTTAGGACAAAGATTGCATAGCTCTATTGAAGCAATTCTGACCTTCCTGTTGTCCCTATGCAAATCCACAGTATGAGCAAATAATGTAACTGTGTTGTGATGAATTCAAGACAGCCTTAGCTCCAGCTGGGGCTGGAGTCACGACTTGAGCCCTGACATCTGGGCTTCATTCATCTAGTTCATGTATTGCCTCAGCACTTACATCATCTTTAAACCTATGACTGAAATGGTCCTAAGTTATTAGCATGGGAATCCTGTCTCCTCTTTGGACAAATTAAACTCCACATTTGGAGAGTTGAGTGTCTCCTGCTGTACCCGAAGGACATTGTGATCTCTGAGGTGTCTCCCTGAGGTGCTGTAAGCACAGCCATTAGCTCATAGTGCAAGTAAAGCACTGTTAGGTCAAGCTTGGAGGAGTAATGCTTGTCACTGACATGTTCCTGTTCAGGGTGGAGCTGGAGGGTAAAATAACACAAGAAATTGTCATTGAAATTCAATATCTGTGAAATTCAGCTGGTTGCATTCACAGAACCTGGCGTTAAGATCTGTTTTCTGTTTTATATCTTGAGCCTATTTTCCATAACCCAGTCCTCATTTATGAACTGAAGCTCTACTGAAAGCCTTTCGCTGTGTATGCTCATGCTGCAGTGCAGCGCTTGTGACCTTTAACAGCACATTCACGTTCCTCTGATCACAGGATCCTTACGGTTGATTAAGACCCTCTAGTCTGACTGCTCACCCATCACCACCGTGATGCTCACCATCAGCTTAGCTAAAAACTCAGCAGAGATGATAGATCAAGCACAACACTGGATTTGGGGTGGCTAGAGATTCCTAAGATATTGAAGGATTGCTTGCAGGTGGTGTTGGTTCAGGTATTCACCCTGCATCCCACCTGCTGTTCTGTTTGGTTGAGAATCATGCATTCTGCAATTTCACTTTGTAATTCAAAGACCCTGGCTTTATCTGTTGAAAAACTGATCTAAAACAAGCCAAGAAGACTCCGTTGGAACTGGTTGATGCAGAACAAAGGCATCCCCAAAGGACAAGTTGCACTGTTTGATGAACATTATTGGATGAGAGCTAAGCTAAGATTTAAAAAGTTCTGGGGCTGTCTCTGAGCATCAAATACAGAGGAAGCCTGCATGATTCCCTGAGAATGGATACCTCCTACTTTGGTGTAGGGTTAAGGGAACACTAGCAGTAACTCCTATCACAAAATGTCGCATGGCTCAGACAAAATGCCATCAAGAGGGCTTAATTAGGAGCACCAAATGGTCGCAAGATGGTCTTATGGCAGGGAAGTAATCTATCTATTATATTGATTGATGCTATTAGTTCTTAACAGCTTGACTCTAGAAGGACTGTTGTTCTTTGGTCACCTAGTTATAAAAGAATAAATGGCTCCTGTCTATTACAATTTTTAACGCATTTTTTGTTCACTGATGCCATAAATGTTCCTGGCATAGTAATTGGCCTTGGTATATTCAGTGACTGAAAGCAACAGTTGTTGCTCTAAGAAATGCAGTACAAAGCTAGGTCTGCCTGTAGCTGACAGCCATCAGCTTGCTCCTCAGGCAGGTTCTGTCTGTGTATGGGAGATCACAATGTGAACCACTGATTGATCAGCTGAGGCAAGTGTGGGGTCAGCTGTGGGAGCACAGGTGAAAGTTATGTAGCTGTGCTCCCTGGAGGGGTGGAGTTCGACTCCACCTCCTCTGAGACCTCATTTAAGGGCTGACCCTCACTGAGGCAGCATCTCTTGGAGATTGCTCACCAGGGAGGATCACCTCAGCTCTGGTGAGTTCCCTTTTCCTTATATCTTCTGTATTTCTACCATTTTACTTGTAATTGCTATCCTTGTTAATACCAGCATAGTTATTGCCAATACATTTGGCAAGCCAGGCAGGAGCCACTGACTTGGCATCTAGAAATATAAGGAAAAAAAAAAATGTCCTTTGTGTGGAAAATCTTTAATTGGTACAAGGGGGAGAAGACCACCCCCTTAGGGACATGCCTTCCTGGACAAATTCCAGGTTTTGAGGCGTCCCCATATTACCAATTAGCAACAATTATTGAACAATGGGGCCCTTTAAGAGTACCAAATAACATGGACGCCTATTGTCTAACTGATTACTTTCTAGGACTACAAAAAGATATCTTAATTACAAAAGAAAAGTGAATGGCTGCATCTATGGCAGCCTGGCCATTATTAAATGCTTTAAATCGGGCAGAGATAAAATCAAACAACATTGCACATGAAAATGAATTGTTAAAGGCCCGTATTGAAAAATTGGAGGGTGAGATCAATCTATTGACAGGAAAAAAACCGTCATTTTCTTCCTCCAACCCTCAAATTAGATACATTTCATTTAATGACGATCAAGATCCTGAAGAAATGAATCAAAATAAGATCACTAAATCTGATCTAGAAAAACCATCTGAGACGGACTCACTAGAAGTCCGTCCAGTAATAACTCAAAAAACAAAGAAAATTCAAGATCGACCAGCAGGAGTGCCTCCTGATCAATGGCCCCCTGCCGAATCTGTTTTACATGTAACAGCCCGTCCATATACACCTACTGAACTCATGGACCTAGTGCAACGATTTAGGCAAAGGCCAAGGGAAAGTGTTCTGGCTTGGTTATTACGGTTATGGGATTCAGGGGCAGATAGTGTACTGGTTAGTGGCCCCGAAGTATCTAAGTTGGCCACAATAACAGTACATCCTGCCCTTCGGCAGAGACTGTATGCTGGGACTCAGTTCCCTGAAGAAAACCATTCAATTGTAGAATGGATAATAGCTGCTTGCCGCATGGTGTGGACAAATAAAACTGACATGCCAGTAAACACAGGGATGTGGTCTTCTATGGAAGACCTTCAAAATTATATACGCGAATTAGGTATGAGAGAGGCTATCTACGAAGACACATTCGATAGCCCTGATATGGTTAAATTTTCTGCGGGAATGAGGGACCTAATTTTACAGTAAGCACCCTCTCATATGTATGGAACCTTGGTTTCCATACTTAATCCAGTAGTATCCGCAGAGGCAGTAGTCCAACAAGCCGCCCAATTGGTAGCAGACCTCAGAGAAACTGAGCGTTTACGAGCTAAGCGCAATATCAGGGTGATTGAGGATGCCGAGGCTTTTCCAATAGTGCGAGCCAGAAGATCGGCCCCGCGAACTTCTCGGGCAGGACCTGTTAGGGTATCCCGGAAACAAATGTTTAATGATCTGCTCCGGGCAGGCGTTCAGTTTTCAAAAATTGATGGGCAGCCCAATCAGGTTCTCCTTCAGTTGTGGAAGCAACTGAAGGATGAACAAAAATTTCAGAATAAACCCAAAAGGCCAGGGATAAGATTTATAGAGCGGCGACCAACAACAACATGGAATTTAGAAGATTTTATAGTTCCAAATAGGAAAAAGAAGCCACCTCAGGTGCCTCGGGTTATGACACCGGAGGTATCGGAGGTAAAAGACTTGAATCTGGCTCAGTTCATGGCTTGACGAGGGATGTCAGTCCTCCTAGGGCCTCTAGACGGGACCGGAGGCCCTATGTGGAACTGACGATATACTGGTCCCGAAAGAATATACAGAAGGTTATGGCCCTAGTTGATACCGGGGCAGAGACATCTATAATATATGGAGACCCAACTAAATTTAAAGGTAATAGAGTGATGATTGGAGGTTTTGGGGGACAAACCATTCCGGTCACCCAAACCTGGGTAAAACTGGGGGTCGGGCGTCTTCCACCACGGGAGTACAAGGTATCCATTGCCCCAATTCCAGAGTATATATTAGGAATTGATATCCTGTGGGGTCTGGCTCTCCATACAACAGTGGGAGAGTTCCGATTGCGGCAGAGATGCATTAGTATCCGGGCAATCCAGACAATATTGAGAGGCCATGCAAAACATGAGCCTATTTGTTTGCCGAAGCCACGCCGGATTACTAATGTGAAACAGTACAGACTCCCGGGTGGGCAGGATGAAATAACAAAGACGGTGCAGGAATTAGAAAGAGTGGGTATTATAAGGCCTGCACATAGCCCATATAACTCCCCAATATGGCCAGTGCGAAAACTGGATGGAACATGGAGGATGACAGTAGACTATAGGGAATTAAATAAGGTCACGCCACCTGTTCATGCGGCTGTACCCAATATTGCCTCCCTAATGGACACACTAAGCAGGGAAATCAAAACATATCACTGTGTCTTGGATTTGGCGAATGCATTCTTCAGTATTCCAATCAGTGAAGAATCGCAAGATCAGTTTGCATTTACATGGGAAGGGAGGCAATGGACTTTCCAGGTCCTACCCCAAGGGTACGTACATTCGCCCACTTTTTGTCATAATTTAGTGGCACGTGATCTGGCTAAGTGGGAAAAGCCAAATAATGTCAATTTATATCATTATATTGATGACCTCCTGTTAACATCCGATTCGTTAGAGGCGGTGAGACAAGCAGCAGATTTGTTGATAGCTTACCTGCAGAAAAGAGGGTGGGCTATAAACCCACAGAAGGTGCAAGGTCCGGGGCTATCTGTAAAATTCCTGGGAGTAATTTGGTCCGGGAAAACCAAAGTACTACCCAGTGCGGTAGTAGATAAAGTCCAAGCGTTTCCAGTCCCTACAACATCAAAACAATTGCAAGAATGTTTGGGTATATTGGGGTATTGGCGCTCCTTTATACCTCATTTAGCTCAGCTATTAAGGCCATTATACAAGCTTACAAAGAAGGGTCAATCATGGAATTGGGGAAAGATAGAACAGGATGCTTTCCAACAGGCAAAACTGGCAGTTAAACAAGCTCAGGCGTTGGGTATATTTGATCCGACCCTCCCAGCTGAACTAGATGTTCATGTTACTCAAGATGGTTTTGGCTGGGGCCTGTGGCAACGCCAGAGTTCTGTTCGAACCCCCATTGGATTCTGGTCTCAGGTTTGGCACGGAGCAGAAGAACGATATAGCATGATTGAGAAACAGTTATTGGCTGCCTATTCGGCATTACAAGCAGTAGAGCCGATAACGCAAACAGCAGAGGTCATAGTTAAGACTTCATTACCAATCCAGGGGTGGGTGAGAGATTTGACTCACCTTCCTAAGACGGGGGTGGCCCAAGCACAAACGGTGGCACGATGGGTCGCCTATCTAAGCCAGAGAAGCAGTCTGTCTTCATCTCCACTTAAAGAAGAACTACAGAAGATCCTAGGCCCAGTGACGTATCACAGTGATACATCAAAAGAACCGATGGTTGCTCCACCAGAGAAGAGTCCCGTTCAGGAAGGAAGATATCCTATTCCTGAAGATGCCTGGTATACGGATGGGTCCAGCAGAGGCAACCCGAGCAAGTGGCGAGCAATAGCATACCATCCCTCTACTGAGACCATCTGGTTTGATGAGGGGGATGGTCAAAGCAGCCAATGGGCAGAATTGCGAGCCGTGTGGATGGTTATAACTAAAGAACCTGGTGACGGCGTCCTGAACATCTGTACAGATAGTTGGGCTGTGTACCGGGGGCTCACTCTGTGGATTACGCAATGGGCTACCCAGGAATGGACTATCCACGCCCGACCGATTTGGGGTAAAGACATGTGGGTAGACATTTGGAATACGGTCAAACACAGGACAGTATGTGTCTACCATGTCTCTGGTCATCAACCCTTGCAGTCACCAGGAAATGATGAAGCTGACACACTGGCCCGAATCCGATGGATTGAGAATTCACAATCTGAAAATATTGCCCGTTGGTTACATCAGAAGCTACGGCATGCTGGACAGAAGATAATGTGGGCAGCTGCTAAAGCATGGGGGCTGCCTGTACAACTATCTGATATCGTTCAAGCATGTCAGGATTGCGATGCTTGCTCAAAGATGAGACCGAGACCGTTGCCTGAAACAACATCCCACATTGCTAGAGGATATAGTCCTCTTCAGAGATGGCAGGTCGACTACATTGGGCCCCTCCCTCGGTCTGAGGGGGCGAGATATGCCCTGACCTGCGTTGACGCTGTAAGTGGACTGCTGCAAGCCTATCCTGTACCAAAGGCAAATCAAGCATACACAATTAAGGCACTTACTAAACTGATGTCTGCATACGGGACACCTCAAGTTATCGAGAGTGACCAAGGGACTCACTTCACTGGAGCGATGATACAGCGCTGGGCAGAAGAAAACAACATTGAATGGCGATTCCACCTGCCATATAACCCAACAGGGGCAGGCCTTATTGAACGTTATAATGGTATCCTTAAGGCTGCCCTGAAAACAGACTCTCAGTCCCTGCAGGGGTGGACAAAAAGATTATATGAAACCGTGCGGGACCTGAATGAAAGACCTCGGGATGGCAGACCCAGTGCCCTGAAAATGTTACAAACTATATGGGCCTCCCCTCTTAGGATCCAAATTACAGGCACCGATAATAAGGTAAAACCGCAGGTTGGTACTGAAAATAATCTTCTGCTCCCTGCCCCTGAGAATTTAGAACCGGGAATCCATAAGATAAATTGGCCTTGGAAGGTGCAGGTAGGACCCAAATGGTGTGGCCTACTTGCACCTTGGGGGAGATTATTGGAGGTGGGAGGTTCAGTCACCCCCTCGGTGATAGGTACATGGCCTACTGACATCGTGGTCAATACTCCGGCCTTTATTGCTAAAGGAACACCTATTATGTCCCTATGGCAGATCAAGACTTCTCCTCTGGTGCCAGATATAGTTATACAGCCACAGATATCTGGCCAGAGGGTATGGTATCGGAGGCCGGGACATAATCCAGTACAAGCAGAAGTATTGACCCAAGATAAGAATACGGCCTGTATCTTGCCCTGGAGGGCGGATCTTCCCCTCCTAGTACCCTTGAAACATCTATATTACTCCCCTTAAGATTGATTCTAAGCCTCTAGGACCATTACTCTGGACTGATGAAACGCAGACGGACCTGCACTTCAAGATGATTTGTCTCCGGTAACATCTATCAAGCACTGGCCCATGGAAGATCATAAACACCCATCCAATCATCATCATTTGAATAATATCAACATCTAATGCGACGGGAGATTGTATCAGCGTCGTGATTGGGTCTCTGTAATAAGGGGAACTCACCTAATCATTGGTTCACGTTGTGAAGGGGTGGAGTGTATGGGAGATCACAATGTGAACCACTGATTGATCAGCTGAGGCAAGTGTGGGGTCAGCTGTGGGAGCACAGGTGAAAGTTATGTAGCTGTGCTCCCTGGAGGGGTGGAGTTCGACTCCACCTCCTCTGAGACCTCATTTAAGGGCTGACCCTCACTGAGGCAGCATCTCTTGGAGATCGCTCACCAGGGAGGATCGCCTCAGCTCTGGTGAGTTCCCTTTTCCTTATATCTTCTGTATTTCTACCATTTTGCTTGTAATTGCTATCCTTGTTAATACCAGCATAGTTATTGCCAATACAGTCTGGATGGAATGAAGGGCATGAAATACTGATGTGCTCATCAAACGCTGCTTGTTAGCTTAGAGACAAGGTGTTGAATTGGTTTGTTCATGTATTGCAAACAGGTTACTTAGCTGCCTTCATTTTAGCTTCAGAAGAACATGTGCACAATACAGAATTGATTAAAAGAAATAAGAACTGTCTGCATAGAACTTACTCTTTCCTTACACAGGAGAATCAAGCACACGTTTGTATGTGAGTACCTCCAGAGGTGAAACTTGATCCCCCAGATGTAATGAGCAGAGACATTACAATCAGTTCTAACTGTATCTTAATGCTGTGCTGAATAAGCCTGAGTCAGGATGTAAACCACTTTCTCTTTTTTTCTTCAGATGAAGCCATTAATTTTGTCAGCAAGTCCAAAACGACTCCAGAAATATCAGTCAGTCCTTCTGAAGACCTGGAGCTGGTGTGTGAGGTGTCAGCTGCAAGCGGAGCTGTCGTATAGAAGAAAGATCAAATAGAGGTGAAGCAGGACCAGAGGACAACCATCATCTCCCAGGGGACGCACCGCAAGCTCATGGTCAAAAATGTGACCCTGAAAGACCAAGGGAGCTACAGCTGTGAAACAAAAGATGACAAAGCAACATTCCAAGTGAAAGTCAGAGGTGAGAAAATGCTTGGAATCCCAGAGATAAAGGAACGCTTCATTTTGTGTGTCTTGCATTTGGAGGATCAACTGACAGCCTCTCTGGTGCAAAACATTTTGGCTATAGGACTTTCTTTGTCATCTAGTGTCATAGCAACACTTTTCTACATGTGCTTTTCCATCCAGGAATGAATTACTGCAACAAACAATAGGCAAGAAGGGTAACTTGTGCAGCTCTTGTAGTCAGCTGGTGTCTGCAGGGTTACAGTGCAAGAGCACACCAGGCATGCAAGGAGTGAGAAAAGGGGAGGTGTTTGATGAGATCTGGTTACAAAATTTGAATGACACAATGAGGTGGAAAATGCCACTAATCAGACTCATAAATGGCCTGGGTTGCAAAGGCCCACAGTGCTCATCCAGTTCCAACCCCCTTCTTCCTATGTGCAGGGTTGCCAACCAGCAGCCCAGGCTGCCCAGAACCACATCCAGCCTGGCCTTGAATGCCTGCAGGGATGGAGCATCCACAGTCTCCTTGGGCAACCTGTTCTAGAGGGCCATTCCCTTCTGATTTACTGGAAATGTAGAGAGACATCAGAAGAAACAAAGAGAAGGGAGGAGGTTCAGCAGTGCATGCAGGTGTTCTAAATCTCATGTCCAAATCTGCTATCAGACTGCGAAATGTTTAGATTTATGATATGATATGAAATGATATGCCTATTCATTTCCCAAGGCAAAATAGAGGGGAAAGTATTTTCCTGTCTTAATGAGGCATCATGATGGTCCCTGTGAAGGGCAAGTATAATGAAAATGGGGAACTGGAGTAAGCTCTGCAGCAGACTACAGCAAAATGGTGTGACTGTTGTGATGTCCCTGCAGAGAAAGAAGACGTGTTTACAAACAAGGACAAGGTACAAAAGGAGGTGAAGGCTGCACTGACTCAAAATGCCACGCTGAGCTGCGAGGTGGCCCAGGAGAAGATGGAGGTGAAGTGGTACAAGGAGGGGAAACTGATCACCTCGAGCAAGAAGTTCAAGGTGGAGTCAGAGGGCAAACAGTGTTGGCTGGTGGTGATCCAGGTAGAGAAGAAAGATGCAGGGGAGTACAGCTGCGAGGCTGCTGGCCAGAAACTCACCTTCAAGATTCATGTCACAGGTGAGAGAGAACACATTTTGGCCTTTCATTCTAGAATGTTTTAGAAAACGGTCATTAGTTTGTTAGTTTTCCCTGCTATGCTTAAAATTTTTTGGAGCTGAACTTTGGGGTGGTTAATTTCTGATGAGGAAATTGAACAAATTATTCTAAATACAGTTGTGAGGCAGCTCCATCTTTTAAAATCTTCAGGAATTTCCTTTTGCTGTGGGAATGAGGCCATAGACAAGAAAGTTCTGATTGCACTTCTCCATTCCCACGTGCCTGTACCACTAGAACAACTCTGCAATGCAGCTGCGTCTCAGGAAGTTTCAGAACAGGGGCTTTGTGTCAAGCACTAGGGGGTGTGCTCTATGTAACATGTTTTTGTCTTGGAAGGGCTCATTTAGCATGGGAGAGAATACTACAGGAATGTTTTGTATAAGTTGATGTTTTGAAGACATAAGTAAATGGCAGCTAGGGGACGAAAGAGTCATGAGAGTCATACAAGAAGCATCACAGAATGCCTTTTGTTGGAAGGGACCTGGAGGATCATCCAGTTCCAATCTCTGTCCTGGAAAGGAACACATTCTTTGAGACTAGGTTGCTCTAACACCCATCCAGCCTAGACTTGAATGTTTTCAGGGATGGGGCATCCATAAATTGCACAACTTCTCTCCACATCATTCTCTTGGGGCATCAGACTGGGAGAACTGATTCATTTTTCTGACTCCTTCCCCAAAACCTGCTCTTCTTTCAAGAGGCCAAACTAATGTATCTCTCTCTTTTCAGAGCCAGAATTTGTATTTACAAACAAGGAGAAGGTACAGAAGGTGGTGAAGGCTGCAACAACAGAAAAATGCCACGCTGAGCTGCGAGGTGGCCCAGGAGAAGATGGAGGTTGTCATCAATTTATAAGCAATGAGCCAATAATGTTCCAATTATAAACTTTTATTAATTGTAGCGGGTAAAACTAAAAGGCAATTCAGCGCTGGGCGACAGGGGGATTATTGTTCCTCCAACTGCCGCGCCGTCCCGTCCCTTGCAACTTCTTTTGTATTGTCCATCCCGAGCGTATTGTCCTTTAATTGGTCGGTTGTGATCGTGCGACTTGGTGTGTCGTTCCTTGGTTGGTCCTTCCGTGGAACTTTGTATCAATCGGGGCGCGCTTTGCCTGTAACTACGCAGAGTACACAATCTACCCATAAAATTAGAGTGTTCTGCAACCTTTGTGGCCTCCATATTCCACCATTATATCCCGGTCCTAATGAACAAGCACTCCACCACAATGCTACCACATCCCGGTCTTAATGAGCAAACATTTTATCACAGAGGTCAAGTGATAAAAGGAGGGGAAACTGATCACCTCGAGCAAGAAGTTCAAGGTAGAGTCAGAGGGCAAACAGCGTCGGCTGGTGGTGAGCCAGGTGGAGAAGAAAGATGCAGGGGAGTACAGCTGCGAGGCTGCTGGCCAGAAACTCACCTTCAAGATTCATGTCACAGGTAAGACAGGTGTTGTATGAAATACAGCAGAGAACAGTAAAGTAAAATCTAGTTTCTATTATACTGCACCTGGATCACTGTAGTCTGTGCTGAGGTTTTTTCCCTAGACTTGATTGCCTGGGTTTGTAGAAAGTATTTGGTTTCAGTATGACACAAAGACCTGTTTCAGTCTGTCTGTAGAGCAATAATTAGTAATATATGTACAGTGGAAGCAATATTCAAGATATTATTCAAATCTCTCCTGTGCCTGAGATCCCAAACTGTAATTCTTGTTCACCTAAACATTTGACTAGGATAAGTATGTGCAGTGAGGCTGGAGTGCATGTTCTACGTGCAGCCTTTCATGGCAGGAGAAGCAGGAAATTCTCCTAGTAGTACACTGCCTTTTTACTATGCCTTTATGTTGGAGGCTGCATCTGGATAGGTGAGTCTGCTACTCACAGTAAGAGACCTGGTAGAGCTGACTATTGCCAGAGCTCAAAGTAAGATAGATATCTGCAAATCACACACAAAGAACAAAGGACTGCGTTGGTGAGCATATTTCCTTTGTGCCTTTGACAGTCACAGTTGTGGCAATGGTAGAGGCCATGAGGAGTCTGTTCAGGAAGCCAGGAGTACTGTTCTGGGTCATGAAAAGGCAGCCAGTGGTTTGACTATCACATGTTTATGTGTTTTGATGTTTCACAGTGGGTCTTAAGTAAAAGGAACTCAGGTTTTGGTTGCCTGCAGGACAGATGTTCTTTTGGGTTCAATATGTTTGCATAGTGACTTGCAACCATGGGACTGGTGTTCAAGGACCCTCTTGGTTCCTTCAGTTCCTAGGTTCTTTCTTGCCTAGATTTGACACTTTGTTTCAACAGAAGAGCTGATATTCTCTAGTGAAGGCTATTAGTTTGGGCACAAGTGGTAACCTAAACCTGTTCCAACCTGTACATACAAACCTGCAAGTTGGTCTCATTTCGGTCCCTCAGTCAATACTTTTTCTTTTCTTCCCTCAGAGCCAAAACCTGTGTTTATAAACCAGGAGCAGGTGCAGAAAGAGGTGAGTGCTGCCCTGGCAGCAAGTGCCTCCCTCAGCTGTGAAGTAGCACAGGATCCAACCGAAGTAAAATGGTACAAGGATGGAAGACTGCTTGCCTCCTCCAGAAAGTTCAGAATGGAATCTGTGGGCAAAACACGGCGTCTGGTTGTGGAGCAGCTGGAGAAGAAAGATGCTGGAGAATACATCTGCGAGGCTGCTGGCCAGAAGATGACCTTCAAGTTGGAAACAACTGGTGAGCATTCGCTTTGGGAGCACTAAGCAGCTTTTTATGTGGCTTAGAGGAAGACTGGCTGTCTTCTACCCTGTGGGCATGGAACAGCCACAATTCCCCCCGGAACAACATCAATGACCCACACCACAAGTTGGATTCTCCTTTTTAATGTAGTGGTAGCGAGGTGAAAATCTGGCTGTGGAATATTTTTGACTAAGGAACTTCTACTTTAATTTCTAGATGTGCTGAATTACCCTCTGGAGTGTCTTTCTGAATATATAAGCAACCATGGGTGACTATGATCCTGATTTATATCTAGGTTCAGGCTTACTTTTTCAGTTAGGTTAGATCAATAGCTCCAGAGAAGATAGGGAAATACAGCAGTTCACTGATACCATGTGTCAGAAGAATGCAGCTCAGTGCTGGGCAGTTTGCTGCTTCATTCCCTCTTACAAGTTGCACCCAAGGCTGGAAAAGACCACTGAGATAGCTGAGTCCAACCCAGCCCACCCTCACTGGACTTACTAACCACGTCCCCAGTGCCACATACCCGTGGCTCTTGAGCACCTCCAGTGACTGCGGTATATCAGCGTGGTTGCTTCAGTTGTGGGAGTTTTCAGACAGTGGCTGTTGTTCTAGCGAGACAAAAAACCAAAACTGATGGAACAGTGTCTATACAGGAAGCAACTGGCTGTCCTGATGGCTGCCAACAGTTTTACACAAGGTGTGTCATGCAAGCTTGCATGAGTCTGGTTTAAAAACTTGCTGTTCTGATGGAAGGAGAGGATGTTGGTACAGGATAACTGCGGGATTTGTGCTCTCCCGACATCCAGTTGCAATCACAGCTTATTGTTGCTATAGAAAACAGCTTCTCTGTAGACAAATTGAGTTAGTTCCAATAAGTGGCTGAAGCCCTAAGTGATCCAAGGTGAAGCATGATCCAAACTGGAATTTAACTAATTGTAGTAGGGAATCCAAGCCTTAATGAGATGAGTTATTTAAAATATGAGTCCTCCATCTAAAACAGCATTGAACTCTTACTCTGGTTTATGATAGAAGTGAGAGTTTAACAGCAGAAGTCTGAAGTTATGCTCCATATTTCTCATCACTCAAGAGAATATTTGAATATATGAATTCCTTTGGCTATGTTAGAGCTCATAATGAGGTCAGCTGATGTTCTTTAAATGCTCGGAGTCTAGCAATGTGGGGAAGTGGACTGCTATTTGCTGTTGAGCTTTAGGCTAAGAAGCCTGATTTTAGAGGACTGTGGACTTCCCCTTTCCCTTCCCCTCTCCTCCCCTTCTCCCTGGACTGATCCCACATGGTTTGAGAATGATTTCAGATCAAGGTAAATGAGGAATCACCGTGTGAAAACCTGTTGTTTTACTGCACTATAAGAGACACTTAGTCAAAAGACAAGTGTGTGTTCCAAGCTTGAGATTGCAGGAGATCCTAGAAACAACTCAGCTGCTCAAACCTGTAGTCTGGCTGAATCTTTTATTGTCAGTTTTGGTCAGGAGGAGATGCTTGAGTAAGACAAATAAAAGGTCACGGGTAAGTTGGTCCTTCTTGTGATATACTTCTAGGCTTTCATCAGGGAGAAGCTTAATTAGTCCAAATAATCATAGCAGAAACCACACCAAGAGCATGAGAGTGAAATTTATACTTTCTTGACGTGAAGGAAAATTTTACCTGGTTCTGCCATTCCCCAAATATTTGTTTCCTTATGACAAGAAGAACTTTGCAGAAGTAATTTTTTTTTTCAGTCTTGCGTGCAACACAAAAAGGGGTAAAATCTAGGAGGCCACCTGAAATGTTTTTTCCATCTGGAAGGATCCATTTAACAGCACCCATGGACCTGGTTATGAACAAAACTAAGTTCCCAACTAAATCCACATTCTTCTTTCTCCTTCTCAGAATTGCCTGTGAAAATCAGCAAACCATTGGCAGACAGTAGCGTCATTGAGAAGGACAAGGTCACATTTGAGTGTGAGCTGTCCAGGCCCAACATGGACGTCAAGTGGTTCAAGGTATGGCATGTAATGGTATTTTCCTTTCTGACTTCTCTGGAAATGAATGAGAGCCTTTAATTTCACTTCCAAGGGATGCGAGTCTGAGCTTTTCCTTGATAGCTTTTTCACTGCTCTCTTTTCTTTATGCTCTTTTATTTGCCCAGATCAGCACTCTTTGTTATTATGTCCTGAGTTCATTTATCAAGTTGAAATTGAAGTTTGTTTTGGTTTTATTGTGAACTTTTTAGGTCATGCTGCACAAAATATTGTTGGTTGAACTACAGTACAGTCTTGAGCTTCAAGTCTAACACAGAAATTCTCAGCCGGGATTTTGTAGCCTTGTTGTGAACTGGGTTTTTGGGGTGAAATCTCAGTTTTCTTTGCACCTGACAGTGTGAGAATTTGCTCTGGCACTTTGTGTACCTCCCTGGTGCTCAGCTGTTCCTTCCCTTACTTGGGGATAACGTCATTTATTCAAGGTGATGTCCAAACAGGCTTGTTAACAGTCCTCCGCAGTGCTTTAAGCTGTCATAGGTCAGCCAGAATTTATGCATGTTCTATAGCCATTCCTTCATGTTGAAAACACTGCACTGTGCTTAAGCTTCAGCATATGTTCCAGTAAGCACAGTTCCATTAATTCTAGGGGAGTGGGTGAATTAAGCATAGATCTGAAGGCTCCCTTTGCTCAGTGCAGAGATGGAAGGACTAATGGAGATCTGACTTGATATTGTCAAAGTAAAAAAGTGGGCATTACTTCCCAGGGAAATAAGAGAAGTCTCATTATTCACAAGTGTGAATATGAAGATCAGGGAACATCCACATGCTGAGCAGCCTAAGACAAGACATCAGCTACCCTAAAGGTTCATTTTATGTTTAACTGAAAGAGCAAATAAATCCTCTTGTGGTATTTTGCACCACGGGAAGAAATGCTTCATGGGCAGTTTGGGCATTTCTTGGTTAGTCCTTTTGGATACCTTTCTCTTTCTTCTTTATGCTCAAGACAGATTTTCCCTCCATGTGTTGCATTGGTTAAACCCCAGTTTGTAGCTCATCATTGGGCTCTGAAGCATCAGACTTGTTACTGAACACATGGGTCTGCTGTGCCCTGGTAGATGCCACCTTCCCAAGGGACGTATGAAAGGATGCTTTTTTCTGATTTCCTACTAGATGCTGTCCTCATGTGGCCACTTGGGTTCAGTGTTAGCATGAACATGAACATGTGTCCTGTCCCATGACTTTGGTGAACTCTCATTTTCTCTCTCATTCTGCAACCAGGTTGGGTTGCTGTTTCAGTACTGGCTGTTTTATGTAGCCATTCCATTTGTTCTGGTTTACGTTCTTTTTTATTTTCTTTTTTTCAGGCATCATTTCTATACAGTAGACAAAGCCAGCCTATTACATTTGATTTACAGTTTTTAGCTTTTGCTGGTAAGCATTTCAGCTCTCAGGCAGTTTTACCAACAGCTTTGAAGAGCTGAAATGAACCAGCCTGGACACGATGGTCTGTTTTTGTTGGTGTAATGAATTTATGAAGTTAAACTGATTGACCCCATAAGGTTTTACAGTGTATGACTCACGTCTGGCAGAGTTATCACAGCAATGAGTTTATATACTTAGCATTTCAGGAGGCAAATGGTTGGGGATACTCTTTCATTTGCTTGCGTCTCAGAGTGAATCACTAGTATGTGAACCATCCTTCATCTCCTTTGTATTGCTTTTGTGTGTGTCTGTGTGTGGTTTCCCCTGTGAATTTCATTCTTTCCAGTTATATGGAAGTTCTCTTTTGAGCAGTGAAATTAGATGTTCCATCATCAGTCATAATGGTAAAGCTGAGTTGCCACGTTATCTGTGTCCTTTCTGTCTGGCGTCTCAATAACTGCTGCCCCACCACAATATCTGCCTAATACTTCAGCTCCATGGATGCCTCCTTGTGCAAACTGAGAGCCTGTATTTGGTGTGCATAGATCTGGGCTTACATCTGTGCTGGTAAATGCACTAGTGCATGGGCTAAGCAGTCCTGCCTCCTGTGCTGTGGGCATTGAGATGGGGCTCCTACAAGCTGCCCATTGCAAGATATTTAGAAACTAATTGCTGCGGAGGTTTCCATCCTCTTTTCAGACTAACTAAAATTTGGTTAGTGGGATCAAAACAGAAGGGGCAGGGAGGGAGAGCTGACCAAGGACTACTGATGGAACAACTATGAATCCTTGGTTCCTCAGGATTCCCTGCATCAGCAGTTGGCAACAGGAGTAAGGGGGCTCAGGAGGACACTGTGGAGTAGTGTGAAAAATGAGCGAAGAGAGTTACTAATTGATGCCTCTTGGAAAGTAGTCCAAGAGTGGTCCTCTTCCTAAACTCTCCTCTTGTGTGTGGTTTTATCTTTATGCGGTGTTCATAACAAGTGATGTGTAGATCTCCCTTATCTCATAATGTCTTTGCCTGCCTGCAGTGAATATGCAGGATACTGGATCATATACCAGCTTCTTTGAATTACTGCTCATGTCAGGAGATAAAATCTGCCTATTCTTTGAACTAACACTGGCGAGGGTTAGTTATTCTGGCTACCGAGAGAATGACACAGCAGATTAAACTCTTTCATTTCCTTCTTTGTCAAATGCCTTTTCATCTAACTGTGTGTCCCATAGAAATTCAGAGCAGTGTTGGCTGAGGGAAGTGGAAATATTTATCTCCTGTGTGTATCTGCCACCCTATTTAGACATGCTGGCAGAGCGCAGAGATTGGAGGAGTTGGATTAGGCAGTAGTTTCCCTATTGCTCACAGAACCACTTTTTCTGTGGTCTCCCAGCTACCCTGTGCCCAGTGGCCTATGCAAGATGGAGCGGAAAAGGCTCATTTTATGAACAAACAGGAACCTTTCTGGTCAGATTAATACCTGTGCTCTTTTAGAGAGATTTAGATACTAGAGATTTTAGGTACTGGAATAGGCTCCCCAGAAAGGTGGTTGAATCACCATCCCTGGTTGTGTTTAAGAGCCTTTTGGATGTGGTACTCAGGGATATGATTTAGTGTAGGGTTTTTAGAGTTAGGGTACTGGTTAGGCTGCGGTTGGACTTGATGATCTTCAATGTCTTTTCCAACCTGGGTAAATCTATGATTCTATGCAGGAACTCTTCTCCTGAGGTTAATCCAAGTTGTATCCAGGCCCTTCAGAAGGAAAGGGATATAGCAGCACAGAAATATGGCCTGATTCTGACATAACTAAATGCAGACCTGGAGAGTTAAAAGGGATTGTGTGATGTTCAAAGGATTTTGAAGCAAAGATGTCCCCTAGGTAAGATTTGTGGCTGACATTCCCCATACATTGTTTGTAGGCACACAAGCTAAGGAGAGACTAGTGATGAGCATGCAGAGAAGCCAATGGTTCAGACAGGTTTGTAGTGACACAACACTGTAGAGTTCTGTCTAGTTCTCCTTGGCATAGTTTGGAAAATAAAGATGAGGTAATTGGTGGTAACCAATATGGTTTCATCAAGGTCAAGCCATGTCTGACAAACTTGGTGGCCTTTCATGATGGAGTAACAGCATCAGTGGATAATGGGAGAGCAACTGACATCATCTACTTGGACTTGTGCAGAGCATTTGATCCCGTCCTGCATGACATCCTGGTCACCAAACTGGAGAAAAATGATTTTGATGGATGGACCAGTTGCAGGATAGGGAACTGTCTGGATGGTCACACTCAGAGAGCTGCAGTCAATAGCTCAGTGTCCAGGTGGAGGGTGGTGTTGGGACCAGTGTTATTTAACATTTTTGTAGGCAACATGGAGAGTGGAATCAAATGCAGCCTCAGCAAGTTTGCAGATGACACCAAGCTGAGCGGTGCTGTTGATGTGCTAGAGGGAAGGGATGCTACTCAGAGGGACCTGGACAGGCTGGAGAGGTGGGCCCTTGGCAGCCTCATGAACTTGAGTGTGGCCAAGTACAAGGCCCTGCACCTGGGTCAGGGCAATCCCAAGCACAGGCACAGGCTTAGAGGAGAATGATTTGAGAGAAGCCTTGACCCTGAGGAGAAGAGTTGGTGTGGAGGGAGGTGTCCCTGCCTATAGCAGGGGGACTGGAACTAAATGACCTTAAAGATTCAGTCAGTTCTATTGTTTTTCTACCCTTAATTTTGCTTGAAAGGTTTTAGAATAAATGAGATTCTGGTTTCCATGAAAACTGTTTGCAGGGAGCTCCATTGTAGCTAGTAGGTCTGTCTTTAAGTTCAAGGGCAATAATGCATTGACTGTGTTGAAGAGAGAAATGACTCAGGAATGGATGATGGTTTAGAATAAAACATAATCCTACTTATTTTCTATGCAAATATGTGTAAGGAAAAGATGCTGCACTCAGTTCTGGAAATACCCTGACAAATATATCTCTACTGTTTCACAGCTGGAGATATCAAGATTGTTAAAGCACTGGAAGATGTGGAAGTGAATGAATATGGGAGTGCATCTTTTGTCTGTGAGATTTCACACGATGAGGTTCAGACCCAGTGGTACAAAGAGGACAACAAGCTGAAGGCTGATGACAACATCAGAATGCAACAAGATGGTAGGGTGTAAGCGGGGGGTCTTTCTCCTGAGTGGGGGGTGGGTTGGAGATCAAGCATATAAGACATCTGAAATGAAGTGAAGAGGGTTCAGAAGCGAGTTCCCCTTTTGTTTTGGGACTGAGGTTTAGGTGGAACAAGTGACATGGTGGGATGCTTAGTGTGGGAAGTGTGATGCTATCCCACCATCCCACACTGCTGGGAGCAGGTAGGAAATGAGTGCAGTTATTTCCAAAGTGGGGGTGAACAGGGCAGTCAGTTCACCTCTCCAAAGAGGTTTTGTCTGACTGTGAGTGTGATCCTTCTGTATCAGATACTTTGAATTTGACGGTGGCCGCATTTGATCAGTCCTTGTAGAAGCCATGTTTAGATTCTGCTTTGGTCTGCTCCATTTCCAGTTCAAAGTCGTTGGACACTAAATGAGACAGCTGCATCTCAGTAAAAGATGTGTTTGAATAGCTGTGATGTGCTTACTATTCAGATTTACAGAGCTGAGGTTTTGTCCTTGGCTATAGCAAAGAAGTCAAATCAGGTGAAATTAATTGTATTTCTGAACTAGACAAGTTTAAGTTTGGTAGCACCTAAATTTGGTGCGGTTTGTCATTGATTTCATCTGAAAGAAACTTGCAGGCTTTTTATCTGCTGTTGTCCCCAGCGTAAGATTATCCATTCACATCCTAAAGTACTTGTTATATTTTCAACTCACTCTTATTTGAATAAAAGCCTCAACAATTGGGAGCAATTTAATAAGCACAGAACAAGAGCTGGACCTTGCATTTGGTAGATACTGTACAGTATTACTTCATAGAAATGTAGTCAATGGCATTCCCTATAGACAATCGTTTGTTTTATCTTTAGAGTCGTTCAAAGAACCATTGTGAACTTGACATTAATTGGAATGGAATACACGCAAGAGACTTTCCTCTTCTTCCAATTGTCCTCATCCTTTCTTCTCTTCCACCCCTGCTTTGCAGATTACCATATAGAAATCACCAGGAAGTTGGAGGACAAGACAGCTTTGGAACGTCATTCTGTCATCCTGTCCTGTGACTTCAGGCCTTCTCCAAAGGTTGTGAAATGGTTCAAGGGCCGCACACCCATCGAGCCCTCTGAGAAGTACAAGATCAAGAGGGATAAGCATTCAGTAGAGCTCAGAATTCTGAAGCTGAAGCCCGATGATGCTGGTGTGTACAAGTGCAAGGCAGGAATTGCAGAGACTGAGGCCACGCTGACAGCTGAAGGTATGAGCAGGGAGGGTGGCCTCTTCCATGTCCTATTTCACCTCAGATTTCTCTTCTTGAGGTTGACTTCTGCCGTTCTCTCCTGCTAACTTTATACATGTATTATCTTCACATAGATGATTACACAAAGATCATCTAGTCCAACCATTCTACCACATCCCAGTATGATTTATAGTAACAGTGGTAACAGTTCACCTTGTTTCCCCACAGCCCGCAATGTAGAAGTAACGAAGCACCTGCAGGATGTAGAAATTGAAGAAGAGAGCTCTGCTGTCTTCTCCTGCGAGCTGTCCCATAATGACGAGGACGTGGAATGGTTCCTGAATGGCAACCTCCTTTACACCAACAATTACAATGACATCAAGAACGTTGGCAATTGCTGCACACTGACAATGAAGCAGGTTAAGCCTGAGGATGCTGGCACAGTGACAGTGAAGTCAGACAAGGTGTCAGAAAGCGCACCTGAAGGTGATAGGTGGGTCTGATCACACCCCTCCTGGATGTAAGAGATGCTAAGGAGCTCCAGTTCATTCTATTGTGCAGCAGTCCTGCTTCTAAAGCTGACCTCTCTGGGGTGACAAGTCATCAGAGGCTTTCTTCCAGTGGAAGGTTCCATTGCAGCAGATATCAAGGAAGGAGGATGGTTTTGGTGTCCTGCCAAAGCATTCCATTGCTTTTTATCATCATTTTACTTAACACAAGGAGAGTTACAGGAGCAATTTCTTTTACTGCTTCAGTAACATGCAGTGTCAATGCTGTTGTCTCCAAGGATTTATGACTGAAGGAGAGATCATTCAGTGTGTGTTTTGCCTCTGGGATGACTAATGACCAGGCTGGGAGCAACCTGATCTAGCTGTGAATGTCCCTTTTTATTGCAGGGGAGCTGGGCTAGATGGCCTTTAAGGGTCTCTTCCAATTCTAAGGAACTTGTGCCTGAAGTGCAGAAGTGGATGAATTATACCACTTCTTCATATCCTCCCCATGATTACAGAGGAAATACAACAAAACAACATGCATGGTCTTACTGTTGTCATTTGCTTGAATACGAAGACGTCTCTTTTTTATGGTTGAGATTTTTGTTGATATGGGTCAGCAGGAACTCACACTTTTTAGCTTTCTCAATAGGCAAAAAGTTCCAGTTGCTGCAAGCCACCGAGGTAACCAATAGAGGGGCCCTGATCCCCCTTGTGCCATCGGGATGCTCTGGCACGGGATGTGCCTCAAATTCAAAGCTCCTTCCCACCTCCCAAGGAAAAGCAAAGCAACTCAAGCATCTCCAGCAAAGCTGCCCAGCAGACAGCAGGGAATGCAAACAGCTTCTGGCTGCTCCCCTGCACTCCTGTCCTAAGTAAGTGACCCCTCGAGGACTGGATGGGAAATCAGTGCATGACACACGTGAGTGTGCACAGCATTGTGCAAAGCAGTAGGGATCCATGTGTGTGTGTGTGTGTATTTGTGCATGGATGGTGTTGTACACACATTTGTGTCCATGAGTGTACAAACCAGTGGTGTTGCTCAGGTGTGTGTAGGTCTGTGGGTATGTGTGCAAGGACGAGCATGCACATATATGTACGTGCACAGGGGTGTGCAGAGTGTTGGAGCTGCACAAGGACATTGTGGTACCGGTGTGTGCGTGCACTTTGGGAGTGAAAGGAAGGGGTTACACATGTGTGAGTGTGTGTGCGCACAGGGCTGCACTAAGGGATGTGGTTGTGTGAGTGTGTGTGAGCACATAGTGCGTGGATGCGGTGGCACAAATGTGTGCTTGCACAGGGCTGTGCTGAGGAGTTGGGCTGCACACAGGTGCACACAAAGGGATGTTTGAACCCTTTGCCCCTAAGAACAGTTTTCCAGTGTCTCTCGTCCAAGAATTCTTTGAACAGCCTGCAGCTGACTCTCCTGAAGCTCAGGGTCCTGACTTTGCTTTTTGCCAGGCCCGCATTCCTTGAGATGAGGAACTCTAGGAGGGCATGGTCACTACAGCCCTGACCACCTCCAGTCTTAACCCCTGCTGTGCAGCATGTCCAGTAATGCTTCCCTTCACAGAATCACAGAATTACCCGGGTTGGAAGGGACCTCAAGGATCATGTAGTTCCAACCCCCGTGCCTAGCAGGGCCACCAAAAATACACATTTACTAGATCAGGTTGCCCAGGGCCCTGTCCAACCTGGTCTTGAACACCTCCAAGGATGGGGCATCCACAACCTCACTGGGCAGCCTGTTCCAGGACCTAACCACCCTTCTAGTAAAGAACTTTCCCCTAACATCCAACCTAAATCTTCCCTCCTTCAACTTAAAACCATTTCCCCTAGTCCTGCTATTATCAGCCCTTTCGAAGAGTTTACTCCCCTCCTGGGAGTAAGTTCCCTTCAGGTATTGAAAGGCTGCAATGAGGTCACCTCGCAACCTTCTCTTCTCCAGGCTGAACAAACCCAACTCCCTCAGCCTGTCCTCATAGGGGAGGTGCTCCAGCCCCCTGATCATCTTTGTGGCCCTCCTCTGGACCCTTTCCAAAATTTCCATATCTTTTTTGTACTGAGGGCTCCGCACCTGGACACAGTACTCCAGATGGGGCCTCACAAGAGCAGAGTAGAGAGGGACGATCACCTCCCTATCCCTGCTGACCACCCCTCTCCTGATGGAGCCCAGGATCCCATTTGCTTGGCATCCGGGCTGCCAGAGCGCACTGCTGGCTCATGTTAAGTTTCTCATCTATCAGGACCCCTAGGTCTTTTTCAGCCGAGCTGCTCTCAAGGACAACTCCTCCCAGCCTGTACAGGTGCCTGGGGTTCTTCCGGCCCAAGTGCAAAACCTTGCACTTTGCCGTGTTGAACCTCATTAGGTTCACCCGAGCCTAGCTTTCCAGCCTGTCAAGGTCCCTCTGAATGGCATCTGTTCCCTCCACCGTATCGACTGCACCACTCAGCTTGGTGTCATCAGCAAACTTGCTGAGGGTGCACTCCATTCCCTCATCGATGTCATTAATAAAGATGTTAAAGAGCACCGGTCCCAAGACAGACCCTTGAGGGACGCCGCTCGTTACCGGCCTCCACCTGGACATAGAGCCATTGACCACCACCCTCTGTCTGCGGCCTTTCAACCAATTGCTTATCCATCTAGTTGTCCACCCATCAAATCCACCTCCCTCCAATTTGGAGATGAGGATGTGATGGGGGACCATGTCAAAGGCCTTGCTCAGGTCCAGGTAAATGACATCGGTCGCCTTCCCTTCATCCACCAACGCTGTCACTCCATCATAGAAGGCCACAAGATTAGTTAAGCATGACCTTCCCCTGGTGAAGCCATGCTGGCTGTCTCGGATCACATGCTTGTTCTTTATGCGATCAAGCATGTTGTCCAGGAGGATCTGTTCCATAATCTTCCCAGGCACAGAGGTGAGACTCACCGGCCTGTAGTTACCCGGGTCGTCCCTGCTCCCCTTCTTGTAAATGGGAGTGACGTGACCCTTCCTCCAATCATCCGGGACCTCACCTGACAGCCACGACTTCTCAAATATGATGGAGAGCGGCTCAGCAACCACCTCAGCCAGCTCCTTCAGGACCCTGGGATGCACGCCATCTGGCCCCATAGACTTATACTCATTCAGTCTAAGGAGGCACTCTCGGACTTGCTCTACCCTTACAGTGGGGAGGGATTTACCTCCTTGGTCCCCACATGGAGGTATGGGGGTGCAAGACTTAGGGACGTGAAAAAGACTAGAATCCTGGCCACCAGTGAAGACCGAGGTGAAGAACTCATTCAGCACCTCAGCTTTCTCTTCATCTGTTGAAGCCATTTCTCCTTTTAAATTTACCAGAGTAGGCACGCCCATTTTGGCCTGTCTCTTCTGGCCAATGTACCTGTAGAAGGTTTTCTTGTTGTTTTTCACATCCCTCGCCAAGTTCAGTTCTGCCTGAGCCTTGGCTTTCCTGATCCCACATCTGCAAGTTCGGACGGCATCCCTGTATTCTTCCCGGGTGACACAGCCTTGTTTCCAGAGCTTGTACACCCCTTTCTTCACCCTCAGTTCTCTTAGCAGGTCCTTGCTGAGCCATGCCGGTTTTCTACCTCTCCTGCCCACTTTCTTAATCAGGGGAATGGAGACCTCTTGTGCTGCCAGGAGGGCATCCTTGAACAGTAGCCAGCTCTCCTCAACGTCCTTATCTTTGAGGGCAGCGCGCCAGGGGATCTTGGCCAGCATTCCATTGAGTAGCTTGAAGTCTGCTCTTCTAAAGTTGAGCATCCTGGTCCTGCTCTTTGCCAGGCCCACATCGCTTGAGATCACAAACTCAACCAGGGCATGATCGCTGGAGCCCAGGCAGCCTCCAACCTTGACGCCTTTGATGATCTCCTCAGCGTTGGTGAGCAGCAGGTCCAGCAACGCTTGACCTCTGGTCGGTCTGTCCAATACCTTCCCTTCTGCTTGGTGTGCTTAATGCTTGGCCCACAAAGTTATTCCCAGTGCAGTCCAGCAGTCTCTCAGACAGCTTGCAGCCAGCCATGCTGATTTCCCAGCCTGACTGGAATCCCCCATCAAGTTGAGAGTCAGTGAGCGCGGTGCTTCTGGTAGCTGCAGTAAGCAGGGCCCATCAACAGGCTCCCTTGACCAGGCGGCCTGGAGCAGACCCTCACCTCCAGAAGCCCATTATTGGTTCAGTCCCGAATTTTACCCGCAAGTTCTCAACGTGATCGTGGCTGTTCTTAGTCCTTTGCAGTCAGCTTCTTCATAGAGAGGGCAAATACCTTGCCCTCCGGAATTCCATAGTAACAATCATGTCTCCTTTATGTCAGGTGAGGTGTTTTTTGTTGTTGTTGTTTTTTGTTTGCTTGTTTGTTTGTTTTCCATTTTCTAGGTAGAAAATTTAATTTCTGAGCCAGGAGAAGAAGAAGTGCAACATGTAACAATCTTCCTGGCACTGTGCAGTTTGCATGAGTAGCCAAGTGCTCCTCAGGTAACGTGTGCTGCAGAGCTGACCTTGGTGGCAGGGGTTGTGTCTTCATTTTCTTCCTGTCATGTGGGAACATAAGAAGACTCTTCAGAGCAGGAGCTGCAGAGGAAGATGAACGGCATGAGAAGGTAAGGCTAGGAACCAAGGACACCTCCAGAAAGAACAGAAAAACTAAGTCATTTAAGATGCATGATGGCCGTGTGATACTGTCCGTGACTGGAGGAGAAGCACATGGCTAGGAATGACTGATGGCTCTGGTGGGATGAGTGCCTACGTGCGCCGTAAAGGAGAGTTTGTGGGATGTTCTGTGGACATGTGAAGGCTGTGGGAAAGTTAAGAGAGAAAACGTGTGAATTCACAGAAGTGGTATTAGAACCTGGAATAAACCATTTGGATCACTCACATCTGAGTCCGTGCCAGATTGTCGCACTGTCAGAACCTGAGGCCTGGGATTTTCCTTTAGTAGTGCCAACTGCCTGTTGTAAATGAGAAAAGATATTACTAAACATAGCTTCCCTCCTTGTAGGTTTGATATTTCTGTCTTTGCATTCCTTTAGCACCCAGGGTGTTGATGCAGCTGCACAAATCCGCTGTACTGTCCTCCTGTTTTGCATGGAAGAATGGTAAAATAGCAATCTCTGGGTGAAATTTTGTTCAGGCGTTTTCCTTTCTGTGCCCCTAGGAAGCAATGGCTTGGAAATGGCAGTGCCGCCTGGGAACCCACACAGCAACCCAGTATCTCATTGTCTGGGTCTGTGAAAAACCACAATGATGACAAAAGATGTTTCAATTCTGTCTGTGCTGTCAGTGCAGCCCTGAGGAGCGGTGTGGGCATGGCATGGCAGGGAGAAGGGATTTCCCTTCCAATGGGAAAGTGCCTGTTCATGTGTTGGTATGTAACCGCTCCATGGCCTGCTCCATGTGCTTCTGAATGGGCAGCTCAACTTTTGTGTCACTCAGCCACCTGTGGCAGAGGTCAGGATTAGTGCCTTTCAAGGAGCTGAGAAGCATTTCTTGCTCAAGTCCTGCTTCCAAGCTTAACCACCTACAATGAAGTAGATGTCGTTTTTCTGGTGTCCTTCAATTCCGTGTCCGCATTTTCCCAAAAGCAAAAGAATTTGGAGTTAACCAGCTGCAGTGAAGTGAGCGATTTCAGTGCCTATTTCTGATGGTGGCAATGAGTTCAGAGGTCACACTTAATTGACGGTGCCTGTTTCCATTCTGACAAAGGCTGTAGTTTCAGCTGACTTCCCGAGGCTGCCATGTGTGGTGGTGATACAGCCTTGGGCTTGTGCGTTTGCATGACTCCCACCTTTCCTTTCTGTGTCTTGCAGGTCAGCTGGTGCTGGAAGCGGCCGGTATCTGAGTAGGAATGAAGGTGAGTGCAGGAGCAGCTGCTGAGGGGAGGAAGGAAGTCCATGCTAATGAGCTCTGAAGCATCTGCGGGTCCGGTACCAGAACAGGCAGCAGTGATGCAGGGGGCTCCTCGGCAGGAAGCTGGCTGATCCAAATGCTTGCTGAGAGTTTGGAAGCCCAAACCCTTATGGTCTCTGTAAGGGTGGTTAATAAAAAGATATTAACCAAGATGGTGGTAAATAGCCTAAGGTTATTAGCAAAGGGAAACTCACCAGTATCGATACCTTGACTAGAAAGCTGAGGCAGCCTCAACTAGGGAGCAATCTCTAAGACATGCTGTCTCAGTGGTGGTCAGCCTTTAAATGAGGTCTCAGAGGAGGTTGAGTCGAGGTCCACCCCTTCTGGGAGCACAGCTAGATTACTCTCACCTGTGCTCCCGCAGCTGACCCAATACTTGCCTCAGCTGATTAATCAGAAGTTCAAGCTGTGATTTCCCATACAGTCTCTAAGCTGAAGGCAGCATCTCCTTGATCTGATGGTGGTGTGCCTGAGTGAGGGAGTGATCCAAGCTGGATGCAGAAGAGTCATCTTAATTTCTCTGCTATTTTACTTCAGATGACACCTATTGGGTGTTGGTTTCTTAAAATTTGGATCTAGGAGGTGGTCTCTTCCTTTGCTTCTGATGAAAGCACAGAAGTGCAGCAGGAGTAGAAGACAAAGAGGTTTTCTTGGTGACAGGAACACCAATTATTTGATTCAAATGTGTAACTGATGTAGATGGTGAAGAACAGATCTGCCTCAAAGACATGCTTGATCACATAAGAAATGAGCATGTGATCCAAGACAGGCAGCATGGCTTTAGCAGGGGAAGGCCATGCCTAACCAGTCTGGTGGCCTTCTATGATTGAGTGACGGCATTTGTGGACAAAAGGAAGGTAACAGATGTCACTGACCTGGACTTGAGCAAGATCTTTGACATTGCCCTCCACCACATCCTTATCTCTAAACTGGAGGGATGTGGATTTGACAGGTGGACCACCTGGTGGATAAGGGATTGGTTGAAAGGCCACAGACAGAGGGTGGTGATTCATGGTTCTATGTCCAGGTGGAGGCCGATAACAAGTGGTGTCATCCAGGAGTCTGTCTTGGGACCAGTGCTTTTTTACATGGTTATCAGAGACACCAATGATGCAATGGAGTGCACCTTCTGCTGTTTGCTGAGTGGTGCGGCTGACGCAGTGGAAGGAAGGGATGCCATTCAGAGGGAGCTCAACCGAGAGGTTGGCCTACGTGAATCTAATGAGGTTGAACACAGCAAAGTGCAAGGTTTTGCACTTGGGCTGGAGGAATCCCAGGCATTTCTACAGACTGGGAGGAGCAGTCCTTAAGAGAAGCCCCGCAGAGAAGGACCTGGGGGTCCTGGTGGATGAAAAACAGAACGTGAGCCATCAGCGTGCTCTTGCAGCTCAGAGAGCAAATGGTCCCCTGGGCTCCATCAGAAGAGGGGATGGCCAGCAGGGACAGGGAGGTGATTGATCTTCATGATCCTTGAGGTCCCTTCCAACCCGGGCCATTCTATGATTCTGTGATTACACTCGCTGTCAGAAAGAATGGCAGCTGTACGGAAGCTGGATATATTTTGGGACAGTTCTTGTAACCAGTTGATTTTAAGACCTTGCCCGAGTCAAGAGTCTAAATTGAGTGTCAGAAGAAAGCTGGTAAAGTGGCTATTGCTCATTCTTTTTCATTTGCTGATTCTTTCATTCGGGTTCCTTTTCCAAAGGAGATTCTGGTGATGGAAGCAATTGAAGAAAGAACAAAAGCAGCTCTTGCCAAGAGTGCTTGAAGTCCCTGTGGAGAGAAGCAAAGAACTTGGGCTTCCTCTGGGATGCTCCCCACCATGTCTCAGGAAGGAGACAACTGCTGTTCCACTTTCTGCTCTGTGTGTGGAAAGGTACGTCTGGGTTTCTTCTGCTTGTTTATTCTTTCTTTTTCAGGCTTTGAAGGAGAAGGGGTGGAGCAACGGGAGACTCACTGGTCGTTTGTTACCTCAAGAACAGGATGGATTCTGCATTGACTGTGAAAAACCTGGGCTAGTAGCATGGGCATGTTTCAGGCTGGACTTTTCCTTCTTGGTTTCCTTTTGGCTACAGGGAGACAGCTGTCTAAAGGTGTGTTTTCATACCCACTCTCCAAAACCATGTTTCATTGTTGCAGGTGGTTCAGTGTGCTCTTGCAGTGCAGATGCTGTAGTTTGCTGTAGAATCTGAATTGTTTCTGTTCCTAGGGGAGGACTGGGAGGAGGTAGTGAGAAGAGAATTCAATGCCTTAGGTGTATCTTAGTGAGAAATGTTGGCATGAGGTGCTGAAAGTCTTGAGTTGTCAAAGGCCAGTGAGGCTCAGACTCCTTAACCTGCTGGAGCAGGGTGGAAGCAAGGAGTGGGCACTGCCGTCCCACAAGCTGCACTTGGTTCTGGTCTGCCAGGTCTGTGCTGGCCTGGATTTCTTCTGAGAAGTTTGTTGGAGCTGCTTGGAGTAGTGAAGGGTGGGGAGGAAGTGCTGCTCAAGAGCTAAGGCTCTGCATGATCATCTTGGATGGTTTTAACCATGATATCTGAAGACATAGTTTCCATCAGAATGATCCCAACATTGTGCGAGTGTCTCAGATGTATGAGAGCACCCGCCTCCTCCAGCTGAGCCATAGGAAAGCTAACTGTGCCCAGTAATTACAGCTTCTGCAGATTGAATATGCTTCCAAGTGTTTTCCTTAGTGATCAATAATGTCCCAGCACTCTGAGATTCCATCTCTGGCACAGTCTGGAGCATCTCTGCAATCCTTGGTTGCTGGAGGGCACGTGGTGAGTGCATGGACAGGGTGGCACAAACGCGTGCGTGTGCTGAGGAGTTGGGTTGCACACAGGTGCACACAAAGGGGTGTTTGTGGAAGGTGTAGGCACGTAGGTGTTCCCAGGGATGGTTTGCACACGTCTGTGAATGCAAAGGAGGGCACACGATGCAGAGTGTGCATGGGGGTGTGCAAAGCAGGCAGGGTGGTGAATGGATGTGCGTGTGCACATGGATAGGGGAAGGTTGGGGTTACAGGTTGACCTGTGCTGAGGTGAGTGGGGACTCACGGTGTTGCTCAGTGGTAGATTGGTTCACACTGAGTGCTAACAGGAAACTCGCACACCCTTTTTGTTTCAGCTGTGCCAGCGCTGTGATCCCTTGCTGCAGGGATGGGGTGTTGGAAGGATGGTGTGCGTGCCGAGCTCCCATCTCTTGCAGGAATCAAGTGTAGAGCAAAAGGGATGTTTGGGCCAGGTGACTGTAAGAAGGCTGGCTGCTTTGGATGGTGGTAGCTGATGGAAACAGGTGCTCTGGGGACCGTTCAGCTTTTAACAGAAGACAGGGGTCCTGCAGCAAGAACGACTAGGTTCTCAAATGGCTTCAGACGTGCACACCGACTACATCCCCGCAGACATTTACCGGTAGGTGGCTCTTGCAGAAGAAGATTCAAGCAGCAGAACCTTTTGCTCAGCTACAGCACACAAATGCTACAAAAGCAGGAACAACCTGCAAGCTCTGGGTCTGTTTGTCTTGCACAGGCATGCACTAACTGCGTTTGATGGTACCCCCCATCCTTGATTTCCTTCCCTGCTTCTTGTCTGATGACGCTGCTGAGCCAGGAACAAGCTGCCCAGTGTGGCAGAGCATGGTGCAGAGCTGTGCTGGGACCTCCTCCCCTTCATCTGCTGCAGATCAGTGCCCCACACGTGCCATTGGGATGCTCTGGCACGGGATGTGCCTCCAACCCAAAGCTCCTTCCCACCTCCCAAGGAAAAACAAAGCAACCCAAGCATCTCCAGCAAAGCTGCCCAGCAGACAGCAGGGAATGCAAACAGCTTCTGGCTGCTCCCCTACACTCCCGTCCTAAGTAAGAGACCCTATGAGGACTGGCTGGGAAATCAGTGCATGACACACGTGAGTGTGCACAGGATTGTGCAAAGCAGTGGGGTTCCACGAGTTTGTGTGTGTGTGTATCTCTGCTGTTATGAAAGCATGGGAAGACTTACTGAGTCCCAGATAATTACTTATCCTCAAATGATTTTTCCTGGCCAAAGTTAGAGCCTCTCACAGGTAATCGAGATCAACAGGCTGTTGTTGCACAATCAACAGACACAATCTAGATGAATAGCTGAGGAAAATAAAGCATCATGCGAAGGGTACTAGATAAGTGAGCAGCTTGAGATCTGCACATTTATGTGATGCTCATGGTCTTAGACAATATTTGCCTAGAGAGGTCACATTGAATGAAAGCAAACTCTAAGATGAATGAAAATATGCACAGGAGAAGAAGCCTCTGAGGCTTCTCAAGTGTTATGACCAGAAGACATAAACTCTGTTAAAGCAAACGTTTCTCTCTATTTTTTGTGTTATTCCAGGCAGGCCTTGATTACCGCCTGAACACATGCTGTGGAAGCCCAGCTTATGCAGCACCAGAGCTAATCCAGGGCAAAGTGTCTATTGGCTCAGAGGGATGTAGAGCGGTGTTTGTTTTCCCCTCTTTCCCTTCCCTCTCCACAGAGCATTTAAAGGCAGTGGAGCTCAGGTAGGCTCTCTTGGTTTCCCTTCTGAATTCTGCTAGGTTGCATCGCTTGGTAGCTCTCAGAAGCTGTCAGTGGCCACAGACTAGAAAAGTGCAATTGGTCTCAGTTCACACAGCTGGCTGGTTTGTCTCTGGCTAATCCTGAACTGCCTCAAGCGACTGCTTTGGGGCTCTACAGAACAGCAACTTCAGAGATCTCTTTCTATTACTAAGTGTTTGAAAGAGCAATTTGCTCTGTTAATTATCCATCATTTTTGTGCAGTCTGTTTTGTCAGACTTGTCTTTAGCTTCCAAGTTGTATGTGAAGAATTGTTTCCGTTCTAATGCACAATGTACTAAAAATTGAGAGATGAAAATGTGAAGAGTTTTTCCAGCTTTGATTTCATGTCTGGAATTTTGGAACCCACTACTTGCAGTTGTTAATCTGTCCAAACTGGTCTGGTTTGGAATGCCCTCATCCTTCTTGAATCGCTGTTAAAGGCGGAGCAATTCCTACAAGTGCCATGGCCCCACTGTTGTTCTAATTCTTGTTTCTTTGTTTTCCACACGCTGCTTTTCAAGCCTCCTTTTTCTTTACAGTCAAAGTGAGAACTGCACTGTGAGGTGTCTGAACCTTGTTGTGCCTGTACATAAATAGAACAGCAGCAAAGCCAGACAGGTGACTGTGCTGACAGCTCTCGTAGCCAGTAACACGTAACTGTGCTAAATCCCTTGTGACGGCTTTGATTTCATTTTTGCCAGTGAAATCCTTGTAAAAGGAAGTGCAGCAGTGTGATGAGCTAAGGTGAAGATGCTGGTTTTAGTAGTGCTCTAAGCTGAGTGAAAGGGCAATTGAATGAGGGTTATATGCTTTCTCTGGGACGATAAGGCTCTTTTTCCTGAGGGAAAGAGCCAGCTTTTCATGGGCTATATGTGGGCTTTGGCAAGGGCAGACAATCCAGTCTGTCAGGAAGCCATTTGAGGTGCTTCAGGTTTGTAAGCTTGTCTTTTTGTTTTTCAGGCGGATATTTGGAGCATGGGTGTAGTGCTGTATGCTCTGCTGTGTGGCTTTTCCCTTTGGATGATGACAATATGATGGCACTCTACAGGAGGATACCAGTGGGTATCAGTGGTGCTAGAATACACTGAGAAGGGAAATAGCTGAGCTTGACAAGAGGCCTTGCTTTTCGGATGGCAGAACATGCTGAGCTGTGAGTAGAAAGGCCTGTCTGCTGAATATTGTCCCTGTTTTTGCTGCTTTGTCTACCAGTATTTAGTGGAATTGGTTCTACGCTTGGTTGGCCTATGTGGCACTGTAGCCTAATTCTGTACCATGATAGCATACAGAATTTAAGGAGAAGTATTTTCTTGCCAATGGTCTGGATTTTTTGTATCTGGTTCTTCAACTGGCTGCTCCCTATACTATCTGTAGTAAAAATACAGACACATCATTTGATTTCCCTGATATGAATGTTCCTAAATGCCAGCTCTTCTCATGTCTACAAAGATCAAAGTTCTGCATTTGCTATTAGAATTTCCTCTTCCAGAATCAGGAGGTAATGTAGGACCCCACAGATTGCCTTCAGAATCCAGCAGTTAGTTCTGTTTCCTTTTGGAGTGCATAACAACCTGAGCAAATGAATTGAATGACGTGGCTTATTAGTCTGGTACAAACTCTGCTGTACACTGAAACTTGGTCCATTTGTAAGCAGGACTTTTTCCATCTCTGCAGGACAGCAGAAAACCCTTTGTGCTAATCATGATGCCAAGAAGCAGAATGCGGCAGATGATCCAACTGCTTCAGGTGTTCATTTCCTTAAAACTGAATAGTTTTGGACTGAGAGTTTGTAAGCAGAACGGAGCTCTTAAAGCTGTCAGAGACTATTTCTGCACTGTTCAATTCTATCTGCACAACATATACAGGATCTCAGAACTGCATTGCTTGAATTGGTGGAACTTGCTGAAGTGAACTGGGATGAGCAAGTTTTAGAACTTAGTCAGAATGCAGTAAAAAATGGATAATCTCATGAGTATTAAGGTACAGGCTTGCTATTTCTGCACTGAATTTGTTTTTATTTTACATGGCTGTGATCTGAAAGTTGCTTGAAACGCAGGCACCTAGGCACTGTTGTGTAACTGAATTTCACACGATAGGTCCTGAAATATCCTGGAATCAAAAACTCTGACTTGTTTTAAGTCTGCTGCTTGAGTCTAATCAGGGTCATAGTGTCTGTGTGCAGTGTTTCTTTCCCTGTAATGCTCCACATCATTTCATTTTGGGAATATTGAAGGAAATGGACTATGTGCCATAACTGTTGTTAGAACAAAGTATGTCTGGTGTGATCTTATGCATAGGTTCTGTAACTGCTCTTCACAGCTCAGGTGTTTGACCTTCCTTTTGGTGAAGTGATGAAATACTGCTGGTTTCTATTTGTGCTTCTAGGCACCTTGAAGCTCTTAGGAATAGAACAATTGTCTCCAGTTCTTTTCAATGATATCAGTAACAGCTCGAGTGTTGCTGCCCACTAGGTAGACCCAAAGAAGCAGATTACAGTGAAACAACACACGAGCTGGACCTGAATGAGGATCACTTTCAAGACAGTGGCTATGCTGCTTCAAGCCTACTTGCTTCTTCCTGCCGCCACTCTATTACCAAGTATCAACAACCTTTCATGATTCAACTTGCAAATGTTTGAAACTAACCCTTGTGTTTCTATGCCTTCCTAGGTGATTCGAGCCCTTGTCAACCCCAAAGATCCAAACCAAGCAGTGTCTTTCCATCAATGGAGAGTTCTTATTAAGCATGAATCGCTGCAATTCGGATGACAGCCTTCCACATGGTAACAGTGATGGACACAAGGGGCTCATCCACGTTCATGCTCTCATATCTCCTGGCTCTGCTGAAGCTCCTGACCTGAGCCTGCCAGACACAGCAGTCACCTGCCTGGATTGTGACCCAGCGCCTTTGCAGTGCTGCCCATCCCAAGCACAGCCCGAGTGTCCCAGCAGCAGCACCACCATGCAGGAGCAGGGCAGCATCAGTGAGGTGAAGCTGAGCATCTTAGATGGGGACTTAGAGTCAGGCTGCCAGTCCCAGGCACCAGGCAGCAGCACCAGCTCTGAGCCACTCTCATCTTGACAAGAGGAGTCCCATCTTCACCCTTGACCTCTCAAGCCCTCCTGTCTTTTATTGAATAAAGTCACTCTCATGCTCAGTCATCGCCTCGACTGCATTCTGAGTCTTCAATCACAGGGATTGGGATGAATGCAACAAACAGCAAGGCAGCTCAGCTTGCAATGCTATGGCTGTGGGGTTCGTGCAGGCAGAGCTCTGGGTTCCCATTTTGCCTGGCTTTGGGATGTCTGCAGCAAGATCTCTACCATTTTGTATGGGAGCAAATAATCTCTAGCATCCAGGTTGCTGCTCATGATATATCCCAGTCTTCCTGGCTGTCACTTTGTGATACTTTTCAAAGCCTTCTGATACTCTTTGATGCCTTGGCTGCTCCCTAACACCTCTGTCCTCCTGCCATGTTGACTCACGTCTCCCACTTTTAAGCTGGCTTTGCAGATCATCTCCAGCCCTGTCATCATCACGCTGCAGCAGGAGGTGCTCACCTGGCCCAATGTCTGGCAGTACTGCTTGTTCTGCAGATGAGCAGCTGCCTCCTCATCTCTTCAGCTACAGTAGTTTTTCTCAGGGCAGTTAGATGCAGTCATGCTCCTCTGGATTTGGTGTGTTAAATCCATGCTGCATGGCAGCACTCAGTGCAATACAAAGGTGTTCTGTGTGCCATAGCATTTCTCCAGGGGCTGCCAAAGGTAGAAGCACAACACAGCACCATCCTTCTGACAGTAATGTCTGTGAGTGTTAGACATGTGAGCACTGCATCATCCCCAGCGTGTCAGTGCTTTTCCACACCAACCTGACTCTCACACTCTGCACTGAATGTAACTCTGCTCTTGTGGAGACAAATGCTTTCTGTCACATCCTCCATCCCTGCAACCATTTGCCGGTAGGCAGCTCTTGCAGAAGAATCAAGCAGCAGAACCTTGTGCTCACCCTACAGCATGCAAATGCTATGAAAGCAGAAATAACCTGGCATGCTCTGGGTCTGCAAGGCTGCACAGATGGGAGAGGTAGATTGTGTTTTTGCAGTGGAAGTTTCCAGTATTTTCAGTACATAGTGTAGGCCCTAACTGAATGTATAACCCTCTTGTAAAACAGCTGTATAAGTAGTTTTTCCACCAAGAAAGTTGCTGAACAGAATTAAGTTCAGACTGGGGGCATTCTGACATGGGGAGAATTGAGACAAGCACAAGATAAATACAGGGTGGGTAGAGCCCAGCACAGGACAGAATGAATGTACTGACTTTTGGAAACATTGCCCTTCTCTGTCCGCAGAAAAGTACAAGGCAGACCTAAAAACAAGAGGTTGGTAATTGACCTTCTATGGAAATGAATCCTAGCCACAGTCTCGAGGAGTCTGTGAGCCTGAGATGCTCAACCAATGAGAGCCATGAGAGCATCACCTGCAGTGGGTTTAGGGCACAGAACAGAATTGATTTCACTGACTGGTGTGCAGTTTCTCCCTTGCCAATAGGGGATGTGCGCGCAGTATTGCAATAATGAATAAGCACTGCTGCTATCGCTGCCATCTTTGCCTAACTAGAAATCTTTGACTTTGAGAGTTTCTCACACAAGGGGAGAGGGTAAGAAAGTAAAGAGGCACAGAAAACTAAGGGAAACTGCTCTTCTTTATCTTATCTATAAAAATTGATACGATGCTGTTGTGCATTTTTTTTAATTTTATTTTTAATTTTTTGCTAATGTCAGTTAGATTGTTTTAAAATATCCACACACCAAAATCTGACTACCAAGCAAATGTAATGAAAATGAAATGAAGGTGAGTTAGTGGAAAGCACAAGGCCATATTATATTAGGCTCCAGCAAATTTACAGGCAGTCACTGCACGAAGAGGTAGATCTGAGTTGCACATTATATGATTCCCACAAAGATTAAGGAAATCTGAAGCTTTCAATATATTTTTTTAATTCTTTTTTCATTTCATTTTTAAACACCTGACCCAGACCCCAACCCTCACAGGAGCTGTAAAGATAACAGCATTAACCAGCAATGTAACTCTAATCCTAACCCTTACCCTGATTCTAAAATCGTCCCTAACTCCAAATGCAACAACAAAAATGATGCTAGAAGTTTGTAGCAAAAGGAACCTTAACCCTGATCATAATCCAAAAAAAAAATCATTATGGTAACAATAATCTTTACCTTAAGAGTAATATTAATCAGATCCCAGATGATGCCTGCATCCAATCAGAAGCATGCTTTGCATTATTTAAGAGTTGTATTTTTTCCAATGAACTCTCTCTATTATCACATTTATAAAGTAACAGAGTCTGTTCTTTTTCTCCTGACACTGTGCCTTACTCCTGACATCCCCTGGAAATGACCCAGATAGGGCACCATCAAAGTAATGCTAATAGTAATGTCAATCCTAAGGGTATCTCTAGCCTCAGTGTTAATGGGACGCTAACAACAATCCCAACAGCCTTAAACATTCTGGTGGTGTGAAAGAGGTGCTGCCTTGCACATGCTGGGCAGTCCCATTGCCTGTTAAATGCAGGCGGCAGCGTAGAAACATGATGCCCGTGGTCAGAATGCCCTGTGGCAGATCCTGGCACCGGAGAACTGACCGGAGAACCATGAGAGAACTGACAACAAATCACGCGACATCAGAACCGACCCAGTGGTTATTTACAAGCCTTGGGAGACCCAGACAGGATCTCAGAGTGGTGAATGTAGGTACAGAAGTTGTTACTACTGTGTTTTCTTCTAAAAGAAGTGTTTTTTTTTCATCTCAGAAGTTGGGGGGGGGGGGGGCGGGAAAGGGATATCAATTTAATTACTCATTAATTTATTGACAGACATTCACGTTTGCTACGTTTGGAGAAGTTTTTATTTGTTTGCTGTGGTTTGATTTTTTTTTTTTCTTTTTTTTTTCCCCCTTCCCTCCTCTTCCATCTTTGTGTTCTTCCCCTATAATCAAAAGAACGGATCCCCAGGGTCTGTCCCGCAGACGTTCTTTCCGTGGTCTCTGCTGCCACCTGCTGGCCAATACGCGGAACAGCCACTGTTGGGCGTTTGGTGCCGCAGGAAGCACAACGCAGATCTGAGTTCTGACCGGTCTACGCAGCAAATCCGCCAATCTTTATTGCGATAAGCCCTCCAGACAAGAGCATAAAGTCTTTGCCTGAGGGCAGGGTGAGTAGTAATGGATGTCAGTTTTGAAATTTCCAGTCCATTCACCATAGCACTTTCTGCCTCCATGTCCCATAACCAGAGCAGCTATGCTGGCATGCTCTCTTGGTTTCTGTCTAAACCACTGTACTATATCCATCAGTTCAGCTGCTGTATTATGGGCAGCAGGGTTTGGGGGGAGGACACTGGTCAGGGCACTCCCACCAGCCTATCCTGCATTTTTTTTTTTTTTTTTTTTTTCATTTTTGGGTTACAATCAGTCAGATCTCAAATAGATCTAGTCCAAATGGAACCTCAAAATCTGACCTTTTAGTGCCTTCATTTACAGAGTCCATTTTATACAGATTCCCTTGTACAGGGCCCCCATGGTCCTCCAGACAGTTGTTACTGATCTTCCATAGGAGAATGATTGAATTAGGTTTTTTCCCATCAAAACTGCCACCTGTCTTTCCAATTTTTCAACACTATCATTCAATAGCTGATTTGCATCAGCCTGAGCCTCTTCAGTTATGTTCAGACAGTTCAAGGCCATTAAAAGTGGCCATGCCACCATGAACACAGCTAACTGTCATTCTCAAGTTGTAAGTATGTCTTTGCTAAGACCATGGAAATACTCAGTCAGGTGGGCCAGGGACTCATGGACCCTCCCTCCGTCCCACACAGGGCCCCATTTTTCAGTGACAGAAGCAGTGCTGCATTTTGAGGATCCTAGGAATCCCAGGACATGCCCTGACAAAAGGTCATTCAAAGGGGTAGTCTTTCCCCATCCAAACAACTCCATGATATTCACAGAATCACAGAATTGTAGGGGTTGGAAGGGACCTCCAGAGACCACTGAGTCCAGTCCCCCTGCCAAAGCAGGTTCCCTACACCACGTTGCACAGCTCAGCATCCAGGCAGGTCTTGAATATCTCCAGAGAAGGAGATTCCACAACCACCCTAGGCAGCCTGTTCCAGTGCTCTGTCACTCTCACCATAAAGAAGTTATTGCACACATTAGTGCAGAATTTCCTATGGTGCAGTTTCTGTCTGTTTCCCATTGTCCCTCCTCCACACACTGCTGAAAAGAGTCTGGCCTCACCTCTTTGCCCCCCACACCTCAAATATTTATAGACCTGGATCAGGTCCCCTCTCAGCCTTCTTTTCTCAAGGCTAAACAGACCCAGTTCCCTCAGTCTCTCCTCATTGGGGAGATGCTCCAGGCCCTTCACCATCTTAGTGGCCCTCTGCTGGACTCTTTCCAAGAGATCCCTGTCTTTTTTGTACTGGGGAGCCCAGAACTGGACACAATATTCCAGATGAGGCCTCACCAGGGCAGAGTAGAGGGGGAGGATCACCTCCTTCGACCTGCTGGACACGCTCTTTTTAATGCACCCCAGGATGCCATTGGCTTTTTTGGCTACAAGGGCACACTGCTGGCTCATGGTCAATCTGTCGTCCACCAGGACGCCCAGATCCCTCTCAGCAGAGCTCCTCTCCAGCAGCTCTTCCCCCAGCCTGTACTGGTGCATGCAATTATTTCTACCCAGGTGCAAGACTCTACACTTGCTTTTGTTAAACCTCATCCGGTGTCTTACTGCCCAGCTCTCCAGCCTGTCCAGGTCTCGCTGAATGGCAGCACAGCCTTCAGGCGTGTCAGCCAATCCTCCCAACTTCGTGTCATCAGCAAACTTGCTGAGGGTGGTCATTGATGAAGATGTTGAACAAGACCGGACTGAGCACAGACCCCTGGGGGATGCCGCTCGTTACAGGCCCTCAGCCAGACACTGCACCACCAACGACAACACTCTGCACTCTGCCAGTCAGCCAGTTCTCGACCCACTTCACTGTCCAATCACCTATCCCATACTTCCTCAGCTTTGTTATAAGGATGTCATGGGAGACTGTATCAGTTATAGAGGTTATAGAGTTCAATTCCTGTAGTCAATTTGGCGGCCCAGGTGGGACCAGCTCTGTTCGCTGCAGGACCAGCTGAGAGGGAGACACTTTTGGCGCATGCTGAGATTTCTCTGAAGGACTCCCTTCCTCACCTGATCACTGCAGGGACAGACAAGGACCACCCATAGGTGGACCAGGTATGTGTATGGTAAGTGGAGCCCATATGTCTTGAGGAGACATCCTACACAGTTTACAGCCATACGTGCTGCTCCCAGGGAGGTGAGCTCATGGCTTTGGTTGCCAGCTGGGTAGGAAGACTCCTTGGGTGAGTTCCTATGAAAGGGAACTGTATGTCATATGAATGGAAACAAGAACAAATACTCTCTCCCAGGTAGTTGACAATAGGAGGGACCTAGGTTGGTCTCTCCTACGGGTATGGGATATAGTGGATAGCCTGTCAAATGGTAGCCTGGGTTCTCCAAGTTGTAATCACGGGGGTTATAGGTTGTATGTTCAATAATATCATCTGCTTTAAGTGTTTGGTACCGTGTGTAAAGCCGACTCTGGGAAAAACATTAACGTTTGCAACTTGTCGACCATGGTATGAGTGTTATTAAGATTCCAGCTAGAAAACGTTGTCAGCATTGTGTAGTATGAATAAACCATGGTTTTTGATCTAAATGTCAGAGTGAGTGTGGTGTGAGTGAGACACAGAACAGCTGCAGGGTGAGTGCCGAGTCCCGATCCATGTTTCCTTCCTCCTGTGAGGGAAATGGCCAGACACGGACAAAGTGAAAGACTGTGTTGTCTGTCCACTCATATGTACTTTCTGCTTGTATGTAAGAAGACGGGAGTTTGTACTCTGTAGATTAGTAAGATTGTCCTGAGGAGAGGTGTACATTCCACCCGACCAATGAATGTCAACCCATTTATGTAATACTATGTACTGCTTGCGAGGAAGTGTGTGAGGGAGGTGGTTCAATCAGTGCTGGTTCTGTGGCACAGTGTTTATAACTGAAGAATACAGACTGTATTAAGGGAGTTCATGTGAACTGAAGAACTGTACTGTTTGACAAACAGTTTTGATGGTATAAGAAAGTGTAATTGTTAATGATATATGGAAGTGTACTTGAGGGAATGTGGAAGTGTATCTGAGCATACAAACAGAGGAAGCATTTACAGAAGAAAAAAGGTTAAAGTGAGTTTACCTGCACTGACATGAGAGCAACACCCTGAACCTCTGCCCTGTGAGCTGAGCAGAGCAGAGCAGAGACACAGTCCTCATGTATCAGGTAGTGTTATTCTGCTTACCAAATGAATGAGTTCACTACAGAAGAGGCAAATCTTCTCCTCTGCTCCATTTGTGGCATACTCTGGAGTTCAAGACATTGCAAAGCTATGGCACATCTACTTTCTTTCAATGATGACGCCTTAGTATGCTCTGGGCTGTCAGTTCAATTGCATCTAAAGAAGTCTAGGGTCATGCCAGCTGACAGGAAGCTGGCAAATGTTGTCTCATTGTAAGGAAGAGCAAGAAAGATGACATGGGCAATTATGAACCTGTCAGTCCAGAGCCTGGTAAAATTATGGAGAAAATGATTGTGGGAGTTATGGAAAAACAGCTGAAGGACAATTCTGTCATTGGTTGCAGCCAACACAAGTTTGTGAGGCGAAGGTCCTGTTTAATTTAAGCTCATTCTGTGACACAGTTATCCGTTTAGTTGACCAAGGGAAGCCAGTTGATGTAATCCTTGAGGATTTCAGTGGAGATTTTGATACTGTTTCTCACAACAACCTTCTGGACAGAATGTTCTGCATATGGCTAGACAGAAACACAATGTGGTGGGTGAGCAGTTGGCCAGTAGGTCAATCCCAAAGGATTATAGTCAGTTTTTTCCATCAGGCTGGTAGATGGTCACTGTCGGGGTCCCCAGGGTTCCATTTTGGGGCCACTTTCCTTTCATGTTTATGCAGATGACTTGAATGCAGGACTAGAAGACGTTCTGAGCAAGTTTGCTGATGAGACCAGATGAGGAGGTGCTGTTGCCTCCACTGAGGGTGGAGAGGACTTGCAGAGAGATGTGGACAAGTCAGAGAAGTGGGTACCAGTTGGTACTAAGCACCAAGTGCATAAAGTATAACAAGAACAAGTGCCTGATTGTGCACCGCAGAACATAAAGGACTTCAAACTCTGGGAGAATGTGCAAACGAGGGCACTGGAACTGAGAGATCTGAAGTTCAGAGTTTCACAGGGATTGACTGCTTGTTCAGACTGGGCCCTTCTCACATCCCTTCTCACATCCTGCAATGAAACATAGGTCTCATATGGGACATGAACCTCACAGCGTCCTTGCACCACATGTAGAGCCTGGGATCTTCTGTCCCCATGTCTTTCATTTAACATCATACGGACCTCCAACCCATTGCCCCAGGAAATGCCAGGAGCCAACATGAGAGACAGGATCTCTCTACCACTGGTCTTGCAATCAGGGCTTGACCTGTGTGCTTCGTAAGGCAAAGGAGAGGTTTCTTAGCATGCCAGTGCCTTTGCCTGCCTGTAGTCATGGCTTCCAGTTATCTTCTCTAACAAGTCCCTTGGGAAGCTTACTTGGTAATGGCCCTCAGTGGGCCCATTAATACTCCAAGAAACTTCACTGTTACTTCCGACTTTGTCTTGTTGAGCACTTTGTGCAAACTTCTCTCTGCACTAGAGGCTGATGAACTCAGCATCAAATGCACCCTGGGACCATTATAACCTAAAGAATCTCCTGTGCCTTATGCCATCTTGTTATCTTCTTCAGGTTATCAGAACTTGTTCAGCAAAAAGGAGGGATATCTGGAGAGAGCTTAAAGAATCCAGTATAAATTTATTGTCTATTTATTTATAGTTGGGTTTAAAGAAGACATTAAAGCAGCACTGTGCAACTGATACCAATCCAGGATGTCCCAATGAGTTCTGTACTGTTACTGTGTTGACAAAGGTCCTTCTCAACCTCCCCACCCAATTTCTGCTCACAATGGACCTATGGGACTTGCATCACTTTTCTTCACATCACTCTTCTCCTCTGCATTCATCCGCTCAGTGTTAAAACTGCTTTGCACCAGCTCCCACTGGCTTTCCTCAGAGAACCAGCTACACATGGAAAAGGAAAGATTTCTCTTTTTTATCTGGCCAGCAAATGGAAAGAAAGGTGATGCAATTGAATGAACAGTAAAACACAGTGATCAACTGCATGCCATGTTCAAGCGGCATCTATTGAAGTTTGTCTTTCATATGGAATATTTTTAAAAGAAATGATTTATTCTGAGGTAGGATAGGATAGATTGAATCACAGTGAAGTAGTTGACAACAGAGGCCATCAGACTCTGAGAGATGGAGCAAATTCCAGTAATCTTCCTGGGATAGATCAGCCAGGTAGTTGAGAGGTATCAACTTAAAACTGATCAGGACTTGTGAGTATTTCACACATTGAGATGGGTTAACACATTCTCATTGATTTATATCTTTGTCTCCAACTCTGTTTTTCACTTTTACTGACATTAATGAACATCTTTCAGACTTCGTGCCTTAATAAAAAAGAGACAGTGATTGAGAAAAAGAAAAAGTATAAGAAGAAAAAGAAAAAGAATAGATAGGAAGGGATAGATCAAATCTCAGTGAAGGAGTTGACAACTCATTCCATCAGACTTTGGGGAGATGGAACAAATTCCAGTAATCCCCCTGAAAGTCAGAAATCAGACAGATAATTGGGAGGTATCTGACTGAACAAAGAGCAAGGGATGGAGAAATCTGGAGGGCAGTGGGAGTAGTGTGTGCCCAAATGGCCTGCTGAAAACATGCCCTTAACCATGGCCATTTCTTTAGGAGAGCTGAAAAAACTTGGAGGATGAGGCACATCAAATAGGCAGCAGGGAAGAGTAGTGCTGGGCACCAGGCTACAGTCACAGGGCATTGGCACTGGCACCGCTGTCTGTGTCTCTGAACCTGAAGGCATTTGTGTCCAGCGAACACAGTTCTGGAAAACATTGTAGTTTCAGTAAAAGAAAAAAAAAGACATCAAATCACCTCAAAGATTCATATTTACAACTTAAAATGGAACAAGACTCATGAGAATTTTTCATGTTGAGAAGGGTTAACACATTTTCATTGATTTCCATCTTTGTCTTCAATTATTTGCTTCAGTTTTATTGACATTTATGATCAACTATTAAGCTTACAGCCTCAAAATAAATAAATAAATTAAAAGAGATACATTTGCATCTTGCACATGGCCTGATGCCCCTTTCACCTTCACAGTTCCCACAAGTCCTTCCATGCCGGAGAGTATGAGATCCAGCAGAGCACCTCTCCTCTTTGGTTCCTCCACTGCTTGGTCAAGAAGCTGCCATCTGTGCTCTCCAGGGATCTGCTGGATGCCACATGCCCTGCTGTGCTGTCCCTGCCACAGATAATGGAGTGACAAAGGCCACCAAATGGGACAAGGGACAGACAACATCAGATTCCCATCTGTCTGCAGAGGGCACCTTCCATTTACTCTCCCTGATCAGGAAGACAGGAAAAGACACTGATGGTCTCCTCTGTTTGCCATTTCCATTAGCTCTGACCTGTCTGCTCTTTCATCCCCAGGCAGAGCTCAGTGCACTCTCACAGAGGGCAGTCGCCCTTCTTTGTCTCCTCGCCCATCCATCCTAAAGACTCGGTATCCCCCTTGTGCTACAGTGCAGTTGTGGAAACCATTAAACTGTGTCCCCATGGTCCAAACAGGAGCTCAGGCCTGCAGCTCTACCAAGATTTCTAGCTTCTTGTGTGTTGGTGTTTGCATTAGTGCAAAAGCACAGAAGTAAATATCCTAATTGAAAAGCATCACTGGACATTGCCTGACTGGATAGCTCATCTATAGAATCAGTGTGCAGAAGGTGGCACACAAACATTAGACCGATCGTGGGTCTTGGAGGTGACGTAGCAGCACGGACACACCATGGGCATGGCTTTCCTGAAGGCCCTGTGCTGCTCTTGTAGCTGTGAGTGAATTCACCGGACAGCCGGTGCTATCCGCTCTCTGGCCCTCAGCTGATGCCCAGGAAGGAGGTGTCTATCTCAGGGATTTCCCACACGGTTTACAAGCACTTGCAAACATCAGGAGCAGCCCAGGCACCTTGGGCATCACCCAGTGTCTGTGTGTGAGCTGCTGCCTCCCAGCTGAAGGACCGAGGACTCAGAGCAGGAGCTCACATGCAGGCAACTCCTTGTGCACTTCTGAACTGAACCAGAGAAATCCCAGCTCCTGTGGTTCTGTGGGGAGCCGAATCCCATTTCAGCTCCAGGATTTCTGTCAAGGGATGAGACTCCTGCGCTGCCTCAGCTGGATCACTGCCCTGCACAGGGAAAGTCCAAACCTCGCCTTCCTTGTCTGGTTGCCCTTATTGTTTCATCAAACGATCTCTGGGAGCACTCCCCATATGTCTCCAATCAGTCACTGACCACTGGACATGTGGTGGTTAATTGAGTGGATTTCAAAGCACAGTCATGATGCTGTTGTCTTTCAGGAGCTGTTGGCCATGAGGACCCAGGGACATGTCAGGGGAAATGAGTGGGAAGGATAAAAATGACATAATCTGCTGCTTGCTTGTCCAGGTTCCTGGGACACAGGGAGCTCATAAAAGTGGGCAGAGCTGCAGAGAGACAGCTGTGCCCAGGAGCAGATCTCGTGCACAGCACAGCCTGCAGGTGACAGAAGGAGAGGAGAGAAATTGGAGAGAGCTTGCAGGATGTGTGTGGTGTGAGCGGGCTGTGAACTCACTGCAGGAGCATTGCTCACAGACCATGACAAGGTAATTCTCACAGCTGACCATGAGCTGCTTTTAATTAAGGGGTAACTATAACTGGGACATCCCATAGGAGATCTGACTGCAGGCACTGCATGTTTCTTTACTGTGGAAAAAGCTTTCTGCTCCAGCTGAGACGGGTGCCCAGGGCTGTCCTGCAGAGCAGGGTCCCTGCTGTGCCCCAGGGGCTGTGTGCCGGGTATGGGACTCTGCCGCCTGCCAGGCTCAGCACTCAGCCTGCCCGGGGAGCTGCCCAGGGCGCTGCGGGGAGACGTGTGGGGTAAGGAGCCCCCGGCAGGGTTTGTGCTGCCACAGCTGCTGCCTGGGGCAGGGGATCACAACTCCACTGCACAACGGAATGTTTCTGAGGGCACTTTGCAAGAGGAGAGCCAAGGCAGGGGGTTTCCATTTCCTGTTCTGAGGCAAAGAGGTTTGGAGTCAGAAATCTAAAAGGGGCAATAAGAGTTCTGAGAATTTTTCATCAATCAATTGCTTGTTTTGTGAACACTCACACATGATGTGCTTTCAGTCTCCCCTTTCTCGAAGGATGGAATTATCTTCATTTTCTGTAGGCATGAATAATTCACTTATCCTACAAACAGGCAGCATTTTCTAACTGAAACTGAATGCCACAGAAGCTCGGGTAGGGGGCTCTAAGAGCACTTGGGGTAAAGATATGAGACATGAAACAGATGAAAATATCCAGGGAGAAGGGATAAGAAAATAAGAGGAAGGTTAGAGCTCCATATGCTGCTTCTGCTTAAGGAATGCTGATCTACATGAAATTAAATGCAAGTAATGGTGCTAAATGTACACTGTTGTAGGAGAATTAAAACATTTCATAGTATAGCAGGAGTAGTGCCTCTGAGAATGGTCTGGACTTGTCATTATCTTCTGCACTCTGAGCAGGACTCCAAGCCCAACAACAGCAGATGCCCAACAGCAGCTCCATCAGTGAGTTCCTCCTGCTGCCGTTGGCAGACACGCGGCAGCTGCAGCTCCTGCACTTCTGGCTCTTCCTGGGCATCTACCTGGCTGCCCTCCTGGGCAACGGCCTCATCAGCACAGCCGTAGCCTGCGACCGCCGCCTGCACACCCCCATGTACTTCTTCCTCCTCAACCTGGCCCTCCTCGACCTGGGCAGCATCTCCACCACTCTCCCCAAAGCCATGCCCAACGCCCTCTGGGACAACAGGGCCATCTCCTACACAGGATGTGCTGCACAGCTCTTTTTCTTTACCTTCTTCATGTCAGCAGAGTATTCCCTTCTCACCATCATGTCCTATGACCGCTATGTTGCCATCTGCAAGCCCCTGCACTACGGGACCTTGATGGACAGCAGAGCTTGTGCCACCATGGCAGCAGCTGCCTGGGGCACTGGGGTTCTCAATTCCCTGCTGCACACTGCCAGTACGTTTTCACTGCCTCTCTGCCAAGGCAATGTTGTCAACCAGTTTTTCTGTGAAATTCCCCAGATCCTCAAGCTCTCCTGCTCAGAATCAAATCTCAGGGAAGTTGTGTTTCTCATTTTTACTATCAGTTTAGACGTAGGCTGCTATGTTTTCATAGTTGTGTCCTATGTGCAGATCTTCGTGGCTGTGCTGAGGATGCCCTCTGAGCAGGGACGGCGCAAAGCCTTCTCCACGTGCCTCCCTCACCTGGCCGTGGTCTCCCTGTTTCTCAGCACTGGTGCTTTTGCCTACCTGAAGCCCCCCTCCATTCCCTCCCCACTCCTGGATCTGACAGTGGCACTTCTGTACTCAGTGGTTCCTCCAACACTGAACCCTATTATCTACAGCGTGAGGAACAGGGAGATCAAGCACGCTCTCAGGAAGGTGTTGCAATACTCACTATTCCCGCTTCAATAAAGTGCACATCTTCATCGCATGATTCCCAGTGATGGTTCTTCATCTTTTATGCATCTTTGATTGATTGATTATGTGAGATATAGCAACGTGCAAAAAAATGTTATTGAACTTATAAATAAAAATTTGTTTCACTTCTTTCACACCTACTATCCATTTTCTCACTCCAAGAGCTCATGTAAACATGGAACCAGATTCCCCGAATAGGTTAAGAGATAAATAAATAGCATTCAAAATACGCTTTTCCTTAGCTCTTCTCTTATACAACTTTGTCTGGATTTGGGGAAGGTACAGCCACAGATAGAAGCACAACTAGTTCTTTTCATTCCTCCTCTCTTTACACTGATACAGTGCACAGAGGATTCGAGTCCTCTCATTTCTACAGGCCTGAAGGTCTTGTGTGTCTCACAGCAGTCCCGTCGTCTCTACAGCAGCACTCAGTGGTTTGCTTAATTTTCTTATCTCAATACTTGGAACAGCTACAGGACCTGTAGCATAAGTGACCGCAGAGCTCCTTATGAGGGGTGGAGTGACAGTGGGATCTGTCCAGAGCTTGGAGCAACTGCAGGATGTGTAGCAAAAACTTGGAGCTATTGCAGGGACTGTGCCAGGAGTTGCAGAGGCTGCAGCAATGTCAGCAGATCCAGCTCTCTTCCCCTTGAAGATGCTGAATAGTGTTGAACACAGCTCAGTAGGTGTGGGCCAGGCCCTGGCACACTGCAGTCATTTGGGCCTTTTTAGGATTACCAGTGCCACAGCAGACCTGTCTCCAATATTCTACCAGTTTCTCAGGATCCTGCAGTTGCTCGGAGATGAAGTTCCAAAGCCCTGGGGGTGCCCACCACTCCAGGCAGCTGCCCAGACTGTCCCACACCCCCTGCCATGCAGAGCCTTCTCACCTTGGGGCAGATCTCTCACTGATATTCCTGAATAATTGTTTAACCTCAATCCTAGAATCATAGAATCACCAAGGCTGGAAAAGGCCTGAAAGATCATCCAATCCAACCGTTCACCTATTACCAATAGCTCCCACTTAACCATGTCCCTCAACACAATATCCAGTACACCCCCGGACTCACAGAGGCGACAATGTAAATTGTGTAATTCCTAATCATATGGACAATATTACTTCCAAAACCCAAAGATGACCGCAGAGCTGAATGTGCACAAAACTTCACTTTGTCAGCTGCCAATTTTATCGTGGTACAAACTGAGGTCAAACAGCATAGCAAAATAAATACCCTAATGCAGCATCCAAGCACCAAGTAAGGAGCTGTGCAGTGAAGCTTCATGAGAAGACTCAACAAGCTCCACACATAGGGAGCACATCCACACATATCAGCACCATGGCCTGCACTTCTCCAGCTCCCACAAAGCCCTGTCCGCTCTGGACAGATGTGCTGCTATCTCAACCCTTGGAGCCTCACATCAGGCACCAAAATGACAGTGGTTGTTGAACCCAACATGTGGCTCAGCAGCACACAGTGCTTTGTGCACTGCCCAATTCCCAGTGGGATGGGGATGAGAACTGGGAAAAAGAGTACAACTTCTGGGATGTAACAAAGCAGTTTACTAAGAGAGATAAAAGAAGTGGAGTAATAGTTATCACTATATATCCGTTGATATGGAATTGTATGTAACAACTGATGCACAAGCACTTGCTCAGCACCACCAGACTGATGCTCAGCTGGACCCTGGGCAGTGAAGAGACTGAGATGAACTCCCACCCCTTTCAATACAATTTCTGCTTGCTGTCAGCTGATAGAGAACGTCCCTTTGGCCACTATCAGTCAGCTGTCCTCACTCTGTTCCCTCCCAGCTCCATGTGCCCTCCACTGACCATGGCCTTGGCTCTGTACAACACTGCTTAGCAGCAGCTGTAAACATCAGAGTGTTATCAATGGTTTTCTCCTAGAACCAAAACACTGCACCACAGCAGACAGTCTGAAGAAAACAATTCCATTCCAGCTGTAACTCAGATTCCTGCCTGTCCCCTCTTCTTGTTCTTCCTGATCAGGAAGCAAGGAACAGAATCTGCCGCTCTCCTCTCTGAGCCCTTTCCATCAGTTCTCAGCTGGCTCCTCTGCCATCCCCAGGCAGAGCTCAGTGCCCTCTCATGGATGGCTGCAGCCTTTTCTCTTCTTCCTTGCCCATCCGTCATGCAGAATCTGTACCCCATTTGCTACAGTACAGAGCTGAGAATCAACCCACCGTGTCTCTGTGAACCAAACAAGACCCTAGGCCTGCAAAGGCACAGAGATTTGGAGTTCGCTGAGTGAATGTTTGTGGTCCTCTCATTAGTGTAAGGATTCTTCAGAAAGCATCCCCTTCCAGAAGCATGCTTTGATTTAGCCTGTCTGGGTCTTGCATCTACACTGTGGTACTGATGTTCAGGGCCTTGCTCAGAATCAGCAGCCTGCATGAAAGGAAAAGCTCTGTGGTTTTCTCTTGATTTGTCCCGTTTATTTCCCATGCTACCCGCACTGGTCTACAGGCACTTTAGGGCAGCAGTAGGTTGGGGTTACCCCCAGAGGGTACACAGTAAGATTTAGGACGGGGTATTGGCAACAAGACTTTCTCTGAGGAATCCTCACACAATCCTATAGAACAACTCAGAGGCTTTCCATTCAATCTCCAACAGCAACAATATCCCTCAGCCCTTCTCTGTCACATCCAATTCCCCACCCTTCCCCATTTGGACCTGGTTTAAAGCCCTATAATCAATCAGTGCAGGAGCATTTCAGATGGGGTCATGGAGGAGGCAGACTGCCATTCTTGGGGTGGCCATTTTCCCAGGAGGGCATGGTGGGAGGGCTTTGTCCCATCTGGTTCCACCAACACTTGCATCCACCCAGCAGAAGGCTGTGCCCTCTGTGTCCCACTTGAACTCTGCATGGAGCTTACAGTTGGCAGTGACATGGCTGAGAAGCTCTGGGCATGGATTAAGGGACAGGGAATTAATGTGCCTTCCTAACTTCCTCCCTGCATGCCTTAGCAACTTCCTTGTAATCTCCCCAAGTACCCAGCCCCTTCTTCCAGAGGACGGAGATTCTCTTTTTCTTCCTGAGTCTCAATAGTTTTTCCCAGTTCATCTGCACTGGTCTTCTTCCCCTATGGCTCACCTTATGGCATTCAGGGACAGCCTGATCTCGTGCCTTTAAGATTTCCATCTTGAGGAGTGTCCAGGCTTCCTGGACCCCTTTACCCATAAGGAGCGACTCCCAAGGGACCTGTGCTACAAGTGTCCTGAACAGGTCAAAGTCCGCCCTCTAGAAGTTCAGGATAGTAGTTTTGCTAGTCACCCTTCTGACATCTCCAAGAATAGAGAATTCTACCATTTCATGGCCACTCTGCCCAAGACAGTCCCCAACCTTCTCAACTCCTACCAGTCCTTCACTGTTAGTGAAGAGCAGGTCTAGCAAGGAACCACCCCTGGTAGGACTTCATACCAGCTGTGTAAGGAAGCTGTCTTGCATGCAATCTATAAACCTCTTGGACTGATTCCTCTGCTATTTATTATATTCCCAGCATATATCAGAGAAGTTGTAGTCTCCCAAGAAAATGAGTGCTGGCAATCTTGCGACTTCAGTAAGCTGCTCATAGAATGCCTCACCCATCAATTAGGCGGTCTATAAGAAACCTTTAGCAAGATGTCACACTTACAGGCCTTTCCCCCGATCCTTACAAACATGCACTTCATTCTGAAGCCCAAGCTCTTCAACATCAAAACTCTCTTTAATATAAAGGGCCACACCACCACCCTTCCTTCCTCCTCTATCCCTTCTGAAGAGCTTGTAACCATCCATCACAGCACTCCAGTCATGGCAGTGGTCCCACCATGGGTCGGTAATAGCAACTAGGTCATGGTTTGTCAGATGCACAGTTGCTTCCAGCTCCTCTTGCTTGTTGACCAAGCTGTGTGCGTTGGTGTAGACGCACTTCAGCTGAGGCATCTGCCTCTCTCCCAGCTCAAACAGCATTTCCCTAGGCTTATCTCTGGTAAGCCCTGTTTTGTCCACTCCCCCATCGTAGCTAGTTTAAAGCTCTTTCGATAAGCCCCGCTACCGTCTATGCTAGGATTCACTTCCCCCTTTGAGACAGTTGGGTTCCATTCATGGATAACAGACCATGGGCCAAGTAAACTGTCCTGTGATCAAAGAACTCAAAGTTTCTGGCTCAGTACCAACCTCTGAGACAATTGTTCATTGCTTTGCTTTCCAAGCCTGCTCTGTGTCCCTCACTGCCACTGAAGGTATAGAACAAAAAATCACTTGATCTCCCACTTTGTGAACTAAATGGCCTAAATTCCTGAAATCTCTTTTTATAGTTTGTAGTCTTATCTAAGAAATTTCATCACTGCCCACCTAAACTATGAGTAGTGGAAAATAATCAGTGGACCTAACCAGCATTGGGAGTTTCCTCATTATGTCCCTGACCTGAAACCAAGAAGGCAGCAGACTTACTGACAACTGGGGTCCAGTCTGCAAATGGGGCCCTCTATTCCTCTGAGAAGGGAGTCACCCACCACGGCCACCCTTCTTTCTTTCATGGCAGAGGAAGTCACAAGGCTTGGTAGTGACTGCCTTGCATTAGGTTTCCTCCTAGGCAGATCCTCCATTGCCTCCCCATTCTTATCTCCTTCAGATTTCAGAGTGTCAAACCTGTTGCTTAGATGGATCAGGGGTCGAGGGCTAGGCAGGCATGGGGGGGGCTCCTGTGATGTTGAGTTGGGACTCTCTTCCAACCCTTCTCATCAGTCAGGTCTGTCTGACTGTGACAGGGCAGGGAGTCAACCACTTTTCTGGGGGTATCTGCCTGGCAGCCTTCCCTCGGGGATGCCAGCAAGTCACTCCACCAGCCCATCTCCCGATCACATTCCCTGATGGTAAACTGTGAGTAAAACCTTGAGTAAAGTGAGAGTTCACCTAGACAAAAGTATGAGTAGAAACATGGACTGACGTGAGGGTAAACCCAGAGTAAACCCAGGATCCCATCCATTGGGCATGCACAGCCTCTGAGGGCAACTTTTTCCAGTGTTGCTGTGTAAAAATATAGGTTCCTCACATCTAACCTATGTCTCCCCTTTTTAATTTAAATCCGTTTCCATTTGTCCTGTTATCAACAGACCATCCCATCCTTATTCTAGCGTTAGGCATCTCATCCTCAGATGGAAACCCTGGGGCTGAATTGGGATCAGTTTTTCAAAGAACCACAGGAGCTACAAGTTCACCTAGCTGAGTTCAGATGTGCACAGTGAGGTGTCTGTGTGTGAGTCCCTCATCTGAATCCTTGGTTTTTATTCCACAGGGACTGCACTACTCATACACAGTCTCTCAGTGATGCCCAAGATGCCTTGGGTGATCCTAGTTTTGTGCTAGTGCTTGGAAACCGTGACGGAAAATCTATGAGATAGACACCTCCTTCTGGAGCATCAGCTGAGGGCCAGAAGGGAGGTATTCTTGGCCATCCTAAATACCACCTCAGCCACGTGCTTAGGGCACCCATTGTGTCTTTTGCACCTGACCCCATGGAGTATGTAGTGATATTCAGCTTATCAAAAGGATGAGCTCAGAACAGAAGAGGCAGATCTTCCTCTCTGCTCCATCTGTGGCATAGTCTGGATTTCAAGGCATTGCAAAGCTATGGCACATCTACGTTCTTGCACTGATGACACTTTAGCATGCTCTGGGCTCGCATTTCAATGGCATCTAATAAATCTAGGGTCATACCTGTTGACAGGAAGCTGGCAAATGTTGTCTCATTGTAAGGAAGAGCAAGAAAGATGACACGGGCAACTATGGACCTGTCAGTCTCACTACAGTGCTTGGTAAAATTATGGAGAAAATGATGGTGGGAGTTATGGAAAAACAACTGAAGGACAGGTCACAGACAACACAAGATACAGAGGGGAAGGTCCTATTTAATTTCAGGTCTTTTTATGACACCTTTATCCATTGAGCTGAACAAGGGAAGGCAGTTGATGTAATCCTTGAGGATTTCAGTAGAGCTTTTGATACTATTTCTCCAGCACCCTTCTGGACAGAAATTCCTGCATACAGCTAGACAGAAACAGAACGTGGTGTGTTGTAATACAAGAAGAATTTTACAGAGCAGCAGCCATGGATTGAGATAAGGAGTTCACAGAGCAGCAGCTGCGGAGCAGGATAAACAGCATGAGAACAAAGGACATCTCTAGGAAAAGAATGAATGGCTCGTGGCTTTGAAGGGGGGTTATAGGGTTGTTATTGCAGTAGCTTTCCTCCAATTAGCGTGTGTGATTTTTGGACACCCTTGTCTGTCTCCTATAAAAGTCTGGCTTTCGGGCAATAAATTGATGCAGCTATATGTAACTATATTGGTGTTTCTCTGTTTGACCCAGCACGCTGACATTTTGCCTTTCAGGTTCACCAGCAGTGGTGGGTGAGCAGTTGGCCAGTAGTTCTGTCCCAAAGGATTATAGTCAGTGGGTTCCATTGGGCTGGTAGATGGTCACTGTCAGAGCTCCCCAGGGTTCCATTTTAGGGCCACTTTCCTTTCATGTTTATGCAGATGACTTGCATGCAGGACTAGAAGATGTTCTGAGCAAGTTTGCTGATGAGACCAGATGAGGAGGTGTTGTTGCCGCCACTGAGGGTGGAGAGGACTTGCAGAGAGATGTGGACAAGTCAGAGAAGTGGGTACCAGTTGGTACTAAGCACCAAGTGCATAAAGTATAACAAGAACAAGTGCCTGATTGTGCACCTGGGTATGGGCAACCCTGGACATAAACACTGTCTGTATATTGGACACATGAGAGACGTCTGACTGAAAAGGATTGGGGGTCCTGCTCAACATAAAATTTTAAGTGAGTCAGCAGTGTGCCCAGCCAGCCAAGAAGGCCAACAGTCCCCTAAAGTGCATCAAGCAATTTATTGCCAGCTGGGTGGGAGAAAGGTTTGTCCCTCTTTGCTCTGCATTGCTACTGCCTCACCTGGAGCACTGGGTGCACTTCTGGGCAATGCAGAACATAAAGAACATCAAACTATGGGAGAGTGTGCACAGGAGGGCACTGGAACTGAGAGATCTGAAGTTCAGAGTTTCACTGGGATTGACTGCTTGTTCAGACTGGGCCCTTCTCACACCCCACATCCTGTGATGAGACACAGGGCACATGTGGGATATGAACTTTAACAGCATCCTTGCACCACATGCAAATGCTTTTCCCAGTGCTTCAGTGTTCCACCACCCATTGCTTTCAACATAGTTTTCAACACCCCATTGTATCTTTTAATTTTACCAGAAGCTGGTGCATGGTAGGGGATATGATAAATCCACTCAATGCCATGAACTTTGGCCCAAGTATTTATTAAGGGAATTTTTGAAATGTGTCCCATTATGAGACTCAGTTCTTTCTGAGGTGTCATGTCTCTATAGGACTTGTTTCTAACAACCCAATATTGTGTTTCTGGCAGTAGCATGGGGTACTGCGTATGTTTCAAGCCACCCCGTGGTTGCTTCCACCATGGTAAGCACAAAACGCTTATCATTATGAGATCCTGGCAAGGTGACATCATTCACCTGTCACTCCTCCCCATATTTATACTTTTGCCTTGGCCTTCCCCCCAGAGAGGCTTCATATTCTTGGCTTGTTTAATTATGGCACATGATTCACAGTCATGAATAACCAGTGCAATAGCATCCATAGTTAAGTCCACCCCTCAGTCTCTAGCCCAATTATATGTTATGTCCATTCCTTGATGGCCTGAGGTCTCATGGAACCATCAAGCTTGAAATAATTCACTCTTGTTCTGCCAGTCCAAGTCTATTTGAGCCACCTCAATTCTGGCAGCTCGACCTACCTGATGGTTGTTTTGTTGTTCTGCAATAGCCCAACTCTTGGGCAAGTGTGCATCCACGTGACACACCTTTACAATCATATCTTTTTTTTGAGCAGTTATGTTTTTCTACAGTTCAGCAGCCCAAATAGGTTTACACCTCCGTTGCCAGTTATTTTGTTCCCACTGCTGTAACAACCCCCATAAGGCATTTGCCACCATCCATGAGTCAGTATAAAGATAAAGCATTGGCCACCTCTCCCGTTCAGCCACATCTAAGGTCAGCTGGACAGCTTTTACCTCTGCAAACTGACTTGATTCTCCTTTACCTTCAGTGGCCTCTGCGACCTGTCGTGTGGGGCTCCAAACAGCAGCTTTCCATCTCCGATGCTTCCCTACAATATGAAATGATCCATCAGTGAAAAGAGCATATTTCTTTTCATTTTCTGGTAGTTCGATGTATGGTGGGGCCGCTTTAGCACATGACACCTCTTCTCCTGGTGATGTTCCAAACTTTTTATCTTCAGTCCAGTTCATGATCACTTCTAAAATTCCTGGACGATTGAGGTTCCCCATCCGCGCTTGTTGTCTAATCAGTGCAATCCACTTGCTCCAGGTGGCATCGGTAGCATGATGGGTGGAGAGAACCTCCCCTTTCAACATCCGGTTCATCATTGACAGTCGAGGTGCCAGAAAGAGCTGCATTTCAGTACCAGCTACTTCGGCAGCAGCCCGAGCCCCCTCATACGCGGCTAAGATCTCCTTCTCAGTTGGAGTGTAGCACTCTTCAGACCCCTTGTACGCTCAGCTCCAGAATCCCAGGGGTCGGCCTTGGGTCCCTCCTGAGGCTCTTTGCCACAAACTCCAAGTGGGACCTTTCTCTCCAGCAGCAGTATAGAGGATGTTCTTTACATCCTGTCCAGTCCGTACTGGCCCCAGGTCCATGGCACAGGCTATCTCCTGTTTAATCTGTTCAAAAGCCTGCTGCTGCTCTGGGCCCTATGCAAAATCATTCTTCTTCTGCATCACCTGATAAAGGGGGCTTACAATGAGGCTGTAGTTTGGAATGTGCATCCTCCAAAAGCCCACTGCACCCAGGAAAGATTGTGTCTCTTTCTTGCTAGTTGGTGGAGACATGGCAGTGATTTTGTCAATCACTGTTGGGATGTGATGACATCCATCCTGCCACTTTATACCTAAGAACTGAATTTCCTGGGCAGGCCCTTTTACTTTGCTTCACTTAATAGCAAAACTGGCTCATAGAAGAATTTGAATTATTTGCTCTCCAGCACAGCAGCACTCAGTGGGGGTGTGACCTCATTCAGGCCACGGTAGTCTACTGTCAGCCTCCATTCTCCACTGGCTTTACGCACTGGCCATATGGAGCTGTTAAAAGGTGAGTGAGTTTTACTGATCACTCCCTGATTCTCCAACTGGCGAATCAAATCATGAATGGGGAGCAAGGAATCCCTGTTGGTGCGATACTGCCGTCTGTGCACTGTCTTTGTAGCAATCGGTACCTGCTGCTCTTTTATTTTTACTCGTAGCAGCCTCACAACAGACGGGTCCTCTGACAGGCCAGGCAAAACAGACAGCTGCTTAATGTTGTCCATATCTACAGCAGCGATTCCAAAGGCCCAGTGATACCCCTTAGTATCCTTGAAATGCCCTCTTCTGAGGTATCCTCAATACCAAGTATGAACGGAAACCCTGGACCACTCACATAGGATGTTTTTTCCAGTCTTTACCAGTGAGGCTTATTTCAGCCTCCAACACAGTCAATTCTTGAGAGATATCCAGAAATATGGATTGATTCTGTCCCTTCATGACTGGAGGGCATTAGGGTGCACTGTGCACCAGTATCCACCAGTGCCTTATATTTCTGTGGTTCTGATGTGCTAGGCCATCAAATCCACACAGTCCAATAAACTCTATTATCCCTTCCACTCCCTTGAATGAGGGCAGGGCCCCTCTATTGGTTACCTGTGATAACTGGAGCAGCCGTACTGGTGGTTGGACTGTTTTGTAGTTCCCTCACCCGTGCTCATAGTACAGGAGTAGGCTGGTCATGCCACTTCCTCGTGTCTTCTCTGTGGTCACGTAGGTAACACCACAAGGAAACACACAGTGCAATTTACTGTTGTTCCTTGCTCAATCTGGAAAGCGCTTGTGTCTAATAGCTGAGAATTTTAATGATACACATGAAGGCTTTATGGTCGTTAATTTCTTTACGATCTCTCGCCTTCAACTGAAGCAGCAGCTAGGCCAATTACCAAGTGACACCAAGGAGATGAAGTGGCAAAATGGCGATTTATTGAAACAGACACATCCTTATATAACCTACGCCTTTTTGTCTACACCCACTGTATTACACTAAGATTCTTCCAGAATATGGGGAAGGGCCTGTCACATCACAACAAGCTACCGTCCCAGCTGTCCCAACAGCGAAGCAACCAGGTAACAAGAGATTCATTCTGGTGCCGTGTGAACTCCTTTCTTACGCCTTCGATTTCAGTCATCTTCAGGGATCGACAAACAGTAACAGAGATTTCCTCCTCATCACTCTCTTCTTCATGACACTTTTCCTTTTTCCTTTCTCGGTACTTATCCAGACCTGTCACCTGGATCTTCTGTTGCCTCCTCCTCCACTTCTTTTTTCCGTTCTAGACGTGAGGACACCCATTTCCATTTCTTGCCTTCCACAAGGGCAACTGATATTGTTACTGGTGCCTCCTGTGACTGATCAAAATTGACTTGGGGATTTCCCTTTTTGGCTAGAACCTCAGCTCGGAAATTCTCTCTTTTCGGAACAGTGTTATATAGAGCACGGTAAGCACAAGCCAAGCCCCAAATAAGTCATACCCCCTTAGATCTATCTAGGCTGCGCCATCCCTGACTCAAATACTGGCTTAGTTTCTCGGGATCCCACAGGTGTTCAAGAGTTAAATCCCATGACATTGCGGGCCCCCATGTGTTGGCGAACCTGAAGGCAAAAGTCAGCGTTCTAGGACAAACAACCACACACCAATATAGTTAAATATAGCTGTGTCCATCTATTGCCTGAAGAGCCGTACTTTTATAGCAAACAAACAAGGGTGTTCAAAAATCACACGTACTAATTGGAAGAAAGCTTCTGCAATAAGAACCCTAAAACCCCGCTTCAAAGCCACGAGCCTTTCACTCTTTTGCTAGAGGTGTCCTTGGTTCTCATGCTGTTTATGCTGCTCTGTAAAGTGCTTATCTTGATCCATGGCTGCTGCTCTGTAAAATTCTTCTTGTATTACAACAGAATGGCAGTTCCCTGGGGTCTCCAGCACACCCCCAGCCAGCTGGCAAATGCCACTGAGGACCTTTAGGAAAGACATGCCCTGGGTAGTGACAATGTTCACTGGACAACTGTGAGCCCCACAATGGGTCTCGTACCTGTGTGCCATCTTCTGAACACCAGTAGCACGGTGTAGATGCAAGGCCCAGCCAGGCAAAATCAAAACATGCTTCTGGAAGGGGATCCTTTCTGAAGAGTCGTTACACTAATGAGAGGACCACAAACATTCACTCAGCGAACTCCAAATCTCTGTGCCTTTGCAGGCCTAGGGTCTTGTTTGGTTCACAGAGACATGGTGGGTTGATTCTCAGCTCTGTACTGTAGCAAATGGGGTACAGATTCTGCATGACGGATGGGCAAGGAAGAAGAGAAAAGGCTGCTGCCATCCATGAGAGGGCACTGAGCTCTGCCTGGGGATGGCAGAGGAGCCAGCTGAGAACTGATGGAAAGGGCTCAGAGAGGAGAGCGGCAGATTCTGTTCCTTGCTTCCTGATCAGGAAGAACAAGAAGAGGGGACAGGCAGGAATCTGGGTTACAGCTGGAATGGAATTGTTTTCTTCAGACTGTCTGCTGTGGTGCAGTGTTTTGGTTCTAGGAGAAAACCATTGATAACACTCTGATGTTTACAGCTGCTGCTAAGCAGTGTTGTACAGAGCCAAGGCCATGGTCAGTGGAGGGCACATGGAGCTGGGAGGGAACAGAGTGAGGACAGCTGACTGATAGTGGCCAAAGGGACGTTCTCTATCAGCTGACAGCAAGCAGAAATTGTATTGAAAGGGGTGGGAGTTCATCTCAGTCTCTTCACTGCCCAGGGTCCAGCTGAGCATCAGTCTGGTGGTGCTGAGCAAGTGCTTGTGCATCAGTTGTTACATACAATTCCATATCAACGGATATGTAGTGATAACTATTACTCCACTTCTTTTATCTCTCTTAGTAAACTGCTTTGTTACATCCCAGAAGTTGTACTCTTTTTCCCAGTTCTCATCCCCATCCCACTGGGAATTGGGCAGTGCACAAAGCACTGTGTGCTGCTGAGCCACATGTTGGGTTCAACAACCACAGTCATTTTGGTGCCTGATGTGAGGCTCCAAGGGTTGAGATAGCAGCACATCTGTCCAGAGCGGACAGGGCTTTGTGGGAGCTGGAGAAGTGCAGGCCATGGTGCTGATATGTGTGGATGTGCTCCCTATGTGTGGAGCTTGTTGAGTCTTCTCATGAAGCTTCACTGCACAGCTCCTTACTTGGTGCTTGGATGCTGCATTAGGGTATTTATTTTGCTATGCTGTTTGACCTCAGTTTGTACCACGATAAAATTGGCAGCTGACAAAGTGAAGTTTTGTGCACATTCAGCTCTGCGGTCATCTTTGGGTTTTGGAAGTAATATTGTCCATATGATTAGGAATTACACAATTTACATTGTCGCCTCTGTGAGTCCGGGGGTGTACTGGATATTGTGTTGAGGGACATGGTTTAGTGGGAGCTATAGGTAATAGGTGAACGGTTGGACTGGATGATCTTTTAGGCCTTTTCCAACCTTGGTGATTCTATGAATCTATGATTGAGGTTAAACAATTATTCAGGAATATCAGTGAGAGATCTGCCCCAAGGTGAGAAGGCTCTGCATGGCAGAGGGTGTGGGACGGTCTGGGCAGCTGCCTGGAGTGGTGGGCACCCCCAGGGCTTTGGAACTTCATCTCCGAGCAACTGCAGGATCCTGATAAACTGGTAGAATATTGGGGGCAGGTCTGCTGTGGCACTGGTAACCCCCAAGAGGCACAAATGACTGCAGTGTGCCAGATCCAGAGAGCTGGATCTGCTGACAGTGCTGCAGCCTCTGCAACTCCTGGCACAGACCATGCAGCAGCTCCAAGGTTTTGCTACACGTCCTGCAGTTGCTCCAAGCTCTGGGCAGATCCCTCTGTCACTCCACCCCTCATAATGAGCTCTGCAGTTACTCCTGCTACGGGTCCTGTAGCTGTTCCAAGTATGGTAATAAGAAAATGGTACAAATTCCTCCCAAGGGAGGAAGTACAGCCCTGCGGTGGCTCCAACCCCTCCAATGAGCCCAGTGGCTGCTCCAACATAGTCACAGGTCCTGTGGTGGTTCCAGCTCTGGCAATGAACTCTGAGGTCACTTCAACTCCTGCAACAGCCCAACAGCCACTTCAGCTCCTACAGTGAACCCTGTGGCTGTTAAAACCCCTGCAACTAATCCTGGACTTGCAGACAGATGCGCATAGGGATTAGTTCATATATGTTTGCAACTGCATATGTTGTATATGTGTGAAAATACACTAAATATATTATATATGTATAAATACATTTGTCATAATTATTATCCTTTTCTTTTTCTCTTTGTCTCAACCCATAAACCTTAAACCACAGCACTGCCTTGAGATGCTTATGGATCTCCTTGGGACTATTCAATCTGATCTGGTCACACAGTGAAGAGCACCTGAAGATCTCAAGGTTTTCTCAGGGAGCAGCTCCTGAGGTATATTCCTTACACCAGCTTTGGAAGAGGCCTCCCTCCAGTTCTCTGGTCCTGCTCTAAAGGGGCCCTCTTGTTATGGCAGTGCCAGCAAGGAGACCAGCTCTGACAGACCTGTTCATATTGCCGGCTACTGACTGCAGCCCTGGATTGCTGCTGTAGAGGCAACAGGACTGTTGTGAGACACACAAGACCTTCAGGACTGCACAAATGAGAGGACTCAAGAGCACTGCAGCACTGGTAAGAGCACATGAATGAAAAGAGCACGTTGAGCTGCTGTCTGTGGCTGTACCTCCCCAAATCCAGGCAAAGTAGGAAGAAAGAAAATCTAAGTAAGTCTATTTTGAAAGCTTTTTAGGTATCTTATAACATATTCAGGGAATCTGGTTCCATGTTTACATGAGTTCTTGGAGTGAGAAAATGGAAATTAGGTAGGAAAGAATTTAAATACATTTTTATTTATAAGTTCAATAACATTTTTTTTTTTGCACATTCCTATATCTCACATAATCAAACAGACAAAGATGCATAAAACATAAAGAACCACCACTGGGAATCCTATTGAGGAAGTTGTGCATTTTATTGTAGCTGGAATAGTGCTTATTGCAACACCTTCCTGAAAGCGTGCTTGATCTCCCTGTTCCTCATGCTGTAGATAATAGGGTTTAGTGTTGGAGGAACCACTGCATACAGAAGTGCCACTGTCAGATCCAGGAGTGGGGAGGAAATGGACGGGAGCTTCAGGTAGGCAAAAGCACCAGTGCTGAGAAACAGGGAGACCACAGCCAGGTGAGGGAGGCACATGGAGAAGGCTTTGTGCCGTCCCTGCTCAGAGGGCATCCTCAGCACAGCCATGAAGATGTGCACATAGGACACAACTATGAAAACAAAGCAACCAAAGCCTAAACTGACACCAAAAAAGAGAAATACAAATTCCATGAGGTAGGAGCCAGAGCAGGAGAGCTTGAGGATCTGTGGGATTTCACAGAAAAACTGGTTGACAACATTGCCTTGGCAGAGAGGCAGTGAAAACGTACTGGCAGTGTGCAGCAGGGAATAGAGAACCCCAGTGCCCCAGGCAGCTGCTGCCATGGTGGCACAAGCTCTGCTGTCCATCAAGGTCCCGTAGTGCAGGGGCTTGCAGATGGCAACGTAGCGGTCATAGGACATGATGGTGAGAAGGGAATACTCTGCTGAGAGGAAGAAGGAAAAGAAAAAGAGCTGTGCAGCACATCCTGTGTAGGAGATGGCCCTGGTGTCCCAGAGGGCGTTGGGCATGGCTTTGGGGAGAGTGGTGGAGATGCAGCCCAGGTCGAGGAGGGCCAGGTTGAGGAGGAAGAAGTACATGGGGGTGTGCAGGCGGCGGTCGCAGGCTACGGCTGTGCTGATGAGGCCGTTGCCCAGGAGGGCAGCCAGGTAGATGCCCAGGAAGAGCCAGAAGTGCAGGAGCTGCAGCTGCCGCGTGTCTGCCAACGGCAGCAGGAGGAACTCGCTGATGGAGCTGCTGTTGGACATCTGCTGTTGTTGGGCTTGGAGTCCTGCTCAGAGTGCAGAAGATAATGACAAGTCCAGACCATTCTCAGACACACTCCTCCTGCTATAATATGAAATGTTTTTATTCTCTTACAACAGTGTACATTTAGCACCATTACTTGCATTTAATTTCATGTATTTCAGCATTCCTTAAGCAGAAGCAGCATATGGAGCTCTAACCTTCCTTTTATTTTCTTATGCCTTCTCCCTGGATATTTTCATCTGTTTCATGTCTCATATCTTTACCCCAAGTGCTCTTAGAGCCCCCTACCCGAGCTTCTGTGGCATTCAGTTTCAGTTAGAAAATGCTGCCTGTTTGTAGGATAAGTGAATTATTCATGCCTACAGAAAATGATAATTCCATCCTTCGAGAAAGGGGAGACTGAAAGCACATCATGTGTGAGTGTTCACAAAACAAGCAATTGATTGATGAAAAATTCTCAGAACTCTTATTGCCCCTTTTAGATTTCTGACTCCAAACCTCTTTGCCTCAGAACAGGAAATGGAAACCCCCTGCCTTGGCTCTCCTCTTGCAAAGTGCCCTCAGAAACATTCCGTTGTGCAGTGGAGTTGTGATCCCCTGCCCCAGGCAGCAGCTGTGGCAGCACAAGCCCTGCCGGGGGGCTCCTTCCCCCCACCCGTCTCCCTGCAGCACCCTGGGCAGCTCCCCGGGCAGGCTGAGTGCTGAGCCTGGCAGGCGGCAGAGTCCCATACCCGGCACACAGCCCCTGGGGCACAGCAGGGACCCTGCTCTGCAGGTGTTATGGTTTTGCAATTTGGTTGGTGTTGGTATTCCACATCAGAACACCATGCTTCATAACGGGAGTAAAGGGGACAAGTTTTTTTTTTCTGTGAACTGCCTTAATGGGCATGTGGGGAGGGGCACCGGAAGGGAAGTGAGGAAGGGGACGGCGTTGCTGGACCGGCTCCCTGCGAGGAGACAACGTGGTCAGAGCTTCCTGCCTTCCACAGCTCCATCGGTGAGATTTGGGACTTGGTATTCTCTTTGTTGAAACTCTCTTGTTGTTGTTTAGTGTTATTAGGTTATTAAACTGCCATTCGTTCTCAGATCACCTTTTTCCTCCCTTATTTTTTGTTAGACCTAATCGCAATCTCCCTTTCCTTCCCCTCTTCTGAAACGCACGTGGCCGGGCCGGGCCGCGCTGCACTCTGCCGTACCCTGCCGCTAGAGAAAAGGGGGGGAGGGGGCTTTTGTTCCTGCTGCCCCGGGTTTTGTGCCCCTGTCCCGGAGTGAGCTCTAGAGAGAACTCCGTGACAGCAGGACAGCCCTGGGCACCCGCCTGCAGCCCCGGCTGCACAGCGTGCAGCCGTGCTGGGACATGCAGCCCTCAGGGCTGTGATTTCATACTGCAGTATGGAAGCCCTCAGCTGGAGCAGAAGGCTTTTTCCACAGTAAAGAAACATGCAGTGCCTGCATCCAGATCTCCTATGGGATGTCCCAAATTAAGTTGACCCTCTATGAAAAGCAGCTCATGGTCTGCAGTGAGACTTACCCTGTCATGGTCTGTGAGCAATGCTCCTGCAGTGAGCTCACAGCCCGCTCACACCACACACATCCTGCAAGCTCTCTTCAGTTTCTCTCCTCTCCTTCTGTCACCTGCAGGCTGTGCTGTGCACAAGAGCTGCTCCTGGGCACAGCTGTCTCTCTGCAGCCCTGCACACTTTTATGAGCTCCCTGTGTCCCAGGAGCCTGGACAGGCAAGCAGCAGATTATGTCATTTTTATCTTTCCGACTTGTCTCCCCTGACATGTCCCTGGGTCCTCATGGCCAACAGCTCCTGAAAGACAACAGCATCATGACTGTGCTTTGAAATTCGCTCAATTAACCACCACATGTCCAGTGGTCAGTGACTGATTGGAGACATATGGGGAGTGCTCCCAGAGATCGTTTGATGAAACAATAAGGGCAACCAGACAAGGAAGGCAAGGTTTGGACTTTCCCTGTGCAGGGCAGTGATCCAGCTGAGGCAGTGCAGGAGTCTCATCCCTTGACAGAAATCCTGGAGCTGAAATGGGATTCAGCTCCCTGCACACCCACAGGAGCTGGGATTCCTCTGGTTCAGTTCAGAAGAGCACAAGGAGTTGCCTGCATGTGAGCTCCTGCTCTGAGTCCTCGGACCTTCAGCTGGGAGGCAGCTGCTCACACACAGACACTGGGTGATGCCCAAGGTGCCTGGGCTGCTCCTGATGTGTGCCAGTGCTTGTAAACCATGTGGGAAATCCCTGAGATAGACAGCTCCTTCCTGGGCATCAGCCGAGGGCCAGAGAGGGGATAGCACTGGCTGTCTGGTGAATTCACTCACAGCTGCAAGAGCAGCACAGGGCCTTCAGGAAAGCCATGCCCATGGTGTGACCATGTTGCTGTGTCAACTCCAAGGCCCACGATCAGTCTAATGTTTGTGTGCCACCTTCTGCACACTGATACCATAGATTAGCTATCCAGTCAGGCTATGTCCAGTGATGCTTTCCAATTAGGATGTTTACTTCTGTGCTTTTGCACTAATGCAAACACCAACACACAAGAAGCTAGAAATCTTGATAGAGCTGCAGGCCTGAGCTCCTGTTTGGACCATGGGGACACAGTTTAATGGCTTCCACAACTGCACTGTAGCACAAGAGAAATACCGAGTCTTTAGGATGGATGGGCGTGGAGATAAAGAAGGGTGAATGCCCTCTGTGAGAGTGCACTGAGCTCTGCCTGGGGATGGAAGAGCAGACAGGTCAGAGCTAATGGAAATAGCAAACAGAGGAGACCATCAGTGTCTTTTCCTGTCTTCCTGATCAGGGAGAGTAAATGGAAGGTGCCCTCTGCAGACAGATGGGAATCTGATGTTGTCTGTCCCTTGTCCCATTTGGTGGCCTTTGTCACTCCATTATCTGTGGCAGGGACAGCACAGCAGGGCATGTGGCATCCAGCAGATCCCTGGAGAGCACAGATGGCAGCTTCTTGACCATGCAGTGGAGGAACCAAAGAGGAGAGGTGCTCTGCTGGATCTCATACTCTCCGGCATGGAAGGACTTGTGGGAACTGCGAAGGTGAAAGGGGCATCAGGCCACGTGCAAGATGCAAATGTATCTCTTTTTATTTATTTTGAGGCTGTAAGCTTAATAGTTGATCATAAATGTCAATAAAACTGAAACAAATAATTGAAGACAAAGATGGAAATCATTGAAATTGTGTTAACCCTTCTCAACATGAAAAATTCTCATGAGTCTTGTTCCATTTTAAGTTGTAAATATGAATCTTTGAGGTGATTTGATGTCTTTTTTTTTTTCTTTTACTGAAACTACAATGTTTTCCAGAACTGTGTTCGCTGGACACAAATGTCTTCAGATTCAGAGACACAGACAGTGGTGCCAGTGCCAATGCCCTGTGACTATAGCCCGGTGCCCAGCACTACTCTTCCCTGCTGCCTATTTGATGTGTCTCATCCTCCAAGTTTTTTCAGCTCTCCTAAATAAATGGCCATGGTTAAGGGCATGTTTTCAGCAGGCCATTTGGGCACAAACTACTCCCACTGCCCTCCAGATTTCTCCATCCCTTGCTCTTTGTTCAGTCAGATACCTCCCAATTATCTGTCTGATTTCTGACTTTCAGGGGGATTACTGGAATTTGTTCCATCTCCCCAAAGTCTGAGAATCAGTGAGAATGTGTTAACCCGTCTCAATGTGTGAAATACTCACAAGTCCTGATCAATTTTAAGTTGATACCTCTCAACTACCTGGCTGATCTATCCCAGGGAGATTACTGGAATTTGCTCTATCTACCAGAGTCTGATGGCCTCTGTTGTCAACTACTTCACTGTGATTCAATCTATCCTATCCTACCTCAGAATAAATCATTTCTTTTAAAAGTATTCCATATGAAAGACAAACTTCAATAGATGCAGCTTGAACATGGCATGCAGTTGATCACTGTGTTTTACTGTTCATTCAATTGCATCACCTTTCTTTCCATTTGCTGGCCAGATAAAAAAGAGAAATCTTTCCTTTTCCATGTGTAGCTGGTTCTCTGAGGAAAGCCAGTGGGAGTTGGTGCAAAGCAGTTTTAACACTGAGCGGATGAATGCAGAGGAGAAGAGTGATGTGAAGAAAAGTGATGCAAGTCCCATAGGTCCATTGTGAGCAGAAATTGGGTGGGGAGGTTGAGAAGGACCTTTGTCAACACAGTAACAGTACAGAACTCATTGGGACATCCTGGATTGGTATCAGTTGCACAGTGCTGCTTTAATGTCTTCTTTAAACCCAACTATAAATAAATAGACAATAAATTTATACTGGATTCTTTAAGCTCTCTCCAGATATCCCTCCTTTTTGCTGAACAAGTTCTGATAACCTGAAGAAGATAACAAGATGGCATAAGGCACAGGAGATTCTTTAGGTTATAATGGTCCCAGGGTGCATTTGATGCTGAGTTCATCAGCCTCTAGTGCAGAGAGAAGTTTGCACAAAGTGCTCAACAAGACAAAGTCAGAAGTAACAGTGAAGTTTCTTGGAGTATTAATGGGCCCGCTGAGGAACATTACCAAGTAAGCTTCCCAAGGGACTTGTTAGAGAAGATAACTGGAAGCCATGACTACAGGCAGGCAAAGGCACTGGCATGCTAAGAAACCTCTCCTTTGCCTTACAAAGCAGACAGGTCAAGCCCTGATTGCAAGACCAGTGGTAGAGAGGTCCTGTATATCATGTTGGCTCTGGGCATTTCCTGGGGCAATGTGTTGGAATTTTGTATGATGTTAAATGAAAGACATGGGGACAGAAGATCCCAGGCTCTACATGTGGTGCAAGGACGCTGTGAGGTTCATGTCCCATATGAGACCTATGTTTCATTGCAGGATGTGAGCAGGGATGTGAGAAGGGCCCAGTCTGAACAAGCAGCCAATCCCTGTGAAACTCTGAACTTCAGATCTCTCGGTTTCAGTGCCCTCCTTCGCACATTCTCCCAGAGTTTGAAGTCCTTTATGTTCTGTGGTGCCCAGAACATAGTGAGGCAGTAGCAATGCAGAGCAGAGGGACAACCCTTTCCCTCACCCAGCTGGCAATAAGTTGCTTCATGCACTCCAGGGGACTGTTGTCTTTCCTGGCTGCCTTGGCACACTGCTGACTCACATTCAGTGTGATGCTGACCAGCACCCCAACCCTTTCCAGTCAGAATCCTCTCCAGTGTCCCATATCCAGTCAGTGTGTATGTCCAGCATTGCCCCTACCCAGGTGCACAATCAGGCACTTGTTCTTGTTATACTTTATGCACTTGGTGCTTAGTACCAACTGGTACCCACTTCTCTGACTTGTCCACATCTCTCTGCAAGTCCTCTCCACCCTCAGTGGAGGCAACAGCACCTCCTCATCTGGTCTCATCAGCAAACTTGCTCAGAACGTCTTCTAGTCCTGCATTCAAGTCATCTGCATAAACATGAAAGGAAAGTGGCCCCAAAATGGAACCCTGGGGACCCCGACAGTGACCATCTACCAGCCTGATGGAAAAAACTGACTATAATCCTTTGGGACTGACCTACTGGCCAACTGCTCACCCACCACATTGTGTTTCTGTCTAGCCATATGCAGAACATTCTGTCCAGAAGGTTGTTGTGAGAAACAGTATCAAAATCTCCACTGAAATCCTCAAGGATTACATCAACTGGCTTCCCTTGGTCAACTAAACGGATAACTGTGTCACAAAATGAGCTTAAATTAAACAGGACCTTTGCCTCACAAACTTGTGTTGGCTGCGACCAATGACAGAATTGTCCTTCAGCTGTTTTTCCATAACTCCCACCATCATTTTCTCCATAATTTTACCAGGCTCTGGACTGACAGGTCCATAATTGCCCATGTCATCTTTCTTGCTCTTCCTTACAATGAGACAACATTTGCCAGCTTCCTGTCAGCTGGCATGACCCTAGACTTCTTTAGATGCAATTGAAATGAGAGCCCAGAGCACACTAAGTTTTCATCATTGAAAGAAAGTAGATGTGCCATAGCTTTGCAATGCCTTGAACTCCAGAGTATGCCACAGATGGAGCAGAGGGGAAGATTTGCCTCTTCTGTAGTGAACTCATTCTTTTGGTAAGCAGAATAACACTACCTGATACATGGGGACTGTGTCTCTGCTCTGCTCTGCTCAGCTCACAGGGCAGCGGTCTGGCAGGGTGTTGCTCTCATGTCAATGCAGGTAAACTCACTTTAATCCTTTTTCCTCTGTAAATGCTTCCTCTATTTCTATGCTCAGATACACTTCCACATTCCCTCAACTACACTTTCATATATCATTAACAATTACACTTTCTTATACCATCAAAACAGTTTGTCAAAACGTACAGTTCTTCAGTTCACATAAACTCCCTTAATACAGTCTGTATTCTTCAGTTATAAACACTGTGCCACAGAACCAGCACTGATTGAACCACCTCCCTCACACACTTCCTCGCAAGCAGTACATAGTATTACATAAATGGGTTGACACTCATTGGTCGGGTGGAATGTACACCTCTCCTCAGGACAATCTTACTAATCTACAGAGTACAAACTCCTGTCTTCTTACATACAAGCAGAAAGTACTTATGAGTGGACACACAACACAGTCTTTCACTTTGTCCGTGTCTGGCCATTTCCCTCACAGGAGGAAGGAAACATGGATTGGGACTCGGCACTCACCCTGCAGCTGTTCTGTGTCTCACTCACACCACACTCACTCTGACATTTAGATCAAAAACCATGGTTTATTCATACTACACAATGCTGACAACGTTTTCTAGCTGGAATCTTAATAACACTCATACTCTGGTCGACCAGTTGCAAACGTTAATGTTTTTCCCAGAGTCGGCTTGACACACGGTACCAAACACTTAAAGCAGATGATAATATTGAACATACAACCTATAACCCCCGTGATTACAACTTGGAGAACCCAGGCTACCATTTGACAGGCTATCCACTATATCCCATACCCGTAGGAGAGACCAACCTAGGTCCCTCCTATTGTCAACTACCTGGGAGAGAGTACTTGTTCTTGTTTCCATTAATATGACATACAGTTCCCTTTCATAGGAACTCACCCAAGGAGTCTTCCTACCCCAGCTGGCAACCAAAGCCATGAGCTCACCTCCCTGGGAGCAGCACGTATGGCTGTAAACTGTGTAGGATGTCTCCTCAAGACATATGGGCTCCACTTACCATACACATACCTGGTCCACCTATGGGTGGTCCTTGTCTGTCCCTGCAGTGATCAGGTGAGGAAGGGAGTCCTTCAGAGAAATCTCAGGGTGCGCCAAAAGTGTCTCCCTCTCAGCTGGTCCTGCAGCGAACAGAGCTGGTCCCACCTGGGCCGCCAAATTGACTACAGGAATTGAACTCTATAACCTCTATAACTGATACAGTCTCCCATGACATCCTTATAACAAAGCTGAGGAAGTATGGGATAGGTGATTGGACAGTGAAGTGGGTCGAGAATTGGCTGACTGGCAGAGTGCAGAGTGTTGTCGTTGGCGGTGCAGTGTCTGGCTGAGGGCCTGTAACGAGCGGCATCCCCCAGGGGTCTGTGCTCAGTCCGGTCTTGTTCAACATCTTCATCAATGACCACCCTCAGCAAGTTTGCTGATGACACGAAGTTGGGAGGATTGGCTGACACACCTGAAGGCTGTGCTGCCATTCAGCGAGACCTGGACAGGCTGGAGAGCCGGGCAGTAAGAAACCGGATGAGGTTTAACAAAAGCAAGTGTAGAGTCTTGCACCTAGGGAGAAATAATTGCATGCACCGGTACAGGCTGGGGGAAGAGCTGCTGGTGAGGAGCTCTGCTGAGAGGGACCTGGGCGTCCTGGTGGACAACAGATTAACCATGAGCCAGCAGTGTGCCCTTGTAGCCAAAAAAGCCAATGGCATCCTGGGGTGCATTAAAAGGAGCGTGTCCAGCAGGTCGAAGGAGGTGATCCTCCCCCTCTACTCTGCCCTGGTGAGGCCTCATCTGGAATATTGTGTCCAGTTCTGGGCTCCCCAGTAAAAAAAAGACAGGGATCTCTTAGAAAGAGTCCAGCAGAGGGCCACTAAGATGGTGAAGGGCCTGGAGCATCTCCCCAATGAGGAGAGACTGAGGGAACTGGGTCTGTTTAGCCTTGAGAAAAGAAGGCTGAGAGGGGACAGGATCCAGGTTCTATAAATATTTGAGGTGTGGGGGGCAAAGTGTTGAGGCCAGACTCTTTTCAGCAGTGTGTGGAGACGGGACAAGGGGAAACAGACAGAAACTGCACCATAGGAAGTTCTGCACTAATGTGTGCAATAACTTCTTTACGGTGAGAGTGACAGAGCACTGGAACAGGCTGCCCAGGGTGGTTGTGGAATCTCCTTCTCTGGAGATATTCAAGACCTGCCTGGATGCTGAGCTGTGCAACGTGGTGTAGGGAACCTGCTTTGGCAGGGGGCTGGACTCAGTGGTCTCTGGAGGTCCCTTCCAACCCCTACAATTCTGTGATTCTGTGAATATCATGGAGTTGTTTGGATGGGGAAAGACTACCCCTTTGAATGACCTTTTGTCAGGGCATGTCCTGGGATTCCTAGGATCCTCAAAATGCAGCACTGCTTCTGTCACTGAAAAATGGGGCCCTGTGTGGGACGGAGGGAGGGTCCATGAGTCCCTGGCCCACCTGACTGAGTATTTCCATGGTCTTAGCAAAGACATACTTACAACTTGAGAATGACAGTTAGCTGTGTTCATGGTGGCATGGCCACTTTTAATGGCCTTGAACTGTCTGAACATAACTGAAGAGGCTCAGGCTGATGCAAATCAGCTATTGAATGATAGTGTTGAAAAACTGGAAAGACAGGTGGCAGTTTTGATGGGGAAAAAACCTAATTCAATTATTCTCCTATGGAAGATCAGGAACATCTCTCTGGAAGACCATGGGGACCCTGTACAAGGGAATCTGTATAAAATGGACTCTGTAAATGAAGGCACTAAAAGGTCAGATTTTGAGGTTCCATTTGGACTAGATCTATTTGAGATCTGACTGATTGTAACCCAAAAATGAAAAAAAAAAAAAAAAAAAATGCAGGATAGGCTGGTGGGAGTGCCCTGACCAGTATCCAACCCCCCAAACCCTGCTGCCCATAATACAGCAGCTGAACTGATGGATATAGTACAGTGGTTTAGACAGAAACCAAGAGAGCATGCCAGCATAGCTGCTCTGGTTATGGGACATGGAGGCAGAAAGCGCTGTGGTGAATGGACTGGAAATTTCAAAACTGACATCCATTACTACTCACCCTGCCCTCAGGCAAAGACTGTATGCTCTGTCCAACATAATGAGGATAGCCATTTGATCAGTGAATGATTTATGGCTGTGTGTCATATAACATGGCCAAATAAGAATGACATACCATTAAATATCAGCCTGTGGTCCTCTATGGAGGACTAACAAAATTATATTAGAGAATTAGGCATGAAAGAGGCAATCTATGAAGATGATTTTGAGAGCCCAGTCAATAAATTTTTCATCAGGAACGAGGGATCTCATCCTACAGCCATCACCTTTACATCAGTATGGGTCTATGTTATCCATACTGAACCCCCCAGTGGCCCTCAGGTGCTGTAATACAACAGGCTGCCCAATTGATGGGGAGACCAGAGTGCCTACGGCCAGATGCAGGCTCTGAATGGTGGTGGAAAGGTCTGAGAAAGGCAGAGAACCATCTGCTGCCATGACTTAGGCGTCCAGCCCCTAAGGTAATCCAGTCTGGACCCATTAGGGTCTTGAGACAACAAATGTTTAAAGACCAGATTAGAGCAGGAGTTCAGTTTAAAAAGATCGATGGACAGCATAATCAGGAAAAAATATCTGTTAAACAGGCCCAAGCACTGAGTATTTATAGTCCAACCTTTTCAGCCAAACTAGATGTGAATGTAACTCAAGAAGGGTCTGGATGGGGGCTCTGGCAGAGCCAGAGTTCTTTGTGAACCCCTATGAGGTTTTGGCCACAGGTTTGGCATGGAGCAGAATAAAGATACATCACAGTTGAAAAGCATTTATTGGCTACCTATTCTACACTACAGGTGGTAGAACCAGTAGCTCAGATTTCAGAGGTTATCGTTAAACAACAAGGCCAGTCCAGGGGTGGGTAAAAGATCTAACACACATCTCTATGATGGGGGTGGCCCAATCACAAGCAGTGGTGCGCTCAGTTGTTCTGCTTGCCTGCTCCTCAAGGAGTTAAGAGAAATCTATGCCTGTTGCGTGTTCGAGTGCATGCGCAATGCCATGTGGAGGGCTTATCACAATAAAGATTGGCGGATTTGCTGCGTAGACCGGTCAGAACTCAGATCTGCGTTGTGCTTCCTGTGGCACCAAACGCCCAACAGTGGCAGTTCCGTGTATTGGCCAGCAGGTGGCAGCAGAGACCACGGAAAGAACGTCTGCAGGACAGACCCTGGGGATCCGTTCTCTTTTGATTATAGGGGAAGAACACAAAGATGGAAGAGGAGGGAAGGGGGGAAAAAAAAGAAAAAACCAAACCACAGCAAACAAATAAAAACTTCTCCAAACGTAGCAAACTTGAATGTCTGTCAATAAATAAATGAGTAATTGAATTGATGTCCATTTCAGACAGTCCCCTGTAGAATCAGGGTAAGGGTTAGGATTAGAGTTACATTGCTGGTTAATGCTGTTACCTTACAGCTCCTGTGAGGGTTGGGGTCTGGGTCAGGTGTTTAAAAATGAAATGAAAAAAGAATTAAAAAAATATATTGAAAGCTTCAGATTTCCTTAATCTTTGTGGGAATCATATAATGTGCAACTCAGATCTACCTCTTCGTACCTCTTTTGTGGTGTAGGGAACCTGCTTTGGCAGGGGGACTAGACTCAGTGGTCTCTGGAGGTCCCTTCCAACCCCTACAATTCTGTGATTCTGTGAATATCATGGAGTTGTTTGGATGGGGAAAGACTACCCCTTTGAATGACCTTTTGTCAGGGCATTTCCTGGGATTCCTAGGATCCTCAAAATGCAGCACTGCTTCTGTCACTGAAAAATGGGGCCCTGTGTGGGACGGAGGGAGGGTCCATGAGTCCCTGGCCCACCTGACTGAGTATTTCCATGGTCTTAGCAAAGACATACTTACAACTTGAGAATGACAGTTAGCTGTGTTCATGGTGGCATGGCCACTTTTAATGGCCTTGAACTGTCTGAACATAACTGAAGAGGCTCAGGCTGATGCAAAACAGCTATTGAATGATAGTGTTGAAAAATTGGAAAGACAGGTGGCAGTTTTGATGGGAAAAAACCTAATTCAATCATTCTCCTATGGAAGATCAGGAACATCTCTCTGGAAGACCATGGGGACCCTGTACAAGGGAATCTGTATAAAATGGACTCTGTAAATGAAGGCACTAAAAGGTCAGATTTTGAGGTTCCATTTGGACTAGATCTATTTGAGATCTGACTGATTGTAACCCAAAAATGAAAAAAAAAAAAAAAAAAAAAATGCAGGATAGGCTGGTGGGAGTGCCCTGACCAGTGTCCACCCCCCAAACCCTGCTGCCCATAATACAGCAGCTGAACTGATGGATATAGTACAGTGGTTTAGACAGAAACCAAGAGAGCATGCCAGCATAGCTGCTCTGGTTATGGGACATGGAGGCAGAAAGTGCTATGGTGAATGGACTGGAAATTTCAAAACTGACATCCATTACTACTAACCCTGCCCTCAGGCAAAGACTTTATGCTCTTGTCTGGAGGGCTTATCGCAATAAAGATTGGCGGATTTGCTGCGTAGACCGGTCAGAACTCAGATCTGCGTTGTGCTTCCTGCGGCACCAAACGCCCAACAGTGGCAGTTCCGCTTATTGGCCAGCAGGTGGCAGCAGAGACCACGGAAAGAACGTCTGCGGGACAGACCCTGGGGATCCGTTCTTTTGATTATAGGGGAAGAACACAAAGATGGAAGAGGAGGGAAGGGGGAAAAAAAAAAGAAAAAAAAAAAATCAAACCACAGCAAACAAATAAAAACTTCTCCAAACGTAGCAAACGTGAATGTCTGTCAATAAATTAATGAGTAATTAAATTGATATCCCTTTCCCGCCCCCCCCCCCCCCCCCCCCCCCCCCCCCCCAACTTCTGAGATGAAAAAAAAAACACTTCTTTTAGAAGAAAACAGAGTAGTAACAACTTCTGTACCTACATTCACCACTCTGAGATCCTGTCTGGGTCTCCCAAGGCTTGTAAATAACCACTGGGTCGGTTCTGATGTCGTGTGATTTGTTGTCAGTTCTCTCATGGTTCTCCGGTCAGTTCTCCGGTGCCAGGATCTGCCACAGGGCATTCTGACCACGGGCATCATGTTTCTACGCTGCCGCCTGCATTTAACAGGCAATGGGACTGCCCAGCATGTGCAAGGCAGCACCTCTTTCACACCACCAGAATGTTTAAGGCTGTTGGGATTGTTGTTAGCGTCCCATTAACACTGAGGCTAGAGATACCCTTAGGATTGACATTACTATTAGCATTACTTTGATGGTGCCCTATCTGGGTCATTTCCAGGGGATGTCAGGAGTAAGGCACAGTGTCAGGAGAAAAAGAACAGACTCTGTTACTTTATAAACGTGATAATAGAGAGAGTTCATTGGAAAAAATACAACTCTTAAATAATGCAAAGCATGCTTCTGATTGGATGCAGGCATCATCTGGGCTCTGATTAATATTACTCTTAAGGTAAAGATTATTGTTACCATAATGATTTTTTTTTTGGATTATGATCAGGGTTAAGGTTCCTTTTGCTACAAACTTCTAGCATCATTTTTGTTGTTGCATTTGGAGTTAGGGACGATTTTAGAATCAGGGTAAGGGTTAGGATTAGAGTTACATTGCTGGTTAATGCTGTTATCTTTACAGCTCCTGTGAGGGTTGGGGTCTGGGTCAGGTGTTTAAAAATGAAATGAAAAAAGAATTAAAAAAATATATTGAAAGCTTCAGATTTCCTTAATCTTTGTGGGAATCATATAATGTGCAACTCAGATCTACCTCTTCGTGCAGTGACTGCCTGTAAATTTGCTGGAGCCTAATATAATATGGCCTTGTGCTTTCCACTAACTCACCTTCATTTCATTTTCATTACATTTGCTTGGTAGTCAGATTTTGGTGTGTGGATATTTTAAAACAATCTAACTGACATTAGCAAAAAATTAAAAATAAAATTAAAAAAAATGCACAACAGCATCGTATCAATTTTTATAGATAAGATAAAGAAGAGCAGTTTCCCTTAGTTTTCTGTGCCTCTTTACTTTCTTACCCTCTCCCCTTGTGTGAGAAACTCTCAAAGTCAAAGATTTCTAGTTAGGCAAAGATGGCAGCGATAGCAGCAGTGCTTATTCATTATTGCAATACTGCGCGCACATCCCCTATTGGCAAGGGAGAAACTGCACACCAGTCAGTGAAATCAATTCTGTTCTGTGCCCTAAACCCACTGCAGGTGATGCTCTCATGGCTCTCATTGGTTGAGCATCTCAGGCTCACAGACTCCTCGAGACTGTGGCTAGGATTCATTTCCATAGAAGGATCAATTACCAACCTCTTGTTTTTAGGTCTGCCTTGTACTTTTCTGCGGACAGAGAAGGGCAATGTTTCCAAAAGTCAGTACATTCATTCTGTCCTGTGCTGGGCTCTACCCACCCTGTATTTATCTTGTGCTTGTCTCAATTCTCCCCATGTCAGAATGCCCCCAGTCTGAACTTAATTCTGTTCAGCAACTTTCTTGGTGGAAAAACTACTTATACAGCTGTTTTACAAGAGGGTTATACATTCAGTTAGGGCCTACACTATGTACTGAAAATACTGGAAACTTCCACTGCAAAAACACAATCTACCTCTCCCATCTGTGCAGCCTTGCAGACCCAGAGCATGCCAGGTTATTTCTGCTTTCATAGCATTTGCATGCTGTAGGGTGAGCACAAGGTTCTGCTGCTTGATTCTTCTGCAAGAGCTGCCTACCGGCAAATGGTTGCAGGGATGGAGGATGTGACAGAAAGCATTTGTCTCCACAAGAGCAGAGTTACATTCAGTGCAGAGTGTGAGAGTCAGGTTGGTGTGGAAAAGCACTGACACGCTGGGGATGATGCAGTGCTCACATGTCTAACACTCACAGACATTACTGTCAGAAGGATGGTGCTGTGTTGTGCTTCTACCTTTGGCAGCCCCTGGAGAAATGCTATGGCACACAGAACACCTTTGTATTGCACTGAGTGCTGCCATGCAGCATGGATTTAACACACCAAATCCAGAGGAGCATGACTGCATCTAACTGCCCTGAGAAAAACTACTGTAGCTGAAGAGATGAGGAGGCAGCTGCTCATCTGCAGAACAAGCAGTACTGCCAGACATTGGGCCAGGTGAGCACCTCCTGCTGCAGCGTGATGATGACAGGGCTGGAGATGATCTGCAAAGCCAGCTTAAAAGTGGGAGACGTGAGTCAACATGGCAGGAGGACAGAGGTGTTAGGGAGCAGCCAAGGCATCAAAGAGTATCAGAAGGCTTTGAAAAGTATCACAAAGTGACAGCCAGGAAGACTGGGATATATCATGAGCAGCAACCTGGATGCTAGAGATTATTTGCTCCCATACAAAATGGTAGAGATCTTGCTGCAGACATCCCAAAGCCAGGCAAAATGGGAACCCAGAGCTCTGCCTGCACGAACCCCACAGCCATAGCATTGCAAGCTGAGCTGCCTTGCTGTTTGTTGCATTCATCCCAATCCCTGTGATTGAAGACTCAGAATGCAGTCGAGGCGATGACTGAGCATGAGAGTGACTTTATTCAATAAAAGACAGGAGGGCTTGAGAGGTCAAGGGTGAAGATGGGACTCCTCTTGTCAAGATGAGAGTGGCTCAGAGCTGGTGCTGCTGCCTGGTGCCTGGGACTGGCAGCCTGACTCTAAGTCCCCATCTAAGATGCTCAGCTTCACCTCACTGATGCTGCCCTGCTCCTGCATGGTGGTGCTGCTGCTGGGACACTCGGGCTGTGCTTGGGATGGGCAGCACTGCAAAGGCGCTGGGTCACAATCCAGGCAGGTGACTGCTGTGTCTGGCAGGCTCAGGTCAGGAGCTTCAGCAGAGCCAGGAGATATGAGAGCATGAACGTGGATGAGCCCCTTGTGTCCATCACTGTTACCATGTGGAAGGCTGTCATCCGAATTGCAGCGATTCATGCTTAATAAGAACTCTCCATTGATGGAAAGACACTGCTTGGTTTGGATCTTTGGGGTTGACAAGGGCTCGAATCACCTAGGAAGGCATAGAAACACAAGGGTTAGTGTCAAACGTTTGCAAGTTGAATCATGAAAGGTTGTTGATACTTGGTAATAGAGTGGCGGCAGGAAGAAGCAAGTAGGCTTGAAGCAGCATAGCCACTGTCTTGAAAGTGATCCTCATTCAGGTCCAGCTCGTGAGTTGTTTCACTGTAATCTGCTTCTTTGGGTCTACCTAGTGGGCAGCAACACTCGAGCTGTTACTGATATCACTGAAAAGAACTGGAGACAATTGTTCTATTCCTAAGAGCTTCAAGGTGCCTAGAAGCACAAATAGAAACCAGCAGTATTTCATCACTTCACCAAAAGGAAGGTCAAACACCTGAGCTGTGAAGAGCAGTTACAGAACCTATGCATAAGATCACACCAGACATACTTTGTTCTAACAACAGTTATGGCACATAGTCCATTTCCTTCAATATTCCCAAAATGAAATGGTGTGGAGCATTACAGGGAAAGAAACACTGCACACAGACACTATGACCCTGATTAGACTCAAGCAGCAGACTTAAAACAAGTCAGAGTTTTTGATTCCAGGATATTTCAGGACCTATCGTGTGAAATTCAGTTACACAACAGTGCCTAGGTGCCTGCGTTTCAAGCAACTTTCAGATCACAGCCATGTAAAATAAAAACAAATTCAGTGCAGAAATAGCAAGCCTGTACCTTAATACTCATGAGATTATCCATTTTTTACTGCATTCTGACTAAGTTCTAAAACTTGCTCATCCCAGTTCACTTCAACAAGTTCCACCAATTCAAGCAACGCAGTTCTGAGATCCTGTGTATGTTGTGCAGATAGAATTGAACAGTGCAGAAATAGTCTCTGACAGCTTTAAGAGCTCCGTTCTGCTTACAAACTCTCAGTCCAAAACTATTCAGTTTTAAGGAAATGAACACCTGAAGCAGTTGGATCATCTGCCATTTGCCGCATTCTGCTTCTTGGCATCATGATTAGCACAAAGGGTTTTCTGCTGTCCTGCAGAGATGGACAAAGTCCTGCTTACAAATGGACCAGGTTTCAGTGTACAGCAGAGTTTGTACCAGACTAACAAGCCACGTCATTCAATTCATGTGCTCAGGTTGTTATGCACTCCGAAAGGAAACAGAACTAACTGTTGGATTCTGAAGGCAATCTGTGGGGTCCTACATTACCTCCTGATTCTGGAAGAGGAAATTCTAATAGCAAATGCAGAACTTTGATCTTTGTAGACATGAGAAGAGCTGGCATTTAGGAACATTCATTTCAGGGAAATCAAATGATGTGTCTATATTTTTACTACAGATAGTATAGGGAGCAGCCAGTTGAAGAACCAGATACAAAAAAATCCAGCCCATTGGCAGGAAAATACTTCTCCTTAAATTCTGTATGCTATCATGGTACAGAATTAGGCTACAGTGCCACATAGGCCAACCAAGCGTAGAACCAAATCCACAAAATACTGGTAGACAAAGCAGCAAAAACAGGGACAATATTCAGCAGACTGTGCTGTGGCCTTTCTACCCACAGCTCAGCATGTTCTGCCATCCGAAAAGCAAGGCCTCTTGTCAAGCTCAGCTATTTCCCTTCTCAGTGTATTCTAGCACCACTGATACCCACTGGTATCCTCCTGTAGAGTGCCATCATATTGTCATCATCCAAAGGAAAAACCCACACAGCAGAGCATACAGCAGTACACCCATGCTCCAAATATCCGCCTGAAAAACAAAAAGACAAGCTTACAAACCTGAAGCACCTCAAATGGCTTCCTGACAGACTGGATTGTCTGCCCTTGCCAAAGCCCACATATAGCCCATGAAAAGCTGGCTCTTTCCCTCAGGAAATAAAACCTTATCGTCCCAGAGAAAGCATATAACCCTCATTCAATTGCCCTTTCACTCAGCTTAGAGCACTACTAAAACCAGCATCTTCACCTTAGCTCATCACACTGCTGCAGTTCCTTTTACAAGGATTTCACTGGCAAAAATGAAATCAAAGCCGTCACAAGGGATTTAGCACAGTTACGTGTTACTGGCTACGAGAGCTGTCAGCACAGTCACCTGTCTGGCTTTGCTGCTGTTCGGTTCTCTTTATGTAGAGGCACAACAAGGTTCAGAGACAGTGCAGTTCTCACTTTGACTGTAAAGAAAAAGGAGGCTTGAAAAGCAGCGTGTGGAAAACAAAGAAACAAGAATTAGAACAACAGTGGGGCCATGGCACTTGTAGGAATTGCTCCGCCTTTAACAGCGATTCAAGAAGTACGAGGGCATCCCAAACCAGACCAGTTTGGACAGATTAACAACTGCAAGTAGTGGGTTCCAAAATTCCAGACATGAAATCAAAGCTGGAAAAACTCTTCACATTTTCATCTCTCAATTTTTAGTTCATTGTGCATTACAACGGAAACAATTCTTCACATACAACTTGGAAGCTAAAGACAAGTCTGACAAAACAGACTGCACAGAAATGATGGATAATTAACAGAGCAAATTGCTCTTTCAAACACTTAGTAATAGAAAGAGATCTCTGAAGTTGCTGTTCTGTAGAGCCCCAAAGCAGTCGCTTGAGGCAGTTCAGGATTAGCCAGAGACAAACCAGCCAGCTGTGTGAACTGAGACCAATTGCACTTTTCTAGTCTGTGGCCACTGACAGCTTCTGAGAGCTACCAAGTGATGCAACCTAGCAGAATTCAGAAGGGAAACCAAGAGAGCCTACCTGAGCTCCACTGCCTTTAAATGCTCTGTGGAGAGGGAAGGGAAAGAGGGGAAAACAAACACCGCTCTACATCCCTCTGAGCCAATAGACACTTTGCCCTGGATTAGCTCTGGTGCTGCATAAGCTGGGCTTCCACAGCATGTGTTCAGGCGGTAATCAAGGCCTGCCTGGAATAACACAAAAAATAGAGAGAAACGTTTGCTTTAACAGAGTTTATGTCTTCTGGTCATAACACTTGAGAAGCCTCAGAGGCTTCTTCTCCTGTGCATATTTTCATTCATCTTAGAGTTTGCTTTCATTCAATGTGACCTCTCTAGGCAAATATTGTCTAAGACCATGAGCATCACATAAATGTGCAGATCTCAAGCTGCTCACTTATCTAGTACCCTTCGCATGATGCTTTATTTTCCTCAGCTGATCATCTAGATTGTGTCTGTTGATTGTGCAACAACAGCCTGTTGATCTCGATTACCTGTGAGAGGCTCTAACTTTGGCCAGGAAAAATCATTTGAGGATAAGTAATTATCTGGGACTCAGTAAGTCTTCCCATGCTTTCATAACAGCAGAGATACACACACACACAAACTCGTGGAACCCCACTGCTTTGCACAATCCTGTGCACACTCACGTGTGTCATGCACTGATTTCCCAGCCAGTCCTCATAGGGTCTCTTACTTAGGACGGGAGTGTAGGGGAGCAGCCAGAAGCTGTTTGCATTCCCTGCTGTCTGCTGGGCAGCTTTGCTGGAGATGCTTGGGTTGCTTTGTTTTTCCTTGGGAGGTGGGAAGGAGCATTGGGTTGGAGGCACATCCCGTGCCAGAGCATCCCAATGGCACGTGTGGGGCACTGATCTGCAGCAGATGAAGGGGAGGAGGTCCCAGCACAGCTCTGCACCATGCTCTGCCACACTGGGCAGCTTGTTCCTGGCTCAGCAGCGTCATCAGACAAGAAGCAGGGAAGGAAATCAAGGATGGGGGGTACCATCAAACGCAGTTAGTGCATGCCTGTGCAAGACAAACAGACCCAGAGCTTGCAGGTTGTTCCTGCTTTTGTAGCATTTGTGTGCTGTAGCTGAGCAAAAGGTTCTGCTGCTTGAATCTTCTTCTGCAAGAGCCACCTACCGGTAAATGTCTGCGGGGATGTAGTCGGTGTGCACGTCTGAAGCCATTTGAGAACCTAGTCGTTCTTGCTGCAGGACCCCTGTCTTCTGTTAAAAGCTGAACGGTCCCCAGAGCACCTGTTTCCATCAGCTACCACCATCCAAAGCAGCCAGCCTTCTTACAGTCACCTGGCCCAAACATCCCTTTTGCTCTACACTTGATTCCTGCAAGAGATGGGAGCTCGGCACGCACACCATCCTTCCAACACCCCATCCCTGCAGCAAGGGATCACAGCGCTGGCACAGCTGAAACAAAAAGGGTGTGCGAGTTTCCTGTTAGCACTCAGTGTGAACCAATCTACCACTGAGCAACACCGTGAGTCCCCACTCACCTCAGCACAGGTCAACCTGCAACCCCAACCTTCCCCTATCCATGTGCACACGCACACCCATTCACCACCCTGCCTGCTTTGCACACCCCCATGCACACTCTGCATCGTGTGCCCTCCTTTGCATTCACAGACGTGTGCAAACCATCCCTGGGAACACCTACGTGCCTACACCTTCCACAAACACCCCTGTGTGTGCACCTGTGTGCAACCCAACTCCTCAGCACACGCACGCGTTTGTGCCACCCTGTCCATGCACTCACCACGTGCCCTCCAGCAACCAAGGATTGCAGAGATGCTCCAGACTGTGCCAGAGATGGAATCTCAGAGTGCTGGGACATTATTGATCACTAAGGAAAACACTTGGAAGCATATTCAATCTGCAGAAGCTGTAATTACTGGGCACAGTTAGCTTTCCTATGGCTCAGCTGGAGGAGGCGGGTGCTCTCATACATCTGAGACACTCGCACAATGTTGGGATCATTCTGATGGAAACTATGTCTTCAGATATCATGGTTAAAACCATCCAAGATGATCATGCAGAGCCTTAGCTCTTGAGCAGCACTTCCTCCCCACCCTTCACTACTCCAAGCAGCTCCAACAAACTTCTCAGAAGAAATCCAGGCCAGCACAGACCTGGCAGACCAGAACCAAGTGCAGCTTGTGGGACGGCAGTGCCCACTCCTTGCTTCCACTCTGCTCCAGCAGGTTAAGGAGTCTGAGCCTCACTGGCCTTTGACAACTCAAGACTTTCAGCACCTCATGCCAACATTTCTCACTAAGATACACCTAAGGCATTGAATTCTCTTCTCACTACCTCCTCCCAGTCCTCCCCTAGGAACAGAAACAATTCAGATTCTACAGCAAACTACAGCATCTGCACTGCAAGAGCACACTGAACCACCCGCAACAATGAAACATGGTTTTGGAGAGTGGGTATGAAAACACACCTTTAGACAGCTGTCTCCCTGTAGCCAAAAGGAAACCAAGAAGGAAAAGTCCAGCCTGAAACATGCCCATGCTACTAGCCCAGGTTTTTCACAGTCAATGCAGAATCCATCCTGTTCTTGAGGTAACAAACGACCAGTGAGTCTCCCGTTGCTCCACCCCTTCTCCTTCAAAGCCTGAAAAAGAAAGAATAAACAAGCAGAAGAAACCCAGACGTACCTTTCCACACACAGAGCAGAAAGTGGAACAGCAGTTGTCTCCTTCCTGAGACATGGTGGGGAGCATCCCAGAGGAAGCCCAAGTTCTTTGCTTCTCTCCACAGGGACTTCAAGCACTCTTGGCAAGAGCTGCTTTGGTTCTTTCTTCAATTGCTTCCATCACCAGAATCTCCTTTGGAAAAGGAACCCGAATGAAAGAATCAGCAAATGAAAAAGAATGAGCAATAGCCACTTTACCAGCTTTCTTCTGACACTCAATTTAGACTCTTGACTCGGGCAAGGTCTTAAAATCAACTGGTTACAAGAACTGTCCCAAAATATATCCAGCTTCCGTACAGCTGCCATTCTTTCTGACAGCGAGTGTGATCACAGAATCATAGAATGGCCCGGGTTGGAAGGGACCTCAAGGATCATGAAGATCAATCACCTCCCTGTCCCTGCTGGCCATCCCCTCTTCTGATGGAGCCCAGGGGACCATTTGCTCTCTGAGCTGCAAGAGCACGCTGATGGCTCACGTTCTGTTTTTCATCCACCAGGACCCCCAGGTCCTTCTCTGCGGGGCTTCTCTTAAGGACTGCTCCTCCCAGTCTGTAGAAATGCCTGGGATTCCTCCAGCCCAAGTGCAAAACCTTGCACTTTGCTGTGTTCAACCTCATTAGATTCACGTAGGCCAACCTCTCGGTTGAGCTCCCTCTGAATGGCATCCCTTCCTTCCACTGCGTCAGCCGCACCACTCAGCAAACAGCAGAAGGTGCACTCCATTGCATCATTGGTGTCTCTGATAACCATGTAAAAAAGCACTGGTCCCAAGACAGACTCCTGGATGACACCACTTGTTATCGGCCTCCACCTGGACATAGAACCATGAATCACCACCCTCTGTCTGTGGCCTTTCAACCAATCCCTTATCCACCAGGTGGTCCACCTGTCAAATCCACATCCCTCCAGTTTAGAGATAAGGATGTGGTGGAGGGCAATGTCAAAGATCTTGCTCAAGTCCAGGTCAATGACATCTGTTACCTTCCTTTTGTCCACAAATGCCGTCACTCAATCATAGAAGGCCACCAGACTGGTTAGGCATGGCCTTCCCCTGCTAAAGCCACGCTGCCTGTCTTGGATCACATGCTCATTTCTTATGTGATCAAGCATGTCTTTGAGGCAGATCTGTTCTTCACCATCTACATCAGTTACACATTTGAATCAAATAATTGGTGTTCCTGTCACCAAGAAAACCTCTTTGTCTTCTACTCCTGCTGCACTTCTGTGCTTTCATCAGAAGCAAAGGAAGAGACCACCTCCTAGATCCAAATTTTAAGAAACCAACACCCAATAGGTGTCATCTGAAGTAAAATAGCAGAGAAATTAAGATGACTCTTCTGCATCCAGCTTGGATCACTCCCTCACTCAGGCACACCACCATCAGATCAAGGAGATGCTGCCTTCAGCTTAGAGACTGTATGGGAAATCACAGCTTGAACCTCTGATTAATCAGCTGAGGCAAGTATTGGGTCAGCTGCGGGAGCACAGGTGAGAGTAATCTAGCTGTGCTCCCAGAAGGGGTGGACCTCGACTCAACCTCCTCTGAGACCTCATTTAAAGGCTGACCACCACTGAGACAGCATGTCTTAGAGATTGCTCCCTAGTTGAGGCTGCCTCAGCTTTCTAGTCAAGGTATCGATACTGGTGAGTTTCCCTTTGCTAATAACCTTAGGCTATTTACCACCATCATGGTTAATATCTTTTTATTAACCACCCTTACAGAGACCATAAGGGTTTGGGCTTCCAAACTCTCAGCAAGCATTTGGATCAGCCAGCTTCCTGCCGAGGAGCCCCCTGCATCACTGCTGCCTATTCTGGTACCGGACCCGCAGATGCTTCAGAGCTCATTAGCATGGACTTCCTTCCTCCCCTCAGCAGCTGCTCCTGCACTCACCTTCATTCCTACTCAGATACCGGCCGCTTCCAGCACCAGCTGACCTGCAAGACACAGAAAGGAAAGGTGGGAGTCATGCAAACGCACAAGCCCAAGGCTGTGTCACCACCACACATGGCAGCCTCGGGAAGTCAGCTGAAACTACAGCCTTTGTCAGAATGGAAACAGGCACCGTCAATTAAGTGTGACCTCTGAACTCATTGCCACCATCAGAAATAGGCACTGAAATCGCTCACTTCACTGCAGCTGGTTAACTCCAAATTCTTTTGCTTTTGGGAAAATGCGGACACGGAATTGAAGGACACCAGAAAAACGACATCTACTTCATTGTAGGTGGTTAAGCTTGGAAGCAGGACTTGAGCAAGAAATGCTTCTCAGCTCCTTGAAAGGCACTAATCCTGACCTCTGCCACAGGTGGCTGAGTGACACAAAAGTTGAGCTGCCCATTCAGAAGCACATGGAGCAGGCCATGGAGCGGTTACATACCAACACATGAACAGGCACTTTCCCATTGGAAGGGAAATCCCTTCTCCCTGCCATGCCATGCCCACACCGCTCCTCAGGGCTGCACTGACAGCACAGACAGAATTGAAACATCTTTTGTCATCATTGTGGTTTTTCACAGACCCAGACAATGAGATACTGGGTTGCTGTGTGGGTTCCCAGGCGGCACTGCCATTTCCAAGCCATTGCTTCCTAGGGGCACAGAAAGGAAAACGCCTGAACAAAATTTCACCCAGAGATTGCTATTTTACCATTCTTCCATGCAAAACAGGAGGACAGTACAGCGGATTTGTGCAGCTGCATCAACACCCTGGGTGCTAAAGGAATGCAAAGACAGAAATATCAAAACTACAAGGAGGGAAGCTATGTTTAGTAATATCTTTTCTCATTTACAACAGGCAGTTGGCACTACTAAAGGAAAATCCCAGGCCTCAGGTTCTGACAGTGCGACAATCTGGCACGGACTCAGATGTGAGTGATCCAAATGGTTTATTCCAGGTTCTAATACCACTTCTGTGAATTCACACGTTTTCTCTCTTAACTTTCCCACAGCCTTCACATGTCCACAGAACATCCCACAAACTCTCCTTTACGGCGCACCTAGGCACTCATCCCACCAGAGCCATCAGTCATTCCTAGCCATGTGCTTCTCCTCCAGTCACGGACAGTATCACACGGCCATCATGCATCTTAAATGACTTAGTTTTTCTGTTCTTTCTGGAGGTGTCCTTGGTTCCTAGCCTTACCTTCTCATGCCGTTCATCTTCCTCTGCAGCTCCTGCTCTGAAGAGTCTTCTTATGTTCCCACATGACAGGAAGAAAATGAAGACACAACCCCTGCCACCAAGGTCAGCTCTGCAGCACACGTTACCTGAGGAGCACTTGGCTACTCATGCAAACTGCACAGTGCCAGGAAGATTGTTACATGTTGCACTTCTTCTTCTCCTGGCTCAGAAATTAAATTTTCTACCTAGAAAATGGAAAACAAACAAACAAGCAAACAAAAAACAACAACAACAAAAAACACCTCACCTGACATAAAGGAGACATGATTGTTACTATGGAATTCCGGAGGGCAAGGTATTTGCCCTCTCTATGAAGAAGCTGACTGCAAAGGACTAAGAACAGCCACGATCACGTTGAGAACTTGCGGGTAAAATTCGGGACTGAACCAATAATGGGCTTCTGGAGGTGAGGGTCTGCTCCAGGCCGCCTGGTCAAGGGAGCCTGTTGATGGGCCCTGCTTACTGCAGCTACCAGAAGCACCGCGCTCACTGACTCTCAACTTGATGGGGGATTCCAGTCAGGCTGGGAAATCAGCATGGCTGGCTGCAAGCTGTCTGAGAGACTGCTGGACTGCACTGGGAATAACTTTGTGGGCCAAGCATTAAGCACACCAAGCAGAAGGGAAGGTATTGGACAGACCGACCAGAGGTCAAGCGTTGCTGGACCTGCTGCTCACCAACGCTGAGGAGATCATCAAAGGCGTCAAGGTTGGAGGCTGCCTGGGCTCCAGCGATCATGCCCTGGTTGAGTTTGTGATCTCAAGCGATGTGGGCCTGGCAAAGAGCAGGACCAGGATGCTCAACTTTAGAAGAGCAGACTTCAAGCTACTCAATGGAATGCTGGCCAAGATCCCCTGGCGCGCTGCCCTCAAAGATAAGGACGTTGAGGAGAGCTGGCTACTGTTCAAGGATGCCCTCCTGGCAGCACAAGAGGTCTCCATTCCCCTGATTAAGAAAGTGGGCAGGAGAGGTAGAAAACCGGCATGGCTCAGCAAGGACCTGCTAAGAGAACTGAGGGTGAAGAAAGGGGTGTACAAGCTCTGGAAACAAGGCTGTGTCACCCGGGAAGAATACAGGGATGCCGTCCGAACTTGCAGATGTGGGATCAGGAAAGCCAAGGCTCAGGCAGAACTGAACTTGGCGAGGGATGTGAAAAACAACAAGAAAACCTTCTACAGGTACATTGGCCAGAAGAGACAGGCCAAAATGGGCGTGCCTACTCTGGTAAATTTAAAAGGAGAAATGGCTTCAACAGATGAAGAGAAAGCTGAGGTGCTGAATGAGTTCTTCACCTCGGTCTTCACTGGTGGCCAGGATTCTAGTCTTTTTCACGTCCCTAAGTCTTGCACCCCCATACCTCCATGTGGGGACCAAGGAGGTAAATCCCTCCCCACTGTAAGGGTAGAGCAAGTCCGAGAGTGCCTCCTTAGACTGAATGAGTATAAGTCTATGGGGCCAGATGGCGTGCATCCCAGGGTCCTGAAGGAGCTGGCTGAGGTGGTTGCTGAGCCGCTCTCCATCATATTTGAGAAGTCGTGGCTGTCAGGTGAGGTCCCGGATGATTGGAGGAAGGGTCACGTCACTCCCATTTACAAGAAGGGGAGCAGGGACGACCCGGGTAACTACAGGCCGGTGAGTCTCACCTCTGTGCCTGGGAAGATTATGGAACAGATCCTCCTGGACAACATGCTTGATCGCATAAAGAACAAGCATGTGATCCGAGACAGCCAGCATGGCTTCACCAGGGGAAGGTCATGCTTAACTAATCTTGTGGCCTTCTATGATGGAGTGACGGCGTTGGTGGATGAAGGGAAGGCGACCGATGTCATTTACCTGGACCTGAGCAAGGCCTTTGACATGGTCCCCCATCACATCCTCATCTCCAAATTGGAGGGAGGTGGATTTGATGGGTGGACAACTAGATGGATAAGCAATTGGTTGAAAGGCCGCAGACAGAGGGTGGTGGTCAATGGCTCTATGTCCAGGTGGAGGCCGGTAATGAGCGGCGTCCCTCAAGGGTCTGTCTTGGGACCGGTGCTCTTTAACATCTTTATTAATGACATCGATGAGGGAATGGAGTGCACCCTCAGCAAGTTTGCTGATGACACCAAGCTGAGTGGTGCAGTCGATACGGTGGAGGGAACAGATGCCATTCAGAGGGACCTTGACAGGCTGGAAAGCTGGGCTCGGGTGAACCTAATGAGGTTCAACACGGCAAAGTGCAAGGTTTTGCACTTGGGCCGGAAGAACCCCAGGCACCTGTACAGGCTGGGAGGAGTTGTCCTTGAGAGCAGCTCGGCTGAAAAAGACCTAGGGGTCCTGATAGATGAGAAACTTAACATGAGCCAGCAGTGCGCTCTGGCAGCCCGGAAAGCAAATGGGATCCTGGGCTCCATCAGGAGAGGGGTGGTCAGCAGGGATAGGGAGGTGATCGTCCCTCTCTACTCTGCTCTTGTGAGGCCCCATCTGGAGTACTGTGTCCAGGTGTGGAGCCCTCAGTACAAAAAAGATATGGAAATTTTGGAAAGGGTCCAGAGGAGGGCCACAAAGATGATCAGGGGGCTGGAGCACCTCCCCTATGAGGACAGGCTGAGGGAGTTGGGTTTGTTCAGCCTGGAGAAGAGAAGGTTGCGAGGTGACCTCATTGCAGCCTTTCAATACCTGAAGGGAACTTACTCCCAGGAGGGGAGTAAACTCTTCGAAAGGGCTGATAATAGCAGGACTAGGGGAAATGGTTTTAAGTTGAAGGAGGGAAGATTTAGGTTGGATGTTAGGGGAAAGTTCTTTACTAGAAGGGTGGTTAGGTCCTGGAACAGGCTGCCCAGTGAGGTTGTGGATGCCCCGTCCTTGGAGGTGTTCAAGACCAGGTTGGACAGGGCCCTGGGCAACCTGATCTAGTAAATGTGTATGTTTGGTGGCCCTGCTAGGCAGGGGGGTTGGAACTACATGATCCTTGAGGTCCCTTCCAACCCGGGTAATTCTGTGATTCTGTGATTCTGTGAAGGGAAGCATTACTGGACATGCTGCACAGCAGGGGTTAAGACTGGAGGTGGTCAGGGCTGTAGTGACCATGCCCTCCTAGAGTTCCTCATCTCAAGGAATGTGTGCCTGGCAAAAAGCAAAGTCAGGACCCTGAGCTTCAGGAGAGTCAGCTGCAGGCTGTTCAAAGAATTCTTGGATGAGAGACACTGGAAAACTGTTCTTAGGGGCAAAGGGTTCAAACATCCCTTTGTGTGCACCTGTGTGCAGCCCAACTCCTCAGCACAGCCCTGTGCAAGCACACATTTGTGCCACCGCATCCACGCACTATGTGCTCACACACACTCACACAACCACATCCCTTAGTGCAGCCCTGTGCGCACACACACTCACACATGTGTAACCCCTTCCTTTCACTCCCAAAGTGCACGCACACACCGGTACCACAATGTCCTTGTGCAGCTCCAACACTCTGCACACCCCTGTGCACGTACATATATGTGCATGCTCGTCCTTGCACACATACCCACAGACCTACACACACCTGAGCAACACCACTGGTTTGTACACTCATGGACACAAATGTGTGTACAACACCATCCATGCACAAATACACACACACACACACATGGATCCCCACTGCTTTGCACAATGCTGTGCACACTCACGTGTGTCATGCACTGATTTCCCATCCAGTCCTCGAGGGGTCACTTACTTAGGACAGGAGTGCAGGGGAGCAGCCAGAAGCTGTTTGCATTCCCTGCTGTCTGCTGGGCAGCTTTGCTGGAGATGCTTGAGTTGCTTTGCTTTTCCTTGGGAGGTGGGAAGGAGCTTTGAATTTGAGGCACATCCTGTGCCAGAGCATCCCGATGGCACAAGGGGGATCAGGGCCCCTCTATTGGTTACCTCGGTGGCTTGCAGCAACTGGAACTTTTTGCCTATTGAGAAAGCTAAAAAGTGTGTGTTCCTCCTGACCCATATCAACAAAAATCTCAACCATAAAAAATAGACGTCTTCGTATTCAAGCAAATGACAACAGTAAGACCATGCATGTTGTTTTGTTGTATTTCCTCTGTAATCATGGGGAGGATATGAAGAAGTGGTATAATTCATCCACTTCTGCACTTCAGGCACAAGTTCCTTAGAATTGGAAGAGACCCTTAAAGGCCATCTAGCCCAGCTCCCCTGCAATAAAAAGGGACATTCACAGCTAGATCAGGTTGCTCCCAGCCTGGTCATTAGTCATCCCAGAGGCAAAACACACACTGAATGATCTCTCCTTCAGTCATAAATCCTTGGAGACAACAGCATTGACACTGCATGTTACTGAAGCAGTAAAAGAAATTGCTCCTGTAACTCTCCTTGTGTTAAGTAAAATGATGATAAAAAGCAATGGAATGCTTTGGCAGGACACCAAAACCATCCTCCTTCCTTGATATCTGCTGCAATGGAACCTTCCACTGGAAGAAAGCCTCTGATGACTTGTCACCCCAGAGAGGTCAGCTTTAGAAGCAGGACTGCTGCACAATAGAATGAACTGGAGCTCCTTAGCATCTCTTACATCCAGGAGGGGTGTGATCAGACCCACCTATCACCTTCAGGTGCGCTTTCTGACACCTTGTCTGACTTCACTGTCACTGTGCCAGCATCCTCAGGCTTAACCTGCTTCATTGTCAGTGTGCAGCAATTGCCAACGTTCTTGATGTCATTGTAATTGTTGGTGTAAAGGAGGTTGCCATTCAGGAACCATTCCACGTCCTCGTCATTATGGGACAGCTCGCAGGAGAAGACAGCAGAGCTCTCTTCTTCAATTTCTACATCCTGCAGGTGCTTCGTTACTTCTACATTGCGGGCTGTGGGGAAACAAGGTGAACTGTTACCACTGTTACTATAAATCATACTGGGATGTGGTAGAATGGTTGGACTAGATGATCTTTGTGTAATCATCTATGTGAAGATAATACATGTATAAAGTTAGCAGGAGAGAACGGCAGAAGTCAACCTCAAGAAGAGAAATCTGAGGTGAAATAGGACATGGAAGAGGCCACCCTCCCTGCTCATACCTTCAGCTGTCAGCGTGGCCTCAGTCTCTGCAATTCCTGCCTTGCACTTGTACACACCAGCATCATCGGGCTTCAGCTTCAGAATTCTGAGCTCTACTGAATGCTTATCCCTCTTGATCTTGTACTTCTCAGAGGGCTCGATGGGTGTGCGGCCCTTGAACCATTTCACAACCTTTGGAGAAGGCCTGAAGTCACAGGACAGGATGACAGAATGACGTTCCAAAGCTGTCTTGTCCTCCAACTTCCTGGTGATTTCTATATGGTAATCTGCAAAGCAGGGGTGGAAGAGAAGAAAGGATGAGGACAATTGGAAGAAGAGGAAAGTCTCTTGCGTGTATTCCATTCCAATTAATGTCAAGTTCACAATGGTTCTTTGAACGACTCTAAAGATAAAACAAACGATTGTCTATAGGGAATGCCATTGACTACATTTCTATGAAGTAATACTGTACAGTATCTACCAAATGCAAGGTCCAGCTCTTGTTCTGTGCTTATTAAATTGCTCCCAATTGTTGAGGCTTTTATTCAAATAAGAGTGAGTTGAAAATATAACAAGTACTTTAGGATGTGAATGGATAATCTTACGCTGGGGACAACAGCAGATAAAAAGCCTGCAAGTTTCTTTCAGATGAAATCAATGACAAACCGCACCAAATTTAGGTGCTACCAAACTTAAACTTGTCTAGTTCAGAAATACAATTAATTTCACCTGATTTGACTTCTTTGCTATAGCCAAGGACAAAACCTCAGCTCTGTAAATCTGAATAGTAAGCACATCACAGCTATTCAAACACATCTTTTACTGAGATGCAGCTGTCTCATTTAGTGTCCAACGACTTTGAACTGGAAATGGAGCAGACCAAAGCAGAATCTAAACATGGCTTCTACAAGGACTGATCAAATGCGGCCACCGTCAAATTCAAAGTATCTGATACAGAAGGATCACACTCACAGTCAGACAAAACCTCTTTGGAGAGGTGAACTGACTGCCCTGTTCACCCCCACTTTGGAAATAACTGCACTCATTTCCTACCTGCTCCCAGCAGTGTGGGATGGTGGGATAGCATCACACTTCCCACACTAAGCATCCCACCATGTCACTTGTTCCACCTAAACCTCAGTCCCAAAACAAAAGGGGAACTCGCTTCTGAACCCTCTTCACTTCATTTCAGATGTCTTATATGCTTGATCTCCAACCCACCCCCCACTCAGGAGAAAGACCCCCCGCTTACACCCTACCATCTTGTTGCATTCTGATGTTGTCATCAGCCTTCAGCTTGTTGTCCTCTTTGTACCACTGGGTCTGAACCTCATCGTGTGAAATCTCACAGACAAAAGATGCACTCCCATATTCATTCACTTCCACATCTTCCAGTGCTTTAACAATCTTGATATCTCCAGCTGTGAAACAGTAGAGATATATTTGTCAGGGTATTTCCAGAACTGAGTGCAGCATCTTTTCCTTACACATATTTGCATAGAAAATAAGTAGGATTATGTTTTATTCTAAACCATCATCCATTCCTGAGTCATTTCTCTCTTCAACACAGTCAATGCATTATTGCCCTTGAACTTAAAGACAGACCTACTAGCTACAATGGAGCTCCCTGCAAACAGTTTTCATGGAAACCAGAATCTCATTTATTCTAAAACCTTTCAAGCAAAATTAAGGGTAGAAAAACAATAGAACTGACTGAATCTTTAAGGTCATTTAGTTCCAGTCCCCCTGCTATAGGCAGGGACACCTCCCTCCACACCAACTCTTCTCCTCAGGGTCAAGGCTTCTCTCAAATCATTCTCCTCTAAGCCTGTGCCTGTGCTTGGGATTGCCCTGACCCAGGTGCAGGGCCTTGTACTTGGCCACACTCAAGTTCATGAGGCTGCCAAGGGCCCACCTCTCCAGCCTGTCCAGGTCCCTCTGAGTAGCATCCCTTCCCTCTAGCACATCAACAGCACCACTCAGCTTGGTGTCATCTGCAAACTTGCTGAGGCTGCATTTGATTCCACTCTCCATGTTGCCTACAAAAATGTTAAATAACACTGGTCCCAACACCACCCTCCACCTGGACACTGAGCTATTGACTGCTGCTCTCTGAGTGTGACCATCCAGACAGTTCCCTATCCTGCAACTGGTCCATCCATCAAAATCATTTTTCTCCAGTTTGGTGACCAGGATGTCATGCAGGACGGGATCAAATGCTCTGCACAAGTCCAAGTAGATGATGTCAGTTGCTCTCCCATTATCCACTGATGCTGTTACTCCATCATGAAAGGCCACCAAGTTTGTCAGACATGGCTTGACCTTGATGAAGCCATATTGGTTACCACCAATTACCTCATCTTTATTTTCCAAACTATGCCAAGGAGAACTAGACAGAACTCTACAGTGTTGTGTCACTACAAACCTGTCTGAACCATTGGCTTCTCTGCATGCTCATCACTAGTCTCTCCTTAGCTTGTGTGCCTACAAACAATGTATGGGGAATGTCAGCCACAAATCTTACCTAGGGGACATCTTTGCTTCAAAATCCTTTGAACATCACACAATCCCTTTTAACTCTCCAGGTCTGCATTTAGTTATGTCAGAATCAGGCCATATTTCTGTGCTGCTATATCCCTTTCCTTCTGAAGGGCCTGGATACAACTTGGATTAACCTCAGGAGAAGAGTTCCTGCATAGAATCATAGATTTACCCAGGTTGGAAAAGACATTGAAGATCATCAAGTCCAACCGCAGCCTAACCAGTACCCTAACTCTAAAAACCCTACACTAAATCATATCCCTGAGTACCACATCCAAAAGGCTCTTAAACACAACCAGGGATGGTGATTCAACCACCTTTCTGGGGAGCCTATTCCAGTACCTAAAATCTCTAGTATCTAAATCTCTCTAAAAGAGCACAGGTATTAATCTGACCAGAAAGGTTCCTGTTTGTTCATAAAATGAGCCTTTTCCGCTCCACCTTGCATAGGCCACTGGGCACAGGGTAGCTGGGAGACCACAGAAAAAGTGGTTCTGTGAGCAATAGGGAAACTACTGCCTAATCCAACTCCTCCAATCTCTGCGCTCTGCCAGCATGTCTAAATAGGGTGGCAGATACACACAGGAGATAAATATTTCCACTTCCCTCAGCCAACACTGCTCTGAATTTCTATGGGACACACAGTTAGATGAAAAGGCATTTGACAAAGAAGGAAATGAAAGAGTTTAATCTGCTGTGTCATTCTCTCGGTAGCCAGAATAACTAACCCTCGCCAGTGTTAGTTCAAAGAATAGGCAGATTTTATCTCCTGACATGAGCAGTAATTCAAAGAAGCTGGTATATGATCCAGTATCCTGCATATTCACTGCAGGCAGGAAAAGACATTATGAGATAAGGGAGATCTACACATCACTTGTTATGAACACCTCATAAAGATAAAACCACACACAAGAGGAGAGTTTAGGAAGAGGACCACTCTTGGACTACTTTCCAAGAGGCATCAATTAGTAACTCTCTTCGCTCATTTTTCACACTACTCCACAGTGTCCTCCTGAGCCCCCTTACTCCTGTTGCCAACTGCTGATGCAGGGAATCCTGAGGAACCAAGGATTCATAGTTGTTCCATCAGTAGTCCTTGGTCAGCTCTCCCTCCCTGCCCCTTCTGTTTTGATCCCACTAACCAAATTTTAGTTAGTCTGAAAAGAGGATGGAAACCTCCGCAGCAATTAGTTTCTAAATATCTTGCAATGGGCAGCTTGTAGGAGCCCCATCTCAATGCCCACAGCACAGGAGGCAGGACTGCTTAGCCCATGCACTAGTGCATTTACCAGCACAGATGTAAGCCCAGATCTATGCACACCAAATACAGGCTCTCAGTTTGCACAAGGAGGCATCCATGGAGCTGAAGTATTAGGCAGATATTGTGGTGGGGCAGCAGTTATTGAGACGCCAGACAGAAAGGACACAGATAACGTGGCAACTCAGCTTTACCATTATGACTGATGATGGAACATCTAATTTCACTGCTCAAAAGAGAACTTCCATATAACTGGAAAGAATGAAATTCACAGGGGAAACCACACACAGACACACACAAAAGCAATACAAAGGAGATGAAGGATGGTTCACATACTAGTGATTCACTCTGAGACGCAAGCAAATGAAAGAGTATCCCCAACCATTTGCCTCCTGAAATGCTAAGTATATAAACTCATTGCTGTGATAACTCTGCCAGACGTGAGTCATACACTGTAAAACCTTATGGGGTCAATCAGTTTAACTTCATAAATTCATTACACCAACAAAAACAGACCATCGTGTCCAGGCTGGTTCATTTCAGCTCTTCAAAGCTGTTGGTAAAACTGCCTGAGAGCTGAAATGCTTACCAGCAAAAGCTAAAAACTGTAAATCAAATGTAATAGGCTGGCTTTGTCTACTGTATAGAAATGATGCCTGAAAAAAAGAAAATAAAAAAGAACGTAAACCAGAACAAATGGAATGGCTACATAAAACAGCCAGTACTGAAACAGCAACCCAACCTGGTTGCAGAATGAGAGAGAAAATGAGAGTTCACCAAAGTCATGGGACAGGACACATGTTCATGTTCATGCTAACACTGAACCCAAGTGGCCACATGAGGACAGCATCTAGTAGGAAATCAGAAAAAAGCATCCTTTCATACGTCCCTTGGGAAGGTGGCATCTACCAGGGCACAGCAGACCCATGTGTTCAGTAACAAGTCTGATGCTTCAGAGCCCAATGATGAGCTACAAACTGGGGTTTAACCAATGCAACACATGGAGGGAAAATCTGTCTTGAGCATAAAGAAGAAAGAGAAAGGTATCCAAAAGGACTAACCAAGAAATGCCCAAACTGCCCATGAAGCATTTCTTCCCGTGGTGCAAAATACCACAAGAGGATTTATTTGCTCTTTCAGTTAAACATAAAATGAACCTTTAGGGTAGCTGATGTCTTGTCTTAGGCTGCTCAGCATGTGGATGTTCCCTGATCTTCATATTCACACTTGTGAATAATGAGACTTCTCTTATTTCCCTGGGAAGTAATGCCCACTTTTTTACTTTGACAGAGCTCCTTCCCATCCTAGAAGTGAAAATACCAAGTCAGATCTCCATTAGTCCTTCCATCTCTGCACTGAGCAAAGGGAGCCTTCAGATCTATGCTTAATTCACCCACTCCCCTAGAATTAATGGAACTGTGCTTACTGGAACATATGCTGAAGCTTAAGCACAGTGCAGTGTTTTCAACATGAAGGAATGGCTATAGAACATGCATAAATTCTGGCTGACCTATGACAGCTTAAAGCACTGCGGAGGACTGTTAACAAGCCTGTTTGGACATCACCTTGAATAAATGACGTTATCCCCAAGTAAGGGAAGGAACAGCTGAGCACCAGGGAGGTACACAAAGTGCCAGAGCAAATTCTCACACTGTCAGGTGCAAAGAAAACTGAGATTTCACCCCAAAAACCCAGTTCACAACAAGGCTACAAAATCCCGGCTGAGAATTTCTGTGTTAGACTTGAAGCTCAAGACTGTACTGTAGTTCAACCAACAATATTTTGTGCAGCATGACCTAAAAAGTTCACAATAAAACCAAAACAAACTTCAATTTCAACTTGATAAATGAACTCAGGACATAATAACAAAGAGTGCTGATCTGGGCAAATAAAAGAGCATAAAGAAAAGAGAGCAGTGAAAAAGCTATCAAGGAAAAGACTCGCATCCCTTGGAAGTGAAATTAAAGGCTCTCATTCATTTCCAGAGAAGTCAGAAAGGAAAATACCATTACATGCCATACCTTGAACCACTTGACGTCCATGTTGGGCCTGGACAGCTCACACTCAAATGTGACCTTGTCCTTCTCAATGACGCTACTGTCTGCCAATGGTTTGCTGATTTTCACAGGCAATTCTGAGAAGGAGAAAGAAGAATGTGGATTTAGTTGGGAACTTAGTTTTGTTCATAACCAGGTCCATGGGTGCTGTTAAATGGATCCTTCCAGATGGAAAAAACATTTCAGGTGGCCTCCTAGATTTTACCCCTTTTTGTGTTGCACGCAAGACTGAAAAAAAAAAAATTACTTCTGCAAAGTTCTTCTTGTCATAAGGAAACAAATATTTGGGGAATGGCAGAACCAGGTAAAATTTTCCTTCACGTCAAGAAAGTATAAATTTCACTCTCATGCTCTTGGTGTGGTTTCTGCTATGATTATTTGGACTAATTAAGCTTCTCCCTGATGAAAGCCTAGAAGTATATCACAAGAAGGACCAACTTACCCGTGACCTTTTATTTGTCTTACTCAAGCATCTCCTCCTGACCAAAATTGACAATAAAAGATTCAGCCAGACTACAGGTTTGAGCAGCTGAGTTGTTTCTAGGATCTCCTGCAATCTCAAGCTTGGAACACACACTTGTCTTTTGACTAAGTGTCTCTTATAGTGCAGTAAAACAACAGGTTTTCACACGGTGATTCCTCATTTACCTTGATCTGAAATCATTCTCAAACCATGTGGGATCAGTCCAGGGAGAAGGGGAGGAGAGGGGAAGGGAAAGGGGAAGTCCACAGTCCTCTAAAATCAGGCTTCTTAGCCTAAAGCTCAACAGCAAATAGCAGTCCACTTCCCCACATTGCTAGACTCCGAGCATTTAAAGAACATCAGCTGACCTCATTATGAGCTCTAACATAGCCAAAGGAATTCATATATTCAAATATTCTCTTGAGTGATGAGAAATATGGAGCATAACTTCAGACTTCTGCTGTTAAACTCTCACTTCTATCATAAACCAGAGTAAGAGTTCAATGCTGTTTTAGATGGAGGACTCATATTTTAAATAACTCATCTCATTAAGGCTTGGATTCCCTACTACAATTAGTTAAATTCCAGTTTGGATCATGCTTCACCTTGGATCACTTAGGGCTTCAGCCACTTATTGGAACTAACTCAATTTGTCTACAGAGAAGCTGTTTTCTATAGCAACAATAAGCTGTGATTGCAACTGGATGTCGGGAGAGCACAAATCCCGCAGTTATCCTGTACCAACATCCTCTCCTTCCATCAGAACAGCAAGTTTTTAAACCAGACTCATGCAAGCTTGCATGACACACCTTGTGTAAAACTGTTGGCAGCCATCAGGACAGCCAGTTGCTTCCTGTATAGACACTGTTCCATCAGTTTTGGTTTTTTGTCTCGCTAGAACAACAGCCAGTGTCTGAAAACTCCCACAACTGAAGCAACCACGCTGATATACCGCAGTCACTGGAGGTGCTCAAGAGCCACGGGTATGTGGCACTGGGGACGTGGTTAGTAAGTCCAGTGAGGGTGGGCTGGGTTGGACTCAGCTATCTCAGTGGTCTTTTCCAGCCTTGGGTGCAACTTGTAAGAGGGAATGAAGCAGCAAACTGCCCAGCACTGAGCTGCATTCTTCTGACACATGGTATCAGTGAACTGCTGTATTTCCCTATCTTCTCTGGAGCTATTGATCTAACCTAACTGAAAAAGTAAGCCTGAACCTAGATATAAATCAGGATCATAGTCACCCATGGTTGCTTATATATTCAGAAAGACACTCCAGAGGGTAATTCAGCGCATCTAGAAATTAAAGTAGAAGTTCCTTAGTCAAAAATATTCCACAGCCAGATTTTCACCTCGCTACCACTACATTAAAAAGGAGAATCCAACTTGTGGTGTGGGTCATTGATGTTGTTCCGGGGGGAATTGTGGCTGTTCCATGCCCACAGGGTAGAAGACAGCCAGTCTTCCTCTAAGCCACATAAAAAGCTGCTTAGTGCTCCCAAAGCGAATGCTCACCAGTTGTTTCCAACTTGAAGGTCATCTTCTGGCCAGCAGCCTCGCAGATGTATTCTCCAGCATCTTTCTTCTCCAGCTGCTCCACAACCAGATGCCGTGTTTTGCCCACAGATTCCATTCTGAACTTTCTGGAGGAGGCAAGCAGTCTTCCATCCTTGTACCATTTTACTTCGGTTGGATCCTGTGCTACTTCACAGCTGAGGGAGGCACTTGCTGCCAGGGCAGCACTCACCTCTTTCTGCACCTGCTCCTGGTTTATAAACACAGGTTTTGGCTCTGAGGGAAGAAAAGAAAAAGTATTGACTGAGGGACCGAAATGAGACCAACTTGCAGGTTTGTATGTACAGGTTGGAACAGGTTTAGGTTACCACTTGTGCCCAAACTAATAGCCTTCACTAGAGAATATCAGCTCTTCTGTTGAAACAAAGTGTCAAATCTAGGCAAGAAAGAACCTAGGAACTGAAGGAATCAAGAGGGTCCTTGAACACCAGTCCCATGGTTGCAAGTCACTATGCAAACATATTGAACCCAAAAGAACATCTGTCCTGCAGGCAACCAAAACCTGAGTTCCTTTTACTTAAGACCCACTGTGAAACATCAAAACACATAAACATGTGATAGTCAAACCACTGGCTGCCTTTTCATGACCCAGAACAGTACTCCTGGCTTCCTGAACAGACTCCTCATGGCCTCTACCATTGCCACAACTGTGACTGTCAAAGGCACAAAGGAAATATGCTCACCAACGCAGTCCTTTGTTCTTTGTGTGTGATTTGCAGATATCTATCTTACTTTGAGCTCTGGCAATAGTCAGCTCTACCAGGTCTCTTACTGTGAGTAGCAGACTCACCTATCCAGATGCAGCCTCCAACATAAAGGCATAGTAAAAAGGCAGTGTACTACTAGGAGAAGTTCCTGCTTCTCCTGCCATGAAAGGCTGCACGTAGAACATGCACTCCAGCCTCACTGCACATACTTATCTTAGTCAAATGTTTAGGTGAACAAGAATTACAGTTTGGGATCTCAGGCACAGGAGAGATTTGAATAATATCATGAATATTGCTTCCACTGTACATATATTACTAATTATTGCTCTACAGACAGACTGAAACAGGTCTTTGTGTCATACTGAAACAAAATACTTTCTACAAACCCATGCAATCAAGTCTAGGGAAAAAACCTCAGCACAGACTACAGTGATCCAGGTGCAGTATAATAGAAACTAGATTTTACTTTACTGTTCTCTGCTGTATTTCATACAACACCTGTCTTACCTGTGACATGAATCTTGAAGGTGAGTTTCTGGCCAGCATCCTCGCAGCTGTACTCCCCTGCATCTTTCTTCTCCACCTGGCTCACCACCAGCCGACACTGTTTGCCCTCTGACTCTACCTTGAACTTCTTGCTCGAGGTGATCAGTTTCCCCTCCTTTTATCACTTGACCTCTGTGATAAAATGTTTGCTCATTAAGACCGGGATGTGGTAGCATTGTGGTGGAGTGCTTGTTCATTAGGACCGGGATATAATGGTGGAATATGGAGGCCACAAAGGTTGCAGAACACTCTAATTTTATGGGTAGATTGTGTACTCTGCGTAGTTACAGGCAAAGCGCGCCCCGATGGATACAAAGTTCCACGGAAGGACCAACCAAGGAACGACACACCAAGTCGCACGATCACAACCGACCAATTAAAGGACAATACGCTCGGGATGGACAATACAAAAGAAGTTGCAAGGGACGGGACGGCGCGGCAGTTGGAGGAACAATAATCCCCCTGTCGCCCAGCGCTGAATTGCCTTTTAGTTTTACCCGCTACAATTAATAAAAGTTTATAATTGGAACATTATTGGCTCATTGCTTATAAATTGATGACAACCTCCATCTTCTCCTGGGCCACCTCGCAGCTCAGCGTGGCATTTTCTGTTGTTGCAGCCTTCACCACCTTCTGTACCTTCTCCTTGTTTGTAAATACAAATTCTGGCTCTGAAAAGAGAGAGATACATTAGTTTGGCCTCTTGAAAGAAAAGCAGGTTTTGGGGAAGGAGTCAGAAAAATGAATCAGTTCTCCCAGTCTGATGCCCCAAGAGAATGATGTGGAGAGAAGTTGTGCAATTTATGGATGCCCCATCCCTGAAAACATTCAAGTCTAGGCTGGATGGGTGTTAGAGCAACCTAGTCTCAAAGAATGTGTTCCTTTCCAGGACAGAGATTGGAACTGGATGATCCTCCAGGTCCCTTCCAACAAAAGGCATTCTGTGATGCTTCTTGTATGACTCTCATGACTCTTTCGTCTTCTAGCTGCCATTTACTTATGTCTTCAAAACATCAACTTATACAAAACATTCCTGTAGTATTCTCTCCCATGCTAAATGAGCCCTTCCAAGACAAAAACATGTTACATAGAGCACACCCCCTAGTGCTTGACACAAAGCCCCTGTTCTGAAACTTCCTGAGACGCAGCTGCATTGCAGAGTTGTTCTAGTGGTACAGGCACGTGGGAATGGAGAAGTGCAATCAGAACTTTCTTGTCTATGGCCTCATTCCCACAGCAAAAGGAAATTCCTGAAGATTTTAAAAGATGGAGCTGCCTCACAACTGTATTTAGAATAATTTGTTCAATTTCCTCATCAGAAATTAACCACCCCAAAGTTCAGCTCCAAAAATTTTAAGCATAGCAGGGAAAACTAACAAACTAATGACCGTTTTCTAAAACATTCTAGAATGAAAGGCCAAAATGCGTTCTCTCTCACCTGTGACATGAATCTTGAAGGTGAGTTTCTGGCCAGCAGCCTCGCAGCTGTACTCCCCTGCATCTTTCTTCTCTACCTGGATCACCACCAGCCGACACTGTTTGCCCTCTGACTCCACCTTGAACTTCTTGCTCGAGGTGATCAGTTTCCCCTCCTTGTACCACTTCACCTCCATCTTCTCCTGGGCCACCTCGCAGCTCAGCGTGGCATTTTGAGTCAGTGCAGCCTTCACCTCCTTTTGTACCTTGTCCTTGTTTGTAAACACGTCTTCTTTCTCTGCAGGGACATCACAACAGTCACACCATTTTGCTGTAGTCTGCTGCAGAGCTTACTCCAGTTCCCCATTTTCATTATACTTGCCCTTCACAGGGACCATCATGATGCCTCATTAAGACAGGAAAATACTTTCCCCTCTATTTTGCCTTGGGAAATGAATAGGCATATCATTTCATATCATATCATAAATCTAAACATTTCGCAGTCTGATAGCAGATTTGGACATGAGATTTAGAACACATGCATGCACTGCTGAACCTCCTCCCTTCTCTTTGTTTCTTCTGATGTCTCTCTACATTTCCAGTAAATCAGAAGGGAATGGCCCTCTAGAACAGGTTGCCCAAGGAGACTGTGGATGCTCCATCCCTGCAGGCATTCAAGGCCAGGCTGGATGTGGTTCTGGGCAGCCTGGGCTGCTGGTTGGCAACCCTGCACATAGGAAGAAGGGGGTTGGAACTGGATGAGCACTGTGGGCCTTTGCAACCCAGGCCATTTATGAGTCTGATTAGTGGCATTTTCCACCTCATTGTGTCATTCAAATTTTGTAACCAGATCTCATCAAACACCTCCCCTTTTCTCACTCCTTGCATGCCTGGTGTGCTCTTGCACTGTAACCCTGCAGACACCAGCTGACTACAAGAGCTGCACAAGTTACCCTCCTTGCCTATGGTTTGTTGCAGTAATTCATTCCTGGATGGAAAAGCACATGTAGAAAAGTGTTGCTATGACACTAGATGACAAAGAAAGTCCTATAGCCAAAATGTTTTGCACCAGAGAGGCTGTAAGTTGATCCTCCAAATGCAAGACACACAAAATGAAGTGTTCCTTTATCTCTGGGATTCCAAGCATTTTCTCACCTCTGACTTTCACTTGGAATGTTGCTTTGTCATCTTTTGTTTCACAGCTGTAGCTCCCTTGGTCTTTCAGGGTCACATTTTTGACCATGAGCTTGCGGTGCGTCCCCTGGGAGATGATGGTTGTCCTCTGGTCCTGCTTCACCTCTATTTGATCTTTCTTCTATACGACAGCTCCGCTTGCAGCTGACACCTCACACACCAGCTCCAGGTCTTCAGAAGGACTGACTGATATTTCTGGAGTCGTTTTGGACTTGCTGACAAAATTAATGGCTTCATCTGAAGAAAAAAAGAGAAAGTGGTTTACATCCTGACTCAGGCTTATTCAGCACAGCATTAAGATACAGTTAGAACTGATTGTAATGTCTCTGCTCATTACATCTGGGGGATCAAGTTTCACCTCTGGAGGTACTCACATACAAACGTGTGCTTGATTCTCCTGTGTAAGGAAAGAGTATGTTCTATGCAGACAGTTCTTATTTCTTCTAATCAATTCTGTATTCTGCACATGTTCTTCTGAAGCTAAAATGAAGGCAGCTAAGTAACCTGTTTGCAATACATGAACAAACCAATTCAACACCTTGTCTCTAAGCTAACAAGCAGCGTTTGATGAGCACATCAGTATTTCATGCCCTTCATTCCATCCAGACTGTATTGGCAATAACTATGCTGGTATTAACAAGGATAGCAATTACAAGCAAAATGGTAGAAATACAGAAGATATAAGGAAAAGGGAACTCACCAGAGCTGAGGCGATCCTCCCTGGTGAGCGATCTCCAAGAGATGCTGCCTCAGTGAGGGTCAGCCCTTAAATGAGGTCTCAGAGGAGGTGGAGTCGAACTCCACCCCTCCAGGGAGCACAGCTACATAACTTTCACCTGTGCTCCCACAGCTGACCCCACACTTGCCTCAGCTGATCAATCAGTGGTTCACATTGTGATCTCCCATACACTCCACCCCTTCACAACGTGAACCAATGATTAGGTGAGTTCCCCTTATTACAGAGACCCAATCACGACGCTGATACAATCTCCCGTCGCATTAGATGTTGATATTATTCAAATGATGATGATTGGATGGGTGTTTATGATCTTCCATGGGCCAGTGCTTGATAGATGTTACCGGAGACAAATCATCTTGAAGTGCAGGTCCGTCTGCGTTTCATCAGTCCAGAGTAATGGTCCTAGAGGCTTAGAATCAATCTTAAGGGGAGTAATATAGATGTTTCAAGGGTACTAGGAGGGGAAGATCCGCCCTCCAGGGCAAGATACAGGCCGTATTCTTATCTTGGGTCAATACTTCTGCTTGTACTGGATTATGTCCCGGCCTCCGATACCATACCCTCTGGCCAGATATCTGTGGCTGTATAACTATATCTGGCACCAGAGGAGGAGTCTTGATCTGCCATAGGGACATAATAGGTGTTCCTTTAGCAATAAAGGCCGGAGTATTGACCACGATGTCAGTAGGCCATGTACCTATCACCGAGGGGGTGACTGAACCTCCCACCTCCAATAATCTCCCCCAAGGTGCAAGTAGGCCACACCATTTGGGTCCTACCTGCACCTTCCAAGGCCAATTTATCTTATGGATTCCCGGTTCTAAATTCTCAGGGGCAGGGAGCAGAAGATTATTTTCAGTACCAACCTGTGGTTTTACCTTATTATCGGTGCCTGTAATTTGGATCCTAAGAGGGGAGGCCCATATAGTTTGTAACATTTTCAGGGCACTGGGTCTGCCATCCCGAGGTCTTTCATTCAGGTCCCGCACGGTTTCATATAATCTTTTTGTCCACCCCTGCAGGGACTGAGAGTCTGTTTTCAGGGCAGCCTTAAGGATACCATTATAACGTTCAATAAGGCCTGCCCCTGTTGGGTTATATGGCAGGTGGAATCGCCATTCAATGTTGTTTTCTTCTGCCCAGCGCTGTATCATCGCTCCAGTGAAGTGAGTCCCTTGGTCACTCTCGATAACTTGAGGTGTCCCGTATGCAGACATCAGTTTAGTAAGTGCCTTAATTGTGTATGCTTGATTTGCCTTTGGTACAGGATAGGCTTGCAGCAGTCCACTTACAGTGTCAACGCAGGTCAGGGCATATCTCGCCCCCTCAGACCGAGGGAGGGGCCCAATGTAGTCGACCTGCCATCTCTGAAGAGGACTATATCCTCTAGCAATGTGGGATGTTGTTTCAGGCAACGGTCTCGGTCTCATCTTTGAGCAAGCATCGCAATCCTGACATGCTTGAACGATATCAGATAGTTGTACAGGCAGCCCCCATGCTTTAGCAGCTGCCCACATTATCTTCTGTCCAGCATGCCGTAGCTTCTGATGTAACCAACGGGCAATATTTTCAGATTGTGAATTCTCAATCCATCGGATTCGGGCCAGTGTGTCAGCTTCATCATTTCCTGGTGACTGCAAGGGTTGATGACCAGAGACATGGTAGACACATACTGTCCTGTGTTTGACCGTATTCCAAATGTCTACCCACATGTCTTTACCCCAAATCAGTCGGGCGTGGATAGTCCATTCCTGGGTAGCCCATTGCGTAATCCACAGAGTGAGCCCCCGGTACACAGCCCAACTATCTGTACAGATGTTCAGGACGCCGTCACCAGGTTCTTTAGTTATAACCATCCACACGGCTCGCAATTCTGCCCATTGGCTGCTTTGACCATCCCCCTCATCAAACCAGATGGTCTCAGTAGAGGGATGGTATGCTATTGCTCGCCACTTGCTCGGGTTGCCTCTGCTGGACCCATCCGTATACCAGGCATCTTCAGGAATAGGATATCTTCCTTCCTGAACGGGACTCTTCTCTGGTGGAGCAACCATCGGTTCTTTTGATGTATCACTGTGATACGTCACTGGGCCTAGGATCTTCTGTAGTTCTTCTTTAAGTGGAGATGAAGACAGACTGCTTCTCTGGCTTAGATAGGCGACCCATCGTGCCACCGTTTGTGCTTGGGCCACCCCCGTCTTAGGAAGGTGAGACAAATCTCTCACCCACCCCTGGATTGGTAATGAAGTCTTAACTATGACCTCTGCTGTTTGCGTTATCGGCTCTACTGCTTGTAATGCCGAATAGGCAGCCAATAACTGTTTCTCAATCATGCTATATCGTTCTTCTGCTCCGTGCCAAACCTGAGACCAGAATCCAATGGGGGTTCGAACAGAACTCTGGCGTTGCCACAGGCCCCAGCCAAAACCATCTTGAGTAACATGAACATCTAGTTCAGCTGGGAGGGTCGGATCAAATATACCCAACGCCTGAGCTTGTTTAACTGCCAGTTTTGCCTGTTGGAAAGCATCCTGTTCTATCTTTCCCCAATTCCATGATTGACCCTTCTTTGTAAGCTTGTATAATGGCCTTAATAGCTGAGCTAAATGAGGTATAAAGGAGCGCCAATACCCCAATATACCCAAACATTCTTGCAATTGTTTTGATGTTGTAGGGACTGGAAACGCTTGGACTTTATCTACTACCGCACTGGGTAGTACTTTGGTTTTCCCGGACCAAATTACTCCCAGGAATTTTACAGATAGCCCCAGACCTTGCACCTTCTGTGGGTTTATAGCCCACCCTCTTTTCTGCAGGTAAGCTATCAACAAATCTGCTGCTTGTCTCACCGCCTCTAACGAATCGGATGTTAACAGGAGGTCATCAATATAATGATATAAATTGACATTATTTGGCTTTTCCCACTTAGCCAGATCACGTGCCACTAAATTATGACAAAAAGTGGGCGAATGTACGTACCCTTGGGGTAGGACCTGGAAAGTCCATTGCCTCCCTTCCCATGTAAATGCAAACTGATCTTGCGATTCTTCACTGATTGGAATACTGAAGAATGCATTCGCCAAATCCAAGACACAGTGATATGTTTTGATTTCCCTGCTTAGTGTGTCCATTAGGGAGGCAATATTGGGTACAGCCGCATGAACAGGTGGCGTGACCTTATTTAATTCCCTATAGTCTACTGTCATCCTCCATGTTCCATCCGGTTTTTGCACTGGCCATATTGGGGAGTTATATGGGCTATGTGCAGGCCTTATAATACCCACTCTTTCTAATTCCTGCACCGTCTTTGTTATTTCATCCTGCCCACCCGGGAGTCTGTACTGTTTCACATTAGTAATCCGGCGTGGCTTCGGCAAACAAATAGGCTCATGTTTTGCATGGCCTCTCAATATTGTCTGGATTGCCCGGATACTAATGCATCTCTGCCGCAATCGGAACTCTCCCACTGTTGTATGGAGAGCCAGACCCCACAGGATATCAATTCCTAATATATACTCTGGAATTGGGGCAATGGATACCTTGTACTCCCGTGGTGGAAGACGCCCGACCCCCAGTTTTACCCAGGTTTGGGTGACCGGAATGGTTTGTCCCCCAAAACCTCCAATCATCACTCTATTACCTTTAAATTTAGTTGGGTCTCCATATATTATAGATGTCTCTGCCCCGGTATCAACTAGGGCCATAACCTTCTGTATATTCTTTCGGGACCAGTATATCGTCAGTTCCACATAGGGCCTCCGGTCCCGTCTAGAGGCCCTAGGAGGACTGACATCCCTCGTCAAGCCATGAACTGAGCCAGATTCAAGTCTTTTACCTCCGATACCTCCGGTGTCATAACCCGAGGCACCTGAGGTGGCTTCTTTTTCCTATTTGGAACTATAAAATCTTCTAAATTCCATGTTGTTGTTGGTCGCCGCTCTATAAATCTTATCCCTGGCCTTTTGGGTTTATTCTGAAATTTTTGTTCATCCTTCAGTTGCTTCCACAACTGAAGGAGAACCTGATTGGGCTGCCCATCAATTTTTGAAAACTGAACGCCTGCCCGGAGCAGATCATTAAACATTTGTTTCCGGGATACCCTAACAGGTCCTGCCCGAGAAGTTCGCGGGGCCGATCTTCTGGCTCGCACTATTGGAAAAGCCTCGGCATCCTCAATCACCCTGATATTGCGCTTAGCTCGTAAACGCTCAGTTTCTCCGAGGTCTGCTACCAATTGGGCGGCTTGTTGGACTACTGCCTCTGCGGATACTACTGGATTACGTATGGAAACCAAGGTTCCATACATATGAGAGGGTGCTTACTGTAAAATTAGGTCCCTCATTCCCGCAGAAAATTTAACCATATCAGGGCTATCGAATGTGTCTTCGTAGATAGCCTCTCTCATACCTAATTCGCGTATTTAATTTTGAAGGTCTTCCATAGAAGACCACATCCCTGTGTTTACTGGCATGTCAGTTTTATTTGTCCACACCATGCGGCAAGCAGCCATTATCCATTCTACAATTGAATGGTTTTCTTCAGGGAACTGAGTCCCAGCATACAGTCTCTGCCGAAGGGCAGGATGTACTGTTATTGTGGCCAACTTAGATACTTCGGGGCCACTAACCAGTACACTATCTGCCCCTGAATCCCATAACCGTAATAACCAAGCCGGAACACTTTCCCTTGGCCTTTGCCTAAATCGTTGCACTAGGTCCATGAGTTCAGTAGGCGTATATGGACGGGCTGTTACATGTAAAACAGATTCGGCAGGGGGCCATTGATCAGGAGGCACTCCTGCTGGTCGATCTTGAATTTTCTTTGTTTTTTGAGTTATTACTGGACGGACTTCTAGTGAGTCCGTCTCAGATGGTTTTTCTAGATCAGATTTAGTGATCTTATTTTGATTCATTTCTTCAGGATCTTGATCGTCATTAAATGAAATGTATCTAATTTGAGGGTTGGAGGAAGAAAATGACGGTTTTTTTCCTGTCAATAGATTGATCTCACCCTCCAATTTTTCAATACGGGCCTTTAACAATTCATTTTCATGTGCAATGTTGTTTGATTTTATCTCTGCCCGATTTAAAGCATTTAATAATGGCCAGGCTGCCATAGATGCAGCCATTCGCTTTTCTTTTGTAATTAAGATATCTTTTTGTAGTCCTAGAAAGTAATCAGTTAGACAATAGGCGTCCATGTTATTTGGTACTCTTAAAGGGCCCCATTGTTCAATAATTGTTGCTAATTGGTAATATGGGGACGCCTCAAAACCTGGAATTTGTCCAGGAAGGCATGTCCCTAAGGGGGTGGTCTTCTCCCCATTGTACCAATTAAAGATTTTCCACACAAAGGACATTTTTTTTTTTCCTTATATTTCTAGATGCCAAGTCAGTGGCTCCTGCCTGGCTTGCCAAATGTATTGGCAATAACTATGCTGGTATTAACAAGGATAGCAATTACAAGTAAAATGGTAGAAATACAGAAGATATAAGGAAAAGGGAACTCACCAGAGCTGAGGTGATCCTCCCTGGTGAGTAATCTCCAAGAGATGCTGCCTCAGTGAGGGTCAGCCCTTAAATGAGGTCTCAGAGGAGGTGGAGTCGAACTCCACCCCTCCAGGGAGCACAGCTACATAACTTTCACCTGTGCTCCCACAGCTGACCCCACACTTGCCTCAGCTGATCAATCAGTGGTTCACATTGTGATCTCCCATACACAGACAGAACCTGCCTGAGGAGCAAGCTGATGGCTGTCAGCTACAGGCAGACCTAGCTTTGTACTGCATTTCTTAGAGCAACAACTGTTGCTTTCAGTCACTGAATATACCAAGGCCAATTACTATGCCAGGAACATTTATGGCATCAGTGAACAAAAAATGCGTTAAAAATTGTAATAGACAGGAGCCATTTATTCTTTTATAACTAGGTGACCGAAGAACAACAGTCCTTCTAGAGTCAAGCTGTTAAGAACTAATAGCATCAATCAATATAACATAGATAGATTACTTCCCTGCCCTAAGACCATCTTGCGACCATTTGGTGCTCCTAATTAAGCCCTCTTGATGGCATTTTGTCTGAGCCATGCGACATTTTGTGATAGGAGTTACTGCTAGTGTTCCCTTAACCCTACACCAAAGTAGGAGGTATCCATTCTCAGGGAATCATGCAGGCTTCCTCTGTATTTGATGCTCAGAGACAGCCCCAGAACTTTTTAAATCTTAGCTTAGCTCTCATCCAATAATGTTCATCAAACAGTGCAACTTGTCCTTTGGGGATGCCTTTGTTCTGCATCAACCAGTTCCAACGGAGTCTTCTTGGCTTGTTTTAGATCAGTTTTTCAACAGATAAAGCCAGGGTCTTTGAATTACAAAGTGAAATTGCAGAATGCATGATTCTCAACCAAACAGAACAGCAGGTGGGATGCAGGGTGAATACCTGAACCAACACCACCTGCAAGCAATCCTTCAATATCTTAGGAATCTCTAGCCACCCCAAATCCAGTGTTGTGCTTGATCTATCATCTCTGCTGAGTTTTTAGCTAAGCTGATGGTGAGCATCACGGTGGTGATGGGTGAGCAGTCAGACTAGAGGGTCTTAATCAACCGTAAGGATCCTGTGATCAGAGGAACGTGAATGTGCTGTTAAAGGTCACAAGCGCTGCACTGCAGCATGAGCATACACAGCGAAAGGCTTTCAGTAGAGCTTCAGTTCATAAATGAGGACTGGGTTATGGAAAATAGGCTCAAGATATAAAACAGAAAACAGATCTTAACGCCAGGTTCTGTGAATGCAACCAGCTGAATTTCACAGATATTGAATTTCAATGACAATTTCTTGTGTTATTTTACCCTCCAGCTCCACCCTGAACAGGAACATGTCAGTGACAAGCATTACTCCTCCAAGCTTGACCTAACAGTGCTTTACTTGCACTATGAGCTAATGGCTGTGCTTACAGCACCTCAGGGAGACACCTCAGAGATCACAATGTCCTTCGGGTACAGCAGGAGACACTCAACTCTCCAAATGTGGAGTTTAATTTGTCCAAAGAGGAGACAGGATTCCCATGCTAATAACTTAGGACCATTTCAGTCATAGGTTTAAAGATGATGTAAGTGCTGAGGCAATACATGAACTAGATGAATGAAGCCCAGATGTCAGGGCTCAAGTCGTGACTCCAGCCCCAGCTGGAGCTAAGGCTGTCTTGAATTCATCACAACACAGTTACATTATTTGCTCATACTGTGGATTTGCATAGGGACAACAGGAAGGTCAGAATTGCTTCAATAGAGCTATGCAATCTTTGTCCTAAATACTGGAAACCCACAGCGTTGGACAAATAAAATGAATTAAGTCTGAAGTGCTTTACATGGATTGTGATCCTATGTTTGCCTCACAAACTTACCTGAGACTTTCCAATCAAAAATCAGAGTGTCATCTCCAATTGTGTAGATGTATGTTCCCTCGTCTTCTTTCGTTACAGCTGAAGCCACAAGCTTATGCAGTTTCCCTTTATCTTCCATTGTGAATTTCTTACTGGTCTTGATTTCTTTGCCATTTTTGTACCACTTCACCATGACATTGGCTTCAGAGGTCTCAGAAACAAATTCAGCTTGTTTTCCAGCAACGGCCCTGATTACTCCTCCACTTGTCTCTTTGATTACGAAGTTTGCCAGTGCTGAAACAAAATATGAAGACACAAAATACATATGATGGTAAAGAACTGCAGGGACATTGGTGACCATGAGGCATTCATTTATCATAAGATCAAACGTGCACGTTTAGTCCTAGTTCTAATTGCTAGATTCTAATTCAGAAGCTGGCAAATTGGCAGCTTTTATAAACCACGTGCCAGATTACCTTATCTCCACAAGTTGAAGGACATACACTGGACAGGGGACAGAGCCAAAGGAAGAAGCCCAAGGCTTCAAGAAAATGTCTAAAATAGGAAAACTGAGGAAAGAATTGGAACAAGCAAACTAGAAGGAAATCAATGGAAAGGGTATCTATTACTGCACTGTAACCCCCTGGCAAACAAATCAAGCCTAAAAGATAGAGATATCACTTAGGACTGAAAAGAAAAACAGAATTCCTTTATGGAAATTAATTGGAGTGTAAAAGTTAGATGATAAAACTGGCCCCTATTAACACACAGTGGAATAATTGACTTCAAAGATTCAAAATCTCACCACTGTCTTAGCCAAAAGTTTAAGCCTAAGGCCATGGTCCTATTTTACTGAGGGTAATTGAGCTTGTTTTCCAACTTCTTGTTAACATATCATTTCAAAACAGCGCACACAACTGAGTTGGGTCTGTTGAGACAGCGCAGTCAGAGCTGCTAAAATCAAAGTCTGGATTATGCATGCATTTGTTCTGCAGTTCCAAGAACACGCATGTATAATACAAATTCAACAACGTTCTACAGAATGCCTGTATTTAGGAGCTCGAGAGCCAGCTGATGGACACTGGGATGACTGAGATCCTGTCAATACATTTAACTCCATCCTATCATACAGTCAAATTTCATTCATTTTTTCAGGAACTGTCTCTTATCATTGTAGTCCCGTCACCACTGCTGGATGTGAGCCCAACCACACAAAAGCAGCTGCTGGTTTTCACTGCAGATACTGCAGTAAGGAGAAACAGCCTCCAGACTGGACCAGCTGAGCGTGGCCCTACCAGGATTTGCTCCAAAGGTCTTATTACCAGTAGTGCTTCCCGATGAAATACATGGGGGTCCTCCTTTGATTCCAACCCCAACCCACCCCACCATGCCCCCTGATAACATCCATCAGGGCCACATCTCGACAGCTCCTGAACACCTCCAGGGATCCCACCACCTACCTGGGCAGCCTGTGCCAGTTAATTCTATGGGCAGACCTGCCAGTATGAAATATTATGCTAAAATGACAAAGAGAGAGAAGAAAAGCAAAATTAAGACTAGCTGACAAGCCTTGGCAGGAAGTTCTGCTCTCCATCAATTTAGTCCCTGTGACTCTTCACAGGTGTTTTCTACATTTGGGATCACTGCTACAAAAAGAGATGTTGACATCATCTCTTGTGGCCACCCTGACAGAAGAGCAGGAAGGCTGGGATGCTCTTTTTCCTGTCTTTCCCTTGATTTCCTCTATATCTTAGGGACGAATCACAGGACAGAACACAGAAATCAAATGGCTCTACAAAGCAGATTGGCCAGTTCAAGTCAAAACAGCCACTGAAAACACCCCAGATGCTGTCTGACAACAGCTGGACTGTCGGGGAGTCAGGTGAATGCAGTCTGCTGGCCCTGGGCAGGAAGAGGACAGCCCAGACTGTCACATACCTTTCACTGAAAGCTGATAGAGCATTTTATCCCCCTCACAGATGCACTGATAACTTGCAGCATCATCCATTGAGTCGTTGTGAATTTTCAGGGTGTGTTTCTTCCCCACAATTTGCAGTTCATAATTTTCACTGGCCTTGAGCTCCTTCCCATCCTTCATCCACTCCACAGTAGCACCTGTGTCTGAAAGCTCAGCCTGCAGTTTGGCTTCCTCACGCAGCCAAGCGCAGATCTTTTCTACATCTTTGCTCTTCTTGGTAAATCTCACTGCAGCACCTGTCAGGAGCAAAGGCCTCGTTATTTCAATTTATATCAGGCTAACGTGGTCAATGTTTGCTGCAACATCTCTGAAAAAGTATCACCTTCTGTTCCTGCACTCATCATTGTGTCAGTGCTGAGCAATTCACGATATTTCATTTGGTCTTCTTGCTGGATTTACTAAGTAAAAATCAACCAAACATCTCCTTCTACTGATTAAGAATGCTCTAAACATGCTTCTGCAGAGGTTTCCACCCAATGACAAACAGGTCCTCCCATCATGAATGTTTATTTGTTCTACTTTGTCATGCAAAGCTGATTGATAGAGATATTATTGGAATGATTGCTCCCCTACTTCTAAACTATTCCAGTGCAATCAGAAAGGCTGTCTGAACCTGCAGCTGAAAGTACTGCTCTATGGTCATGCAGTGGTAAACCTGGTGACTGAATGCACTGGCCAATAGCTGTGAACTGCAGACATTCATCAGCTGGCATGCTTGCACGTTGTTGTAAGGTCAATAGTAAACATGGCATCCCCTCCAGGTATAGCTTCACCAGTTGTTAGGGGGGATTTCACAGCCAGGACTGGGTCTGAGGAAGAACATGTATGTCTTAATGCTCTTTAGATGCAAGTCTGGTATCTCATTTAGAGATGGAAGATTAAATCATAGGTACATTTCTACTTCTCCCTTTGCATGAGTGCTAGAAGAAGCACTTCTGTGCTTAAGATCTGTTACAGAAAGTTCTGCCTCTTGCACATGTGAGATATCAAAAGATAAGGATATTCATGTCTCTGTCACAGAAACAACTCGTATCACTTTAGTGGTAGCTGGAGGTTGATAGGAGATAGGAGAACTAGGAATAAAGGAAAGCCTTTGGTGTGTTAATGCACTGCTAACCTTAAAGTCAAAGGAAGCATCTTTAGGGAACCAACACAGCTGCTCAGCACACACTGACCCATTTCCATTGGGGTTTTTGTGCTTACCAAGGTGCACGCTCCCTGGGAATTCCAGAGACGGGCTCTGTCCATGCGCATTGACTGCAGACACTCGGAACTGATCATCAGCCTCTTCAGACAGATTGCTCACCGTGAACTCTGGGACGGGGACATGAGACTCGTGGCACCTCACCCAGGTGAAGCCAGTTAGTTTCTTGCATTCCACAATGTAGCCATCGACTGGAATGGGGCGGTGCATCTTCGGAGGGGACCATGCCAGCGTCACTGAGGTTTCTGTTTTATTTTTCACCACGGGGTCAGTTGGGGGCTGGGTGGGAGGTTTTCTGGGAGCTGAACAGAAATAAATTTCAGAAATATTAGCATAAGGTCATGTAGGCTGGAAAAGACCTTCAAAAGACCTTCAAAATCAGCAGACTCAACTTTCAGCATGACCTACTGAGTCCCACCATTAACTACTGTGGTACCTGAGGACATACATGACAAGCTTATTCCTGCAGGTATTTACATAGTGAATATATTCACCCTCTGGTTGCTTTGGAACATTTTAGAGGTTAAAAGCCCATCAGACTTTTTCACTGTGTGCAGCCACTGATACAGGCAGGAGGCTGGGAATTACCTGATGGGCTCTAGTTACAGACTACTGACACAGTAAAGGATTGATTTCATTTAATTTTGGCCATCAGAAAGTTTGGTGTCTGGTTTCAGTCACCCATCTGGACTCCAATTATAATCATATGGAGAACAGCACATTCAGGAGAACTCATCTCAATAAACCTGAATGAAATCACAGAATCATAGGATCATGGGAGGGCTTGGGTTGGAAGAAACCTTCAAGATCATTAAGTGCTAGATGCCAAAGGTCCCACTAACACAGTATTAAGCCAAAAGCTAGATGCTGGAATCAGATCTCCTGACCTTACCATCAGAAACTGAGATGTCATATTTTGCTCAGAGGTGCCTGCTTGTAGGAGGGACAGCTTCCGAGCTTTTTCTGCTCCAGGAACCAGCTCGAGCTTCAGAATTTAAACAGCAGTCAGAAATTAAACTGAGCTTTGTCACCTCCATCAAATAGAAGGAGTGGTTGGGTGGTACAGCTTTCCAAATCGCTTAGAAACTGTCACAACAATCAGATGCCTACCTTTTCTTTTTGAACTTGTTAATACATAGAGCTTAATAGCATCAGAATGCCCCAAGCACTTCAGACAACAGGACAGCTGTAAACCCTTCTTTAAGGATTCCTTTGTTTAACCACTGAGTAACTGTAATTCAGTGGTGCTGGTAGGAGAAGGGAAGTCCTAATCTTCCCAGATGGTGAACAGAGTTGATGTTCACATGCAGACTGGTGCTGCAGCAGAGCCAGAAACCACTCATTTGGGAAACACAGCACCAAGAAAATAATGGGAATAGCTTCATAAAATCAGGAGCTTCACTCAAATTTCATGTCAGATCTATAATTCTTCCTATTTTCAGGAAGAAATGTTTTCCCTTATTCTTGTAGTTTTATTTTCTTTTCCTTTCCAGCAAGCAGCTTTGTAGCTTACAAATTGTTTTCTAATCACCTCCTGGTGTGGACAAATCACACAGGTCTGACTCCATGTTTTACATAGTTAGCATATTATATTTGTTCCACTATGGAACTGTACAGTCATAGAATGGCCTGGGTTGAAAAGGATCCCAAAAATCATCCAGTTCCAACCCCCTGCTATGTGCAGGGACGCCATCCACCAGACCAGGCTGCCCAGAGCCACATCCAGCCTGGCCTTGAATGCCTGCAGGGATGGGGCATCCACAGCCTCCTTGGGCAACCTGTTCCAGTGCGTCACCACCCTCTGAGTGAAAAACATCTTCCTAAGATCCAACCTGATCCACAACCCCTACACACCCTCAGAGCCCCCTAGAGCCCCTAGTCCTCCTATTGCCCACCACAGCCCCATATGCCCACTAGAGTCCCCCTCAACTCTCTTTACAGGCCCTGCACAGCTCTATATAACAGTCTTATAGAACTACCTCTAGTAGAAGCAATCTCCACACAGAGATCCTTTCCCAGCACACTGCGCCACGGGGGGAGCAAAACGGGGAGAGGCACATACACACACAGCGCCGGGGGGGCCCGTAACCGACCCCCACCCATCCTTTAAAGGGGTGGGGGGTCCGTTTTAATGGGGGGGGGGGCGAGATCACCTTCACCCCCCCATCCCCACCCCATCCTTTAAAAGGGGGGTATCCATTTTGGTGTTGGGGGGCAGTGACAATCCGCCCCCCCACCCCATCGTTTAAAGGAGGGGGGGTCCGAGACCACCCCCCCCACCCCATCTTTTAAGGGGGGGGGTCAGGGGCTCATGGGGGGCAGCACATCGTGCACAACATTGTGGGGGGGGGGGGCTTTAAAAGGGGGGGGTTACAAAAAGCATAGCTCTCAACTATAGATGGGATTGGGGGGGGCTCAATCGATGGGGGGGGACCCTTCATGCAGGGGGGGCACAGCGTAAGTCAGCGGCTTTGAGGGGGGGTGTTGGGGCTGTTTGGCCTTTGGGGGGGTTATTGTGTGCCCCACCCCCACCACCCCCACACACAATGGGGTGTTAATGTGGGGGGGGGGGGCTTAGATTAGTTGCGTTCCCTATAGCACTGCCCCCCCCGTCACTAACCCCCCCGCTTTATCCTTACGGCTGAGCCCCCCCCTGACAGCGCCCCATTCATCTTGATGGGGGGGGGGGGTTTGTCACACGACCCCGGCGCGGCTTACGGCACATCGTCGACCCCACCCCACCCCCCATAACCCCACCCGGGGGGGGAGGGGGCGATGTGGTGAGTGGGGGGGGGGTTCCGGAGGTGGGGGTGAGCAAAGCGCAATATGGGGGGGGGGGTCCTATAACTGGAGGGCAGCGGCTGCACAAAGAGCCCGCGGGGGTCGGAGAGCAGCACTTTGGCTGGGGGGGGTCCACGGGGTCCGGGGGTAATGCTGCCCCACCCCCTCCCCCACCCCCCACTGCCGACCCCCCCCCCGCGTTGCCCCCCCGCCCCAACGTCAGCTCCTGCGGCAGCTCCTCGTCGCTCTCCTCCTCCTCTTCCTCGTCTGGGGGGTCAATATGTGGGGGGGGGGGTCCCATCGGGCAGCGGCAGCTCCGCCGGCTCCGATTGGCTGAGCCGCAGTGCGCGGGAGCGGCTGTTGTGTGCCAGTCGGTGGAGGGGAGGCTCTTCATGGAGCTGCCCCGCAGCCAACAACAGCCTGAATGAGATCCTGGAGTCCCAGACGCTGGAGGATGAGCTGGGAAAGAGCAGAGGCTCCCCACAGAAGGGCAAATCACGTCTGATAACGTGAGTGTGGAGCACAGCCAGCCCCTTCCTCACATGTGTGGGGCTTCCATGTTCCTCTGTGCCCATTGCAATGTGCCACCCCAATCCTGCTGCCCAGCCAGGAGTGGATGGGATGAGCAGGTTGGGATGCACAGAGCAGTGCTCAGACATTGCTGGGACATTTGTGCACTGCTGTTGAGCTTCCCTTTGTGCAGCAGGGGAGAGGATGGAGGTTTACAGGTGGATGGTTGTTATTTCTATGGCATTGCACAGGTGGTAGAACCATGTCCATTCCCAAACTTATTCCAGGGCATGCGGGAATTTGTGCAGTTGTAGTTCCTGAATTGTGCTATTTAAAACCCTCCTGTAAATGGGGATGTTTTGTAATGCCTGCTGGGGCTGCAGGCAGCATTGCCTTCCTCCTTAGGGGGCAGGTTTAATCACAAGCCTCCCTATTTCCTATCACAAACGTCCTACAAACCATGTCTGGGCATTGCTGTCTCGGCCTGGATCTCAGCTCCTGAGACTGTCAGATGTGAAGCAGCAGCAGCTGGGACAGGGCTGGCTCTGTTTGCCCTCTCTGGGTCTGTGGGCACAGAGTGGGGCAGAGGGATGACTGTGAGAGGGAGGAATTGCCCAGCCACAAGAAAGAGGAAATCAGCTGAAAAGGGGAGATTTGAGAAGCACTGAGGCTGTGGCTGCTTTGACAGTAAGAAGAAACCAAGCTGTCACTGTGCAGATGGGAACTCCAGTAGGAGAGCTGTGGTGGCTTTACAGATGGCAGACAGCAGCTGGAGTGTAGAGCCAAGGGTAGGGGGGGGATCTTCCTCTTAGCAATGCCATGCAAAGAATGATGCAGACTCCTGCAGGGTCGGCTTTGCTGTGTGACCCTGGGTGGAAGCAGCTGGAAGGTCTCAGCCCTTCTGCATTATCCCAGGAACTGGGGCAGTGCTCGGTCTCATCCCACCTCTGCTAATAGCAAATGCAGAATCCCTTATCTGAGTGCCCTTTTCTCTCATGTAGAGTCACCAACCCTGGGAAGTTCACAAAAAGTTTGGGTGTTGTGTTGAGGGATGTGATTTAACTGGGAAGTATTGGTGATGGTTGGACTGGATGATCATAAGATCATCCAGATCATAAGATCTGAGATCATAAGATCATAAGATCATCCAGGTCTTTTCCAACCTTGAAAATTCTATGGAGTTGTAGCAGATTGTGGGGGTGTAGGTGTGGTATATATATGTACACAGATGGGAATATCCGTATGGAAAAGATAGATCCATGTGTGTTCTGGGCTGCACTGAAAAAGGGGTGGCCAGCAGGAGAGGGAGGTGATTGTCCACTCCTGCTCAGCTCTTGTGAGGCCATATTTGCAGCACTGTGTCCAGGCCTGGGAAGGATGTGGAGCTGTTGGGGGGGGTCCAGAGGAGGGCCACTGTGATGATCAGAGGGCTGGAGCAGCTCTCCTATGAGGAAAGGTGGAGGGATCTGGGCTTGTTTAGCCTGGAGAATGGAAGGCTGTGGGGAGACCTCATTGTGGCCTTTGAGTACTTGAAGGGAGCGTATAAACAGGAGGGGGAATGGCTGTTTATGAGGGTGGATAATGATAGGACAAGGGGGAATGGTTTAAAACTGAGACTGGGGAGGTATAGGTTGGATCTTAGGTAGATGTTTTTTGCTCAGAGGGTGGTGACACACTGGAACAGGTTGCCCAAGGAGGCTGTGGATGCCCCATTCAAGGCCTGCAGGCATTCAAGGCCAGGTTGGATGGGCTCTGTCCATGAGCATTGACTGCAGACACTCGGAACTGATCATCACCCTCTGCAGACAGATTTACAGCCCCTGCACAGCTCTATATAACAGTCTTATAGAACTACCTCTAGTAGAAGCAATCTCCACACAGAGATCTTTTCCCAGCGCCCCTTTGTGACATCATAATGCCCCTTTGTGACATCATAACACCCTTTGTGACATCATAATGCACCTTTCTGATGCCATAATGCCCCTTTCTGACGTCATAATGACCCATTGTGATGTCTTAATGCCCCTTTGTGACGTCATAATGCCCTTTGTGATGTCATAATGCCATTTGAGACGTCATAAGGCTCCTTTGTTTTCATAATGCCTCTTTGTGACGTGATAATGCCTCTTTGTGACGTCATAATGCCCTTTGTGACATCTTAATTCCCCTTTGTGATGTCTTAATGCTCTTTTGTGATGTCACAATACCCCTTTGTGATGTCATAACACCCCTTTGTGACATCATAATGCCCCTTTCAGACGTCATAATGACCCTTTTTGACGTCATAATTCCCCTTTGTGATGTCATAATGCTTCTTTGTGGTGTCATAACGCCCTTTGTGACGTCATAATGCCCTTTGAGACGTCATAATGCTCCTTTGTGATGTCATAATGCTCCTTTGTGACTCATAATGCCCTTTGTGATGTCATAATGCCCTTTCTGACGTCATAATGCCCCTTTGTGGTGTCATAATGCTTCTTTGTGAGGTATCTGTAGTGCCATTGATAATGAAGTGTGATGAACTGGAAGGCTTTCAGTAGAATTGCAGCCCTAACATAAACAATGACTTGAACTCTGGAATTCTGTGTAAAATCATTAGCTAGCTTGTGGTCCGGGTCTTCAAACCAAAGGCTGTGAGGTGCTGCTCTTGTTGACGCAGGCTGTGAAAGATGACTTGAGCTCTAAGAGTAATTTCCCTTCTGCTCTTTATATGAACGTCAAATCCACAATTAGAATATTAAGAAGATAATATAAAATTTTGTGCTGCTGGACTGAGGACTTCCATTAGCTGTTAGCCATAGTTTGGAACTTGCAAAGCAATCATATTGGAGCCTTGCTGGGCAACCTGCTCCAGTGTCTCACCACACCCACAGTAAAGCATTTCTTCCTAATATCCAATCCTAATCTACCTTCTTCCCATTTAAAGCCATTTCCCCTCATTCTGTTGCTACCTGCCCTTATGAAAAGTCCCTCCCCAGCCTTCCCTGTAGGCCCTCTTCAGATACTGGAAGGCCACTCTAAGGTCTCCTTGGAGTCTTCTCCAGGCTGAAGAGCCCCATCTCTCTCAGCCTGTGCACATAGTAGAGGTGCTTTCAGCCCTCTCTGATCACCTTCATGGCCCTCCTCTGGACCTGCCTGAACATCTCCAAGTCCTTCTTGTGTTGAGGGCTCCAGAACTGCGTGCAGTGCTCCAGATGGGGTTTCAATGAGAGGAGTGTGGAGGGGCAGCACCACCTCCCTCGACCTGCTGGTCATGCTTCTGTGCTTTAAGCTTATGCTTTAAGGTCCTATATGCTTTAAGGTTTAGATAGTGCAGTCGCCTCACCTCTTCAGGTTTATCTGTGAAGGTCCCTTCCAAGTGAACCGTGCTGATCCAGACAGTTCGGATTGCTCATTAAAGTGTTTTAGTAAGTTGGGCTGGTCCTATGAAGCAGTATGACTGCAGTAAGCAGTGTACATGGTGCGCTGTGAGTACTGCACACATTCCTCTTGGCAGCTTGTGGAACAGAAACTGTGCATTGTTTGGATTGTGTAAGTATTCCTGTTGGTCTCTTGTGATGCTTACCTTCTTAGAGCACCTTTCCTCGTTTGGCTCTACATATTTTGGTACCTTACTTGTTCTGTTTGGCTTAGCAGGGAAGGTCTTCTTCTGAAGCATCCTCAGTCTTGGTCTGGGCAGCATACTTAGAAATGACATGGACGTTACATGAGTGGGTGGTCAAAGGGGGGAAGAACTCACCTTTCTGATCTGTTTCCTTTTAGAACACAGTCCTGGAGAGGATTTGCTTTCCTTGTTTCCTGGAGACTTGGATTCTTAGATGGTTTTGACTGCAGCTATTTCTGATGTTAATTCCTTTTTCTGTACTTTAGTAGCCAAGTGCAAGTGGAGTGCTTTGGGAATTGTCTGAAGTTGCCAGGTTGCGTGTGATCACATATGTAACGTGGAGTTATGTGTGGTGCCAGTGATAATTAAGTGTGATGAACTTGAAGGCTTTCAGTACAATTTCAGCCCTAATGTAAACAGTGACTTGAACTCTGGAATTCTGTGTAAAATCATTAGCTAGCTTGTGGTCCAGGTCTTGAAACCAAAGGCTATGAGGTGCTGCTCTTGTTGACGCAGGCTGTGAAAGATGACTTGAGCTCTAAGAGTAATTTCCCTTCTGCTCTTTATATGAACGTCATATCAACAATTAGAATATTAAGAACATAATATAAAAGTTGTTGCTGCTGGCCTGTGGACTTCCATTAGCTGTTAGCCATAGTTTGGAACTTGCAAACCAATCTTATTTAGACTTTAGTGGTGAAATCTTCTGATGAAATCTTCCTTCTAATTCTGCAAAAGAATCTCGGTGGAACATTTCTGTCTGAAAAGGCTCTGGCATATGAAGATGTGCCAGACTGCAGCCATGTGCCAGATGCGTTTGGATCCATGGAATTTTCTGATGTAGCTTCAGTGTTTGAAGAATCTCCACTCGATCTAAATACTCAGAAAACAAAGCAGGTGTGTGAAGATGTACAGCTAGTTTCTTACAGAAAAAATACAGCTCTTAATCTAGAAATCTGCTTCTCATTGTATCTAGTGCTTACTCCATATTTAAGTATCTAGTGGACCTTGACCAAAGGAAGATAAAGATAGAGCAAAGAAGTATGTTAAGCATAAATTTTGTTGCCTTCTACCTGTAGGCCATGGTTGGTTTGACGTGATCCCTAACTCCAGTGTTTGGTTTGCACAGAAACAGCAAGCAAGGGAACAAGTAAAGGAGTCAGTGAGGATTTTAAAACACAATGGGAAGCGATAAGGCACAGTTAATAAGATTCTGGAGTTAGGCTGGAGGTAGGCAGAGGTTGAAAGGTACCGAAAGAAATTCAATCTTACTGTGTTGGACAACAAAATCCACTGTGATATTATTCAAATTTTTAACTAAACCAAGTGATAATTCATATTTATGTTTAGATAAGCTGGTGAGGGTTAATCCTCAATGGAGAATTGAGATGAACAAATAAAAAAATGGTGTTTGACAGTCTATAAGAAACGAACTTATTCTAGGAGAGAATCAGAGTTTTCAACTGTTTTGTTCAATAGCCAAATAATGTATGATATTTTTATAAGCATTGTGTCTGACCTTCTCAGCTGTTAGAATTTCTTTGACAGTAACTTCTCCGGCTGTGATCAGAAAACCTTTTGTTCCGTCTCTGGCACCATTCGAGGCATGATACTCAACTGGGTGATATGGAATTCACACTGTCAACTCCAGTGACAAGAAAAGTGGCATCTAAGAAGCGTGCAAACACAGAGAATGTTGATGCAGAGTCAGTGTTAAGAAATGAGCTGCCCTTTGCATTTCCTGCTCCAAAGGCCTTCTTTTCGAAGAGCCAGACAGAGAAGCAAGTAGAAGGCATATCTTTTTAGGCGCCTACTTCCAAAGGTATGTTGTATCTAACAAATGGAAACCTAGAACATGTGTAGCTTAGGAATTTTTTACTTTTAATATGAATGCAGTACTTGTAGGTCCTAAAATTCTGAAAGGTTTCAGTGTGGGGTTTATTTGGTCACAGCACATACAGCTGCCATCCTGTACATCTGACAGTGCACTGCAAGCGGTTTAACCATATATCAGGGCATGGTACACGTCTGTTAATGATAGAAGTTCTCACAGTTTCACAAGGAGCATGCCTTGAGATGCATTCAGATAATGAGATAAGTGCTGTGTTCCTAAAACTAGCATGTGTCTCCACTCTCCATCGAGATTTAGTAGATAATTTCTTTAACAATTATGATGAGAGTTTTGTTTTGTTTTTATTTTTTTCTGGGCTATTATTTTGAGTGAAAGAAAAGGGTATGCTTTTATTTAAGCGAGCTTTTGATTGCATCATGCTTCTAAATTAAATGTAACCTACTGAATTCCTCATGATAGCATACGAGTACTTGCGTGTATCTGTTCTCCCTAATAGAGGGAGAAGAGACTCAGTGAACCTGGACAGTGTTACCCAGGGTTGTGAGAACAGCTAAATGATTGTTGAGAACTGGTCAACTCGTGAGCCTGAGACCTGGGATCCTCCATCCTAGGGTGGAACTTTACTGGAGCACGTAGGTGCCACAGCAAAAAAAGGACTGTGTACAATAGACTGAGAGTTTGCTGAGTTTCTTGGTTTACAGAAAGCACAAATAACTCAGCAGCAAGTGACGTATTTGGGATAGGAGATGACAGCTGGACTTTGAACCTTAAGGACTGCCAAGAAAGAATCCATCTGCTCAACCCCTGAGCTGCAAACTGCCAAGGAACTCCATACGTTGCCAGGAATGACAGGAGGGTGCCAACCATGGATACACAGCTACGGACTGATGGTAAACTTGAAACAGCTTGAAGTGAGTAAGGGATATCCAGGGTGCACTGGTGCTCAATATTCAAGAAGCCCATCAATCTACACTGGGCCAAAGGATACCAGTTTTAATATCTCATGCAGTGTTTACTGTATTGGAGGCAAAAGGGGGACATTGGCTTTCACCCCACAGAATCACAGAATCACAGAATTACCCGGGTTGGAAGGGACCTCAAGGATCATGTAGTTCCAACCCCCCTGCCTAGCAGGGCCACCAAACATACGCCTTTACTAGATCAGGTTGCCCAGGGCCCCGTCCAACCTGGTCTTGAACACCTCCAAGGACGGGGCATCCACAACCTCACTGGGCAGCCTGTTCCAGGACCTAACCACCCTTCTAGTAAAGAACTTTCCCCTAACATCCAACCTAAATCTTCCCTCCTTCAACTTAAAACCATTTCCCCTAGTCCTGCTATTATCAGCCCTTTCGAAGAGTTTACTCCCCTCCTGGGAGTAAGTTCCCTTCAGGTACTGAAAGGCTGCAATGAGGTCACCCCGCAACCTTCTCTTCTCCAGGCTGAACAAACCCAACTCCCTCAGCCTGTCCTCATAGGGGAGGTGCTCCAGCCCCCTGATCATCTTCCTGTCCCTCCTCTGGACCCTTTCCAAAATCTCCATATCTTTTTTGTACTGAGGGCTCCGCACCTGGACACAGTACTCCAGATGGGGCCTCACAAGAGCAGAGTAGAGAGGGACGATCACCTCCCTATCCCTGCTGACCACCCCTCTCCTGATGGAGCCCAGGATCCCATTTGCTTTCCGGGCTGCCAGAGCGCACTGCTGGCTCATGTTAAGTTTCTCATCTATCAGGACCCCTAGGTCTTTTTCAGCCGAGCTGCTCTCAAGGACAACTCCTCCCAGCCTGTACAGGTGCCTGGGGTTCTTCCGGCCCAAGTGCAAAACCTTGCACTTTGCTGTGTTGAACCTCATTAGGTTCACCCGAGCCCAGCTTTCAAGCCTGTCAAGGTCCCTCTGAATGGCATCTGTTCACCCCAAAGATTCCCGAAATACCAGGCCATCCTGGTAGAGCAGGGTGATATAGAAATAATTGTAACTACTATTGCCAACCCAGTATCTTTCCTTAGCGGAACTCCCCTGGTGGAGAACCAGGATGACATCACTGCTTTGAAACAACTGATGCCGCACATTACATCCAGTCGGTTGGAGCTGAAGGACGAACCCTTAGAAGATGCAGAAGACGCCTGATTTACCAGCAGCTGCAGTTTTGTGAGACAAGGAGGCTTTAAGGCAGGACATGCAGTAACTGCTACTGAGCAGGGAATGGAAGCACAACCATCAGCCGTGGGGACTACCCCTCAGAAGGCTGAAATAACTGCCTTGACGAGAGCCTTAATGATATGGACAGATGCTAAATATGTGTTTGGGGTGTCACACGCTCATAGTACCATCTGAAAAGAGCAAGGATTGCTCACACACAAGGAAAAGAGCATGATGTAAATGTACCTATGTTGTAGGGCACAGTTCTCTATCCAGGCCCAAGTCTGTGTGGGTGTCTCCTCTATCCACAAAGCTGCTCACACTGCAGGAGGCACAGGCTGAGAGGAGAGGCCAGAGCAGCTCTCCCACTGTGACACGGAGCAGCAGGATACAAGTAAAGGAAGGCCCCACAGCTGTACTGGGAAGATTCCACACAGTCATCAATTTTTCATCTGAAAGGTAAAGAGGAATTCCCTTTTCTGCCCCTATCATCATTGGTCGGGTGAGTAGCAATGATGCCCGGTGTGCTTCCATCAATGGAGCAGAATAGGCGGAAGGCTGGGGTGCAGGCTGACCTCTGCTGAGGTGAGTGGGGGCTCAGGGTGTTGCTCACTGGTAGATTTGTTCACACTGAGTTCTAACAGGAAACTTGCTCAACATCGAAGGCCTTGCAAAAGTCTGGCTGAGTGATGTCAGTTGCTTTTCCTTTCACTACTGATGCTGTCACTCCACTGTAGAAGGCCACCAAAGCGACCAGGCTGCATGTCTCCGTTTCCGCTGTTTCTCCATTTCCTTCTTGTTGCTCCCTGTAACCAGCAGGTTCAGCCATGCTGCTTTCCTGCCTCCTCTACTGTGTTTCGTGTGGTCGGGATGGAGCTCAGAGCTCCAGCTCTGAGTAAGGTTTTCTGAGAAAGTTACCATCTCTTTTCCATTCCTTTACCCCTAAAAACAGTTTTCCAGTGTCTCTCATGCAAGAATTCTTTGAACAGCCTGCAGCTGACTCTCCTGAAGCTCAGGATCCTGACTTTGCTTTTTGCCAGGCCTGCATTCCTTGAGATGAGGAACTCTAGGAGGGCATGGTCACTACAGCCCTGACCACCTCCAGTCTTAACCCCTGCTGTGCACCATGTCCAGTAATGCTTCCCTTCTGCTTGGTGTGCTTAATACTTGACCCACAAAGTTATTGTCAGTGCACTCCAGCAGGCTCTCAGACAGCTTGCAGCAACTGGGATTGGTGCTGGGTGGTTGCTGGGAGGTGTCTCAGCAGAAAAGCTGGGCTGGGGTGGGCGTGCTATGTCAGTCCTCATCGCAGCTGGCAGAGAGAGTTAGAGGAGGGTGATGGGTGCTGCCTGCTCTCAGTGCTACTGCACTGAATTTGGGGCACAGCAGCACACTGGTGAGTGAGCTGGGAGGGAGACGGACTGCTGCTGTGCATGGCTAGGCCAGAGCTGGAGGATTGTCAAACGTGAGTCATGCTGGTGCAGCCATTGCAGCTGCAGCAGGAGTAGAAGACAAAGAGGTTTTGTAGAGGACAGAGGGTGGTGATTCATGGTTTGATGTCCAGGTGGAGGCCGATAACAAGTGGTGTCATCCAGGAGTCTGTCTTGGGACCAGTGCTTTTTTACATGGTTATCAGAGACACCAATGATGCAATGGAGTGCACCCTCTGCTGTTTGCTGAGTGGTGCGGCTGACGCAGTGGAAGGAAGGGATGCCATTCAGAGGGAGCTCAACCGAGAGGTTGGCCTACGTGAATCTAATGAGGTTGAACACAGCAAAGTGCAAGGTTTTGCACTTGGGCTGGAGGAATCCCAGGCATTTCTACAGACTGGGAGGAGCAGTCCTTAAGAGAAGCCCCGCAGAGAAGGACCTGGGGGTCCTGGTGGATGAAAAACAGAACGTGAGCCATCAGCGTGCTCTTGCAGCTCAGAGAGCAAATGGTCCCCTGGGCTCCATCAGAAGAGGGGATGGCCAGCAGGGACAGGGAGGTGATTGATCTTCATGATCCTTGAGGTCCCTTCCAACCCGGGCCATTCTATGATTCTGTGATTACACTCGCTGTCAGAAATAACAGCAGCTGTACAGAAGCTGGATATATTTTGGGACAGTTCTTGTAACCAGCTGATTTTAAGACCTTGCCCGAATTGGGGGTCTAAATTGCATGTTAGGAGAAAGCTGGTAAAGTGGCTATTGCTCATTCTTTTTCATTTGCTGATTCTTTCATTCGGGTTCCTTTTCCAAAGGAGATTCTGGTGATGGAAGCAATTGAAGAAAGAACCAAAGCAGCTCTTGCCAAGAGTGCTTGAAGTCCCTGTGGAGAGAAGCAAAGAACTTGGGCTTCCTCTGGGATGCTCCCCACCATGTCTCAGGAAGGAGACATCTGCTGTTCCACTTTCTGCTCTTTGTGTGGAAAGGTACGTCTGGGTTTTCTTCTACCTGTTTTTCTTTTTCTGGCTTTGAAGGAGAAGGGGTGGAGCAAGAGGAGACCCACTGGTCATTTGTTACCTCAAGAACAGGATGGATTCTGCATTCACTGTGAGAAACTTGGGCTAGTAGCATGGGCATGTTTCAGGCTGGACTCTTCTTTTGCTACTTGGTTTCCTTTTGGCTACAGGGAGACAGCTGTCTAAAGGTGTGTTTTCAGACCCACTCTCCAAAACCATGTTTCATTGTTGCAGGTGGTTCAGTGTGCTCTTGCAGGGTAGATGCTGTAGTTTGCTGTAGAATCTAAATGGTTTCTGTTCCTAGGGGAGGACTGAGAGGAGGTAGTGAGAAGAGAATTCAATGCCTTAGGTGTATCTTAGTGAGAAATGTTGGCATGAGGTGCTGAAAGTCTTGAGTTGTCAAAGGCCAGTGATGCTCAGACTCCTTAACCTGCTGGAGCAGGGTGGAAGCAAGGAGTGGGCACTGCCGTCACACAAGCTGCACTTGGTTCTGGTCTGCCAGGTCTGTGCTGGCCTGGATTTCTTCTGAGAAGTTTGTTGGAGCTGCTTGGAGTAGTGAAGGGTGGGGAAGAAGTGCTGCTCCAGAGCTATGAGACGTGCAGCTCCTTCTGAAGTGCTCCTGATAAGGACGGAGCGCATTTGCTGCAGCTTTCTCTGCAGATGTGCTCCTCACCTTGAAATCCTCCTGGTTTGTCCTCAGCTCCTGACCACGGCCTGTTCTCTGTTTTGCAGGCTGATAACATGCAGAAGCCGCAGCTGGTGCGTGCTATGTCATCTTTAAACGTACCAGCATTTGCGGCAGCCCATGTTATTAAGAGCCATGTCACCCAGGGGCCAGATGAGCTCTCTCTGGAGGTAAGCAGTTCCAGGCATTCCGTGTTGTCGTGCATAGAAGAGGGCAGTCCTTTCTGCTTTGTTTTCCTACCAGATTTGCTGAATTGATTTTTTGTTTTCCTACCAGATTTGCTTGAATTGATTGATGTTTCAATCTCTTTCAGGTCAGAGATCTGGTGAGCATTGTTGATATGAGGACATATCAACAGGCTGAGCCCCTGGTGGAGAGGCAAGCGTGGCTTTGAGGTAGGCACACGTTTTTGACTAGAGAGCACAACTTCAGTAGAGTTGGGAATCTCAGCTTGGAGCTGCTCTGCCTGCAACGGATGGCTGCTGGATGCAAACAGTTGCCCTGTGTCACTGTCAGTGGACCTTCCCTTTGGCTCTGGGCTCGGGCTAATGCTCACCTGTCTTTTTGTTCTAATTACAGGTTGGGCTTTTCCCTGGTGAGTGCATGGAACTCATCAGCGGAAAAGTTCCCGATTCCCTCCTCAATTCATTGCCAAAGCCAGGTGCGTAATTTACATTTGACAACGCGAGTTAGTCAAATAGGGTCAGAACGTTACTTTCAGGGGGTTTGTTTATGCCCAAGTTCAGCAAGCTTAGAAAGAGAACTACAGTAATCTCCTTGGGCACCTCCAGGGATGGGGAAAATCCATTCTTACGTGTCCTTGTTGGGAATGTTCTTCCCGTTGTTACATGCTCTGTCGAATGCATTGCGCTCAGCTTCGTCCAACTGAGCCAGGCCTGAAATGAACTGGTTTCTTTGTTTTGTTGCGCAGAGCCAAAGAAATGGGGCAAGCTCATCAACGGCCTTTGTTCCCTGGTGAAGGCCAGCCCCGGGAGAGCAAAGCAGCCTGAGCCTCCGACATTCTCCGGATCCATGTCCTTGCTTGACATCGTTGAGAGGTATTTAGCCTTCAGGACTTGAGGGCTGAGCTGTAGGAATGGAAGCATCCTCTGCTGTTTGAAACAGAGGGCGTTTCTAAGCTGTGTTTCAGCAGAAAGCAGGCAGTGCCCAGAACAGGCAACTTTTGGCCAGGGCTCGGTGCAGCTCTTCCATCACCCTGCACCACGTCTGACAGCATGCTCTGTTTTCTCTGCAGAATGAGTTCTCCCAGTAAGAGGGCAGAGTCAGCAGCTGGCAGTTGGTGTTCCTGCTTCTGCCTGGGCAAACCATCCCCTGTGGCCAAACGCCAACTGCAGAGCAGTGCCAGGGAGCCCTCTGAAGCAGAAGTCTTGGTCCTGGCAGGTAAGGGTGCAAGTCCAGCTTACAAAACACTGCTTGTCAGCAACACAGGTAGAATTCATGCTTTCAGTGGGCTTGTACCTCCTTCTGGCGTTCAAGCCCGTCTGATCCCTGTCTTTCCCAAATGAGTCTCTTGTCAACACAAGAGCTGGACCTGCACGTGGATCACTTTCAAGACAGTGACACTGTTGCTAGAAGCCTATTTGCTTCTGCCCACCACCACTACATAGCCAAATGTCAAGAATCTCCATGGTTCATCTTGTGAACGTTCGACACTAACTGCTGTACATCTGCTCCTTCCTAGGTGACCCGAGCCCTTGTATATCCCCAAGACGCAGGGCATGTTACGATGACGCATCTTCCATCAATGAAGAGTTGTTACTAAGCACAGAATGCTGCAGTTCAGATGAAAGCCTTCCGTATAACATCAGCTATCAAGAGAAGAAGGTCATCATCGTTGAAGCCTTCATTCATCCCATCCCTACTGAAGCTGCTGACCTGAGCCCACCAGACACCTCAGGCACCAGCCTGGACTCAATGTCTCTGCAGTGCAGCCCAGCCCAAGCACAGCCTGAGTGCCCCGACAGCAGCACCACCATGCAGGCTCAGGTCAGCATCACCGAGGAGAAGCTGAGCATCTCGCAGGGGGGCACAGAATCAGGACACGAGTCCCAGGCTCCGGGCAACAGCACGGTCTCTGAGCAGCTCTCATGATTACAAGAGAGGATGAGTCCCATCTTTCCTCCAGACCTCACACCCCCTCCTTTCTCCTATTGAATAAAGGCACGCTCGTGCTCAATCAACGCCTTGACTGAATTCCGAGTTTTCATTCGCAGAGATTGGGATGAGTGCAAGAAACTGCAAGGCAGCTCAGCTTACAACACTCTGGCTGTGGGGTTTGTGCGGCCGAGCTCTGGGTGTGTTCCCATTTTGCCTGACTTTGGGATGCCTGCAGCGAGAGCTCTGCTGCCGTTGTGTATGGCAGCAAATAGTCTCTAGCATCCTGGATGCTGCTCATGAAAACCCCAAGCTTCCTGGCTGTGGCTGTGATGCTTTTCAGGGCCTTTTGATGCTCTTTGATGCCGTGGCTGCTCCCTAACACCTCTGTCCTCCCGCCGTGTCCATTCCTGGCTCTCACCTGTGAGCTGTCCCTGCAGATCATCTCCAGCCCTGCCATCATCGTGCTGCGGCAGGAGGAACTCGCCCTGACCAACATCAGGCAGTGCTGCCTGCCTCTCTCACTCTCTAGACCAAGTGTAACTACGCTGTCATGGAGACAAATGCTTCTGTCACATCCTCCATCCCTGCAGACATTTACCGGTAGGTGGCTCTTGCAGAAGAAGATTCAAGCAGCAGAACCTTTTGCTCAGCTACAGCACACAAATGCTACAAAAGCAGGAATAACCCGCAAGCTCTGGGTCTGTTTGTCTTGCACAGGCATGCACTAACTGCGTTTGATGGTACCCCCCATCCTTGATTTCCTTCCCTGCTCCTTGTCTGATGGCGCTGCTGAGCCAGGAACAAGCTGCCCAGTGTGGCAGAGCATGGTGCAGGGCTGTTCTGGGACCTCCTCCCCTTCATCTGCTGCAGATCAGTGCCACACACGTGCCATCGAGATGCTCTGGCACGGGATGTGCCTCCAACCCAAAGCTCCTTCCCACCTCCCAAGGAAAAGCAAAGCAACCCAAGCATCTCCAGCAAAGCTGCCCAGCAGACAGCAGGGAATGCAAACAGCTTCTGGCTGCTCCCCTGCACTCCTGTCCTAAGTAATAGACCCCATGAGGACTGGCTGGGAAATCAGTGCATGACACATGTGAGTGTGCACAGGATTGTGCAAAGCAGTGGGGTTCCATGAGTTTGTGTGTGTGTGTATCTCTGCTGTTATGAAAGCATGGGAAGACTGCCTTACTGAGTCCCAGATAATTACTTATCCTCAAATGATTTTTCCTGGCCAAAGTTAGAGCCTCTCACAGGTAATCGAGACCAACAGGCTGTTGTTGCACAATCAACAGGCACAAACTAGATGAATAGCTGAGGAAAATAAAGCATCATGCCAAGGGTACTAGATAAGTGAGCAGCTTGAGATCTGCACATTTATGTGATACTCATGGTCTTAGACAATATTTGCTTAGTGAGGTCACATAGAATGAAAGTAAAATAGAAGAAGTGCAATTGGTCTCAGTTCACACAGCTGGCTGGTTCGTCTCAGGCTAATCCTGAACTGCCTCAAGCGACTGCTTTGGTGCTCTACAGAACAGCAACTTCAGAGATCTCTTTCTATTACTAAGTGTTTGAAAGAGCAATTTGCTCTGTTAATTATCCATCATTTTTGTGCAGTCTGTTTTGTCAGACTTGTCTTTAGCTTCAAGGTTGTATGTGAAGAATTGTTTCCGTTGTAATGCACAATGTACTAAAAATTGAGAGATGAAAATGTGAAGAGTTTTTCCAGCTTTGATTTCATGTCTGGAATTTTGGAACCCACTACTTGCAGTTGTTAATCTGTCCAAACAGGTCTGGTTTGGGATGCCCTCGTACTTCTTGAATCGCTGTTAAAGGCGGAGCAATTCCTACAAGTGCCATGGCCCCACTGTTGTTCTAATTCTTGTTTCTTTGTTTTCCACACACTGCTTTTCAAGCCTCCTTTTTCTTTACAGTCAAAGTGAGAACTGCACTGTGAGGTGTCTGAACCTTGTTGTGCCTCTACATAAAGAGAACCGAACAGCAGCAAAGCCAGACAGGTGACTGTGCTGACAGCTCTCGTAGCCAGTAACACGTAACTGTGCTAAATCCCTTGTGACGGCTTTGATTTCATTTTTGCCAGTGAAATCCTTGTAAAAGGAAGTGCAGCAGTGTGATGAGCTAAGGTGAAGATGCTGGTTTTAGTAGTGCTCTAAGCTGAGTGGAAGGGCAATTGAATGAGGGTTATATGCTTTCTCTGGGACGATAAGGTTTTATTTCCTGAGGGAAAGAGCCAGCTTTTCATGGGCTATATGTGGGCTTTGGCAAGGGCAGACAATCCAGTCTGTCAGGAAGCCATTTGAGGTGCTTCAGGTTTGTAAGCTTGTCTTTTAGTTTTTCAGGCGGATATTTGGAGCATGGGTGTAGTGCTGTATGCTCTGCTGTGTGGGTTTTCCCTTTGGATGATGACAATATGATGGCACTCTACAGGAGGATACCAGTGGGTATCAGTGGTGCTAGAATACACTGAGAAGGGAAATAGATGAGCTTGACAAGAGGCCTTGCTTTTCGGATGGCAGAACATGCTGAGCTGTGGGTAGAAAGGCCTGTCTGCTGAATATTGTCCCTGTTTTTGCTGCTTTGTCTACCAGTATTTTGTGGATTTGGTTCTACACTTGGTTGGCCTATGTGGCACTGTAGCCTAATTCTGTACCATGATAGCATACAGAATTTAAGGAGAAGTATTTTCTTGCCAGTGGGCTGGATTTTTTGTATCTGGTTCTTCAACTGGCTGCTCCCTATACTATCTGTAGTAAAAAATACAGACACATCATTTGATTTCCCTGAAATGAATGTTCCTAAATGCCAGCTCTTCTCATGTCTACAAAGATCAAAGTTCTGCATTTGCTATTAGAATTTCCTCTTCCAGAATCAGGAGGTAATGTAGGACCCCACAGATTGCCTTCAGAATCCAACAGTTAGTTCTGTTTCCTTTCGGAGTGCATAACAACCTGAGCACATGTATTGAATGACGTGGCTTATTAGTCTGGTACAAACTCTGCTGTACACTGAAACCTGGTCCATTTGTAAGCAGGACTTTGTCCATCTCTGCAGGACAGCAGAAAACCCTTTGTGCTAATCATGATGCCAAGAAGCAGAATGCGGCAAATGGCAGATGATCCAACTGCTTCAGGTGTTCATTTCCTTAAAACTGAGAATAGTTTTGGACTGAGAGTTTGTAAGCAGAACAGAGCTCTTAAAGCTGTCAGAGATTATTTCTGCACTGTTCAATTCTATCTGCACAACATACACAGGATCTCAGAACTGCGTTGCTTGAATTGGTGGAACTTGCTGAAGTGAACTGGGATGAGCAAGTTTTAGAACTTAGTCAGAGTGCTGTAAAAAATGGATAATCTCATGAGTATTAAGGTACAGGCTTGCTATTTCTGCACTGAATTTGTTTTTATTTTACATGGCTGTGATCTGAAAGTTGCTTGAAACGCAGGCACCTAGGCACTGTTGTGTAACTGAATTTCACACGATAGGTCCTGAAATATCCTGGAATCAAAAACTCTGACTTGTTTTAAGTCTGCTGCTTGAGTCTAATCAGGGTCATAGTGTCTGTGTGCAGTGTTTCTTTCCCTGTAATGCTCCACACCATTTCATTTTGGGAATATTGAAGGAAATGGACTATGTGCCATAACTGTTGTTAGAACAAAGTATGTCTGGTGTGATCTTATGCATAGGTTCTGTAACTGCTCTTCACAGCTCAGGTGTTTGACCTTCCTTTTGGTGAAGTGATGAAATACTGCTGGTTTCTATTTGTGCTTCTAGGCACCTTGAAGCTCTTAGGAATAGAACAATTGTCTCCAGTTCTTTTCAATGATATCAGTAACAGCTCGAGTGTTGCTGCCCACTAGGTAGACCCAAAGAAGCAGATTACAGTGAAACAACACACGAGCTGGACCTGAATGAGGATCACTTTCAAGACAGTGGCTATGCTGCTTCAAGCCTACTTGCTTCTTCCTGCCGCCACTCTATTACCAAGTATCAACAACCTTTCATGATTCAACTTGCAAATGTTTGAAACTAACCCTTGTGTTTCTATGCCTTCCTAGGTGATTCGAGCCCTTGTCAACCCCAAAGATCCAAACCAAGCAGTGTCTTTCCATCAATGGAGAGTTCTTATTAAGCATGAATCGCTGCAATTCGGATGACAGCCTTCCACATGGTAACAGTGATGGACACAAGGGGCTCATCCACGTTCATGCTCTCATATCTCCTGGCTCTGCTGAAGCTCCTGACCTGAGCCTGCCAGACACAGCAGTCACCTGCCTGGATTGTGACCCAGCGCCTTTGCAGTGCTGCCCATCCCAAGCACAGCCCGAGTGTCCCAGCAGCAGCACCACCATGCAGGAGCAGGGCAGCATCAGTGAGGTGAAGCTGAGCATCTTAGATGGGGACTTAGAGTCAGGCTGCCAGTCCCAGGCACCAGGCAGCAGCACCAGCTCTGAGCCACTCTCATCTTGACAAGAGGAGTCCCATCTTCACCCTTGACCTCTCAAGCCCTCCTGTCTTTTATTGAATAAAGTCACTCTCATGCTCAGTCATCGCCTCGACTGCATTCTGAGTCTTCAATCACAGGGATTGGGATGAATGCAACAAACAGCAAGGCAGCTCAGCTTGCAATGCTATGGCTGTGGGGTTCGTGCAGGCAGAGCTCTGGGTTCCCATTTTGCCTGGCTTTGGGATGTCTGCAGCAAGATCTCTACCATTTTGAATGGGAGCAAATAATCTCTAGCATCCAGGTTGCTGCTCATGATATATCCCAGTCTTCCTGGCTGTCACTTTGTGATACTTTTCAAAGCCTTCTGATACTCTTTGATGCCTTGGCTGCTCCCTAACACCTCTGTCCTCCTGCCATGTTGACTCACGTCTCCCACTTTTAAGCTGGCTTTGCAGATCATCTCCAGCCCTGTCATCATCACGCTGCAGCAGGAGGTGCTCACCTGGCCCAATGTCTGGCAGTACTGCTTGTTCTGCAGATGAGCAGCTGCCTCCTCATCTCTTCAGCTACAGTAGTTTTTCTCAGGGCAGTTAGATGCAGTCATGCTCCTCTGGATTTGGTGTGTTAAATCCATGCTGCATGGCAGCACTCAGTGCAATACAAAGGTGTTCTGTGTGCCATAGCATTTCTCCAGGGGCTGCCAAAGGTAGAAGCACAACACAGCACCATCCTTCTGACAGTAATGTCTGTGAGTGTTAGACATGTGAGCACTGCATCATCCCCAGCGTGTCAGTGCTTTTCCACACCAACCTGACTCTCACACTCTGCACTGAATGTAACTCTGCTCTTGTGGAGACAAATGCTTTCTGTCACATCCTCCATCCCTGCAACCATTTGCCGGTAGGCAGCTCTTGCAGAAGAATCAAGCAGCAGAACCTTGTGCTCACCCTACAGCATGCAAATGCTATGAAAGCAGAAATAACCTGGCATGCTCTGGGTCTGCAAGGCTGCACAGATGGGAGAGGTAGATTGTGTTTTTGCAGTGGAAGTTTCCAGTATTTTCAGTACATAGTGTAGGCCCTAACTGAATGTATAACCCTCTTGTAAAACAGCTGTATAAGTAGTTTTTCCACCAAGAAAGTTGCTGAACAGAATTAAGTTCAGACTGGGGGCATTCTGACATGGGGAGAATTGAGACAAGCACAAGATAAATACAGGGTGGGTAGAGCCCAGCACAGGACAGAATGAATGTACTGACTTTTGGAAACATTGCCCTTCTCTGTCCGCAGAAAAGTACAAGGCAGACCTAAAAACAAGAGGTTGGTAATTGACCTTCTATGGAAATGAATCCTAGCCACAGTCTCGAGGAGTCTGTGAGCCTGAGATGCTCAACCAATGAGAGCCATGAGAGCATCACCTGCAGTGGGTTTAGGGCACAGAACAGAATTGATTTCACTGACTGGTGTGCAGTTTCTCCCTTGCCAATAGGGGATGTGCGCGCAGTATTGCAATAATGAATAAGCACTGCTGCTATCGCTGCCATCTTTGCCTAACTAGAAATCTTTGACTTTGAGAGTTTCTCACACAAGGGGAGAGGGTAAGAAAGTAAAGAGGCACAGAAAACTAAGGGAAACTGCTCTTCTTTATCTTATCTATAAAAATTGATACGATGCTGTTGTGCATTTTTTTTAATTTTATTTTTAATTTTTTGCTAATGTCAGTCAGATTGTTTTAAAATATCCACACACCAAAATCTGACTACCAAGCAAATGTAATGAAAATGAAATGAAGGTGAGTTAGTGGAAAGCACAAGGCCATATTATATTAGGCTCCAGCAAATTTACAGGCAGTCACTGCACGAAGAGGTAGATCTGAGTTGCACATTATATGATTCCCACAAAGATTAAGGAAATCTGAAGCTTTCAATATATTTTTTTAATTCTTTTTTCATTTCATTTTTAAACACCTGACCCAGACCCCAACCCTCACAGGAGCTGTAAAGATAACAGCATTAACCAGCAATGTAACTCTAATCCTAACCCTTACCCTGATTCTAAAATCGTCCCTAACTCCAAATGCAACAACAAAAATGATGCTAGAAGTTTGTAGCAAAAGGAACCTTGCAGATGATGCCTGCATCCAATCAGAAGCATGCTTTGCATTATTTAAGAGTTGTATTTTTTCCAATGAACTCTCTCTATTATCACGTTTATAAAGTAACAGAGTCTGTTCTTTTTCTCCTGACACTGTGCCTTACTCTTGACATCCCCTGGAAATGACCCAGATAGGGCACCATCAAAGTAATGCTAATAGTAATGTCAATCCTAAGGGTATCTCTAGCCTCAGTGTTAATGGGACGCTAACAACAATCCCAACAGCCTTAAACATTCTGGTGGTGTGAAAGAGGTGCTGCCTTGCACATGCTGGGCAGTCCCATTGCCTGTTAAATGCAGGCGGCAGCGTAGAAACATGATGCCCGTGGTCAGAATGCCCTGTGGCAGATCCTGGCACCGGAGAACTGACCGGAGAACCATGAGAGAACTGACAACAAATCACGTGACATCAGAACCGACCCAGTGGTTATTTACAAGCCTTGGGAGACCCAGACAGGATCTCAGAGTGGTGAATGTAGGTACAGAAGTTGTTACTACTCTGTTTTCTTCTAAAAGAAGTGGTTTTTTTTCATCTCAGAAGTTGGGGGGGGGGGGGGGGGGGGCGGGAAAGGGATATCAATTTAATTACTCATTAATTTATTGACAGACATTCACGTTTGCTACGTTTGGAGAAGTTTTTATTTGTTTGCTGTGGTTTGATTTTTTTTTTTTCTTTTTTTTTTCCCCCTTCCCTCCTCTTCCATCTTTGTGTTCTTCCCCTATAATCAAAAGAACGGATCCCCAGGGTTTATCCCGCAGACGTTCTTTCCGTGGTCTCTGCTGCCACCTGCTGGCCAATAAGCGGAACTGCCACTGTTGGGCGTTTGGTGCCGCAGGAAGCACAACGCAGATCTGAGTTCTGACCGGTCTACGCAGCAAATCCACCAATCTTTATTGCGATAAGCCCTCCAGACAAGAGCATAAAGTCTTTGCCTGAGGGCAGGGTTAGTAGTAATGGATATCAGTTTTGAAATTTCCAGTCCATTCACCATAGCACTTTCTGCCTCCATGTCCCATAACCAGAGCAGCTATGCTGGCATGCTCTCTTGGTTTCTGTCTAAACCACTGTACTATATCCATCAGTTCAGCTGCTGTATTATGGGCAGCAGGGTTTGGGGGGTGGACACTGGTCAGGGCACTCCCACCAGCCTATCCTGCATTTTTTTTTTTTTTTTTTTTCATTTTTGGGTTACAATCAGTCAGATCTCAAATAGATCTAGTCTAAATGGAACCTCAAAATCTGACCTTTTAGTGCCTTCATTTACAGAGTCCATTTTATACAGATTCCCTTGTACAGGGCCCCCATGGTCCTCCAGAGAGATGTTCCTGATCTTCCATAGGAGAATGATTGAATTAGGTTTTTTCCCATCAAAACTGCCACCTGTCTTTCCAGTTTTTCAACACTATCATTCAATAGCTGATTTGCATCAGTTTGAGCCTCTTCAGTTATGTTCAGACAGTTCAAGGCCATTAAAAGTGGCCATGCCACCATGAACACAGCTAACTGTCATTCTCAAGTTGTAAGTATGTCTTTGCTAAGACCATGGAAATAGTCAGGTGGGCCAGGGACTCATGGACCCTCCCTCCGTCCCACACAGGGCCCCATTTTTCAGTGACAGAAGCAGTGCTGCATTTTGAGGATCCTAGGAATCCCAGGACATGCCCTGACAAAAGGTCATTCAAAGGGGTAGTCTTTCCCCATCCAAACAACTCCATGATATTCACAGAATCACAGAATTGTAGGGGTTGGAAGGGACCTCCAGAGACCACTGAGTCCAGTCCCCCTGCCAAAGCAGGTTCCCTACACCACGTTGCACAGCTCAGCATCCAGGCAGGTCTTGAATATCTCCAGAGAAGGAGATTCCACAACCACCCTAGGCAGCCTGTTCCAGTGCTCTGTCACTCTCACCATAAAGAAGTTATTGCACACATTAGTGCAGAATTTCCTATGGTGCAGTTTCTGTCTGTTTCCCATTGTCCCTCCTCCACACACTGCTGAAAAGAGTCTGGCCTCACCTCTTTGCCCCCCACACCTCAAATATTTATAGACCTGGATCAGGTCCCCTCTCAGCCTTCTTTTCTCAAGGCTAAACAGACCCAGTTCCCTAAGTCTCTCCTCATAGGGGAGATGCTCCAGGCCCTTCACCATCTTTGTGGTCCTCCACTGGACTCTTTCCAAGAGATCCCTGTCTTTTTTGTACTGGGGAGCCCAGAACTGGACACAATATTCCAGATGAGGCCTCACCAGGGCAGAGTAGAGGGGGAGGATCACCTCCTTCGACCTGCTGGGCACGCTCTTTTTAATGCACCCCAGGATGCCATTGGCTTTTTTGGCTACAAGGGCACACTGCTGGCTCATGGTCAATCTGTCGTCCACCAGGATGCCCAGATCCCTCTCAGCAGAGCTCCTCTCCAGCAGCTCTTCCCCCAGCCTGTACTGGTGCATGCAATTATTTCTACCCAGGTGCAAGACTCTACACTTGCTTTTGTTAAACCTCATCCGGTGTCTTACTGCCCAGCTCTCCAGCCTGTCCAGGTCTCGCTGAATGGCAGCACAGCCTTCAGGCGTGTCAGCCAATCCTCCCAACTTCGTGTCATCAGCAAACTTGCTGAGGGTGGTCACTGTCCCCTCATCAAGGTCGTTGATGAAGATGTTGAACAAGACCGGACCCAGCACAGACCCCTGGGGGACGCCGCTAGTTACAGCCCTGCAGCCAGACACTGCACCGCCAACGACAACCCTCTGCACTCTGCCAGTCAGCCAGTTCTCGACCCACTTCACTGTCCAATCACCTATCCCATACTTCCTCAGCTTTGGTATAAGTATGTCATGGAAGACTGTATCAGTTATAGAGGTTATAGAGTTCAATTCCTGTAGTCAATTTGGCGGCCCAGGTGGGACCAGCTCTGTTCGCTGCAGGACCAGCTGAGAGGGAGACACTTTTGGCGCACCCTGAGATTTCTCTGAAGGACTCCCTTCCTCACCTGATCACTGCAGGGACAGACAAGGACCTGGGACCAGGTATGTGTATGGTAAGTGGAGCCCATATGTCTTGAGGAGACATCCTACACAGTTTACAGCCATACGTGCTGCTCCCAGGGAGGTGAGCTCATGGCTTTGGTTGCCAGCTGGGTAGGAAGACTCCTTGGGTGAGTTCCTATGAAAGGGAACTGTATGTCATATGAATGGAAACAAGAACAAATACTCTCTCCCAGGTAGTTGACAATAGGAGGGACCTAGGTTGGTCTCTCCTACGGGTATGGGATATAGTGGATAGCCTGTCAAATGGTAGCCTGGGTTCTCCAAGTTGTAATCACGGGGGTTATAGGTTGTATGTTCAATATTATCATCTGCTTTAAGTGTTTGGTACCGTGTGTCAAGCCGACTCTGGGAAAAACATTAACGTTTGCAACTGGTCGACCAGAGTATGAGTGTTATTAAGATTCCAGCTAGAAAACGTTGTCAGCATTGTGTAGTATGAATAAACCATGGTTTTTGATCTAAATGTCAGAGTGAGTGTGGTGTGAGTGAGACACAGAACAGCTGCAGGGTGAGGGCCGAGTCCCGATCCATGTTTCCTTCCTCCTGTGAGGGAAATGGCCAGACACGGACAAAGTGAAAGACTGTGTTGTCTGTCCACTCATATGTACTTTCTGCTTGTATGTAAGAAGACGGGAGTTTGTACTCTGTAGATTAGTAAGATTGTCCTGAGGAGAGGTGTACATTCCACCCGACCAATGAATGTCAACCCATTTATGTAATACTATGTACTGCTTGCGAGGAAGTGTGTGAGGGAGGTGGTTCAATCAGTGCTGGTTCTGTGGCACAGTGTTTATAACTGAAGAATACAGACTGTATTAAGGGAGTTTATGTGAACTGAAGAACTGTACTGTTTGACAAACAGTTTTGATGGTATAAGAAAGTGTAATTGTTAATGATATATGGAAGTGTACTTGAGGGAATGTGGAAGTGTATCTGAGCATACAAACAGAGGAAGCATTTACAGAAGAAAAAAGGTTAAAGTGAGTTTACCTGCACTGACATGAGAGCAACACCCTGAACCTCTGCCCTGTGAGCTGAGCAGAGCAGAGCAGAGACACAGTCCTCATGTATCAGGTAGTGTTATTCTGCTTACCAAATGAATGAGTTCACTACAGAAGAGGCAAATCTTCCCCTCTGCTCCATTTGTGGCATACTCTGGAGTTCAAGACATTGCAAAGCTATGGCACATCTACTTTCTTTCAATGATGACGCCTTAGTATGCTCTGGGCTGTCATTTCAATTGCATCTAAAGAAGTCTAGGGTCATGCCAGCTGACAGGAAGCTGGCAAATGTTGTCTCATTGTAAGGAAGAGCAAGAAAGATGACATGGGCAATTATGGACCTGTCAGTCCAGAGCCTGGTAAAATTATGGAGAAAATGATGGTGGGAGTTATGGAAAAACAGCTGAAGGACAATTCTGTCATTGGTTGCAGCCAACACAAGTTTGTGAGGCGAAGGTCCTGTTTAATTTAAGCTCATTCTGTGACACAGTTATCCGTTTAGTTGACCAAGGGAAGCCAGTTGATGTAATCCTTGAGGATTTCAGTGGAGATTTTGATACTGTTTCTCACAACAACCTTCTGGACAGAATGTTCTGCATATGGCTAGACAGAAACACAATGTGGTGGGTGAGCAGTTGGCCAGTAGGTCAGTCCCAAAGGATTATAGTCAGTTTTTTCCATCAGGCTGGTAGATGGTCACTGTCGGGGTCCCCAGGGTTCCATTTTGGGGCCACTTTCCTTTCATGTTTATGCAGATGACTTGAATGCAGGACTAGAAGACGTTCTGAGCAAGTTTGCTGATGAGACCAGATGAGGAGGTGCTGTTGCCTCCACTGAGGGTGGAGAGGACTTGCAGAGAGATGTGGACAAGTCAGAGAAGTGGGTACCAGTTGGTACTAAGCACCAAGTGCATAACGTATAACAAGAACAAGTGCCTGATTGTGCACCGCAGAACATAAAGGACTTCAAACTCTGGGAGAATGTGCAAACGAGGGCACTGGAACTGAGAGATCTGAAGTTCAGAGTTTCACAGGGATTGACTGCTTGTTCAGACTGGGCCCTTCTCACATCCCTTCTCACATCCTGCAATGAAACATAGGTCTCATATGGGACATGAACCTCACAGCGTCCTTGCACCACATGTAGAGCCTGGGATCTTCTGTCCCCATGTCTTTCATTTAACATCATACAAAATTCCAACACATTGCCCCAGGAAATGCCCAGAGCCAACATGACATACAGGACCTCTCTACCACTGGTCTTGCAATCAGGGCTTGACCTGTCTGCTTTGTAAGGCAAAGGAGAGGTTTCTTAGCATGCCAGTGCCTTTGCCTGCCTGTAGTCATGGCTTCCAGTTATCTTCTCTAACAAGTCCCTTGGGAAGCTTACTTGGTAATGGCCCTCAGTGGGCCCATTAATACTCCAAGAAACTTCACTGTTACTTCCGACTTTGTCTTGTTGAGCACTTCGTGCAAACTTCTCTCTGCACTAGAGGCTGATGAACTCAGCATCAAATGCACCCTGGGGCCCATTATAACCTAAAGAATCTCCTGTGCCTTATGCCATCTTGTTATCTTCTTCAGGTTATCAGAACTTGTTCAGCAAAAAGGAGGGATATCTGGAGAGAGCTTAAAGAATCCAGTATAAATTTATTGTCTATTTATTTATAGTTGGGTTTAAAGAAGACATTAAAGCAGCACTGTGCAACTGATACCAATCCAGGATGTCCCAATGAGTTCTGTACTGTTACTGTGTTGACAAAGGTCCTTCTCAACCTCCCCACCCAATTTCTGCTCACAATGGACCTATGGGACTTGCATCACTTTTCTTCACATCACTCTTCTCCTCTGCATTCATCCGCTCAGTGTTAAAACTGCTTTGCACCAACTCCCACTGGCTTTCCTCAGAGAACCAGCTACACATGGAAAAGGAAAGATTTCTCTTTTTTATCTGGCCAGCAAATGGAAAGAAAGGTGATGCAATTGAATGAACAGTAAAACACAGTGATCAACTGCATGCCATGTTCAAGCGGCATCTATTGAAGTTTGTCTTTCATATGGAATATTTTTAAAAGAAATGATTTATTCTGAGGTAGGATAGGATAGATTGAATCACAGTGAAGTAGTTGACAACAGAGGCCATCAGACTCTGAGAGATGGAGCAAATTCCAGTAATCTTCCTGGGATAGATCAGCCAGGTAGTTGAGAGGTATCAACTTAAAACTGATCAGGACTTGTGAGTATTTCACACATTGAGATGGGTTAACACATTCTCATTGATTTATATCTTTGTCTCCAACTCTGTTTTTCACTTTTACTGACATTAATGAACATCTTTCAGACTTCGTGCCTTAATAAAAAAGAGACAGTGATTGAGAAAAGGAAAAAGTATAAGAAGAAAAAGAAAAAGAATAGATAGGAAGGGATAGATCAAATCACAGTGAAGGAGTTGACAACACATTCCATCAGACTTTGGGGAGATGGAACAAATTCCAGTAATCCCCCTGAAAGTCAGAAATCAGACAGATAATTGGGAGGTATCTGACTGAACAAAGAGCAAGGGATGGAGAAATCTGGAGGGCAGTGGGAGTAGTGTGTGCCCAAATGGCCTGCTGAAAACATGCCCTTAACCATGGCCATTTCTTTAGGAGAGCTGAAAAAACTTGGAGGATGAGGCACATCAAATAGGCAGCAGGGAAGAGTAGTGCTGGGCACCAGGCTACAGTCACAGGGCATTGGCACTGGCACCGCTGTCTGTGTCTCTGAACCTGAAGGCATTTGTGTCCAGCGAACACAGTTCTGGAAAACATTGTAGTTTCAGTAAAAGAAAAAAAAAGACATCAAATCACCTCAAAGATTCATATGTACAACTTAAAATGGAACAAGACTCATGAGAATTTTTCATGTTGAGAAGGGTTAACACATTTTCATTGATTTCCATCTTTGTCTTCAATTATTTCTTTCAGTTTTATTGACATTTATGATCAACTATTAAGCTTACAGCCTCAAAATAAATAAATAAATTAAAAGAGATACATTTGCATCTTGCACATGGCCTGATGCCCCTTTCACCTTCACAGTTCCCACAAGTCCTTCCATGCCGGAGAGTATGAGATCCAGCAGAGCACCTCTCCTCTTTGGTTCCTCCACTGCTTGGTCAAGAAGCTGCCATCTGTGCTCTCCATGGATCTGCTGGATGCCACATGCCCTGCTGTGCTGTCCCTGCCACAGATAATGGAGTGACAAAGGCCACCAAATGGGACAAGGGACAGACAACATCAGATTCCCATCTGTCTGCAGAGGGCACCTTCCATTTACTCTCCCTGATCAGGAAGACAGGAAAAGACACTGATGGTCTCCTCTGTTTGCCATTTCCATTAGCTCTGACCTGTCTGCTCTTCCATCCCCAGGCAGAGCTCAGTGCACTCTCACAGAGGGCAGTCGCCCTTCTTTGTCTCCTCGCCCATCCATCCTAAAGACTCGGTATCCCCCTTGTGCTACAGTGCAGTTGTGGAAACCATTAAACTGTGTCCCCATGGTCCAAACAGGAGCTCAGGCCTGCAGCTCTACCAAGATTTCTAGCTTCTTGTGTGTTGGTGTTTGCATTAGTGCAAAAGCACAGAAGTAAATATCCTAATTGAAAAGCATCACTGGACATTGCCTGACTGGATAGCTCATTTATAGAATCAGTGTGCAGAAGGTGGCACACAAACATTAGACCGATCGTGGGTCTTGGAGGTGACGTAGCAGCATGGACACACCATGGGCATGGCTTTCCTGAAGGCCCTGTGCTGCTCTTGTAGCTGTGAGTGAATTCACCGGACAGCCGGTGCTATCCCCTCTCTGGCCCTTGGCTAATGCCCAGGAAGGAGGTGTCTATCTCAGGGATTTCCCACATGGTTTACAAGCACTAGCACATATCAGGAGCAGCCCAGGCACCTTGGGCATCACCCAGTGTCTGTGTGTGAGCAGCTGCCTCCCAGCTGAAGGTCCGAGGACTCAGAGCAGGAGCTCACATGCAGGCAACTTCTTTGTGCTCTTCTGAACTGAACCAGAGGAATCCCAGCTCCTCTGGTTCTGTGGGGAGCCGAATCCCATTTCAGCTCCAGGATTTCTGTCAAGGGATGAGACTCCTGCGCTGCCTCAGCTGGATCACTGCCCTGCACAGGGAAAGTCCAAACCTCGCCTTCCTTGTCTGGTTGCCCTTATTGTTTCATCAAACGATCTCTGGGAGCACTCCCCATATGTCTCCAATCAGTCACTGACCACTGGACATGTGGTGGTTAATTGAGTGGATTTCAAAGCACAGTCATGATGCTGTTGTCTTTCAGGAGCTGTTGGCCATGAGGACCCAGGGACATGTCAGGGGAAATGAGTGGGAAGGATAAAAATGACATAATCTGCTGCTTGCTTGTCCAGGTTCCTGGGACACAGGGAGCTCATAAAAGTGGGCAGAGCTGCAGAGAGACAGCTGTGCCCAGGAGCAGATCTCGTGCACAGCACAGCCTGCAGGTGACAGAAGGAGAGGTGAGAAATTGGAGAGAGCTTGCAGGATGTGTGTGGTGTGAGCGGGCTGTGAACTCACTGCAGGAGCATTGCTCACAGACCATGACAAGGTAAGTCTCACAGCTGACCATGAGCTGCTTTTAATTAAGGGGTAACTATAACTGGGACATCCCATAGGAGATCTGACTGCAGGCACTGCATGTTTCTTTACTGTGGAAAAAGCTTTCTGCTCCAGCTGAGACGGGTGCCCAGGGCTGTCCTGCAGAGCAGGGTCCCTGCTGTGCCCCAGGAGCTGTGTGCCGGGTATGGGACTCTGCCGCCTGCCAGGCTCAGCACTCAGCCTGCCCGGGGAGCTGCCCAGGGCGCTGCGGGGAGACGTGTGGGGTAAGGAGCCCCCGGCAGGGTTTGTGCTGCCACAGCTGCTGCCTGGGGCAGGGGATCACAGCTCCACTGCACAACTGAATGTTTCTGAGGGCACTTTGCAAGAGGAGAGCCAAGGCAGGGGGTTTCCATTTCCTGTTCTGAGGCAAAGAGGTTTGGAGTCAGAAATCTAAAAGGGGCAATAAGAGTTCTGAGAATTTTTCATCAATCAATTGCTTGTTTTGTGAACACTCACACATGATGTGCTTTCAGTCTCCCCTTTCTCGAAGGATGGAATTATCTTCATTTTCTGTAGGCATGAATAATTCACTTATCCTACAAACAGGCAGCATTTTCTAACTGAAACTGAATGCCACAGAAGCTCGGGTAGGGGGCTCTAAGAGCACTTGGGGTAAAGATATGAGACATGAAACAGATGAAAATATCCAGGGAGAAGGCATAAGAAAATAAAAGGAAGGTTAGAGCTCCATATGCTGCTTCTGCTTAAGGAATGCTGATCTAAATGAAATTAAATGCAAGTAATGGTGCTAAATGTACACTGTTGTAGGAGAATTAAAACATTTCATAGTATAGCAGGAGTAGTGCCTCTGAGAATGGTCTGGACTTGTCATTATCTTCTGCACTCTGAGCAGGACTCCAAGCCCAACAACAGCAGATGCCCAACAGCAGCTCCATCAGTGAGTTCCTCCTGCTGCCGTTGGCAGACACGCGGCAGCTGCAGCTCCTGCACTTCTGGCTCTTCCTGGGCATCTACCTGGCTGCCCTCCTGGGCAACGGCCTCATCAGCACAGCCGTAGCCTGCGACCGCCGCCTGCACACCCCCATGTACTTCTTCCTCCTCAACCTGGCCCTCCTCGACCTGGGCAGCATCTCCACCACTCTCCCCAAAGCCATGCCCAACGCCCTCTGGGACAACAGGGCCATCTCCTACACAGGATGTGCTGCACAGCTCTTTTTCTTTACCTTCTTCATGTCAGCAGAGTATTCCCTTCTCACCATCATGTCCTATGACCGCTATGTTGCCATCTGCAAGCCCCTGCACTACGGGACCTTGATGGACAGCAGAGCTTGTGCCACCATGGCAGCAGCTGCCTGGGGCACTGGGGTTCTCAATTCCCTGCTGCACACTGCCAGTACGTTTTCACTGCCTCTCTGCCAAGGCAATGTTGTCAACCAGTTTTTCTGTGAAATTCCCCAGATCCTCAAGCTCTCCTGCTCAGAATCAAATCTCAGGGAAGTTGTGTTTCTCATTTTTACTATCAGTTTAGATGTAGGCTGCTATGTTTTCATAGTTGTGTCCTATGTGCAGATCTTCGTGGCTGTGCTGAGGATGCCCTCTGAGCAGGGACGGCGCAAAGCCTTCTCCACGTGCCTCCCTCACCTGGCCGTGGTCTCCCTGTTTCTCAGCACTGGTGCTTTTGCCTACCTGAAGCCCCCCTCCATTCCCTCCCCACTCCTGGATCTGACAGTGGCACTTCTGTACTCAGTGGTTCCTCCAACACTGAACCCTATTATCTACAGCGTGAGGAACAGGGAGATCAAGCACGCTCTCAGGAAGGTGTTGCAATACTCACTATTCCCGCTTCAATAAAGTGCACATCTTCATCACATGATTCCCAGTGATGGTTCTTCATCTTTTATGCATCTTTGATTGATTGATTATGTGAGATATAGCAACGTGCAAAAAAATGTTATTGAACGTATAAATAAAAATTTGTTTCACTTCTTTCACACCTACTATCCATTTTCTCACTCCAAGAGCTCATGTAAACATGGAACCAGATTCCCCGAATAGGTTAAGAGATAAATAAATAGCATTCAAAATACGCTTTTCCTTAGCTCTTCTCTTATCCAACTTTGTCTGGATTTGGGGAAGGTACAGCCACAGATAGAAGCACAACTAGTTCTTTTCATTCCTCCTCTCTTTACACTGATACAGTGCACAGAGGATTCGAGTCCTCTCATTTCTACAGGCCTGAAGGTCTTGTGTGTCTCACAGCAGTCCCGTCGTCTCTATAGCAGCACTCAGTGGTTTGCTTAATTTTCTTATCTCAATACTTGGAACAGCTACAGGACCTGTAGCATAAGTGACCGCAGAGCTCCTTATGAGGGGTGGAGTGACAGTGGGATCTGTCCAGAGCTTGGAGCAACTGCAGGATGTGTAGCAAAAACTTGGAGCTATTGCAGGGACTGTGCCAGGAGTTGCAGAGGCTGCAGCAATGTCAGCAGATCCAGCTCTCTTCCCCTTGAAGATGCTGAATAGTGTTGAACACAGTTCAGGAGGTGTGGGCCAGGCCCTGGCACACTGCAGTCATTTGGGCCTTTTTAGGATTACCAGTGCCACAGCAGACCTGTCTCCAATATTCTACCAGTTTCTCAGGATCCTGCAGTTGCTCGGAGATGAAGTTCCAAAGCCCTGGGGGTGCCCACCACTCCAGGCAGCTGCCCAGACTGTCCCACACCCCCTGCCATGCAGAGCCTTCTCACCTTGGGGCAGATCTCTCACTGATATTCCTGAATAATTGTTTAACCTCAATCCTAGAATCATAGAATCACCAAGGCTGGAAAAGGCCTGAAAGATCATCCAATCCAACCGTTCACCTATTACCAATAGCTCCCACTTAACCATGTCCCTCAACACAATATCCAGTCTCTCCTTGAATACCCCTGGTCTCCCAGAGACGACAGTGTAAAATGTGTAATTCCTAATCATACCAACAATATTACTTCCAAAACCCAAAGATGTCCAAAGAGCTGAATGTGCACAAAACTTCACTTTGCCAATTTTATCGTGGTACAAACCAAGGTCAAACAGCATAGCAAAATAAATACCCTAATCCAGCATCCAGAGTTGACAAATGATGCAGCAGGGAAAACAAGCAGCAAGCAAGGAGCTGTGAAATGCAGCTTCATGAGAAGACTCAGCAAGCTTCACAAATAGGGAAACTATCAGCACCATGGCCTGCACATCTCCAACTCCCACAAAGCCCTGTCCACTCTGGACAGATGTGCTGTTACCACAACCCTTGGAGCCTCACATCAGGCGCCAAAATGACTGTGGTTGTTGAACCCAACATGTGGCTCAGCAGCTCACAGTGCTTTGTGCACTGCCCCATTCCCAGTGGGATGGGGATGAGAACTGGGAAAAAGAGTACAACTTCTGGGTTGTAACAAAGCAGTTTACTAAGAGAGATAAAAGGAGAGGAGTAATAGTAATCACTATATATCCGTTGATATAGAATCGTATGTAACAACTGATGCACAAGCACTTGCTCAGCACCACCAGACTGATGCTCAGCTGGGCCCTGAGCAGTGAAGAGACTGAGATGAACTCCCACCCCTTTCAATACAATTTCTGCTTGCTGTCAGCTGATAGAGAACGTCCCTTTGGCCACTATCAGTCAGCTGTCCTCACTCTGTTCCCTCCCAGCTCCATGTGCCCTCCACTGACCATGGCCTTGGCTCTGTACAACACTGCTTAGCAGCAGCTGTAAACATCAGAGTGTTATCAATGGTTTTCTCCTAGAACCAAAACACTGCACCACAGCAGACAGTCTGAAGAAAACAATTCCATCCCAGCTGTAACTCAGATTCCTGCCTGTCCCCTCTTCTTGTTCTTCCTGATCAGGAAGCAAGGAACAGAATCTGCCGCTCTCCTCTCTGAGCCCTTTCCATCAGTTCTCAGCTGGCTCCTCTGCCATCCCCAGGCAGAGCTCAGTGCCCTCTCATGGATGGCAGCAGCCTTTTCTCTTCTTCCTTGCCCATCCGTCATGCAGAATCTGTACCCCATTTGCTACAGTACAGAGCTGAGAATCAACCCACCGTGTCTCTGTGAACCAAACAAGACCCTAGGCCTGCAAAGGCACAGAGATTTGGAGTTCGCTGAGTGAATGTTTGTGGTCCTCTCATTAGTGTAAGGATTCTTCAGAAAGCATCCCCTTCCAGAAGCATGCTTTGATTTAGCCTGTCTGGGTCTTGCATCTACACTGTGGTACTGATGTTCAGGGCCTTGCTCAGAATCAGCAGCCTGCATGAAAGGAAAAGCTCTGTGGTTTTCTCTTGATTTGTCCCGTTTATTTCCCATGCTACCCGCACTGGTCTACAGGCACTTTAGGGCAGCAGTAGGTTGGGGTTACCCCCAGAGGGTACACAGTAAGATTTAGGACGGGGTATTGGCAACAAGACTTTCTCTGAGGAATCCTCACACAATCCTATAGAACAACTCAGAGGCTTTCCATTCAATCTCCAACAGCAACAATATCCCTCAGCCCTTCTCTGTCACATCCAATTCCCCACCCTTCCCCATTTGGACCTGGTTTAAAGCCCTATAATCAATCAGTGCAGGAGCATTTCAGATGGGGTCATGGAGGAGGCAGACTGCCATTCTTGGGGTGGCCATTTTCCCAGGAGGGCATGGTGGGAGGGCTTTGTCCCATCTGGTTCCACCAACACTTGCATCCACCCAGCAGAAGGCTGTGCCCTCTGTGTCCCACTTGAACTCTGCATGGAGCTTACAGTTGGCAGTGACATGGCTGAGAAGCTCTGGGCATGGATTAAGGGACAGGGAATTAATGTGCCTTCCTAACTTCCTCCCTGCATGCCTTAGCAACTTCCTTGTAATCTCCCCAAGTACCCAGCCCCTTCTTCCAGAGGACGGAGATTCTCTTTTTCTTCCTGAGTCTCAATAGTTTTCCCCAGTTCATCTGCACTGGTCTTCTTCCCCTATGGCTCACCTTATGGCATTCAGGGACAGCCTGATCTTGTGCCTTTAAGATTTCCATCTTGAGGAGTGTCCAGGCTTCCTGGACCCCTTTACCCATAAGGAGCGACTCCCAAGGGACCTGTGCTACAAGTGTCCTGAACAGGTCAAAGTCCGCCCTCTAGAAGTTCAGGATAGTAGTTTTGCTAGTCACCCTTCTGACATCTCCAAGAATAGAGAATTCTACCATTTCATGGCCACTCTGCCCAAGACAGTCCCCAACCTTCTCAACTCCTACCAGTCCTTCACTGTTAGTGAAGAGCAGGTCTAGCAAGGAACCACCCCTGGTAGGACTTCATACCAGCTGTGTAAGGAAGCTGTCTTGCATGCAATCTATAAACCTCTTGGACTGATTCCTCTGCTATTTATTATATTCCCAGCATATATCAGAGAAGTTGTAGTCTCCCAAGAAAATGAGTGCTGGCAATCTTGCGACTTCAGTAAGCTGCTCATAGAATGCCTCACCCATCAATTAGGCGGTCTATAAGAAACCTTTAGCAAGATGTCACACTTACAGGCCTTTCCCCCGATCCTTACAAACATGCACTTCATTCTGAAGCCCAAGCTCTTCAACATCAAAACTCTCTTTAATATAAAGGGCCACACCACCACCCTTCCTTCCTCCTCTATCCCTTCTGAAGAGCTTGTAACCATCCATCACAGCACTCCAGTCATGGCAGTGGTCCCACCATGGGTCGGTAATAGCAACTAGGTCATGGTTTGTCAGATGCACAGTTGCTTCCAGCTCCTCTTGCTTGTTGACCAAGCTGTGTGCGTTGGTGTAGACGCACTTCAGCTGAGGCATCTGCCTCTCTCCCAGCTCAAACAGCATTTCCCTAGGCTTATCTCTGGTAAGCCCTGTTTTGTCCACTCCCCCATCGTAGCTAGTTTAAAGCTCTTTCGATAAGCCCCGCTACCGTCTATGCTAGGATTCACTTCCCCCTTTGAGACAGTTGGGTTCCATTCATGGATAACAGACCATGGGCCAAGTAAACTGTCCTGTGATCAAAGAACTCAAAGTTTCTGGCTCAGTACCAACCTCTGAGACAATTGTTCATTGCTTTGCTTTCCAAGCCTGCTCTGTGTCCCTCACTGCCACTGAAGGTATAGAACAAAAAATCACTTGATCTCCCACTTTGTGAACTAAATGGCCTAAATTCCTGAAATCTCTTTTTATAGTTTGTAGTCCTATCTAAGAAATTTCATCACTGCCCACCTAAACTATGAGTAGTGGAAAATAATCAGTGGACCTAACCAGCATTGGGAGTTTCCTCATTATGTCCCTGACCTGAAACCAAGAAGGCAGCAGACTTACTGACAACTGGGGTCCAGTCTGCAAATGGGGCCCTCTATTCCTCTGAGAAGGGAGTCACCCACCACGGCCACCCTTCTTTCTTTCATGGCAGAGGAAGTCACAAGGCTTGGTAGTGACTGCCTTGCATTAGGTTTCCTCCTAGGCAGATCCTCCATTGCCTCCCCATTCTTATCTCCTTCAGATTTCAGAGTGTCAAACCTGTTGCTTAGATGGATCAGGGGTCGAGGGCTAGGCAGGCATGGGGGGGCTCCTGTGATGTTGAGTTGGGACTCTCTTCCAACCCTCCTCATCAGTCAGGTCTGTCTGACTGTGACAGGGCAGGGAGTCAACCACTTTTCTGGGGGTATCTGCCTGGCAGCCTTCCCTCGGGGATGCCAGCAAGTCACTCCACCAGCCCATCTCCCGATCACATTCCCTGATGGTAAACTGTGAGTAAAACCTTGAGTAAAGTGAGAGTTCACCTAGACAAAAGTATGAGTAGAAACATGGACTGACGTGAGGGTAAACCCAGAGTAAACCCAGGATCCCATCCATTGGGCATGCACAGCCTCTGAGGGCAACTTTTTCCAGTGTTGCTGTGTAAAAATATAGGTTCCTCACATCTAACCTATGTCTCCCCTTTTTAATTTAAATCCGTTTCCATTTGTCCTGTTATCAACAGACCATCCCATCCTTATTCTAGCGTTAGGCATCTCATCCTCAGATGGAAACCCTGGGGCTGAATTGGGATCAGTTTTTCAAAGAACCACAGGAGCTACAAGTTCACCTAGCTGAGTTCAGATGTGCACAGTGAGGTGTCTGTGTGTGAGTCCCTCATCTGAATCCTTGGTTTTTATTCCACAGGGACTGCACTACTCATACACAGTCTCTCAGTGATGCCCAAGATGCCTTGGGTGATCCTAGTTTTGTGCTAGTGCTTGTAAACTGTGACGGAAAATCTATGAGATAGACACCTCCTTCTGGAGCATCAGCTGAGGGCCAGAAGGGAGGTATTCTTGGCCATCCTAAATACCACCTCAGCCACGTGCTTAGGGCACCCATTGTGTCTTTTGCACCTGACCCCATGGAGTATGTAGTGATATTCAGCTTATCAAAAGGATGAGCTCAGAACAGAAGAGGCAGATCTTCCTCTCTGCTCCATCTGTGGCATAGTCTGGATTTCAAGGCATTGCAAAGCTATGGCACATCTACGTTCTTGCACTGATGACACTTTAGCATGCTCTGGGCTCGCATTTCAATGGCATCTAATAAATCTAGGGTCATACCTGTTGACAGGAAGCTGGCAAATGTTGTCTCATTGTAAGGAAGAGCAAGAAAGATGACACGGGCAACTATGGACCTGTCAGTCTCACTACAGTGCTTGGTAAAATTATGGAGAAAATGATGGTGGGAGTTATGGAAAAACAACTGAAGGACAGGTCACAGACAACACAAGATACAGAGGGGAAGGTCCTATTTAATTTCAGGTCTTTTTATGACACCTTTATCCATTGAGCTGAACAAGGGAAGGCAGTTGATGTAATCCTTGAGGATTTCAGTAGAGCTTTTGATACTATTTCTCCAGCACCCTTCTGGACAGAAATTCCTGCATACAGCTAGACAGAAACAGAACGTGGTGTGTTGTAATACAAGAAGAATTTTACAGAGCAGCAGCCATGGATTGAGATAAGGAGTTCACAGAGCAGCAGCTGCGGAGCAGGATAAACAGCATGAGAACAAAGGACATCTCTAGGAAAAGAATGAATGGCTCGTGGCTTTGAAGGGGGGTTATAGGGTTGTTATTGCAGTAGCTTTCCTCCAATTAGCGTGTGTGATTTTTGGACACCCTTGTCTGTCTCCTATAAAAGTCTGGCTTTCGGGCAATAAATTGATGCAGCTATATGTAACTATATTGGTGTTTCTCTGTTTGACCCAGCACGCTGACATTTTGCCTTTCAGGTTCACCAGCAGTGGTGGGTGAGCAGTTGGCCAGTAGTTCTGTCCCAAAGGATTATAGTCAGTGGGTTCCATTGGGCTGGTAGATGGTCACTGTCAGAGCTCCCCAGGGTTCCATTTTAGGGCCACTTTCCTTTCATGTTTATGCAGATGACTTGCATGCAGGACTAGAAGATGTTCTGAGCAAGTTTGCTGATGAGACCAGATGAGGAGGTGTTGTTGCCTCCACTGAGGGTGGAGAGGACTTGCAGAGAGATGTGGACAAGTCAGAGAAGTGGGTACCAGTTGGTACTAAGCACCAAGTGCATAAAGTATAACAAGAACAAGTGCCTGATTGTGCACCTGGGTATGGGCAACCCTGGACATAAACACTGTCTGTATATTGGACACATGAGAGACGTCTGACTGAAAAGGATTGGGGGTCCTGCTCAACATAAAATTTTAAGTGAGTCAGCAGTGTGCCCAGCCAGCCAAGAAGGCCAACAGTCCCCTAAAGTGCATCAAGCAATTTATTGCCAGCTGGGTGGGAGAAAGGTTTGTCCCTCTTTGCTCTGCATTGCTACTGCCTCACCTGGAGCACTGGGTGCACTTCTGGGCAATGCAGAACATAAAGAACATCAAACTATGGGAGAGTGTGCACAGGAGGGCACTGGAACTGAGAGATCTGAAGTTCAGAGTTTCACTGGGATTGACTGCTTGTTCAGACTGGGCCCTTCTCACATCCCACATCCTGTGATGAGACACAGGGCACATGTGGGATATGAACTTTAACAGCATCCTTGCACCACATGCAAATGCTTTTCCCAGTGCTTCAGTGTTCCACCACCCATTGCTTTCAACATAGTTTTCAACACCCCATTGTATCTTTTAATTTTACCAGAAGCTGGTGCATGGTAGGGGATATGATAAATCCACTCAATGCCATGAACTTTGGCCCAAGTATTTATTAAGGGAATTTTTGAAATGTGTCCCATTATGAGACTCAGTTCTTTCTGAGGTGTCATGTCTCTATAGGACTTGTTTCTAACAACCCAATATTGTGTTTCTGGCAGTAGCATGGGGTACTGCGTATGTTTCAAGCCACCCAGTGGTTGCTTCCACCATGGTAAGCACAAAACGCTTATCATTATGAGATCCTGGCAAGGTGACATCATTCACCTGTCACTCCTCCCCATATTTATACTTTTGCCTTGGCCTTCCCCCCAGAGAGGCTTCATATTCTTGGCTTGTTTAATTATGGCACATGATTCACAGTCATGAATAACCAGTGCAATAGCATCCATAGTTAAGTCCACCCCTCAGTCTCTAGCCCAATTATATGTTATGTCCATTCCTTGATGGCCTGAGGTCTCATGGAACCATCAAGCTTGAAATAATTCACTCTTGTTCTGCCAGTCCAAGTCTATTTGAGCCACCTCAATTCTGGCAGCTCGACCTACCTGATGGTTGTTTTGTTGTTCTGCAATAGCCCGACTCTTGGGCAAGTGTGCATCCACGTGACACACCTTTACAATCATATCTTTTTTTTGAGCAGTTATGTTTTTCTACAGTTCAGCAGCCCAAATAGGTTTACACCTCCGTTGCCAGTTATTTTGTTCCCACTGCTGTAACAACCCCCATAAGGCATTTGCCACCATCCATGAGTCAGTATAAAGATAAAGCATTGGCCACCTCTCCCGTTCAGCCACATCTAAGGTCAGCTGGACAGCTTTTACCTCTGCAAACTGACTTGATTCTCCTTTACCTTCAGTGGCTTCTGCGACCTGTCGTGTGGGGCTCCAAACAGCAGCTTTCCATCTCCGATGCTTCCCTACAATATGAAATGATCCATCAGTGAAAAGAGCATATTTCTTTTCATTTTCTGGTAGTTCGATGTATGGTGGGGCCGCTTTAGCACATGACACCTCTTCTCCTGGTGATGTTCCAAACTTTTTATCTTCAGTCCAGTTCATGATCACTTCTAAAATTCCTGGACGATTGAGGTTCCCCATCCGCGCTTGTTGTCTAATCAGTGCAATCCACTTGCTCCAGGTGGCATCGGTAGCATGATGGGTGGAGAGAACCTCCCCTTTCAACATCCGGTTCATCATTGACAGTCGAGGTGCCAGAAAGAGCTGCATTTCAGTACCAGCTACTTCGGAAGCAGCCCGAGCCCCCTCATACGCGGCTAAGATCTCCTTCTCAGTTGGAGTGTAGCACTCTTCAGACCCCTTGTACGCTCAGCTCCAGAATCCCAGGGGTCGGCCTTGGGTCCCTCCTGAGGCTCTTTGCCACAAACTCCAAGTGGGACCTTTCTCTCCAGCAGCAGTATAGAGGATGTTCTTTACATCCTGTCCAGTCCGTACTGGCCCCAGGTCCATGGCACAGGCTATCTCCTGTTTAATCTGTTCAAAAGCCTGCTGCTGCTCTGGGCCCTATGCAAAATCATTCTTCTTCTGCATCACCTGATAAAGGGGGCTTACAATGAGGCTGTAGTTTGGAATGTGCATCCTCCAAAAGCCCACTGCACCCAGGAAAGATTGTGTCTCTTTCTTGCTAGTTGGTGGAGACATGGCAGTGATTTTGTCAATCACTGTTGGGATGTGATGACATCCATCCTGCCACTTTATACCTAAGAACTGAATTTCCTGGGCAGGCCCTTTTACTTTGCTTCACTTAATAGCAAAACTGGCTCATAGAAGAATTTGAATTATTTGCTCTCCAGCACAGCAGCACTCAGTGGGGGTGTGACCTCATTCAGGCCACGGTAGTCTACTGTCAGCCTCCATTCTCCACTGGCTTTACGCACTGGCCATATGGAGCTGTTAAAAGGTGAGTGAGTTTTACTGATCACTCCCTGATTCTCCAACTGGCGAATCAAATCATGAATGGGGAGCAAGGAATCCCTGTTGGTGCGATACTGCCGTCTGTGCACTGTCTTTGTAGCAATCGGTACCTGCTGCTCTTTTATTTTTACTCGTAGCAGCCTCACAACAGACGGGTCCTCTGACAGGCCAGGCAAAACAGACAGCTGCTTAATGTTGTCCATATCTACAGCAGCAATTCCAAAGGCCCAGTGATACCCCTTAGTATCCTTGAAATGCCCTCTTCTGAGGTATCCTCAATACCAAGTATGAACGGAAACCCTGGACCACTCACATAGGATGTTTTTTCCAGTCTTTACCAGTGAGGCTTATTTCAGCCTCCAACACAGTCAATTCTTGAGAGATATCCAGAAATATGGATTGATTCTGTCCCTTCATGACTGGAGGGCATTAGGGTGCACTGTGCACCAGTATCCACCAGTGCCTTATATTTCTGTGGTTCTGATGTGCTAGGCCATCAAATCCACACAGTCCAATAAACTCTATTATCCCTTCCACTCCCTTGAATGAGGGCAGGGCCCCTCTATTGGTTACCTGTGTTAACTGGAGCAGCCGTACTGGTGGTTGGACTGTTTTGTAGTTCCCTCACCCGTGCTCATAGTACAGGAGTAGGCTGGTCATGCCACTTCCTCGTGTCTTCTCTGTGGTCACGTAGGTAACACCACAAGGAAACACACAGTGCAATTTACTGTTGTTCCTTGCTCAATCTGGAAAGCGCTTGTGTCTAATAGCTGAGAATTTTAATGATACACATGAAGGCTTTATGGTCGTTAATTTCTTTACGATCTCTCGCCTTCAACTGAAGCAGCAGCTAGGCCAATTACCAAGTGACACCAAGGAGATGAAGTGGCAAAATGGCGATTTATTGAAACAGACACATCCTTATATAACCTACGCCTTTTTGTCTACACCCACTGTATTACACTAAGATTCTTCCAGAATATGGGGAAGGGCCTGTCACATCACAACAAGCTACCGTCCCAGCTGTCCCAACAGCGAAGCAACCAGGTAACAAGAGATTCATTCTGGTGCCATGTGAACTCCTTTCTTACGCCTTCGATTTCAGTCATCTTCAGGGATCGACAAACAGTAACAGAGATTTCCTCCTCATCACTCTCTTCTTCATGACACTTTTCCTTTTTCCTTTCTCGGTACTTATCCAGACCTGTCACCTGGATCTTCTGTTGCCTCCTCCTCCACTTCTTTTTTCCGTTCTAGACGTGAGGACACCCATTTCCATTTCTTGCCTTCCACAAGGGCAACTGATATTGTTACTGGTGCCTCCTGTGACTGATCAAAATTGACTTGGGGATTTCCCTTTTTGGCTAGAACCTCAGCTCGGAAATTCTCTCTTTTCGGAACAGTGTTATATAGAGCACGGTAAGCACAAGCCAAGCCCCAAATAAGTCATACCCCCTTAGATCTATCTAGGCTGCGCCATCCCTGACTCAAATACTGGCTTAGTTTCTCGGGATCCCACAGGTGTTCAAGAGTTAAATCCCATGACATTGCGGGCCCCCATGTGTTGGCGAACCTGAAGGCAAAAGTCAGCGTTCTAGGACAAACAACCACACACCAATATAGTTAAATATAGCTGTGTCCATCTATTGCCTGAAGAGCCGTACTTTTATAGCAAACAAACAAGGGTGTTCAAAAATCACACGTACTAATTGGAAGAAAGCTTCTGCAATAAGAACCCTAAAACCCCGCTTCAAAGCCACGAGCCTTTCACTCTTTTGCTAGAGGTGTCCTTGGTTCTCATGCTGTTTATGCTGCTCTGTAAAGTGCTTATCTTGATCCATGGCTGCTGCTCTGTAAAATTCTTCTTGTATTACAACAGAATGGCAGTTCCCTGGGGTCTCCAGCACACCCCCAGCCAGCTGGCAAATGCCACTGAGGACCTTTAGGAAAGACATGCCCTGGGTAGTGACAATGTTCACTGGACAACTGTGAGCCCCACAATGGGTCTCGTACCTGTGTGCCATCTTCTGAACACCAGTAGCACGGTGTAGATGCAAGGCCCAGCCAGGCAAAATCAAAACATGCTTCTGGAAGGGGATCCTTTCTGAAGAGTCGTTACACTAATGAGAGGACCACAAACATTCACTCAGCGAACTCCAAATCTCTGTGCCTTTGCAGGCCTAGGGTCTTGTTTGGTTCACAGAGACATGGTGGGTTGATTCTCAGCTCTGTACTGTAGCAAATGGGGTACAGATTCTGCATGACGGATGGGCAAGGAAGAAGAGAAAAGGCTGCTGCCATCCATGAGAGGGCACTGAGCTCTGCCTGGGGATGGCAGAGGAGCCAGCTGAGAACTGATGGAAAGGGCTCAGAGAGGAGAGCGGCAGATTCTGTTCCTTGCTTCCTGATCAGGAAGAACAAGAAGAGGGGACAGGCAGGAATCTGAGTTACAGCTGGAATGGAATTGTTTTCTTCAGACTGTCTGCTGTGGTGCAGTGTTTTGGTTCTAGGAGAAAACCATTGATAACACTCTGATGTTTACAGCTGCTGCTAAGCAGTGTTGTACAGAGCCAAGGCCATGGTCAGTGGAGGGCACATGGAGCTGGGAGGGAACAGAGTGAGGACAGCTGACTGATAGTGGCCAAAGGGACGTTCTCTATCAGCTGACAGCAAGCAGAAATTGTATTGAAAGGGGTGGGAGTTCATCTCAGTCTCTTCACTGCCCAGGGTCCAGCTGAGCATCAGTCTGGTGGTGCTGAGCAAGTGCTTGTGCATCAGTTGTTACATACGATTCCATATCAACGGATATATAGTGATAACTATTACTCCACTTCTTTTATCTCTCTTAGTAAACTGCTTTGTTACATCCCAGAAGTTGTACTCTTTTTCCCAGTTCTCATCCCCATCCCACTGGGAATTGGGCAGTGCACAAAGCACTGTGTGCTGCTGAGCCACATGTTGGGTTCAACAACCACAGTCATTTTGGTGCCTGATGTGAGGCTCCAAGGGTTGAGATAGCAGCACATCTGTCCAGAGCGGACAGGGCTTTGTGGGAGCTGGAGAAGTGCAGGCCATGGTGCTGATATGTGTGGATGTGCTCCCTATGTGTGGAGCTTGTTGAGTCTTCTCATGAAGCTTCACTGCACAGCTCCTTACTTGGTGCTTGGATGCTGCATTAGGGTATTTATTTTGCTATGCTGTTTGACCTCAGTTTGTACCACGATAAAATTGGCAGCTGACAAAGTGAAGTTTTGTGCACATTCAGCTCTGCGGTCATCTTTGGGTTTTGGAAGTAATATTGTCCATATGATTAGGAATTACACAATTTACATTGTCGCCTCTGTGAGTCCGGGGGTGTACTGGATATTGTGTTGAGGGACATGGTTTAGTGGGAGCTATAGGTAATAGGTGAACGGTTGGACTGGATGATCTTTTAGGCCTTTTCCAACCTTGGTGATTCTATGAATCTATGATTGAGGTTAAACAATTATTCAGGAATATCAGTGAGAGATCTGCCCCAAGGTGAGAAGGCTCTGCATGGCAGAGGGTGTGGGACGGTCTGGGCAGCTGCCTGGAGTGGTGGGCACCCCCAGGGCTTTGGAACTTCATCTCCGAGCAACTGCAGGATCCTGATAAACTGGTAGAATATTGGGGGCAGGTCTGCTGTGGCACTGGTAACCCCCAAGAGGCACAAATGACTGCAGTGTGCCAGATCCAGAGAGCTGGATCTGCTGACAGTGCTGCAGCCTCTGCAACTCCTGGCACAGACCATGCAGCAGCTCCAAGGTTTTGCTACACGTCCTGCAGTTGCTCCAAGCTCTGGGCAGATCCCTCTGTCACTCCACCCCTCATAATGAGCTCTGCAGTTACTCCTGCTACGGGTCCTGTAGCTGTTCCAAGTATGGTAATAAGAAAATGGTACAAATTCCTCCCAAGGGAGGAAGTACAGCCCTGCGGTGGCTCCAACCCCTCCAATGAGCCCAGTGGCTGCTCCAACATAGTCACAGGTCCTGTGGTGGTTCCAGCTCTGGCAATGAACTCTGAGGTCACTTCAACTCCTGCAACAGCCCAACAGCCACTTCAGCTCCTACAGTGAACCCTGTGGCTGTTAAAACCCCTGCAACTAATCCTGGACTTGCAGACAGATGCGCATAGGGATTAGTTCATATATGTTTGCAACTGCATATGTTGTATATGTGTGAAAATACACTAAATATATTATATATGTATAAATACATTTGTCATAATTATTATCCTTTTCTTTTTCTCTTTGTCTCAACCCATAAACCTTAAACCACAGCACTGCCTTGAGATGCTTATGGATCTCCTTGGGACTATTCAATCTGATCTGGTCACACAGTGAAGAGCACCTGAAGATCTCAAGGTTTTCTCAGGGAGCAGCTCCTGAGGTATATTCCTTACACCAGCTTTGGAAGAGGCCTCCCTCCAGTTCTCTGGTCCTGCTCTAAAGGGGCCCTCTTGTTATGGCAGTGCCAGCAAGGAGACCAGCTCTGACAGACCTGTTCATATTGCCGGCTACTGACTGCAGCCCTGGATTGCTGCTGTAGAGGCAACAGGACTGTTGTGAGACACACAAGACCTTCAGGACTGCACAAATGAGAGGACTCAAGAGCACTGCAGCACTGGTAAGAGCACATGAATGAAAAGAGCACGTTGAGCTGCTGTCTGTGGCTGTACCTCCCCAAATCCAGGCAAAGTAGGAAGAAAGAAAATCTAAGTAAGTCTATTTTGAAAGCTTTTTAGGTATCTTATAACATATTCAGGGAATCTGGTTCCATGTTTACATGAGTTCTTGGAGTGAGAAAATGGAAATTAGGTAGGAAAGAATTTAAATACATTTTTATTTATAAGTTCAATAACATTTTTTTTTTTGCACATTCCTATATCTCACATAATCAAACAGACAAAGATGCATAAAACATAAAGAACCACCACTGGGAATCCTATTGAGGAAGTTGTGCATTTTATTGTAGCTGGAATAGTGCTTATTGCAACACCTTCCTGAAAGCGTGCTTGATCTCCCTGTTCCTCATGCTGTAGATAATAGGGTTTAGTGTTGGAGGAACCACTGCATACAGAAGTGCCACTGTCAGATCCAGGAGTGGGGAGGAAATGGACGGGGGCTTCAGGTAGGCAAAAGCACCAGTGCTGAGAAACAGGGAGACCACAGCCAGGTGAGGGAGGCACATGGAGAAGGCTTTGTGCCGTCCCTGCTCAGAGGGCATCCTCAGCACAGCCATGAAGATGTGCACATAGGACACAACTATGAAAACAAAGCAACCAAAGCCTAAACTGACACCAAAAAAGAGAAATACAAATTCCATGAGGTAGGAGCCAGAGCAGGAGAGCTTGAGGATCTGTGGGATTTCACAGAAAAACTGGTTGACAACATTGCCTTGGCAGAGAGGCAGTGAAAACGTACTGGCAGTGTGCAGCAGGGAATAGAGAACCCCAGTGCCCCAGGCAGCTGCTGCCATGGTGGCACAAGCTCTGCTGTCCATCAAGGTCCCGTAGTGCAGGGGCTTGCAGATGGCAACGTAGCGGTCATAGGACATGATGGTGAGAAGGGAATACTCTGCTGAGAGGAAGAAGGAAAAGAAAAAGAGCTGTGCAGCACATCCTGTGTAGGAGATGGCCCTGGTGTCCCAGAGGGCGTTGGCCATGGCTTTGGGGAGAGTGGTGGAGATGCAGCCCAGGTCGAGGAGGGCCAGGTTGAGGAGGAAGAAGTACATGGGGGTGTGCAGGCGGCGGTCGCAGGCTACGGCTGTGCTGATGAGGCCGTTGCCCAGGAGGGCAGCCAGGTAGATGCCCAGGAAGAGCCAGAAGTGCAGGAGCTGCAGCTGCCGCGTGTCTGCCAACGGCAGCAGGAGGAACTCGCTGATGGAGCTGCTGTTGGACATCTGCTGTTGTTGGGCTTGGAGTCCTGCTCAGAGTGCAGAAGATAATGACAAGTCCAGACCATTCTCAGACACACTCCTCCTGCTATAATATGAAATGTTTTTATTCTCTTACAACAGTGTACATTTAGCACCATTACTTGCATTTAATTTCATGTAGATCAGCATTCCTTAAGCAGAAGCAGCATATGGAGCTCTAACCTTCCTTTTATTTTCTTATGCCTTCTCCCTGGATATTTTCATCTGTTTCATGTCTCATATCTTTACCCCAAGTGCTCTTAGAGCCCCCTACCCGAGCTTCTGTGGCATTCAGTTTCAGTTAGAAAATGCTGCCTGTTTGTAGGATAAGTGAATTATTCATGCCTACAGAAAATGATGATAATTCCATCCTTCGAGAAAGGGGAGACTGAAAGCACATCATGTGTGAGTGTTCACAAAACAAGCAATTGATTGATGAAAAATTCTCAGAACTCTTATTGCCCCTTTTAGATTTCTGACTCCAAACCTCTTTGCCTCAGAACAGGAAATGGAAACCCCCTGCCTTGGCTCTCCTCTTGCAAAGTGCCCTCAGAAACATTCAGTTGTGCAGTGGAGTTGTGATCCCCTGCCCCAGGCAGCAGCTGTGGCAGCACAAGCCCTGCCGGGGGGCTCCTTCCCCCCACCCGTCTCCCTGCAGCACCCTGGGCAGCTCCCCGGGCAGGCTGAGTGCTGAGCCTGGCAGGCGGCAGAGTCCCATACCCGGCACACAGCCCCTGGGGCACAGCAGGGACCCTGCTCTGCAGGACAGCCCTGGGCACCCGCCTGCAGCCCCGGCTGCACAGCCTGCAGCCGTGCTGGGACATGCAGCCCTCAGGGCTGTGATTTCATACTGCAGTATGGAAGCCCTCAGCTGGAGCAGAAGGCTTTTTCCACAGTAAAGAAACATGCAGTGCCTGCATCCAGATCTCCTATGGGATGTCCCAAATTAAGTTGACCCTCTATGAAAAGCAGCTCATGGTCTGCAGTGAGACTTACCCTGTCATGGTCTGTGAGCAATGCTCCTGCAGTGAGCTCACAGCCCGCTCACACCACACACATCCTGCAAGCTCTCTTCAGTTTCTCTCCTCTCCTTCTGTCACCTGCAGGCTGTGCTGTGCACAAGAGCTGCTCCTGGGCACAGCTGTCTCTCTGCAGCCCTGCACACTTTTATGAGCTCCCTGTGTCCCAGGAGCCTGGACAGGCAAGCAGCAGATTATGTCATTTTTATCTTTCCGACTTGTCTCCCCTGACATGTCCCTGGGTCCTCATGGCCAACAGCTCCTGAAAGACAACAGCATCATGACTGTGCTTTGAAATTCGCTCAATTAACCACCACATGTCCAGTGGTCAGTGACTGATTGGAGACATATGGGGAGTGCTCCCAGAGATCGTTTGATGAAACAATAAGGGCAACCAGACAAGGAAGGCGAGGTTTGGACTTTCCCTGTGCAGGGCAGTGATCCAGCTGAGGCAGTGCAGGAGTCTCATCCCTTGACAGAAATCCTGGAGCTGAAATGGGATTCAGCTCCCTGCACACCCACAGGAGCTGGGATTCCTCTGGTTCAGTTCAGAAGACCACAAGGAGTTGCCTGCATGTGAGCTCCTGCTCTGAGTCCTCGGACCTTCAGCTGGGAGGCAGCTGCTCACACACAGACACTGGGTGATGCCCAAGGTGCCTGGGCTGCTCCTGATGTGTGCCAGTGCTTGTAAACCATGTGGGAAATCCCTGAGATAGACAGCTCCTTCCTGGGCATCAGCCGAGGGCCAGAGAGGGGATAGCACTGGCTGTCTGGTGAATTCAGTCACAGCTGCAAGAGCAGCACAGGGCCTTCAGGAAAGCCATGCCCATGGTGTGACCATGTTGCTGTGTCAACTCCAAGGCCCACGATCAGTCTAATGTTTGTGTGCCACCTTCTGCACACTGATACCATAGATTAGCTATCCAGTCAGGCTATGTCCAGTGATGCTTTCCAATTAGGATGTTTACTTCTGTGGTTTTGCACTAATGCAAACACCAACACACAAGAAGCTAGAAATCTTGATAGAGCTGCAGGCCTGAGCTCCTGTTTGGACCATGGGGACACAGTTTAATGGCTTCCACAACTGCACTGTAGCACAAGGGGGATACCGAGTCTTTAGGATGGATGGGCGAGGAGATAAAGAAGGGTGAATGCCCTCTGTGAGAGTGCACTGAGCTCTGCCTGGGGATGGAAGAGCAGACAGGTCAGAGCTAATGGAAATGGCAAACAGAGGAGACCATCAGTGTCTTTTCCTGTCTTCCTGATCAGGGAGAGTAAATGGAAGGCGCCCTCTGCAGACAGATGGGAATCTGATGTTGTCTGTCCCTTGTCCCATTTGGTGGCCTTTGTCACTCCATTATCTGCAGCAGGGACAGCACAGCAGGGCATGTGGCATCCAGCAGATCCCTGGAGAGCACAGATGGCAGCTTCTTGACCAAGCAGTGGAGGAACCAAAGAGGAGAGGTGCTCTGCTGGATCTCATACTCTCCGGCATGGAAGGACTTGTGGGAACTGCGAAGGTGAAAGGGGCATCAGGCCACGTGCAAGATGCAAATGTATCTCTTTTTATTTATTTTGAGGCTGTAAGCTTAATAGTTGATCATAAATGTCAATAAAACTGAAACAAATAATTGAAGACAAAGATGGAAATCATTGAAATTGTGTTAACCCTTCTCAACATGAAAAATTCTCATGAGTCTTGTTCCATTTTAAGTTGTAAATATGAATCTTTGAGGTGATTTGATGTCTTTTTTTTTTTCTTTTACTGAAACTACAATGTTTTCCAGAACTGTGTTCGCTGGACACAAATGTCTTCAGATTCAGAGACACAGACAGTGGTGCCAGTGCCAATGCCCTGTGACTATAGCCCGGTGCCCAGCACTACTCTTCCCTGCTGCCTATTTGATGTGTCTCATCCTCCAAGTTTTTTCAGCTCTCCTAAATAAATGGCCATGGTTAAGGGCATGTTTTCAGCAGGCCATTTGGGCACAAACTACTCCCACTGCCCTCCAGATTTCTCCATCCCTTGCTCTTTGTTCAGTCAGATACCTCCCAATTATCTGTCTGATTTCTGACTTTCAGGGGGATTACTGGAATTTGTTCCATCTCCCCAAAGTCTGAGAATCAGTGAGAATGTGTTAACCCGTCTCAATGTGTGAAATACTCACAAGTCCTGATCAATTTTAAGTTGATACCTCTCAACTACCTGGCTGATCTATCCCAGGGAGATTACTGGAATTTGCTCTATCTACCAGAGTCTGATGGCCTCTGTTGTCAACTACTTCACTGTGATTCAATCTATCCTATCCTACCTCAGAATAAATCATTTCTTTTAAAAGTATTCCATATGAAAGACAAACTTCAATAGATGCAGCTTGAACATGGCATGCAGTTGATCACTGTGTTTTACTGTTCATTCAATTGCATCACCTTTCTTTCCATTTGCTGGCCAGATAAAAAAGAGAAATCTTTCCTTTTCCATGTGTAGCTGGTTCTCTGAGGAAAGCCAGTGGGAGTTGGTGCAAAGCAGTTTTAACACTGAGCGGATGAATGCAGAGGAGAAGAGTGATGTGAAGAAAAGTGATGCAAGTCCCATAGGTCCATTGTGAGCAGAAATTGGGTGGGGAGGTTGAGAAGGACCTTTGTCAACACAGTAACAGTACAGAACTCATTGGGACATCCTGGATTGGTATCAGTTGCACAGTGCTGCTTTAATGTCTTCTTTAAACCCAACTATAAATAAATAGACAATAAATTTATACTGGATTCTTTAAGCTCTCTCCAGATATCCCTCCTTTTTGCTGAACAAGTTCTGATAACCTGAAGAAGATAACAAGATGGCATAAGGCACAGGAGATTCTTTAGGTTATAATGGTCCCAGGGTGCATTTGATGCTGAGTTCATCAGCCTCTAGTGCAGAGAGAAGTTTGCACAAAGTGCTCAACAAGACAAAGTCAGAAGTAACAGTGAAGTTTCTTGGAGTATTAATGGGCCCGCTGAGGAACATTACCAAGTAAGCTTCCCAAGGGACTTGTTAGAGAAGATAACTGGAAGCCATGACTACAGGCAGGCAAAGGCACTGGCATGCTAAGAAACCTCTCCTTTGCCTTACAAAGCAGACAGGTCAAGCCCTGATTGCAAGACCAGTGGTAGAGAGGTCCTGTATGTCATGTTGGCTCTGGGCATTTCCTGGGGCAATGTGTTGGAATTTTGTATGATGTTAAATGAAAGACATGGGGACAGAAGATCCCAGGCTCTACATGTGGTGCAAGGACGCTGTGAGGTTCATGTCCCATATGAGACCTATGTTTCATTGCAGGATGTGAGCAGGGATGTGAGAAGGGCCCAGTCTGAACAAGCAGCCAATCCCTGTGAAACTCTGAACTTCAGATCTCTCGGTTTCAGTGCCCTCCTTCGCACATTCTCCCAGAGTTTGAAGTCCTTTATGTTCTGTGGTGCCCAGAACATAGTGAGGCAGTAGCAATGCAGAGCAGAGGGACAACCCTTTCCCTCACCCAGCTGGCAATAAGTTGCTTCATGCACTCCAGGGGACTGTTGTCTTTCCTGGCTGCCTTGGCACACTGCTGACTCACATTCAGTGTGATGCTGACCAGCACCCCAACCCTTTCCAGTCAGAATCCTCTCCAGTGTCCCATATCCAGTCAGTGTGTATGTCCAGCATTGCCCCTACCCAGGTGCACAATCAGGCACTTGTTCTTGTTATACTTTATGCACTTGGTGCTTAGTACCAACTGGTACCCACTTCTCTGACTTGTCCACATCTCTCTGCAAGTCCTCTCCACCCTCAGTGGAGGCAACAGCACCTCCTCATCTGGTCTCATCAGCAAACTTGCTCAGAACGTCTTCTAGTCCTGCATTCAAGTCATCTGCATAAACATGAAAGGAAAGTGGCCCCAAAATGGAACCCTGGGGACCCCGACAGTGACCATCTACCAGCCTGATGGAAAAAACTGACTATAATCCTTTGGGACTGACCTACTGGCCAACTGCTCACCCACCACATTGTGTTTCTGTCTAGCCATATGCAGAACATTCTGTCCAGAAGGTTGTTGTGAGAAACAGTATCAAAATCTCCACTGAAATCCTCAAGGATTACATCAACTGGCTTCCCTTGGTCAACTAAACGGATAACTGTGTCACAAAATGAGCTTAAATTAAACAGGACCTTTGCCTCACAAACTTGTGTTGGCTGCGACCAATGACAGAATTGTCCTTCAGCTGTTTTTCCATAACTCCCACCATCATTTTCTCCATAATTTTACCAGGCTCTGGACTGACAGGTCCATAATTGCCCATGTCATCTTTCTTGCTCTTCCTTACAATGAGACAACATTTGCCAGCTTCCTGTCAGCTGGCATGACCCTAGACTTCTTTAGATGCAATTGAAATGAGAGCCCAGAGCACACTAAGTTTTCATCATTGAAAGAAAGTAGATGTGCCATAGCTTTGCAATGCCTTGAACTCCAGAGTATGCCACAGATGGAGCAGAGGGGAAGATTTGCCTCTTCTGTAGTGAACTCATTCTTTTGGTAAGCAGAATAACACTACCTGATACATGGGGACTGTGTCTCTGCTCTGCTCTGCTCAGCTCACAGGGCAGCGGTCTGGCAGGGTGTTGCTCTCATGTCAATGCAGGTAAACTCACTTTAATCCTTTTTCCTCTGTAAATGCTTCCTCTATTTCTATGCTCAGATACACTTCCACATTCCCTCAACTACACTTTCATATATCATTAACAATTACACTTTCTTATACCATCAAAACAGTTTGTCAAAACGTACAGTTCTTCAGTTCACATAAACTCCCTTAATACAGTCTGTATTCTTCAGTTATAAACACTGTGCCACAGAACCAGCACTGATTGAACCACCTCCCTCACACACTTCCTCGCAAGCAGTACATAGTATTACATAAATGGGTTGACACTCATTGGTCGGGTGGAATGTACACCTCTCCTCAGGACAATCTTACTAATCTACAGAGTACAAACTCCTGTCTTCTTACATACAAGCAGAAAGTACTTATGAGTGGACACACAACACAGTCTTTCACTTTGTCCGTGTCTGGCCATTTCCCTCACAGGAGGAAGGAAACATGGATCGGGACTCGGCACTCACCCTGCAGCTGTTCTGTGTCTCACTCACACCACACTCACTCTGACATTTAGATCAAAAACCATGGTTTATTCATACTACACAATGCTGACAACGTTTTCTAGCTGGAATCTTAATAACACTCATACTCTGGTCGACCAGTTGCAAACGTTAATGTTTTTCCCAGAGTCGGCTTGACACACGGTACCAAACACTTAAAGCAGATGATAATATTGAACATACAACCTATAACCCCCGTGATTACAACTTGGAGAACCCAGGCTACCATTTGACAGGCTATCCACTATATCCCATACCCGTAGGAGAGACCAACCTAGGTCCCTCCTATTGTCAACTACCTGGGAGAGAGTACTTGTTCTTGTTTCCATTAATATGACATACAGTTCCCTTTCATAGGAACTCACCCAAGGAGTCTTCCTACCCCAGCTGGCAACCAAAGCCATGAGCTCACCTCCCTGGGAGCAGCACGTATGGCTGTAAACTGTGTAGGATGTCTCCTCAAGACATATGGGCTCCACTTACCATACACATACCTGGTCCACCTATGGGTGGTCCTTGTCTGTCCCTGCAGTGATCAGGTGAGGAAGGGAGTCCTTCAGAGAAATCTCAGGGTGCGCCAAAAGTGTCTCCCTCTCAGCTGGTCCTGCAGCGAACAGAGCTGGTCCCACCTGGGCCGCCAAATTGACTACAGGAATTGAACTCTATAACCTCTATAACTGATACACTCTCCCATGACATCCTTATAACAAAGCTGAGGAAGTATGGGATAGGTGATTGGACAGTGAAGTGGGTCGAGAATTGGCTGACTGGCAGAGTGCAGAGTGTTGTCATTGGCGGTGCAGTGTCTGGCTGAGGGCCTGTAACGAGCGGCATCCCCCAGGGGTCTGTGCTCAGTCCGGTCTTGTTCAACATCTTCATCAATGACCACCCTCAGCAAGTTTGCTGATGACACGAAGTTGGGAGGATTGGCTGACACACCTGAAGGCTGTGCTGCCATTCAGCGAGACCTGGACAGGCTGGAGAGCCGGGCAGTAAGAAACCGGATGAGGTTTAACAAAAGCAAGTGTAGAGTCTTGCACCTAGGGAGAAATAATTGCATGCACCGGTACAGGCTGGGGGAAGAGCTGCTGGGGAGGAGCTCTGCTGAGAGGGACCTGGGCATCCTGGTGGACAACAGATTAACCATGAGCCAGCAGTGTGCCCTTGTAGCCAAAAAAGCCAATGGCATCCTGGGGTGCATTAAAAAGAGCGTGTCCAGCAGGTCGAAGGAGGTGATCCTCCCCCTCTACTCTGCCCTGGTGAGGCCTCATCTGGAATATTGTGTCCAGTTCTGGGCTCCCCAGTAAAAAAAAGACAGGGATCTCTTAGAAAGAGTCCAGCAGAGGGCCACTAAGATGGTGAAGGGCCTGGAGCATCTCCCCAATGAGGAGAGACTGAGGGAACTGGGTCTGTTTAGCCTTGAGAAAAGAAGGCTGAGAGGGGACAGGATCCAGGTTCTATAAATATTTGAGGTGTGGGGGGCAAAGTGTTGAGGCCAGACTCTTTTCAGCAGTGTCTTTTCAGAGACGGGACAAGGGGAAACAGACAGAAACTGCACCATAGGAAGTTCTGCACTAATGTGTGCAATAACTTCTTTACGGTGAGAGTGACAGAGCACTGGAACAGGCTGCCTAGGGTGGTTGTGGAATCTCCTTCTCTGGAGATATTCAAGACCTGCCTGGATGCTGAGCTGTGCAACGTGGTGTAGGGAACCTGCTTTGGCAGGGGGCTGGACTCAGTGGTCTCTGGAGGTCCCTTCCAACCCCTACAATTCTGTGATTCTGTGAATATCATGGAGTTGTCTGGATGGGGAAAGACTACCCCTTTGAATGACCTTTTGTCAGGGCATGTCCTGGGATTCCTAGGATCCTCAAAATGCAGCACTGCTTCTGTCACTGAAAAATGGGGCCCTGTGTGGGACGGAGGGAGGGTCCATGAGTCCCTGGCCCACCTGACTGAGTATTTCCATGGTCTTAGCAAAGACATACTTACAACTTGAGAATGACAGTTAGCTGTGTTCATGGTGGCATGGCCACTTTTAATGGCCTTGAACTGTCTGAACATAACTGAAGAGGCTCAGGCTGATGCAAATCAGCTATTGAATGATAGTGTTGAAAAACTGGAAAGACAGGTGGCAGTTTTGATGGGGAAAAAACCTAATTCAATCATTCTCCTATGGAAGATCAGGAACATCTCTCTGGAAGACCATGGGGACCCTGTACAAGGGAATCTGTATAAAATGGACTCTGTAAATGAAGGCACTAAAAGGTCAGATATTGAGGTTCCATTTGGACTAGATCTATTTGAGATCTGACTGATTGTAACCCAAAAATGAAAAAAAAAAAAAAAAAAAATGCAGGATAGGCTGGTGGGAGTGCCCTGACCAGTATCCAACCCCCCAAACCCTGCTGCCCATAATACAGCAGCTGAACTGATGGATATAGTACAGTGGTTTAGACAGAAACCAAGAGAGCATGCCAGCATAGCTGCTCTGGTTATGGGACATGGAGGCAGAAAGCGCTGTGGTGAATGGACTGGAAATTTCAAAACTGACATCCATTACTACTCACCCTGCCCTCAGGCAAAGACTGTATGCTCTGTCCAACATAATGAGGATAGCCATTTGATCAGTGAATGATTTATGGCTGTGTGTCATATAACATGGCCAAATAAGAATGACATACCATTAAATATCAGCCTGTGGTCCTCTATGGAGGACTAACAAAATTATATTAGAGAATTAGGCATGAAAGAGGCAATCTATGAAGATGATTTTGAGAGCCCAGTCAATAAATTTTTCATCAGGAACGAGGGATCTCATCCTACAGCCATCACCTTTACATCAGTATGGGTCTATGTTATCCATACTGAACCCCCCAGTGGCCCTCAGGTGCTGTAATACAACAGGCTGCCCAATTGATGGGGAGACAAGAGTGCCTACGGCCAGATGCAGGCTCTGAATGGTGGTGGAAAGGTCTGAGAAAGGCAGAGAACCATCTGCTGCCATGACTTAGGCGTCCAGCCCCTAAGGTAATCCAGTCTGGACCCATTAGGGTCTTGAGACAACAAATGTTTAAAGACCAGATTAGAGCAGGAGTTCAGTTTAAAAAGATCGATGGACAGCATAATCAGGAAAAAATATCTGTTAAACAGGCCCAAGCACTGAGTATTTATAGTCCAACCTTTTCAGCCAAACTAGATGTGAATGTAACTCAAGAAGGGTCTGGATGGGGGCTCTGGCAGAGCCAGAGTTCTTTGTGAACCCCTATGAGGTTTTGGCCACAGGTTTGGCATGGAGCAGAATAAAGATACATCACAGTTGAAAAGCATTTATTGGCTACCTATTCTACACTACAGGTGGTAGAACCAGTAGCTCAGATTTCAGAGGTTATCGTTAAACAACAAGGCCAGTCCAGGGGTGGGTAAAAGATCTAACACACATCTCTATGATGGGGGTGGCCCAATCACAAGCAGTGGTGCGCTCAGTTGTTCTGCTTGCCTGCTCCTCAAGGAGTTAAGAGAAATCTATGCCTGTTGCGTGTTCGAGTGCATGCGCAATGCCATGTGGAGGGCTTATCACAATAAAGATTGGCGGATTTGCTGCGTAGACCGGTCAGAACTCAGATCTGCGTTGTGCTTCCTGTGGCACCAAACGCCCAACAGTGGCAGTTCCGTGTATTGGCCAGCAGGTGGCAGCAGAGACCACGGAAAGAACGTCTGCGGGACAGACCCTGGGGATCCGTTCTCTTTTGATTATAGGGGAAGAACACAAAGATGGAAGAGGAGGGAAGGGGGAAAAAAAAAAGAAAAAAAGAAAAAACCAAACCACAGCAAACAAATAAAAACTTCTCCAAACGTAGCAAACTTGAATGTCTGTCAATAAATAAATGAGTAATTGAATTGATGTCCGTTTCAGACAGTCCCCTGTAGAATCAGGGTAAGGGTTAGGATTAGAGTTACATTGCAGGTTAATGCTGTTATCTTTACAGCTCCTGTGAGGGTTGGGGTCTGGGTCAGGTGTTTAAAAAATGAAATGAAAAAAGAATTAAAAAAATATATTGAAAGCTTCAGATTTCCTTAATCTTTGTGGGAATCATATAATGTGCAACTCAGATCTACCTCTTCGTACCTCTTTTGTGGTGTAGGGAACCTGCTTTGGCAGGGGGACTGGACTCAGTGGTCTCTGGAGGTCCCTTCCAACCCCTACAATTCTGTGATTCTGTGAATATCATGGAGTTGTTTGGATGGGGAAAGACTACCCCTTTGAATGACCTTTTGTCAGGGCATGTCCTGGGATTCCTAGGATCCTCAAAATGCAGCACTGCTTCTGTCACTGAAAAATGGGGCCCTGTGTGGGACGGAGGGAGGGTCCATGAGTCCCTGGCCCACCTGACTGAGTATTTCCATGGTCTTAGCAAAGACATACTTACAACTTGAGAATGACAGTTAGCTGTGTTCATGGTGGCATGGCCACTTTTAATGGCCTTGAACTGTCTGAACATAACTGAAGAGGCTCAGGCTGATGCAAATCAGCTATTGAATGATAGTGTTGAAAAACTGGAAAGACAGGTGGCAGTTTTGATGGGGAAAAAACCTAATTCAATCATTCTCCTATGGAAGATCAGGAACATCTCTCTGGAAGACCATGGGGACCCTGTACAAGGGAATCTGTATAAAATGGACTCTGTAAATGAAGGCACTAAAAGGTCAGATTTTGAGGTTCCATTTGGACTAGATCTATTTGAGATCTGACTGATTGTAACCCAAAAATGAAAAAAAAAAAAAAAAAAATGCAGGATAGGCTGGTGGGAGTGCCCTGACCAGTATCCAACCCCCCAAACCCTGCTGCCCATAATACAGCAGCTGAACTGATGGATATAGTACAGTGGTTTAGACAGAAACCAAGAGAGCATGCCAGCATAGCTGCTCTGGTTATGGGACATGGAGGCAGAAAGCGCTGTGGTGAATGGACTGGAAATTTCAAAACTGACATCCATTACTACTCACCCTGCCCTCAGGCAAAGACTGTATGCTCTGTCCAACATAATGAGGATAGCCATTTGATCAGTGAATGATTTATGGCTGTGTGTCATATAACATGGCCAAATAAGAATGACATACCATTAAATATCAGCCTGTGGTCCTCTATGGAGGACTAACAAAATTATATTAGAGAATTAGGCATGAAAGAGGCAATCTATGAAGATGATTTTGAGAGCCCAGTCAATAAATTTTTCATCAGGAACGAGGGATCTCATCCTACAGCCATCACCTTTACATCAGTATGGGTCTATGTTATCCATACTGAACCCCCCAGTGGCCCTCAGGTGCTGTAATACAACAGGCTGCCCAATTGATGGGGAGACAAGAGTGCCTACGGCCAGATGCAGGCTCTGAATGGTGGTGGAAAGGTCTGAGAAAGGCAGAGAACCATCTGCTGCCATGACTTAGGCGTCCAGCCCCTAAGGTAATCCAGTCTGGACCCATTAGGGTCTTGAGACAACAAATGTTTAAAGACCAGATTAGAGCAGGAGTTCAGTTTAAAAAGATCGATGGACAGCATAATCAGGAAAAAATATCTGTTAAACAGGCCCAAGCACTGAGTATTTATAGTCCAACCTTTTCAGCCAAACTAGATGTGAATGTAACTCAAGAAGGGTCTGGATGGGGGCTCTGGCAGAGCCAGAGTTCTTTGTGAACCCCTATGAGGTTTTGGCCACAGGTTTGGCATGGAGCAGAATAAAGATACATCACAGTTGAAAAGCATTTATTGGCTACCTATTCTACACTACAGGTGGTAGAACCAGTAGCTCAGATTTCAGAGGTTATCGTTAAACAACAAGGCCAGTCCAGGGGTGGGTAAAAGATCTAACACACATCTCTATGATGGGGGTGGCCCAATCACAAGCAGTGGTGCGCTCAGTTGTTCTGCTTGCCTGCTCCTCAAGGAGTTAAGAGAAATCTATGCCTGTTGCGTGTTCGAGTGCATGCGCAATGCCATGTGGAGGGCTTATCACAATAAAGATTGGCGGATTTGCTGCGTAGACCGGTCAGAACTCAGATCTGCATTGTGCTTCCTGTGGCACCAAACGCCCAACAGTGGCAGTTCCGTGTATTGGCCAGCAGGTGGCAGCAGAGACCACGGAAAGAACGTCTGCGGGACAGACCCTGGGGATCCGTTCTCTTTTGATTATAGGGGAAGAACACAAAGATGGAAGAGGAGGGAAGGGGGAAAAAAAAAAGAAAAAAAGAAAAAACCAAACCACAGCAAACAAATAAAAACTTCTCCAAACGTAGCAAACTTGAATGTCTGTCAATAAATAAATGAGTAATTGAATTGATGTCCGTTTCAGACAGTCCCCTGTAGAATCAGGGTAAGGGTTAGGATTAGAGTTACATTGCAGGTTAATGCTGTTATCTTTACAGCTCCTGTGAGGGTTGGGGTCTGGGTCAGGTGTTTAAAAAATGAAATGAAAAAAGAATTAAAAAAATATATTGAAAGCTTCAGATTTCCTTAATCTTTGTGGGAATCATATAATGTGCAACTCAGATCTACCTCTTCGTACCTCTTTTGTGGTGTAGGGAACCTGCTTTGGCAGGGGGACTGGACTCAGTGGTCTCTGGAGGTCCCTTCCAACCCCTACAATTCTGTGATTCTGTGAATATCATGGAGTTGTTTGGATGGGGAAAGACTACCCCTTTGAATGACCTTTTGTCAGGGCATGTCCTGGGATTCCTAGGATCCTCAAAATGCAGCACTGCTTCTGTCACTGAAAAATGGGGCCCTGTGTGGGACGGAGGGAGGGTCCATGAGTCCCTGGCCCACCTGACTGAGTATTTCCATGGTCTTAGCAAAGACATACTTACAACTTGAGAATGACAGTTAGCTGTGTTCATGGTGGCATGGCCACTTTTAATGGCCTTGAACTGTCTGAACATAACTGAAGAGGCTCAGGCTGATGCAAATCAGCTATTGAATGATAGTGTTGAAAAACTGGAAAGACAGGTGGCAGTTTTGATGGGGAAAAAACCTAATTCAATCATTCTCCTATGGAAGATCAGGAACATCTCTCTGGAAGACCATGGGGACCCTGTACAAGGGAATCTGTATAAAATGGACTCTGTAAATGAAGGCACTAAAAGGTCAGATATTGAGGTTCCATTTGGACTAGATCTATTTGAGATCTGACTGATTGTAACCCAAAAATGAAAAAAAAAAAAAAAAAAATGCAGGATAGGCTGGTGGGAGTGCCCTGACCAGTATCCAACCCCCCAAACCCTGCTGCCCATAATACAGCAGCTGAACTGATGGATATAGTACAGTGGTTTAGACAGAAACCAAGAGAGCATGCCAGCATAGCTGCTCTGGTTATGGGACATGGAGGCAGAAAGCGCTGTGGTGAATGGACTGGAAATTTCAAAACTGACATCCATTACTACTCACCCTGCCCTCAGGCAAAGACTGTATGCTCTGTCCAACATAATGAGGATAGCCATTTGATCAGTGAATGATTTATGGCTGTGTGTCATATAACATGGCCAAATAAGAATGACATACCATTAAATATCAGCCTGTGGTCCTCTATGGAGGACTAACAAAATTATATTAGAGAATTAGGCATGAAAGAGGCAATCTATGAAGATGATTTTGAGAGCCCAGTCAATAAATTTTTCATCAGGAACGAGGGATCTCATCCTACAGCCATCACCTTTACATCAGTATGGGTCTATGTTATCCATACTGAACCCCCCAGTGGCCCTCAGGTGCTGTAATACAACAGGCTGCCCAATTGATGGGGAGACAAGAGTGCCTACGGCCAGATGCAGGCTCTGAATGGTGGTGGAAAGGTCTGAGAAAGGCAGAGAACCATCTGCTGCCATGACTTAGGCGTCCAGCCCCTAAGGTAATCCAGTCTGGACCCATTAGGGTCTTGAGACAACAAATGTTTAAAGACCAGATTAGAGCAGGAGTTCAGTTTAAAAAGATCGATGGACAGCATAATCAGGAAAAAATATCTGTTAAACAGGCCCAAGCACTGAGTATTTATAGTCCAACCTTTTCAGCCAAACTAGATGTGAATGTAACTCAAGAAGGGTCTGGATGGGGGCTCTGGCAGAGCCAGAGTTCTTTGTGAACCCCTATGAGGTTTTGGCCACAGGTTTGGCATGGAGCAGAATAAAGATACATCACAGTTGAAAAGCATTTATTGGCTACCTATTCTACACTACAGGTGGTAGAACCAGTAGCTCAGATTTCAGAGGTTATCGTTAAACAACAAGGCCAGTCCAGGGGTGGGTAAAAGATCTAACACACATCTCTATGATGGGGGTGGCCCAATCACAAGCAGTGGTGCGCTCAGTTGTTCTGCTTGCCTGCTCCTCAAGGAGTTAAGAGAAATCTATGCCTGTTGCGTGTTCGAGTGCATGCGCAATGCCATGTGGAGGGCTTATCACAATAAAGATTGGCGGATTTGCTGCGTAGACCGGTCAGAACTCAGATCTGCGTTGTGCTTCCTGTGGCACCAAACGCCCAACAGTGGCAGTTCCGTGTATTGGCCAGCAGGTGGCAGCAGAGACCACGGAAAGAACGTCTGCGGGACAGACCCTGGGGATCCGTTCTCTTTTGATTATAGGGGAAGAACACAAAGATGGAAGAGGAGGGAAGGGGGAAAAAAAAAAGAAAAAAAGAAAAAACCAAACCACAGCAAACAAATAAAAACTTCTCCAAACGTAGCAAACTTGAATGTCTGTCAATAAATAAATGAGTAATTGAATTGATGTCCGTTTCAGACAGTCCCCTGTAGAATCAGGGTAAGGGTTAGGATTAGAGTTACATTGTAGGTTAATGCTGTTATCTTTACAGCTCCTGTGAGGGTTGGGGTCTGGGTCAGGTGTTTAAAAAATGAAATGAAAAAAGAATTAAAAAAATATATTGAAAGCTTCAGATTTCCTTAATCTTTGTGGGAATCATATAATGTGCAACTCAGATCTACCTCTTCGTACCTCTTTTGTGGTGTAGGGAACCTGCTTTGGCAGGGGGACTGGACTCAGTGGTCTCTGGAGGTCCCTTCCAACCCCTACAATTCTGTGATTCTGTGAATATCATGGAGTTGTTTGGATGGGGAAAGACTACCCCTTTGAATGACCTTTTGTCAGGGCATGTCCTGGGATTCCTAGGATCCTCAAAATGCAGCACTGCTTCTGTCACTGAAAAATGGGGCCCTGTGTGGGACGGAGGGGGGGTCCATGAGTCCCTGGCCCACCTGACTGAGTATTTCCATGGTCTTAGCAAAGACATACTTACAACTTGAGAATGACAGTTAGCTGTGTTCATGGTGGCATGGCCACTTTTAATGGCCTTGAACTGTCTGAACATAACTGAAGAGGCTCAGGCTGATGCAAATCAGCTATTGAATGATAGTGTTGAAAAACTGGAAAGACAGGTGGCAGTTTTGATGGGGAAAAAACCTAATTCAATCATTCTCCTATGGAAGATCAGGAACATCTCTCTGGAAGACCATGGGGACCCTGTACAAGGGAATCTGTATAAAATGGACTCTGTAAATGAAGGCACTAAAAGGTCAGATTTTGAGGTTCCATTTGGACTAGATCTATTTGAGATCTGACTGATTGTAACCCAAAAATGAAAAAAAAAAAAAAAAAAATGCAGGATAGGCTGGTGGGAGTGCCCTGACCAGTATCCAACCCCCCAAACCCTGCTGCCCATAATACAGCAGCTGAACTGATGGATATAGTACAGTGGTTTAGACAGAAACCAAGAGAGCATGCCAGCATAGCTGCTCTGGTTATGGGACATGGAGGCAGAAAGCGCTGTGGTGAATGGACTGGAAATTTCAAAACTGACATCCATTACTACTCACCCTGCCCTCAGGCAAAGACTGTATGCTCTGTCCAACATAATGAGGATAGCCATTTGATCAGTGAATGATTTATGGCTGTGTGTCATATAACATGGCCAAATAAGAATGACATACCATTAAATATCAGCCTGTGGTCCTCTATGGAGGACTAACAAAATTATATTAGAGAATTAGGCATGAAAGAGGCAATCTATGAAGATGATTTTGAGAGCCCAGTCAATAAATTTTTCATCAGGAACGAGGGATCTCATCCTACAGCCATCACCTTTACATCAGTATGGGTCTATGTTATCCATACTGAACCCCCCAGTGGCCCTCAGGTGCTGTAATACAACAGGCTGCCCAATTGATGGGGAGACAAGAGTGCCTACGGCCAGATGCAGGCTCTGAATGGTGGTGGAAAGGTCTGAGAAAGGCAGAGAACCATCTGCTGCCATGACTTAGGCGTCCAGCCCCTAAGGTAATCCAGTCTGGACCCATTAGGGTCTTGAGACAACAAATGTTTAAAGACCAGATTAGAGCAGGAGTTCAGTTTAAAAAGATCGATGGACAGCATAATCAGGAAAAAATATCTGTTAAACAGGCCCAAGCACTGAGTATTTATAGTCCAACCTTTTCAGCCAAACTAGATGTGAATGTAACTCAAGAAGGGTCTGGATGGGGGCTCTGGCAGAGCCAGAGTTCTTTGTGAACCCCTATGAGGTTTTGGCCACAGGTTTGGCATGGAGCAGAATAAAGATACATCACAGTTGAAAAGCATTTATTGGCTACCTATTCTACACTACAGGTGGTAGAACCAGTAGCTCAGATTTCAGAGGTTATCGTTAAACAACAAGGCCAGTCCAGGGGTGGGTAAAAGATCTAACACACATCTCTATGATGGGGGTGGCCCAATCACAAGCAGTGGTGCGCTCAGTTGTTCTGCTTGCCTGCTCCTCAAGGAGTTAAGAGAAATCTATGCCTGTTGCGTGTTCGAGTGCATGCGCAATGCCATGTGGAGGGCTTATCACAATAAAGATTGGCGGATTTGCTGCGTAGACCGGTCAGAACTCAGATCTGCGTTGTGCTTCCTGTGGCACCAAACGCCCAACAGTGGCAGTTCCGTGTATTGGCCAGCAGGTGGCAGCAGAGACCACGGAAAGAACGTCTGCGGGACAGACCCTGGGGATCCGTTCTCTTTTGATTATAGGGGAAGAACACAAAGATGGAAGAGGAGGGAAGGGGGAAAAAAAAAAGAAAAAAAGAAAAAACCAAACCACAGCAAACAAATAAAAACTTCTCCAAACGTAGCAAACTTGAATGTCTGTCAATAAATAAATGAGTAATTGAATTGATGTCCGTTTCAGACAGTCCCCTGTAGAATCAGGGTAAGGGTTAGGATTAGAGTTACATTGCAGGTTAATGCTGTTATCTTTACAGCTCCTGTGAGGGTTGGGGTCTGGGTCAGGTGTTTAAAAAATGAAATGAAAAAAGAATTAAAAAAATATATTGAAAGCTTCAGATTTCCTTAATCTTTGTGGGAATCATATAATGTGCAACTCAGATCTACCTCTTCGTACCTCTTTTGTGGTGTAGGGAACCTGCTTTGGCAGGGGGACTGGACTCAGTGGTCTCTGGAGGTCCCTTCCAACCCCTACAATTCTGTGATTCTGTGAATATCATGGAGTTGTTTGGATGGGGAAAGACTACCCCTTTGAATGACCTTTTGTCAGGGCATGTCCTGGGATTCCTAGGATCCTCAAAATGCAGCACTGCTTCTGTCACTGAAAAATGGGGCCCTGTGTGGGACGGATGGAGGGTCCATGAGTCCCTGGCCCACCTGACTGAGTATTTCCATGGTCTTAGCAAAGACATACTTACAACTTGAGAATGACAGTTAGCTGTGTTCATGGTGGCATGGCCACTTTTAATGGCCTTGAACTGTCTGAACATAACTGAAGAGGCTCAGGCTGATGCAAATCAGCTATTGAATGATAGTGTTGAAAAACTGGAAAGACAGGTGGCAGTTTTGATGGGGAAAAAACCTAATTCAATCATTCTCCTATGGAAGATCAGGAACATCTCTCTGGAAGACCATGGGGACCCTGTACAAGGGAATCTGTATAAAATGGACTCTGTAAATGAAGGCACTAAAAGGTCAGATTTTGAGGTTCCATTTGGACTAGATCTATTTGAGATCTGACTGATTGTAACCCAAAAATGAAAAAAAAAAAAAAAAAAAATGCAGGATAGGCTGGTGGGAGTGCCCTGACCAGTATCCAACCCCCCAAACCCTGCTGCCCATAATACAGCAGCTGAACTGATGGATATAGTACAGTGGTTTAGACAGAAACCAAGAGAGCATGCCAGCATAGCTGCTCTGGTTATGGGACATGGAGGCAGAAAGCGCTGTGGTGAATGGACTGGAAATTTCAAAACTGACATCCATTACTACTCACCCTGCCCTCAGGCAAAGACTGTATGCTCTGTCCAACATAATGAGGATAGCCATTTGATCAGTGAATGATTTATGGCTGTGTGTCATATAACATGGCCAAATAAGAATGACATACCATTAAATATCAGCCTGTGGTCCTCTATGGAGGACTAACAAAATTATATTAGAGAATTAGGCATGAAAGAGGCAATCTATGAAGATGATTTTGAGAGCCCAGTCAATAAATTTTTCATCAGGAACGAGGGATCTCATCCTACAGCCATCACCTTTACATCAGTATGGGTCTATGTTATCCATACTGAACCCCCCAGTGGCCCTCAGGTGCTGTAATACAACAGGCTGCCCAATTGATGGGGAGACAAGAGTGCCTACGGCCAGATGCAGGCTCTGAATGGTGGTGGAAAGGTCTGAGAAAGGCAGAGAACCATCTGCTGCCATGACTTAGGCGTCCAGCCCCTAAGGTAATCCAGTCTGGACCCATTAGGGTCTTGAGACAACAAATGTTTAAAGACCAGATTAGAGCAGGAGTTCAGTTTAAAAAGATCGATGGACAGCATAATCAGGAAAAAATATCTGTTAAACAGGCCCAAGCACTGAGTATTTATAGTCCAACCTTTTCAGCCAAACTAGATGTGAATGTAACTCAAGAAGGGTCTGGATGGGGGCTCTGGCAGAGCCAGAGTTCTTTGTGAACCCCTATGAGGTTTTGGCCACAGGTTTGGCATGGAGCAGAATAAAGATACATCACAGTTGAAAAGCATTTATTGGCTACCTATTCTACACTACAGGTGGTAGAACCAGTAGCTCAGATTTCAGAGGTTATCGTTAAACAACAAGGCCAGTCCAGGGGTGGGTAAAAGATCTAACACACATCTCTATGATGGGGGTGGCCCAATCACAAGCAGTGGTGCGCTCAGTTGTTCTGCTTGCCTGCTCCTCAAGGAGTTAAGAGAAATCTATGCCTGTTGCGTGTTCGAGTGCATGCGCAATGCCATGTGGAGGGCTTATCACAATAAAGATTGGCGGATTTGCTGCGTAGACCGGTCAGAACTCAGATCTGCGTTGTGCTTCCTGTGGCACCAAACGCCCAACAGTGGCAGTTCCGTGTATTGGCCAGCAGGTGGCAGCAGAGACCACGGAAAGAACGTCTGCGGGACAGACCCTGGGGATCCGTTCTCTTTTGATTATAGGGGAAGAACACAAAGATGGAAGAGGAGGGAAGGGGGAAAAAAAAAAGAAAAAAAGAAAAAACCAAACCACAGCAAACAAATAAAAACTTCTCCAAACGTAGCAAACTTGAATGTCTGTCAATAAATAAATGAGTAATTGAATTGATGTCCGTTTCAGACAGTCCCCTGTAGAATCAGGGTAAGGGTTAGGATTAGAGTTACATTGCAGGTTAATGCTGTTATCTTTACAGCTCCTGTGAGGGTTGGGGTCTGGGTCAGGTGTTTAAAAAATGAAATGAAAAAAGAATTAAAAAAATATATTGAAAGCTTCAGATTTCCTTAATCTTTGTGGGAATCATATAATGTGCAACTCAGATCTACCTCTTCGTACCTCTTTTGTGGTGTAGGGAACCTGCTTTGGCAGGGGGACTGGACTCAGTGGTCTCTGGAGGTCCCTTCCAACCCCTACAATTCTGTGATTCTGTGAATATCATGGAGTTGTTTGGATGGGGAAAGACTACCCCTTTGAATGACCTTTTGTCAGGGCATGTCCTGGGATTCCTAGGATCCTCAAAATGCAGCACTGCTTCTGTCACTGAAAAATGGGGCCCTGTGTGGGACGGAGGGAGGGTCCATGAGTCCCTGGCCCACCTGACTGAGTATTTCCATGGTCTTAGCAAAGACATACTTACAACTTGAGAATGACAGTTAGCTGTGTTCATGGTGGCATGGCCACTTTTAATGGCCTTGAACTGTCTGAACATAACTGAAGAGGCTCAGGCTGATGCAAATCAGCTATTGAATGATAGTGTTGAAAAATTGGAAAGACAGGTGGCAGTTTTGATGGGAAAAAACCTAATTCAATCATTCTCCTATGGAAGATCAGTAACAACTGTCTGGAGGACCATGGGGGCCCTGTACAAGGGAATCTGTATAAAATGGACTCTGTAAATGAAGGCACTAAAAGGTCAGATTTTGAGGTTCCATTTGGACTAGATCTATTTGAGATCTGACTGATTGTAACCCAAAAATGAAAAAAAAAAAAAAAAAAAAAAATGCAGGATAGGCTGGTGGGAGTGCCCTGACCAGTGTCCACCCCCCAAACCCTGCTGCCCATAATACAGCAGCTGAACTGATGGATATAGTACAGTGGTTTAGACAGAAACCAAGAGAGCATGCCAGCATAGCTGCTCTGGTTATGGGACATGGAGGCAGAAAGTGCTATGGTGAATGGACTGGAAATTTCAAAACTGACATCCATTACTACTAACCCTGCCCTCAGGCAAAGACTTTATGCTCTTGTCTGGAGGGCTTATCGCAATAAAGATTGGCGGATTTGCTGCGTAGACCGGTCAGAACTCAGATCTGCGTTGTGCTTCCTGCGGCACCAAACGCCCAACAGTGGCAGTTCCGCTTATTGGCCAGCAGGTGGCAGCAGAGACCACGGAAAGAACGTCTGCGGGACAGACCCTGGGGATCCGTTCTTTTGATTATAGGGGAAGAACACAAAGATGGAAGAGGAGGGAAGGGGGAAAAAAAAAAAAGAAAAAAAAAAAATCAAACCACAGCAAACAAATAAAAACTTCTCCAAACGTAGCAAACGTGAATGTCTGTCAATAAATTAATGAGTAATTAATTTGATATCCCTTTCCCGCCCCTCCCCCCCCCCCCCCCCAACTTCTGAGATGAAAAAAAAACACTTCTTTTAGAAGAAAACAGAGTAGTAACAACTTCTGTACCTACATTCACCACTCTGAGATCCTGTCTGGGTCTCCCAAGGCTTGTAAATAACCACTGGGTCGGTTCTGATGTCGCGTGATTTGTTGTCAGTTCTCTCATGGTTCTCCGGTCAGTTCTCCTGTGCCAGGATCTGCCACAGGGCATTCTGACCACGGGCATCATGTTTCTACGCTGCCGCCTGCATTTAACAGGCAATGGGACTGCCCAGCATGTGCAAGGCAGCACCTCTTTCACACCACCAGAATGTTTAAGGCTGTTGGGATTGTTGTTAGCGTCCCATTAACACTGAGGCTAGAGATACCCTTAGGATTGACATTACTATTAGCATTACTTTGATGGTGCCCTATCTGGGTCATTTCCAGGGGATGTCAGGAGTAAGGCACAGTGTCAGGAGAAAAAGAACAGACTCTGTTACTTTATAAACGTGATAATAGAGAGAGTTCATTGGAAAAAATACAACTCTTAAATAATGCAAAGCATGCTTCTGATTGGATGCAGGCATCATCTGGGCTCTGATTAATATTACTCTTAAGGTAAAGATTATTGTTACCATAATGATTTTTTTTTTGGATTATGATCAGGGTTAAGGTTCCTTTTGCTACAAACTTCTAGCATCATTTTTGTTGTTGCATTTGGAGTTAGGGACGATTTTAGAATCAGGGTAAGGGTTAGGATTAGAGTTACATTGCTGGTTAATGCTGTTATCTTTACAGCTCCTGTGAGGGTTGGGGTCTGGGTCAGGTGTTTAAAAATGAAATGAAAAAAGAATTAAAAAAATATATTGAAAGCTTCAGATTTCCTTAATCTTTGTGGGAATCATATAATGTGCAACTCAGATCTACCTCTTCGTGCAGTGACTGCCTGTAAATTTGCTGGAGCCTAATATAATATGGCCTATTCTAACTAATAAGGCCTAACTAACCTTCATTTCATTTTCATTACATTTGCTTGGTAGTCAGATTTTGGTGTGTGGATATTTTAAAACAATCTAACTGACATTAGCAAAAAATTAAAAATAAAATTAAAAAAAAATGCACAACAGCATCGTATCAATTTTTATAGATAAGATAAAGAAGAGCAGTTTCCCTTAGTTTTCTGTGCCTCTTTACTTTCTTACCCTCTCCCCTTGTGTGAGAAACTCTCAAAGTCAAAGATTTCTAGTTAGGCAAAGATGGCAGCGATAGCAGCAGTGCTTATTCATTATTGCAATACTGCGCGCACATCCCCTATTGGCAAGGGAGAAACTGCACACCAGTCAGTGAAATCAATTCTGTTCTGTGCCCTAAACCCACTGCAGGTGATGCTCTCATGGCTCTCATTGGTTGAGCATCTCAGGCTCACAGACTCCTCGAGACTGTGGCTAGGATTCATTTCCATAGAAGGATCAATTACCAACCTCTTGTTTTTAGGTCTGCCTTGTACTTTTCTGCGGACAGAGAAGGGCAATGTTTCCAAAAGTCAGTACATTCATTCTGTCCTGTGCTGGGCTCTACCCACCCTGTATTTATCTTGTGCTTGTCTCAATTCTCCCCATGTCAGAATGCCCCCAGTCTGAACTTAATTCTGTTCAGCAACTTTCTTGGTGGAAAAACTACTTATACAGCTGTTTTACAAGAGGGTTATACATTCAGTTAGGGCCTACACTATGTACTGAAAATACTGGAAACTTCCACTGCAAAAACACAATCTACCTCTCCCATCTGTGCAGCCTTGCAGACCCAGAGCATGCCAGGTTATTTCTGCTTTCATAGCATTTGCATGCTGTAGGGTGAGCACAAGGTTCTGCTGCTTGATTCTTCTGCAAGAGCTGCCTACCGGCAAATGGTTGCAGGGATGGAGGATGTGACAGAAAGCATTTGTCTCCACAAGAGCAGAGTTACATTCAGTGCAGAGTGTGAGAGTCAGGTTGGTGTGGAAAAGCACTGACACGCTGGGGATGATGCAGTGCTCACATGTCTAACACTCACAGACATTACTGTCAGAAGGATGGTGCTGTGTTGTGCTTCTACCTTTGGCAGCCCCTGGAGAAATGCTATGGCACACAGAACACCTTTGTATTGCACTGACTGCTGCCATGCAGCATGGATTTAACACACCAAATCCAGAGGAGCATGACTGCATCTAACTGCCCTGAGAAAAACTACTGTAGCTGAAGAGATGAGGAGGCAGCTGCTCATCTGCAGAACAAGCAGTACTGCCAGACATTGGGCCAGGTGAGCACCTCCTGCTGCAGCGTGATGATGACAGGGCTGGAGATGATCTGCAAAGCCAGCTTAAAAGTGGGAGACGTGAGTCAACATGGCAGGAGGACAGAGGTGTTAGGGAGCAGCCAAGGCATCAAAGAGTATCAGAAGGCTTTGAAAAGTATCACAAAGTGACAGCCAGGAAGACTGGGATATATCATGAGCAGCAACCTGGATGCTAGAGATTATTTGCTCCCATACAAAATGGTAGAGATCTTGCTGCAGACATCCCAAAGCCAGGCAAAATGGGAACCCAGAGCTCTGCCTGCACGAACCCCACAGCCATAGCATTGCAAGCTGAGCTGCCTTGCTGTTTGTTGCATTCATCCCAATCCCTGTGATTGAAGACTCAGAATGCAGTCGAGGCGATGACTGAGCATGAGAGTGACTTTATTCAATAAAAGACAGGAGGGCTTGAGAGGTCAAGGGTGAAGATGGGACTCCTCTTGTCAAGATGAGAGTGGCTCAGAGCTGGTGCTGCTGCCTGGTGCCTGGGACTGGCAGCCTGACTCTAAGTCCCCATCTAAGATGCTCAGCTTCACCTCACTGATGCTGCCCTGCTCCTGCATGGTGGTGCTGCTGCTGGGACACTCGGGCTGTGCTTGGGATGGGCAGCACTGCAAAGGCGCTGGGTCACAATCCAGGCAGGTGACTGCTGTGTCTGGCAGGCTCAGGTCAGGAGCTTCAGCAGAGCCAGGAGATATGAGAGCATGAACGTGGATGAGCCCCTTGTGTCCATCACTGTTACCATGTGGAAGGCTGTCATCCGAATTGCAGCGATTCATGCTTAATAAGAACTCTCCATTGATGGAAAGACACTGCTTGGTTTGGATCTTTGGGGTTGACAAGGGCTCGAATCACCTAGGAAGGCATAGAAACACAAGGGTTAGTTTCAAACATTTGCAAGTTGAATCATGAAAGGTTGTTGATACTTGGTAATAGAGTGGCGGCAGGAAGAAGCAAGTAGGCTTGAAGCAGCATAGCCACTGTCTTGAAAGTGATCCTCATTCAGGTCCAGCTCGTGTGTTGTTTCACTGTAATCTGCTTCTTTGGGTCTACCTAGTGGGCAGCAACACTCGAGCTGTTACTGATATCATTGAAAAGAACTGGAGACAATTGTTCTATTCCTAAGAGCTTCAAGGTGCCTAGAAGCACAAATAGAAACCAGCAGTATTTCATCACTTCACCAAAAGGAAGGTCAAACACCTGAGCTGTGAAGAGCAGTTACAGAACCTATGCATAAGATCACACCAGACATACTTTGTTCTAACAACAGTTATGGCACATAGTCCATTTCCTTCAATATTCCCAAAATGAAATGATGTGGAGCATTACAGGGAAAGAAACACTGCACACAGACACTATGACCCTGATTAGACTCGAGCAGCAGACTTAAAACAAGTCAGAGTTTTTGATTCCAGGATATTTCAGGACCTATCGTGTGAAATTCAGTTACACAACAGTGCCTAGGTGCCTGCGTTTCAAGCAACTTTCAGATCACAGCCATGTAAAATAAAAACAAATTCAGTGCAGAAATAGCAAGCCTGTACCTTAATACTCATGAGATTATCCATTTTTTACTGCATTCTGACTAAGTTCTAAAACTTGCTCATCCCAGTTCACTTCAACAAGTTCCACCAATTCAAGCAACGCAGTTCTGAGATCCTGTGTATGTTGTGCAGATAGAATTGAACAGTGCAGAAATAGTCTCTGACAGCTTTAAGAGCTCCGTTCTGCTTACAAACTCTCAGTCCAAAACTATTCAGTTTTAAGGAAATGAACACCTGAAGCAGTTGGATCATCTGCCGCATTCTGCTTCTTGGCATCATGATTAGCACAAAGGGTTTTCTGCTGTCCTGCAGAGATGGAAAAAGTCCTGCTTACAAATGGACCAAGTTTCAGTGTACAGCAGAGTTTGTACCAGACTAATAAGCCACGTCATTCAATTCATTTGCTCAGGTTGTTATGCACTCCGAAAGGAAACAGAACTAACTGCTGGATTCTGAAGGCAATCTGTGGGGTCCTACATTACCTCCTGATTCTGGAAGAGGAAATTCTAATAGCAAATGCAGAACTTTGATCTTTGTAGACATGAGAAGAGCTGGCATTTAGGAACATTCATTTCAGGGAAATCAAATGATGTGTCTGTATTTTTACTACAGATAGTATAGGGAGCAGCCAGTTGAAGAACCAGATACAAAAAATCCAGACCATTGGCAAGAAAATACTTCTCCTTAAATTCTGTATGCTATCATGGTACAGAATTAGGCTACAGTGCCACATAGGCCAACCAAGCGTAGAACCAATTCCACTAAATACTGGTAGACAAAGCAGCAAAAACAGGGACAATATTCAGCAGACAGGCCTTTCTACTCACAGCTCAGCATGTTCTGCCATCTGAAAAGCAAGGCCTCTTGTCAAGCTCAGCTATTTCCCTTCTCAGTGTATTCTAGCACCACTGATACCCACTGGTATCCTCCTGTAGAGTGCCATCATATTGTCATCATCCAAAGGGAAAACCCACACAGCAGAGCATACAGCACTACACCCATGCTCCAAATATCCGCCTGAAAAACAAAAAGACAAGCTTACAAACCTGAAGCACCTCAAATGGCTTCCTGACAGACTGGATTGTCTGCCCTTGCCAAAGCCCACATATAGCCCATGAAAAGCTGGCTCTTTCCCTCAGGAAAAAGAGCCTTATCGTCCCAGAGAAAGCATATAACCCTCATTCAATTGCCCTTTCACTCAGCTTAGAGCACTACTAAAACCAGCATCTTCACCTTAGCTCATCACACTGCTGCACTTCCTTTTACAAGGATTTCACTGGCAAAAATGAAATCAAAGCCGTCACAAGGAATTTAGCACAGTTACGTGTTACTGGCTATGAGAGCTGTCAGCACAGTCACCTGTCAGGCTTTGCTGCTGTTCTATTTATGTACAGGCACAACAAGGTTCAGACACCTCACAGTGCAGTTCTCACTTTGACTGTAAAGAAAAAGGAGGCTTGAAAAGCAGCGTGTGGAAAACAAAGAAACAAGAATTAGAACAACAGTGGGGCCATGGCACTTGTAGGAATTGCTCCGCCTTTAACAGCGATTCAAGAAGGATGAGGGCATTCCAAACCAGACCAGTTTGGACAGATTAACAACTGCAAGTAGTGGGTTCCAAAATTCCAGACATGAAATCAAAGCTGGAAAAACTCTTCACATTTTCATCTCTCAATTTTTAGTACATTGTGCATTACAACGGAAACAATTCTTCACATACAACTTGGAAGCTAAAGACAAGTCTGACAAAACAGACTGCACAAAAATGATGGATAATTAACAGAGCAAATTGCTCTTTCAAAAACTTAGTAATAGAAAGAGATCTCTGAAGTTGCTGTTCTGTAGAGCACCAAAGCAGTCGCTTGAGGCAGTTCAGGATTAGCCTGAGACAAACCAGCCAGCTGTGTGAACTGAGACCAATTGCACTTCTTCTATTTTACTTTCATTCTATGTGACCTCACTAAGCAAATATTGTCTAAGACCATGAGTATCACATAAATGTGCAGATCTCAAGCTGCTCACTTATCTAGTACCCTTGGCATGATGCTTTATTTTCCTCAGCTATTCATCTAGTTTGTGCCTGTTGATTGTGCAACAACAGCCTGTTGATCTCGATTACCTGTAAGAGGCTTTAAATTTGGCCAGGAAAAATCATTTGAGGATAAGTAATTATCTGGGACTCAGTAAGGCAGTCTTCCCATGCTTTCATAACAGCCGAGATACACACACACACAAACTCATGGAACCCCACTGCTTTGCACAATCCTGTGCACACTCACATGTGTCATGCACTGATTTCCCAGCCAGTCCTCATGGGGTCTATTACTTAGGACAGGAGTGCAGGGGAGCAGCCAGAAGCTGTTTGCATTCCCTGCTGTCTGCTGGGCAGCTTTGCTGGAGATGCTTGGGTTGCTTTGCTTTTCCTTAGGAGGTGGGAAGGAGCTTTGGGTTGGAGGCACATCCCGTGCCAGAGCATCTCGATGGCACGTGTGTGGCACTGATCTGCAGCAGATGAAGGGGAGGAGGTCCCAGCACAGCCCTGCACCATGCTCTGCCACACTGGGCAGCTTGTTCCTGGCTCAGCAGCGTCATCAGACAAGAAGCAGGGAAGGAAATCAAGGATGGGGGGTACCATCAAACGCAGTTAGTGCATGCCTGTGCAAGACAAACAGACCCAGAGCTTGCGGGTTATTCCTGCTTTTGTAGCATTTGTGTGCTGTAGCTGAGCAAAAGGTTCTGCTGCTTGAATCTTCTTCTGCAAGAGCCACCTACCGGTAAATGTCTGCAGGGATGGAGGATGTGACAGAAAGCATTTGTCTCCATGACAGCGTAGTTACACTTGGTCTAGAGAGTGAGAGAGGCAGGCAGCACTGCCTGATGTTGGTCAGGGCGAGCTCCTCCTGCTGCAGCGCGATGATGGCAGGGCTAGAGATGATCTGCAGGGACAGCTCACAGGTGGGAGCCAGGAATGGACACGGCGGGAGGACAGAGGTGTTAGGGAGCAGCCACGGCATCAAAGAGCATCAAAAGGCCCTGAAAAGCATCACAGCCACAGCCAGGAAGCTTGGGGTTTTCATGAGCAGCATCCAGGATGCTAGAGACTATTTGCTGCCATACACAACGGCAGCAGAGCTCTCGCTGCAGGCATCCCAAAGTCAGGCAAAATGGGAACACACCCAGAGCTCGGCCGCACAAACCCCACAGCCAGAGTGTTGTAAGCTGAGCTGCCTTGCAGTTTCTTGCACTCATCCCAATCTCTGCGAATGAAAACTCGAAATTCAGTCAAGGCATTGATTGAGCACGAGCGTGCCTTTATTCAATAGGAGAAAGGAGGGGGTGTGAGGTCTGGAGGAAAGATGGGACTCATCCTCTCTTGTAATCATGAGAGCTGCTCAGAGACCGTGCTGTTGCCCGGAGCCTGGGACTCGTGTCCTGATTCTGTGCCCCCCTGCGAGATGCTCAGCTTCTCCTCGGTGATGCTGACCTGAGCCTGCATGGTGGTGCTGCTGTCGGGGCACTCAGGCTGTGCTTGGGCTGGGCTGCACTGCAGAGACATTGAGTCCAGGCTGGTGCCTGAGGTGTCTGGTGGGCTCAGGTCAGCAGCTTCAGTAGGGATGGGATGAATGAAGGCTTCAACGATGATGACCTTCTTCTCTTGATAGCTGATGTTATACGGAAGGCTTTCATCTGAACTGCAGCATTCTGTGCTTAGTAACAACTCTTCATTGATGGAAGATGCGTCATCGTAACATGCCCTGCGTCTTGGGGATATACAAGGGCTCGGGTCACCTAGGAAGGAGCAGATGTACAGCAGTTAGTGTCGAACGTTCGCAAGATGAACCATGGAGATTCTTGACATTTGGCTATGTAGTGGTGGTGGGCAGAAGCAAATAGGCTTCTAGCAACAGTGTCACTGTCTTGAAAGTGATCCACGTGCAGGTCCAGCTCTTGTGTTGACAAGAGACTCATTTGGGAAAGACAGGGATCAACTGAAGATGTCAGGCACGGGCTTGAATGCCAGAAGGAGGTACAAGCCCACTGAAAGCATGAATTCTACCTGTGTTGCTGACAAGCAGTGTTTTGTAAGCTGGACTTGCACCCTTACCTGCCAGGACCAAGACTTCTGCTTCAGAGGGCTCCCTGGCACTGCTCTGCAGTTGGTGTTTGGCCACAGGGGATGGTTTGCCCAGGCAGAAGCAGGAACACCAACTGCCAGCTGCTGACTCTGCCCTCTTACTGGGAGAACTCATTCTGCAGAGAAAACAGAGCATGCTGTCAGACGTGGTGCAGGGTGATGGAAGAGCTGCACCGAGCCCTGGCCAAAAGTTGCCTGTTCTGGGCACTGCCTGCTTTCTGCTGAAACACAGCTTAGAAACGCCCTCTGTTTCAAACAGCAGAGGATGCTTCCATTCCTACAGCTCAGCCCTCAAGTCCTGAAGGCTAAATACCTCTCAACGATGTCAAGCAAGGACATGGATCCGGAGAATGTCGGAGGCTCAGGCTGCTTTGCTCTCCCAGGGCTGACCTTCACCAGGGAACAAAGGCCGTTGATGAGCTTGCCCCATTTCTTTGGCTCTGCGCAACAAAACAAAGAAACCAGTTCATTTCAGGCCTGGCTCGGTTGGACGAAGCTGAGCGCAATGCATTCGACAGAGCATGTAACAACGGGAAGAACATTCCCAACAAGGACACGCAAGAATGGATTTTCCCCATCCCTGGAGGTGCCCAAGGAGATTACTGTAGTTCTCTTTCTAAGCTTGCTGAACTTGGGCATAAACAAACCCCCTGAAAGTAACGTTCTGACCCTATTTGACTAACTCGCATTGTCAAATGTAAATTACGCACCTGGCTTTGGCAATGAATTGAGGAGGGAATCGGGAACTTTTCCGCTGATGAGTTCCATGCACTCACCAGGGAAAAGCCCAACCTGTAATTAGAACAAAAAGACAGGTGAGCATTAGCCCGAGCCCAGAGCCAAAGGGAAGGTCCACTGACAGTGACACAGGGCAACTGTTTGCATCCAGCAGCCATCCTGTGCAGGCAGAGCAGCTCCAAGCTGAGATTCCCAACTCTACTGAAGTTGTGCTCTCTAGTCGAAAACGTGTGCCTACCTCAAAGCCACGCTTGCCTCTCCACCAGGGGCTCAGCCTGTTGATATGTCCTCATATCAACAATGCTCACCAGATCTCCGACCTGAAAGAGATTGAAACATCAATCCCAGATTCAGCAAATCTGGTAGGAAAACAAAGCAGAAAGGAATGCCCTCTTCTATGCACGACAACACGGAACGCCTGGAACTGCTTACCTCCAGAGAGAGCTCATCTGGCCCCTGGGCGACGTGGCTCTTAATAACATGGGCTGCCGCAAATGCTGGGATCACAGCGCTGGCACAGCTGAAACAAAAAGGGTGTGCGAGTTTCCTGTTAGCACTCAGTGTGAACCAATCTACCACTGAGCAACACCGTGAGTCCCCACTCACCTCAGCACAGGTCAACCTGTAACCCCAACCTTCCCCTATCCATGTGCACACGCACACCCATTCACCACCCTGCCTGCTTTGCACACCCCCATGCACACTCTGCATCGTGTGCCCTCCTTTGCATTCACAGACGTGTGCAAACCATCCCTGGGAACACCTACGTGCCTACACCTTCCACAAACACCCCTGTGTGTGCACCTGTGTGCAACCCAACTCCTCAGCACACGCACGCGTTTGTGCCACCCTGTCCATGCACTCACCACGTGCCCTCCAGCAACCAAGGATTGCAGAGATGCTCCAGACTGTGCCAGAGATGGAATCTCAGAGTGCTGGGACATTATTGATCACTAAGGAAAACACTTGGAAGCATATTCAATCTGCAGAAGCTGTAATTACTGGGCACAGTTAGCTTTCCTATGGCTCAGCTGGAGGAGGCGGGTGCTCTCATACATCTGAGACACTCGCACAATGTTGGGATCATTCTGATGGAAACTATGTCTTCAGATATCATGGTTAAAACCATCCAAGATGATCATGCAGAGCCTTAGCTCTTGAGCAGCACTTCCTCCCCACCATTCACTACTCCAAGCAGCTCCAACAAACTTCTCAGAAGAAATCCAGGCCAGCACAGACCTGGCAGACCAGAACCAAGTGCAGCTTGTGGGACGGCAGTGCCCACTCCTTGCTTCCACCCTGCTCCAGCAGGTTAAGGAGTCTGAGCCTCACTGGCCTTTGACAACTCAAGACTTTCAGCACCTCATGCCAACATTTCTCACTAAGATACACCTCAGGCATTGAATTCTCTTCTCACTACCTCCTCCCAGTCCTCCCCTAGGAACAGAAACCATTCAGATTCTACAGCAAACACATCTACCCTGCAAGAGCACACTGAACCACCTGCAACAATGAAACATGGTTTTGGAGAGTGGGTATGAAAACACACCTTTAGACAGCTGTCTCCCTGTAGCCAAAAGGAAACCAAGCAGCAAAAGAAGAGTCCAGCCTGAAATATGCCCATGCTACTAGCCCAGGTTTTTCACAGTCAATGCAGAATCCATCCTGCTCTTGAGTTAACAAATGACCAGTGGGTCTCCCCTTGCTCCACCCCTTCTCCTTCAAAGCCAGAAAAAGAAAGAAAAACAAGTAGAAGAAAACCCAGACGTACCTTTCCACACACAAAGCAGAAAGTGGAACAGCAGTTGTCTCCTTCCTGAGACATGTTGGGGAGCATCCCAGAGGAAGCCCAAGTTCTTTGCTTCTCTCCACAGGGACTTCAAGCACTCTTGGCAAGAGCTGCTTTTGTTCTTTCTTCAATTGCTTCCATCACCAGAATCTCCTTTGGAAAAGGAACCCGAATGAAAGAATCAGCAAATGAAAAAGAATGAGCAATAGCCACTTTACCAGCTTTCTTCTGACACTCAATTTAGACTCTTGACTCGGGCAAGGTCTTAAAATCAGCTGGTTACAAGAACTGTCCCAAAATATATCCAACATCTGTACAGCTGCCGTTATTTCTGACAGCGAGTGTAATCACAGAATCATAGAATGGCCCGGGTTGGAAGGGACCTCAAGGATCATGAAGATCAATCACCTCCCTGTCCCTGCTGGCCATCCCCTCTTCTGATGGAGCCCAGGGGACCATTTGCTCTCTGAGCTGCAAGAGCACGCTGATGGCTCACGTTCTGTTTTTCATCCACCAGGACCCCCAGGTCCTTCTCTGCGGGGCTTCTCTTAAGGACTGCTCCTCCCAGTCTGTAGAAATGCCTGGGATTCCTCCAGCCCAAGTGCAAAACCTTGCACTTTGCTGTGTTGAACCTCATTAAATTCACCTAGGCCAACCTCTCGGTTGAGCTCCCTCTGAATGGCATCCCTTCCTTCCACTGCGTCAGCCGCACCACTCAGCAAACAGCAGAGGGTGCACTCCATTGCATCATTGGTGTCTCTGATAACCATGTAAAAAAGCACTGGTCCCAAGACAGACTCCTGGATGACACCACTTGTTATCGGCCTCCACCTGGACATCAAACCATGAGTCACCACCCTCTGTCCTCTACAAAACCTCTTTGTCTTCTACTCCTGCTGCAGCTGCAATGGCTGCACCAGCATGACTCACGTGTTTGACAATCCTCCAGCTCTGGCCTAGCCATGCACAGCAGCAGTCCGTCTCCCTCCCAGCTCACTCACCAGTGTGCTGCTGTGCCCCAAATTCAGTGCAGCAGCATTGAGAGCAGGCAGCACCCATCACCCTCCTCTAACTCTCTCTGCCAGCTGCGATGAGGACTGACACAGCACGCCCACCCCAGCCCAGCTTTTCTGCTGAGACACCTCCCAGCAACCACCCAGCACCAATCCCAGTTGCTGCAAACTGTCTGAGAGCCTGCTGGAGTGCACTGACAATAACTTTGTGGGCCAAGCATTAAGCACACCAAGCAGAAGGGAAGCATTACTGGACATGCTGAACAGCAGGGGTTAAGACTGGAGGTGGTCAGGGCTGTAGTGACCATGCCCTCCTAGAGTTCCTCATCTCAAGGAATGTGTGCCTGGCAAAAAGCAAAGTCAGGACCCTGAGCTTCAGGAGAGTCAGCTGCAGGCTGTTCAAAGAATTCTTGCATGAGAGACACTGGAAAACTGTTTTTAGGGGTAAAGGAATGGAAAAGAGATGGTAACTTTCTCAGAAAACCTTTCTCAGAGCTGGAGCTCTGAGCTCCATCCCGACCACACGAAACACAGCAGAGGAGGCAGGAAAGCAGCATGGCTGAACCTGCTGGTTACAGGGAGCAACAAGAAGGAAATGGAGAAACAGCGGAAACGGAGACATGCAGCCTGGTCGCTTTGGTGGCCTTCTACAGTGGAGTGACAGCATCAGCAGGGAAAGGAAAAGCAACTGACATCACTCAGCCAGACTTTTGCAAGGCCTTCGATGTTGAGCAAGTTTCCTGTTAGAACTCAGTGTGAACAAATCTACCACTGAGCAACACCCTGAGCCCCCACTCACCTCAGCAGAGGAAAGCCTGCACCCCAGCCTTCCGCCTATTCTGCTCCATTGATGGAAGCACACCGGGCATCATTGCTACTCACCCGACCAATGATGATAGGGGCAGAAAAGGGAATTCCTCTTTACCTTTCAGATGAAAAATTGATGACTGTGTGGAACCTTCCCAGTACCGCTGCGGGGCCTTCCTTTACTTGTATCCTGCTGCTCCGTGTCACAGTGGGAGAGCTGCTCTGGCCTCTCCTCTCAGCCTGTGCCTCCTGCAGTGTGAGCAGCTTTGTGGATAGAGGAGACACCCACACAGACTTGGGCCTGGATAGAGAACTGTGCCCTACAACATAGGTACATTTACATCATGCTCTTTTCCTTGTGTGTGAGCAATCCTTGCTCTTTTCAGATGGTACTATGAGCGTGTGACACCCCAAACACATAGTTAGCATCTGTCCATATCATTAAGGCTCTCGTCAAGGCAGTTATTTCAGCCTTCTGAGGGGTAGTCCCCACGGCTGATGGTTGTGCTTCCATTCCCTGCTCAGTAGCAGTTACTGCATGTCCTGCCTTACAGCCTCCTTGTCTCACAAAACTGCAGCTGCTGGTAAACCAGGCGTCTTCTGCATCTTCTAAGGGTTCGTCCTTCAGCTCCGACCGACTGGATGTAATGTGCAGCATCAGTTGTTTCAAAGCAGTGATGTCATCCTGGTTCTCCACCAGGGGAGTTCCGCTAAGGAAAGATACTGGGTTGGCAATAGTAGTTACAATTATTTCTATATCACCCTGCTCTACCAGGATGGCCTGGTATTTCGGGAATCTTTGGGGTGAACAGATGCCATTCAGAGGGACCTTGACAGGCTGGAAAGCTGGGCTCGGGTGAACCTAATGAGGTTCAACACAGCAAAGTGCAAGGTTTTGCACTTGGGCCGGAAGAACCCGAGGCACCTGTACAGGCTGGGAGGAGTTGTCCTTGAGAGCAGCTCGGCTGAAAAAGACCTAGGGGTCCTGATAGATGAGAAACTTAACATGAGCCAGCAGTGCGCTCTGGCAGCCCGGAAAGCAAATGGGATCCTGGGCTCCATCAGGAGAGGGGTGGTCAGCAGGGATAGGGAGGTGATCGTCCCTCTCTACTCTGCTCTTGTGAGGCCCCATCTGGAGTACTGTGTCCAGGTGCGGAGCCCTCAGTACAAAAAAGATATGGAGATGTTGGAAAGGGTCCAGAGGAGGGACAGGAAGATGATCAGGGGGCTGGAGCACCTCCCCTATGAGGACAGGCTGAGGGAGTTGGGTTTGTTCAGCCTGGAGAAGAGAAGGTTGCGGGGTGACCTCATTGCAGCCTTTCAGTACCTGAAGGGAACTTACTCCCAGGAGGGGAGTAAACTCTTCGAAAGGGCTGATAATAGCAGGACTAGGGGAAATGGTTTTAAGTTGAAGGAGGGAAGATTTAGGTTGGATGTTAGGGGAAAGTTCTTTACTAGAAGGGTGGTTAGGTCCTGGAACAGGCTGCCCAGTGAGGTTGTGGATGCCCCGTCCTTGGAGGTGTTCAAGACCAGGTTGGACGGGGCCCTGGGCAACCTGATCTAGTAAAGGCGTATGTTTGGTGGCCCTGCTAGGCAGGGGGGTTGGAACTACATGATCCTTGAGGTCCCTTCCAACCCGGGTAATTCTGTGATTCTGTGATTCTGTGGGGTGAAAGCCAATGTCCCCCTTTTGCCTCCAATACAGTAAACACTGCATGAGATATTAAAACTGGTATCCTTTGGCCCAGTGTAGATTGATGGGCTTCTTGAATATTGAGCACCAGTGCACCCTGGATATCCCTTACTCACTTCAAGCTGTTTCAAGTTTACCATCAGTCCGTAGCTGTGTATCCATGGTCGGCACCCTCCTGTCATTCCTGGCAACGTATGGAGTTCCTTGGCAGTTTGCAGCTCAGGGGTTGAGCAGATGGATTCTTTCTTGGCAGTCCTTAAGGTTCAAAGTCCAGCTGTCATCTCCTATCCCAAATACGTCACTTGCTGCTGAGTTAGTTGTGCTTTCTGTAAACCAAGAAACTCAGCAAACTCTCAGTCTATTGTACACAGTCCTTTTTTTGCCGTGGCACCCACGTGCTCCAGTAAAGTTCCACCCTAGGATGGAGGATCCCAGGTCTCAGGCTCACGAGTTGACCAGTTCTCAACAATCATTTAGCTGTTCTCACAACCCTGGGTAACACTGTCCAGGTTCACTGAGTCTCTTCTCCCTCTATTAGGGAGAACAGATACACGCAAGTACTCGTATGCTATCATGAGGAATTCAGTAGGTTACATTTAATTTAGAAGCATGATGCAATCAAAAGCTCGCTTAAATAAAAGCATACCCTTTTCTTTCACTCAAAATAATAGCCCAGAAAAAAATAAAAACAAAACAAAACTCTCATCATAATTGTTAAAGAAATTATCTACTAAATCTCGATGGAGAGTGGAGACACATGCTAGTTTTAGGAACACAGCACTTATCTCATTATCTGAATGCATCTCAAGGCATGCTCCTTGTGAAACTGTGAGAACTTCTATCATTAACAGACGTGTACCATGCCCTGATATATGGTTAAACCGCTTGCAGTGCACTGTCAGATGTACAGGATGGCAGCTGTATGTGCTGTGACCAAATAAACCCCACACTGAAACCTTTCAGAATTTTAGGACCTACAAGTACTGCATTCATATTAAAAGTAAAAAATTCCTAAGCTACACATGTTCTAGGTTTCCATTTGTTAGATACAACATACCTTTGGAAGTAGGCGCCTAAAAAGATATGCCTTCTACTTGCTTCTCTGTCTGGCTCTTCGAAAAGAAGGCCTTTGGAGCAGGAAATGCAAAGGGCAGCTCATTTCTTAACACTGACTCTGCATCAACATTCTCTGTGTTTGCACGCTTCTTAGATGCCACTTTTCTTGTCACTGGAGTTGACAGTGTGAATTCCATATCACCCAGTTGAGTATCATGCCTCGAATGGTGCCAGAGACGGAACAAAAGGTTTTCTGATCACAGCCGGAGAAGTTACTGTCAAAGAAATTCTAACAGCTGAGAAGGTCAGACACAATGCTTATAAAAATATCATACATTATTTGGCTATTGAACAAAACAGTTGAAAACTCTGATTCTCTCCTAGAATAAGTTCGTTTCTTATAGACTGTCAAACACCATTTTTTTATTTGTTCATCTCAATTCTCCATTGAGGATTAACCTTCACCAGCTTATCTAAACATAAATATGAATTATCACTTGGTTTAGTTAAAAATTTGAATAATATCACAGTGGATTTTGTTGTCCAACACAGTAAGATTGAATTTCTTTCGGTACCTTTCAACCTCTGCCTACCTCCAGCCTAACTCCAGAATCTTATTAACTGTGCCTTATCGCTTCCCATTGTGTTTTAAAATCCTCACTGACTCCTTTACTTGTTCCCTTGCTTGCTGTTTCTGTGCAAACCAAACACTGGAGTTAGGGATCACGTCAAACCAACCATGGCCTACAGGTAGAAGGCAACAAAATTTATGCTTAACATACTTCTTTGCTCTATCTTTATCTTCCTTTGGTCAAGGTCCACTAGATACTTAAATATGGAGTAAGCACTAGATACAATGAGAAGCAGATTTCTAGATTAAGAGCTGTATTTTTTCTGTAAGAAACTAGCTGTACATCTTCACACACCTGCTTTGTTTTCTGAGTATTTAGATCGAGTGGAGATTCTTCAAACACTGAAGCTACATCAGAAAATTCCATGGATCCAAACGCATCTGGCACATGGCTGCAGTCTGGCACATCTTCATATGCCAGAGCCTTTTCAGACAGAAATGTTCCACCGAGATTCTTTTGCAGAATTAGAAGGAAGATTTCATCAGATGATTTCACCACTAAAGTCTAAATAAGATTGGTTTGCAAGTTCCAAACTATGGCTAACAGCTAATGGAAGTCCACAGGCCAGCAGCAACAACTTTTATATTATGTTCTTAATATTCTAATTGTTGATATGACGTTCATATAAAGAGCAGAAGGGAAATTACTCTTAGAGCTCAAGTCATCTTTCACAGCCTGCGTCAACAAGAGCAGCACCTCATAGCCTTTGGTTTCAAGACCTGGACCACAAGCTAGCTAATGATTTTACACAGAATTCCAGAGTTCAAGTCACTGTTTACATTAGGGCTGAAATTGTACTGAAAGCCTTCAAGTTCATCACACTTAATTATCACTGGCACCACACATAACTCCACGTTACATATGTGATCACACGCAACCTGGCAACTTCAGACAATTCCCAAAGCACTCCACTTGCACTTGGCTACTAAAGTACAGAAAAAGGAATTAACATCAGAAATAGCTGCAGTCAAAACCATCTAAGAATCCAAGTCTCCAGGAAACAAGGAAAGCAAATCCTCTCCAGGACTGTGTTCTAAAAGGAAACAGATCAGAAAGGTGAGTTCTTCCCCCCTTTGACCACCCACTCATGTAACGTCCATGTCATTTCTAAGTATGCTGCCCAGACCAAGACTGAGGATGCTTCAGAAGAAGACCTTCCCTGCTAAGCCAAACAAAACAAGTAAGGTACCAAAATATGTAGAGCCAAACGAGGAAAGGTGCTCTAAGAAGGTAAGCATCACAAGAGACCAACAGGAATACTTACACAATCCAAACAATGCACAGTTTCTGTTCCACAAGCTGCCAAGAGGAATGTGTGCAGTACTCACAGCGCACCATGTACACTGCTTACTGCAGTCATACTGCTTCGTAGGACCAGCCCAACTTACTAAAACACTTTAATGAGCAATCCGAACTGTCTGGATCAGCACGGTTCACTTGGAAGGGACCTTCACAGATAAACCTGAAGAGGTGAGGCGACTGCACTATCTAAACCTTAAAGCATATAGGACCTTAAAGCATAAGCTTAAAGCACAGAAGCATGACCAGCAGGTCGAGGGAGGTGGTGCTGCCCCTCCACACTCCTCTCATTGAAACCCCATCTGGAGCACTGCACGCAGTTCTGGAGCCCTCAACACAAGAAGGACTTGGAGATGTTCAGGCAGGTCCAGAGGAGGGCCATGAAGGTGATCAGAGAGGGCTGAAAGCACCTCTACTATGTGCACAGGCTGAGAGAGATGGGGCTCTTCAGCCTGGAGAAGACTCCAAGGAGACCTTAGAGTGGCCTTCCAGTATCTGAAGAGGGCCTACAGGGAAGGCTGGGGAGGGACTTTTCATAAGGGCAGGTAGCAACAGAATGAGGGGAAATGGCTTTAAATGGGAAGAAGGTAGATTAGGATTGGATATTAGGAAGAAATGCTTTACTGTGGGTGTGGTGAGACACTGGAGCAGGTTGCCCAGCAAGGCTCCAATATGATTGCTTTGCAAGTTCCAAACTATGGCTAACAGCTAATGGAAGTCCTCAGTCCAGCAGCACAAAATTTTATATTATCTTCTTAATATTCTAATTGTGGATTTGACGTTCATATAAAGAGCAGAAGGGAAATTACTCTTAGAGCTCAAGTCATCTTTCACAGCCTGCGTCAACAAGAGCAGCACCTCACAGCCTTTGGTTTGAAGACCCGGACCACAAGCTAGCTAATGATTTTACACAGAATTCCAGAGTTCAAGTCATTGTTTATGTTAGGGCTGCAATTCTACTGAAAGCCTTCCAGTTCATCACACTTCATTATCAATGGCACCACAGATACCTCACAAAGAAGCATTATGACACCACAAAGGGGCATTATGACGTCAGAAAGGGCATTATGACATCACAAAGGGCATTATGAATCACAAAGGAGCATTATGACATCACAAAGGAGCATTATGACGTCTCAAAGGGCATTATGACGTCACAAAGGGCGTTATGACGTCACAAAGTAGCATTATGACATCACAAAGAAGCATTATGACACCACAAAGAAGCATTATGACATCACAAAGGGGAATTATGACGTCAAAAAGGGTCATTATGACGTCTGAAAGGGGCATTGTGATGTCACAAAGGGGTGTTATGACATCACAAAGGGGTATTGTGACATCACAAAAGAGCATTAAGACATCACAAAGGGGAATTAAGACGTCACAAAGGGCATTATGACGTCACAAAGAGGCATTATCACGTCACAAAGAGGCATTATGAAAACAAAGGAGCCTTATGACGTCTCAAATGGCATTATGACATCACAAAGGGCATTATGACGTCACAAAGGGGCATTAAGACATCACAATGGGTCATTATGACGTCAGAAAGGGGCATTATGGCATCAGAAAGGTGCATTATGATGTCACAAAGGGTGTTATGATGTCACAAAGGGGCATTATGATGTCACAAAGGGGCGCTGGGAAAAGATCTCTGTGTGGAGATTGCTTCTACTAGAGGTAGTTCTATAAGACTGTTATATAGAGCTGTGCAGGGGCTGTAAATCTGTCTGCAGAGGGTGATGATCAGTTCCAAGTGTCTGCAGTCAATGCTCATGGACAGAGCCCATCCAACCTGGCCTTGAATGCCTGCAGGCCTTGAATGGGGCATCCACAGCCTCCTTGGGCAACCTGTTCCAGTGTGTCACCACCCTCTGAGCAAAAAACATCTACCTAAGATCCAACCTATACCTCCCCAGTCTCAGTTTTAAACCATTCCCCCTTGTCCTATCATTATCCACCCTCATAAACAGCCATTCCCCCTCCTGTTTATACGCTCCCTTCAAGTACTCAAAGGCCACAATGAGGTCTCCCCACAGCCTTCCATTCTCCAGGCTAAACAAGCCCAGATCCCTCCACCTTTCCTCATAGGAGAGCTGCTCCAGCCCTCTGATCATCACAGTGGCCCTCCTCTGGACCCCCCCCAACAGCTCCACATCCTTCCCAGGCCTGGACACAGTGCTGCAAATATGGCCTCACAAGAGATGAGCAGGAGTGGACAATCACCTCCCTCTCCTGCTGGCCACCCCTTTTTCAGTGCAGCCCAGAACACACATGGATCTATCTTTTCCATACGGATATTCCCATCTGTGTACATATATATACCACACCTACACCCCCACAATCTGCTACAACTCCATAGAATTTTCAAGGTTGGAAAAGACCTGGATGATCTTATGATCTTATGATCTCAGATCTTATGATCTGGATGATCTTATGATCATCCAGTCCAACCATCACCAATACTTCCCAGTTAAATCACATCCCTCAACACAACACCCAAACTTTTTGTCAACTTCCCAGGGTTGGTGACTCTACATGAGAGAAAAGGGCACTCAGATAAGGGATTCTGCATTTGCTATTAGCCGAGGTGGGATGAGACCGAGCACTGCCCCAGCTCCTGGGATAATGCAGAAGGGCTGAGACCTTCCAGCTGCTTCCACCCAGGGTCACACAGCAAAGCCGACCCTGCAGGAGTCTGCATCATTCTTTGCATGGCATTGCTAAGAGGAAGATCCCCCCCCTACCCTTGGCTCTACACTCCAGCTGCTGTCTGCCATCTGTAAAGCCACCACAGCTCTCCTACTGGAGTTCCCATCTGCACAGTGACAGCTTGGTTTCTTCTTACTGTCAAAGCAGCCACAGCCTCAGTGCTTCTCAAATCTCCCCTTTTCAGCTGATTTCCTCTTTCTTGTGGCTGGGCAATTCCTCCCTCTCACAGTCATCCCTCTGCCCCACTCTGTGCCCACAGACCCAGAGAGGGCACACAGAGCCAGCCCTGTCCCAGCTGTGCTGCTTCACATCTGACAGTCTCAGGAGCTGAGATCCAGGCCGAGACAGCAATGCCCAGACATGGTTTGTAGGACGTTTGTGATAGGAAATAGGGAGGCTTGTGATTAAACCTGCCCCCTAAGGAGGAAGGCAATGCTGCCTGCAGCCCCAGCAGGCATTACAAAACATCCCCATTTACAGGAGGGTTTTAAATAGCACAATTCAGGAACTACAACTGCACAAATTCCCGCATGCCCTGGAATAAGTTTGGGAATGGACATGGTTCTACCACCTGTGCAATGCCATAGAAATAACAACCATCCACCTGTAAACCTCCATCCTCTCCCCTGCTGCACAAAGGGAAGCTCAACAGCAGTGCACAAATGTCCCAGCAATGTCTGAGCACTGCTCTGTGCATCCCAACCTGCTCATCCCATCCACTCCTGGCTGGGCAGCAGGATTGGGGTGGCACATTGCAATGGGCACAGAGGAACATGGAAGCCCCACACATGTGAGGAAGGGGCTGGCTGTGCTCCACACTCACGTTATCAGACGTGATTTGCCCTTCTGTGGGGAGCCTCTGCTCTTTCCCAGCTCATCCTCCAGCGTCTGGGACTCCAGGATCTCATTCAGGCTGTTGTTGGCTGCGGGGCAGCTCCATGAAGAGCCTCCCCTCCACCGACCGGCACACAACAGCCGCTCCCGCGCACTGCGGCTCAGCCAATCGGAGCCGGCGGAGCTGCCGCTGCCCGATGGGCCCCCCCCCCCCACATATTGACCCCCCAGACGAGGAAGAGGAGGAGGAGAGCGACGAGGAGCTGCCGCAGGAGCTGACGTTGAGGCGGGGGGGCAACGCGGGGGGGGGGGTCGGCAGTGGGGGGTGGGGGAGGGGGTGGGGCAGCATTACCCCCGGACCCCGTGGACCCCCCCCAGCCAAAGTGCTGCTCTCCGACCCCCGCGGGCTCTTTGTGCAGCCGCTGCCCTCCAGTTATAGGACCCCCCCCCCCATATTGCGCTTTGCTCACCCCCACCTCCGGAACCCCCCCCCCACTCACCACATCGCCCCCTCCCCCCCCGGGTGGGGTTATGGGGGGTGGGGTGGGGTCGACGATGTGCCGTAAGCCGCGCCGGGGTCGTGTGACAAACCCCCCCCCCCATCAAGATGAATGGGGCGCTGTCGGGGGGGGGCTCAGCCGTAAGGATAAAGCGGGGGGGTTAATGACGGGGGGGGGCAGTGCTATAGGGAACGCAACTAATCTAAGCCCCCCCCCCCCACATTAACACCCCATTGTGTGTGGGGTTGGTGGGGGTGGGGCACACAATAACCCCCCCAAAGGCCAAACAGCCCCAACACCCCCCCTCAAAGCCGCTGACTTACGCTGTGCCCCCCCTGCATGAAGGGCCCCCCCCCATCGATTGAGCCCCCCCCAATCCCATCTATAGTTGAGAGCTATGCTTTTTGTAACCCCCCCCTTTTAAAGCCCCCCCCCCCCCAAATTTTGTGCACGATGTGCTGCCCCCCATGAGCCCCTGACCCCCCCCCTTAAAAGATGGGGTGGGGGGGGTGGTCTCGGACCCCCCCTCCTTTAAACGATGGGGTGGGGGGGCGGATTGTCACTGCCCCCCAACACCAAAATGGACACCCCCCTTTTAAAGGATGGGGTGGGGATGGGGGGGTGGGGGGTGAAGGTGATCTCGCCCCCCCCCCATTAAAACGGACCCCCCACCCCTTTAAAGGATGGGTGGGGGTCGGTTACGGGCCCCCCCGGTGCTGTGTGTGTATGTGCCCCCCCCCCGTTTTGCTCCCCCCGTGGCGCAGTGTGCTGGGAAAGGATCTCTGTGTGGAGATTGCTTCTACTAGAGGTAGTTCTATAAGACTGTTATATAGAGCTGTGCAGGGCCTGTAAAGAGAGTTGAGGGGGACTCTAGTGGGCATATGGGGCTGTGGTGGGCAATAGGAGGACTAGGGGCTCTAGGGGGCTCTGAGGGTGTGTCGGGGTTGTGGATCAGGTTGGATCTTAGGAAGATGTTTTTCACTCAGAGGGTGGTGACGCACTGGAACAGGTTGCCCAAGGAGGCTGTGGATGCCCCATCCCTGCAGGCATTCAAGGCCAGGCTGGATGTGGCTCTGGGCAGCCTGGTCTGGTGGATGGCGTCCCTGCACATAGCAGGGGGTTGGAACTGGATGATTTTTGGGATCCTTTTCAACCCAGGCCATTCTATGACTGTACAGTTCCATAGTGGAACAAATATAATATGCTAACTATGTAAAACATGGAGTCAGACCTGTGTGATTTGTCCACACCAGGAGGTGATTAGAAAACAATTTGTAAGCTACAAAGCTGCTTGCTGGAAAGGAAAAGAAAATAAAACTACAAGAAAAAGGGAAATCATTTCTTCCTGAAAATAGGAAGAATTATAGATCTGACATGAAATTTGAGTGAAGCTCCTGATTTTATGAAGCTATTCCCATTATTTTCTTGGTGCTGTGTTTCCCAAATGAGTGGTTTCTGGCTCTGCTGCAGCACCAGTCTGCATGTGAACATCAACTCTGTTCACCATCTGGGAAGATTAGGACTTCCCTTCTCCTACCAGCACCACTGAATTACAGTTACTCAGTGGTTAAACAAAGGAATCCTTAAAGAAGGGTTTACAGCTGTCCTGTTGTCTGAAGTGCTTGGGGCATTCTGATGCTATTAAGCTCTATGTATTAACAAGTTAAAAAAGAAAAGGTAGGCATCTGATTGTTGTGACAGTTTCTAAGCGATTTGGAAAGCTGTACCACCCAACCACTCCTTCTATTTGATGGAGGTGACAAAGCTCAGTTTAATTTCTGACTGCTGTTTAAATTCTGAAGCTCGAGCTGGTTCCTGGAGCAGAAAAAGCTCGGAAGCTGTCCCTCCTACAAGCAGGCACCTCTGAGCAAAATATGACATCTCAGTTTCTGATGGTAAGGTCAGGAGATCTGATTCCAGCATCTAGCTTTTGGCTTAATACTGTGTTAGTGGGACCTTTGGCATCTAGCACTTAATGATCTTGAAGGTTTCTTCCAACCCAAGCCCTCCCATGATCCTATGATTCTGTGATTTCATTCAGGTTTATTGAGATGAGTTCTCCTGAATGTGCTGTTCTCCATATGATTATAATTGGAGTCCAGATGGGTGACTGAAACCAGACACCAAACTTTCTGATGGCCAAAATTAAATGAAATCAATCCTTTACTGTGTCAGTAGTCTGTAACTAGAGCCCATCAGGTAATTCCCAGCCTCCTGCCTGTATCAGTGGCTGCACACAGTGAAAAAGTCTGATGGGCTTTTAACCTCTAAAATGTTCCAAAGCAACCAGAGGGTGAATATATTCACTATGTAAATACCTGCAGGAATAAGCTTGTCATGTATGTCCTCAGGTACCACAGTAGTTAATGGTGGGACTCAGTAGGTCATGCTGAAAGTTGAGTCTGCTGATTTTGAAGGTCTTTTGAAGGTCTTTTCCAGCCTACATGACCTTATGCTAATATTTCTGAAATTTATTTCTGTTCAGCTCCCAGAAAACCTCCCACCCAGCCCCCAACTGACCCCGTGGTGAAAAATAAAACAGAAACCTCAGTGACGCTGGCATGGTCCCCTCCGAAGATGCACCGCCCCATTCCAGTCGATGGCTACATTGTGGAATGCAAGAAACTAACTGGCTTCACCTGGGTGAGGTGCCACGAGTCTCATGTCCCCGTCCCAGAGTTCACGGTGAGCAATCTGTCTGAAGAGGCTGATGATCAGTTCCGAGTGTCTGCAGTCAATGCGCATGGACAGAGCCCGTCTCTGGAATTCCCAGGGAGCGTGCACCTTGGTAAGCACAAAAACCCCAATGGAAATGGGTCAGTGTGTGCTGAGCAGCTGTGTTGGTTCCCTAAAGATGCTTCCTTTGACTTTAAGGTTAGCAGTGCATTAACACATCAAAGGCTTTCCTTTATTCCTAGTTCTCCTATCTCCTATCAACCTCCAGCTACCACTAAAGTGATACGAGTTGTTTCTGTGACAGAGACATGAATATCCTTATCTTTTGATATCTCACATGTGCAAGAGGCAGAACTTTCTGTAACAGATCTTAAGCACAGAAGTGCTTCTTCTAGCACTCATGCAAAGGGAGAAGTAGAAATGTACCTATGATTTAATCTTCCATCTCTAAATGAGATACCAGACTTGCATCTAAAGAGCATTAAGACATACATGTTCTTCCTCAGACCCAGTCCTGGCTGTGAAATCCCCCCTAACAACTGGTGAAGCTGTACCTGGAGGGGATGCCATGTTTACTATTGACCTTATAACAACGTGCAAGCATGCCAGCTGATGAATGTCTGCAGTTCACAGCTATTGGCCAGTGCATTCAGTCACCAGGTTTACCACTGCATGACCATAGAGCAGTACTTTCAGCTGCAGGTTCAGACAGCCTTTCTGATTGCACTGGAATAGTTTAGAAGTAGGGGAGCAATCATTCCAATAATATCTCTATCAATCAGCTTTGCATGACAAAGTAGAACAAATAAACATTCATGATGGGAGGACCTGTTTGTCATTGGGTGGAAACCTCTGCAGAAGCATGTTTAGAGCATTCTTAATCAGTAGAAGGAGATGTTTGGTTGATTTTTACTTAGTAAATCCAGCAAGAAGACCAAATGAAATATCGTGAATTGCTCAGCACTGACACAATGATGAGTGCAGGAACAGAAGGTGATACTTTTTCAGAGATGTTGCAGCAAACATTGACCACGTTAGCCTGATATAAATTGAAATAACGAGGCCTTTGCTCCTGACAGGTGCTGCAGTGAGATTTACCAAGAAGAGCAAAGATGTAGAAAAGATCTGCGCTTGGCTGCGTGAGGAAGCCAAACTGCAGGCTGAGCTTTCAGACACAGGCGCTACTGTGGAGTGGATGAAGGATGGGAAGGAGCTCAAGGCCAGTGAAAATTATGAACTGCAAATTGTGGGGAAGAAACACACCCTGAAAATTCACAACGACTCAATGGATGATGCTGCAAGTTATCAGTGCATCTGTGAGGGGGATAAAATGCTCTATCAGCTTTCAGTGAAAGGTATGTGACAGTCTGGGCTGTCCTCTTCCTGCCCAGGGCCAGCAGACTGCATTCACCTGACTCCCTGACAGTCCAGCTGTTGTCAGACAGCATCTGGGGTGTTTTCAGTGGCTGTTTTGACTTGAACTGGCCAATCTGCTTTGTAGAGCCATTTGATTTCTGTGTTCTGTCCTGTGATTCGTCCCTAAGATATAGAGGAAATCAAGGGAAAGACAGGAAAAAGCGCATCCCAGCCTTCCTGCTCTTCTGTCAGGGTGGCCACAAGAGATGATGTCAACATCTCTTTTTGTAGCAGTGATCCCAAATGTAGAAAACACCTGTGAAGAGTCACAGGGACTAAATTGATGGAGAGCAGAACTTCCTGCCAAGGCTTGTCAGCTAGTCTTAATTTTGCTTTTCTTCTCTCTCTTTGTCATGTTAGCATAATATTTCATACTGGCAGGTCTGCCCATAGAATTAACTGGCACAGGCTGCCCAGGTAGGTGGTGGGATCCCTGGAGGTGTTCAGGAGCTGTCGAGATGTGGCCCTGATGGATGTTATCAGGGGGCATGGTGGGGTGGGTTGGGGTTGGAATCAAAGGAGGACCCCCATGTATTTCATCGGGAAGCACTACTGGTAATAAGACCTTTGGAGCAAATCCTGGTAGGGCCACGCTCAGCTGGTCCAGTCTGGAGGCTGTTTCTCCTTACTGCAGTATCTGCAGTGAAAACCAGCAGCTGCTTTTGTGTGGTTGGGCTCACATCCAGCAGTGGTGACGGGACTACAATGATAAGAGACAGTTCCTGAAAAAATGAATGAAATTTGACTGTATGATAGGATGGAGTTAAATGTATTGACAGGATCTCAGTCATCCCAGTGTCCATCAGCTGGCTCTCGAGCTCCTAAATACAGGCATTCTGTAGAACGTTGTTGAATTTGTATTATACATGCGTGTTCTTGGAACTGCAGAACAAATGCATGCATAATCCAGACTTTGATTTTAGCAGCTCTGACTGCGCTGTCTCAACAGACCCAACTCAGTTGTGTGCGCTGTTTTGAAATGATATGTTAACAAGAAGTTGGAAAACAAGCTCAATTACCCTCAGTAAAATAGGACCGTGGACTTAGGCTTGAACTTTTGGCTAAGACAGTGGTGAGATTTTGAATCTTTGAAGTCAATTATTCCACTGTGTGTTAATAAGGGCCAGTTTTATCATCTAACTTTTGCACTCCAATTAATTTCCATAAAGGAATTCTTTTTTTTCTTTTTTCTTTTCAGTCCTAAGTGATATCTCTATCTTTTAGGCTTGATTTGTTTGCCAGGGGGTTACAGTGCAGTAATAGATACCCCCTCCATTGATTTCCTTCTAGTTTGCTTGTTCCAATTCTTTCCTCAGTTTTCCTATTTTAGACATTTTCTTGAAGCCTTGGGCTTCTTCCTTTGGCTCTGTCCCCTGTACAGTGTACGTCCTTCAACTTGTGGAGATAAGGTAATCTGGTACGTGGTTTATAAAAGCTGCCAATTTGCCAGCTTCTGAATTAGAATCTAGCAATTAGAACTAGGATTAAACGTGCACGTTTGATCTTATGATAAATGAATGCCTCATGGTCACCAATGTCCCTGCAGTTCTTTACCATCATATGTATTTTGTGTCTTCATATTTTGTTTCAGCACTGGCAAACTTCGTAATCAAAGAGACAAGTGGAGGAGTAATCAGGGCCGTTGCTGGAAAACAAGCTGAATTTGTTTCTGAGACCTCTGAAGCCAATGTCATGGTGAAGTGGTACAAAAATGGCAAAGAAATCAAGACCAGTAAGAAATTCACAATGGAAGATAAAGGGAAACTGCATAAGCTTGTGGCTTCAGCTGTAACGAAAGAAGACGAGGGAACATACATCTACACAATTGGAGATGACACTCTGATTTTTGATTGGAAAGTCTCAGGTAAGTTTGTGAGGCAAACATAGGATCACAATCCATGTAAAGCACTTCAGACTTAATTCATTTTATTTGTCCAACGCTGTGGGTTTCCAGTATTTAGGACAAAGATTGCATAGCTCTATTGAAGCAATTCTGACCTTCCTGTTGTCCCTATGCAAATCCACAGTATGAGCAAATAATGTAACTGTGTTGTGATGAATTCAAGACAGCCTTAGCTCCAGCTGGGGCTGGAGTCACGACTTGAGCCCTGACATCTGGGCTTCATTCATCTAGTTCATGTATTGCCTCAGCACTTACATCATCTTTAAACCTATGACTGAAATGGTCCTAAGTTATTAGCATGGGAATCCTGTCTCCTCTTTGGACAAATTAAACTCCACATTTGGAGAGTTGAGTGTCTCCTGCTGTACCCGAAGGACATTGTGATCTCTGAGGTGTCTCCCTGAGGTGCTGTAAGCACAGCCATTAGCTCATAGTGCAAGTAAAGCACTGTTAGGTCAAGCCTGGAGGAGTAATGCTTGTCACTGACATGTTCCTGTTCAGGGTGGAGCTGGAGGGTAAAATAGCACAAGAAATTGTCATTGAAATTCAATATCTGTGAAATTCAGCTGGTTGCATTCACAGAACCTGGCGTTAAGATCTGTTTTCTGTTTTATATCTTGAGCCTATTTTCCATAACCCAGTCCTCATTTATGAACTGAAGCTCTACTGAAAGCCTTTCGCTGTGTATGCTCATGCTGCAGTGCAGCGCTTGTGACCTTTAACAGCACATTCACGTTCCTCTGATCACAGGATCCTTACGGTTGATTAAGACCCTCTAGTCTGACTGCTCACCCATCACCACCGTGATGCTCACCATCAGCTTAGCTAAAAACTCAGCAGAGATGATAGATCAAGCACAACACTGGATTTGGGGTGGCTAGAGATTCCTAAGATATTGAAGGATTGCTTGCAGGTGGTGTTGGTTCAGGTATTCACCCTGCATCCCACCTGCTGTTCTGTTTGGTTGAGAATCATGCATTCTGCAATTTCACTTTGTAATTCAAAGACCCTGGCTTTATCTGTTGAAAAACTGATCTAAAACAAGCCAAGAAGACTCCGTTGGAACTGGTTGATGCAGAACAAAGGCATCCCCAAAGGACAAGTTGCACTGTTTGATGAACATTATTGGATGAGAGCTAAGCTAAGATTTAAAAAGTTCTGGGGCTGTCTCTGAGCATCAAATACAGAGGAAGCCTGCATGATTCCCTGAGAATGGATGCCTCCTACTTTGGTGTAGGGTTAAGGGAACACTAGCAGTAACTCCTATCACAAAATGTCGCATGGCTCAGACAAAATGCCATCAAGAGGGCTTAATTAGGAGCACCAAATGGTCGCAAGATGGTCTTAGGGCAGGGAAGTAATCTATCTATGTGATATTGATTGATGCTATTAGTTCTTAACAGCTTGACTCTAGAAGGACTGTTGTTCTTTGGTCACCTAGTTATAAAAGAATAAATGGCTCCTGTCTATTACAATTTTTAACGCATTTTTTGTTCACTGATGCCATAAATGTTCCTGGCATAGTAATTGGCCTTGGTATATTCAGTGACTGAAAGCAACAGTTGTTGCTCTAAGAAATGCAGTACAAAGCTAGGTCTGCCTGTAGCTGACAGCCATCAGCTTGCTCCTCAGGCAGGTTCTGTCTGTGTATGGGAGATCACAATGTGAACCACTGATTGATCAGCTGAGGCAAGTGTGGGGTCAGCTGTGGGAGCACAGGTGAAAGTTATGTAGCTGTGCTCCCTGGAGGGGTGGAGTTCGACTCCACCTCCTCTGAGACCTCATTTAAGGGCTGACCCTCACTGAGGCAGCATCTCTTGGAGATTGCTCACCAGGGAGGATCACCTCAGCTCTGGTGAGTTCCCTTTTCCTTATATCTTCTGTATTTCTACCATTTTGCTTGTAATTGCTATCCTTGTTAATACCAGCATAGTTATTGCCAATACATTTGGCAAGCCAGGCGGGAGCCACTGACTTGGCATCTAGAAATATAAGGAAAAAAAAAAAAGTCCTTTGTGTGGAAAATCTTTAATTGGTACAAGGGGGAGAAGACCACCCCCTTAGGGACATGCCTTCCTGGACAAATTCCAGGTTTTGAGGCATCCCCATATTACCAATTAGCAACAATTATTGAACAATGGGGCCCTTTAAGAGTACCAAATAACATGGACGCATATTGTCTAACTGATTACTTTCTAGGACTACAAAAAGATATCTTAATTACAAAAGAAAAGCGAATGGCTGCATCTATGGCAGCCTGGCCATTATTAAATGCTTTAAATCGGGCAGAGATAAAATCAAACAACATTGCACATGAAAATGAATTGTTAAAGGCCCGTATTGAAAAATTGGAGGGTGAGATCAATCTATTGACAGGAAAAAAACCGTCATTTTCTTCCTCCAACCCTCAAATTAGATACATTTCATTTAATGACGATCAAGATCCTGAAGAAATGAATCAAAATAAGATCACTAAATCTGATCTAGAAAAACCATCTGAGACGGACTCACTAGAAGTCCGTCCAGTAATAACTCAAAAAACAAAGAAAATTCAAGATCGACCAGTAGGAGTGCCTCCTGATCAATGGCCCCCTGCCGAATCTGTTTTACATGTAACAGCCCGTCCATATACGCCTACTGAACTCATGGACCTAGTGCAACGATTTAGGCAAAGGCCAAGGGAAAGTGTTCCGGCTTGGTTATTACGGTTATGGGATTCAGGGGCAGATAGTGTACTGGTTAGTGGCCCCGAAGTATCTAAGTTGGCCACAATAACAGTACATCCTGCCCTTCGGCAGAGACTGTATGCTGGGACTCAGTTCCCTGAAGAAAACCATTCAATTGTAGAATGGATAATGGCTGCTTGCCGCATGGTGTGGACAAATAAAACTGACATGCCAGTAAACACAGGGATGTGGTCTTCTATGGAAGACCTTCAAAATTATATACGCGAATTAGGTATGAGAGAGGCTATCTACGAAGACACATTCGATAGCCCTGATATGGTTAAATTTTCTGCGGGAATGAGGGACCTAATTTTACAGTAAGCACCCTCTCATATGTATGGAACCTTGGTTTCCATACTTAATCCAGTAGTATCCGCAGAGGCAGTAGTCCAACAAGCCGCCCAATTGGTAGCAGACCTCGGAGAAACTGAGCGTTTACGAGCTAAGCGCAATATCAGGGTGATTGAGGATGCCGAGGCTTTTCCAATAGTGCGAGCCAGAAGATCGGCCCCGCGAACTTCTCGGGCAGGACCTGTTAGGGTATCCCGGAAACAAATGTTTAATGATCTGCTCCGGGCAGGCGTTCAGTTTTCAAAAATTGATGGGCAGCCCAATCAGGTTCTCCTTCAGTTGTGGAAGCAACTGAAGGATGAACAAAAATTTCAGAATAAACCCAAAAGGCCAGGGATAAGATTTATAGAGCGGCGACCAACAACAACATGGAATTTAGAAGATTTTATAGTTCCAAATAGGAAAAAGAAGCCACCTCAGGTGCCTCGGGTTATGACACCGGAGGTATCGGAGGTAAAAGACTTGAATCTGGCTCAGTTCATGGCTTGACGAGGGATGTCAGTCCTCCTAGGGCCTCTAGACGGGACCGGAGGCCCTATGTGGAACTGACGATATACTGGTCCCGAAAGAATATACAGAAGGTTATGGCCCTAGTTGATACCGGGGCAGAGACATCTATAATATATGGAGACCCAACTAAATTTAAAGGTAATAGAGTGATGATTGGAGGTTTTGGGGGACAAACCATTCCGGTCACCCAAACCTGGGTAAAACTGGGGGTCGGGCGTCTTCCACCACGGGAGTACAAGGTATCCATTGCCCCAATTCCAGAGTATATATTAGGAATTGATATCCTGTGGGGTCTGGCTCTCCATACAACAGTGGGAGAGTTCCGATTGCGGCAGAGATGCATTAGTATCCGGGCAATCCAGACAATATTGAGAGGCCATGCAAAACATGAGCCTATTTGTTTGCCGAAGCCACGCCGGATTACTAATGTGAAACAGTACAGACTCCCGGGTGGGCAGGATGAAATAACAAAGACGGTGCAGGAATTAGAAAGAGTGGGTATTATAAGGCCTGCACATAGCCCATATAACTCCCCAATATGGCCAGTGCGAAAACCGGATGGAACATGGAGGATGACAGTAGACTATAGGGAATTAAATAAGGTCACGCCACCTGTTCATGCGGCTGTACCCAATATTGCCTCCCTAATGGACACACTAAGCAGGGAAATCAAAACATATCACTGTGTCTTGGATTTGGCGAATGCATTCTTCAGTATTCCAATCAGTGAAGAATCGCAAGATCAGTTTGCATTTACATGGGAAGGGAGGCAATGGACTTTCCAGGTCCTACCCCAAGGGTACGTACATTCGCCCACTTTTTGTCATAATTTAGTGGCACGTGATCTGGCTAAGTGGGAAAAGCCAAATAATGTCAATTTATATCATTATATTGATGACCTCCTGTTAACATCCGATTCGTTAGAGGCGGTGAGACAAGCAGCAGATTTGTTGATAGCTTACCTGCAGAAAAGAGGGTGGGCTATAAACCCACAGAAGGTGCAAGGTCCGGGGCTATCTGTAAAATTCCTGGGAGTAATTTGGTCCGGGAAAACCAAAGTACTACCCAGTGCGGTAGTAGATAAAGTCCAAGCATTTCCAGTCCCTACAACATCAAAACAATTGCAAGAATGTTTGGGTATATTGGGGTATTGGCGCTCCTTTATACCTCATTTAGCTCAGCTATTAAGGCCATTATACAAGCTTACAAAGAAGGGTCAATCATGGAATTGGGGAAAGATAGAACAGGATGCTTTCCCAGGCAAAACTGGCAGTTAAACAAGCTCAGGCGTTGGGTATATTTGATCCGACCCTCCCAGCTGAACTAGATGTTCATGTTACTCAAGATGGTTTTGGCTGGGGCCTGTGGCAACGCCAGAGTTCTGTTCGAACCCCCATTGGATTCTGGTCTCAGGTTTGGCACGGAGCAGAAGAACGATATAGCATGATTGAGAAACAGTTATTGGCTGCCTATTCGGCATTACAAGCAGTAGAGCCGATAACGCAAACAGCAGAGGTCATAGTTAAGACTTCATTACCAATCCAGGGGTGGGTGAGAGATTTGACTCACCTTCCTAAGACGGGGGTGGCCCAAGCACAAACGGTGGCACGATGGGTCGCCTATCTAAGCCAGAGAAGCAGTCTGTCTTCATCTCCACTTAAAGAAGAACTACAGAAGATCCTAGGCCCAGTGACGTATCACAGTGATACATCAAAAGAACCGATGGTTGCTCCACCAGAGAAGAGTCCCGTTCAGGAAGGAAGATATCCTATTCCTGAAGATGCCTGGTATACGGATGGGTCCAGCAGAGGCAACCCGAGCAAGTGGCGAGCAATAGCATACCATCCCTCTACTGAGACCATCTGGTTTGATGAGGGGGATGGTCAAAGCAGCCAATGGGCAGAATTGCGAGCCGTGTGGATGGTTATAACTAAAGAACCTGGTGACGGCGTCCTGAACATCTGTACAGATAGTTGGGCTGTGTACCGGGGGCTCACTCTGTGGATTACGCAATGGGCTACCCAGGAATGGACTATCCACGCCCGACCGATTTGGGGTAAAGACATGTGGGTAGACATTTGGAATACGGTCAAACACAGGACAGTATGTGTCTACCATGTCTCTGGTCATCAACCCTTGCAGTCACCAGGAAATGATGAAGCTGACACACTGGCCCGAATCCGATGGATTGAGAATTCACAATCTGAAAATATTGCCCGTTGGTTACATCAGAAGCTACGGCATGCTGGACAGAAGATAATGTGGGCAGCTGCTAAAGCATGGGGGCTGCCTGTACAACTATCTGATATTGTTCAAGCATGTCAGGATTGCGATGCTTGCTCAAAGATGAGACCGAGACCGTTGCCTGAAACAACATCCCACATTGCTAGAGGATATAGTCCTCTTCAGAGATGGCAGGTCGACTACATTGGGCCCCTCCCTCGGTCTGAGGGGGCGAGATATGCCCTGACCTGCGTTGACACTGTAAGTGGACTGCTGCAAGCCTATCCTGTACCAAAGGCAAATCAAGCATACACAATTAAGGCACTTACTAAACTGATGTCTGCATACGGGACACCTCAAGTTATCGAGAGTGACCAAGGGACTCACTTCACTGGAGCGATGATACAGCGCTGGGCAGAAGAAAACAACATTGAATGGCGATTCCACCTGCCATATAACCCAACAGGGGCAGGCCTTATTGAACGTTATAATGGTATCCTTAAGGCTGCCCTGAAAACAGACTCTCAGTCCCTGCAGGGGTGGACAAAAAGATTATATGAAACCGTGCGGGACCTGAATGAAAGACCTCGGGATGGCAGACCCAGTGCCCTGAAAATGTTACAAACTATATGGGCCTCCCCTCTTAGGATCCAAATTACAGGCACCGATAATAAGGTAAAACCGCAGGTTGGTACTGAAAATAATCTTCTGCTCCCTGCCCCTGAGAATTTAGAACCGGGAATCCATAAGATAAATTGGCCTTGGAAGGTGCAGGTAGGACCCAAATGGTGTGGCCTACTTGCACCTTGGGGGAGATTATTGGAGGTGGGAGGTTCAGTCACCCCCTCGGTGATAGGTACATGGCCTACTGACATCGTGGTCAATACTCCGGCCTTTTTTGCTAAAGGAACACCTATTATGTCCCTATGGCAGATCAAGACTCCTCCTCTGGTGCCAGATATAGTTATACAGCCACAGATATCTGGCCAGAGGGTATGGTATCGGAGGCCGGGACATAATCCAGTACAAGCAGAAGTATTGACCCAAGATAAGAATACGGCCTGTATCTTGCCCTGGAGGGCGGATCTTCCCCTCCTAGTACCCTTGAAACATCTATATTACTCCCCTTAAGATTGATTCTAAGCCTCTAGGACCATTACTCTGGACTGATGAAACGCAGACGGACCTGCACTTCAAGATGATTTGTCTCCGGTAACATCTATCAAGCACTGGCCCATGGAAGATCATAAACACCCATCCAATCATCATCATTTGAATAATATCAACATCTAATGCGACAGGAGATTGTATCAGCGTCGTGATTGGGTCTCTGTAATAAGGGGAACTCACCTAATCATTGGTTCACGTTGTGAAGGGGTGGAGTGTATGGGAGATCACAATGTGAACCACTGATTGATCAGCTGAGGCAAGTGTGGGGTCAGCTGTGGGAGCACAGGTGAAAGTTATGTAGCTGTGCTCCCTGGAGGGGTGGAGTTCGACTCCACCTCCTCTGAGACCTCATTTAAGGGCTGACCCTCACTGAGGCAGCATCTCTTGGAGATCGCTCACCAGGGAGGATCGCCTCAGCTCTGGTGAGTTCCCTTTTCCTTATATCTTCTGTATTTCTACCATTTTGCTTGTAATTGCTATCCTTGTTAATACCAGCATAGTTATTGCCAATACAGTCTGGATGGAATGAAGGGCATGAAATACTGATGTGCTCATCAAACGCTGCTTGTTAGCTTAGAGACAAGGTGTTGAATTGGTTTGTTCATGTATTGCAAACAGGTTACTTAGCTGCCTTCATTTTAGCTTCAAAAGAACATGTGCAGAATACAGAATTGATTAGAAGAAATAAGAACTGTCTGCATAGAACTTACTCTTTCCTTACACAGGAGAATCAAGCACACGTTTGTATGTGAGTACCTCCAGAGGTGAAACTTGATCCCCCAGATGTAATGAGCAGAGACATTACAATCAGTTCTAACTGTATCTTAATGCTGTGCTGAATAAGCCTGAGTCAGGATGTAAACCACTTTCTCTTTTTTTCTTCAGATGAAGCCATTAATTTTGTCAGCAAGTCCAAAACGACTCCAGAAATATCAGTCAGTCCTTCTGAAGACCTGGAGCTGGTGTGTGAGGTGTCAGCTGCAAGCGGAGCTGTCGTATAGAAGAAAGATCAAATAGAGGTGAAGCAGGACCAGAGGACAACCATCATCTCCCAGGGGACGCACCGCAAGCTCATGGTCAAAAATGTGACCCTGAAAGACCAAGGGAGCTACAGCTGTGAAACAAAAGATGACAAAGCAACATTCCAAGTGAAAGTCAGAGGTGAGAAAATGCTTGGAATCCCAGAGATAAAGGAACACTTCATTTTGTGTGTCTTGCATTTGGAGGATCAACTTACAGCCTCTCTGGTGCAAAACATTTTGGCTATAGGACTTTCTTTGTCATCTAGTGTCATAGCAACACTTTTCTACATGTGCTTTTCCATCCAGGAATGAATTACTGCAACAAACAATAGGCAAGGAGGGTAACTTGTGCAGCTCTTGTAGTCAGCTGGTGTCTGCAGGGTTACAGTGCAAGAGCACACCAGGCATGCAAGGAGTGAGAAAAGGGGAGGTGTTTGATGAGATCTGGTTACAAAATTTGAATGACACAATGAGGTGGAAAATGCCACTAATCAGACTCATAAATGGCCTGGGTTGCAAAGGCCCACAGTGCTCATCCAGTTCCAACCCCCTTCTTCCTATGTGCAGGGTTGCCAACCAGCAGCCCAGGCTGCCCAGAACCACATCCAGCCTGGCCTTGAATGCCTGCAGGGATGGAGCATCCACAGTCTCCTTGGGCAACCTGTTCTAGAGGGCCATTCCCTTCTGATTTACTGGAAATGTAGAGAGACATCAGAAGAAACAAAGAGAAGGGAGGAGGTTCAGCAGTGCATGCATGTGTTCTAAATCTCATGTCCAAATCTGCTATCAGACTGCGAAATGTTTAGATTTATGATATGATATGAAATGATATGCCTATTCATTTCCCAAGGCAAAATAGAGGGGAAAGTATTTTCCTGTCTTAATGAGGCATCATGATGGTCCCTGTGAAGGGCAAGTATAATGAAAATGGGGAACTGGAGTAAGCTCTGCAGCAGACTACAGCAAAATGGTGTGACTGTTGTGATGTCCCTGCAGAGAAAGAAGACGTGTTTACAAACAAGGACAAGGTACAAAAGGAGGTGAAGGCTGCACTGACTCAAAATGCCACGCTGAGCTGCGAGGTGGCCCAGGAGAAGATGGAGGTGAAGTGGTACAAGGAGGGGAAACTGATCACCTCGAGCAAGAAGTTCAAGGTGGAGTCAGAGGGCAAACAGTGTCGGCTGGTGGTGATCCAGGTAGAGAAGAAAGATGCAGGGGAGTACAGCTGCGAGGCTGCTGGCCAGAAACTCACCTTCAAGATTCATGTCACAGGTGAGAGAGAACACATTTTGGCCTTTCATTCTAGAATGTTTTAGAAAACGGTCATTAGTTTGTAAGTTTTCCCTGCTATGCTTAAAATTTTTGGAGCTGAACTTTGGGGTGGTTAATTTCTGATGAGGAAATTGAACAAATTATTCTAAATACAGTTGTGAGGCAGCTCCATCTTTTAAAATCTTCAGGAATTTCCTTTTGCTGTGGGAATGAGGCCATAGACAAGAAAGTTCTGATTGCACTTCTCCATTCCCACGTGCCTGTACCACTAGAACAACTCTGCAATGCAGCTGCGTCTCAGGAAGTTTCAGAACAGGGGCTTTGTGTCAAGCACTAGGGGGTGTGCTCTATGTAACATGTTTTTGTCTTGGAAGGGCTCATTTAGCATGGGAGAGAATACTACAGGAATGTTTTGTATAAGTTGATGTTTTGAAGACATAAGTAAATGGCAGCTAGGGGACGAAAGAGTCATGAGAGTCATACAAGAAGCATCACAGAATGCCTTTTGTTGGAAGGGACCTGGAGGATCATCCAGTTCCAATCTCTGTCCTGGAAAGGAACACATTCTTTGAGACTAGGTTGCTCTAACACCCATCCAGCCTAGACTTGAATGTTTTCAGGGATGGGGCATCCATAAATTGCACAACTTCTCTCCACATCATTCTCTTGGGGCATCAGACTGGGAGAACTGATTCATTTTTCTGACTCCTTCCCCAAAACCTGCTCTTCTTTCAAGAGGCCAAACTAATGTATCTCTCTCTTTTCAGAGCCAGAATTTGTATTTACAAACAAGGAGAAGGTACAGAAGGTGGTGAAGGCTGCAACAACAGAAAAATGCCACGCTGAGCTGCGAGGTGGCCCAGGAGAAGATGGAGGTTGTTATCAATTTATAAGCAATGAGCCAATAATGTTCCAATTATAAACTTTTATTAATTGTAGCGGGTAAAACTAAAAGGCAATTCAGCGCTGGGCGACAGGGGGATTATTGTTCCTCCAACTGCCGCGCCGTCCCGTCCCTTGCAACTTCTTTTGTATTGTCCATCCCGAGCGTATTGTCCTTTAATTGGTCGGTTGTGATCGTGCGACTTGGTGTGTCGTTCCTTGGTTGGTCCTTCCGTGGAACTTTGTATCCATCGGGGCGCGCTTTGCCTGTAACTACGCAGAGTACACAATCTACCCATAAAATCAGAGTGTTCTGCAACCTTTGTGGCCTCCATATTCCACCATTATATCCCGGTCCTAATGAACAAGCACTCCACCACAATGCTACCACATCCCGGTCTTAATGAGCAAACATTTTATCACAGAGGTCAAGTGATAAAAGGAGGGGAAACTGATCACCTCGAGCAAGAAGTTCAAGGTAGAGTCAGAGGGCAAACAGCGTAGGCTGGTGGTGAGCCAGGTGGAGAAGAAAGATGCAGGGGAGTACAGCTGCGAGGCTGCTGGCCAGAAACTCACCTTCAAGATTCATGTCACAGGTAAGACAGGTGTTGTATGAAATACAGCAGAGAACAGTAAAGTAAAATCTAGTTTCTATTATACTGCACCTGGATCACTGTAGTCTGTGCTGAGGTTTTTTCCCTAGACTTGATTGCCTGGGTTTGTAGAAAGTATTTGGTTTCAGTATGACACAAAGACCTGTTTCAGTCTGTCTGTAGAGCAATAATTAGTAATATATGTACAGTGGAAGCAATATTCAAGATATTATTCAAATCTCTCCTGTGCCTGAGATCCCAAACTGTAATTCTTGTTCACCTAAACATTTGACTAAGATAAGTATGTGCAGTGAGGCTGGAGTGCATGTTCTACGTGCAGCCTTTCATGGCAGGAGAAGCAGGAACTTCTCCTAGTAGTACACTGCCTTTTTACTATGCCTTTATGTTGGAGGCTGCATCTGGATAGGTGAGTCTGCTACTCACAGTAAGAGACCTGGTAGAGCTGACTATTGCCAGAGCTCAAAGTAAGATAGATATCTGCAAATCACACACAAAGAACAAAGGACTGCGTTGGTGAGCATATTTCCTTTGTGCCTTTGACAGTCACAGTTGTGGCAATGGTAGAGGCCATGAGGAGTCTGTTCAGGAAGCCAGGAGTACTGTTCTGGGTCATGAAAAGGCAGCCAGTGGTTTGACTATCACATGTTTATGTGTTTTGATGTTTCACAGTGGGTCTTAAGTAAAAGGAACTCAGGTTTTGGTTGCCTGCAGGACAGATGTTCTTTTGGGTTCAATATGTTTGCATAGTGACTTGCAACCATGGGACTGGTGTTCAAGGACCCTCTTGGTTCCTTCAGTTCCTAGGTTCTTTCTTGCCTAGATTTGACACTTTGTTTCAACAGAAGAGCTGATATTCTCTAGTGAAGGCTATTAGTTTGGGCACAAGTGGTAACCTAAACCTGTTCCAACCTGTACATACAAACCTGCAAGTTGGTCTCATTTCGGTCCCTCAGTCAATACTTTTTCTTTTCTTCCCTCAGAGCCAAAACCTGTGTTTATAAACCAGGAGCAGGTGCAGAAAGAGGTGAGTGCTGCCCTGGCAGCAAGTGCCTCCCTCAGCTGTGAAGTAGCACAGGATCCAACCGAAGTAAAATGGTACAAGGATGGAAGACTGCTTGCCTCCTCCAGAAAGTTCAGAATGGAATCTGTGGGCAAAACACGGCATCTGGTTGTGGAGCAGCTGGAGAAGAAAGATGCTGGAGAATACATCTGCGAGGCTGCTGGCCAGAAGATGACCTTCAAGTTGGAAACAACTGGTGAGCATTCGCTTTGGGAGCACTAAGCAGCTTTTTATGTGGCTTAGAGGAAGACTGGCTGTCTTCTACCCTGTGGGCATGGAACAGCCACAATTCCCCCCGGAACAACATCAATGACCCACACCACAAGTTGGATTCTCCTTTTTAATGTAGTGGTAGCGAGGTGAAAATCTGGCTGTGGAATATTTTTGACTAAGGAACTTCTACTTTAATTTCTAGATGCGCTGAATTACCCTCTGGAGTGTCTTTCTGAATATATAAGCAACCATGGGTGACTATGATCCTGATTTATATCTAGGTTCAGGCTTACTTTTTCAGTTAGGTTAGATCAATAGCTCCAGAGAAGATAGGGAAATACAGCAGTTCACTGATACCATGTGTCAGAAGAATGCAGCTCAGTGCTGGGCAGTTTGCTGCTTCATTCCCTCTTACAAGTTGCACCCAAGGCTGGAAAAGACCACTGAGATAGCTGAGTCCAACCCAGCCCACCCTCACTGGACTTACTAACCACGTCCCCAGTGCCACATACCCGTGGCTCTTGAGCACCTCCAGTGACTGCGGTATATCAGCGTGGTTGCTTCAGTTGTGGGAGTTTTCAGACACTGGCTGTTGTTCTAGCGAGACAAAAAACCAAAACTGATGGAACAGTGTCTATACAGGAAGCAACTGGCTGTCCTGATGGCTGCCAACAGTTTTACACAAGGTGTGTCATGCAAGCTTGCATGAGTCTGGTTTAAAAACTTGCTGTTCTGATGGAAGGAGAGGATGTTGGTACAGGATAACTGCGGGATTTGTGCTCTCCCGACATCCAGTTGCAATCACAGCTTATTGTTGCTATAGAAAACAGCTTCTCTGTAGACAAATTGAGTTAGTTCCAATAAGTGGCTGAAGCCCTAAGTGATCCAAGGTGAAGCATGATCCAAACTGGAATTTAACTAATTGTAGTAGGGAATCCAAGCCTTAATGAGATGAGTTATTTAAAATATGAGTCCTCCATCTAAAACAGCATTGAACTCTTACTCTGGTTTATGATAGAAGTGAGAGTTTAACAGCAGAAGTCTGAAGTTATGCTCCATATTTCTCATCACTCAAGAGAATATTTGAATATATGAATTCCTTTGGCTATGTTAGAGCTCATAATGAGGTCAGCTGATGTTCTTTAAATGCTCGGAGTCTAGCAATGTGGGGAAGTGGACTGCTATTTGCTGTTGAGCTTTAGGCTAAGAAGCCTGATTTTAGAGGACTGTGGACTTCCCCTTTCCCTTCCCCTCTCCTCCCCTTCTCCCTGGACTGATCCCACATGGTTTGAGAATGATTTCAGATCAAGGTAAATGAGGAATCGCTGTGTGAAAACCTGTTGTTTTACTGCACTATAAGAGACACTTAGTCAAAAGACAAGTGTGTGTTCCAAGCTTGAGATTGCAGGAGATCCTAGAAACAACTCAGCTGCTCAAACCTGTAGTCTGGCTGAATCTTTTATTGTCAGTTTTGGTCAGGAGGAGATGCTTGAGTAAGACAAATAAAAGGTCACGGGTAAGTTGGTCCTTCTTGTGATATACTTCTAGGCTTTCATCAGGGAGAAGCTTAATTAGTCCAAATAATCATAGCAGAAACCACACCAAGAGCATGAGAGTGAAATTTATACTTTCTTGACGTGAAGGAAAATTTTACCTGGTTCTGCCATTCCCCAAATATTTGTTTCCTTATGACAAGAAGAACTTTGCAGAAGTAATTTTTTTTTTCAGTCTTGCGTGCAACACAAAAAGGGGTAAAATCTAGGAGGCCACCTGAAATGTTTTTTCCATCTGGAAGGATCCATTTAACAGCACCCATGGACCTGGTTATGAACAAAACTAAGTTCCCAACTAAATCCACATTCTTCTTTCTCCTTCTCAGAATTGCCTGTGAAAATCAGCAAACCATTGGCAGACAGTAGCGTCATTGAGAAGGACAAGGTCACATTTGAGTGTGAGCTGTCCAGGCCCAACATGGACGTCAAGTGGTTCAAGGTATGGCATGTAATGGTATTTTCCTTTCTGACTTCTCTGGAAATGAATGAGAGCCTTTAATTTCACTTCCAAGGGATGCGAGTCTGAGCTTTTCCTTGATAGCTTTTTCACTGCTCTCTTTTCTTTATGCTCTTTTATTTGCCCAGATCAGCACTCTTTGTTATTATGTCCTGAGTTCATTTATCAAGTTGAAATTGAAGTTTGTTTTGGTTTTATTGTGAACTTTTTAGGTCATGCTGCACAAAATATTGTTGGTTGAACTACAGTACAGTCTTGAGCTTCAAGTCTAACACAGAAATTCTCAGCCGGGATTTTGTAGCCTTGTTGTGAACTGGGTTTTTGGGGTGAAATCTCAGTTTTCTTTGCACCTGACAGTGTGAGAATTTGCTCTGGCACTTTGTGTACCTCCCTGGTGCTCAGCTGTTCCTTCCCTTACTTGGGGATAACGTCATTTATTCAAGGTGATGTCCAAACAGGCTTGTTAACAGTCCTCCGCAGTGCTTTAAGCTGTCATAGGTCAGCCAGAATTTATGCATGTTCTATAGCCATTCCTTCATGTTGAAAACACTGCACTGTGCTTAAGCTTCAGCATATGTTCCAGTAAGCACAGTTCCATTAATTCTAGGGGAGTGGGTGAATTAAGCATAGATCTGAAGGCTCCCTTTGCTGAGTGCAGAGATGGAAGGACTAATGGAGATCTGACTTGATATTTTCCCTTCTAGGATGGGAAGGAGCTCTGTCAAAGTAAAAAAGTGGGCATTACTTCCCAGGGAAATAAGAGAAGTCTCATTATTCACAAGTGTGAATATGAAGATCAGGGAACATCCACATGCTGAGCAGCCTAAGACAAGACATCAGCTACCCTAAAGGTTCATTTTATGTTTAACTGAAAGAGCAAATAAATCCTCTTGTGGTATTTTGCACCATGGGAAGAAATGCTTCATGGGCAGTTTGGGCATTTCTTGGTTAGTCCTTTTGGATACCTTTCTCTTTCTTCTTTATGCTCAAGACAGATTTTCCCTCCATGTGTTGCATTGGTTAAACCCCAGTTTGTAGCTCATCATTGGGCTCTGAAGCATCAGACTTGTTACTGAACACATGGGTCTGCTGTGCCCTGGTAGATGCCACCTTCCCAAGGGACGTATGAAAGGATGCTTTTTTCTGATTTCCTACTAGATGCTGTCCTCATGTGGCCACTTGGGTTCAGTGTTAGCATGAACATGAACATGTGTCCTGTCCCATGACTTTGGTGAACTCTCATTTTCTCTCTCATTCTGCAACCAGGTTGGGTTGCTGTTTCAGTACTGGCTGTTTTATGTAGCCATTCCATTTGTTCTGGTTTACGTTCTTTTTTATTTTCTTTTTTTCAGGCATCATTTCTATACAGTAGACAAAGCCAGCCTATTACATTTGATTTACAGTTTTTAGCTTTTGCTGGTAAGCATTTCAGCTCTCAGGCAGTTTTACCAACAGCTTTGAAGAGCTGAAATGAACCAGCCTGGACACGATGGTCTGTTTTTGTTGGTGTAATGAATTTATGAAGTTAAACTGATTGACCCCATAAGGTTTTACAGTGTATGACTCACGTCTGGCAGAGTTATCACAGCAATGAGTTTATATACTTAGCATTTCAGGAGGCAAATGGTTGGGGATACTCTTTCATTTGCTTGCGTCTCAGAGTGAATCACTAGTATGTGAACCATCCTTCATCTCCTTTGTATTGCTTTTGTGTGTGTCTGTGTGTGGTTTCCCCTGTGAATTTCATTCTTTCCAGTTATATGGAAGTTCTCTTTTGAGCAGTGAAATTAGATGTTCCATCATCAGTCATAATGGTAAAGCTGAGTTGCCACGTTATCTGTGTCCTTTCTGTCTGGCGTCTCAATAACTGCTGCCCCACCACAATATCTGCCTAATACTTCAGCTCCATGGATGCCTCCTTGTGCAAACTGAGAGCCTGTATTTGGTGTGCATAGATCTGGGCTTACATCTGTGCTGGTAAATGCACTAGTGCATGGGCTAAGCAGTCCTGCCTCCTGTGCTGTGGGCATTGAGATGGGGCTCCTACAAGCTGCCCATTGCAAGATATTTAGAAACTAATTGCTGCGGAGGTTTCCATCCTCTTTTCAGACTAACTAAAATTTGGTTAGTGGGATCAAAACAGAAGGGGCAGGGAGGGAGAGCTGACCAAGGACTACTGATGGAACAACTATGAATCCTTGGTTCCTCAGGATTCCCTGCATCAGCAGTTGGCAACAGGAGTAAGGGGGCTCAGGAGGACACTGTGGAGTAGTGTGAAAAATGAGCGAAGAGAGTTACTAATTGATGCCTCTTGGAAAGTAGTCCAAGAGTGGTCCTCTTCCTAAACTCTCCTCTTGTGTGTGGTTTTATCTTTATGAGGTGTTCATAACAAGTGATGTGTAGATCTCCCTTATCTCATAATGTCTTTTCCTGCCTGCAGTGAATATGCAGGATACTGGATCATATACCAGCTTCTTTGAATTACTGCTCATGTCAGGAGATAAAATCTGCCTATTCTTTGAACTAACACTGGCGAGGGTTAGTTATTCTGGCTACCGAGAGAATGACACAGCAGATTAAACTCTTTCATTTCCTTCTTTGTCAAATGCCTTTTCATCTAACTGTGTGTCCCATAGAAATTCAGAGCAGTGTTGGCTGAGGGAAGTGGAAATATTTATCTCCTGTGTGTATCTGCCACCCTATTTAGACATGCTGGCAGAGCGCAGAGATTGGAGGAGTTGGATTAGGCAGTAGTTTCCCTATTGCTCACAGAACCACTTTTTCTGTGGTCTCCCAGCTACCCTGTGCCCAGTGGCCTATGCAAGATGGAGCGGAAAAGGCTCATTTTATGAACAAACAGGAACCTTTCTGGTCAGATTAATACCTGTGCTCTTTTAGAGAGATTTAGATACTAGAGATTTTAGGTACTGGAATAGGCTCCCCAGAAAGGTGGTTGAATCACCATCCCTGGTTGTGTTTAAGAGCCTTTTGGATGTGGTACTCAGGGATATGATTTAGTGTAGGGTTTTTAGAGTTAGGGTACTGGTTAGGCTGCGGTTGGACTTGATGATCTTCAATGTCTTTTCCAACCTGGGTAAATCTATGATTCTATGCAGGAACTCTTCTCCTGAGGTTAATCCAAGTTGTATCCAGGCCCTTCAGAAGGAAAGGGATATAGCAGCACAGAAATATGGCCTGATTCTGACATAACTAAATGCAGACCTGGAGAGTTAAAAGGGATTGTGTGATGTTCAAAGGATTTTGAAGCAAAGATGTCCCCTAGGTAAGATTTGTGGCTGACATTCCCCATACATTGTTTGTAGGCACACAAGCTAAGGAGAGACTAGTGATGAGCATGCAGAGAAGCCAATGGTTCAGACAGGTTTGTAGTGACACAACACTGTAGAGTTCTGTCTAGTTCTCCTTGGCATAGTTTGGAAAATAAAGATGAGGTAATTGGTGGTAACCAATATGGCTTCATCAAGGTCAAGCCATGTCTGACAAACTTGGTGGCCTTTCATGATGGAGTAACAGCATCAGTGGATAATGGGAGAGCAACTGACATCATCTACTTGGACTTGTGCAGAGCATTTGATCCCGTCCTGCATGACATCCTGGTCACCAAACTGGAGAAAAATGGTTTTGATGGATGGACCAGTTGCAGGATAGGGAACTGTCTGGATGGTCACACTCAGAGAGCTGCAGTCAATAGCTCAGTGTCCAGGTGGAGGGTGGTGTTGGGACCAGTGTTATTTAACATTTTTGTAGGCAACATGGAGAGTGGAATCAAATGCAGCCTCAGCAAGTTTGCAGATGACACCAAGCTGAGCGGTGCTGTTGATGTGCTAGAGGGAAGGGATGCTACTCAGAGGGACCTGGACAGGCTGGAGAGGTGGGCCCTTGGCAGCCTCATGAACTTGAGTGTGGCCAAGTACAAGGCCCTGCACCTGGGTCAGGGCAATCCCAAGCACAGGCACAGGCTTAGAGGAGAATGATTTGAGAGAAGCCTTGACCCTGAGGAGAAGAGTTGGTGTGGAGGGAGGTGTCCCTGCCTATAGCAGGGGGACTGGAACTAAATGACCTTAAAGATTCAGTCAGTTCTATTGTTTTTCTACCCTTAATTTTGCTTGAAAGGTTTTAGAATAAATGAGATTCTGGTTTCCATGAAAACTGTTTTCAGGGAGCTCCATTGTAGCTAGTAGGTCTGTCTTTAAGTTCAAGGGCAATAATGCATTGACTGTGTTGAAGAGAGAAATGACTCAGGAATGGATGATGGTTTAGAATAAATCTGTTGGGAAAACCACACGGCGAGCTGCAAGAGCTCCAGAAGGCTCTTGGAATCCATTGATGATAGCTTTCTGGTTCAGGTATTGGACAGACCAACCAGAGGTCAAGCGTTGCTGGACCTGCTGCTCACCAACGCTGAGGAGATCATCAAAGGCGTCAAGGTTGGAGGCTGCCTGGGCTCCAGCGATCATGCCCTGGTTGAGTTTGTGATCTCAAGCGATGTGGGCCTGGCAAAGAGCAGGACCAGGATGCTCAACTTTAGAAGAGCAGACTTCAAGCTACTCAATGGAATGCTGGCCAAGATCCCTTGGCGCGCTGCCCTCAAAGATAAGGACGTTGAGGAGAGCTGGCTACTGTTCAAGGATGCCCTCCTGGCAGCACAGGAGGTCTCCATTCCCCTGATTAAGAAAGTGGGCAGGAGAGGTAGAAAACCGGCATGGCTCAGCAAGGACCTGCTAAGAGAACTGAGGGTGAAGAAAGGGGTGTACAAGCTCTGGAAACAAGGCTGTGTCACCCGGGAAGAATACAGGGATGCCGTCCGAACTTGCAGATGTGGGATCAGGAAAGCCAAGGCGCAGGCAGAACTGAACTTGGCGAGGGATGTGAAAAACAACAAGAAAACCTTCTACAGGTACATTGGCCAGAAGAGACAGGCCAAAATGGACGTGCCTACTCTGGTAAATTTAAAAGGAGAAATGGCTTCAACAGATGAAGAGAAAGCTGAGGTGCTGAATGAGTTCTTCACCTCGGTCTTCACTGGTGGCCAGGATTCTAGTCTTTTTCACGTCCCTAAGTCTTGCACCCCCATACCTCCATGTGGGGACCAAGGAGGTAAATCCCTCCCCACTGTAAGGGTAGAGCAAGTCCGAGAGTGCCTCCTTAGACTGAATGAGTATAAGTCTATGGGGCCAGATGGCGTGCATCCCAGGGTCCTGAAGGAGCTGGCTGAGGTGGTTGCTGAGCCGCTCTCCATCATATTTGAGAAGTCGTGGCTGTCAGGTGAGGTCCCGGATGATTGGAGGAAGGGTCACGTCACTCCCATTTACAAGAAGGGGAGCAGGGACGACCCGGGTAACTACAGGCCGGTGAGTCTCACCTCTGTGCCTGGGAAGATTATGGAACAGATCCTCCTGGACAACATGCTTGATCGCATAAAGAACAAGCATGCGATCCGAGACAGCCAGCATGGCTTCACCAGGGGAAGGTCATGCTTAACTAATCTTGTGGCCTTCTATGATGGAGTGACGGCGTTGGTGGATGAAGGGAAGGCGACCGATGTCATTTACCCGGACCTGAGCAAGGCCTTTGACATGGTCCCCCATCACATCCTCATCTCCAAATTGGAGGGAGGTGGATTTGATGGGTGGACAACTAGATGGATAAGCAATTGGTTGAAAGGCCGCAGACAGAGGGTGGTGGTCAATGGCTCTATGTCCAGGTGGAGGCCGGTAACGAGCGGCGTCCCTCAAGGGTCTGTCTTGGGACCGGTGCTCTTTAACATCTTTATTAATGACATCGATGAGGGAATGGAGTGCACCCTCAGCAAGTTTGCTGATGACACCAAGCTGAGTGGTGCAGTCGATACGGTGGAGGGAACAGATGCCATTCAGAGGGACCTTGACAGGCTGGAAAGCTGGGCTCGGGTGAACCTAATGAGGTTCAACACGGCAAAGTGCAAGGTTTTGCACTTGGGCCGGAAGAACCCCAGGCACCTGTACAGGCTGGGAGGAGTTGTCCTTGAGAGCAGCTCGGCTGAAAAAGACCTAGGGGTCCTGATAGATGAGAAACTTAACATGAGCCAGCAGTGCGCTCTGGCAGCCCGGAAAGCAAACGGGATCCTGGGCTCCATCAGGAGAGGGGTGGTCAGCAGGGATAGGGAGGTGATTGTCTCTCTCTCCTCTGCTCTTGTGAGGCCCCATCTGGAGTACTGTGTCCAGGTGTGGAGCCCTCAGTACAAAAAAGATATGGAAATTTTGGAAAGGGTCCAGAGGAGGGCCACAAAGATGATCAGGGGGCTGGAGCACCTCCCCTATGAGGACAGGCTGAGGGAGTTGGGTTTGTTCAGCCTGGAGAAGAGAAGGTTGCGAGGTGACCTCATTGCAGCCTTTCAATACCTGAAGGGAACTTACTCCCAGGAGGGGAGTAAACTCTTCGAAAGGGCTGATAATAGCAGGACTAGGGGAAATGGTTTTAAGTTGATAGAGGGAAGATTTAGGTTGGATGTTAGGGGAAAGTTCTTTACTAGAAGGGTGGTTAGGTCCTGGAACAGGCTGCCCAGTGAGGTTGTGGATGCCCCATCCTTGGAGGTGTTCAAGACCAGGTTGGACAGGGCCCTGGGCAACCTGATCTAGTAAATGTGTATGTTTGGTGGCCCTGCTAGGCAGGGGGGTTGGAACTACATGATCCTTGAGGTCCCTTCCAACCCGGGTAATTCTGTGATCCTGTGATAATCCTACTTATTTTCTATGCAAATATGTGTAAGGAAAAGATGCTGCACTCAGTTCTGGAAATACCCTGACAAATATATCTCTACTGTTTCACAGCTGGAGATATCAAGATTGTTAAAGCACTGGAAGATGTGGAAGTGAATGAATATGGGAGTGCATCTTTTGTCTGTGAGATTTCACACGATGAGGTTCAGACCCAGTGGTACAAAGAGGACAACAAGCTGAAGGCTGATGACAACATCAGAATGCAACAAGATGGTAGGGTGTAAGCGGGGGGTCTTTCTCCTGAGTGGGGGGTGGGTTGGAGATCAAGCATATAAGACATCTGAAGTGAAGAGGGTTCAGAAGCGAGTTCCCCTTTTGTTTTGGGACTGAGGTTTAGGTGGAACAAGTGACATGGTGGGATGCTTAGTGTGGGAAGTGTGATGCTATCCCACCATCCCACACTGCTGGGAGCAGGTAGGAAATGAGTGCAGTTATTTCCAAAGTGGGGGTGAACAGGGCAGTCAGTTCACCTCTCCAAAGAGGTTTTGTCTGACAGTGAGTGTGATCCTTCTGTATCAGATACTTTGAATTTGACGGTGGCCGCATTTGATCAGTCCTTGTAGAAGCCATGTTTAGATTCTGCTTTGGTCTGCTCCATTTCCAGTTCAAAGTCGTTGGACACTAAATGAGACAGCTGCATCTCAGTAAAAGATGTGTTTGAATAGCTGTGATGTGCTTACTATTCAGATTTACAGAGCTGAGGTTTTGTCCTTGGCTATAGCAAAGAAGTCAAATCAGGTGAAATTAATTGTATTTCTGAACTAGACAAGTTTAAGTTTGGTAGCACTTAAATTTGGTGCGGTTTGTCATTGATTTCATCTGAAAGAAACTTGCAGGCTTTTTATCTGCTGTTGTCCCCAGCGTAAGATTATCCATTCACATCCTAAAGTACTTGTTATATTTTCAACTCACTCTTATTTGAATAAAAGCCTCAACAATTGGGAGCAATTTAATAAGCACAGAACAAGAGCTGGACCTTGCATTTGGTAGATACTGTACAGTATTACTTCATAGAAATGTAGTCAATGGCATTCCCTATAGACAATCGTTTGTTTTATCTTTAGAGTCGTTCAAAGAACCGTTGTGAACTTGACATTAATTGGAATGGAATACACGCAAGAGACTTTCCTCTTCTTCCAATTGTCCTCATCCTTTCTTCTCTTCCACCCCTGCTTTGCAGATTACCATATAGAAATCACCAGGAAGTTGGAGGACAAGACAGCTTTGGAACGTCATTCTGTCATCCTGTCCTGTGACTTCAGGCCTTCTCCAAAGGTTGTGAAATGGTTCAAGGGCCGCACACCCATCGAGCCCTCTGAGAAGTACAAGATCAAGAGGGATAAGCATTCAGTAGAGCTCAGAATTCTGAAGCTGAAGCCCGATGATGCTGGTGTGTACAAGTGCAAGGCAGGAATTGCAGAGACTGAGGCCACGCTGACAGCTGAAGGTATGAGCAGGGAGGGTGGCCTCTTCCATGTCCTATTTCACCTCAGATTTCTCTTCTTGAGATTGACTTCTGCCGTTCTCTCCTGCTAACTTTATACATGTATTATCTTCACATAGATGATTACACAAAGATCATCTAGTCCAACCATTCTACCACATCCCAGTATGACTTCTAGTAACAGTGGTAACAGTTCACCTTGTTTCCCCACAGCCCGCAATGTAGAAGTAACGAAGCACCTGCAGGATGTAGAAATTGAAGAAGAGAGCTCTGCTGTCTTCTCCTGCGAGCTGTCCCATAATGACGAGGACGTGGAATGGTTCCTGAATGGCAACCTCCTTTACACCAACAATTACAATGACATCAAGAACGTTGGCAATTGCTGCACACTGACAATGAAGCAGGTTAAGCCTGAGGATGCTGGCACAGTGACAGTGAAGTCAGACAAGGTGTCAGAAAGCGCACCTGAAGGTGATAGGTGGGTCTGATCACACCCCTCCTGGATGTAAGAGATGCTAAGGAGCTCCAGTTCATTCTATTGTGCAGCAGTCCTGCTTCTAAAGCTGACCTCTCTGGGGTGACAAGTCATCAGAGGCTTTCTTCCAGTGGAAGGTTCCATTGCAGCAGATATCAAGGAAGGAGGATGGTTTTGGTGTCCTGCCAAAGCATTCCATTGCTTTTTATCATCATTTTACTTAACACAAGGAGAGTTACAGGAGCAATTTCTTTTACTGCTTCAGTAACATGCAGTGTCAATGCTGTTGTCTCCAAGGATTTATGACTGAAGGAGAGATCATTCAGTGTGTGTTTTGCCTCTGGGATGACTAATGACCAGGCTGTGAGCAACCTGATCTAGCTGTGAATGTCCCTTTTTATTGCAGGGGAGCTGGGCTAGATGGCCTTTAAGGGTCTCTTCCAATTCTAAGGAACTTGTGCCTGAAGTGCAGAAGTGGATGAATTATACCACTTCTTCATATCCTCTCCATGATTACAGAGGAAATACAACAAAACAACATGCATGGTCTTACTGTTGTCATTTGCTTGAATACGAAGACGTCTCTTTTTTATGGTTGAGATTTTTGTTGATATGGGTCAGGAGGAACTCACACTTTTTAGCTTTCTCAATAGGCAAAAAGTTCCAGTTGCTGCAAGCCACCGAGGTAACCAATAGAGGGGCCCTGATCCCCCTTGTGCCATCGGGATGCTCTGGCACGGGATGTGCCTCAAATTCAAAGCTCCTTCCCACCTCCCAAGGAAAAGCAAAGCAACTCAAGCATCTCCAGCAAAGCTGCCCAGCAGACAGCAGGGAATGCAAACAGCTTCTGGCTGCTCCCCTGTACTCCTGTCCTAAGTAAGTGACCCCTCGAGGACTGGATGGGAAATCAGTGCATGACACATGTGAGTGTGCACAGCATTGTGCAAAGCAGTGGGGATCCGTGTGTGTGTGTGTGTATTTGTGCATGGATGGTGTTGTACACACATTTGTGTCCATGAGTGTACAAACCAGTGGTGTTGCTCAGGTGTGTGTAGGTCTGTGGGTATGTGTGCAAGGACGAGCATGCACATATATGTACGTGCACAGGGGTGTGCAGAGTGTTGGAGCTGCACAAGGACATTGTGGTACCGGTGTGTGCGTGCACTTTGGGAGTGAAAGGAAGGGGTTACACATGTGTGAGTGTGTGTGCGCACAGGGCTGCACTAAGGGATGTGGTTGTGTGAGTGTGTGTGAGCACATAGGTAGTGCGTGGATGCGGTGGCACAAATGTGTGCTTGCACAGGGCTGTGCTGAGGAGTTGGGCTGCACACAGGTGCACACAAAGGGATGTTTGAACCCTTTGCCCCTAAGAACAGTTTTCCAGTGTCTCTCGTCCAAGAATTCTTTGAACAGCCTGCAGCTGACTCTCCTGAAGCTCAAGGTCCTGACTTTGCTTTTTGCCAGGCCCGCATTCCTTGAGATGAGGAAATCTAGGAGGGCATGGTCACTACAGCCCTGACCACCTCCAGTCTTAACCCCTGCTGTGCAGCATGTCCAGTAATGCTTCCCTTCACAGAATCACAGAATCACAGAGTTACCCGGGTTGGAAGGGACCTCAAGGATCATGTAGTTCCAACCCCCCTGCCTAGCAGGGCCACCAAACATACACATTTACTAGATCAGGTTGCCCAGGGCCCTGTCCAACCTGGTCTTGAACACCTCCAAGGACGGGGCATCCACAACCTCACTGGGCAGCCTGTTCCAGGACCTAACCACCCTTCTAGTAAAGAACTTTCCCCTAACATCCAACCTAAATCTTCCCTCCTTCAACTTAAAACCATTTCCCCTAGTCCTGCTATTATCAGCCCTTTCGAAGAGTTTACTCCCCTCCTGCGAGTAAGTTCCCTTCAGGTATTGAAAGGCTGCAATGAGGTCACCTCGCAACCTTCTCTTCTCCAGGCTGAACAAACCCAACTCCCTCAGCCTGTCCTCATAGGGGAGGTGCTCCAGCCCCCTGATCATCTTTGTGGCCCTCCTCTGGACCCTTTCCAAAATTTCCATATCTTTTTTGTACTGAGGGCTCCACACCTGGACACAGTACTCCAGATGGGGCCTCACAAGAGCAGAGTAGAGAGGGACGATCACCTCCCTATCCCTGCTGACCACCCCTCTCCTGATGGAGCCCAGGATCCCGTTTGCTTTCCGGGCTGCCAGAGCGCACTGCTGGCTCATGTTAAGTTTCTCATCTATCAGGACCCCTAGGTCTTTTTCAGCCGAGCTGCTCTCAAGGACAACTCCTCCCAGCCTGTACAGGTGCCTGGGGTTCTTCCGGCCCAAGTGCAAAACCTTGCACTTTGCTGTGTTGAACCTCATTAGGTTCACCCGAGCCCAGCTTTCCAGCCTGTCAAGGTCCCTCTGAATGGCATCTGTTCCCTCCACCGTATCGACTGCACCACTCAGCTTGGTGTCATCAGCAAACTTGCTGAGGGTGCACTCCATTCCCTCATCGATGTCATTAATAAAGATGTTAAAGAGCACCGGTCCCAAGACAGACCCTTGAGGGACGCCGCTCGTTACCGGCCTCCACCTGGACATAGAGCCATTGACCACCACCCTCTGTCTGCGGCCTTTCAACCAATTGCTTATCCATCTAGTTGTCCACCCATCAAATCCACCTCCCTTCAATTTGGAGATGAGGATGTGATGGGGGACCATGTCAAAGGCCTTGCTCAGGTCCAGGTAAATGACATTGGTCGCCTTCCCTTCATCCACCAACGCCGTCACTCCATCATAGAAGGCCACAAGATTAGTTAAGCATGACCTTCCCCTGGTGAAGCCATGCTGGCTGTCTCGGATCACATGCTTGTTCTTTATGCGATCAAGCATGTTGTCCAGGAGGATCTGTTCCATAATCTTCCCAGGCACAGAGGTGAGACTCACCGGCCTGTAGTTACCCGGGTCGTCCCTGCTCCCCTTCTTGTAAATGGGAGTGACGTGACCCTTCCTCCAATCATCCGGGACCTCACCTGACAGCCACGACTTCTCAAATATGATGGAGAGCGGCTCAGCAACCACCTCAGCCAGCTCCTTCAGGACCCTGGGATGCACGCCATCTGGCCCCATAGACTTATACTCATTCAGTCTAAGGAGGCACTCTCGGACTTGCTCTACCCTTACAGTGGGGAGGGATTTACCTCCTTGGTCCCCACATGGAGGTATGGGGGTGCAAGACTTAGGGACGTGAAAAAGACTAGAATCCTGGCCACCAGTGAAGACCGAGGTGAAGAACTCATTCAGCACCTCAGCTTTCTCTTCATCTGTTGAAGCCATTTCTCCTTTTAAATTTACCAGAGTAGGCACGCCCATTTTGGCCTGTCTCTTCTGGCCAATGTACCTGTAGAAGGTTTTCTTGTTGTTTTTCACATCCCTCGCCAAGTTCAGTTCTGCCTGAGCCTTGGCTTTCCTGATCCCACATCTGCAAGTTCGGACGGCATCCCTGTATTCTTCCCGGGTGACACAGCCTTGTTTCCAGAGCTTGTACACCCCTTTCTTCACCCTCAGTTCTCTTAGCAGGTCCTTGCTGAGCCATGCCGGTTTTCTACCTCTCCTGCCCACTTTCTTAATCAGGGGAATGGAGACCTCTTGTGCTGCCAGGAGGGCATCCTTGAACAGTAGCCAGCTCTCCTCAACGTCCTTATCTTTGAGGGCAGCGCGCCAGGGGATCTTGGCCAGCATTCCATTGAGTAGCTTGAAGTCTGCTCTTCTAAAGTTGAGCATCCTGGTCCTGCTCTTTGCCAGGCCCACATCGCTTGAGATCACAAACTCAACCAGGGCATGATCGCTGGAGCCCAGGCAGCCTCCAACCTTGACGCCTTTGATGATCTCCTCAGCGTTGGTGAGCAGCAGGTCCAGCAACGCTTGACCTCTGGTCGGTCTGTCCAATACCTTCCCTTCTGCTTGGTGTGCTTAATGCTTGGCCCACAAAGTTATTCCCAGTGCAGTCCAGCAGTCTCTCAGACAGCTTGCAGCCAGCCATGCTGATTTCCCAGCCTGACTGGAATCCCCCATCAAGTTGAGAGTCAGTGAGCGCGGTGCTTCTGGTAGCTGCAGTAAGCAGGGCCCATCAACAGGCTCCCTTGACCAGGCGGCCTGGAGCAGACCCTCACCTCCAGAAGCCCATTATTGGTTCAGTCCCGAATTTTACCCGCAAGTTCTCAACGTGATCGTGGCTGTTCTTAGTCCTTTGCAGTCAGCTTCTTCATAGAGAGGGCAAATACCTTGCCCTCCGGAATTCCATAGTAACAATCATGTCTCCTTTATGTCAGGTGAGGTGTTTTTTGTTGTTGTTGTTTTTTGTTTGCTTGTTTGTTTGTTTTCCATTTTCTAGGTAGAAAATTTAATTTCTGAGCCAGGAGAAGAAGAAGTGCAACATGTAACAATCTTCCTGGCACTGTGCAGTTTGCATGAGTAGCCAAGTGCTCCTCAGGTAACGTGTGCTGCAGAGCTGACCTTGGTGGCAGGGGTTGTGTCTTCATTTTCTTCCTGTCATGTGGGAACATAAGAAGACTCTTCAGAGCAGGAGCTGCAGAGGAAGATGAACGGCATGAGAAGGTAAGGCTAGGAACCAAGGACACCTCCAGAAAGAACAGAAAAACTAAGTCATTTAAGATGCATGATGGCCGTGTGATACTGTCCGTGACTGGAGGAGAAGCACATGGCTAGGAATGACTGATGGCTCTGGTGGGATGAGTGCCTACGTGCGCCGTAAAGGAGAGTTTGTGGGATGTTCTGTGGACATGTGAAGGCTGTGGGAAAGTTAAGAGAGAAAACGTGTGAATTCACAGAAGTGGTATTAGAACCTGGAATAAACCATTTGGATCACTCACATCTGAGTCCGTGCCAGATTGTCGCACTGTCAGAACCTGAGGCCTGGGATTTTCCTTTAGTAGTGCCAACTGCCTGTTGTAAATGAGAAAAGATATTACTAAACATAGCTTCCCTCCTTGTAGTTTTGATATTTCTGTCTTTGCATTCCTTTAGCACCCAGGGTGTTGATGCAGCTGCACAAATCCGCTGTACTGTCCTCCTGTTTTGCATGGAAGAATGGTAAAATAGCAATCTCTGGGTGAAATTTTGTTCAGGCGTTTTCCTTTCTGTGCCCCTAGGAAGCAATGGCTTGGAAATGGCAGTGCCGCCTGGGAACCCACACAGCAACCCAGTATCTCATTGTCTGGGTCTGTGAAAAACCACAATGATGACAAAAGATGTTTCAATTCTGTCTGTGCTGTCAGTGCAGCCCTGAGGAGCGGTGTGGGCATGGCATGGCAGGGAGAAGGGATTTCCCTTCCAATGGGAAAGTGCCTGTTCATGTGTTGGTATGTAACCGCTCCATGGCCTGCTCCATGTGCTTCTGAATGGGCAGCTCAACTTTTGTGTCACTCAGCCACCTGTGGCAGAGGTCAGGATTAGTGCCTTTCAAGGAGCTGAGAAGCATTTCTTGCTCAAGTCCTGCTTCCAAGCTTAACCACCTACAATGAAGTAGATGTCGTTTTTCTGGTGTCCTTCAATTCCGTGTCCGCATTTTCCCAAAAGCAAAAGAATTTGGAGTTAACCAGCTGCAGTGAAGTGAGCGATTTCAGTGCCTATTTCTGATGGTGGCAATGAGTTCAGAGGTCACACTTAATTGACGGTGCCTGTTTCCATTCTGACAAAGGCTGTAGTTTCAGCTGACTTCCCGAGGCTGCCATGTGTGGTGGTGACACAGCCTTGGGCTTGTGCGTTTGCATGACTCCCACCTTTCCTTTCTGTGTCTTGCAGGTCAGCTGGTGCTGGAAGCGGCCGGTATCTGAGTAGGAATGAAGGTGAGTGCAGGAGCAGCTGCTGAGGGGAGGAAGGAAGTCCATGCTAATGAGCTCTGAAGCATCTGCGGGTCCGGTACCAGAATAGGCAGCAGTGATGCAGGGGGCTCCTCGGCAGGAAGCTGGCTGATCCAAATGCTTGCTGAGAGTTTGGAAGCCCAAACCCTTATGGTCTCTGTAAGGGTGGTTAATAAAAAGATATTAACCAAGATGGTGGTAAATAGCCTAAGGTTATTAGCAAAGGGAAACTCACCAATATCGATACCTTGACTAGAAAGCTGAGGCAGCCTCAACTAGGGAGCAATCTCTAAGACATGCTGTCTCAGTGGTGGTCAGCCTTTAAATGAGGTCTCAGAGGAGGTTGAGTCGAGGTCCACCCCTTCTGGGAGCACAGCTAGATTACTCTCACCTGTGCTCCCGCAGCTGACCCAATACTTGCCTCAGCTGATTAATCAGAGGTTCAAGCTGTGATTTCCCATACAGTCTCTAAGCTGAAGGCAGCATCTCCTTGATCTGATGGTGGTGTGCCTGAGTGAGGGAGTGATCCAAGCTGGATGCAGAAGAGTCATCTTAATTTCTCTGCTATTTTACTTCAGATGACACCTATTGGGTGTTGGTTTCTTAAAATTTGGATCTAGGAGGTGGTCTCTTCCTTTGCTTCTGATGAAAGCACAGAAGTGCAGCAGGAGTAGAAGACAAAGAGGTTTTCTTGGTGACAGGAACACCAATTATTTGATTCAAATGTGTAACTGATGTAGATGGTGAAGAACAGATCTGCCTCAAAGACATGCTTGATCACATAAGAAATGAGCATGTGATCCAAGACAGGCAGCGTGGCTTTAGCAGGGGAAGGCCATGCCTAACCAGTCTGGTGGCCTTCTATGATGGAGTGACGGCATTTGTGGACAAAAGGAAGGTAACAGATGTCATTGACCTGGACTTGAGCAAGATCTTTGACATTGCCCTCCACCACATCCTTATCTCTAAACTGGAGGGATGTGGATTTGACAGGTGGACCACCTGGTGGATAAGGGATTGGTTGAAAGGCCACAGACAGAGGGTGGTGATTCATGGTTCTATGTCCAGGTGGAGGCCGATAACAAGTGGTGTCATCCAGGAGTCTGTCTTGGGACCAGTGCTTTTTTACATGGTTATCAGAGACACCAATGATGCAATGGAGTGCACCTTCTGCTGTTTGCTGAGTGGTGCGGCTGACGCAGTGGAAGGAAGGGATGCCATTCAGAGGGAGCTCAACCGAGAGGTTGGCCTACGTGAATCTAATGAGGTTGAACACAGCAAAGTGCAAGGTTTTGCACTTGGGCTGGAGGAATCCCAGGCATTTCTACAGACTGGGAGGAGCAGTCCTTAAGAGAAGCCCCGCAGAGAAGGACCTGGGGGTCCTGGTGGATGAAAAACAGAACGTGAGCCATCAGCGTGCTCTTGCAGCTCAGAGAGCAAATGGTCCCCTGGGCTCCATCAGAAGAGGGGATGGCCAGCAGGGACAGGGAGGTGATTGATCTTCATGATCCTTGAGGTCCCTTCCAACCCGGGCCATTCTATGATTCTGTGATTACACTCGCTGTCAGAAAGAATGGCAGCTGTACGGAAGCTGGATATATTTTGGGACAGTTCTTGTAACCAGTTGATTTTAAGACCTTGCCCGAGTCAAGAGTCTAAATTGAGTGTCAGAAGAAAGCTGGTAAAGTGGCTATTGCTCATTCTTTTTCATTTGCTGATTCTTTCATTCGGGTTCCTTTTCCAAAGGAGATTCTGGTGATGGAAGCAATTGAAGAAAGAACCAAAGCAGCTCTTGCCAAGAGTGCTTGAAGTCCCTGTGGAGAGAAGCAAAGAACTTGGGCTTCCTCTGGGATGCTCCCCACCATGTCTCAGGAAGGAGACAACTGCTGTTCCACTTTCTGCTCTGTGTGTGGAAAGGTACGTCTGGGTTTCTTCTGCTTGTTTATTCTTTCTTTTTCAGGCTTTGAAGGAGAAGGGGTGGAGCAACGGGAGACTCACTGGTCGTTTGTTACCTCAAGAACAGGATGGATTCTGCATTGACTGTGAAAAACCTGGGCTAGTAGCATGGGCATGTTTCAGGCTGGACTTTTCCTTCTTGGTTTCCTTTTGGCTACAGGGAGACAGCTGTCTAAAGGTGTGTTTTCATACCCACTCTCCAAAACCATGTTTCATTGTTGCAGGTGGTTCAGTGTGCTCTTGCAGTGCAGATGCTGTAGTTTGCTGTAGAATCTGAATTGTTTCTGTTCCTAGGGGAGGACTGGGAGGAGGTAGTGAGAAGAGAATTCAATGCCTTAGGTGTATCTTAGTGAGAAATGTTGGCATGAGGTGCTGAAAGTCTTGAGTTGTCAAAGGCCAGTGAGGCTCAGACTCCTTAACCTGCTGGAGCAGAGTGGAAGCAAGGAGTGGGCACTGCCGTCCCACAAGCTGCACTTGGTTCTGGTCTGCCAGGTCTGTGCTGGCCTGGATTTCTTCTGAGAAGTTTGTTGGAGCTGCTTGGAGTAGTGAAGGGTGGGGAGGAAGTGCTGCTCAAGAGCTAAGGCTCTGCATGATCATCTTGGATGGTTTTAACCATGATATCTGAAGACATAGTTTCCATCAGAATGATCCCAACATTGTGCGAGTGTCTCAGATGTATGAGAGCACCCGCCTCCTCCAGCTGAGCCATAGGAAAGCTAACTGTGCCCAGTAATTACAGCTTCTGCAGATTGAATATGCTTCCAAGTGTTTTCCTTAGTGATCAATAATGTCCCAGCACTCTGAGATTCCATCTCTGGCACAGTCTGGAGCATCTCTGCAATCCTTGGTTGCTGGAGGGCACGTGGTGAGTGCATGGACAGGGTGGCACAAACGCGTGCGTGTGCTGAGGAGTTGGGTTGCACACAGGTGCACACAAAGGGGTGTTTGTGGAAGGTGTAGGCACGTAGGTGTTCCCAGGGATGGTTTGCACACGTCTGTGAATGCAAAGGAGGGCACACGATGCAGAGTGTGCATGGGGGTGTGCAAAGCAGGCAGGGTGGTGAATGGGTGTGCGTGTGCACATGGATAGGGGAAGGTTGGGGTTACAGGTTGACCTGTGCTGAGGTGAGTGGGGACTCACGGTGTTGCTCAGTGGTAGATTGGTTCACACTGAGTGCTAACAGGAAACTCGCACACCCTTTTTGTTTCAGCTGTGCCAGCGCTGTGATCCCTTGCTGCAGGGATGGGGTGTTGGAAGGATGGTGTGCGTGCCGAGCTCCCATCTCTTGCAGGAATCAAGTGTAGAGCAAAAGGGATGTTTGGGCCAGGTGACTGTAAGAAGGCTGGCTGCTTTGGATGGTGGTAGCTGATGGAAACAGGTGCTCTGGGGACCGTTCAGCTTTTAACAGAAGACAGGGGTCCTGCAGCAAGAACGACTAGGTTCTCAAATGGCTTCAGACGTGCACACCGACTACATCCCCGCAGACATTTACCGGTAGGTGGCTCTTGCAGAAGAAGATTCAATCAGCAGAACCTTTTGCTCAGCTACAGCACACAAATGCTACAAAAGCAGGAACAACCTGCAAGCTCTGGGTCTGTTTGTCTTGCACAGGCATGCACTAACTGCGTTTGATGGTACCCCCCATCCTTGATTTCCTTCCCTGCTTCTTGTCTGATGACGCTGCTGAGCCAGGAACAAGCTGCCCAGTGTGGCAGAGCATGGTGCAGAGCTGTGCTGGGACCTCCTCCCCTTCATCTGCTGCAGATCAGTGCCCCACACGTGCCATTGGGATGCTCTGGCACGGGATGTGCCTCCAACCCAAAGCTCCTTCCCACCTCCCAAGGAAAAACAAAGCAACCCAAGCATCTCCAGCAAAGCTGCCCAGCAGACAGCAGGGAATGCAAACAGCTTCTGGCTGCTCCCCTACACTCCCGTCCTAAGTAAGAGACCCTATGAGGACTGGCTGGGAAATCAGTGCATGACACACGTGAGTGTGCACAGGATTGTGCAAAGCAGTGGGGTTCCACGAGTTTGTGTGTGTGTGTATCTCTGCTGTTATGAAAGCATGGGAAGACTTACTGAGTCCCAGATAATTACTTATCCTCAAATGATTTTTCCTGGCCAAAGTTAGAGCCTCTCACAGGTAATCGAGATCAACAGGCTGTTGTTGCACAATCAACAGACACAATCTAGATGATCAGCTGAGGAAAATAAAGCATCATGCGAAGGGTACTAGATAAGTGAGCAGCTTGAGATCTGCACATTTATGTGATGCTCATGGTCTTAGACAATATTTGCCTAGAGAGGTCACATTGAATGAAAGCAAACTCTAAGATGAATGAAAATATGCACAGGAGAAGAAGCCTCTGAGGCTTCTCAAGTGTTATGACCAGAAGACATAAACTCTGTTAAAGCAAACGTTTCTCTCTATTTTTTGTGTTATTCCAGGCAGGCCTTGATTACCGCCTGAACACATGCTGTGGAAGCCCAGCTTATGCAGCACCAGAGCTAATCCAGGGCAAAGTGTCTATTGGCTCAGAGGGATGTAGAGCGGTGTTTGTTTTCCCCTCTTTCCCTTCCCTCTCCACAGAGCATTTAAAGGCAGTGGAGCTCAGGTAGGCTCTCTTGGTTTCCCTTCTGAATTCTGCTAGGTTGCATCGCTTGGTAGCTCTCAGAAGCTGTCAGTGGCCACAGACTAGAAAAGTGCAATTGGTCTCAGTTCACACAGCTGGCTGGTTTGTCTCAGGCTAATCCTGAACTGCCTCAAGCGACTGCTTTGGGGCTCTACAGAACAGCAACTTCAGAGATCTCTTTCTATTACTAAGTGTTTGAAAGAGCAATTTGCTCTGTTAATTATCCATCATTTCTGTGCAGTCTGTTTTGTCAGACTTGTCTTTAGCTTCCAAGTTGTATGTGAAGAATTGTTTCCGTTGTAATGCACAATGAACTAAAAATTGAGAGATGAAAATGTGAAGAGTTTTTCCAGCTTTGATTTCATGTCTGGAATTTTGGAACCCACTACTTGCAGTTGTTAATCTGTCCAAACTGGTCTGGTTTGGGATGCCCTCGTACTTCTTGAATCGCTGTTAAAGGCGGAGCAATTCCTACAAGTGCCATGGCCCCACTGTTGTTCTAATTCTTGTTTCTTTGTTTTCCACACGCTGCTTTTCAAGCCTCCTTTTTCTTCACAGTCAAAGTGAGAACTGCACTGTGTCTGAACCTTGTTGTGCCTCTACATAAAGAGAACCGAACAGCAGCAAAGCCAGACAGGTGACTGTGCTGACAGCTCTCGTAGCCAGTAACACGTAACTGTGCTAAATCCCTTGTGACGGCTTTGATTTCATTTTTGCCAGTGAAATCCTTGTAAAAGGAACTGCAGCAGTGTGATGAGCTAAGGTGAAGATGCTGGTTTTAGTAGTGCTCTAAGCTGAGTGAAAGGGCAATTGAATGAGGGTTATATGCTTTCTCTGGGACGATAAGGTTTTATTTCCTGAGGGAAAGAGCCAGCTTTTCATGGGCTATATGTGGGCTTTGGCAAGGGCAGACAATCCAGTCTGTCAGGAAGCCATTTGAGGTGCTTCAGGTTTGTAAGCTTGTCTTTTTGTTTTTCAGGCGGATATTTGGAGCATGGGTGTAGTGCTGTATGCTCTGCTGTGTGGGTTTTTCCTTTGGATGATGACAATATGATGGCACTCTACAGGAGGATACCAGTGGGTATCAGTGGTGCTAGAATACACTGAGAAGGGAAATAGCTGAGCTTGACAAGAGGCCTTGCTTTTCGGATGGCAGAACATGCTGAGCTGTGGGTAGAAAGGCCACAGCACAGTCTGCTGAATATTGTCCCTGTTTTTGCTGCTTTGTCTACCAGTATTTTGTGGATTTGGTTCTACGCTTGGTTGGCCTATGTGGCACTGTAGCCTAATTCTGTACCATGATAGCATACAGAATTTAAGGAGAAGTATTTTCCTGCCAATGGGCTGGATTTTTTTGTATCTGGTTCTTCAACTGGCTGCTCCCCATACTATCTGTAGTAAAAATATAGACACATCATTTGATTTCCCTGAAATGAATGTTCCTAAATGCCAGCTCTTCTCATGTCTACAAAGATCAAAGTTCTGCATTTGCTATTAGAATTTCCTCTTCCAGAATCAGGAGGTAATGTAGGACCCCACAGATTGCCTTCAGAATCCAACAGTTAGTTCTGTTTCCTTTCAGAGTGCATAACAACCTGAGCACATGAATTGAATGACGTGGCTTGTTAGTCTGGTACAAACTCTGCTGTACACTGAAACCTGGTCCATTTGTAAGCAGGACTTTGTCCATCTCTGCAGGACAGCAGAAAACCCTTTGTGCTAATCATGATGCCAAGAAGCAGAATGCGGCAAATGGCAGATGATCCAACTGCTTCAGGTGTTCATTTCCTTAAAACTGTGAATAGTTTTGGACTGAGAGTTTGTAAGCAGAACAGAGCTCTTAAAGCTGTCAGAGATTATTTCTGCACTGTTCAATTCTATCTGCCTAACATACACCGGATCTCAGAACTGCATTGCTTGAACTGGTGGAACTTGCTGAAGTGAACTGGGATGAGCAAGTTTTAGAACTTAGTCAGAATGCAGTAAAAAATGGATAATCTCATGAGTATTAAGGTACAGGCTTGCTATTTCTGCACTGAATTTGTTTTTATTTTACATGGCTGTGATCTGAAAGTTGCTTGAAACGCAGGCACCTAGGCACTGTTGTGTAACTGAATTTCACACGATAGGTCCTGAAATATCCTGGAATCAAAAACTCTGACTTGTTTTAAGTCTGCTGCTCGAGTCTAATCAGGGTCATAGTGTCTGTGTGCAGTGTTTCTTTCCCTGTAATGCTCCACATCATTTCATTTTGGGAATATTGAAGGAAATGGACTATGTGCCATAACTGTTGTTAGAACAAAGTATGTCTGGTGTGATCTTATGCATAGGTTCTGTAACTGCTCTTCACAGCTCAGGTGTTTGACCTTCCTTTTGGTGAAGTGATGAAATACTGCTGGTTTCTATTTGTGCTTCTAGGCACCTTGAAGCTCTTAGGAATAGAACAATTGTCTCCAGTTCTTTTCAATGATATCAGTAACAGCTCGAGTGTTGCTGCCCACTAGGTAGACCCAAAGAAGCAGATTACAGTGAAACAACACACGAGCTGGACCTGAATGAGGATCACTTTCAAGACAGTGGCTATGCTGCTTCAAGCCTACTTGCTTCTTCCTGCCGCCACTCTATTACCAAGTATCAACAACCTTTCATGATTCAACTTGCAAATGTTTGAAACTAACCCTTGTGTTTCTATGCCTTCCTAGGTGATTCGAGCCCTTGTCAACCCCAAAGATCCAAACCAAGCAGTGTCTTTCCATCAATGGAGAGTTCTTATTAAGCATGAATCGCTGCAATTCGGATGACAGCCTTCCACATGGTAACAGTGATGGACACAAGGGGCTCATCCACGTTCATGCTCTCATATCTCCTGGCTCTGCTGAAGCTCCTGACCTGAGCCTGCCAGACACAGCAGTCACCTGCCTGGATTGTGACCCAGCGCCTTTGCAGTGCTGCCCATCCCAAGCACAGCCCGAGTGTCCCAGCAGCAGCACCACCATGCAGGAGCAGGGCAGCATCAGTGAGGTGAAGCTGAGCATCTTAGATGGGGACTTAGAGTCAGGCTGCCAGTCCCAGGCACCAGGCAGCAGCACCAGCTCTGAGCCACTCTCATCTTGACAAGAGGAGTCCCATCTTCACCCTTGACCTCTCAAGCCCTCCTGTCTTTTATTGAATAAAGTCACTCTCATGCTCAGTCATCGCCTCGACTGCATTCTGAGTCTTCAATCACAGGGATTGGGATGAATGCAACAAACAGCAAGGCAGCTCAGCTTGCAATGCTATGGCTGTGGGGTTCGTGCAGGCAGAGCTCTGGGTTCCCATTTTGCCTGGCTTTGGGATGTCTGCAGCAAGATCTCTACCATTTTGTATGGGAGCAAATAATCTCTAGCATCCAGGTTGCTGCTCATGATATATCCCAGTCTTCCTGGCTGTCACTTTGTGATACTTTTCAAAGCCTTCTGATACTCTTTGATGCCTTGGCTGCTCCCTAACACCTCTGTCCTCCTGCCATGTTGACTCACGTCTCCCACTTTTAAGCTGGCTTTGCAGATCATCTCCAGCCCTGTCATCATCACGCTGCAGCAGGAGGTGCTCACCTGGCCCAATGTCTGGCAGTACTGCTTGTTCTGCAGATGAGCAGCTGCCTCCTCATCTCTTCAGCTACAGTAGTTTTTCTCAGGGCAGTTAGATGCAGTCATGCTCCTCTGGATTTGGTGTGTTAAATCCATGCTGCATGGCAGCACTCAGTGCAATACAAAGGTGTTCTGTGTGCCATAGCATTTCTTCAGGGGCTGCCAAAGGTAGAAGCACAACACAGCACCATCCTTCTGACAGTAATGTCTGTGAGTGTTAGACATGTGAGCACTGCATCATCCCCAGCGTGTCAGTGCTTTTCCACACCAACCTGACACTCACACTCTGCACTGAATGTAACTCTGCTCTTGTGGAGACAAATGCTTTCTGTCACATCCTCCATCCCTGCAACCATTTGCCGGTAGGCAGCTCTTGCAGAAGAATCAAGCAGCAGAACCTTGTGCTCACCCTACAGCATGCAAATGCTATGAAAGCAGAAATAACCTGGCATGCTCTGGGTCTGCAAGGCTGCACAGATGGGAGAGGTAGATTGTGTTTTTGCAGTGGAAGTTTCCAGTATTTTCAGTACATAGTGTAGGCCCTAACTGAATGTATAACCCTCTTGTAAAACAGCTGTATAAGTAGTTTTTCCACCAAGAAAGTTGCTGAACAGAATTAAGTTCAGACTGGGGGCATTCTGACATGGGGAGAATTGAGACAAGCACAAGATAAATACAGGGTGGGTAGAGCCCAGCACAGGACAGAATGAATGTACTGACTTTTGGAAACATTGCCCTTCTCTGTCCGCAGAAAAGTACAAGGCAGACCTAAAAACAAGAGGTTGGTAATTGACCTTCTATGGAAATGAATCCTAGCCACAGTCTCGAGGAGTCTGTGAGCCTGAGATGCTCAACCAATGAGAGCCATGAGAGCATCACCTGCAGTGGGTTTAGGGCACAGAACAGAATTGATTTCACTGACTGGTGTGCAGTTTCTCCCTTGCCAATAGGGGATGTGCGCGCAGTATTGCAATAATGAATAAGCACTGCTGCTATCGCTGCCATCTTTGCCTAACTAGAAATCTTTGACTTTGAGAGTTTCTCACACAAGGGGAGAGGGTAAGAAAGTAAAGAGGCACAGAAAACTAAGGGAAACTGCTCTTCTTTATCTTATCTATAAAAATTGATACGATGCTGTTGTGCATTTTTTTTAATTTTATTTTTAATTTTTTGCTAATGTCAGTTAGATTGTTTTAAAATATCCACACACCAAAATCTGACTACCAAGCAAATGTAATGAAAATGAAATGAAGGTGAGTTAGTGGAAAGCACAAGGCCATATTATATTAGGCTCCAGCAAATTTACAGGCAGTCACTGCACGAAGAGGTAGATCTGAGTTGCACATTATATGATTCCCACAAAGATTAAGGAAATCTGAAGCTTTCAATATATTTTTTTAATTCTTTTTTCATTTCATTTTTAAACACCTGACCCAGACCCCAACCCTCACAGGAGCTGTAAAGATAACAGCATTAACCAGCAATGTAACTCTAATCCTAACCCTTACCCTGATTCTAAAATCGTCCCTAACTCCAAATGCAACAACAAAAATGATGCTAGAAGTTTGTAGCAAAAGGAACCTTAACCCTGATCATAATCCAAAAAAAAAATCATTATGGTAACAATAATCTTTACCTTAAGAGTAATATTAATCAGAGCCCAGATGATGCCTGCATCCAATCAGAAGCATGCTTTGCATTATTTAAGAGTTGTATTTTTTCCAATGAACTCTCTCTATTATCACGTTTATAAAGTAACAGAGTCTGTTCTTTTTCTCCTGACACTGTGCCTTTCTCCTGACATCCCCTGGAAATGACCCAGATAGGGCACCATCAAAGTAATGCTAATAGTAATGTCAATCCTAAGGGTATCTCTAGCCTCAGTGTTAATGGGACGCTAACAACAATCCCAACAGCCTTAAACATTCTGGTGGTGTGAAAGAGGTGCTGCCTTGCACATGCTGGGCAGTCCCATTGCCTGTTAAATGCAGGCGGCAGCGTAGAAACATGATGCCCGTGGTCAGAATGCCCTGTGGCAGATCCTGGCACCGGAGAACTGACCGGAGAACCATGAGAGAACTGACAACAAATCACGCGACATCAGAACCGACCCAGTGGTTATTTACAAGCCTTGGGAGACCCAGACAGGATCTCAGAGTGGTGAATGTAGGTACAGAAGTTGTTACTACTCTGTTTTCTTCTAAAAGAAGTGTTTTTTTTTCATCTCAGAAGTTGGGGGAGGGGGGGGGGGGGGTGAAAGGGATATCAATTTAATTACTCATTAATTTATTGACAGACATTCACGTTTGCTACGTTTGGAGAAGTTTTTATTTGTTTGCTGTGGTTTGATTTTTTTTTTTTCTTTTTTTTTTCCCCCTTCCCTCCTCTTCCATCTTTGTGTTCTTCCCCTATAATCAAAAGAACGGATCCCCAGGGTCTGTCCCGCAGACGTTCTTTCCGTGGTCTCTGCTGCCACCTGCTGGCCAATAAGCGGAACTGCCACTGTTGGGCGATTGGTGCCGCAGGAAGCACAACGCAGATCTGAGTTCTGACCGGTCTACGCAGCAAATCCGCCAATCTTTATTGCGATAAGCCCTCCAGACAAGAGCATAAAGTCTTTGCCTGAGGGCAGGGTTAGTAGTAATGGATGTCAGTTTTGAAATTTCCAGTCCATTCACCATAGCACTTTCTGCCTCCATGTCCCATAACCAAAGCAGCTATGCTGGCATGCTCTCTTGGTTTCTGTCTAAACCACTGTACTATATCCATCAGTTCAGCTGCTGTATTATGGGCAGCAGGGTTTGGGGGGTGGACACTGGTCAGGGCACTCCCACCAGCCTATCCTGCATTTTTTTTTTTTTTTTTTTTTCATTTTTGGGTTACAATCAGTCAGATCTCAAATAGATCTAGTCCAAATGGAACCTCAAAATCTGACCTTTTAGTGCCTTCATTTACAGAGTCCATTTTATACAGATTCCCTTGTACAGGGTCCCCATGGTCTTCCAGAGAGATGTTCCTGATCTTCCATAGGAGAATGATTGAATTAGGTTTTTTCCCATCAAAACTGCCACCTGTCTTTCCAATTTTTCAACACTATCATTCAATAGCTGATTTGCATCAGCCTGAGCCTCTTCAGTTATGTTCAGACAGTTCAAGGCCATTAAAAGTGGCCATGCCACCATGAACACAGCTAACTGTCATTCTCAAGTTGTAAGTATGTCTTTGCTAAGACCATGGAAATACTCAGTCAGGTGGGCCAGGGACTCATGGACCCTCCCTCCGTCCCACACAGGGCCCCATTTTTCAGTGACAGAAGCAGTGCTGCATTTTGAGGATCCTAGGAATCCCAGGACATGCCCTGACAAAAGGTCATTCAAAGGGGTAGTCTTTCCCCATCCAAACAACTCCATGATATTCACAGAATCACAGAATTGTAGGGGTTGGAAGGGACCTCCAGAGACCACTGAGTCCAGTCCCCCTGCCAAAGCAGGTTCCCTACACCACAAAAGAGGTACGAAGAGGTAGATCTGAGTTGCACATTATATGATTCCCACAAAGATTAAGGAAATCTGAAGCTTTCAATATATTTTTTTAATTCTTTTTTCATTTCATTTTTTAAACACCTGACCCAGACCCCAACCCTCACAGGAGCTGTAAAGATAACAGCATTAACCTGCAATGTAACTCTAATCCTAACCCTTACCCTGATTCTACAGGGGACTGTCTGAAACGGACATCAATTCAATTACTCATTTATTTATTGACAGACATTCAAGTTTGCTACGTTTGGAGAAGTTTTTATTTGTTTGCTGTGGTTTGGTTTTTTCTTTTTTTCTTTTTTTTTTCCCCCTTCCCTCCTCTTCCATCTTTGTGTTCTTCCCCTATAATCAAAAGAGAACGGATCCCCAGGGTCTGTCCCGCAGACGTTCTTTCTGTGGTCTCTGCTGCCACCTGCTGGCCAATACACGGAACTGCCACTGTTGGGCGTTTGGTGCCACAGGAAGCACAACGAAGATCTGAGTTCTGACTGGTCTACGCAGCAAATCCGCCAATCTTTATTGTGATAAGCCCTCCACATGGCATTGCGCATGCACAGCTGACAGGAAGCTGGCAAATGTTGTCTCATTGTAAGGAAGAGCAAGAAAGATGACATGGGCAATTATGGACCTGTCAGTCCAGAGCCTGGTAAAATTATGGAGAAAATGATGGTGGGAGTTATGGAAAAACAGCTGAAGGACAATTCTGTCATTGGTTGCAGCCAACACAAGTTTGTGAGGCGAAGGTCCTGTTTAATTTAAGCTCATTCTGTGACACAGTTATCCGTTTAGTTGACCAAGGGAAGCCAGTTGATGTAATCCTTGAGGATTTCAGTGGAGATTTTGATACTGTTTCTCACAACAACCTTCTGGACAGAATGTTCTGCATATGGCTAGACAGAAACACAATGTGGTGGGTGAGCAGTTGGCCAGTAGGTCAGTCCCAAAGGATTATAGTCAGTTGGTTCCATTGGGCTGGTAGATGGTCACTGTCAGAGCTCCCCAGGGTTCCATTTTAGGGCCACTTTCCTTTCATGTTTATGCAGATGACTTGCATGCAGGACTAGAAGATGTTCTGAGCAAGTTTGCTGATGAGACCAGATGAGGAGGTGCTGTTGCCTCAACTGAGGGTGGAGAGGACTTGCAGAGAGATGTGGACAAGTCAGAGATGTGGGTACCAGTTGGTACTAAGCACCAAGTGCATAACGTATAACAAGAACAAGTGCCTGATTGTGCACCGCAGAACATAAAGGACTTCAAACTCTGGGAGAATGTGCAAACGAGGGCACTGGAACTGAGAGATCTGAAGTTCAGAGTTTCACAGGGATTGGCTGCTTGTTCAGACTGGGCCCTTCTCACATCCCTGATCACATCCTGCAATGAAACATAGGTCTCATATGGGACATGAACCTCACAGCGTCCTTGCACCACATGTAGAGCCTGGGATCTTCTGTCCCCATGTCTTTCATTTAACATCATACGGACCTCCAACCCATTGCCCCAGGAAATGCCAGGAGCCAACATGAGAGACAGGATCTCTCTACCACTGGTCTTGCAATCAGGGCTTGACCTGTCTGCTTCGTAAGGCAAAGGAGAGGTTTCTTAGCATGCCAGTGCCTTTGCCTGCCTGTAGTCATGGCTTCCAGTTATCTTCTCTAACAAGTCCCTTGGGAAGCTTACTTGGTAATGGCCCTCAGTGGGCCCATTAATACTCCAAGAAACTTCACTGTTACTTCCGACTTTGTCTTGTTGAGCACTTTGTGCAAACTTCTCTCTGCACTAGAGGCTGATGAACTCAGCATCAAATGCACCCTGGGGCCCATTATAACCTAAAGAATCTCCTGTGCCTTATGCCATCTTGTTATCTTCTTCAGGTTATCAGAACTTGTTCAGCAAAAAGGAGGGATATCTGGAGAGAGCTTAAAGAATCCAGTATAAATTTATTGTCTATTTATTTATAGTTGGGTTTAAAGAAGACATTAAAGCAGCACTGTGCAACTGATACCAATCCAGGATGTCCCAATGAGTTCTGTACTGTTACTGTGTTGACAAAGGTCCTTCTCAACCTCCCCACCCAATTTCTGCTCACAATGGACCTATGGGACTTGCATCACTTTTCTTCACATCACTCTTCTCCTCTGCATTCATCCGCTCAGTGTTAAAACTGCTTTGCACCAACTCCCACTGGCTTTCCTCAGAGAACCAGCTACACATGGAAAAGGAAAGATTTCTCTTTTTTATCTGGCCAGCAAATGGAAAGAAAGGTGATGCAATTGAATGAACAGTAAAACACAGTGATCAACTGCATGCCATGTTCAAGCTGCATCTATTGAAGTTTGTCTTTCATATGGAATACTTTTAAAAGAAATGATTTATTCTGAGGTAGGATAGGATAGATTGAATCACAGTGAAGTAGTTGACAACAGAGGCCATCAGACTCTGGTAGATAGAGCAAATTCCAGTAATCTCCCTGGGATAGATCAGCCAGGTAGTTGAGAGGTATCAACTTAAAATTGATCAGGACTTGTGAGTATTTCACACATTGAGATGGGTTAACACATTCTCATTGATTTATATCTTTGTCTCCAATTCTGTTTTTCACTTTTACTGACATTAATGAACATCTTTCAGACTTCGTGCCTTAATAAAAAAGAGACAGTGATTGAGAAAAAGAAAAAGTATAAGAAGAAAAAGAAAACGAATAGATAGGAAGGGATAGATCAAATCACAGTGAAGGAGTTGACAACACATTCCATCAGACTTTGGGGAGATGGAACAAATTCCAGTAATCCCCCTGAAAGTCAGAAATCAGACAGATAATTGGGAGGTATCTGACTGAACAAAGAGCAAGGGATGGAGAAATCTGGAGGGCAGTGGGAGTAGTGTGTGCCCAAATGGCCTGCTGAAAACATGCCCTTAACCATGGCCATTTCTTTAGGAGAGCTGAAAAAACTTGGAGGATGAGGCACATCTAATAGGCAGCAGGGAAGAGTAGTGCTGGGCACCAGGCTACAGTCACAGGGCATTGGCACTGGCACCGCTGTCTGTGTCTCTGAACCTGAAGACATTTGTGTCCAGCGAACACAGTTCTGGAAAACATTGTAGTTTCAGTAAAAGAAAAAAAAAGACATCAAATCACCTCAAAGATTCATATTTACAACTTAAAATGGAACAAGACTCATGAGAATTTTTCATGTTGAGAAGGGTTAACACATTTTCATTGATTTCCATCTTTGTCTTCAATTATTTGTTTCAGTTTTATTGACATTTATGATCAACTATTAAGCTTACAGCCTCAAAATAAATAAATAAATTAAAAGAGATACATTTGCATCTTGCACATGGCCTGATGCCCCTTTCACCTTCACAGTTCCCACAAGTCCTTCCATGCCGGAGAGTATGAGATCCAGCAGAGCACCTCTCCTCTTTGGTTCCTCCACTGCTTGGTCAAGAAGCTGCCATCTGTGCTCTCCATGGATCTGCTGGATGCCACATGCCCTGCTGTGCTGTCCCTGCCACAGATAATGGAGTGACAAAGGCCACCAAATGGGACAAGGGACAGACAACATCAGATTCCCATCTGTCCGCAGAGGGCACCTTCCATTTACTCTCCCTGATCAGGAAGACAGGAAAAGACACTGATGGTCTCCTCTGTTTGCCATTTCCATTAGCTCTGACCTGTCTGCTCTTCCATCCCCAGGCAGAGCTCAGTGCACTCTCACAGAGGGCAGTCGCCCTTCTTTGTCTCCTCGCCCATCCATCCTAAAGACTCGGTATCCCCCTTGTGCTACAGTGCAGTTGTGGAAACCATTAAACTGTGTCCCCATGGTCCAAACAGGAGCTCAGGCCTGCAGCTCTACCAAGATTTCTAGCTTCTTGTGTGTTGGTGTTTGCATTAGTGCAAAAGCACAGAAGTAAATATCCTAATTGAAAAGCATCACTGGACATTGCCTGACTGGATAGCTCATCTATAGAATCAGTGTGCAGAAGGTGGCACACAAACATTAGACCGATCGTGGGTCTTGGAGGTGACGTAGCAGCACAGACACACCATGGGCATGGCTTTCCTGAAGGCCCTGTGCTGCTCTTGTAGCTGTGAGTGAATTCACCGGACAGCCGGTGCTATCCCCTCTCTGGCCCTCAGCTGATGCCCAGGAAGGAGGTGTCTATCTCAGGGATTTCCCACACGGTTTACAAGCACTTGCAAACATCATGAGCAGCCCAGGCACCTTGGGCATCACCCAGTGTCTGTGTGTGAGCTGCTGCCTCCCAGCTGAAGGACCAAGGACTCAGAGCAGGAGCTCACATGCAGGCAACTCCTTGTGCACTTCTGAACTGAACCAGAGAAATCCCAGCTCCTGTGGTTCTGTGGGGAGCCGAATCCCATTTCAGCTCCAGGATTTCTGTCAAGGGATGAGACTCCTGCGCTGCCTCAGCTGGATCACTGCCCTGCACAGGGAAAGTCCAAACCTCGCCTTCCTTGTCTGGTTGCCCTTATTGTTTCATCAAACGATCTCTGGGAGCACTCCCCATATGTCTCCAATCAGTCACTGACCACTGGACATGTGGTGGTTAATTGAGTGGATTTCAAAGCACAGTCATGATGCTGTTGTCTTTCAGGAGCTGTTGGCCATGAGGACCCAGGGACATGTCAGGGGAAATGAGTGGGAAGGATAAAAATGACATAATCTGCTGCTTGCTTGTCCAGGTTCCTGGGACACAGGGAGCTCATAAAAGTGGGCAGAGCTGCAGAGAGACAGCTGTGCCCAGGAGCAGATCTCGTGCACAGCACAGCCTGCAGGTGACAGAAGGAGAGGAGAGAAATTGGAGAGAGCTTGCAGGATGTGTGTGGTGTGAGCGGGCTGTGAACTCACTGCAGGAGCATTGCTCACAGACCATGACAAGGTAAGTCTCACAGCTGACCATGAGCTGCTTTTAATTAAGGGGTAACTATAACTGGGACATCCCATAGGAGATCTGACTGCAGGCACTGCATGTTTCTTTACTGTGGAAAAAGCTTTCTGCTCCAGCTGAGACGGGTGCCCAGGGCTGTCCTGCAGAGCAGGGTCCCTGCTGTGCCCCAGGGGCTGTGTGCCGGGTATGGGACTCTGCCGCCTGCCAGGCTCAGCACTCAGCCTGCCCGGGGAGCTGCCCAGGGCGCTGCGGGGAGACGTGTGGGGTAAGGAGCCCCCGGCAGGGTTTGTGCTGCCACAGCTGCTGCCTGGGGCAGGGGATCACAGCTCCACTGCACAACTGAATGTTTCTGAGGGCACTTTGCAAGAGGAGAGCCAAGGCAGGGGGTTTCCATTTCCTGTTCTGAGGCAAAGAGGTTTGGAGTCAGAAATCTAAAAGGGGCAATAAGAGTTCTGAGAATTTTTCATCAATCAATTGCTTGTTTTGTGAACACTCACACATGATGTGCTTTCAGTCTCCCCTTTCTCGAAGGATGGAATTATCTTCATTTTCTGTAGGCATGAATAATTCACTTATCCTACAAACAGGCAGCATTTTCTAACTGAAACTGAATGCCACAGAAGCTCGGGTAGGGGGCTCTAAGAGCACTTGGGGTAAAGATATGAGACATGAAACAGATGAAAATATCCAGGGAGAAGGGATAAGAAAATAAGAGGAAGGTTAGAGCTCCATATGCTGCTTCTGCTTAAGGAATGCTGATCTACATGAAATTAAATGCAAGTAATGGTGCTAAATGTACACTGTTGTAGGAGAATTAAAACATTTCATAGTATAGCAGGAGTAGTGCCTCTGAGAATGGTCTGGACTTGTCATTATCTTCTGCACTCTGAGCAGGACTCCAAGCCCAACAACAGCAGATGCCCAACAGCAGCTCCATCAGTGAGTTCCTCCTGCTGCCGTTGGCAGACACGCGGCAGCTGCAGCTCCTGCACTTCTGGCTCTTCCTGGGCATCTACCTGGCTGCCCTCCTGGGCAACGGCCTCATCAGCACAGCCGTAGCCTGCGACCGCCGCCTGCACACCCCCATGTACTTCTTCCTCCTCAACCTGGCCCTCCTCGACCTGGGCAGCATCTCCACCACTCTCCCCAAAGCCATGCCCAACGCCCTCTGGGACAACAGGGCCATCTCCTACACAGGATGTGCTGCACAGCTCTTTTTCTTTACCTTCTTCATGTCAGCAGAGTATTCCCTTCTCACCATCATGTCCTATGACCGCTATGTTGCCATCTGCAAGCCCCTGCACTACGGGACCTTGATGGACAGCAGAGCTTGTGCCACCATGGCAGCAGCTGCCTGGGGCACTGGGGTTCTCAATTCCCTGCTGCACACTGCCAGTACGTTTTCACTGCCTCTCTGCCAAGGCAATGTTGTCAACCAGTTTTTCTGTGAAATTCCCCAGATCCTCAAGCTCTCCTGCTCAGAATCAAATCTCAGGGAAGTTGTGTTTCTCATTTTTACTATCAGTTTAGACGTAGGCTGCTATGTTTTCATAGTTGTGTCCTATGTGCAGATCTTCGTGGCTGTGCTGAGGATGCCCTCTGAGCAGGGACGGCGCAAAGCCTTCTCCACGTGCCTCCCTCACCTGGCCGTGGTCTCCCTGTTTCTCAGCACTGGTGCTTTTGCCTACCTGAAGCCCCCCTCCATTCCCTCCCCACTCCTGGATCTGACAGTGGCACTTCTGTACTCAGTGGTTCCTCCAACACTGAACCCTATTATCTACAGCATGAGGAACAGGGAGATCAAGCACGCTCTCAGGAAGGTGTTGCAATACTCACTATTCCCGCTTCAATAAAGTGCACATCTTCATCGCATGATTCCCAGTGATGGTTCTTCATCTTTTATGCATCTTTGATTGATTGATTATGTGAGATATAGCAACGTGCAAAAAAATGTTATTGAACTTATAAATAAAAATTTGTTTCACTTCTTTCACACCTACTATCCATTTTCTCACTCCAAGAGCTCATGTAAACATGGAACCAGATTCCCCGAATAGGTTAAGAGATAAATAAATAGCATTCAAAATACGCTTTTCCTTAGCTCTTCTCTTATCCAACTTTGTCTGGATTTGGGGAAGGTACAGCCACAGATAGAAGCACAACTAGTTCTTTTCATTCCTCCTCTCTTTACACTGATACAGTGCACAGAGGATTCGAGTCCTCTCATTTCTACAGGCCTGAAGGTCTTGTGTGTCTCACAGCAGTCCCGTCGTCTCTACAGCAGCACTCAGTGGTTTGCTTAATTTTCTTATCTCAATACTTGGAACAGCTACAGGACCTGTAGCATAAGTGACCGCAGAGCTCCTTATGAGGGGTGGAGTGACAGTGGGATCTGTCCAGAGCTTGGAGCAACTGCAGGATGTGTAGCAAAAACTTGGAGCTATTGCAGGGACTGTGCCAGGAGTTGCAGAGGCTGCAGCAATGTCAGCAGATCCAGCTCTCTTCCCCTTGAAGATGCTGAATAGTGTTGAACACAGCTCAGTAGGTGTGGGCCAGGCCCTGGCACACTGCAGTCATTTGGGCCTTTTTAGGATTACCAGTGCCACAGCAGACCTGTCTCCAATATTCTACCAGTTTCTCAGGATCCTGCAGTTGCTCGGAGATGAAGTTCCAAAGCCCTGGGGGTGCCCACCACTCCAGGCAGCTGCCCAGACTGTCCCACACCCCCTGCCATGCAGAGCCTTCTCACCTTGGGGCAGATCTCTCACTGATATTCCTGAATAATTGTTTAACCTCAATCCTAGAATCATAGAATCACCAAGGCTGGAAAAGGCCTGAAAGATCATCCAATCCAACCGTTCACCTATTACCAATAGCTCCCACTAAACCATGTCCCTCAACACAATATCCAGTCTCTCCTTGAATACCCCTGGTCTCCCAGAGACGACAGTGTAAAATGTGTAATTCCTAATCATACCAACAATATTACTTCCAAAACCCAAAGATGTCCAAAGAGCTGAATGTGCACAAAACTTCACTTTGCCAATTTTATCGTGGTACAAACCAAGGTCAAACAGCATAGCAAAATAAATACCCTAATCCAGCATCCAGAGTTGACAAATGATGCAGCAGGGAAAACAAGCAGCAAGCAAGGAGCTGTGAAATGCAGCTTCATGAGAAGACTCAGCAAGCTTCACAAATAGGGAAACTATCAGCACCATGGCCTGCACATCTCCAACTCCCACAAAGCCCTGTCCACTCTGGACAGATGTGCTGTTACCACAACCCTTGGAGCCTCACATCAGGCACCAAAATGACTGTGGTTGTTGAACCCAACATGTGGCTCAGCAGCTCACAGTGCTTTGTGCACTGCCCCATTCCCAGTGGGATGGGGATGAGAACTGGGAAAAAGAGTACAACTTCTGGGTTGTAACAAAGCAGTTTACTAAGAGAGATAAAAGGAGAGGAGTAATAGTAATCACTATATATCCGTTGATATAGAATCGTATGTAACAACTGATGCACAAGCACTTGCTCAGCACCACCAGACTGATGCACAGCTGGGCCCTGAGCAGTGAAGAGACTGAGATGAACTCCCACCCCTTTCAATACAATTTCTGCTTGCTGTCAGCTGATAGAGAACGTCCCTTTGGCCACTATCAGTCAGCTGTCCTCACTCTGTTCCCTCCCAGCTCCATGTGCCCTCCACTGACCATGGCCTTGGCTCTGTACAACACTGCTTAGCAGCAGCTGTAAACATCAGAGTGTTATCAATGGTTTTCTCCTAGAACCAAAACACTGCACCACAGCAGACAGTCTGAAGAAAACAATTCCATCCCAGCTGTAACTCAGATTCCTGCCTGTCCCCTCTTCTTGTTCTTCCTGATCAGGAAGCAAGGAACAGAATCTGCCGCTCTCCTCTCTGAGCCCTTTCCATCAGTTCTCAGCTGGCTCCTCTGCCATCCCCAGGCAGAGCTCAGTGCCCTCTCATGGATGGCAGCAGCCTTTTCTCTTCTTCCTTGCCCATCCGTCATGCAGAATCTGTACCCCATTTGCTACAGTACAGAGCTGAGAATCAACCCACCGTGTCTCTGTGAACCAAACAAGACCCTAGGCCTGCAAAGGCACAGAGATTTGGAGTTCGCTGAGTGAATGTTTGTGGTCCTCTCATTAGTGTAAGGATTCTTCAGAAAGCATCCCCTTCCAGAAGCATGCTTTGATTTAGCCTGTCTGGGTCTTGCATCTACACTGTGGTACTGATGTTCAGGGCCTTGCTCAGAATCAGCAGCCTGCATGAAAGGAAAAGCTCTGTGGTTTTCTCTTGATTTGTCCCGTTTATTTCCCATGCTACCCGCACTGGTCTACAGGCACTTTAGGGCAGCAGTAGGTTGGGGTTACCCCCAGAGGGTACACAGTAAGATTTAGGACGGGGTATTGGCAACAAGACTTTCTCTGAGGAATCCTCACACAATCCTATAGAACAACTCAGAGGCTTTCCATTCAATCTCCAACAGCAACAATATCCCTCAGCCCTTCTCTGTCACATCCAATTCCCCACCCTTCCCCATTTGGACCTGGTTTAAAGCCCTATAATCAATCAGTGCAGGAGCATTTCAGATGGGGTCATGGAGGAGGCAGACTGCCATTCTTGGGGTGGCCATTTTCCCAGGAGGGCATGGTGGGAGGGCTTTGTCCCATCTGGTTCCACCAACACTTGCATCCACCCAGCAGAAGGCTGTGCCCTCTGTGTCCCACTTGAACTCTGCATGGAGCTTACAGTTGGCAGTGACATGGCTGAGAAGCTCTGGGCATGGATTAAGGGACAGGGAATTAATGTGCCTTCCTAACTTCCTCCCTGCATGCCTTAGCAACTTCCTTGTAATCTCCCCAAGTACCCAGCCCCTTCTTCCAGAGGACGGAGATTCTCTTTTTCTTCCTGAGTCTCAATAGTTTTTCCCAGTTCATCTGCACTGGTCTTCTTCCCCTATGGCTCACCTTATGGCATTCAGGGACAGCCTGATCTCGTGCCTTTAAGATTTCCATCTTGAGGAGTGTCCAGGCTTCCTGGACCCCTTTACCCATAAGGAGCGACTCCCAAGGGACCTGTGCTACAAGTGTCCTGAACAGGTCAAAGTCCGCCCTCTAGAAGTTCAGGATAGTAGTTTTGCTAGTCACCCTTCTGACATCTCCAAGAATAGAGAATTCTACCATTTCATGGCCACTCTGCCCAAGACAGTCCCCAACCTTCTCAACTCCTACCAGTCCTTCACTGTTAGTGAAGAGCAGGTCTAGCAAGGAACCACCCCTGGTAGGACTTCATACCAGCTGTGTAAGGAAGCTGTCTTGCATGCAATCTATAAACCTCTTGGACTGATTCCTCTGCTATTTATTATATTCCCAGCATATATCAGAGAAGTTGTAGTCTCCCAAGAAAATGAGTGCTGGCAATCTTGCGACTTCAGTAAGCTGCTCATAGAATGCCTCACCCATCAATTAGGCGGTCTATAAGAAACCTTTAGCAAGATGTCACACTTACAGGCCTTTCCCCCGATCCTTACAAACATGCACTTCATTCTGAAGCCCAAGCTCTTCAACATCAAAACTCTCTTTAATATAAAGGGCCACACCACCACCCTTCCTTCCTCCTCTATCCCTTCTGAAGAGCTTGTAACCATCCATCACAGCACTCCAGTCATGGCAGTGGTCCCACCATGGGTCGGTAATAGCAACTAGGTCATGGTTTGTCAGATGCACAGTTGCTTCCAGCTCCTCTTGCTTGTTGACCAAGCTGCGTGCGTTGGTGTAGACGCACTTCAGCTGAGGCATCTGCCTCTCTCCCAGCTCAAACAGCATTTCCCTAGGCTTATCTCTGGTAAGCCCTGTTTTGTCCACTCCCCCATCGTAGCTAGTTTAAAGCTCTTTCGATAAGCCCCGCTACCGTCTATGCTAGGATTCACTTCCCCCTTTGAGACAGTTGGGTTCCATTCATGGATAACAGACCATGGGCCAAGTAAACTGTCCTGTGATCAAAGAACTCAAAGTTTCTGGCTCAGTACCAACCTCTGAGACAATTGTTCATTGCTTTGCTTTCCAAGCCTGCTCTGTGTCCCTCACTGCCACTGAAGGTATAGAACAAAAAATCACTTGATCTCCCACTTTGTGAACTAAATGGCCTAAATTCCTGAAATCTCTTTTTATAGTTTGTAGTCCTATCTAAGAAATTTCATCACTGCCCACCTAAACTATGAGTAGTGGAAAATAATCAGTGGACCTAACCAGCATTGGGAGTTTCCTCATTATGTCCCTGACCTGAAACCAAGAAGGCAGCAGACTTACTGACAACTGGGGTCCAGTCTGCAAATGGGGCCCTCTATTCCTCTGAGAAGGGAGTCACCCACCACGGCCACCCTTCTTTCTTTCATGGCAGAGGAAGTCACAAGGCTTGGTAGTGACTGCCTTGCATTAGGTTTCCTCCTAGGCAGATCCTCCATTGCCTCCCCATTCTTATCTCCTTCAGATTTCAGAGTGTCAAACCTGTTGCTTAGATGGATCAGGGGTCGAGGGCTAGGCAGGCATGGGGGGGCTCCTGTGATGTTGAGTTGGGACTCTCTTCCAACCCTCCTCATCAGTCAGGTCTGTCTGACTGTGACAGGGCAGGGAGTCAACCACTTTTCTGGGGGTATCTGCCTGGCAGCCTTCCCTCGGGGATGCCAGCAAGTCACTCCACCAGCCCATCTCCCGATCACACTCCCTGATGGTAAACTGTGAGTAAAACCTTGAGTAAAGTGAGAGTTCACCTAGACAAAAGTATGAGTAGAAACATGGACTGACGTGAGGGTAAACCCAGAGTAAACCCAGGATCCCATCCATTGGGCATGCACAGCCTCTGAGGGCAACTTTTTCCAGTGTTGCTGTGTAAAAATATAGGTTCCTCACATCTAACCTATGTCTCCCCTTTTTAATTTAAATCCGTTTCCATTTGTCCTGTTATCAACAGACCATCCCATCCTTATTCTAGCGTTAGGCATCTCATCCTCAGATGGAAACCCTGGGGCTGAATTGGGATCAGTTTTTCAAAGAACCACAGGAGCTACAAGTTCACCTAGCTGAGTTCAGATGTGCACAGTGAGGTGTCTGTGTGTGAGTCCCTCATCTGAATCCTTGGTTTTTATTCCACAGGGACTGCACTACTCATACACAGTCTCTCAGTGATGCCCAAGGTGCCTTGGGTGATCCTAGTTTTGTGCTAGTGCTTGTAAACTGTGACGGAAAATCTATAAGATAGACACCTCCTTCTGGAGCATCAGCTGAGGGCCAGAAGGGAGGTATTCTTGGCCATCCTAAATACCACCTCAGCCACGTGCTTAGGGCACCCATTGTGTCTTTTGCACCTGACCCCATGGAGTATGTAGTGATATTCAGCTTATCAAAAGGATGAGCTCAGAACAGAAGAGGCAGATCTTCCTCTCTGCTCCATCTGTGGCATAGTCTGGATTTCAAGGCATTGCAAAGCTATGGCACATCTACGTTCTTGCACTGATGACACTTTAGCATGCTCTGGGCTCGCATTTCAATGGCATCTAATAAATCTAGGGTCATACCTGTTGACAGGAAGCTGGCAAATGTTGTCTCATTGTAAGGAAGAGCAAGAAAGATGACACGGGCAACTATGGACCTGTCAGTCTCACTACAGTGCTTGGTAAAATTATGGAGAAAATGATGGTGGGAGTTATGGAAAAACAACTGAAGGACAGGTCACAGACAACACAAGATACAGAGGGGAAGGTCCTATTTAATTTCAGGTCTTTTTTTGACACCTTTATCCATTGAGCTGAACAAGGGAAGGCAGTTGATGTAATCCTTGATGATTTCAGTAGAGCTTTTGATACTATTTCTCCAGCACCCTTCTGGACAGAAATTCCTGCATACAGCTAGACAGAAACAAAACGTGGTGTGTTGTAATACAAGAAGAATTTTACAGAGCAGCAGCCATGGATTGAGATAAGGAGTTCACAGAGCAGCAGCTGCGGAGCAGGATAAACAGCATGAGAACAAAGGACATCTCTAGGAAAAGAATGAATGGCTCGTGGCTTTGAAGGGGGGTTATAGGGTTGTTATTGCAGTAGCTTTCCTCCAATTAGCGTGTGTGATTTTTGGACACCCTTGTCTGTCTCCTATAAAAGTCTGGCTTTCGGGCAATAAATTGATGCAGCTATATGTAACTATATTGGTGTTTCTCTGTTTGACCCAGCACGCTGACATTTTGCCTTTCAGGTTCACCAGCAGTGGTGGGTGAGCAGTTGGCCAGTAGTTCTGTCCCAAAGGATTATAGTCAGTGGGTTCCATTGGGCTGATAGATGGTCACTGTCAGAGCTCCCCAGGGTTCCATTTTAGGGCCACTTTCCTTTCATGTTTATGCAGATGACTTGCATGCAGGACTAGAAGATGTTCTGAGCAAGTTTGCTGATGAGACCAGATGAGGAGGTGTTGTTGCCTCCACTGAGGGTGGAAAGGACTTGCAGAGAGATGTGGACAAGTCAGAGAAGTGGGTACCAGTTGGTACTAAGCACCAAGTGCATAAAGTATAACAAGAACAAGTGCCTGATTGTGCACCTGGGTATGGGCAACCCTGGACATAAACACTGTCTGTATATTGGACACATGAGAGACGTCTGACTGAAAAGGATTGGGGGTCCTGCTCAACATAAAATTTTAAGTGAGTCAGCAGTGTGCCCAGCCAGACAAGAAGGCCAACAGTCCCCTAAAGTGCATCAAGCAATTTATTGCCAGCTGGGTGGGAGAAAGGTTTGTCCCTCTTTGCTCTGCATTGCTACTGCCTCACCTGGAGCACTGGGTGCACTTCTGGGCAATGCAGAACATAAAGAACATCAAACTATGGGAGAGTGTGCACAGGAGGGCACTGGAACTGAGAGATCTGAAGTTCAGAGTTTCACTGGGATTGACTGCTTGTTCAGACTGGGCCCTTCTCACACCCCACATCCTGTGATGAGACACAGGGCACATGTGGGATATGAACTTTAACAGCATCCTTGCACCACATGCAAATGCTTTTCCCAGTGCTTCAGTGTTCCACCACCCATTGCTTTCAACATAGTTTTCAACACCCCATTGTATCTTTTAATTTTACCAGAAGCTGGTGCATGGTAGGGGATATGATAAATCCACTCAATGCCATGAACTTTGGCCCAAGTATTTATTAAGGGAATTTTTGAAATGTGTCCCATTATGAGACTCAGTTCTTTCTGAGGTGTCATGTCTCTATAGGACTTGTTTCTAACAACCCAATATTGTGTTTCTGGCAGTAGCATGGGGTACTGCGTATGTTTCAAGCCACCCAGTGGTTGCTTCCACCATGGTAAGCACAAAACGCTTATCATTATGAGATCCTGGCAAGGTGACATCATTCACCTGTCACTCCTCCCCATATTTATACTTTTGCCTTGGCCTTCCCCCCAGAGAGGCTTCATATTCTTGGCTTGTTTAATTATGGCACATGATTCACAGTCATGAATAACCAGTGCAATAGCATCCATAGTTAAGTCCACCCCTCAGTCTCTAGCCCAATTATATGTTATGTCCATTCCTTGATGGCCTGAGGTCTCATGGAACCATCAAGCTTGAAATAATTCACTCTTGTTCTGCCAGTCCAAGTCTATTTGAGCCACCTCAATTCTGGCAGCTCGACCTACCTGATGGTTGTTTTGTTGTTCTGCAATAGCCCGACTCTTGGGCAAGTGTGCATCCACGTGACACACCTTTACAATCATATCTTTTTTTTGAGCAGTTATGTTTTTCTACAGTTCAGCAGCCCAAATAGGTTTACACCTCCGTTGCCAGTTATTTTGTTCCCACTGCTGTAACAACCCCCATAAGGCATTTGCCACCATCCATGAGTCAGTATAAAGATAAAGCATTGGCCACCTCTCCCGTTCAGCCACATCTAAGGTCAGCTGGACAGCTTTTACCTCTGCAAACTGACTTGATTCTCCTTTACCTTCAGTGGCCTCTGCGACCTGTCGTGTGGGGCTCCAAACAGCAGCTTTCCATCTCCGATGCTTCCCTACAATATGAAATGATCCATCAGTGAAAAGAGCATATTTCTTTTCATTTTCTGGTAGTTCGATGTATGGTGGGGCCGCTTTAGCACATGACACCTCTTCTCCTGGTGATGTTCCAAACTTTTTATCTTCAGTCCAGTTCATGATCACTTCTAAAATTCCTGGACGATTGAGGTTCCCCATCCGCGCTTGTTGTCTAATCAGTGCAATGCAATCCACTTGCTCCAGGTGGCATCAGTAGCATGATGGGTGGAGAGAACCTCCCCTTTCAACATCCGGTTCATCATTGACAGTCGAGGTGCCAGAAAGAGCTGCATTTCAGTACCAGCTACTTCGGAAGCAGCCCGAGCCCCCTCATACGCGGCTAAGATCTCCTTCTCAGTTGGAGTGTAGCACTCTTCAGACCCCTTGTACGCTCAGCTCCAGAATCCCAGGGGTCGGCCTTGGGTCCCTCCTGAGGCTCTTTGCCACAAACTCCAAGTGGGACCTTTCTCTCCAGCAGCAGTATAGAGGATGTTCTTTACATCCTGTCCAGTCCGTACTGGCCCCAGGTCCATGGCACAGGCTATCTCCTGTTTAATCTGTTCAAAAGCCTGCTGCTGCTCTGGGCCCTATGCAAAATCATTCTTCTTCTGCATCACCTGATAAAGGGGGCTTACAATGAGGCTGTAGTTTGGAATGTGCATCCTCCAAAAGCCCACTGCACCCAGGAAAGATTGTGTCTCTTTCTTGCTAGTTGGTGGAGACATGGCAGTGATTTTGTCAATCACTGTTGGGATGTGATGACATCCATCCTGCCACTTTATACCTAAGAACTGAATTTCCTGGGCAGGCCCTTTTACTTTGCTTCACTTAATAGCAAAACTGGCTCATAGAAGAATTTGAATTATTTGCTCTCCAGCACAGCAGCACTCAGTGGGGGTGTGACCTCATTCAGGCCACGGTAGTCTACTGTCAGCCTCCATTCTCCACTGGCTTTACGCACTGGCCATATGGAGCTGTTAAAAGGTGAGTGAGTTTTACTGATCACTCCCTGATTCTCCAACTGGCGAATCAAATCATGAATGGGGAGCAAGGAATCCCTGTTGGTGCGATACTGCCGTCTGTGCACTGTCTTTGTAGCAATCGGTACCTGCTGCTCTTTTATTTTTACTCGTAGCAGCCTCACAACAGACGGGTCCTCTGACAGGCCAGGCAAAACAGACAGCTGCTTAATGTTGTCCATATCTACAGCAGCGATTCCAAAGGCCCAGTGATACCCCTTAGTATCCTTGAAATGCCCTCTTCTGAGGTATCCTCAATACCAAGTATGAACGGAAACCCTGGACCACTCACATAGGATGTTTTTTCCAGTCTTTACCAGTGAGGCTTATTTCAGCCTCCAACACAGTCAATTCTTGAGAGATATCCAGAAATATGGATTGATTCTGTCCCTTCATGACTGGAGGGCATTAGGGTGCACTGTGCACCAGTATCCACCAGTGCCTTATATTTCTGTGGTTCTGATGTGCTAGGCCATCAAATCCACACAGTCCAATAAACTCTATTATCCCTTCCACTCCCTTGAATGAGGGCAGGGCCCCTCTATTGGTTACCTGTGATAACTGGAGCAGCCGTACCGGTGGTTGGACTGTTTTGTAGTTCCCTCACCCGTGCTCATAGTACAGGAGTAGGCTGGTCATGCCACTTCCTCGTGTCTTCTCTGTGGTCACGTAGGTAACACCACAAGGAAACACACAGTGCAATTTACTGTTGTTCCTTGCTCAATCTGGAAAGCGCTTGTGTCTAATAGCTGAGAATTTTAATGATACACATGAAGGCTTTATGGTCGTTAATTTCTTTACGATCTCTCGCCTTCAACTGAAGCAGCAGCTAGGCCAATTACCAAGTGACACCAAGGAGATGAAGTGGCAAAATGGCGATTTATTGAAACAGACACATCCTTATATAACCTACGCCTTTTTGTCTACACCCACTGTATTACACTAAGATTCTTCCAGAATATGGGGAAGGGCCTGTCACATCACAACAAGCTACCGTCCCAGCTGTCCCAACAGCGAAGCAACCAGGTAACAAGAGATTCATTCTGGTGCCGTGTGAACTCCTTTCTTACGCCTTCGATTTCAGTCATCTTCAGGGATCGACAAACAGTAACAGAGATTTCCTCCTCATCACTCTCTTCTTCATGACACTTTTCCTTTTTCCTTTCTCGGTACTTATCCAGACCTGTCACCTGGATCTTCTGTTGCCTCCTCCTCCACTTCTTTTTTCCGTTCTAGACGTGAGGACACCCATTTCCATTTCTTGCCTTCCACAAGGGCAACTGATATTGTTACTGGTGCCTCCTGTGACTGATCAAAGTTGACTTGGGGATTTCCCTTTTTGGCTAGAACCTCAGCTCGGAAATTCTCTCTTTTCGGAACAGTGTTATATAGAGCACGGTAAGCACAAGCCAAGCCCCAAATAAGTCATACCCCCTTAGATCTATCTAGGCTGCGCCATCCCTGACTCAAATACTGGCTTAGTTTCTCGGGATCCCACAGGTGTTCAAGAGTTAAATCCCATGACATTGCGGGCCCCCATGTGTTGGCGAACCTGAAGGCAAAAGTCAGCGTTCTAGGACAAACAACCACACACCAATATAGTTAAATATAGCTGTGTCCATCTATTGCCTGAAGAGCCGTACTTTTATAGCAAACAAACAAGGGTGTTCAAAAATCACACGTACTAATTGGAAGAAAGCTTCTGCAATAAGAACCCTAAAACCCCGCTTCAAAGCCACGAGCCTTTCACTCTTTTGCTAGAGGTGTCCTTGGTTCTCATGCTGTTTATCCTGCTCTGCAGCTGCTGCTCTGTAAAGTGCTTATCTTGATCCATGGCTGCTGCTCTGTAAAATTCTTCTTGTATTACAACAGAATGGCAGTTCCCTGGGGTCTCCAGCACACCCCCAGCCAGCTGGCAAATGCCACTGAGGACCTTTAGGAAAGACATGGCCTGGGTAGTGACAATGTTCACTGGACAACTGTGAGCCCCACAATGGGTCTCGTACCTGTGTGCCATCTTCTGAACACCAGTAGCACGGTGTAGATGCAAGGCCCAGCCAGGCAAAATCAAAACATGCTTCTGGAAGGGGATCCTTTCTGAAGAGTCGTTACACTAATGAGAGGACCACAAACATTCACTCAGCGAACTCCAAATCTCTGTGCCTTTGCAGGCCTAGGGTCTTGTTTGGTTCACAGAGACACGGTGGGTTGATTCTCAGCTCTGTACTGTAGCAAATGGGGTACAGATTCTGCATGACGGATGGGCAAGGAAGAAGAGAAAAGGCTGCTGCCATCCATGAGAGGGCACTGAGCTCTGCCTGGGGATGGCAGAGGAGCCAGCTGAGAACTGATGGAAAGGGCTCAGAGAGGAGAGCGGCAGATTCTGTTCCTTGCTTCCTGATCAGGAAGAACAAGAAGAGGGGACAGGCAGGAATCTGAGTTACAGCTGGAATGGAATTGTTTTCTTCAGACTGTCTGCTGTGGTGCAGTGTTTTGGTTCTAGGAGAAAACCATTGATAACACTCTGATGTTTACAGCTGCTGCTAAGCAGTGTTGTACAGAGCCAAGGCCATGGTCAGTGGAGGGCACATGGAGCTGGGAGGGAACAGAGTGAGGACAGCTGACTGATAGTGGCCAAAGGGACGTTCTCTATCAGCTGACAGCAAGCAGAAATTGTATTGAAAGGGGTGGGAGTTCATCTCAGTCTCTTCACTGCTCAGGGCCCAGCTGAGCATCAGTCTGGTGGTGCTGAGCAAGTGCTTGTGCATCAGTTGTTACATACAATTCCATATCAACGGATATATAGTGATAACTATTACTCCACTTCTTTTATCTCTCTTAGTAAACTGCTTTGTTACATCCCAGAAGTTGTACTCTTTTTCCCAGTTCTCATCCCCATCCCACTGGGAATTGGGCAGTGCACAAAGCACTGTGTGCTGCTGAGCCACATGTTGGGTTCAACAACCACAGTCATTTTGGTGCCTGATGTGAGGCTCCAAGGGTTGAGATAGCAGCACATCTGTCCAGAGCGGACAGGGCTTTGTGGGAGCTGGAGAAGTGCAGGCCATGGTGCTGATATGTGTGGATGTGCTCCCTATGTGTGGAGCTTGTTGAGTCTTCTCATGAAGCTTCACTGCACAGCTCCTTACTTGGTGCTTGGATGCTGCATTAGGGTATTTATTTTGCTATGCTGTTTGACCTCAGTTTGTACCACGATAAAATTGGCAGCTGACAAAGTGAAGTTTTGTGCACATTCAGCTCTGCGGTCATCTTTGGGTTTTGGAAGTAATATTGTCCATATGATTAGGAATTACACAATTTACATTGTCGCCTCTGTGAGTCCGGGGGTGTACTGGATATTGTGTTGAGGGACATGGTTTAGTGGGAGCTATAGGTAATAGGTGAACGGTTGGACTGGATGATCTTTTAGGCCTTTTCCAACCTTGGTGATTCTATGAATCTATGATTGAGGTTAAACAATTATTCAGGAATATCAGTGAGAGATCTGCCCCAAGGTGAGAAGGCTCTGCATGGCAGAGGGTGTGGGACGGTCTGGGCAGCTGCCTGGAGTGGTGGGCACCCCCAGGGCTTTGGAACTTCATCTCCGAGCAACTGCAGGATCCTGATAAACTGGTAGAATATTGGGGGCAGGTCTGCTGTGGCACTGGTAACCCCCAAGAGGCACAAATGACTGCAGTGTGCCAGATCCAGAGAGCTGGATCTGCTGACAGTGCTGCAGCCTCTGCAACTCCTGGCACAGACCATGCAGCAGCTCCAAGGTTTTGCTACACGTCCTGCAGTTGCTCCAAGCTCTGGGCAGATCCCTCTGTCACTCCACCCCTCATAATGAGCTCTTCTCTGGTCCTGCTCTAAAGGGGCCCTCTTGTTATGGCAGTGCCAGCAAGGAGACCAGCTCTGACAGACCTGTTCATATTGCCGGCTACTGACTGCAGCCCTGGATTGCTGCTGTAGAGGCAACAGGACTGTTGTGAGACACACAAGACCTTCAGGACTGCACAAATGAGAGGACTCAAGAGCACTGCAGCACTGGTAAGAGCACATGAATGAAAAGAGCACGTTGAGCTGCTGTCTGTGGCTGTACCTCCCCAAATCCAGGCAAAGTAGGAAGAAAGAAAATCTAAGTAAGTCTATTTTGAAAGCTTTTTAGGTATCTTATAACATATTCAGGGAATCTGGTTCCATGTTTACATGAGTTCTTGGAGTGAGAAAATGGAAATTAGGTAGGAAAGAATTTAAATACATTTTTATTTATAAGTTCAATAACATTTTTTTTTTGCACATTCCTATATCTCACATAATCAAACAGACAAAGATGCATAAAACATAAAGAACCACCACTGGGAATCCTATTGAGGAAGTTGTGCATTTTATTGTAGCTGGAATAGTGCTTATTGCAACACCTTCCTGAAAGCGTGCTTGATCTCCCTGTTCCTCATGCTGTAGATAATAGGGTTTAGTGTTGGAGGAACCACTGCATACAGAAGTGCCACTGTCAGATCCAGGAGTGGGGAGGAAATGGACGGGGGCTTCAGGTAGGCAAAAGCACCAGTGCTGAGAAACAGGGAGACCACAGCCAGGTGAGGGAGGCACATGGAGAAGGCTTTGTGCCGTCCCTGCTCAGAGGGCATCCTCAGCACAGCCATGAAGATGTGCACATAGGACACAACTATGAAAACAAAGCAACCAAAGCCTAAACTGACACCAAAAAAGAGAAATACAAATTCCATGAGGTAGGAGCCAGAGCAGGAGAGCTTGAGGATCTGTGGGATTTCACAGAAAAACTGGTTGACAACATTGCCTTGGCAGAGAGGCAGTGAAAACGTACTGGCAGTGTGCAGCAGGGAATAGAGAACCCCAGTGCCCCAGGCAGCTGCTGCCATGGTGGCACAAGCTCTGCTGTCCATCAAGGTCCCGTAGTGCAGGGGCTTGCAGATGGCAACGTAGCGGTCATAGGACATGATGGTGAGAAGGGAATACTCTGCTGAGAGGAAGAAGGAAAAGAAAAAGAGCTGTGCAGCACATCCTGTGTAGGAGATGGCCCTGTTGTCCCAGAGGGCGTTGGGCATGGCTTTGGGGAGAGTGGTGGAGATGCTGCCCAGGTCGAGGAGGGCCAGGTTGAGGAGGAAGAAGTACATGGGGGTGTGCAGGCGGCGGTCGCAGGCTACGGCTGTGCTGATGAGGCCGTTGCCCAGGAGGGCAGCCAGGTAGATGCCCAGGAAGAGCCAGAAGTGCAGGAGCTGCAGCTGCCGCGTGTCTGCCAACGGCAGCAGGAGGAACTCGCTGATGGAGCTGCTGTTGGACATCTGCTGTTGTTGGGCTTGGAGTCCTGCTCAGAGTGCAGAAGATAATGACAAGTCCAGACCATTCTCAGAGGCACTACTCCTGCTATAATATGAAATGTTTTTATTCTCTTACAACAGTGTACATTTAGCACCATTACTTGCATTTAATTTCATGTATTTCAGCATTCCTTAAGCAGAAGCAGCATATGGAGCTCTAACCTTCCTTTTATTTTCTTATGCCTTCTCCCTGGATATTTTCATCTGTTTCATGTCTCATATCTTTACCCCAAGTGCTCTTAGAGCCCCCTACCCAAGCTTCTGTGGCATTCAGTTTCAGTTAGAAAATGCTGCCTGTTTGTAGGATAAGTGAATTATTCATGCCTACAGAAAATGATGATAATTCCATCCTTCGAGAAAGGGGAGACTGAAAGCACATCATGTGTGAGTGTTCACAAAACAAGCAATTGATTGATGAAAAATTCTCAGAACTCTTATTGCCCCTTTTAGATTTCTGACTCCAAACCTCTTTGCCTCAGAACAGGAAATGGAAACCCCCTGCCTTGGCTCTCCTTTTGCAAAGTGCCCTCAGAAACATTCCGTTGTGCAGTGGAGTTGTGATCCCCTGCCCCAGGCAGCAGCTGTGGCAGCACAAGCCCTGCCGGGGGGCTCCTTCCCCCCACCCGTCTCCCTGCAGCACCCTGGGCAGCTCCCCGGGCAGGCTGAGTGCTGAGCCTGGCAGGCGGCAGAGTCCCATACCCGGCACACAGCCCCTGGGGCACAGCAGGGACCCTGCTCTGCAGGACAGCCCTGGGCACCCGCCTGCAGCCCCGGCTGCACAGCCTGCAGCCGTGCTGGGACATGCAGCCCTCAGGGCTGTGATTTCATACTGCAGTATGGAAGCCCTCAGCTGGAGCAGAAGGCTTTTTCCACAGTAAAGAAACATGCAGTGCCTGCATCCAGATCTCCTATGGGATGTCCCAAATTAAGTTGACCCTCTATGAAAAGCAGCTCATGGTCTGCAGTGAGACTTACCCTGTCATGGTCTGTGAGCAATGCTCCTGCAGTGAGCTCACAGCCCGCTCACACCACACACATCCTGCAAGCTCTCTTCAGTTTCTCTCCTCTCCTTCTGTCACCTGCAGGCTGTGCTGTGCACAAGAGCTGCTCCTGGGCACAGCTGTCTCTCTGCAGCCCTGCACACTTTTATGAGCTCCCTGTGTCCCAGGAGCCTGGACAGGCAAGCAGCAGATTATGTCATTTTTATCTTTCCGACTTGTCTCCCCTGACATGTCCCTGGGTCCTCATGGCCAACAGCTCCTGAAAGACAACAGCATCATGACTGTGCTTTGAAATTCGCTCAATTAACCACCACATGTCCAGTGGTCAGTGACTGATTGGAGACATATGGGGAGTGCTCCCAGAGATCGTTTGATGAAACAAACACCAACACACAAGAAGCTAGAAATCTTGGTAGAGCTGCAGGCCTGAGCTCCTGTTTGGACCATGGGGACACAGTTTAATGGTTTCCACAACTGCACTGTAGCACAAGGGGGATACCGAGTCTTTAGGATGGATGGGCGAGGAGACAAAGAAGGGCGACTGCCCTCTGTGAGAGTGCACTGAGCTCTGCCTGGGGATGGAAGAGCAGACAGGTCAGAGCTAATGGAAATGGCAAACAGAGGAGACCATCAGTGTCTTTTCCTGTCTTCCTGATCAGGGAGAGTAAATGGAAGGTGCCCTCTGCAGACAGATGGGAATCTGATGTTGTCTGTCCCTTGTCCCATTTGGTGGCCTTTGTCACTCCATTATCTGCAGCAGGGACAGCACAGCAGGGCATGTGGCATCCAGCAGATCCCTGGAGAGCACAGATGGCAGCTTCTTGACCAAGCAGTGGAGGAACCAAAGAGGAGAGGTGCTCTGCTGGATCTCATACTCTCCGGCATGGAAGGACTTGTGGGAACTGCGAAGGTGAAAGGGGCATCAGGCCACGTGCAAGATGCAAATGTATCTCTTTTTATTTATTTTGAGGCTGTAAGCTTAATAGTTGATCATAAATGTCAATAAAACTGAAACAAATAATTGAAGACAAAGATGGAAATCATTGAAATTGTGTTAACCCTTCTCAACATGAAAAATTCTCATGAGTCTTGTTCCATTTTAAGTTGTAAATATGAATCTTTGAGGTGATTTGATGTCTTTTTTTTTCTTTTACTGAAACTACAATGTTTTCCAGAACTGTGTTCGCTGGACACAAATGTCTTCAGATTCAGAGACACAGACAGTGGTGCCAGTGCCAATGCCCTGTGACTATAGCCCGGTGCCCAGCACTACTCTTCCCTGCTGCCTATTTGATGTGCCTCATCCTCCAAGTTTTTTCAGCTCTCCTAATTAAATGGCCATGGTTAAGGGCATGTTTTCAGCAGGCCATTTGGGCACAAACTACTCCCACTGCCCTCCAGATTTCTCCATCCCTTGCTCTTTGTTCAGTCAGATACCTCCCAATTATCTGTCTGATTTCTGACTTTCAGGGGGATTACTGGAATTTGTTCCATCTCCCCAAAGTCTGAGAATCAGTGAGAATGTGTTAACCCGTCTCAATGTGTGAAATACTCACAAGTCCTGATCAATTTTAAGTTGATACCTCTCAACTACCTGGCTGATCTATCCCAGGGAGATTACTGGAATTTGCTCTATCTACCAGAGTCTGATGGCCTCTGTTGTCAACTACTTCACTGTGATTCAATCTATCCTATCCTACCTCAGAATAAATCATTTCTTTTAAAAGTATTCCATATGAAAGACAAACTTCAATAGATGCAGCTTGAACATGGCATGCAGTTGATCACTGTGTTTTACTGTTCATTCAATTGCATCACCTTTCTTTCCATTTGCTGGCCAGATAAAAAAGAGAAATCTTTCCTTTTCCATGTGTAGCTGGTTCTCTGAGGAAAGCCAGTGGGAGTTGGTGCAAAGCAGTTTTAACACTGAGCGGATGAATGCAGAGGAGAAGAGTGATGTGAAGAAAAGTGATGCAAGTCCCATAGGTCCATTGTGAGCAGAAATTGGGTGGGGAGGTTGAGAAGGACCTTTGTCAACACAGTAACAGTACAGAACTCATTGGGACATCCTGGATTGGTATCAGTTGCACAGTGCTGCTTTAATGTCTTCTTTAAACCCAACTATAAATAAATAGACAATAAATTTATACTGGATTCTTTAAGCTCTCTCCAGATATCCCTCCTTTTTGCTGAACAAGTTCTGATAACCTGAAGAAGATAACAAGATGGCATAAGGCACAGGAGATTCTTTAGGTTATAATGGTCCCAGGGTGCATTTGATGCTGAGTTCATCAGCCTCTAGTGCAGAGAGAAGTTTGCACAAAGTGCTCAACAAGACAAAGTCAGAAGTAACAGTGAAGTTTCTTGGAGTATTAATGGGCCCGCTGAGGAACATTACCAAGTAAGCTTCCCAAGGGACTTGTTAGAGAAGATAACTGGAAGCCATGACTACAGGCAGGCAAAGGCACTGGCATGCTAAGAAACCTCTCCTTTGCCTTACAAAGCAGACAGGTCAAGCCCTGATTGCAAGACCAGTGGTAGAGAGGTCCTGTATGTCATGTTGGCTCTGGGCATTTCCTGGGGCAATGTGTTGGAATTTTGTATGATGTTAAATGAAAGACATGGGGACAGAAGATCCCAGGCTCTACATGTGGTGCAAGGACGCTGTGAGGTTCATGTCCCATATGAGACCTATGTTTCATTGCAGGATGTGATCAGGGATGTGAGAAGGGCCCAGTCTGAACAAGCAGCCAATCCCTGTGAAACTCTGAACTTCAGATCTCTCGGTTTCAGTGCCCTCCTTTGCACATTCTCCCAGAGTTTGAAGTCCTTTATGTTCTGTGGTGCCCAGAACATAGTGAGGCAGTAGCAATGCAGAGCAGAGGGACAACCCTTTCCCTCACCCAGCTGGCAATAAGTTGCTTCATGCACTCCAGGGGACTGTTGTCTTTCCTGGCTGCCTTGGCACACTGCTGACTCACATTCAGTGTGATGCTGACCAGCACCCCAACCCTTTCCAGTCAGAATCCTCTCCAGTGTCCCATATCCAGTCAGTGTGTATGTCCAGCATTGCCCCTACCCAGGTGCACAATCAGGCACTTGTTCTTGTTATACTTTATGCACTTGGTGCTTAGTACCAACTGGTACCCACTTCTCTGACTTGTCCACATCTCTCTGCAAGTCCTCTCCACCCTCAGTGGAGGCAACAGCACCTCCTCATCTGGTCTCATCAGCAAACTTGCTCAGAACGTCTTCTAGTCCTGCATTCAAGTCATCTGCATAAACATGAAAGGAAAGTGGCCCCAAAATGGAACCCTGGGGACCCCGACAGTGACCATCTACCAGCCTGATGGAAAAAACTGACTATAATCCTTTGGGACTGACCTACTGGCCAACTGCTCACCCACCACATTGTGTTTCTGTCTAGCCATATGCAGAACATTCTGTCCAGAAGGTTGTTGTGAGAAACAGTATCAAAATCTCCACTGAAATCCTCAAGGATTACATCAACTGGCTTCCCTTGGTCAACTAAACGGATAACTGTGTCACAAAATGAGCTTAAATTAAACAGGACCTTTGCCTCACAAACTTGTGTTGGCTGCGACCAATGACAGAATTGTCCTTCAGCTGTTTTTCCATAACTCCCACCATCATTTTCTCCATAATTTTACCAGGCTCTGGACTGACAGGTCCATAATTGCCCATGTCATCTTTCTTGCTCTTCCTTACAATGAGACAACATTTGCCAGCTTCCTGTCAGCTGGCATGACCCTAGACTTCTTTAGATGCAATTGAAATGAGAGCCCAGAGCACACTAAGTTTTCATCATTGAAAGAAAGTAGATGTGCCATAGCTTTGCAATGCCTTGAACTCCAGAGTATGCCACAGATGGAGCAGAGGGGAAGATTTGCCTCTTCTGTAGTGAACTCATTCTTTTGGTAAGCAGAATAACACTACCTGATACATGGGGACTGTGTCTCTGCTCTGCTCTGCTCAGCTCACAGGGCAGCGGTCTGGCAGGGTGTTGCTCTCATGTCAATGCAGGTAAACTCACTTTAATCCTTTTTCCTCTGTAAATGCTTCCTCTATTTCTATGCTCAGATACACTTCCACATTCCCTCAACTACACTTCCATATATCATTAACAATTACACTTTCTTATACCATCAAAACAGTTTGTCAAAACGTACAGTTCTTCAGTTCACATAAACTCCCTTAATACAGTCTGTATTCTTCAGTTATAAACACTGTGCCACAGAACCAGCACTGATTGAACCACCTCCCTCACACACTTCCTCGCAAGCAGTACATAGTATTACATAAATGGGTTGACACTCATTGGTCGGGTGGAATGTACACCTCTCCTCAGGACAATCTTACTAATCTACAGAGTACAAACTCCTGTCTTCTTACATACAAGCAGAAAGTACTTATGAGTGGACACACAACACAGTCTTTCACTTTGTCCGTGTCTGGCCATTTCCCTCACAGGAGGAAGGAAACATGGATCGGGACTCGGCACTCACCCTGCAGCTGTTCTGTGTCTCACTCACACCACACTCACTCTGACATTTAGATCAAAAACCATGGTTTATTCATACTACACAATGCTGACAACGTTTTCTAGCTGGAATCTTAATAACACTCATACTCTGGTCGACCAGTTGCAAACGTTAATGTTTTTCCCAGAGTCGGCTTGACACACGGTACCAAACACTTAAAGCAGATGATAAAATTGAACATACAACCTATAACCCCCGTGATTACAACTTGGAGAACCCAGGCTACCATTTGACAGGCTATCCACTATATCCCATACCCGTAGGAGAGACCAACCTAGGTCCCTCCTATTGTCACCCACCTGGGAGAGAGTACTTGTTCTTGTTTCCATTCATATGACATACAGTTCCCTTTCATAGGAACTCACCCAAGGAGTCTTCCTACCCCAGCTGGCAACCAAAGCCATGAGCTCACCTCCCTGGGAGCAGCACGTATGGCTGTAAACTGTGTAGGATGTCTCCTCAAGACATATGGGCTCCACTTACCATACACATACCTGGTCCACCTATGGGTGGTCCTTGTCTGTCCCTGCAGTGATCAGGTGAGGAAGGGAGTCCTTCAGAGAAATGTCAGGGTGCGCCAAAAGTGTCTCCCTCTCAGCTGGTCCTGCAGCGAACAGAGCTGGTCCCACCTGGGCCGCCAAATTGACTACAGGAATTGAACTCTATAACCTCTATAACTGATACAGTCTCCCATGACATCCTTATAACAAAGCTGAGGAAGTATGGGATAGGTGATTGGACAGTGAAGTGGGTCGAGAATTGGCTGACTGGCAGAGTGCAGAGGGTTGTCGTTGGCGGTGCAGTGTCTGGCTGAGGGCCTGTAACGAGCGGCATCCCCCAGGGGTCTGTGCTCAGTCCGGTCTTGTTCAACATCTTCATCAATGACCACCCTCAGCAAGTTTGCTGATGACACGAAGTTGGGAGGATTGGCTGACACACCTGAAGGCTGTGCTGCCATTCAGCGAGACCTGGACAGGCTGGAGAGCCGGGCAGTAAGAAACCGGATGAGGTTTAACAAAAGCAAGTGTAGAGTCTTGCACCTAGGGAGAAATAATTGCATGCACCGGTACAGGCTGGGGGAAGAGCTGCTGGGGAGGAGCTCTGCTGAGAGGGACCTGGGCGTCCTGGTGGACGACAGATTAACCATGAGCCAGCAGTGTGCCCTTGTAGCCAAAAAAGCCAATGGCATCCTGGGGTGCATTAAAAAGAGCGTGTCCAGCAGGTCGAAGGAGGTGATCCTCCCCCTCTACTCTGCCCTGGTGAGGCCTCATCTGGAATATTGTGTCCAGTTCTGGGCTCCCCAGTAAAAAAAAGACAGGGATCTCTTAGAAAGAGTCCAGCAGAGGGCCACTAAGATGGTGAAGGGCCTGGAGCATCTCCCCAATGAGGAGAGACTGAGGGAACTGGGTCTGTTTAGCCTTGAGAAAAGAAGGCTGAGAGGGGACAGGATCCAGGTTCTATAAATATTTGAGGTGTGGGGGGCAAAGTGTTGAGGCCAGACTCTTTTCAGCAGTGTCTTTTCAGAGACGGGACAAGGGGAAATAGACAGAAACTGCACCATAGGAAGTTCTGCACTAATGTGTGCAATAACTTCTTTACGGTGAGAGTGACAGAGCACTGGAACAGGCTGCCTAGGGTGGTTGTGGAATCTCCTTCTCTGGAGATATTCAAGACCTGCCTGGATGCTGAGCTGTGCAACGTGGTGTAGGGAACCTGCTTTGGCAGGGGGCTGGACTCAGTGGTCTCTGGAGGTCCCTTCCAACCCCTACAATTCTGTGATTCTGTGAATATCATGGAGTTGTTTGGATGGGGAAAGACTACCCCTTTGAATGACCTTTTGTCAGGGCATGTCCTGGGATTCCTAGGATCCTCAAAATGCAGCACTGCTTCTGTCACTGAAAAATGGGGCCCTGTGTGGGACGGAGGGAGGGTCCATGAGTCCCTGGCCCACCTGACTGAGTATTTCCATGGTCTTAGCAAAGACATACTTACAACTTGAGAATGACAGTTAGCTGTGTTCATGGTGGCATGGCCACTTTTAATGGCCTTGAACTGTCTGAACATAACTGAAGAGGCTCAGGCTGATGCAAATCAGCTATTGAATGATAGTGTTGAAAAACTGGAAAGACAGGTGGCAGTTTTGATGGGGAAAAAACCTAATTCAATCATTCTCCTATGGAAGATCAGGAACATCTCTCTGGAAGACCATGGGGGCCCTGTACAAGGGAATCTGTATAAAATGGACTCTGTAAATGAAGGCACTAAAAGGTCCATTTTGAGGTTCCATTTGGACTAGATCTATTTGAGATCTACAATCTAGACTGATTGTAACCCAAAAATGAAAAAAAAAAAAAAAAAAAATGCAGGATAGGCTGGTGGGAGTGCCCTGACCAGTATCCAACCCCCCAAACCCTGCTGCCCATAATACAGCAGCTGAACTGATGGATATAGTACAGTGGTTTAGACAGAAACCAAGAGAGCATGCCAGCATAGCTGCTCTGGTTATGGGACATGGAGGCAGAAAGCGCTGTGGTGAATGGACTGGAAATTTCAAAACTGACATCCATTACTACTCACCCTGCCCTCAGGCAAAGACTGTATGCTCTGTCCAACATAATGAGGATAGCCATTTGATCAGTGAATGATTTATGGCTGTGTGTCATATAACATGGCCAAATAAGAATGACATACCATTAAATATCAGCCTGTGGTCCTCTATGGAGGACTAACAAAATTATATTAGAGAATTAGGCATGAAAGAGGCAATCTATGAAGATGATTTTGAGAGCCCAGTCAATAAATTTTTCATCAGGAACGAGGGATCTCATCCTACAGCCATCACCTTTACATCAGTATGGGTCTATGTTATCCATACTGAACCCCCCAGTGGCCCTCAGGTGCTGTAATACAACAGGCTGCCCAATTGATGGGGAGACAAGAGTGCCTACGGCCAGATGCAGGCTCTGAATGGTGGTGGAAAGGTCTGAGAAAGGCAGAGAACCATCTGCTGCCATGACTTAGGCGTCCAGCCCCTAAGGTAATCCAGTCTGGACCCATTAGGGTCTTGAGACAACAAATGTTTAAAGACCAGATTAGAGCAGGAGTTCAGTTTAAAAAGATCGATGGACAGCATAATCAGGAAAAAATATCTGTTAAACAGGCCCAAGCACTGAGTATTTATAGTCCAACCTTTTCAGCCAAACTAGATGTGAATGTAACTCAAGAAGGGTCTGGATGGGGGCTCTGGCAGAGCCAGAGTTCTTTGTGAACCCCTATGAGGTTTTGGCCACAGGTTTGGCATGGAGCAGAATAAAGATACATCACAGTTGAAAAGCATTTATTGGCTACCTATTCTACACTACAGGTGGTAGAACCAGTAGCTCAGATTTCAGAGGTTATCGTTAAACAACAAGGCCAGTCCAGGGGTGGGTAAAAGATCTAACACACATCTCTATGATGGGGGTGGCCCAATCACAAGCAGTGGTGCGCTCAGTTGTTCTGCTTGCCTGCTCCTCAAGGAGTTAAGAGAAATCTATGCCTGTTGCGTGTTCGAGTGCATGCGCAATGCCATGTGGAGGGCTTATCACAATAAAGATTGGCGGATTTGCTGCGTAGACCGGTCAGAACTCAGATCTGCGTTGTGCTTCCTGTGGCACCAAACGCCCAACAGTGGCAGTTCCGTGTATTGGCCAGCAGGTGGCAGCAGAGACCACGGAAAGAACGTCTGCGGGACAGACCCTGGGGATCCGTTCTCTTTTGATTATAGAGGAAGAACACAAAGATGGAAGAGGAGGGAAGGGGGAAAAAAAAAAGAAAAAAAGAAAAAACCAAACCACAGCAAACAAATAAAAACTTCTCCAAACGTAGCAAACTTGAATGTCTGTCAATAAATAAATGAGTAATTGAATTGATGTCCGTTTCAGACAGTCCCCTGTAGAATCAGGGTAAGGGTTAGGATTAGAGTTACATTGCAGGTTAATGCTGTTATCTTTACAGCTCCTGTGAGGGTTGGGGTCTGGGTCAGGTGTTTAAAAATGAAATGAAAAAAGAATTAAAAAAATATATTGAAAGCTTCAGATTTCCTTAATCTTTGTGGGAATCATATAATGTGCAACTCAGATCTACCTCTTCGTGCAGTGACTGCCTGTAAATTTGCTGGAGCCTAATATAATATGGCCTTGTGCTTTCCACTAACTCACCTTCATTTCATTTTCATTACATTTGCTTGGTAGTCAGATTTTGGTGTGTGGATATTTTAAAACAATCTAACCGACATTAGCAAAAAATTAAAAATAAAATTTAAAAAAATGCACTACAGCATCGTATCAATTTTTATAGATAAGATAAAGAAGAGCAGTTTCCCTTAGTTTTCTGTGCCTCTTTACTTTCTTACCCTCTCCCCTTGTGTGAGAAACTCTCAAAGTCAAAGATTTCTAGTTAGGCAAAGATGGCAGCGATAGCAGCAGTGCTTATTCATTATTGCAATACTGCGCGCACATCCCCTATTGGCAAGGGAGAAACTGCACACCAGTCAGTGAAATCAATTCTGTTCTGTGCCCTAAACCCACTGCAGGTGATGCTCTCATGGCTCTCATTGGTTGAGCATCTCAGGCTCACAGACTCCTCGAGACTGTGGCTAGGATTCATTTCCATAGAAGGTCAATTACCAACCTCTTGTTTTTAGGTCTGCCTTGTACTTTTCTGCGGACAGAGAAGGGCAATGTTTCCAAAAGTCAGTACATTCATTCTGTCCTGTGCTGGGCTCTACCCACCCTGTATTTATCTTGTGCTTGTCTCAATTCTCCCCATGTCAGAATGCCCCCAGTCTGAACTTAATTCTGTTCAGCAACTTTCTTGGTGGAAAAACTACTTATACAGCTGTTTTACAAGAGGGTTATACATTCAGTTAGGGCCTACACTATGTACTGAAAATACTGGAAACTTCCACTGCAAAAACACAATCTACCTCTCCCATCTGTGCAGCCTTGCAGACCCAGAGCATGCCAGGTTATTTCTGCTTTCATAGCATTTGCATGCTGTAGGGTGAGCACAAGGTTCTGCTGCTTGATTCTTCTGCAAGAGCTGCCTACCGGCAAATGGTTGCAGGGATGGAGGATGTGACAGAAAGCATTTGTCTCCACAAGAGCAGAGTTACATTCAGTGCAGAGTGTGAGAGTCAGGTTGGTGTGGAAAAGCACTGACACGCTGGGGATGATGCAGTGCTCACATGTCTAACACTCACAGACATTACTGTCAGAAGGATGGTGCTGTGTTGTGCTTCTACCTTTGGCAGCCCCTGGAGAAATGCTATGGCACACAGAACACCTTTGTATTGCACTGACTGCTGCCATGCAGCATGGATTTAACACACCAAATCCAGAGGAGCATGACTGCATCTAACTGCCCTGAGAAAAACTACTGTAGCTGAAGAGATGAGGAGGCAGCTGCTCATCTGCAGAACAAGCAGTACTGCCAGACATTGGGCCAGGTGAGCACCTCCTGCTGCAGCGTGATGATGACAGGGCTGGAGATGATCTGCAAAGCCAGCTTAAAAGTGGGAGACGTGAGTCAACATGGCAGGAGGACAGAGGTGTTAGGGAGCAGCCAAGGCATCAAAGAGTATCAGAAGGCTTTGAAAAGTATCACAAAGTGACAGCCAGGAAGACTGGGATATATCATGAGCAGCAACCTGGATGCTAGAGATTATTTGCTCCCATACAAAATGGTAGAGATCTTGCTGCAGACATCCCAAAGCCAGGCAAAATGGGAACCCAGAGCTCTGCCTGCACGAACCCCACAGCCATAGCATTGCAAGCTGAGCTGCCTTGCTGTTTGTTGCATTCATCCCAATCCCTGTGATTGAAGACTCAGAATGCAGTCGAGGCGATGACTGAGCATGAGAGTGACTTTATTCAATAAAAGACAGGAGGGCTTGAGAGGTCAAGGGTGAAGATGGGACTCCTCTTGTCAAGATGAGAGTGGCTCAGAGCTGGTGCTGCTGCCTGGTGCCTGGGACTGGCAGCCTGACTCTAAGTCCCCATCTAAGATGCTCAGCTTCACCTCACTGATGCTGCCCTGCTCCTGCATGGTGGTGCTGCTGCTGGGACACTCGGGCTGTGCTTGGGATGGGCAGCACTGCAAAGGCGCTGGGTCACAATCCAGGCAGGTGACTGCTGTGTCTGGCAGGCTCAGGTCAGGAGCTTCAGCAGAGCCAGGAGATATGAGAGCATGAACGTGGATGAGCCCCTTGTGTCCATCACTGTTACCATGTGGAAGGCTGCCATCCGAATTGCAGCGATTCATGCTTAATAAGAACTCTCCATTGATGGAAAGACACTGCTTGGTTTGGATCTTTGGGGTTGACAAGGGCTCGAATCACCTAGGAAGGCATAGAAACACAAGGGTTAGTTTCAAACATTTGCAAGTTGAATCATGAAAGGTTGTTGATACTTGGTAATAGAGTGGCGGCAGGAAGAAGCAAGTAGGCTTGAAGCAGCATAGCCACTGTCTTGAAAGTGATCCTCATTCAGGTCCAGCTCGTGTGTTGTTTCACTGTAATCTGCTTCTTTGGGTCTACCTAGTGGGCAGCAACACTCGAGCTGTTACTGATATCATTGAAAAGAACTGGAGACAATTGTTCTATTCCTAAGAGCTTCAAGGTGCCTAGAAGCACAAATAGAAACCAGCAGTATTTCATCACTTCACCAAAAGGAAGGTCAAACACCTGAGCTGTGAAGAGCAGTTACAGAACCTATGCATAAGATCACACCAGACATACTTTGTTCTAACAACAGTTATGGCACATAGTCCATTTCCTTCAATATTCCCAAAATGAAATGATGTGGAGCATTACAGGGAAAGAAACACTGCACACAGACACTATGACCCTGATTAGACTCAAGCAGCAGACTTAAAACAAGTCAGAGTTTTTGATTCCAGGATATTTCAGGACCTATCGTGTGAAATTCAGTTACACAACAGTGCCTAGGTGCCTGCGTTTCAAGCAACTTTCAGATCACAGCCATGTAAAATAAAAACAAATTCAGTGCAGAAATAGCAAGCCTGTACCTTAATACTCATGAGATTATCCATTTTTTACTGCATTCTGACTAAGTTCTAAAACTTGCTCATCCCAGTTCACTTCAACAAGTTCCACCAATTCAAGCAACGCAGTTCTGAGATCCTGTGTATGTTGTGCAGATAGAATTGAACAGTGCAGAAATAGTCTCTGACAGCTTTAAGAGCTCCGTTCTGCTTACAAACTCTCAGTCCAAAACTATTCAGTTTTAAGGAAATGAACACCTGAAGCAGTTGGATCATCTGCCGCATTCTGCTTCTTGGCATCATGATTAGCACAAAGGGTTTTCTGCTGTCCTGCAGAGATGGAAAAAGTCCTGCTTACAAATGGACCAAGTTTCAGTGTACAGCAGAGTTTGTACCAGACTAATAAGCCACGTCATTCAATTCATTTGCTCAGGTTGTTATGCACTCCGAAAGGAAACAGAACTAACTGTTGGATTCTGAAGGCAATCTGTGGGGTCCTACATTACCTCCTGATACTGGAAGAGGAAATTCTAATAGCAAATGCAGAACTTTGATCTTTGTAGACATGAGAAGAGCTGGCATTTAGGAACATTCATTTCAGGGAAATCAAATGATGTGTCTGTATTTTTACTACAGATAGTATAGGGAGCAGCCAGTTGAAGAACCAGATACAAAAAATCCAGACCATTGGCAAGAAAATACTTCTCCTTAAATTCTGTATGCTATCATGGTACAGAATTAGGCTACAGTGCCACATAGGCCAACCAAGCGTAGAACCAATTCCACAAAATACTGGTAGACAAAGCAGCAAAAACAGGGACAATATTCAGCAGACAGGCCTTTCTACTCACAGCTCAGCATGTTCTGCCATCCGAAAAGCAAGGCCTCTTGTCAAGCTCAGCTATTTCCCTTCTCAGTGTATTCTAGCACCACTGATACCCACTGGTATCCTCCTGTAGAGTGCCATCATATTGTCATCATCCAAAGGGAAAAGCCACACAGCAGAGCATACAGCACTACACCCATGCTCCAAATATCCGCCTGAAAAACAAAAAGACAAGCTTACAAACCTGAAGCACCTCAAATGGCTTCCTGACAGACTGGATTGTCTGCCCTTGCCAAAGCCCACATATAGCCCATGAAAAGCTGGCTCTTTCCCTCAGGAAAAAGAGCCTTATCGTCCCAGAGAAAGCATATAACCCTCATTCAATTGCCCTTTCACTCAGCTTAGAGCACTACTAAAACCAGCATCTTCACCTTAGCTCATCACACTGCTGCAGTTCCTTTTACAAGGATTTCACTGGCAAAAATGAAATCAAAGCCGTCACAAGGGATTTAGCACAGTTACGTGTTACTGGCTACGAGAGCTGTCAGCACAGTCACCTGTCAGGCTTTGCTGCTGTTCTATATATGTACAGGCACAACAAGGTTCAGACACCTCACAGTGCAGTTCTCACTTTGACTGTAAAGAAAAAGGAGGCTTGAAAAGCAGCGTGTGGAAAACAAAGAAACAAGAATTAGAACAACAGTGGGGCCATGGCACTTGTAGGAATTGCTCCGCCTTTAACAGCGATTCAAGAAGGATGAGGGCATCCCAAACCAGACCAGTTTGGACAGATTAACAACTGCAAGTAGTGGGTTCCAAAATTCCAGACATGAAATCAAAGCTGGAAAAACTCTTCACATTTTCATCTCTCAATTTTTAGTACATTGTGCATTACAACGGAAACAATTCTTCACATACAACTTGGAAGCTAAAGACAAGTCTGACAAAACAGACTGCACAAAAATGATGGATAATTAACAGAGCAAATTGCTCTTTCAAAAACTTAGTAATAGAAAGAGATCTCTGAAGTTGCTGTTCTGTAGAGCACCAAAGCAGTCGCTTGAGGCAGTTTAAGATTAGCCTGAGACAAACCAGCCAGCTGTGTGAACTGAGACCAATTGCACTTCTTCTATTTTACTTTCATTCTATGTGACCTCACTAAGCAAATATTGTCTAAGACCATGAGTATCACATAAATGTGCAGATCTCAAGCTGCTCACTTATCTAGTACCCTTGGCATGATGCTTTATTTTCCTCAGCTATTCATCTAGTTTGTGCCTGTTGATTGTGCAACAACAGCCTGTTGATCTCGATTACCTGTAAGAGGCTTTAAATTGGGCCAGGAAAAATCATTTGAGGATAAGTAATTATCTGGGACTCAGTAAGGCAGTCTTCCCATGCTTTCATAACAGCCGAGATACACACACACACAAACTCATGGAACCCCACTGCTTTGCACAATCCTGTGCACACTCACATGTGTCATGCACTGATTTCCCAGCCAGTCCTCATGGGGTCTATTACTTAGGACAGGAGTGCAGGGGAGCAGCCAGAAGCTGTTTGCATTCCCTGCTGTCTGCTGGGCAGCTTTGCTGGAGATGCTTGGGTTGCTTTGCTTTTCCTTGGGAGGTGGGAAGGAGCTTTGGGTTGGAGGCACATCCCGTGCCAGAGCATCTCGATGGCACGTGTGTGGCACTGATCTGCAGCAGATGAAGGGGAGGAGGTCCCAGCACAGCCCTGCACCATGCTCTGCCACACTGGGCAGCTTGTTCCTGGCTCAGCAGCGTCATCAGACAAGAAGCAGGGAAGGAAATCAAGGATGGGGGGTACCATCAAACGCAGTTAGTGCATGCCTGTGCAAGACAAACAGACCCAGAGCTTGCGGGTTATTCCTGCTTTTGTAGCATTTGTGTGCTGTAGCTGAGCAAAAGGTTCTGCTGCTTGAATCTTCTTCTGCAAGAGCCACCTACCGGTAAATGTCTGCAGGGATGGAGGATGTGACAGAAAGCATTTGTCTCCATGACAGCGTAGTTACACTTGGTCTAGAGAGTGAGAGAGGCAGGCAGCACTGCCTCATGTTGGTCAGGGCGAGCTCCTCCTGCTGCAGCGCGATGATGGCAGGGCTAGAGATGATCTGCAGGGACAGCTCACAGGTGGGAGCCAGGAATGGACACGGCGGGAGGACAGAGGTGTTAGGGAGCAGCCACGGCATCAAAGAGCATCAAAAGGCCCTGAAAAGCATCACAGCCACAGCCAGGAAGCTTGGGGTTTTCATGAGCAGCATCCAGGATGCTAGAGACTATTTGCTGCCATACACAACGGCAGCAGAGCTCTCGCTGCAGGCATCCCAAAGTCAGGCAAAATGGGAACACACCCAGAGCTCGGCCGCACAAACCCCACAGCCAGAGTGTTGTAAGCTGAGCTGCCTTGCAGTTTCTTGCACTCATCCCAATCTCTGCGAATGAAAACTCGGAATTCAGTCAAGGCATTGATTGAGCACGAGCGTGCCTTTATTCAATAGGAGAAAGGAGGGGGTGTGAGGTCTGGAGGAAAGATGGGACTCATCCTCTCTTGTAATCATGAGAGCTGCTCAGAGACCGTGCTGTTGCCCGGAGCCTGGGACTCGTGTCCTGATTCTGTGCCCCCCTGCGAGATGCTCAGCTTCTCCTCGGTGATGCTGACCTGAGCCTGCATGGTGGTGCTGCTGTCGGGGCACTCAGGCTGTGCTTGGGCTGGGCTGCACTGCAGAGACATTGAGTCCAGGCTGGTGCCTGAGGTGTCTGGTGGGCTCAGGTCAGCAGCTTCAGTAGGGATGGGATGAATGAAGGCTTCAACGATGATGACCTTCTTCTCTTGATAGCTGATGTTATACGGAAGGCTTTCATCTGAACTGCAGCATTCTGTGCTTAGTAACAACTCTTCATTGATGGAAGATGCGTCATCGTAACATGCCCTGCGTCTTGGGGATATACAAGGGCTCGGGTCACCTAGGAAGGAGCAGATGTACAGCAGTTAGTGTCGAACGTTCGCAAGATGAACCATGGAGATTCTTGACATTTGGCTATGTAGTGGTGGTGGGCAGAAGCAAATAGGCTTCTAGCAACAGTGTCACTGTCTTGAAAGTGATCCACGTGCAGGTCCAGCTCTTGTGTTGACAAGAGACTCATTTGGGAAAGACAGGGATCAACTGAAGATGTCAGGCACGGGCTTGAACGCCAGAAGGAGGTACAAGCCCACTGAAAGCATGAATTCTACCTGTGTTGCTGACAAGCAGTGTTTTGTAAGCTGGACTTGCACCCTTACCTGCCAGGACCAAGACTTCTGCTTCAGAGGGCTCCCTGGCACTGCTCTGCAGTTGGTGTTTGGCCACAGGGGATGGTTTGCCCAGGCAGAAGCAGGAACACCAACTGCCAGCTGCTGACTCTGCCCTCTTACTGGGAGAACTCATTCTGCAGAGAAAACAGAGCATGCTGTCAGACGTGTTGCAGGGTGATGGAAGAGCTGCACCGAGCCCTGGCCAAAAGTTGCCTGTTCTGGGCACTGCCTGCTTTCTGCTGAAACACAGCTTAGAAACGCCCTCTGTTTCAAACAGCAGAGGATGCTTCCATTCCTACAGCTCAGCCCTCAAGTCCTGAAGGCTAAATACCTCTCAACGATGTCAAGCAAGGACATGGATCCGGAGAATGTCGGAGGCTCAGGCTGCTTTGCTCTCCCAGGGCTGACCTTCACCAGGGAACAAAGGCCGTTGATGAGCTTGCCCCATTTCTTTGGCTCTGCGCAACAAAACAAAGAAACCAGTTCATTTCAGGCCTGGCTCGGTTGGACGAAGCTGAGCGCAATGCATTCGACAGAGCATGTAACAACGGGAAGAACATTCCCAACAAGGACACGCAAGAATGGATTTTCCCCATCCCTGGAGGTGCCCAAGGAGATTACTGTAGTTCTCTTTCTAAGCTTGCTGAACTTGGGCATAAACAAACCCCCTGAAAGTAACGTTCTGACCCTATTTGACTAACTCGCATTGTCAAATGTAAATTACGCACCTGGCTTTGGCAATGAATTGAGGAGGGAATCGGGAACTTTTCCGCTGATGAGTTCCATGCACTCACCAGGGAAAAGCCCAACCTGTAATTAGAACAAAAAGACAGGTGAGCATTAGCCCGAGCCCAGAGCCAAAGGGAAGGTCCACTGACAGTGACACAGGGCAACTGTTTGCATCCAGCAGCCATCCTGTGCAGGCAGAGCAGCTCCAAGCTGAGATTCCCAACTCTACTGAAGTTGTGCTCTCTAGTCAAAAACGTGTGCCTACCTCAAAGCCACGCTTGCCTCTCCACCAGGGGCTCAGCCTGTTGATATGTCCTCATATCAACAATGCTCACCAGATCTCCGACCTGAAAGAGATTGAAACATCAATCCCAGATTCAGCAAATCTGGTAGGAAAACAAAGCAGAAAGGACTGCCCTCTTCTATGCACGACAACACGGAACGCCTGGAACTGCTTACCTCCAGAGAGAGCTCATCTGGCCCCTGGGCGACGTGGCTCTTAATAACATGGGCTGCCGCAAATGCTGGGATCACAGCGCTGGCACAGCTGAAACAAAAAGGGTGTGCGAGTTTCCTGTTAGCACTCAGTGTGAACCAATCTACCACTGAGCAACACCGTGAGTCCCCACTCACCTCAGCACAGGTCAACCTGTAACCCCAACCTTCCCCTATCCATGTGCACACGCACACCCATTCACCACCCTGCCTGCTTTGCACACCCCCATGCACACTCTGCATCGTGTGCCCTCCTTTGCATTCACAGACGTGTGCAAACCATCCCTGGGAACACCTACGTGCCTACACCTTCCACAAACACCCCTGTGTGTGCACCTGTGTGCAACCCAACTCCTCAGCACACGCACGCGTTTGTGCCACCCTGTCCATGCACTCACCACGTGCCCTCCAGCAACCAAGGATTGCAGAGATGCTCCAGACTGTGCCAGAGATGGAATCTCAGAGTGCTGGGACATTATTGATCACTAAGGAAAACACTTGGAAGCATATTCAATCTGCAGAAGCTGTAATTACTGGGCACAGTTAGCTTTCCTATGGCTCAGCTGGAGGAGGCGGGTGCTCTCATACATCTGAGACACTCGCACAATGTTGGGATCATTCTGATGGAAACTATGTCTTCAGATATCATGGTTAAAACCATCCAAGATGATCATGCAGAGCCTTAGCTCTTGAGCAGCACTTCCTCCCCACCCTTCACTACTCCAAGCAGCTCCAACAAACTTCTCAGAAGAAATCCAGGCCAGCACAGACCTGGCAGACCAGAACCAAGTGCAGCTTGTGGGACGGCAGTGCCCACTCCTTGCTTCCACCCTGCTCCAGCAGGTTAAGGAGTCTGAGCCTCACTGGCCTTTGACAACTCAAGACTTTCAGCACCTCATGCCAACATTTCTCACTAAGATACACCTCAGGCATTGAATTCTCTTCTCACTACCTCCTCCCAGTCCTCCCCTAGGAACAGAAACCATTCAGATTCTACAGCAAACACATCTACCCTGCAAGAGCACACTGAACCACCTGCAACAATGAAACATGGTTTTGGAGAGTGGGTATGAAAACACACCTTTAGACAGCTGTCTCCCTGTAGCCAAAAGGAAACCAAGCAGCAAAAGAAGAGTCCAGCCTGAAATATGCCCATGCTACTAGCCCAGGTTTTTCACAGTCAATGCAGAATCCATCCTGCTCTTGAGTTAACAAATGACCAGTGGGTCTCCCCTTGCTCCACCCCTTCTCCTTCAAAGCCAGAAAAAGAAAGAAAAACAAGTAGAAGAAAACCCAGACGTACCTTTCCACACACAAAGCAGAAAGTGGAACAGCAGTTGTCTCCTTCCTGAGACATGGTGGGGAGCATCCCAGAGGAAGCCCAAGTTCTTTGCTTCTCTCCACAGGGACTTCAAGCACTCTTGGCAAGAGCTGCTTTGGTTCTTTCTTCAATTGCTTCCATCACCAGAATCTCCTTTGGAAAAGGAACCCGAATGAAAGAATCAGCAAATGAAAAAGAATGAGCAATAGCCACTTTACCAGCTTTCTTCTGACACTCAATTTAGACTCTTGACTCGGGCAAGGTCTTAAAATCAGCTGGTTACAAGAACTGTCCCAAAATATATCCAACATCTGTACAGCTGCCGTTATTTCTGACAGCGAGTGTAATCACAGAATCATAGAATGGCCCGGGTTGGAAGGGACCTCAAGGATCATGAAGATCAATCACCTCCCTGTCCCTGCTGGCCATCCCCTCTTCTGATGGAGCCCAGGGGACCATTTGCTCTCTGAGCTGCAAGAGCACGCTGATGGCTCACGTTCTGTTTTTCATCCACCAGGACCCCCAGGTCCTTCTCTGCGGGGCTTCTCTTAAGGACTGCTCCTCCCAGTCTGTAGAAATGCCTGGGATTCCTCCAGCCCAAGTGCAAAACCTTGCACTTTGCTGTGTTGAACCTCATTAAATTCACCTAGGCCAACCTCTCGGTTGAGCTCCCTCTGAATGGCATCCCTTCCTTCCACTGCGTCAGCCGCACCACTCAGCAAACAGCAGAGGGTGCACTCCATTGCATCATTGGTGTCTCTGATAACCATGTAAAAAAGCACTGGTCCCAAGACAGACTCCTGGATGACACCACTTGTTATCGGCCTCCACCTGGACATCAAACCATGAGTCACCACCCTCTGTCCTCTACAAAACCTCTTTGTCTTCTACTCCTGCTGCAGCTGCAATGGCTGCACCAGCATGACTCACGTGTTTGACAATCCTCCAGCTCTGGCCTAGCCATGCACAGCAGCAGTCCGTCTCCCTCCCAGCTCACTCACCAGTGTGCTGCTGTGCCCCAAATTCAGTGCAGCAGCATTGAGAGCAGGCAGCACCCATCACCCTCCTCTAACTCTCTCTGCCAGCTGCGATGAGGACTGACACAGCACGCCCACCCCAGCCCAGCTTTTCTGCTGAGACACCTCCCAGCAACCACCCAGCACCAATCCCAGTTGCTGCAAACTGTCTGAGAGCCTGCTGGAGTGCACTGACAATAACTTTGTGGGCCAAGCATTAAGCACACCAAGCAGAAGGGAAGCATTACTGGACATGCTGAACAGCAGGGGTTAAGACTGGAGGTGGTCAGAGCTGTAGTGACCATGCCCTCCTAGAGTTCCTCATCTCAAGGAATGTGTGCCTGGCAAAAAGCAAAGTCAGGACCCTGAGCTTCAGGAGAGTCAGCTGCAGGCTGTTCAAAGAATTCTTGCATGAGAGACACTGGAAAACTGTTTTTAGGGGTAAAGGAATGGAAAAGAGATGGTAACTTTCTCAGAAAACCTTTCTCAGAGCTGGAGCTCTGAGCTCCATCCCGACCACACGAAACACAGCAGAGGAGGCAGGAAAGCAGCATGGCTGAACCTGCTGGTTACAGGGAGCAACAAGAAGGAAATGGAGAAACAGCGGAAACGGAGACATGCAGCCTGGTCGCTTTGGTGGCCTTCTACAGTGGAGTGACAGCATCAGCAGGGAAAGGAAAAGCAACTGACATCACTCAGCCAGACTTTTGCAAGGCCTTCGATGTTGAGCAAGTTTCCTGTTAGAACTCAGTGTGAACAAATCTACCACTGAGCAACACCCTGAGCCCCCACTCACCTCAGCAGAGGAAAGCCTGCACCCCAGCCTTCCGCCTATTCTGCTCCATTGATGGAAGCACACCGGGCATCATTGCTACTCACCCGACCAATGATGATAGGGGCAGAAAAGGGAATTCCTCTTTACCTTTCAGATGAAAAATTGATGACTGTGTGGAACCTTCCCAGTACCGCTGCGGGGCCTTCCTTTACTTGTATCCTGCTGCTCCGTGTCACAGTGGGAGAGCTGCTCTGGCCTCTCCTCTCAGCCTGTGCCTCCTGCAGTGTGAGCAGCTTTGTGGATAGAGGAGACACCCACACAGACTTGGGCCTGGATAGAGAACTGTGCCCTACAACATAGGTACATTTACATCATGCTCTTTTCCTTGTGTGTGAGCAATCCTTGCTCTTTTCAGATGGTACTATGAGCGTGTGACACCCCAAACACATAGTTAGCATCTGTCCATATCATTAAGGCTCTCGTCAAGGCAGTTATTTCAGCCTTCTGAGGGGTAGTCCCCACGGCTGATGGTTGTGCTTCCATTCCCTGCTCAGTAGCAGTTACTGCATGTCCTGCCTTACAGCCTCCTTGTCTCACAAAACTGCAGCTGCTGGTAAACCAGGCGTCTTCTGCATCTTCTAAGGGTTCGTCCTTCAGCTCCGACCGACTGGATGTAATGTGCAGCATCAGTTGTTTCAAAGCAGTGATGTCATCCTGGTTCTCCACCAGGGGAGTTCCGCTAAGGAAAGATACTGGGTTGGCAATAGTAGTTACAATTATTTCTATATCACCCTGCTCTACCAGGATGGCCTGGTATTTCGGGAATCTTTGGGGTGAACAGATGCCATTCAGAGGGACCTTGACAGGCTGGAAAGCTGGGCTCGGGTGAACCTAATGAGGTTCAACACAGCAAAGTGCAAGGTTTTGCACTTGGGCCGGAAGAACCCCAGGCACCTGTACAGGCTGGGAGGAGTTGTCCTTGAGAGCAGCTCGGCTGAAAAAGACCTAGGGGTCCTGATAGATGAGAAACTTAACATGAGCCAGCAGTGCGCTCTGGCAGCCCGGAAAGCAAATGGGATCCTGGGCTCCATCAGGAGAGGGGTGGTCAGCAGGGATAGGGAGGTGATCGTCCCTCTCTACTCTGCTCTTGTGAGGCCCCATCTGGAGTACTGTGTCCAGGTGCGGAGCCCTCAGTACAAAAAAGATATGGAGATGTTGGAAAGGGTCCAGAGGAGGGACAGGAAGATGATCAGGGGGCTGGAGCACCTCCCCTATGAGGACAGGCTGAGGGAGTTGGGTTTGTTCAGCCTGGAGAAGAGAAGGTTGCGGGGTGACCTCATTGCAGCCTTTCAGTACCTGAAGGGAACTTACTCCCAGGAGGGGAGTAAACTCTTCGAAAGGGCTGATAATAGCAGGACTAGGGGAAATGGTTTTAAGTTGAAGGAGGGAAGATTTAGGTTGGATGTTAGGGGAAAGTTCTTTACTAGAAGGGTGGTTAGGTCCTGGAACAGGCTGCCCAGTGAGGTTGTGGATGCCCCGTCCTTGGAGGTGTTCAAGACCAGGTTGGACGGGGCCCTGGGCAACCTGATCTAGTAAAGGCGTATGTTTGGTGGCCCTGCTAGGCAGGGGGGTTGGAACTACATGATCCTTGAGGTCCCTTCCAACCCGGGTAATTCTGTGATTCTGTGATTCTGTGGGGTGAAAGCCAATGTCCCCCTTTTGCCTCCAATACAGTAAACACTGCATGAGATATTAAAACTGGTATCCTTTGGCCCAGTGTAGATTGATGGGCTTCTTGAATATTGAGCACCAGTGCACCCTGGATATCCCTTACTCACTTCAAGCTGTTTCAAGTTTACCATCAGTCCGTAGCTGTGTATCCATGGTCGGCACCCTCCTGTCATTCCTGGCAACGTATGGAGTTCCTTGGCAGTTTGCAGCTCAGGGGTTGAGCAGATGGCTTCTTTCTTGGCAGTCCTTAAGGTTCAAAGTCCAGCTGTCATCTCCTATCCCAAATACGTCACTTGCTGCTGAGTTAGTTGTGCTTTCTGTAAACCAAGAAACTCAGCAAACTCTCAGTCTATTGTACACAGTCCTTTTGTTGCTGTGGCACCCACGTGCTCCAGTAAAGTTCCACCCTAGGATGGAGGATCCCAGGTCTCAGGCTCACGAGTTGACCAGTTCTCAACAATCATTTAGCTGTTCTCACAACCCTGGGTAACACTGTCCAGGTTCACTGAGTCTCTTCTCCCTCTATTAGGGAGAACAGATACACGCAAGTACTCGTATGCTATCATGAGGAATTCAGTAGGTTACATTTAATTTAGAAGCATGATGCAATCAAAAGCTCGCTTAAATAAAAGCATACCCTTTTCTTTCACTCAAAATAATAGCCCAGAAAAAAATAAAAACAAAACAAAACTCTCATCATAATTGTTAAAGAAATTATCTACTAAATCTCGATGGAGAGTGGAGACACATGCTAGTTTTAGGAACACAGCACTTATTATCTGAATGCATCTCAAGGCATGCTCCTTGTGAAACTGTGAGAACTTCTATCATTAACAGACGTGTACCATGCCCTGATATATGGTTAAACCGCTTGCAGTGCACTGTCAGATGTACAGGATGGCAGCTGTATGTGCTGTGACCAAATAAACCCCACACTGAAACCTTTCAGAATTTTAGGACCTACAAGTACTGCATTCATATTAAAAGTAAAAAATTCCTAAGCTACACATGTTCTAGGTTTCCATTTGTTAGATACAACATACCTTTGGAAGTAGGCGCCTAAAAAGATATGCCTTCTACTTGCTTCTCTGTCTGGCTCTTCGAAAAGAAGGCCTTTGGAGCAGGAAATGCAAAGGGCAGCTCATTTCTTAACACTGACTCTGCATCAACATTCTCTGTGTTTGCACGCTTCTTAGATGCCACTTTTCTTGTCACTGGAGTTGACAGTGTGAATTCCATATCACCCAGTTGAGTATCATGCCTCGAATGGTGCCAGAGACGGAACAAAAGGTTTTCTGATCACAGCCGGAGAAGTTACTGTCAAAGAAATTCTAACAGCTGAGAAGGTCAGACACAATGCTTATAAAAATATCATACATTATTTGGCTATTGAACAAAACAGTTGAAAACTCTGATTCTCTCCTAGAATAAGTTCGTTTCTTATAGACTGTCAAACACCATTTTTTTATTTGTTCATCTCAATTCTCCATTGAGGATTAACCTTCACCAGCTTATCTAAACATAAATATGAATTATCACTTGGTTTAGTTAAAAATTTGAATAATATCACAGTGGATTTTGTTGTCCAACACAGTAAGATTGAATTTCTTTCGGTACCTTTCAACCTCTGCCTACCTCCAGCCTAACTCCAGAATCTTATTAACTGTGCCTTATCGCTTCCCATTGTGTTTTAAAATCCTCACTGACTCCTTTACTTGTTCCCTTGCTTGCTGTTTCTGTGCAAACCAAACACTGGAGTTAGGGATCACGTCAAACCAACCATGGCCTACAGGTAGAAGGCAACAAAATTTATGCTTAACATACTTCTTTGCTCTATCTTTATCTTCCTTTGGTCAAGGTCCACTAGATACTTAAATATGGAGTAAGCACTAGATACAATGAGAAGCAGATTTCTAGATTAAGAGCTGTATTTTTTCTGTAAGAAACTAGCTGTACATCTTCACACACCTGCTTTGTTTTCTGAGTATTTAGATCGAGTGGAGATTCTTCAAACACTGAAGCTACATCAGAAAATTCCATGGATCCAAACGCATCTGGCACATGGCTGCAGTCTGGCACATCTTCATATGCCAGAGCCTTTTCAGACAGAAATGTTCCACCGAGATTCTTTTGCAGAATTAGAAGGAAGATTTCATCAGAAGATTTCACCACTAAAGTCTAAATAAGATTGGTTTGCAAGTTCCAAACTATGGCTAACAGCTAATGGAAGTCCACAGGCCAGCAGCAACAACTTTTATATTATGTTCTTAATATTCTAATTGTTGATATGACGTTCATATAAAGAGCAGAAGGGAAATTACTCTTAGAGCTCAAGTCATCTTTCACAGCCTGCGTCAACAAGAGCAGCACCTCATAGCCTTTGGTTTCAAGACCTGGACCACAAGCTAGCTAATGATTTTACACAGAATTCCAGAGTTCAAGTCACTGTTTACATTAGGGCTGAAATTGTACTGAAAGCCTTCAAGTTCATCACACTTAATTATCACTGGCACCACACATAACTCCACGTTACATATGTGATCACACGCAACCTGGCAACTTCAGACAATTCCCAAAGCACTCCACTTGCACTTGGCTACTAAAGTACAGAAAAAGGAATTAACATCAGAAATAGCTGCAGTCAAAACCATCTAAGAATCCAAGTCTCCAGGAAACAAGGAAAGCAAATCCTCTCCAGGACTGTGTTCTAAAAGGAAACAGATCAGAAAGGTGAGTTCTTCCCCCCTTTGACCACCCACTCATGTAACGTCCATGTCATTTCTAAGTATGCTGCCCAGACCAAGACTGAGGATGCTTCAGAAGAAGACCTTCCCTGCTAAGCCAAACAGAACAAGTAAGGTACCAAAATATGTAGAGCCAAACGAGGAAAGGTGCTCTAAGAAGGTAAGCATCACAAGAGACCAACAGGAATACTTACACAATCCAAACAATGCACAGTTTCTGTTCCACAAGCTGCCAAGAGGAATGTGTGCAGTACTCACAGCGCACCATGTACACTACTTACTGCAGTCATACTCCTTCGTAGGACCAGCCCAACTTACTAAAACACTTTAATGAGCAATCCGAACTGTCTGGATCAGCACGGTTCACTTGGAAGGGACCTTCACAGATAAACCTGAAGAGGTGAGGCGACTGCACTATCTAAACCTTAAAGCATATAGGACCTTAAAGCATAAGCTTAAAGCACAGAAGCATGACCAGCAGGTCGAGGGAGGTGGTGCTGCCCCTCCACACTCCTCTCATTGAAACCCCATCTGGAGCACTGCACGCAGTTCTGGAGCCCTCAACACAAGAAGGACTTGGAGATGTTCAGGCAGGTCCAGAGGAGGGCCATGAAGGTGATCAGAGAGGGCTGAAAGCACCTCTACTATGTGCACAGGCTGAGAGAGATGGGGCTCTTCAGCCTGGAGAAGACTCCAAGGAGACCTTAGAGTGGCCTTCCAGTATCTGAAGAGGGCCTACAGGGAAGGCTGGGGAGGGACTTTTCATAAGGGCAGGTAGCAACAGAATGAGGGGAAATGGCTTTACATGGGAAGAAGGTAGATTAGGATTGGATATTAGGAAGAAATGCTTTACTGTGGGTGTGGTGAGACACTGGAGCAGGTTGCCCAGCAAGGCTCCAATATGATTGCTTTGCAAGTTCCAAACTATGGCTAACAGCTAATGGAAGTCCTCAGTCCAGCAGCACAAAATTTTATATTATCTTCTTAATATTCTAATTGTGGATTTGACGTTCATATAAAGAGCAGAAGGGAAATTACTCTTAGAGCTCAAGTCATCTTTCACAGCCTGCGTCAACAAGAGCAGCACCTCACAGCCTTTGGTTTGAAGACCCGGACCACAAGCTAGCTAATGATTTTACACAGAATTCCAGAGTTCAAGTCATTGTTTATGTTAGGGCTGCAATTCTACTGAAAGCCTTCCAGTTCATCACACATCATTATCAATGGCACCACAGATACCTCACAAAGAAGCATTATGACACCACAAAGGGGCATTATGACGTCAGAAAGGGCATTATGACATCACAAAGGGCACTATGAATCACAAAGGAGCATTATGACATCACAAAGGAGCATTATGACGTCTCAAAGGGCATTATGACGTCACAAAGGGCGTTATGACGTCACAAAGTAGCATTATGACATCACAAAGAAGCATTATGACACCACAAAGAAGCATTATGACATCACAAAGGGGAATTATGACGTCAAAAAGGGTCATTATGACGTCTGAAAGGGGCATTGTGATGTCACAAAGGGGTGTTATGACATCACAAAGGGGTATTGTGACATCACAAAAGAGCATTAAGACATCACAAAGGGGAATTAAGACGTCACAAAGGGCATTATGACGTCACAAAGAGGCATTATCACGTCACAAAGAGGCATTATGAAAACAAAGGAGCCTTATGACGTCTCAAATGGCATTATGACATCACAAAGGGCATTATGACGTCACAAAGGGGCATTAAGACATCACAATGGGTCATTATGACGTCAGAAAGGGGCATTATGGCATCAGAAAGGTGCATTATGATGTCACAAAGGGTGTTATGATGTCACAAAGGGGCATTATGATGTCACAAAGGGGCGCTGGGAAAAGATCTCTGTGTGGAGATTGCTTCTACTAGAGGTAGTTCTATAAGACTGTTATATAGAGCTGTGCAGGGGCTGTAAATCTGTCTGCAGAGGGTGATGATCAGTTCCAAGTGTCTGCAGTCAATGCTCATGGACAGAGCCCATCCAACCTGGCCTTGAATGCCTGCAGGCCTTGAATGGGGCATCCACAGCTTCCTTGGGCAACCTGTTCCAGTGTGTCACCACCCTCTGAGCAAAAAACATCTACCTAAGATCCAACCTATACCTCCCCAGTCTCAGTTTTAAACCATTCCCCCTTGTCCTATCATTATCCACCCTCATAAACAGCCATTCCCCCTCCTGTTTATACGCTCCCTTCAAGTACTCAAAGGCCACAATGAGGTCTCCCCACAGCCTTCCATTCTCCAGGCTAAACAAGCCCAGATCCCTCCACCTTTCCTCATAGGAGAGCTGCTCCAGCCCTCTGATCATCACAGTGGCCCTCCTCTGGACCCCCCCCAACAGCTCCACATCCTTCCCAGGCCTGGACACAGTGCTGCAAATATGGCCTCACAAGAGCTGAGCAGGAGTGGACAATCACCTCCCTCTCCTGCTGGCCACCCCTTTTTCAGTGCAGCCCAGAACACACATGGATCTATCTTTTCCATACGGATATTCCCATCTGTGTACATATATATACCACACCTACACCCCCACAATCTGCTACAACTCCATAGAATTTTCAAGGTTGGAAAAGACCTGGATGATCTTATGATCTTATGACTGATCTTATCATCCAGTCCAACCATCACCAATACTTCCCAGTTAAATCACATCCCTCAACACAACACCCAAACTTTTTGTCAACTTCCCAGGGTTGGTGACTCTACATGAGAGAAAAGGGCACTCAGATAAGGGATTCTGCATTTGCTATTAGCAGAGGTGGGATGAGACCGAGCACTGCCCCAGCTCCTGGGATAATGCAGAAGGGCTGAGACCTTCCAGCTGCTTCCACCCAGGGTCACACAGCAAAGCCGACCCTGCAGGAGTCTGCATCATTCTTTGCATGGCATTGCTAAGAGGAAGATCCCCCCCCTACCCTTGGCTCTACACTCCAGCTGCTGTCTGCCATCTGTAAAGCCACCACAGCTCTCCTACTGGAGTTCCCATCTGCACAGTGACAGCTTGGTTTCTTCTTACTGTCAAAGCAGCCACAGCCTCAGTGCTTCTCAAATCTCCCCTTTTCAGCTGATTTCCTCTTTCTTGTGGCTGGGCAATTCCTCCCTCTCACAGTCATCCCTCTGCCCCACTCTGTGCCCACAGACCCAGAGAGGGCACACAGAGCCAGCCCTGTCCCAGCTGCTGCTGCTTCACATCTGACAGTCTCAGGAGCTGAGATCCAGGCCGAGACAGCAATGCCCAGACATGGTTTGTAGGACGTTTGTGATAGGAAATAGGGAGGCTTGTGATTAAACCTGCCCCCTAAGGAGGAAGGCAATGCTGCCTGCAGCCCCAGCAGGCATTACAAAACATCCCCATTTACAGGAGGGTTTTAAATAGCACAATTCAGGAACTACAACTGCACAAATTCCCGCATGCCCTGGAATAAGTTTGGGAATGGACATGGTTCTACCACCTGTGCAATGCCATAGAAATAACAACCATCCACCTGTAAACCTCCATCCTCTCCCCTGCTGCACAAAGGGAAGCTCAACAGCAGTGCACAAATGTCCCAGCAATGTCTGAGCACTGCTCTGTGCATCCCAACCTGCTCATCCCATCCACTCCTGGCTGGGCAGCAGGATTGGGGTGGCACATTGCAATGGGCACAGAGGAACATGGAAGCCCCACACATGTGAGGAAGGGGCTGGCTGTGCTCCACACTCACGTTATCAGACGTGATTTGCCCTTCTGTGGGGAGCCTCTGCTCTTTCCCAGCTCATCCTCCAGCGTCTGGGACTCCAGGATCTCATTCAGGCTGTTGTTGGCTGCGGGGCAGCTCCATGAAGAGCCTCCCCTCCACCGACCGGCACACAACAGCCGCTCCCGCGCACTGCGGCTCAGCCAATCGGAGCCGGCGGAGCTGCCGCTGCCCGATGGGACCCCCCCCCCCACATATTGACCCCCCAGACGAGGAAGAGGAGGAGGAGAGCGACGAGGAGCTGCCGCAGGAGCTGACGTTGGGGCGGGGGGGCAACGCGGGGGGGGGGTCGGCAGTGGGGGGTGGGGGAGGGGGTGGGGCAGCATTACCCCCGGACCCCGTGGACCCCCCCCAGCCAAAGTGCTGCTCTCCGACCCCCGCGGGCTCTTTGTGCAGCCGCTGCCCTCCAGTTATAGGACCCCCCCCCCCATATTGCGCTTTGCTCACCCCCACCTCCGGAACCCCCCCCCCACTCACCACATCGCCCCCTCCCCCCCCGGGTGGGGTTATGGGGGGTGGGGTGGGGTCGACGATGTGCCGTAAGCCGCGCTGGGGTCGTGTGACAAACCCCCCCCCCCCATCAAGATGAATGGGGCGCTGTCAGGGGGGGGCTCAGCCGTAAGGATAAAGCGGGGGGGTTAGTGACGGGGGGGGCAGTGCTATAGGGAACGCAACTAATCTAAGCCCCCCCCCCCCACATTAACACCCCATTGTGTGTGGGGGTGGTGGGGGTGGGGCACACAATAACCCCCCCAAATGCCAAACAGCCCCAACACCCCCCCTCAAAGCCGCTGACTTACGCTGTGCCCCCCCTGCATGAAGGGTCCCCCCCCATCGATTGAGCCCCCCCCAATCCCATCTATAGTTGAGAGCTATGCTTTTTGTAACCCCCCCCTTTTAAAGCCCCCCCCCCCCACAATGTTGTGCACGATGTGCTGCCCCCCATGAGCCCCTGACCCCCCCCCTTAAAAGATGGGGTGGGGGGGGTGGTCTCGGACCCCCCCTCCTTTAAACGATGGGGTGGGGGGGCGGATTGTCACTGCCCCCCAACACCAAAATGGATACCCCCCTTTTAAAGGATGGGGTGGGGATGGGGGGGTGAAGGTGATCTCGCCCCCCCCCCCATTAAAACGGACCCCCCACCCCTTTAAAGGATGGGTGGGGGTCGGTTACGGGCCCCCCCGGCGCTGTGTGTGTATGTGCCTCTCCCCGTTTTGCTCCCCCCGTGGCGCAGTGTGCTGGGAAAGGATCTCTGTGTGGAGATTGCTTCTACTAGAGGTAGTTCTATAAGACTGTTATATAGAGCTGTGCAGGGCCTGTAAAGAGAGTTGAGGGGGACTCTAGTGGGCATATGGGGCTGTGGTGGGCAATAGGAGGACTAGGGGCTCTAGGGGGCTCTGAGGGTGTGTAGGGGTTGTGGATCAGGTTGGATCTTAGGAAGATGTTTTTCACTCAGAGGGTGGTGACGCACTGGAACAGGTTGCCCAAGGAGGCTGTGGATGCCCCATCCCTGCAGGCATTCAAGGCCAGGCTGGATGTGGCTCTGGGCAGCCTGGTCTCGTGGATGGCGTCCCTGCACATAGCAGGGGGTTGGAACTGGATGATTTTTGGGATCCTTTTCAACCCAGGCCATTCTATGACTGTACAGTTCCATAGTGGAACAAATATAATATGCTAACTATGTAAAACATGGAGTCAGACCTGTGTGATTTGTCCACACCAGGAGGTGATTAGAAAACAATTTGTAAGCTACAAAGCTGCTTGCTGGAAAGGAAAAGAAAATAAAACTACAAGAAAAAGGGAAATCATTTCTTCCTGAAAATAGGAAGAATTATAGATCTGACATGAAATTTGAGTGAAGCTCCTGATTTTATGAAGCTATTCCCATTATTTTCTTGGTGCTGTGTTTCCCAAATGAGTGGTTTCTGGCTCTGCTGCAGCACCAGTCTGCATGTGAACATCAACTCTGTTCACCATCTGGGAAGATTAGGACTTCCCTTCTCCTACCAGCACCACTGAATTACAGTTACTCAGTGGTTAAACAAAGGAATCCTTAAAGAAGGGTTTACAGCTGTCCTGTTGTCTGAAGTGCTTGGGGCATTCTGATGCTATTAAGCTCTATGTATTAACAAGTTCAAAAAGAAAAGGTAGGCATCTGATTGTTGTGACAGTTTCTAAGCGATTTGGAAAGCTGTACCACCCAACCACTCCTTCTATTTGATGGAGGTGACAAAGCTCAGTTTAATTTCTGACTGCTGTTTAAATTCTGAAGCTCGAGCTGGTTCCTGGAGCAGAAAAAGCTCGGAAGCTGTCCCTCCTACAAGCAGGCACCTCTGAGCAAAATATGACATCTCAGTTTCTGATGGTAAGGTCAGGAGATCTGATTCCAGCATCTAGCTTTTGGCTTAATACTGTGTTAGTGGGACCTTTGGCATCTAGCACTTAATGATCTTGAAGGTTTCTTCCAACCCAAGCCCTCCCATGATCCTATGATTCTGTGATTTCATTCAGGTTTATTGAGATGAGTTCTCCTGAATGTGCTGTTCTCCATATGATTATAATTGGAGTCCAGATGGGTGACTGAAACCAGACACCAAACTTTCTGATGGCCAAAATTAAATGAAATCAATCCTTTACTGTGTCAGTAGTCTGTAACTAGAGCCCATCAGGTAATTCCCAGCCTCCTGCCTGTATCAGTGGCTGCACACAGTGAAAAAGTCTGATGGGATTTTAACCTCTAAAATGTTCCAAAGCAACCAGAGGGTGAATATATTCACTATGTAAATACCTGCAGGAATAAGCTTGTCATGTATGTCCTCAGGTACCACAGTAGTTAATGGTGGGACTCAGTAGGTCATGCTGAAAGTTGAGTCTGCTGATTTTGAAGGTCTTTTGAAGGTCTTTTCCAGCCTACATGACCTTATGCTAATATTTCTGAAATTTATTTCTGTTCAGCTCCCAGAAAACCTCCCACCCAGCCCCCAACTGACCCCGTGGTGAAAAATAAAACAGAAACCTCAGTGACGCTGGCATGGTCCCCTCCAAAGATGCACCGCCCCATTCCAGTCGATGGCTACATTGTGGAATGCAAGAAACTAACTGGCTTCACCTGGGTGAGGTGCCACGAGTCTCATGTCCCCGTCCCAGAGTTCACGGTGAGCAATCTGTCTGAAGAGGCTGATGATCAGTTCCGAGTGTCTGCAGTCAATGCGCATGGACAGAGCCCGTCTCTGGAATTCCCAGGGAGCGTGCACCTTGGTAAGCACAAAAACCCCAATGGAAATGGGTCAGTGTGTGCTGAGCAGCTGTGTTGGTTCCCTAAAGATGCTTCCTTTGACTTTAAGGATAGCAGTGCATTAACACACCAAAGGCTTTCCTTTATTCCTAGTTCTCCTATCTCCTATCAACCTCCAGCTACCACTAAAGTGATACGAGTTGTTTCTGTGACAGAGACATGAATATCCTTATCTTTTGATATCTCACATGTGCAAGAGGCAGAACTTTCTGTAACAGATCTTAAGCACAGAAGTGCTTCTTCTAGCACTCATGCAAAGGGAGAAGTAGAAATGTACCTATGATTTAATCTTCCATCTCTAAATGAGATACCAGACTTGCATCTAAAGAGCATTAAGACATACATGTTCTTCCTCAGACCCAGTCCTGGCTGTGAAATCCCCCCTAACAACTGGTGAAGCTGTACCTGGAGGGGATGCCATGTTTACTATTGACCTTACAACAACGTGCAAGCATGCCAGCTGATGAATGTCTGCAGTTCACAGCTATTGGCCAGTGCATTCAGTCACCAGGTTTACCACTGCATGACCATAGAGCAGTACTTTCAGCTGCAGGTTCAGACAGCCTTTCTGATTGCACTGGAATAGTTTAGAAGTAGGGGAGCAATCATTCCAATAATATCTCTATCAATCAGCTTTGCATGACAAAGTAGAACAAATAAACATTCATGATGGGAGGACCTGTTTGTCATTGGGTGGAAACCTCTGCAGAAGCATGTTTAGAGCATTATTAATCAGTAGAAGGAGATGTTTGGTTGATTTTTACTTAGTAAATCCAGCAAGAAGACCAAATGAAATATCGTGAATTGCTCAGCACTGACACAATGATGAGTGCAGGAACAGAAGGTGATACTTTTTCAGAGATGTTGCAGCAAACATTGACCACGTTAGCCTGATATAAATTGAAATAACGAGGCCTTTGCTCCTGACAGGTGCTGCAGTGAGATTTACCAAGAAGAGCAAAGATGTAGAAAAGATCTGCGCTTGGCTGCGTGAGGAAGCCAAACTGCAGGCTGAGCTTTCAGACACAGGCGCTACTGTGGAGTGGATGAAGGATGGGAAGGAGCTCAAGGCCAGTGAAAATTATGAACTGCAAATTGTGGGGAAGAAACACACCCTGAAAATTCACAACGACTCAATGGATGATGCTGCAAGTTATCAGTGCATCTGTGAGGGGGATAAAATGCTCTATCAGCTTTCAGTGAAAGGTATGTGACAGTCTGGGCTGTCCTCTTCCTGCCCAGGGCCAGCAGACTGCATTCACCTGACTCCCCGACAGTCCAGCTGTTGTCAGACAGCATCTGGGGTGTTTTCAGTGGCTGTTTTGACTTGAACTGGCCAATCTGCTTTGTAGAGCCATTTGATTTCTGTGTTCTGTCCTGTGATTCGTCCCTAAGATATAGAGGAAATCAAGGGAAAGACAGGAAAAAGAGCATCCCAGCCTTCCTGCTCTTCTGTCAGGGTGGCCACAAGAGATGATGTCAACATCTCTTTTTGTAGCAGTGATCCCAAATGTAGAAAACACCTGTGAAGAGTCACAGGGACTAAATTGATGGAGAGCAGAACTTCCTGCCAAGGCTTGTCAGCTAGTCTTAATTTTGCTTTTCTTCTCTCTCTTTGTCATGTTAGCATAATATTTCATACTGGCAGGTCTGCCCATAGAATTAACTGGCACAGGCTGCCCAGGTAGGTGGTGGGATCCCTGGAGGCGTTCAGGAGCTGTCGAGATGTGGCCCTGATGGATGTTATCAGGGGGCATGGTGGGGTGGGTTGGGGTTGGAATCAAAGGAGGACCCCCTTTGTATTTCATCGGGAAGCACTACTGGTAATAAGACCTTTGGAGCAAATCCTGGTAGGGCCACGCTCAGCTGGTCCAGTCTGGAGGCTGTTTCTCCTTACTGCAGTATCTGCAGTGAAAACCAGCAGCTGCTTTTGTGTGGTTGGGCTCACATCCAGCAGTGGTGACGGGACTACAATGATAAGAGACAGTTCCTGAAAAAATGAATGAAATTTGACTGTATGATAGGATGGAGTTAAATGTATTGACAGGATCTCAGTCATCCCAGTGTCCATCAGCTGGCTCTCGAGCTCCTAAATACAGGCATTCTGTAGAACGTTGTTGAATTTGTATTATACATGCGTGTTCTTGGAACTGCAGAACAAATGCATGCATAATCCAGACTTTGATTTTAGCAGCTCTGACTGCGCTGTCTCAACAGACCCAACTCAGTTGTGTGCGCTGTTTTGAAATGATATGTTAACAAGAAGTTGGAAAACAAGCTCAATTACCCTCAGTAAAATAGGACCGTGGACTTAGGCTTGAACTTTTGGCTAAGACAGTGGTGAGATTTTGAATCTTTGAAGTCAATTATTCCACTGTGTGTTAATAAGGGCCAGTTTTATCATCTAACTTTTGCACTCCAATTAATTTCCATAAAGGAATTCTTTTTTTTCTTTTTTCTTTTCAGTCCTAAGTGATATCTCTATCTTTTAGGCTTGATTTGTTTGCCAGGGGGTTACAGTGCAGTAATAGATACCCCCTCCATTGATTTCCTTCTAGTTTGCTTGTTCCAATTCTTTCCTCAGTTTTCCTATTTTAGACATTTTCTTGAAGCCTTGGGCTTCTTCCTTTGGCTCTGTCCCCTGTACAGTGTACGTCCTTCAACTTGTGGAGATAAGGTAATCTGGTACGTGGTTTATAAAAGCTGCCAATTTGCCAGCTTCTGAATTAGAATCTAGCAATTAGAACTAGGATTAAACGTGCACGTTTGATCTTATGATAAATGAATGCCTCATGGTCACCAATGTCCCTGCAGTTCTTTACCATCATATGTATTTTGTGTCTTCATATTTTGTTTCAGCACTGGCAAACTTCGTAATCAAAGAGACAAGTGGAGGAGTAATCAGGGCCGTTGCTGGAAAACAAGCTGAATTTGTTTCTGAGACCTCTGAAGCCAATGTCATGGTGAAGTGGTACAAAAATGGCAAAGAAATCAAGACCAGTAAGAAATTCACAATGGAAGATAAAGGGAAACTGCATAAGCTTGTGGCTTCAGCTGTAACGAAAGAAGACGAGGGAACATACATCTACACAATTGGAGATGACACTCTGATTTTTGATTGGAAAGTCTCAGGTAAGTTTGTGAGGCAAACATAGGATCACAATCCATGTAAAGCACTTCAGACTTAATTCATTTTATTTGTCCAACGCTGTGGGTTTCCAGTATTTAGGACAAAGATTGCATAGCTCTATTGAAGCAATTCTGACCTTCCTGTTGTCCCTATGCAAATCCACAGTATGAGCAAATAATGTAACTGTGTTGTGATGAATTCAAGACAGCCTTAGCTCCAGCTGGGGCTGGAGTCACGACTTGAGCCCTGACATCTGGGCTTCATTCATCTAGTTCATGTATTGCCTCAGCACTTACATCATCTTTAAACCTATGACTGAAATGGTCCTAAGTTATTAGCATGGGAATCCTGTCTCCTCTTTGGACAAATTAAACTCCACATTTGGAGAGTTGAGTGTCTCCTGCTGTACCCGAAGGACATTGTGATCTCTGAGGTGTCTCCCTGAGGTGCTGTAAGCACAGCCATTAGCTCATAGTGCAAGTAAAGCACTGTTAGGTCAAGCCTGGAGGAGTAATGCTTGTCACTGACATGTTCCTGTTCAGGGTGGAGCTGGAGGGTAAAATAACACAAGAAATTGTCATTGAAATTCAATATCTGTGAAATTCAGCTGGTTGCATTCACAGAACCTGGCGTTAAGATCTGTTTTCTGTTTTATATCTTGAGCCTATTTTCCATAACCCAGTCCTCATTTATGAACTGAAGCTCTACTGAAAGCCTTTCGCTGTGTATGCTCATGCTGCAGTGCAGCGCTTGTGACCTTTAACAGCACATTCACGTTCCTCTGATCACAGGATCCTTACGGTTGATTAAGACCCTCTAGTCTGACTGCTCACCCATCACCACCGTGATGCTCACCATCAGCTTAGCTAAAAACTCAGCAGAGATGATAGATCAAGCACAACACTGGATTTGGGGTGGCTAGAGATTCCTAAGATATTGAAGGATTGCTTGCAGGTGGTGTTGGTTCAGGTATTCACCCTGCATCCCACCTGCTGTTCTGTTTGGTTGAGAATCATGCATTCTGCAATTTCACTTTGTAATTCAAAGACCCTGGCTTTATCTGTTGAAAAACTGATCTAAAACAAGCCAAGAAGACTCCGTTGGAACTGGTTGATGCAGAACAAAGGCATCCCCAAAGGACAAGTTGCACTGTTTGATGAACATTATTGGATGAGAGCTAAGCTAAGATTTAAAAAGTTCTGGGGCTGTCTCTGAGCATCAAATACAGAGGAAGCCTGCATGATTCCCTGAGAATGGATACCTCCTACTTTGGTGTAGGGTTAAGGGAACACTAGCAGTAACTCCTATCACAAAATGTCACATGGCTCAGACAAAATGCCATCAAGAGGGCTTAATTAGGAGCACCAAATGGTCGCAAGATGGTCTTAGGGCAGGGAAGTAATCTATCTATGTGATATTGATTGATGCTATTAGTTCTTAACAGCTTGACTCTAGAAGGACTGTTGTTCTTTGGTCACCTAGTTATAAAAGAATAAATGGCTCCTGTCTATTACAATTTTTAACGCATTTTTTGTTCACTGATGCCATAAATGTTCCTGGCATAGTAATTGGCCTTGGTATATTCAGTGACTGAAAGCAACAGTTGTTGCTCTAAGAAATGCAGTACAAAGCTAGGTCTGCCTGTAGCTGACAGCCATCAGCTTGCTCCTCAGGCAGGTTCTGTCTGTGTATGGGAGATCACAATGTGAACCACTGATTGATCAGCTGAGGCAAGTGTGGGGTCAGCTGTGGGAGCACAGGTGAAAGTTATGTAGCTGTGCTCCCTGGAGGGGTGGAGTTCGACTCCACCTCCTCTGAGACCTCATTTAAGGGCTGACCCTCACTGAGGCAGCATCTCTTGGAGATTGCTCACCAGGGAGGATCACCTCAGCTCTGGTGAGTTCCCTTTTCCTTATATCTTCTGTATTTCTACCATTTTACTTGTAATTGCTATCCTTGTTAATACCAGCACAGTTATTGCCAATACATTTGGCAAGCCAGGCAGGAGCCACTGACTTGGCATCTAGAAATATAAGGAAAAAAAAAAAAGTCCTTTGTGTGGAAAATCTTTAATTGGTACAAGGGGGAGAAGACCACCCCCTTAGGGACATGCCTTCCTGGACAAATTCCAGGTTTTGAGGCGTCCCCATATTACCAATTAGCAACAATTATTGAACAATGGGGCCCTTTAAGAGTACCAAATAACATGGACGCCTATTGTCTAACTGATTACTTTCTAGGACTACAAAAAGATATCTTAATTACAAAAGAAAAGCGAATGGCTGCATCTATGGCAGCCTGGCCATTATTAAATGCTTTAAATAGGGCAGAGATAAAATCAAACAACATTGCACATGAAAATGAATTGTTAAAGGCCCGTATTGAAAAATTGGAGGGTGAGATCAATCTATTGACAGGAAAAAAAACGTCATTTTCTTCCTCCAACCCTCAAATTAGATACATTTCATTTAATGACGATCAAGATCCTGAAGAAATGAATCAAAATAAGATCACTAAATCTGATCTAGAAAAACCATCTGAGACGGACTCACTAGAAGTCCATCCAGTAATAACTCAAAAAACAAAGAAAATTCAAGATCGACCAGCAGGAGTGCCTCCTGATCAATGGCCCCCTGCCGAATCTGTTTTACATGTAACAGCCCGTCCATATACGCCTACTGAACTCATGGACCTAGTGCAACGATTTAGGCAAAGGCCAAGGGAAAGTGTTCCGGCTTGGTTATTACGGTTATGGGATTCAGGGGCAGATAGTGTACTGGTTAGTGGCCCCGAAGTATCTAAGTTGGCCACAATAACAGTACATCCTGCCCTTCGGCAGAGACTGTATGCTGGGACTCAGTTCCCTGAAGAAAACCATTCAATTGTAGAATGGATAATGGCTGCCTGCCGTATGGTGTGGACAAATAAAACTGACATGCCAGTAAACACAGGGATGTGGTCTTCTATGGAAGACCTTCAAAATTATATACGTGAATTAGGTATGAGAGAGGCTATCTACGAAGACACATTCGATAGCCCTGATATGGTTAAATTTTCTGCGGGAATGAGGGACCTAATTTTACAGTAAGCACCCTCTCATATGTATGGAACCTTGGTTTCCATACTTAATCCAGTAGTATCCGCAGAGGCAGTAGTCCAACAAGCCGCCCAATTGGTAGCAGACCTCGGAGAAACTGAGCGTTTACGAGCTAAGCGCAATATCAGGGTGATTGAGGATGCCGAGGCTTTTCCAATAGTGCGAGCCAGAAGATCGGCCCCGCGAACTTCTCGGGCAGGACCTGTTAGGGTATCCCGGAAACAAATGTTTAATGATCTGCTCCGGGCAGGCGTTCAGTTTTCAAAAATTGATGGGCAGCCCAATCAGGTTCTCCTTCAGTTGTGGAAGCAACTGAAGGATGAACAAAAATTTCAGAATAAACCCAAAAGGCCAGGGATAAGATTTATAGAGCGGCGACCAACAACAACATGGAATTTAGAAGATTTTATAGTTCCAAATAGGAAAAAGAAGCCACCTCAGGTGCCTCGGGTTATGACACCGGAGGTATCGGAGGTAAAAGACTTGAATCTGGCTCAGTTCATGGCTTGACGAGGGATGTCAGTCCTCCTAGGGCCTCTAGACGGGACCGGAGGCCCTATGTGGAACTGACGATATACTGGTCCCGAAAGAATATACAGAAGGTTATGGCCCTAGTTGATACCGGGGCAGAGACATCTATAATATATGGAGACCCAACTAAATTTAAAGGTAATAGAGTGATGATTGGAGGTTTTGGGGGACAAACCATTCCGGTCACCCAAACCTGGGTAAAACTGGGGGTCGGGCGTCTTCCACCACGGGAGTACAAGGTATCCATTGCCCCAATTCCAGAGTATATATTAGGAATTGATATCCTGTGGGGTCTGGCTCTCCATACAACAGTGGGAGAGTTCCGATTGCGGCAGAGATGCATTAGTATCCGGGCAATCCAGACAATATTGAGAGGCCATGCAAAACATGAGCCTATTTGTTTGCCGAAGCCACGCCGGATTACTAATGTGAAACAGTACAGACTCCCGGGTGGGCAGGATGAAATAACAAAGACGGTGCAGGAATTAGAAAGAGTGGGTATTATAAGGCCTGCACATAGCCCATATAACTCCCCAATATGGCCAGTGCGAAAACCGGATGGAACATGGAGGATGACAGTAGACTATAGGGAATTAAATAAGGTCACGCCACCTGTTCATGCGGCTGTACCCAATATTGCCTCCCTAATGGACACACTAAGCAGGGAAATCAAAACATATCACTGTGTCTTGGATTTGGCGAATGCATTCTTCAGTATTCCAATCAGTGAAGAATCGCAAGATCAGTTTGCATTTACATGGGAAGGGAGGCAATGGACTTTCCAGGTCCTACCCCAAGGGTACGTACATTCGCCCACTTTTTGTCATAATTTAGTGGCACGTGATCTGGCTAAGTGGGAAAAGCCAAATAATGTCAATTTATATCATTATATTGATGACCTCCTGTTAACATCCGATTCGTTAGAGGCGGTGAGACAAGCAGCAGATTTGTTGATAGCTTACCTGCAGAAAAGAGGGTGGGCTATAAACCCACAGAAGGTGCAAGGTCCGGGGCTATCTGTAAAATTCCTGGGAGTAATTTGGTCCGGGAAAACCAAAGTACTACCCAGTGCGGTAGTAGATAAAGTCCAAGCGTTTCCAGTCCCTACAACATCAAAACAATTGCAAGAATGTTTGGGTATATTGGGGTATTGGCGCTCCTTTATACCTCATTTAGCTCAGCTATTAAGGCCATTATACAAGCTTACAAAGAAGGGTCAATCATGGAATTGGGGAAAGATAGAACAGGATGCTTTCCAACAGGCAAAACTGGCAGTTAAACAAGCTCAGGCGTTGGGTATATTTGATCCGACCCTCCCAGCTGAACTAGATGTTCATGTTACTCAAGATGGTTTTGGCTGGGGCCTGTGGCAACGCCAGAGTTCTGTTCGAACCCCCATTGGATTCTGGTCTCAGGTTTGGCACGGAGCAGAAGAACGATATAGCATGATTGAGAAACAGTTATTGGCTGCCTATTCGGCATTACAAGCAGTAGAGCCGATAACGCAAACAGCAGAGGTCATAGTTAAGACTTCATTACCAATCCAGGGGTGGGTGAGAGATTTGACTCACCTTCCTAAGACGGGGGTGGCCCAAGCACAAACGGTGGCACGATGGGTCGCCTATCTAAGCCAGAGAAGCAGTCTGTCTTCATCTCCACTTAAAGAAGAACTACAGAAGATCCTAGGCCCAGTGACGTATCACAGTGATACATCAAAAGAACCGATGGTTGCTCCACCAGAGAAGAGTCCCGTTCAGGAAGGAAGATATCCTATTCCTGAAGATGCCTGGTATACGGATGGGTCCAGCAGAGGCAACCCGAGCAAGTGGCGAGCAATAGCATACCATCCCTCTACTGAGACCATCTGGTTTGATGAGGGGGATGGTCAAAGCAGCCAATGGGCAGAATTGCGAGCCGTGTGGATGGTTATAACTAAAGAACCTGGTGACGGCGTCCTGAACATCTGTACAGATAGTTGGGCTGTGTACCGGGGGCTCACTCTGTGGATTACGCAATGGGCTACCCAGGAATGGACTATCCACGCCCGACCGATTTGGGGTAAAGACATGTGGGTAGACATTTGGAATACGGTCAAACACAGGACAGTATGTGTCTACCATGTCTCTGGTCATCAACCCTTGCAGTCACCAGGAAATGATGAAGCTGACACACTGGCCCGAATCCGATGGATTGAGAATTCACAATCTGAAAATATTGCCCGTTGGTTACATCAGAAGCTACGGCATGCTGGACAGAAGATAATGTGGGCAGCTGCTAAAGCATGGGGGCTGCCTGTACAACTATCTGATATCGTTCAAGCATGTCAGGATTGCGATGCTTGCTCAAAGATGAGACCGAGACCGTTGCCTGAAACAACATCCCACATTGCTAGAGGATATAGTCCTCTTCAGAGATGGCAGGTCGACTACATTGGGCCCCTCCCTCGGTCTGAGGGGGCGAGATATGCCCTGACCTGCGTTGACACTGTAAGTGGACTGCTGCAAGCCTATCCTGTACCAAAGGCAAATCAAGCATACACAATTAAGGCACTTACTAAACTGATGTCTGCATACGGGACACCTCAAGTTATCGAGAGTGACCAAGGGACTCACTTCACTGGAGCGATGATACAGCGCTGGGCAGAAGAAAACAACATTGAATGGCGATTCCACCTGCCATATAACCCAGCAGGGGCAGGCCTTATTGAACGTTATAATGGTATCCTTAAGGCTGCCCTGAAAACAGACTCTCAGTCCCTGCAGGGGTGGACAAAAAGATTATATGAAACCGTGCGGGACCTGAATGAAAGACCTCGGGATGGCAGACCCAGTGCCCTGAAAATGTTACAAACTATATGGGCCTCCCCTCTTAGGATCCAAATTACAGGCACCGATAATAAGGTAAAACCGCAGGTTGGTACTGAAAATAATCTTCTGCTCCCTGCCCCTGAGAATTTAGAACCGGGAATCCATAAGATAAATTGGCCTTGGAAGGTGCAGGTAGGACCCAAATGGTGTGGCCTACTTGCACCTTGGGGGAGATTATTGGAGGTGGGAGGTTCAGTCACCCCCTCGGTGATAGGTACATGGCCTACTGACATCGTGGTCAATACTCCGGCCTTTTTTGCTAAAGGAACACCTATTATGTCCCTATGGCAGATCAAGACTCCTCCTCTGGTGCCAGATATAGTTATACAGCCACAGATATCTGGCCAGAGGGTATGGTAGCGGAGGCCGGGACATAATCCAGTACAAGCAGAAGTATTGACCCAAGATAAGAATACGGCCTGTATCTTGCCCTGGAGGGCGGATCTTCCCCTCCTAGTACCCTTGAAACATCTATATTACTCCCCTTAAGATTGATTCTAAGCCTCTAGGACCATTACTCTGGACTGATGAAACGCAGACGGACCTGCACTTCAAGATGATTTGTCTCCGGTAACATCTATCAAGCACTGGCCCATGGAAGATCATAAACACCCATCCAATCATCATCATTTGAATAATATCAACATCTAATGCGACGGGAGATTGTATCAGCGTCGTGATTGGGTCTCTGTAATAAGGGGAACTCACCTAATCATTGGTTCACGTTGTGAAGGGGTGGAGTGTATGGGAGATCACAATGTGAACCACTGATTGATCAGCTGAGGCAAGTGTGGGGTCAGCTGTGGGAGCACAGGTGAAAGTTATGTAGCTGTGCTCCCTGGAGGGGTGGAGTTCGACTCCACCTCCTCTGAGACCTCATTTAAGGGCTGACCCTCACTGAGGCAGCATCTCTTGGAGATTGCTCACCAGGGAGGATCGCCTCAGCTCTGGTGAGTTCCCTTTTCCTTATATCTTCTGTATTTCTACCATTTTGCTTGTAATTGCTATCCTTGTTAATACCAGCATAGTTATTGCCAATACAGTCTGGATGGAATGAAGGGCATGAAATACTGATGTGCTCATCAAACGCTGCTTGTTAGCTTAGAGACAAGGTGTTGAATTGGTTTGTTCATGTATTGCAAACAGGTTACTTAGCTGCCTTCATTTTAGCTTCAGAAGAACATGTGCAGAATACAGAATTGATTAGAAGAAATAAGAACTGTCTGCATAGAACTTACTCTTTCCTTACACAGGAGAATCAAGCACACGTTTGTATGTGAGTACCTCCAGAGGTGAAACTTGATCCCCCAGATGTAATGAGCAGAGACATTACAATCAGTTCTAACTGTATCTTAATGCTGTGCTGAATAAGCCTGAGTCAGGATGTAAACCACTTTCTCTTTTTTTCTTCAGATGAAGCCATTAATTTTGTCAGCAAGTCCAAAACGACTCCAGAAATATCAGTCAGTCCTTCTGAAGACCTGGAGCTGGTGTGTGAGGTGTCAGCTGCAAGCGGAGCTGTCGTATAGAAGAAAGATCAAATAGAGGTGAAGCAGGACCAGAGGACAACCATCATCTCCCAGGGGACGCACCGCAAGCTCATGGTCAAAAATGTGACCCTGAAAGACCAAGGGAGCTACAGCTGTGAAACAAAAGATGACAAAGCAACATTCCAAGTGAAAGTCAGAGGTGAGAAAATGCTTGGAATCCCAGAGATAAAGGAACACTTCATTTTGTGTGTCTTGCATTTGGAGGATCAACTTACAGCCTCTCTGGTGCAAAACATTTTGGCTATAGGACTTTCTTTGTCATCTAGTGTCATAGCAACACTTTTCTACATGTGCTTTTCCATCCAGGAATGAATTACTGCAACAAACAATAGGCAAGGAGGGTAACTTGTGCAGCTCTTGTAGTCAGCTGGTGTCTGCAGGGTTACAGTGCAAGAGCACACCAGGCATGCAAGGAGTGAGAAAAGGGGAGGTGTTTGATGAGATCTGGTTACAAAATTTGAATGACACAATGAGGTGGAAAATGCCACTAATCAGACTCATAAATGGCCTGGGTTGCAAAGGCCCACAGTGCTCATCCAGTTCCAACCCCCTTCTTCCTATGTGCAGGGTTGCCAACCAGCAGCCCAGGCTGCCCAGAACCACATCCAGCCTGGCCTTGAATGCCTGCAGGGATGGAGCATCCACAGTCTCCTTGGGCAACCTGTTCTAGAGGGCCATTCCCTTCTGATTTACTGGAAATGTAGAGAGACATCAGAAGAAACAAAGAGAAGGGAGGAGGTTCAGCAGTGCATGCAGGTGTTCTAAATCTCATGTCCAAATCTGCTATCAGACTGCGAAATGTTTAGATTTATGATATGATATGAAATGATATGCCTATTCATTTCCCAAGGCAAAATAGAGGGGAAAGTATTTTCCTGTCTTAATGAGGCATCATGATGGTCCCTGTGAAGGGCAAGTATAATGAAAATGGGGAACTGGAGTAAGCTCTGCAGCAGACTACAGCAAAATGGTGTGACTGTTGTGATGTCCCTGCAGAGAAAGAAGACGTGTTTACAAACAAGGACAAGGTAAAAAAGGAGGTGAAGGCTGCACTGACTCAAAATGCCACGCTGAGCTGCGAGGTGGCCCAGGAGAAGATGGAGGTGAAGTGGTACAAGGAGGGGAAACTGATCACCTCGAGCAAGAAGTTCAAGGTGGAGTCAGAGGGCAAACAGTGTCGGCTGGTGGTGATCCAGGTAGAGAAGAAAGATGCAGGGGAGTACAGCTGCGAGGCTGCTGGCCAGAAACTCACCTTCAAGATTCATGTCACAGGTGAGAGAGAACGCATTTTGGCCTTTCATTCTAGAATGTTTTAGAAAACGGTCATTAGTTTGTAAGTTTTCCCTGCTATGCTTAAAATTTTTGGAGCTGAACTTTGGGGTGGTTAATTTCTGATGAGGAAATTGAACAAATTATTCTAAATACAGTTGTGAGGCAGCTCCATCTTTTAAAATCTTCAGGAATTTCCTTTTGCTGTGGGAATGAGGCCATAGACAAGAAAGTTCTGATTGCACTTCTCCATTCCCACGTGCCTGTACCACTAGAACAACTCTGCAATGCAGCTGCGTCTCAGGAAGTTTCAGAACAGGGGCTTTGTGTCAAGCACTAGGGGGTGTGCTCTATGTAACATGTTTTTGTCTTGGAAGGGCTCATTTAGCATGGGAGAGAATACTACAGGAATGTTTTGTATAAGTTGATGTTTTGAAGACATAAGTAAATGGCAGCTAGGGGACGAAAGAGTCATGAGAGTCATACAAGAAGCATCACAGAATGCCTTTTGTTGGAAGGGACCTGGAGGATCATCCAGTTCCAATCTCTGTCCTGGAAAGGAACACATTCTTTGTGACTAGGTTGCTCTAACACCCATCCAGCCTAGACTTGAATGTTTTCAGGGATGGGGCATCCATAAATTGCACAACTTCTCTCCACATCATTCTCTTGGGGCATCAGACTGGGAGAACTGATTCATTTTTCTGACTCCTTCCCCAAAACCTGCTCTTCTTTCAAGAGGCCAAACTAATGTATCTCTCTCTCTTCAGAGCCAGAATTTGTATTTACAAACAAGGAGAAGGTACAGAAGGTGGTGAAGGCTGCAACAACAGAAAAATGCCACGCTGAGCTGCGAGGTGGCCCAGGAGAAGATGGAGGTTGTTATCAATTTATAAGCAATGAGCCAATAATGTTCCAATTATAAACTTTTATTAATTGTAGCGGGTAAAACTAAAAGGCAATTCAGCGCTGGGCGACAGAGGGATTATTGTTCCTCCAACTGCCGCGCCGTCCCGTCCCTTGCAACTTCTTTTGTATTGTCCATCCCGAGCGTATTGTCCTTTAATTGGTCGGTTGTGATCGTGCGACTTGGTGTGTCGTTCCTTGGTTGGTCCTTCCGTGGAACTTTGTATCCATCGGGGCGCGCTTTGCCTGTAACTACGCAGAGTACACAATCTACCCATAAAATTAGAGTGTTCTGCAACCTTTGTGGCCTCCATATTCCACCATTATATCCCGGTCCTAATGAACAAGCACTCCACCACAATGCTACCACATCCCGGTCTTAATGAGCAAACATTTTATCACAGAGGTCAAGTGATAAAAGGAGGGGAAACTGATCACCTCGAGCAAGAAGTTCAAGGTAGAGTCAGAGGGCAAACAGCGTCGGCTGGTGGTGAGCCAGGTGGAGAAGAAAGATGCAGGGGAGTACAGCTGCGAGGCTGCTGGCCAGAAACTCACCTTCAAGATTCATGTCACAGGTAAGACAGGTGTTGTATGAAATACAGCAGAGAACAGTAAAGTAAAATCTAGTTTCTATTATACTGCACCTGGATCACTGTAGTCTGTGCTGAGGTTTTTTCCCTAGACTTGATTGCCTGGGTTTGTAGAAAGTATTTGGTTTCAGTATGACACAAAGACCTGTTTCAGTCTGTCTGTAGAGCAATAATTAGTAATATATGTACAGTGGAAGCAATATTCAAGATATTATTCAAATCTCTCCTGTGCCTGAGATCCCAAACTGTAATTCTTGTTCACCTAAACATTTGACTAAGATAAGTATGTGCAGTGAGGCTGGAGTGCATGTTCTACGTGCAGCCTTTCATGGCAGGAGAAGCAGGAACTTCTCCTAGTAGTACACTGCCTTTTTACTATGCCTTTATGTTGGAGGCTGCATCTGGATAGGTGAGTCTGCTACTCACAGTAAGAGACCTGGTAGAGCTGACTATTGCCAGAGCTCAAAGTAAGATAGATATCTGCAAATCACACACAAAGAACAAAGGACTGCGTTGGTGAGCATATTTCCTTTGTGCCTTTGACAGTCACAGTTGTGGCAATGGTAGAGGCCATGAGGAGTCTGTTCAGGAAGCCAGGAGTACTGTTCTGGGTCATGAAAAGGCAGCCAGTGGTTTGACTATCACATGTTTATGTGTTTTGATGTTTCACAGTGGGTCTTAAGTAAAAGGAACTCAGGTTTTGGTTGCCTGCAGGACAGATGTTCTTTTGGGTTCAATATGTTTGCATAGTGACTTGCAACCATGGGACTGGTGTTCAAGGACCCTCTTGGTTCCTTCAGTTCCTAGGTTCTTTCTTGCCTAGATTTGACACTTTGTTTCAACAGAAGAGCTGATATTCTCTAGTGAAGGCTATTAGTTTGGGCACAAGTGGTAACCTAAACCTGTTCCAACCTGTACATACAAACCTGCAAGTTGGTCTCATTTCGGTCCCTCAGTCAATACTTTTTCTTTTCTTCCCTCAGAGCCAAAACCTGTGTTTATAAACCAGGAGCAGGTGCAGAAAGAGGTGAGTGCTGCCCTGGCAGCAAGTGCCTCCCTCAGCTGTGAAGTAGCACAGGATCCAACCGAAGTAAAATGGTACAAGGATGGAAGACTGCTTGCCTCCTCCAGAAAGTTCAGAATGGAATCTGTGGGCAAAACACGGCGTCTGGTTGTGGAGCAGCTGGAGAAGAAAGATGCTGGAGAATACATCTGCGAGGCTGCTGGCCAGAAGATGACCTTCAAGTTGGAAACAACTGGTGAGCATTCGCTTTGGGAGCACTAAGCAGCTTTTTATGTGGCTTAGAGGAAGACTGGCTGTCTTCTACCCTGTGGGCATGGAACAGCCACAATTCCCCCCGGAACAACATCAATGACCCACACCACAAGTTGGATTCTCCTTTTTAATGTAGTGGTAGCGAGGTGAAAATCTGGCTGTGGAATATTTTTGACTAAGGAACTTCTACTTTAATTTCTAGATGCGCTGAATTACCCTCTGGAGTGTCTTTCTGAATATATAAGCAACCATGGGTGACTATGATCCTGATTTATATCTAGGTTCAGGCTTACTTTTTCAGTTAGGTTAGATCAATAGCTCCAGAGAAGATAGGGAAATACAGCAGTTCACTGATACCATGTGTCAGAAGAATGCAGCTCAGTGCTGGGCAGTTTGCTGCTTCATTCCCTCTTACAAGTTGCACCCAAGGCTGGAAAAGACCACTGAGATAGCTGAGTCCAACCCAGCCCACCCTCACTGGACTTACTAACCACGTCCCCAGTGCCACATACCCGTGGCTCTTGAGCACCTCCAGTGACTGCGGTATATCAGCGTGGTTGCTTCAGTTGTGGGAGTTTTCAGACACTGGCTGTTGTTCTAGCGAGACAAAAAACCAAAACTGATGGAACAGTGTCTATACAGGAAGCAACTGGCTGTCCTGATGGCTGCCAACAGTTTTACACAAGGTGTGTCATGCAAGCTTGCATGAGTCTGGTTTAAAAACTTGCTGTTCTGATGGAAGGAGAGGATGTTGGTACAGGATAACTGCGGGATTTGTGCTCTCCCGACATCCAGTTGCAATCACAGCTTATTGTTGCTATAGAAAACAGCTTCTCTGTAGACAAATTGAGTTAGTTCCAATAAGTGGCTGAAGCCCTAAGTGATCCAAGGTGAAGCATGATCCAAACTGGAATTTAACTAATTGTAGTAGGGAATCCAAGCCTTAATGAGATGAGTTATTTAAAATATGAGTCCTCCATCTAAAACAGCATTGAACTCTTACTCTGGTTTATGATAGAAGTGAGAGTTTAACAGCAGAAGTCTGAAGTTATGCTCCATATTTCTCATCACTCAAGAGAATATTTGAATATATGAATTCCTTTGGCTATGTTAGAGCTCATAATGAGGTCAGCTGATGTTCTTTAAATGCTCGGAGTCTAGCAATGTGGGGAAGTGGACTGCTATTTGCTGTTGAGCTTTAGGCTAAGAAGCCTGATTTTAGAGGACTGTGGACTTCCCCTTTCCCTTCCCCTCTCCTCCCCTTCTCCCTGGACTGATCCCACATGGTTTGAGAATGATTTCAGATCAAGGTAAATGAGGAATCGCCGTGTGAAAACCTGTTGTTTTACTGCACTATAAGAGACACTTAGTCAAAAGACAAGTGTGTGTTCCAAGCTTGAGATTGCAGGAGATCCTAGAAACAACTCAGCTGCTCAAACCTGTAGTCTGGCTGAATCTTTTATTGTCAGTTTTGGTCAGGAGGAGATGCTTGAGTAAGACAAATAAAAGGTCACGGGTAAGTTGGTCCTTCTTGTGATATACTTCTAGGCTTTCATCAGGGAGAAGCTTAATTAGTCCAAATAATCATAGCAGAAACCACACCAAGAGCATGAGAGTGAAATTTATACTTTCTTGACGTGAAGGAAAATTTTACCTGGTTCTGCCATTCCCCAAATATTTGTTTCCTTATGACAAGAAGAACTTTGCAGAAGTAATTTTTTTTTTCAGTCTTGCGTGCAACACAAAAAGGGGTAAAATCTAGGAGGCCACCTGAAATGTTTTTTCCATCTGGAAGGATCCATTTAACAGCACCCATGGACCTGGTTATGAACAAAACTAAGTTCCCAACTAAATCCACATTCTTCTTTCTCCTTCTCAGAATTGCCTGTGAAAATCAGCAAACCATTGGCAGACAGTAGCGTCATTGAGAAGGACAAGGTCACATTTGAGTGTGAGCTGTCCAGGCCCAACATGGACGTCAAGTGGTTCAAGGTATGGCATGTAATGGTATTTTCCTTTCTGACTTCTCTGGAAATGAATGAGAGCCTTTAATTTCACTTCCAAGGGATGCGAGTCTGAGCTTTTCCTTGATAGCTTTTTCACTGCTCTCTTTTCTTTATGCTCTTTTATTTGCCCAGATCAGCACTCTTTGTTATTATGTCCTGAGTTCATTTATCAAGTTGAAATTGAAGCTTGTTTTGGTTTTATTGTGAACTTTTTAGGTCATGCTGCACAAAATATTGTTGGTTGAACTACAGTACAGTCTTGAGCTTCAAGTCTAACACAGAAATTCTCAGCTGGGATTTTGTAGCCTTGTTGTGAACTGGGTTTTTGGGGTGAAATCTCAGTTTTCTTTGCACCTGACAGTGTGAGAATTTGCTCTGGCACTTTGTGTACCTCCCTGGTGCTCAGCTGTTCCTTCCCTTACTTGGGGATAACGTCATTTATTCAAGGTGATGTCCAAACAGGCTTGTTAACAGTCCTCCGCAGTGCTTTAAGCTGTCATAGGTCAGCCAGAATTTATGCATGTTCTATAGCCATTCCTTCATGTTGAAAACACTGCACTGTGCTTAAGCTTCAGCATATGTTCCAGTAAGCACAGTTCCATTAATTCTAGGGGAGTGGGTGAATTAAGCATAGATCTGAAGGCTCCCTTTGCTGAGTGCAGAGATGGAAGGACTAATGGAGATCTGACTTGATATTTTCCCTTCTAGGATGGGAAGGAGCTCTGTCAAAGTAAAAAAGTGGGCATTACTTCCCAGGGAAATAAGAGAAGTCTCATTATTCACAAGTGTGAATATGAAGATCAGGGAACATCCACATGCTGAGCAGCCTAAGACAAGACATCAGCTACCCTAAAGGTTCATTTTATGTTTAACTGAAAGAGCAAATAAATCCTCTTGTGGTATTTTGCACCACGGGAAGAAATGCTTCATGGGCAGTTTGGGCATTTCTTGGTTAGTCCTTTTGGATACCTTTCTCTTTCTTCTTTATGCTCAAGACAGATTTTCCCTCCATGTGTTGCATTGGTTAAACCCCAGTTTGTAGCTCATCATTGGGCTCTGAAGCATCAGACTTGTTACTGAACACACGGGTCTGCTGTGCCCTGGTAGATGCCACCTTCCCAAGGGACGTATGAAATGATGCTTTTTTCTGATTTCCTACTAGATGCTGTCCTCATGTGGCCACTTGGGTTCAGTGTTAGCATGAACATGAACATGTGTCCTGTCCCATGACTTTGGTGAACTCTCATTTTCTCTCTCATTCTGCAACCAGGTTGGGTTGCTGTTTCAGTACTGGCTGTTTTATGTAGCCATTCCATTTGTTCTGGTTTACGTTCTTTTTTATTTTCTTTTTTTCAGGCATCATTTCTATACAGTAGACAAAGCCAGCCTATTACATTTGATTTACAGTTTTTAGCTTTTGCTGGTAAGCATTTCAGCTCTCAGGCAGTTTTACCAACAGCTTTGAAGAGCTGAAATGAACCAGCCTGGACACGATGGTCTGTTTTTGTTGGTGTGTTGTATTAGGCGAAATCGGACCCTCGGGATGTAACGTGATAGGCCCTCCCCTGCTGGGTCATGCATATGTAAAAAAGATAAGGATGAAACTGGATACCTATATAAGGGACCCTCACATTCCAATAAACGCCATTTTACCGCTCACCATAATGGTGTAACAAACAGCTGTGACTTGGTCGGGGCCGTCGATACACATTCACAAAGGGACTTGACTTTCCAGGTTACCAGATCGAGGTAACAAATGGTGCCCCGTGTGAGGCAAAGTCCTGGAGGTGAGTGTGCGACGGCTAAAACCGCGCTGACGGACGCGGTATCCACGGTTCGAGCCCGTGGAAGCACTCTCGGTGGGGTGCAAAGGGGAATGCAGCGCTGCGCCTATCCTACGGCCGATAGTTCGTAGAAGACCAGGAAGACTTCAGGTCTCTGGGTAAATGTATTCCGTCATTAGAGTAGTATTGCAACTTTGTAAAACCTACTATGGTAGGAAAGCTACGCCTTCTAAGAAGGACATTGCAGTCGTCATTAGTTGTCTTGAAAAGGAGAGGGAGCTTTCCTCTCCTCGGGTGATTTTGGATCACAATAAGTGGGACTCTTTAACTTTTTCGCTCTTTGAGCGCGCAATGAATGAGCAAAAAGCTTCTGAGCTCAAAACGTGGGCATTGGTGCTACGGGCATTGAAAGCGGCTCGGAAAGGGGGGAAGACTGAAACTCAGGTTGGGACGGCGGAATGTGGGTCGGGAGGCTTTTTCTCTTGCAGATGTGAGGATTTGAAAGACAAAGACAAGGTGGCGCGAGCCATCCCGACCGCACCCATCACTCCGGCTGAACAACAAGCAGACGGCCCTGTCCAGCAGCATTCCACACATTCCACATCCTTATCTCTTGACCAGCAGAAGCCTTCCTCGGAGGCCCCATCACGGTATCCAAAGCAACCTGCGTTCCTTCGCCCATCCTTGGGGGTGGGGAAGGGGAGTGAGCAGGGGCGGGAGGATGGGTCCCTTCCTCGAGATGGGATGTGTTGTGGGTGTGGTTCCGCCCCGGGGGGCGGGGTGGATAAGACTAACCAAGATGGAAGCCAATCCGCATCAGCGGGGGCGGAGGCAGAGGCGTTCCTAATCATAACCCTTCCTCAAGAGGGTGGGCTACTGGTCCAGCTCTACCTGGGGGGAGGGAGAGGGGAGAACAAGAGCGACCAAGTCTCGGATTGGTCAAAGATAAGGGAGGCATTCCTTTTTATCGTTAATTGGGGGCCCGGTCAGGGGGCCCCGGGCTTGAGTGGAGCCTCTGAAGCAGAAACAAGTCCAGCTGACGAGCGAGCCACGGCAGCCCGAGTTGGAGTCGGTTAAACTCCTGCTGACAACTTGGAGGAGAGGAAGAATGCTTAGGATAAACTGTATTGATTATTGTCACTGTCTTTGTGATTGTTAAATGTTTATGGTATATGAAAGTATAAATGCAAATGGTATATGGAACTGTTAATGTTATAGGAATGTGTAAACATGAATGCTATATGGAAGTGGAATTATTAATGTTACATGGAAGTGTAATTGATGGTACGAGTTGTGGAATTGTGAAAAACAAAAAACAGGAAAAAGGTTACAGAAGAATAGTGAGTTAAAATACTGAATGTGATCTGCTCTAGCCAGAAAAGTTTAAGTGCCAGCAAGAGAACGCAAACCCCCGCGCTGCCCCCCCTCACTGCTTACCCCCCCCACCCTCCGCCGCTTGTGAAAGTAAACAAATCGTTACTTCTGAATGGGGACAAAAGCAAAGCATTCTGAGTGCTCGTGCCCCTGGTTCAGTGTTAATCACTTCCCCTTCTGGGATCCGGATTACAGACAAAGTTTTCTCCCTCTTTGTCTGCAGTGCTGTTTAACCTCTGAAGATCTCTTGCTAGTCGGAGCAAGAATGCCTTCATTTTCTCCCAATAATATACACATTTAGGGGACTAGGGTAGGGACTTGGACAAATTTGTTGATGGAGCTTGAAATTGTATGGAGGGGGAATTGTGGTGGTGGAGTTGGATGGAACGGTGGCAGCCGTACTAGAGCAGGATCTGAAGATCCCAGGATGAGTTTTGCCCGTAGTGGGCTGAATGCAATGTGCACACAGCAGTGCAAAGATATTTGTTTTCTGACAGTTACAGGTGCATCTCACTCTATACTGCATCAAGACTTACTATATTACCCATAGATGATTTTTGTAACAATAGAAATAAGTGACTATAGCTGTCAATAACTTTTCTGAGTAGTTTGTATTGTAGAGAGATCTAATATAGTGGTTTGTTATCTTTTAAGAACAGGTGTTTCATCTGGGCTCTGTATCATGCACTGGCCATGCATATATGGAGCACATGTGAAAAAAGCCTGCACAGGAGAGAATCTGTGATGGGTGAGAAAGGCAAAGTGCACTTTGAAGCAGGGGACGCCCTGCAGGCACTGCCTATCGCATCCACCACTACTGTGTTCCTTCTCTCTCCTTTTGGTGGTTTGCCACCTCATAGTTATCGATAAGTAATAATACATTAGCTTAGAAATTTCCATTTATAGAATAGTCTAAAATGAATGCTGGAATGAGTGTGTATATGTCAACTCAAAAATTATGATGTTACATGTAATCTTCTGTTTAGTGTATTATCAGTGAAGGTTTTGATTGAGTGATGGTTATGTTAACATTTAAGTCCCCTGCAGCTCAGCGACACTGGGCCACTGCCATCGTGGTCCTTGGTGTGCTGCGACACATCGAGACAGACAATGGCACGTGCTTCATCTCGAGATCTACTCAAGGAGCATTGGGGAATATCTCACTCGACAGGCATCCCTGGGAATTCCCAGGGACAAGCATTGTGGAAAGGGCCAACCGTCTCCTGAATGACAAGATACGTGTCCTTGGGGAGCGGGAAGGTCACAGAGAATAGAGCTGCAATAGATTTCCTGCTGCTGGCTCAAGAGGCACAGGTGCAAGGACTTTGAATAAGAAAATGGAGTTCCAGCAGATATATGAGAAGCTTTGAGTGGAAGGATGAACTGTATAATATAGCCCAAGATGCCTTGAAAATACTAACTAAAGAAGCACTAACATTATTACACACTGCACCACATACCTCTGCATGTTTACGTCACTTTTTAAATAACTCACCACAAAAATTTATATAAGTACTAACACTTTTATATACTAGGATTAGGATTGGAGCTTGCGTTGTAACGGGACATGGTTTTGTTAAGCATGGGGAGAGGGAGATGTTGTATTAGGCGAAATCGGACCCTCGGGATGTAACGTGATAGGCCCTCCCCTGCTGGGTCATGCATATGTAAAAAAGATAAGGATGAAACTGGATACCTATATAAGGGACCCTCACATTCCAATAAACGCCATTTTACCGCTCACCATAATGGTGTAACAAACAGCTGTGACTTGGTCGGGGCCGTCGATACACATTCACAAAGGGACTTGACTTTCCAGGTTACCAGATCGAGGTAACATTGGTGTAATGAATTTATGAAGTTAAACTGATTGACCCCATAAGGTTTTACAGTGTATGACTCACGTCTGGCAGAGTTATCACAGCAATGAGTTTATATACTTAGCATTTCAGGAGGCAAATGGTTGGGGATACTCTTTCATTTGCTTGCGTCTCAGAGTGAATCACTAGTATGTGAACCATCCTTCATCTCCTTTGTATTGCTTTTGTGTGTGTCTGTGTGTGGTTTCCCCTGTGAATTTCATTCTTTCCAGTTATATGGAAGTTCTCTTTTGAGCAGTGAAATTAGATGTTCCATCATCAGTCATAATGGTAAAGCTGAGTTGCCACGTTATCTGTGTCCTTTCTGTCTGGCGTCTCAATAACTGCTGCCCCACCACAATATCTGCCTAATACTTCAGCTCCATGGATGCCTCCTTGTGCAAACTGAGAGCCTGTATTTGGTGTGCATAGATCTGGGCTTACATCTGTGCTGGTAAATGCACTAGTGCATGGGCTAAGCAGTCCTGCCTCCTGTGCTGTGGGCATTGAGATGGGGCTCCTACAAGCTGCCCATTGCAAGATATTTAGAAACTAATTGCTGCGGAGGTTTCCATCCTCTTTTCAGACTAACTAAAATTTGGTTAGTGGGATCAAAACAGAAGGGGCAGGGAGGGAGAGCTGACCAAGGACTACTGATGGAACAACTATGAATCCTTGGTTCCTCAGGATTCCCTGCATCAGCAGTTGGCAACAGGAGTAAGGGGGCTCAGGAGGACACTGTGGAGTAGTGTGAAAAATGAGCGAAGAGAGTTACTAATTGATGCCTCTTGGAAAGTAGTCCAAGAGTGGTCCTCTTCCTAAACTCTCCTCTTGTGTGTGGTTTTATCTTTATGAGGTGTTCATAACAAGTGATGTGTAGATCTCCCTTATCTCATAATGTCTTTTCCTGCCTGCAGTGAATATGCAGGATACTGGATCATATACCAGCTTCTTTGAATTACTGCTCATGTCAGGAGATAAAATCTGCCTATTCTTTGAACTAACACTGGCGAGGGTTAGTTATTCTGGCTACCGAGAGAATGACACAGCAGATTAAACTCTTTCATTTCCTTCTTTGTCAAATGCCTTTTCATCTAACTGTGTGTCCCATAGAAATTCAGAGCAGTGTTGGCTGAGGGAAGTGGAAATATTTATCTCCTGTGTGTATCTGCCACCCTATTTAGACATGCTGGCAGAGCGCAGAGATTGGAGGAGTTGGATTAGGCAGTAGTTTCCCTATTGCTCACAGAACCACTTTTTCTGTGGTCTCCCAGCTACCCTGTGCCCAGTGGCCTATGCAAGATGGAGCGGAAAAGGCTCATTTTATGAACAAACAGGAACCTTTCTGGTCAGATTAATACCTGTGCTCTTTTAGAGAGATTTAGATACTAGAGATTTTAGGTATTGGAATAGGCTCCCCAGAAAGGTGGTTGAATCACCATCCCTGGTTGTGTTTAAGAGCCTTTTGGATGTGGTACTCAGGGATATGATTTAGTGTAGGGTTTTTAGAGTTAGGGTACTGGTTAGGCTGCGGTTGGACTTGATGATCTTCAATGTCTTTTCCAACCTGGGTAAATCTATGATTCTATGCAGGAACTCTTCTCCTGAGGTTAATCCAAGTTGTATCCAGGCCCTTCAGAAGGAAAGGGATATAGCAGCACAGAAATATGGCCTGATTCTGACATAACTAAATGCAGACCTGGAGAGTTAAAAGGGATTGTGTGATGTTCAAAGGATTTTGAAGCAAAGATGTCCCCTAGGTAAGATTTGTGGCTGACATTCCCCATACATTGTTTGTAGGCACACAAGCTAAGGAGAGACTAGTGATGAGCATGCAGAGAAGCCAATGGTTCAGACAGGTTTGTAGTGACACAACACTGTAGAGTTCTGTCTAGTTCTCCTTGGCATAGTTTGGAAAATAAAGATGAGGTAATTGGTGGTAACCAATATGGCTTCATCAAGGTCAAGCCATGTCTGACAAACTTGGTGGCCTTTCATGATGGAGTAACAGCATCAGTGGATAATGGGAGAGCAACTGACATCATCTACTTGGACTTGTGCAGAGCATTTGATCCCGTCCTGCATGACATCCTGGTCACCAAACTGGAGAAAAATGATTTTGATGGATGGACCAGTTGCAGGATAGGGAACTGTCTGGATGGTCACACTCAGAGAGCTGCAGTCAATAGCTCAGTGTCCAGGTGGAGGGTGGTGTTGGGACCAGTGTTATTTAACATTTTTGTAGGCAACATGGAGAGTGGAATCAAATGCAGCCTCAGCAAGTTTGCAGATGACACCAAGCTGAGCGGTGCTGTTGATGTGCTAGAGGGAAGGGATGCTACTCAGAGGGACCTGGACAGGCTGGAGAGGTGGGCCCTTGGCAGCCTCATGAACTTGAGTGTGGCCAAGTACAAGGCCCTGCACCTGGGTCAGGGCAATCCCAAGCACAGGCACAGGCTTAGAGGAGAATGATTTGAGAGAAGCCTTGACCCTGAGGAGAAGAGTTGGTGTGGAGGGAGGTGTCCCTGCCTATAGCAGGGGGACTGGAACTAAATGACCTTAAAGATTCAGTCAGTTCTATTGTTTTTCTACCCTTAATTTTGCTTGAAAGGTTTTAGAATAAATGAGATTCTGGTTTCCATGAAAACTGTTTGCAGGGAGCTCCATTGTAGCTAGTAGGTCTGTCTTTAAGTTCAAGGGCAATAATGCATTGACTGTGTTGAAGAGAGAAATGACTCAGGAATGGATGATGGTTTAGAATAAAACATAATCCTACTTATTTTCTATGCAAATATGTGTAAGGAAAAGATGCTGCACTCAGTTCTGGAAATACCCTGACAAATATATCTCTACTGTTTCACAGCTGGAGATATCAAGATTGTTAAAGCACTGGAAGATGTGGAAGTGAATGAATATGGGAGTGCATCTTTTGTCTGTGAGATTTCACACGATGAGTTTCAGACCCAGTGGTACAAAGAGGACAACAAGCTGAAGGCTGATGACAACATCAGAATGCAACAAGATGGTAGGGTGTAAGCGGGGGGTCTTTCTCCTGAGTGGGGGGTGGGTTGGAGATCAAGCATATAAGACATCTGAAATGAAGTGAAGAGGGTTCAGAAGCGAGTTCCCCTTTTGTTTTGGGACTGAGGTTTAGGTGGAACAAGTGACATGGTGGGATGCTTAGTGTGGGAAGTGTGATGCTATCCCACCATCCCACACTGCTGGGAGCAGGTAGGAAATGAGTGCAGTTATTTCCAAAGTGGGGGTGAACAGGGCAGTCAGTTCACCTCTCCAAAGAGGTTTTGTCTGACTGTGAGTGTGATCCTTCTGTATCAGATACTTTGAATTTGACGGTGGCCGCATTTGATCAGTCCTTGTAGAAGCCATGTTTAGATTCTGCTTTGGTCTGCTCCATTTCCAGTTCAAAGTCGTTGGACACTAAATGAGACAGCTGCATCTCAGTAAAAGATGTGTTTGAATAGCTGTGATGTGCTTACTATTCAGATTTACAGAGCTGAGGTTTTGTCCTTGGCTATACCAAAGAAGTCAAATCAGGTGAAATTAATTGTATTTCTGAACTAGACAAGTTTAAGTTTGGTAGCACCTAAATTTGGTGCGGTTTGTCATTGATTTCATCTGAAAGAAACTTGCAGGCTTTTTATCTGCTGTTGTCCCCAGCGTAAGATTATCCATTCACACCCTAAAGTACTTGTTATATTTTCAACTCACTCTTATTTGAATAAAAGCCTCAACAATTGGGAGCAATTTAATAAGCACAGAACAAGAGCTGGACCTTGCATTTGGTAGATACTGTACAGTATTACTTCATAGAAATGTAGTCAATGGCATTCCCTATAGACAATCGTTTGTTTTATCTTTAGAGTCGTTCAAAGAACCGTTGTGAACTTGACATTAATTGGAATGGAATACACGCAAGAGACTTTCCTCTTTTTCCAATTGTCCTCATCCTTTCTTCTCTTCCACCCCTGCTTTGCAGATTACCATATAGAAATCACCAGGAAGTTGGAGGACAAGACAGCTTTGGAATGTCATTCTGTCATCCTGTCCTGTGACTTCAGGCCTTCTCCAAAGGTTGTGAAATGGTTCAAGGGCCGCACACCCATCGAGCCCTCTGAGAAGTACAAGATCAAGAGGGATAAGCATTCAGTAGAGCTCAGAATTCTGAAGCTGAAGCCCGATGATGCTGGTGTGTACAAGTGCAAGGCAGGAATTGCAGAGACTGAGGCCACGCTGACAGCTGAAGGTATGAGCAGGGAGGGTGGCCTCTTCCATGTCCTATTTAACCTCAGATTTCTCTTCTTGAGGTTGACTTCTGCCGTTCTCTCCTGCTAACTTTATACATGTATTATCTTCACATAGATGATTACACAAAGATCATCTAGTCCAACCATTCTACCACATCCCAGTATGATTTATAGTAACAGTGGTAACAGTTCACCTTGTTTCCCCACAGCCCGCAATGTAGAAGTAACGAAGCACCTGCAGGATGTAGAAATTGAAGAAGAGAGCTCTGCTGTCTTCTCCTGCGAGCTGTCCCATAATGACGAGGACGTGGAATGGTTCCTGAATGGCAACCTCCTTTACACCAACAATTACAATGACATCAAGAACGTTGGCAATTGCTGCACACTGACAATGAAGCAGGTTAAGCCTGAGGATGCTGGCACAGTGACAGTGAAGTCAGACAAGGTGTCAGAAAGCGCACCTGAAGGTGATAGGTGGGTCTGATCACACCCCTCCTGGATGTAAGAGATGCTAAGGAGCTCCAGTTCATTCTATTGTGCAGCAGTCCTGCTTCTAAAGCTGACCTCTCTGGGGTGACAAGTCATCAGAGGCTTTCTTCCAGTGGAAGGTTCCATTGCAGCAGATATCAAGGAAGGAGGATGGTTTTGGTGTCCTGCCAAAGCATTCCATTACTTTTTATCATCATTTTACTTAACACAAGGAGAGTTACAGGAGCAATTTCTTTTACTGCTTCAGTAACATGCAGTGTCAATGCTGTTGTCTCCAAGGATTTATGACTGAAGGAGAGATCATTCAGTGTGTGTTTTGCCTCTGGGATGACTAATGACCAGGCTGTGAGCAACCTGATCTAGCTGTGAATGTCCCTTTTTATTGCAGGGGAGCTGGGCTAGATGGCCTTTAAGGGTCTCTTCCAATTCTAAGGAACTTGTGCCTGAAGTGCAGAAGTGGATGAATTATACCACTTCTTCATATCCTCCCCATGATTACAGAGGAAATACAACAAAACAACATGCATGGTCTTACTGTTGTCATTTGCTTGAATACGAAGACGTCTCTTTTTTATGGTTGAGATTTTTGTTGATATGGGTCAGGAGGAACTCACACTTTTTAGCTTTCTCAATAGGCAAAAAGTTCCAGTTGCTGCAAGCCACCGAGGTAACCAATAGAGGGGCCCTGATCCCCCTTGTGCCATCGGGATGCTCTGGCACGGGATGTGCCTCAAATTCAAAGCTCCTTCCCACCTCCCAAGGAAAAGCAAAGCAACTCAAGCATCTCCAGCAAAGCTGCCCAGCAGACAGCAGGGAATGCAAACAGCTTCTGGCTGCTCCCCTGCACTCCTGTCCTAAGTAAGTGACCCCTCGAGGACTGGATGGGAAATCAGTGCATGACACACGTGAGTGTGCACAGCATTGTGCAAAGCAGTGGGGATCCGTGTGTGTGTGTGTGTATTTGTGCATGGATGGTGTTGTACACACATTTGTGTCCATGAGTGTACAAACCAGTGGTGTTGCTCAGGTGTGTTTAGGTCTGTGGGTATGTGTGCAAGGACGAGCATGCACATATATGTACGTGCACAGGGGTGTGCAGAGTGTTGGAGCTGCACAAGGACATTGTGGTACCGGTGTGTGTGTGCACTTTGGGAGTGAAAGGAAGGGGTTACACATGTGTGAGTGTGTGTGCGCACAGGGCTGCACTAAGGGATGTGGTTGTGTGAGTGTGTGTGAGCACATAGATAGTGCGTGGATGCGGTGGCACAAATGTGTGCTTGCACAGGGCTGTGCTGAGGAGTTGGGCTGCACACAGGTGCACACAAAGGGATGTTTGAACCCTTTGCCCCTAAGAACAGTTTTCCAGTGTCTCTCGTCCAAGAATTCTTTGAACAGCCTGCAGCTGACTCTCCTGAAGCTCAGGGTCCTGACTTTGCTTTTTGCCAGGCCCGCATTCCTTGAGATGAGGAACTCTAGGAGGGCATGGTCACTACAGCCCTGACCACCTCCAGTCTTAACCCCTGCTGTGCAGCATGTCCAGTAATGCTTCCCTTCACAGAATCACAGAATTACCCGGGTTGGAAGGGACCTCAAGGATCATGTAGTTCCAACCCCCCTGCCTAGCAGGGCCACCAAACATACACATTTACTAGATCAGGTTGCCCAGGGCCCTGTCCAACCTGGTCTTGAACACCTCCAAGGACGGGGCATCCACAACCTCACTGGGCAGCCTGTTCCAGGACCTAACCACCCTTCTAGTAAAGAACTTTCCCCTAACATCCAACCTAAATCTTCCCTCCTTCAACTTAAAACCATTTCCCCTAGTCCTGCTATTATCAGCCCTTTCGAAGAGTTTACTCCCCTCCTGGGAGTAAGTTCCCTTCAGGTATTGAAAGGCTGCAATGAGGTCACCTCGCAACCTTCTCTTCTCCAGGCTGAACAAACCCAACTCCCTCAGCCTGTCCTCATAGGGGAGGTGCTCCAGCCCCCTGATCATCTTTGTGGCCCTCCTCTGGACCCTTTCCAAAATTTCCATATCTTTTTTGTACTGAGGGCTCCACACCTGGACACAGTACTCCAGATGGGGCCTCACAAGAGCAGAGTAGAGAGGGACGATCACCTCCCTATCCCTGCTGACCACCCCTCTCCTGATGGAGCCCAGGATCCCATTTGCTTTCCGGGCTGCCAGAGCGCACTGCTGGCTCATGTTAAGTTTCTCATCTATCAGGACCCCTAGGTCTTTTTCAGCCGAGCTGCTCTCAAGGACAACTCCTCCCAGCCTGTACAGGTGCCTGGGGTTCTTCCGGCCCAAGTGCAAAACCTTGCACTTTGCCGTGTTGAACCTCATTAGGTTCACCCGAGCCCAGCTTTCCAGCCTGTCAAGGTCCCTCTGAATGGCATCTGTTCCCTCCACCGTATCGACTGCACCACTCAGCTTGGTGTCATCAGCAAACTTGCTGAGGGTGCACTCCATTCCCTCATCGATGTCATTAATAAAGATGTTAAAGAGCACCGGTCCCAAGACAGACCCTTGAGGGACGCCGCTCGTTACCGGCCTCCACCTGGACATAGAGCCATTGACCACCACCCTCTGTCTGCGGCCTTTCAACCAATTGCTTATCCATCTAGTTGTCCACCCATCAAATCCACCTCCCTCCAATTTGGAGATGAGGATGTGATGGGGGACCATGTCAAAGGCCTTGCTCAGGTCCGGGTAAATGACATCGGTCGCCTTCCCTTCATCCACCAACGCCGTCACTCCATCATAGAAGGCCACAAGATTAGTTAAGCATGACCTTCCCCTGGTGAAGCCATGCTGGCTGTCTCGGATCACATGCTTGTTCTTTATGCGATCAAGCATGTTGTCCAGGAGGATCTGTTCCATAATCTTCCCAGGCACAGAGGTGAGACTCACCGGCCTGTAGTTACCCGGGTCGTCCCTGCTCCCCTTCTTGTAAATGGGAGTGACGTGACCCTTCCTCCAATCATCCGGGACCTCACCTGACAGCCACGACTTCTCAAATATGATGGAGAGCGGCTCAGCAACCACCTCAGCCAGCTCCTTCAGGACCCTGGGATGCACGCCATCTGGCCCCATAGACTTATACTCATTCAGTCTAAGGAGGCACTCTCGGACTTGCTCTACCCTTACAGTGGGGAGGGATTTACCTCCTTGGTCCCCACATGGAGGTATGGGGGTGCAAGACTTAGGGACGTGAAAAAGACTAGAATCCTGGCCACCAGTGAAGACCGAGGTGAAGAACTCATTCAGCACCTCAGCTTTCTCTTCATCTGTTGAAGCCATTTCTCCTTTTAAATTTACCAGAGTAGGCACGCCCATTTTGGCCTGTCTCTTCTGGCCAATGTACCTGTAGAAGGTTTTCTTGTTGTTTTTCACATCCCTCGCCAAGTTCAGTTCTGCCTGAGCCTTGGCTTTCCTGATCCCACATCTGCAAGTTCGGACGGCATCCCTGTATTCTTCCCGGGTGACACAGCCTTGTTTCCAGAGCTTGTACACCCCTTTCTTCACCCTCAGTTCTCTTAGCAGGTCCTTGCTGAGCCATGCCGGTTTTCTACCTCTCCTGCCCACTTTCTTAATCAGGGGAATGGAGACCTCTTGTGCTGCCAGGAGGGCATCCTTGAACAGTAGCCAGCTCTCCTCAACGTCCTTATCTTTGAGGGCAGCGCGCCAGGGGATCTTGGCCAGCATTCCATTGAGTAGCTTGAAGTCTGCTCTTCTAAAGTTGAGCATCCTGGTCCTGCTCTTTGCCAGGCCCACATCGCTTGAGATCACAAACTCAACCAGGGCATGATCGCTGGAGCCCAGGCAGCCTCCAACCTTGACGCCTTTGATGATCTCCTCAGCGTTGGTGAGCAGCAGGTCCAGCAACACTTGACCTCTGGTCGGTCTGTCCAATACCTTCCCTTCTGCTTGGTGTGCTTAATGCTTGGCCCACAAAGTTATTCCCAGTGCAGTCCAGCAGTCTCTCAGACAGCTTGCAGCCAGCCATGCTGATTTCCCAGCCTGACTGGAATCCCCCATCAAGTTGAGAGTCAGTGAGCGCGGTGCTTCTGGTAGCTGCAGTAAGCAGGGCCCATCAACAGGCTCCCTTGACCAGGCGGCCTGGAGCAGACCCTCACCTCCAGAAGCCCATTATTGGTTCAGTCCCGAATTTTACCCGCAAGTTCTCAACGTGATCGTGGCTGTTCTTAGTCCTTTGCAGTCAGCTTCTTCATAGAGAGGGCAAATACCTTGCCCTCCGGAATTCCATAGTAACAATCATGTCTCCTTTATGTCAGGTGAGGTGTTTTTTGTTGTTGTTGTTTTTTGTTTGCTTGTTTGTTTGTTTTCCATTTTCTAGGTAGAAAATTTAATTTCTGAGCCAGGAGAAGAAGAAGTGCAACATGTAACAATCTTCCTGGCACTGTGCAGTTTGCATGAGTAGCCAAGTGCTCCTCAGGTAACGTGTGCTGCAGAGCTGACCTTGGTGGCAGGGGTTGTGTCTTCATTTTCTTCCTGTCATGTGGGAACATAAGAAGACTCTTCAGAGCAGGAGCTGCAGAGGAAGATGAACGGCATGAGAAGGTAAGGCTAGGAACCAAGGACACCTCCAGAAAGAACAGAAAAACTAAGTCATTTAAGATGCATGATGGCCGTGTGATACTGTCCGTGACTGGAGGAGAAGCACATGGCTAGGAATGACTGATGGCTCTGGTGGGATGAGTGCCTACGTGCGCCGTAAAGGAGAGTTTGTGGGATGTTCTGTGGACATGTGAAGGCTGTGGGAAAGTTAAGAGAGAAAACGTGTGAATTCACAGAAGTGGTATTAGAACCTGGAATAAACCATTTGGATCACTCACATCTGAGTCCGTGCCAGATTGTCGCACTGTCAGAACCTGAGGCCTGGGATTTTCCTTTAGTAGTGCCAACTGCCTGTTGTAAATGAGAAAAGATATTACTAAACATAGCTTCCCTCCTTGTAGGTTTGATATTTCTGTCTTTGCATTCCTTTAGCACCCAGGGTGTTGATGCAGCTGCACAAATCCGCTGTACTGTCCTCCTGTTTTGCATGGAAGAATGGTAAAATAGCAATCTCTGGGTGAAATTTTGTTCAGGCGTTTTCCTTTCTGTGCCCCTAGGAAGCAATGGCTTGGAAATGGCAGTGCCGCCTGGGAACCCACACAGCAACCCAGTATCTCATTGTCTGGGTCTGTGAAAAACCACAATGATGACAAAAGATGTTTCAATTCTGTCTGTGCTGTCAGTGCAGCCCTGAGGAGCGGTGTGGGCATGGCATGGCAGGGAGAAGGGATTTCCCTTCCAATGGGAAAGTGCCTGTTCATGTGTTGGTATGTAACCGCTCCATGGCCTGCTCCATGTGCTTCTGAATGGGCAGCTCAACTTTTGTGTCACTCAGCCACCTGTGGCAGAGGTCAGGATTAGTGCCTTTCAAGGAGCTGAGAAGCATTTCTTGCTCAAGTCCTGCTTCCAAGCTTAACCACCTACAATGAAGTAGATGTCGTTTTTCTGGTGTCCTTCAATTCCGTGTCCGCATTTTCCCAAAAGCAAAAGAATTTGGAGTTAATCAGCTGCAGTGAAGTGAGCGATTTCAGTGCCTATTTCTGATGGTGGCAATGAGTTCAGAGGTCACACTTAATTGACAGTGCCTGTTTCCATTCTGACAAAGGCTGTAGTTTCAGCTGACTTCCCGAGGCTGCCATGTGTGGTGGTGACACAGCCTTGGGCTTGTGCGTTTGCATGACTCCCACCTTTCCTTTCTGTGTCTTGCAGGTCAGCTGGTGCTGGAAGCGGCCGGTATCTGAGTAGGAATGAAGGTGAGTGCAGGAGCAGCTGCTGAGGGGAGGAAGGAAGTCCATGCTAATGAGCTCTGAAGCATCTGCGGGTCCGGTACCAGAATAGGCAGCAGTGATGCAGGGGGCTCCTCGGCAGGAAGCTGGCTGATCCAAATGCTTGCTGAGAGTTTGGAAGCCCAAACCCTTATGGTCTCTGTAAGGGTGGTTAATAAAAAGATATTAACCAAGATGGTGGTAAATAGCCTAAGGTTATTAGCAAAGGGAAACTCACCAATATCGATACCTTGACTAGAAAGCTGAGGCAGCCTCAACTAGGGAGCAATCTCTAAGACATGCTGTCTCAGAGGTGGTCAGCCTTTAAATGAGGTCTCAGAGGAGGTTGAGTCGAGGTCCACCCCTTCTGGGAGCACAGCTAGATTACTCTCACCTGTGCTCCCGCAGCTGACCCAATACTTGCCTCAGCTGATTAATCAGAGGTTCAAGCTGTGATTTCCCATACAGTCTCTAAGCTGAAGGCAGCATCTCCTTGATCTGATGGTGGTGTGCCTGAGTGAGGGAGTGATCCAAGCTGGATGCAGAAGAGTCATCTTAATTTCTCTGCTATTTTACTTCAGATGACACCTATTGGGTGTTGGTTTCTTAAAATTTGGATCTAGGAGGTGGTCTCTTCCTTTGCTTCTGATGAAAGCACAGAAGTGCAGCAGGAGTAGAAGACAAAGAGGTTTTCTTGGTGACAGGAACACCAATTATTTGATTCAAATGTGTAACTGATGTAGATGGTGAAGAACAGATCTGCCTCAAAGACATGCTTGATCACATAAGAAATGAGCATGTGATCCAAGACAGGCAGCGTGGCTTTAGCAGGGGAAGGCCATGCCTAACCAGTCTGGTGGCCTTCTATGATGGAGTGACGGCATTTGTGGACAAAAGGAAGGTAACAGATGTCATTGACCTGGACTTGAGCAAGATCTTTGACATTGCCCTCCACCACATCCTTATCTCTAAACTGGAGGGATGTGGATTTGACAGGTGGACCACCTGGTGGATAAGGGATTGGTTGAAAGGCCACAGACAGAGGGTGGTGATTCATGGTTCTATGTCCAGGTGGAGGCCGATAACAAGTGGTGTCATCCAGGAGTCTGTCTTGGGACCAGTGCTTTTTTACATGGTTATCAGAGACACCAATGATGCAATGGAGTGCACCTTCTGCTGTTTGCTGAGTGGTGCGGCTGACGCAGTGGAAGGAAGGGATGCCATTCAGAGGGAGCTCAACCGAGAGGTTGGCCTACGTGAATCTAATGAGGTTGAACACAGCAAAGTGCAAGGTTTTGCACTTGGGCTGGAGGAATCCCAGGCATTTCTACAGACTGGGAGGAGCAGTCCTTAAGAGAAGCCCCGCAGAGAAGGACCTGGGGGTCCTGGTGGATGAAAAACAGAACGTGAGCCATCAGCGTGCTCTTGCAGCTCAGAGAGCAAATGGTCCCCTGGGCTCCATCAGAAGAGGGGATGGCCAGCAGGGACAGGGAGGTGATTGATCTTCATGATCCTTGAGGTCCCTTCCAACCCGGGCCATTCTATGATTCTGTGATTATACTCGCTGTCAGAAAGAATGGCAGCTGTACAGAAGCTGGATATATTTTGGGACAGTTCTTGTAACCAGTTGATTTTAAGACCTTGCCCGAGTCAAGAGTCTAAATTGAGTGTCAGAAGAAAGCTGGTAAAGTGGCTATTGCTCATTCTTTTTCATTTGCTGATTCTTTCATTCGGGTTCCTTTTCCAAAGGAGATTCTGGTGATGGAAGCAATTGAAGAAAGAACCAAAACAGCTCTTGCCAAGAGTGCTTGAAGTCCCTGTGGAGAGAAGCAAAGAACTTGGGCTTCCTCTGGGATGCTCCCCACCATGTCTCAGGAAGGAGACAACTGCTGTTCCACTTTCTGCTCTGTGTGTGGAAAGGTACGTCTGGGTTTCTTCTGCTTGTTTATTCTTTCTTTTTCAGGCTTTGAAGGAGAAGGGGTGGAGCAACGGGAGACTCACTGGTCGTTTGTTACCTCAAGAACAGGATGGATTCTGCATTGACTGTGAAAAACCTGGGCTAGTAGCATGGGCATGTTTCAGGCTGGACTTTTCCTTCTTGGTTTCCTTTTGGCTACAGGGAGACAGCTGTCTAAAGGTGTGTTTTCATACCCACTCTCCAAAACCATGTTTCATTGTTGCAGGTGGTTCAGTGTGCTCTTGCAGTGCAGATGCTGTAGTTTGCTGTAGAATCTGAATTGTTTCTGTTCCTAGGGGAGGACTGGGAGGAGGTAGTGAGAAGAGAATTCAATGCCTTAGGTGTATCTTAGTGAGAAATGTTGGCATGAGGTGCTGAAAGTCTTGAGTTGTCAAAGGCCAGTGAGGCTCAGACTCCTTAACCTGCTGGAGCAGGGTGGAAGCAAGGAGTGGGCACTGCCGTCCCACAAGCTGCACTTGGTTCTGGTCTGCCAGGTCTGTGCTGGCCTGGATTTCTTCTGAGAAGTTTGTTGGAGCTGCTTGGAGTAGTGAAGGGTGGGGAGGAAGTGCTGCTCAAGAGCTAAGGCTCTGCATGATCATCTTGGATGGTTTTAACCATGATATCTGAAGACATAGTTTCCATCAGAATGATCCCAACATTGTGCAAGTGTCTCAGATGTATGAGAGCACCCGCCTCCTCCAGCTGAGCCATAGGAAAGCTAACTGTGCCCAGTAATTACAGCTTCTGCAGATTGAATATGCTTCCAAGTGTTTTCCTTAGTGATCAATAATGTCCCAGCACTCTGAGATTCCATCTCTGGCACAGTCTGGAGCATCTCTGCAATCCTTGGTTGCTGGAGGGCACGTGGTGAGTGCATGGACAGGGTGGCACAAACGCGTGCGTGTGCTGAGGAGTTGGGTTGCACACAGGTGCACACAAAGGGGTGTTTGTGGAAGGTGTAGGCACGTAGGTGTTCCCAGGGATGGTTTGCACACGTCTGTGAATGCAAAGGAGGGCACACGATGCAGAGTGTGCATGGGGGTGTGCAAAGCAGGCAGGGTGGTGAATGGGTGTGCGTGTGCACATGGATAGGGGAAGGTTGGGGTTGCAGGTTGACCTGTGCTGAGGTGAGTGGGGACTCACGGTGTTGCTCAGTGGTAGATTGGTTCACACTGAGTGCTAACAGGAAACTCGCACACCCTTTTTGTTTCAGCTGTGCCAGCGCTGTGATCCCTTGCTGCAGGGATGGGGTGTTGGAAGGATGGTGTGCGTGCCGAGCTCCCATCTCTTGCAGGAATCAAGTGTAGAGCAAAAGGGATGTTTGGGCCAGGTGACTGTAAGAAGGCTGGCTGCTTTGGATGGTGGTAGCTGATGGAAACAGGTGCTCTGGGGACCGTTCAGCTTTTAACAGAAGACAGGGGTCCTGCAGCAAGAACGACTAGGTTCTCAAATGGCTTCAGACGTGCACACCGACTACATCCCCGCAGACATTTACCGGTAGGTGGCTCTTGCAGAAGAAGATTCAATCAGCAGAACCTTTTGCTCAGCTACAGCACACAAATGCTACAAAAGCAGGAACAACCTGCAAGCTCTGGGTCTGTTTGTCTTGCACAGGCATGCACTAACTGCGTTTGATGGTACCCCCCATCCTTGATTTCCTTCCCTGCTTCTTGTCTGATGACGCTGCTGAGCCAGGAACAAGCTGCCCAGTGTGGCAGAGCATGGTGCAGAGCTGTGCTGGGACCTCCTCCCCTTCATCTGCTGCAGATCAGTGCCCCACACGTGCCATTGGGATGCTCTGGCACGGGATGTGCCTCCAACCCAAAGCTCCTTCCCACCTCCCAAGGAAAAACAAAGCAACCCAAGCATCTCCAGCAAAGCTGCCCAGCAGACAGCAGGGAATGCAAACAGCTTCTGGCTGCTCCCCTACACTCCCGTCCTAAGTAAGAGACCCTATGAGGACTGGCTGGGAAATCAGTGCATGACACACGTGAGTGTGCACAGGATTGTGCAAAGCAGTGGGGTTCCACGAGTTTGTGTGTGTGTGTATCTCTGCTGTTATGAAAGCATGGGAAGACTTACTGAGTCCCAGATAATTACTTATCCTCAAATGATTTTTCCTGGCCAAAGTTAGAGCCTCTCACAGGTAATCGAGATCAACAGGCTGTTGTTGCACAATCAACAGACACAATCTAGATGAATAGCTGAGGAAAATAAAGCATCATGCGAAGGGTACTAGATAAGTGAGCAGCTTGAGATCTGCACATTTATGTGATGCTCATGGTCTTAGACAATATTTGCCTAGAGAGGTCACATTGAATGAAAGCAAACTCTAAGATGAATGAAAATATGCACAGGAGAAGAAGCCTCTGAGGCTTCTCAAGTGTTATGACCAGAAGACATAAACTCTGTTAAAGCAAACGTTTCTCTCTATTTTTTGTGTTATTCCAGGCAGGCCTTGATTACCGCCTGAACACATGCTGTGGAAGCCCAGCTTATGCAGCACCAGAGCTAATCCAGGGCAAAGTGTCTATTGGCTCAGAGGGATGTAGAGCGGTGTTTGTTTTCCCCTCTTTCCCTTCCCTCTCCACAGAGCATTTAAAGGCAGTGGAGCTCAGGTAGGCTCTCTTGGTTTCCCTTCTGAATTCTGCTAGGTTGCATCGCTTGGTAGCTCTCAGAAGCTGTCAGTGGCCACAGACTAGAAAAGTGCAATTGGTCTCAGTTCACACAGCTGGCTGGTTTGTCTCAGGCTAATCCTGAACTGCCTCAAGCGACTGCTTTGGGGCTCTACAGAACAGCAACTTCAGAGATCTCTTTCTATTACTAAGTGTTTGAAAGAGCAATTTGCTCTGTTAATTATCCATCATTTCTGTGCAGTCTGTTTTGTCAGACTTGTCTTTAGCTTCCAAGTTGTATGTGAAGAATTGTTTCCGTTGTAATGCACAATGTACTAAAAATTGAGAGATGAAAATGTGAAGAGTTTTTCCAGCTTTGATTTCATGTCTGGAATTTTGGAACCCATTACTTGCAGTTGTTAATCTGTCCAAACTGGTCTGGTTTGGGATGCCCTCGTACTTCTTGAATCGCTGTTAAAGGCGGAGCAATTCCTACAAGTGCCATGGCCCCACTGTTGTTCTAATTCTTGTTTCTTTGTTTTCCACACGCTGCTTTTCAAGCCTCCTTTTTCTTTACAGTCAAAGTGAGAACTGCACTGTGTCTGAACCTTGTTGTGCCTCTACATAAAGAGAACCGAACAGCAGCAAAGCCAGACAGGTGACTGTGCTGACAGCTCTCGTAGCCAGTAACACGTAACTGTGCTAAATCCCTTGTGACGGCTTTGATTTCATTTTTGCCAGTGAAATCCTTGTAAAAGGAACTGCAGCAGTGTGATGAGCTAAGGTGAAGATGCTGGTTTTAGTAGTGCTCTAAGCTGAGTGAAAGGGCAATTGAATGAGGGTTATATGCTTTCTCTGGGACGATAAGGTTTTATTTCCTGAGGGAAAGAGCCAGCTTTTCATGGGCTATATGTGGGCTTTGGCAAGGGCAGACAATCCAGTCTGTCAGGAAGCCATTTGAGGTGCTTCAGGTTTGTAAGCTTGGCTTTTTGTTTTTCAGGCGGATATTTGGAGCATGGGTGTACTGCTGTATGCTCTGCTGTGTGGGTTTTTCCTTTGGATGATGACAATATGATGGCACTCTACAGGAGGATACCAGTGGGTATCAGTGGTGCTAGAATACACTGAGAAGGGAAATAGCTGAGCTTGACAAGAGGCCTTGCTTTTCGGATGGCAGAACATGCTGAGCTGTGGGTAGAAAGGCCACAGCACAGTCTGCTGAATATTGTCCCTGTTTTTGCTGCTTTGTCTACCAGTATTTTGTGGATTTGGTTCTACGCTTGGTTGGCCTATGTGGCACTGTAGCCTAATTCTGTACCATGATAGCATACAGAATTTAAGGAGAAGTATTTTCCTGCCAATGGGCTGGATTTTTTTGTATCTGGTTCTTCAACTGGCTGCTCCCTATACTATCTGTAGTAAAAATATAGACACATCATTTGATTTCCCTGAAATGAATGTTCCTAAATGCCAGCTCTTCTCATGTCTACAAAGATCAAAGTTCTGCATTTGCTATTAGAATTTCCTCTTCCAGAATCAGGAGGTAATGTAGGACCCCACAGATTGCCTTCAGAATCCAACAGTTAGTTCTGTTTCCTTTCGGAGTGCATAACAACCTGAGCACATGAATTGAATGACGTGGCTTGTTAGTCTGGTACAAACTCTGCTGTACACTGAAACCTGGTCCATTTGTAAGCAGGACTTTGTCCATCTCTGCAGGACAGCAGAAAACCCTTTGTGCTAATCATGATGCCAAGAAGCAGAATGCGGCAAATGGCAGATGATCCAACTGCTTCAGGTGTTCATTTCCTTAAAACTGTGAATAGTTTTGGACTGAGAGTTTGTAAGCAGAACAGAGCTCTTAAAGCTGTCAGAGATTATTTCTGCACTGTTCAATTCTATCTGCCTAACATACACCGGATCTCAGAACTGCATTGCTTGAACTGGTGGAACTTGTTGAAGTGAACTGGGATGAGCAAGTTTTAGAACTTAGTCAGAATGCAGTAAAAAATGGATAATCTCATGAGTATTAAGGTACAGGCTTGCTATTTCTGCACTGAATTTGTTTTTATTTTACATGGCTGTGATCTGAAAGTTGCTTGAAACGCAGGCACCTAGGCACTGTTGTGTAACTGAATTTCACACGATAGGTCCTGAAATATCCTGGAATCAAAAACTCTGACTTGTTTTAAGTCTGCTGCTTGAGTCTAATCAGGGTCATAGTGTCTGTGTGCAGTGTTTCTTTCCCTGTAATGCTCCACATCATTTCATTTTGGGAATATTGAAGGAAATGGACTATGTGCCATAACTGTTGTTAGAACAAAGTATGTCTGGTGTGATCTTATGCATAGGTTCTGTAACTGCTCTTCACAGCTCAGGTGTTTGACCTTCCTTTTGGTGAAGTGATGAAATACTGCTGGTTTCTATTTGTGCTTCTAGGCACCTTGAAGCTCTTAGGAATAGAACAATTGTCTCCAGTTCTTTTCAATGATATCAGTAACAGCTCGAGTGTTGCTGCCCACTAGGTAGACCCAAAGAAGCAAGTGAAACAACACACGAGCTGGACCTGAATGAGGATCACTTTCAAGACAGTGGCTATGCTGCTTCAAGCCTACTTGCTTCTTCCTGCCGCCACTCTATTACCAAGTATCAACAACCTTTCATGATTCAACTTGCAAATGTTTGAAACTAACCCTTGTGTTTCTATGCCTTCCTAGGTGATTCGAGCCCTTGTCAACCCCAAAGATCCAAACCAAGCAGTGTCTTTCCATCAATGGAGAGTTCTTATTAAGCATGAATCGCTGCAATTCGGATGACAGCCTTCCACATGGTAACAGTGATGGACACAAGGGGCTCATCCACGTTCATGCTCTCATATCTCCTGGCTCTGCTGAAGCTCCTGACCTGAGCCTGCCAGACACAGCAGTCACCTGCCTGGATTGTGACCCAGCGCCTTTGCAGTGCTGCCCATCCCAAGCACAGCCCGAGTGTCCCAGCAGCAGCACCACCATGCAGGAGCAGGGCAGCATCAGTGAGGTGAAGCTGAGCATCTTAGATGGGGACTTAGAGTCAGGCTGCCAGTCCCAGGCACCAGGCAGCAGCACCAGCTCTGAGCCACTCTCATCTTGACAAGAGGAGTCCCATCTTCACCCTTGACCTCTCAAGCCCTCCTGTCTTTTATTGAATAAAGTCACTCTCATGCTCAGTCATCGCCTCGACTGCATTCTGAGTCTTCAATCACAGGGATTGGGATGAATGCAACAAACAGCAAGGCAGCTCAGCTTGCAATGCTATGGCTGTGGGGTTCGTGCAGGCAGAGCTCTGGGTTCCCATTTTGCCTGGCTTTGGGATGTCTGCAGCAAGATCTCTACCATTTTGTATGGGAGCAAATAATCTCTAGCATCCAGGTTGCTGCTCATGATATATCCCAGTCTTCCTGGCTGTCACTTTGTGATACTTTTCAAAGCCTTTTGATACTCTTTGATGCCTTGGCTGCTCCCTAACACCTCTGTCCTCCTGCCATGTTGACTCACGTCTCCCACTTTTAAGCTGGCTTTGCAGATCATCTCCAGCCCTGTCATCATCACGCTGCAGCAGGAGGTGCTCACCTGGCCCAATGTCTGGCAGTACTGCTTGTTCTGCAGATGAGCAGCTGCCTCCTCATCTCTTCAGCTACAGTAGTTTTTCTCAGGGCAGTTAGATGCAGTCATGCTCCTCTGGATTTGGTGTGTTAAATCCATGCTGCATGGCAGCAGTCAGTGCAATACAAAGGTGTTCTGTGTGCCATAGCATTTCTCCAGGGGCTGCCAAAGGTAGAAGCACAACACAGCACCATCCTTCTGACAGTAATGTCTGTGAGTGTTAGACATGTGAGCACTGCATCATCCCCAGCGTGTCAGTGCTTTTCCACACCAACCTGACTCTCACACTCTGCACTGAATGTAACTCTGCTCTTGTGGAGACAAATGCTTTCTGTCACATCCTCCATCCCTGCAACCATTTGCCGGTAGGCAGCTCTTGCAGAAGAATCAAGCAGCAGAACCTTGTGCTCACCCTACAGCATGCAAATGCTATGAAAGCAGAAATAACCTGGCATGCTCTGGGTCTGCAAGGCTGCACAGATGGGAGAGGTAGATTGTGTTTTTGCAGTGGAAGTTTCCAGTATTTTCAGTACATAGTGTAGGCCCTAACTGAATGTATAACCCTCTTGTAAAACAGCTGTATAAGTAGTTTTTCCACCAAGAAAGTTGCTGAACAGAATTAAGTTCAGACTGGGGGCATTCTGACATGGGGAGAATTGAGACAAGCACAAGATAAATACAGGGTGGGTAGAGCCCAGCACAGGACAGAATGAATGTACTGACTTTTGGAAACATTGCCCTTCTCTGTCCGCAGAAAAGTACAAGGCAGACCTAAAAACAAGAGGTTGGTAATTGACCTTCTATGGAAATGAATCCTAGCCACAGTCTCGAGGAGTCTGTGAGCCTGAGATGCTCAACCAATGAGAGCCATGAGAGCATCACCTGCAGTGGGTTTAGGGCACAGAACAGAATTGATTTCACTGACTGGTGTGCAGTTTCTCCCTTGCCAATAGGGGATGTGCGCGCAGTATTGCAATAATGAATAAGCACTGCTGCTATCGCTGCCATCTTTGCCTAACTAGAAATCTTTGACTTTGAGAGTTTCTCACACAAGGGGAGAGGGTAAGAAAGTAAAGAGGCACAGAAAACTAAGGGAAACTGCTCTTCTTTATCTTATCTATAAAAATTGATACGATGCTGTTGTGCATTTTTTTTAATTTTATTTTTAATTTTTTGCTAATGTCAGTTAGATTGTTTTAAAATATCCACACACCAAAATCTGACTACCAAGCAAATGTAATGAAAATGAAATGAAGGTGAGTTAGTGGAAAGCACAAGGCCATATTATATTAGGCTCCAGCAAATTTACAGGCAGTCACTGCACGAAGAGGTAGATCTGAGTTGCACATTATATGATTCCCACAAAGATTAAGGAAATCTGAAGCTTTCAATATATTTTTTTAATTCTTTTTTCATTTCATTTTTAAACACCTGACCCAGACCCCAACCCTCACAGGAGCTGTAAAGACAACAGCATTAAGCAGCAATGTAACTCTAATCCTAACCCTTACCCTGATTCTAAAATCGTCCCTAACTCCAAATGCAACAATAAAAATGATGCTAGAAGTTTGTAGCAAAAGGAACCTTAACCCTGATCATAATCCAAAAAAAAAAATCATTATGGTAACAATAATCTTTACCTTAAGAGTAATATTAATCAGAGCCCAGATGATGCCTGCATCCAATCAGAAGCATGCTTTGCATTATTTAAGAGTTGTATTTTTTCCAATGAACTCTCTCTATTATCACGTTTATAAAGTAACAGAGTCTGTTCTTTTTCTCCTGACACTGTGCCTTACTCCTGACATCCCCTGGAAATGACCCAGATAGGGCACCATCAAAGTAATGCTAATAGTAATGTCAATCCTAAGGGTATCTCTAGCCTCAGTGTTAATGGGACGCTAACAACAATCCCAACAGCCTTAAACATTCTGGTGGTGTGAAAGAGGTGCTGCCTTGCACATGCTGGGCAGTCCCATTGCCTGTTAAATGCAGGCGGCAGCGTAGAAACATGATGCCCGTGGTCAGAATGCCCTGTGGCAGATCCTGGCACCGGAGAACTGACCGGAGAACCATGAGAGAACTGACAACAAATCACGCGACATCAGTAATATAAATAACCGACCCAGTGGTTATTTACAAGCCTTGGGAGACCCAGACAGGATCTCAGAGTGGTGAATGTAGGTACAGAAGTTGTTACTACTCTGTTTTCTTCTAAAAGAAGTGTTTTTTTTTCATCTCAGAAGATGGGGGGGGGGAGGGGCGGGAAAGGGATATCAATTTAATTACTCATTAATTTATTGACAGACATTCACGTTTGCTACGTTTGGAGAAGTTTTTATTTGTTTGCTGTGGTTTGATTTTTTTTTTTTCTTTTTTTTTTCCCCCTTCCCTCCTCTTCCATCTTTGTGTTCTTCCCCTATAATCAAAAGAACGGATCCCCAGGGTCTGTCCCGCAGACGTTCTTTCCGTGGTCTCTGCTGCCACCTGCTGGCCAATAAGCGGAACTGCCACTGTTGGGCGTTTGGTGCCGCAGGAAGCACAACGAAGATCTGAGTTCTGACCAGTCTACGCAGCAAATCCGCCAATCTTTATTGCGATAAGCCCTCCAGACAAGAGCATAAAGTCTTTGCCTGAGGGCAGGGTTAGTAGTAATGGATGTCAGTTTTGAAATTTCCAGTCCATTCACCATAGCACTTTCTGCCTCCATGTCCCATAACCAGAGCAGCTATGCTGGCATGCTCTCTTGGTTTCTGTCTAAACCACTGTACTATATCCATCAGTTCAGCTGCTGTATTATGGGCAGCAGGGTTTGGGGGGTGGACACTGGTCAGGGCACTCCCACCAGCCTATCCTGCATTTTTTTTTTTTTTTTTTTTTCATTTTTGGGTTACAATCAGTCAGATCTCAAATAGATCTAGTCCAAATGGAACCTCAAAATCTGACCTTTTAGTGCCTTCATTTACAGAGTCCATTTTATACAGATTCCCTTGTACAGGGCCCCCATGGTCCTCCAGACAGTTGTTACTGATCTTCCATAGGAGAATGATTGAATTAGGTTTTTTCCCATCAAAACTGCCACCTGCCTTTCCAATTTTTCAACACTATCATTCAATAGCTGATTTGCATCAGCCTGAGCCTCTTCAGTTATGTTCAGACAGTTCAAGGCCATTAAAAGTGGCCATGCCACCATGAACACAGCTAACTGTCATTCTCAAGTTGTAAGTATGTCTTTGCTAAGACCATGGAAATACTCAGTCAGGTGGGCCAGGGACTCATGGACCCTCCCTCCGTCCCACACAGGGCCCCATTTTTCAGTGACAGAAGCAGTGCTGCATTTTGAGGATCCTAGGAATCCCAGGACATGCCCTGACAAAAGGTCATTCAAAGGGGTAGTCTTTCCCCATCCAAACAACTCCATGATATTCACAGAATCACAGAATTGTAGGGGTTGGAAGGGACCTCCAGAGACCACTGAGTCCAGCCCCCTGCCAAAGCAGGTTCCCTACACCACGTTGCACAGCTCAGCATCCAGGCAGGTCTTGAATATCTCCAGAGAAGGAGATTCCACAACCACCCTAGGCAGCCTGTTCCAGTGCTCTGTCACTCTCACCATAAAGAAGTTATTGCACACATTAGTGCAGAATTTCCTATGGTGCAGTTTCTGTCTGTTTCCCATTGTCCCTCCTCCACACACTGCTGAAAAGAGTCTGGCCTCACCTCTTTGCCCCCCACACCTCAAATATTTATAGACCTGGATCAGGTCCCCTCTCAGCCTTCTTTTCTCAAGGCTAAACAGACCCAGTTCCCTAAGTCTCTCCTCATAGGGGAGATGCTCCAGGCCCTTCACCATCTTTGTGGTCCTCCACTGGACTCTTTCCAAGAGATCCCTGTCTTTTTTGTACTGGGGAGCCCAGAACTGGACACAATATTCCAGATGAGGCCTCACCAGGGCAGAGTAGAGGGGGAGGATCACCTCCTTCGACCTGCTGGACACGCTCTTTTTAATGCACCCCAGGATGCCATTGGCTTTTTTGGCTACAAGGGCACACTGCTGGCTCATGGTCAATCTGTCGTCCACCAGGATGCCCAGATCCCTCTCAGCAGAGCTCCTCTCCAGCAGCTCTTCCCCCAGCCTGTACTGGTGCATGCAATTATTTCTACCCAGGTGCAAGACTCTACACTTGCTTTTGTTAAACCTCATCCGGTGTCTTACTGCCCAGCTCTCCAGCCTGTCCAGGTCTCGCTGAATGGCAGCACAGCCTTCAGGCGTGTCAGCCAATCCTCCCAACTTCGTGTCATCAGCAAACTTGCTGAGGGTGGTCACTATCCCCTCATCAAGGTCGTTGATGAAGATGTTGAACAAGACCGGACCCAGCACAGACCCCTGGGGGACGCCGCTAGTTACAGCCCTGCAGCCAGACACTGCACCACCAACGACAACCCTCTGCACTCTGCCAGTCAGCCAGTTCTCGACCCACTTCACTGTCCAATCACCTATCCCATACTTCCTCAGCTTTGGTATAAGTATGTCATGGGAGACTGTATCAGTTATAGAGGTTATAGAGTTCAATTCCTGTAGTCAATTTGGCGGCCCAGGTGGGACCAGCTCTGTTCGCTGCAGGACCAGCTGAGAGGGAGACACTTTTGGCGCACCCTGAGATTTCTCTGAAGGACTCCCTTCCTCACCTGATCACTGCAGGGACAGACAAGGACCACCCATAGGTGGACCAGGTATGTGTATGGTAAGTGGAGCCCATGTCTTGAGGAGACATCCTACACAGTTTACAGCCATACGTGCTGCTCCCAGGGAGGTGAGCTCATGGCTTTGGTTGCCAGCTGGGTAGGAAGACTCCTTGGGTGAGTTCCTATGAAAGGGAACTGTATGTCATATGAATGGAAACAAGAACAAATACTCTCTCCCAGGTAGTTGACAATAGGAGGGACCTAGGTTGGTCTCTCCTACGGGTATGGGATATAGTGGATAGCCTGTCAAATGGTAGCCTGGGTTCTCCAAGTTGTAATCACGGGGGTTATAGGTTGTATGTTCAATATTATCATCTGCTTTAAGTGTTTGGTACCGTGTGTCAAGCCGACTCTGGGAAAAACATTAACGTTTGCAACTGGTCGACCAGAGTATGAGTGTTATTAAGATTCCAGCTAGAAAACGTTGTCAGCATTGTGTAGTATGAATAAACCATGGTTTTTGATCTAAATGTCAGAGTGAGTGTGGTGTGAGTGAGACACAGAACAGCTGCAGGGTGAGTGCCGAGTCCCGATCCATGTTTCCTTCCTCCTGTGAGGGAAATGGCCAGACACGGACAAAGTGAAAGACTGTGTTGTGTGTCCACTCATATGTACTTTCTGCTTGTATGTAAGAAGACGGGAGTTTGTACTCTGTAGATTAGTAAGATTGTCCTGAGGAGAGGTGTACATTCCACCCGACCAATGAATGTCAACCCATTTATGTAATACTATGTACTGCTTGCGAGGAAGTGTGTGAGGGAGGTGGTTCAATCAGTGCTGGTTCTGTGGCACAGTGTTTATAACTGAAGAATACAGACTGTATTAAGGGAGTTTATGTGAACTGAAAAACTGTACTGTTTGACAAACAGTTTTGATGGTATAAGAAAGTGTAATTGTTAATGATATATGGAAGTGTACTTGAGGGAATGTGGAAGTGTATCTGAGCATAGAAATAGAGGAAGCATTTACAGAAGAAAAAAGGTTAAAGTGAGTTTACCTGCACTGACATGAGAGCAACACCCTGAACCTCTGCCCTGTGAGCTGAGCAGAGCAGAGCAGAGACACAGTCCTCATGTATCAGGTAGTGTTATTCTGCTTACCAAATGAATGAGTTCACTACAGAAGAGGCAAATCTTCCCCTCTGCTCCATTTGTGGCATACTCTGGAGTTCAAGACATTGCAAAGCTATGGCACACCTACTTTCTTTCAATGATGACGCCTTAGTATGCTCTGGGCTGTCATTTCAATTGCATCTAAAGAAGTCTAGGGTCATGCCAGCTGACAGGAAGCTGGCAAATGTTGTCTCATTGTAAGGAAGAGCAAGAAAGATGACATGGGCAATTATGGACCTGTCAGTCCAGAGCCTGGTAAAATTATGGAGAAAATGATGGTGGGAGTTATGGAAAAACAGCTGAAGGACAATTCTGTCATTGGTTGCAGCCAACACAAGTTTGTGAGGCGAAGGTCCTGTTTAATTTAAGCTCATTCTGTGACACAGTTATCCGTTTAGTTGACCAAGGGAAGCCAGTTGATGTAATCCTTGAGGATTTCAGTGGAGATTTTGATACTGTTTCTCACAACAACCTTCTGGACAGAATGTTCTGCATATGGCTAGACAGAAACACAATGTGGTGGGTGAGCAGTTGGCCAGTAGGTCAGTCCCAAAGGATTATAGTCAGTTTTTTCCATCAGGCTGGTAGATGGTCACTGTCGGGGTCCCCAGGGTTCCATTTTGGGGCCACTTTCCTTTCATGTTTATGCAGATGACTTGAATGCAGGACTAGAAGACGTTCTGAGCAAGTTTGCTGATGAGACCAGATGAGGAGGTGCTGTTGCCTCCACTGAGGGTGGAGAGGACTTGCAGAGAGATGTGGACAAGTCAGAGAAGTGGGTACCAGTTGGTACTAAGCACCAAGTGCATAACGTATAACAAGAACAAGTGCCTGATTGTGCACCGCAGAACATAAAGGACTTCAAACTCTGGGAGAATGTGCAAACGAGGGCACTGGAACTGAGAGATCTGAAGTTCAGAGTTTCACAGGGATTGACTGCTTGTTCAGACTGGGCCCTTCTCACATCCCTTCTCACATCCTGCAATGAAACATAGGTCTCATATGGGACATGAACCTCACAGCGTCCTTGCACCACATGTAGAGCCTGGGATCTTCTGTCCCCATGTCTTTCATTTAACATCATACGGACCTCCAACCCATTGCCCCAGGAAATGCCAGGAGCCAACATGAGAGACAGGATCTCTCTACCACTGGTCTTGCAATCAGGGCTTGACCTGTCTGCTTTGTAAGGCAAAGGAGAGGTTTCTTAGCATGCCAGTGCCTTTGCCTGCCTGTAGTCATGGCTTCCAGTTATCTTCTCTAACAAGTCCCTTGGGAAGCTTACTTGGTAATGGCCCTCAGTGGGCCCATTAATACTCCAAGAAACTTCACTGTTACTTCCGACTTTGTCTTGTTGAGCACTTTGTGCAAACTTCTCTCTGCACTAGAGGCTGATGAACTCAGCATCAAATGCACCCTGGGGCCCATTATAACCTAAAGAATCTCCTGTGCCTTATGCCATCTTGTTATCTTCTTCAGGTTATCAGAACTTGTTCAGCAAAAAGGAGGGATATCTGGAGAGAGCTTAAAGAATCCAGTATAAATTTATTGTCTATTTATTTATAGTTGGGTTTAAAGAAGACATTAAAGCAGCACTGTGCAACTGATACCAATCCAGGATGTCCCAATGAGTTCTGTACTGTTACTGTGTTGACAAAGGTCCTTCTCAACCTCCCCACCCAATTTCTGCTCACAATGGACCTATGGGACTTGCATCACTTTTCTTCACATCACTCTTCTCCTCTGCATTCATCCGCTCAGTGTTAAAACTGCTTTGCACCAACTCCCACTGGCTTTCCTCAGAGAACCAGCTACACATGGAAAAGGAAAGATTTCTCTTTTTTATCTGGCCAGCAAATGGAAAGAAAGGTGATGCAATTGAATGAACAGTAAAACACAGTGATCAACTGCATGCCATGTTCAAGCTGCATCTATTGAAGTTTGTCTTTCATATGGAATACTTTTAAAAGAAATGATTTATTCTGAGGTAGGATAGGATAGATTGAATCACAGTGAAGTAGTTGACAACAGAGGCCATCAGACTCTGAGAGATGGAGCAAATTCCAGTAATCTTCCTGGGATAGATCAGCCAGGTAGTTGAGAGGTATCAACTTAAAACTGATCAGGACTTGTGAGTATTTCACACATTGAGATGGGTTAACACATTCTCATTGATTTATATCTTTGTCTCCAACTCTGTTTTTCACTTTTACTGACATTAATGAACATCTTTCAGACTTCGTGCCTTAATAAAAAAGAGACAGTGATTGAGAAAAAGAAAAAGTATAAGAAGAAAAAGAAAACGAATAGATAGGAAGGGATAGATCAAATCACAGTGAAGGAGTTGACAACACATTCCATCAGACTTTGGGGAGATGGAACAAATTCCAGTAATCCCCCTGAAAGTCAGAAATCAGACAGATAATTGGGAGGTATCTGACTGAACAAAGAGCAAGGGATGGAGAAATCTGGAGGGCAGTGGGAGTAGTGTGTGCCCAAATGGCCTGCTGAAAGCATGCCCTTAACCATGGCCATTTCTTTAGGAGAGCTGAAAAAACTTGGAGGATGAGGCACATCAAATAGGCAGCAGGGAAGAGTAGTGCTGGGCACCAGGCTACAGTCACAGGGCATTGGCACTGGCACCGCTGTCTGTGTCTCTGAACCTGAAGGCATTTGTGTCCAGTGAACACAGTTCTGGAAAACATTGTAGTTTCAGTAAAAGAAAAAAAAAGACATCAAATCACCTCAAAGATTCATATTTACAACTTAAAATGGAACAAGACTCATGAGAATTTTTCATGTTGAGAAGGGTTAACACAATTTCAATGATTTCCATCTTTGTCTTCAATTATTTGTTTCAGTTTTATTGACATTTATGATCAACTATTAAGCTTACAGCCTCAAAATAAATAAATAAATTAAAAGAGATACATTTGCATCTTGCACATGGCCTGATGCCCCTTTCACCTTCACAGTTCCCACAAGTCCTTCCATGCCGGAGAGTATGAGATCCAGCAGAGCACCTCTCCTCTTTGGTTCCTCCACTGCTTGGTCAAGAAGCTGCCATCTGTGCTCTCCATGGATCTGCTGGATGCCACATGCCCTGCTGTGCTGTCCCTGCCACAGATAATGGAGTGACAAAGGCCACCAAATGGGACAAGGGACAGACAACATCAGATTCCCATCTGTCTGCAGAGGGCACCTTCCATTTACTCTCCCTGATCAGGAAGACAGGAAAAGACACTGATGGTCTCCTCTGTTTGCCATTTCCATTAGCTCTGACCTGTCTGCTCTTCCATCCCCAGGCAGAGCTCAGTGCACTCTCACAGAGGGCAGTCGCCCTTCTTTGTCTCCTCGCCCATCCATCCTAAAGACTCGGTATTCCCCTTGTGCTACAGTGCAGTTGTGGAAACCATTAAACTGTGTCCCCATGGTCCAAACAGGAGCTCAGGCCTGCAGCTCTACCAAGATTTCTAGCTTCTTGTGTGTTGGTGTTTGCATTAGTGCAAAAGCACAGAAGTAAATATCCTAATTGAAAAGCATCACTGGACATTGCCTGACTGGATAGCTCATCTATAGAATCAGTGTGCAGAAGGTGGCACACAAACATTAGACTGATCGTGGGTCTTGGAGGTGACGTAGCAGCACGGACACACCATGGGCATGGCTTTCCTGAAGGCCCTGTGCTGCTCTTGTAGCTGTGAGTGAATTCACCGGACAGCCGGTGCTATCCCCTCTCTGGCCCTCAGCTGATGCCCAGGAAGGAGGTGTCTATCTCAGGGATTTCCCACACGGTTTACAAGCACTTGCAAACATCAGGAGCAGCCCAGGCACCTTGGGCATCACCCAGTGTCTGTGTGTGAGCTGCTGCCTCCCAGCTGAAGGACCGAGGACTCAGAGCAGGAGCTCACATGCAGGCAACTCCTTGTGCACTTCTGAACTGAACCAGAGAAATCCCAGCTCCTGTGGTTCTGTGGGGAGCCGAATCCCATTTCAGCTCCAGGATTTCTGTCAAGGGATGAGACTCCTGCACTGCCTCAGCTGGATCACTGCCCTGCACAGGGAAAGTCCAAACCTCGCCTTCCTTGTCTGGTTGCCCTTATTGTTTCATCAAACGATCTCTGGGAGCACTCCCCATATGTCTCCAATCAGTCACTGACCACTGGACATGTGGTGGTTAATTGAGTGGATTTCAAAGCACAGTCATGATGCTGTTGTCTTTCAGGAGCTGTTGGCCATGAGGACCCAGGGACATGTCAGGGGAAATGAGTGGGAAGGATAAAAATGACATAATCTGCTGCTTGCTTGTCCAGGTTCCTGGGACACAGGGAGCTCATAAAAGTGGGCAGAGCTGCAGAGAGACAGCTGTGCCCAGGAGCAGATCTCGTGCACAGCACAGCCTGCAGGTGACAGAAGGAGAGGAGAGAAATTGGAGAGAGCTTGCAGGATGTGTGTGGTGTGAGCGGGCTGTGAACTCACTGCAGGAGCATTGCTCACAGACCATGACAAGGTAAGTCTCACAGCTGACCATGAGCTGCTTTTAATTAAGGGGTAACTATAACTGGGACATCCCATAGGAGATCTGACTGCAGGCACTGCATGTTTCTTTACTGTGGAAAAAGCTTTCTGCTCCAGCTGAGACGGGTGCCCAGGGCTGTCCTGCAGAGCAGGGTCCCTGCTGTGCCCCAGGGGCTGTGTGCCGGGTATGGGACTCTGCCGCCTGCCAGGCTCAGCACTCAGCCTGCCCGGGGAGCTGCCCAGGGCGCTGCGGGGAGACGTGTGGGGTAAGGAGCCCCCGGCAGGGTTTGTGCTGCCACAGCTGCTGCCTGGGGCAGGGGATCACAGCTCCACTGCACAACTGAATGTTTCTGAGGGCACTTTGCAAGAGGAGAGCCAAGGCAGGGGGTTTCCATTTCCTGTTCTGAGGCAAAGAGGTTTGGAGTCAGAAATCTAAAAGGGGCAATAAGAGTTCTGAGAATTTTTCATCAATCAATTGCTTGTTTTGTGAACACTCACACATGATGTGCTTTCAGTCTCCCCTTTCTCGAAGGATGGAATTATCTTCATTTTCTGTAGGCATGAATAATTCACTTATCCTACAAACAGGCAGCATTTTCTAACTGAAACTGAATGCCACAGAAGCTCGGGTAGGGGGCTCTAAGAGCACTTGGGGTAAAGATATGAGACATGAAACAGATGAAAATATCCAGGGAGAAGGCATAAGAAAATAAGAGGAAGGTTAGAGCTCCATATGCTGCTTCTGCTTAAGGAATGCTGATCTACATGAAATTAAATGCAAGTAATGGTGCTAAATGTACACTGTTGTAGGAGAATTAAAACATTTCATAGTATAGCAGGAGTAGTGCCTCTGAGAATGGTCTGGACTTGTCATTATCTTCTGCACTCTGAGCAGGACTCCAAGCCCAACAACAGCAGATGCCCAACAGCAGCTCCATCAGTGAGTTCCTCCTGCTGCCGTTGGCAGACACGCGGCAGCTGCAGCTCCTGCACTTCTGGCTCTTCCTGGGCATCTACCTGGCTGCCCTCCTGGGCAACGGCCTCATCAGCACAGCCGTAGCCTGCGACTGCCGCCTGCACACCCCCATGTACTTCTTCCTCCTCAACGTGGCCCTCCTCGACCTGGGCAGCATCTCCACCACTCTCCCCAAAGCCATGCCCAACGCCCTCTGGGACAACAGGGCCATCTCCTACACAGGATGTGCTGCACAGCTCTTTTTCTTTACCTTCTTCATGTCAGCAGAGTATTCCCTTCTCACCATCATGTCCTATGACCGCTATGTTGCCATCTGCAAGCCCCTGCACTACGGGACCTTGATGGACAGCAGAGCTTGTGCCACCATGGCAGCAGCTGCCTGGGGCACTGGGGTTCTCAATTCCCTGCTGCACACTGCCAGTACGTTTTCACTGCCTCTCTGCCAAGGCAATGTTGTCAACCAGTTTTTCTGTGAAATCCCACAGATCCTCAAGCTCTCCTGCTCAGAATCAAATCTCAGGGAAGTTGTGTTTCTCATTTTTACTATCAGTTTAGACGTAGGCTGCTATGTTTTCATAGTTGTGTCCTATGTGCAGATCTTCGTGGCTGTGCTGAGGATGCCCTCTGAGCAGGGACGGCGCAAAGCCTTCTCCACGTGCCTCCCTCACCTGGCCGTGGTCTCCCTGTTTCTCAGCACTGGTGCTTTTGCCTACCTGAAGCCCCCCTCCATTCCCTCCCCACTCCTGGATCTGACAGTGGCACTTCTGTACTCAGTGGTTCCTCCAACACTGAACCCTATTATCTACAGCATGAGGAACAGGGAGATCAAGCACGCTCTCAGGAAGGTGTTGCAATACTCACTATTCCCGCTTCAATAAAGTGCACATCTTCATCGCATGATTCCCAGTGATGGTTCTTCATCTTTTATGCATCTTTGATTGATTGATTATGTGAGATACAGCAACGTGCAAAAAAATGTTATTGAACTTATAAATAAAAATTTGTTTCACTTCTTTCACACCTACTATCCATTTTCTCACTCCAAGAGCTCATGTAAACATGGAACCAGATTCCCCGAATAGGTTAAGAGATAAATAAATAGCATTCAAAATACGCTTTTCCTTAGCTCTTCTCTTATCCAACTTTGTCTGGATTTGGGGAAGGTACAGCCACAGATAGAAGCACAACTAGTTCTTTTCATTCCTCCTCTCTTTACACTGATACAGTGCACAGAGGATTCGAGTCCTCTCATTTCTACAGGCCTGAAGGTCTTGTGTGTCTCACAGCAGTCCCGTCGTCTCTACAGCAGCACTCAGTGGTTTGCTTAATTTTCTTATCTCAATACTTGGAACAGCTACAGGACCTGTAGCATAAGTGACCGCAGAGCTCCTTATGAGGGGTGGAGTGACAGTGGGATCTGTCCAGAGCTTGGAGCAACTGCAGGATGTGTAGCAAAAACTTGGAGCTATTGCAGGGACTGTGCCAGGAGTTGCAGAGGCTGCAGCAATGTCAGCAGATCCAGCTCTCTTCCCCTTGAAGATGCTGAATAGTGTTGAACACAGCTCAGTAGGTGTGGGCCAGGCCCTGGCACACTGCAGTCATTTGGGCCTTTTTAGGATTACCAGTGCCACAGCAGACCTGTCTCCAATATTCTACCAGTTTCTCAGGATCCTGCAGTTGCTCGGAGATGAAGTTCCAAAGCCCTGGGGGTGCCCACCACTCCAGGCAGCTGCCCAGACTGTCCCACACCCCCTGCCATGCAGAGCCTTCTCACCTTGGGGCAGATCTCTCACTGATATTCCTGAATAATTGTTTAACCTCAATCCTAGAATCATAGAATCACCAAGGCTGGAAAAGGCCTGAAAGATCATCCAATCCAACCGTTCACCTATTACCAATAGCTCCCACTTAACCATGTCCCTCAACACAATATCCAGTCTCTCCTTGAATACCCCTGGTCTCCCAGAGACGACAGTGTAAAATGTGTAATTCCTAATCATACCAACAATATTACTTCCAAAACCCAAAGATGTCCAAAGAGCTGAATGTGCACAAAACTTCACTTTGCCAATTTTATCGTGGTACAAACCAAGGTCAAACAGCATAGCAAAATAAATACCCTAATCCAGCATCCAGAGTTGACAAATGATGCAGCAGGGAAAACAAGCAGCAAGCAAGGAGCTGTGAAATGCAGCTTCATGAGAAGACTCAGCAAGCTTCACAAATAGGGAAACTATCAGCACCATGGCCTGCACATCTCCAACTCCCACAAAGCCCTGTCCACTCTGGACAGATGTGCTGTTACCACAACCCTTGGAGCCTCACATCAGGCACCAAAATGACTGTGGTTGTTGAACCCAACATGTGGCTCAGCAGCTCACAGTGCTTTGTGCACTGCCCCATTCCCAGTGGGATGGGAATGAGAACTGGGAAAAAGAGTACAACTTCTGGGTTGTAACAAAGCAGTTTACTAAGAGAGATAAAAGGAGAGGAGTAATAGTAATCACTATATATCCGTTGATATAGAATCGTATGTAACAACTGATGCACAAGCACTTGCTCAGCACCACCAGACTGATGCTCAGCTGGGCCCTGAGCAGTGAAGAGACTGAGATGAACTCCCACCCCTTTCAATACAATTTCTGCTTGCTGTCAGCTGATAGAGAACGTCCCTTTGGCCACTATCAGTCAGCTGTCCTCACTCTGTTCCCTCCCAGCTCCATGTGCCCTCCACTGACCATGGCCTTGGCTCTGTACAACACTGCTTAGCAGCAGCTGTAAACATCAGAGTGTTATCAATGGTTTTCTCCTAGAACCAAAACACTGCACCACAGCAGACAGTCTGAAGAAAACAATTCCATCCCAGCTGTAACTCAGATTCCTGCCTGTCCCCTCTTCTTGTTCTTCCTGATCAGGAAGCAAGGAACAGAATCTGCCGCTCTCCTCTCTGAGCCCTTTCCATCAGTTCTCAGCTGGCTCCTCTGCCATCCCCAGGCAGAGCTCAGTGCCCTCTCATGGATGGCAGCAGCCTTTTCTCTTCTTCCTTGCCCATCCGTCATGCAGAATCTGTACCCCATTTGCTACAGTACAGAGCTGAGAATCAACCCACCGTGTCTCTGTGAACCAAACAAGACCCTAGGCCTGCAAAGGCACAGAGATTTGGAGTTCGCTGAGTGAATGTTTGTGGTCCTCTCATTAGTGTAAGGATTCTTCAGAAAGCATCCCCTTCCAGAAGCATGCTTTGATTTAGCCTGTCTGGGTCTTGCATCTACACTGTGGTACTGATGTTCAGGGCCTTGCTCAGAATCAGCAGCCTGCATGAAAGGAAAAGCTCTGTGGTTTTCTCTTGATTTGTCCCGTTTATTTCCCATGCTACCCGCACTGGTCTACAGGCACTTTAGGGCAGCAGTAGGTTGGGGTTACCCCCAGAGGGTACACAGTAAGATTTAGGACGGGGTATTGGCAACAAGACTTTCTCTGAGGAATCCTCACACAATCCTATAGAACAACTCAGAGGCTTTCCATTCAATCTCCAACAGCAACAATATCCCTCAGCCCTTCTCTGTCACATCCAATTCCCCACCCTTCCCCATTTAGACCTGGTTTAAAGCCCTATAATCAATCAGTGCAGGAGCATTTCAGATGGGGTCATGGAGGAGGCAGACTGCCATTCTTGGGGTGGCCATTTTCCCAGGAGGGCATGGTGGGAGGGCTTTGTCCCATCTGGTTCCACCAACACTTGCATCCACCCAGCAGAAGGCTGTGCCCTCTGTGTCCCACTTGAACTCTGCATGGAGCTTACAGTTGGCAGTGACATGGCTGAGAAGCTCTGGGCATGGATTAAGGGACAGGGAATTAATGTGCCTTCCTAACTTCCTCCCTGCATGCCTTAGCAACTTCCTTGTAATCTCCCCAAGTACCCAGCCCCTTCTTCCAGAGGACGGAGATTCTCTTTTTCTTCCTGAGTCTCAATAGTTTTTTCCAGTTCATCTGCACTGGTCTTCTTCCCCTATGGCTCACCTTATGGCATTCAGGGACAGCCTGATCTCGTGCCTTTAAGATTTCCATCTTGAGGAGTGTCCAGGCTTCCTGGACCCCTTTACCCATAAGGAGCGACTCCCAAGGGACCTGTGCTACAAGTGTCCTGAACAGGTCAAAGTCCGCCCTCTAGAAGTTCAGGATAGTAGTTTTGCTAGTCACCCTTCTGACATCTCCAAGAATAGAGAATTCTACCATTTCATGGCCACTCTGCCCAAGACAGTCCCCAACCTTCTCAACTCCTACCAGTCCTTCACTGTTAGTGAAGAGCAGGTCTAGCAAGGAACCACCCCTGGTAGGACTTCATACCAGCTGTGTAAGGAAGCTGTCTTGCATGCAATCTATAAACCTCTTGGACTGATTCCTCTGCTATTTATTATATTCCCAGCATATATCAGAGAAGTTGTAGTCTCCCAAGAAAATGAGTGCTGGCAATCTTGCGACTTCAGTAAGCTGCTCATAGAATGCCTCACCCATCAATTAGGCGGTCTATAAGAAACCTTTAGCAAGATGTCACACTTACAGGCCTTTCCCCCGATCCTTACAAACATGCACTTCATTCTGAAGCCCAAGCTCTTCAACATCAAAACTCTCTTTAATATAAAGGGCCACACCACCACCCTTCCTTCCTCCTCTATCCCTTCTGAAGAGCTTGTAACCATCCATCACAGCACTCCAGTCATGGCAGTGGTCCCACCATGGGTCGGTAATAGCAACTAGGTCATGGTTTGTCAGATGCACAGTTGCTTCCAGCTCCTCTTGCTTGTTGACCAAGCTGCGTGCGTTGGTGTAGACGCACTTCAGCTGAGGCATCTGCCTCTCTCCCAGCTCAAACAGCATTTCCCTAGGCTTATCTCTGGTAAGCCCTGTTTTGTCCACTCCCCCATCGTAGCTAGTTTAAAGCTCTTTCGATAAGCCCCGCTACCGTCTATGCTAGGATTCACTTCCCCCTTTGAGACAGTTGGGTTCCATTCATGGATAACAGACCATGGGCCAAGTAAACTGTCCTGTGATCAAAGAACTCAAAGTTTCTGGCTCAGTACCAACCTCTGAGACAATTGTTCATTGCTTTGCTTTCCAAGCCTGCTCTGTGTCCCTCACTGCCACTGAAGGTATAGAACAAAAAATCACTTGATCTCCCACTTTGTGAACTAAATGGCCTAAATTCCTGAAATCTCTTTTTATAGTTTGTAGTCCTATCTAAGAAATTTCATCACTGCCCACCTAAACTATGAGTAGTGGAAAATAATCAGTGGACCTAACCAGCATTGGGAGTTTCCTCATTATGTCCCTGACCTGAAACCAAGAAGGCAGCAGACTTACTGACAACTGGGGTCCAGTCTGCAAATGGGGCCCTCTATTCCTCTGAGAAGGGAGTCACCCACCACGGCCACCCTTCTTTCTTTCATGGCAGAGGAAGTCACAAGGCTTGGTAGTGACTGCCTTGCATTAGGTTTCCTCCTAGGCAGATCCTCCATTGCCTCCCCATTCTTATCTCCTTCAGATTTCAGAGTGTCAAACCTGTTGCTTAGATGGATCAGGGGTCGAGGGCTAGGCAGGCATGGGGGGGCTCCTGTGATGTTGAGTTGGGACTCTCTTCCAACCCTTCTCATCAGTCAGGTCTGTCTGACTGTGACAGGGCAGGGAGTCAACCACTTTTCTGGGGGTATCTGCCTGGCAGCCTTCCCTCGGGGATGCCAGCAAGTCACTCCACCAGCCCATCTCCCGATCACACTCCCTGATGGTAAACTGTGAGTAAAACCTTGAGTAAAGTGAGAGTTCACCTAGACAAAAGTATGAGTAGAAACATGGACTGACGTGAGGGTAAACCCAGAGTAAACCCAGGATCCCATCCATTGGGCATGCACAGCCTCTGAGGGCAACTTTTTCCAGTGTTGCTGTGTAAAAATATAGGTTCCTCACATCTAACCTATGTCTCCCCTTTTTAATTTAAATCCGTTTCCATTTGTCCTGTTATCAACAGACCATCCCATCCTTATTCTAGCATTAGGCATCTCATCCTCAGATGGAAACCCTGGGGCTGAATTGGGATCAGTTTTTCAAAGAACCACAGGAGCTACAAGTTCACCTAGCTGAGTTCAGATGTGCACAGTGAGGTGTCTGTGTGTGAGTCCCTCATCTGAATCCTTGGTTTTTATTCCACAGGGACTGCACTACTCATACACAGTCTCTCAGTGATGCCCAAGATGCCTTGGGTGATCCTAGTTTTGTGCTAGTGCTTGTAAACTGTGACAGAAAATCTATGAGATAGACACCTCCTTCTGGAGCATCAGCTGAGGGCCAGAAGGGAGGTATTCTTGGCCATCCTAAATACCACCTCAGCCACGTGCTTAGGGCACCCATTGTGTCTTTTGCACCTGACCCCATGGAGTATGTAGTGATATTCAGCTTATCAAAAGGATGAGCTCAGAACAGAAGAGGCAGATCTTCCTCTCTGCTCCATCTGTGGCATAGTCTGGATTTCAAGGCATTGCAAAGCTATGGCACATCTACGTTCTTGCACTGATGACACTTTAGCATGCTCTGGGCTCGCATTTCAATGGCATCTAATAAATCTAGGGTCATACCTGTTGACAGGAAGCTGGCAAATGTTGTCTCATTGTAAGGAAGAGCAAGAAAGATGACACGGGCAACTATGGACCTGTCAGTCTCACTACAGTGCTTGGTAAAATTATGGAGAAAATGATGGTGGGAGTTATGGAAAAACAACTGAAGGACAGGTCACAGGCAACACAAGATACAGAGGGGAAGGTCCTATTTAATTTCAGGTCTTTTTATGACACCTTTATCCATTGAGCTGAACAAGGGAAGGCAGTTGATGTAATCCTTGATGATTTCAGTAGAGCTTTTGATACTATTTCTCCAGCACCCTTCTGGACAGAAATTCCTGCATACAGCTAGACAGAAACAGAACGTGGTGTGTTGTAATACAAGAAGAATTTTACAGAGCAGCAGCCATGGATTGAGATAAGGAGTTCACAGAGCAGCAGCTGCGGAGCAGGATAAACAGCATGAGAACAAAGGACATCTCTAGGAAAAGAATGAATGGCTCGTGGCTTTGAAGGGGGGTTATAGGGTTGTTATTGCAGTAGCTTTCCTCCAATTAGCGTGTGTGATTTTTGGACACCCTTGTCTGTCTCCTATAAAAGTCTGGCTTTCGGGCAATAAATTGATGCAGCTATATGTAACTATATTGGTGTTTCTCTGTTTGACCCAGCACGCTGACATTTTGCCTTTCAGGTTCACCAGCAGTGGTGGGTGAGCAGTTGGCCAGTAGTTCTGTCCCAAAGGATTATAGTCAGTGGGTTCCATTGGGCTGGTAGATGGTCACTGTCAGAGCTCCCCAGGGTTCCATTTTAGGGCCACTTTCCTTTCATGTTTATGCAGATGACTTGCATGCAGGACTAGAAGATGTTCTGAGCAAGTTTGCTGATGAGACCAGATGAGGAGGTGTTGTTGCCTCCACTGAGGGTGGAGAGGACTTGCAGAGAGATGTGGACAAGTCAGAGAAGTGGGTACCAGTTGGTACTAAGCACCAAGTGCATAAAGTATAACAAGAACAAGTGCCTGATTGTGCACCTGGGTATGGGCAACCCTGGACATAAACACTGTCTGTATATTGGACACATGAGAGACGTCTGACTGAAAAGGATTGGGGGTCCTGCTCAACATAAAATTTTAAGTGAGTCAGCAGTGTGCCCAGCCAGCCAAGAAGGTCAACAGTCCCCTAAAGTGCATCAAGCAATTTATTGCCAGCTGGGTGGGAGAAAGGTTTGTCCCTCTTTGCTCTGCATTGCTACTGCCTCACCTGGAGCACTGGGTGCACTTCTGGGCAATGCAGAACATAAAGAACATCAAACTATGGGAGAGTGTGCACAGGAGGGCACTGGAACTGAGAGATCTGAAGTTCAGAGTTTCACTGGGATTGACTGCTTGTTCAGACTGGGCCCTTCTCACACCCCACATCCTGTGATGAGACACAGGGCACATGTGGGATATGAACTTTAACAGCATCCTTGCACCACATGCAAATGCTTTTCCCAGTGCTTCAGTGTTCCACCACCCATTGCTTTCAACATAGTTTTCAACACCCCATTGTATCTTTTAATTTTACCAGAAGCTGGTGCATGGTAGGGGATATGATAAATCCACTCAATGCCATGAACTTTGGCCCAAGTATTTATTAAGGGAATTTTTGAAATGTGTCCCATTATGAGACTCAGTTCTTTCTGAGGTGTCATGTCTCTATAGGACTTGTTTCTAACAACCCAATATTGTGTTTCTGGCAGTAGCATGGGGTACTGCGTATGTTTCAAGCCACCCAGTGGTTGCTTCCACCATGGTAAGCACAAAACGCTTATCATTATGAGATCCTGGCAAGGTGACATCATTCACCTGTCACTCCTCCCCATATTTATACTTTTGCCTTGGCCTTCCCCCCAGAGAGGCTTCATATTCTTGGCTTGTTTAATTATGGCACATGATTCACAGTCATGAATAACCAGTGCAATAGCATCCATAGTTAAGTCCACCCCTCAGTCTCTAGCCCAATTATATGTTATGTCCATTCCTTGATGGCCTGAGGTCTCATGGAACCATCAAGCTTGAAATAATTCACTCTTGTTCTGCCAGTCCAAGTCTATTTGAGCCACCTCAATTCTGGCAGCTCGACCTACCTGATGGTTGTTTTGTTGTTCTGCAATAGCCCGACTCTTGGGCAAGTGTGCATCCACGTGACACACCTTTACAATCATATCTTTTTTTTGAGCAGTTATGTTTTTCTACAGTTCAGCAGCCCAAATAGGTTTACACCTCCGTTGCCAGTTATTTTGTTCCCACTGCTGTAACAACCCCCATAAGGCATTTGCCACCATCCATGAGTCAGTATAAAGATAAAGCATTGGCCACCTCTCCCGTTCAGCCACATCTAAGGTCAGCTGGACAGCTTTTACCTCTGCAAACTGACTTGATTCTCCTTTACCTTCAGTGGCCTCTGCGACCTGTCGTGTGGGGCTCCAAACAGCAGCTTTCCATCTCCGATGCTTCCCTACAATATGAAATGATCCATCAGTGAAAAGAGCATATTTCTTTTCATTTTCTGGTAGTTCGATGTATGGTGGGGCCGCTTTAGCACATGACACCTCTTCTCCTGGTGATGTTCCAAACTTTTTATCTTCAGTCCAGTTCATGATCACTTCTAAAATTCCTGGACGATTGAGGTTCCCCATCCGCGCTTGTTGTCTAATCAGTGCAATCCACTTGCTCCAGGTGGCATCGGTAGCATGATGGGTGGAGAGAACCTCCCCTTTCAACATCCGGTTCATCATTGACAGTCGAGGTGCCAGAAAGAGCTGCATTTCAGTACCAGCTACTTCGGAAGCAGCCCGAGCCCCCTCATACGCGGCTAAGATCTCCTTCTCAGTTGGAGTGTAGCACTCTTCAGACCCCTTGTACGCTCAGCTCCAGAATCCCAGGGGTCGGCCTTGGGTCCCTCCTGAGGCTCTTTGCCACAAATTCCAAGTGGGACCTTTCTCTCCAGCAGCAGTATAGAGGATGTTCTTTACATCCTGTCCAGTCCGTACTGGCCCCAGGTCCATGGCACAGGCTATCTCCTGTTTAATCTGTTCAAAAGCCTGCTGCTGCTCTGGGCCCTATGCAAAATCATTCTTCTTCTGCATCACCTGATAAAGGGGGCTTACAATGAGGCTGTAGTTTGGAATGTGCATCCTCCAAAAGCCCACTGCACCCAGGAAAGATTGTGTCTCTTTCTTGCTAGTTGGTGGAGACATGGCAGTGATTTTGTCAATCACTGTTGGGATGTGATGACATCCATCCTGCCACTTTATACCTAAGAACTGAATTTCCTGGGAAGGCCCTTTTACTTTGCTTCACTTAATAGCAAAACTGGCTCATAGAAGAATTTGAATTATTTGCTCTCCAGCACAGCAGCACTCAGTGGGGGTGTGACCTCATTCAGGCCACGGTAGTCTACTGTCAGCCTCCATTCTCCACTGGCTTTACGCACTGGCCATATGGAGCTGTTAAAAGGTGAGTGAGTTTTACTGATCACTCCCTGATTCTCCAACTGGCGAATCAAATCATGAATGGGGAGCAAGGAATCCCTGTTGGTGCGATACTGCCGTCTGTGCACTGTCTTTGTAGCAATCGGTACCTGCTGCTCTTTTATTTTTACTCGTAGCAGCCTCACAACAGACGGGTCCTCTGACAGGCCAGGCAAAACAGACAGCTGCTTAATGTTGTCCATATCTACAGCAGCGATTCCAAAGGCCCAGTGATACCCCTTAGTATCCTTGAAATGCCCTCTTCTGAGGTATCCTCAATACCAAGTATGAACGGAAACCCTGGACCACTCACATAGGATGTTTTTTCCAGTCTTTACCAGTGAGGCTTATTTCAGCCTCCAACACAGTCAATTCTTGAGAGATATCCAGAAATATGGATTGATTCTGTCCCTTCATGACTGGAGGGCATTAGGGTGCACTGTGCACCAGTATCCACCAGTGCCTTATATTTCTGTGGTTCTGATGTGCTAGGCCATCAAATCCACACAGTCCAATAAACTCTATTATCCCTTCCACTCCCTTGAATGAGGGCAGGGCCCCTCTATTGGTTACCTGTGATAACTGGAGCAGCCGTACTGGTGGTTGGACTGTTTTGTAGTTCCCTCACCCGTGCTCATAGTACAGGAGTAGGCTGGTCATGCCACTTCCTCGTGTCTTCTCTGTGGTCACGTAGGTAACACCACAAGGAAACACACAGTGCAATTTACTGTTGTTCCTTGCTCAATCTGGAAAGCGCTTGTGTCTAATAGCTGAGAATTTTAATGATACACATGAAGGCTTTATGGTCGTTAATTTCTTTACGATCTCTCGCCTTCAACTGAAGCAGCAGCTAGGCCAATTACCAAGTGACACCAAGGAGATGAAGTGGCAAAATGGTGATTTATTGAAACAGACACATCCTTATATAACCTACGCCTTTTTGTCTACACCCACTGTATTACACTAAGATTCTTCCAGAATATGGGGAAGGGCCTGTCACATCACAACAAGCTACCGTCCCAGCTGTCCCAACAGCGAAGCAACCAGGTAACAAGAGATTCATTCTGGTGCCGTGTGAACTCCTTTCTTACGCCTTCGATTTCAGTCATCTTCAGGGATCGACAAACAGTAATAGAGATTTCCTCCTCATCACTCTCTTCTTCATGACACTTTTCCTTTTTCCTTTCTCGGTACTTATCCAGACCTGTCACCTGGATCTTCTGTTGCCTCCTCCTCCACTTCTTTTTTCCGTTCTAGACGTGAGGACACCCATTTCCATTTCTTGCCTTCCACAAGGGCAACTGATATTGTTACTGGTGCCTCCTGTGACTGATCAAAATTGACTTGGGGATTTCCCTTTTTGGCTAGAACCTCAGCTCGGAAATTCTCTCTTTTCGGAACAGTGTTATATAGAGCACGGTAAGCACAAGCCAAGCCCCAAATAAGTCATACCCCCTTAGATCTATCTAGGCTGCGCCATCCCTGACTCAAATACTGGCTTAGTTTCTCGGGATCCCACAGGTGTTCAAGAGTTAAATCCCATGACATTGCGGGCCCCCATGTGTTGGCGAACCTGAAGGCAAAAGTCAGCGTTCTAGGACAAACAACCACACACCAATATAGTTAAATATAGCTGTGTCCATCTATTGCCTGAAGAGCCGTACTTTTATAGCAAACAAACAAGGGTGTTCAAAAATCACACGTACTAATTGGAAGAAAGCTTCTGCAATAAGAACCCTAAAACCCCGCTTCAAAGCCACGAGCCTTTCACTCTTTTGCTAGAGGTGTCCTTGGTTCTCATGCTGTTTATCCTGCTCTGCAGCTGCTGCTCTGTAAAGTGCTTATCTTGATCCATGGCTGCTGCTCTGTAAAATTCTTCTTGTATTACAACAGAATGGCAGTTCCCTGGGGTCTCCAGCACACCCCCAGCCAGCTGGCAAATGCCACTGAGGACCTTTAGGAAAGACATGCCCTGGGTAGTGACAATGTTCACTGGACAACTGTGAGCCCCACAATGGGTCTCGTACCTGTGTGCCATCTTCTGAACACCAGTAGCACGGTGTAGATGCAAGGCCCAGCCAGGCAAAATCAAAACATGCTTCTGGAAGGGGATCCTTTCTGAAGAGTCGTTACACTAATGAGAGGACCACAAACATTCACTCAGCGAACTCCAAATCTCTGTGCCTTTGCAGGCCTAGGGTCTTGTTTGGTTCACAGAGACATGGTGGGTTGATTCTCAGCTCTGTACTGTAGCAAATGGGGTACAGATTCTGCATGACGGATGGGCAAGGAAGAAGAGAAAAGGCTGCTGCCATCCATGAGAGGGCACTGAGCTCTGCCTGGGGATGGCAGAGGAGCCAGCTGAGAACTGATGGAAAGGGCTCAGAGAGGAGAGCGGCAGATTCTGTTCCTTGCTTCCTGATCAGGAAGAACAAGAAGAGGGGACAGGCAGGAATCTGAGTTACAGCTGGGATGGAATTGTTTTCTTCAGACTGTCTGCTGTGGTGCAGTGTTTTGGTTCTAGGAGAAAACCATTGATAACACTCTGATGTTTACAGCTGCTGCTAAGCAGTGTTGTACAGAGCCAAGGCCATGGTCAGTGGAGGGCACATGGAGCTGGGAGGGAACAGAGTGAGGACAGCTGACTGATAGTGGCCAAAGGGACGTTCTCTATCAGCTGACAGCAAGCAGAAATTGTATTGAAAGGGGTGGGAGTTCATCTCAGTCTCTTCACTGCCCAGGGTCCAGCTGAGCATCAGTCTGGTGGTGCTGAGCAAGTGCTTGTGCATCAGTTGTTACATACAATTCCATATCAACGGATATATAGTGATAACTATTACTCCACTTCTTTTATCTCTCTTAGTAAACTGCTTTGTTACATCCCAGAAGTTGTACTCTTTTTCCCAGTTCTCATCCCCATCCCACTGGGAATTGGGCAGTGCACAAAGCACTGTGTGCTGCTGAGCCACATGTTGGGTTCAACAACCACAGTCATTTTGGTGCCTGATGTGAGGATCCAAGGGTTGAGATAGCAGCACATCTGTCCAGAGCGGACAGGGCTTTGTGGGAGCTGGAGAAGTGCAGGCCATGGTGCTGATATGTGTGGATGTGCTCCCTATGTGTGGAGCTTGTTGAGTCTTCTCATGAAGCTTCACTGCACAGCTCCTTACTTGGTGCTTGGATGCTGCATTAGGGTATTTATTTTGCTATGCTGTTTGACCTCAGTTTGTACCACGATAAAATTGGCAGCTGACAAAGTGAAGTTTTGTGCACATTCAGCTCTGCGGTCATCTTTGGGTTTTGGAAGTAATATTGTCCATATGATTAGGAATTACACAATTTACATTGTCGCCTCTGTGAGTCCGGGGGTGTACTGGATATTGTGTTGAGGGACATGGTTTAGTGGGAGCTATAGGTAATAGGTGAACGGTTGGACTGGATGATCTTTTAGGCCTTTTCCAACCTTGGTGATTCTATGAATCTATGATTGAGGTTAAACAATTATTCAGGAATATCAGTGAGAGATCTGCCCCAAGGTGAGAAGGCTCTGCATGGCAGAGGGTGTGGGACGGTCTGGGCAGCTGCCTGGAGTGGTGGGCACCCCCAGGGCTTTGGAACTTCATCTCCGAGCAACTGCAGGATCCTGATAAACTGGTAGAATATTGGGGGCAGGTCTGCTGTGGCACTGGTAACCCCCAAGAGGCACAAATGACTGCAGTGTGCCAGATCCAGAGAGCTGGATCTGCTGACAGTGCTGCAGCCTCTGCAACTCCTGGCACAGACCATGCAGCAGCTCCAAGGTTTTGCTACACGTCCTGCAGTTGCTCCAATCTCTGGGCAGATCCCTCTGTCACTCCACCCCTCATAATGAGCTCTGCAGTTACTCCTGCTACGGGTCCTGTAGCTGTTCCAAGTATGGTAATAAGAAAATGGTACAAATTCCTCCCAAGGGAGGAAGTACAGCCCTGCGGTGGCTCCAACCCCTCCAATGAGCCCAGTGGCTGCTCCAACATAGTCACAGGTCCTGTGGTGGTTCCAGCTCTGGCAATGAACTCTGAGGTCACTTCAACTCCTGCAACAGCCCAACAGCCACTTCAGCTCCTACAGTGAACCCTGTGGCTGTTAAAACCCCTGCAACTAATCCTGGACTTGTAGACAGATGCGCATAGGGATTAGTTCATATATGTTTGCAACTGCATATGTTGTATATGTGTGAAAATACACTAAATATATTATATATGTATAAATACATTTGTCATAATTATTATCCTTTTCTTTTTCTCTTTGTCTCAACCCATAAACCTTAAACCACAGCACTGCCTTGAGATGCTTACGGATCTCCTTGGGACTATTCAATCTGATCTGGTCACACAGTGAAGAGCACCTGAAGATCTCAAGGTTTTCTCAGGGAGCAGCTCCTGAGGTATATTCCTTACACCAGCTTTGGAAGAGGCCTCCCTCCAGTTCTCTGGTCCTGCTCTAAAGGGGCCCTCTTGTTATGGCAGTGCCAGCAAGGAGACCAGCTCTGACAGACCTGTTCATATTGCCGGCTACTGACTGCAGCCCTGGATTGCTGCTGTAGAGGCAACAGGACTGTTGTGAGACACACAAGACCTTCAGGACTGCACAAATGAGAGGACTCAAGAGCACTGCAGCACTGGTAAGAGCACATGAATGAAAAGAGCACGTTGAGCTGCTGTCTGTGGCTGTACCTCCCCAAATCCAGGCAAAGTAGGAAGAAAGAAAATCTAAGTAAGTCTATTTTGAAAGCTTTTTAGGTATCTTATAACATATTCAGGGAATCTGGTTCCATGTTTACATGACTTCTTGGAGTGAGAAAATGGAAATTAGGAAGGAAAGAATTTAAATACATTTTTATTTATAAGTTCAATAACATTTTTTTTTTGCACATTCCTATATCTCACATAATCAAACAGACAAAGATGCATAAAACATAAAGAACCACCACTGGGAATCCTATTGAGGAAGTTGTGCATTTTATTGTAGCTGGAATAGTGCTTATTGCAACACCTTCCTGAAAGCGTGCTTGATCTCCCTGTTCCTCATGCTGTAGATAATAGGGTTTAGTGTTGGAGGAACCACTGCATACAGAAGTGCCACTGTCAGATCCAGGAGTGGGGAGGAAATGGACGGGGGCTTCAGGTAGGCAAAAGCACCAGTGCTGAGAAACAGGGAGACCACAGCCAGGTGAGGGAGGCACATGGAGAAGGCTTTGTGCTGTCCCTGCTCAGAGGGCATCCTCAGCACAGCCATGAAGATGTGCACATAGGACACAACTATGAAAACAAAGCAACCAAAGCCTAAACTGACACCAAAAAAGAGAAATACAAATTCCATGAGGTAGGAGCCAGAGCAGGAGAGCTTGAGGATCTGTGGGATTTCACAGAAAAACTGGTTGACAACATTGCCTTGGCAGAGAGGCAGTGAAAACGTACTGGCAGTGTGCAGCAGGGAATAGAGAACCCCAGTGCCCCAGGCAGCTGCTGCCATGGTGGCACAAGCTCTGCTGTCCATCAAGGTCCCGTAGTGCAGGGGCTTGCAGATGGCAACGTAGCGGTCATAGGACATGATGGTGAGAAGGGAATACTCTGCTGAGAGGAAGAAGGAAAAGAAAAAGAGCTGTGCAGCACATCCTGTGTAGGAGATGGCCCTGGTGTCCCAGAGGGCGTTGGGCATGGCTTTGGGGAGAGTGGTGGAGATGCTGCCCAGGTCGAGGAGGGCCAGGTTGAGGAGGAAGAAGTACATGGGGGTGTGCAGGCGGCGGTCGCAGGCTACGGCTGTGCTGATGAGGCCGTTGCCCAGGAGGGCAGCCAGGTAGATGCCCAGGAAGAGCCAGAAGTGCAGGAGCTGCAGCTGCCGCGTGTCTGCCAACGGCAGCAGGAGGAACTCGCTGATGGAGCTGCTGTTGGACATCTGCTGTTGTTGGGCTTGGAGTCCTGCTCAGAGTGCAGAAGATAATGACAAGTCCAGACCATTCTCAGACACACTCCTCCTGCTATAATATGAAATGTTTTTATTCTCTTACAACAGTGTACATTTAGCACCATTACTTGCATTTAATTTCATGTATTTCAGCATTCCTTAAGCAGAAGCAGCATATGGAGCTCTAACCTTCCTTTTATTTTCTTATGCCTTCTCCCTGGATATTTTCATCTGTTTCATGTCTCATATCTTTACCCCAAGTGCTCTTAGAGCCCCCTACCCGAGCTTCTGTGGCATTCAGTTTCAGTTAGAAAATGCTGCCTGTTTGTAGGATAAGTGAATTATTCATGCCTACAGAAAATGAAGATAATTCCATCCTTCGAGAAAGGGGAGACTGAAAGCACATCATGTGTGAGTGTTCACAAAACAAGCAATTGATTGATGAAAAATTCTCAGAACTCTTATTGCCCCTTTTAGATTTCTGACTCCAAACCTCTTTGCCTCAGAACAGGAAATGGAAACCCCCTGCCTTGGCTCTCCTCTTGCAAAGTGCCCTCAGAAACATTCCGTTGTGCAGTGGAGTTGTGATCCCCTGCCCCAGGCAGCAGCTGTGGCAGCACAAGCCCTGCCGGGGGGCTCCTTCCCCCCACCCGTCTCCCTGCAGCACCCTGGGCAGCTCCCCGGGCAGGCTGAGTGCTGAGCCTGGCAGGCGGCAGAGTCCCATACCCGGCACACAGCCCCTGGGGCACAGCAGGGACCCTGCTCTGCAGGACAGCCCTGGGCACCCGCCTGCAGCCCCGGCTGCACAGCCTGCAGCCGTGCTGGGACATGCAGCCCTCAGGGCTGTGATTTCATACTGCAGTATGGAAGCCCTCAGCTGGAGCAGAAGGCTTTTTCCACAGTAAAGAAACATGCAGTGCCTGCATCCAGATCTCCTATGGGATGTCCCAAATTAAGTTGACCCTCTATGAAAAGCAGCTCATGGTCTGCAGTGAGACTTACCCTGTCATGGTCTGTGAGCAATGCTCCTGCAGTGAGCTCACAGCCCGCTCAAACCACACACATCCTGCAAGCTCTCTTCAGTTTCTCTCCTCTCCTTCTGTCACCTGCAGGCTGTGCTGTGCACAAGAGCTGCTCCTGGGCACAGCTGTCTCTCTGCAGCCCTGCACACTTTTATGAGCTCCCTGTGTCCCAGGAGCCTGGACAGGCAAGCAGCAGATTATGTCATTTTTATCTTTCCGACTTGTCTCCCCTGACATGTCCCTGGGTCCTCATGGCCAACAGCTCCTGAAAGACAACAGCATCATGACTGTGCTTTGAAATTCGCTCAATTAACCACCACATGTCCAGTGGTCAGTGACTGATTGGAGACATATGGGGAGTGCTCCCAGAGATCGTTTGATGAAACAATAAGGGCAACCAGACAAGGAAGGCAAGGTTTGGACTTTCCCTGTGCAGGGCAGTGATCCAGCTGAGGCAGTGCAGGAGTCACATCCCTTGACAGAAATCCTGGAGCTGAAATGGGATTCAGCTCCCTACACACCCACAGGAGCTGGGATTCCTCTGGTTCAGTTCAGAAGAGCACAAGGAGTTGCCTGCATGTGAGCTCCTGCTCTGAGTCCTCGGACCTTCAGCTGGGAGGCAGCTGCTCACACACAGACACTGGGTGATGCCCAAGGTGCCTGGGCTGCTCCTGATGTGTGCCAGTGCTTGTAAACCATGTGGGAAATCCCTGAGATAGACAGCTCCTTCCTGGGCATCAGCTGAGGGCCAGAGAGGGGATAGCACTGGCTGTCTGGTGAATTCACTCACAGCTGCAAGAGCAGCACAGGGCCTTCAGGAAAGCCATGCCCATGGTGTGACCATGTTGCTGTGTCAACTCCAAGGCCCACGATCAGTCTAATGTTTGTGTGCCACCTTCTGCACACTGATACCATAGATTAGCTATCCAGTCAGGCTATGTCCAGTGATGCTTTCCAATTAGGATGTTTACTTCTGTGGTTTTGCACTAATGCAAACACCAACACACAAGAAGCTAGAAATCTTGATAGAGCTGCAGGCCTGAGCTCCTGTTTGGACCATGGGGACACAGTTTAATGGCTTCCACAACTGCACTGTAGCACAAGGGGGATACCGAGTCTTTAGGATGGATGGGCGAGGAGATAAAGAAGGGTGAATGCCCTCTGTGAGAGTGCACTGAGCTCTGCCTGGGGATGGAAGAGCAGACAGGTCAGAGCTAATGGAAATGGCAAACAGAGGAGACCATCAGTGTCTTTTCCTGTCTTCCTGATCAGGGAGAGTAAATGGAAGGTGCCCTCTGCAGACAGATGGGAATCTGATGTTGTCTGTCCCTTGTCCCATTTGGTGGCCTTTGTCACTCCATTATCTGCAGCAGGGACAGCACAGCAGGGCATGTGGCATCCAGCAGATCCCTGGAGAGCACAGATGGCAGCTTCTTGACCAAGCAGTGGAGGAACCAAAGAGGAGAGGTGCTTTGCTGGATCTCATACTCTCCGGCATGGAAGGACTTGTGGGAACTGCGAAGGTGAAAGGGGCATCAGGCCACGTGCAAGATGCAAATGTATCTCTTTTTATTTATTTTGAGGCTGTAAGCTTAATAGTTGATCATAAATGTCAATAAAACTGAAACAAATAATTGAAGACAAAGATGGAAATCATTGAAATTGTGTTAACCCTTCTCAACATGAAAAATTCTCATGAGTCTTGTTCCATTTTAAGTTGTAAATATGAATCTTTGAGGTGATTTGATGTCTTTTTTTTTCTTTTACTGAAACTACAATGTTTTCCAGAACTGTGTTCGCTGGACACAAATGTCTTCAGATTCAGAGACACAGACAGTGGTGCCAGTGCCAATGCCCTGTGACTATAGCCCGGTGCCCAGCACTACTCTTCCCTGCTGCCTATTTGATGTGTCTCATCCTCCAAGTTTTTTCAGCTCTCCTAAATAAATGGCCATGGTTAAGGGCATGTTTTCAGCAGGCCATTTGGGCACAAACTACTCCCACTGCCCTCCAGATTTCTCCATCCCTTGCTCTTTGTTCAGTCAGATACCTCCCAATTATCTGTCTGATTTCTGACTTTCAGGGGGATTACTGGAATTTGTTCCATCTCCCCAAAGTCTGAGAATCAGTGAGAATGTGTTAACCCGTCTCAATGTGTGAAATACTCACAAGTCCTGATCAATTTTAAGTTGATACCTCTCAACTACCTGGCTGATCTATCCCAGGGAGATTACTGGAATTTGCTCTATCTACCAGAGTCTGATGGCCTCTGTTGTCAACTACTTCACTGTGATTCAATCTATCCTATCCTACCTCAGAATAAATCATTTCTTTTAAAAGTATTCCATATGAAAGACAAACTTCAATAGATGCAGCTTGAACATGGCATGCAGTTGATCACTGTGTTTTACTGTTCATTCAATTGCATCACCTTTCTTTCCATTTGCTGGCCAGATAAAAAAGAGAAATCTTTCCTTTTCCATGTGTAGCTGGTTCTCTGAGGAAAGCCAGTGGGAGTTGGTGCAAAGCAGTTTTAACACTGAGAGGATGAATGCAGAGGAGAAGAGTGATGTGAAGAAAAGTGATGCAAGTCCCATAGGTCCATTGTGAGCAGAAATTGGGTGGGGAGGTTGAGAAGGACCTTTGTCAACACAGTAACAGTACAGAACTCATTGGGACATCCTGGATTGGTATCAGTTGCACAGTGCTGCTTTAATGTCTTCTTTAAACCCAACTATAAATAAATAGACAATAAATTTATACTGGATTCTTTAAGCTCTCTCCAGATATCCCTCCTTTTTGCTGAACAAGTTCTGATAACCTGAAGAAGATAACAAGATGGCATAAGGCACAGGAGATTCTTTAGGTTATAATGGTCCCAGGGTGCATTTGATGCTGAGTTCATCAGCCTCTAGTGCAGAGAGAAGTTTGCACAAAGTGCTCAACAAGACAAAGTCAGAAGTAACAGTGAAGTTTCTTGGAGTATTAATGGGCCCGCTGAGGAACATTACCAAGTAAGCTTCCCAAGGGACTTGTTAGAGAAGATAACTGGAAGCCATGACTACAGGCAGGCAAAGGCACTGGCATGCTAAGAAACCTCTCCTTTGCCTTACAAAGCAGACAGGTCAAGCCCTGATTGCAAGACCAGTGGTAGAGAGGTTCTGTATGTCATGTTGGCTCTGGGCATTTCCTGGGGCAATGTGTTGGAATTCTGTATGATGTTAAATGAAAGACATGGGGACAGAAGATCCCAGGCTCTACATGTGGTGCAAGGACGCTGTGAGGTTCATGTCCCATATGAGACCTATGTTTCATTGCAGGATGTGAGCAGGGATGTGAGAAGGGCCCAGTCTGAACAAGCAGCCAATCCCTGTGAAACTCTGAACTTCAGATCTCTCGGTTTCAGTGCCCTCCTTTGCACATTCTCCCAGAGTTTGAAGTCCTTTATGTTCTGTGGTGCCCAGAACATAGTGAGGCAGTAGCAATGCAGAGCAGAGGGACAACCCTTTCCCTCACCCAGCTGGCAATAAGTTGCTTCATGCACTCCAGGGGACTGTTGTCTTTCCTGGCTGCCTTGGCACACTGCTGACTCACATTCAGTGTGATGCTGACCAGCACCCCAACCTTTTCCAGTCAGAATCCTCTCCAGTGTCCCATATCCAGTCAGTGTGTATGTCCAGCATTGCCCCTACCCAGGTGCACAATCAGGCACTTGTTCTTGTTATACTTTATGCACTTGGTGCTTAGTACCAACTGGTACCCACTTCTCTGACTTGTCCACATCTCTCTGCAAGTCCTCTCCACCCTCAGTGGAGGCAACAGCACCTCCTCATCTGGTCTCATCAGCAAACTTGCTCAGAACGTCTTCTAGTCCTGCATTCAAGTCATCTGCATAAACATGAAAGGAAAGTGGCCCCAAAATGGAACCCTGGGGACCCCGACAGTGACCATCTACCAGCCTGATGGAAAAAACTGACTATAATCCTTTGGGACTGACCTACTGGCCAACTGCTCACCCACCACATTGTGTTTCTGTCTAGCCATATGCAGAACATTCTGTCCAGAAGGTTGTTGTGAGAAACAGTATCAAAATCTCCACTGAAATCCTCAAGGATTACATCAACTGGCTTCCCTTGGTCAACTAAACGGATAACTGTGTCACAAAATGAGCTTAAATTAAACAGGACCTTAGCCTCACAAACTTGTGTTGGCTGCAACCAATGACAGAATTGTCCTTCAGCTGTTTTTCCATAACTCCCACCATCATTTTCTCCATAATTTTACCAGGCTCTGGACTGACAGGTCCATAATTGCCCATGTCATCTTTCTTGCTCTTCCTTACAATGAGACAACATTTGCCAGCTTCCTGTCAGCTGGCATGACCCTAGACTTCTTTAGATGCAATTGAAATGAGAGCCCAGAGCACACTAAGTTTTCATCATTGAAAGAAAGTAGATGTGCCATAGCTTTGCAATGCCTTGAACTCCAGAGTATGCCACAGATGGAGCAGAGAGGAAGATTTGCCTTTTCTGTAGTGAACTCATTCTTTTGGTAAGCAGAATAACACTACCTGATACATGGGGACTGTGTCTCTGCTCTGCTCTGCTCAGCTCACAGGGCAGCGGTCTGGCAGGGTGTTGCTCTCATGTCAATGCAGGTAAACTCACTTTAATCCTTTTTCCTCTGTAAATGCTTCCTCTATTTCTATGCTCAGATACACTTCCACATTCCCTCAACTACACTTTCATATATCATTAACAATTACACTTTCTTATACCATCAAAACAGTTTGTCAAAACGTACAGTTCTTCAGTTCACATAAACTCCCTTAATACAGTCTGTATTCTTCAGTTATAAACACTGTGCCACAGAACCAGCACTGATTGAACCACCTCCCTCACACACTTCCTCGCAAGCAGTACATAGTATTACATAAATGGGTTGACACTCATTGGTCGGGTGGAATGTACACCTCTCCTCAGGACAATCTTACTAATCTACAGAGTACAAACTCCTGTCTTCTTACATACAAGCAGAAAGTACTTATGAGTGGACACACAACACAGTCTTTCACTTTGTCCGTGTCTGGCCATTTCCCTCACAGGAGGAAGGAAACATGGATCGGGACTCGGCACTCACCCTGCAGCTGTTCTGTGTCTCACTCACACCACACTCACTCTGACATTTAGATCAAAAACCATGGTTTATTCATACTACACAATGCTGACAACGTTTTCTAGCTGGAATCTTAATAACACTCATACTCTGGTCGACCAGTTGCAAACGTTAATGTTTTTCCCAGAGTCGGCTTGACACACGGTACCAAACACTTAAAGCAGATGATAATATTGAACATACAACCTATAACCCCCGTGATTACAACTTGGAGAACCCAGGCTACCATTTGACAGGCTATCCACTATATCCCATACCCGTAGGAGAGACCAACCTAGGTCCCTCCTATTGTCACCCACCTGGGAGAGAGTACTTGTTCTTGTTTCCATTCATATGACATACAGTTCCCTTTCATAGGAACTCACCCAAGGAGTCTTCCTACCCCAGCTGGCAACCAAAGCCATGAGCTCACCTCCCTGGGAGCAGCACGTATGGCTGTAAACTGTGTAGGATGTCTCCTCAAGACATATGGGCTCCACTTACCATACACATACCTGGTCCACCTATGGGTGGTCCTTGTCTGTCCCTGCAGTGATCAGGTGAGGAAGGGAGTCCTTCAGAGAAATCTCAGGGTGCGCCAAAAGTGTCTCCCTCTCAGCTGGTCCCGCAGCGAACAGAGCTGGTCCCACCTGGGCCGCCAAATTGACTACAGGAATTGAACTCTATAACCTCTATAACTGATACAGTCTCCCATGACATCCTTATAACAAAGCTGAGGAAGTATGGGATAGGTGATTGGACAGTGAAGTGGGTCGAGAATTGGCTGACTGGCAGAGTGCAGAGTGTTGTCGTTGGCGGTGCAGTGTCTGGCTGAGGGCCTGTAACGAGCGGCATCCCCCAGGGGTCTGTGCTCAGTCCGGTCTTGTTCAACATCTTCATCAATGACCACCCTCAGCAAGTTTGCTGATGACACGAAGTTGGGAGGATTGGCTGACACACCTGAAGGCTGTGCTGCCATTCAGCGAGACCTGGACAGGCTGGAGAGCCGGGCAGTAAGAAACCGGATGAGGTTTAACAAAAGCAAGTGTAGAGTCTTGCACCTAGGGAGAAATAATTGCATGCACCGGTACAGGCTGGGGGAAGAGCTGCTGGGGAGGAGCTCTGCTGAGAGGGACCTGGGCGTCCTGGTGGACGACAGATTAACCATGAGCCAGCAGTGTGCCCTTGTAGCCAAAAAAGCCAATGGCATCCTGGGGTGCATTAAAAAGAGCGTGTCCAGCAGGTCGAAGGAGGTGATCCTCCCCCTCTACTCTGCCCTGGTGAGGCCTCATCTGGAATATTGTGTCCAGTTCTGGGCTCCCCAGTAAAAAAAAGACAGGGATCTCTTAGAAAGAGTCCAGCAGAGGGCCACTAAGATGGTGAAGGGCCTGGAGCATCTCCCCAATGAGGAGAGACTGAGGGAACTGGGTCTGTTTAGCCTTGAGAAAAGAAGGCTGAGAGGGGACAGGATCCAGGTTCTATAAATATTTGAGGTGTGGGGGGCAAAGTGTTGAGGCCAGACTCTTTTCAGCAGTGTCTTTTCAGAGACGGGACAAGGGGAAACAGACAGAAACTGCACCATAGGAAGTTCTGCACTAATGTGTGCAATAACTTCTTTACGGTGAGAGTGACAGAGCACTGGAACAGGCTGCCTAGGGTGGTTGTGGAATCTCCTTCTCTGGAGATATTCAAGACCTGCCTGGATGCTGAGCTGTGCAACGTGGTGTAGGGAACCTGCTTTGGCAGGGGGCTGGACTCAGTGGTCTCTGGAGGTCCCTTCCAACCCCTACAATTCTGTGATTCTGTGAATATCATGGAGTTGTTTGGATGGGGAAAGACTACCCCTTTGAATGACCTTTTGTCAGGGCATGTCCTGGGATTCCTAGGATCCTCAAAATGCAGCACTGCTTCTGTCACTGAAAAATGGGGCCCTGTGTGGGACGGAGGGAGGGTCCATGAGTCCCTGGCCCACCTGACTGAGTATTTCCATGGTCTTAGCAAAGACATACTTACAACTTGAGAATGACAGTTAGCTGTGTTCATGGTGGCATGGCCACTTTTAATGGCCTTGAACTGTCTGAACATAACTGAAGAGGCTCAGGCTGATGCAAATCAGCTATTGAATGATAGTGTTGAAAAACTGGAAAGACAGGTGGCAGTTTTGATGGGGAAAAAACCTAATTCAATCATTCTCCTATGGAAGATCAGGAACATCTCTCTGGAAGACCATGGGGACCCTGTACAAGGGAATCTGTATAAAATGGACTCTGTAAATGAAGGCACTAAAAGGTCAGATTTTGAGGTTCCATTTGGACTAGATCTATTTGAGATCTGACTGATTGTAACCCAAAAAGGAAAAAAAAAAAAAAAAAAAAATGCAGGATAGGCTGGTGGGAGTGCCCTGACCAGTGTCCACCCCCCAAACCCTGCTGCCCATAATACAGTAGCTGAACTGATGGATATAGTACAGTGGTTTAGACAGAAACCAAGAGAGCATGCCAGCATAGCTGCTCTGGTTATGGGACATGGAGGCAGAAAGCGCTGTGGTGAATGGACTGGAAATTTCAAAACTGACATCCATTACTACTCACCCTGCCCTCAGGCAAAGACTGTATGCTCTGTCCAACATAATGAGGATAGCCATTTGATCAGTGAATGATTTATGGCTGTGTGTCATATAACATGGCCAAATAAGAATGACATACCATTAAGTATCAGCCTGTGGTCCTCTATGGAGGACTAACAAAATTATATTAGAGAATTAGGCATGAAAGAGGCAATCTATGAAGATGATTTTGAGAGCCCAGTCAATAAATTTTTCATCAGGAACGAGGGATCTCATCCTACAGCCATCACCTTTACATCAGTATGGGTCTATGTTATCCATACTGAACCCCCCAGTGGCCCTCAGGTGCTGTAATACAACAGGCTGCCCAATTGATGGGGAGACAAGAGTGCCTACGGCCAGATGCAGGCTCTGAATGGTGGTGGAAAGGTCTGAGAAAGGCAGAGAACCATCTGCTGCCATGACTTAGGCGTCCAGCCCCTAAGGTAATCCAGTCTGGACCCATTAGGGTCTTGAGACAACAAATGTTTAAAGACCAGATTAGAGCAGGAGTTCAGTTTAAAAAGATCGATGGACAGCATAATCAGGAAAAAATATCTGTTAAACAGGCCCAAGCACTGAGTATTTATAGTCCAACCTTTTCAGCCAAACTAGATGTGAATGTAACTCAAGAAGGGTCTGGATGGGGGCTCTGGCAGAGCCAGAGTTCTTTGTGAACCCCTATGAGGTTTTGGCCACAGGTTTGGCATGGAGCAGAATAAAGATACATCACAGTTGAAAAGCATTTATTGGCTACCTATTCTACACTACAGGTGGTAGAACCAGTAGCTCAGATTTCAGAGGTTATCGTTAAACAACAAGGCCAGTCCAGGGGTGGGTAAAAGATCTAACACACATCTCTATGATGGGGGTGGCCCAATCACAAGCAGTGGTGCGCTCAGTTGTTCTGCTTGCCTGCTCCTCAAGGAGTTAAGAGAAATCTATGCCTGTTGCGTGTTCGAGTGCATGCGCAATGCCATGTGGAGGGCTTATCACAATAAAGATTGGCGGATTTGCTGCGTAGACCGGTCAGAACTCAGATCTGCGTTGTGCTTCCTGTGGCACCAAACGCCCAACAGTGGCAGTTCCGTGTATTGGCCAGCAGGTGGCAGCAGAGACCATGGAAAGAACGTCTGCGGGACAGACCCTGGGGATCCGTTCTCTTTTGATTATAGGGGAAGAACACAAAGATGGAAGAGGAGGGAAGGGGGAAAAAAAAAAGAAAAAAAGAATAAACCAAACCACAGCAAACAAATAAAAACTTCTCCAAACGAAGCAAACTTGAATGTCTGTCAATAAATAAATGAGTAATTGAATTGATGTCCGTTTCAGACAGTCCCCTGTAGAATCAGGGTAAGGGTTAGGATTAGAGTTACATTGCAGGTTAATGCTGTTATCTTTACAGCTCCTGTGAGGGTTGGGGTCTGGGTCAGGTGTTTAAAAAATGAAATGAAAAAAGAATTAAAAAAATATATTGAAAGCTTCAGATTTCCTTAATCTTTGTGGGAATCATATAATGTGCAACTCAGATCTACCTCTTCGTACCTCTTTTGTGGTGTAGGGAACCTGCTTTGGCAGGGGGACTGGACTCAGTGGTCTCTGGAGGTCCCTTCCAACCCCTACAATTCTGTGATTCTGTGAATATCATGGAGTTGTTTGGATGGGGAAAGACTACCCCTTTGAATGACCTTTTGTCAGGGCATGTCCTGGGATTCCTAGGATCCTCAAAATGCAGCACTGCTTCTGTCACTGAAAAATGGGGCCCTGTGTGGGACGGAGGGAGGGTCCATGAGTCCCTGGCCCACCTGACTGAGTATTTCCATGGTCTTAGCAAAGACATACTTACAACTTGAGAATGACAGTTAGCTGTGTTCATGGTGGCATGGCCACTTTTAATGGCCTTGAACTGTCTGAACATAACTGAAGAGGCTCAGGCTGATGCAAATCAGCTATTGAATGATAGTGTTGAAAAACTGGAAAGACAGGTGGCAGTTTTGATGGGGAAAAAACCTAATTCAATCATTCTCCTATGGAAGATCAGGAACATCTCTCTGGAAGACCATGGGGACCCTGTACAAGGGAATCTGTATAAAATGGACTCTGTAAATGAAGGCACTAAAAGGTCAGATTTTGAGGTTCCATTTGGACTAGATCTATTTGAGATCTGACTGATTGTAACCCAAAAATGAAAAAAAAAATGCAGGATAGGCTGGTGGGAGTGCCCTGACCAGTATCCAACCCCCCAAACCCTGCTGCCCATAATACAGCAGCTGAACTGATGGATATAGTACAGTGGTTTAGACAGAAACCAAGAGAGCATGCCAGCATAGCTGCTCTGGTTATGGGACATGGAGGCAGAAAGCGCTGTGGTGAATGGACTGGAAATTTCAAAACTGACATCCATTACTACTAACCCTGCCCTCAGGCAAAGACTTTATGCTCTTGTCTGGAGGGCTTATCGCAATAAAGATTGGCGGATTTGCTGCGTAGACCGGTCAGAACTCAGATCTGCGTTGTGCTTCCTGCGGCACCAAACGCCTAACAGTGGCAGTTCTGCTTATTGGCCAGCAGGTGGCAGCAGAGACCACGGAAAGAACGTCTGCGGGACAAACCCTGGGGATCCGTTCTTTTGATTATAGGGGAAGAACACAAAGATGGAAGAGGAGGGAAGGGGGAAAAAAAAAAAGAAAAAAAAAAATCAAACCACAGCAAACAAATAAAAACTTCTCCAAACGTAGCAAACGTGAATGTCTGTCAATACATTAATGAGTAATTAAATTGATATCCCTTTCCCGCCCCCCCCCCCCCCCCCCCCCAACTTCTGAGATGAAGAAAAAACACTTCTTTTAGAAGAAAACAGAGTAGTAACAACTTCTGTACCTACATTCACCACTCTGAGATCCTGTCTGGGTCTCCCAAGGCTTGTAAATAACCACTGGGTCGGTTCTGATGTCGCGTGATTTGTTGTCAGTTCTCTCATGGTTCTCCGGTCAGTTCTCCGGTGCCAGGATCTGCCACAGGGCATTCTGACCACGGGCATCATGTTTCTACGCTGCCGCCTGCATTTAACAGGCAATGGGACTGCCCAGCATGTGCAAGGCAGCACCTCTTTCACACCACCAGAATGTTTAAGGCTGTTGGGATTGTTGTTAGCGTCCCATTAACACTGAGGCTAGAGATACCCTTAGGATTGACATTACTATTAGCATTACTTTGATGGTGCCCTATCTGGGTCATTTCCAGGGGATGTCAGGAGTAAGGCACAGTGTCAGGAGAAAAAGAACAGACTCTGTACTTTATAAACATGATAATAGAGAGAGTTCATTGGAAAAAATACAACTCTTAAATAATGCAAAGCATGCTTCTGATTGGATGCAGGCATCATCTGGGCTCTGATTAATATTACTCTTAAGGTAAAGATTATTGTTACCATAATGATTTTTTTTTTTTGGATTATGATCAGGGTTAAGGTTCCTTTTGCTACAAACTTCTAGCATCATTTTTGTTGTTGCATTTGGAGTTAGGGACGATTTTAGAATCAGGGTAAGGGTTAGGATTAGAGTTACATTGCTGGTTAATGCTGTTATCTTTACAGCTCCTGTGAGGGTTGGGGTCTGGGTCAGGTGTTTAAAAATGAAATGAAAAAAGAATTAAAAAAATATATTGAAAGCTTCAGATTTCCTTAATCTTTGTGGGAATCATATAATGTGCAACTCAGATCTACCTCTTCGTGCAGTGACTGCCTGTAAATTTGCTGGAGCCTAATATAATATGGCCTTGTGCTTTCCACTAACTCACCTTCATTTCATTTTCATTACATTTGCTTGGTAGTCAGATTTTGGTGTGTGGATATTTTAAAACAATCTAACTGACATTAGCAAAAAATTAAAAATAAAATTAAAAAAAATGCACAACAGCATCGTATCAATTTTTATAGATAAGATAAAGAAGAGCAGTTTCCCTTAGTTTTCTGTGCCTCTTTACTTTCTTACCCTCTCCCCTTGTGTGAGAAACATTCAAAGTCAAAGATTTCTAGTTAGGCAAAGATGGCAGCGATAGCAGCAGTGCTTATTCATTATTGCAATACTGCGCGCACATCCCCTGTGGGCAAGGGAGAAACTGCACACCAGTCAGTGAAATCAATTCTGTTCTGTGCCCTAAACCCACTGCAGGTGATGCTCTCATGGCTCTCATTGGTTGAGCATCTCAGGCTCACAGACTCCTCGAGACTGTGGCTAGGATTCATTTCCATAGAAGGTCAATTACGAACCTCTTGTTTTTAGGTCTGCCTTGTACTTTTCTGCGGACAGAGAAGGGCAATGTTTCCAAAAGTCAGTACATTCATTCTGTCCTGTGCTGGGCTCTACCCACCCTGTATTTATCTTGTGCTTGTCTCAATTCTCCCCATGTCAGAATGCCCCCAGTCTGAACTTAATTCTGTTCAGCAACTTTCTTGGTGGAAAAACTACTTATACAGCTGTTTTACAAGAGGGTTATACATTCAGTTAGGGCCTACACTATGTACTGAAAATACTGGAAACTTCCACTGCAAAAACACAATCTACCTCTCCCATCTGTGCAGCCTTGCAGACCCAGAGCATGCCAGGTTATTTCTGCTTTCATAGCATTTGCATGCTGTAGGGTGAGCACAAGGTTCTGCTGCTTGATTCTTCTGCAAGAGCTGCCTACCGGCAAATGGTTGCAGGGATGGAGGATGTGACAGAAAGCATTTGTCTCCACAAGAGCAGAGTTACATTTAGTGCAGAGTGTGAGTGTCAGGTTGGTGTGGAAAAGCACTGACACGCTGGGGATGATGCAGTGCTCACATGTCTAACACTCACAGACATTACTGTCAGAAGGATGGTGCTGTGTTGTGCTTCTACCTTTGGCAGCCCCTGAAGAAATGCTATGGCACACAGAACACCTTTGTATTGCACTGAGTGCTGCCATGCAGCATGGATTTAACACACCAAATCCAGAGGAGCATGACTGCATCTAACTGCCCTGAGAAAAACTACTGTAGCTGAAGAGATGAGGAGGCAGCTGCTCATCTGCAGAACAAGCAGTACTGCCAGACATTGGGCCAGGTGAGCACCTCCTGCTGCAGCGTGATGATGACAGGGCTGGAGATGATCTGCAAAGCCAGCTTAAAAGTGGGAGACGTGAGTCAACATGGCAGGAGGACAGAGGTGTTAGGGAGCAGCCAAGGCATCAAAGAGTATCAGAAGGCTTTGAAAAGTATCACAAAGTGACAGCCAGGAAGACTGGGATATATCATGAGCAGCAACCTGGATGCTAGAGATTATTTGCTCCCATACAAAATGGTAGAGATCTTGCTGCAGACATCCCAAAGCCAGGCAAAATGGGAACCCAGAGCTCTGCCTGCACGAACCCCACAGCCATAGCATTGCAAGCTGAGCTGCCTTGCTGTTTGTTGCATTCATCCCAATCCCTGTGATTGAAGACTCAGAATGCAGTCGAGGCGATGACTGAGCATGAGAGTGACTTTATTCAATAAAAGACAGGAGGGCTTGAGAGGTCAAGGGTGAAGATGGGACTCCTCTTGTCAAGATGAGAGTGGCTCAGAGCTGGTGCTGCTGCCTGGTGCCTGGGACTGGCAGCCTGACTCTAAGTCCCCATCTAAGATGCTCAGCTTCACCTCACTGATGCTGCCCTGCTCCTGCATGGTGGTGCTGCTGCTGGGACACTCGGGCTGTGCTTGGGATGGGCAGCACTGCAAAGGCGCTGGGTCACAATCCAGGCAGGTGACTGCTGTGTCTGGCAGGCTCAGGTCAGGAGCTTCAGCAGAGCCAGGAGATATGAGAGCATGAACGTGGATGAGCCCCTTGTGTCCATCACTGTTACCATGTGGAAGGCTGTCATCCGAATTGCAGCGATTCATGCTTAATAAGAACTCTCCATTGATGGAAAGACACTGCTTGGTTTGGATCTTTGGGGTTGACAAGGGCTCGAATCACCTAGGAAGGCATAGAAACACAAGGGTTAGTTTCAAACATTTGCAAGTTGAATCATGAAAGGTTGTTGATACTTGGTAATAGAGTGGCGGCAGGAAGAAGCAAGTAGGCTTGAAGCAGCATAGCCACTGTCTTGAAAGTGATCCTCATTCAGGTCCAGCTCGTGTGTTGTTTCACTGTAATCTGCTTCTTTGGGTCTACCTAGTGGGCAGCAACACTCGAGCTGTTACTGATATCATTGAAAAGAACTGGAGACAATTGTTCTATTCCTAAGAGCTTCAAGGTGCCTAGAAGCACAAATAGAAACCAGCAGTATTTCATCACTTCACCAAAAGGAAGGTCAAACACCTGAGCTGTGAAGAGCAGTTACAGAACCTATGCATAAGATCACACCAGACATACTTTGTTCTAACAACAGTTATGGCACATAGTCCATTTCCTTCAATATTCCCAAAATGAAATGATGTGGAGCATTACAGGGAAAGAAACACTGCACACAGACACTATGACCCTGATTAGACTCAAGCAGCAGACTTAAAACAAGTCAGAGTTTTTGATTCCAGGATATTTCAGGACCTATCGTGTGAAATTCAGTTACACAACAGTGCCTAGGTGCCTGCGTTTCAAGCAACTTTCAGATCACAGCCATGTAAAATAAAAACAAATTCAGTGCAGAAATAGCAAGCCTGTACCTTAATACTCATGAGATTATCCATTTTTTACTGCATTCTGACTAAGTTCTAAAACTTGCTCATCCCAGTTCACTTCAACAAGTTCCACCAATTCAAGCAACGCAGTTCTGAGATCCTGTGTATGTTGTGCAGATAGAATTGAACAGTGCAGAAATAGTCTCTGACAGCTTTAAGAGCTCCGTTCTGCTTACAAACTCTCAGTCCAAAACTATTCAGTTTTAAGGAAATGAACACCTGAAGCAGTTGGATCATCTGCCGCATTCTGCTTCTTGGCATCATGATTAGCACAAAGGGTTTTCTGCTGTCCTGCAGAGATGGAAAAAGTCCTGCTTACAAATGGACCAAGTTTCAGTGTACAGCAGAGTTTGTACCAGACTAATAAGCCACGTCATTCAATTCATTTGCTCAGGTTGTTATGCACTCCGAAAGGAAACAGAACTAACTGCTGGATTCTGAAGGCAATCTGTGGGGTCCTACATTACCTCCTGATTCTGGAAGAGGAAATTCTAATAGCAAATGCAGAACTTTGATCTTTGTAGACATGAGAAGAGCTGGCATTTAGGAACATTCATTTCAGGGAAATCAAATGATGAGTCTGTATTTTTACTACAGATAGTATAGGGAGCAGCCAGTTGAAGAACCAGATACAAAAAATCCAGACCATTGGCAAGAAAATACTTCTCCTTAAATTCTGTATGCTATCATGGTACAGAATTAGGCTACAGTGCCACATAGGCCAACCAAGCGTAGAACCAATTCCACTAAATACTGGTAGACAAAGCAGCAAAAACAGGGACAATATTCAGCAGACAGGCCTTTCTACTCACAGCTCAGCATGTTCTGCCATCCGAAAAGCAAGGCCTCTTGTCAAGCTCAGCTATTTCCCTTCTCAGTGTATTCTAGCACCACTGATACCCACTGGTATCCTCCTGTAGAGTGCCATCATATTGTCATCATCCAAAGGGAAAACCCACACAGCAGAGCATACAGCACTACACCCATGCTCCAAATATCCGCCTGAAAAACAAAAAGACAAGCTTACAAACCTGAAGCACCTCAAATGGCTTCCTGACAGACTGGATTGTCTGCCCTTGTCAAAGCCCACATATAGCTCATGAAAAGCTGGCTCTTTCCCTCAGGAAAAAGAGCCTTATCGTCCCAGAGAAAGCATATAACCCTCATTCAATTGCCCTTTCACTCAGCTTAGAGCACTACTAAAACCAGCATCTTCACCTTAGCTCATCACACTGCTGCACTTCCTTTTACAAGGATTTCACTGGCAAAAATGAAATCAAAGCCGTCACAAGGGATTTAGCACAGTTACGTGTTACTGGCTACGAGAGCTGTCAGCACAGTCACCTGTCTGGCTTTGCTGCTGTTCTATTTATGTACAGGCACAACAAGGTTCAGACACCTCACAGTGCAGTTCTCACTTTGACTGTAAAGAAAAAGGAGGCTTGAAAAGCAGCGTGTGGAAAACAAAGAAACAAGAATTAGAACAACAGTGGGGCCATGGCACTTGTAGGAATTGCTCCGCCTTTAACAGCGATTCAAGAAGGATGAGGGCATTCCAAACCAGACCAGTTTGGACAGATTAACAACTGCAAGTAGTGGGTTCCAAAATTCCAGACATGAAATCAAAGCTGGAAAAACTCTTCACATTTTCATCTCTCAATTTTTAGTACATTGTGCATTACAATGGAAACAATTCTTCACATACAACTTGGAAGCTAAAGACAAGTCTGACAAAACAGACTGCACAAAAATGATGGATAATTAACAGAGCAAATTGCTCTTTCAAAAACTTAGTAATAGAAAGAGATCTCTGAAGTTGCTGTTCTGTAGAGCACCAAAGCAGTCGCTTGAGGCAGTTCAGGATTAACCTGAGACAAACCAGCCAGCTGTGTGAACTGAGACCAATTGCACTTCTTCTATTTTACTTTCATTCTATGTGACCTCACTAAGCAAATATTGTCTAAGACCATGAGTATCACATAAATGTGCAGATCTCAAGCTGCTCACTTATCTAGTACCCTTGGCATGATGCTTTATTTTCCTCAGCTATTCATCTAGTTTGTGCCTGTTGATTGTGCAACAACAGCCTGTTGGTCTCGATTACCTGTAAGAGGCTTTAAATTGGGCCAGGAAAAATCATTTGAGGATAAGTAATTATCTGGGACTCAGTAAGGCAGTCTTCCCATGCTTTCATAACAGCCGAGATACACACACACACAAACTCATGGAACCCCACTGCTTTGCACAATCCTGTGCACACTCACATGTGTCATGCACTGATTTCCCAGCCAGTCCTCATGGGGTCTATTACTTAGGACAGGAGTGCAGGGGAGCAGCCAGAAGCTGTTTGCATTCCCTGCTGTCTGCTGGGCAGCTTTGCTGGAGATGCTTGGGTTGCTTTGCTTTTCCTTGGGAGGTGGGAAGGAGCTTTGGGTTGGAGGCACATCCCGTGCCAGAGCATCTCGATGGCACGTGTGTGGCACTGATCTGCAGCAGATGAAGGGGAGGAGGTCCCAGCACAGCCCTGCACCATGCTCTGCCACACTGGGCAGCTTGTTCCTGGCTCAGCAGCGTCATCAGACAAGAAGCAGGGAAGGAAATCAAGGATGGGGGGTACCATCAAACGCAGTTAGTGCATGCCTGTGCAAGACAAACAGACCCAGAGCTTGCGGGTTATTCCTGCTTTTGTAGCATTTGTGTGCTGTAGCTGAGCAAAAGGTTCTGCTGCTTGAATCTTCTTCTGCAAGAGCCACCTACCGGTAAATGTCTGCAGGGATGGAGGATGTGACAGAAAGCATTTGTCTCCATGACAGCGTAGTTACACTTGGTCTAGAGAGTGAGAGAGGCAGGCAGCACTGCCTGATGTTGGTCAGGGCGAGCTCCTCCTGCTGCAGCGCGATGATGGCAGGGCTAGAGATGATCTGCAGGGACAGCTCACAGGTGGGAGCTAGGAATGGACAAGGCGGGAGGACAGAGGTGTTAGGGAGCAGCCACGGCATCAAAGAGCATCAAAAGGCCCTGAAAAGCATCACAGCCACAGCCAGGAAGCTTGGGGTTTTCATGAGCAGCATCCAGGATGCTAGAGACTATTTGCTGCCATACACAACGGCAGCAGAGCTCTCGCTGCAGGCATCCCAAAGTCAGGCAAAATGGGAACACACCCAGAGCTCGGCCGCACAAACCCCACAGCCAGAGTGTTGTAAGCTGAGCTGCCTTGCAGTTTCTTGCACTCATCCCAATCTCTGCGAATGAAAACTCGGAATTCAGTCAAGGCATTGATTGAGCACGAGCGTGCCTTTATTCAATAGGAGAAAGGAGGGGGTGTGAGGTCTGGAGGAAAGATGGGACTCATCCTCTCTTGTAATCATGAGAGCTGCTCAGAGACCGTGCTGTTGCCCGGAGCCTGGGACTCGTGTCCTGATTCTGTGCCCCCCTGCGAGATGCTCAGCTTCTCCTCGGTGATGCTGACCTGAGCCTGCATGGTGGTGCTGCTGTCGGGGCACTCAGGCTGTGCTTGGGCTGGGCTGCACTGCAGAGACATTGAGTCCAGGCTGGTGCCTGAGGTGTCTGGTGGGCTCAGGTCAGCAGCTTCAGTAGGGATGGGATGAATGAAGGCTTCAACGATGATGACCTTCTTCTCTTGATAGCTGATGTTATACAGAAGGCTTTCATCTGAACTGCAGCATTCTGTGCTTAGTAACAACTCTTCATTGATGGAAGATGCGTCATCGTAACATGCCCTGCGTCTTGGGGATATACAAGGGCTCGGGTCACCTAGGAAGGAGCAGATGTACAGCAGTTAGTGTCGAACGTTCGCAAGATGAACCATGGAGATTCTTGACATTTGGCTATGTAGTGGTGGTGGGCAGAAGCAAATAGGCTTCTAGCAACAGTGTCACTGTCTTGAAAGTGATCCACGTGCAGGTCCAGCTCTTGTGTTGACAAGAGACTCATTTGGGAAAGACAGGGATCAACTGAAGATGTCAGGCACGGGCTTGAACGCCAGAAGGAGGTACAAGCCCACTGAAAGCATGAATTCTACCTGTGTTGCTGACAAGCAGTGTTTTGTAAGCTGGACTTGCACCCTTACCTGCCAGGACCAAGACTTCTGCTTCAGAGGGCTCCCTGGCACTGCTCTGCAGTTGGTGTTTGGCCACAGGGGATGGTTTGCCCAGGCAGAAGCAGGAACACCAACTGCCAGCTGCTGACTCTGCCCTCTTCCTGGGAGAACTCATTCTGCAGAGAAAACAGAGCATGCTGTCAGACATGGTGCAGGGTGATGGAAGAGCTGCACCGAGCCCTGGCCAAAAGTTGCCTGTTCTGGGCACTGCCTGCTTTCTGCTGAAACACAGCTTAGAAACGCCCTCTGTTTCAAACAGCAGAGGATGCTTCCATTCCTACAGCTCAGCCCTCAAGTCCTGAAGGCTAAATACCTCTCAACGATGTCAAGCAAGGACATGGATCTGGAGAATGTCGGAGGCTCAGGCTGCTTTGCTCTCCCAGGGCTGACCTTCACCAGGGAACAAAGGCCGTTGATGAGCTTGCCCCATTTCTTTGGCTCTGCGCAACAAAACAAAGAAACCAGTTCATTTCAGGCCTGGCTCGGTTGGACGAAGCTGAGCGCAATGCATTCGACAGAGCATGTAACAACGGGAAGAACATTCCCAACAAGGACACGCAAGAATGGATTTTCCCCATCCCTGGAGGTGCCCAAGGAGATTACTGTAGTTCTCTTTCTAAGCTTGCTGAACTTGGGCATAAACAAACCCCCTGAAAGTAACGTTCTGACCCTATTTGACTAACTCGCGTTGTCAAATGTAAATTACGCACCTGGCTTTGGCAATGAATTGAGGAGGGAATCGGGAACTTTTCCGCTGATGAGTTCCATGCACTCACCAGGGAAAAGCCCAACCTGTAATTAGAACAAAAAGACAGGTGAGCATTAGCCCGAGCCCAGAGCCAAAGGGAAGGTCCACTGACAGTGACACAGGGCAACTGTTTGCATCCAGCAGCCATCCTGTGCAGGCAGAGCAGCTCCAAGCTGAGATTCCCAACTCTACTGAAGTTGTGCTCTCTAGTCAAAAACGTGTGCCTACCTCAAAGCCACGCTTGCCTCTCCACCAGGGGCTCAGCCTGTTGATATGTCCTCATATCAACAATGCTCACCAGATCTCCGACCTGAAAGAGATTGAAACATCAATCCCAGATTCAGCAAATCTGGTAGGAAAACAAAGCAGAAAGGACTGCCCTCTTCTATGCACGACAACACTGAACGCCTGGAACTGCTTACCTCCAGAGAGAGCTCATCTGGCCCCTGGGCGACGTGGCTCTTAATAACATGGGCTGCCGCAAATGCTGGTACGTTTAAAGATGACATAGCACGCACCAGCTGCGGCTTCTGCATGTTATCAGCCTGCAAAACAGAGAACAGGCCGTGGTCAGGAGCTGAGGACAAACCACGAGGATTTCAAGGTGAGGAGCACATCTGCAGAGAAAGCTGCAGCAAATGCGCTCCGTCCTTCTCAGGAGCACTTCAGAAGGAGCTGCACGTCTCATAGCTCTGGAGCAGCACTTCTTCCCCACCCTTCACTACTCCAAGCAGCTCCAACAAACTTCTCAGAAGAAATCCAGGCCAGCACAGACCTGGCAGACCAGAACCAAGTGCAGCTTGTGGGACGGCAGTGCCCACTCCTTGCTTCCACCCTGCTCCAGCAGGTTAAGGAGTCTGAGCCTCACTGGCCTTTGACAACTCAAGACTTTCAGCACCTCATGCCAACATTTCTCACTAAGATACACCTCAGGCATTGAATTCTCTTCTCACTACCTCCTCCCAGTCCTCCCCTAGGAACAGAAACCATTCAGATTCTACAGCAAACACATCTACCCTGCAAGAGCACACTGAACCACCTGCAACAATGAAACACGGTTTTGGAGAGTGGGTTTGAAAACACACCTTTAGACAGCTGTCTCCCTGTAGCCAAAAGGAAACCAAGCAGCAAAAGAAGAGTCCAGCCTGAAATATGCCCATGCTACTAGCCCAGGTTTTTCACAGTCAATGCAGAATCCATCCTGCTCTTGAGTTAACAAATGACCAGTGGGTCTCCCCTTGCTCCACCCCTTCTCCTTCAAAGCCAGAAAAAGAAAGAAAAACAAGTAGAAGAAAACCCAGACGTACCTTTCCACACACAAAGCAGAAAGTGGAACAGCAGTTGTCTCCTTCCTGAGACATGGTGGGGCGCATCCCAGAGGAAGCCCAAGTTCTTTGCTTCTCTCCACAGGGACTTCAAGCACTCTTGGCAAGAGCTGCTTTGGTTCTTTCTTCAATTGCTTCCATCACCAGAATCTCCTTTGGAAAAGGAACCCGAATGAAAGAATCAGCAAATGAAAAAGAATGAGCAATAGCCACTTTACCAGCTTTCTTCTGACACTCAATTTAGACTCTTGACTCGGGCAAGGTCTTAAAATCAGCTGGTTACAAGAACTGTCCCAAAATATATCCAACATCTGTACAGCTGCCGTTATTTCTGACAGCGAGTGTAATCACAGAATCATAGAATGGCCCGGGTTGGAAGGGACCTCAAGGATCATGAAGATCAATCACCTCCCTGTCCCTGCTGGCCATCCCCTCTTCTGATGGAGCCCAGGGGACCATTTGCTCTCTGAGCTGCAAGAGCACGCTGATGGCTCACGTTCTGTTTTTCATCCACCAGGACCCCCAGGTCCTTCTCTGCGGGGCTTCTCTTAAGGACTGCTCCTCCCAGTCTGTAGAAATGCCTGGGATTCCTCCAGCCCAAGTGCAAAACCTTGCACTTTGCTGTGTTGAACCTCATTAAATTCACCTAGGCCAACCTCTCGGTTGAGCTCCCTCTGAATGGCATCCCTTCCTTCCACTGCGTCAGCCGCACCACTCAGCAAACAGCAGAGGGTGCACTCCATTGCATCATTGGTGTCTCTGATAACCATGACACCACTTGTTATCGGCCTCCACCTGGACATCAAACCATGAGTCACCACCCTCTGTCCTCTACAAAACCTCTTTGTCTTCTACTCCTGCTGCAGCTACAATGGCTGCACCAGCATGACTCACGTGTTTGACAATCCTCCAGCTCTGGCCTAGCCATGCACAGCAGCAGTCCGTCTCCCTCCCAGCTCACTCACCAGTGTGCTGCTGTGCCCCAAATTCAGTGCAGCAGCATTGAGAGCAGGCAGCACCCATCACCCTCCTCTAACTCTCTCTGCCAGCTGCGATGAGGACTGACACAGCACGCCCACCCCAGCCCAGCTTTTCTGCTGAGACACCTCCCTGCAACCACCCAGCACCAATCCCAGTTGCTGCAAACTGTCTGAGAGCCTGCTGGAGTGCACTGACAATAACTTTGTGGGCCAAGCATTAAGCACACCAAGCAGAAGGGAAGCATTACTGGACATGCTGAACAGCAGGGGTTAAGACTGGAGGTGGTCAGGGCTGTAGTGACCATGCCCTCCTAGAGTTCCTCATCTCAAGGAATGTGTGCCTGGCAAAAAGCAAAGTCAGGACCCTGAGCTTCAGGAGAGTCAGCTGCAGGCTGTTCAAAGAATTCTTGCATGAGAGACACTGGAAAACTGTTTTTAGGGGTAAAGGAATGGAAAAGAGATGGTAACTTTCTCAGAAAACCTTTCTCAGAGCTGGAGCTCTGAGCTCCATCCCGACCACACGAAACACAGCAGAGGAGGCAGGAAAGCAGCATGGCTGAACCTGCTGGTTACAGGGAGCAACAAGAAGGAAATGGAGAAACAGCGGAAATGGAGACATGCAGCCTGGTCGCTTTGGTGGCCTTCTACAGTGGAGTGACAGCATCAGTAGGGAAAGGAAAAGCAACTGACATCACTCAGCCAGACTTTTGCAAGGCCTTCGATGTTGAGCAAGTTTCCTGTTAGAACTCAGTGTGAACAAATCTACCACTGAGCAACACCCTGAGCCCCCACTCACCTCAGCAGAGGAAAGCCTGCACCCCAGCCTTCCGCCTATTCTGCTCCATTGATGGAAGCACACCGGGCATCATTGCTACTCACCCGACCAATGATGATAGGGGCAGAAAAGGGAATTCCTCTTTACCTTTCAGATGAAAAATTGATGACTGTGTGGAACCTTCCCAGTACCGCTGCGGGGCCTTCCTTTACTTGTATCCTGCTGCTCCGTGTCACAGTGGGAGAGCTGCTCTGGCCTCTCCTCTCAGCCTGTGCCTCCTGCAGTGTGAGCAGCTTTGTGGATAGAGGAGACACCCACACAGACTTGGGCCTGGATAGAGAACTGTGCCCTACAACATAGGTACATTTACATCATGCTCTTTTCCTTGTGTGTGAGCAATCCTTGCTCTTTTCAGATGGTACTATGAGCGTGTGACACCCCAAACACATAGTTAGCATCTGTCCATATCAATAAGGCTCTCGTCAAGGCAGTTATTTCAGCCTTCTGAGGGGTAGTCCCCACGGCTGATGGTTGTGCTTCCATTCCCTGCTCAGTAGCAGTTACTGCATGTCCTGCCTTACAGCCTCCTTGTCTCACAAAACTGCAGCTGCTGGTAAACCAGGCGTCTTCTGCATCTTCTAAGGGTTCGTCCTTCAGCTCCGACCGACTGGATGTAATGTGCAGCATCAGTTGTTTCAAAGCAGTGATGTCATCCTGGTTCTCCACCAGGGGAGTTCCGCTAAGGAAAGATACTGGGTTGGCAATAGTAGTTACAATTATTTCTATATCACCCTGCTCTACCAGGATGGCCTGGTATTTCGGGAATCTTTGGGGTGAACAGATGCCATTCAGAGGGACCTTGACAGGCTGGAAAGCTGGGCTCGGGTGAACCTAATGAGGTTCAACACAGCAAAGTGCAAGGTTTTGCACTTGGGCCGGAAGAACCCCAGGCACCTGTACAGGCTGGGAGGAGTTGTCCTTGAGAGCAGCTCGGCTGAAAAAGACCTAGGGGTCCTGATAGATGAGAAACTTAACATGAGCCAGCAGTGCGCTCTGGCAGCCCGGAAAGCAAATGGGATCCTGGGCTCCATCAGGAGAGGGGTGGTCAGCAGGGATAGGGAGGTGATCGTCCCTCTCTACTCTGCTCTTGTGAGGCCCCATCTGGAGTACTGTGTCCAGGTGTGGAGCCCTCAGTACAAAAAAGATATGGAGATTTTGGAAAGGGTCCAGAGGAGGGACAGGAAGATGATCAGGGGGCTGGAGCACCTCCCCTATGAGGACAGGCTGAGGGAGTTGGGTTTGTTCAGCCTGGAGAAGAGAAGGTTGCGGGGTGACCTCATTGCAGCCTTTCAGTACCTGAAGGGAACTTACTCCCAGGAGGGGAGTAAACTCTTCGAAAGGGCTGATAATAGCAGGACTAGGGGAAATGGTTTTAAGTTGAAGGAGGGAAGATTTAGGTTGGATGTTAGGGGAAAGTTCTTTACTAGAAGGGTGGTTAGGTCCTGGAACAGGCTGCCCAGTGAGGTTGTGGATGCCCCGTCCTTGGAGGTGTTCAAGACCAGGTTGGACGGGGCCCTGGGCAACCTGATCTAGTAAAGGCGTATGTTTGGTGGCCCTGCTAGGCAGGGGGGTTGGAACTACATGATCCTTGAGGTCCCTTCCAACCCGGGTAATTCTGTGATTCTGTGATTCTGTGGGGTGAAAGCCAATGTCCCCCTTTTGCCTCCAATACAGTAAACACTGCATGAGATATTAAAACTGGTATCCTTTGGCCCAGTGTAGATTGATGGGCTTCTTGAATATTGAGCACCAGTGCACCCTGGATATCCCTTACTCACTTCAAGCTGTTTCAAGTTTACCATCAGTCCGTAGCTGTGTATCCATGGTCGGCACCCTCCTGTCATTCCTGGCAACGTATGGAGTTCCTTGGCAGTTTGCAGCTCAGGGGTTGAGCAGATGGCTTCTTTCTTGGCAGTCCTTAAGGTTCAAAGTCCAGCTGTCATCTCCTATCCCAAATACGTCACTTGCTGCTGAGTTAGTTGTGCTTTCTGTAAACCAAGAAACTCAGCAAACTCTCAGTCTATTGTACACAGTCCTTTTGTTGCTGTGGCACCCACGTGCTCCAGTAAAGTTCCACCCTAGGATGGAGGATCCCAGGTCTCAGGCTCACGAGTTGACCAGTTCTCAACAATCATTTATCTGTTCTCACAACCCTGGGTAACACTGTCCAGGTTCACTGAGTCTCTTCTCCCTCTATTAGGGAGAACAGATACACGCAAGTACTCGTATGCTATCATGAGGAATTCAGTAGGTTACATTTAATTTAGAAGCATGATGCAATCAAAAGCTCGCTTAAATAAAAGCATACCCTTTTCTTTCACTCAAAATAATAGCCCAGAAAAAAATAAAAACAAAACAAAACTCTCATCATAATTGTTAAAGAAATTATCTACTAAATCTCGATGGAGAGTGGAGACACATGCTAGTTTTAGGAACACAGCACTTATCTCATTATCTGAATGCATCTCAAGGCATGCTCCTTGTGAAACTGTGAGAACTTCTATCATTAACAGACGTGTACCATGCCCTGATATATGGTTAAACCGCTTGCAGTGCACTGTCAGATGTACAGGATGGCAGCTGTATGTGCTGTGACCAAATAAACCCCACACTGAAACCTTTCAGAATTTTAGGACCTACAAGTACTGCATTCATATTAAAAGTAAAAAATTCCTAAGCTACACATGTTCTAGGTTTCCATTTGTTAGATACAACATACCTTTGGAAGTAGGCGCCTAAAAAGATATGCCTTCTACTTGCTTCTCTGTCTGGCTCTTCGAAAAGAAGGCCTTTGGAGCAGGAAATGCAAAGGGCAGCTCATTTCTTAACACTGACTCTGCATCAACATTCTCTGTGTTTGCACGCTTCTTAGATGCCACTTTTCTTGTCACTGGAGTTGACAGTGTGAATTCCATATCACCCAGTTGAGTATCATGCCTCGAATGGTGCCAGAGACGGAACAAAAGGTTTTCTGATCACAGCCGGAGAAGTTACTGTCAAAGAAATTCTAACAGCTGAGAAGGTCAGACACAATGCTTATAAAAATATCATACATTATTTGGCTATTGAACAAAACAGTTGAAAACTCTGATTCTCTCCTAGAATAAGTTCGTTTCTTATAGACTGTCAAACACCATTTTTTTATTTGTTCATCTCAATTCTCCATTGAGGATTAACCTTCACCAGCTTATCTAAACATAAATATGAATTATCACTTGGTTTAGTTAAAAATTTGAATAATATCACAGTGGATTTTGTTGTCCAACACAGTAAGATTGAATTTCTTTCGGTACCTTTCAACCTCTGCCTACCTCCAGCCTAACTCCAGAATCTTATTAACTGTGCCTTATCGCTTCCCATTGTGTTTTAAAATCCTCACTGACTCCTTTACTTGTTCCCTTGCTTGCTGTTTCTGTGCAAACCAAACACTGGAGTTAGGGATCACGTCAAACCAACCATGGCCTACAGGTAGAAGGCAACAAAATTTATGCTTAACATACTTCTTTGCTCTATCTTTATCTTCCTTTGGTCAAGGTCCACTAGATACTTAAATATGGAGTAAGCACTAGATACAATGAGAAGCAGATTTCTAGATTAAGAGCTGTATTTTTTCTGTAAGAAACTAGCTGTACATCTTCACACACCTGCTTTGTTTTCTGAGTATTTAGATCGAGTGGAGATTCTTCAAACACTGAAGCTACATCAGAAAATTCCATGGATCCAAATGCATCTGGCACATGGCTGCAGTCTGGCACATCTTCATATGCCAGAGCCTTTTCAGACAGAAATGTTCCACCGAGATTCTTTTGCAGAATTAGAAGGAAGATTTCATCAGAAGATTTCACCACTAAAGTCTAAATAAGATTGGTTTGCAAGTTCCAAACTATGGCTAACAGCTAATGGAAGTCCACAGGCCAGCAGCAACAACTTTTATATTATGTTCTTAATATTCTAATTGTTGATATGACGTTCATATAAAGAGCAGAAGGGAAATTACTCTTAGAGCTCAAGTCATCTTTCACAGCCTGCGTCAACAAGAGCAGCACCTCATAGCCTTTGGTTTCAAGACCTGGACCACAAGCTAGCTAATGATTTTACACAGAATTCCAGAGTTCAAGTCACTGTTTACATTAGGGCTGAAATTGTACTGAAAGCCTTCAAGTTCATCACACTTAATTATCACTGGCACCACACATAACTCCACGTTACATATGTGATCACACGCAACCTGGCAACTTCAGACAATTCCCAAAGCACTCCACTTGCACTTGGCTACTAAAGTACAGAAAAAGGAATTAACATCAGAAATAGCTGCAGTCAAAACCATCTAAGAATCCAAGTCTCCAGGAAACAAGGAAAGCAAATCCTCTCCAGGACTGTGTTCTAAAAGGAAACAGATCAGAAAGGTGAGTTCTTCCCCCCTTTGACCACCCACTCATGTAACGTCCATGTCATTTCTAAGTATGCTGCCCAGACCAAGACTGAGGATGCTTCAGAAGAAGACCTTCCCTGCTAAGCCAAACAGAACAAGTAAGGTACCAAAATATGTAGAGCCAAACGAGGAAAGGTGCTCTAAGAAGGTAAGCATCACAAGAGACCAACAGGAATACTTACACAATCCAAACAATGCACAGTTTCTGTTCCACAAGCTGCCAAGAGGAATGTGTGCAGTACTCACAGCGCACCATGTACACTGCTTACTGCAGTCATGCTGCTTCGTAGGACCAGCCCAACTTACTAAAACACTTTAATGAGCAATCCGAACTGTCTGGATCAGCACGGTTCACTTGGAAGGGACCTTCACAGATAAACCTGAAGAGGTGAGGCGACTGCACTATCTAAACCTTAAAGCATATAGGACCTTAAAGCATAAGCTTAAAGCACAGAAGCATGACCAGCAGGTCGAGGGAGGTGGTGCTGCCCCTCCACACTCCTCTCATTGAAACCCCATCTGGAGCACTGCACGCAGTTCTGGAGCCCTCAACACAAGAAGGACTTGGAGATGTTCAGGCAGGTCCAGAGGAGGGCCATGAAGGTGATCAGAGAGGGCTGAAAGCACCTCTACTATGTGCACAGGCTGAGAGAGATGGGGCTCTTCAGCCTGGAGAAGACTCCAAGGAGACCTTAGAGTGGCCTTCCAGTATCTGAAGAGGGCCTACAGGGAAGGCTGGGGAGGGACTTTTCATAAGGGCAGGTAGCAACAGAATGAGGGGAAATGGCTTTACATGGGAAGAAGGTAGATTAGGATTGGATATTAGGAAGAAATGCTTTACTGTGGGTGTGGTGAGACACTGGAGCAGGTTGCCCAGCAAGGCTCCAATATGATTGCTTTGCAAGTTCCAAACTATGGCTAACAGCTAATGGAAGTCCTCAGTCCAGCAGCACAAAATTTTATATTATCTTCTTAATATTCTAATTGTGGATTTGACGTTCATATAAAGAGCAGAAGGGAAATTACTCTTAGAGCTCAAGTCATCTTTCACAGCCTGCGTCAACAAGAGCAGCACCTCACAGCCTTTGGTTTGAAGACCCGGACCACAAGCTAGCTAATGATTTTACACAGAATTCCAGAGTTCAAGTCATTGTTTATGTTAGGGCTGCAATTCTACTGAAAGCCTTCCAGTTCATCACACTTCATTATCAATGGCACCACAGATACCTCACAAAGAAGCATTATGACACCACAAAGGGGCATTATGACGTCAGAAAGGGCATTATGACATCACAAAGGGCATTATGAATCACAAAGGAGCATTATGACATCACAAAGGAGCATTATGACGTCTCAAAGGGCATTATGACGTCACAAAGGGCGTTGTGACGTCACAAAGTAGCATTATGACATCACAAAGAAGCATTATGACACCACAAAGAAGCATTATGACATCACAAAGGGGAATTATGACGTCAAAAAGGGTCATTATGACGTCTGAAAGGGGCATTGTGATGTCACAAAGGGGTGTTATGACATCACAAAGGGGTATTGTGACATCACAAAAGAGCATTAAGACATCACAAAGGGGAATTAAGACGTCACAAAGGGCATTATGACGTCACAAAGAGGCATTATCACGTCACAAAGAGGCATTATGAAAACAAAGGAGCCTTATGACGTCTCAAATGGCATTATGACATCACAAAGGGCATTATGACGTCACAAAGGGGCATTAAGACATCACAATGGGTCATTATGACGTCAGAAAGGGGCATTATGGCATCAGAAAGGTGCATTATGATGTCACAAAGGGTGTTATGATGTCACAAAGGGGCATTATGATGTCACAAAGGGGCGCTGGGAAAAGATCTCTGTGTGGAGATTGCTTCTACTAGAGGTAGTTCTATAAGACTGTTATATAGAGCTGTGCAGGGGCTGTAAATCTGTCTGCAGAGGGTGATGATCAGTTCCAAGTGTCTGCAGTCAATGCTCATGGACAGAGCCCATCCAACCTGGCCTTGAATGCCTGCAGGCCTTGAATGGGGCATCCACAGCCTCCTTGGGCAACCTGTTCCAGTGTGTCACCACCCTCTGAGCAAAAAACATCTACCTAAGATCCAACCTATACCTCCCCAGTCTCAGTTTTAAACCATTCCCCCTTGTCCTATCATTATCCACCCTCATAAACAGCCATTCCCCCTCCTGTTTATACGCTCCCTTCAAGTACTCAAAGGCCACAATGAGGTCTCCCCACAGCCTTCCATTCTCCAGGCTAAACAAGCCCAGATCCCTCCACCTTTCCTCATAGGAGAGCTGCTCCAGCCCTCTGATCATCACAGTGGCCCTCCTCTGGACCCCCCCCAACAGCTTCACATCCTTCCCAGGCCTGGACACAGTGCTGCAAATATGGCCTCACAAGAGCTGAGCAGGAGTGGACAATCACCTCCCTCTCCTGCTGGCCACCCCTTTTTCAGTGCAGCCCAGAACACACATGGATCTATCTTTTCCATACGGATATTCCCATCTGTGTACATATATATACCACACCTACACCCCCACAATCTGCTACAACTCCATAGAATTTTCAAGGTTGGAAAAGACCTGGATGATCTTATGATCTTATGATCTCAGATCTTATGATCTGGATGATCTTATGATCATCCAGTCCAACCATCACCAATACTTCCCAGTTAAATCACATCCCTCAACACAACACCCAAACTTTTTGTGAACTTCCCAGGGTTGGTGACTCTACATGAGAGAAAAGGGCACTCAGATAAGGGATTCTGCATTTGCTATTAGCAGAGGTGGGATGAGACCGAGCACTGCCCCAGCTCCTGGGATAATGCAGAAGGGCTGAGACCTTCCAGCTGCTTCCACCCAGGGTCACACAGCAAAGCCGACCCTGCAGGAGTCTGCATCATTCTTTGCATGGCATTGCTAAGAGGAAGATCCCCCCCCTACCCTTGGCTCTACACTCCAGCTGCTGTCTGCCATCTGTAAAGCCACCACAGCTCTCCTACTGGAGTTCCCATCTGCACAGTGACAGCTTGGTTTCTTCTTACTGTCAAAGCAGCCACAGCCTCAGTGCTTCTCAAATCTCCCCTTTTCAGCTGATTTCCTCTTTCTTGTGGCTGGGCAATTCCTCCCTCTCACAGTCATCCCTCTGCCCCACTCTGTGCCCACAGACCCAGAGAGGGCACACAGAGCCAGCCCTGTCCCAGCTGCTGCTGCTTCACATCTGACAGTCTCAGGAGCTGAGATCCAGGCCGAGACAGCAATGCCCAGACATGGTTTGTAGGACGTTTGTGATAGGAAATAGGGAGGTTTGTGATTAAACCTGCCCCCTAAGGAGGAAGGCAATGCTGCCTGCAGCCCCAGCAGGCATTACAAAACATCCCCATTTACAGGAGGGTTTTAAATAGCACAATTCAGGAACTACAACTGCACAAATTCCCGCATGCCCTGGAATAAGTTTGGGAATGGACATGGTTCTACCACCTGTGCAATGCCATAGAAATAACAACCATCCACCTGTAAACCTCCATCCTCTCCCCTGCTGCACAAAGGGAAGCTCAACAGCAGTGCACAAATGTCCCAGCAATGTCTGAGCACTGCTCTGTGCATCCCAACCTGCTCATCCCATCCACTCCTGGCTGGGCAGCAGGATTGGGGTGGCACATTGCAATGGGCACAGAGGAACATGGAAGCCCCACACATGTGAGGAAGGGGCTGGCTGTGCTCCACACTCACGTTATCAGACGTGATTTGCCCTTCTGTGGGGAGCCTCTGCTCTTTCCCAGCTCATCCTCCAGCGTCTGGGACTCCAGGATCTCATTCAGGCTGTTGTTGGCTGCGGGGCAGCTCCATGAAGAGCCTCCCCTCCACCGACCGGCACACAACAGCCGCTCCCGCGCACTGCGGCTCAGCCAATCGGAGCCGGCGGAGCTGCCGCTGCCCGATGGGACCCCCCCCCCCCACATATTGACCCCCCAGACGAGGAAGAGGAGGAGGAGAGCGACGAGGAGCTGCCGCAGGAGCTGACGTTGGGGCGGGGGTGCAACGCGGGGGGGGGGTCAGCAGTGGGGGGTGGGGGAGGGGGTGGGGCAGCATTACCCCCGGACCCCGTGGACCCCCCCCAGCAAAAGTGCTGCTCTCCGACCCCCGCGGGCTCTTTGTGCAGCCGCTGCCCTCCAGTTATAGGACCCCCCCCCCCATATTGCGCTTTGCTCACCCCCACCTCCGGAACCCCCCCCCCACTCACCACATCGCCCCCTCCCCCCCCGGGTGGGGTTATGGGGGGTGGGGTGGGGTCGACGATGTGCCATAAGCCGCGCCGGGGTCGTGTGACAAACCCCCCCCCCGATCAAGATGAATGGGGCGCTGTCGGGGGGGGGCTCAGCCGTAAGGATAAAGCGGGGGGGTTAATGACGGGGGGGAGCAGTGCTATAGGGAACGCAACTAATCTAAGCCCCCCCCCCCACATTAACACCCCATTGTGTGTGGGGGTGGTGGGGGTGGGGCACACAATAACCCCCCCAAAGGCCAAACAGCCCCAACACCCCCCCTCAAAGCCGCTGACTTACGCTGTGCCCCCCCTGCATGAAGGGCCCCCCCCCATCGATTGAGCCCCCCCCAATCCCATCTATAGTTGAGAGCTATGCTTTTTGTAACCCCCCCCTTTTAAAGCCCCCCCCCCCCACAATGTTGTGCACGATGTGCTGCCCCCCATGAGCCCCTGACCCCCCCCCTTAAAAGATGGGGTGGGGGGGGTGGTCTCGGACCCCCCCTCCTTTAAACGATGGGGTGGGGGGGCGGATTGTCACTGCCCCCCAACACCAAAATGGACACCCCCCTTTTAAAGGATGGGGTGGGGATGGGGGGGTGGGGGTGAAGGTGATCTCGCCCCCCCCCCCATTAAAACGGACCCCCCACCCCTTTAAAGGATGGGTGGGGGTCGGTTACGGGCCCCCCCGGCGCTGTGTGTGTATGTGTCCCCCCCCGTTTTGCTCCCCCCGTGGCGCAGTGTGCTGGGAAAGGATCTCTGTGTGGAGATTGCTTCTACTAGAGGTAGTTCTATAAGACTGTTATATAGAGCTGTGCAGGGCCTGTAAAGAGAGTTGAGGGGGACTCTAGTGGGCATATGGGGCTGTGGTGGGCAATAGGAGGACTAGGGGCTCTAGGGGGCTCTGAGGGTGTGTAGGGGTTGTGGATCAGGTTGGATCTTAGGAAGATGTTTTTCACTCAGAGGGTGGTGACGCACTGGAACAGGTTGCCCAAGGAGGCTGTGGATGCCCCATCCCTGCAGGCATTCAAGGCCAGGCTGGATGTGGCTCTGGGCAGCCTGGTCTGGTGGATGGCGTCCCTGCACATAGCAGGGGGTTGGAACTGGATGATTTTTGGGATCCTTTTCAACCCAGGCCATTCTATGACTGTACAGTTCCATAGTGGAACAAATATAATATGCTAACTATGTAAAACATGGAGTCAGGCCTGTGTGATTTGTCCACACCAGGAGGTGATTAGAAAACAATTTGTAAGCTACAAAGCTGCTTGCTGGAAAGGAAAAGAAAATAAAACTACAAGAAAAAGGGAAATCATTTCTTCCTGAAAATAGGAAGAATTATAGATCTGACATGAAATTTGAGTGAAGCTCCTGATTTTATGAAGCTATTCCCATTATTTTCTTGGTGCTGTGTTTCCCAAATGAGTGGTTTCTGGCTCTGCTGCAGCACCAGTCTGCATGTGAACATCAACTCTGTTCACCATCTGGGAAGATTAGGACTTCCCTTCTCCTACCAGCACCACTGAATTACAGTTACTCAGTGGTTAAACAAAGGAATCCTTAAAGAAGGGTTTACAGCTGTCCTGTTGTCTGAAGTGCTTGGGGCATTCTGATGCTATTAAGCTCTATGTATTAACAAGTTCAAAAAGAAAAGGTAGGCATCTGATTGTTGTGACAGTTTCTAAGCGATTTGGAAAGCTGTACCACCCAACCACTCCTTCTATTTGATGGAGGTGACAAAGCTCAGTTTAATTTCTGACTGCTGTTTAAATTCTGAAGCTCGAGCTGGTTCCTGGAGCAGAAAAAGCTCGGAAGCTGTCCCTCCTACAAGCAGGCACCTCTGAGCAAAATATGACATCTCAGTTTCTGATGGTAAGGTCAGGAGATCTGATTCCAGCATCTAGCTTTTGGCTTAATACTGTGTTAGTGGGACCTTTGGCATCTAGCACTTAATGATCTTGAAGGTTTCTTCCAACCCAAGCCCTCCCATGATCCTATGATTCTGTGATTTCATTCAGGTTTATTGAGATGAGTTCTCCTGAATGTGCTGTTCTCCATATGATTATAATTGGAGTCCAGATGGGTGACTGAAACCAGACACCAAACTTTCTGATGGCCAAAATTAAATGAAATCAATCCTTTACTGTGTCAGTAGTCTGTAACTAGAGCCCATCAGGTAATTCCCAGCCTCCTGCCTGTATCAGTGGCTGCACACAGTGAAAAAGTCTGATGGGCTTTTAACCTCTAAAATGTTCCAAAGCAACCAGAGGGTGAATATATTCACTATGTAAATACCTGCAGGAATAAGCTTGTCATGTATGTCCTCAGGTACCACAGTAGTTAATGGTGGGACTCAGTAGGTCATGCTGAAAGTTGAGTCTGCTGATTTTGAAGGTCTTTTGAAGGTCTTTTCCAGCCTACATGACCTTATGCTAATATTTCTGAAATTTATTTCTGTTCAGCTCCCAGAAAACCTCCCACCCAGCCCCCAACTGACCCCGTGGTGAAAAATAAAACAGAAACCTCAGTGACGCTGGCATGGTCCCCTCCGAAGATGCACCGCCCCATTCCAGTCGATGGCTACATTGTGGAATGCAAGAAACTAACTGGCTTCACCTGGGTGAGGTGCCACGAGTCTCATGTCCCCGTCCCAGAGTTCACGGTGAGCAATCTGTCTGAAGAGGCTGATGATCAGTTCCGAGTGTCTGCAGTCAATGCGCATGGACAGAGCCCGTCTCTGGAATTCCCAGGGAGCGTGCACCTTGGTAAGCACAAAAACCCCAATGGAAATGGGTCAGTGTGTGCTGAGCAGCTGTGTTGGTTCCCTAAAGATGCTTCCTTTGACTTTAAGGTTAGCAGTGCATTAACACACCAAAGGCTTTCCTTTATTCCTAGTTCTCCTATCTCCTATCAACCTCCAGCTACCACTAAAGTGATACGAGTTGTTTCTGTGACAGAGACATGAATATCCTTATCTTTTGATATCTCACATGTGCAAGAGGCAGAACTTTCTGTAACAGATCTTAAGCACAGAAGTGCTTCTTCTAGCACTCATGCAAAGGGAGAAGTAGAAATGTACCTATGATTTAATCTTCCATCTCTAAATGAGATACCAGACTTGCATCTAAAGAGCATTAAGACATACATGTTCTTCCTCAGACCCAGTCCTGGCTGTGAAATCCCCCCTAACAACTGGTGAAGCTGTACCTGGAGGGGATGCCATGTTTACTATTGACCTTACAACAACGTGCAAGCATGCCAGCTGATGAATGTCTGCAGTTCACAGCTATTGGCCAGTGCATTCAGTCACCAGGTTTACCACTGCATGACCATAGAGCAGTACTTTCAGCTGCAGGTTCAGACAGCCTTTCTGATTGCACTGGAATAGTTTAGAAGTAGGGGAGCAATCATTCCAATAATATCTCTATCAATCAGCTTTGCATGACAAAGTAGAACAAATAAACATTCATGATGGGAGGACCTGTTTGTCATTGGGTGGAAACCTCTGCAGAAGCATGTTTAGAGCATTCTTAATCAGTAGAAGGAGATGTTTGGTTGATTTTTACTTAGTAAATCCAGCAAGAAGACCAAATGAAATATCGTGAATTGCTCAGCACTGACACAATGATGAGTGCAGGAACAGAAGGTGATACTTTTTCAGAGATGTTGCAGCAAACATTGACCACGTTAGCCTGATATAAATTGAAATAACGAGGCCTTTGCTCCTGACAGGTGCTGCAGTGAGATTTACCAAGAAGAGCAAAGATGTAGAAAAGATCTGCGCTTGGCTGCGTGAGGAAGCCAAACTGCAGGCTGAGCTTTCAGACACAGGCGCTACTGTGGAGTGGATGAAGGATGGGAAGGAGCTCAAGGCCAGTGAAAATTATGAACTGCAAATTGTGGGGAAGAAACACACCCTGAAAATTCACAACGACTCAATGGATGATGCTGCAAGTTATCAGTGCATCTGTGAGGGGGATAAAATGCTCTATCAGCTTTCAGTGAAAGGTATGTGATAGTCTGGGCTGTCCTCTTCCTGCCCAGGGCCAGCAGACTGCATTCACCTGACTCCCCGACAGTCCAGCTGTTGTCAGACAGCATCTGGGGTGTTTTCAGTGGCTGTTTTGACTTGAACTGGCCAATCTGCTTTGTAGAGCCATTTGATTTCTGTGTTCTGTCCTGTGATTCGTCCCTAAGATATAGAGGAAATCAAGGGAAAGACAGGAAAAAGAGCATCCCAGCCTTCCTGCTCTTCTGTCAGGGTGGCCACAAGAGATGATGTCAACATCTCTTTTTGTAGCAGTGATCCCAAATGTAGAAAACACCTGTGAAGAGTCACAGGGACTAAATTGATGGAGAGCAGAACTTCCTGCCAAGGCTTGTCAGCTAGTCTTAATTTTGCTTTTCTTCTCTCTCTTTGTCATGTTAGCATAATATTTCATACTGGCAGGTCTGCCCATAGAATTAACTGGCACAGGCTGCCCAGGTAGGTGGTGGGATCCCTGGAGGTGTTCAGGAGCTGTCGAGATGTGGCCCTGATGGATGTTATCAGGGGGCATGGTGGGGTGGGTTGGGGTTGGAATCAAAGGAGGACCCCCATGTATTTCATCGGGAAGCACTACTGGTAATAAGACCTTTGGAGCAAATCCTGGTAGGGCCACGCTCAGCTGGTCCAGTCTGGAGGCTGTTTCTCCTTACTGCAGTATCTGCAGTGAAAACCAGCAGCTGCTTTTGTGTGGTTGGGCTCACATCCAGCAGTGGTGATGGGACTACAATGATAAGAGACAGTTCCTGAAAAAATGAATGAAATTTGACTGTATGATAGGATGGAGTTAAATGTATTGACAGGATCTCAGTCATCCCAGTGTCCATCAGCTGGCTCTCGAGCTCCTAAATACAGGCATTCTGTAGAACGTTGTTGAATTTGTATTATACATGCGTGTTCTTGGAACTGCAGAACAAATGCATGCATAATCCAGACTTTGATTTTAGCAGCTCTGACTGCGCTGTCTCAACAGACCCAACTCAGTTGTGTGCGCTGTTTTGAAATGATATGTTAACAAGAAGTTGGAAAACAAGCTCAATTACCCTCAGTAAAATAGGACCATGGCCTTAGGCTTAAACTTTTGGCTAAGACAGTGGTGAGATTTTGAATCTTTGAAGTCAATTATTCCACTGTGTGTTAATAGGGGCCAGTTTTATCATCTAACTTTTGCACTCCAATTAATTTCCATAAAGGAATTCTGTTTTTCTTTTCAGTCCTAAGTGATATCTCTATCTTTTAGGCTTGATTTGTTTGCCAGGGGGTTACAGTGCAGTAATAGATACCCCCTCCATTGATTTCCTTCTAGTTTGCTTGTTCCAATTCTTTCCTCAGTTTTCCTATTTTAGACATTTTCTTGAAGCCTTGGGCTTCTTCCTTTGGCTCTGTCCCCTGTCCAGTGTATGTCCTTCAACTTGTGGAGATAAGGTAATCTGGCACGTGGTTTATAAAAGCTGCCAATTTGCCAGCTTCTGAATTAGAATCTAGCAATTAGAACTAGGACTAAACGTGCACGTTTGATCTTATGATAAATGAATGCCTCATGGTCACCAATGTCCCTGCAGTTCTTTACCATCATATGTATTTTGTGTCTTCATATTTTGTTTCAGCACTGGCAAACTTCGTAATCAAAGAGACAAGTGGAGGAGTAATCAGGGCCGTTGCTGGAAAACAAGCTGAATTTGTTTCTGAGACCTCTGAAGCCAATGTCATGGTGAAGTGGTACAAAAATGGCAAAGAAATCAAGACCAGTAAGAAATTCACAATGGAAGATAAAGGGAAACTGCATAAGCTTGTGGCTTCAGCTGTAACGAAAGAAGACGAGGGAACATACATCTACACAATTGGAGATGACACTCTGATTTTTGATTGGAAAGTCTCAGGTAAGTTTGTGAGGCAAACATAGGATCACAATCCATGTAAAGCACTTCAGACTTAATTCATTTTATTTGTCCAATGCTGTGGGTTTCCAGTATTTAGGACAAAGATTGCATAGCTCTATTGAAGCAATTCTGACCTTCCTGTTGTCCCTATGCAAATCCACAGTATGAGCAAATAATGTAACTGTGTTGTGATGAATTCAAGACAGCCTTAGCTCCAGCTGGGGCTGGAGTCACGACTTGAGCCCTGACATCTGGGCTTCATTCATCTAGTTCATGTATTGCCTCAGCACTTACATCATCTTTAAACCTATGACTGAAATGGTCCTAAGTTATTAGCATGGGAATCCTGTCTCCTCTTTGGACAAATTAAACTCCACATTTGGAGAGTTGAGTGTCTCCTGCTGTACCCGAAGGACATTGTGATCTCTGAGGTGTCTCCCTGAGGTGCTGTAAGCACAGCCATTAGCTCATAGTGCAAGTAAAGCACTGTTAGGTCAAGCCTGGAGGAGTAATGCTTGTCACTGACATGTTCCTGTTCAGGGTGGAGCTGGAGGGTAAAATAACACAAGAAATTGTCATTGAAATTCAATATCTGTGAAATTCAGCTGGTTGCATTCACAGAACCTGGCGTTAAGATCTGTTTTCTGTTTTATATCTTGAGCCTATTTTCCATAACCCAGTCCTCATTTATGAACTGAAGCTCTACTGAAAGCCTTTCGCTGTGTATGCTCATGCTGCAGTGCAGCGCTTGTGACCTTTAACAGCACATTCACGTTCCTCTGATCACAGGATCCTTACGGTTGATTAAGACCCTCTAGTCTGACTGCTCACCCATCACCACCGTGATGCTCACCATCAGCTTAGCTAAAAACTCAGCAGAGATGATAGATCAAGCACAACACTGGATTTGGGGTGGCTAGAGATTCCTAAGATATTGAAGGATTGCTTGCAGGTGGTGTTGGTTCAGGTATTCACCCTGCATCCCACCTGCTGTTCTGTTTGGTTGAGAATCATGCATTCTGCAATTTCACTTTGTAATTCAAAGACCCTGGCTTTATCTGTTGAAAAACTGATCTAAAACAAGCCAAGAAGACTCCGTTGGAACTGGTTGATGCAGAACAAAGGCATCCCCAAAGGACAAGTTGCACTGTTTGATGAACATTATTGGATGAGAGCTAAGCTAAGATTTAAAAAGTTCTGGGGCTGTCTCTGAGCATCAAATACAGAGGAAGCCTGCATGATTCCCTGAGAATGGATACCTCCTACTTTGGTGTAGGGTTAAGGGAACACTAGCAGTAACTCCTATCACAAAATGTCGCATGGCTCAGACAAAATGCCATCAAGAGGGCTTAATTAGGAGCACCAAATGGTCGCAAGATGGTCTTAGGGCAGGGAAGTAATCTATCTATGTGATACTGATTGATGCTATTAGTTCTTAACAGCTTGACTCTAGAAGGACTGTTGTTCTTTGGTCACCTAGTTATAAAAGAATAAATGGCTCCTGTCTATTACAATTTTTAACGCATTTTTTGTTCACTGATGCCATAAATGTTCCTGGCATAGTAATTGGCCTTGGTATATTCAGTGACTGAAAGCAACAGTTGTTGCTCTAAGAAATGCAGTACAAAGCTAGGTCTGCCTGTAGCTGACAGCCATCAGCTTGCTCCTCAGGCAGGTTCTGTCTGTGTATGGGAGATCACAATGTGAACCACTGATTGATCAGCTGAGGCAAGTGTGGGGTCAGCTGTGGGAGCACAGGTGAAAGTTATGTAGCTGTGCTCCCTGGAGGGGTGGAGTTCGACTCCACCTCCTCTGAGACCTCATTTAAGGGCTGACCCTCACTGAGGCAGCATCTCTTGGAGATTGCTCACCAGGGAGGATCACCTCAGCTCTGGTGAGTTCCCTTTTCCTTATATCTTCTGTATTTCTACCATTTTACTTGTAATTGCTATCCTTGTTAATACCAGCATAGTTATTGCCAATACATTTGGCAAGCCAGGCAGGAGCCACTGACTTGGCATCTAGAAATATAAGGAAAAAAAAAAATGTCCTTTGTGTGGAAAATCTTTAATTGGTACAAGGGGGAGAAGACCACCCCCTTAGGGACATGGCTTCCTGGACAAATTCCAGGTTTTGAGGCGTCCCCATATTACCAATTAGCAACAATTATTGAACAATGGGGCCCTTTAAGAGTACCAAATAACATGGACGCCTATTGTCTAACTGATTACTTTCTAGGACTACAAAAAGATATCTTAATTACAAAAGAAAAGCGAATGGCTGCATCTATGGCAGCCTGGCCATTATTAAATGCTTTAAATCGGGCAGAGATAAAATCAAACAACATTGCACATGAAAATGAATTGTTAAAGGCCCGTATTGAAAAATTGGAGGGTGAGATCAATCTATTGACAGGAAAAAAACCGTCATTTTCTTCCTCCAACCCTCAAATTAGATACATTTCATTTAATGACGATCAAGATCCTGAAGAAATGAATCAAAATAAGATCACTAAATCTGATCTAGAAAAACCATCTGAGACGGACTCACTAGAAGTCCGTCCAGTAATAACTCAAAAAACAAAGAAAATTCAAGATCGACCAGCAGGAGTGCCTCCCGATCAATGGCCCCCTGCCGAATCTGTTTTACATGTAACAGCCCGTCCATATACACCTACTGAACTCATGGACCTAGTGCAACGATTTAGGCAAAGGCCAAGGGAAAGTGTTCCGGCTTGGTTATTACGGTTATGGGATTCAGGGGCAGATAGTGTACTGGTTAGTGGCCCCGAAGTATCTAAGTTGGCCACAATAACAGTACATCCTGCCCTTCGGCAGAGACTGTATGCTGGGACTCAGTTCCCTGAAGAAAACCATTCAATTGTAGAATGGATAATGGCTGCCTGCCGCATGGTGTGGACAAATAAAACTGACATGCCAGTAAACACAGGGATGTGGTCTTCTATGGAAGACCTTCAAAATTATATACGCGAATTAGGTATGAGAGAGGCTATCTACGAAGACACATTCGATAGCCCTGATATGGTTAAATTTTCTGCGGGAATGAGGGACCTAATTTTACAGTAAGCACCCTCTCATATGTATGGAACCTTGGTTTCCATACTTAATCCAGTAGTATCCGCAGAGGCAGTAGTCCAACAAGCCGCCCAATTGGTAGCAGACCTCGGAGAAACTGAGCGTTTACGAGCTAAGCGCAATATCAGGGTGATTGAGGATGCCGAGGCTTTTCCAATAGTGTGAGCCAGAAGATCGGCCCCGCGAACTTCTCGGGCAGGACCTGTTAGGGTATCCCGAAAACAAATGTTTAATGATCTGCTCCGGGCAGGCGTTCAGTTTTCAAAAATTGATGGGCAGCCCAATCAGGTTCTCCTTCAGTTGTGGAAGCAACTGAAGGATGAACAAAAATTTCAGAATAAACCCAAAAGGCCAGGGATAAGATTTATAGAGCGGCGACCAACAACAACATGGAATTTAGAAGATTTTATAGTTCCAAATAGGAAAAAGAAGCCACCTCAGGTGCCTCGGGTTATGACACCGGAGGTATCGGAGGTAAAAGACTTGAATCTGGCTCAGTTCATGGCTTGACGAGGGATGTCAGTCCTCCTAGGGCCTCTAGACGGGACCGGAGGCCCTATGTGGAACTGACGATATACTGGTCCCGAAAGAATATACAGAAGGTTATGGCCCTAGTTGATACCGGGGCAGAGACATCTATAATATATGGAGACCCAACTAAATTTAAAGGTAATAGAGTGATGATTGGAGGTTTTGGGGGACAAACCATTCCGGTCACCCAAACCTGGGTAAAACTGGGGGTCGGGCGTCTTCCACCACGGGAGTACAAGGTATCCATTGCCCCAATTCCAGAGTATATATTAGGAATTGATATCCTGTGGGGTCTGGCTCTCCATACAACAGTGGGAGAGTTCCGATTGCGGCAGAGATGCATTAGTATCCGGGCAATCCAGACAATATTGAGAGGCCATGCAAAACATGAGCCTATTTGTTTGCCGAAGCCACGCCGGATTACTAATGTGAAACAGTACAGACTCCCGGGTGGGCAGGATGAAATAACAAAGACGGTGCAGGAATTAGAAAGAGTGGGTATTATAAGGCCTGCACATAGCCCATATAACTCCCCAATATGGCCAGTGCGAAAACTGGATGGAACATGGAGGATGACAGTAGACTATAGGGAATTAAATAAGGTCACGCCACCTGTTCATGCGGCTGTACCCAATATTGCCTCCCTAATGGACACACTAAGCAGGGAAATCAAAACATATCACTCTGTCTTGGATTTGGCGAATGCATTCTTCAGTATTCCAATCAGTGAAGAATCGCAAGATCAGTTTGCATTTACATGGGAAGGGAGGCAATGGACTTTCCAGGTCCTACCCCAAGGGTACGTACATTCGCCCACTTTTTGTCATAATTTAGTGGCACGTGATCTGGCTAAGTGGGAAAAGCCAAATAATGTCAATTTATATCATTATATTGATGACCTCCTGTTAACATCCGATTCGTTAGAGGCGGTGAGACAAGCAGCAGCTTTGTTGATAGCTTACCTGCAGAAAAGAGGGTGGGCTATAAACCCACAGAAGGTGCAAGGTCCGGGGCTATCTGTAAAATTCCTGGGAGTAATTTGGTCCGGGAAAACCAAAGTACTACCCAGTGCGGTAGTAGATAAAGTCCAAGCGTTTCCAGTCCCTACAACATCAAAACAATTGCAAGAATGTTTGGGTATATTGGGGTATTGGCGCTCCTTTATACCTCATTTAGCTCAGCTATTAAGGCCATTATACAAGCTTACAAAGAAGGGTCAATCATGGAATTGGGGAAAGATAGAACAGGATGCTTTCCAACAGGCAAAACTGGCAGTTAAACAAGCTCAGGCGTTGGGTATATTTGATCCGACCCTCCCAGCTGAACTAGATGTTCATGTTACTCAAGATGGTTTTGGCTGGGGCCTGTGGCAACGCCAGAGTTCTGTTCGAACCCCCATTGGATTCTGGTCTCAGGTTTGGCACGGAGCAGAAGAACGATATAGCATGATTGAGAAACAGTTATTGGCTGCCTATTCGGCATTACAAGCAGTAGAGCCGATAACGCAAACAGCAGAGGTCATAGTTAAGACTTCATTACCAATCCAGGGGTGGGTGAGAGATTTGACTCACCTTCCTAAGACGGGGGTGGCCCAAGCACAAACGGTGGCACGATGGGTCGCCTATCTAAGCCAGAGAAGCAGTCTGTCTTCATCTCCACTTAAAGAAGAACTACAGAAGATCCTAGGCCCAGTGACGTATCACAGTGATACATCAAAAGAACCGATGGTTGCTCCACCAGAGAAGAGTCCCGTTCAGGAAGGAAGATATCCTATTCCTGAAGATGCCTGGTATACGGATGGGTCCAGCAGAGGCAACCCGAGCAAGTGGCGAGCAATAGCATACCATCCCTCTACTGAGACCATCTGGTTTGATGAGGGGGATGGTCAAAGCAGCCAATGGGCAGAATTGCGAGCCATGTGGATGGTTATAACTAAAGAACCTGGTGACGGCGTCCTGAACATCTGTACAGATAGTTGGGCTGTGTACCGGGGGCTCACTCTGTGGATTACGCAATGGGCTACCCAGGAATGGACTATCCACGCCCGACCGATTTGGGGTAAAGACATGTGGGTAGACATTTGGAATACGGTCAAACACAGGACAGTATGTGTCTACCATGTCTCTGGTCATCAACCCTTGCAGTCACCAGGAAATGATGAAGCTGACACACTGGCCCGAATCCGATGGATTGAGAATTCACAATCTGAAAATATTGCCCGTTGGTTACATCAGAAGCTACGGCATGCTGGACAGAAGATAATGTGGGCAGCTGCTAAAGCATGGGGGCTGCCTGTACAACTATCTGATATCGTTCAAGCATGTCAGGATTGCGATGCTTGCTCAAAGATGAGACCGAGACCGTTGCCTGAAACAACATCCCACATTGCTAGAGGATATAGTCCTCTTCAGAGATGGCAGGTCGACTACATTGGGCCCCTCCCTCGGTCTGAGGGGGCGAGATATGCCCTGACCTGCGTTGACACTGTAAGTGGACTGCTGCAAGCCTATCCTGTACCAAAGGCAAATCAAGCATACACAATTAAGGCACTTACTAAACTGATGTCTGCATACGGGACACCTCAAGTTATCGAGAGTGACCATGGGACTCACTTCACTGGAGCGATGATACAGCGCTGGGCAGAAGAAAACAACATTGAATGGCGATTCCACCTGCCATATAACCCAACAGGGGCAGGCCTTATTGAACGTTATAATGGTATCCTTAAGGCTGCCCTGAAAACAGACTCTCAGTCCCTGCAGGGGTGGACAAAAAGATTATATGAAACCGTGCGGGACCTGAATGAAAGACCTCGGGATGGCAGACCCAGTGCCCTGAAAATGTTACAAACTATATGGGCCTCCCCTCTTAGGATCCAAATTACAGGCACCGATAATAAGGTAAAACCGCAGGTTGGTACTGAAAATAATCTTCTGCTCCCTGCCCCTGAGAATTTAGAACCGGGAATCCATAAGATAAATTGGCCTTGGAAGGTGCAGGTAGGACCCAAATGGTGTGGCCTACTTGCACCTTGGGGGAGATTATTGGAGGTGGGAGGTTCAGTCACCCCCTCGGTGATAGGTACATGGCCTACTGACATCGTGGTCAATACTCCGGCCTTTATTGCTAAAGGAACACCTATTATGTCCCTATGGCAGATCAAGACTCCTCCTCTGGTGCCAGATATAGTTATACAGCCACAGATATCTGGCCAGAGGGTATGGTATCGGAGGCCGGGACATAATCCAGTACAAGCAGAAGTATTGACCCAAGATAAGAATACGGCCTGTATCTTGCCCTGGAGGGCGGATCTTCCCCTCCTAGTACCCTTGAAACATCTATATTACTCCCCTTAAGATTGATTCTAAGCCTCTAGGACCATTACTCTGGACTGATGAAACGCAGACGGACCTGCACTTCAAGATGATTTGTCTCCGGTAACATCTATCAAGCACTGGCCCATGGAAGATCATAAACACCCATCCAATCATCATCATTTGAATAATATCAACATCTAATGCGACGGGAGATTGTATCAGCGTCGTGATTGGGTCTCTGTAATAAGGGGAACTCACCTAATCATTGGTTCACGTTGTGAAGGGGTGGAGTGTATGGGAGATCACAATGTGAACCACTGATTGATCAGCTGAGGCAAGTGTGGGGTCAGCTGTGGGAGCACAGGTGAAAGTTATGTAGCTGTGCTCCCTGGAGGGGTGGAGTTCGACTCCACCTCCTCTGAGACCTCATTTAAGGGCTGACCCTCACTGAGGCAGCATCTCTTGGAGATTGCTCACCAGGGAGGATCACCTCAGCTCTGGTGAGTTCCCTTTTCCTTATATCTTCTGTATTTCTACCATTTTGCTTGTAATTGCTATCCTTGTTAATACCAGCATAGTTATTGCCAATACAGTCTGGATGGAATGAAGGGCATGAAATACTGATGTGCTCATCAAACGCTGCTTGTTAGCTTAGAGACAAGGTGTTGAATTGGTTTGTTCATGTATTGCAAACAGGTTACTTAGCTGCCTTCATTTTAGCTTCAAAAGAACATGTGCAGAATACAGAATTGATTAGAAGAAATAAGAACTGTCTGCATAGAACTTACTCTTTCCTTACACAGGAGAATCAAGCACACGTTTGTATGTGAGTACCTCCAGAGGTGAAACTTGATCCCCCAGATGTAATGAGCAGAGACATTACAATCAGTTCTAACTGTATCTTAATGCTGTGCTGAATAAGCCTGAGTCAGGATGTAAACCACTTTCTCTTTTTTTTCTTCAGATGAAGCCATTAATTTTGTCAGCAAGTCCAAAACGACTCCAGAAATATCAGTCAGTCCTTCTGAAGACCTGGAGCTGGTGTGTGAGGTGTCAGCTGCAAGCGGAGCTGTCGTATAGAAGAAAGATCAAATAGAGGTGAAGCAGGACCAGAGGACAACCATCATCTCCCAGGGGACGCACCGCAAGCTCATGGTCAAAAATGTGACCCTGAAAGACCAAGGGAGCTACAGCTGTGAAACAAAAGATGACAAAGCAACATTCCAAGTGAAAGTCAGAGGTGAGAAAATGCTTGGAATCCCAGAGATAAAGGAACACTTCATTTTGTGTGTCTTGCATTTGGAGGATCAACTGACAGCCTCTCTGGTGCAAAACATTTTGGCTATAGGACTTTCTTTGTCATCTAGTGTCATAGCAACACTTTTCTACATGTGCTTTTCCATCCAGGAATGAATTACTGCAACAAACAATAGGCAAGGAGGGTAACTTGTGCAGCTCTTGTAGTCAGCTGGTGTCTGCAGGGTTACAGTGCAAGAGCACACCAGGCATGCAAGGAGTGAGAAAAGGGGAGGTGTTTGATGAGATCTGGTTACAAAATTTGAATGACACAATGAGGTGGAAAATGCCACTAATCAGACTCATAAATGGCCTGGGTTGCAAAGGCCCACAGTGCTCATCCAGTTCCAACCCCCTTCTTCCTATGTGCAGGGTTGCCAACCAGCAGCCCAGGCTGCCCAGAACCACATCCAGCCTGGCCTTGAATGCCTGCAGGGATGGAGCATCCACAGTCTCCTTGGGCAACCTGTTCTAGAGGGCCATTCCCTTCTGATTTACTGGAAATGTAGAGAGACATCAGAAGAAACAAAGAGAAGGGAGGAGGTTCAGCAGTGCATGCAGGTGTTCTAAATCTCATGTCCAAATCTGCTATCAGACTGCGAAATGTTTAGATTTATGATATGATATGAAATGATATGCCTATTCATTTCCCAAGGCAAAATAGAGGGGAAAGTATTTTCCTGTCTTAATGAGGCATCATGATGGTCCCTGTGAAGGGCAAGTATAATGAAAATGGGGAACTGGAGTAAGCTCTGCAGCAGACTACAGCAAAATGGTGTGACTGTTGTGATGTCCCTGCAGAGAAAGAAGACGTGTTTACAAACAAGGACAAGGTAAAAAAGGAGGTGAAGGCTGCACTGACTCAAAATGCCACGCTGAGCTGCGAGGTGGCCCAGGAGAAGATGGAGGTGAAGTGGTACAAGGAGGGGAAACTGATCACCTCGAGCAAGAAGTTCAAGGTGGAGTCAGAGGGCAAACAGTGTCGGCTGGTGGTGATCCAGGTAGAGAAGAAAGATGCAGGGGAGTACAGCTGCGAGGCTGCTGGCCAGAAACTCACCTTCAAGATTCATGTCACAGGTGAGAGAGAACGCATTTTGGCCTTTCATTCTAGAATGTTTTAGAAAACGGTCATTAGTTTGTAAGTTTTCCCTGCTATGCTTAAAATTTTTGGAGCTGAACTTTGGGGTGGTTAATTTCTGATGAGGAAATTGAACAAATTATTCTAAATACAGTTGTGAGGCAGCTCCATCTTTTAAAATCTTCAGGAATTTCCTTTTGCTGTGGGAATGAGGCCATAGACAAGAAAGTTCTGATTGCACTTCTCCATTCCCACATGCCTGTACCACTAGAACAACTCTGCAATGCAGCTGCGTCTCAGGAAGTTTCAGAACAGGGGCTTTGTGTCAAGCACTAGGGGGTGTGCTCTATGTAACATGTTTTTGTCTTGGAAGGGCTCATTTAGCATGGGAGAGAATACTACAGGAATGTTTTGTATAAGTTGATGTTTTGAAGACATAAGTAAATGGCAGCTAGGGGACGAAAGAGTCATGAGAGTCATACAAGAAGCATCACAGAATGCCTTTTGTTGGAAGGGACCTGGAGGATCATCCAGTTCCAATCTCTGTCCTGGAAAGGAACACATTCTTTGAGACTAGGTTGCTCTAACACCCATCCAGCCTAGACTTGAATGTTTTCAGGGATGGGGCATCCATAAATTGCACAACTTCTCTCCACATCATTCTCTTGGGGCATCAGACTGGGAGAACTGATTCATTTTTCTGACTCCTTCCCCAAAACCTGCTCTTCTTTCAAGAGGCCAAACTAATGTATCTCTCTCTTTTCAGAGCCAGAATTTGTATTTACAAACAAGGAGAAGGTACAGAAGGTGGTGAAGGCTGCAACAACAGAAAAATGCCACGCTGAGCTGCGAGGTGGCCCAGGAGAAGATGGAGGTTGTCATCAATTTATAAGCAATGAGCCAATAATGTTCCAATTATAAACTTTTATTAATTGTAGCGGGTAAAACTAAAAGGCAATTCAGCACTGGGCGACAGGGGGATTATTGTTCCTCCAACTGCCGCGCCGTCCCGTCCCTTGCAACTTCTTTTGTATTGTCCATCCCGAGCGTATTGTCCTTTAATTGGTCGGTTGTGATCGTGCGACTTGGTGTGTCGTTCCTTGGTTGGTCCTTCCGTGGAACTTTGTATCCATCGGGGCGCGCTTTGCCTGTAACTACGCAGAGTACACAATCTACCCATAAAATTAGAGTGTTCTGCAACCTTTGTGGCCTCCATATTCCACCATTATATCCCGGTCCTAATGAACAAGCACTCCACCACAATGCTACCACATCCCGGTCTTAATGAGCAAGCATTTTATCACAGAGGTCAAGTGATAAAAGGAGGGGAAACTGATCACCTCGAGCAAGAAGTTCAAGGTAGAGTCAGAGGGCAAACAGCGTCGGCTGGTGGTGAGCCAGGTGGAGAAGAAAGATGCAGGGGAGTACAGCTGCGAGGCTGCTGGCCAGAAACTCACCTTCAAGATTCATGTCACAGGTAAGACAGGTGTTGTATGAAATACAGCAGAGAACAGTAAAGTAAAATCTAGTTTCTATTATACTGCACCTGGATCACTGTAGTCTGTGCTGAGGTTTTTTCCCTAGACTTGATTGCCTGGGTTTGTAGAAAGTATTTGGTTTCAGTATGACACAAAGACCTGTTTCAGTCTGTCTGTAGAGCAATAATTAGTAATATATGTACAGTGGAAGCAATATTCAAGATATTATTCAAATCTCTCCTGTGCCTGAGATCCCAAACTGTAATTCTTGTTCACCTAAACATTTGACTAGGATAAGTATGTGCAGTGAGGCTGGAGTGCATGTTCTACGTGCAGCCTTTCATGGCAGGAGAAGCAGGAACTTCTCCTAGTAGTACACTGCCTTTTTACTATGCCTTTATGTTGGAGGCTGCATCTGGATAGGTGAGTCTGCTACTCACAGTAAGAGACCTGGTAGAGCTGACTATTGCCAGAGCTCAAAGTAAGATAGATATCTGCAAATCACACACAAAGAACAAAGGACTGCATTGGTGAGCATATTTCCTTTGTGCCTTTGACAGTCACAGTTGTGGCAATGGTAGAGGCCATGAGGAGTCTGTTCAGGAAGCCAGGAGTACTGTTCTGGGTCATGAAAAGGCAGCCAGTGGTTTGACTATCACATGTTTATGTGTTTTGATGTTTCACAGTGGGTCTTAAGTAAAAGGAACTCAGGTTTTGGTTGCCTGCAGGACAGATGTTCTTTTGGGTTCAATATGTTTGCATAGTGACTTGCAACCATGGGACTGGTGTTCAAGGACCCTCTTGGTTCCTTCAGTTCCTAGGTTCTTTCTTGCCTAGATTTGACACTTTGTTTCAACAGAAGAGCTGATATTCTCTAGTGAAGGCTATTAGTTTGGGCACAAGTGGTAACCTAAACCTGTTCCAACCTGTACATACAAACCTGCAAGTTGGTCTCATTTCGGTCCCTCAGTCAATACTTTTTCTTTTCTTCCCTCAGAGCCAAAACCTGTGTTTATAAACCAGGAGCAGGTGCAGAAAGAGGTGAGTGCTGCCCTGGCAGCAAGTGCCTCCCTCAGCTGTGAAGTAGCACAGGATCCAACAGAAGTAAAATGGTACAAGGATGGAAGACTGCTTGCCTCCTCCAGAAAGTTCAGAATGGAATCTGTGGGCAAAACACGGCGTCTGGTTGTGGAGCAGCTGGAGAAGAAAAATGCTGGAGAATACATCTGCGAGGCTGCTGGCCAGAAGATGACCTTCAAGTTGGAAACAACTGGTGAGCATTCGCTTTGGGAGCACTAAGCAGCTTTTTATGTGGCTTAGAGGAAGACTGGCTGTCTTCTACCCTGTGGGCATGGAACAGCCACAATTCCCCCCGGAACAACATCAATGACCCACACCACAAGTTGGATTCTCCTTTTTAATGTAGTGGTAGCGAGGTGAAAATCTGGCTGTGGAATATTTTTGACTAAGGAACTTCTACTTTAATTTCTAGATGCGCTGAATTACCCTCTGGAGTGTCTTTCTGAATATATAAGCAACCATGGGTGACTATGATCCTGATTTATATCTAGGTTCAGGCTTACTTTTTCAGTTAGGTTAGATCAATAGCTCCAGAGAAGATAGGGAAATACAGCAGTTCACTGATACCATGTGTCAGAAGAATGCAGCTCAGTGCTGGGCAGTTTGCTGCTTCATTCCCTCTTACAAGTTGCACCCAAGGCTGGAAAAGACCACTGAGATAGCTGAGTCCAACCCAGCCCACCCTCACTGGACTTACTAACCACGTCCCCAGTGCCACATACCCGTGGCTCTTGAGCACCTCCAGTGACTGCGGTATATCAGCGTGGTTGCTTCAGTTGTGGGAGTTTTCAGACACTGGCTGTTGTTCTAGCGAGACAAAAAACCAAAACTGATGGAACAGTGTCTATACAGGAAGCAACTGGCTGTCCTGATGGCTGCCAACAGTTTTACACAAGGTGTGTCATGCAAGCTTGCATGAGTCTGGTTTAAAAACTTGCTGTTCTGATGGAAGGAGAGGATGTTGGTACAGGATAACTGCGGGATTTGTGCTCTCCCGACATCCAGTTGCAATCACAGCTTATTGTTGCTATAGAAAACAGCTTCTCTGTAGACAAATTGAGTTAGTTCCAATAAGTGGCTGAAGCCCTAAGTGATCCAAGGTGAAGCATGATCCAAACTGGAATTTAACTAATTGTAGTAGGGAATCCAAGCCTTAATGAGATGAGTTATTTAAAATATGAGTCCTCCATCTAAAACAGCATTGAACTCTTACTCTGGTTTATGATAGAAGTGAGAGTTTAACAGCAGAAGTCTGAAGTTATGCTCCATATTTCTCATCACTCAAGAGAATATTTGAATATATGAATTCCTTTGGCTATGTTAGAGCTCATAATGAGGTCAGCTGATGTTCTTTAAATGCTCGGAGTCTAGCAATGTGGGGAAGTGGACTGCTATTTGCTGTTGAGCTTTAGGCTAAGAAGCCTGATTTTAGAGGACTGTGGACTTCCCCTTTCCCTTCCCCTCTCCTCCCCTTCTCCCTGGACTGATCCCACATGGTTTGAGAATGATTTCAGATCAAGGTAAATGAGGAATCGCTGTGTGAAAACCTGTTGTTTTACTGCACTATAAGAGACACTTAGTCAAAAGACAAGTGTGTGTTCCAAGCTTGAGATTGCAGGAGATCCTAGAAACAACTCAGCTGCTCAAACCTGTAGTCTGGCTGAATCTTTTATTGTCAGTTTTGGTCAGGAGGAGATGCTTGAGTAAGACAAATAAAAGGTCACGGGTAAGTTGGTCCTTCTTGTGATATACTTCTAGGCTTTCATCAGGGAGAAGCTTAATTAGTCCAAATAATCATAGCAGAAACCACACCAAGAGCATGAGAGTGAAATTTATACTTTCTTGACGTGAAGGAAAATTTTACCTGGTTCTGCCATTCCCCAAATATTTGTTTCCTTATGACAAGAAGAACTTTGCAGAAGTAATTTTTTTTTTCAGTCTTGCGTGCAACACAAAAAGGGGTAAAATCTAGGAGGCCACCTGAAATGTTTTTTCCATCTGGAAGGATCCATTTAACAGCACCCATGGACCTGGTTATGAACAAAACTAAGTTCCCAACTAAATCCACATTCTTCTTTCTCCTTCTCAGAATTGCCTGTGAAAATCAGCAAACCATTGGCAGACAGTAGCGTCATTGAGAAGGACAAGGTCACATTTGAGTGTGAGCTGTCCAGGCCCAACATGGACGTCAAGTGGTTCAAGGTATGGCATGTAATGGTATTTTCCTTTCTGACTTCTCTGGAAATGAATGAGAGCCTTTAATTTCACTTCCAAGGGATGCGAGTCTGAGCTTTTCCTTGATAGCTTTTTCACTGCTCTCTTTTCTTTATGCTCTTTTATTTGCCCAGATCAGCACTCTTTGTTATTATGTCCTGAGTTCATTTATCAAGTTGAAATTGAAGTTTGTTTTGGTTTTATTGTGAACTTTTTAGGTCATGCTGCACAAAATATTGTTGGTTGAACTACAGTACAGTCTTGAGCTTCAAGTCTAACACAGAAATTCTCAGCCGGGATTTTGTAGCCTTGTTGTGAACTGGGTTTTTGGGGTGAAATCTCAGTTTTCTTTGCATCTGACAGTGTGAGAATTTGCTCTGGCACTTTGTGTACCTCCCTGGTGCTCAGCTGTTCCTTCCCTTACTTGGGGATAACGTCATTTATTCAAGGTGATGTCCAAACAGGCTTGTTATCAGTCCTCCGCAGTGCTTTAAGCTGTCATAGGTCAGCCAGAATTTATGCATGTTCTATAGCCATTCCTTCATGTTGAAAACACTGCACTGTGCTTAAGCTTCAGCATATGTTCCAGTAAGCACAGTTCCATTAATTCTAGGGGAGTGGGTGAATTAAGCATAGATCTGAAGGCTCCCTTTGCTCAGTGCAGAGATGGAAGGACTAATGGAGATCTGACTTGATATTTTCCCTTCTAGGATGGGAAGGAGCTCTGTCAAAGTAAAAAAGTGGGCATTACTTCCCAGGGAAATAAGAGAAGTCTCATTATTCACAAGTGTGAATATGAAGATCAGGGAACATCCACATGCTGAGCAGCCTAAGACAAGACATCAGCTACCCTAAAGGTTCATTTTATGTTTAACTGAAAGAGCAAATAAATCCTCTTGTGGTATTTTGCACCACGGGAGGAAATGCTTCATGGGCAGTTTGGGCATTTCTTGGTTAGTCCTTTTGGATACCTTTCTCTTTCTTCTTTATGCTCAAGACAGATTTTCCCTCCATGTGTTGCATTGGTTAAACCCCAGTTTGTAGCTCATCATTGGGCTCTGAAGCATCAGACTTGTTACTGAACACATGGGTCTGCTGTGCCCTGGTAGATGCCACCTTCCCAAGGGACGTATGAAAGGATGCTTTTTTCTGATTTCCTACTAGATGCTGTCCTCATGTGGCCACTTGGGTTCAGTGTTAGCATGAACATGAACATGTGTCCTGTCCCATGACTTTGGTGAACTCTCATTTTCTCTCTCATTCTGCAACCAGGTTGGGTTGCTGTTTCAGTACTGGCTGTTTTATGTAGCCATTCCATTTGATCTGGTTTACGTTCTTTTTTATTTTCTTTTTTTCAGGCATCATTTCTATACAGTAGACAAAGCCAGCCTATTACATTTGATTTACAGTTTTTAGCTTTTGCTGGTAAGCATTTCAGCTCTCAGGCAGTTTTACCAACAGCTTTGAAGAGCTGAAATGAACCAGCCTGGACACGATGGTCTGTTTTTGTTGGTGTAATGAATTTATGAAGTTAAACTGATTGACCCCATAAGGTTTTACAGTGTATGACTCACGTCTGGCAGAGTTATCACAGCAATGAGTTTATATACTTAGCATTTCAGGAGGCAAATGGTTGGGGATACTCTTTCATTTGCTTGCGTCTCAGAGTGAATCACTAGTATGTGAACCATCCTTCATCTCCTTTGTATTGCTTTTGTGTGTGTCTGTGTGTGGTTTCCCCTGTGAATTTCATTCTTTCCAGTTATATGGAAGTTCTCTTTTGAGCAGTGAAATTAGATGTTCCATCATCAGTCATAATGGTAAAGCTGAGTTGCCACGTTATCTGTGTCCTTTCTGTCTGGCGTCTCAATAACTGCTGCCCCACCACAATATCTGCCTAATACTTCAGCTCCATGGATGCCTCCTTGTGCAAACTGAGAGCCTGTATTTGGTGTGCATAGATCTGGGCTTACATCTGTGCTGGTAAATGCACTAGTGCATGGGCTAAGCAGTCCTGCCTCCTGTGCTGTGGGCATTGAGATGGGGCTCCTACAAGCTGCCCATTGCAAGATATTTAGAAACTAATTGCTGCGGAGGTTTCCATCCTCTTTTCAGACTAACTAAAATTTGGTTAGTGGGATCAAAACAGAAGGGGCAGGGAGGGAGAGCTGACCAAGGACTACTGATGGAACAACTATGAATCCTTGGTTCCTCAGGATTCCCTGCATCAGCAGTTGGCAACAGGAGTAAGGGGGCTCAGGAGGACACTGTGGAGTAGTGTGAAAAATGAGCGAAGAGAGTTACTAATTGATGCCTCTTGGAAAGTAGTCCAAGAGTGGTCCTCTTCCTAAACTCTCCTCTTGTGTGTGGTTTTATCTTTATGAGGTGTTCATAACAAGTGATGTGTAGATCTCCCTTATCTCATAATGTCTTTTCCTGCCTGCAGTGAATATGCAGGATACTGGATCATATACCAGCTTCTTTGAATTACTGCTCATGTCAGGAGATAAAATCTGCCTATTCTTTGAACTAACACTGGCGAGGGTTAGTTATTCTGGCTACTGAGAGAATGACACAGCAGATTAAACTCTTTCATTTCCTTCTTTGTCAAATGCCTTTTCATCTAACTGTGTGTCCCATAGAAATTCAGAGCAGTGTTGGCTGAGGGAAGTGGAAATATTTATCTCCTGTGTGTATCTGCCACCCTATTTAGACATGCTGGCAGAGCGCAGAGATTGGAGGAGTTGGATTAGGCAGTAGTTTCCCTATTGCTCACAGAACCACTTTTTCTGTGGTCTCCCAGCTACCCTGTGCCCAGTGGCCTATGCAAGATGGAGCGGAAAAGGCTCATTTTATGAACAAACAGGAACCTTTCTGGTCAGATTAATACCTGTGCTCTTTTAGAGAGATTTAGATACTAGAGATTTTAGGTACTGGAATAGGCTCCCCAGAAAGGTGGTTGAATCACCATCCCTGGTTGTGTTTAAGAGCCTTTTGGATGTGGTACTCAGGGATATGATTTAGTGTAGGGTTTTTAGAGTTAGGGTACTGGTTAGGCTGCGGTTGGACTTGATGATCTTCAATGTCTTTTCCAACCTGGGTAAATCTATGATTCTATGCAGGAACTCTTCTCCTGAGGTTAATCCAAGTTGTATCCAGGCCCTTCAGAAGGAAAGGGATATAGCAGCACAGAAATATGGCCTGATTCTGACATAACTAAATGCAGACCTGGAGAGTTAAAAGGGATTGTGTGATGTTCAAAGGATTTTGAAGCAAAGATGTCCCCTAGGTAAGATTTGTGGCTGACATTCCCCATACATTGTTTGTAGGCACACAAGCTAAGGAGAGACTAGTGATGAGCATGCAGAGAAGCCAATGGTTCAGACAGGTTTGTAGTGACACAACACTGTAGAGTTCTGTCTAGTTCTCCTTGGCATAGTTTGGAAAATAAAGATGAGGTAATTGGTGGTAACCAATATGGCTTCATCAAGGTCAAGCCATGTCAGACAAACTTGGTGGCCTTTCATGATGGAGTAACAGCATCAGTGGATAATGGGAGAGCAACTGACATCATCTACTGGGACTTGTGCAGAGCATTTGATCCCGTCCTGCATGACATCCTGGTCACCAAACTGGAGAAAAATGATTTTGATGGATGGACCAGTTGCAGGATAGGGAACTGTCTGGATGGTCACACTCAGAGAGCTGCAGTCAATAGCTCAGTGTCCAGGTGGAGGGTGGTGTTGGGACCAGTGTTATTTAACATTTTTGTAGGCAACATGGAGAGTGGAATCAAATGCAGCCTCAGCAAGTTTGCAGATGACACCAAGCTGAGCGGTGCTGTTGATGTGCTAGAGGGAAGGGATGCTACTCAGAGGGACCTGGACAGGCTGGAGAGGTGGGCCCTTGGCAGCCTCATGAACTTGAGTGTGGCCAAGTACAAGGCCCTGCACCTGGGTCAGGGCAATCCCAAGCACAGGCACAGGCTTAGAGGAGAATGATTTGAGAGAAGCCTTGACCCTGAGGAGAAGAGTTGGTGTGGAGGGAGGTGTCCCTGCCTATAGCAGGGGGACTGGAACTAAATGACCTTAAAGATTCAGTCAGTTCTATTGTTTTTCTACCCTTAATTTTGCTTGAAAGGTTTTAGAATAAATGAGATTCTGGTTTCCATGAAAACTGTTTGCAGGGAGCTCCATTGTAGCTAGTAGGTCTGTCTTTAAGTTCAAGGGCAATAATGCATTGACTGTGTTGAAGAGAGAAATGACTCAGGAATGGATGATGGTTTAGAATAAAACATAATCCTACTTATTTTCTATGCAAATATGTGTAAGGAAAAGATGCTGCACTCAGTTCTGGAAATACCCTGACAAATATATCTCTACTGTTTCACAGCTGGAGATATCAAGATTGTTAAAGCACTGGAAGATGTGGAAGTGAATGAATATGGGAGTGCATCTTTTGTCTGTGAGATTTCACACGATGAGGTTCAGACCCAGTGGTACAAAGAGGACAACAAGCTGAAGGCTGATGACAACATCAGAATGCAACAAGATGGTAGGGTGTAAGCGGGGGGTCTTTCTCCTGAGTGGGGGGTGGGTTGGAGATCAAGCATATAAGACATCTGAAATGAAGTGAAGAGGGTTCAGAAGCGAGTTCCCCTTTTGTTTTGGGACTGAGGTTTAGGTGGAACAAGTGACATGGTGGGATGCTTAGTGTGGGAAGTGTGATGCTATCCCACCATCCCACACTGCTGGGAGCAGGTAGGAAATGAGTGCAGTTATTTCCAAAGTGGGGGTGAACAGGGCAGTCAGTTCACCTCTCCAAAGAGGTTTTGTCTGACAGTGAGTGTGATCCTTCTGTATCAGATACTTTGAATTTGACGGTGGCCGCATTTGATCAGTCCTTGTAGAAGCCATGTTTAGATTCTGCTTTGGTCTGCTCCATTTCCAGTTCAAAGTCGTTGGACACTAAATGAGACAGCTGCATCTCAGTAAAAGATGTGTTTGAATAGCTGTGATGTGCTTACTGTTCAGATTTACAGAGCTGAGGTTTTGTCCTTGGCTATAGCAAAGAAGTCAAATCAGGTGAAATTAATTGTATTTCTGAACTAGACAAGTTTAAGTTTGGTAGCACCTAAATTTGGTGCGGTTTGTCATTGATTTCATCTGAAAGAAACTTGCAGGCTTTTTATCTGCTGTTGTCCCCAGCGTAAGATTATCCATTCACATCCTAAAGTACTTGTTATATTTTCAACTCACTCTTATTTGAATAAAAGCCTCAACAATTGGGAGCAATTTAATAAGCACAGAACAAGAGCTGGACCTTGCATTTGGTAGATACTGTACAGTATTACTTCATAGAAATGTAGTCAATGGCATTCCCTATAGACAATCGTTTGTTTTATCTTTAGAGTCGTTCAAAGAACCATTGTGAACTTGACATTAATTGGAATGGAATACACGCAAGAGACTTTCCTCTTCTTCCAATTGTCCTCATCCTTTCTTCTCTTCCACCCCTGCTTTGCAGATTACCATATAGAAATCACCAGGAAGTTGGAGGACAAGACAGCTTTGGAACGTCATTCTGTCATCCTGTCCTGTGACTTCAGGCCTTCTCCAAAGGTTGTGAAATGGTTCAAGGGCCGCACACCCATCGAGCCCTCTGAGAAGTACAAGATCAAGAGGGATAAGCATTCAGTAGAGCTCAGAATTCTGAAGCTGAAGCCCGATGATGCTGGTGTGTACAAGTGCAAGGCAGGAATTGCAGAGACTGAGGCCACGCTGACAGCTGAAGGTATGAGCAGGGAGGGTGGCCTCTTCCATGTCCTATTTCACCTCAGATTTCTCTTCTTGAGGTTGACTTCTGCCGTTCTCTCCTGCTAACTTTATACATGTATTATCTTCACATAGATGATTACACAAAGATCATCTAGTCCAACCATTCTACCACATCCCAGTATGATTTATAGTAACAGTGGTAACAGTTCACCTTGTTTCCCCACAGCCCGCAATGTAGAAGTAACGAAGCACCTGCAGGATGTAGAAATTGAAGAAGAGAGCTCTGATGTCTTCTCCTGCGAGCTGTCCCATAATGACGAGGATGTGGAATGGTTCCTGAATGGCAACCTCCTTTACACCAACAATTACAATGACATCAAGAACGTTGGCAATTGCTGCACACTGACAATGAAGCAGGTTAAGCCTGAGGATGCTGGCACAGTGACAGTGAAGTCAGACAAGGTGTCAGAAAGCGCACCTGAAGGTGATAGGTGGGTCTGATCACACCCCTCCTGGATGTAAGAGATGCTAAGGAGCTCCAGTTCATTCTATTGTGCAGCAGTCCTGCTTCTAAAGCTGACCTCTCTGGGGTGACAAGTCATCAGAGGCTTTCTTCCAGTGGAAGGTTCCATTGCAGCAGATATCAAGGAAGGAGGATGGTTTTGGTGTCCTGCCAAAGCATTCCATTGCTTTTTATCATCATTTTACTTAACACAAGGAGAGTTACAGGAGCAATTTCTTTTACTGCTTCAGTAACATGCAGTGTCAATGCTGTTGTCTCCAAGGATTTATGACTGAAGGAGAGATCGTTCAGTGTGTGTTTTGCCTCTGGGATGACTAATGACCAGGCTGTGAGCAACCTGATCTAGCTGTGAATGTCCCTTTTTATTGCAGGGGAGCTGGGCTAGATGGCCTTTAAGGGTCTCTTCCAATTCTAAGGAACTTGTGCCTGAAGTGCAGAAGTGGATGAATTATACCACTTCTTCATATCCTCCCCATGATTACAGAGGAAATACAACAAAACAACATGCATGGTCTTACTGTTGTCATTTGCTTGAATACGAAGACGTCTCTTTTTTATGGTTGAGATTTTTGTTGATATGGGTCAGGAGGAACTCACACTTTTTAGCTTTCTCAATAGGCAAAAAGTTCCAGTTGCTGCAAGCCACCGAGGTAACCAATAGAGGGGCCCTGATCCCCCTTGTGCCATCGGGATGCTCTGGCACGGGATGTGCCTCAAATTCAAAGCTCCTTCCCACCTCCCAAGGAAAAGCAAAGCAACTCAAGCATCTCCAGCAAAGCTGCCCAGCAGACAGCAGGGAATGCAAACAGCTTCTGGCTGCTCCCCTGCACTCCTGTCCTAAGTAAGTGACCCCTCGAGGACTGGATGGGAAATCAGTGCATGACACACGTGAGTGTGCACAGCATTGTGCAAAGCAGTGGGGATCCGTGTGTGTGTGTGTGTATTTGTGCATGGATGGTGTTGTACACACATTTGTGTCCATGAGTGTACAAACCAGTGGTGTTGCTCAGGTGTGTGTAGGTCTGTGGGTATGTGTGCAAGGACGAGCATGCACATATATGTACGTGCACAGGGGTGTGCAGAGTGTTGGAGCTGCACAAGGACATTGTGGTACCGGTGTGTGCGTGCACTTTGGGAGTGAAAGGAAGGGGTTACACATGTGTGAGTGTGTGTGCGCACAGGGCTGCACTAAGGGATGTGGTTGTGTGAGTGTGTGTGAGCACATAGATAGTGCGTGGATGCGGTGGCACAAATGTGTGCTTGCACAGGGCTGTGCTGAGGAGTTGGGCTGCACACAGGTGCACACAAAGGGATGTTTGAACCCTTTGCCCCTAAGAACAGTTTTCCAGTGTCTCTCGTCCAAGAATTCTTTGAACAGCCTGCAGCTGACTCTCCTGAAGCTCAGGGTCCTGACTTTGCTTTTTGCCAGGCCCGCATTCCTTGAGATGAGGAACTCTAGGAGGGCATGGTCACTACAGCCCTGACCACCTCCAGTCTTAACCCCTGCTGTGCAGCATGTCCAGTAATGCTTCCCTTCACAGAATCACAGAATCACAGAATTACCCGGGTTGGAAGGGACCTCAAGGATCATGTAGTTCCAACCCCCCTGCCTAGCAGGGCCACCAAACATACACATTTACTAGATCAGGTTGCCCAGGGCCCTGTCCAACCTGGTCTTGAACACCTCCAAGGACGGGGCATCCACAACCTCACTGGGCAGCCTGTTCCAGGACCTAACCACCCTTCTAGTAAAGAACTTTCCCCTAACATCCAACCTAAATCTTCCCTCCTTCAACTTAAAACCATTTCCCCTAGTCCTGCTATTATCAGCCCTTTCGAAGAGTTTACTCCCCTCCTGGGAGTAAGTTCCCTTCAGGTATTGAAAGGCTGCAATGAGGTCACCTCGCAACCTTCTCTTCTCCAGGCTGAACAAACCCAACTCCCTCAGCCTGTCCTCATAGGGGAGGTGCTCCAGCCCCCTGATCATCTTTGTGGCCCTCCTCTGGACCCTTTCCAAAATTTCCATATCTTTTTTGTACTGAGGGCTCCACACCTGGACACAGTACTCCAGATGGGGCCTCACAAGAGCAGAGTAGAGAGGGACGATCACCTCCCTATCCCTGCTGACCACCCCTCTCCTGATGGAGCCCAGGATCCCATTTGCTTTCCGGGCTGCCAGAGCGCACTGCTGGCTCATGTTAAGTTTCTCATCTATCAGGACCCCTAGGTCTTTTTCAGCTGAGCTGCTCTCTAGGACAACTCCTCCCAGCCTGTACAGGTGCCTGGGGTTCTTCCGGCCCAAGTGCAAAACCTTGCACTTTGCTGTGTTGAACCTCATTAGGTTCACCCGAGCCTAGCTTTCCAGCCTGTCAAGGTCCCTCTGAATTGCATCTGTTCCCTCCACCGTATCGACTGCACCACTCAGCTTGGTGTCATCAGCAAACTTGCTGAGGGTGCACTCCATTCCCTCATTGATGTCATTAATAAAGATGTTAAAGAGCACCGGTCCCAAGACAGACCCTTGAGGGACGCCGCTCGTTACCGGCCTCCACCTGGACATAGAGCCATTGACCACCACCCTCTGTCTGCGGCCTTTCAACCAATTGCATATCCATCTAGTTGTCCACCCATCAAATCCACCTCCCTCCAATTTGGAGATGAGGATGTGATGGGGGACCATGTCAAAGGCCTTGCTCAGGTCCAGGTAAATGACATCGGTCGCCTTCCCTTCATCCACCAACGCCGTCACTCCATCATAGAAGGCCACAAGATTAGTTAAGCATGACCTTCCCCTGGTGAAGCCATGCTGGCTGTCTCGGATCACATGCTTGTCCTTTATGCGATCAAGCATGTTGTCCAGGAGGATCTGTTCCATAATCTTCCCAGGCACAGAGGTGAGACTCACCGGCCTGTAGTTACCCGGGTCGTCCCTGCTCCCCTTCTTGTAAATGGGAGTGACGTGACCCTTCCTCCAATCATCCGGGACCTCACCTGACAGCCACGACTTCTCAAATATGATGGAGAGCGGCTCAGCAACCACCTCAGCCAGCTCCTTCAGGACCCTGGGATGCACGCCATCTGGCCCCATAGACTTATACTCATTCAGTCTAAGGAGGCACTCTCGGACTTGCTCTACCCTTACAGTGGGGAGGGATTTACCTCCTTGGTCCCCACATGGAGGTATGGGGGTGCAAGACTTAGGGACGTGAAAAAGACTAGAATCCTGGCCACCAGTGAAGACCGAGGTGAAGAACTCATTCAGCACCTCAGCTTTCTCTTCATCTGTTGAAGCCATTTCTCCTTTTAAATTTACCAGAGTAGGCACGCCCATTTTGGCCTGTCTCTTCTGGCCAATGTACCTGTAGAAGGTTTTCTTGTTGTTTTTCACATCCCTCGCCAAGTTCAGTTCTGCCTGAGCCTTGGCTTTCCTGATCCCACATCTGCAAGTTCGGACGGCATCCCTGTATTCTTCCCAGGTGACACAGCCTTGTTTCCAGAGCTTGTACACCCCTTTCTTCACTCTCAGTTCTCTTAGCAGGTCCTTGCTGAGCCATGCCGGTTTTCTACCTCTCCTGCCCACTTTCTTAATCAGGGGAATGGAGACCTCTTGTGCTGCCAGGAGGGCATCCTTGAACAGTAGCCAGCTCTCCTCAACGTCCTTATCTTTGAGGGCAGCGCGCCAGGGGATCTTGGCCAGCATTCCATTGAGTAGCTTGAAGTCTGCTCTTCTAAAGTTGAGCATCCTGGTCCTGCTCTTTGCCAGGCCCACATCGCTTGAGATCACAAACTCAACCAGGGCATGATCGCTGGAGCCCAGGCAGCCTCCAACCTTGACGCCTTTGATGATCTCCTCAGCGTTGGTGAGCAGCAGGTCCAGCAACGCTTGACCTCTGGTCGGTCTGTCCAATACCTTCCCTTCTGCTTGGTGTGCTTAATGCTTGGCCCACAAAGTTATTCCCAGTGCAGTCCAGCAGTCTCTCAGACAGCTTGCAGCCAGCCATGCTGATTTCCCAGCCTGACTGGAATCCCCCATCAAGTTGAGAGTCAGTGAGCGCGGTGCTTCTGGTAGCTGCAGTAAGCAGGGCCCATCAACAGGCTCCCTTGACCAGGCGGCCTGGAGCAGACCCTCACCTCCAGAAGCCCATTATTGGTTCAGTCCCGAATTTTACCCGCAAGTTCTCAACGTGATCGTGGCTGTTGTTAGTCCTTTGCAGTCAGCTTCTTCATAGAGAGGGCAAATACCTTGCCCTCCGGAATTCCATAGTAACAATCATGTCTCCTTTATGTCAGGTGAGGTGTTTTTTGTTGTTGTTGTTTTTTGTTTGCTTGTTTGTTTGTTTTCCATTTTCTAGGTAGAATATTTAATTTCTGAGCCAGGAGAAGAAGAAGTGCAACATGTAACAATCTTCCTGGCACTGTGCAGTTTGCATGAGTAGCCAAGTGCTCCTCAGGTAACGTGTGCTGCAGAGCTGACCTTGGTGGCAGGGGTTGTGTCTTCATTTTCTTCCTGTCATGTGGGAACATAAGAAGACTCTTCAGAGCAGGAGCTGCAGAGGAAGATGAACGGCATGAGAAGGTAAGGCTAGGAACCAAGGACACCTCCAGAAAGAACAGAAAAACTAAGTCATTTAAGATGCATGATGGCCGTGTGATACTGTCCGTGACTGGAGGAGAAGCACATGGCTAGGAATGACTGATGGCTCTGGTGGGATGAGTGCCTACGTGCGCCGTAAAGGAGAGTTTGTGGGATGTTCTGTGGACATGTGAAGGCTGTGGGAAAGTTAAGAGAGAAAACGTGTGAATTCACAGAAGTGGTATTAGAACCTGGAATAAACCATTTGGATCACTCACATCTGAGTCCGTGCCAGATTGTCGCACTGTCAGAACCTGAGGCCTGGGATTTTCCTTTAGTAGTGCCAACTGCCTGTTGTAAATGAGAAAAGATATTACTAAACATAGCTTCCCTCCTTGTAGTTTTGATATTTCTGTCTTTGCATTCCTTTAGCACCCAGGGTGTTGATGCAGCTGCACAAATCCGCTGTACTGTCCTCCTGTTTTGCATGGAAGAATGGTAAAATAGCAATCTCTGGGTGAAATTTTGTTCAGGCGTTTTCCTTTCTGTGCCCCTAGGAAGCAATGGCTTGGAAATGGCAGTGCCGCCTGGGAACCCACACAGCAACCCAGTATCTCATTGTCTGGGTCTGTGAAAAACCACAATGATGACAAAAGATGTTTCAATTCTGTCTGTGCTGTCAGTGCAGCCCTGAGGAGCGGTGTGGGCATGGCATGGCAGGGAGAAGGGATTTCCCTTCCAATGGGAAAGTGCCTGTTCATGTGTTGGTATGTAACTGCTCCATGGCCTGCTCCATGTGCTTCTGAATGGGCAGCTCAACTTTTGTGTCACTCAGCCACCTGTGGCAGAGGTCAGGATTAGTGCCTTTCAAGGAGCTGAGAAGCATTTCTTGCTCAAGTCCTGCTTCCAAGCTTAACCACCTACAATGAAGTAGATGTCGTTTTTCTGGTGTCCTTCAATTCCGTGTCCGCATTTTCCCAAAAGCAAAAGAATTTGGAGTTAACCAGCTGCAGTGAAGTGAGCGATTTCAGTGCCTATTTCTGATGGTGGCAATGAGTTCAGAGGTCACACTTAATTGACGGTGCCTGTTTCCATTCTGACAAAGGCTGTAGTTTCAGCCGACTTCCCGAGGCTGCCATGTGTGGTGGTGACACAGCCTTGGGCTTGTGCGTTTGCATGACTCCCACCTTTCCTTTCTGTGTCTTGCAGGTCAGCTGGTGCTGGAAGCGGCCGGTATCTGAGTAGGAATGAAGGTGAGTGCAGGAGCAGCTGCTGAGGGGAGGAAGGAAGTCCATGCTAATGAGCTCTGAAGCATCTGCGGGTCCGGTACCAGAATAGGCAGCAGTGATGCAGGGGGCTCCTCGGCAGGAAGCTGGCTGATCCAAATGCTTGCTGAGAGTTTGGAAGCCCAAACCCTTATGGTCTCTGTAAGGGTGGTTAATAAAAAGATATTAACCAAGATGGTGGTAAATAGCCTAAGGTTATTAGCAAAGGGAAACTCACCAATATCGATACCTTGACTAGAAAGCTGAGGCAGCCTCAACTAGGGAGCAATCTCTAAGACATGCTGTCTCAGAGGTGGTCAGCCTTTAAATGAGGTCTCAGAGGAGGTTGAGTCGAGGTCCACCCCTTCTGGGAGCACAGCTAGATTACTCTCACCTGTGCTCCCGCAGCTGACCCAATACTTGCCTCAGCTGATTAATCAGAGGTTCAAGCTGTGATTTCCCATACAGTCTCTAAGCTGAAGGCAGCATCTCCTTGATCTGATGGTGGTGTGCCTGAGTGAGGGAGTGATCCAAGCTGGATGCAGAAGAGTCATCTTAATTTCTCTGCTATTTTACTTCAGATGACACCTATTGGGTGTTGGTTTCTTAAAATTTGGATCTAGGAGGTGGTCTCTTCCTTTGCTTCTGATGAAAGCACAGAAGTGCAGCAGGAGTAGAAGACAAAGAGGTTTTCTTGGTGACAGGAACACCAATTATTTGATTCAAATGTGTAACTGATGTAGATGGTGAAGAACAGATCTGCCTCAAAGACATGCTTGATCACATAAGAAATGAGCATGTGATCCAAGACAGGCAGCGTGGCTTTAGCAGGGGAAGGCCATGCCTAACCAGTCTGGTGGCCTTCTATGATGGAGTGACGGCATTTGTGGACAAAAGGAAGGTAACAGATGTCATTGACCTGGACTTGAGCAAGATCTTTGACATTGCCCTCCACCACATCCTTATCTCTAAACTGGAGGGATGTGGATTTGACAGGTGGACCACCTGGTGGATAAGGGATTGGTTGAAAGGCCACAGACAGAGGGTGGTGATTCATGGTTCTATGTCCAGGTGGAGGCCGATAACAAGTGGTGTCATCCAGGAGTCTGTCTTGGGACCAGTGCTTTTTTACATGGTTATCAGAGACACCAATGATGCAATGGAGTGCACCTTCTGCTGTTTGCTGAGTGGTGCGGCTGACGCAGTGGAAGGAAGGGATGCCATTCAGAGGGAGCTCAACCGAGAGGTTGGCCTACGTGAATCTAATGAGGTTGAACACAGCAAAGTGCAAGGTTTTGCACTTGGGCTGGAGGAATCCCAGGCATTTCTACAGACTGGGAGGAGCAGTCCTTAAGAGAAGCCCCGCAGAGAAGGACCTGGGGGTCCTGGTGGATGAAAAACAGAACGTGAGCCATCAGCGTGCTCTTGCAGCTCAGAGAGCAAATGGTCCCCTGGGCTCCATCAGAAGAGGGGATGGCCAGCAGGGACAGGGAGGTGATTGATCTTCATGATCCTTGAGGTCCCTTCCAACCCGGGCCATTCTATGATTCTGTGATTATACTCGCTGTCAGAAAGAATGGCAGCTGTACAGAAGCTGGATATATTTTGGGACAGTTCTTGTAACCAGTTGATTTTAAGACCTTGCCCGAGTCAAGAGTCTAAATTGAGTGTCAGAAGAAAGCTGGTAAAGTGGCTATTGCTCATTCTTTTTCATTTGCTGATTCTTTCATTCGGGTTCCTTTTCCAAAGGAGATTCTGGTGATGGAAGCAATTGAAGAAAGAACCAAAACAGCTCTTGCCAAGAGTGCTTGAAGTCCCTGTGGAGAGAAGCAAAGAACTTGGGCTTCCTCTGGGATGCTCCCCACCATGTCTCAGGAAGGAGACAACTGCTGTTCCACTTTCTGCTCTGTGTGTGGAAAGGTACGTCTGGGTTTCTTCTGCTTGTTTATTCTTTCTTTTTCAGGCTTTGAAGGAGAAGGGGTGGAGCAACGGGAGACTCACTGGTCGTTTGTTACCTCAAGAACAGGATGGATTCTGCATTGACTGTGAAAAACCTGGGCTAGTAGCATGGGCATGTTTCAGGCTGGACTTTTCCTTCTTGGTTTCCTTTTGGCTACAGGGAGACAGCTGTCTAAAGGTGTGTTTTCATACCCACTCTCCAAAACCATGTTTCATTGTTGCAGGTGGTTCAGTGTGCTCTTGCAGTGCAGATGCTGTAGTTTGCTGTAGAATCTGAATTGTTTCTGTTCCTAGGGGAGGACTGGGAGGAGGTAGTGAGAAGAGAATTCAATGCCTTAGGTGTATCTTAGTGAGAAATGTTGGCATGAGGTGCTGAAAGTCTTGAGTTGTCAAAGGCCAGTGAGGCTCAGACTCCTTAACCTGCTGGAGCAGGGTGGAAGCAAGGAGTGGGCACTGCCGTCCCACAAGCTGCACTTGGTTCTGGTCTGCCAGGTCTGTGCTGGCCTGGATTTCTTCTGAGAAGTTTGTTGGAGCTGCTTGGAGTAGTGAAGGGTGGGGAGGAAGTGCTGCTCAAGAGCTAAGGCTCTGCATGATCATCTTGGATGGTTTTAACCATGATATCTGAAGACATAGTTTCCATCAGAATGATCCCAACATTGTGCAAGTGTCTCAGATGTATGAGAGCACCCGCCTCCTCCAGCTGAGCCATAGGAAAGCTAACTGTGCCCAGTAATTACAGCTTCTGCAGATTGAATATGCTTCCAAGTGTTTTCCTTAGTGATCAATAATGTCCCAGCACTCTGAGATTCCATCTCTGGCACAGTCTGGAGCATCTCTGCAATCCTTGGTTGCTGGAGGGCACGTGGTGAGTGCATGGACAGGGTGGCACAAACGCGTGCGTGTGCTGAGGAGTTGGGTTGCACACAGGTGCACACAAAGGGGTGTTTGTGGAAGGTGTAGGCACGTAGGTGTTCCCAGGGATGGTTTGCACACGTCTGTGAATGCAAAGGAGGGCACACGATGCAGAGTGTGCATGGGGGTGTGCAAAGCAGGCAGGGTGGTGAATGGGTGTGCGTGTGCACATGGATAGGGGAAGGTTGGGGTTACAGGTTGACCTGTGCTGAGGTGAGTGGGGACTCACGGTGTTGCTCAGTGGTAGATTGGTTCACACTGAGTGCTAACAGGAAACTCGCACACCCTTTTTGTTTCAGCTGTGCCAGCGCTGTGATCCCTTGCTGCAGGGATGGGGTGTTGGAAGGATGGTGTGCGTGCCGAGCTCCCATCTCTTGCAGGAATCAAGTGTAGAGCAAAAGGGATGTTTGGGCCAGGTGACTGTAAGAAGGCTGGCTGCTTTGGATGGTGGTAGCTGATGGAAACAGGTGCTCTGGGGACCGTTCAGCTTTTAACAGAAGACAGGGGTCCTGCAGCAAGAACGACTAGGTTCTCAAATGGCTTCAGACGTGCACACCGACTACATCCCCGCAGACATTTACCGGTAGGTGGCTCTTGCAGAAGAAGATTCAAGCAGCAGAACCTTTTGCTCAGCTACAGCACACAAATGCTACAAAAGCAGGAACAACCTGCAAGCTCTGGGTCTGTTTGTCTTGCACAGGCATGCACTAACTGCGTTTGATGGTACCCCCCATCCTTGATTTCCTTCCCTGCTTCTTGTCTGATGACGCTGCTGAGCCAGGAACAAGCTGCCCAGTGTGGCAGAGCATGGTGCAGAGCTGTGCTGGGACCTCCTCCCCTTCATCTGCTGCAGATCAGTGCCCCACACGTGCCATTGGGATGCTCTGGCACGGGATGTGCCTCCAACCCAAAGCTCCTTCCCACCTCCCAAGGAAAAACAAAGCAACCCAAGCATCTCCAGCAAAGCTGCCCAGCAGACAGCAGGGAATGCAAACAGCTTCTGGCTGCTCCCCTACACTCCCGTCCTAAGTAAGAGACCCTATGAGGACTGGCTGGGAAATCAGTGCATGACACACGTGAGTGTGCACAGGATTGTGCAAAGCAGTGGGGTTCCACGAGTTTGTGTGTGTGTGTATCTCTGCTGTTATGAAAGCATGGGAAGACTTACTGAGTCCCAGATAATTACTTATCCTCAAATGATTTTTCCTGGCCAAAGTTAGAGCCTCTCACAGGTAATCGAGATCAACAGGCTGTTGTTGCACAATCAACAGACACAATCTAGATGAATAGCTGAGGAAAATAAAGCATCATGCGAAGGGTACTAGATAAGTGAGCAGCTTGAGATCTGCACATTTATGTGATGCTCATGGTCTTAGACAATATTTGCCTAGAGAGGTCACATTGAATGAAAGCAAACTCTAAGATGAATGAAAATATGCACAGGAGAAGAAGCCTCTGAGGCTTCTCAAGTGTTATGACCAGAAGACATAAACTCTGTTAAAGCAAACGTTTCTCTCTATTTTTTGTGTTATTCCAGGCAGGCCTTGATTACCGCCTGAACACATGCTGTGGAAGCCCAGCTTATGCAGCACCAGAGCTAATCCAGGGCAAAGTGTCTATTGGCTCAGAGGGATGTAGAGCGGTGTTTGTTTTCCCCTCTTTCCCTTCCCTCTCCACAGAGCATTTAAAGGCAGTGGAGCTCAGGTAGGCTCTCTTGGTTTCCCTTCTGAATTCTGCTAGGTTGCATCGCTTGGTAGCTCTCAGAAGCTGTCAGTGGCCACAGACTAGAAAAGTGCAATTGGTCTCAGTTCACACAGCTGGCTGGTTTGTCTCTGGCTAATCCTGAACTGCCTCAAGCGACTGCTTTGGGGCTCTACAGAACAGCAACTTCAGAGATCTCTTTCTATTACTAAGTGTTTGAAAGAGCAATTTGCTCTGTTAATTATCCATCATTTTTGTGCAGTCTGTTTTGTCAGACTTGTCTTTAGCTTCCAAGTTGTATGTGAAGAATTGTTTCCGTTGTAATGCACAATGTACTAAAAATTGAGAGATGAAAATGTGAAGAGTTTTTCCAGCTTTGATTTCATGTCTGGAATTTTGGAACCCACTACTTGCAGTTGTTAATCTGTCCAAACTGGTCTGGTTTGGAATGCCCTCATCCTTCTTGAATCGCTGTTAAAGGCGGAGCAATTCCTACAAGTGCCATGGCCCCACTGTTGTTCTAATTCTTGTTTCTTTGTTTTCCACACGCTGCTTTTCAAGCCTCCTTTTTCTTTACAGTCAAAGTGAGAACTGCACTGTGAGGTGTCTGAACCTTGTTGTGCCTGTACATAAATAGAACAGCAGCAAAGCCAGACAGGTGACTGTGCTGACAGCTCTCGTAGCCAGTAACACGTAACTGTGCTAAATCCCTTGTGACGGCTTTGATTTCATTTTTGCCAGTGAAATCCTTGTAAAAGGAACTGCAGCAGTGTGATGAGCTAAGGTGAAGATGCTGGTTTTAGTAGTGCTCTAAGCTGAGTGAAAGGGCAATTGAATGAGGGTTATATGCTTTCTCTGGGACGATAAGGTTTTATTTCCTGAGGGAAAGAGCCAGCTTTTCATGGGCTATATGTGGGCTTTGGCAAGGGCAGACAATCCAGTCTGTCAGGAAGCCATTTGAGGTGCTTCAGGTTTGTAGGCTTGTCTTTTTGTTTTTCAGGCGGATATTTGGAGCATGGGTGTAGTGCTGTATGCTCTGCTGTGTGGGTTTTCCCTTTGGATGATGACAATATGATGGCACTCTACAGGAGGATACCAGTGGGTATCAGTGGTGCTAGAATACACTGAGAAGGGAAATAGCTGAGCTTGACAAGAGGCCTTGCTTTTCGGATGGCAGAACATGCTGAGCTGTGGGTAGAAAGGCCTGTCTGCTGAATATTGTCCCTGTTTTTGCTGCTTTGTCTACCAGTATTTTGTGGATTTGGTTCTACACTTGGTTGGCCTATGTGGCACTGTAGCCTAATTCTGTACCATGATAGCATACAGAATTTAAGGAGAAGTATTTTCTTGCCAATGGGCTGGATTTTTTGTATCTGGTTCTTCAACTGGCTGCTCCCTATACTATCTGTAGTAAAAAATACAGACACATCATTTGATTTCCCTGAAATGAATGTTCCTAAATGCCAGCTATTCTCATGTCTACAAAGATCAAAGTTCTGCATTTGCTATTAGAATTTCCTCTTCCAGAATCAGGAGGTAATGTAGGACCCCACAGATTGCCTTCAGAATCCAACAGTTAGTTCTGTTTCCTTTCGGAGTGCATAACAACCTGAGCACATGAATTGAATGGCGTGGCTTATTAGTCTGGTACAAACTCTGCTGTACACTGAAACTTGGTCCATTTGTAAGCAGGACTTTGTCCATCTCTGCAGGACAGCAGAAAACCCTTTGTGCTAATCATGATGCCAAGAAGCAGAATGCGGCAAATGGCAGATGATCCAACTGCTTCAGGTGTTCATTTCCTTAAAACTGAGAATAGTTTTGGACTGAGAGTTTGTAAGCAGAACAGAGCTCTTAAAGCTGTCAGAGATTATTTCTGCACTGTTCAATTCTATCTGCACAACATACACAGGATCTCAGAACTGCGTTGCTTGAATTGGTGGAACTTGCTGAAGTGAACTGGGATGAGCAAGTTTTAGAACTTAGTCAGAGTGCTGTAAAAAATGGATAATCTCATGAGTATTAAGGTACAGGCTTGCTATTTCTGCACTGAATTTGTTTTTATTTTACATGGCTGTGATCTGAAAGTTGCTTGAAACGCAGGCACCTAGGCACTGTTGTGTAACTGAATTTCACACGATAGGTCCTGAAATATCCTGGAATCAAAAACTCTGACTTGTTTTAAGTCTGCTGCTTGAGTCTAATCAGGGTCATAGTGTCTGTGTGCAGTGTTTCTTTCCCTGTAATGCTCCACATCATTTCATTTTGGGAATATTGAAGGAAATGGACTATGTGCCATAACTGTTGTTAGAACAAAGTATGTCTGGTGTGATCTTATGCATAGGTTCTGTAACTGCTCTTCACAGCTCAGGTGTTTGACCTTCCTTTTGGTGAAGTGATGAAATACTGCTGGTTTCTATTTGTGCTTCTAGGCACCTTGAAGCTCTTAGGAATAGAACAATTGTCTCCAGTTCTTTTCAATGATATCAGTAACAGCTCGAGTGTTGCTGCCCACTAGGTAGACCCAAAGAAGCAGATTACAGTGAAACAACACACGAGCTGGACCTGAATGAGGATCACTTTCAAGACAGTGGCTATGCTGCTTCAAGCCTACTTGCTTCTTCCTGCCGCCACTCTATTACCAAGTATCAACAACCTTTCATGATTCAACTTGCAAATGTTTGAAACTAACCCTTGTGTTTCTATGCCTTCCTAGGTGATTCGAGCCCTTGTCAACCCCAAAGATCCAAACCAAGCAGTGTCTTTCCATCAATGGAGAGTTCTTATTAAGCATGAATCGCTGCAATTCGGATGACAGCCTTCCACATGGTAACAGTGATGGACACAAGGGGCTCATCCACGTTCATGCTCTCATATCTCCTGGCTCTGCTGAAGCTCCTGACCTGAGCCTGCCAGACACAGCAGTCACCTGCCTGGATTGTGACCCAGCGCCTTTGCAGTGCTGCCCATCCCAAGCACAGCCCGAGTGTCCCAGCAGCAGCACCACCATGCAGGAGCAGGGCAGCATCAGTGAGGTGAAGCTGAGCATCTTAGATGGGGACTTAGAGTCAGGCTGCCAGTCCCAGGCACCAGGCAGCAGCACCAGCTCTGAGCCACTCTCATCTTGACAAGAGGAGTCCCATCTTCACCCTTGACCTCTCAAGCCCTCCTGTCTTTTATTGAATAAAGTCACTCTCATGCTCAGTCATCGCCTCGACTGCATTCTGAGTCTTCAATCACAGGGATTGGGATGAATGCAACAAACAGCAAGGCAGCTCAGCTTGCAATGCTATGGCTGTGGGGTTCGTGCAGGCAGAGCTCTGGGTTCCCATTTTGCCTGGCTTTGGGATGTCTGCAGCAAGATCTCTACCATTTTGTATGGGAGCAAATAATCTCTAGCATCCAGGTTGCTGCTCAGGATATATCCCAGTCTTCCTGGCTGTCACTTTGTGATACTTTTCAAAGCCTTCTGATACTCTTTGATGCCTTGGCTGCTCCCTAACACCTCTGTCCTCCTGCCATGTTGACTCACGTCTCCCACTTTTAAGCTGGCTTTGCAGATCATCTCCAGCCCTGTCATCATCACGCTGCAGCAGGAGGTGCTCACCTGGCCCAATGTCTGGCAGTACTGCTTGTTCTGCAGATGAGCAGCTGCCTCCTCATCTCTTCAGCTACAGTAGTTTTTCTCAGGGCAGTTAGATGCAGTCATGCTCCTCTGGATTTGGTGTGTTAAATCCATGCTGCATGGCAGCAGTCAGTGCAATACAAAGGTGTTCTGTGTGCCATAGCATTTCTCCAGGGGCTGCCAAAGGTAGAAGCACAACACAGCACCATCCTTCTGACAGTAATGTCTGTGAGTGTTAGACATGTGAGCACTGCATCATCCCCAGCGTGTCAGTGCTTTTCCACACCAACCTGACTCTCACACTCTGCACTGAATGTAACTCTGCTCTTGTGGAGACAAATGCTTTCTGTCACATCCTCCATCCCTGCAACCATTTGCCGGTAGGCAGCTCTTGCAGAAGAATCAAGCAGCAGAACCTTGTGCTCACCCTACAGCATGCAAATGCTATGAAAGCAGAAATAACCTGGCATGCTCTGGGTCTGCAAGGCTGCACAGATGGGAGAGGTAGATTGTGTTTTTGCAGTGGAAGTTTCCAGTATTTTCAGTACATAGTGTAGGCCCTAACTGAATGTATAACCCTCTTGTAAAACAGCTGTATAAGTAGTTTTTCCACCAAGAAAGTTGCTGAACAGAATTAAGTTCAGACTGGGGGCATTCTGACATGGGGAGAATTGAGACAAGCACAAGATAAATACAGGGTGGGTAGAGCCCAGCACAGGACAGAATGAATGTACTGACTTTTGGAAACATTGCCCTTCTCTGTCCGCAGAAAAGTACAAGGCAGACCTAAAAACAAGAGGTTCGTAATTGACCTTCTATGGAAATGAATCCTAGCCACAGTCTCGAGGAGTCTGTGAGCCTGAGATGCTCAACCAATGAGAGCCATGAGAGCATCACCTGCAGTGGGTTTAGGGCACAGAACAGAATTGATTTCACTGACTGGTGTGCAGTTTCTCCCTTGCCAATAGGGGATGTGCGCGCAGTATTGCAATAATGAATAAGCACTGCTGCTATCGCTGCCAGCTTTGCCTAACTAGAAATCTTTGACTTTGAGAGTTTCTCACACAAGGGGAGAGGGTAAGAAAGTAAAGAGGCACAGAAAACTAAGGGAAACTGCTCTTCTTTATCTTACCTATAAAAATTGATACGATGCTGTTGTGCATTTTTTTTAATTTTATTTTTAATTTTTTGCTAATGTCAGTTAGATTGTTTTAAAATATCCACACACCATAATCGGACTACCAAGCAAATGTAATGAAAATAAAATGAAGGTGAGTTAGTGGAAAGCACAAGGCCATATTATATTAGGCTCCAGCAAATTTACAGGCAGTCACTGCACGAAGAGGTAGATCTGAGTTGCACATTATCTGATTCCCACAAAGATTAAGGAAATCTGAAGCTTTCAATATATTTTTTTAATTCTTTTTTCATTTCATTTTTAAACACCTGACCCAGACCCCAACCCTCACAGGAGCTGTAAAGATAACAGCATTAACCTGCAATGTAACTCTAATCCTAACCCTTACCCTGATTCTAAAATCGTCTCTAACTCCAAATGCAACAACAAAAATGATGCTAGAAGTTTGTAGCAAAAGGAACCTTAACCCTGATCATAATCAAAAAAAAAAATCATTATGGTAACAATAATCTTTACCTTAAGAGTAATATTAATCAGAGCCCAGATGATGCCTGCATCCAATCAGAAGCATGCTTTGCATTATTTAAGAGTTGTATTTTTTCCAATGAACTCTCTCTATTATCACGTTTATAAAGTAACAGAGTCTGTTCTTTTTCTCCTGACACTGTGCCTTACTCCTGACATCCCCTGGAAATGACCCAGATAGGGCACCATCAAAGTAATGCTAATAGTAATGTCAATCCTAAGGGTATCTCTAGCCTCAGTGTTAATGGGACGCTAACAACAATCCCAACAGCCTTAAACATTCTGGTGGTGTGAAAGAGGTGCTGCCTTGCACATGCTGGGCAGTCCCATTGCCTGTTAAATGCAGGCGGCAGCGTAGAAACATGATGCCCGTGGTCAGAATGCCCTGTGGCAGATCCTGGCACCGGAGAACTGACCGGAGAACCATGAGAGAACTGACAACAAATCACGCGACATCAGAACCGACCCAGTGGTTATTTACAAGCCTTGGGAGACCCAGACAGGATCTCAGAGTGGTGAATGTAGGTACAGAAGTTGTTACTACTCTGTTTTCTTCTAAAAGAAGTGTTTTTTTTTCATCTCAGAAGTTGGGGGGGGGGTGGGGCGGGAAAGGGATATCAATTTAATTACTCATTAATGTATTGACAGACATTCACGTTTGCTACGTTTGGAGAAGTTTTTATTTGTTTGCTGTGGTTTGATTTTTTTTTTTCTTTTTTTTTTCCCCCTTCCCTCCTCTTCCATCTTTGTGTTCTTCCCCTATAATCAAAAGAACGGATCCCCAGGGTCTGTCCCGCAGACGTTCTTTCCGTGGTCTCTGCTGCCACCTGCTGGCCAATAAGCGGAACTGCCACTGTTGGGCGTTTGGTGCCGCCGGAAGCACAACGCAGATCTGAGTTCTGACCGGTCTACGCAGCAAATCCGCCAATCTTTATTGCGATAAGCCCTCCAGACAAGAGCATAAAGTCTTTGCCTGAGGGCAGGGTTAGTAGTAATGGATGTCAGTTTTGAAATTTCCAGTCCATTCACCATAGAACTTTCTGCCTCCATGTCCCATAACCAGAGCAGCTATGCTGGCATGCTCTCTTGGTTTCTGTCTAAACCACTGTACTATATCCATCAGTTCAGCTGCTGTATTATGGGCAGCAGGGTTTGGGGGGTGGACACTGGTCAGGGCACTCCCACCAGCCTATCCTGCATTTTTTTTTTTTTTTTTTTTTCATTTTTGGGTTACAATCAGTCAGATCTCAAATAGATCTAGTCCAAATGGAACCTCAAAATCTGACCTTTTAGTGCCTTCATTTACAGAGTCCATTTTATACAGATTCCCTTGTACAGGGCCCCCATGGTCCTCCAGACAGTTGTTACTGATCTTCCATAGGAGAATGATTGAATTAGGTTTTTTCCCATCAAAACTGCCACCTGTCTTTCCAATTTTTCAACACTATCATTCAATAGCTGATTTGCATCAGCCTGAGCCTCTTCAGTTATGTTCAGACAGTTCAAGGCCATTAAAAGTGGCCATGCCACCATGAACACAGCTAACTGTCATTCTCAAGTTGTAAGTATGTCTTTGCTAAGACCATGGAAATACTCAGTCAGGTGGGCCAGGGACTCATGGACCCTCCCTCCGTCCCACACAGGGCCCCATTTTTCAGTGACAGAAGCAGTGCTGCATTTTGAGGATCCTAGGAATCCCAGGACATGCCCTGACAAAAGGTCATTCAAAGGGGTAGTCTTTCCCCATCCAAACAACTCCATGATATTCACAGAATCACAGAATTGTAGGGGTTGGAAGGGACCTCCAGAGACCACTGAGTCCAGTCCCCCTGCCAAAGCAGGTTCCCTACACCACAAAAGAGGTACGAAGAGGTAGATCTGAGTTGCACATTATATGATTCCCACAAAGATTAAGGAAATCTGAAGCTTTCAATATATTTTTTTAATTCTTTTTTCATTTCATTTTTTAAACACCTGACCCAGACCCCAACCCTCACAGGAGCTGTAAAGATAACAGCATTAACCTGCAATGTAACTCTAATCCTAACCCTTACCCTGATTCTACAGGGGACTGTCTGAAACGGACATCAATTCAATTACTCATTTATTTATTGACAGACATTCAAGTTTGCTACGTTTGGAGAAGTTTTTATTTGTTTGCTGTGGTTTGGTTTTTTCTTTTTTTCTTTTTTTTTTCCCCCTTCCCTCCTCTTCCATCTTTGTGTTCTTCCCCTATAATCAAAAGAGAACGGATCCCCAGGGTCTGTCCCGCAGACGTTCTTTCCGTGGTCTCTGCTGCCACCTGCTGGCCAATACACGGAACTGCCACTGTTGGGCGTTTGGTGCCACAGGAAGCACAACGCAGATCTGAGTTCTGACCGGTCTACGCAGCAAATCCGCCAATCTTTATTGTGATAAGCCCTCCACATGGCATTGCGCATGCACTCGAACACGCAACAGGCATAGATTTCTCTTAACTCCTTGAGGAGCAGGCAAGCAGAACAACTGAGCGCACCACTGCTTGTGATTGGGCCACCCCCATCATAGAGATGTGTGTTAGATCTTTTACCCACCCCTGGACTGGCCTTGTTGTTTAACGATAACCTCTGAAATCTGAGCTACTGGTTCTACCACCTGTAGTGTAGAATAGGTAGCCAATAAATGCTTTTCAACTGTGATGTATCTTTATTCTGCTCCATGCCAAACCTGTGGCCAAAACCTCATAGGGGTTCACAAAGAACTCTGGCTCTGCCAGAGCCCCCATCCAGACCCTTCTTGAGTTACATTCACATCTAGTTTGGCTGAAAAGGTTGGACTATAAATACTCAGTGCTTGGGCCTGTTTAACAGATATTTTTTCCTGATTATGCTGTCCATCGATCTTTTTAAACTGAACTCCTGCTCTAATCTGGTCTTTAAACATTTGTTGTCTCAAGACCCTAATGGGTCCAGACTGGATTACCTTAGGGGCTGGACGCCTAAGTCATGGCAGCAGATGGTTCTCTGCCTTTCTCAGACCTTTCCACCACCATTCAGAGCCTGCATCTGGCCGTAGGCACTCTTGTCTCCCCATCAATTGGGCAGCCTGTTGTATTACAGCACCTGAGGGCCACTGGGGGGTTCAGTATGGATAACATAGACCCATACTGATGTAAAGGTGATGGCTGTAGGATGAGATCCCTCGTTCCTGATGAAAAATTTATTGACTGGGCTCTCAAAATCATCTTCATAGATTGCCTCTTTCATGCCTAATTCTCTAATATAATTTTGTTAGTCCTCCATAGAGGACCACAGGCTGATACTTAATGGTATGTCATTCTTATTTGGCCATGTTATATGACACACAGCCATAAATCATTCACTGATCAAATGGCTATCCTCATTATGTTGGACAGAGCATACAGTCTTTGCCTGAGGGCAGGGTGAGTAGTAATGGATGTCAGTTTTGAAATTTCCAGTCCATTCACCACAGCGCTTTCTGCCTCCATGTCCCATAACCAGAGCAGCTATGCTGGCATGCTCTCTTGGTTTCTGTCTAAACCACTGTACTATATCCATCAGTTCAGCTGCTGTATTATGGGCAGCAGGGTTTGGGGGGTTGGATACTGGTCAGGGCACTCCCACCAGCCTATCCTGCATTTTTTTTTTTTTTTTTTTTTTTTTTTTTCATTTTTGGGTTACAATCAGTCAGATCTCAAATAGATCTAGTCCAAATGGAACCTCAAAATCTGACCTTTTAGTGCCTTCATTTACAGAGTCCATTTTATACAGATTCCCTTGTACAGGGCCCCCATGGTCCTCCAGACAGTTGTTACTGATCTTCCATAGGAGAATGATTGAATTAGGTTTTTTCCCATCAAAACTGCCACCTGTCTTTCCAATTTTTCAACACTATCATTCAATAGCTGATTTGCATCAGCCTGAGCCTCTTCAGTTATGTTCAGACAGTTCAAGGCCATTAAAAGTGGCCATGCCACCATGAACACAGCTAACTGTCATTCTCAAGTTGTAAGTATGTCTTTGCTAAGACCATGGAAATACTCAGTCAGGTGGGCCAGGGACTCATGGACCCTCCCTCCGTCCCACACAGGGCTCCATTTTTCAGTGACAGAAGCAGTGCTGCATTTTGAGGATCCTAGGAATCCCAGGACATGCCCTGACAAAAGGTCATTCAAAGGGGTAGTCTTTCCCCATCCAAACAACTCCATGATATTCACAGAATCACAGAATTGTAGGGGTTGGAAGGGACCTCCAGAGACCACTGAGTCCAGCCCCCTGCCAAAGCAGGTTCCCTACACCACGTTGCACAGCTCAGCATCCAGGCAGGTCTTGAATATCTCCAGAGAAGGAGATTCCACAACCACCCTAGGCAGCCTGTTCCAGTGCTCTGTCACTCTCACCGTAAAGAAGTTATTGCACACATTAGTGCAGAACTTCCTATGGTGCAGTTTCTGTCTGTTTCCCCTTGTCCCGTCTCCACACACTGCTGAAAAGAGTCTGGCCTCAACACTTTGCCCCCCACACCTCAAATATTTATAGAACCTGGATCCTGTCCCCTCTCAGCCTTCTTTTCTCAAGGCTAAACAGACCCAGTTCCCTCAGTCTCTCCTCATTGGGGAGATGCTCCAGGCCCTTCACCATCTTAGTGGCCCTCTGCTGGACTCTTTCTAAGAGATCCCTGTCTTTTTTTTACTGGGGAGCCCAGAACTGGACACAATATTCCAGATGAGGCCTCACCAGGGCAGAGTAGAGGGGGAGGATCACCTCCTTCGACCTGCTGGACACGCTCTTTTTAATGCACCCCAGGATGCCATTGGCTTTTTTGGCTACAAGGGCACACTGCTGGCTCATGGTTAATCTGTCGTCCACCAGGACGCCCAGGTCCCTCTCAGCAGAGCTCCTCCCCAGCAGCTCTTCCCCCAGCCTGTACCGGTGCATGCAATTATTTCTCCCTAGGTGCAAGACTCTACACTTGCTTTTGTTAAACCTCATCCGGTTTCTTACTGCCCGGCTCTCCAGCCTGTCCAGGTCTCGCTGAATGGCAGCACAGCCTTCAGGTGTGTCAGCCAATCCTCCCAACTTCGTGTCATCAGCAAACTTGCTGAGGGTGGTCATTGATGAAGATGTTGAACAAGACCGGACTGAGCACAGACCCCTGGGGGATGCCGCTCGTTACAGGCCCTCAGCCAGACACTGCACCGCCAACGACAACACTCTGCACTCTGCCAGTCAGCCAATTCTCGACCCACTTCACTGTCCAATCACCTATCCCATACTTCCTCAGCTTTGTTATAAGGATGTCATGGGAGACTGTATCAGTTATAGAGGTTATAGAGTTCAATTCCTGTAGTCAATTTGGCGGCCCAGGTGGGACCAGCTCTGTTCGCTGCAGGACCAGCTGAGAGGGAGACACTTTTGGCGCACCCTGAGATTTCTCTGAAGGACTCCCTTCCTCACCTGATCACTGCAGGGACAGACAAGGACCACCCATAGGTGGACCAGGTATGTGTATGGTAAGTGGAGCCCATATGTCTTGAGGAGACATCCTACACAGTTTACAGCCATACGTGCTGCTCCCAGGGAGGTGAGCTCATGGCTTTGGTTGCCAGCTGGGGTAGGAAGACTCCTTGGGTGAGTTCCTATGAAAGGGAACTGTATGTCATATGAATGGAAACAAGAACAAGTACTCTCTCCCAGGTGGGTGACAATAGGAGGGACCTAGGTTGGTCTCTCCTACGGGTATGGGATATAGTGGATAGCCTGTCAAATGGTAGCCTGGGTTCTCCAAGTTGTAATCACGGGGGTTATAGGTTGTATGTTCAATATTATCATCTGCTTTAAGTGTTTGGTACCGTGTGTCAAGCCGACTCTGGGAAAAACATTAACGTTTGCAACTGGTCGACCAGAGTATGAGTGTTATTAAGATTCCAGCTAGAAAACGTTGTCAGCATTGTGTAGTATGAATAAACCATGGTTTTTGATCTAAATGTCAGAGTGAGTGTGGTGTGAGTGAGACACAGAACAGCTGCAGGGTGAGTGCCGAGTCCCGATCCATGTTTCCTTCCTCCTGTGAGGGAAATGGCCAGACACGGACAAAGTGAAAGACTGTGTTGTGTGTCCACTCATAAGTACTTTCTGCTTGTATGTAAGAAGACGGGAGTTTGTACTCTGTAGATTAGTAAGATTGTCCTGAGGAGAGGTGTACATTCCACCCGACCAATGAATGTCAACCCATTTATGTAATACTATGTACTGCTTGCGAGGAAGTGTGTGAGGGAGGTGGTTCAATCAGTGCTGGTTCTGTGGCACAGTGTTTATAACTGAAGAATACAGACTGTATTAAGGGAGTTTATGTGAACTGAAGAACTGTACGTTTTGACAAACTGTTTTGATGGTATAAGAAAGTGTAATTGTTAATGATATATGAAAGTGTAGTTGAGGGAATGTGGAAGTGTATCTGAGCATAGAAATAGAGGAAGCATTTACAGAGGAAAAAGGATTAAAGTGAGTTTACCTGCATTGACATGAGAGCAACACCCTGCCAGACCGCTGCCCTGTGAGCTGAGCAGAGCAGAGCAGAGACACAGTCCCCATGTATCGGGTAGTGTTATTCTGCTTACCAAAAGAATGAGTTCACTACAGAAGAGGCAAATCTTCCCCTCTGCTCCATCTGTGGCATACTCTGGAGTTCAAGGCATTGCAAAGCTATGGCACATCTACTTTCTTTCAATGATGAAAACTTAGTGTGCTCTGGGCTCTCATTTCAATTGCATCTAAAGAAGTCTAGGGTCATGCCAGCTGACAGGAAGCTGGCAAATGTTGTCTCATTGTAAGGAAGAGCAAGAAAGATGACATGGGCAATTATGGACCTGTCAGTCCAGAGCCTGGTAAAATTATGGAGAAAATGATGGTGGGAGTTATGGAAAAACAGCTGAAGGACAATTCTGTCATTGGTCGCAGCCAACACAAGTTTGTGAGGCAAAGGTCCTGTTTAATTTAAGCTCATTTTGTGACACAGTTATCCGTTTAGTTGACCAAGGGAAGCCAGTTGATGTAATCCTTGAGGATTTCAGTGGAGATTTTGATACTATTTCTCACAACAACCTTCTGGACAGAATGTTCTGCATATGGCTAGACAGAAACACAATGTGGTGGGTGAGCAGTTGGCCAGTAGGTCAGTCCCAAAGGATTATAGTCAGTTTTTTCCATCAGGCTGGTAGATGGTCACTGTCGGGGTCCCCAGGGTTCCATTTTGGGGCCACTTTCCTTTCATGTTTATGCAGATGACTTGAATGCAGGACTAGAAGAAGTTCTGAGCAAGTTTGCTGATGAGACCAGATGAGGAGGTGCTGTTGCCTCCACTGAGGGTGGAGAGGACTTGCAGAGAGATGTGGACAAGTCAGAGAAGTGGGTACCAGTTGGTACTAAGCACCAAGTGCATAAAGTATAACAAGAACAAGTGCCTGATTGTGCACCTGGGTAGGGGCAATGCTGGACATACACACTGACTGGATATGGGACACTGGAGAGGATTCTGACTGGAAAGGGTTGGGGTGCTGGTCAGCATCACACTGAATGTGAGTCAGCAGTGTGCCAAGGCAGCCAGGAAAGACAACAGTCCCCTGGAGTGCATGAAGCAACTTATTGCCAGCTGGGTGAGGGAAAGGGTTGTCCCTCTGCTCTGCATTGCTACTGCCTCACTATGTTCTGGGCACCACAGAACATAAAGGACTTCAAACTCTGGGAGAATGTGCAAAGGAGGGCACTGAAACCGAGAGATCTGAAGTTCAGAGTTTCACAGGGATTGGCTGCTTGTTCAGACTGGGCCCTTCTCACATCCCTGCTCACATCCTGCAATGAAACATAGGTCTCATATGGGACATGAACCTCACAGCGTCCTTGCACCACATGTAGAGCCTGGGATCTTCTGTCCTCATGTCTTTCATTTAACATCATACAAAATTCCAACACATTGCCCCAGGAAATGCCCAGAGCCAACATGACATACAGGACCTCTCTACCACTGGTCTTGCAATCAGGGCTTGACCTGTCTGCTTTGTAAGGCAAAGGAGAGGTTTCTTAGCATGCCAGTGCCTTTGCCTGCCTGTAGTCATGGCTTCCAGTTATCTTCTCTAACAAGTCCCTTGGGAAGCTTACTTGGTAATGTTCCTCAGCGGGCCCATTAATACTCCAAGAAACTTCACTGTTACTTCTGACTTTGTCTTGTTGAGCACTTTGTGCAAACTTCTCTCTGCACTAGAGGCTGATGAACTCAGCATCAAATGCACCCTGGGACCATTATAACCTAAAGAATCTCCTGTGCCTTATGCCATCTTGTTATCTTCTTCAGGTTATCAGAACTTGTTCAGCAAAAAGGAGGGATATCTGGAGAGAGCTTAAAGAATCCAGTATAAATTTATTGTCTATTTATTTATAGTTGGGTTTAAAGAAGACATTAAAGCAGCACTGTGCAACTGATACCAATCCAGGATGTCCCAATGAGTTCTGTACTGTTACTGTGTTGACAAAGGTCCTTCTCAACCTCCCCACCCAATTTCTGCTCACAATGGACCTATGGGACTTGCATCACTTTTCTTCACATCACTCTTCTCCTCTGCATTCATCCGCTCAGTGTTAAAACTGCTTTGCACCAACTCCCACTGGCTTTCCTCAGAGAACCAGCTACACATGGAAAAGGAAAGATTTCTCTTTTTTATCTGGCCAGCAAATGGAAAGAAAGGTGATGCAATTGAATGAACAGTAAAACACAGTGATCAACTGCATGCCATGTTCAAGCTGCATCTATTGAAGTTTGTCTTTCATATGGAATACTTTTAAAAGAAATGATTTATTCTGAGGTAGGATAGGATAGATTGAATCACAGTGAAGTAGTTGACAACAGAGGCCATCAGACTCTGGTAGATAGAGCAAATTCCAGTAATCTCCCTGGGATAGATCAGCCAGGTAGTTGAGAGGTATCAACTTAAAATTGATCAGGACTTGTGAGTATTTCACACATTGAGACGGGTTAACACATTCTCACTGATTCTCAGACTTTGGGGAGATGGAACAAATTCCAGTAATCCCCCTGAAAGTCAGAAATCAGACAGATAATTGGGAGGTATCTGACTGAACAAAGAGCAAGGGATGGAGAAATCTGGAGGGCAGTGGGAGTAGTTTGTGCCCAAATGGCCTGCTGAAAACATGCCCTTAACCATGGCCATTTATTTAGGAGAGCTGAAAAAACTTGGAGGATGAGACACATCAAATAGGCAGCAGGGAAGAGTAGTGCTGGGCACCGGGCTATAGTCACAGGGCATTGGCACTGGCACCACTGTCTGTGTCTCTGAATCTGAAGACATTTGTGTCCAGCGAACACAGTTCTGGAAAACATTGTAGTTTCAGTAAAAGAAAAAAAAAGACATCAAATCACCTCAAAGATTCATATTTACAACTTAAAATGGAACAAGACTCATGAGAATTTTTCATGTTGAGAAGGGTTAACACAATTTCAATGATTTCCATCTTTGTCTTCAATTATTTGTTTCAGTTTTATTGACATTTATGATCAACTATTAAGCTTACAGCCTCAAAATAAATAAAAAGAGATACATTTGCATCTTGCACGTGGCCTGATGCCACTTTCACTTTCGCAGTTCCCACAAGTCCTTCCATGCCGGAGAGTATGAGATCCAGCAGAGCACCTCTCCTCTTTGGTTCCTCCACTGCTTGGTCAAGAAGCTGCCATCTGTGCTCTCCATGGATCTGCTGGATGCCACATGCCCTGCTGTGCTGTCCCTGCTGCAGATAATGGAGTGACAAAGGCCACCAAATGGGACAAGGGACAGACAACATCAGATTCCCATCTGTCTGCAGAGGGCACCTTCCATTTACTCTCCCTGATCAGGAAGACAGGAAAAGACACTGATGGTCTCCTCTGTTTGCCATTTCCATTAGCTCTGACCTGTCTGCTCTTCCATCCCCAGGCAGAGCTCAGTGCACTCTCACAGAGGGCATTCACCCTTCTTTATCTCCTCGCCCATCCATCCTAAAGACTCGGTATCCCCCTTGTGCTACAGTGCAGTTGTGGAAGCCATTAAACTGTGTCCCCATGGTCCAAACAGGAGCTCAGGCCTGCAGCTCTATCAAGATTTCTAGCTTCTTGTGTGTTGGTGTTTGCATTAGTGCAAAACCACAGAAGTAAACATCCTAATTGGAAAGCATCACTGGACATAGCCTGACTGGATAGCTAATCTATGGTATCAGTGTGCAGAAGGTGGCACACAAACATTAGACTGATCGTGGGCCTTGGAGTTGACACAGCAACATGGTCACACCATGGGCATGGCTTTCCTGAAGGCCCTGTGCTGCTCTTGCAGCTGTGAGTGAATTCACCAGACAGCCAGTGCTATCCCCTCTCTGGCCCTCGGCTGATGCCCAGGAAGGAGCTGTCTATCTCAGGGATTTCCCACATGGTTTACAAGCACTGGCACACATCAGGAGCAGCCCAGGCACCTTGGGCATCACCCAGTGTCTGTGTGTGAGCAGCTGCCTCCCAGCTGAAGGTCCGAGGACTCAGAGCAGGAGCTCACATGCAGGCAACTCCTTGTGCTCTTCTGAACTGAACCAGAGGAATCCCAGCTCCTGTGGGTGTGTAGGGAGCTGAATCCCATTTCAGCTCCAGGATTTCTGTCAAGGGATGAGACTCCTGCGCTGCCTCAGCTGGATCACTGCCCTGCACAGGGAAAGTCCAAACCTCGCCTTCCTTGTCTGGTTGCCCTTATTGTTTCATCAAACGATCTCTGGGAGCACTCCCCATATGTCTCCAATCAGTCACTGACCACTGGACATGTGGTGGTTAATTGAGCGAATTTCAAAGCACAGTCATGATGCTGTTGTCTTTCAGGAGCTGTTGGCCATGAGGACCCAGGGACATGTCAGGGGAGACAAGTCGGAAAGATAAAAATGACATAATCTGCTGCTTGCCTGTCCAGGCTCCTGGGACACAGGGAGCTCATAAAAGTGTGCAGGGCTGCAGAGAGACAGCTGTGCCCAGGAGCAGCTCTTGTGCACAGCACAGCCTGCAGGTGACAGAAGGAGAGGAGAGAAACTGAAGAGAGCTTGCAGGATGTGTGTGGTGTGAGCGGGCTGTGAGCTCACTGCAGGAGCATTGCTCACAGACCATGACAGGGTAAGTCTCTCTGCAGACCATGAGCTGCTTTTCATAGAGGGTCAACTTAATTTGGGACATCCCATAGGAGATCTGGATGCAGGCACTGCATGTTTCTTTACTGTGGAAAAAGCCTTCTGCTCCAGCTGAGGGCTTCCATACTGCAGTATGAAATCACAGCCCTGAGGCCTGCATGTCCCAGCACGGCTGCAGGCTGTGCAGCCGGGGCTGCAGGCGAGTGCCCAGGGCTGTCCTGCAGAGCAGGGTCCCTGCTGTGCCCCAGGGGCTGTGTGCCGGGTATGGGACTCTGCCGCCTGCCAGGCTCAGCACTCAGCCTGCCCGGGGAGCTGCCCAGGGCGCTGCGGGGAGACGTGTGGGGTAAGGAGCCCCCGGCAGAGTTTGTGCTGCCACAGCTGCTGCCTGGGGCAGGGGATCACAGCTCCACTGCACAACTGAATGTTTCTGAGGGCACTTTGCAAGAGGAGAGCCAAGGCAGGGGGTTTCCATTTCCTGTTCTGAGGCAAAGAGGTTTGGAGTCAGAAATCTAAAAGGGGCAATAAGAGTTCTGAGAATTTTTCATCAATCAATTGCTTGTTTTGTGAACACTCACACATGATGTGCTTTCAGTCTCCCCTTTCTCGAAGGATGGAATTATCTTCATTTTCTGTAGGCATGAATAATTCACTTATCCTACAAACAGGCAGCATTTTCTAACTGAAACTGAATGCCACAGAAGCTCGGGTAGGGGGCTCTAAGAGCACTTGGGGTAAAGATATGAGACATGAAACAGATGAAAATATCCAGGGAGAAGGCATAAGAAAATAAAAGGAAGGTTAGAGCTCCATATGCTGCTTCTGCTTAAGGAATGCTGAAATACATGAAATTAAATGCAAGTAATGGTGCTAAATGTACACTGTTGTAAGAGAATAAAAACATTTCATATTATAGCAGGAGGAGTGTGTCTGAGAATGGTCTGGACTTGTCATTATCTTCTGCACTCTGAGCAGGACTCCAAGCCCAACAACAGCAGATGTCCAACAGCAGCTCCATCAGCGAGTTCCTCCTGCTGCCGTTGGCAGACACGCGGCAGCTGCAGCTCCTGCACTTCTGGCTCTTCCTGGGCATCTACCTGGCTGCCCTCCTGGGCAACGGCCTCATCAGCACAGCCGTAGCCTGCGACCGCCGCCTGCACACCCCCATGTACTTCTTCCTCCTCAAACTGGCCCTCCTCGACCTGGGCTGCATCTCCACCACTCTCCCCAAAGCCATGGCCAACGCCCTCTGGGACACCAGGGCCATCTCCTACACAGGATGTGCTGCACAGCTCTTTTTCTTTTCCTTCTTCCTCTCAGCAGAGTATTCCCTTCTCACCATCATGTCCTATGACCGCTACGTTGCCATCTGCAAGCCCCTGCACTACGGGACCTTGATGGACAGCAGAGCTTGTGCCACCATGGCAGCAGCTGCCTGGGGCACTGGGGTTCTCTATTCCCTGCTGCACACTGCCAGTACGTTTTCACTGCCTCTCTGCCAAGGCAATGTTGTCAACCAGTTTTTCTGTGAAATCCCACAGATCCTCAAGCTCTCCTGCTCTGGCTCCTACCTCATGGAATTTGTATTTCTCTTTTTTGGTGTCAGTTTAGGCTTTGGTTGCTTTGTTTTCATAGTTGTGTCCTATGTGCACATCTTCATGGCTGTGCTGAGGATGCCCTCTGAGCAGGGACGGCACAAAGCCTTCTCCATGTGCCTCCCTCACCTGGCTGTGGTCTCCCTGTTTCTCAGCACTGGTGCTTTTGCCTACCTGAAGCCCCCGTCCATTTCCTCCCCACTCCTGGATCTGACAGTGGCACTTCTGTATGCAGTGGTTCCTCCAACACTAAACCCTATTATCTACAGCATGAGGAACAGGGAGATCAAGCACGCTTTCAGGAAGGTGTTGCAATAAGCACTATTCCAGCTACAATAAAATGCACAACTTCCTCAATAGGATTCCCAGTGGTGGTTCTTTATGTTTTATGCATCTTTGTCTGTTTGATTATGTGAGATATAGGAATGTGCAAAAAAAAAATGTTATTGAACTTATAAATAAAAATGTATTTAAATTCTTTCCTTCCTAATTTCCATTTTCTCACTCCAAGAACTCATGTAAACATGGAACCAGATTCCCTGAATATGTTATAAGATACCTAAAAAGCTTTCAAAATAGACTTACTTAGATTTTCTTTCTTCCTACTTTGCCTGGATTTGGGGAGGTACAGCCACAGACAGCAGCTCAACGTGCTCTTTTCATTCATGTGCTCTTACCAGTGCTGCAGTGCTCTTGAGTCCTCTCATTTGTGCAGTCCTGAAGGTCTTGTGTGTCTCACAACAGTCCTGTTGCCTCTACAGCAGCAATCCAGGGCTGCAGTCAGTAGCCGGCAATATGAACAGGTCTGTCAGAGCTGGTCTCCTTGCTGGCACTGCCATAACAAGAGGGCCCCTTTAGAGCAGGACCAGAGAACTGGAGGGAGGCCTCTTCCAAAGCTGGTGTAAGGAATATACCTCAGGAGCTGCTCCCTGAGAAAACCTTGAGATCTTCAGGTGCTCTTCACTGTGTGACCAGATCAGATTGAATAGTCCCAAGGAGATCCGTAAGCATCTCAAGGCAGTGCTGTGGTTTAAGGTTTATGGGTTGAGACAAAGAGAAAAAGAAAAGGATAATAATTATGACAAATGTATTTATACATATATAATATATTTAGTGTATTTTCACACATATACAACATATGCAGTTGCAAACATATATGAACTAATCCCTATGCGCATCTGTCTGCAAGTCCAGGATTAGTTGCAGGGGTTTTAACAGCCACAGGGTTCACTGTAGGAGCTGAAGTGGCTGTTGGGCTGTTGCAGGAGTTGAAGTGACCTCAGAGTTCATTGCCAGAGCTGGAACCACCACAGGACCTGTGACTATGTTGGAGCAGCCACTGGGCTCATTGGAGGGGTTGGAGCCACCGCAGGGCTGTACTTCCTCCCTTGGGAGGAATTTGTACCATTTTCTTATTACCATACTTGGAACAGCTACAGGACCCGTAGCAGGAGTAACTGCAGAGCTCATTATGAGGGGTGGAGTGACAGAGGGATCTGCCCAGAGCTTGGAGCAACTGCAGGACGTGTAGCAAAACCTTGGAGCTGCTGCATGGTCTGTGCCAGGAGTTGCAGAGGCTGCAGCACTGTCAGCAGATCCAGCTCTCTGGATCTGGCACACTGCAGTCATTTGTGCCTCTTGGGGGTTACCAGTGCCACAGCAGACCTGCCCCCAATATTCTACCAGTTTATCAGGATCCTGCAGTTGCTCGGAGATGAAGTTCCAAAGCCCTGGGGGTGCCCACCACTCCAGGCAGCTGCCCAGACCGTCCCACACCCTCTGCCATGCAGAGCCTTCTCACCTTGGGGCAGATCTCTCACTGATATTCCTGAATAATTGTTTAACCTCAATCATAGATTCATAGAATCACCAAGGTTGGAAAAGGCCTAAAAGATCATCCAGTCCAACCGTTCACCTATTACCTATAGCTCCCACTAAACCATGTCCCTCAACACAATATCCAGTACACCCCCGGACTCACAGAGGCGACAATGTAAATTGTGTAATTCCTAATCATATGGACAATATTACTTCCAAAACCCAAAGATGACCGCAGAGCTGAATGTGCACAAAACTTCACTTTGTCAGCTGCCAATTTTATCGTGGTACAAACTGAGGTCAAACAGCATAGCAAAATAAATACCCTAATGCAGCATCCAAGCACCAAGTAAGGAGCTGTGCAGTGAAGCTTCATGAGAAGACTCAACAAGCTCCACACATAGGGAGCACATCCACACATATCAGCACCATGGCCTGCACTTCTCCAGCTCCCACAAAGCCCTGTCCGCTCTGGACAGATGTGCTGCTATCTCAACCCTTGGAGCCTCACATCAGGCACCAAAATGACAGTGGTTGTTGAACCCAACATGTAGCTCAGCAGCACACAGTGCTTTGTGCACTGCCCAATTCCCAGTGGGATGGGGATGAGAACTGGGAAAAAGAGTACAACTTCTGGGATGTAACAAAGCAGTTTACTAAGAGAGATAAAAGAAGTGGAGTAATAGTTATCACTATATATCCGTTGATATGGAATTGTATGTAACAACTGATGCACAAGCACTTGCTCAGCACCACCAGACTGATGCTCAGCTGGACCCTGGGCAGTGAAGAGACTGAGATGAACTCCCACCCCTTTCAATACAATTTCTGCTTGCTGTCAGCTGATAGAGAACGTCCCTTTGGCCACTATCAGTCAGCTGTCCTCACTCTGTTCCCTCCCAGCTCCATGTGCCCTCCACTGACCATGGCCTTGGCTCTGTACAACACTGCTTAGCAGCAGCTGTAAACATCAGAGTGTTATCAATGGTTTTCTCCTAGAACCAAAACACTGCACCACAGCAGACAGTCTGAAGAAAACAATTCCATCCCAGCTGTAACTCAGATTCCTGCCTGTCCCCTCTTCTTGTTCTTCCTGATCAGGAAGCAAGGAACAGAATCTGCCGCTCTCCTCTCTGAGCCCTTTCCATCAGTTCTCAGCTGGCTCCTCTGCCATCCCCAGGCAGAGCTCAGTGCCCTCTCATGGATGGCAGCAGCCTTTTCTCTTCTTCCTTGCCCATCCGTCATGCAGAATCTGTACCCCATTTGCTACAGTACAGAGCTGAGAATCAACCCACCATGTCTCTGTGAACCAAACAAGACCCTAGGCCTGCAAAGGCACAGAGATTTGGAGTTCGCTGAGTGAATGTTTGTGGTCCTCTCATTAGTGTAACGACTCTTCAGAAAGGATCCCCTTCCAGAAGCATGTTTTGATTTTGCCTGGCTGGGCCTTGCATCTACACCGTGCTACTGGTGTTCAGAAGATGGCACACAGGTACGAGACCCATTGTGGGGCTCACAGTTGTCTAGTGAACATTGTCACTACCCAGGGCATGTCTTTCCTAAAGGTCCTCAGTGGCATTTGCCAGCTGGCTGGGGGTGTGCTGGAGACCCCAGGGAACTGCCATTCTGTTGTAATACAAGAAGAATTTTACAGAGCAGCAGCCATGGATCAAGATAAGCACTTTACAGAGCAGCAGCTGCAGAGCAGGATAAACAGCATGAGAACCAAGGACACCTCTAGCAAAAGAGTGAAAGGCTCGTGGCTTTGAAGCGGGGTTTTAGGGTTCTTATTGCAGAAGCTTTCTTCCAATTAGTACGTGTGATTTTTGAACACCCTTGTTTGTTTGCTATAAAAGTACGGCTCTTCAGGCAGTAGATGGACACAGCTATATTTAACTATATTGGTGTGTGGTTGTTTGTCCTAGAACGCTGACTTTTGCCTTCAGGTTCGCCAACACATGGGGGCCCGCAATGTCATGGGATTTAACTCTTGAACACCTGTGGGATCCCGAGAAACTAAGCCAGTATTTGAGTCAGGGATGGCGCAGCCTAGATAGATCTAAGGGGGTATGACTTATTTGGGGCTTGGCTTGTGCTTACCGTGCTCTATATAACACTGTTCCGAAAAGAGAGAATTTCCGAGCTGAGGTTCTAGCCAAAAAGGGAAATCCCCAAGTCAATTTTGATCAGTCACAGGAGGCACCAGTAACAATATCAGTTGCCCTTGTGGAAGGCAAGAAATGGAAATGGGTGTCCTCACGTCTAGAACGGAAAAAAGAAGTGGAGGAGGAGGCAACAGAAGATCCAGGTGACAGGTCTGGATAAGTACCGAGAAAGGAAAAAGGAAAAGTGTCATGAAGAAGAGAGTGATGAGGAGGAAATCTCTGTTACTGTTTGTCGATCCCTGAAGATGACTGAAATCGAAGGCGTAAGAAAGGAGTTCACACGGCACCAGAATGAATCTCTTGTTACCTGGTTGCTTCGCTGTTGGGACAGCTGGGACGGTAGCTTGTTGTGATGTGACAGGCCCTTCCCCATATTCTGGAAGAATCTTAGTGTCATACAGTGGGTGTAGACAAAAAGGCGTAGGTTATATAAGGATGTGTCTGTTTCAATAAATCGCCATTTTGCCACTTCATCTCCTTGGTGTCACTTGGTAATTGGCCTAGCTGCTGCTTCAGTTGAAGGCGAGAGATCGTAAAGAAATTAACGACCATAAAGCCTTCATGTGTATCATTAAAATTCTCAGCTATTAGACACAAGCGCTTTCCAGATTGAGCAAGGAACAACAGTAAATTGCACTGTGTGTTTCCTTGTGGTGTTACCTACGTGACCACAGAGAAGACACGAGGAAGTGGCATGACCAGCCTACTCCTGTACTATGAGCACGGGTGAGGGAACTACAAAACAGTCCAACCACCAGTACGGCTGCTCCAGTTATCACAGGTAACCAATAGAGGGGCCCTGCCCTCATTCAAGGGAGTGGAAGGGATAATAGAGTTTATTGGACTGTGTGGATTTGATGGCCTAGCACATCAGAACCACAGAAATATAAGGCACTGGTGGATACTGGTGCACAGTGCACCCTAATGCCCTCCAGTCATGAAGGGACAGAATCAATCCATATTTCTGGATATCTCTCAAGAATTGACTGTGTTGGAGGCTGAAATAAGCCTCACTGGTAAAGACTGGAAAAAACATCCTATGTGAGTGGTCCAGGGTTTCCGTTCATACTTGTTATTGAGGATACCTCAGAAGAGGGCATTTCAAGGATACTAAGGGGTATCACTGGGCCTTTGGAATCGCTGCTGTAGATATGGACAACATTAAGCAGCTGTCTGTTTTGCCTGGCCTGTCAGAGGACCCGTCTGTTGTGAGGCTGCTACGAGTAAAAATAAAAGAGCAGCAGGTACCGATTGCTACAAAGACAGTGCACAGACGGCAGTATCGCACCAACAGGGATTCCTTGCTCCCCATTCATGATTTGATTCGCCAGTTGGAGAATCAGGGAGTGATCAGTAAAACTCACTCACCTTTTAACAGCTCCATATGGCCAGTGCGTAAAGCCAGTGGAGAATGGAGGCTGACAGTAGACTACCGTGGCCTGAATGAGGTCACACCCCCACTGAGTGCTGCTGTGCTGGAGAGCAAATAATTCAAATTCTTCTATGAGCCAGTTTTGCTATTAAGTGAAGCAAAGTAAAAGGGCCTGCCCAGGAAATTCAGTTCTTAGGTATAAAGTGGCAGGATGGATGTCATCACATCCCAACAGTGATTGACAAAATCACTGCCATGTCTCCACCAACTAGCAAGAAAGAGACACAATCTTTCCTGGGTGCAGTGGGCTTTTGGAGGATGCACATTCCAAACTACAGCCTCATTGTAAGCCCCCTTTATCAGGTGATGCAGAAGAAGAATGATTTTGCATAGGGCCCAGAGCAGCAGCAGGCTTTTGAACAGATTAAACAGGAGATAGCCTGTGCCATGGACCTGGGGCCAGTACGGACTGGACAGGATGTAAAGAACATCCTCTATACTGCTGCTGGAGAGAAAGGTCCCACTTGGAGTTTGTGGCAAAGAGCCTCAGGAGGGACCCAAGGCCGACCCCTGGGATTCTGGAGCTGAGCGTACAAGGGGTCTGAAGAGTGCTACACTCCAACTGAGAAGGAGATCTTAGCCGCGTATGAGGGGGCTCGGGCTGCTTCCGAAGTAGCTGGTACTGAAATGCAGCTCTTTCTGGCACCTCGACTGTCAATGATGAACCGGATGTTGAAAGGGGAGGTTCTCTCCACCCATCATGCTACCGATGCCACCTGGAGCAAGTGGATTGCACTGATTAGACAACAAGCGCGGATGGGGAACCTCAATCGTCCAGGAATTTTAGAAGTGATCATGAACTGGACTGAAGATAAAAAGTTTGGAACATCACCAGGAGAAGAGGTGTCATGTGCTAAAGCAGCCCCACCATACATCGAACTACCAGAAAATGAAAAGAAATATGCTCTTTTCACTGATGGATCATTTCATATTGTAGGGAAGCATCGGAGATGGAAAGCTGCTGTTTGGAGCCCCACACGACAGGTCGCAGAGGCCACTGAAGGTAAAGGAGAATCAAGTCAGTTTGCAGAGGTAAAAGCTGTCCAGCTGACCTTAGATGTGGCTGAACGGGAGAGGTGGCCAATGCTTTATCTTTATACTGACTCATGGATGGTGGCAAATGCCTTATGGGGGTTGTTATAGCAGTGGGAACAAAATAACTGGCAACGGAGGTGTAAACCTATTTGGGCTGCTGAACTGTAGAAAAACATAACTGCTCAAAAAAAAGATATGATTGTAAAGGTGTGTCACGTGGATGCACACTTGCCCAAGAGTCGGGCTATTGCAGAACAACAAAACAACCATCAGGTAGGTCGAGCTGCCAGAATTGAGGTGGCTCAAATAGACTTGGACTGGCAGAACAAGAGTGAATTATTTCAAGCTTGATGGTTCCATGAGACCTCAGGCCATCAAGGAATGGACATAACATATAATTGGGCTAGAGACTGAGGGGTGGACTTAACTATGGATGCTATTGCACTGGTTATTCATGACTGTGAATCATGTGCCACAATTAAACAAGCCAAGAATATGAAGCCTCTCTGGGGGGAAGGCCAAGGCAAAAGTATAAATATGGGGAGGAGTGACAGGTGAATGATGTCACCTTGCCAGGATCTCATAATGATAAGCGTTTTGTGCTTACCATGGTGGAAGCAACCACTGGGTGGCTTGAAACATACGCAGTACCCCATGCTACTGCCAGAAACACAATATTGGGTTGTTAGAAACAAGTCCTATAGAGACATGACACCTCAGAAAGAACTGAGTCTCATAATGGGACACATTTCAAAAATTCCCTTAATAAATACTTGGGCCAAAGTTCATGGCATTGAGTGGATTTATCATATCCCCTACCATGCACCAGCTTCTGGTAAAATTAAAAGATACAATGGGGTGTTGAAAACTATGTTGAAAGCAATGGGTGGTGGAACACTGAAGCACTGGGAAAAGCATTTGCATGTGGTGCAAGGATGCTGTTAAAGTTCATATCCCACATGTGCCCTGTGTCTCATCACAGGATGTGGGGTGTGAGAAGGGCCCAGTCTGAACAAGCAGTCAATCCCAGTGAAACTCTGAACTTCAGATCTCTCAGTTCCAGTGCCCTCCTGTGCACACTCTCCCATAGTTTGATGTTCTTTATGTTCTGCATTGCCCAGAAGTGCACCCAGTGCTCCAGGTGAGGCAGTAGCAATGCAGAGCAAAGAGGGACAAACCTTTCTCCCACCCAGCTGGCAATAAATTGCTTGATGCACTTTAGGGGACTGTTGGCCTTCTTGGCTGGCTGGGCACACTGCTGACTCACTTAAAAATTTATGTTGAGCAGGACCCCCAATCCTTTTCAGTCAGACGTCTCTCATGTGTCCAATATACAGACAGTGTTTATGTCCAGGGTTGCCCATACCCAGGTGCACAATCAGGCACTTGTTCTTGTTATACTTTATGCACTTGGTGCTTAGTACCAACTGGTACCCACTTCTCTGACTTGTCCACATCTCTCTGCAAGTCCTCTCCACCCTAAGTGGAGGCAACAACACCTCCTCATCTGGTCTCATCAGCAAACTTGCTCAGAACATCTTCTAGTCCTGCATGCAAGTCATCTGCATAAACATGAAAGGAAAGTGGCCCTAAAATGGAACCCTGGGGAGCTCTGACAGTGACCATCTACCAGCCCAATGGAACCCACTGACTATAATCCTTTGGGACAGAACTACTGGCCAACTGCTCACCCACCACTGCTGGTGAACCTGAAAGGCAAAATGTCAGCGTGCTGGGTCAAACAGAGAAACACCAATATAGTTACATATAGCTGCATCAATTTATTGCCCGAAAGCCAGACTTTTATAGGAGACAGACAAGGGTGTCCAAAAATCACACACGCTAATTGGAGGAAAGCTACTGCAATAACAACCCTATAACCCCCCTTCAAAGCCACGAGCCATTCATTCTTTTCCTAGAGATGTCCTTTGTTCTCATGCTGTTTATCCTGCTCCGCAGCTGCTGCTCTGTGAACTCCTTATCTCAATCCATGGCTGCTGCTCTGTAAAATTCTTCTTGTATTACAACACACCACGTTCTGTTTCTGTCTAGCTGTATGCAGGAATTTCTGTCCAGAAGGGTGCTGGAGAAATAGTATCAAAAGCTCTACTGAAATCCTCAAGGATTACATCAACTGCCTTCCCTTGTTCAGCTCAATGGATAAAGGTGTCATAAAAAGACCTGAAATTAAATAGGACCTTCCCCTCTGTATCTTGTGTTGTCTGTGACCTGTCCTTCAGTTGTTTTTCCATAACTCCCACCATCATTTTCTCCATAATTTTACCAAGCACTGTAGTGAGACTGACAGGTCCATAGTTGCCCGTGTCATCTTTCTTGCTCTTCCTTACAATGAGACAACATTTGCCAGCTTCCTGTCAACAGGTATGACCCTAGATTTATTAGATGCCATTGAAATGCGAGCCCAGAGCATGCTAAAGTGTCATCAGTGCAAGAACGTAGATGTGCCATAGCTTTGCAATGCCTTGAAATCCAGACTATGCCACAGATGGAGCAGAGAGGAAGATCTGCCTCTTCTGTTCTGAGCTCATCCTTTTGATAAGCTGAATATCACTACATACTCCATGGGGTCAGGTGCAAAAGACACAATGGGTGCCCTAAGCACGTGGCTGAGGTGGTATTTAGGATGGCCAAGAATACCTCCCTTCTGGCCCTCAGCTGATGCTCCAGAAGGAGGTGTCTATCTCATAGATTTTCCGTCACAGTTTACAAGCACTAGCACAAAACTAGGATCACCCAAGGCACCTTGGGCATGACTGAGAGACTGTGTATGAGTAGTGCAGTCCCTGTGGAATAAAAACCAAGGATTCAGATGAGGGACTCACACACAGACACCTCACTGTGCACATCTGAACTCAGCTAGGTGAACTTGTAGCTCCTGTGGTTCTTTGAAAAACTGATCCCAATTCAGCCCCAGGGTTTCCATCTGAGGATGAGATGCCTAATGCTAGAATAAGGATGGGATGGTCTGTTGATAACAGGACAAATGGAAACGGATTTAAATTAAAAAGGGGAGACATAGGTTAGATGTGAGGAACCTATATTTTTACACAGCAACACTGGAAAAAGTTGCCCTCAGAGGCTGTGCATGCCCAATGGATGGGATCCTGGGTTTACTCTGGGTTTACCCTCACGTCAGTCCATGTTTCTACTCATACTTTTGTCTAGGTGAACTCTCACTTTACTCAAGGTTTTACTCACAGTTTACCATCAGGGAGTGTGATCGGGAGATGGGCTGGTGGAGTGACTTGCTGGCATCCCTGAGGGAAGGCTGCCAGGCAGATACCCCCAGAAAAGTGGTTGACTCCCTGCCCTGTCACAGTCAGACAGACCTGACTGATGAGAAGGGTTGGAAGAGAGTCCCAACTCAACATCACAGGAGCCCCCCCATGCCTGCCTAGCCCTCGACCCCTGATCCATCTAAGCAACAGGTTTGACACTCTGAAATCTGAAGGAGATAAGAATGGGGAGGCAATGGAGGATCTGCCTAGGAGGAAACCTAATGCAAGGCAGTCACTACCAAGCCTTGTGACTTCCTCTGCCATGAAAGAAAGAAGGGTGGCCGTGGTGGGTGACTCCCTTCTCAGAGGAATAGAGGGCCCCATTTGCAGACTGGACCCCAGTTGTCAGTAAGTCTGCTGCCTTCTTGGTTTCAGGTCAGGGACATAATGAGGAAACTCCCAATGCTGGTTAGGTCCACTGATTATTTTCCACTACTCATAGTTTAGGTGGGCAGTGATGAAATTTCTTAGATAAGACTACAAACTATAAAAAGAGATTTCAGGAATTTAGGCCATTTAGTTCACAAAGTGGGAGATCAAGTGATTTTTTGTTCTATACCTTCAGTGGCAGTGAGGGACACAGAGCAGGCTTGGAAAGCAAAGCAATGAACAATTGTCTCAGAGGTTGGTACTGAGCCAGAAACTTTGAGTTCTTTGATCACAGGACAGTTTACTTGGCCCATGGTCTGTTATCCATGAATGGAACCCAACTGTCTCAAAGGGGGAAGTGAATCCTAGCATAGACGGTAGCGGGGCTTATCGAAAGAGCTTTAAACTAGCTACGATGGGGGAGTGGACAAAACAGGGCTTACCAGAGATAAGCCTAGGGAAATGCTGTTTGAGCTGGGAGAGAGGCAGATGCCTCAGCTGAAGTGCATCTACACCAACGCACGCAGCTTGGTCAACAAGCAAGAGGAGCTGGAAGCAACTGTGCATCTGACAAACCATGACCTAGTTGCTATTACCGACCCATGGTGGGACCACTGCCATGACTGGAGTGCTGTGATGGATGGTTACAAGCTCTTCAGAAGGGATAGAGGAGGAAGGAAGGGTGGTGGTGTGGCCCTTTATATTAAAGAGAGTTTTGATGTTGAAGAGCTTGGGCTTCAGAATGAAGTGCATGTTTGTAAGGATCGGGGGAAAGGCCTGTAAGTGTGACATCTTGCTAAAGGTTTCTTATAGACCGCCTAATTGATGGGTGAGGCATTCTATGAGCAGCTTACTGAAGTCGCAAGATTGCCAGCACTCATTTTCTTGGGAGACTACAACTTCTCTGATATATGCTGGGAATATAATAAATAGCAGAGGAATCAGTCCAAGAGGTTTATAGATTGCATGCAAGACAGCTTCCTTACACAGCTGGTATGAAGTCCTACCAGGGGTGGTTCCTTGCTAGACCTGCTCTTCACTAACAGTGAAGGACTGGTAGGAGTTGAGAAGGTTGGGGACTGTCTTGGGCAGAGTGGCCATGAAATGGTAGAATTCTCTATTCTTGGAGATGTCAGAAGGGTGACTAGCAAAACTACTATCCTGAACTTCTAGAGGGCGGACTTTGACCTGTTCAGGACACTTGTAGCACAGGTCCCTTGGGAGTCGCTCCTTATGGGTAAAGGGGTCCAGGAAGCCTGGACACTCCTCAAGATGGAAATCTTAAAGGCACGAGATCAGGCTGTCCCTGAATGCCATAAGGTGAGCCATAGGGGAAGAAGACCAGTGCAGATGAACTGGGAAAAACTATTGAGACTCAGGAAGAAAAAGAGAATCTCCGTCCTCTGGAAGAAGGGGCTGGGTACTTGGGGAGATTACAAGGAAGTTGCTAAGGCATGCAGGGAGGAAGTTAGGAAGGCACATTAATTCCCTGTCCCTTAATCCATGCCCAGAGCTTCTCAGCCATGTCACTGCCAACTGTAAGCTCCATGCAGAGTTCAAGTGGGACACAGAGGGCACAGCCTTCTGCTGGGTGGATGCAAGTGTTGGTGGAACCAGATGGGACAAAGCCCTCCCACCATGCCCTCCTGGGAAAATGGCCACCCCAAGAATGGCAGTCTGCCTCCTCCATGACCCCATCTGAAATGCTCCTGCACTGATTGATTATAGGGCTTTAAACCAGGTCCAAATGGGGAAGGGTGGGGAATTGGATGTGACAGAGAAGGGCTGAGGGATATTGTTGCTGTTGGAGATTGAATGGAAAGCCTCTGAGTTGTTCTATAGGATTGTGTGAGGATTCCTCAGAGAAAGTCTTGTTGCCAATACCCCGTCCTAAATCTTACTGTGTACCCTCTGGGGGTAACCCCAACCTACTGCTGCCCTAAAGTGCCTGTAGACCAGTGCGGGTAGCATGGGAAATAAACGGGACAAATCAAGAGAAAACCACAGAGCTTTTCCTTTCATGCAGGCTGCTGATTCTGAGCAAGGCCCTGAACATCAGTACCACAGTGTAGATGCAAGACCCAGACAGGCTAAATCAAAGCATGCTTCTGGAAGGGGATGCTTTCTGAAGAATCCTTACACTAATGAGAGGACCACAAACATTCACTCAGCGAACTCCAAATCTCTGTGCCTTTGCAGGCCTAGGGTCTTGTTTGGTTCACAGAGACACGGTGGGTTGATTCTCAGCTCTGTACTGTAGCAAATGGGGTACAGATTCTGCATGACGGATGGGCAAGGAAGAAGAGAAAAGGCTGCTGCCATCCATGAGAGGGCACTGAGCTCTGCCTGGGGATGGCAGAGGAGCCAGCTGAGAACTGATGGAAAGGGCTCAGAGAGGAGAGCGGCAGATTCTGTTCCTTGCTTCCTGATCAGGAAGAACAAGAAGAGGGGACAGGCAGGAATCTGAGTTACAGCTGGGATGGAATTGTTTTCTTCAGACTGTCTGCTGTGGTGCAGTGTTTTGGTTCTAGGAGAAAACCATTGATAACACTCTGATGTTTACAGCTGCTGCTAAGCAGTGTTGTACAGAGCCAAGGCCATGGTCAGTGGAGGGCACATGGAGCTGGGAGGGAACAGAGTGAGGACAGCTGACTGATAGTGGCCAAAGGGACGTTCTCTATCAGCTGACAGCAAGCAGAAATTGTATTGAAAGGGGTGGGAGTTCATCTCAGTCTCTTCACTGCTCAGGGCCCAGCTGAGCATCAGTCTGGTGGTGCTGAGCAAGTGCTTGTGCATCAGTTGTTACATACGATTCTATATCAACGGATATATAGTGATTACTATTACTCCTCTCCTTTTATCTCTCTTAGTAAACTGCTTTGTTACAACCCAGAAGTTGTACTCTTTTTCCCAGTTCTCATCCCCATCCCACTGGGAATGGGGCAGTGCACAAAGCACTGTGAGCTGCTGAGCCACATGTTGGGTTCAACAACCACAGTCATTTTGGTGCCTGATGTGAGGCTCCAAGGGTTGTGGTAACAGCACATCTGTCCAGAGTGGACAGGGCTTTGTGGGAGTTGGAGATGTGCAGGCCATGGTGCTGATAGTTTCCCTATTTGTGAAGCTTGCTGAGTCTTCTCATGAAGCTGCATTTCACAGCTCCTTGCTTGCTGCTTGTTTTCCCTGCTGCATCATTTGTCAACTCTGGATGCTGGATTAGGGTATTTATTTTGCTATGCTGTTTGACCTTGGTTTGTACCACGATAAAATTGGCAAAGTGAAGTTTTGTGCACATTCAGCTCTTTGGACATCTTTGGGTTTTGGAAGTAATATTGTTGGTATGATTAGGAATTACACATTTTACACTGTCGTCTCTGGGAGACCAGGGGTATTCAAGGAGAGACTGGATATTGTGTTGAGGGACATGGTTAAGTGGGAGCTATTGGTAATAGGTGAACGGTTGGATTGGATGATCTTTCAGGCCTTTTCCAGCCTTGGTGATTCTATGATTCTAGGATTGAGGTTAAACAATTATTCAGGAATATCAGTGAGAGATCTGCCCCAAGGTGAGAAGGCTCTGCATGGCAGGGGGTGTGGGACAGTCTGGGCAGCTGCCTGGAGTGGTGGGCACCCCCAGGGCTTTGGAACTTCATCTCCGAGCAACTGCAGGATCCTGAGAAACTGGTAGAATATTGGAGACAGGTCTGCTGTGGCACTGGTAATCCTAAAAAGGCCCAAATGACTGCAGTGTGCCAGGGCCTGGCCCACACCTACTGAGCTGTGTTCAACACTATTCAGCATCTTCAAGGGGAAGAGAGCTGGATCTGCTGACATTGCTGCAGCCTCTGCAACTCCTGGCACAGTCCCTGCAATAGCTCCAAGTTTTTGCTACACATCCTGCAGTTGCTCCAAGCTCTGGACAGATCCCACTGTCACTCCACCCCTCATAAGGAGCTCTGCGGTCACTTATGCTACAGGTCCTGTAGCTGTTCCAAGTATTGAGATAAGAAAATTAAGCAAACCACTGAGTGCTGCTGTAGAGACGATGGGACTGCTGTGAGACACACAAGACCTTCAGGCCTGTAGAAATGAGAGGACTCGAATCCTCTGTGCACTGTATCAGTGTAAAGAGAGGAGGAATGAAAAGAACTAGTTGTGCTTCTATCTGTGGCTGTACCTTCCCCAAATCCAGACAAAGTTGGATAAGAGAAGAGCTAAGGAAAAGCGTATTTTGAATGCTATTTATTTATCTCTTAACCTATTCGGGGAATCTGGTTCCATGTTTACATGAGCTCTTGGAGTGAGAAAATGGATAGTAGGTGTGAAAGAAGTGAAACAAATTTTTATTTATAAGTTCAATAACATTTTTTTGCACGTTGCTATATCTCACATAATCAATCAATCAAAGATGCATAAAAGATGAAGAACCATCACTGGGAATCATGCGATGAAGATGTGCACTTTATTGAAGCGGGAATAGTGAGTATTGCAACACCTTCCTGAGAGCGTGCTTGATCTCCCTGTTCCTCATGCTGTAGATAATAGGGATCAGTGTTGGAGGAACCACTGAGTACAGAAGTGCCACTGTCAGATCCAGGAGTGGGGAGGGAATGGAGGGGGGCTTCAGGTAGGCAAAAGCACCAGTGCTGAGAAACAGGGAGACCACGGCCAGGTGAGGGAGGCACGTGGAGAAGGCTTTGCGCCGTCCCTGCTCAGAGGGCATCCTCAGCACAGCCACGAAGATCTGCACATAGGACACAACTATGAAAACATAGCAGCCTACGTCTAAACTGATAGTAAAAATGAGAAACACAACTTCCCTGAGATTTGATTCTGAGCAGGAGAGCTTGAGGATCTGGGGAATTTCACAGAAAAACTGGTTGACAACATTGCCTTGGCAGAGAGGCAGTGAAAACGTACTGGCAGTGTGCAGCAGGGAATTGAGAACCCCAGTGCCCCAGGCAGCTGCTGCCATGGTGGCACAAGCTCTGCTGTCCATCAAGGTCCTGTAGTGCAGGGGCTTGCAGATGGCAACATAGCGGTCATAGGACATGATGGTGAGAAGGGAATACTCTGCTGACATGAAGAAGGTAAAGAAAAAGAGCTGTGCAGCACATCCTGTGTAGGAGATGGCCCTGTTGTCCCAGAGGGCGTTGGGCATGGCTTTGGGGAGAGTGGTGGAGATGCTGCCCAGGTCGAGGAGGGCCAGGTTGAGGAGGAAGAAGTACATGGGGGTGTGCAGGCGGCGGTCGCAGGCTACGGCTGTGCTGATGAGGCCGATGCCCAGGAGGGCAGCCAGGTAGATGCCCAGGAAGAGCCAGAAGTGCAGGAGCTGCAGCTGCCGCGTGTCTGCCAACGGCAGCAGGAGGAACTCACTGATGGAGCTGCTGTTGGGCATCTGCTGTTGTTGGGCTTGGAGTCCTGCTCAGAGTGCAGAAGATAATGACAAGTCCAGACCATTCTCAGAGGCACTACTCCTGCTATACTATGAAATGTTTTAATTCTCCTACAACAGTGTACATTTAGCACCATTACTTGCATTTAATTTCATGTAGATCAGCATTCCTTAAGCAGAAGCAGCATATGGAGCTCTAACCTTCCTCTTATTTTCTTATCCCTTCTCCCTGGATATTTTCATCTGTTTCATGTCTCATATCTTTACCCCAAGTGCTCTTAGAGCCCCCTACCCGAGCTTCTGTGGCATTCAGTTTCAGTTAGAAAATGCTGCCTGTTTGTAGGATAAGTGAATTATTCATGCCTACAGAAAATGAAGATAATTCCATCCTTCGAGAAAGGGGAGACTGAAAGCACATCATGTGTGAGTGTTCACAAAACAAGCAATTGATTGATGAAAAATTCTTAGAACTCTTATTGCCCCTTTTAGATTTCTGACTCCAAACCTCTTTGCCTCAGAACAGGAAATGGAAACCCCCTGCCTTGGCTCTCCTCTTGCAAAGTGCCCTCAGAAACATTCAGTTGTGCAGTGGAGCTGTGATCCCCTGCCCCAGGCAGCAGCTGTGGCAGCACAAACCCTGCCGGGGGCTCCTTACCCCACACGTCTCCCCGCAGCGCCCTGGGCAGCTCCCCGGGCAGGCTGAGTGCTGAGCCTGGCAGGCGGCAGAGTCCCATACCCGGCACACAGCCCCTGGGGCACAGCAGGGACCCTGCTCTGCAGGACAGCCCTGGGCACCCGTCTCAGCTGGAGCAGAAAGCTTTTTCCACAGTAAAGAAACATGCAGTGCCTGCAGTCAGATCTCCTATGGGATGTCCCAGTTATAGTTACCCCTTAATTAAAAGCAGCTCATGGTCAGCTGTGAGACTTACCTTGTCATGGTCTGTGAGCAATGCTCCTGCAGTGAGTTCACAGCCCGCTCACACCACACACATCCTGCAAGCTCTCTCCAATTTCTCTCCTCTCCTTCTGTCACCTGCAGGCTGTGCTGTGCACGAGATCTGCTCCTGGGCACAGCTGTCTCTCTGCAGCTCTGCCCACTTTTATGAGCTCCCTGTGTCCCAGGAACCTGGACAAGCAAGCAGCAGATTATGTCATTTTTATCCTTCCCACTCATTTCCCCTGACATGTCCCTGGGTCCTCATGGCCAACAGCTCCTGAAAGACAACAGCATCATGACTGTGCTTTGAAATCCACTCAATTAACCACCACATGTCCAGTGGTCAGTGACTGATTGGAGACATATGGGGAGTGCTCCCAGAGATCGTTTGATGAAACAATAAGGGCAACCAGACAAGGAAGGCGAGGTTTGGACTTTCCCTGTGCAGGGCAGTGATCCAGCTGAGGCAGTGCAGGAGTCTCATCCCTTGACAGAAATCCTGGAGCTGAAATGGGATTCGGCTCCCCACAGAACCACAGGAGCTGGGATTTCTCTGGTTCAGTTCAGAAGTGCACAAGGAGTTGCCTGCATGTGAGCTCCTGCTCTGAGTCCTCGGTCCTTCAGCTGGGATGCAGCAGCTCACACACAGACACTGGGTGATGCCCAAGGTGCCTGGGCTGCTCCTGATGTTTGCAAGTGCTTGTAAACCGTGTGGGAAATCCCTGAGATAGACACCTCCTTCCTGGGCATCAGCTGAGGGCCAGAGAGGGGATAGCACCGGCTGTCCGGTGAATTCACTCACAGCTACAAGAGCAGCACAGGGCCTTCAGGAAAGCCATGCCCATGGTGTGTCCGTGCTGCTACGTCACCTCCAAGACCCACGATCGGTCTAATGTTTGTGTGCCACCTTCTGCACACTGATTCTATAGATGAGCTATCTAGTCAGGCAATGTCCAGTGATGCTTTTCAATTAGGATATTTACTTCTGTGCTTTTGCACTAATGCAAACACCAACACACAAGAAGCTAGAAATCTTGGTAGAGCTGCAGGCCTGAGCTCCTGTTTGGACCATGGGGACACAGTTTAATGGTTTCCACAACTGCACTGTAGCACAAGGGGGATACCGAGTCTTTAGGATGGATGGGCGAGGAGACAAAGAAGGGCGACTGCCCTCTGTGAGAGTGCACTGAGCTCTGCCTGGGGATGGAAGAGCAGACAGGTCAGAGCTAATGGAAATGGCAAACAGAGGAGACCATCAGTGTCTTTTCCTGTCTTCCTGATCAGGGAGAGTAAATGGAAGGTGCCCTCTGCAGACAGATGGGAATCTGATGTTGTCTGTCCCTTGTCCCATTTGGTGGCCTTTGTCACTCCATTATCTGTGGCAGGGACAGCACAGCAGGGCATGTGGCATCCAGCAGATCCATGGAGAGCACAGATGGCAGCTTCTTGACCAAGCAGTGGAGGAACCAAAGAGGAGAGGTGCTCTGCTGGATCTCATACTCTCCGGCATGGAAGGACTTGTGGGAACTGTGAAGGTGAAAGGGGCATCAGGCCATGTGCAAGATGCAAATGTATCTCTTTTAATTTATTTATTTATTTTGAGGCTGTAAGCTTAATAGTTGATCATAAATGTCAATAAAACTGAAACAAATAATTGAAGACAAAGATGGAAATCAATGAAAATGTGTTAACCCTTCTCAACATGAAAAATTCTCATGAGTCTTGTTCCATTTTAAGTTGTAAATATGAATCTTTGAGGTGATTTGATGTCTTTTTTTTTCTTTTACTGAAACTACAATGTTTTCCAGAACTGTGTTCGCTGGACACAAATGCCTTCAGGTTCAGAGACACAGACAGCGGTGCCAGTGCCAATGCCCTGTGACTGTAGCCTGGTGCCCAGCACTACTCTTCCCTGCTGCCTATTTGATGTGCCTCATCCTCCAAGTTTTTTCAGCTCTCCTAAAGAAATGGCCATGGTTAAGGGCATGTTTTCAGCAGGCCATTTGGGCACACACTACTCCCACTGCCCTCCAGATTTCTCCATCCCTTGCTCTTTGTTCAGTCAGATACCTCCCAATTATCTGTCTGATTTCTGACTTTCAGGGGGATTACTGGAATTTGTTCCATCTCCCCAAAGTCTGATGGAATGTGTTGTCAACTCCTTCACTGTGATTTGATCTATCCCTTCCTATCTATTCTTTTTCTTTTTCTTCTTATACTTTTTCTATTTCTCAATCACTGTCTCTTTTTTATTAAGGCACGAAGTCTGAAAGATGTTCATTAATGTCAGTAAAAGTGAAAAACAGAGTTGGAGACAAAGATATAAATCAATGAGAATGTGTTAAGCCATCTCAATGTGTGAAATACTCACAAGTCCTGATCAGTTTTAAGTTGATACCTCTCAACTACCTGGCTGATCTATCCCAGGAAGATTACTGGAATTTGCTCCATCTCTCAGAGTCTGATGGCCTCTGTTGTCAACTACTTCACTGTGATTCAATCTATCCTATCCTACCTCAGAATAAATCATTTCTTTTAAAAATATTCCATATGAAAGACAAAATTCAATAGATGCCGCTTGAACATGGCATGCAGTTGATCACTGTGTTTTACTGTTCATTCAATTGCATCACCTTTCTTTCCATTTGCTGGCCAGATAAAAAAGAGAAATCTTTCCTTTTCCATGTGTAGCTGGTTCTCTGAGGAAAGCCAGTGGGAGTTGGTGCAAAGCAGTTTTAACACTGAGCGGATGAATGCAGAGGAGAAGAGTGATGTGAAGAAAAGTGATGCAAGTCCCATAGGTCCATTGTGAGCAGAAATTGGGTGGGGAGGTTGAGAAGGAACTTTGTCAACACAGTAACAGTACAGAACTCATTGGGACATCCTGGATTGGTATCAGTTGCACAGTGCTGCTTTAATGTCTTCTTTAAACCCAACTATAAATAAATAGACAATAAATTTATACTGGATTCTTTAAGCTCTCTCCAGATATCCCTCCTTTTTGCTGAACAAGTTCTGATAACCTGAAGAAGATAACAAGATGGCATAAGGCACAGGAGATTCTTTAGGTTATAATGGTCCCAGGGTGCATTTGATGCTGAGTTCATCAGCCTCTAGTGCAGAGAGAAGTTTGCACAAAGTGCTCAACAAGACAAAGTCGGAAGTAACAGTGAAGTTTCTTGGAGTATTAATGGGCCCACTGAGGGCCATTACCAAGTAAGCTTCCCAAGGGAAGATATCTTAGAGAAGATAACTGGAAGCCATGACTACAGGCAGGCAAAGGCACTGGCATGCTAAGAAACCTCTCCTTTGCCTTACAAAGCAGACAGGTCAAGCCCTGATTGCAAGACCAGTGGTAGAGAGATCCTGTCTCTCATGTTGGCTCCTGGCATTTCCTGGGGCAATGGGTTGGAGGTCCGTATGATGTTAAATGAAAGACATGGGGACAGAAGATCCCAGGCTCTACATGTGGTGCAAGGACGCTGTGAGGTTCATGTCCCATATGAGACCTATGTTTCATTGCAGGATGTGAGAAGGGATGTGAGAAGGGCCCAGTCTGAACAAGCAGTCAATCCCTGTGAAACTCTGAACTTCAGATCTCTCAGTTCCAGTGCCCTCGTTTGCACATTCTCCCAGAGTTTGAAGTCCTTTATGTTCTGCGGTGCACAATCAGGCACTTGTTCTTGTTATACGTTATGCACTTGGTGCTTAGTACCAACTGGTACCCACTTCTCTGACTTGTCCACATCTCTCTGCAAGTCCTCTCCACCCTCAGTGGAGGCAACAGCACCTCCTCATCTGGTCTCATCAGCAAACTTGCTCAGAACGTCTTCTAGTCCTGCATTCAAGTCATCTGCATAAACATGAAAGGAAAGTGGCCCCAAAATGGAACCCTGGGGACCCCGACAGTGACCATCTACCAGCCCAATGGAACCCACTGACTATAATCCTTTGGGACTGACCTACTGGCCAACTGCTCACCCACCACATTGTGTTTCTGTCTAGCCATATGCAGAACATTCTGTCCAGAAGGTTGTTGTGAGAAACAGTATCAAAATCTCCACTGAAATCCTCAAGGATTACATCAACTGGCTTCCCTTGGTCAACTAAACGGATAACTGTGTCACAGAATGAGCTTAAATTAAACAGGACCTTCGCCTCACAAACTTGTGTTGGCTGCAACCAATGACAGAATTGTCCTTCAGCTGTTTTTCCATAACTCCCACCATCATTTTCTCCATAATTTTACCAGGCTCTGGACTGACAGGTCCATAATTGCCCATGTCATCTTTCTTGCTCTTCCTTACAATGAGACAACATTTGCCAGCTTCCTGTCAGCTGGCATGACCCTAGACTTCTTTAGATGCAATTGAAATGACAGCCCAGAGCATACTAAGGCGTCATCATTGAAAGAAAGTAGATGTGCCATAGCTTTGCAATGTCTTGAACTCCAGAGTATGCCACAAATGGAGCAGAGGGGAAGATTTGCCTCTTCTGTAGTGAACTCATTCATTTGGTAAGCAGAATAACACTACCTGATACATGAGGACTGTGTCTCTGCTCTGCTCTGCTCAGCTCACAGGGCAGAGGTTCAGGGTGTTGCTCTCATGTCAGTGCAGGTAAACTCACTTTAACCTTTTTTCTTCTGTAAATGCTTCCTCTGTTTGTATGCTCAGATACACTTCCACATTCCCTCAAGTACACTTTCATATATCATTAACAATTACACTTTCTTATACCATCAAAACTGTTTGTCAAACAGTACAGTTCTTCAGTTCACATAAACTCCCTTAATACAGTCTGTATTCTTCAGTTATAAACACTGTGCCACAGAACCAGCACTGATTGAACCACCTCCCTCACACACTTCCTCGCAAGCAGTACATAGTATTACATAAATGGGTTGACATTCATTGGTCGGGTGGAATGTACACCTCTCCTCAGGACAATCTTACTAATCTACAGAGTACAAACTCCCGTCTTCTTACATACAAGCAGAAAGTACTTATGAGTGGACACACAACACAGTCTTTCACTTTGTCCGTGTCTGGCCATTTCCCTCACAGGAGGAAGGAAACATGGATCGGGACTCGGCACTCACCCTGCAGCTGTTCTGTGTCTCACTCACACCACACTCACTCTGACATTTAGATCAAAAACCATGGTTTATTCATACTACACAATGCTGACAACGTTTTCTAGCTGGAATCTTAATAACACTCATACTCTGGTTGACCAGTTGCAAACGTTAATGTTTTTCCCAGAGTCGGCTTGACACACGGTACCAAACACTTAAAGCAGATGATAATATTGAACATACAACCTATAACCCCCGTGATTACAACTTGGAGAACCCAGGCTACCATTTGACAGGCTATCCACTATATCCCATACCCGTAGGAGAGACCAACCTAGGTCCCTCCTATTGTCAACTACCTGGGAGAGAGTATTTGTTCTTGTTTCCATTCATATGACATACAGTTCCCTTTCATAGGAACTCACCCAAGGAGTCTTCCTACCCAGCTGGCAACCAAAGCCATGAGCTCACCTCCCTGGGAGCAGCACGTATGGCTGTAAACTGTGTAGGATGTCTCCTCAAGACATATGGGCTCCACTTACCATACACATACCTGGTCCACCTATGGGTGGTCCTTGTCTGTCCCTGCAGTGATCAGGTGAGGAAGGGAGTCCTTCAGAGAAATCTCAGGGTGCGCCAAAAGTGTCTCCCTCTCAGCTGGTCCTGCAGCGAACAGAGCTGGTCCCACCTGGGCCGCCAAATTGACTACAGGAATTGAACTCTATAACCTCTATAACTGATACAGTCTCCCATGACATACTTATACCAAAGCTGAGGAAGTATGGGATAGGTGATTGGACAGTGAAGTGGGTCGAGAACTGGCTGACTGGCAGAGTGCAGAGTGTTGTCGTTGGCGGTGCAGTGTCTGGCTGCAGGGCTGTAAATAGCGGCGTCCCCCAGGGGTCCGGTCTTGTTCAACATCTTCATCAACGACCTTGATGAGGGGATAGTGACCACCCTCAGCAAGTTTGCTGATGACACGAAGTTGGGAGGATTGGCTGACACGCCTGAAGGCTGTGCTGCCATTCAGCGAGACCTGGACAGGCTGGAGAGCTGGGCAGTAAGACACCGGATGAGGTTTAACAAAAGCAAGTGTAGAGTCTTGCACCTGGGTAGAAATAATTGCATGCACCAGTACAGGCTGGGGGAAGAGCTGCTGGAGAGGAGCTCTGCTGAGAGGGATCTGGGTGTCCTGGTGGACGACAGATTGACCATGAGCCAGCAGTGTGCCCTTGTAGCCAAAAAAGCCAATGGCATCCTGGGGTGCATTAAAAAGAGCGTGTCCAGCAGGTCGAAGGAGGTGATCCTCCCCCTCTACTCTGCCCTGGTGAGGCCTCATCTGGAATATTGTGTCCAGTTCTGGGCTCCCCAGTACAAAAAAGACAGGGATCTCTTGGAAAGAGTCCAGTGGAGGACCACAAAGATGGTGAAGGGCCTGGAGCATCTCCCCTATGAGGAGAGACTTAGGGAACTGGGTCTGTTTAGCCTTGAGAAAAGAAGGCTGAGAGGGGACCTGATCCAGGTCTATAAATATTTGAGGTGTGGGGAGCAAAGAGGTGAGGCCAGACTCTTTTCAGCAGTGTGTGGAGGAGGGACAAGGGGAAACAGACAGAAACTGCACCATAGGAAATTCTGCACTAATGTGTGCAATAACTTCTTTATGGTGAGAGTGACAGAGCACTGGAACAGGCTGCCTAGGGTGGTTGTGGAATCTCCTTCTCTGGAGATATTCAAGACCTGCCTGGATGCTGAGCTGTGCAACGTGGTGTAGGGAAACTGCTTTGGCAGGGGGCTGGACTCAGTGGTCTCTGGAGGTCCCTTCCAACCCCTACAATTCTGTGATTCTGTGAATATCATGGAGTTGTTTGGATGGGGAAAGACTACCCCTTTGAATGACCTTTTGTCAGGGCATGTCCTGGGATTCCTAGGATCCTCAAAATGCAGCACTGCTTCTGTCACTGAAAAATGGGGCCCTGTGTGGGACGGAGGGAGGGTCCATGAGTCCCTGGCCCACCTGACTGAGTATTTCCATGGTCTTAGCAAAGACATACTTACAACTTGAGAATGACAGTTAGCTGTGTTCATGGTGGCATGGCCACTTTTAATGGCCTTGAACTGTCTGAACATAACTGAAGAGGCTCAGGCTGATGCAAATCAGCTATTGAATGATAGTGTTGAAAAATTGGAAAGACAGGTGGCAGTTTTGATGGGAAAAAACCTAATTCAATCATTCTCCTATGGAAGATCAGTAACAACTGTCTGGAGGACCATGGGGGCCCTGTACAAGGGAATCTGTATAAAATGGACTCTGTAAATGAAGGCACTAAAAGGTCAGATTTTGAGGTTCCATTTGGACTAGATCTATTTGAGATCTGACTGATTGTAACCCAAAAATGAAAAAAAAAAAATAAAAAAAATGCAGGATAGGCTGGGGGGAGTGCCCTGACCACTGTCCACCCCCCAAACCCTGCTGCCCATAATACAGCAGCTGAACTGATGGATATAGTACAGTGGTTTAGACAGAAACCAAGAGAGCATGCCAGCATAGCTGCTCTGGTTATGGGACATGGAGGCAGAAAGTGCTATGGTGAATGGACTGGAAATTTCAAAACTGACATCCATTACTACTAACCCTGCCCTCAGGCAAAGACTTTATGCTCTTGTCTGGAGGGCTTATCGCAATAAAGACTGGCGGATTTGCTGCGTAGACCGGTCAGAACTCAGATCTGCGTTGTGCTTCCTGCGGCACCAAACGCCCAACAGTGGCAGTTCCGTGTATTGGCCAGCAGGTGGCAGCAGAGACCACGGAAAGAACGTCTGCGGGACAAACCCTGGGGATCCGTTCTTTTGATTATAGGGGAAGAACACAAAGATGGAAGAGGAGGGAAGGGGGAAAAAAAAAAGAAAAAAAAAAAATCAAACCACAGCAAACAAATAAAAACTTCTCCAAACGTAGCAAACGTGAATGTCTGTCAATAAATTAATGATTAATTAAATTGATATCCCTTTCCCGCCCCCCCCCCCCCCCCCCCCCCCAACTTCTGAGATGAAAAAAAACCACTTCTTTTAGAAGAAAACAGAGTAGTAACAACTTCTGTACCTACATTCACCACTCTGAGATCCTGTCTGGGTCTCCCAAGGCTTGTAAATAACCACTGGGTCGGTTCTGATGTCGCGTGATTTGTTGTCAGTTCTCTCATGGTTCTCCGGTCAGTTCTCCGGTGCCAGGATCTGCCACAGGGCATTCTGACCACGGGCATCATGTTTCTACGCTGCCGCCTGCATTTAACAGGCAATGGGACTGCCCAGCATGTGCAAGGCAGCACCTCTTTCACACCACCAGAATGTTTAAGGCTGTTGGGATTGTTGTTAGCGTCCCATTAACACTGAGGCTAGAGATACCCTTAGGATTGACATTACTATTAGCATTACTTTGATGGTGCCCTATCTGGGTCATTTCCAGGGGATGTCAGGAGTAAGGCACAGTGTCAGGAGAAAAAGAACAGACTCTGTTACTTTATAAACGTGATAATAGAGAGAGTTCATTGGAAAAAATACAACTCTTAAATAATGCAAAGCATGCTTCTGATAGGATGCAGGCATCATCTGGGCTCTGATTAATATTACTCTTAAGGTAAAGATTATTGTTACCATAATGATTTTTTTTTTGGATTATGATCAGGGTTAAGGTTCCTTTTGCTACAAACTTCTAGCATCATTTTTGTTGTTGCATTTGGAGTTAGGGACAATTTTAGAATCAGGGTAAGGGTTAGGATTAGAGTTACATTGCTGGTTAATGCTGTTATCTTTACAGCTCCTGTGAGGGTTGGGGTCTGGGTCAGGTGTTTAAAAATGAAATGAAAAAAGAATTAAAAAAATATATTGAAAGCTTCAGATTTCCTTAATCTTTGTGGGAATCATATAATGTGCAACTCAGATCTACCTCTTCGTGCAGTGACTGCCTGTAAATTTGCTGGAGCCTAATATAATATGGCCTTGTGCTTTCCACTAACTCACCTTCATTTCATTTTCATTACATTTGCTTGGTAGTCAGATTTTGGTGTGTGGATATTTTAAAACAATCTAACTGACATTAGCAAAAAATTAAAAATAAAATTAAAAAAAATGCACAACAGCATCGTATCAATTTTTATAGATAAGATAAAGAAGAGCAGTTTCCCTTAGTTTTCTGTGCCTCTTTACTTTCTTACCCTCTCCCCTTGTGTGAGAAACTCTCAAAGTCAAAGATTTCTAGTTAGGCAAAGATGGCAGCGATAGCAGCAGTGCTTATTCATTATTGCAATACTGCGCGCACATCCCCTATTGGCAAGGGAGAAACTGCACACCAGTCAGTGAAATCAATTCTGTTCTGTGCCCTAAGCCCACTGCAGGTGATGCTCTCATGGCTCTCATTGGTTGAGCATCTCAGGCTCACAGACTCCTCGAGACTATGGCTAGGATTCATTTCCATAGAAGGTCAATTACCAACCTCTTGTTTTTAGGTCTGCCTTGTACTTTTCTGCGGACAGAGAAGGGCAATGTTTCCAAAAGTCAGTACATTCATTCTGTCCTGTGCTGGGCTCTACCCACCCTGTATTTATCTTGTGCTTGTCTCAATTCTCCCCATGTCAGAATGCCCCCAGTCTGAACTTAATTCTGTTCAGCAACTTTCTTGGTGGAAAAACTACTTATACAGCTGTTTTACAAGAGGGTTATACATTCAGTTAGGGCCTACACTATGTACTGAAAATACTGGAAACTTCCACTGCAAAAACACAATCTACCTCTCCCATCTGTGCAGCCTTGCAGACCCAGAGCATGCCAGGTTATTTCTGCTTTCATAGCATTTGCATGCTGTAGGGTGAGCACAAGGTTCTGCTGCTTGATTCTTCTGCAAGAGCTGCCTACCGGCAAATGGTTGCAGGGATGGAGGATGTGACAGAAAGCATTTGTCTCCACAAGAGCAGAGTTACATTCAGTGCAGAGTGTGAGAGTCAGGTTGGTGTGGAAAAGCACTGACACGCTGGGGATGATGCAGTGCTCACATGTCTAACACTCACAGACATTACTGTCAGAAGGATGGTGCTGTGTTGTGCTTCTACCTTTGGCAGCCCCTGGAGAAATGCTATGGCACACAGAACACCTTTGTATTGCACTGACTGCTGCCATGCAGCATGGATTTAACACACCAAATCCAGAGGAGCATGACTGCATCTAACTGCCCTGAGAAAAACTACTGTAGCTGAAGAGATGAGGAGGCAGCTGCTCATCTGCAGAACAAGCAGTACTGCCAGACATTGGGCCAGGTGAGCACCTCCTGCTGCAGCGTGATGATGACAGGGCTGGAGATGATCTGCAAAGCCAGCTTAAAAGTGGGAGACGTGAGTCAACATGGCAGGAGGACAGAGGTGTTAGGGAGCAGCCAAGGCATCAAAGAGTATCAGAAGGCTTTGAAAAGTATCACAAAGTGACAGCCAGGAAGACTGGGATATATCATGAGCAGCAACCTGGATGCTAGAGATTATTTGCTCCCATACAAAATGGTAGAGATCTTGCTGCAGACATCCCAAAGCCAGGCAAAATGGGAACCCAGAGCTCTGCCTGCACGAACCCCACAGCCATAGCATTGCAAGCTGAGCTGCCTTGCTGTTTGTTGCATTCATCCCAATCCCTGTGATTGAAGACTCAGAATGCAGTCGAGGCGATGACTGAGCATGAGAGTGACTTTATTCAATAAAAGACAGGAGGGCTTGAGAGGTCAAGGGTGAAGATGGGACTCCTCTTGTCAAGATGAGAGTGGCTCAGAGCTGGTGCTGCTGCCTGATGCCTGGGACTGGCAGCCTGACTCTAAGTCCCCATCTAAGATGCTCAGCTTCACCTCACTGATGCTGCCCTGCTCCTGCATGGTGGTGCTGCTGCTGGGACACTCGGGCTGTGCTTGGGATGGGCAGCACTGCAAAGGCGCTGGGTCACAATCCAGGCAGGTGACTGCTGTGTCTGGCAGGCTCAGGTCACGAGCTTCAGCAGAGCCAGGAGATATGAGAGCATGAACGTGGATGAGCCCCTTGTGTCCATCACTGTTACCATGTGGAAGGCTGTCATCCGAATTGCAGCGATTCATGCTTAATAAGAACTCTCCATTGATGGAAAGACACTGCTTGGTTTGGATCTTTGGGGTTGACAAGGGCTCGAATCACCTAGGAAGGCATAGAAACACAAGGGTTAGTTTCAAACACTTGCAAGTTGAATCATGAAAGGTTGTTGATACTTGGTAATAGAGTGGCGGCAGGAAGAAGCAAGTAGGCTTGAAGCAGCATAGCCACTGTCTTGAAAGTGATCCTCATTCAGGTCCAGCTCGTGTGTTGTTTCACTGTAATCTGCTTCTTTGGGTCTACCTAGTGGGCAGCAACACTCGAGCTGTTACTGATATCATTGAAAAGAACTGGAGACAATTGTTCTATTCCTAAGAGCTTCAAGGTGCCTAGAAGCACAAATAGAAACCAGCAGTATTTCATCACTTCACCAAAAGGAAGGTCAAACACCTGAGCTGTGAAGAGCAGTTACAGAACCTATGCATAAGATCACACCAGACATACTTTGTTCTAACAACAGTTATGGCACATAGTCCATTTCCTTCAATATTCCCAAAATGAAATGATGTGGAGCATTACAGGGAAAGAAACACTGCACACAGACACTATGACCCTGATTAGACTCAAGCAGCAGACTTAAAACAAGTCAGAGTTTTTGATTCCAGGATATTTCAGGACCTATCGTGTGAAATTCAGTTACACAACAGTGCCTAGGTGCCTGCGTTTCAAGCAACTTTCAGATCACAGCCATGTAAAATAAAAACAAATTCAGTGCAGAAATAGCAAGCCTGTACCTTAATACTCATGAGATTATCCATTTTTTACTGCATTCTGACTAAGTTCTAAAACTTGCTCATCCCAGTTCACTTCAACAAGTTCCACCAGTTCAAGCAACGCAGTTCTGAGATCCTGTGTATGTTGTGCAGATAGAATTGAACAGTGCAGAAATAATCTCTGACAGCTTTAAGAGCTCTGTTCTGCTTACAAACTCTCAGTCCAAAACTATTCACAGTTTTAAGGAAATGAACACCTGAAGCAGTTGGATCATCTGCCATTTGCCGCATTCTGCTTCTTGGCATCATGATTAGCACAAAGGGTTTTCTGCTGTCCTGCAGAGATGGACAAAGTCCTGCTTACAAATGGACCAGGTTTCAGTGTACAGCAGAGTTTGTACCAGACTAACAAGCCACGTCATTCAATTCATGTGCTCAGGTTGTTATGCACTCCGAAAGGAAACAGAACTAACTGCTGGATTCTGAAGGCAATCTGTGGGGTCCTACATTACCTCCTGATTCTGGAAGAGGAAATTCTAATAGCAAATGCAGAACTTTGATCTTTGTAGACATGAGAAGAGCTGGCATTTAGGAACATTCATTTCAGGGAAATCAAATGATGTGTCTATATTTTTACTACAGATAGTATAGGGAGCAGCTAGTTGAAGAACCAGATACAAAAAAATCCAGCCCATTGGCAGGAAAATACTTCTCCTTAAATTCTGTATGCTATCATGGTACAGAATTAGGCTACAGTGCCACATAGGCCAACCAAGCGTAGAACCAAATCCACAAAATACTGGTAGACAAAGCAGCAAAAACAGGGACAATATTCAGCAGACTGTGCTGTGGCCTTTCTACCCACAGCTCAGCATGTTCTGCCATCCGAAAAGCAAGGCCTCTTGTCAAGCTCAGCTATTTCCCTTCTCAGTGTATTCTAGCACCACTGATACCCACTGGTATCCTCCTGTAGAGTGCCATCATATTGTCATCATCCAAAGGAAAAACCCACACAGCAGAGCATACAGCACTACACCCATGCTCCAAATATCCGCCTGAAAAACAAAAAGACAAGCTTACAAACCTGAAGCACCTCAAATGGCTTCCTGACAGACTGGATTGTCTGCCCTTGCCAAAGCCCACATATAGCCCATGAAAAGCTGGCTCTTTCCCTCAGGAAATAAAACCTTATCGTCCCAGAGAAAGCATATAACCCTCATTCAATTGCCCTTTCACTCAGCTTAGAGCACTACTAAAACCAGCATCTTCACCTTAGCTCATCACACTGCTGCAGTTCCTTTTACAAGGATTTCACTGGCAAAAATGAAATCAAAGCCGTCACAAGGGATTTAGCACAGTTACGTGTTACTGGCTACGAGAGCTGTCAGCACAGTCACCTGTCTGGCTTTGCTGCTGTTCGGTTCTCTTTATGTAGAGGCACAACAAGGTTCAGACACAGTGCAGTTCTCACTTTGACTGTAAAGAAAAAGGAGGCTTGAAAAGCAGCGTGTGGAAAACAAAGAAACAAGAATTAGAACAACAGTGGGGCCATGGCACTTGTAGGAATTGCTCCGCCTTTAACAGCGATTCAAGAAGGATGAGGGCATTCCAAACCAGACCAGTTTGGACAGATTAACAACTGCAAGTAGTGGGTTCCAAAATTCCAGACATGAAATCAAAGCTGGAAAAACTCTTCACATTTTCATCTCTCAATTTTTAGTTCATTGTGCATTACAACGGAAACAATTCTTCACATACAACTTGGAAGCTAAAGACAAGTCTGACAAAACAGACTGCACAGAAATGATGGATAATTAACAGAGCAAATTGCTCTTTCAAACACTTAGTAATAGAAAGAGATCTCTGAAGTTGCTGTTCTGTAGAGCCCCAAAGCAGTCGCTTGAGGCAGTTCAGGATTAGCCAGAGACAAACCAGCCAGCTGTGTGAACTGAGACCAATTGCACTTTTCTAGTCTGTGGCCACTGACAGCTTCTGAGAGCTACCAAGCGATGCAACCTAGCAGAATTCAGAAGGGAAACCAAGAGAGCCTACCTGAGCTCCACTGCCTTTAAATGCTCTGTGGAGAGGGAAGGGAAAGAGGGGAAAACAAACACCGCTCTACATCCCTCTGAGCCAATAGACACTTTGCCCTGGATTAGCTCTGGTGCTGCATAAGCTGGGCTTCCACAGCATGTGTTCAGGCGGTAATCAAGGCCTGCCTGGAATAACACAAAAAATAGAGAGAAACGTTTGCTTTAACAGAGTTTATGTCTTCTGGTCATAACACTTGAGAAGCCTCAGAGGCTTCTTCTCCTGTGCATATTTTCATTCATCTTAGAGTTTGCTTTCATTCAATGTGACCTCTCTAGGCAAATATTGTCTAAGACCATGAGCATCACATAAATGTGCAGATCTCAAGCTGCTCACTTATCTAGTACCCTTCGCATGATGCTTTATTTTCCTCAGCTGATCATCTAGATTGTGTCTGTTGATTGTGCAACAACAGCCTGTTGATCTCGATTACCTGTGAGAGGCTCTAACTTTGGCCAGGAAAAATCATTTGAGGATAAGTAATTATCTGGGACTCAGTAAGTCTTCCCATGCTTTCATAACAGCAGAGATACACACACACACAAACTCGTGGAACCCCACTGCTTTGCACAATCCTGTGCACACTCACGTGTGTCATGCACTGATTTCCCAGCCAGTCCTCATAGGGTCTCTTACTTAGGACGGGAGTGTAGGGGAGCAGCCAGAAGCTGTTTGCATTCCCTGCTGTCTGCTGGGCAGCTTTGCTGGAGATGCTTGGGTTGCTTTGTTTTTCCTTGGGAGGTGGGAAGGAGCTTTGGGTTGGAGGCACATCCCGTGCCAGAGCATCCCAATGGCACGTGTGGGGCACTGATCTGCAGCAGATGAAGGGGAGGAGGTCCCAGCACAGCTCTGCACCATGCTCTGCCACACTGGGCAGCTTGTTCCTGGCTCAGCAGCATCATCAGACAAGAAGCAGGGAAGGAAATCAAGGATGGGGGGTACCATCAAACGCAGTTAGTGCATGCCTGTGCAAGACAAACAGACCCAGAGCTTGCAGGTTGTTCCTGCTTTTGTAGCATTTGTGTGCTGTAGCTGAGCAAAAGGTTCTGCTGCTTGAATCTTCTTCTGCAAGAGCCACCTACCGGTAAATGTCTGCGGGGATGTAGTCGGTGTGCACGTCTGAAGCCATTTGAGAACCTAGTCGTTCTTGCTGCAGGACCCCTGTCTTCTGTTAAAAGCTGAACGGTCCCCAGAGCACCTGTTTCCATCAGCTACCACCATCCAAAGCAGCCAGCCTTCTTACAGTCACCTGGCCCAAACATCCCTTTTGCTCTACACTTGATTCCTGCAAGAGATGGGAGCTCGGCACGCACACCATCCTTCCAACACCCCATCCCTGCAGCAAGGGATCACAGCGCTGGCACAGCTGAAACAAAAAGGGTGTGCGAGTTTCCTGTTAGCACTCAGTGTGAACCAATCTACCACTGAGCAACACCGTGAGTCCCCACTCACCTCAGCACAGGTCAACCTGTAACCCCAACCTTCCCCTATCCATGTGCACACGCACACCCATTCACCACCCTGCCTGCTTTGCACACCCCCATGCACACTCTGCATCGTGTGCCCTCCTTTGCATTCACAGACGTGTGCAAACCATCCCTGGGAACACCTACGTGCCTACACCTTCCACAAACACCCCTTTGTGTGCACCTGTGTGTTGTATTAGGCGAAATACGGGGATGTTATCGGGCTGTGACGTGACAGGCCCTTCCCCATATTCTGGAAGAATCTTGCTACGTGTAATACAGTAGGCGTAGACGAAGTGGACAAAGGTTATATAAGGTCGTGTGTGCTTCAATAAATCGCCATTTTACCACGCTACCACCTTGGTGTCACTTGGTAATTGGTCTAACTACTGCTTCAGTTGGAGGCGAGAGATCGTAAAGCCATTAACGATCATAAAGCCTTCAAATGGTGACCGCCGACGTGATTCGTCACGATTAGGCGTGATTAGGGACTTTTGGAGCAAGGTAGTTGTCTGCTAAACGGCAGCAGGATCCCACTGCGGTAGCGAATCCTCTCGTCGCGGAGTAGTGGAAGCCCAGGGTCGAAGAGGAGTGGCCATCACTCTTCGACAGGTGGGAGAGCGAGCTCGGAATCCCGGAATCTCGGAATCTCGGGGACCCCCAGGAACCTTCGGGGAAGCGCCAGGGAGCGGCCAGGAGAACTACGTTCGGCCGGGGCGACATGGAAGCCGTTATCAAGGTAATTCTTCACGCTTGCAAACTTCACTGTGGGAAACAGGCTCCTTCCAAAAAGGAGGTAACAGCAGTTCTTTCGCTGCTGGAAAAGGAAGGGCTTTTAACAAACCCGTCTGATTTATACAATCCTGGCAGATGGGATGGAATTACGGCCGCACTATCTCAAAGGTCGCTGGCCACTCGAAAAGTATCAGAATTCAAAGTATGGGGACTTATCTTGGAGGCGCTGAAAGCAGCACGGGAGGAGAAGCTAGCAAACCAACGTGCTAGAGACATTCTGGGTTTGGAGACGGGGGGAGGCCGGGGGGGGAGTCTTGACTCTCTTACAGATTCAGTGCAAGGCAAGATGGCGCCGGCTCCCCCGAACACACCTGTTCCTTCGCCTAAGACAGACATTCCAGAAGGCAGCCCTGAACAGGAGGACACCCCGCCTCCGCCCCCCTATCCTAACTCCTCGTATCCTTCATTGGACGCCTACAGGGATGAAGGGGGAGGGAAGCCCCTCGAGGAATGCGATGTTGCTACTGTACCTGATAAGAACAAGGACAAGGGAGAGAGAAAGGGGGGAGGCATGGTGGTGCCACCAGAGCTGAAAGGAGGAGGTGTGGTCCCACCAGAGCTGAAAGGGGGAGGTGTGGTGTCACCAAGGAAAAGTGTAAGGAGGGGTGGTACTTCTTTGCTGTCGGGTCCCGCCTGTTGCTGTGCGTATGCCCAGAAAGGGGGGGATCGTGCCAACCCATGTGATAGTGAAGGTGAATGTGGGTGTGATGATTTCATGTGGCCCGCCCAAGGGGCTGGCCAAGCCGCCCAAGGTGCCACCCAAGGGGGATGTGGTCCTGCGTGGGCCGCCCAGGGGGCCGCCCAAGGGGGATGTGGCCCCACGGCACCCGTACCGTGGAGCCCACCCACTCTCACTGATTGGGCCCAGACAAGGGAGGACCTCCAGACAGCCGACCCGGAAACAACAGCTTTTGCCCTCCCGATAATAGTGAAACAGGATGGTCCGGCTTGGACCCCTCTGGATTCCAAGGCGATTACTCGCCTTGCAGAGTTAGTTAAGAACAAGGGCTTGCGTTCTCCGGTAACTATGTCAGCAATTGAGGCTCTCATGGCCTCGAGTCTCCTGCCGTACGATGTGGTCAGTCTCATGAGGGTGATTCTTGAGCCCGTGCAGTATACGCTGTGGTATGATGAATGGAATAGATTGCTTCAGGCTGTTGTCGCTGAGGCAGCTCGTGATAACAATCATCCAGCTAATGCGCATACAGGTCAGGGCCGTGGAGCTAGGGTTGAAAGAACTACTCTCTTGCGCCTTCAGGGACTAGCAGATGGTATGGTGGGGTCCCCGGAGGGTCAAGCAAGAGGGCTGAGAGCGGGGGAGTTAGCTGCGCTTACAAAGGCAGCCCTTCAGGCGCTGCGGACAGTGGCTAAGGTTGCGGAGCCTGTGCTCCCGTGGTCCGACATCAAACAGGAGCCTTCTGAGTCATTTTCTGATTTTGCAAATCGCTTGATTCGTGCCATTGAAGGGTCTGACCTCCCGAAGGGAGTCCAGCCTTTGGTTGTGATAGACTGTCTCAAGCAAAAGTCGCTCCCGGACGTTCAGCAGATAATTAGGGCAGCTCCTGGAACTTTGAACACCCCAGGGGAGATTATCAAATATGTGCTAGATCATCAGAAAAATACTCCCTCCAATAATGATGGCTTGGCAACTGCCGTGCAGGGAATGGCTGCCGAAGTCAGCTCTGCGATTAAATCTGCAGTGATGATGGCAGCTCGCACCGGGGATGAGAAGGGAAAAGGTCCGTGTTTCAAGTGTGGGCAGCATGGTCATTTTAAAGCACAATGCCCCAAGAAAGCTGGGCAGAGCAAGCCTCAAGGAAAACGTTGTCAGTTGTGCAATGGGGTTGGACATGTTGCGCATCACTGTCGAAAATTTGAGGTTTTGCCGCAGGGAAACTGGAACGGGAGGGTGCCAGCGGCCCAGGGCCCCTTCCCGCTTCATTAAAATGGGCCAAGCGTGTTGACCACACGGTGGCGCTGACCATGGATCTAGGTGATAGGCCATTGGTGAGGGTCATGATGACGTTGGACCCTGGAGTGCCTACACTAGGTCCTAGGACGGTGTACCTTACAGCTTTGTTGGACTCTGGTGCAGATGTTACAGTTATTGCAGAGCGCGATTGGCCATTCCAGTGGCCAAAGGTTGCAACATCAAAGGTCCTGATAGGGGTGGGGGGTGAAATGACCACCTCTGTGTCGGATGCGGAAGTGGGAATTTCGATCATCAATCGAGATGGCTCAATAGAAAAAACTGTTTTCATCACCCCCAATATAGCTCCGATCAGGGGATCTCTGCTGGGCAGAGATCTTCTTCTTCTCATTGGGTTACGGCTGACAAATTTATCCTAAGGGCCACTGTCCACCACTTGGCGCTGCAGCATGCGATTCCGCTGCGTTGGAAACGGGATACATCTCCCGTTTGGGTGGATCAGTGGCCCATTCCTGCTAAAAAATTGGCAGCGCTCATACAGCTTGTTTCCAGAGAACTTGCACTAGGCCATATAGAGTCATCGCTTAGCAATTGGAACACGCCCATCTTTGTCATTCAGAAGGCCTCTGGATCGTTTCGGCTGCTCCACGATCTCCGAGCAGTCAATTCACAGATCATCCCCTTTGGTCCTGTCCAGCAAGGGGGACCTTTGTTGTCAGCAGTCCCACAGGGATGGCCTCTGATGGTCATTGATCTAAAGGATTGTTTCTTCTCTATCCCATTGGCTAAACAGGATAGGGAAGCCTTTGCATTCACAGTTCCGGTTGTAAATAATCGAGAGCCAGCTCAGAGGTACCAGTGGAAGGTTCTTCCGCAAGGTATGGTCTGTTCACCTACGATCTGTCAACTTGTGGTGAGCAGAGTCATAGAACCAGTGAGAAAGGCACTGCCAGGATGCCAAATCGCCCATTACATGGATGATTTGCTGCTTGTTGCACCTGATGATGCTCAGTTGAAAACGTTGGAGGGGCAGATCGTCCGCACCCTCATCTCTGCAGGGTTTGTGATCTCTCAGGAAAAGATCCAGAGAGAACCAGGGATTGAATTCCTGGGCTATAAATTTGGATCTTCCACAGTAATCCCGGAAGGGCTGGAGATTAAGCCTCAAATTACAAACTTATGGGATGTGCAGAAGTTGGTGGGGGCACTGCAATGGGTGAGGAATGCCATTGGCATCCCTCCACGCCTCATGAAACCTTTCTATGATCAACTGAAGGGATCAGTCCCACAAGAGGAGAGGCATTGGAATCCAGAGATGGAGTCAGCCTGGCAGGAGATACTGTCAGCCTGCTCCACCAATGCCCTTGCCAGGTGGGAACCTGATCGCCCGTTGGAGGCTGCGGTCACTAGGTGCCGGCATGGTTCAGCTGCAGTGATTGGGCATGCTTTGAACTCTCGGCCACGCCCACTGTCATGGTTATTTTCTGCTCAGCCGGTGAGAGTATTTACCACATGGCTAGAACAGCTGTCATATTTGCTGCGAAAGGCTCGCCTCACTGCGATCAGAGCTTTCGGGAAGGACTTGGAAGTCATCTATTTACCAGGAGCTTTTCGAAATGTGCAACCTCTGCCAGATGAGGTGTCATTGGCTGTTTATGACTTCAGCGGAAAGTTTTGCTATTCAGACTCACTGCCAATTTTCGAACTGGCAAAACCCCTCCAGATATCATTGCGACACAGGGTCCTGGACACCCCTGTGAACGGTCCTACAGTCTTCACTGATGCTTCGTCATCAACGGGCCAGGGGGTGGCTGTGTGGCAAACAGTTGAGGGTGGCTGGAGTTACAAGATGATAACAGACAAGACAGCAAGTGTTCAGATGCTCGAGGCTAGGGCTATGGCAGTGGCACTACATCTTTGGCCCACGAAGCCTTGCAATGCTGTCACGGATTCTGTGTTCGTGGCAAAAATGCTGCTACGGATGGGAAAGGAAGGGCAACCGAGTACAGCAGCTGCAGCCCTGTTAGAGGATGCTTTAGCTATCAGAGTTGCACCCGTTGCCATCCTTCATGTTCGTAGCCACTCTGAGGTGCCAGGTTTCTTTACAGCAGGAAACGACATGGCTGATCGGATAGCAGGGAACCAGGTGTGCACTTTGCAGGAAGCTCGTGATCTTCATTCAGCACTTCACATAGGAGCCAAGGCACTGGCTCGAGCCTGTTCTATCCCGATTACAGTCGCTAGGGAGGTAGTGCAAACCTGCCCTCACTGTAATTCTGCGCCAGCTTTAGGAGCGGGGGTTAATCCTCGTGGTCTCGCTCCATTAGACGTCTGGCAAACAGACTTCACAATGGAACCACGGATGGCCCCACGACAGTGGCTGGCTGTGACTATTGACACGTCCTCTACTGTCATTGTAGCCACACAACACGGTCGTGTCAGTTCTACAGCAGCACAACACCATTGGGCCACGGCTATAGCAGTTTTGGGAATGCCGCGCCACATAAAAACAGACAATGGTTCTTGCTTTATTTCGCGCTCGTCCAAAGATTGGTTAGCTCGCTGGAATATCACACACACCACAGGCATTCCGGGAAATTCGCAGGGCCAAGCTATCGTCGAAAGGGCTAACCGCCTCCTCAAAGAAAAGATTCGTGTCCTTGGGGAGGGGGAAGGCTATTCGGGAAAGATCCCAGTATCACAACAAGGGGAAATCTTGGCCCGCGCACTGTATGCACTAAATCACTTTGAGCGAGGAGAAAATTCCAGGACCCCCACCCAGAAACACTGGCGGCCAAGAATCATTGAAGAAGGCCCGCCAGTAAAGATCAAGGTGGATAATGGGTCCTGGGAGTCAGGATGGTCCATACTAGTCTGGGGAAGGGGGTACGCAGCAGTAAAATGCAAAGGCACAGGAGACATACGTTGGGTGCCATTGAGAAAAATTAAGCCAGAGGTTGGTGGCGAAAAAGAAAATGTCAGGGAAATAACAAGAGCAGAGTATCCTCTTCCAGGACCTCTTGATCGGCCGCCCAAGGAATCCTGAACTGGTGGAGCGCAGAAGAAGATCTTTCATCTGGATACCGAAGAAATTCTTGAGACTCAAGAACCCAAAGGACCCAGAGAAACAACCCCTGCTGCCAACGAGAGACACCATTTTGATGCTGCTATGTCTTTTGTCTTTATGTTGGTCGCCGGTGGGGGGTGTTCACTTGATCCAACAACCTGGGAATCTGTGGGTTACTTGGGCGAAACAAACAGGCAGGACGGATTTCTGTCTTAGCCTGCAATCAACTACCTCGCCATTTCAAACATGTTTAATTGGGATTCCTATATGGGGGAACTCCTCTGAGTTTCAGGGATACGTAAGATCATATAATCCCATACAAGATCCATGCAGAGAATTCTGTGCACTAACAGCTATTAACATCACACGCAGAGATTTAGGGAATGACACTGTAATCCTTGTGAAACAAGGTCCGTGAAACAGGCTAACATGACTTCCACACTGCTGAGTGAGCTACTTGAAGACACTGACAGTATTAGACATGCTATGCTTCAAAACAGAGCAGCAATTGATTTCTTGCTTCTCGCACAGGGTCATGGTTGTAAAGACTTTGATGGGATGTGTTGTTTTAACTTGAGTGATCATAGTAAGTCGTTGCACGAGAAGCAGGAGGTGAAGAGGCTGAAGAAGAGGAGGAAGGTGCTAAGGAAGAATCAGAAGAAGGCAAAGAAGGTGAAGAGGAAGATGGAGAGATATTGTTGCGTATTGTAACGGGTTAAGCCTTTTAAGCATGGGGAGGGGGAAATGTTGTATTAGGCGAAATACGGGGATGTTATCGGGCTGTGACGTGACAGGCCCTTCCCCATATTCTGGAAGAATCTTGCTACGTGTAATACAGTAGGCGTAGACGAAGTGGACAAAGGTTATATAAGGTCGTGTGTGCTTCAATAAATCGCCATTTTACCACGCTACCACCTTGGTGTCACTTGGTAATTGGTCTAACTACTGCTTCAGTTGGAGGCGAGAGATCGTAAAGCCATTAACGATCATAAAGCCTTCACCTGTGTGCAACCCAACTCCTCAGCACACGCACGCGTTTGTGCCACCCTGTCCATGCACTCACCACGTGCCCTCCAGCAACCAAGGATTGCAGAGATGCTCCAGACTGTGCCAGAGATGGAATCTCAGAGTGCTGGGACATTATTGATCACTAAGGAAAACACTTGGAAGCATATTCAATCTGCAGAAGCTGTAATTACTGGGCACAGTTAGCTTTCCTATGGCTCAGCTGGAGGAGGCGGGTGCTCTCATACATCTGAGACACTCGCACAATGTTGGGATCATTCTGATGGAAACTATGTCTTCAGATATCATGGTTAAAACCATCCAAGATGATCATGCAGAGCCTTAGCTCTTGAGCAGCACTTCCTCCCCACCCTTCACTACTCCAAGCAGCTCCAACAAACTTCTCAGAAGAAATCCAGGCCAGCACAGACCTGGCAGACCAGAACCAAGTGCAGCTTGTGGGACGGCAGTGCCCACTCCTTGCTTCCACCCTGCTCCAGCAGGTTAAGGAGTCTGAGCCTCACTGGCCTTTGACAACTCAAGACTTTCAGCACCTCATGCCAACATTTCTCACTAAGATACACCTAAGGCATTGAATTCTCTTCTCACTACCTCCTCCCAGTCCTCCCCTAGGAACAGAAACAATTCAGATTCTACAGCAAACTACAGCATCTGCACTGCAAGAGCACACTGAACCACCTGCAACAATGAAACATGGTTTTGGAGAGTGGGTATGAAAACACACCTTTAGACAGCTGTCTCCCTGTAGCCAAAAGGAAACCAAGAAGGAAAAGTCCAGCCTGAAACATGCCCATGCTACTAGCCCAGGTTTTTCACAGTCAATGCAGAATCCATCCTGTTCTTGAGGTAACAAACGACCAGTGAGTCTCCCGTTGCTCCACCCCTTCTCCTTCAAAGCCTGAAAAAGAAAGAATAAACAAGCAGAAGAAACCCAGACGTACCTTTCCACACACAGAGCAGAAAGTGGAACAGCAGTTGTCTCCTTCCTGAGACATGGTGGGGAGCATCCCAGAGGAAGCCCAAGTTCTTTGCTTCTCTCCACAGGGACTTCAAGCACTCTTGGCAAGAGCTGCTTTGGTTCTTTCTTCAATTGCTTCCATCACCAGAATCTCCTTTGGAAAAGGAACCCGAATGAAAGAATCAGCAAATGAAAAAGAATGAGCAATAGCCACTTTACCAGCTTTCTTCTGACACTCAATTTAGACTCTTGACTCGGGCAAGGTCTTAAAATCAACTGGTTACAAGAACTGTCCCAAAATATATCCAGCTTCCGTACAGCTGCCATTCTTTCTGACAGCGAGTGTAATCACAGAATCATAGAATGGCCCGGGTTGGAAGGGACCTCAAGGATCATGAAGATCAATCACCTCCCTGTCCCTGCTGGCCATCCCCTCTTCTGATGGAGCCCAGGGGACCATTTGCTCTCTGAGCTGCAAGAGCACGCTGATGGCTCACGTTCTGTTTTTCATCCACCAGGACCCCCAGGTCCTTCTCTGCGGGGCTTCTCTTAAGGACTGCTCCTCCCAGTCTGTAGAAATGCCTGGGATTCCTCCAGCCCAAGTGCAAAACCTTGCACTTTGCTGTGTTCAACCTCATTAGATTCACGTAGGCCAACCTCTCGGTTGAGCTCCCTCTGAATGGCATCCCTTCCTTCCACTGCGTCAGCCGCACCACTCAGCAAACAGCAGAAGGTGCACTCCATTGCATCATTGGTGTCTCTGATAACCATGTAAAAAAGCACTGGTCCCAAGACAGACTCCTGGATGACACCACTTGTTATCGGCCTCCACCTGGACATAGAACCATGAATCACCACCCTCTGTCTGTGGCCTTTCAACCAATCCCTTATCCACCAGGTGGTCCACCTGTCAAATCCACATCCCTCCAGTTTAGAGATAAGGATGTGGTGGAGGGCAATGTCAAAGATCTTGCTCAAGTCCAGGTCAATGACATCTGTTACCTTCCTTTTGTCCACAAATGCCGTCACTCCATCATAGAAGGCCACCAGACTGGTTAGGCATGGCCTTCCCCTGCTAAAGCCATGCTGCCTGTCTTGGATCACATGCTCATTTCTTATGTGATCAAGCATGTCTTTGAGGCAGATCTGTTCTTCACCATCTACATCAGTTACACATTTGAATCAAATAATTGGTGTTCCTGTCACCAAGAAAACCTCTTTGTCTTCTACTCCTGCTGCACTTCTGTGCTTTCATCAGAAGCAAAGGAAGAGACCACCTCCTAGATCCAAATTTTAAGAAACCAACACCCAATAGGTGTCATCTGAAGTAAAATAGCAGAGAAATTAAGATGACTCTTCTGCATCCAGCTTGGATCACTCCCTCACTCAGGCACACCACCATCAGATCAAGGAGATGCTGCCTTCAGCTTAGAGACTGTATGGGAAATCACAGCTTGAACCTCTGATTAATCAGCTGAGGCAAGTATTGGGTCAGCTGCGGGAGCACAGGTGAGAGTAATCTAGCTGTGCTCCCAGAAGGGGTGGACCTCGACTCAACCTCCTCTGAGACCTCATTTAAAGGCTGACCACCACTGAGACAGCATGTCTTAGAGATTGCTCCCTAGTTGAGGCTGCCTCAGCTTTCTAGTCAAGGTATCGATATTGGTGAGTTTCCCTTTGCTAATAACCTTAGGCTATTTACCACCATCTTGGTTAATATCTTTTTATTAACCACCCTTACAGAGACCATAAGGGTTTGGGCTTCCAAACTCTCAGCAAGCATTTGGATCAGCCAGCTTCCTGCCAAGGAGCCCCCTGCATCACTGCTGCCTATTCTGGTACCGGACCCGCAGATGCTTCAGAGCTCATTAGCATGGACTTCCTTCCTCCCCTCAGCAGCTGCTCCTGCACTCACCTTCATTCCTACTCAGATACCGGCCGCTTCCAGCACCAGCTGACCTGCAAGACACAGAAAGGAAAGGTGGGAGTCATGCAAACGCACAAGCCCAAGGCTGTGTCACCACCACACATGGCAGCCTCGGGAAGTCAGCTGAAACTACAGCCTTTGTCAGAATGGAAACAGGCACCGTCAATTAAGTGTGACCTCTGAACTCATTGCCACCATCAGAAATAGGCACTGAAATCGCTCACTTCACTGCAGCTGGTTAACTCCAAATTCTTTTGCTTTTGGGAAAATGCGGACACGGAATTGAAGGACACCAGAAAAACGACATCTACTTCATTGTAGGTGGTTAAGCTTGGAAGCAGGACTTGAGCAAGAAATGCTTCTCAGCTCCTTGAAAGGCACTAATCCTGACCTCTGCCACAGGTGGCTGAGTGACACAAAAGTTGAGCTGCCCATTCAGAAGCACATGGAGCAGGCCATGGAGCAGTTACATACCAACACATGAACAGGCACTTTCCCATTGGAAGGGAAATCCCTTCTCCCTGCCATGCCATGCCCACACCGCTCCTCAGGGCTGCACTGACAGCACAGACAGAATTGAAACATCTTTTGTCATCATTGTGGTTTTTCACAGACCCAGACAATGAGATACTGGGTTGCTGTGTGGGTTCCCAGGCGGCACTGCCATTTCCAAGCCATTGCTTCCTAGGGGCACAGAAAGGAAAACGCCTGAACAAAATTTCACCCAGAGATTGCTATTTTACCATTCTTCCATGCAAAACAGGAGGACAGTACAGCGGATTTGTGCAGCTGCATCAACACCCTGGGTGCTAAAGGAATGCAAAGACAGAAATATCAAAACTACAAGGAGGGAAGCTATGTTTAGTAATATCTTTTCTCATTTACAACAGGCAGTTGGCACTACTAAAGGAAAATCCCAGGCCTCAGGTTCTGACAGTGCGACAATCTGGCACGGACTCAGATGTGAGTGATCCAAATGGTTTATTCCAGGTTCTAATACCACTTCTGTGAATTCACACGTTTTCTCTCTTAACTTTCCCACAGCCTTCACATGTCCACAGAACATCCCACAAACTCTCCTTTACGGCGCACGTAGGCACTCATCCCACCAGAGCCATCAGTCATTCCTAGCCATGTGCTTCTCCTCCAGTCACGGACAGTATCACACGGCCATCATGCATCTTAAATGACTTAGTTTTTCTGTTCTTTCTGGAGGTGTCCTTGGTTCCTAGCCTTACCTTCTCATGACGTTCATCTTCCTCTGCAGCTCCTGCTCTGAAGAGTCTTCTTATGTTCCCACATGACAGGAAGAAAATGAAGACACAACCCCTGCCACCAAGGTCAGCTCTGCAGCACACGTTACCTGAGGAGCACTTGGCTACTCATGCAAACTGCACAGTGCCAGGAAGATTGTTACATGTTGCACTTCTTCTTCTCCTGGCTCAGAAATTAAATTTTCTACCTAGAAAATGGAAAACAAACAAACAAGCAAACAAAAAACAACAACAACAAAAAACACCTCACCTGACATAAAGGAGACATGATTGTTACTATGGAATTCCGGAGGGCAAGGTATTTGCCCTCTCTATGAAGAAGCTGACTGCAAAGGACTAAGAACAGCCACGATCACGTTGAGAACTTGCGGGTAAAATTCGGGACTCACCCAATAATGGGCTTCTGGAGGTGAGGGTCTGCTCCAGGCCACCTGGTCAAGGGAGCCTGTTGATGGGCCCTGCTTACTGCAGCTACCAGAAGCACCGCGCTCACTGACTCTCAACTTGATGGGGGATTCCAGTCAGGCTGGGAAATCAGCATGGCTGGCTGCAAGCTGTCTGAGAGACTGCTGGACTTCACTGGGAATAACTTTGTGGGCCAAGCATTAAGCACACCAAGCAGAAGGGAAGGTATTGGACAGACCAACCAGAGGTCAAGCGTTGCTGGACCTGCTGCTCACCAACGCTGAGGAGATCATCAAAGGCGTCAAGGTTGGAGGCTGCCTGGGCTCCAGCGATCATGCCCTGGTTGAGTTTGTGATCTCAAGTGATGTGGGCCTGGCAAAGAGCAGGACCAGGATGCTCAACTTTAGAAGAGCAGACTTCAAGCTACTCAATGGAATGCTGGCCAAGATCCCCTGGCGCGCTGCCCTCAAAGATAAGGACGTTGAGGAGAGCTGGCTACTGTTCAAGGATGCCCTCCTGGCAGCACAAGAGGTCTCCATTCCCCTGATTAAGAAAGTGGGCAGGAGAGGTAGAAAACCGGCATGGCTCAGCAAGGACCTGCTAAGAGAACTGAGGGTGAAGAAAGGGGTGTACAAGCTCTGGAAACAAGGCTGTGTCACCCGGGAAGAATACAGGGATGCCGTCCGAACTTGCAGATGTGGGATCAGGAAAGCCAAGGCTCAGGCAGAACTGAACTTGGCGAGGGATGTGAAAAACAACAAGAAAACCTTCTACAGGTACATTGGCCAGAAGAGACAGGCCAAAATGGGCGTGCCTACTCTGGTAAATTTAAAAGGAGAAATGGCTTCAACAGATGAAGAGAAAGCTGAGGTGCTGAATGAGTTCTTCACCTCGGTCTTCACTGGTGGCCAGGATTCTAGTCTTTTTCACGTCCCTAAGTCTTGCACCCCCATACCTCCATGTGGGGACCAAGGAGGTAAATCCCTCCCCACTGTAAGGGTAGAGCAAGTCCGAGAGTGCCTCCTTAGACTGAATGAGTATAAGTCTATGGGGCCAGATGGCGTGCATCCCAGGGTCCTGAAGGAGCTGGCTGAGGTGGTTGCTGAGCCGCTCTCCATCATATTTGAGAAGTCGTGGCTGTCAGGTGAGGTCCCGGATGATTGGAGGAAGGGTCACGTCACTCCCATTTACAAGAAGGGGAGCAGGGACGACCCGGGTAACTACAGGCCGGTGAGTCTCACCTCTGTGCCTGGGAAGATTATGGAACAGATCCTCCTGGACAACATGCTTGATCGCATAAAGAACAAGCATGTGATCCGAGACAGCCAGCATGGCTTCACCAGGGGAAGGTCATGCTTAACTAATCTTGTGGCCTTCTATGATGGAGTGACGGCGTTGGTGGATGAAGGGAAGGCGACCGATGTCATTTACCTGGACCTGAGCAAGGCCTTTGACATGGTCCCCCATCACATCCTCATCTCCAAATTGGAGGGAGGTGGATTTGATGGGTGGACAACTAGATGGATAAGCAATTGGTTGAAAGGCCGCAGACAGAGGGTGGTGGTCAATGGCTCTATGTCCAGGTGGAGGCCGGTAACGAGCGGCGTCCCTCAAGGGTCTGTCTTGGGACCGGTGCTCTTTAACATCTTTATTAATGACATCGATGAGGGAATGGAGTGCACCCTCAGCAAGTTTGCTGATGACACCAAGCTGAGTGGTGCAGTCGATACGGTGGAGGGAACAGATGCCATTCAGAGGGACCTTGACAGGCTGGAAAGCTGGGCTCGGGTGAACCTAATGAGGTTCAACACGGCAAAGTGCAAGGTTTTGCACTTGGGCCGGAAGAACCCCAGGCACCTGTACAGGCTGGGAGGAGTTGTCCTTGAGAGCAGCTCGGCTGAAAAAGACCTAGGGGTCCTGATAGATGAGAAACTTAACATGAGCCAGCAGTGCGCTCTGGCAGCCCGGAAAGCAAACGGGATCCTGGGCTCCATCAGGAGAGGGGTGGTCAGCAGGGATAGGGAGGTGATTGTCTCTCTCTCCTCTGCTCTTGTGAGGCTCCATCTGGAGTACTGTGTCCAGGTGTGGAGCCCTCAGTACAAAAAAGATATGGAAATTTTGGAAAGGGTCCAGAGGAGGGCCACAAAGATGATCAGGGGGCTGGAGCACCTCCCCTATGAGGACAGGCTGAGGGAGTTGGGTTTGTTCAGCCTGGAGAAGAGAAGGTTGCGAGGTGACCTCATTGCAGCCTTTCAATACCTGAAGGGAACTTACTCCCAGGAGGGGAGTAAACTCTTCGAAAGGGCTGATAATAGCAGGACTAGGGGAAATGGTTTTAAGTTGAAGGAGGGAAGATTTAGGTTGGATGTTAGGGGAAAGTTCTTTACTAGAAGGGTGGTTAGGTCCTGGAACAGGCTGCCCAGTGAGGTTGTGGATGCCCCGTCCTTGGAGGTGTTCAAGACCAGGTTGGACAGGGCCCTGGGCAACCTGATCTAGTAAATGTGTATGTTTGGTGGCCCTGCTAGGCAGGGGGGTTGGAACTACATGATCCTTGAGGTCCCTTCCAACCCGGGTGATTCTGTGATTCTGTGAAGGGAAGCATTACTGGACATGCTGCACAGCAGGGGTTAAGACTGGAGGTGGTCAGGGCTGTAGTGACCATGCCCTCCTAGAGTTCCTCATCTCAAGGAATGCGGGCCTGGCAAAAAGCAAAGTCAGGACCCTGAGCTTCAGGAGAGTCAGCTACAGGCTGTTCAAAGAATTCTTGGACGAGAGACACTGGAAAACTGTTCTTAGGGGCAAAGGGTTCAAACATCCCTTTGTGTGCACCTGTGTGCAGCCCAACTCCTCAGCACAGCCCTGTGCAAGCACACATTTGTGCCACCGCATCCACGCACTATCTATGTGCTCACACACACTCACACAACCACATCCCTTAGTGCAGCCCTGTGCGCACACACACACTCACACATGTGTAACCCCTTCCTTTCACTCCCAAAGTGCACGCACACACCGGTACCACAATGTCCTTGTGCAGCTCCAACACTCTGCACACCCCTGTGCACGTACATATATGTGCATGCTCGTCCTTGCACACATACCCACAGACCTACACACACCTGAGCAACACCACTGGTTTGTACACTCATGGACACAAATGTGTGTACAACACCATCCATGCACAAATACACACACACACACACGGATCCCCACTGCTTTGCACAATGCTGTGCACACTCACGTGTGTCATGCACTGATTTCCCATCCAGTCCTCGAGGGGTCACTTACTTAGGACAGGAGTGCAGGGGAGCAGCCAGAAGCTGTTTGCATTCCCTGCTGTCTGCTGGGCAGCTTTGCTGGAGATGCTTGAGTTGCTTTGCTTTTCCTTGGGAGGTGGGAAGGAGCTTTGAATTTGAGGCACATCCCGTGCCAGAGCATCCCGATGGCACAAGGGGGATCAGGGCCCCTCTATTGGTTACCTCGGTGGCTTGCAGCAACTGGAACTTTTTGCCTATTGAGAAAGCTAAAAAGGGTGAGTTCCTCCTGACCCATATCAACAAAAATCTCAACCATAAAAAAGAGACGTCTTCGTATTCAAGCAAATGACAACAGTAAGACCATGCATGTTGTTTTGTTGTATTTCCTCTGTAATCATGGGGAGGATATGAAGAAGTGGTATAATTCATCCACTTCTGCACTTCAGGCACAAGTTCCTTAGAATTGGAAGAGACCCTTAAAGGCCATCTAGCCCAGCTCCCCTGCAATAAAAAGGGACATTCACAGCTAGATCAGGTTGCTCACAGCCTGGTCATTAGTCATCCCAGAGGCAAAACACACACTGAATGATCTCTCCTTCAGTCATAAATCCTTGGAGACAACAGCATTGACACTGCATGTTACTGAAGCAGTAAAAGAAATTGCTCCTGTAACTCTCCTTGTGTTAAGTAAAATGATGATAAAAAGCAATGGAATGCTTTGGCAGGACACCAAAACCATCCTCCTTCCTTGATATCTGCTGCAATGGAACCTTTCACTGGAAGAAAGCCTCTGATGACTTGTCACCCCAGAGAGGTCAGCTTTAGAAGCAGGACTGCTGCACAATAGAATGAACTGGAGCTCCTTAGCATCTCTTACATCCAGGAGGGGTGTGATCAGACCCACCTATCACCTTCAGGTGCGCTTTCTGACACCTTGTCTGACTTCACTGTCACTGTGCCAGCATCCTCAGGCTTAACCTGCTTCATTGTCAGTGTGCAGCAATTGCCAACGTTCTTGATGTCATTGTAATTGTTGGTGTAAAGGAGGTTGCCATTCAGGAACCATTCCACGTCCTCGTCATTATGGGACAGCTCGCAGGAGAAGACAGCAGAGCTCTCTTCTTCAATTTCTACATCCTGCAGGTGCTTCGTTACTTCTACATTGCGGGCTGTGGGGAAACAAGGTGAACTGTTACCACTGTTACTAGAAATCATACTGGGATGTGGTAGAATGGTTGGACTAGATGATCTTTGTGTAATCATCTATGTGAAGATAATACATGTATAAAGTTAGCAGGAGAGAACGGCAGAAGTCAATCTCAAGAAGAGAAATCTGAGGTGAAATAGGACATGGAAGAGGCCACCCTCCCTGCTCATACCTTCAGCTGTCAGCGTGGCCTCAGTCTCTGCAATTCCTGCCTTGCACTTGTACACACCAGCATCATCGGGCTTCAGCTTCAGAATTCTGAGCTCTACTGAATGCTTATCCCTCTTGATCTTGTACTTCTCAGAGGGCTCGATGGGTGTGCGGCCCTTGAACCATTTCACAACCTTTGGAGAAGGCCTGAAGTCACAGGACAGGATGACAGAATGACGTTCCAAAGCTGTCTTGTCCTCCAACTTCCTGGTGATTTCTATATGGTAATCTGCAAAGCAGGGGTGGAAGAGAAGAAAGGATGAGGACAATTGGAAGAAGAGGAAAGTCTCTTGCGTGTATTCCATTCCAATTAATGTCAAGTTCACAACGGTTCTTTGAACGACTCTAAAGATAAAACAAACGATTGTCTATAGGGAATGCCATTGACTACATTTCTATGAAGTAATACTTTACAGTATCTACCAAATGCAAGGTCCAGCTCTTGTTCTGTGCTTATTAAATTGCTCCCAATTGTTGAGGCTTTTATTCAAATAAGAGTGAGTTGAAAATATAACAAGTACTTTAGGATGTGAATGGATAATCTTACGCTGGGGACAACAGCAGATAAAAAGCCTGCAAGTTTCTTTCAGATGAAATCAATGACAAACCGCACCAAATTTAAGTGCTACCAAACTTAAACTTGTCTAGTTCAGAAATACAATTAATTTCACCTGATTTGACTTCTTTGCTATAGCCAAGGACAAAACCTCAGCTCTGTAAATCTGAATAGTAAGCACATCACAGCTATTCAAACACATCTTTTACTGAGATGCAGCTGTCTCATTTAGTGTCCAACGACTTTGAACTGGAAATGGAGCAGACCAAAGCAGAATCTAAACATGGCTTCTACAAGGACTGATCAAATGCGGCCACCGTCAAATTCAAAGTATCTGATACAGAACGATCACACTCACTGTCAGACAAAACCTCTTTGGAGAGGTGAACTGACTGCCCTGTTCACCCCCACTTTGGAAATAACTGCACTCATTTCCTACCTGCTCCCAGCAGTGTGGGATGGTGGGATAGCATCACACTTCCCACACTAAGCATCCCACCATGTCACTTGTTCCACCTAAACCTCAGTCCCAAAACAAAAGGGGAACTCGCTTCTGAACCCTCTTCACTTCAGATGTCTTATATGCTTGATCTCCAACCCACCCCCCACTCAGGAGAAAGACCCCCCGCTTACACCCTACCATCTTGTTGCATTCTGATGTTGTCATCAGCCTTCAGCTTGTTGTCCTCTTTGTACCACTGGGTCTGAACCTCATCGTGTGAAATCTCACAGACAAAAGATGCACTCCCATATTCATTCACTTCCACATCTTCCAGTGCTTTAACAATCTTGATATCTCCAGCTGTGAAACAGTAGAGATATATTTGTCAGGGTATTTCCAGAACTGAGTGCAGCATCTTTTCCTTACACATATTTGCATAGAAAATAAGTAGGATTATCACAGGATCACAGAATTACCCGGGTTGGAAGGGACCTCAAGGATCATGTAGTTCCAACCCCCCTGCCTAGCAGGGCCACCAAACATACACATTTACTAGATCAGGTTGCCCAGGGCCCTGTCCAACCTGGTCTTGAACACCTCCAAGGATGGGGCATCCACAACCTCACTGGGCAGCCTGTTCCAGGACCTAACCACCCTTCTAGTAAAGAACTTTCCCCTAACATCCAACCTAAATCTTCCCTCCTTCAACTTAAAACCATTTCCCCTAGTCCTGCTATTATCAGCCCTTTCGAAGAGTTTACTCCCCTCCTGGGAGTAAGTTCCCTTCAGGTATTGAAAGGCTGCAATGAGGTCACCTCGCAACCTTCTCTTCTCCAGGCTGAACAAACCCAACTCCCTCAGCCTGTCCTCATAGGGGAGGTGCTCCAGCCCCCTGATCATCTTTGTGGCCCTCCTCTGGACCCTTTCCAAAATTTCCATATCTTTTTTGTACTGAGGGCTCCACACCTGGACACAGTACTCCAGATGGGGCCTCACAAGAGCAGAGGAGAGAGAGACAATCACCTCCCTATCCCTGCTGACCACCCCTCTCCTGATGGAGCCCAGGATCCCGTTTGCTTTCCGGGCTGCCAGAGCGCACTGCTGGCTCATGTTAAGTTTCTCATCTATCAGGACCCCTAGGTCTTTTTCAGCCGAGCTGCTCTCAAGGACAACTCCTCCCAGCCTGTACAGGTGCCTGGGGTTCTTCCGGCCCAAGTGCAAAACCTTGCACTTTGCCGTGTTGAACCTCATTAGGTTCACCCGAGCCCAGCTTTCCAGCCTGTCAAGGTCCCTCTGAATGGCATCTGTTCCCTCCACCGTATCGACTGCACCACTCAGCTTGGTGTCATCAGCAAACTTGCTGAGGGTGCACTCCATTCCCTCATCGATGTCATTAATAAAGATGTTAAAGAGCACCGGTCCCAAGACAGACCCTTGAGGGACGCCGCTCGTTACCGGCCTCCACCTGGACATAGAGCCATTGACCACCACCCTCTGTCTGCGGCCTTTCAACCAATTGCTTATCCATCTAGTTGTCCACCCATCAAATCCACCTCCCTCCAATTTGGAGATGAGGATGTGATGGGGGACCATGTCAAAGGCCTTGCTCAGGTCCGGGTAAATGACATCGGTCGCCTTCCCTTCATCCACCAACACCGTCACTCCATCATAGAAGGCCACAAGATTAGTTAAGCATGACCTTCCCCTGGTGAAGCCATGCTGGCTGTCTCGGATCGCATGCTTGTTCTTTATGCGATCAAGCATGTTGTCCAGGAGGATCTGTTCCATAATCTTCCCAGGCACAGAGGTGAGACTCACCGGCCTGTAGTTACCCGGGTCGTCCCTGCTCCCCTTCTTGTAAATGGGAGTGACGTGACCCTTCCTCCAATCATCCGGGACCTCACCTGACAGCCACGACTTCTCAAATATGATGGAGAGCGGCTCAGCAACCACCTCAGCCAGCTCCTTCAGGACCCTGGGATGCACGCCATCTGGCCCCATAGACTTATACTCATTCAGTCTAAGGAGGCACTCTCGGACTTGCTCTACCCTTACAGTGGGGAGGGATTTACCTCCTTGGTCCCCACATGGAGGTATGGGGGTGCAAGACTTAGGGACGTGAAAAAGACTAGAATCCTGGCCACCAGTGAAGACCGAGGTGAAGAACTCATTCAGCACCTCAGCTTTCTCTTCATCTGTTGAAGCCATTTCTCCTTTTAAATTTACCAGAGTAGGCACGTCCATTTTGGCCTGTCTCTTCTGGCCAATGTACCTGTAGAAGGTTTTCTTGTTGTTTTTCACATCCCTCGCCAAGTTCAGTTCTGCCTGCGCCTTGGCTTTCCTGATCCCACATCTGCAAGTTCGGACGGCATCCCTGTATTCTTCCCGGGTGACACAGCCTTGTTTCCAGAGCTTGTACACCCCTTTCTTCACCCTCAGTTCTCTTAGCAGGTCCTTGCTGAGCCATGCCGGTTTTCTACCTCTCCTGCCCACTTTCTTAATCAGGGGAATGGAGACCTCCTGTGCTGCCAGGAGGGCATCCTTGAACAGTAGCCAGCTCTCCTCAACGTCCTTATCTTTGAGGGCAGCGCGCCAAGGGATCTTGGCCAGCATTCCATTGAGTAGCTTGAAGTCTGCTCTTCTAAAGTTGAGCATCCTGGTCCTGCTCTTTGCCAGGCCCACATCGCTTGAGATCACAAACTCAACCAGGGCATGATCGCTGGAGCCCAGGCAGCCTCCAACCTTGACGCCTTTGATGATCTCCTCAGCGTTGGTGAGCAGCAGGTCCAGCAACGCTTGACCTCTGGTTGGTCTGTCCAATACCTGAACCAGAAAGCTATCATCAATGGATTCCAAGAGCCTTCTGGAGCTCTTGCAGCTCGCCGTGTGGTTTTCCCAACAGATTTATTCTAAACCATCATCCATTCCTGAGTCATTTCTCTCTTCAACACAGTCAATGCATTATTGCCCTTGAACTTAAAGACAGACCTACTAGCTACAATGGAGCTCCCTGCAAACAGTTTTCATGGAAACCAGAATCTCATTTATTCTAAAACCTTTCAAGCAAAATTAAGGGTAGAAAAACAATAGAACTGACTGAATCTTTAAGGTCATTTAGTTCCAGTCCCCCTGCTATAGGCAGGGACACCTCCCTCCACACCAACTCTTCTCCTCAGGGTCAAGGCTTCTCTCAAATCATTCTCCTCTAAGCCTGTGCCTGTGCTTGGGATTGCCCTGACCCAGGTGCAGGGCCTTGTACTTGGCCACACTCAAGTTCATGAGGCTGCCAAGGGCCCACCTCTCCAGCCTGTCCAGGTCCCTCTGAGTAGCATCCCTTCCCTCTAGCACATCAACAGCACCGCTCAGCTTGGTGTCATCTGCAAACTTGCTGAGGCTGCATTTGATTCCACTCTCCATGTTGCCTACAAAAATGTTAAATAACACTGGTCCCAACACCACCCTCCACCTGGACACTGAGCTATTGACTGCAGCTCTCTGAGTGTGACCATCCAGACAGTTCCCTATCCTGCAACTGGTCCATCCATCAAAACCATTTTTCTCCAGTTTGGTGACCAGGATGTCATGCAGGACGGGATCAAATGCTCTGCACAAGTCCAAGTAGATGATGTCAGTTGCTCTCCCATTATCCACTGATGCTGTTACTCCATCATGAAAGGCCACCAAGTTTGTCAGACATGGCTTGACCTTGATGAAGCCATATTGGTTACCACCAATTACCTCATCTTTATTTTCCAAACTATGCCAAGGAGAACTAGACAGAACTCTACAGTGTTGTGTCACTACAAACCTGTCTGAACCATTGGCTTCTCTGCATGCTCATCACTAGTCTCTCCTTAGCTTGTGTGCCTACAAACAATGTATGGGGAATGTCAGCCACAAATCTTACCTAGGGGACATCTTTGCTTCAAAATCCTTTGAACATCACACAATCCCTTTTAACTCTCCAGGTCTGCATTTAGTTATGTCAGAATCAGGCCATATTTCTGTGCTGCTATATCCCTTTCCTTCTGAAGGGCCTGGATACAACTTGGATTAACCTCAGGAGAAGAGTTCCTGCATAGAATCATAGATTTACCCAGGTTGGAAAAGACATTGAAGATCATCAAGTCCAACCGCAGCCTAACCAGTACCCTAACTCTAAAAACCCTACACTAAATCATATCCCTGAGTACCACATCCAAAAGGCTCTTAAACACAACCAGGGATGGTGATTCAACCACCTTTCTGGGGAGCCTATTCCAGTACCTAAAATCTCTAGTATCTAAATCTCTCTAAAAGAGCACAGGTATTAATCTGACCAGAAAGGTTCCTGTTTGTTCATAAAATGAGCCTTTTCCGCTCCATCTTGCATAGGCCACTGGGCACAGGGTAGCTGGGAGACCACAGAAAAAGTGGTTCTGTGAGCAATAGGGAAACTACTGCCTAATCCAACTCCTCCAATCTCTGCGCTCTGCCAGCATGTCTAAATAGGGTGGCAGATACACACAGGAGATAAATATTTCCACTTCCCTCAGCCAACACTGCTCTGAATTTCTATGGGACACACAGTTAGATGAAAAGGCATTTGACAAAGAAGGAAATGAAAGAGTTTAATCTGCTGTGTCATTCTCTCGGTAGCCAGAATAACTAACCCTCGCCAGTGTTAGTTCAAAGAATAGGCAGATTTTATCTCCTGACATGAGCAGTAATTCAAAGAAGCTGGTATATGATCCAGTATCCTGCATATTCACTGCAGGCAGGAAAAGACATTATGAGATAAGGGAGATCTACACATCACTTGTTATGAACACCGCATAAAGATAAAACCACACACAAGAGGAGAGTTTAGGAAGAGGACCACTCTTGGACTACTTTCCAAGAGGCATCAATTAGTAACTCTCTTCGCTCATTTTTCACACTACTCCACAGTGCCCTCCTGAGCCCCCTTACTCCTGTTGCCAACTGCTGATGCAGGGAATCCTGAGGAACCAAGGATTCATAGTTGTTCCATCAGTAGTCCTTGGTCAGCTCTCCCTCCCTGCCCCTTCTGTTTTGATCCCACTAACCAAATTTTAGTTAGTCTGAAAAGAGGATGGAAACCTCCGCAGCAATTAGTTTCTAAATATCTTGCAATGGGCAGCTTGTAGGAGCCCCATCTCAATGCCCACAGCACAGGAGGCAGGACTGCTTAGCCCATGCACTAGTGCATTTACCAGCACAGATGTAAGCCCAGATCTATGCACACCAAATACAGGCTCTCAGTTTGCACAAGGAGGCATCCACGGAGCTGAAGTATTAGGCAGATATTGTGGTGGGGCAGCAGTTATTGAGACGCCAGACAGAAAGGACACAGATAACGTGGCAACTCAGCTTTACCATTATGACTGATGATGGAACATCTAATTTCACTCCTCAAAAGAGAACTTCCATATAACTGGAAAGAATGAAATTCACAGGGGAAACCACACACAGACACACACAAAAGCAATACAAAGGAGATGAAGGATGGTTCACATACTAGTGATTCACTCTGAGACGCAAGCAAATGAAAGAGTATCCCCAACCATTTGCCTCCTGAAATGCTAAGTATATAAACTCATTGCTGTGATAACTCTGCCAGACGTGAGTCATACACTGTAAAACCTTATGGGGTCAATCAGTTTAACTTCATAAATTCATTACACCAACAAAAACAGACCATCGTGTCCAGGCTGGTTCATTTCAGCTCTTCAAAGCTGTTGGTAAAACTGCCTGAGAGCTGAAATGCTTACCAGCAAAAGCTAAAAACTGTAAATCAAATGTAATAGGCTGGCTTTGTCTACTGTATAGAAATGATGCCTGAAAAAAAGAAAATAAAAAAGAACGTAAACCAGAACAAATGGAATGGCTACATAAAACAGCCAGTACTGAAACAGCAACCCAACCTGGTTGCAGAATGAGAGAGAAAATGAGAGTTCACCAAAGTCATGGGACAGGACACATGTTCATGTTCATGCTAACACTGAACCCAAGTGGCCACATGAGGACAGCATCTAGTAGGAAATCAGAAAAAAGCATCCTTTCATACGTCCCTTGGGAAGGTGGCATCTACCAGGGCACAGCAGACCCATGTGTTCAGTAACAAGTCTGATGCTTCAGAGCCCAATGATGAGCTACAAACTGGGGTTTAACCAATGCAACACATGGAGGGAAAATCTGTCTTGAGCATAAAGAAGAAAGAGAAAGGTATCCAAAAGGACTAACCAAGAAATGCCCAAACTGCCCATGAAGCATTTCCTCCCGTGGTGCAAAATACCACAAGAGGATTTATTTGCTCTTTCAGTTAAACATAAAATGAACCTTTAGGGTAGCTGATGTCTTGTCTTAGGCTGCTCAGCATGTGGATGTTCCCTGATCTTCATATTCACACTTGTGAATAATGAGACTTCTCTTATTTCCCTGGGAAGTAATGCCCACTTTTTTACTTTGACAGAGCTCCTTCCCATCCTAGAAGGGAAAATATCAAGTCAGATCTCCATTAGTCCTTCCATCTCTGCACTGAGCAAAGGGAGCCTTCAGATCTATGCTTAATTCACCCACTCCCCTAGAATTAATGGAACTGTGCTTACTGGAACATATGCTGAAGCTTAAGCACAGTGCAGTGTTTTCAACATGAAGGAATGGCTATAGAACATGCATAAATTCTGGCTGACCTATGACAGCTTAAAGCACTGCGGAGGACTGTTAACAAGCCTGTTTGGACATCACCTTGAATAAATGACGTTATCCCCAAGTAAGGGAAGGAACAGCTGAGCACCGGGGAGGTACACAAAGTGCCAGAGCAAATTCTCACACTGTCAGGTGCAAAGAAAACTGAGATTTCACCCCAAAAACCCAGTTCACAACAAGGCTACAAAATCCCAGCTGAGAATTTCTGTGTTAGACTTGAAGCTCAAGACTGTACTGTAGTTCAACCAACAATATTTTGTGCAGCATGACCTAAAAAGTTCACAATAAAACCAAAACAAACTTCAATTTCAACTTGATAAATGAACTCAGGACATAATAACAAAGAGTGCTTATCTGGGCAAATAAAAGAGCATAAAGAAAAGAGAGCAGTGAAAAAGCTATCAAGGAAAAGCTCAGACTCGCATCCCTTGGAAGTGAAATTAAAGGCTCTCATTCATTTCCAGAGAAGTCAGAAAGGAAAATACCATTACATGCCATACCTTGAACCACTTGACGTCCATGTTGGGCCTGGACAGCTCACACTCAAATGTGACCTTGTCCTTCTCAATGACGCTACTGTCTGCCAATGGTTTGCTGATTTTCACAGGCAATTCTGAGAAGGAGAAAGAAGAATGTGGATTTAGTTGGGAACTTAGTTTTGTTCATAACCAGGTCCATGGGTGCTGTTAAATGGATCCTTCCAGATGGAAAAAACATTTCAGGTGGCCTCCTAGATTTTACCCCTTTTTGTGTTGCACGCAAGACTGAAAAAAAAAATTACTTCTGCAAAGTTCTTCTTGTCATAAGGAAACAAATATTTGGGGAATGGCAGAACCAGGTAAAATTTTCCTTCACGTCAAGAAAGTATAAATTTCACTCTCATGCTCTTGGTGTGGTTTCTGCTATGATTATTTGGACTAATTAAGCTTCTCCCTGATGAAAGCCTAGAAGTATATCACAAGAAGGACCAACTTACCCGTGACCTTTTATTTGTCTTACTCAAGCATCTCCTCCTGACCAAAACTGACAATAAAAGATTCAGCCAGACTACAGGTTTGAGCAGCTGAGTTGTTTCTAGGATCTCCTGCAATCTCAAGCTTGGAACACACACTTGTCTTTTGACTAAGTGTCTCTTATAGTGCAGTAAAACAACAGGTTTTCACACAGCGATTCCTCATTTACCTTGATCTGAAATCATTCTCAAACCATGTGGGATCAGTCCAGGGAGAAGGGGAGGAGAGGGGAAGGGAAAGGGGAAGTCCACAGTCCTCTAAAATCAGGCTTCTTAGCCTAAAGCTCAACAGCAAATAGCAGTCCACTTCCCCACATTGCTAGACTCCGAGCATTTAAAGAACATCAGCTGACCTCATTATGAGCTCTAACATAGCCAAAGGAATTCATATATTCAAATATTCTCTTGAGTGATGAGAAATATGGAGCATAACTTCAGACTTCTGCTGTTAAACTCTCACTTCTATCATAAACCAGAGTAAGAGTTCAATGCTGTTTTAGATGGAGGACTCATATTTTAAATAACTCATCTCATTAAGGCTTGGATTCCCTACTACAATTAGTTAAATTCCAGTTTGGATCATGCTTCACCTTGGATCACTTAGGGCTTCAGCCACTTATTGGAACTAACTCAATTTGTCTACAGAGAAGCTGTTTTCTATAGCAACAATAAGCTGTGATTGCAACTGGATGTCGGGAGAGCACAAATCCCGCAGTTATCCTGTACCAACATCCTCTCCTTCCATCAGAACAGCAAGTTTTTAAACCAGACTCATGCAAGCTTGCAAGACACACCTTGTGTAAAACTGTTGGCAGCCATCAGGACAGCAAGTTGCTTCCTGTATAGACACTGTTCCATCAGTTTTGGTTTTTTGTCTTGCTAGAACAACAGCCAGTGTCTGAAAACTCCCACAACTGAAGCAACCACGCTGATATACCGCAGTCACTGGAGGTGCTCAAGAGCCACGGGTATGTGGCACTGGGGACGTGGTTAGTAAGTCCAGTGAGGGTGGGCTGGGTTGGACTCGGCTATCTCAGTGGTCTTTTCCAGCCTTGGGTGCAACTTGTAAGAGGGAATGAAGCAGCAAACTGCCCAGCACTGAGCTGCATTCTTCTGACACATGGTATCAGTGAACTGCTGTATTTCCCTATCTTCTCTGGAGCTATTGATCTAACCTAACTGAAAAAGTAAGCCTGAACCTAGATATAAATCAGGATCATAGTCACCCATGGTTGCTTATATATTCAGAAAGACACTCCAGAGGGTAATTCAGCGCATCTAGAAATTAAAGTAGAAGTTCCTTAGTCAAAAATATTCCACAGCCAGATTTTCACCTCGCTACCACTACATTAAAAAGGAGAATCCAACTTGTGGTGTGGGTCATTGATGTTGTTCCGGGGGGAATTGTGGCTGTTCCATGCCCACAGGGTAGAAGACAGCCAGTCTTCCTCTAAGCCACATAAAAAGCTGCTTAGTGCTCCCAAAGCGAATGCTCACCAGTTGTTTCCAACTTGAAGGTCATCTTCTGGCCAGCAGCCTCGCAGATGTATTCTCCAGCATCTTTCTTCTCCAGCTGCTCCACAACCAGACGCCGTGTTTTGCCCACAGATTCCATTCTGAACTTTCTGGAGGAGGCAAGCAGTCTTCCATCCTTGTACCATTTTACTTCGCTTGGATCCTGTGCTACTTCACAGCTGAGGGAGGCACTTGCTGCCAGGGCAGCACTCACCTCTTTCTGCACCTGCTCCTGGTTTATAAACACAGGTTTTGGCTCTGAGGGAAGAAAAGAAAAAGTATTGACTGAGGGACCGAAATGAGACCAACTTGCAGGTTTGTATGTACAGGTTGGAACAGGTTTAGGTTACCACTTGTGCCCAAACTAATAGCCTTCACTAGAGAATATCAGCTCTTCTGTTGAAACAAAGTGTCAAATCTAGGCAAGAAAGAACCTAGGAACTGAAGGAACCAAGAGGGTCCTTGAACACCAGTCCCATGGTTGCAAGTCACTATGCAAACATATTGAACCCAAAAGAACATCTGTCCTGCAGGCAACCAAAACCTGAGTTCCTTTTACTTAAGACCCACTGTGAAACATCAAAACACATAAACATGTGATAGTCAAACCACTGGCTGCGTTTTCATGACCCAGAACAGTACTCCTGGCTTCCTGAACAGACTCCTCATGGCCTCTACCATTGCCACAACTGTGACTGTCAAAGGCACAAAGGAAATATGCTCACCAACGCAGTCCTTTGTTCTTTGTGTGTGATTTGCAGATATCTATCTTACTTTGAGCTCTGGCAATAGTCAGCTCTACCAGGTCTCTTACTGTGAGTAGCAGACTCACCTATCCAGATGCAGCCTCCAACATAAAGGCATAGTAAAAAGGCAGTGTACTACTAGGAGAAGTTCCTGCTTCTCCTGCCATGAAAGGCTGCACGTAGAACATGCACTCCAGCCTCACTGCACATACTTATCCTAGTCAAATGTTTAGGTGAACAAGAATTACAGTTTGGGATCTCAGGCACAGGAGAGATTTGAATAATATCTTGAATATTGCTTCCACTGTACATATATTACTAATTATTGCTCTACAGACAGACTGAAACAGGTCTTTGTGTCATACTGAAACAAAATACTTTCTACAAACCCATGCAATCAAGTCTAGGGAAAAAACCTCAGCACAGACTACAGTGATCCAGGTGCAGTATAATAGAAACTAGATTTTACTTTACTGTTCTCTGCTGTATTTCATACAACACCTGTCTTACCTGTGACATGAATCTTGAAGGTGAGTTTCTGGCCAGCAGCCTCGCAGCTGTACTCCCCTGCATCTTTCTTCTCCACCTGGCTCACCACCAGCCGACGCTGTTTGCCCTCTGACTCTACCTTGAACTTCTTTCTCGAGGTGATCAGTTTCCCCTCCTTTTATCACTTGACCTCTGTGATAAAATGTTTGCTCATTAAGACCAGGATGTGGTAGCATTGTGGTGGAGTGCTTGTTCATTAGGACCGGGATATAATGGTGGAATATGGAGGCCACAAAGGTTGCAGAACACTCTAATTTTATGGGTAGATTGTGTACTCTGCGTAGTTACAGGCAAAGCGCGCCCCGATGGATACAAAGTTCCACGGAAGGACCAACCAAGGAACGACACACCAAGTCGCACGATCACAACCGACCAATTAAAGGACAATACGCTCGGGATGGACAATACAAAAGAAGTTGCAAGGGACGGGACGGCGCGGCAGTTGGAGGAACAATAATCCCCCTGTCGCCCAGCGCTGAATTGCCTTTTAGTTTTACCCGCTACAATTAATAAAAGTTTATAATTGGAACATTATTGGCTCATTGCTTATAAATTGATGACAACCTCCATCTTCTCCTGGGCCACCTCGCAGCTCAGCGTGGCATTTTTCTGTTGTTGCAGCCTTCACCACCTTCTGTACCTTCTCCTTGTTTGTAAATACAAATTCTGGCTCTGAAAAGAGAGAGATACATTAGTTTGGCCTCTTGAAAGAAGAGCAGGTTTTGGGGAAGGAGTCAGAAAAATGAATCAGTTCTCCCAGTCTGATGCCCCAAGAGAATGATGTGGAGAGAAATTGTGCAATTTATGGATGCCCCATCCCTGAAAACATTCAAGACTAGGCTGGATGGGTGTTAGAGCAACCTAGTCTCAAAGAATGTGTTCCTTTCCAGGACATAGATTGGAACTGGATGATCCTCCAGGTCCCTTCCAACAAAAGGCATTCTGTGATGCTTCTTGTATGACTCTCATGACTCTTTCGTCCCCTAGCTGCCATTTACTTATGTCTTCAAAACATCAACTTATACAAAACATTCCTGTAGTATTCTCTCCCATGCTAAATGAGCCCTTCCAAGACAAAAACATGTTACATAGAGCACACCCCCTAGTGCTTGACACAAAGCCCCTGTTCTGAAACTTCCTGAGACGCAGCTGCATTGCAGAGTTGTTCTAGTGGTACAGGCACGTGGGAATGGAGAAGTGCAATCAGAACTTTCTTGTCTATGGCCTCATTCCCACAGCAAAAGGAAATTCCTGAAGATTTTAAAAGATGGAACTGCCTCACAACTGTATTTAGAATAATTTGTTCAATTTCCTCATCAGAAATTAACCACCCCAAAGTTCAGCTCCAAAAATTTTAAGCATAGCAGGGAAAACTTACAAACTAATGACCGTTTTCTAAAACATTCTAGAATGAAAGGCCAAAATGCGTTCTCTCTCACCTGTGACATGAATCTTGAAGGTGAGTTTCTGGCCAGCAGCCTCGCAGCTGTACTCCCCTGCATCTTTCTTCTCTACCTGGATCACCACCAGCCGACACCGTTTGCCCTCTGACTCCACCTTGAACTTCTTGCTCGAGGTGATCAGTTTCCCCTCCTTGTACCACTTCACCTCCATCTTCTCCTGGGCCACCTCGCAGCTCAGCGTGGCATTTTGAGTCAGTGCAGCCTTCACCTCCTTTTGTACCTTGTCCTTGTTTGTAAACACGTCTTCTTTCTCTGCAGGGACATCACAACAGTCACACCATTTTGCTGTAGTCTGCTGCAGAGCTTACTCCAGTTCCCCATTTTCATTATACTTGCCCTTCACAGGGACCATCATGATGCCTCATTAAGACAGGAAAATACTTTCCCCTCTATTTTGCCTTGGGAAATGAATAGGCATATCATTTCATATCATATCATAAATCTAAACATTTCGCAGTCTGATAGCAGATTTGGACATGAGATTTAGAACACCTGCATGCACTGCTGAACCTCCTCCCTTCTCTTTGTTTCTTCTGATGTCTCTCTACATTTCCAGTAAATCAGAAGGGAATGGCCCTCTAGAACAGGTTGCCCAAGGAGACTGTGGATGCTCCATCCCTGCAGGCATTCAAGGCCAGGCTGGATGTGGTTCTGGGCAGCCTGGGCTGCTGGTTGGCAACCCTGCACATAGGAAGAAGGGGGTTGGAACTGGATGAGCACTGTGGGCCTTTGCAACCCAGGCCATTTATGAGTCTGATTAGTGGCATTTTCCACCTCATTGTGTCATTCAAATTTTGTAACCAGATCTCATCAAACACCTCCCCTTTTCTCACTCCTTGCATGCCTGGTGTGCTCTTGCACTGTAACCCTGCAGACACCAGCTGACTACAAGAGCTGCACAAGTTACCCTCCTTGCCTATTGTTTGTTGCAGTAATTCATTCCTGGATGGAAAAGCACATGTAGAAAAGTGTTGCTATGACACTAGATGACAAAGAAAGTCCTATAGCCAAAATGTTTTGCACCAGAGAGGCTGTAAGTTGATCCTCCAAATGCAAGACACACAAAATGAAGTGTTCCTTTATCTCTGGGATTCCAAGCATTTTCTCACCTCTGACTTTCACTTGGAATGTTGCTTTGTCATCTTTTGTTTCACAGTTGTAGCTCCCTTGGTCTTTCAGGGTCACATTTTTGACCATGAGCTTGCGGTGCGTCCCCTGGGAGATGATGGTTGTCCTCTGGTCCTGCTTCACCTCTATTTGATCTTTCTTCTATACGACAGCTCCACTTGCAGCTGACACCTCACACACCAGCTCCAGGTCTTCAGAAGGACTGACTGATATTTCTGGAGTCGTTTTGGACTTGCTGACAAAATTAATGGCTTCATCTGAAGAAAAAAAGAGAAAGTGGTTTACATCCTGACTCAGGCTTATTCAGCACAGCATTAAGATACAGTTAGAACTGATTGTAATGTCTCTGCTCATTACATCTGGGGGATCAAGTTTCACCTCTGGAGGTACTCACATACAAACGTGTGCTTGATTCTCCTGTGTAAGGAAAGAGTAAGTTCTATGCAGACAGTTCTTATTTCTTCTAATCAATTCTGTATTCTGCACATGTTCTTCTGAAGCTAAAATGAAGGCAGCTAAGTAACCTGTTTGCAATACATGAACAAACCAATTCAACACCTTGTCTCTAAGCTAACAAGCAGCGTTTGATGAGCACATCAGTATTTCATGCCCTTCATTCCATCCAGACTGTATTGGCAATAACTATGCTGGTATTAACAAGGATAGCAATTACAAGCAAAATGGTAGAAATACAGAAGATATAAGGAAAAGGGAACTCACCAGAGCTGAGGCGATCCTCCCTGGTGAGCGATCTCCAAGAGATGCTGCCTCAGTGAGGGTCAGCCCTTAAATGAGGTCTCAGAGGAGGTGGAGTCAAACTCCACCCCTCCAGGGAGCACAGCTACATAACTTTCACCTGTGCTCCCACAGCTGACCCCACACTTGCCTCAGCTGATCAATCAGTGGTTCACATTGTGATCTCCCATACACTCCACCCCTTCACAACGTGAACCAATGATTAGGTGAGTTCCCCTTATTACAGAGACCCAATCACGACGCTGATACAATCTCCCGTCGCATTAGATGTTGATATTATTCAAATGATGATGATTGGATGGGTGTTTATGATCTTCCATGGGCCAGTGCTTGATAGATGTTACCGGAGACAAATCATCTTGAAGTGCAGGTCCGTCTGCGTTTCATCAGTCCAGAGTAATGGTCCTAGAGGCTTAGAATCAATCTTAAGGGGAGTAATATAGATGTTTCAAGGGTACTAGGAGGGGAAGATCCGCCCTCCAGGGCAAGATACAGGCCGTATTCTTATCTTGGGTCAATACTTCTGCTTGTACTGGATTATGTCCCGGCCTCCGATACCATACCCTCTGGCCAGATATCTGTGGCTGTATAACTATATCTGGCACCAGAGGAGGAGTCTTGATCTGCCATAGGGACATAATAGGTGTTCCTTTAGCAAAAAAGGCCGGAGTATTGACCACGATGTCAGTAGGCCATGTACCTATCACCGAGGGGGTGACTGAACCTCCCACCTCCAATAATCTCCCCCAAGGTGCAAGTAGGCCACACCATTTGGGTCCTACCTGCACCTTCCAAGGCCAATTTATCTTATGGATTCCCGGTTCTAAATTCTCAGGGGCAGGGAGCAGAAGATTATTTTCAGTACCAACCTGCGGTTTTACCTTATTATCGGTGCCTGTAATTTGGATCCTAAGAGGGGAGGCCCATATAGTTTGTAACATTTTCAGGGCACTGGGTCTGCCATCCCGAGGTCTTTCATTCAGGTCCCGCACGGTTTCATATAATCTTTTTGTCCACCCCTGCAGGGACTGAGAGTCTGTTTTCAGGGCAGCCTTAAGGATACCATTATAACGTTCATTAAGGCCTGCCCCTGTTGGGTTATATGGCAGGTGGAATCGCCATTCAATGTTGTTTTCTTCTGCCCAGCGCTGTATCATCGCTCCAGTGAAGTGAGTCCCTTGGTCACTCTCGATAACTTGAGGTGTCCCGTATGCAGACATCAGTTTAGTAAGTGCCTTAATTGTGTATGCTTGATTTGCCTTTGGTACAGGATAGGCTTGCAGCAGTCCACTTACAGTGTCAACGCAGGTCAGGGCATATCTCGCCCCCTCAGACCGAGGGAGGGGCCCAATGTAGTCGACCTGCCATCTCTGAAGAGGACTATATCCTCTAGCAATGTGGGATGTTGTTTCAGGCAACGGTCTCGGTCTCATCTTTGAGCAAGCATCGCAATCCTGACATGCTTGAACGATATCAGATAGTTGTACAGGCAGCCCCCATGCTTTAGCAGCTGCCCACATTATCTTCTGTCCAGCATGCCGTAGCTTCTGATGTAACCAACGGGCAATATTTTCAGATTGTGAATTCTCAATCCATCGGATTCGGGCCAGTGTGTCAGCTTCATCATTTCCTGGTGACTGCAAGGGTTGATGACCAGAGACATGGTAGACACATACTGTCCTGTGTTTGACCGTATTCCAAATGTCTACCCACATGTCTTTACCCCAAATCGGTCGGGCGTGGATAGTCCATTCCTGGGTAGCCCATTGCGTAATCCACAGAGTGAGCCCCCGGTACACAGCCCAACTATCTGTACAGATGTTCAGGACGCCGTCACCAGGTTCTTTAGTTATAACCATCCACACGGCTCGCAATTCTGCCCATTGGCTGCTTTGACCATCCCCCTCATCAAACCAGATGGTCTCAGTAGAGGGATGGTATGCTATTGCTCGCCACTTGCTTGGGTTGCCTCTGCTGGACCCATCCGTATACCAGGCATCTTCAGGAATAGGATATCTTCCTTCCTGAACGGGACTCTTCTCTGGTGGAGCAACCATCGGTTCTTTTGATGTATCACTGTGATACGTCACTGGGCCTAGGATCTTCTGTAGTACTTCTTTAAGTGGAGATGAAGACAGACTGCTTCTCTGGCTTAGATAGGCGACCCATCGTGCCACCGTTTGTGCTTGGGCCACCCCCGTCTTAGGAAGGTGAGTCAAATCTCTCACCCACCCCTGGATTGGTAATGAAGTCTTAACTATGACCTCTGCTGTTTGCGTTATCGGCTCTACTGCTTGTAATGCCGAATAGGCAGCCAATAACTGTTTCTCAATCATGCTATATCGTTCTTCTGCTCCGTGCCAAACCTGAGACCAGAATCCAATGCGGGTTCGAACAGAACTCTGGCGTTGCCACAGGCCCCAGCCAAAACCATCTTGAGTAACATGAACATCTAGTTCAGCTGGGAGGGTCGGATCAAATATACCCAACGCCTGAGCTTGTTTAACTGCCAGTTTTGCCTGTTGGAAAGCATCCTGTTCTATCTTTCCCCAATTCCATGATTGACCCTTCTTTGTAAGCTTGTATAATGGCCTTAATAGCTGAGCTAAATGAGGTATAAAGGAGCGCCAATACCCCAATATACCCAAACATTCTTGCAATTGTTTTGATGTTGTAGGGACTGGAAACGCTTGGACTTTATCTACTACCGCACTGGGTAGTACTTTGGTTTTCCCGGACCAAATTACTCCCAGGAATTTTACAGATAGCCCCGGACCTTGCACCTTCTGTGGGTTTATAGCCCACCCTCTTTTCTGCAGGTAAGCTATCAACAAATCTGCTGCTTGTCTCACTGCCTCTAACGAATCGGATGTTAACAGGAGGTCATCAATATAATGATATAAATTGACATTATTTGGCTTTTCCCACTTAGCCAGATCACGTGCCACTAAATTATGACAAAAAGTGGGCGAATGTACGTACCCTTGGGGTAGGACCTGGAAAGTCCATTGCCTCCCTTCCCATGTAAATGCAAACTGATCTTGCGATTCTTCACTGATTGGAATACTGAAGAATGCATTCGCCAAATCCAAGACACAGTGATATGTTTTGATTTCCCTGCTTAGTGTGTCCATTAGGGAGGCAATATTGGGTACAGCCGCATGAACAGGTGGCGTGACCTTATTTAATTCCCTATAGTCTACTGTCATCCTCCATGTTCCATCCAGTTTTCGCACTGGCCATATTGGGGAGTTATATGGGCTATGTGCAGGCCTTATAATACCCACTCTTTCTAATTCCTGCACCGTCTTTGTTATTTCATCCTGCCCACCCGGGAGTCTGTACTGTTTCACATTAGTAATCCGGCGTGGCTTCGGCAAACAAATAGGCTCATGTTTTGCATGGCCTCTCAATATTGTCTGGATTGCCCGGATACTAATGCATCTCTGCCGCAATCGGAACTCTCCCACTGTTGTATGGAGAGCCAGACCCCACAGGATATCAATTCCTAATATATACTCTGGAATTGGGGCAATGGATACCTTGTACTCCCGTGGTGGAAGACGCCCGACCCCCAGTTTTACCCAGGTTTGGGTGACCGGAATGGTTTGTCCCCCAAAACCTCCAATCATCACTCTATTACCTTTAAATTTAGTTGGGTCTCCATATATTATAGATGTCTCTGCCCCGGTATCAACTAGGGCCATAACCTTCTGTATATTCTTTCGGGACCAGTATATCGTCAGTTCCACATAGGGCCTCCGGTCCCGTCTAGAGGCCCTAGGAGGACTGACATCCCTCGTCAAGCCATGAACTGAGCCAGATTCAAGTCTTTTACCTCCGATACCTCCGGTGTCATAACCCGAGGCACCTGAGGTGGCTTCTTTTTCCTATTTGGAACTATAAAATCTTCTAAATTCCATGTTGTTGTTGGTCGCCGCTCTATAAATCTTATCCCTGGCCTTTTGGGTTTATTCTGAAATTTTTGTTCATCCTTCAGTTGCTTCCACAACTGAAGGAGAACCTGATTGGGCTGCCCATCAATTTTTGAAAACTGAACGCCTGCCCGGAGCAGATCATTAAACATTTGTTTTCGGGATACCCTAACAGGTCCTGCCCGAGAAGTTCGCGGGGCCGATCTTCTGGCTCACACTATTGGAAAAGCCTCGGCATCCTCAATCACCCTGATATTGCGCTTAGCTCGTAAACGCTCAGTTTCTCTGAGGTCTGCTACCAATTGGGCGGCTTGTTGGACTACTGCCTCTGCGGATACTACTGGATTAAGTATGGAAACCAAGGTTCCATACATATGAGAGGGTGCTTACTGTAAAATTAGGTCCCTCATTCCCGCAGAAAATTTAACCATATCAGGGCTATCGAATGTGTCTTCGTAGATAGCCTCTCTCATACCTAATTCGCGTATATAATTTTGAAGGTCTTCCATAGAAGACCACATCCCTGTGTTTACTGGCATGTCAGTTTTATTTGTCCACACCATGCGGCAAGCAGCCATTATCCATTCTACAATTGAATGGTTTTCTTCAGGGAACTGAGTCCCAGCATACAGTCTCTGCCGAAGGGCAGGATGTACTGTTATTGTGGCCAACTTAGATACTTCGGGGCCACTAACCAGTACACTATCTGCCCCTGAATCCCATAACCGTAATAACCAAGCCGGAACACTTTCCCTTGGCCTTTGCCTAAATCGTTGCACTAGGTCCATGAGTTCAGTAGGTGTGTATGGACGGGCTGTTACATGTAAAACAGATTCGGCAGGGGGCCATTGATCAGGAGGCACTCCTGCTGGTCGATCTTGAATTTTCTTTGTTTTTTGAGTTATTACTGGACGGACTTCTAGTGAGTCCGTCTCAGATGGTTTTTCTAGATCAGATTTAGTGATCTTATTTTGATTCATTTCTTCAGGATCTTGATCGTCATTAAATGAAATGTATCTAATTTGAGGGTTGGAGGAAGAAAATGACGGTTTTTTTCCTGTCAATAGATTGATCTCACCCTCCAATTTTTCAATACGGGCCTTTAACAATTCATTTTCATGTGCAATGTTGTTTGATTTTATCTCTGCCCGATTTAAAGCATTTAATAATGGCCAGGCTGCCATAGATGCAGCCATTCGCTTTTCTTTTGTAATTAAGATATCTTTTTGTAGTCCTAGAAAGTAATCAGTTAGACAATAGGCGTCCATGTTATTTGGTACTCTTAAAGGGCCCCATTGTTCAATAATTGTTGCTAATTGGTAATATGGGGACGCCTCAAAACCTGGAATTTGTCCAGGAAGGCATGTCCCTAAGGGGGTGGTCTTCTCCCCCTTGTACCAATTAAAGATTTTCCACACAAAGGACATTTTTTTTTTCCTTATATTTCTAGATGCCAAGTCAGTGGCTCCTGCCTGGCTTGCCAAATGTATTGGCAATAACTATGCTGGTATTAACAAGGATAGCAATTACAAGTAAAATGGTAGAAATACAGAAGATATAAGGAAAAGGGAACTCACCAGAGCTGAGGTGATCCTCCCTGGTGAGCAATCTTCAAGAGATGCTGCCTCAGTGAGGGTCAGCCCTTAAATGAGGTCTCAGAGGAGGTGGAGTCGAACTCCACCCCTCCAGGGAGCACAGCTACATAACTTTCACCTGTGCTCCCACAGCTGACCCCACACTTGCCTCAGCTGATCAATCAGTGGTTCACATTGTGATCTCCCATACACAGACAGAACCTGCCTGAGGAGCAAGCTGATGGCTGTCAGCTACAGGCAGACCTAGCTTTGTACTGCATTTCTTAGAGCAACAACTGTTGCTTTCAGTCACTGAATATACCAAGGCCAATTACTATGCCAGGAACATTTATGGCATCAGTGAACAAAAAATGCGTTAAAAATTGTAATAGACAGGAGCCATTTATTCTTTTATAACTAGGTGACCAAAGAACAACAGTCCTTCTAGAGTCAAGCTGTTAAGAACTAATAGCATCAATCAATATCACATAGATAGATTACTTCCCTGCCCTAAGACCATCTTGCGACCATTTGGTGCTCCTAATTAAGCCCTCTTGATGGCATTTTGTCTGAGCCATGCGACATTTTGTGATAGGAGTTACTGCTAGTGTTCCCTTAACCCTACACCAAAGTAGGAGGTATCCATTCTCAGGGAATCATGCAGGCTTCCTCTGTATTTGATGCTCAGAGACAGCCCCAGAACTTTTTAAATCTTAGCTTAGCTCTCATCCAATAATGTTCATCAAACAGTGCAACTTGTCCTTTGGGGATGCCTTTGTTCTGCATCAACCAGTTCCAACGGAGTCTTCTTGGCTTGTTTTAGATCAGTTTTTCAACAGATAAAGCCAGGGTCTTTGAATTACAAAGTGAAATTGCAGAATGCATGATTCTCAACCAAACAGAACAGCAGGTGGGATGCAGGGTGAATACCTGAACCAACACCACCTGCAAGCAATCCTTCAATATCTTAGGAATCTCTAGCCACCCCAAATCCAGTGTTGTGCTTGATCTATCATCTCTGCTGAGTTTTTAGCTAAGCTGATGGTGAGCATCACGGTGGTGATGGGTGAGCAGTCAGACTAGAGGGTCTTAATCAACCGTAAGGATCCTGTGATCAGAGGAACGTGAATGTGCTGTTAAAGGTCACAAGCGCTGCACTGCAGCATGAGCATACACAGCGAAAGGCTTTCAGTAGAGCTTCAGTTCATAAATGAGGACTGGGTTATGGAAAATAGGCTCAAGATATAAAACAGAAAACAGATCTTAACGCCAGGTTCTGTGAATGCAACCAGCTGAATTTCACAGATATTGAATTTCAATGACAATTTCTTGTGTTATTTTACCCTCCAGCTCCACCCTGAACAGGAACATGTCAGTGACAAGCATTACTCCTCCAGGCTTGACCTAACAGTGCTTTACTTGCACTATGAGCTAATGGCTGTGCTTACAGCACCTCAGGGAGACACCTCAGAGATCACAATGTCCTTCGGGTACAGCAGGAGACACTCAACTCTCCAAATGTGGAGTTTAATTTGTCCAAAGAGGAGACAGGATTCCCATGCTAATAACTTAGGACCATTTCAGTCATAGGTTTAAAGATGATGTAAGTGCTGAGGCAATACATGAACTAGATGAATGAAGCCCAGATGTCAGGGCTCAAGTCGTGACTCCAGCCCCAGCTGGAGCTAAGGCTGTCTTGAATTCATCACAACACAGTTACATTATTTGCTCATACTGTGGATTTGCATAGGGACAACAGGAAGGTCAGAATTGCTTCAATAGAGCTATGCAATCTTTGTCCTAAATACTGGAAACCCACAGCGTTGGACAAATAAAATGAATTAAGTCTGAAGTGCTTTACATGGATTGTGATCCTATGTTTGCCTCACAAACTTACCTGAGACTTTCCAATCAAAAATCAGAGTGTCATCTCCAATTGTGTAGATGTATGTTCCCTCGTCTTCTTTCGTTACAGCTGAAGCCACAAGCTTATGCAGTTTCCCTTTATCTTCCATTGTGAATTTCTTACTGGTCTTGATTTCTTTGCCATTTTTGTACCACTTCACCATGACATTGGCTTCAGAGGTCTCAGAAACAAATTCAGCTTGTTTTCCAGCAACGGCCCTGATTACTCCTCCACTTGTCTCTTTGATTACGAAGTTTGCCAGTGCTGAAACAAAATATGAAGACACAAAATACATATGATGGTAAAGAACTGCAGGGACATTGGTGACCATGAGGCATTCATTTATCATAAGATCAAACGTGCACGTTTAATCCTAGTTCTAATTGCTAGATTCTAATTCAGAAGCTGGCAAATTGGCAGCTTTTATAAACCACGTACCAGATTACCTTATCTCCACAAGTTGAAGGACGTACACTGTACAGGGGACAGAGCCAAAGGAAGAAGCCCAAGGCTTCAAGAAAATGTCTAAAATAGGAAAACTGAGGAAAGAATTGGAACAAGCAAACTAGAAGGAAATCAATGGAGGGGGTATCTATTACTGCACTGTAACCCCCTGGCAAACAAATCAAGCCTAAAAGATAGAGATATCACTTAGGACTGAAAAGAAAAAAGAAAAAAAAGAATTCCTTTATGGAAATTAATTGGAGTGCAAAAGTTAGATGATAAAACTGTCCCTTATTAACACACAGTGGAATAATTGACTTCAAAGATTCAAAATCTCACCACTGTCTTAGCCAAAAGTTCAAGCCTAAGTCCACGGTCCTATTTTACTGAGGGTAATTGAGCTTGTTTTCCAACTTCTTGTTAACATATCATTTCAAAACAGCGCACACAACTGAGTTGGGTCTGTTGAGACAGCGCAGTCAGAGCTGCTAAAATCAAAGTCTGGATTATGCATGCATTTGTTCTGCAGTTCCAAGAACACGCATGTATAATACAAATTCAACAACGTTCTACAGAATGCCTGTATTTAGGAGCTCGAGAGCCAGCTGATGGACACTGGGATGACTGAGATCCTGTCAATACATTTAACTCCATCCTATCATACAGTCAAATTTCATTCATTTTTTCAGGAACTGTCTCTTATCATTGTAGTCCCGTCACCACTGCTGGATGTGAGCCCAACCACACAAAAGCAGCTGCTGGTTTTCACTGCAGATACTGCAGTAAGGAGAAACAGCCTCCAGACTGGACCAGCTGAGCGTGGCCCTACCAGGATTTGCTCCAAAGGTCTTATTACCAGTAGTGCTTCCCGATGAAATACATGGGGGTCCTCCTTTGATTCCAACCCCAACCCACCCCACCATGCCCCCTGATAACATCCATCAGGGCCACATCTCGACAGCTCCTGAACACCTCCAGGGATCCCACCACCTACCTGGGCAGCCTGTGCCAGTTAATTCTATGGGCAGACCTGCCAGTATGAAATATTATGCTAACATGACAAAGAGAGAGAAGAAAAGCAAAATTAAGACTAGCTGACAAGCCTTGGCAGGAAGTTCTGCTCTCCATCAATTTAGTCCCTGTGACTCTTCACAGGTGTTTTCTACATTTGGGATCACTGCTACAAAAAGAGATGTTGACATCATCTCTTGTGGCCACCCTGACAGAAGAGCAGGAAGGCTGGGATGCTCTTTTTCCTGTCTTTCCCTTGATTTCCTCTATATCTTAGGGACGAATCACAGGACAGAACACAGAAATCAAATGGCTCTACAAAGCAGATTGGCCAGTTCAAGTCAAAACAGCCACTGAAAACACCCCAGATGCTGTCTGACAACAGCTGGACTGTCGGGGAGTCAAGTGAATGCAGTCTGCTGGCCCTGGGCAGGAAGAGGACAGCCCAGACTGTCACATACCTTTCACTGAAAGCTGATAGAGCATTTTATCCCCCTCACAGATGCACTGATAACTTGCAGCATCATCCATTGAGTCGTTGTGAATTTTCAGGGTGTGTTTCTTCCCCACAATTTGCAGTTCATAATTTTCACTGGCCTTGAGCTCCTTCCCATCCTTCATCCACTCCACAGTAGCGCCTGTGTCTGAAAGTTCAGCCTGCAGTTTGGCTTCCTCACGCAGCCAAGCGCAGATCTTTTCTACATCTTTGCTCTTCTTGGTAAATCTCACTGCAGCACCTGTCAGGAGCAAAGGCCTCGTTATTTCAATTTATATCAGGCTAACGTGGTCAATGTTTGCTGCAACATCTCTGAAAAAGTATCACCTTCTGTTCCTGCACTCATCATTGTGTCAGTGCTGAGCAATTCACGATATTTCATTTGGTCTTCTTGCTGGATTTACTAAGTAAAAATCAACCAAACATCTCCTTCTACTGATTAATAATGCTCTAAACATGCTTCTGCAGAGGTTTCCACCCAATGACAAACAGGTCCTCCCATCATGAATGTTTATTTGTTCTACTTTGTCGTGCAAAGCTGATTGATAGAGATATTATTGGAATGATTGCTCCCCTACTTCTAAACTATTCCAGTGCAATCAGAAAGGCTGTCTGAACCTGCAGCTGAAAGTACTGCTCTATGGTCATGCAGTGGTAAACCTGGTGACTGAATGCACTGGCCAATAGCTGTGAACTGCAGACATTCATCAGCTGGCATGCTTGCACGTTGTTGTAAGGTCAATAGTAAACATGGCATCCCCTCCAGGTACAGCTTCACCAGTTGTTAGGGGGGATTTCACAGCCAGGACTGGGTCTGAGGAAGAACATGTATGTCTTAATGCTCTTTAGATGCAAGTCTGGTATCTCATTTAGAGATGGAAGATTAAATCATAGGTACATTTCTACTTCTCCCTTTGCATGAGTGCTAGAAGAAGCACTTCTGTGCTTAAGATCTGTTACAGAAAGTTCTGCCTCTTGCACATGTGAGATATCAAAAGATAAGGATATTCATGTCTCTGTCACAGAAACAACTCGTATCACTTTAGTGGTAGCTGGAGGTTGATAGGAGATAGGAGAACTAGGAATAAAGGAAAGCCTTTGGTGTGTTAATGCACTGCTAACCTTAAAGTCAAAGGAAGCATCTTTAGGGAACCAACACAGCTGCTCAGCACACACTGACCCATTTCCATTGGGGTTTTTGTGCTTACCAAGGTGCACGCTCCCTGGGAATTCCAGAGACGGGCTCTGTCCATGCGCATTGACTGCAGACACTCGGAACTGATCATCAGCCTCTTCAGACAGATTGCTCACCGTGAACTCTGGGACGGGGACATGAGACTCGTGGCACCTCACCCAGGTGAAGCCAGTTAGTTTCTTGCATTCCACAATGTAGCCATCGACTGGAATGGGGCGGTGCATCTTCGGAGGGGACCATGCCAGCGTCACTGAGGTTTCTGTTTTATTTTTCACCACGGGGTCAGTTGGGGGCTGGGTGGGAGGTTTTCTGGGAGCTGAACAGAAATAAATTTCAGAAATATTAGCATAAGGTCATGTAGGCTGGAAAAGACCTTCAAAAGACCTTCAAAATCAGCAGACTCAACTTTCAGCATGACCTACTGAGTCCCACCATTAACTACTGTGGTACCTGAGGACATACATGACAAGCTTATTCCTGCAGGTATTTACATAGTGAATATATTCACCCTCTGGTTGCTTTGGAACATTTTAGAGGTTAAAAGCCCATCAGACTTTTTCACTGTGTGCAGCCACTGATACAGGCAGGAGGCTGGGAATTACCTGATGGGCTCTAGTTACAGACTACTGACACAGTAAAGGATTGATTTCATTTAATTTTGGCCATCAGAAAGTTTGGTGTCTGGTTTCAGTCACCCATCTGGACTCCAATTATAATCATATGGAGAACAGCACATTCAGGAGAACTCATCTCAATAAACCTGAATGAAATCACAGAATCATAGGATCATGGGAGGGCTTGGGTTGGAAGAAACCTTCAAGATCATTAAGTGCTAGATGCCAAAGGTCCCACTAACACAGTATTAAGCCAAAAGCTAGATGCTGGAATCAGATCTCCTGACCTTACCATCAGAAACTGAGATGTCATATTTTGCTCAGAGGTGCCTGCTTGTAGGAGGGACAGCTTCCGAGCTTTTTCTGCTCCAGGAACCAGCTCGAGCTTCAGAATTTAAACAGCAGTCAGAAATTAAACTGAGCTTTGTCACCTCCATCAAATAGAAGGAGTGGTTGGGTGGTACAGCTTTCCAAATCGCTTAGAAACTGTCACAACAATCAGATGCCTACCTTTTCTTTTTGAACTTGTTAATACATAGAGCTTAATAGCATCAGAATGCCCCAAGCACTTCAGACAACAGGACAGCTGTAAACCCTTCTTTAAGGATTCCTTTGTTTAACCACTGAGTAACTGTAATTCAGTGGTGCTGGTAGGAGAAGGGAAGTCCTAATCTTCCCAGATGGTGAACAGAGTTGATGTTCACATGCAGACTGGTGCTGCAGCAGAGCCAGAAACCACTCATTTGGGAAACACAGCACCAAGAAAATAATGGGAATAGCTTCATAAAATCAGGAGCTTCACTCAAATTTCATGTCAGATCTATAATTCTTCCTATTTTCAGGAAGAAATGATTTCCCTTTTTCTTGTAGTTTTATTTTCTTTTCCTTTCCAGCAAGCAGCTTTGTAGCTTACAAATTGTTTTCTAATCACCTCCTGGTGTGGACAAATCACACAGGTCTGACTCCATGTTTTACATAGTTAGCATATTATATTTGTTCCACTATGGAACTGTACAGTCATAGAATGGCCTGGGTTGAAAAGGATCCCAAAAATCATCCAGTTCCAACCCCCTGCTATGTGCAGGGACGCCATCCACCAGACCAGGCTGCCCAGAGCCACATCCAGCCTGGCCTTGAATGCCTGCAGGGATGGGGCATCCACAGCCTCCTTGGGCAACCTGTTCCAGTGCGTCACCACCCTCTGAGTGAAAAACATCTTCCTAAGATCCAACCTGATCCACAACCCCTACACACCCTCAGAGCCCCCTAGAGCCCCTAGTCCTCCTATTGCCCACCACAGCCCCATATGCCCACTAGAGTCCCCCTCAACTCTCTTTACAGGCCCTGCACAGCTCTATATAACAGTCTTATAGAACTACCTCTAGTAGAAGCAATCTCCACACAGAGATCCTTTCCCAGCACACTGCGCCACGGGGGGAGCAAAACGGGGGGGGGGCACATACACACACAGCGCCGGGGGGGCCCGTAACCGACCCCCACCCATCCTTTAAAGGGGTGGGGGGTCCGTTTTAATGGGGGGGGGGGCGAGATCACCTTCACCCCCCACCCCCCCATCCCCACCCCATCCTTTAAAAGGGGGGTGTCCATTTTGGTGTTGGGGGGCAGTGACAATCCGCCCCCCCACCCCATCGTTTAAAGGAGGGGGGGTCCGAGACCACCCCCCCCACCCCATCTTTTAAGGGGGGGGGGTCAGGGGCTCATGGGGGGCAGCACATCGTGCACAACATTGTGGGGGGGGGGGGCTTTAAAAGGGGGGGGTTACAAAAAGCATAGCTCTCAACTATAGATGGGATTGGGGGGGGCTCAATCGATGGGGGGGGGCCCTTCATGCAGGGGGGGCACAGCGTAAGTCAGCGGCTTTGAGGGGGGGTGTTGGGGCTGTTTGGCCTTTGGGGGGGTTATTGTGTGCCCCACCCCCACCACCCCCACACACAATGGGGTGTTAATGTGGGGGGGGGGGGCTTAGATTAGTTGCGTTCCCTATAGCACTGCCCCCCCCCGTCATTAACCCCCCCGCTTTATCCTTACGGCTGAGCCCCCCCCCGACAGCGCCCCATTCATCTTGATGGGGGGGGGGGTTTGTCACACGACCCCGGCGCGGCTTACGGCACATCGTCGACCCCACCCCACCCCCCATAACCCCACCCGGGGGGGGAGGGGGCGATGTGGTGAGTGGGGGGGGGGGTTCCGGAGGTGGGGGTGAGCAAAGCGCAATATGGGGGGGGGGGGTCCTATAACTGGAGGGCAGCGGCTGCACAAAGAGCCCGCGGGGGTCGGAGAGCAGCACTTTGGCTGGGGGGGGTCCACGGGGTCCGGGGGTAATGCTGCCCCACCCCCTCCCCCACCCCCCACTGCCGACCCCCCCCCCGCGTTGCCCCCCCGCCCCAACGTCAGCTCCTGCGGCAGCTCCTCGTCGCTCTCCTCCTCCTCTTCCTCGTCTGGGGGGTCAATATGTGGGGGGGGGGGTCCCATCGGGCAGCGGCAGCTCCGCCGGCTCCGATTGGCTGAGCCGCAGTGCGCGGGAGCGGCTGTTGTGTGCCGGTCGGTGGAGGGGAGGCTCTTCATGGAGCTGCCCCGCAGCCAACAACAGCCTGAATGAGATCCTGGAGTCCCAGACGCTGGAGGATGAGCTGGGAAAGAGCAGAGGCTCCCCACAGAAGGGCAAATCACGTCTGATAACGTGAGTGTGGAGCACAGCCAGCCCCTTCCTCACATGTGTGGGGCTTCCATGTTCCTCTGTGCCCATTGCAATGTGCCACCCCAATCCTGCTGCCCAGCCAGGAGTGGATGGGATGAGCAGGTTGGGATGCACAGAGCAGTGCTCAGACATTGCTGGGACATTTGTGCACTGCTGTTGAGCTTCCCTTTGTGCAGCAGGGGAGAGGATGGAGGTTTACAGGTGGATGGTTGTTATTTCTATGGCATTGCACAGGTGGTAGAACCATGTCCATTCCCAAACTTATTCCAGGGCATGCGGGAATTTGTGCAGTTGTAGTTCCTGAATTGTGCTATTTAAAACCCTCCTGTAAATGGGGATGTTTTGTAATGCCTGCTGGGGCTGCAGGCAGCATTGCCTTCCTCCTTAGGGGGCAGGTTTAATCACAAGCCTCCCTATTTCCTATCACAAACGTCCTACAAACCATGTCTGGGCATTGCTGTCTCGGCCTGGATCTCAGCTCCTGAGACTGTCAGATGTGAAGCAGCAGCAGCTGGGACAGGGCTGGCTCTGTGTGCCCTCTCTGGGTCTGTGGGCACAGAGTGGGGCAGAGGGATGACTGTGAGAGGGAGGAATTGCCCAGCCACAAGAAAGAGGAAATCAGCTGAAAAGGGGAGATTTGAGAAGCACTGAGGCTGTGGCTGCTTTGACAGTAAGAAGAAACCAAGCTGTCACTGTGCAGATGGGAACTCAAGTAGGAGAGCTGTGGTGGCTTTACAGATGGCAGACAGCAGCTGGAGTGTAGAGCCAAGGGTAGGGGGGGGATCTTCCTCTTAGCAATGCCATGCAAAGAATGATGCAGACTCCTGCAGGGTCGGCTTTGCTGTGTGACCCTGGGTGGAAGCAGCTGGAAGGTCTCAGCCCTTCTGCATTATCCCAGGAGCTGGGGCAGTGCTCGGTCTCATCCCACCTCTGCTAATAGCAAATGCAGAATCCCTTATCTGAGTGCCCTTTTCTCTCATGTAGAGTCACCAACCCTGGGAAGTTGACAAAAAGTTTGGGTGTTGTGTTGAGGGATGTGATTTAACTGGGAAGTATTGGTGATGGTTGGACTGGATGATCATAAGATCATCCAGATCATAAGATCTGAGATCATAAGATCATAAGATCATCCAGGTCTTTTCCAACCTTGAAAATTCTATGGAGTTGTAGCAGATTGTGGGGGTGTAGGTGTGGTATATATATGTACACAGATGGGAATATCCGTATGGAAAAGATAGATCCAGGTGTGTTCTGGGCTGCACTGAAAAAGGGGTGGCCAGCAGGAGAGGGAGGTGATTGTCCACTCCTGCTCAGCTCTTGTGAGGCCATATTTGCAGCACTGTGTCCAGGCCTGGGAAGGATGTGGAGCTGTTGGGGGGGGTCCAGAGGAGGGCCACTGTGATGATCAGAGGGCTGGAGCAGCTCTCCTATGAGGAAAGGTGGAGGGATCTGGGCTTGTTTAGCCTGGAGAATGGAAGGCTGTGGGGAGACCTCATTGTGGCCTTTGAGTACTTGAAGGGAGCGTATAAACAGGAGGGGGAATGGCTGTTTATGAGGGTGGATAATGATAGGACAAGGGGGAATGGTTTAAAACTGAGACTGGGGAGGTATAGGTTGGATCTTAGGTAGATGTTTTTTGCTCAGAGGGTGGTGACACACTGGAACAGGTTGCCCAAGGAGGCTGTGGATGCCCCATTCAAGGCCTGCAGGCATTCAAGGCCAGGTTGGATGGGCTCTGTCCATGAGCATTGACTGCAGACACTTGGAACTGATCATCACCCTCTGCAGACAGATTTACAGCCCCTGCACAGCTCTATATAACAGTCTTATAGAACTACCTCTAGTAGAAGCAATCTCCACACAGAGATCTTTTCCCAGCGCCCCTTTGTGACATCATAATGCCCCTTTGTGACATCATAACACCCTTTGTGACATCATAATGCACCTTTCTGATGCCATAATGCCCCTTTCTGACGTCATAATGACCCATTGTGATGTCTTAATGCCCCTTTGTGACGTCATAATGCCCTTTGTGATGTCATAATGCCATTTGAGACGTCATAAGGCTCCTTTGTTTTCATAATGCCTCTTTGTGACGTGATAATGCCTCTTTGTGACGTCATAATGCCCTTTGTGACGTCTTAATTCCCCTTTGTGATGTCTTAATGCTCTTTTGTGATGTCACAATACCCCTTTGTGATGTCATAACACCCCTTTGTGACATCACAATGCCCCTTTCAGACGTCATAATGACCCTTTTTGACGTCATAATTCCCCTTTGTGATGTCATAATGCTTCTTTGTGGTGTCATAATGCTTCTTTGTGATGTCATAATGCTACTTTGTGACGTCACAACGCCCTTTGTGACGTCATAATGCCCTTTGAGACGTCATAATGCTCCTTTGTGATGTCATAATGCTCCTTTGTGATTCATAATGCCCTTTGTGATGTCATAATGCCCTTTCTGACGTCATAATGCCCCTTTGTGGTGTCATAATGCTTCTTTGTGAGGTATCTGTGGTGCCATTGATAATGAAGTGTGATGAACTGGAAGGCTTTCAGTAGAATTGCAGCCCTAACATAAACAATGACTTGAACTCTGGAATTCTGTGTAAAATCATTAGCTAGCTTGTGGTCCGGGTCTTCAAACCAAAGGCTGTGAGGTGCTGCTCTTGTTGACGCAGGCTGTGAAAGATGACTTGAGCTCTAAGAGTAATTTCCCTTCTGCTCTTTATATGAACGTCAAATCCACAATTAGAATATTAAGAAGATAATATAAAATTTTGTGCTGCTGGACTGAGGACTTCCATTAGCTGTTAGCCATAGTTTGGAACTTGCAAAGCAATCATATTGGAGCCTTGCTGGGCAACCTGCTCCAGTGTCTCACCACACCCACAGTAAAGCATTTCTTCCTAATATCCAATCCTAATCTACCTTCTTCCCATGTAAAGCCATTTCCCCTCATTCTGTTGCTACCTGCCCTTATGAAAAGTCCCTCCCCAGCCTTCCCTGTAGGCCCTCTTCAGATACTGGAAGGCCACTCTAAGGTCTCCTTGGAGTCTTCTCCAGGCTGAAGAGCCCCATCTCTCTCAGCCTGTGCACATAGTAGAGGTGCTTTCAGCCCTCTCTGATCACCTTCATGGCCCTCCTCTGGACCTGCCTGAACATCTCCAAGTCCTTCTTGTGTTGAGGGCTCCAGAACTGCGTGCAGTGCTCCAGATGGGGTTTCAATGAGAGGAGTGTGGAGGGGCAGCACCACCTCCCTCGACCTGCTGGTCATGCTTCTGTGCTTTAAGCTTATGCTTTAAGGTCCTATATGCTTTAAGGTTTAGATAGTGCAGTCGCCTCACCTCTTCAGGTTTATCTGTGAAGGTCCCTTCCAAGTGAACCGTGCTGATCCAGACAGTTCGGATTGCTCATTAAAGTGTTTTAGTAAGTTGGGCTGGTCCTACGAAGCAGTATGACTGCAGTAAGCAGTGTACATGGTGCGCTGTGAGTACTGCACACATTCCTCTTGGCAGCTTGTGGAACAGAAACTGTGCATTGTTTGGATTGTGTAAGTATTCCTGTTGGTCTCTTGTGATGCTTACCTTCTTAGAGCACCTTTCCTCGTTTGGCTCTACATATTTTGGTACCTTACTTGTTCTGTTTGGCTTAGCAGGGAAGGTCTTCTTCTGAAGCATCCTCAGTCTTGGTCTGGGCAGCATACTTAGAAATGACATGGACGTTACATGAGTGGGTGGTCAAAGGGGGGAAGAACTCACCTTTCTGATCTGTTTCCTTTTAGAACACAGTCCTGGAGAGGATTTGCTTTCCTTGTTTCCTGGAGACTTGGATTCTTAGATGGTTTTGACTGCAGCTATTTCTGATGTTAATTCCTTTTTCTGTACTTTAGTAGCCAAGTGCAAGTGGAGTGCTTTGGGAACTGTCTGAAGTTGCCAGGTTGCGTGTGATCACATATGTAACGTGGAGTTATGTGTGGTGCCAGTGATAATTAAGTGTGATGAACTTGAAGGCTTTCAGTACAATTTCAGCCCTAATGTAAACAGTGACTTGAACTCTGGAATTCTGTGTAAAATCATTAGCTAGCTTGTGGTCCAGGTCTTGAAACCAAAGGCTATGAGGTGCTGCTCTTGTTGACGCAGGCTGTGAAAGATGACTTGAGCTCTAAGAGTAATTTCCCTTCTGCTCTTTATATGAACGTCATATCAACAATTAGAATATTAAGAACATAATATAAAAGTTGTTGCTGCTGGCCTGTGGACTTCCATTAGCTGTTAGCCATAGTTTGGAACTTGCAAACCAATCTTATTTAGACTTTAGTGGTGAAATCTTCTGATGAAATCTTCCTTCTAATTCTGCAAAAGAATCTCGGTGGAACATTTCTGTCTGAAAAGGCTCTGGCATATGAAGATGTGCCAGACTGCAGCCATGTGCCAGATGCGTTTGGATCCATGGAATTTTCTGATGTAGCTTCAGTGTTTGAAGAATCTCCACTTGATCTAAATACTCAGAAAACAAAGCAGGTGTGTGAAGATGTACAGCTAGTTTCTTATAGAAAAAATACAGCTCTTAATCTAGAAATCTGCTTCTCATTGTATCTAGTGCTTACTCCATATTTAAGTATCTAGTGGACCTTGACCAAAGGAAGATAAAGATAGAGCAAAGAAGTATGTTAAGCATAAATTTTGTTGCCTTCTACCTGTAGGCCATGGTTGGTTTGACGTGATCCCTAACTCCAGTGTTTGGTTTGCACAGAAACAGCAAGCAAGGGAACAAGTAAAGGAGTCAGTGAGGATTTTAAAACACAATGGGAAGCGATAAGGCACAGTTAATAAGATTCTGGAGTTAGGCTGGAGGTAGGCAGAGGTTGAAAGGTACCGAAAGAAATTCAATCTTACTGTGTTGGACAACAAAATCCACTGTGATATTATTCAAATTTTTAACTAAACCAAGTGATAATTCATATTTATGTTTAGATAAGCTGGTGAAGGTTAATCCTCAATGGAGAATTGAGATGAACAAATAAAAAAATGGTGTTTGACAGTCTATAAGAAACGAACTTATTCTAGGAGAGAATCAGAGTTTTCAACTGTTTTGTTCAATAGCCAAATAATGTATGATATTTTTATAAGCATTGTGTCTGACCTTCTCAGCTGTTAGAATTTCTTTGACAGTAACTTCTCCAGCTGTGATCAGAAAACCTTTTGTTCCGTCTCTGGCACCATTCGAGGCATGATACTCAACTGGGTGATATGGAATTCACACTGTCAACTCCAGTGACAAGAAAAGTGGCATCTAAGAAGCGTGCAAACACAGAGAATGTTGATGCAGAGTCAGTGTTAAGAAATGAGCTGCCCTTTGCATTTCCTGCTCCAAAGGCCTTCTTTTCGAAGAGCCAGACAGAGAAGCAAGTAGAAGGCATATCTTTTTAGGCGCCTACTTCCAAAGGTATGTTGTATCTAACAAATGGAAACCTAGAACATGTGTAGCTTAGGAATTTTTTACTTTTAATATGAATGCAGTACTTGTAGGTCCTAAAATTCTGAAAGGTTTCAGTGTGGGGTTTATTTGGTCACAGCACATACAGCTGCCATCCTGTACATCTGACAGTGCACTGCAAGCGGTTTAACCATATATCAGGGCATGGTACACGTCTGTTAATGATAGAAGTTCTCACAGTTTCACAAGGAGCATGCCTTGAGATGCATTCAGATAATGAGATAAGTGCTGTGTTCCTAAAACTAGCATGTGTCTCCACTCTCCATCGAGATTTAGTAGATAATTTCTTTAACAATTATGATGAGAGTTTTGTTTTGTTTTTATTTTTTTCTGGGCTATTATTTTGAGTGAAAGAAAAGGGTATGCTTTTATTTAAGCGAGCTTTTGATTGCATCATGCTTCTAAATTAAATGTAACCTACTGAATTCCTCATGATAGCATACGAGTACTTGCGTGTATCTGTTCTCCCTAATAGAGGGAGAAGAGACTCAGTGAACCTGGACAGTGTTACCCAGGGTTGTGAGAACAGATAAATGATTGTTGAGAACTGGTCAACTCGTGAGCCTGAGACCTGGGATCCTCCATCCTAGGGTGGAACTTTACTGGAGCACGTGGGTGCCACAGCAACAAAAGGACTGTGTACAATAGACTGAGAGTTTGCTGAGTTTCTTGGTTTACAGAAAGCACAACTAACTCAGCAGCAAGTGACGTATTTGGGATAGGAGATGACAGCTGGACTTTGAACCTTAAGGACTGCCAAGAAAGAAGCCATCTGCTCAACCCCTGAGCTGCAAACTGCCAAGGAACTCCATACGTTGCCAGGAATGACAGGAGGGTGCCGACCATGGATACACAGCTACGGACTGATGGTAAACTTGAAACAGCTTGAAGTGAGTAAGGGATATCCAGGGTGCACTGGTGCTCAATATTCAAGAAGCCCATCAATCTACACTGGGCCAAAGGATACCAGTTTTAATATCTCATGCAGTGTTTACTGTATTGGAGGCAAAAGGGGGACATTGGCTTTCACCCCACAGAATCACAGAATCACAGAATTACCCGGGTTGGAAGGGACCTCAAGGATCATGTAGTTCCAACCCCCCTGCCTAGCAGGGCCACCAAACATACGCCTTTACTAGATCAGGTTGCCCAGGGCCCCGTCCAACCTGGTCTTGAACACCTCCAAGGACGGGGCATCCACAACCTCACTGGGCAGCCTGTTCCAGGACCTAACCACCCTTCTAGTAAAGAACTTTCCCCTAACATCCAACCTAAATCTTCCCTCCTTCAACTTAAAACCATTTCCCCTAGTCCTGCTATTATCAGCCCTTTCGAAGAGTTTACTCCCCTCCTGGGAGTAAGTTCCCTTCAGGTACTGAAAGGCTGCAATGAGGTCACCCCGCAACCTTCTCTTCTCCAGGCTGAACAAACCCAACTCCCTCAGCCTGTCCTCATAGGGGAGGTGCTCCAGCCCCCTGATCATCTTCCTGTCCCTCCTCTGGACCCTTTCCAAAATCTCCATATCTTTTTTGTACTGAGGGCTCCGCACCTGGACACAGTACTCCAGATGGGGCCTCACAAGAGCAGAGTAGAGAGGGACGATCACCTCCCTATCCCTGCTGACCACCCCTCTCCTGATGGAGCCCAGGATCCCATTTGCTTTCCGGGCTGCCAGAGCGCACTGCTGGCTCATGTTAAGTTTCTCATCTATCAGGACCCCTAGGTCTTTTTCAGCCGAGCTGCTCTCAAGGACAACTCCTCCCAGCCTGTACAGGTGCCTGGGGTTCTTCCGGCCCAAGTGCAAAACCTTGCACTTTGCTGTGTTGAACCTCATTAGGTTCACCCGAGCCCAGCTTTCCAGCCTGTCAAGGTCCCTCTGAATGGCATCTGTTCACCCCAAAGATTCCCGAAATACCAGGCCATCCTGGTAGAGCAGGGTGATATAGAAATAATTGTAACTACTATTGCCAACCCAGTATCTTTCCTTAGCGGAACTCCCCTGGTGGAGAACCAGGATGACATCACTGCTTTGAAACAACTGATGCTGCACATTACATCCAGTCGGTCGGAGCTGAAGGACGAACCCTTAGAAGATGCAGAAGACGCCTGGTTTACCAGCAGCTGCAGTTTTGTGAGACAAGGAGGCTGTAAGGCAGGACATGCAGTAACTGCTACTGAGCAGGGAATGGAAGCACAACCATCAGCCGTGGGGACTACCCCTCAGAAGGCTGAAATAACTGCCTTGACGAGAGCCTTAATGATATGGACAGATGCTAACTATGTGTTTGGGGTGTCACACGCTCATAGTACCATCTGAAAAGAGCAAGGATTGCTCACACACAAGGAAAAGAGCATGATGTAAATGTACCTATGTTGTAGGGCACAGTTCTCTATCCAGGCCCAAGTCTGTGTGGGTGTCTCCTCTATCCACAAAGCTGCTCACACTGCAGGAGGCACAGGCTGAGAGGAGAGGCCAGAGCAGCTCTCCCACTGTGACACGGAGCAGCAGGATACAAGTAAAGGAAGGCCCCGCAGCGGTACTGGGAAGGTTCCACACAGTCATCAATTTTTCATCTGAAAGGTAAAGAGGAATTCCCTTTTCTGCCCCTATCATCATTGGTCGGGTGAGTAGCAATGATGCCCGGTGTGCTTCCATCAATGGAGCAGAATAGGCGGAAGGCTGGGGTGCAGGCTTTCCTCTGCTGAGGTGAGTGGGGGCTCAGGGTGTTGCTCAGTGGTAGATTTGTTCACACTGAGTTCTAACAGGAAACTTGCTCAACATCGAAGGCCTTGCAAAAGTCTGGCTGAGTGATGTCAGTTGCTTTTCCTTTCCCTACTGATGCTGTCACTCCACTGTAGAAGGCCACCAAAGCGACCAGGCTGCATGTCTCCGTTTCCGCTGTTTCTCCATTTCCTTCTTGTTGCTCCCTGTAACCAGCAGGTTCAGCCATGCTGCTTTCCTGCCTCCTCCGCTGTGTTTCGTGTGGTCGGGATGGAGCTCAGAGCTCCAGCTCTGAGAAAGGTTTTCTGAGAAAGTTACCATCTCTTTTCCATTCCTTTACCCCTAAAAACAGTTTTCCAGTGTCTCTCATGCAAGAATTCTTTGAACAGCCTGCAGCTGACTCTCCTGAAGCTCAGGGTCCTGACTTTGCTTTTTGCCAGGCACACATTCCTTGAGATGAGGAACTCTAGGAGGGCATGGTCACTACAGCCCTGACCACCTCCAGTCTTAACCCCTGCTGTTCAGCATGTCCAGTAATGCTTCCCTTCTGCTTGGTGTGCTTAATGCTTGGCCCACAAAGTTATTGTCAGTGCACTCCAGCAGGCTCTCAGACAGTTTGCAGCAACTGGGATTGGTGCTGGGTGGTTGCTGGGAGGTGTCTCAGCAGAAAAGCTGGGCTGGGGTGGGCGTGCTGTGTCAGTCCTCATCGCAGCTGGCAGAGAGAGTTAGAGGAGGGTGATGGGTGCTGCCTGCTCTCAATGCTGCTGCACTGAATTTGGGGCACAGCAGCACACTGGTGAGTGAGCTGGGAGGGAGACGGACTGCTGCTGTGCATGGCTAGGCCAGAGCTGGAGGATTGTCAAACACGTGAGTCATGCTGGTGCAGCCATTGCAGCTGCAGCAGGAGTAGAAGACAAAGAGGTTTTGTAGAGGACAGAAGGTGGTGACTCATGGTTTGATGTCCAGGTGGAGGCCGATAACAAGTGGTGTCATCCAGGAGTCTGTCTTGGGACCAGTGCTTTTTTACATGGTTATCAGAGACACCAATGATGCAATGGAGTGCACCCTCTGCTGTTTGCTGAGTGGTGCGGCTGACGCAGTGGAAGGAAGGGATGCCATTCAGAGGGAGCTCAACCGAGAGGTTGGCCTAGGTGAATTTAATGAGGTTCAACACAGCAAAGTGCAAGGTTTTGCACATGGGCTGGAGGAATCCCAGGCATTTCTACAGACTGGGAGGAGCAGTCCTTAAGAGAAGCCCCGCAGAGAAGGACCTGGGGGTCCTGGTGGATGAAAAACAGAACGTGAGCCATCAGCGTGCTCTTGCAGCTCAGAGAGCAAATGGTCCCCTGGGCTCCATCAGAAGAGGGGATGGCCAGCAGGGACAGGGAGGTGATTGATCTTCATGATCCTTGAGGTCCCTTCCAACCCGGGCCATTCTATGATTCTGTGATTACACTCGCTGTCAGAAATAACGGCAGCTGTAGAGATGTTGGATATATTTTGGGACAGTTCTTGTAACCAGCTGATTTTAAGACCTTGCCCGAGTCAAGAGTCTAAATTGAGTGTCAGAAGAAAGCTGGTAAAGTGGCTATTGCTCATTCTTTTTCATTTGCTGATTCTTTCATTCGGGTTCCTTTTCCAAAGGAGATTCTGGTGATGGAAGCAATTGAAGAAAGAACCAAAGCAGCTCTTGCCAAGAGTGCTTGAAGTCCCTGTGGAGAGAAGCAAAGAACTTGGGCTTCCTCTGGGATGCTCCCCACCATGTCTCAGGAAGGAGACAACTGCTGTTCCACTTTCTGCTTTGTGTGTGGAAAGGTACGTCTGGGTTTTCTTCTACTTGTTTTTCTTTCTTTTTCTGGCTTTGAAGGAGAAGGGGTGGAGCAAGGGGAGACCCACTGGTCATTTGTTAACTCAAGAGCAGGATGGATTCTGCATTGACTGTGAAAAACCTGGGCTAGTAGCATGGGCATATTTCAGGCTGGACTCTTCTTTTGCTGCTTGGTTTCCTTTTGGCTACAGGGAGACAGCTGTCTAAAGGTGTGTTTTCAAACCCACTCTCCAAAACCATGTTTCATTGTTGCAGGTGGTTCAGTGTGCTCTTGCAGGGTAGATGTGTTTGCTGTAGAATCTGAATGGTTTCTGTTCCTAGGGGAGGACTGGGAGGAGGTAGTGAGAAGAGAATTCAATGCCTGAGGTGTATCTTAGTGAGAAATGTTGGCATGAGGTGCTGAAAGTCTTGAGTTGTCAAAGGCCAGTGAGGCTCAGACTCCTTAACCTGCTGGGCACTGCCGTCACACAAGCTGCACTTGGTTCTGGTCTGCCAGGTCTGTGCTGGCCTGGATTTCTTCTGAGAAGTTTGTTGGAGCTGCTTGGAGTAGTGAAGGGTGGGGAAGAAGTGCTGCTCCAGAGCTATGAGACGTGCAGCTCCTTCTGAAGTGCTCCTGAGAAGGACGGAGCGCATTTGCTGCAGCTTTCTCTGCAGATGTGCTCCTCACCTTGAAATCCTTGTGGTTTGTCCTCAGCTCCTGACCACGGCCTGTTCTCTGTTTTGCAGGCTGATAACATGCAGAAGCCGCAGCTGGTGCGTGCTATGTCATCTTTAAACGTACCAGCATTTGCGGCAGCCCATGTTATTAAGAGCCACGTCGCCCAGGGGCCAGATGAGCTCTCTCTGGAGGTAAGCAGTTCCAGGCGTTCCGTGTTGTCGTGCATAGAAGAGGGCAGTCCTTTCTGCTTTGTTTTCCTACCAGATTTGCTGAATCTGGGATTGATGTTTCAATCTCTTTCAGGTCGGAGATCTGGTGAGCATTGTTGATATGAGGACATATCAACAGGCTGAGCCCCTGGTGGAGAGGCAAGCGTGGCTTTGAGGTAGGCACACGTTTTTGACTAGAGAGCACAACTTCAGTAGAGTTGGGAATCTCAGCTTGGAGCTGCTCTGCCTGCACAGGATGGCTGCTGGATGCAAACAGTTGCCCTGTGTCACTGTCAGTGGACCTTCCCTTTGGCTCTGGGCTCGGGCTAATGCTCACCTGTCTTTTTGTTCTAATTACAGGTTGGGCTTTTCCCTGGTGAGTGCATGGAACTCATCAGCGGAAAAGTTCCCAATTCCCTCCTCAATTCATTGCCAAAGCCAGGTGCGTAATTTACATTTGACAATGCGAGTTAGTCAAATAGGGTCAGAACGTTACTTTCAGGGGGTTTGTTTATGCCCAAGTTCAGCAAGCTTAGAAAGAGAACTACAGTAATCTCCTTGGGCACCTCCAGGGATGGGGAAAATCCATTCTTGCGTGTCCTTGTTGGGAATGTTCTTCCCGTTGTTACATGCTCTGTCGAATGCATTGCGCTCAGCTTCGTCCAACCGAGCCAGGCCTGAAATGAACTGGTTTCTTTGTTTTGTTGCGCAGAGCCAAAGAAATGGGGCAAGCTCATCAACGGCCTTTGTTCCCTGGTGAAGGTCAGCCCTGGGAGAGCAAAGCAGCCTGAGCCTCCGACATTCTCCGGATCCATTCCTTGCTTGACATCGTTGAGAGGTATTTAGCCTTCAGGACTTGAGGGCTGAGCTGTAGGAATGGAAGCATCCTCTGCTGTTTGAAACAGAGGGCGTTTCTAAGCTGTGTTTCAGCAGAAAGCAGGCAGTGCCCAGAACAGGCAACTTTTGGCCAGGGCTCGGTGCAGCTCTTCCATCACCCTGCACCACGTCTGACAGCATGCTCTGTTTTCTCTGCAGAATGAGTTCTCCCAGGAAGAGGGCAGAGTCAGCAGCTGGCAGTTGGTGTTCCTGCTTCTGCCTGGGCAAACCATCCCCTGTGGCCAAACACCAACTGCAGAGCAGTGCCAGGGAGCCCTCTGAAGCAGAAGTCTTGGTCCTGGCAGGTAAGGGTGCAAGTCCAGCTTACAAAACACTGCTTGTCAGCAACACAGGTAGAATTCATGCTTTCAGTGGGCTTGTACCTCCTTCTGGCGTTCAAGCCCGTGCCTGACATCTTCAGTCGATCCCTGTCTTTCCCAAATGAGTCTCTTGTCAACACAAGAGCTGGACCTGCACGTGGATCACTTTCAAGACAGTGACACTGTTGCTAGAAGCCTATTTGCTTCTGCCCACCACCACTACATAGCCAAATGTCAAGAATCTCCATGGTTCATCTTGCGAACGTTCGACACTAACTGCTGTACATCTGCTCCTTCCTAGGTGACCCGAGCCCTTGTATATCCCCAAGACGCAGGGCATGTTACGATGACGCATCTTCCATCAATGAAGAGTTGTTACTAAGCACAGAATGCTGCAGTTCAGATGAAAGCCTTCCGTATAACATCAGCTATCAAGAGAAGAAGGTCATCATCGTTGAAGCCTTCATTCATCCCATCCCTACTGAAGCTGCTGACCTGAGCCCACCAGACACCTCAGGCACCAGCCTGGACTCAATGTCTCTGCAGTGCAGCCCAGCCCAAGCACAGCCTGAGTGCCCCGACAGCAGCACCACCATGCAGGCTCAGGTCAGCATCACCGAGGAGAAGCTGAGCATCTCGCAGGGGGGCACAGAATCAGGACACGAGTCCCAGGCTCCGGGCAACAGCACGGTCTCTGAGCAGCTCTCATGATTACAAGAGAGGATGAGTCCCATCTTTCCTCCAGACCTCACACCCCCTCCTTTCTCCTATTGAATAAAGGCACGCTCGTGCTCAATCAATGCCTTGACTGAATTCCGAGTTTTCATTCGCAGAGATTGGGATGAGTGCAAGAAACTGCAAGGCAGCTCAGCTTACAACACTCTGGCTGTGGGGTTTGTGCGGCCGAGCTCTGGGTGTGTTCCCATTTTGCCTGACTTTGGGATGCCTGCAGCGAGAGCTCTGCTGCCGTTGTGTATGGCAGCAAATAGTCTCTAGCATCCTGGATGCTGCTCATGAAAACCCCAAGCTTCCTGGCTGTGGCTGTGATGCTTTTCAGGGCCTTTTGATGCTCTTTGATGCCGTGGCTGCTCCCTAACACCTCTGTCCTCCCGCCGTGTCCATTCCTGGCTCCCACCTGTGAGCTGTCCCTGCAGATCATCTCTAGCCCTGCCATCATCGCGCTGCAGCAGGAGGAGCTCGCCCTGACCAACATCAGGCAGTGCTGCCTGCCTCTCTCACTCTCTAGACCAAGTGTAACTACGCTGTCATGGAGACAAATGCTTTCTGTCACATCCTCCATCCCTGCAGACATTTACCGGTAGGTGGCTCTTGCAGAAGAAGATTCAAGCACCAGAACCTTTTGCTCAGCTACAGCACACAAATGCTACAAAAGCAGGAATAACCCGCAAGATCTGGGTCTGTTTGTCTTGCACAGGCATGCACTAACTGCGTTTGATGGTACCCCCCATCCTTGATTTCCTTCCCTGCTTCTTGTCTGATGATGCTGCTGAGCCAGGAACAAGCTGCCCAGTGTGGCAGAGCATGGTGCAGGGCTGTGCTGGGACCTCCTCCCCTTCATCTGCTGCAGATCAGTGCCACACACGTGCCATCGAGATGCTCTGGCACGGGATGTGCCTCCAACCCAAAGCTCCTTCCCACCTCCCAAGGAAAAGCAAAGCAACCCAAGCATCTCCAGCAAAGCTGCCCAGCAGACAGCAGGGAATGCAAACAGCTTCTGGCTGCTCCCCTGCACTCCTGTCCTAAGTAATAGACCCCATGAGGACTGGCTGGGAAATCAGTGCATGACACATGTGAGTGTGCACAGGATTGTGCAAAGCAGTGGGGTTCCATGAGTTTGTGTGTGTGTGTATCTCGGCTGTTATGAAAGCATGGGAAGACTGCCTTACTGAGTCCCAGATAATTACTTATCCTCAAATGATTTTTCCTGGCCAAATTTAAAGCCTCTTACAGGTAATTGAGACCAACAGGCTGTTGTTGCACAATCAACAGGCACAAACTAGATGAATAGCTGAGGAAAATAAAGCATCATGCCAAGGGTACTAGATAAGTGAGCAGCTTGAGATCTGCACATTTATGTGATGCTCATGGTCTTAGACAATATTTGCTTAGTGAGGTCACATAGAATGAAAGTAAAATAGAAGAAGTGCAATTGGTCTCAGTTCACACAGCTGGCTGGTTTCTTTCAGGCTAATCCTGAACTGCCTCAAGCGACTGCTTTGGTGCTCTACAGAACAGCAACTTCAGAGATCTCTTTCTATTACTAAGTTTTTGAAAGAGCAATTTGCTCTGTTAATTATCCATCATTTTTGTGCAGTCTGTTTTGTCAGACTTGTCTTTAGCTTCCAAGTTGTATGTGAAGAATTGTTTCCATTGTAATGCACAATGTACTAAAAATTGAGAGATGAAAATGTGAAGAGTTTTTCCAGCTTTGATTTCATGTCTGGAATTTTGGAACCCACTACTTGCAGTTGTTAATCTGTCCAAACTGGTCTGGTTTGGAATGCCCTCATCCTTCTTGAATCGCTGTTAAAGGCGGAGCAATTCCTACAAGTGCCATGGCCCCACTGTTGTTCTAATTCTTGTTTCTTTGTTTTCCACACGCTGCTTTTCAAGCCTCCTTTTTCTTTACAGTCAAAGTGAGAACTGCACTGTGAGGTGTCTGAACCTTGTTGTGCCTGTACATAAATAGAACAGCAGCAAAGCCAGACAGGTGACTGTGCTGACAGCTCTCGTAGCCAGTAACACGTAACTGTGCTAAATCCCTTGTGACGGCTTTGATTTCATTTTTGCCAGTGAAATCCTTGTAAAAGGAACTGCAGCAGTGTGATGAGCTAAGGTGAAGATGCTGGTTTTAGTAGTGCTCTAAGCTGAGTGGAAGGGCAATTGAATGAGGGTTATATGCTTTCTCTGGGACGATAAGGTTTTATTTCCTGAGGGAAAGAGCCAGCTTTTCATGGGCTATATGTGGGCTTTGGCAAGGGCAGACAATCCAGTCTGTCAGGAAGCCATTTGAGGTGCTTCAGGTTTGTAAGCTTGTCTTTTTGTTTTTCAGGCGGATATTTGGAGCATGGGTGTAGTGCTGTATGCTCTGCTGTGTGGGTTTTCCCTTTGGATGATGACAATATGATGGCACTCTACAGGAGGATACCAGTGGGTATCAGTGGTGCTAGAATACACTGAGAAGGGAAATAGCTGAGCTTGACAAGAGGCCTTGCTTTTCGGATGGCAGAACATGCTGAGCTGTGAGTAGAAAGGCCTGTCTGCTGAATATTGTCCCTGTTTTTGCTGCTTTGTCTACCAGTATTTAGTGGAATTGGTTCTACGCTTGGTTGGCCTATGTGGCACTGTAGCCTAATTCTGTACCATGATAGCATACAGAATTTAAGGAGAAGTATTTTCTTGCCAATGGTCTGGATTTTTTGTATCTGGTTCTTCAACTGGCTGCTCCCTATACTATCTGTAGTAAAAATACAGATACATCATTTGATTTCCCAGAAATGAATGTTCCTAAATGCCAGCTCTTCTCATGTCTACAAAGATCAAAGTTCTGCATTTGCTATTAGAATTTCCTCTTCCAGAATCAGGAGGTAATGTAGGACCCCACAGATTGCCTTCAGAATCCAGCAGTTAGTTCTGTTTCCTTTCGGAGTGCATAACAACCTGAGCAAATGAATTGAATGACGTGGCTTATTAGTCTGGTACAAACTCTGCTGTACACTGAAACTTGGTCCATTTGTAAGCAGGACTTTTTCCATCTCTGCAGGACAGCAGAAAACCCTTTGTGCTAATCATGATGCCAAGAAGCAGAATGCGGCAAATGGCAGATGATCCAACTGCTTCAGGTGTTCATTTCCTTAAAACTGTGAATAGTTTTGGACTGAGAGTTTGTAAGCAGAACAGAGCTCTTAAAGCTGTCAGAGACTATTTCTGCACTGTTCAATTCTATCTGCACAACATACACAGGATCTCAGAACTGCGTTGCTTGAATTGGTGGAACTTGTTGAAGTGAACTGGGATGAGCAAGTTTTAGAACTTAGTCAGAATGCAGTAAAAAATGGATAATCTCATGAGTATTAAGGTACAGGCTTGCTATTTCTGCACTGAATTTGTTTTTATTTTACATGGCTGTGATCTGAAAGTTGCTTGAAACGCAGGCACCTAGGCACTGTTGTGTAACTGAATTTCACACGATAGGTCCTGAAATATCCTGGAATCAAAAACTCTGACTTGTTTTAAGTCTGCTGCTTGAGTCTAATCAGGGTCATAGTGTCTGTGTGCAGTGTTTCTTTCCCTGTAATGCTCCACATCATTTCATTTTGGGAATATTGAAGGAAATGGACTATGTGCCATAACTGTTGTTAGAACAAAGTATGTCTGGTGTGATCTTATGCATAGGTTCTGTAACTGCTCTTCACAGCTCAGGTGTTTGACCTTCCTTTTGGTGAAGTGATGAAATACTGCTGGTTTCTATTTGTGCTTCTAGGCACCTTGAAGCTCTTAGGAATAGAACAATTGTCTCCAGTTCTTTTCAATGATATCAGTAACAGCTCGAGTGTTGCTGCCCACTAGGTAGACCCAAAGAAGCAGATTACAGTGAAACAACACACGAGCTGGACCTGAATGAGGATCACTTTCAAGACAGTGGCTATGCTGCTTCAAGCCTACTTGCTTCTTCCTGCCGCCACTCTATTACCAAGTATCAACAACCTTTCATGATTCAACTTGCAAATGTTTGAAACTAACCCTTGTGTTTCTATGCCTTCCTAGGTGATTCGAGCCCTTGTCAACCCCAAAGATCCAAACCAAGCAGTGTCTTTCCATCAATGGAGAGTTCTTATTAAGCATGAATCGCTGCAATTCGGATGACAGCCTTCCACATGGTAACAGTGATGGACACAAGGGGCTCATCCACGTTCATGCTCTCATATCTCCTGGCTCTGCTGAAGCTCCTGACCTGAGCCTGCCAGACACAGCAGTCACCTGCCTGGATTGTGACCCAGCGCCTTTGCAGTGCTGCCCATCCCAAGCACAGCCCGAGTGTCCCAGCAGCAGCACCACCATGCAGGAGCAGGGCAGCATCAGTGAGGTGAAGCTGAGCATCTTAGATGGGGACTTAGAGTCAGGCTGCCAGTCCCAGGCACCAGGCAGCAGCACCAGCTCTGAGCCACTCTCATCTTGACAAGAGGAGTCCCATCTTCACCCTTGACCTCTCAAGCCCTCCTGTCTTTTATTGAATAAAGTCACTCTCATGCTCAGTCATCGCCTCGACTGCATTCTGAGTCTTCAATCACAGGGATTGGGATGAATGCAACAAACAGCAAGGCAGCTCAGCTTGCAATGCTATGGCTGTGGGGTTCGTGCAGGCAGAGCTCTGGGTTCCCATTTTGCCTGGCTTTGGGATGTCTGCAGCAAGATCTCTACCATTTTGTATGGGAGCAAATAATCTCTAGCATCCAGGTTGCTGCTCATGATATATCCCAGTCTTCCTGGCTGTCACTTTGTGATACTTTTCAAAGCCTTCTGATACTCTTTGATGCCTTGGCTGCTCCCTAACACCTCTGTCCTCCTGCCATGTTGACTCACGTCTCCCGCTTTTAAGCTGGCTTTGCAGATCATCTCCAGCCCTGTCATCATCACGCTGCAGCAGGAGGTGCTCACCTGGCCCAATGTCTGGCAGTACTGCTTGTTCTGCAGATGAGCAGCTGCCTCCTCATCTCTTCAGCTACAGTAGTTTTTCTCAGGGCAGTTAGATGCAGTCATGCTCCTCTGGATTTGGTGTGTTAAATCCATGCTGCATGGCAGCAGTCAGTGCAATACAAAGGTGTTCTGTGTGCCATAGCATTTCTCCAGGGGCTGCCAAAGGTAGAAGCACAACACAGCACCATCCTTCTGACAGTAATGTCTGTGAGTGTTAGACATGTGAGCACTGCATCATCCCCAGCGTGTCAGTGCTTTTCCACACCAACCTGACTCTCACACTCTGCACTGAATGTAACTCTGCTCTTGTGGAGACAAATGCTTTCTGTCACATCCTCCATCCCTGCAACCATTTGCCGGTAGGCAGCTCTTGCAGAAGAATCAAGCAGCAGAACCTTGTGCTCACCCTACAGCATGCAAATGCTATGAAAGCAGAAATAACCTGGCATGCTCTGGGTCTGCAAGGCTGCACAGATGGGAGAGGTAGATTGTGTTTTTGCAGTGGAAGTTTCCAGTATTTTCAGTACATAGTGTAGGCCCTAACTGAATGTATAACCCTCTTGTAAAACAGCTGTATAAGTAGTTTTTCCACCAAGAAAGTTGCTGAACAGAATTAAGTTCAGACTGGGGGCATTCTGACATGGGTAGAATTGAGACAAGCACAAGATAAATACAGGGTGGGTAGAGCCCAGCACAGGACAGAATGAATGTACTGACTTTTGGAAACATTGCCCTTCTCTGTCCGCAGAAAAGTACAAGGCAGACCTAAAAACAAGAGGTTGGTAATTGACCTTCTATGGAAATGAATCCTAGCCACAGTCTCGAGGAGTCTGTGAGCCTGAGATGCTCAACCAATGAGAGCCATGAGAGCATCACCTGCAGTGGGTTTAGGGCACAGAACAGAATTGATTTCACTGACTGGTGTGCAGTTTCTCCCTTGCCAATAGGGGATGTGCGCGCAGTATTGCAATAATGAATAAGCACTGCTGCTATCGCTGCCATCTTTGCCTAACTAGAAATCTTTGACTTTGAGAGTTTCTCACACAAGGGGAGAGGGTAAGAAAGTAAAGAGGCACAGAAAACTAAGGGAAACTGCTCTTCTTTATCTTATCTATAAAAATTGATACGATGCTGTTGTGCATTTTTTTTAATTTTATTTTTAATTTTTTGCTAATGTCAGTTAGATTGTTTTAAAATATCCACACACCAAAATCTGACTACCAAGCAAATGTAATGAAAATGAAATGAAGGTGAGTTAGTGGAAAGCACAAGGCCATATTATATTAGGCTCCAGCAAATTTACAGGCAGTCACTGCACGAAGAGGTAGATCTGAGTTGCACATTATATGATTCCCACAAAGATTAAGGAAATCTGAAGCTTTCAATATATTTTTTTAATTCTTTTTTCATTTCATTTTTAAACACCTGACCCAGACCCCAACCCTCACAGGAGCTGTAAAGATAACAGCATTAACCAGCAATGTAACTCTAATCCTAACCCTTACCCTGATTCTAAAATCGTCCCTAACTCCAAATGCAACAACAAAAATGATGCTAGAAGTTTGTAGCAAAAGGAACCTTAACCCTGATCATAATCCAAAAAAAAAAAATCATTATGGTAACAATAATCTTTACCTTAAGAGTAATATTAATCAGAGCCCAGATGATGCCTGCATCCAATCAGAAGCATGCTTTGCATTATTTAAGAGTTGTATTTTTTCCAATGAACTCTCTCTATTATCACGTTTATAAAGTAACAGAGTCTGTTCTTTTTCTCCTGACACTGTGCCTTACTCCTGACATCCCCTGGAAATGACCCAGATAGGGCACCATCAAAGTAATGCTAATAGTAATGTCAATCCTAAGGGTATCTCTAGCCTCAGTGTTAATGGGACGCTAACAACAATCCCAACAGCCTTAAACATTCTGGTGGTGTGAAAGAGGTGCTGCCTTGCACATGCTGGGCAGTCCCATTGCCTGTTAAATGCAGGCGGCAGCGTAGAAACATGATGCCCGTGGTCAGAATGCCCTGTGGCAGATCCTGGCACTGGAGAACTGACCGGAGAACCATGAGAGAACTGACAACAAATCACGCGACATCAGAACCGACCCAGTGGTTATTTACAAGCCTTGGGAGACCCAGACAGGATCTCAGAGTGGTGAATGTAGGTACAGAAGTTGTTACTACTCTGTTTTCTTCTAAAAGAAGTGTTTTTTTTTCATCTCAGAAGTTGGGGGGGGGGGGGGGGGGGGGGGCGGGAAAGGGATATCAATTTAATTACTCATTAATTTATTGACAGACATTCACGTTTGCTACGTTTGGAGAAGTTTTTATTTGTTTGCTGTGGTTTGATTTTTTTTTTTTTCTTTTTTTTTTCCCCCTTCCCTCCTCTTCCATCTTTGTGTTCTTCCCCTATAATCAAAAGAACGGATCCCCAGGGTTTGTCCCGCAGACGTTCTTTCCGTGGTCTCTGCTGCCACCTGCTGGCCAATAAGCGGAACTGCCACTGTTGGGCGTTTGGTGCCGCAGGAAGCACAACGCAGATCTGAGTTCTGACCGGTCTACGCAGCAAATCCGCCAATCTTTATTGCGATAAGCCCTCCAGACAAGAGCATAAAGTCTTTGCCTGAGGGCAGGGTTAGTAGTAATGGATGTCAGTTTTGAAATTTCCAGTCCATTCACCATAGCACTTTCTGCCTCCATATCCCATAACCAGAGCAGCTATGCTGGCATGCTCTCTTGGTTTCTGTCTAAACCACTGTACTATATCCATCAGTTCAGCTGCTGTATTATGGGCAGCAGGGTTTGGGGGGTGGACACTGGTCAGGGCACTCCCACCAGCCTATCCTGCATTTTTTTATTTTTTTTTTTTCATTTTTGGGTTACAATCAGTCAGATCTCAAATAGATCTAGTCCAAATGGAACCTCAAAATCTGACCTTTTAGTGCCTTCATTTACAGAGTCCATTTTATACAGATTCCCTTGTACAGGGCCCCCATGGTCCTCCAGACAGTTGTTACTGATCTTCCATAGGAGAATGATTGAATTAGGTTTTTTCCCATCAAAACTGCCACCTGTCTTTCCAATTTTTCAACACTATCATTCAATAGCTGATTTGCATCAGCCTGAGCCTCTTCAGTTATGTTCAGACAGTTCAAGGCCATTAAAAGTGGCCATGCCACCATGAACACAGCTAACTGTCATTCTCAAGTTGTAAGTATGTCTTTGCTAAGACCATGGAAATACTCAGTCAGGTGGGCCAGGGACTCATGGACCCTCCCTCCGTCCCACACAGGGCCCCATTTTTCAGTGACAGAAGCAGTGCTGCATTTTGAGGATCCTAGGAATCCCAGGACATGCCCTGACAAAAGGTCATTCAAAGGGGTAGTCTTTCCCCATCCAAACAACTCCATGATATTCACAGAATCACAGAATTGTAGGGGTTGGAAGGGACCTCCAGAGACCACTGAGTCCAGCCCCCTGCCAAAGCAGGTTCCCTACACCACGTTGCACAGCTCAGCATCCAGGCAGGTCTTGAATATCTCCAGAGAAGGAGATTCCACAACCACCCTAGGCAGCCTGTTCCAGTGCTCTGTCACTCTCACCGTAAAGAAGTTATTGCACACATTAGTGCAGAACTTCCTATGGTGCAGTTTCTGTCTGTTTCCCCTTGTCCCGTCTCCACACACTGCTGAAAAGAGTCTGGCCTCACCTCTTTGCCCCCCACACCTCAAATATTTATAGACCTGGATCCTGTCCCCTCTCAGCCTTCTTTTCTCAAGGCTAAACAGACCCAGTTCCCTAAGTCTCTCCTCATTGGGGAGATGCTCCAGGCCCTTCACCATCTTTGTGGTCCTCCACTGGACTCTTTCCAAGAGATCCCTGTCTTTTTTGTACTGGGGAGCCCAGAACTGGACACAATATTCCAGATGAGGCCTCACCAGGGCAGAGTAGAGGGGGAGGATCACCTCCTTCGACCTGCTGGACACGCTCTTTTTAATGCACCCCAGGATGCCATTGGCTTTTTTGGCTACAAGGGCACACTGCTGGCTCATGGTCAATCTGTCGTCCACCAGGACGCCCAGATCCCTCTCAGCAGAGCTCCTCTCCAGCAGCTCTTCCCCCAGCCTGTACTGGTGCATGCAATTATTTCTCCCTAGGTGCAAGACTCTACACTTGCTTTTGTTAAACCTCATCCGGTGTCTTACTGCCCAGCTCTCCAGCCTGTCCAGGTCTCGCTGAATGGCAGCACAGCCTTCAGGCGTGTCAGCCAATCCTCCCAACTTCGTGTCATCAGCAAACTTGCTGAGGGTGGTCACTATCCCCTCATCAAGGTCGTTGATGAAGATGTTGAACAAGACCAGACCCAGCACAGACCCCTGGGGGACGCCGCTAGTTACAGCCCTGCAGCCAGACACTGCACCGCCAACGACAACCCTCTGCACTCTGCCAGTCAGCCAGTTCTCGACCCACTTCACTGTCCAATCACCTATCCCATACTTCCTCAGCTTTGGTATAAGTATGTCATGGGAGACTGTATCAGTTATAGAGGTTATAGAGTTCAATTCCTGTAGTCAATTTGGCGGCCCAGGTGGGACCAGCTCTGTTCGCTGCAGGACCAGCTGAGAGGGAGACACTTTTGGCGCACCCTGAGATTTCTCTGAAGGACTCCCTTCCTCACCTGATCACTGCAGGGACAGACAAGGACCACCCATAGGTGGACCAGGTATGTGTATGGTAAGTGGAGCCCATATGTCTTGAGGAGACATCCTACACAGTTTACAGCCATACGTGCTGCTCCCAGGGAGGTGAGCTCATGGCTTTGGTTGCCAGCTGGGGTAGGAAGACTCCTTGGGTGAGTTCCTATGAAAGGGAACTGTATGTCATATGAATGGAAACAAGAACAAGTACTCTCTCCCAGGTGGGTGACAATAGGAGGGACCTAGGTTGGTCTCTCCTACGGGTATGGGATATAGTGGATAGCCTGTCAAATGGTAGCCTGGGTTCTCCAAGTTGTAATCACGGGGGTTATAGGTTGTATGTTCAATATTATCATCTGCTTTAAGTGTTTGGTACCGTGTGTCAAGCCGACTCTGGGAAAAACATTAACGTTTGCAACTGGTCGACCAGAGTATGAGTGTTATTAAGATTCCAGCTAGAAAACGTTGTCAGCATTGTGTAGTATGAATAAACCATGGTTTTTGATCTAAATGTCAGAGTGAGTGTGGTGTGAGTGAGACACAGAACAGCTGCAGGGTGAGTGCCGAGTCCCGATCCATGTTTCCTTCCTCCTGTGAGGGAAATGGCCAGACACGGACAAAGTGAAAGACTGTGTTGTCTGTCCACTCATATGTACTTTCTGCTTGTATGTAAGAAGACGGGAGTTTGTACTCTGTAGATTAGTAAGATTGTCCTGAGGAGAGGTGTACATTCCACCCGACCAATGAATGTCAACCCATTTATGTAATACTATGTACTGCTTGCGAGGAAGTGTGTGAGGGAGGTGGTTCAATCAGTGCTGGTTCTGTGGCACAGTGTTTATAACTGAAGAATACAGACTGTATTAAGGGAGTTTATGTGAACTGAAGAACTGTACGTTTTGACAAACTGTTTTGATGGTATAAGAAAGTGTAATTGTTAATGATATATGGAAGTGTACTTGAGGGAATGTGGAAGTGTATCTGAGCATACAAACAGAGGAAGCATTTACAGAAGAAAAAAGGTTAAAGTGAGTTTACCTGCACTGACATGAGAGCAACACCCTGAACCTCTGCCCTGTGAGCTGAGCAGAGCAGAGCAGAGACACAGTCCTCATGTATCAGGTAGTGTTATTCTGCTTACCAAATGAATGAGTTCACTACAGAAGAGGCAAATCTTCCCCTCTGCTCCATTTGTGGCATACTCTGGAGTTCAAGGCATTGCAAAGCTATGGCACATCTACTTTCTTTCAATGATGACGCCTTAGTATGCTCTGGGCTGTCATTTCAATTGCATCTAAAGAAGTCTAGGGTCATGCCAGCTGACAGGAAGCTGGCAAATGTTGTCTCATTGTAAGGAAGAGCAAGAAAGATGACATGGGCAATTATGGACCTGTCAGTCCAGAGCCTGGTAAAATTATGGAGAAAATGATGGTGGGAGTTATGGAAAAACAGCTGAAGGACAATTCTGTCATTGGTCGCAGCCAACACAAGTTTGTGAGGCAAAGGTCCTGTTTAATTTAAGCTCATTCTGTGACACAGTTATCCGTTTAGTTGACCAAGGGAAGCCAGTTGATGTAATCCTTGAGGATTTCAGTGGAGATTTTGATACTGTTTCTCACAACAACCTTCTGGACAGAATGTTCTGCATATGGCTAGACAGAAACACAATGTGGTGGGTGAGCAGTTGGCCAGTAGGTCAGTCCCAAAGGATTATAGTCAGTTTTTTCCATCAGGCTGGTAGATGGTCACTGTCGGGGTCCCCAGGGTTCCATTTTGGGGCCACTTTCCTTTCATGTTTATACAGATGACTTGAATGCAGGACTAGAAGATGTTCTGAGCAAGTTTGCTGATGAGACCAGATGAGGAGGTGCTGTTGCCTCCACTGAGGGTGGAGAGGACTTGCAGAGAGATGTGGACAAGTCAGAGAAGTGGGTACCAGTTGGTACTAAGCACCAAGTGCATAAAGTATAACAAGAACAAGTGCCTGATTGTGCACCTGGGTAGGGGCAATGCTGGACATACACACTGACTGGATATGGGACACTGGAGAGGATTCTGACTGGAAAGGGTTGGGGTGCTGGTCAGCATCACACTGAATGTGAGTCAGCAGTGTGCCAAGGCAGCCAGGAAAGACAACAGTCCCCTGGAGTGCATGAAGCAACTTATTGCCAGCTGGGTGAGGGAAAGGGTTGTCCCTCTGCTCTGCATTGCTACTGCCTCACTATGTTCTGGGCACCACAGAACATAAAGGACTTCAAACTCTGGGAGAATGTGCAAAGGAGGGCACTGAAACCGAGAGATCTGAAGTTCAGAGTTTCACAGGGATTGGCTGCTTGTTCAGACTGGGCCCTTCTCACATCCCTGCTCACATCCTGCAATGAAACATAGGTCTCATATGGGACATGAACCTCACAGCGTCCTTGCACCACATGTAGAGCCTGGGATCTTCTGTCCCCATGTCTTTCATTTAACATCATACAAAATTCCAACACATTGCCCCAGGAAATGCCCAGAGCCAACATGACATACAGGACCTCTCTACCACTGGTCTTGCAATCAGGGCTTGACCTGTCTGCTTTGTAAGGCAAAGGAGAGGTTTCTTAGCATGCCAGTGCCTTTGCCTGCCTGTAGTCATGGCTTCCAGTTATCTTCTCTAACAAGTCCCTTGGGAAGCTTACTTGGTAATGTTCCTCAGCGGGCCCATTAATACTCCAAGAAACTTCACTGTTACTTCTGACTTTGTCTTGTTGAGCACTTTGTGCAAACTTATCTCTGCACTAGAGGCTGATGAACTCAGCATCAAATGCACCCTGGGACCATTATAACCTAAAGAATCTCCTGTGCCTTATGCCATCTTGTTATCTTCTTCAGGTTATCAGAACTTGTTCAGCAAAAAGGAGGGATATCTGGAGAGAGCTTAAAGAATCCAGTATAAATTTATTGTCTATTTATTTATAGTTGGGTTTAAAGAAGACATTAAAGCAGCACTGTGCAACTGATACCAATCCAGGATGTCCCAATGAGTTCTGTACTGTTACTGTGTTGACAAAGGTCCTTCTCAACCTCCCCACCCAATTTCTGCTCACAATGGACCTATGGGACTTGCATCACTTTTCTTCACATCACTCTTCTCCTCTGCATTCATCCGCTCAGTGTTAAAACTGCTTTGCACCAACTCCCACTGGCTTTCCTCAGAGAACCAGCTACACATGGAAAAGGAAAGATTTCTCTTTTTTATCTGGCCAGCAAATGGAAAGAAAGGTGATGCAATTGAATGAACAGTAAAACACAGTGATCAACTGCATGCCATGTTCAAGCGGCATCTATTGAAGTTTGTCTTTCATATGGAATATTTTTAAAAGAAATGATTTATTCTGAGGTAGGATAGGATAGATTGAATCACAGTGAAGTAGTTGACAACAGAGGCCATCAGACTCTGAGAGATGGAGCAAATTCCAGTAATCTTCCTGGGATAGATCAGCCAGGTAGTTGAGAGGTATCAACTTAAAACTGATCAGGACTTGTGAGTATTTCACACATTGAGATGGGTTAACACATTCTCATTGATTTATATCTTTGTCTCCAACTCTGTTTTTCACTTTTACTGACATTAATGAACATCTTTCAGACTTCGTGCCTTAATAAAAAAGAGACAGTGATTGAGAAAAAGAAAAAGTATAAGAAGAAAAAGAAAAAGAATAGATAGGAAGGGATAGATCAAATCACAGTGAAGGAGTTGACAACACATTCCATCAGACTTTGGGGAGATGGAACAAATTCCAGTAATCCCCCTGAAAGTCAGAAATCAGACAGATAATTGGGAGGTATCTGACTGAACAAAGAACAAGGGATGGAGAAATCTGGAGGGCAGTGGGAGTAGTGTGTGCCCAAATGGCCTGCTGAAAACATGCCCTTAACCATGGCCATTTCTTTAGGAGAGCTGAAAAAACTTGGAGGATGAGGCACATCAAATAGGCAGCAGGGAAGAGTAGTGCTGGGCACCAGGCTACAGTCACAGGGCATTGGCACTGGCACCGCTGTCTGTGTCTCTGAACCTGAAGGCATTTGTGTCCAGCGAACACAGTTCTGGAAAACATTGTAGTTTCAGTAAAAGAAAAAAAAAGACATCAAATCACCTCAAAGATTCATATTTACAACTTAAAATGGAACAAGACTCATGAGAATTTTTCATGTTGAGAAGGGTTAACACATTTTCATTGATTTCCATCTTTGTCTTCAATTATTTGTTTCAGTTTTATTGACATTTATGATCAACTATTAAGCTTACAGCCTCAAAATAAATAAATAAATTAAAAGAGATACATTTGCATCTTGCACATGGCCTGATGCCCCTTTCACCTTCACAGTTCCCACAAGTCCTTCCATGCCGGAGAGTATGAGATCCAGCAGAGCACCTCTCCTCTTTGGTTCCTCCACTGCTTGGTCAAGAAGCTGCCATCTGTGCTCTCCATGGATCTGCTGGATGCCACATGCCCTGCTGTGCTGTCCCTGCCACAGATAATGGAGTGACAAAGGCCACCAAATGGGACAAGGGACAGACAACATCAGATTCCCATCTGTCTGCAGAGGGCACCTTCCATTTACTCTCCCTGATCAGGAAGACAGGAAAAGACACTGATGGTCTCCTCTGTTTGCCATTTCCATTAGCTCTGACCTGTCTGCTCTTCCATCCCCAGGCAGAGCTCAGTGCACTCTCACAGAGGGCAGTCGCCCTTCTTTGTCTCCTCGCCCATCCATCCTAAAGACTCGGTATCCCCCTTGTGCTACAGTGCAGTTGTGGAAACCATTAAACTGTGTCCCCATGGTCCAAACAGGAGCTCAGGCCTGCAGCTCTACCAAGATTTCTAGCTTCTTGTGTGTTGGTGTTTGCATTAGTGCAAAACCACAGAAGTAAACATCCTAATTGGAAAGCATCACTGGACATAGCCTGACTGGATAGCTCATCTATAGAATCAGTGTGCAGAAGGTGGCACACAAACATTAGACCGATCGTGGGTCTTGGAGGTGACGTAGCAGCACGGACACACCATGGGCATGGCTTTCCTGAAGGCCCTGTGCTGCTCTTGTAGCTGTGAGTGAATTCACCGGACAGCCGGTGCTATCCCCTCTCTGGCCCTCAGCTGATGCCCAGGAAGGAGGTGTCTATCTCAGGGATTTCCCACACGGTTTACAAGCACTTGCAAACATCAGGAGCAGCCCAGGCACCTTGGGCATCACCCAGTGTCTGTGTGTGAGCTGCTGCCTCCCAGCTGAAGGACCGAGGACTCAGAGCAGGAGCTCACATGCAGGCAACTCCTTGTGCACTTCTGAACTGAACCAGAGAAATCCCAGCTCCTGTGGTTCTGTGGGGAGCCGAATCCCATTTCAGCTCCAGGATTTCTGTCAAGGGATGAGACTCCTGCGCTGCCTCAGCTGGATCACTGCCCTGCACAGGGAAAGTCCAAACCTCGCCTTCCTTGTCTGGTTGCCCTTATTGTTTCATCAAACGATCTCTGGGAGCACTCCCCATATGTCTCCAATCAGTCACTGACCACTGGACATGTGGTGGTTAATTGAGTGGATTTCAAAGCACAGTCATGATGCTGTTGTCTTTCAGGAGCTGTTGGCCATGAGGACCCAGGGACATGTCAGGGGAAATGAGTGGGAAGGATAAAAATGACATAATCTGCTGCTTGCTTGTCCAGGTTCCTGGGACACAGGGAGCTCATAAAAGTGGGCAGAGCTGCAGAGAGACAGCTGTGCCCAGGAGCAGATCTCGTGCACAGCACAGCCTGCAGGTGACAGAAGGAGAGGAGAGAAATTGGAGAGAGCTTGCAGGATGTGTGTGGTGTGAGCGGGCTGTGAGCTCACTGCAGGAGCATTGCTCACAGACCATGACAGGGTAAGTCTCACTGCAGACCATGAGCTGCTTTTCATAGAGGGTCAACTTAATTTGGGACATCCCATAGGAGATCTGGATGCAGGCACTGCATGTTTCTTTACTGTGGAAAAAGCCTTCTGCTCCAGCTGAGGGCTTCCATACTGCAGTATGAAATCACAGCCCTGAGGGCTGCATGTCCCAGCACGGCTGCAGGCTGTGCAGCCGGGGCTGCAGGCGGGTGCCCAGGGCTGTCCTGCAGAGCAGGGTCCCTGCTGTGCCCCAGGGGCTGTGTGCCGGGTATGGGACTCTGCCGCCTGCCAGGCTCAGCACTCAGCCTGCCCGGGGAGCTGCCCAGGGTGCTGCAGGGAGACGGGTGGGGGGAAGGAGCCCCCCGGCAGGGCTTGTGCTGCCACAGCTGCTGCCTGGGGCAGGGGATCACAACTCCACTGCACAACGGAATGTTTCTGAGGGCACTTTGCAAGAGGAGAGCCAAGGCAGGGGGTTTCCATTTCCTGTTCTGAGGCAAAGAGGTTTGGAGTCAGAAATCTAAAAGGGGCAATAAGAGTTCTGAGAATTTTTCATCAATCAATTGCTTGTTTTGTGAACACTCACACATGATGTGCTTTCAGTTTCCCCTTTCTCGAAGGATGGAATTATCTTCATTTTCTGTAGGCATGAATAATCCACTTATCCTACAAACAGGCAGCATTTTCTAACTGAAACTGAATGCCACAGAAGCTCGGGTAGGGGGCTCTAAGAGCACTTGGGGTAAAGATATGAGACATGAAACAGATGAAAATATCCAGGGAGACGGGATAAGAAAATAAGAGGAATAAGACAGTTGAGTCTTCTCATGAAGCTTCACTGCACAGCTCCTTACTTGGTGCTTGGATGCTGCATTAGGGTATTTATTTTGCTATGCTGTTTGACCTCAGTTTGTACCACGATAAAATTGGCAGCTGACAAAGTGAAGTTTTGTGCACATTCAGCTCTGCGGTCATCTTTGGGTTTTGGAAGTAATATTGTCCATATGATTAGGAATTACACAATTTACATTGTCGCCTCTGTGAGTCCGGGGGTGTACTGGATATTGTGTTGAGGGACATGGTTTAGTGGGAGCTATAGGTAATAGGTGAACGGTTGGACTGGATGATCTTTTAGGCCTTTTCCAACCTTGGTGATTCTATGAATCTATGATTGAGGTTAAACAATTATTCAGGAATATCAGTGAGAGATCTGCCCCAAGGTGAGAAGGCTCTGCATGGCAGAGGGTGTGGGACGGTCTGGGCAGCTGCCTGGAGTGGTGGGCACCCCCAGGGCTTTGGAACTTCATCTCCGAGCAACTGCAGGATCCTGATAAACTGGTAGAATATTGGGGGCAGGTCTGCTGTGGCACTGGTAACCCCCAAGAGGCACAAATGACTGCAGTGTGCCAGATCCAGAGAGCTGGATCTGCTGACAGTGCTGCAGCCTCTGCAACTCCTGGCACAGACCATGCAGCAGCTCCAAGGTTTTGCTACACGTCCTGCAGTTGCTCCAAGCTCTGGGCAGATCCCTCTGTCACTCCACCCCTCATAATGAGCTCTGCAGTTACTCCTGCTACGGGTCCTGTAGCTGTTCCAAGTATGGTAATAAGAAAATGGTACAAATTCCTCCCAAGGGAGGAAGTACAGCCCTGCGGTGGCTCCAACCCCTCCAATGAGCCCAGTGGCTGCTCCAACATAGTCACAGGTCCTGTGGTGGTTCCAGCTCTGGCAATGAACTCTGAGGTCACTTCAACTCCTGCAACAGCCCAACAGCCACTTCAGCTCCTACAGTGAACCCTGTGGCTGTTAAAACCCCTGCAACTAATCCTGGACTTGCAGACAGATGCGCATAGGGATTAGTTCATATATGTTTGCAACTGCATATGTTGTATATGTGTGAAAATACACTAAATATATTATATATGTATAAATACATTTGTCATAATTATTATCCTTTTCTTTTTCTCTTTGTCTCAACCCATAAACCTTAAACCACAGCACTGCCTTGAGATGCTTACGGATCTCCTTGGGACTATTCAATCTGATCTGGTCACACAGTGAAGAGCACCTGAAGATCTCAAGGTTTTCTCAGGGAGCAGCTCCTGAGGTATATTCCTTACACCAGCCTTGGAAGAGGCCTCCCTCCAGTTCTCTGGTCCTGCTCTAAAGGGGCCCTCTTGTTATGGCAGTGCCAGCAAGGAGACCAGCTCTGACAGACCTGTTCATATTGCCGGCTACTGACTGCAGCCCTGGATTGCTGCTGTAGAGGCAACAGGACTGTTGTGAGACACACAAGACCTTCAGGACTGCACAAATGAGAGGACTCAAGAGCACTGCAGCTCTGGTAAGAGCACATGAATGAAAAGAGCACGTTGAGCTGCTGTCTGTGGCTGTACCTCCCCAAATCCAGGCAAAGTAGGAAGAAAGAAAATCTAAGTAAGTCTATTTTGAAAGCTTTTTAGGTATCTTATAACATATTCAGGGAATCTGGTTCCATGTTTACATGAGTTCTTGGAGTGAGAAAATGGAAATTAGGTAGGAAAGAATTTAAATACATTTTTATTTATAAGTTCAATAACATTTTTTTTTTTGCACATTCCTATATCTCACATAATCAAACAAACAAAGATGCATAAAACATAAAGAACCACCACTGGGAATCCTATTGAGGAAGTTGTGCATTTTATTGTAGCTGGAATAGTGCTTATTGCAACACCTTCCTGAAAGCGTGCTTGATCTCCCTGTTCCTCATGCTGTAGATAATAGAGTTTAGTGTTGGAGGAACCACTGCATACAGAAGTGCCACTGTCAGATCCAGGAGTGGGGAGGAAATGGACGGGGGCTTCAGGTAGGCAAAAGCACCAGTGCTGAGAAACAGGGAGACCACAGCCAGGTGAGGGAGGCACATGGAGAAGGCTTTGTGCCGTCCCTGCTCAGAGGGCATCCTCAGCACAGCCATGAAGATGTGCACATAGGACACAACTATGAAAACAAAGCAACCAAAGCCTAAACTGACACCAAAAAAGAGAAATACAAATTCCATGAGGTAGGAGCCAGAGCAGGAGAGCTTGAGGATCTGTGGGATTTCACAGAAAAACTGGTTGACAACATTGCCTTGGCAGAGAGGCAGTGAAAACGTACTGGCAGTGTGCAGCAGGGAATAGAGAACCCCAGTGCCCCAGGCAGCTGCTGCCATGGTGGCACAAGCTCTGCTGTCCATCAAGGTCCCGTAGTGCAGGGGCTTGCAGATGGCAACGTAGCGGTCATAGGACATGATGGTGAGAAGGGAATACTCTGCTGAGAGGAAGAAGGAAAAGAAAAAGAGCTGTGCAGCACATCCTGTGTAGGAGATGGCCCTGTTGTCCCAGAGGGCGTTGGGCATGGCTTTGGGGAGAGTGGTGGAGATGCTGCCCAGGTCGAGGAGGGCCAGGTTGAGGAGGAAGAAGTACATGGGGGTGTGCAGGCGGCGGTCGCAGGCTACGGCTGTGCTGATGAGGCCGTTGCCCAGGAGGGCAGCCAGGTAGATGCCCAGGAAGAGCCAGAAGTGCAGGAGCTGCAGCTGCCGCGTGTCTGCCAACGGCAGCAGGAGGAACTCGCTGATGGAGCTGCTGTTGGACATCTGCTGTTGTTGGGCTTGGAGTCCTGCTCAGAGTGCAGAAGATAATGACAAGTCCAGACCATTCTCAGACACACTCCTCCTGCTATAATATGAAATGTTTTTATTCTCTTACAACAGTGTACATTTAGCACCATTACTTGCATTTAATTTCATGTATTTCAGCATTCCTTAAGCAGAAGCAGCATATGGAGCTCTAACCTTCCTTTTATTTTCTTATGCCTTCTCCCTGGATACTTTCATCTGTTTCATGTCTCATATCTTTACCCCAAGTGCTCTTAGAGCCCCCTACCCGAGCTTCTGTGGCATTCAGTTTCAGTTAGAAAATGCTGCCTGTTTGTAGGATAAGTGAATTATTCATGCCTACAGAAAATGATGATAATTCCATCCTTCGAGAAAGGGGAGACTGAAAGCACATCATGTGTGAGTGTTCACAAAACAAGCAATTGATTGATGAAAAATTCTCAGAACTCTTATTGCCCCTTTTAGATTTCTGACTCCAAACCTCTTTGCCTCAGAACAGGAAATGGAAACCCCCTGCCTTGGCTCTCCTCTTGCAAAGTGCCCTCAGAAACATTCCGTTGTGCAGTGGAGTTGTGATCCCCTGCCCCAGGCAGCAGCTGTGGCAGCACAAGCCCTGCCGGGGGGCTCCTTCCCCCCACCCGTCTCCCTGCAGCACCCTGGGCAGCTCCCCGGGCAGGCTGAGTGCTGAGCCTGGCAGGCGGCAGAGTCCCATACCCGGCACACAGCCCCTGGGGCACAGCAGGGACCCTGCTCTGCAGGACAGCCCTGGGCACCCGCCTGCAGCCCCGGCTGCACAGCCTGCAGCCGTGCTGGGACATGCAGCCCTCAGGGCTGTGATTTCATACTGCAGTATGGAAGCCCTCAGCTGGAGCAGAAGGCTTTTTCCACAGTAAAGAAACATGCAGTGCCTGCATCCAGATCTCCTATGGGATGTCCCAAATGAAGTTGACCCTCTATGAAAAGCAGCTCATGGTCTGCAGTGAGACTTACCCTGTCATGGTCTGTGAGCAATGCTCCTGCAGTGAGCTCACAGCCCGCTCACACCACACACATCCTGCAAGCTCTCTTCAGTTTCTCTCCTCTCCTTCTGTCACCTGCAGGCTGTGCTGTGCACAAGAGCTGCTCCTGGGCACAGCTGTCTCTCTGCAGCCCTGCACACTTTTATGAGCTCCCTGTGTCCCAGGAGCCTGGACAGGCAAGCAGCAGATTATGTCATTTTTATCTTTCCGACTTGTCTCCCCTGACATGTCCCTGGGTCCTCATGGCCAACAGCTCCTGAAAGACAACAGCATCATGACTGTGCTTTGAAATTCGCTCAATTAACCACCACATGTCCAGTGGTCAGTGACTGATTGGAGACATATGGGGAGTGCTCCCAGAGATCGTTTGATGAAACAATAAGGGCAACCAGACAAGGAAGGCGAGGTTTGGACTTTCCCTGTGCAGGGCAGTGATCCAGCTGAGGCAGCGCAGGAGTCTCATCCCTTGACAGAAATCCTGGAGCTGAAATGGGATTCAGCTCCCTACACACCCACAGGAGCTGGGATTCCTCTGGTTCAGTTCAGAAGAGCACAAGGAGTTGCCTGCATGTGAGCTCCTGCTCTGAGTCCTCGGACCTTCAGCTGGGAGGCAGCTGCTCACACACAGACACTGGGTGATGCCCAAGGTGCCTGGGCTGCTCCTGATGTGTGCCAGTGCTTGTAAACCATGTGGGAAATCCCTGAGATAGACAGCTCCTTCCTGGGCATCAGCCGAGGGCCAGAGAGGGGATAGCACTGGCTGTCTGGTGAATTCACTCACAGCTGCAAGAGCAGCACAGGGCCTTCAGGAAAGCCATGCCCATGGTGTGACCATGTTGCTGTGTCAACTCCAAGGCCCACGATCAGTCTAATGTTTGTGTGCCACCTTCTGCACACTGATACCATAGATTAGCTATCCAGTCAGGCTATGTCCAGTGATGCTTTCCAATTAGGATGTTTACTTCTGTGGTTTTGCACTAATGCAAACACCAACACACAAGAAGCTAGAAATCTTGATAGAGCTGCAGGCCTGAGCTCCTGTTTGGACCATGGGGACACAGTTTAATGGCTTCCACAACTGCACTGTAGCACAAGGGGGATACCGAGTCTTTAGGATGGATGGGCGAGGAGATAAAGAAGGGTGAATGCCCTCTGTGAGAGTGCACTGAGCTCTGCCTGGGGATGGAAGAGCAGACAGGTCAGAGCTAATGGAAATGGCAAACAGAGGAGACCATCAGTGTCTTTTCCTGTCTTCCTGATCAGGGAGAGTAAATGGAAGGTGCCCTCTGCAGACAGATGGGAATCTGATGTTGTCTGTCCCTTGTCCCATTTGGTGGCCTTTGTCACTCCATTATCTGCAGCAGGGACAGCACAGCAGGGCATGTGGCATCCAGCAGATCCATGGAGAGCACAGATGGCAGCTTCTTGACCAAGCAGTGGAGGAACCAAAGAGGAGAGGTGCTCTGCTGGATCTCATACTCTCCGGCATGGAAGGACTTGTGGGAACTGCGAAGGTGAAAGGGGCATCAGGCCACGTGCAAGATGCAAATGTATCTCTTTTAATTTATTTATTTATTTTGAGGCTGTAAGCTTAATAGTTGATCATAAATGTCAATAAAACTGAAACAAATAATTGAAGACAAAGATGGAAATCATTGAAATTGTGTTAACCCTTCTCAACATGAAAAATTCTCATGAGTCTTGTTCCATTTTAAGTTGTAAATATGAATCTTTGAGGTGATTTGATGTCTTTTTTTTTCTTTTACTGAAACTACAATGTTTTCCAGAACTGTGTTCGCTGGACACAAATGTCTTCAGATTCAGAGACACAGACAGTGGTGCCAGTGCCAATGCCCTGTGACTATAGCCCGGTGCCCAGCACTACTCTTCCCTGCTGCCTATTTGATGTGTCTCATCCTCCAAGTTTTTTCAGCTCTCCTAAATAAATGGCCATGGTTAAAGGCATGTTTTCAGCAGGCCATTTGGGCACAAACTACTCCCACTGCCCTCCAGATTTCTCCATCCCTTGCTCTTTGTTCAGTCAGATACCTCCCAATTATCTGTCTGATTTCTGACTTTCAGGGGGATTACTGGAATTTGTTCCATCTCCCCAAAGTCTGAGAATCAGTGAGAATGTGTTAACCCGTCTCAATGTGTGAAATACTCACAAGTCCTGATCAATTTTAAGTTGATACCTCTCAACTACCTGGCTGATCTATCCCAGGGAGATTACTGGAATTTGATCTATCTACCAGAGTCTGATGGCCTCTGTTGTCAACTACTTCACTGTGATTCAATCTATCCTATCCTACCTCAGAATAAATCATTTCTTTTAAAAGTATTCCATATGAAAGACAAACTTCAATAGATGCAGCTTGAACATGGCATGCAGTTGATCACTGTGTTTTACTGTTCATTCAATTGCATCACCTTTCTTTCCATTTGCTGGCCAGATAAAAAAGAGAAATCTTTCCTTTTCCATGTGTAGCTGGTTCTCTGAGGAAAGCCAGTGGGAGTTGGTGCAAAGCAGTTTTAACACTGAGCGGATGAATGCAGAGGAGAAGAGTGATGTGAAGAAAAGTGATGCAAGTCCCATAGGTCCATTGTGAGCAGAAATTGGGTGGGGAGGTTGAGAAGGACCTTTGTCAACACAGTAACATTACAGAACTCATTGGGACATCCTGGATTGGTATCAGTTGCACAGTGCTGCTTTAATGTCTTCTTTAAACCCAACTATAAATAAATAGACAATAAATTTATACTGGATTCTTTAAGCTCTCTCCAGATATCCCTCCTTTTTGCTGAACAAGTTCTGATAACCTGAAGAAGATAACAAGATGGCATAAGGCACAGGAGATTCTTTAGGTTATAATGGGCCCCAGGGTGCATTTGATGCTGAGTTCATCAGCCTCTAGTGCAGAGAGAAGTTTGCACAAAGTGCTCAACAAGACAAAGTCAGAAGTAACAGTGAAGTTTCTTGGAGTATTAATGGGCCCGCTGAGGAACATTACCAAGTAAGCTTCCCAAGGGACTTGTTAGAGAAGATAACTGGAAGCCATGACTACAGGCAGGCAAAGGCACTGGCATGCTAAGAAACCTCTCCTTTGCCTTACAAAGCAGACAGGTCAAGCCCTGATTGCAAGACCAGTGGTAGAGAGGTCCTGTATGTCATGTTGGCTCTGGGCATTTCCTGGGGCAATGTGTTGGAATTTTGTATGATGTTAAATGAAAGACATGGGGACAGAAGATCCCAGGCTCTACATGTGGTGCAAGGACGCTGTGAGGTTCATGTCCCATATGAGACCTATGTTTCATTGCAGGATGTGAGCAGGGATGTGAGAAGGGCCCAGTCTGAACAAGCAGCCAATCCCTGTGAAACTCTGAACTTCAGATCTCTCGGTTTCAGTGCCCTCCTTTGCACATTCTCCCAGAGTTTGAAGTCCTTTATGTTCTGTGGTGCCCAGAACATAGTGAGGCAGTAGCAATGCAGAGCAGAGGGACAACCCTTTCCCTCACCCAGCTGGCAATAAGTTGCTTCATGCACTCCAGGGGACTGTTGTCTTTCCTGGCTGCCTTGGCACACTGCTGACTCACATTCAGTGTGATGCTGACCAGCACCCCAACCCTTTCCAGTCAGAATCCTCTCCAGTGTCCCATATCCAGTCAGTGTGTATGTCCAGCATTGCCCCTACCCAGGTGCACAATCAGGCACTTGTTCTTGTTATACTTTATGCACTTGGTGCTTAGTACCAACTGGTACCCACTTCTCTGACTTGTCCACATCTCTCTGCAAGTCCTCTCCACCCTCAGTGGAGGCAACAGCACCTCCTCATCTGGTCTCATCAGCAAACTTGCTCAGAACGTCTTCTAGTCCTGCATTCAAGTCATCTGTATAAACATGAAAGGAAAGTGGCCCCAAAATGGAACCCTGGGGACCCCGACAGTGACCATCTACCAGCCTGATGGAAAAAACTGACTATAATCCTTTGGGACTGACCTACTGGCCAACTGCTCACCCACCACATTGTGTTTCTGTCTAGCCATATGCAGAACATTCTGTCCAGAAGGTTGTTGTGAGAAACAGTATCAAAATCTCCACTGAAATCCTCAAGGATTACATCAACTGGCTTCCCTTGGTCAACTAAACGGATAACTGTGTCACAAAATGAGCTTAAATTAAACAGGACCTTTGCCTCACAAACTTGTGTTGGCTGCGACCAATGACAGAATTGTCCTTCAGCTGTTTTTCCATAACTCCCACCATCATTTTCTCCATAATTTTACCAGGCTCTGGACTGACAGGTCCATAATTGCCCATGTCATCTTTCTTGCTCTTCCTTACAATGAGACAACATTTGCCAGCTTCCTGTCAGCTGGCATGACCCTAGACTTCTTTAGATGCAATTGAAATGACAGCCCAGAGCATACTAAGGCGTCATCATTGAAAGAAAGTAGATGTGCCATAGCTTTGCAATGCCTTGAACTCCAGAGTATGCCACAGATGGAGCAGAGGGGAAGATTTGCCTCTTCTGTAGTGAACTCATTCTTTTGGTAAGCAGAATAACACTACCTGATACATGGGGACTGTGTCTCTGCTCTGCTCTGCTCAGCTCACAGGGCAGCGGTCTGGCAGGGTGTTGCTCTCATGTCAATGCAGGTAAACTCACTTTAATCCTTTTTCCTCTGTAAATGCTTCCTCTATTTCTATGCTCAGATACACTTCCACATTCCCTCAACTACACTTTCATATATCATTAACAATTACACTTTCTTATACCATCAAAACAGTTTGTCAAAACGTACAGTTCTTCAGTTCACATAAACTCCCTTAATACAGTCTGTATTCTTCAGTTATAAACACTGTGCCACAGAACCAGCACTGATTGAACCACCTCCCTCACACACTTCCTCGCAAGCAGTACATAGTATTACATAAATGGGTTGACACTCATTGGTCGGGTGGAATGTACACCTCTCCTCAGGACAATCTTACTAATCTACAGAGTACAAACTCCTGTCTTCTTACATACAAGCAGAAAGTACTTATGAGTGGACACACAACACAGTCTTTCACTTTGTCCGTGTCTGGCCATTTCCCTCACAGGAGGAAGGAAACATGGATCGGGACTCGGCACTCACCCTGCAGCTGTTCTGTGTCTCACTCACACCACACTCACTCTGACATTTAGATCAAAAACCATGGTTTATTCATACTACACAATGCTGACAACGTTTTCTAGCTGGAATCTTAATAACACTCATACTCTGGTCGACCAGTTGCAAACGTTAATGTTTTTCCCAGAGTCGGCTTGACACACGGTACCAAACACTTAAAGCAGATGATAATATTGAACATACAACCTATAACCCCCGTGATTACAACTTGGAGAACCCAGGCTACCATTTGACAGGCTATCCACTATATCCCATACCCGTAGGAGAGACCAACCTAGGTCCCTCCTATTGTCACCCACCTGGGAGAGAGTACTTGTTCTTGTTTCCATTCATATGACATACAGTTCCCTTTCATAGGAACTCACCCAAGGAGTCTTCCTACCCCAGCTGGCAACCAAAGCCATGAGCTCACCTCCCTGGGAGCAGCACGTATGGCTGTAAACTGTGTAGGATGTCTCCTCAAGACATATGGGCTCCACTTACCATACACATACCTGGTCCACCTATGGGTGGTCCTTGTCTGTCCCTGCAGTGATCAGGTGAGGAAGGGAGTCCTTCAGAGAAATCTCAGGGTGCGCCAAAAGTGTCTCCCTCTCAGCTGGTCCTGCAGCGAACAGAGCTGGTCCCACCTGGGCCGCCAAATTGACTACAGGAATTGAACTCTATAACCTCTATAACTGATACAGTCTCCCATGACATCCTTATAACAAAGCTGAGGAAGTATGGGATAGGTGATTGGACAGTGAAGTGGGTCGAGAATTGGCTGACTGGCAGAGTGCAGAGTGTTGTCGTTGGCGGTGCAGTGTCTGGCTGAGGGCCTGTAACGAGCGGCATCCCCCAGGGGTCTGTGCTCAGTCCGGTCTTGTTCAACATCTTCATCAATGACCACCCTCAGCAAGTTTGCTGATGACACGAAGTTGGGAGGATTGGCTGACACACCTGAAGGCTGTGCTGCCATTCAGCGAGACCTGGACAGGCTGGAGAGCCGGGCAGTAAGAAACCGGATGAGGTTTAACAAAAGCAAGTGTAGAGTCTTGCACCTAGGGAGAAATAATTGCATGCACCGGTACAGGCTGGGGGAAGAGCTGCTGGGGAGGAGCTCTGCTGAGAGGGACCTGGGCGTCCTGGTGGACGACAGATTAACCACGAGCCAGCAGTGTGCCCTTGTAGCCAAAAAAGCCAATGGCATCCTGGGGTGCATTAAAAAGAGCGTGTCCAGCAGGTCAAAGGAGGTGATCCTCCCCCTCTACTCTGCCCTGGTGAGGCCTCATCTGGAATATTGTGTCCAGTTCTGGGCTCCCCAGTAAAAAAAAGACAGGGATCTCTTAGAAAGAGTCCAGCAGAGGGCCACTAAGATGGTGAAGGGCCTGGAGCATCTCCCCAATGAGGAGAGACTGAGGGAACTGGGTCTGTTTAGCCTTGAGAAAAGAAGGCTGAGAGGGGACAGGATCCAGGTTCTATAAATATTTGAGGTGTGGGGGGCAAAGTGTTGAGGCCAGACTCTTTTCAGCAGTGTGTGGAGACGGGACAAGGGGAAACAGACAGAAACTGCACCATAGGAAGTTCTGCACTAATGTGTGCAATAACTTCTTTACGGTGAGAGTGACAGAGCACTGGAACAGGCTGCCTAGGGTGGTTGTGGAATCTCCTTCTCTGGAGATATTCAAGACCTGCCTGGATGCTGAGCTGTGCAACGTGGTGTAGGGAACCTGCTTTGGCAGGGGGCTGGACTCAGTGGTCTCTGGAGGTCCCTTCCAACCCCTACAATTCTGTGATTCTGTGAATATCATGGAGTTGTTTGGATGGGGAAAGACTACCCCTTTGAATGACCTTTTGTCAGGGCATGTCCTGGGATTCCTAGGATCCTCAAAATGCAGCACTGCTTCTGTCACTGAAAAATGGGGCCCTGTGTGGGACGGAGGGAGGGTCCATGAGTCCCTGGCCCACCTGACTGAGTATTTCCATGGTCTTAGCAAAGACATACTTACAACTTGAGAATGACAGTTAGCTGTGTTCATGGTGGCATGGCCACTTTTAATGGCCTTGAACTGTCTGAACATAACTGAAGAGGCTCAGGCTGATGCAAATCAGCTATTGAATGATAGTGTTGAAAAACTGGAAAGACAGGTGGCAGTTTTGATGGGGAAAAAACCTAATTCAATCATTCTCCTATGGAAGATCAGGAACATCTCTCTGGAAGACCATGGGGACCCTGTACAAGGGAATCTGTATAAAATGGACTCTGTAAATGAAGGCACTAAAAGGTCAGATTTTGAGGTTCCATTTGGACTAGATCTATTTGAGATCTGACTGATTGTAACCCAAAAATGAAAAAAAAAAAAAAAAAAAAATGCAGGATAGGCTGGTGGGAGTGCCCTGACCAGTATCCAACCCCCCAAACCCTGCTGCCCATAATACAGCAGCTGAACTGATGGATATAGTACAGTGGTTTAGACAGAAACCAAGAGAGCATGCCAGCATAGCTGCTCTGGTTATGGGACATGGAGGCAGAAAGCGCTGTGGTGAATGGACTGGAAATTTCAAAACTGACATCCATTACTACTCACCCTGCCCTCAGGCAAAGACTGTATGCTCTGTCCAACATAATGAGGATAGCCATTTGATCAGTGAATGATTTATGGCTGTGTGTCATATAACATGGCCAAATAAGAATGACATACCATTAAGTATCAGCCTGTGGTCCTCTATGGAGGACTAACAAAATTATATTAGAGAATTAGGCATGAAAGAGGCAATCTATGAAGATGATTTTGAGAGCCCAGTCAATAAATTTTTCATCAGGAACGAGGGATCTCATCCTACAGCCATCACCTTTACATCAGTATGGGTCTATGTTATCCATACTGAACCCCCCAGTGGCCCTCAGGTGCTGTAATACAACAGGCTGCCCAATTGATGGGGAGACAAGAGTGCCTACGGCCAGATGCAGGCTCTGAATGGTGGTGGAAAGGTCTGAGAAAGGCAGAGAACCATCTGCTGCCATGACTTAGGCGTCCAGCCCCTAAGGTAATCCAGTCTGGACCCATTAGGGTCTTGAGACAACAAATGTTTAAAGACCAGATTAGAGCAGGAGTTCAGTTTAAAAAGATCGATGGACAGCATAATCAGGAAAAAATATCTGTTAAACAGGCCCAAGCACTGAGTATTTATAGTCCAACCTTTTCAGCCAAACTAGATGTGAATGTAACTCAAGAAGGGTCTGGATGGGGGCTCTGGCAGAGCCAGAGTTCTTTGTGAACCCCTATGAGGTTTTGGCCACAGGTTTGGCATGGAGCAGAATAAAGATACATCACAGTTGAAAAGCATTTATTGGCTACCTATTCTACACTACAGGTGGTAGAACCAGTAGCTCAGATTTCAGAGGTTATCGTTAAACAACAAGGCCAGTCCAGGGGTGGGTAAAAGATCTAACACACATCTCTATGATGGGGGTGGCCCAATCACAAGCAGTGGTGCGCTCAGTTGTTCTGCTTGCCTGCTCCTCAAGGAGTTAAGAGAAATCTATGCCTGTTGCGTGTTCGAGTGCATGCGCAATGCCATGTGGAGGGCTTATCACAATAAAGATTGGCGGATTTGCTGCGTAGACCGGTCAGAACTCAGATCTGCGTTGTGCTTCCTGTGGCACCAAACGCCCAACAGTGGCAGTTCCGTGTATTGGCCAGCAGGTGGCAGCAGAGACCACGGAAAGAACGTCTGCGGGACAGACCCTGGGGATCCGTTCTCTTTTGATTATAGGGGAAGAACACAAAGATGGAAGAGGAGGGAAGGGGGAAAAAAAAAAGAAAAAAAGAAAAAACCAAACCACAGCAAACAAATAAAAACTTCTCCAAACGTAGCAAACTTGAATGTCTGTCAATAAATAAATGAGTAATTGAATTGATGTCCGTTTCAGACAGTCCCCTGTAGAATCAGGGTAAGGGTTAAGATTAGAGTTACATTGCAGGTTAATGCTGTTATCTTTACAGCTCCTGTGAGGGTTGGGGTCTGGGTCAGGTGTTTAAAAAATGAAATGAAAAAAGAATTAAAAAAATATATTGAAAGCTTCAGATTTCCTTAATCTTTGTGGGAATCATATAATGTGCAACTCAGATCTACCTCTTCGTACCTCTTTTGTGGTGTAGGGAACCTGCTTTGGCAGGGGGCTGGACTCAGTGGTCTCTGGAGGTCCCTTCCAACCCCTACAATTCTGTGATTCTGTGAATATCATGGAGTTGTTTGGATGGGGAAAGACTGCCCCTTTGAATGACCTTTTGTCAGGGCATGTCCTGGGATTCCTAGGATCCTCAAAATGCAGCACTGCTTCTGTCACTGAAAAATGGGGCCCTGTGTGGGACGGAGGGAGGGTCCATGAGTCCCTGGCCCACCTGACTGAGTATTTCCATGGTCTTAGCAAAGACATACTTACAACTTGAGAATGACAGTTAGCTGTGTTCATGGTGGCATGGCCACTTTTAATGGCCTTGAACTGTCTGAACATAACTGAAGAGGCTCAGGCTGATGCAAATCAGCTATTGAATGATAGTGTTGAAAAATTGGAAAGACAGGTGGCAGTTTTGATGGGAAAAAACCTAATTCAATCATTCTCCTATGGAAGATCAGTAACAACTGTCTGGAGGACCATGGGGGCCCTGTACAAGGGAATCTGTATAAAATGGACTCTGTAAATGAAGGCACTAAAAGGTCAGATTTTGAGGTTCCATTTGGACTAGATCTATTTGAGATCTGACTGATTGTAACCCAAAAATGAAAAAAAAAAAAAAAAAAAAATGCAGGATAGGCTGGTGGGAGTGCCCTGACCAGTGTCCACCCCCCAAACCCTGCTGCCCATAATACAGCAGCTGAACTGATGGATATAGTACAGTGGTTTAGACAGAAACCAAGAGAGCATGCCAGCATAGCTGCTCTGGTTATGGGACATGGAGGCAGAAAGTGCTATGGTGAATGGACTGGAAATTTCAAAACTGACATCCATTACTACTAACCCTGCCCTCAGGCAAAGACTTTATGCTCTTGTCTGGAGGGCTTATCGCAATAAAGATTGGCGGATTTGCTGCGTAGACCGGTCAGAACTCAGATCTGCGTTGTGCTTCCGGCGGCACCAAACGCCCAACAGTGGCAGTTCCGCTTATTGGCCAGCAGGTGGCAGCAGAGACCACGGAAAGAACGTCTGCGGGACAGACCCTGGGGATCCGTTCTTTTGATTATAGGGGAAGAACACAAAGATGGAAGAGGAGGGAAGGGGGAAAAAAAAAAAGAAAAAAAAAAAATCAAACCACAGCAAACAAATAAAAACTTCTCCAAACGTAGCAAACGTGAATGTCTGTCAATAAATTAATGAGTAATTAAATTGATATCCCTTTCCCGCCCCCCCCCCCCCCCCCCCCCCCAACTTCTGAGATGAAAAAAAACCACTTCTTTTAGAAGAAAACAGAGTAGTAACAACTTCTGTACCTACATTCACCACTCTGAGATCCTGTCTGGGTCTCCCAAGGCTTGTAAATAACCACTGGGTCGGTTCTGATGTCGCATGATTTGTTGTCAGTTCTCTCATGGTTCTCCGGTCAGTTCTCCGGTGCCAGGATCTGCCACAGGGCATTCTGACCACGGGCATCATGTTTCTACGCTGCCGCCTGCATTTAACAGGCAATGGGACTGCCCAGCATGTGCAAGGCAGCACCTCTTTCACACCACCAGAATGTTTAAGGCTGTTGGGATTGTTGTTAGCGTCCCATTAACACTGAGGCTAGAGATACCCTTAGGATTGACATTACTATTAGCATTACTTTGATGGTGCCCTATCTGGGTCATTTCCAGGGGATGTCAGGAGTAAGGCACAGTGTCAGGAGAAAAAGAACAGACTCTGTTACTTTATAAACGTGATAATAGAGAGAGTTCATTGGAAAAAATACAACTCTTAAATAATGCAAAGCATGCTTCTGATTGGATGCAGGCATCATCTGGGCTCTGATTAATATTACTCTTAAGGTAAAGATTATTGTTACCATAATGATTTTTTTTTTGGATTATGATCAGGGTTAAGGTTCCTTTTGCTACAAACTTCTAGCATCATTTTTGTTGTTGCATTTGGAGTTAGGGACGATTTTAGAATCAGGGTAAGGGTTAGGATTAGAGTTACATTGCTGGTTAATGCTGTTATCTTTACAGCTCCTGTGCGGGTTGGGGTCTGGGTCAGGTGTTTAAAAATGAAATGAAAAAAGAATTAAAAAAATATATTGAAAGCTTCAGATTTCCTTAATCTTTGTGGGAATCATATAATGTGCAACTCAGATCTACCTCTTCGTGCAGTGACTGCCTGTAAATTTGCTGGAGCCTAATATAATATGGCCTTGTGCTTTCCACTAACTCACCTTCATTTCATTTTCATTACATTTGCTTGGTAGTCAGATTTTGGTGTGTGGATATTTTAAAACAATCTAACTGACATTAGCAAAAAATTAAAAATAAAATTAAAAAAAATGCACAACAGCATCGTATCAATTTTTATAGATAAGATAAAGAAGAGCAGTTTCCCTTAGTTTTCTGTGCCTCTTTACTTTCTTACCCTCTCCCCTTGTGTGAGAAACTCTCAAAGTCAAAGATTTCTAGTTAGGCAAAGATGGCAGCGATAGCAGCAGTGCTTATTCATTATTGCAATACTGCGCGCACATCCCCTATTGGCAAGGGAGAAACTGCACACCAGTCAGTGAAATCAATTCTGTTCTGTGCCCTAAACCCACTGCAGGTGATGCTCTCATGGCTCTCATTGGTTGAGCATCTCAGGCTCACAGACTCCTCGAGACTGTGGCTAGGATTCATTTCCATAGAAGGTCAATTACCAACCTCTTGTTTTTAGGTCTGACTTGTACTTTTCTGCGGACAGAGAAGGGCAATGTTTCCAAAAGTCAGTACATTCATTCTGTCCTGTGCTGGGCTCTACCCACCCTGTATTTATCTTGTGCTTGTCTCAATTCTCCCCATGTCAGAATGCCCCCAGTCTGAACTTAATTCTGTTCAGCAACTTTCTTGGTGGAAAAACTACTTATACAGCTGTTTTACAAGAGGGTTATACATTCAGTTAGGGCCTACACTATGTACTGAAAATACTGGAAACTTCCACTGCAAAAACACAATCTACCTCTCCCATCTGTGCAGCCTTGCAGACCCAGAGCATGCCAGGTTATTTCTGCTTTCATAGCATTTGCATGCTGTAGGGTGAGCACAAGGTTCTGCTGCTTGATTCTTCTGCAAGAGCTGCCTACCGGCAAATGGTTGCAGGGATGGAGGATGTGACAGAAAGCATTTGTCTCCACAAGAGCAGAGTTACATTCAGTGCAGAGTGTGAGAGTCAGGTTGGTGTGGAAAAGCACTGACACGCTGGGGATGATGCAGTGCTCACATGTCTAACACTCACAGACATTACTGTCAGAAGGATGGTGCTGTGTTGTGCTTCTACCTTTGGCAGCCCCTGGAGAAATGCTATGGCACACAGAACACCTTTGTATTGCACTGACTGCTGCCATGCAGCATGGATTTAACACACCAAATCCAGAGGAGCATGACTGCATCTAACTGCCCTGAGAAAAACTACTGTAGCTGAAGAGATGAGGAGGCAGCTGCTCATCTGCAGAACAAGCAGTACTGCCAGACATTGGGCCAGGTGAGCACCTCCTGCTGCAGCGTGATGATGACGGGGCTGGAGATGATCTGCAAAGCCAGCTTAAAAGTGGGAGACGTGAGTCAACATGGCAGGAGGACAGAGGTGTTAGGGAGCAGCCAAGGCATCAAAGAGTATCAGAAGGCTTTGAAAAGTATCACAAAGTGACAGCCAGGAAGACTGGGATATATCATGAGCAGCAACCTGGATGCTAGAGATTATTTGCTCCCATACAAAATGGTAGAGATCTTGCTGCAGACATCCCAAAGCCAGGCAAAATGGGAACCCAGAGCTCTGCCTGCACGAACCCCACAGCCATAGCATTGCAAGCTGAGCTGCCTTGCTGTTTGTTGCATTCATCCCAATCCCTGTGATTGAAGACTCAGAATGCAGTCGAGGCGATGACTGAGCATGAGAGTGACTTTATTCAATAAAAGACAGGAGGGCTTGAGAGGTCAAGGGTGAAGATGGGACTCCTCTTGTCAAGATGAGAGTGGCTCAGAGCTGGTGCTGCTGCCTGGTGCCTGGGACTGGCAGCCTGACTCTAAGTCCCCATCTAAGATGCTCAGCTTCACCTCACTGATGCTGCCCTGCTCCTGCATGGTGGTGCTGCTGCTGGGACACTCGGGCTGTGCTTGGGATGGGCAGCACTGCAAAGGCGCTGGGTCACAATCCAGGCAGGTGACTGCTGTGTCTGGCAGGCTCAGGTCAGGAGCTTCAGCAGAGCCAGGAGATATGAGAGCATGAACGTGGATGAGCCCCTTGTGTCCATCACTGTTACCATGTGGAAGGCTGTCATCCGAATTGCAGCGATTCATGCTTAATAAGAACTCTCCATTGATGGAAAGACACTGCTTGGTTTGGATCATTGGGGTTGACAAGGGCTCGAATCACCTAGGAAGGCATAGAAACACAAGGGTTAGTTTCAAACATTTGCAAGTTGAATCATGAAAGGTTGTTGATACTTGGTAATAGAGTGGCGGCAGGAAGAAGCAAGTAGGCTTGAAGCAGCATAGCCACTGTCTTGAAAGTGATCCTCATTCAGGTCCAGCTCGTGTGTTGTTTCACTGTAATCTGCTTCTTTGGGTCTACCTAGTGGGCAGCAACACTCGAGCTGTTACTGATATCATTGAAAAGAACTGGAGACAATTGTTCTATTCCTAAGAGCTTCAAGGTGCCTAGAAGCACAAATAGAAACCAGCAGTATTTCATCACTTCACCAAAAGGAAGGTCAAACACCTGAGCTGTGAAGAGCAGTTACAGAACCTATGCATAAGATCACACCAGACATACTTTGTTCTAACAACAGTTATGGCACATAGTCCATTTCCTTCAATATTCCCAAAATGAAATGATGTGGAGCATTACAGGGAAAGAAACACTGCACACAGACACTATGACCCTGATTAGACTCAAGCAGCAGACTTAAAACAAGTCAGAGTTTTTGATTCCAGGATATTTCAGGACCTATCACGTGTGAAATTCAGTTACACAACAGTGCCTAGGTGCCTGCGTTTCAAGCAACTTTCAGATCACAGCCATGTAAAATAAAAACAAATTCAGTGCAGAAATAGCAAGCCTGTACCTTAATACTCATGAGATTATCCATTTTTTACTGCATTCTGACTAAGTTCTAAAACTTGCTCATCCCAGTTCACTTCAACAAGTTCCACCAATTCAAGCAACGCAGTTCTGAGATCCTGTGTATGTTGTGCAGATAGAATTGAACAGTGCAGAAATAGTCTCTGACAGCTTTAAGAGCTCCGTTCTGCTTACAAACTCTCAGTCCAAAACTATTCAGTTTTAAGGAAATGAACACCTGAAGCAGTTGGATCATCTGCCATTTGCCGCATTCTGCTTCTTGGCATCATGATTAGCACAAAGGGTTTTCTGCTGTCCTGCAGAGATGGAAAAAGTCCTGCTTACAAATGGACCAAGTTTCAGTGTACAGCAGAGTTTGTACCAGACTAACAAGCCACGTCATTCAATTCATGTGCTCAGGTTGTTATGCACTCCGAAAGGAAACAGAACTAACTGTTGGATTCTGAAGGCAATCTGTGGGGTCCTACATTACCTCCTGATTCTGGAAGAGGAAATTCTAATAGCAAATGCAGAACTTTGATCTTTGTAGACATGAGAAGAGCTGGCATTTAGGAACATTCATTTCAGGGAAATCAAATGATGTGTCTGTATTTTTACTACAGATAGTATAGGGAGCAGCCAGTTGAAGAACCAGATACAAAAAATCCAGACCATTGGCAAGAAAATACTTCTCCTTAAATTCTGTATGCTATCATGGTACAGAATTAGGCTACAGTGCCACATAGGCCAACCAAGCGTAGAACCAATTCCACTAAATACTGGTAGACAAAGCAGCAAAAACAGGGACAATATTCAGCAGACAGGCCTTTCTACTCACAGCTCAGCATGTTCTGCCATCCGAAAAGCAAGGCCTCTTGTCAAGCTCAGCTATTTCCGTTCTCAGTGTATTCTAGCACCACTGATACCCACTGGTATCCTCCTGTAGAGTGCCATCATATTGTCATCATCCAAAGGGAAAACCCACACAGCAGAGCATACAGCACTACACCCATGCTCCAAATATCTGCCTGAAAAACAAAAAGACAAGCTTACAAACCTGAAGCACCTCAAATGGCTTCCTGACAGACTGGATTGTCTGCCCTTGCCAAAGCCCACATATAGCCCATGAAAAGCTGGCTCTTTCCCTCAGGAAAAAGAGCCTTATTGTCCCAGAGAAAGCATATAACCCTCATTCAATTGCCCTTCCACTCAGCTTAGAGCACTACTAAAACCAGCATCTTCACCTTAGCTCATCACACTGCTGCACTTCCTTTTACAAGGATTTCACTGGCAAAAATGAAATCAAAGCCGTCACAAGGGATTTAGCACAGTTACGTGTTACTGGCTACGAGAGCTGTCAGCACAGTCACCTGTCTGGCTTTGCTGCTGTTCTATTTATGTACAGGCACAACAAGGTTCAGACACCTCACAGTGCAGTTCTCACTTTGACTGTAAAGAAAAAGGAGGCTTGAAAAGCAGCGTGTGGAAAACAAAGAAACAAGAATTAGAACAACAGTGGGGCCATGGCACTTGTAGGAATTGCTCCGCCTTTAACAGCGATTCAAGAAGGATGAGGGCATTCCAAACCAGACCAGTTTGGACAGATTAACAACTGCAAGTAGTGGGTTCCAAAATTCCAGACATGAAATCAAAGCTGGAAAAACTCTTCACATTTTCATCTCTCAATTTTTAGTACATTGTGCATTACAACGGAAACAATTCTTCACATACAACTTGGAAGCTAAAGACAAGTCTGACAAAACAGACTGCACAAAAATGATGGATAATTAACAGAGCAAATTGCTCTTTCAAAAACTTAGTAATAGAAAGAGATCTCTGAAGTTGCTGTTCTGTAGAGCACCAAAGCAGTCGCTTGAGGCAGTTCAGGATTAGCCTGAGACAAACCAGCCAGCTGTGTGAACTGAGACCAATTGCACTTCTTCTATTTTACTTTCATTCTATGTGACCTCACTAAGCAAATATTGTCTAAGACCATGAGTATCACATAAATGTGCAGATCTCAAGCTGCTCACTTATCTAGTACCCTTGGCATGATGCTTTATTTTCCTCAGCTATTCATCTAGTTTGTGCCTGTTGATTGTGCAACAACAGCCTGTTGGTCTCGATTACCTGTAAGAGGCTTTAAATTTGGCCAGGAAAAATCATTTGAGGATAAGTAATTATCTGGGACTCAGTAAGGCAGTCTTCCCATGCTTTCATAACAGCCGAGATACACACACACACAAACTCATGGAACCCCACTGCTTTGCACAATCCTGTGCACACTCACATGTGTCATGCACTGATTTCCCAGCCAGTCCTCATGGGGTCTATTACTTAGGACAGGAGTGCAGGGGAGCAGCCAGAAGCTGTTTGCATTCCCTGCTGTCTGCTGGGCAGCTTTGCTGGAGATGCTTGGGTTGCTTTGCTTTTCCTTGGGAGGTGGGAAGGAGCTTTGGGTTGGAGGCACATCCCGTGCCAGAGCATCTCGATGGCACGTGTGTGGCACTGATCTGCAGCAGATGAAGGGGAGGAGGTCCCAGCACAGCCCTGCACCATGCTCTGCCACACTGGGCAGCTTGTTCCTGGCTCAGCAGCGTCATCAGACAAGAAGCAGGGAAGGAAATCAAGGATGGGGGGTACCATCAAACGCAGTTAGTGCATGCCTGTGCAAGACAAACAGACCCAGAGCTTGCGGGTTATTCCTGCTTTTGTAGCATTTGTGTGCTGTAGCTGAGCAAAAGGTTCTGCTGCTTGAATCTTCTTCTGCAAGAGCCACCTACCGGTAAATGTCTGCAGGGATGGAGGATGTGACAGAAGCATTTGTCTCCATGACAGCGTAGTTACACTTGGTCTAGAGAGTGAGAGAGGCAGGCAGCACTGCCTGATGTTGGTCAGGGCGAGCTCCTCCTGCTGCAGCGCGATGATGGCAGGGCTAGAGATGATCTGCAGGGACAGCTCACAGGTGGGAGCCAGGAATGGACACGGCGGGAGGACAGAGGTGTTAGGGAGCAGCCACGGCATCAAAGAGCATCAAAAGGCCCTGAAAAGCATCACAGCCACAGCCAGGAAGCTTGGGGTTTTCATGAGCAGCATCCAGGATGCTAGAGACTATTTGCTGCCATACACAACGGCAGCAGAGCTCTCGCTGCAGGCATCCCAAAGTCAGGCAAAATGGGAACACACCCAGAGCTCGGCCGCACAAACCCCACAGCCAGAGTGTTGTAAGCTGAGCTGCCTTGCAGTTTCTTGCACTCATCCCAATCTCTGCGAATGAAAACTCGGAATTCAGTCAAGGCATTGATTGAGCACGAGCGTGCCTTTATTCAATAGGAGAAAGGAGGGGGTGTGAGGTCTGGAGGAAAGATGGGACTCATCCTCTCTTGTAATCATGAGAGCTGCTCAGAGACCGTGCTGTTGCCCGGAGCCTGGGACTCGTGTCCTGATTCTGTGCCCCCCTGCGAGATGCTCAGCTTCTCCTCGGTGATGCTGACCTGAGCCTGCATGGTGGTGCTGCTGTCGGGGCACTCAGGCTGTGCTTGGGCTGGGCTGCACTGCAGAGACATTGAGTCCAGGCTGGTGCCTGAGGTGTCTGGTGGGCTCAGGTCAGCAGCTTCAGTAGGGATGGGATGAATGAAGGCTTCAACGATGATGACCTTCTTCTCTTGATAGCTGATGTTATACGGAAGGCTTTCATCTGAACTGCAGCATTCTGTGCTTAGTAACAACTCTTCATTGATGGAAGATGCGTCATCGTAACATGCCCTGCGTCTTGGGGATATACAAGGGCTCGGGTCACCTAGGAAGGAGCAGATGTACAGCAGTTAGTGTCGAACGTTCGCAAGATGAACCATGGAGATTCTTGACATTTGGCTATGTAGTGGTGGTGGGCAGAAGCAAATAGGCTTCTAGCAACAGTGTCACTGTCTTGAAAGTGATCCACGTGCAGGTCCAGCTCTTGTGTTGACAAGAGACTCATTTGGGAAAGACAGGGATCGACTGAAGATGTCAGGCACGGGCTTGAACGCCAGAAGGAGGTACAAGCCCACTGAAAGCATGAATTCTACCTGTGTTGCTGACAAGCAGTGTTTTGTAAGCTGGACTTGCACCCTTACCTGCCAGGACCAAGACTTCTGCTTCAGAGGGCTCCCTGGCACTGCTCTGCAGTTGGTGTTTGGCCACAGGGGATGGTTTGCCCAGGCAGAAGCAGGAACACCAACTGCCAGCTGCTGACTCTGCCCTCTTCCTGGGAGAACTCATTCTGCAGAGAAAACAGAGCATGCTGTCAGACGTGGTGCAGGGTGATGGAAGAGCTGCACCGAGCCCTGGCCAAAAGTTGCCTGTTCTGGGCACTGCCTGCTTTCTGCTGAAACACAGCTTAGAAACGCCCTCTGTTTCAAACAGCAGAGGATGCTTCCATTCCTACAGCTCAGCCCTCAAGTCCTGAAGGCTAAATACCTCTCAACGATGTCAAGCAAGGACATGGATCCGGAGAATGTCGGAGGCTCAGGCTGCTTTGCTCTCCCAGGGCTGACCTTCACCAGGGAACAAAGGCCGTTGATGAGCTTGCCCCATTTCTTTGGCTCTGCGCAACAAAACAAAGAAACCAGTTCATTTCAGGCCTGGCTCGGTTGGACGAAGCTGAGCGCAATGCATTCGACAGAGCATGTAACAACGGGAAGAACATTCCCAACAAGGACACGCAAGAATGGATTTTCCCCATCCCTGGAGGTGCCCAAGGAGATTACTGTAGTTCTCTTTCTAAGCTTGCTGAACTTGGGCATAAACAAACCCCCTGAAAGTAACGTTCTGACCCTATTTGACTAACTCGCGTTGTCAAATGTAAATTACGCACCTGGCTTTGGCAATGAATTGAGGAGGGAATCGGGAACTTTTCCGCTGATGAGTTCCATGCACTCACCAGGGAAAAGCCCAACCTGTAATTAGAACAAAAAGACAGGTGAGCATTAGCCCGAGCCCAGAGCCAAAGGGAAGGTCCACTGACAGTGACACAGGGCAACTGTTTGCATCCAGCAGCCATCCTGTGCAGGCAGAGCAGCTCCAAGCTGAGATTCCCAACTCTACTGAAGTTGTGCTCTCTAGTCAAAAACGTGTGCCTACCTCAAAGCCACGCTTGCCTCTCCACCAGGGGCTCAGCCTGTTGATATGTCCTCATATCAACAATGCTCACCAGATCTCCGACCTGAAAGAGATTGAAACATCAATCCCAGATTCAGCAAATCTGGTAGGAAAACAAAGCAGAAAGGACTGCCCTCTTCTATGCACGACAACACGGAACGCCTGGAACTGCTTACCTCCAGAGAGAGCTCATCTGGCCCCTGGGCGACGTGGCTCTTAATAACATGGGCTGCCGCAAATGCTGGTACGTTTAAAGATGACATAGCATGCACCAGCTGCGGCTTCTGCATGTTATCAGCCTGCAAAACAGAGAACAGGCCGTGGTCAGGAGCTGAGGACAAACCACGAGGATTTCAAGGTGAGGAGCACATCTGCAGAGAAAGCTGCAGCAAATGCGCTCCGTCCTTCTCAGAAGCACTTCAGAAGGAGCTGCACGTCTCATAGCTCTGGAGCAGCACTTCTTCCCCACCCTTCACTACTCCAAGCAGCTCCAACAAACTTCTCAGAAGAAATCCAGGCCAGCACAGACCTGGCAGACCAGAACCAAGTGCAGCTTGTGTGACGGCAGTGCCCACTCCTTGCTTCCACCCTGCTCCAGCAGGTTAAGGAGTCTGAGCCTCACTGGCCTTTGACAACTCAAGACTTTCAGCACCTCATGCCAACATTTCTCACTAAGATACACCTAAGGCATTGAATTCTCTTCTCACTACCTCCTCCCAGTCCTCCCCTAGGAACAGAAACCATTCAGATTCTACAGCAAACACATCTACCCTGCAAGAGCACACTGAACCACCTGCAACAATGAAACATGGTTTTGGAGAGTGGGTTTGAAAACACACCTTTAGACAGCTGTCTCCCTGTAGCCAAAAGGAAACCAAGCAGCAAAAGAAGAGTCCAGCCTGAAATATGCCCATGCTACTAGCCCAGGTTTTTCACAGTCAATGCACAATCCATCCTGCTCTTGAGTTAGCAAATGACCAGTGGGTCTCCCCTTGCTCCACCCCTTCTCCTTCAAAGCCAGAAAAAGAAAGAAAAACAAGTAGAAGAAAACCCAGACGTACCTTTCCACACACAAAGCAGAAAGTGGAACAGCAGTTGTCTCCTTCCTGAGACATGGTGGGGCGCATCCCAGAGGAAGCCCAAGTTCTTTGCTTCTCTCCACAGGGACTTCAAGCACTCTTGGCAAGAGCTGCTTTGGTTCTTTCTTCAATTGCTTCCATCACCAGAATCTCCTTTGGAAAAGGAACCCGAATGAAAGAATCAGCAAATGAAAAAGAATGAGCAATAGCCACTTTACCAGCTTTCTTCTGACACTCAATTTAGACTCTTGACTCGGGCAAGGTCTTAAAATCAGCTGGTTACAAGAACTGTCCCAAAATATATCCAACATCTGTACAGCTGCCGTTATTTCTGACAGCGAGTGTAATCACAGAATCATAGAATGGCCCGGGTTGGAAGGGACCTCAAGGATCATGAAGATCAATCACCTCCCTGTCCCTGCTGGCCATCCCCTCTTCTGATGGAGCCCAGGGTACCATTTGCTCTCTGAGCTGCAAGAGCACGCTGATGGCTCACGTTCTGTTTTTCATCCACCAGGACCCCCAGGTCCTTCTCTGCGGGGCTTCTCTTAAGGACTGCTCCTCCCAGTCTGTAGAAATGCCTGGGATTCCTCCAGCCCAAGTGCAAAACCTTGCACTTTGCTGTGTTGAACCTCATTAAATTCACCTAGGCCAACCTCTCGGTTGAGCTCCCTCTGAATGGCATCCCTTCCTTCCACTGCGTCAGCCGCACCACTCAGCAAACAGCAGAGGGTGCACTCCATTGCATCATTGGTGTCTCTGATAACCATGTAAAAAAGCACTTGTCCCAAGACAGACTCCTGGATGACACCACTTGTTATCGGCCTCCACCTGGACATCAAACCATGAGTCACCACCCTCTGTCCTCTACAAAACCTCTTTGTCTTCTACTCCTGCTGCAGCTGCAATGGCTGCACCAGCATGACTCACGTGTTTGACAATCCTCCAGCTCTGGCCTAGCCATGCACAGCAGCAGTCCGTCTCCCTCCCAGCTCACTCACCAGTGTGCTGCTGTGCCCCAAATTCAGTGCAGCAGCATTGAGAGCAGGCAGCACCCATCACCCTCCTCTAACTCTCTCTGCCAGCTGCGATGAGGACTGACACAGCACGCCCACCCCAGCCCAGCTTTTCTGCTGAGACACCTCCCAGCAACCACCCAGCACCAATCCCAGTTGCTGCAAACTGTCTGAGAGCCTGCTGGAGTGCACTGACAATAACTTTGTGGGCCAAGCATTAAGCACACCATGCAGAAGGGAAGCATTACTGGACATGCTGAACAGCAGGGGTTAAGACTGGAGGTGGTCAGGGCTGTAGTGACCATGCCCTCCTAGAGTTCCTCATCTCAAGGAATGTGTGCCTGGCAAAAAGCAAAGTCAGGACCCTGAGCTTCAGGAGAGTCAGCTGCAGGCTGTTCAAAGAATTCTTGCATGAGAGACACTGGAAAACTGTTTTTAGGGGTAAAGGAATGGAAAAGAGATGGTAACTTTCTCAGAAAACCTTTCTCAGAGCTGGAGCTCTGAGCTCCATCCCGACCACACGAAACACAGCAGAGGAGGCAGGAAAGCAGCATGGCTGAACCTGCTGGTTACAGGGAGCAACAAGAAGGAAATGGAGAAACAGCGGAAACGGAGACATGCAGCCTGGTCGCTTTGGTGGCCTTCTACAGTGGAGTGACAGCATCAGTAGGGAAAGGAAAAGCAACTGACATCACTCAGCCAGACTTTTGCAAGGCCTTCGATGTTGAGCAAGTTTCCTGTTAGAACTCAGTGTGAACAAATCTACCACTGAGCAACACCCTGAGCCCCCACTCACCTCAGCAGAGGAAAGCCTGCACCCCAGCCTTCCGCCTATTCTGCTCCATTGATGGAAGCACACCGGGCATCATTGCTACTCACCCGACCAATGATGATAGGGGCAGAAAAGGGAATTCCTCTTTACCTTTCAGATGAAAAATTGATGACTGTGTGGAACCTTCCCAGTACCGCTGCGGGGCCTTCCTTTACTTGTATCCTGCTGCTCCGTGTCACAGTGGGAGAGCTGCTCTGGCCTCTCCTCTCAGCCTGTGCCTCCTGCAGTGTGAGCAGCTTTGTGGATAGAGGAGACACCCACACAGACTTGGGCCTGGATAGAGAACTGTGCCCTACAACATAGGTACATTTACATCATGCTCTTTTCCTTGTGTGTGAGCAATCCTTGCTCTTTTCAGATGGTACTATGAGCGTGTGACACCCCAAACACATAGTTAGCATCTGTCCATATCATTAAGGCTCTCGTCAAGGCAGTTATTTCAGCCTTCTGAGGGGTAGTCCCCACGGCTGATGGTTGTGCTTCCATTCCCTGCTCAGTAGCAGTTACTGCATGTCCTGCCTTACAGCCTCCTTGTCTCACAAAACTGCAGCTGCTGGTAAACCAGGCGTCTTCTGCATCTTCTAAGGGTTCGTCCTTCAGCTCCGACCGACTGGATGTAATGTGCAGCATCAGTTGTTTCAAAGCAGTGATGTCATCCTGGTTCTCCACCAGGGGAGTTCCGCTAAGGAAAGATACTGGGTTGGCAATAGTAGTTACAATTATTTCTATATCACCCTGCTCTACCAGGATGGCCTGGTATTTCGGGAATCTTTGGGGTGAACAGATGCCATTCAGAGGGACCTTGACAGGCTGGAAAGCTGGGCTCGGGTGAACCTAATGAGGTTCAACACAGCAAAGTGCAAGGTTTTGCACTTGGGCCGGAAGAACCCCAGGCACCTGTACAGGCTGGGAGGAGTTGTCCTTGAGAGCAGCTCGGCTGAAAAAGACCTAGGGGTCCTGATAGATGAGAAACTTAACATGAGCCAGCAGTGCGCTCTGGCAGCCCGGAAAGCAAATGGGATCCTGGGCTCCATCAGGAGAGGGGTGGTCAGCAGGGATAGGGAGGTGATCGTCCCTCTCTACTCTGCTCTTGTGAGGCCCCATCTGGAGTACTGTGTCCAGGTGCGGAGCCCTCAGTACAAAAAAGATATGGAGATTTTGGAAAGGGTCCAGAGGAGGGACAGGAAGATGATCAGGGGGCTGGAGCACCTCCCCTATGAGGACAGGCTGAGGGAGTTGGGTTTGTTCAGCCTGGAGAAGAGAAGGTTGCGGGGTGACCTCATTGCAGCCTTTCAATACCTGAAGGGAACTTACTCCCAGGAGGGGAGTAAACTCTTCGAAAGGGCTGATAATAGCAGGACTAGGGGAAATGGTTTTAAGTTGAAGGAGGGAAGATTTAGGTTGGATGTTAGGGGAAAGTTCTTTACTAGAAGGGTGGTTAGGTCCTGGAACAGGCTGCCCAGTGAGGTTGTGGATGCCCCGTCCTTGGAGGTGTTCAAGACCAGGTTGGACGGGGCCCTGGGCAACCTGATCTAGTAAAGGCGTATGTTTGGTGGCCCTGCTAGGCAGGGGGGTTGGAACTACATGATCCTTGAGGTCCCTTCCAACCCGGGTAATTCTGTGATTCTGTGATTCTGTGGGGTGAAAGCCAATGTCCCCCTTTTGCCTCCAATACAGTAAACACTGCATGAGATATTAAAACTGGTATCCTTTGGCCCAGTGTAGATTGATGGGCTTCTTGAATATTGAGCACCAGTGCACCCTGGATATCCCTTACTCACTTCAAGCTGTTTCAAGTTTACCATCAGTCCGTAGCTGTGTATCCATGGTCGGCACCCTCCTGTCATTCCTGGCAACGTATGGAGTTCCTTGGCAGTTTGCAGCTCAGGGGTTGAGCAGATGGCTTCTTTCTTGGCAGTCCTTAAGGTTCAAAGTCCAGCTGTCATCTCCTATCCCAAATACGTCACTTGCTGCTGAGTTAGTTGTGCTTTCTGTAAACCAAGAAACTCAGCAAACTCTCAGTCTATTGTACACAGTCCTTTTGTTGCTGTGGCACCCACGTGCTCCAGTAAAGTTCCACCCTAGGATGGAGGATCCCAGGTCTCAGGCTCACGAGTTGACCAGTTCTCAACAATCATTTAGCTGTTCTCACAACCCTGGGTAACACTGTCCAGGTTCACTGAGTCTCTTCTCCCTCTATTAGGGAGAACAGATACACGCAAGTACTCGTATGCTATCATGAGGAATTCAGTAGGTTACATTTAATTTAGAAGCATGATGCAATCAAAAGCTCGCTTAAATAAAAGCATACCCTTTTCTTTCACTCAAAATAATAGCCCAGAAAAAAATAAAAACAAAACAAAACTCTCATCATAATTGTTAAAGAAATTATCTACTAAATCTCGATGGAGAGTGGAGACACATGCTAGTTTTAGGAACACAGCACTTATCTCATTATCTGAATGCATCTCAAGGCATGCTCCTTGTGAAACTGTGAGAACTTCTATCATTAACAGACGTGTACCATGCCCTGATATAAGGTTAAACCGCTTGCAGTGCACTGTCAGATGTACAGGATGGCAGCTGTATGTGCTGTGACCAAATAAACCCCACACTGAAACCTTTCAGAATTTTAGGACCTACAAGTACTGCATTCATATTAAAAGTAAAAAATTCCTAAGCTACACATGTTCTAGGTTTCCATTTGTTAGATACAACATACCTTTGGAAGTAGGCGCCTAAAAAGATATGCCTTCTACTTGCTTCTCTGTCTGGCTCTTCGAAAAGAAGGCCTTTGGAGCAGGAAATGCAAAGGGCAGCTCATTTCTTAACACTGACTCTGCATCAACATTCTCTGTGTTTGCACGCTTCTTAGATGCCACTTTTCTTGTCACTGGAGTTGACAGTGTGAATTCCATATCACCCAGTTGAGTATCATGCCTCGAATGGTGCCAGAGACGGAACAAAAGGTTTTCTGATCACAGCCGGAGAAGTTACTGTCAAAGAAATTCTAACAGCTGAGAAGGTCAGACACAATGCTTATAAAAATATCATACATTATTTGGCTATTGAACAAAACAGTTGAAAACTCTGATTCTCTCCTAGAATAAGTTCGTTTCTTATAGACTGTCAAACACCATTTTTTTATTTGTTCATCTCAATTCTCCATTGAGGATTAACCTTCACCAGCTTATCTAAACATAAATATGAATTATCACTTGGTTTAGTTAAAAATTTGAATAATATCACAGTGGATTTTGTTGTCCAACACAGTAAGATTGAATTTCTTTCGGTACCTTTCAACCTCTGCCTACCTCCAGCCTAACTCCAGAATCTTATTAACTGTGCCTTATCGCTTCCCATTGTGTTTTAAAATCCTCACTGACTCCTTTACTTGTTCCCTTGCTTGCTGTTTCTGTGCAAACCAAACACTGGAGTTAGGGATCACGTCAAACCAACCATGGCCTACAGGTAGAAGGCAACAAAATTTATGCTTAACATACTTCTTTGCTCTATCTTTATCTTCCTTTGGTCAAGGTCCACTAGATACTTAAATATGGAGTAAGCACTAGATACAATGAGAAGCAGATTTCTAGATTAAGAGCTGTATTTTTTCTGTAAGAAACTAGCTGTACATCTTCACACACCTGCTTTATTTTCTGAGTATTTAGATCGAGTGGAGATTCTTCAAACACTGAAGCTACATCAGAAAATTCCATGGATCCAAACGCATCTGGCACATGGCTGCAGTCTGGCACATCTTCATATGCCAGAGCCTTTTCAGACAGAAATGTTCCACCGAGATTCTTTTGCAGAATTAGAAGGAAGATTTCATCAGAAGATTTCACCACTAAAGTCTAAATAAGATTGGTTTGCAAGTTCCAAACTATGGCTAACAGCTAATGGAAGTCCACAGGCCAGCAGCAACAACTTTTATATTATGTTCTTAATATTCTAATTGTTGATATGACGTTCATATAAAGAGCAGAAGGGAAATTACTCTTAGAGCTCAAGTCATCTTTCACAGCCTGCGTCAACAAGAGCAGCACCTCATAGCCTTTGGTTTCAAGACCTGGACCACAAGCTAGCTAATGATTTTACACAGAATTCCAGAGTTCAAGTCACTGTTTACATTAGGGCTGAAATTGTACTGAAAGCCTTCAAGTTCATCACACTTAATTATCACTGGCACCACACATAACTCCACGTTACATATGTGATCACACGCAACCTGGCAACTTCAGACAATTCCCAAAGCACTCCACTTGCACTTGGCTACTAAAGTACAGAAAAAGGAATTAACATCAGAAATAGCTGCAGTCAAAACCATCTAAGAATCCAAGTCTCCAGGAAACAAGGAAAGCAAATCCTCTCCAGGACTGTGTTCTAAAAGGAAACAGATCAGAAAGGTGAGTTCTTCCCCCCTTTGACCACCCACTCATGTAACGTCCATGTCATTTCTAAGTATGCTGCCCAGACCAAGACTGAGGATGCTTCAGAAGAAGACCTTCCCTGCTAAGCCAAACAGAACAAGTAAGGTACCAAAATATGTAGAGCCAAACGAGGAAAGGTGCTCTAAGAAGGTAAGCATCACAAGAGACCAACAGGAATACTTACACAATCCAAACAATGCACAGTTTCTGTTCCACAAGCTGCCAAGAGGAATGTGTGCAGTACTCACAGCGCACCATGTACACTGCTTACTGCAGTCATACTGCTTCGTAGGACCAGCCCAACTTACTAAAACACTTTAATGAGCAATCCGAACTGTCTGGATCAGCACGGTTCACTTGGAAGGGACCTTCACAGATAAACCTGAAGAGGTGAGGCGACTGCACTATCTAAACCTTAAAGCACATAGGACCTTAAAGCATAAGCTTAAAGCACAGAAGCATGACCAGCAGGTCGAGGGAGGTGGTGCTGCCCCTCCACACTCCTCTCATTGAAACCCCATCTGGAGCACTGCACGCAGTTCTGGAGCCCTCAACACAAGAAGGACTTGGAGATGTTCAGGCAGGTCCAGAGGAGGGCCATGAAGGTGATCAGAGAGGGCTGAAAGCACCTCTACTATGTGCACAGGCTGAGAGAGATGGGGCTCTTCAGCCTGGAGAAGACTCCAAGGAGACCTTAGAGTGGCCTTCCAGTATCTGAAGAGGGCCTACAGGGAAGGCTGGGGAGGGACTTTTCATAAGGGCAGGTAGCAACAGAATGAGGGGAAATGGCTTTACATGGGAAGAAGGTAGATTAGGATTGGATATTAGGAAGAAATGCTTTACTGTGGGTGTGGTGAGACACTGGAGCAGGTTGCCCAGCAAGGCTCCAATATGATTGCTTTGCAAGTTCCAAACTATGGCTAACAGCTAATGGAAGTCCTCAGTCCAGCAGCACAAAATTTTATATTATGTTCTTAATATTCTAATTGTGGATTTGACGTTCATATAAAGAGCAGAAGGGAAATTACTCTTAGAGCTCAAGTCATCTTTCACAGCCTGCGTCAACAAGAGCAGCACCTCACAGCCTTTGGTTTGAAGACCCGGACCACAAGCTAGCTAATGATTTTACACAGAATTCCAGAGTTCAAGTCATTGTTTATGTTAGGGCTGCAATTCTACTGAAAGCCTTCCAGTTCATCACACTTCATTATCAATGGCACCACAGATACCTCACAAAGAAGCATTATGACACCACAAAGGGGCATTATGACGTCAGAAAGGGCATTATGACATCACAAAGGGCATTATGAATCACAAAGGAGCATTATGACATCACAAAGGAGCATTATGACGTCTCAAAGGGCATTATGACGTCACAAAGGGCGTTGTGACGTCACAAAGTAGCATTATGACATCACAAAGAAGCATTATGACACCACAAAGAAGCATTATGACATCACAAAGGGGAATTATGACGTCAAAAAGGGTCATTATGACGTCTGAAAGGGGCATTGTGATGTCACAAAGGGGTGTTATGACATCACAAAGGGGTATTGTGACATCACAAAAGAGCATTAAGACATCACAAAGGGGAATTAAGACGTCACAAAGGGCATTATGACGTCACAAAGAGGCATTATCACGTCACAAAGAGGCATTATGAAAACAAAGGAGCCTTATAACGTCTCAAATGGCATTATGACATCACAAAGGGCATTATGACGTCACAAAGGGGCATTAAGACATCACAATGGGTCATTATGACGTCAGAAAGGGGCATTATGGCATCAGAAAGGTGCATTATGATGTCACAAAGGGTGTTATGATGTCACAAAGGGGCATTATGATGTCACAAAGGGGCGCTGGGAAAAGATCTCTGTGTGGAGATTGCTTCTACTAGAGGTAGTTCTATAAGACTGTTATATAGAGCTGTGCAGGGGCTGTAAATCTGTCTGCAGAGGGTGATGATCAGTTCCAAGTGTCTGCAGTCAATGCTCATGGACAGAGCCCATCCAACCTGGCCTTGAATGCCTGCAGGCCTTGAATGGGGCATCCACAGCCTCCTTGGGCAACCTGTTCCAGTGTGTCACCACCCTCTGAGCAAAAAACATCTACCTAAGATCCAACCTATACCTCCCCAGTCTCAGTTTTAAACCATTCCCCCTTGTCCTATCATTATCCACCCTCATAAACAGCCATTCCCCCTCCTGTTTATACGCTCCCTTCAAGTACTCAAAGGCCACAATGAGGTCTCCCCACAGCCTTCCATTCTCCAGGCTAAACAAGCCCAGATCCCTCCACCTTTCCTCATAGGAGAGCTGCTCCAGCCCTCTGATCATCACAGTGGCCCTCCTCTGGACCCCCCCCAACAGCTCCACATCCTTCCCAGGCCTGGACACAGTGCTGCAAATATGGCCTCACAAGAGCTGAGCAGGAGTGGACAATCACCTCCCTCTCCTGCTGGCCACCCCTTTTTCAGTGCAGCCCAGAACACACATGGATCTATCTTTTCCATACGGATATTCCCATCTGTGTACATATATATACCACACCTACACCCCCACAATCTGCTACAACTCCATAGAATTTTCAAGGTTGGAAAAGACCTGGATGATCTTATGATCTTATGATCTCAGATCTTATGATCTGGATGATCTTATGATCATCCAGTCCAACCATCACCAATACTTCCCAGTTAAATCACATCCCTCAACACAACACCCAAACTTTTTGTCAACTTCCCAGGGTTGGTGACTCTACATGAGAGAAAAGGGCACTCAGATAAGGGATTCTGCATTTGCTATTAGCAGAGGTGGGATGAGACCGAGCACTGCCCCAGCTCCTGGGATAATGCAGAAGGGCTGAGACCTTCCAGCTGCTTCCACCCAGGGTCACACAGCAAAGCCGACCCTGCAGGAGTCTGCATCATTCTTTGCATGGCATTGCTAAGAGGAAGATCCCCCCCCTACCCTTGGCTCTACACTCCAGCTGCTGTCTGCCATCTGTAAAGCCACCACAGCTCTCCTACTTGAGTTCCCATCTGCACAGTGACAGCTTGGTTTCTTCTTACTGTCAAAGCAGCCACAGCCTCAGTGCTTCTCAAATCTCCCCTTTTCAGCTGATTTCCTCTTTCTTGTGGCTGGGCAATTCCTCCCTCTCACAGTCATCCCTCTGCCCCACTCTGTGCCCACAGACCCAGAGAGGGCACACAGAGCCAGCCCTGTCCCAGCTGCTGCTGCTTCACATCTGACAGTCTCAGGAGCTGAGATCCAGGCCGAGACAGCAATGCCCAGACATGGTTTGTAGGACGTTTGTGATAGGAAATAGGGAGGCTTGTGATTAAACCTGCCCCCTAAGGAGGAAGGCAATGCTGCCTGCAGCCCCAGCAGGCATTACAAAACATCCCCATTTACAGGAGGGTTTTAAATAGCACAATTCAGGAACTACAACTGCACAAATTCCCGCATGCCCTGGAATAAGTTTGGGAATGGACATGGTTCTACCACCTGTGCAATGCCATAGAAATAACAACCATCCACCTGTAAACCTCCATCCTCTCCCCTGCTGCACAAAGGGAAGCTCAACAGCAGTGCACAAATGTCCCAGCAATGTCTGAGCACTGCTCTGTGCATCCCAACCTGCTCATCCCATCCACTCCTGGCTGGGCAGCAGGATTGGGGTGGCACATTGCAATGGGCACAGAGGAACATGGAAGCCCCACACATGTGAGGAAGGGGCTGGCTGTGCTCCACACTCACGTTATCAGACGTGATTTGCCCTTCTGTGGGGAGCCTCTGCTCTTTCCCAGCTCATCCTCCAGCGTCTGGGACTCCAGGATCTCATTCAGGCTGTTGTTGGCTGCGGGGCAGCTCCATGAAGAGCCTCCCCTCCACCGACCGGCACACAACAGCCGCTCCCGCGCACTGCGGCTCAGCCAATCGGAGCCGGCGGAGCTGCCGCTGCCCGATGGGACCCCCCCCCCCACATATTGACCCCCCAGACGAGGAAGAGGAGGAGGAGAGCGACGAGGAGCTGCCGCAGGAGCTGACGTTGGGGCGGGGGGGCAACGCGGGGGGGGGGTCGGCAGTGGGGGGTGGGGGAGGGGGTGGGGCAGCATTACCCCCGGACCCCGTGGACCCCCCCCAGCCAAAGTGCTGCTCTCCGACCCCCGCGGGCTCTTTGTGCAGCCGCTGCCCTCCAGTTATAGGACCCCCCCCCCCATATTGCGCTTTGCTCACCCCCACCTCCGGAACCCCCCCCCCACTCACCACATCGCCCCCTCCCCCCCCGGGTGGGGTTATGGGGGGTGGGGTGGGGTCGACGATGTGCCGTAAGCCGCGCCGGGGTCGTGTGACAAACCCCCCCCCCCATCAAGATGAATGGGGCGCTGTCGGGGGGGGGCTCAGCCGTAAGGATAAAGCGGGGGGGTAAATGACGGGGGGGGGCAGTGCTATAGGGAACGCAACTAATCTAAGCCCCCCCCCCCCCACATTAACACCCCATTGAGTGTGGTGGTGGTGGGGGTGGGGCACACAATAACCCCCCCAAAGGCCAAACAGCCCCAACACCCCCCCTCAAAGCCGCTGACTTACGCTGTGCCCCCCCTGCATGAAGGGCCCCCCCCCATCGATTGAGCCCCCCCCAATCCCATCTATAGTTGAGAGCTATGCTTTTTGTAACCCCCCCCTTTTAAAGCCCCCCCCCCCCACAATGTTGTGCACGATGTGCTGCCCCCCATGAGCCCCTGACCCCCCCCCTTAAAAGATGGGGTGGGGGGGGTGGTCTCGGACCCCCCCTCCTTTAAACGATGGGGTGGGGGGGCGGATTGTCACTGCCCCCCAACACCAAAATGGACACCCCCCTTTTAAAGGATGGGGTGGGGATGGGGGGGTGGGGGGTGAAGGTGATCTCGCCCCCCCCCCATTAAAACGGACCCCCCACCCCTTTAAAGGATGGGTGGGGGTCGGTTACGGGCCCCCCCGGCGCTGTGTGTGTATGTGCCCCCCCCCCCGTTTTGCTCCCCCCGTGGCGCAGTGTGCTGGGAAAGGATCTCTGTGTGGAGATTGCTTCTACTAGAGGTAGTTCTATAAGACTGTTATATAGAGCTGTGCAGGGCCTGTAAAGAGAGTTGAGGGGGACTCTAGTGGGCATATGGGGCTGTGGTGGGCAATAGGAGGACTAGGGGCTCTAGGGGGCTCTGAGGGTGTGTAGGGGTTGTGGATCAGGTTGGATCTTAGGAAGATGTTTTTCACTCAGAGGGTGGTGACGCACTGGAACAGGTTGCCCAAGGAGGCTGTGGATGCCCCATCCCTGCAGGCATTCAAGGCCAGGCTGGATGTGGCTCTGGGCAGCCTGGTCTGGTGGATGGCGTCCCTGCACATAGCAGGGGGTTGGAACTGGATGATTTTTGGGATCCTTTTCAACCCAGGCCATTCTATGACTGTACAGTTCCATAGTGGAACAAATATAATATGCTAACTATGTAAAACATGGAGTCAGACCTGTGTGATTTGTCCACACCAGGAGGTGATTAGAAAACAATTTGTAAGCTACAAAGCTGCTTGCTGGAAAGGAAAAGAAAATAAAACTACAAGAAAAAGGGAAATCATTTCTTCCTGAAAATAGGAAGAATTATAGATCTGACATGAAATTTGAATGAAGCTCCTGATTTTATGAAGCTATTCCCATTATTTTCTTGGTGCTGTGTTTCCCAAATGAGTGGTTTCTGGCTCTGCTGCAGCACCAGTCTGCATGTGAACATCAACTCTGTTCACCATCTGGGAAGATTAGGACTTCCCTTCTCCTACCAGCACCACTGAATTACAGTTACTCAGTGGTTAAACAAAGGAATCCTTAAAGAAGGGTTTACAGCTGTCCTGTTGTCTGAAGTGCTTGGGGCATTCTGATGCTATTAAGCTCTATGTATTAACAAGTTCAAAAAGAAAAGGTAGGCATCTGATTGTTGTGACAGTTTCTAAGCGATTTGGAAAGCTGTACCACCCAACCACTCCTTCTATTTGATGGAGGTGACAAAGCTCAGTTTAATTTCTGACTGCTGTTTAAATTCTGAAGCTCGAGCTGGTTCCTGGAGCAGAAAAAGCTCGGAAGCTGTCCCTCCTACAAGCAGGCACCTCTGAGCAAAATATGACATCTCAGTTTCTGATGGTAAGGTCAGGAGATCTGATTCCAGCATCTAGCTTTTGGCTTAATACTGTGTTAGTGGGACCTTTGGCATCTAGCACTTAATGATCTTGAAGGTTTCTTCCAACCCAAGCCCTCCCATGATCCTATGATTCTGTGATTTCATTCAGGTTTATTGAGATGAGTTCTCCTGAATGTGCTGTTCTCCATATGATTATAATTGGAGTCCAGATGGGTGACTGAAACCAGACACCAAACTTTCTGATGGCCAAAATTAAATGAAATCAATCCTTTACTGTGTCAGTAGTCTGTAACTAGAGCCCATCAGGTAATTCCCAGCCTCCTGCCTGTATCAGTGGCTGCACACAGTGAAAAAGTCTGATGGGCTTTTAACCTCTAAAATGTTCCAAAGCAACCAGAGGGTGAATATATTCACTATGTAAATACCTGCAGGAATAAGCTTGTCATGTATGTCCTCAGGTACCACAGTAGTTAATGGTGGGACTCAGTAGGTCATGCTGAAAGTTGAGTCTGCTGATTTTGAAGGTCTTTTGAAGGTCTTTTCCAGCCTACATGACCTTATGCTAATATTTCTGAAATTTATTTCTGTTCAGCTCCCAGAAAACCTCCCACCCAGCCCCCAACTGACCCCGTGGTGAAAAATAAAACAGAAACCTCAGTGACGCTGGCATGGTCCCCTCCGAAGATGCACCGCCCCATTCCAGTCGATGGCTACATTGTGGAATGCAAGAAACTAACTGGCTTCACCTGGGTGAGGTGCCACGAGTCTCATGTCCCCGTCCCAGAGTTCACGGTGAGCAATCTGTCTGAAGAGGCTGATGATCAGTTCCGAGTGTCTGCAGTCAATGCGCATGGACAGAGCCCGTCTCTGGAATTCCCAGGGAGCGTGCACCTTGGTAAGCACAAAAACCCCAATGGAAATGGGTCAGTGTGTGCTGAGCAGCTGTGTTGGTTCCCTAAAGATGCTTCCTTTGACTTTAAGGTTAGCAGTGCATTAACACACCAAAGGCTTTCCTTTATTCCTAGTTCTCCTATCTCCTATCAACCTCCAGCTACCACTAAAGTGATACGAGTTGTTTCTGTGACAGAGACATGAATATCCTTATCTTTTGATATCTCACATGTGCAAGAGGCAGAACTTTCTGTAACAGATCTTAAGCACAGAAGTGCTTCTTCTAGCACTCATGCAAAGGGAGAAGTAGAAATGTACCTATGATTTAATCTTCCATCTCTAAATGAGATACCAGACTTGCATCTAAAGAGCATTAAGACATACATGTTCTTCCTCAGACCCAGTCCTGGCTGTGAAATCCCCCCTAACAACTGGTGAAGCTGTACCTGGAGGGGATGCCATGTTTACTATTGACCTTACAACAACGTGCAAGCATGCCAGCTGATGAATGTCTGCAGTTCACAGCTATTGGCCAGTGCATTCAGTCACCAGGTTTACCACTGCATGACCATAGAGCAGTACTTTCAGCTGCAGGTTCAGACAGCCTTTCTGATTGCACTGGAATAGTTTAGAAGTAGGGGAGCAATCATTCCAATAATATCTCTATCAATCAGCTTTGCATGACAAAGTAGAACAAATAAACATTCATGATGGGAGGACCTGTTTGTCATTGGGTGGAAACCTCTGCAGAAGCATGTTTAGAGCATTATTAATCAGTAGAAGGAGATGTTTGGTTGATTTTTACTTAGTAAATCCAGCAAGAAGACCAAATGAAATATCGTGAATTGCTCAGCAGTGACACAATGATGAGTGCAGGAACAGAAGGTGATACTTTTTCAGAGATGTTGCAGCAAACATTGACCACGTTAGCCTGATATAAATTGAAATAACGAGGCCTTTGCTCCTGACAGGTGCTGCAGTGAGATTTACCAAGAAGAGCAAAGATGTAGAAAAGATCTGCGCTTGGCTGCGTGAGGAAGCCAAACTGCAGGCTGAGCTTTCAGACACAGGCACTACTGTGGAGTGGATGAAGGATGGGAAGGAGCTCAAGGCCAGTGAAAATTATGAACTGCAAATTGTGGGGAAGAAACACACCCTGAAAATTCACAACGACTCAATGGATGATGCTGCAAGTTATCAGTGCATCTGTGAGGGGGATAAAATGCTCTATCAGCTTTCAGTGAAAGGTATGTGACAGTCTGGGCTGTCCTCTTCCTGCCCAGGGCCAGCAGACTGCATTCACCTGACTCCCCGACAGTCCAGCTGTTGTCAGACAGCATCTGGGGTGTTTTCAGTGGCTGTTTTGACTTGAACTGGCCAATCTGCTTTGTAGAGCCATTTGATTTCTGTGTTCTGTCCTGTGATTCGTCCCTAAGATATAGAGGAAATCAAGGGAAAGACAGGAAAAAGAGCATCCCAGCCTTCCTGCTCTTCTGTCAGGGTGGCCACAAGAGATGATGTCAACATCTCTTTTTGTAGCAGTGATCCCAAATGTAGAAAACACCTGTGAAGAGTCACAGGGACTAAATTGATGGAGAGCAGAACTTCCTGCCAAGGCTTGTCAGCTAGTCTTAATTTTGCTTTTCTTCTCTCTCTTTGTCATGTTAGCATAATATTTCATACTGGCAGGTCTGCCCATAGAATTAACTGGCACAGGCTGCCCAGGTAGGTGGTGGGATCCCTGGAGGTGTTCAGGAGCTGTCGAGATGTGGCCCTGATGGATGTTATCAGGGGGCATGGTGGGGTGGGTTGGGGTTGGAATCAAAGGAGGACCCCCATGTATTTCATCGGGAAGCACTACTGGTAATAAGACCTTTGGAGCAAATCCTGGTAGGGCCACGCTCAGCTGGTCCAGTCTGGAGGCTGTTTCTCCTTACTGCAGTATCTGCAGTGAAAACCAGCAGCTGCTTTTGTGTGGTTGGGCTCACATCCAGCAGTGGTGACAGGACTACAATGATAAGAGACAGTTCCTGAAAAAATGAATGAAATTTGACTGTATGATAGGATGGAGTTAAATGTATTGACAGGATCTCAGTCATCCCAGTGTCCATCAGCTGGCTCTCGAGCTCCTAAATACAGGCATTCTGTAGAACGTTGTTGAATTTGTATTATACATGCGTATTCTTGGAACTGCAGAACAAATGCATGCATAATCCAGACTTTGATTTTAGCAGCTCTGACTGCGCTGTCTCAACAGACCCAACTCAGTTGTGTGCGCTGTTTTGAAATGATATGTTAACAAGAAGTTGGAAAACAAGCTCAATTACCCTCAGTAAAATAGGACCGTGGACTTAGGCTTGAACTTTTGGCTAAGACAGTGGTGAGATTTTGAATCTTTGAAGTCAATTATTCCACTGTGTGTTAATAAGGGCCAGTTTTATCATCTAACTTTTGCACTCCAATTAATTTCCATAAAGGAATTCTTTTTTTTCTTTTTTCTTTTCAGTCCTAAGTGATATCTCTATCTTTTAGGCTTGATTTGTTTGCCAGGGGGTTACAGTGCAGTAATAGATACCCCCTCCATTGATTTCCTTCTAGTTTGCTTGTTCCAATTCTTTCCTCAGTTTTCCTATTTTAGACATTTTCTTGAAGCCTTGGGCTTCTTCCTTTGGCTCTGTCCCCTGTACAGTGTACGTCCTTCAACTTGTGGAGATAAGGTAATCTGGTACGTGGTTTATAAAAGCTGCCAATTTGCCAGCTTCTGAATTAGAATCTAGCAATTAGAACTAGGATTAAACGTGCACGTTTGATCTTATGATAAATGAATGCCTCATGGTCACCAATGTCCCTGCAGTTCTTTACCATCATATGTATTTTGTGTCTTCATATTTTGTTTCAGCACTGGCAAACTTCGTAATCAAAGAGACAAGTGGAGGAGTAATCAGGGCCGTTGCTGGAAAACAAGCTGAATTTGTTTCTGAGACCTCTGAAGCCAATGTCATGGTGAAGTGGTACAAAAATGGCAAAGAAATCAAGACCAGTAAGAAATTCACAATGGAAGATAAAGGGAAACTGCATAAGCTTGTGGCTTCAGCTGTAACGAAAGAAGACGAGGGAACATACATCTACACAATTGGAGATGACACTCTGATTTTTGATTGGAAAGTCTCAGGTAAGTTTGTGAGGCAAACATAGGATCACAATCCATGTAAAGCACTTCAGACTTAATTCATTTTATTTGTCCAACGCTGTGGGTTTCCAGTATTTAGGACAAAGATTGCATAGCTCTATTGAAGCAATTCTGACCTTCCTGTTGTCCCTATGCAAATCCACAGTATGAGCAAATAATGTAACTGTGTTGTGATGAATTCAAGACAGCCTTAGCTCCAGCTGGGGCTGGAGTCACGACTTGAGCCCTGACACCTGGGCTTCATTCATCTAGTTCATGTATTGCCTCAGCACTTACATCATCTTTAAACCTATGACTGAAATGGTCCTAAGTTATTAGCATGGGAATCCTGTCTCCTCTTTGGACAAATTAAACTCCACATTTGGAGAGTTGAGTGTCTCCTGCTGTACCCGAAGGACATTGTGATCTCTGAGGTGTCTCCCTGAGGTGCTGTAAGCACAGCCATTAGCTCATAGTGCAAGTAAAGCACTGTTAGGTCAAGCCTGGAGGAGTAATGCTTGTCACTGACATGTTCCTGTTCAGGGTGGAGCTGGAGGGTAAAATAACACAAGAAATTGTCATTGAAATTCAATATCTGTGAAATTCAGCTGGTTGCATTCACAGAACCTGGCGTTAAGATCTGTTTTCTGTTTTATATCTTGAGCCTATTTTCCATAACCCAGTCCTCATTTATGAACTGAAGCTCTACTGAAAGCCTTTCGCTGTGTATGCTCATGCTGCAGTGCAGCGCTTGTGACCTTTAACAGCACATTCACGTTCCTCTGATCACAGGATCCTTACGGTTGATTAAGACCCTCTAGTCTGACTGCTCACCCATCACCACCGTGATGCTCACCATCAGCTTAGCTAAAAACTCAGCAGAGATGATAGATCAAGCACAACACTGGATTTGGGGTGGCTAGAGATTCCTAAGATATTGAAGGATTGCTTGCAGGTGGTGTTGGTTCAGGTATTCACCCTGCATCCCACCTGCTGTTCTGTTTGGTTGAGAATCATGCATTCTGCAATTTCACTTTGTAATTCAAAGACCCTGGCTTTATCTGTTGAAAAACTGATCTAAAACAAGCCAAGAAGACTCCGTTGGAACTGGTTGATGCAGAACAAAGGCATCCCCAAAGGACAAGTTGCACTGTTTGATGAACATTATTGGATGAGAGCTAAGCTAAGATTTAAAAAGTTCTGGGGCTGTCTCTGAGCATCAAATACAGAGGAAGCCTGCATGATTCCCTGAGAATGGATACCTCCTACTTTGGTGTAGGGTTAAGGGAACACTAGCAGTAACTCCTATCACAAAATGTCGCATGGCTCAGACAAAATGCCATCAAGAGGGCTTAATTAGGAGCACCAAATGGTCGCAAGATGGTCTTAGGGCAGGGAAGTAATCTATCTATGTGATATTGATTGATGCTATTAGTTCTTAACAGCTTGACTCTAGAAGGACTGTTGTTCTTTGGTCACCTAGTTATAAAAGAATAAATGGCTCCTGTCTATTACAATTTTTAACGCATTTTTTGTTCACTGATGCCATAAATGTTCCTGGCATAGTAATTGGCCTTGGTATATTCAGTGACTGAAAGCAACAGTTGTTGCTCTAAGAAATGCAGTACAAAGCTAGGTCTGCCTGTAGCTGACAGCCATCAGCTTGCTCCTCAGGCAGGTTCTGTCTGTGTATGGGAGATCACAATGTGAACCACTGATTGATTAGCTGAGGCAAGTGTGGGGTCAGCTGTGGGAGCACAGGTGAAAGTTATGTAGCTGTGCTCCCTGGAGGGGTGGAGTTCGACTCCACCTCCTCTGAGACCTCATTTAAGGGCTGACCCTCACTGAGGCAGCATCTCTTGGAGATTGCTCACCAGGGAGGATCACCTCAGCTCTGGTGAGTTCCCTTTTCCTTATATCTTCTGTATTTCTACCATTTTACTTGTAATTGCTATCCTTGTTAATACCAGCATAGTTATTGCCAATACATTTGGCAAGCCAGGCAGGAGCCACTGACTTGGCATCTAGAAATATAAGGAAAAAAAAAATGTCCTTTGTGTGGAAAATCTTTAATTGGTACAAGGGGGAGAAGACCACCCCCTTAGGGACATGCCTTCCTGGACAAATTCCAGGTTTTGAGGCGTCCCCATATTACCAATTAGCAACAATTATTGAACAATGGGGCCCTTTAAGAGTACCAAATAACATGGACGCCTATTGTCTAACTGATTACTTTCTAGGACTACAAAAAGATATCTTAATTACAAAAGAAAAGCGAATGGCTGCATCTATGGCAGCCTGGCCATTATTAAATGCTTTAAATCGGGCAGAGATAAAATCAAACAACATTGCACATGAAAATGAATTGTTAAAGGCCCGTATTGAAAAATTGGAGGGTGAGATCAATCTATTGACAGGAAAAAAACCGTCATTTTCTTCCTCCAACCCTCAAATTAGATACATTTCATTTAATGACGATCAAGATCCTGAAGAAATGAATCAAAATAAGATCACTAAATCTGATCTAGAAAAACCATCTGAGACGGACTCACTAGAAGTCTGTCCAGTAATAACTCAAAAAACAAAGAAAATTCAAGATCGACCAGCAGGAGTGCCTCCTGATCAATGGCCCCCTGCCGAATCTGTTTTACATGTAACAGCCCGTCCATACACACCTACTGAACTCATGGACCTAGTGCAACGATTTAGGCAAAGGCCAAGGGAAAGTGTTCCGGCTTGGTTATTACGGTTATGGGATTCAGGGGCAGATAGTGTACTGGTTAGTGGCCCCGAAGTATCTAAGTTGGCCACAATAACAGTACATCCTGCCCTTCGGCAGAGACTGTATGCTGGGACTCAGTTCCCTGAAGAAAACCATTCAATTGTAGAATGGATAATGGCTGCTTGCCGCATGGTGTGGACAAATAAAACTGACATGCCAGTAAACACAGGGATGTGGTCTTCTATGGAAGACCTTCAAAATTATATACGCGAATTAGGTATGAGAGAGGCTATCTACGAAGACACATTCGATAGCCCTGATATGGTTAAATTTTCTGCGGGAATGAGGGACCTAATTTTACAGTAAGCACCCTCTCATATGTATAGAACCTTGGTTTCCATACTTAATCCAGTAGTATCCGCAGAGGCAGTAGTCCAACAAGCCGCCCAATTGGTAGCAGACCTCGGAGAAACTGAGCGTTTACGAGCTAAGCGCAATATCAGGGTGATTGAGGATGCCGAGGCTTTTCCAATAGTGCGAGCTAGAAGATCGGCCCCGCGAACTTCTCGGGCAGGACCTGTTAGGGTATCCCGGAAACAAATGTTTAATGATCTGCTCCGGGCAGGCGTTCAGTTTTCAAAAATTGATGGGCAGCCCAATCAGGTTCTCCTTCAGTTGTGGAAGCAACTGAAGGATGAACAAAAATTTCAGAATAAACCCAAAAGGCCAGGGATAAGATTTATAGAGCGGCGACCAACAACAACATGGAATTTAGAAGATTTTATAGTTCCAAATAGGAAAAAGAAGCCACCTCAGGTGCCTCGGGTTATGACACCGGAGGTATCGGAGGTAAAAGACTTGAATCTGGCTCAGTTCATGGCTTGACGAGGGATGTCAGTCCTCCTAGGGCCTCTAGACGGGACCGGAGGCCCTATGTGGAACTGACGATATACTGGTCCCGAAAGAATATACAGAAGGTTATGGCCCTAGTTGATACCGGGGCAGAGACATCTATAATATATGGAGACCCAACTAAATTTAAAGGTAATAGAGTGATGATTGGAGGTTTTGGGGGACAAACCATTCCGGTCACCCAAACCTGGGTAAAACTGGGGGTCGGGCGTCTTCCACCACGGGAGTACAAGGTATCCATGGCCCCAATTCCAGAGTATATATTAGGAATTGATATCCTGTGGGGTCTGGCTCTCCATACAACAGTGGGAGAGTTCCGATTGTGGCAGAGATGCATTAGTATCCGGGCAATCCAGACAATATTGAGAGGCCATGCAAAACATGAGCCTATTTGTTTGCCGAAGCCACGCCGGATTACTAATGTGAAACAGTACAGACTCCCGGGTGGGCAGGATGAAATAACAAAGACGGTGCAGGAATTAGAAAGAGTGGGTATTATAAGGCCTGCACATAGCCCATATAACTCCCCAATATGGCCAGTGCGAAAACCAGATGGAACATGGAGGATGACAGTAGACTATAGGGAATTAAATAAGGTCACGCCACCTGTTCATGCGGCTGTACCCAATATTGCCTCCCTAATGGACACACTAAGCAGGGAAATCAAAACATATCACTGTGTCTTGGATTTGGCGAATGCATTCTTCAGTATTCCAATCAGTGAAGAATCGCAAGATCAGTTTGCATTTACATGGGAAGGGAGGCAATGGACTTTCCAGGTCCTACCCCAAGGGTACGTACATTCGCCCACTTTTTGTCATAATTTAGTGGCACGTGATCTGGCTAAGTGGGAAAAGCCAAATAATGTCAATTTATATCATTATATTGATGACCTCCTGTTAACATCCGATTCGTTAGAGGCGGTGAGACAAGCAGCAGATTTGTTGATAGCTTACCTGCAGAAAAGAGGGTGGGCTATAAACCCACAGAAGGTGCAAGGTCCGGGGCTATCTGTAAAATTCCTGGGAGTAATTTGGTCCGGGAAAACCAAAGTACTACCCAGTGCGGTAGTAGATAAAGTCCAAGCGTTTCCAGTCCCTACAACATCAAAACAATTGCAAGAATGTTTGGGTATATTGGGGTATTGGCGCTCCTTTATACCTCATTTAGCTCAGCTATTAAGGCCATTATACAAGCTTACAAAGAAGGGTCAATCATGGAATTGGAGAAAGATAGAACAGGATGCTTTCCAACAGGCAAAACTGGCAGTTAAACAAGCTCAGGCGTTGGGTATATTTGATCCGACCCTCCCAGCTGAACTAGATGTTCATGTTACTCAAGATGGTTTTGGCTGGGGCCTGTGGCAACGCCAGAGTTCTGTTCGAACCCCCATTGGATTCTGGTCTCAGGTTTGGCACGGAGCAGAAGAACGATATAGCATGATTGAGAAACAGTTATTGGCTGCCTATTCGGCATTACAAGCAGTAGAGCCGATAACGCAAACAGCAGAGGTCATAGTTAAGACTTCATTACCAATCCAGGGGTGGGTGAGAGATTTGACTCACCTTCCTAAGACGGGGGTGGCCCAAGCACAGACGGTGGCACGATGGGTCGCCTATCTAAGCCAGAGAAGCAGTCTGTCTTCATCTCCACTTAAAGAAGAACTACAGAAGATCCTAGGCCCAGTGACATATCACAGTGATACATCAAAAGAACCGATGGTTGCTCCACCAGAGAAGAGTCCCGTTCAGGAAGGAAGATATCCTATTCCTGAAGATGCCTGGTATACGGATGGGTCCAGCAGAGGCAACCCGAGCAAGTGGCGAGCAATAGCATACCATCCCTCTACTGAGACCATCTGGTTTGATGAGGGGGATGGTCAAAGCAGCCAATGGGCAGAATTGCGAGCCGTGTGGATGGTTATAACTAAAGAACCTGGTGACGGCGTCCTGAACATCTGTACAGATAGTTGGGCTGTGTACCGGGGGCTCACTCTGTGGATTACGCAATGGGCTACCCAGGAATGGACTATCCACGCCCGACCGATTTGGGGTAAAGACATGTGGGTAGACATTTGGAATACGGTCAAACACAGGACAGTATGTGTCTACCATGTCTCTGGTCATCAACCCTTGCAGTCACCAGGAAATGATGAAGCTGACACACTGGCCCGAATCCGATGGATTGAGAATTCACAATCTGAAAATATTGCCCGTTGGTTACATCAGAAGCTACGGCATGCTGGACAGAAGATAATGTGGGCAGCTGCTAAAGCATGGGGGCTGCCTGTACAACTATCTGATATCGTTCAAGCATGTCAGGATTGCGATGCTTGCTCAAAGATGAGACCGAGACCGTTGCCTGAAACAACATCCCACATTGCTAGAGGATATAGTCCTCTTCAGAGATGGCAGGTCGACTACATTGGGCCCCTCCCTCGGTCTGAGGGGGCGAGATATGCCCTGACCTGCGTTGACACTGTAAGTGGACTGCTGCAAGCCTATCCTGTACCAAAGGCAAATCAAGCATACACAATTAAGGCACTTACTAAACTGATGTCTGCATACGGGACACCTCAAGTTATCGAGAGTGACCATGGGACTCACTTCACTGGAGCGATGATACAGCGCTGGGCAGAAGAAAACAACATTGAATGGCGATTCCACCTGCCATATAACCCAACAGGGGCAGGCCTTATTGAACGTTATAATGGTATCCTTAAGGCTGCCCTGAAAACAGACTCTCAGTCCCTGCAGGGGTGGACAAAAAGATTATATGAAACCGTGCGGGACCTGAATGAAAGACCTCGGGATGGCAGACCCAGTGCCCTGAAAATGTTACAAACTATATGGGCCTCCCCTCTTAGGATCCAAATTACAGGCACCGATAATAAGGTAAAACCGCAGGTTGGTACTGAAAATAATCTTCTGCTCCCTGCCCCTGAGAATTTAGAACCGGGAATCCATAAGATAAATTGGCCTTGGAAGGTGCAGGTAGGACCCAAATGGTGTGGCCTACTTGCACCTTGGGGGAGATTATTGGAGGTGGGAGGTTCAGTCACCCCCTCGGTGATAGGTACATGGCCTACTGACATCGTGGTCAATACTCCGGCCTTTTTTGCTAAAGGAACACCTATTATGTCCCTATGGCAGATCAAGACTCCTCCTCTGGTGCCAGATATAGTTATACAGCCACAGATATCTGGCCAGAGGGTATGGTATCGGAGGCCGGGACATAATCCAGTACAAGCAGAAGTATTGACCCAAGATAAGAATACGGCCTGTATCTTGCCCTGGAGGGCGGATCTTCCCCTCCTAGTACCCTTGAAACATCTATATTACTCCCCTTAAGATTGATTCTAAGCCTCTAGGACCATTACTCTGGACTGATGAAACGCAGACGGACCTGCACTTCAAGATGATTTGTCTCCGGTAACATCTATCAAGCACTGGCCCATGGAAGATCATAAACACCCATCCAATCATCATCATTTGAATAATATCAACATCTAATGCGATGGGAGATTGTATCAGCGTCGTGATTGGGTCTCTGTAATAAGGGGAACTCACCTAATCATTGGTTCACGTTGTGAAGGGGTGGAGTGTATGGGAGATCACAATGTGAACCACTGATTGATCAGCTGAGGCAAGTGTGGGGTCAGCTGTGGGAGCACAGGTGAAAGTTATGTAGCTGTGCTCCCTGGAGGGGTGGAGTTCGACTCCACCTCCTCTGAGACCTCATTTAAGGGCTGACCCTCACTGAGGCAGCATCTCTTGGAGATCGCTCACCAGGGAGGATCGCCTCAGCTCTGGTGAGTTCCCTTTTCCTTATATCTTCTGTATTTCTACCATTTTGCTTGTAATTGCTATCCTTGTTAATACCAGCATAGTTATTGCCAATACAGTCTGGATGGAATGAAGGGCATGAAATACTGATGTGCTCATCAAACGCTGCTTGTTAGCTTAGAGACAAGGTGTTGAATTGGTTTGTTCATGTATTGCAAACAGGTTACTTAGCTGCCTTCATTTTAGCTTCAGAAGAACATGTGCAGAATACAGAATTGATTAAAAGAAATAAGAACTGTCTGCATAGAACTTACTCTTTCCTTACACAGGAGAATCAAGCACACGTTTGTATGTGAGTACCTCCAGAGGTGAAACTTGATCCCCCAGATGTAATGAGCAGAGACATTACAATCAGTTCTAACTGTATCTTAATGCTGTGCTGAATAAGCCTGAGTCAGGATGTAAACCACTTTCTCTTTTTTTCTTCAGATGAAGCCATTAATTTTGTCAGCAAGTCCAAAACGACTCCAGAAATATCAGTCAGTCCTTCTGAAGACCTGGAGCTGGTGTGTGAGGTGTCAGCTGCAAGCGGAGCTGTCGTATAGAAGAAAGATCAAATAGAGGTGAAGCAGGACCAGAGGACAACCATCATCTCCCAGGGGACGCACCGCAAGCTCATGGTCAAAAATGTGACCCTGAAAGACCAAGGGAGCTACAGCTGTGAAACAAAAGATGACAAAGCAACATTCCAAGTGAAAGTCAGAGGTGAGAAAATGCTTGGAATCCCAGAGATAAAGGAACACTTCATTTTGTGTGTCTTGCATTTGGAGGATCAACTTACAGCCTCTCTGGTGCAAAACATTTTGGCTATAGGACTTTCTTTGTCATCTAGTGTCATAGCAACACTTTTCTACATGTGCTTTTCCATCCAGGAATGAATTACTGCAACAAACAATAGGCAAGGAGGGTAACTTGTGCAGCTCTTGTAGTCAGCTGGTGTCTGCAGGGTTACAGTGCAAGAGCACACCAGGCATGCAAGGAGTGAGAAAAGGGGAGGTGTTTGATGAGATCTGGTTACAAAATTTGAATGACACAATGAGGTGGAAAATGCCACTAATCAGACTCATAAATGGCCTGGGTTGCAAAGGCCCACAGTGCTCATCCAGTTCCAACCCCCTTCTTCCTATGTGCAGGGTTGCCAAGCAGCAGCCCAGGCTGCCCAGAACCACATCCAGCCTGGCCTTGAATGCCTGCAGGGATGGAGCATCCACAGTCTCCTTGGGCAACCTGTTCTAGAGGGCCATTCCCTTCTGATTTACTGGAAATGTAGAGAGACATCAGAAGAAACAAAGAGAAGGGAGGAGGTTCAGCAGTGCATGCAGGTGTTCTAAATCTCATGTCCAAATCTGCTATCAGACTGCGAAATGTTTAGATTTATGATATGATATGAAATGATATGCCTATTCATTTCCCAAGGCAAAATAGAGGGGAAAGTATTTTCCTGTCTTAATGAGGCATCATGATGGTCCCTGTGAAGGGCAAGTATAATGAAAATGGGGAACTGGAGTAAGCTCTGCAGCAGACTACAGCAAAATGGTGTGACTGTTGTGATGTCCCTGCAGAGAAAGAAGACGTGTTTACAAACAAGGACAAGGTACAAAAGGAGGTGAAGGCTGCACTGACTCAAAATGCCACGCTGAGCTGCGAGGTGGCCCAGGAGAAGATGGAGGTGAAGTGGTACAAGGAGGGGAAACTGATCACTTCGAGCAAGAAGTTCAAGGTGGAGTCAGAGGGCAAACAGTGTCGGCTGGTGGTGATCCAGGTAGAGAAGAAAGATGCAGGGGAGTACAGCTGCGAGGCTGCTGGCCAGAAACTCACCTTCAAGATTCATGTCACAGGTGAGAGAGAACACATTTTGGCCTTTCATTCTAGAATGTTTTAGAAAACGGTCATTAGTTTGTAAGTTTTCCCTGCTATGCTTAAAATTTTTGGAGCTGAACTTTGGGGTGGTTAATTTCTGATGAGGAAATTGAACAAATTATTCTAAATACAGTTGTGAGGCAGCTCCATCTTTTAAAATCTTCAGGAATTTCCTTTTGCTGTGGGAATGAGGCCATAGACAAGAATGTTCTGATTGCACTTCTCCATTCCCACGTGCCTGTACCACTAGAACAACTCTGCAATGCAGCTGCGTCTCAGGAAGTTTCAGAACAGGGGCTTTGTGTCAAGCACTAGGGGGTGTGCTCTATGTAACATGTTTTTGTCTTGGAAGGGCTCATTTAGCATGGGAGAGAATACTACAGGAATGTTTTGTATAAGTTGATGTTTTGAAGACATAAGTAAATGGCAGCTAGGGGACGAAAGAGTCATGAGAGTCATACAAGAAGCATCACAGAATGCCTTTTGTTGGAAGGGACCTGGAGGATCATCCAGTTCCAATCTCTGTCCTGGAAAGGAACACATTCTTTGAGACTAGGTTGCTCTAACACCCATCCAGCCTAGACTTGAATGTTTTCAGGGATGGGGCATCCATAAATTGCACAACTTCTCTCCACATCATTCTCTTGGGGCATCAGACTGGGAGAACTGATTCATTTTTCTGACTCCTTCCCCAAAACCTGCTCTTCTTTCAAGAGGCCAAACTAATGTATCTCTCTCTTTTCAGAGCCAGAATTTGTATTTACAAACAAGGAGAAGGTACAGAAGGTGGTGAAGGCTGCAACAACAGAAAAATGCCACGCTGAGCTGCGAGGTGGCCCAGGAGAAGATGGAGGTTGTCATCAATTTATAAGCAATGAGCCAATAATGTTCCAATTATAAACTTTTATTAATTGTAGCGGGTAAAACTAAAAGGCAATTCAGCACTGGGCGACAGGGGGATTATTGTTCCTCCAACTGCCGCGCCGTCCCGTCCCTTGCAACTTCTTTTGTATTGTCCATCCCGAGCGTATTGTCCTTTAATTGGTCGGTTGTGATCGTGCGACTTGGTGTGTCGTTCCTTGGTTGGTCCTTCCGTGGAACTTTGTATCCATCGGGGCGCGCTTTGCCTGTAACTACGCAGAGTACACAATCTACCCATAAAATTAGAGTGTTCTGCAACCTTTGTGGCCTCCATATTCCACCATTATATCCCGGTCCTAATGAACAAGCACTCCACCACAATGCTACCACATCCCGGTCTTAATGAGCAAGCATTTTATCACAGAGGTCAAGTGATAAAAGGAGGGGAAACTGATCACCTCGAGCAAGAAGTTCAAGGTAGAGTCAGAGGGCAAACAGCGTCGGCTGGTGGTGAGCCAGGTGGAGAAGAAAGATGCAGGGGAGTACAGCTGCGAGGCTGCTGGCCAGAAACTCACCTTCAAGATTCATGTCACAGGTAAGACAGGTGTTGTATGAAATACAGCAGAGAACAGTAAAGTAAAATCTAGTTTCTATTATACTGCACCTGGATCACTGTAGTCTGTGCTGAGGTTTTTTCCCTAGACTTGATTGCCTGGGTTTGTAGAAAGTATTTGGTTTCAGTATGACACAAAGACCTGTTTCAGTCTGTCTGTAGAGCAATAATTAGTAATATATGTACAGTGGAAGCAATATTCAAGATATTATTCAAATCTCTCCTGTGCCTGAGATCCCAAACTGTAATTCTTGTTCACCTAAACATTTGACTAGGATAAGTATGTGCAGTGAGGCTGGAGTGCATGTTCTACGTGCAGCCTTTCATGGCAGGAGAAGCAGGAACTTCTCCTAGTAGTACACTGCCTTTTTACTATGCCTTTATGTTGGAGGCTGCATCTGGATAGGTGAGTCTGCTACTCACAGTAAGAGACCTGGTAGAGCTGACTATTGCCAGAGCTCAAAGTAAGATAGATATCTGCAAATCACACACAAAGAACAAAGGACTGCATTGGTGAGCATATTTCCTTTGTGCCTTTGACAGTCACAGTTGTGGCAATGGTAGAGGCCATGAGGAGTCTGTTCAGGAAGCCAGGAGTACTGTTCTGGGTCATGAAAAGGCAGCCAGTGGTTTGACTATCACATGTTTATGTGTTTTGATGTTTCACAGTGGGTCTTAAGTAAAAGGAACTCAGGTTTTGGTTGCCTGCAGGACAGATGTTCTTTTGGGTTCAATATGCTTGCATAGTGACTTGCAACCATGGGACTGGTGTTCAAGGACCCTCTTGGTTCCTTCAGTTCCTAGGTTCTTTCTTGCCTAGATTTGACACTTTGTTTCAACAGAAGAGCTGATATTCTCTAGTGAAGGCTATTAGTTTGGGCACAAGTGGTAACCTAAACCTGTTCCAACCTGTACATACAAACCTGCAAGTTGGTCTCATTTCGGTCCCTCAGTCAATACTTTTTCTTTTCTTCCCTCAGAGCCAAAACCTGTGTTTATAAACCAGGAGCAGGTGCAGAAAGAGGTGAGTGCTGCCCTGGCAGCAAGTGCCTCCCTCAGCTGTGAAGTAGCACAGGATCCAAGCGAAGTAAAATGGTACAAGGATGGAAGACTGCTTGCCTCCTCCAGAAAGTTCAGAATGGAATCTGTGGGCAAAACACGGCGTCTGGTTGTGGAGCAGCTGGAGAAGAAAAATGCTGGAGAATACATCTGCGAGGCTGCTGGCCAGAAGATGACCTTCAAGTTGGAAACAACTGGTGAGCATTCGCTTTGGGAGCACTAAGCAGCTTTTTATGTGGCTTAGAGGAAGACTGGCTGTCTTCTACCCTGTGGGCATGGAACAGCCACAATTCCCCCCGGAACAACATCAATGACCCACACCACAAGTTGGATTCTCCTTTTTAATGTAGTGGTAGCGAGGTGAAAATCTGGCTGTGGAATATTTTTGACTAAGGAACTTCTACTTTAATTTCTAGATGCGCTGAATTACCCTCTGGAGTGTCTTTCTGAATATATAAGCAACCATGGGTGACTATGATCCTGATTTATATCTAGGTTCAGGCTTACTTTTTCAGTTAGGTTAGATCAATAGCTCCAGAGAAGATAGGGAAATACAGCAGTTCACTGATACCATGTGTCAGAAGAATGCAGCTCAGTGCTGGGCAGTTTGCTGCTTCATTCCCTCTTACAAGTTGCACCCAAGGCTGGAAAAGACCACTGAGATAGCTGAGTCCAACCCAGCCCACCCTCACTGGACTTACTAACCACGTCCCCAGTGCCACATACCCGTGGCTCTTGAGCACCTCCAGTGACTGCGGTATATCAGCGTGGTTGCTTCAGTTGTGGGAGTTTTCAGACACTGGCTGTTGTTCTAGCGAGACAAAAAACCAAAACTGATGGAACAGTGTCTATACAGGAAGCAACTGGCTGTCCTGATGGCTGCCAACAGTTTTACACAAGGTGTGTCATGCAAGCTTGCATGAGTCTGGTTTAAAAACTTGCTGTTCTGATGGAAGGAGAGGATGTTGGTACAGGATAACTGCGGGATTTGTGCTCTCCCGACATCCAGTTGCAATCACAGCTTATTGTTGCTATAGAAAACAGCTTCTCTGTAGACAAATTGAGTTAGTTCCAATAAGTGGCTGAAGCCCTAAGTGATCCAAGGTGAAGCATGATCCAAACTGGAATTTAACTAATTGTAGTAGGGAATCCAAGCCTTAATGAGATGAGTTATTTAAAATATGAGTCCTCCATCTAAAACAGCATTGAACTCTTACTCTGGTTTATGATAGAAGTGAGAGTTTAACAGCAGAAGTCTGAAGTTATGCTCCATATTTCTCATCACTCAAGAGAATATTTGAATATATGAATTCCTTTGGCTATGTTAGAGCTCATAATGAGGTCAGCTGATGTTCTTTAAATGCTCGGAGTCTAGCAATGTGGGGAAGTGGACTGCTATTTGCTGTTGAGCTTTAGGCTAAGAAGCCTGATTTTAGAGGACTGTGGACTTCCCCTTTCCCTTCCCCTCTCCTCCCCTTCTCCCTGGACTGATCCCACATGGTTTGAGAATGATTTCAGATCAAGGTAAATGAGGAATCGCTGTGTGAAAACCTGTTGTTTTACTGCACTGTAAGAGACACTTAGTCAAAAGACAAGTGTGTGTTCCAAGCTTGAGATTGCAGGAGATCCTAGAAACAACTCAGCTGCTCAAACCTGCAGTCTGGCTGAATCTTTTATTGTCAGTTTTGGTCAGGAGGAGATGCTTGAGTAAGACAAATAAAAGGTCACGGGTAAGTTGGTCCTTCTTGTGATATACTTCTAGGCTTTCATCAGGGAGAAGCTTAATTAGTCCAAATAATCATAGCAGAAACCACACCAAGAGCATGAGAGTGAAATTTATACTTTCTTGACGTGAAGGAAAATTTTACCTGGTTCTGCCATTCCCCAAATATTTGTTTCCTTATGACAAGAAGAACTTTGCAGAAGTAATTTTTTTTTTCAGTCTTGCGTGCAACACAAAAAGGGGTAAAATCTAGGAGGCCACCTGAAATGTTTTTTCCATCTGGAAGGATCCATTTAACAGCACCCATGGACCTGGTTATGAACAAAACTAAGTTCCCAACTAAATCCACATTCTTCTTTCTCCTTCTCAGAATTGCCTGTGAAAATCAGCAAACCATTGGCAGACAGTAGCGTCATTGAGAAGGACAAGGTCACATTTGAGTGTGAGCTGTCCAGGCCCAACATGGACGTCAAGTGGTTCAAGGTATGGCATGTAATGGTATTTTCCTTTCTGACTTCTCTGGAAATGAATGAGAGCCTTTAATTTCATTTCCAAGGGATGCGAGTCTGAGCTTTTCCTTGATAGCTTTTTCACTGCTCTCTTTTCTTTATGCTCTTTTATTTGCCCAGATCAGCACTCTTTGTTATTATGTCCTGAGTTCATTTATCAAGTTGAAATTGAAGTTTGTTTTGGTTTTATTGTGAACTTTTTAGGTCATGCTGCACAAAATATTGTTGGTTGAACTACAGTACAGTCTTGAGCTTCAAGTCTAACACAGAAATTCTCAGCTGGGATTTTGTAGCCTTGTTGTGAACTGGGTTTTTGGGGTGAAATCTCAGTTTTCTTTGCACCTGACAGTGTGAGAATTTGCTCTGGCACTTTGTGTACCTCCCCGGTGCTCAGCTGTTCCTTCCCTTACTTGGGGATAACGTCATTTATTCAAGGTGATGTCCAAACAGGCTTGTTAACAGTCCTCCGCAGTGCTTTAAGCTGTCATAGGTCAGCCAGAATTTATGCATGTTCTATAGCCATTCCTTCATGTTGAAAACACTGCACTGTGCTTAAGCTTCAGCATATGTTCCAGTAAGCACAGTTCCATTAATTCTAGGGGAGTGGGTGAATTAAGCATAGATCTGAAGGCTCCCTTTGCTGAGTGCAGAGATGGAAGGACTAATGGAGATCTGACTTGATATTTTCCCTTCTAGGATGGGAAGGAGCTCTGTCAAAGTAAAAAAGTGGGCATTACTTCCCAGGGAAATAAGAGAAGTCTCATTATTCACAAGTGTGAATATGAAGATCAGGGAACATCCACATGCTGAGCAGCCTAAGACAAGACATCAGCTACCCTAAAGGTTCATTTTATGTTTAACTGAAAGAGCAAATAAATCCTCTTGTGGTATTTTGCACCACGGGAAGAAATGCTTCATGGGCAGTTTGGGCATTTTTTGGTTAGTCCTTTTGGATACCTTTCTCTTTCTTCTTTATGCTCAAGACAGATTTTCCCTCCATGTGTTGCATTGGTTAAACCCCAGTTTGTAGCTCATCATTGGGCTCTGAAGCATCAGACTTGTTACTGAACACACGGGTCTGCTGTGCCCTGGTAGATGCCACCTTCCCAAGGGACGTATGAAATGATGCTTTTTTCTGATTTCCTACTAGATGCTGTCCTCATGTGGCCACTTGGGTTCAGTGTTAGCATGAACATGAACATGTGTCCTGTCCCATGACTTTGGTGAACTCTCATTTTCTCTCTCATTCTGCAACCAGGTTGGGTTGCTGTTTCAGTACTGGCTGTTTTATGTAGCCATTCCATTTGTTCTGGTTTACGTTCTTTTTTATTTTCTTTTTTTCAGGCATCATTTCTATACAGTAGACAAAGCCAGCCTATTACATTTGATTTACAGTTTTTAGCTTTTGCTGGTAAGCATTTCAGCTCTCAGGCAGTTTTACCAACAGCTTTGAAGAGCTGAAATGAACCAGCCTGGACACGATGGTCTGTTTTTGTTGGTGTAATGAATTTATGAAGTTAAACTGATTGACCCCATAAGGTTTTACAGTGTATGACTCACGTCTGGCAGAGTTATCACAGCAATGAGTTTATATACTTAGCATTTCAGGAGGCAAATGGTTGGGGATACTCTTTCATTTGCTTGCGTCTCAGAGTGAATCACTAGTATGTGAACCATCCTTCATCTCCTTTGTATTGCTTTTGTGTGTGTCTGTGTGTGGTTTCCCCTGTGAATTTCATTCTTTCCAGTTATATGGAAGTTCTCTTTTGAGCAGTGAAATTAGATGTTCCATCATCAGTCATAATGGTAAAGCTGAGTTGCCACGTTATCTGTGTCCTTTCTGTCTGGCGTCTCAATAACTGCTGCCCCACCACAATATCTGCCTAATACTTCAGCTCCATGGATGCCTCCTTGTGCAAACTGAGAGCCTGTATTTGGTGTGCATAGATCTGGGCTTACATCTGTGCTGGTAAATGCACTAGTGCATGGGCTAAGCAGTCCTGCCTCCTGTGCTGTGGGCATTGAGATGGGGCTCCTACAAGCTGCCCATTGCAAGATATTTAGAAACTAATTGCTGCGGAGGTTTCCATCCTCTTTTCAGACTAACTAAAATTTGGTTAGTGGGATCAAAACAGAAGGGGCAGGGAGGGAGAGCTGACCAAGGACTACTGATGGAACAACTATGAATCCTTGGTTCCTCAGGATTCCCTGCATCAGCAGTTGGCAACAGGAGTAAGGGGGCTCAGGAGGACACTGTGGAGTAGTGTGAAAAATGAGCGAAGAGAGTTACTAATTGATGCCTCTTGGAAAGTAGTCCAAGAGTGGTCCTCTTCCTAAACTCTCCTCTTGTGTGTGGTTTTATCTTTATGCGGTGTTCATAACAAGTGATGTGTAGATCTCCCTTATCTCATAATGTCTTTGCCTGCCTGCAGTGAATATGCAGGATACTGGATCATATACCAGCTTCTTTGAATTACTGCTCATGTCAGGAGATAAAATCTGCCTATTCTTTGAACTAACACTGGCGAGGGTTAGTTATTCTGGCTACCGAGAGAATGACACAGCAGATTAAACTCTTTCATTTCCTTCTTTGTCAAATGCCTTTTCATCTAACTGTGTGTCCCATAGAAATTCAGAGCAGTGTTGGCTGAGGGAAGTGGAAATATTTATCTCCTGTGTGTATCTGCCACCCTATTTAGACATGCTGGCAGAGCGCAGAGATTGGAGGAGTTGGATTAGGCAGTAGTTTCCCTATTGCTCACAGAACCACTTTTTCTGTGGTCTCCCAGCTACCCTGTGCCCAGTGGCCTATGCAAGATGGAGCGGAAAAGGCTCATTTTATGAACAAACAGGAACCTTTCTGGTCAGATTAATACCTGTGCTCTTTTAGAGAGATTTAGATACTAGAGATTTTAGGTACTGGAATAGGCTCCCCAGAAAGGTGGTTGAATCACCATCCCTGGTTGTGTTTAAGAGCCTTTTGGATGTGGTACTCAGGGATATGATTTAGTGTAGGGTTTTTAGAGTTAGGGTACTGGTTAGGCTGTGGTTGGACTTGATGATCTTCAATGTCTTTTCCAACCTGGGTAAATCTATGATTCTATGCAGGAACTCTTCTCCTGAGGTTAATCCAAGTTGTATCCAGGCCCTTCAGAAGGAAAGGGATATAGCAGCACAGAAATATGGCCTGATTCTGACATAACTAAATGCAGACCTGGAGAGTTAAAAGGGATTGTGTGATGTTCAAAGGATTTTGAAGCAAAGATGTCCCCTAGGTAAGATTTGTGGCTGACATTCCCCATACATTGTTTGTAGGCACACAAGCTAAGGAGAGACTAGTGATGAGCATGCAGAGAAGCCAATGGTTCAGACAGGTTTGTAGTGACACAACACTGTAGAGTTCTGTCTAGTTCTCCTTGGCATAGTTTGGAAAATAAAGATGAGGTAATTGGTGGTAACCAATATGGCTTCATCAAGGTCAAGCCATGTCTGACAAACTTGGTGGCCTTTCATGATGGAGTAACAGCATCAGTGGATAATGGGAGAGCAACTGACATCATCTACTTGGACTTGTGCAGAGCATTTGATCCCGTCCTGCATGACATCCTGGTCACCAAACTGGAGAAAAATGGTTTTGATGGATGGACCAGTTGCAGGATAGGGAACTGTCTGGATGGTCACACTCAGAGAGCTGCAGTCAATAGCTCAGTGTCCAGGTGGAGGGTGGTGTTGGGACCAGTGTTATTTAACATTTTTGTAGGCAACATGGAGAGTGGAATCAAATGCAGCCTCAGCAAGTTTGCAGATGACACCAAGCTGAGCGGTGCTGTTGATGTGCTAGAGGGAAGGGATGCTACTCAGAGGGACCTGGACAGGCTGGAGAGGTGGGCCCTTGGCAGCCTCATGAACTTGAGTGTGGCCAAGTACAAGGCCCTGCACCTGGGTCAGGGCAATCCCAAGCACAGGCACAGGCTTAGAGGAGAATGATTTGAGAGAAGCCTTGACCCTGAGGAGAAGAGTTGGTGTGGAGGGAGGTGTCCCTGCCTATAGCAGGGGGACTGGAACTAAATGACCTTAAAGATTCAGTCAGTTCTATTGTTTTTCTACCCTTAATTTTGCTTGAAAGGTTTTAGAATAAATGAGATTCTGGTTTCCATGAAAACTGTTTGCAGGGAGCTCCATTGTAGCTAGTAGGTCTGTCTTTAAGTTCAAGGGCAATAATGCATTGACTGTGTTGAAGAGAGAAATGACTCAGGAATGGATGATGGTTTAGAATAAAACATAATCCTACTTATTTTCTATGCAAATATGTGTAAGGAAAAGATGCTGCACTCAGTTCTGGAAATACCCTGACAAATATATCTCTACTGTTTCACAGCTGGAGATATCAAGATTGTTAAAGCACTGGAAGATGTGGAAGTGAATGAATATGGGAGTGCATCTTTTGTCTGTGAGATTTCACACGATGAGGTTCAGACCCAGTGGTACAAAGAGGACAACAAGCTGAAGGCTGATGACAACATCAGAATGCAACAAGATGGTAGGGTGTAAGCGGGGGGTCTTTCTCCTGAGTGGGGGGTGGGTTGGAGATCAAGCATATAAGACATCTGAAATGAAGTGAAGAGGGTTCAGAAGCGAGTTCCCCTTTTGTTTTGGGACTGAGGTTTAGGTGGAACAAGTGACATGGTGGGATGCTTAGTGTGGGAAGTGTGATGCTATCCCACCATCCCACACTGCTGGGAGCAGGTAGGAAATGAGTGCAGTTATTTCCAAAGTGGGGGTGAACAGGGCAGTCAGTTCACCTCTCCAAAGAGGTTTTGTCTGACAGTGAGTGTGATCCTTCTGTATCAGATACTTTGAATTTGACGGTGGCCGCATTTGATCAGTCCTTGTAGAAGCCATGTTTAGATTCTGCTTTGGTCTGCTCCATTTCCAGTTCAAAGTCGTTGGACACTAAATGAGACAGCTGCATCTCAGTAAAAGATGTGTTTGAATAGCTGTGATGTGCTTACTATTCAGATTTACAGAGCTGAGGTTTTGTCCTTGGCTATAGCAAAGAAGTCAAATCAGGTGAAATTAATTGTATTTCTGAACTAGACAAGTTTAAGTTTGGTAGCACCTAAATTTGGTGCGGTTTGTCATTGATTTCATCTGAAAGAAACTTGCAGGCTTTTTATCTGCTGTTGTCCCCAGCGTAAGATTATCCATTCACATCCTAAAGTACTTGTTATATTTTCAACTCACTCTTATTTGAATAAAAGCCTCAACAATTGGGAGCAATTTAATAAGCACAGAACAAGAGCTGGACCTTGCATTTGGTAGATACTGTACAGTATTACTTCATAGAAATGTAGTCAATGGCATTCCCTATAGACAATCGTTTGTTTTATCTTTAGAGTCGTTCAAAGAACCATTGTGAACTTGACATTAATTGGAATGGAATACACGCAAGAGACTTTCCTCTTCTTCCAATTGTCCTCATCCTTTCTTCTCTTCCACCCCTGCTTTGCAGATTACCATATAGAAATCACCAGGAAGTTGGAGGACAAGACAGCTTTGGAACGTCATTCTGTCATCCTGTCCTGTGACTTCAGGCCTTCTCCAAAGGTTGTGAAATGGTTCAAGGGCCGCACACCCATCGAGCCCTCTGAGAAGTACAAGATCAAGAGGGATAAGCATTCAGTAGAGCTCAGAATTCTGAAGCTGAAGCCCGATGATGCTGGTGTGTACAAGTGCAAGGCAGGAATTGCAGAGACTGAGGCCACGCTGACAGCTGAAGGTATGAGCAGGGAGGGTGGCCTCTTCCATGTCCTATTTCACCTCAGATTTCTCTTCTTGAGATTGACTTCTGCCGTTCTCTCCTGCTAACTTTATACATGTATTATCTTCACATAGATGATTACACAAAGATCATCTAGTCCAACCATTCTACCACATCCCAGTATGATTTATAGTAACAGTGGTAACAGTTCACCTTGTTTCCCCACAGCCCGCAATGTAGAAGTAACGAAGCACCTGCAGGATGTAGAAATTGAAGAAGAGAGCTCTGCTGTCTTCTCCTGCGAGCTGTCCCATAATGACGAGGACGTGGAATGGTTCCTGAATGGCAACCTCCTTTACACCAACAATTACAATGACATCAAGAACGTTGGCAATTGCTGCACACTGACAATGAAGCAGGTTAAGCCTGAGGATGCTGGCACAGTGACAGTGAAGTCAGACAAGGTGTCAGAAAGCGCACCTGAAGGTGATAGGTGGGTCTGATCACACCCCTCCTGGATGTAAGAGATGCTAAGGAGCTCCAGTTCATTCTATTGTGCAGCAGTCCTGCTTCTAAAGCTGACCTCTCTGGGGTGACAAGTCATCAGAGGCTTTCTTCCAGTGGAAGGTTCCATTGCAGCAGATATCAAGGAAGGAGGATGGTTTTGGTGTCCTGCCAAAGCATTCCATTGCTTTTTATCATCATTTTACTTAACACAAGGAGAGTTACAGGAGCAATTTCTTTTACTGCTTCAGTAACATGCAGTGTCAATGCTGTTGTCTCCAAGGATTTATGACTGAAGGAGAGATCATTCAGTGTGTGTTTTGCCTCTGGGATGACTAATGACCAGGCTGTGAGCAACCTGATCTAGCTGTGAATGTCCCTTTTTATTGCAGGGGAGCTGGGCTAGATGGCCTTTAAGGGTCTCTTCCAATTCTAAGGAACTTGTGCCTGAAGTGCAGAAGTGGATGAATTATACCACTTCTTCATATCCTCCCCATGATTACAGAGGAAATACAACAAAACAACATGCATGGTCTTACTGTTGTCATTTGCTTGAATACGAAGACGTCTCTTTTTTATGGTTGAGATTTTTGTTGATATGGGTCAGGAGGAACTCACCCTTTTTAGCTTTCTCAATAGGCAAAAAGTTCCAGTTGCTGCAAGCCACCGAGGTAACCAATAGAGGGGCCCTGATCCCCCTTGTGCCATCGGGATGCTCTGGCACGGGATGTGCCTCAAATTCAAAGCTCCTTCCCACCTCCCAAGGAAAAGCAAAGCAACTCAAGCATCTCCAGCAAAGCTGCCCAGCAGACAGCAGGGAATGCAAACAGCTTCTTGCTGCTCCCCTGCACTCCTGTCCTAAGTAAGTGACCCCTCGAGGACTGGATGGGAAATCAGTGCATGACACACGTGAGTGTGCACAGCATTGTGCAAAGCAGTGGGGATCCGTGTGTGTGTGTGTGTATTTGTGCATGGATGGTGTTGTACACACATTTGTGTCCATGAGTGTACAAACCAGTGGTGTTGCTCAGGTGTGTGTAGGTCTGTGGGTATGTGTGCAAGGACGAGCATGCACATATATGTACGTGCACAGGGGTGTGCAGAGTGTTGGAGCTGCACAAGGACATTGTGGTACCGGTGTGTGCGTGCACTTTGGGAGTGAAAGGAAGGGGTTACACATGTGTGAGTGTGTGTGCGCACAGGGCTGCACTAAGGGATGTGGTTGTGTGAGTGTGTGTGAGCACATAGATAGTGCGTGGATGCGGTGGCACAAATGTGTGCTTGCACAGGGCTGTGCTGAGGAGTTGGGCTGCACACAGGTGCACACAAAGGGATGTTTGAACCCTTTGCCCCTAAGAACAGTTTTCCAGTGTCTCTCGTCCAAGAATTCTTTGAACAGCCTGCAGCTGACTCTCCTGAAGCTCAGGGTCCTGACTTTGCTTTTTGCCAGGCCCGCATTCCTTGAGATGAGGAACTCTAGGAGGGCATGGTCACTACAGCCCTGACCACCTCCAGTCTTAACCCCTGCTGTGCAGCATGTCCAGTAATGCTTCCCTTCACAGAATCACAGAATTACCCGGGTTGGAAGGGACCTCAAGGATCATGTAGTTCCAACCCCCCTGCCTAGCAGGGCCACCAAACATACACATTTACTAGATCAGGTTGCCCAGGGCCCTGTCCAACCTGGTCTTGAACACCTCCAAGGACGGGGCATCCACAACCTCACTGGGCAGCCTGTTCCAGGACCTAACCACCCTTCTAGTAAAGAACTTTCCCCTAACATCCAACCTAAATCTTCCCTCCTTCAACTTAAAACCATTTCCCCTAGTCCTGCTATTATCAGCCCTTTCGAAGAGTTTACTCCCCTCCTGGGAGTAAGTTCCCTTCAGGTATTGAAAGGCTGCAATGAGGTCACCCCGCAACCTTCTCTTCTCCAGGCTGAACAAACCCAACTCCCTCAGCCTGTCCTCATAGGGGAGGTGCTCCAGCCCCCTGATCATCTTCCTGTCCCTCCTCTGGACCCTTTCCAAAATCTCCATATCTTTTTTGTACTGAGGGCTCCGCACCTGGACACAGTACTCCAGATGGGGCCTCACAAGAGCAGAGTAGAGAGGGACGATCACCTCCCTATCCCTGCTGACCACCCCTCTCCTGATGGAGCCCAGGATCCCATTTGCTTTCCGGGCTGCCAGAGCGCACTGCTGGCTCATGTTAAGTTTCTCATCTATCAGGACCCCTAGGTCTTTTTCAGCCGAGCTGCTCTCAAGGACAACTCCTCCCAGCCTGTACAGGTGCCTGGGGTTCTTCCGGCCCAAGTGCAAAACCTTGCACTTTGCCGTGTTGAACCTCATTAGGTTCACCCGAGCCCAGCTTTCCAGCCTGTCAAGGTCCCTCTGAATGGCATCTGTTCCCTCCACCGTATCGACTGCACCACTCAGCTTGGTGTCATCAGCAAACTTGCTGAGGGTGTACTCCATTCCCTCATCGATGTCATTAATAAAGATGTTAAAGAGCACCGGTCCCAAGACAGACCCTTGAGGGACGCCGCTCGTTACCGGCCTCCACCTGGACATAGAGCCATTGACCACCACCCTCTGTCTGCGGCCTTTCAACCAATTGCTTATCCATCTAGTTGTCCACCCATCAAATCCACCTCCCTCCAATTTGGAGATGAGGATGTGATGGGGGACCATGTCAAAGGCCTTGCTCAGGTCCAGGTAAATGACATCGGTCGCCTTCCCTTCATCCACCAACGCCGTCACTCCATCATAGAAGGCCACAAGATTAGTTAAGCATGACCTTCCCCTGGTGAAGCCATGCTGGCTGTCTCGGATCACATGCTTGTTCTTTATGCGATCAAGCATGTTGTCCAGGAGGATCTGTTCCATAATCTTCCCAGGCACAGAGGTGAGACTCACCGGCCTGTAGTTACCCGGGTCGTCCCTGCTCCCCTTCTTGTAAATGGGAGTGACGTGACCCTTCCTCCAATCATCCGGGACCTCACCTGACAGCCACGACTTCTCAAATATGATGGAGAGCGGCTCAGCAACCACCTCAGCCAGCTCCTTCAGGACCCTGGGATGCACGCCATCTGGCCCCATAGACTTATACTCATTCAGTCTAAGGAGGCACTCTCGGACTTACTCTACCCTTACAGTGGGGAGGGATTTACCTCCTTGGTCCCCACATGGAGGTATGGGGGTGCAAGACTTAGGGACGTGAAAAAGACTAGAATCCTGGCCACCAGTGAAGACCGAGGTGAAGAACTCATTCAGCACCTCAGCTTTCTCTTCATCTGTTGAAGCCATTTCTCCTTTTAAATTTACCAGAGTAGGCACGCCCATTTTGGCCTGTCTCTTCTGGCCAATGTACCTGTAGAAGGTTTTCTTGTTGTTTTTCACATCCCTCGCCAAGTTCAGTTCTGCCTGAGCCTTGGCTTTCCTGATCCCACATCTGCAAGTTCGGACGGCATCCCTGTATTCTTCCCGGGTGACACAGCCTTGTTTCCAGAGCTTGTACACCCCTTTCTTCACCCTCAGTTCTCTTAGCAGGTCCTTGCTGAGCCATGCCGGTTTTCTACCTCTCCTGCCCACTTTCTTAATCAGGGGAATGGAGACCTCTTGTGCTGCCAGGAGGGCATCCTTGAACAGTAGCCAGCTCTCCTCAACGTCCTTATCTTTGAGGGCAGCGCGCCAGGGGATCTTGGCCAGCATTCCATTGAGTAGCTTGAAGTCTGCTCTTCTAAAGTTGAGCATCCTGGTCCTGCTCTTTGCCAGGCCCACATCGCTTGAGATCACAAACTCAACCAGGGCATGATCGCTGGAGCCCAGGCAGCCTCCAACCTTGACGCCTTTGATGATCTCCTCAGCGTTGGTGAGCAGCAGGTCCAGCAACGCTTGACCTCTGGTCAGTCTGTCCAATACCTTCCCTTCTGCTTGGTGTGCTTAATGCTTGGCCCACAAAGTTATTCCCAGTGCAGTCCAGCAGTCTCTCAGACAGCTTGCAGCCAGCCATGCTGATTTCCCAGCCTGACTGGAATCCCCCATCAAGTTGAGAGTCAGTGAGCGCGGTGCTTCTGGTAGCTGCAGTAAGCAGGGCCCATCAACAGGCTCCCTTGACCAGGCGGCCTGGAGCAGACCCTCACCTCCAGAAGCCCATTATTGGTTCAGTCCCGAATTTTACCCGCAAGTTCTCAACGTGATCGTGGCTGTTGTTAGTCCTTTGCAGTCAGCTTCTTCATAGAGAGGGCAAATACCTTGCCCTCCGGAATTCCATAGTAACAATCATGTCTCCTTTATGTCAGGTGAGGTGTTTTTTTTTGTTGTTGTTTTTTGTTTGCTTGTTTGTTTGTTTTCCATTTTCTAGGTAGAAAATTTAATTTCTGAGCCAGGAGAAGAAGAAGTGCAACATGTAACAATCTTCCTGGCACTGTGCAGTTTGCATGAGTAGCCAAGTGCTCCTCAGGTAACGTGTGCTGCAGAGCTGACCTTGGTGGCAGGGGTTGTGTCTTCATTTTCTTCCTGTCATGTGGGAACATAAGAAGACTCTTCAGAGCAGGAGCTGCAGAGGAAGATGAACGGCATGAGAAGGTAAGGCTAGGAACCAAGGACACCTCCAGAAAGAACAGAAAAACTAAGTCATTTAAGATGCATTATGGCCGTGTGATACTGTCCGTGACTGGAGGAGAAGCACATGGCTAGGAATGACTGATGGCTCTGGTGGGATGAGTGCCTACGTGCGCCGTAAAGGAGAGTTTGTGGGATGTTCTGTGGACATGTGAAGGCTGTGGGAAAGTTAAGAGAGAAAACGTGTGAATTCACAGAAGTGGTATTAGAACCTGGAATAAACCATTTGGATCACTCACATCTGAGTCCGTGCCAGATTGTCGCACTGTCAGAACCTGAGGCCTGGGATTTTCCTTTAGTAGTGCCAACTGCCTGTTGTAAATGAGAAAAGATATTACTAAACATAGCTTCCCTCCTTGTAGTTTTGATATTTCTGTCTTTGCATTCCTTTAGCACCCAGGGTGTTGATGCAGCTGCACAAATCCGCTGTACTGTCCTCCTGTTTTGCATGGAAGAATGGTAAAATAGCAATCTCTGGGTGAAATTTTGTTCAGGCGTTTTCCTTTCTGTGCCCCTAGGAAGCAATGGCTTGGAAATGGCAGTGCCGCCTGGGAACCCACACAGCAACCCAGTATCTCATTGTCTGGGTCTGTGAAAAACCACAATGATGACAAAAGATGTTTCAATTCTGTCTGTGCTGTCAGTGCAGCCCTGAGGAGCGGTGTGGGCATGGCATGGCAGGGAGAAGGGATTTCCCTTCCAATGGGAAAGTGCCTGTTCATGTGTTGGTATGTAACCGCTCCATGGCCTGCTCCATGTGCTTCTGAATGGGCAGCTCAACTTTTGTGTCACTCAGCCACCTGTGGCAGAGGTCAGGATTAGTGCCTTTCAAGGAGCTGAGAAGCATTTCTTGCTCAAGTCCTGCTTCCAAGCTTAACCACCTACAATGAAGTAGATGTCGTTTTTCTGGTGTCCTTCAATTCCGTGTCCGCATTTTCCCAAAAGCAAAAGAATTTGGAGTTAACCAGCTGCAGTGAAGTGAGCGATTTCAGTGCCTATTTCTGATGGTGGCAATGAGTTCAGAGGTCACACTTAATTGACGGTGCCTGTTTCCATTCTGACAAAGGCTGTAGTTTCAGCTGACTTCCCGAGGCTGCCATGTGTGGTGGTGACACAGCCTTGGGCTTGTGCGTTTGCATGACTCCCACCTTTCCTTTCTGTGTCTTGCAGGTCAGCTGGTGCTGGAAGCGGCCGGTATCTGAGTAGGAATGAAGGTGAGTGCAGGAGCAGCTGCTGAGGGGAGGAAGGAAGTCCATGCTAATGAGCTCTGAAGCATCTGCGGGTCCGGTACCAGAATAGGCAGCAGTGATGCAGGGGGCTCCTCGGCAGGAAGCTGGCTGATCCAAATGCTTGCTGAGAGTTTGGAAGCCCAAACCCTTATGGTCTCTGTAAGGGTGGTTAATAAAAAGATATTAACCAAGATGGTGGTAAATAGCCTAAAGTTATTAGCAAAGGGAAACTCACCAATATCGATACCTTGACTAGAAAGCTGAGGCAGCCTCAACTAGGGAGCAATCCCTAAGACATGCTGTCTCAGAGGTGGTCAGCCTTTAAATGAGGTCTCAGAGGAGGTTGAGTCGAGGTCCACCCCTTCTGGGAGCACAGCTAGATTACTCTCACCTGTGCTCCCGCAGCTGACCCAATACTTGCCTCAGCTGATTAATCAGAGGTTCAAGCTGTGATTTCCCATACAGTCTCTAAGCTGAAGGCAGCATCTCCTTGATCTGATGGTGGTGTGCCTGAGTGAGGGAGTGATCCAAGCTGGATGCAGAAGAGTCATCTTAATTTCTCTGCTATTTTACTTCAGATGACACCTATTGGGTGTTGGTTTCTTAAAATTTGGATCTAGGAGGTGGTCTCTTCCTTTGCTTCTGATGAAAGCACAGAAGTGCAGCAGGAGTAGAAGACAAAGAGGTTTTCTTGGTGACAGGAACACCAATTATTTGATTCAAATGTGTAACTGATGTAGATGGTGAAGAACAGATCTGCCTCAAAGACATGCTTGATCACATAAGAAATGAGCATGTGATCCAAGACAGGCAGCGTGGCTTTAGCAGGGGAAGGCCATGCCTAACCAGTCTGGTGGCCTTCTATGATGGAGTGACGGCATTTGTGGACAAAAGGAAGGTAACAGATGTCATTGACCTGGACTTGAGCAAGATCTTTGACATTGCCCTCCACCACATCCTTATCTCTAAACTGGAGGGATGTGGATTTGACAGGTGGACCACCTGGTGGATAAGGGATTGGTTGAAAGGCCACAGACAGAGGGTGGTGATTCATGGTTCTATGTCCAGGTGGAGGCCGATAACAAGTGGTGTCATCCAGGAGTCTGTCTTGGGACCAGTGCTTTTTTACATGGTTATCAGAGACACCAATGATGCAATGGAGTGCACCCTCTGCTGTTTGCTGAGTGGTGCGGCTGACGCAGTGGAAGGAAGGGATGCCATTCAGAGGGAGCTCAACCGAGAGGTTGGCCTACGTGAATCTAATGAGGTTGAACACAGCAAAGTGCAAGGTTTTGCACTTGGGCTGGAGGAATCCCAGGCATTTCTACAGACTGGGAGGAGCAGTCCTTAAGAGAAGCCCCGCAGAGAAGGACCTGGGGGTCCTGGTGGATGAAAACAGAACGTGAGCCATCAGCGTGCTCTTGCAGCTCAGAGAGCAAATGGTCCCCTGGGCTCCATCAGAAGAGGGGATGGCCAGCAGGGACAGGGAGGTGATTGATCTTCATGATCCTTGAGGTTCCTTCCAACCCGGGCCATTCTATGATTCTGTGATTACACTCGCTGTCAGAAAGAATGGCAGCTGTACGGAAGCTGGATATATTTTGGGACAGTTCTTGTAACCAGTTGATTTTAAGACCTTGCCCGAGTCAAGAGTCTAAATTGAGTGTCAGAAGAAAGCTGGTAAAGTGGCTATTGCTCATTCTTTTTCATTTGCTGATTCTTTCATTCGGGTTCCTTTTCCAAAGGAGATTCTGGTGATGGAAGCAATTGAAGAAAGAACCAAAGCAGCTCTTGCCAAGAGTGCTTGAAGTCCCTGTGGAGAGAAGCAAAGAACTTGGGCTTCCTCTGGGATGCTCCCCACCATGTCTCAGGAAGGAGACAACTGCTGTTCCACTTTCTGCTCTTTGTGTGGAAAGGTACGTCTGGGTTTTCTTCTGCTTGTTTATTCTTTCTTTTTCAGGCTTTGAAGGAGAAGGGGTGGAGCAACGGGAGACTCACTGGTCGTTTGTTACCTCAAGAACAGGATGGATTCTGCATTGACTGTGAAAAACCTGGGCTAGTAGCATGGGCATGTTTCAGGCTGGACTTTTCCTTCTTGGTTTCCTTTTGGCTACAGGGAGACAGCTGTCTAAAGGTGTGTTTTCATACCCACTCTCCAAAACCATGTTTCATTGTTGCAGGTGGTTCAGTGTGCTCTTGCAGTGCAGATGCTGTAGTTTGCTGTAGAATCTGAATTGTTTCTATTCCTAGGGGAGGACTGGGAGGAGGTAGTGAGAAGAGAATTCAATGCCTTAGGTGTATCTTAGTGAGAAATGTTGGCATGAGGTGCTGAAAGTCTTGAGTTGTCAAAGGCCAGTGAGGCTCAGACTCCTTAACCTGCTGGAGCAGGGTGGAAGCAAGGAGTGGGCACTGCCGTCCCACAAGCTGCACTTGGTTCTGGTCTGCCAGGTCTGTGCTGGCCTGGATTTCTTCTGAGAAGTTTGTTGGAGCTGCTTGGAGTAGTGAAGGGTGGGGAGGAAGTGCTGCTCAAGAGCTAAGGCTCTGCATGATCATCTTGGATGGTTTTAACCATGATATCTGAAGACATAGTTTCCATCAGAATGATCCCAACATTGTGCGAGTGTCTCAGATGTATGAGAGCACCCGCCTCCTCCAGCTGAGCCATAGGAAAGCTAACTGTGCCCAGTAATTACAGCTTCTGCAGATTGAATATGCTTCCAAGTGTTTTCCTTAGTGATCAATAATGTCCCAGCACTCTGAGATTCCATCTCTGGCACAGTCTGGAGCATCTCTGCAATCCTTGGTTGCTGGAGGGCACGTGGTGAGTGCATGGACAGGGTGGCACAAACGCGTGCGTGTGCTGAGGAGTTGGGTTGCACACAGGTGCACACAAAGGGGTGTTTGTGGAAGGTGTAGGCACGTAGGTGTTCCCAGGGATGGTTTGCACACGTCTGTGAATGCAAAGGAGGGCACACGATGCAGAGTGTGCATGGGGGTGTGCAAAGCAGGCAGGGTGGTGAATGGGTGTGCGTGTGCACATGGATAGGGGAAGGTTGGGGTTACAGGTTGACCTGTGCTGAGGTGAGTGGGGACTCACGGTGTTGCTCAGTGGTAGATTGGTTCACACTGAGTGCTAACAGGAAACTCGCACACCCTTTTTGTTTCAGCTGTGCCAGCGCTGTGATCCCTTGCTGCAGGGATGGGGTGTTGGAAGGATGGTGTGCGTGCCGAGCTCCCATCTCTTGCAGGAATCAAGTGTAGAGCAAAAGGGATGTTTGGGCCAGGTGACTGTAAGAAGGCTGGCTGCTTTGGATGGTGGTAGCTGATGGAAACAGGTGCTCTGGGGACCGTTCAGCTTTTAACAGAAGACAGGGGTCCTGCAGCAAGAACGACTAGGTTCTCAAATGGCTTCAGACGTGCACACCGACTACATCCCCGCAGACATTTACCGGTAGGTGGCTCTTGCAGAAGAAGATTCAAGCAGCAGAACCTTTTGCTCAGCTACAGCACACAAATGCTACAAAAGCAGGAACAACCTGCAAGCTCTGGGTCTGTTTGTCTTGCACAGGCATGCACTAACTGCGTTTGATGGTACCCCCCATCCTTGATTTCCTTCCCTGCTTCTTGTCTGATGACGCTGCTGAGCCAGGAACAAGCTGCCCAGTGTGGCAGAGCATGGTGCAGAGCTGTGCTGGGACCTCCTCCCCTTCATCTGCTGCAGATCAGTGCCCCACACGTGCCATTGGGATGCTCTGGCACGGGATGTGCCTCCAACCCAAAGCTCCTTCCCACCTCCCAAGGAAAAACAAAGCAACCCAAGCATCTCCAGCAAAGCTGCCCAGCAGACAGCAGGGAATGCAAACAGCTTCTGGCTGCTCCCCTACACTCCCGTCCTAAGTAAGAGACCCTATGAGGACTGGCTGGGAAATCAGTGCATGACACACGTGAGTGTGCACAGGATTGTGCAAAGCAGTGGGGTTCCACGAGTTTGTGTGTGTGTGTATCTCTGCTGTTATGAAAGCATGGGAAGACTTACTGAGTCCCAGATAATTACTTATCCTCAAATGATTTTTCCTGGCCAAAGTTAGAGCCTCTCACAGGTAATCGAGATCAACAGGCTGTTGTTGCACAATCAACAGACACAATCTAGATGATCAGCTGAGGAAAATAAAGCATCATGCGAAGGGTACTAGATAAGTGAGCAGCTTGAGATCTGCACATTTATGTGATGCTCATGGTCTTAGACAATATTTGCCTAGAGAGGTCACATTGAATGAAAGCAAACTCTAAGATGAATGAAAATATGCACAGGAGAAGAAGCCTCTGAGGCTGCTCAAGTGTTATGACCAGAAGACATAAACTCTGTTAAAGCAAACGTTTCTCTCTATTTTTTGTGTTATTCAAGGCAGGCCTTGATTACCGCCTGAACACATGCTGTGGAAGCCCAGCTTAAGCAGCACCAGAGCTAATCCAGGGCAAAGTGTCTATTGGCTCAGAGGGATGTAGAGCGGTGTTTGTTTTCCCCTCTTTCCCTTCCCTCTCCACAGAGCATTTAAAGGCAGTGGAGCTCAGGTAGGCTCTCTTGGTTTCCCTTCTGAATTCTGCTAGGTTGCATCGCTTGGTAGCTCTCAGAAGCTGTCAGTGGCCACAGACTAGAAAAGTGCAATTGGTCTCAGTTCACACAGCTGGCTGGTTTGTCTCTGGCTAATCCTGAACTGCCTCAAGCGACTGCTTTGGGGCTCTACAGAACAGCAACTTCAGAGATCTCTTTCTATTACTAAGTGTTTGAAAGAGCAATTTGCTCTGTTAATTATCCATCATTTCTGTGCAGTCTGTTTTGTCAGACTTGTCTTTAGCTTCCAAGTTGTATGTGAAGAATTGTTTCCGTTGTAATGCACAATGAACTAAAAATTGAGAGATGAAAATGTGAAGAGTTTTTCCAGCTTTGATTTCATGTCTGGAATTTTGGAACCCACTACTTGCAGTTGTTAATCTGTCCAAACTGGTCTGGTTTGGGATGCCCTCGTACTTCTTGAATCGCTGTTAAAGGCGGATCAATTCCTACAAGTGCCATGGCCCCACTGTTGTTCTAATTCTTGTTTCTTTGTTTTCCACACGCTGCTTTTCAAGCCTCCTTTTTCTTTACAGTCAAAGTGAGAATTGCACTGTGAGTTGTCTGAACCTTGTTGTGCCTGTACATAAATAGAACAGCAGCAAAGCCAGACAGGTGACTGTGCTGACAGCTCTCGTAGCCAGTAACACGTAACTGTGCTAAATCCCTTGTGACGGCTTTGATTTCATTTTTGCCAGTGAAATCCTTGTAAAAGGAAGTGCAGCAGTGTGATGAGCTAAGGTGAAGATGCTGGTTTTAGTAGTGCTCTAAGCTGAGTGGAAGGGCAATTGAATGAGGGTTATATGCTTTCTCTGGGACGATAAGGTTTTATTTCCTGAGGGAAAGAGCCAGCTTTTCATGGGCTATATGTGGGCTTTGGCAAGGGCAGACAATCCAGTCTGTCAGGAAGCCATTTGAGGTGCTTCAGGTTTGTAAGCTTGTCTTTTAGTTTTTCAGGCGGATATTTGGAGCATGGGTGTAGTGCTGTATGCTCTGCTGTGTGGGTTTTTCCTTTGGATGATGACAATATGATGGCACTCTACAGGAGGATACCAGTGGGTATCAGTGGTGCTAGAATACACTGAGAAGGGAAATAGCTGAGCTTGACAAGAGGCCTTGCTTTTCGGATGGCAGAACATGCTGAGCTGTGGGTAGAAAGGCCACAGCACAGTCTGCTGAATATTGTCCCTGTTTTTGCTGCTTTGTCTACCAGTATTTAGTGGATTTGGTTCTATGCTTGGTTGGCCTATGTGGCACTGTAGCCTAATTCTGTACCATGATAGCATACAGAATTTAAGGAGAAGTATTTTCCTGCCAATGGGCTGGATTTTTTTGTATCTGGTTCTTCAACTGGCTGCTCCCTATACTATCTGAAGTAAAAATATAGACACATCATTTGATTTCCCTGAAATGAATGTTCCTAAATGCCAGCTCTTCTCATGTCTACAAAGATCAAAGTTCTGCATTTGCTATTAGAATTTCCTCTTCCAGAATCAGGAGGTAATGTAGGACCCCACAGATTGCCTTCAGAATCCAACAGTTAATTCTGTTTCCTTTCGGAGTGCATAACAACCTGAGCACATGAATTGAATGACGTGGCTTGTTAGTCTGGTACAAACTCTGCTGTACACTGAAACCTGGTCCATTTGTAAGCAGGACTTTGTCCATCTCTGAAGGACAGCAGAAAACCCTTTGTGCTAATCATGATGCCAAGAAGCAGAATGCGGCAAATGGCAGATGATCCAACTGCTTCAGGTGTTCATTTCCTTAAAACTGTGAATAGTTTTGGACTGAGAGTTTGTAAGCAGAACAGAGCTCTTAAAGCTGTCAGAGATTATTTCTGCACTGTTCAATTCTATCTGCCTAACATACACCGGATCTCAGAACTGCATTGCTTGAACTGGTGGAACTTGTAAGTGAACTGGGATGAGCAAGTTTTAGAACTTAGTCAGAATGCAGTAAAAAATGGATAATCTCATGAGTATTAAGGTACAGGCTTGCTATTTCTGCACTGAATTTGTTTTTATTTTACATGGCTGTGATCTGAAAGTTGCTTGAAACGCAGGCACCTAGGCACTGTTGTGTAACTGAATTTCACACGATAGGTCCTGAAATATCCTGGAATCAAAAACTCTGACTTGTTTTAAGTCTGCTGCTTGAGTCTAATCAGGGTCATAGTGTCTGTGTGCAGTGTTTCTTTCCCTGTAATGCTCCACATCATTTCATTTTGGGAATATTGAAGGAAATGGACTATGTGCCATAACTGTTGTTAGAACAAAGTATGTCTGGTGTGATCTTATGCATAGGTTCTGTAACTGCTCTTCACAGCTCAGGTGTTTGACCTTCCTTTTGGTGAAGTGATGAAATACTGCTGGTTTCTATTTGTGCTTCTAGGCACCTTGAAGCTCTTAGGAATAGAACAATTGTCTCCAGTTCTTTTCAATGATATCAGTAACAGCTCGAGTGTTGCTGCCCACTAGGTAGACCCAAAGAAGCAGATTACAGTGAAACAACACACGAGCTGGACCTGAATGAGGATCACTTTCAAGACAGTGGCTATGCTGCTTCAAGCCTACTTGCTTCTTCCTGCCGCCACTCTATTACCAAGTATCAACAACCTTTCATGATTCAACTTGCAAATGTTTGAAACTAACCCTTGTGTTTCTATGCCTTCCTAGGTGATTCGAGCCCTTGTCAACCCCAATGATCCAAACCAAGCAGTGTCTTTCCATCAATGGAGAGTTCTTATTAAGCATGAATCGCTGCAATTCGGATGACAGCCTTCCACATGGTAACAGTGATGGACACAAGGGGCTCATCCACGTTCATGCTCTCATATCTCCTGGCTCTGCTGAAGCTCCTGACCTGAGCCTGCCAGACACAGCAGTCACCTGCCTGGATTGTGACCCAGCGCCTTTGCAGTGCTGCCCATCCCAAGCACAGCCCGAGTGTCCCAGCAGCAGCACCACCATGCAGGAGCAGGGCAGCATCAGTGAGGTGAAGCTGAGCATCTTAGATGGGGACTTAGAGTCAGGCTGCCAGTCCCAGGCACCAGGCAGCAGCACCAGCTCTGAGCCACTCTCATCTTGACAAGAGGAGTCCCATCTTCACCCTTGACCTCTCAAGCCCTCCTGTCTTTTATTGAATAAAGTCACTCTCATGCTCAGTCATCGCCTCGACTGCATTCTGAGTCTTCAATCACAGGGATTGGGATGAATGCAACAAACAGCAAGGCAGCTCAGCTTGCAATGCTATGGCTGTGGGGTTCGTGCAGGCAGAGCTCTGGGTTCCCATTTTGCCTGGCTTTGGGATGTCTGCAGCAAGATCTCTACCATTTTGTATGGGAGCAAATAATCTCTAGCATCCAGGTTGCTGCTCATGATATATCCCAGTCTTCCTGGCTGTCACTTTGTGATACTTTTCAAAGCCTTCTGATACTCTTTGATGCCTTGGCTGCTCCCTAACACCTCTGTCCTCCTGCCATGTTGACTCACGTCTCCCGCTTTTAAGCTGGCTTTGCAGATCATCTCCAGCCCTGTCATCATCACGCTGCAGCAGGAGGTGCTCACCTGGCCCAATGTCTGGCAGTACTGCTTGTTCTGCAGATGAGCAGCTGCCTCCTCATCTCTTCAGCTACAGTAGTTTTTCTCAGGGCAGTTAGATGCAGTCATGCTCCTCTGGATTTGGTGTGTTAAATCCATGCTGCATGGCAGCAGTCAGTGCACTACAAAGGTGTTCTGTGTGCCATAGCATTTCTCCAGGGGCTGCCAAAGGTAGAAGCACAACACAGCACCATCCTTCTGACAGTAATGTCTGTGAGTGTTAGACATGTGAGCACTGCATCATCCCCAGCGTGTCAGTGCTTTTCCACACCAACCTGACTCTCACACTCTGCACTGAATGTAACTCTGCTCTTGTGGAGACAAATGCTTTCTGTCACATCCTCCATCCCTGCAACCATTTGCCGGTAGGCAGCTCTTGCAGAAGAATCAAGCAGCAGAACCTTGTGCTCACCCTACAGCATGCAAATGCTATGAAAGCAGAAATAACCTGTCATGCTCTGGGTCTGCAAGGCTGCACAGATGGGAGAGGTAGATTGTGTTTTTGCAGTGGAAGTTTCCAGTATTTTCAGTACATAGTGTAGGCCCTAACTGAATGTATAACCCTCTTGTAAAACAGCTGTATAAGTAGTTTTTCCACCAAGAAAGTTGCTGAACAGAATTAAGTTCAGACTGGGGGCATTCTGACATGGGTAGAATTGAGACAAGCACAAGATAAATACAGGGTGGGTAGAGCCCAGCACAGGACAGAATGAATGTACTGACTTTTGGAAACATTGCCCTTCTCTGTCCGCAGAAAAGTACAAGGCAGACCTAAAAACAAGAGGTTGGTAATTGACCTTCTATGGAAATGAATCCTAGCCACAGTCTCGAGGAGTCTGTGAGCCTGAGATGCTCAACCAATGAGAGCCATGAGAGCATCACCTGCAGTGGGTTTAGGGCACAGAACAGAATTGATTTCACTGACTGGTGTGCAGTTTCTCCCTTGCCCACAGGGGATGTGCGCACAGTATTGCAATAATGAATAAGCACTGCTGCTATCGCTGCCATCTTTGCCTAACTAGAAATCTTTGACTTTGAGAGTTTCTCACACAAGGGGAGAGGGTAAGAAAGTAAAGAGGCACAGAAAACTAAGGGAAACTGCTCTTCTTTATCTTATCTATAAAAATTGATACGATGCTGTTGTGCATTTTTTTTAATTTTATTTTTAATTTTTTGCTAATGTCAGTTAGATTGTTTTAAAATATCCACACACCAAAATCTGACTACCAAGCAAATGTAATGAAAATGAAATGAAGGTGAGTTAGTGGAAAGCACAAGGCCATATTATATTAGGCTCCAGCAAATTTACAGGCAGTCACTGCACGAAGAGGTAGATCTGAGTTGCACATTATATGATTCCCACAAAGATTAAGGAAATCTGAAGCTTTCAATATATTTTTTAAATTCTTTTTTCATTTCATTTTTTAAACACCTGACCCAGACCCCAACCCTCACAGGAGCTGTAAAGATAACAGCATTAACCTGCAATGTAACTCTAATCCTAACCCTTACCCTGATTCTACAGGGGACTGTCTGAAACGGACATCAATTCAATTACTCATTTATTTATTGACAGACATTCACGTTTGCTACGTTTGGAGAAGTTTTTATTTGTTTGCTGTGGTTTGGTTTTTTCTTTTTTTCTTTTTTTTTTCCCCCTTCCCTCCTCTTCCATCTTTGTGTTCTTCCCCTATAATCAAAAGAGAACAGATCCCCAGGGTCTGTCCCGCAGACGTTTTTTCCGTGGTCTCTGCTGCCACCTGCTGGCCAATACACGGAACTGCCACTGTTGGGCGTTTGGTGCCACCGGAAGCACAACGCAGATCTGAGTTCTGACCGGTCTACGCAGCAAATCCGCCAATCTTTATTGTGATAAGCCCTCCACATGGCATTGCGCATGCACTCGAACACGCAACAGGCATAGATTTCTCTTAACTCCTTGAGGAGCAGGCAAGCAGAGCAACTGAGCGCACCACTGCTTTTGATTGGGCCACCCCCATCATAGAGATGTGTGTTAGATCTTTTACCCACCCCTGGACTGGCCTTGTTGTTTAACGATAACCTCTGAAATCTGAGGTACTGGTTCTACCACCTGTAGTGTAGAATAGGTAGCCAATAAATGCTTTTCAACTGTGATGTATCTTTATTCTGCTCCATGCCAAACCTGTGGCCAAAACCTCATAGGGGTTCACAAAGAACTCTGGCTCTGCCAGAGCCCCCATCCAGACCCTTCTTGAGTTACATTCACATCTAGTTTGGCTGAAAAGGTTGGACTATAAATACTCAGTGCTTGGGCCTGTTTAACAGATATTTTTTCCTGATTATGCTGTCCATCGATCTTTTTAAACTGAACTCCTGCTCTAATCTGGTCTTTAAACATTTGTTGTCTCAAGACCCTAATGGGTCCAGACTGGATTACCTTAGGGGCTGGACGCCTAAGTCATGGCAGCAGATGGTTCTCTGCCTTTCTCAGACCTTTCCACCACCATTCAGAGCCTGCATCTGGCCGTAGGCACTCTTGTCTCCCCATCAATTGGGCAGCCTGTTGTATTACAGCACCTGAGGGCCACTGGGGGGTTCAGTATGGATAACATAGACCCATACTGATGTAAAGGTGATGGCTGTAGGATGAGATCCCTCGTTCCTGATGAAAAATTTATTGACTGGGCTCTCAAAATCATCTTCATAGATTGCCTCTTTCATGCCTAATTCTCTAATATAATTTTGTTAGTCCTCCATAGAGGACCACAGGCTGATATTTAATGGTATGTCATTCTTATTTGGCCATGTTATATGACACACAGCCATAAATCATTCACTGATCAAATGGCTATCCTCATTATGTTGGACAGAGCATACAGTCTTTGCCTGAGGGCAGGGTGAGTAGTAATGGATGTCAGTTTTGAAATTTCCAGTCCATTCACCACAGCGCTTTCTGCCTCCATGTCCCATAACCAGAGCAGCTATGCTGGCATGCTCTCTTGGTTTCTGTCTAAACCACTGTACTATATCCATCAGTTCAGCTGCTGTATTATGGGCAGCAGGGTTTGGGGGGTTGGATACTGGTATACTGGTCAGGGCACTCCCACCAGCCTATCCTGCATTTTTTTTTTTTTTTTTTTTCATTTTTGGGTTACAATCAGTCAGATCTCAAATAGATCTAGTCCAAATGGAACCTCAAAATCTGACCTTTTAGTGCCTTCATTTACAGAGTCCATTTTATACAGATTCCCTTGTACAGGGTCCCCATGGTCTTCCAGAGAGATGTTCCTGATCTTCCATAGGAGAATGATTGAATTAGGTTTTTTCCCCATCAAAACTGCCACCTGTCTTTCCAGTTTTTCAACACTATCATTCAATAGCTGATTTGCATCAGCCTGAGCCTCTTCAGTTATGTTCAGACAGTTCAAGGCCATTAAAAGTGGCCATGCCACCATGAACACAGCTAACTGTCATTCTCAAGTTGTAAGTATGTCTTTGCTAAGACCATGGAAATACTCAGTCAGGTGGGCCAGGGACTCATGGACCCTCCCTCCGTCCCACACAGGGCCCCATTTTTCAGTGACAGAAGCAGTGCTGCATTTTGAGGATCCTAGGAATCCCAGGACATGCCCTGACAAAAGGTCATTCAAAGGGGTAGTCTTTCCCCATCCAAACAACTCCATGTTATTCACAGAATCACAGAATTGTAGGGGTTGGAAGGGACCTCCAGAGACCACTGAGTCCAGCCCCCTGCCAAAGCAGGTTCCCTACACCACGTTGCACAGCTCAGCATCCAGGCAGGTCTTGAATATCTCCAGAGAAGGAGATTCCACAACCACCCTAGGCAGCCTGTTCCAGTGCTCTGTCACTCTCACCGTAAAGAAGTTATTGCACACATTAGTGCAGAACTTCCTATGGTGCAGTTTCTGTCTGTTTCCCCTTGTCCCGTCTCTGAAAAGACACTGCTGAAAAGAGTCTGGCCTCAACACTTTGCCCCCCACACCTCAAATATTTATAGAACCTGGATCCTGTCCCCTCTCAGCCTTCTTTTCTCAAGGCTAAACAGACCCAGTTCCCTCAGTCTCTCCTCATTGGGGAGATGCTCCAGGCCCTTCACCATCTTAGTGGCCCTCTGCTGGACTCTTTCTAAGAGATCCCTGTCTTTTTTTTACTGGGGAGCCCAGAACTGGACACAATATTCCAGATGAGGCCTCACCAGGGCAGAGTAGAGGGGGAGGATCACCTCCTTCGACCTGCTGGACACGCTCTTTTTAATGCACCCCAGGATGCCATTGGCTTTTTTGGCTACAAGGGCACACTGCTGGCTCATGGTTAATCTGTCGTCCACCAGGACGCCCAGGTCCCTCTCAGCAGAGCTCCTCCCCAGCAGCTCTTCCCCCAGCCTGTACCGGTGCATGCAATTATTTCTCCCTAGGTGCAAGACTCTACACTTGCTTTTGTTAAACCTCATCCGGTTTCTTACTGCCCGGCTCTCCAGCCTGTCCAGGTCTCGCTGAATGGCAGCACAGCCTTCAGGTGTGTCAGCCAATCCTCCCAACTTCGTGTCATCAGCAAACTTGCTGAGGGTGGTCATTGATGAAGATGTTGAACAAGACCGGACTGAGCACAGACCCCTGGGGGATGCCGCTCGTTACAGGCCCTCAGCCAGGCACTGCACCGCCAACGACAACACTCTGCACTCTGCCAGTCAGCCAATTCTCGACCCACTTCACTGTCCAATCACCTATCCCATACTTCCTCAGCTTTGTTATAAGGATGTCATGGGAGACTGTATCAGTTATAGAGGTTATAGAGTTCAATTCCTGTAGTCAATTTGGCGGCCCAGGTGGGACCAGCTCTGTTCGCTGCAGGACCAGCTGAGAGGGAGACACTTTTGGCGCACCCTGAGATTTCTCTGAAGGACTCCCTTCCTCACCTGATCACTGCAGGGACAGACAAGGACCACCCATAGGTGGACCAGGTATGTGTATGGTAAGTGGAGCCCATATGTCTTGAGGAGACATCCTACACAGTTTACAGCCATACGTGCTGCTCCCAGGGAGGTGAGCTCATGGCTTTGGTTGCCAGCTGGGGTAGGAAGACTCCTTGGGTGAGTTCCTATGAAAGGGAACTGTATGTCATATGAATGGAAACAAGAACAAGTACTCTCTCCCAGGTGGGTGACAATAGGAGGGACCTAGGTTGGTCTCTCCTACGGGTATGGGATATAGTGGATAGCCTGTCAAATGGTAGCCTGGGTTCTCCAAGTTGTAATCACGGGGGTTATAGGTTGTATGTTCAATATTATCATCTGCTTTAAGTGTTTGGTACCGTGTGTCAAGCCGACTCTGGGAAAAACATTAACGTTTGCAACTGGTCAACCAGAGTATGAGTGTTATTAAGATTCCAGCTAGAAAACGTTGTCAGCATTGTGTAGTATGAATAAACCATGGTTTTTGATCTAAATGTCAGAGTGAGTGTGGTGTGAGTGAGACACAGAACAGCTGCAGGGTGAGTGCCGAGTCCCGATCCATGTTTCCTTCCTCCTGTGAGGGAAATGGCCAGACACGGACAAAGTGAAAGACTGTGTTGTGTGTCCACTCATAAGTACTTTCTGCTTGTATGTAAGAAGACAGGAGTTTGTACTCTGTAGATTAGTAAGATTGTCCTGAGGAGAGGTGTACATTCCACCCGACCAATGAGTGTCAACCCATTTATGTAATACTATGTACTGCTTGGGAGGAAGTGTGTGAGGGAGGTGGTTCAATCAGTGCTGGTTCTGTGGCACAGTGTTTATAACTGAAGAATACAGACTGTATTAAGGGAGTTTATGTGAACTGAAGAACTGTACGTTTTGACAAACTGTTTTGATGGTATAAGAAAGTGTAATTGTTAATGATATATGAAAGTGTAGTTGAGGGAATGTGGAAGTGTATCTGAGCATAGAAATAGAGGAAGCATTTACAGAGGAAAAAGGATTAAAGTGAGTTTACCTGCATTGACATGAGAGCAACACCCTGCCAGACCGCTGCCCTGTGAGCTGAGCAGAGCAGAGCAGAGACACAGTCCCCATGTATCAGGTAGTGTTATTCTGCTTACCAAAAGAATGAGTTCACTACAGAAGAGGCAAATCTTCCCCTCTGCTCCATCTGTGGCATACTCTGGAGTTCAAGGCATTGCAAAGCTATGGCACATCTACTTTCTTTCAATGATGAAAACTTAGTGTGCTCTGGGCTCTCATTTCAATTGCATCTAAAGAAGTCTAGGGTCATGCCAGCTGACAGGAAGCTGGCAAATGTTGTCTCATTGTAAGGAAGAGCAAGAAAGATGACATGGGCAATTATGGACCTGTCAGTCCAGAGCCTGGTAAAATTATGGAGAAAATGATGGTGGGAGTTATGGAAAAACAGCTGAAGGACAATTCTGTCATTGGTCGCAGCCAACACAAGTTTGTGAGGCAAAGGTCCTGTTTAATTTAAGCTCATTTTGTGACACAGTTATCCGTTTAGTTGACCAAGGGAAGCCAGTTGATGTAATCCTTGAGGATTTCAGTGGAGATTTTGATACTGTTTCTCACAACAACCTTCTGGACAGAATGTTCTGCATATGGCTAGACAGAAACACAATGTGGTGGGTGAGCAGTTGGCCAGTAGGTCAGTCCCAAAGGATTATAGTCAGTTTTTTCCATCAGGCTGGTAGATGGTCACTGTCGGGGTCCCCAGGGTTCCATTTTGGGGCCACTTTCCTTTCATGTTTATGCAGATGACTTGCATGCAGGACTAGAAGGCGTTCTGAGCAAGTTTGCTGATGAGACCAGATGAGGAGGTGCTGTTGCCTCCACTGAGGGTGGAGAGGACTTGCAGAGAGATGTGGACAAGTCAGAGAAGTGGGTACCAGTTGGTACTAAGCACCAAGTGCATAAAGTATAACAAGAACAAGTGCCTGATTGTGCACCTGGGTAGGGGCAATGCTGGACATACACACTGACTGGATATGGGACACTGGAGAGGATTCTGACTGGAAAGGGTTGGGGTGCTGGTCAGCATCACACTGAATGTGAGTCAGCAGTGTGCCAAGGCAGCCAGGAAAGACAACAGTCCCCTGGAGTGCATGAAGCAACTTATTGCCAGCTGGGTGAGGGAAAGGGTTGTCCCTCTGCTCTGCATTGCTACTGCCTCACTATGTTCTGGGCACCACAGAACATAAAGGACTTCAAACTCTGGGAGAATGTGCAAAGGAGGGCACTGAAACCGAGAGATCTGAAGTTCAGAATTTCACAGGGATTGGCTGCTTGTTCAGACTGGGCCCTTCTCACATCCCTGCTCACATCCTGCAATGAAACATAGGTCTCATATGGGACATGAACCTCACAGCGTCCTTGCACCACATGTAGAGCCTGGGATCTTCTGTCCCCATGTCTTTCATTTAACATCATACAAAATTCCAACACATTGCCCCAGGAAATGCCCAGAGCCAACATGACATACAGGACCTCTCTACCACTGGTCTTGCAATCAGGGCTTGACCTGTCTGCTTTGTAAGGCAAAGGAGAGGTTTCTTAGCATGCCAGTGCCTTTGCCTGCCTGTAGTCATGGCTTCCAGTTATCTTCTCTAACAAGTCCCTTGGGAAGCTTACTTGGTAATGTTCCTCAGCGGGCCCATTAATACTCCAAGAAACTTCACTGTTACTTCTGACTTTGTCTTGTTGAGCACTTTGTGCAAACTTCTCTCTGCACTAGAGGCTGATGAACTCAGCATCAAATGCACCCTGGGACCATTATAACCTAAAGAATCTCCTGTGCCTTATGCCATCTTGTTATCTTCTTCAGGTTATCAGAACTTGTTCAGCAAAAAGGAGGGATATCTGGAGAGAGCTTAAAGAATCCAGTATAAATTTATTGTCTATTTATTTATAGTTGGGTTTAAAGAAGACATTAAAGCAGCACTGTGCAACTGATACCAATCCAGGATGTCCCAATGAGTTCTGTACTGTTACTGTGTTGACAAAGGTCCTTCTCAACCTCCCCACCCAATTTCTGCTCACAATGGACCTATGGGACTTGCATCACTTTTCTTCACATCACTCTTCTCCTCTGCATTCATCCGCTCAGTGTTAAAACTGCTTTGCACCAACTCCCACTGGCTTTCCTCAGAGAACCAGCTACACATGGAAAAGGAAAGATTTCTCTTTTTTATCTGGCCAGCAAATGGAAAGAAAGGTGATGCAATTGAATGAACAGTAAAACACAGTGATCAACTGCATGCCATGTTCAAGCTGCATCTATTGAAGTTTGTCTTTCATATGGAATACTTTTAAAAGAAATGATTTATTCTGAGGTAGGATAGGATAGATTGAATCACAGTGAAGTAGTTGACAACAGAGGCCATCAGACTCTGGTAGATAGAGCAAATTCCAGTAATCTCCCTGGGATAGATCAGCCAGGTAGTTGAGAGGTATCAACTTAAAATTGATCAGGACTTGTGAGTATTTCACACATTGAGACGGGTTAACACATTCTCACTGATTCTCAGACTTTGGGGAGATGGAACAAATTCCAGTAATCCCCCTGAAAGTCAGAAATCAGACAGATAATTGGGAGGTATCTGACTGAACAAAGAGCAAGGGATGGAGAAATCTGGAGGGCAGTGGGAGTAGTTTGTGCCCAAATGGCCTGCGGAAAACATGCCCTTAACCATGGCCATTTCTTTAGGAGAGGTTAAAAAACTTGGAGGATGAGACACATCAAATAGGCAGCAGGGAAGAGTAGTGCTGGGCACCGGGCTATAGTCACAGGGCATTGGCACTGGCACCACTGTCTGTGTCTCTGAATCTGAAGACATTTGTGTCCAGCGAACACAGTTCTGGAAAACATTGTAGTTTCAGTAAAAGAAAAAAAAAGACATCAAATCACCTCAAAGATTCATATTTACAACTTAAAATGGAACAAGACTCATGAGAATTTTTCATGTTGAGAAGGGTTAACACAATTTCAATGATTTCCATCTTTGTCTTCAATTATTTGTTTCAGTTTTATTGACATTTATGATCAACTATTAAGCTTACAGCCTCAAAATAAATAAATAAATTAAAAGAGATACATTTGCATCTTGCACGTGGCCTGATGCCCCTTTCACCTTCACAGTTCCCACAAGTCCTTCCATGCCGGAGAGTATGAGATCCAGCAGAGCACCTCTCCTCTTTGGTTCCTCCACTGCTTGGTCAAGAAGCTGCCATCTGTGCTCTCCATGGATCTGCTGGATGCCACATGCCCTGCTGTGCTGTCCCTGCTGCAGATAATGGAGTGACAAAGGCCACCAAATGGGACAAGGGACAGACAACATCAGATTCCCATCTGTCTGCAGAGGGCACCTTCCATTTACTCTCCCTGATCAGGAAGACAGGAAAAGACACTGATGGTCTCCTCTGTTTGCCATTTCCATTAGCTCTGACCTGTCTGCTCTTCCATCCCCAGGCAGAGCTCAGTGCACTCTCACAGAGGGCATTCACCCTTCTTTATCTCCTCGCCCATCCATCCTAAAGACTCGGTATCCCCCTTGTGCTACAGTGCAGTTGTGGAAGCCATTAAACTGTGTCCCCATGGTCCAAACAGGAGCTCAGGCCTGCAGCTCTATCAAGATTTCTAGCTTCTTGTGTGTTGGTGTTTGCATTAGTGCAAAACCACAGAAGTAAACATCCTAATTGGAAAGCATCACTGGACATAGCCTGACTGGATAGCTAATCTATGGTATCAGTGTGCAGAAGGTGGCACACAAACATTAGACTGATCGTGGGCCTTGGAGTTGACACAGCAACATGGTCACACCATGGGCATGGCTTTCCTGAAGGCCCTGTGCTGCTCTTGCAGCTGTGAGTGAATTCACCAGACAGCCAGTGCTATCCCCTCTCTGGCCCTCGGCTGATGCCCATGAAGGAGCTGTCTATCTCAGGGATTTCCCACATGGTTTACAAGCACTGGCACACATCAGGAGCAGCCCAGGCACCTTGGGCATCACCCAGTGTCTGTGTGTGAGCAGCTGCCTCCCAGCTGAAGGTCCGAGGACTCAGAGCAGGAGCTCACATGCAGGCAACTCCTTGTGCTGTTCTGAACTGAACCAGAGGAATCCCAGCTCCTGTGGGTGTGTAGGGAGCTGAATCCCATTTCAGCTCCAGGATTTCTGTCAAGGGATGAGACTCCTGCACTGCCTCAGCTGGATCACTGCCCTGCACAGGGAAAGTCCAAACCTTGCCTTCCTTGTCTGGTTGCCCTTATTGTTTCATCAAACGATCTCTGGGAGCACTCCCCATATGTCTCCAATCAGTCACTGACCACTGGACATGTGGTGGTTAATTGAGCGAATTTCAAAGCACAGTCATGATGCTGTTGTCTTTCAGGAGCTGTTGGCCATGAGGACCCAGGGACATGTCAGGGGAGACAAGTCGGAAAGATAAAAATGACATAATCTGCTGCTTGCCTGTCCAGGCTCCTGGGACACAGGGAGCTCATAAAAGTGTGCAGGGCTGCAGAGAGACAGCTGTGCCCAGGAGCAGCTCTTGTGCACAGCACAGCCTGCAGGTGACAGAAGGAGAGGAGAGAAACTGAAGAGAGCTTGCAGGATGTGTGTGGTGTGAGCGGGCTGTGAGCTCACTGCAGGAGCATTGCTCACAGACCATGACAGGGTAAGTCTCACTGCAGACCATGAGCTGCTTTTCATAGAGGGTCAACTTAATTTGGGACATCCCATAGGAGATCTGGATGCAGGCACTGCATGTTTCTTTACTGTGGAAAAAGCCTTCTGCTCCAGCTGAGGGCTTCCATACTGCAGTATGAAATCACAGCCCTGAAGGCTGCATGTCCCAGCACGGCTGCAGGCTGTGCAGCCGGGGCTGCAGGCGGGTACCTAGGGCTGTCCTGCAGAGCAGGGTCCCTGCTGTGCCCCAGGGGCTGTGTGCCGGGTATGGGACTCTGCCGCCTGCCAGGCTCAGCACTCAGCCTGCCCGGGGAGCTGCCCAGGGTGCTGCAGGGAGACGGGTGGGGGGAAGGAGCCCCCCGGCAGGGCTTGTGCTGCCACAGCTGCTGCCTGGGGCAGGGGATCACAACTCCACTGCACAACGGAATGTTTCTGAGGGCACTTTGCAAGAGGAGAGCCAAGGCAGGGGGTTTCCATTTCCTGTTCTGAGGCAAAGAGGTTTGGAGTCAGAAATCTAAAAGGGGCAATAAGAGTTCTGAGAATTTTTCATCAATCAATTGCTTGTTTTGTGAACACTCACACATGATGTGCTTTCAGTCTCCCCTTTCTCGAAGGATGGAATTATCATCATTTTCTGTAGGCATGAATAATTCACTTATCCTACAAACAGGCAGCATTTTCTAACTGAAACTGAATGCCACAGAAGCTCGGGTAGGGGGCTCTAAGAGCACTTGGGGTAAAGATATGAGACATGAAACAGATGAAAATATCCAGGGAGAAGGCATAAGAAAATAAAAGGAAGGTTAGAGCTCCATATGCTGCTTCTGCTTAAGGAATGCTGAAATACATGAAATTAAATGCAAGTAATGGTGCTAAATGTACACTGTTGTAAGAGAATAAAAACATTTCATATTATAGCAGGAGGAGTGTGTCTGAGAATGGTCTGGACTTGTCATTATCTTCTGCACTCTGAGCAGGACTCCAAGCCCAACAACAGCAGATGTCCAACAGCAGCTCCATCAGCGAGTTCCTCCTGCTGCCGTTGGCAGACACGCGGCAGCTGCAGCTCCTGCACTTCTGGCTCTTCCTGGGCATCTACCTGGCTGCCCTCCTGGGCAACGGCCTCATCAGCACAGCCGTAGCCTGCGACCGCCGCCTGCACACCCCCATGTACTTCTTCCTCCTCAACCTGGCCCTCCTTGACCTGGGCTGCATCTCCACCACTCTCCCCAAAGCCATGGCCAACGCCCTCTGGGACACCAGGGCCATCTCCTACACAGGATGTGCTGCACAGCTCTTTTTCTTTTCCTTCTTCCTCTCAGCAGAGTATTCCCTTCTCACCATCATGTCCTATGACCGCGACGTTGCCATCTGCAAGCCCCTGCACTACGGGACCTTGATGGACAGCAGAGCTTGTGCCACCATGGCAGCAGCTGCCTGGGGCACTGGGGTTCTCTATTCCCTGCTGCACACTGCCAGTACGTTTTCACTGCCTCTCTGCCAAGGCAATGTTGTCAACCAGTTTTTCTGTGAAATCCCACAGATCCTCAAGCTCTCCTGCTCTGGCTCCTACCTCATGGAATTTGTATTTCTCTTTTTTGGTGTCAGTTTAGGCTTTGGTTGCTTTGTTTTCATAGTTGTGTCCTATGTGCACATCTTCATGGCTGTGCTGAGGATGCCCTCTGAGCAGGGACGGCACAAAGCCTTCTCCATGTGCCTCCCTCACCTGGCTGTGGTCTCCCTGTTTCTCAGCACTGGTGCTTTTGCCTACCTGAAGCCCCCGTCCATTTCCTCCCCACTCCTGGATCTGACAGTGGCACTTCTGTATGCAGTGGTTCCTCCAACACTAAACCCTATTATCTACAGCATGAGGAACAGGGAGATCAAGCACGCTTTCAGGAAGGTGTTTCAATAAGCACTATTCCAGCTACAATAAAATGCACAACTTCCTCAATAGGATTCCCAGTGGTGGTTCTTTATGTTTTATGCATCTTTGTCTGTTTGATTATGTGAGATATAGGAATGTGCAAAAAAAAAATGTTATTGAACTTATAAATAAAAATGTATTTAAATTCTTTCCTACCTAATTTCCATTTTCTCACTCCAAGAACTCATGTAAACATGGAACCAGATTCCCTGAATATGTTATAAGATACCTAAAAAGCTTTCAAAATAGACTTACTTAGATTTTCTTTCTTCCTACTTTGCCTGGATTTGGGGAGGTACAGCCACAGACAGCAGCTCAACGTGCTCTTTTCATTCATGTGCTTATACCAGTGCTGCAGTGCTCTTGAGTCCTCTCATTTGTGCAGTCCTGAAGGTCTTGTGTGTCTCACAACAGTCCTGTTGCCTCTACAGCAGCAATCCAGGGCTGCAGTCAGTAGCCGGCAATATGAACAGGTCTGTCAGAGCTGGTCTCCTTGCTGGCACTGCCATAACAAGAGGGCCCCTTTAGAGCAGGACCAGAGAACTGGAGGGAGGCCTCTTCCAAAGCTGGTGTAAGGAATATACCTCAGGAGCTGCTCCCTGAGAAAACCTTGAGATCTTCAGGTGCTCTTCACTGTGTGACCAGATCAGATTGAATAGTCCCAAGGAGATCCGTAAGCATCTCAAGGCAGTGCTGTGGTTTAAGGTTTATGGGTTGAGACAAAGAGAAAAAGAAAAGGATAATAATTATGACAAATGTATTTATACATATATAATATATTTAGTGTATTTTCACACATATACAACATATGCAGTTGCAAACATATATGAACTAATCCCTATGCGCATCTGTCTGCAAGTCCAGGATTAGTTGCAGGGGTTTTAACAGCCACAGGGTTCACTGTAGGAGCTGAAGTGGCTGTTGGGCTGTTGCAGGAGTTGAAGTGACCTCAGAGTTCATTGCCAGAGCTGGAACCACCACAGGACCTGTGACTATGTTGGAGCAGCCACTGGGCTCATTGGAGGGGTTGGAGCCACCGCAGGGCTGTACTTCCTCCCTTGGGAGGAATTTGTACCATTTTCTTATTACCATACTTGGAACAGCTACAGGACCCTTAGCAGGAGTAACTGCAGAGCTCATTATGAGGGGTGGAGTGACAGAGGGATCTGCCCAGAGCTTGGAGCAACTGCAGGACGTGTAGCAAAACCTTGGAGCTGCTGCATGGTCTGTGCCAGGAGTTGCAGAGGCTGCAGCACTGTCAGCAGATCCAGCTCTCTGGATCTGGCACACTGCAGTCATTTGTGCCTCTTGGGGGTTACCAGTGCCACAGCAGACCTGCCCCCAATATTCTACCAGTTTATCAGGATCCTGCAGTTGCTCGGAGATGAAGTTCCAAAGCCCTGGGGGTGCCCACCACTCCAGGCAGCTGCCCAGACCGTCCCACACCCTCTGCCATGCAGAGCCTTCTCACCTTGGGGCAGATCTCTCACTGATATTCCTGAATAATTGTTTAACCTCAATCATAGATTCATAGAATCACCAAGGTTGGAAAAGGCCTAAAAGATCATCCAGTCCAACCGTTAACCTATTACCTATAGCTCCCACTAAACCATGTCCCTCAACACAATATCCAGTACACCCCCGGACTCACAGAGGCGACAATGTAAATTGTGTAATTCCTAATCATATGGACAATATTACTTCCAAAACCCAAAGATGACCGCAGAGCTGAATGTGCACAAAACTTCACTTTGTCAGCTGCCAATTTTATCGTGGTACAAACTGAGGTCAAACAGCATAGCAAAATAAATACCCTAATGCAGCATCCAAGCACCAAGTAAGGAGCTGTGCAGTGAAGCTTCATGAGAAGACTCAACAAGCTCCACACATAGGGAGCACATCCACACATATCAGCACCATGGCCTGCACTTCTCCAGCTCCCACAAAGCCCTGTCCACTCTGGACAGATGTGCTGCTATCTCAACCCTTGGAGCCTCACATCAGGCACCAAAATGACAGTGGTTGTTGAACCCAACATGTGGCTCAGCAGCACACAGTGCTTTGTGCACTGCCCAATTCCCAGTGGGATGGGGATGAGAACTGGGAAAAAGAGTACAACTTCTGGGATGTAACAAAACAGTTTACTAAGAAAGATAAAAGGAGAGGAGTAATAGTTATCACTATATATCCGTTGATATGGAATTGTATGTAACAACTGATGCACAAGCACTTGCTCAGCACCACCAGACTGATGCTCAGCTGGACCCTGGGCAGTGAAGAGACTGAGATGAACTCCCACCCCTTTCAATACAATTTCTGCTTGCTGTCAGCTGATAGAGAACGTCCCTTTGGCCACTATCAGTCAGCTGTCCTCACTCTGTTCCCTCCCAGCTCCATGTGCCCTCCACTGACCATGGCCTTGGCTCTGTACAACACTGCTTAGCAGCAGCTGTAAACATCAGAGTGTTATCAATGGTTTTCTCCTAGAACCAAAACACTGCACCACAGCAGACAGTCTGAAGAAAACAATTCCATCCCAGCTGTAACTCAGATTCCTGCCTGTCCCCTCTTCTTGTTCTTCCTGATCAGGAAGCAAGGAACAGAATCTGCCGCTCTCCTCTCTGAGCCCTTTCCATCAGTTCTCAGCTGGCTCCTCTGCCATCCCCAGGCAGAGCTCAGTGCCCTCTCATGGATGGCAGCAGCCTTTTCTCTTCTTCCTTGCCCATCCGTCATGCAGAATCTGTACCCCATTTGCTACAGTACAGAGCTGAGAATCAACCCACCGTGTCTCTGTGAACCAAACAAGACCCTAGGCCTGCAAAGGCACAGAGATTTGGAGTTCGCTGAGTGAATGTTTGTGGTCCTCTCATTAGTGTAACGACTCTTCAGAAAGCATCCCCTTCCAGAAGCATGTTTTGATTTTGCCTGGCTGGGTCTTGCATCTACACTGTGGTACTGATGTTCAGAAGATGGCACACAGGTACGAGACCCATTGTGGGGCTCACAGTTGTCCAGTGAACATTGTCACTACCCAGGGCATGTCTTTCCTAAAGGTCCTCAGTGGCATTTGCCAGCTGGCTGGGGGTGTGCTGGAGACCCCAGGGAACTGCCATTCTGTTGTAATACAAGAAGAATTTTACAGAGCAGCAGCCATGGATCAAGATAAGCACTTTACAGAGCAGCAGCTGCAGAGCAGGATAAACAGCATGAGAACCAAGGACACCTCTAGCAAAAGAGTGAAAGGCTCGTGGCTTTGAAGCGGGGTTTTAGGGTTCTTATTGCAGAAGCTTTCTTCCAATTAGTACGTGTGATTTTTGAACACTCTTGTTTGTTTGCTATAAAAGTACGGCTCTTCAGGCAATAGATGGACACAGCTATATTTAACTATATTGGTGTGTGGTTGTTTGTCCTAGAACGCTGACTTTTGCCTTCAGGTTCGCCAACACATGGGGGCCCGCAATGTCATGGGATTTAACTCTTGAACACCTGTGGGATCCCGAGAAACTAAGCCAGTATTTGAGTCAGGGATGGCGCAGCCTAGATAGATCTAAGGGGGTATGACTTATTTGGGGCTTGGCTTGTGCTTACCGTGCTCTATATAACACTGTTCCGAAAAGAGAGAATTTCCGAGCTGAGGTTCTAGCCAAAAAGGGAAATCCCCAAGTCAATTTTGATCAGTCACAGGAGGCACCAGTAACAATATCAGTTGCCCTTGTGGAAGGCAAGAAATGGAAATGGGTGTCCTCACGTCTAGAACGGAAAAAAGAAGTGGAGGAGGAGGCAACAGAAGATCCAGGTGACAGGTCTGGATAAGTACCGAGAAAGGAAAAAGGAAAAGTGTCATGAAGAAGAGAGTGATGAGGAGGAAATCTCTGTTACTGTTTGTCGATCCCTGAAGATGACTGAAATCGAAGGCGTAAGAAAGGAGTTCACACGGCACCAGAATGAATCTCTTGTTACCTGGTTGCTTCGCTGTTGGGACAGCTGGGACGGTAGCTTGTTGTGATGTGACAGGCCCTTCCCCATATTCTGGAAGAATCTTAGTGTAATACAGTGGGTGTAGACAAAAAGGCGTAGGTTATATAAGGATGTGTCTGTTTCAATAAATCGCCATTTTGCCACTTCATCTCCTTGGTGTCACTTGGTAATTGGCCTAGCTGCTGCTTCAGTTGAAGGCGAGAGATCGTAAAGAAATTAACGACCATAAAGCCTTCATGTGTATCATTAAAATTCTCAGCTATTAGACACAAGCGCTTTCCAGATTGAGCAAGGAACAACAGTAAATTGCACTGTGTGTTTCCTTGTGGTGTTACCTACGTGACCACAGAGAAGACACGAGGAAGTGGCATGACCAGCCTACTCCTGTACTATGAGCACGGGTGAGGGAACTACAAAACAGTCCAACCACCAGTACGGCTGCTCCAGTTATCACAGGTAACCAATAGAGGGGCCCTGCCCTCATTCAAGGGAGTGGAAGGGATAATAGAGTTTATTGGACTGTGTGGATTTGATGGCCTAGCACATCAGAACCACAGAAATAAAAGGCACTGGTGGATACTGGTGCACAGTGCACCCTAATGCCCTCCAGTCATGAAGGGACAGAATCAATCCATATTTCTGGATATCTCTCAAGAATTGACTGTGTTGGAGGCTGAAATAAGCCTCACTGGTAAAGACTGGAAAAAACATCCTATGTGAGTGGTCCAGGGTTTCCGTTCATACTTGGTATTGAGGATACCCCAGAAGAGGGCATTTCAAGGATACTAAGGGGTATCACTGGGCCTTTGGAATCGCTGCTGTAGATATGGACAACATTAAGCAGCTGTCTGTTTTGCCTGGCCTGTCAGAGGACCCGTCTGTTGTGAGGCTGCTACGAGTAAAAATAAAAGAGCAGCAGGTACCGATTGCTACAAAGACAGTGCACAGACGGCAGTATCGCACCAACAGGGATTCCTTGCTCCCCATTCATGATTTGATTCGCCAGTTGGAGAATCAGGGAGTGATCAGAAAAACTCACTCACCTTTTAACAGCTCCATATGGCCAGTGCGTAAAGCCAGTGGAGAATGGAGGCTGACAGTAGACTACCGTGGCCTGAATGAGGTCACACCCCCACTGAGTGCTGCTGTGCTGGAGAGCAAATAATTCAAATTCTTCTATGAGCCAGTTTTGCTATTAAGTGAAGCAAAGTAAAAGGGCCTGCCCAGGAAATTCAGTTCTTAGGTATAAAGTGGCAGGATGGATGTCATCACATCCCAACAGTGATTGACAAAATCACTGCCATGTCTCCACCAACTAGCAAGAAAGAGACACAATCTTTCCTGGGTGCAGTGGGCTTTTGGAGGATGCACATTCCAAACTACAGCCTCATTGTAAGCCCCCTTTATCAGGTGATGCAGAAGAAGAATGATTTTGCATAGGGCCCAGAGCAGCAGCAGGCTTTTGAACAGATTAAACAGGAGATAGCCTGTGCCATGGACCTGGGGCCAGTACGGACTGGACAGGATGTAAAGAACATCCTCTATACTGCTGCTGGAGAGAAAGGTCCCACTTGGAGTTTGTGGCAAAGAGCCTCAGGAGGGACCCAAGGCCGACCCCTGGGATTCTGGAGCTGAGCGTACAAGGGGTCTGAAGAGTGCTACACTCCAACTGAGAAGGAGATCTTAGCCGCGTATGAGGGGGCTCGGGCTGCTTCCGAAGTAGCTGGTACTGAAATGCAGCTCTTTCTGGCACCTCGACTGTCAATGATGAACCGGATGTTGAAAGGGGAGGTTCTCTCCACCCATCATGCTACCGATGCCACCTGGAGCAAGTGGATTGCACTGATTAGACAACAAGTGCGGATGGGGAACCTCAATCGTCCAGGAATTTTAGAAGTGATCATGAACTGGACTGAAGATAAAAAGTTTGGAACATCACCAGGAGAAGAGGTGTCATGTGCTAAAGCGGCCCCACCATACATCGAACTACCAGAAAATGAAAAGAAATATGCTCTTTTCACTGATGGATCATTTCATATTGTAGGGAAGCATCGGAGATGGAAAGCTGCTGTTTGGAGCCCCACACGACAGGTCGCAGAGGCCACTGAAGGTAAAGGAGAATCAAGTCAGTTTGCAGAGGTAAAAGCTGTCCAGCTGACCTTAGATGTGGCTGAACGGGAGAGGTGGCCAATGCTTTATCTTTATACTGACTCATGGATGGTGGCAAATGCCTTATGGGGGTTGTTACAGCAGTGGGAACAAAATAACTGGCAACGGAGGTGTAAACCTATTTGGGCTGCTGAACTGTAGAAAAACATAACTGCTCAAAAAAAAGATATGATTGTAAAGGTGTGTCACGTGGATGCACACTTGCCCAAGAGTCGGGCTATTGCAGAACAACAAAACAACCATCAGGTAGGTCGAGCTGCCAGAATTGAGGTGGCTCAAATAGACTTGGACTGGCAGAACAAGAGTGAATTATTTCAAGCTTGATGGTTCCATGAGACCTCAGGCCATCAAGGAATGGACATAACATATAATTGGGCTAGAGACTGAGGGGTGGACTTAACTATGGATGCTATTGCACTGGTTATTCATGACTGTGAATCATGTGCCATAATTAAACAAGCCAAGAATATGAAGCCTCTCTGGGGGGAAGGCCAAGGCAAAAGTATAAATATGGGGAGGAGTGACAGGTGAATGATGTCACCTTGCCAGGATCTCATAATGATAAGCGTTTTGTGCTTACCATGGTGGAAGCAACCACTGGGTGGCTTGAAACATACGCAGTACCCCATGCTACTGCCAGAAACACAATATTGGGTTGTTAGAAACAAGTCCTATAGAGACATGACACCTCAGAAAGAACTGAGTCTCATAATGGGACACATTTCAAAAATTCCCTTAATAAATACTTGGGCCAAAGTTCATGGCATTGAGTGGATTTATCATATCCCCTACCATGCACCAGCTTCTGGTAAAATTAAAAGATACAATGGGGTGTTGAAAACTATGTTGAAAGCAATGGGTGGTGGAACACTGAAGCACTGGGAAAAGCATTTGCATGTGGTGCAAGGATGCTGTTAAAGTTCATATCCCACATGTGCCCTGTGTCTCATCACAGGATGTGGGGTGTGAGAAGGGCCCAGTCTGAACAAGCAGTCAATCCCAGTGAAACTCTGAACTTCAGATCTCTCAGTTCCAGTGCCCTCCTGTGCACACTCTCCCATAGTTTGATGTTCTTTATGTTCTGCATTGCCCAGAAGTGCACCCAGTGCTCCAGGTGAGGCAGTAGCAATGCAGAGCAAAGAGGGACAAACCTTTCTCCCACCCAGCTGGCAATAAATTGCTTGATGCACTTTAGGGGACTGTTGGCCTTCTTGGCTGGCTGGGCACACTGCTGACTCACTTAAAATTTTATGTTGAGCAGGACCCCCAATCCTTTTCAGTCAGACGTCTCTCATGTGTCCAATATACAGACAGTGTTTATGTCCAGGGTTGCCCATACCCAGGTGCACAATCAGGCACTTGTTCTTGTTATACTTTATGCACTTGGTGCTTAGTACCAACTGGTACCCACTTCTCTGACTTGTCCACATCTCTCTGCAAGTCCTCTCCACCCTAAGTGGAGGCAACAACACCTCCTCATCTGGTCTCATCAGCAAACTTGCTCAGAACATCTTCTAGTCCTGCATGCAAGTCATCTGCATAAACATGAAAGGAAAGTGGCCCTAAAATGGAACCCTGGGGAGCTCTGACAGTGACCATCTACCAGCCCAATGGAACCCACTGACTATAATCCTTTGGGACAGAACTACTGGCCAACTGCTCACCCACCACTGCTGGTGAACCTGAAAGGCAAAATGTCAGCGTGCTGGGTCAAACAGAGAAACACCAATATAGTTACATATAGCTGCATCAATTTATTGCCCGAAAGCCAGACTTTTATAGGAGACAGACAAGGGTGTCCAAAAATCACACACGCTAATTGGAGGAAAGCTACTGCAATAACAACCCTATAACCCCCCTTCAAAGCCACGAGCCATTCATTCTTTTCCTAGAGATGTCCTTTGTTCTCATGCTGTTTATCCTGCTCCGCAGCTGCTGCTCTGTGAACTCCTTATCTCAATCCATGGCTGCTGCTCTGTAAAATTCTTCTTGTATTACAACACACCACGTTTTGTTTCTGTCTAGCTGTATGCAGGAATTTCTGTCCAGAAGGGTGCTGGAGAAATAGTATCAAAAGCTCTACTGAAATCATCAAGGATTACATCAACTGCCTTCCCTTGTTCAGCTCAATGGATAAAGGTGTCATAAAAAGACCTGAAATTAAAAAGGACCTTCCCCTCTGTATCTTGTGTTGTCTGTGACCTGTCCTTCAGTTGTTTTTCCATAACTCCCACCATCATTTTCTCCATAATTTTACCAAGCACTGTAGTGAGACTGACAGGTCCATAGTTGCCCGTGTCATCTTTCTTGCTCTTCCTTACAATGAGACAACATTTGCCAGCTTCCTGTCAACAGGTATGACCCTAGATTTATTAGATGCCATTGAAATGCGAGCCCAGAGCATGCTAAAGTGTCATCAGTGCAAGAACGTAGATGTGCCATAGCTTTGCAATGCCTTGAAATCCAGACTATGCCACAGATGGAGCAGAGAGGAAGATCTGCCTCTTCTGTTCTGAGCTCATCCTTTTGATAAGCTGAATATCACTATATACTCCATGGGGTCAGGTGCAAAAGACACAATGGGTGCCCTAAGCACGTGGCTGAGGTGGTATTTAGGATGGCCAAGAATACCTCCCTTCTGGCCCTCAGCTGATGCTCCAGAAGGAGGTGTCTATCTCATAGATTTTCCGTCACAGTTTACAAGCACTAGCACAAAACTAGGATCACCCAAGGCACCTTGGGCATCACTGAGAGACTGTGTATGAGTAGTGCAGTCCCTGTGGAATAAAAACCAAGGATTCAGATGAGGGACTCACACACAGACACCTCACTGTGCACATCTGAACTCAGCTAGGTGAACTTGTAGCTCCTGTGGTTCTTTGAAAAACTGATCCCAATTCAGCCCCAGGGTTTCCATCTGAGGATGAGATGCCTAACGCTAGAATAAGGATGGGATGGTCTGTTGATAACAGGACAAATGGAAACGGATTTAAATTAAAAAGGGGAGACATAGGTTAGATGTGAGGAACCTATATTTTTACACAGCAACACTGGAAAAAGTTGCCCTCAGAGGCTGTGCATGCCCAATGGATGGGATCCTGGGTTTACTCTGGGTTTACCCTCACGTCAGTCCATGTTTCTACTCATACTTTTGTCTAGGTGAACTCTCACTTTACTCAAGGTTTTACTCACAGTTTACCATCAGGGAGTGTGATCGGGAGATGGGCTGGTGGAGTGACTTGCTGGCATCCCCGAGGGAAGGCTGCCAGGCAGATACCCCCAGAAAAGTGGTTGACTCCCTGCCCTGTCACAGTCAGACAGACCTGACTGATGAGAAGGGTTGGAAGAGAGTCCCAACTCAACATCACAGGAGCCCCCCCATGCCTGCCTAGCCCTCGACCCCTGATCCATCTAAGCAACAGGTTTGACACTCTGAAATCTGAAGGAGATAAGAATGGGGAGGCAATGGAGGATCTGCCTAGGAGGAAACCTAATGCAAGGCAGTCACTACCAAGCCTTGTGACTTCCTCTGCCATGAAAGAAAGAAGGGTGGCCGTGGTGGGTGACTCCCTTCTCAGAGGAATAGATGGCCCCATTTGCAGACTGGACCCCAGTTGTCAGTAAGTCTGCTGCCTTCTTGGTTTCAGGTCAGGGACATAATGAGGAAACTCCCAATGCTGGTTAGGTCCACTGATTATTTTCCACTACTCATAGTTTAGGTGGGCAGTGATGAAATTTCTTAGATAAGACTACAAACTATAAAAAGAGATTTCAGGAATTTAGGCCATTTAGTTCACAAAGTGGGAGATCAAGTGATTTTTTGTTCTATACCTTCAGTGGCAGTGAGGGACACAGAGCAGGCTTGGAAAGCAAAGCAATGAACAATTGTCTCAGAGGTTGGTACTGAGCCAGAAACTTTGAGTTCTTTGATCACAGGACAGTTTACTTTGCCCATGGTCTGTTATCCATGAATGGAACCCAACTGTCTCAAAGGGGGAAGTGAATCCTAGCATAGACGGTAGCGGGGCTTATCGAAAGAGCTTTAAACTAGCTACGATGGGGGAGTGGACAAAACAGGGCTTACGAGAGATAAGCCTAGGGAAATGCTGTTTGAGCTGGGAGAGAGGCAGATGCCTCAGCTGAAGTGCGTCTACACCAACGCACGCAGCTTGGTCAACAAGCAAGAGGAGCTGGAAGCAACTGTGCATCTGACAAACCATGACCTAGTTGCTATTACCGACCCATGGTGGGACCACTGCCATGACTGGAGTGCTGTGATGGATGGTTACAAGCTCTTCAGAAGGGATAGAGGAGGAAGGAAGGGTGGTGGTGTGGCCCTTTATATTAAAGAGAGTTTTGATGTTGAAGAGCTTGGGCTTCAGAATGAAGTGCATGTTTGTAAGGATCGGGGGAAAGGCCTGTAAGTGTGACATCTTGCTAAAGGTTTCTTATAGACCGCCTAATTGATGGGTGAGGCATTCTATGAGCAGCTTACTGAAGTCGCAAGATTGCCAGCACTCATTTTCTTGGGAGACTACAACTTCTCTGATATATGCTGGGAATATAATAAATAGCAGAGGAATCAGTCCAAGAGGTTTATAGATTGCATGCAAGACAGCTTCCTTACACAGCTGGTATGAAGTCCTACCAGGGGTGGTTCCTTGCTAGACCTGCTCTTCACTAACAGTGAAGGACTGGTAGGAGTTGAGAAGGTTGGGGACTGTCTTGGGCAGAGTGGCCATGAAATGGTAGAATTCTCTATTCTTGGAGATGTCAGAAGGGTGACTAGCAAAACTACTATCCTGAACTTCTAGAGGGCGGACTTTGACCTGTTCAGGACACTTGTAGCACAGGTCCCTTGGGAGTCGCTCCTTATGGGTAAAGGGGTCCAGGAAGCCTGGACACTCCTCAAGATGGAAATCTTAAAGGCACGAGATCAGGCTGTCCCTGAATGCCATAAGGTGAGCCATAGGGGAAGAAGACCAGTGCAGATGAACTGGGAAAAACTATTGAGACTCAGGAAGAAAAAGAGAATCTCCGTCCTCTGGAAGAAGGGGCTGGGTACTTGGGGAGATTACAAGGAAGTTGCTAAGGCATGCAGGGAGGAAGTTAGGAAGGCACATTAATTCCCTGTCCCTTAATCCATGCCCAGAGCTTCTCAGCCATGTCACTGCCAACTGTAAGCTCCATGCAGAGTTCAAGTGGGACACAGAGGGCACAGCCTTCTGCTGGGTGGATGCAAGTGTTGGTGGAACCAGATGGGACAAAGCCCTCCCACCATGCCCTCCTGGGAAAATGGCCACCCCAAGAATGGCAGTCTGCCTCCTCCATGACCCCATCTGAAATGCTCCTGCACTGATTGATTATAGGGCTTTAAACCAGGTCCAAATGGGGAAGGGTGGGGAATTGGATGTGACAGAGAAGGGCTGAGGGATATTGTTGCTGTTGGAGATTGAATGGAAAGCCTCTGAGTTGTTCTATAGGATTGTGTGAGGATTCCTCAGAGAAAGTCTTGTTGCCAATACCCCGTCCTAAATCTTACTGTGTACCCTCTGGGGGTAACCCCAACCTACTGCTGCCCTAAAGTGCCTGTAGACCAGTGCGGGTAGCATGGGAAATAAACGGGACAAATCAAGAGAAAACCACAGAGCTTTTCCTTTCATGCAGGCTGCTGATTCTGAGCAAGGCCCTGAACATCAGTGCCACAGTGTAGATGCAAGACCCAGACAGGCTAAATCAAAGCATGCTTCTGGAAGGGGATGCTTTCTGAAGAATCCTTACACTAATGAGAGGACCACAAACATTCACTCAGCGAACTCCAAATCTCTGTGCCTTTGCAGGCCTAGGGTCTTGTTTGGTTCACAGAGACACGGTGGGTTGATTCTCAGCTCTGTACTGTAGCAAATGGGGTACAGATTCTGCATGACGGATGGGCAAGGAAGAAGAGAAAAGGCTGCTGCCATCCATGAGAGGGCACTGAGCTCTGCCTGGGGATGGCAGAGGAGCCAGCTGAGAACTGATGGAAAGGGCTCAGAGAGGAGAGCGGCAGATTCTGTTCCTTGCTTCCTGATCAGGAAGAACAAGAAGAGGGGACAGGCAGGAATCTGAGTTACAGCTGGGATGGAATTGTTTTCTTCAGACTGTCTGCTGTAGTGCAGTGTTTTGGTTCTAGGAGAAAACCATTGATAACACTCTGATGTTTACAGCTGCTGCTAAGCAGTGTTGTACAGAGCCAAGGCCATGGTCAGTGGAGGGCACATGGAGCTGGGAGGGAACAGAGTGAGGACAGCTGACTGATAGTGGCCAAAGGGACGTTCTCTATCAGCTGACAGCAAGCAGAAATTGTATTGAAAGGGGTGGGAGTTCATCTCAGTCTCTTCACTGCTCAGGGCCCAGCTGAGCATCAGTCTGGTGGTGCTGAGCAAGTGCTTGTGCATCAGTTGTTACATACGATTCTATATCAACGGATATATAGTGATTACTATTACTCCTCTCCTTTTATCTTTCTTAGTAAACTGTTTTGTTACAACCCAGAAGTTGTACTCTTTTTCCCAGTTCTCATCCCCATCCCACTGGGAATGGGGCAGTGCACAAAGCACTGTGAGCTGCTGAGCCACATGTTGGGTTCAACAACCACAGTCATTTTGGTGCCTGATGTGAGGCTCCAAGGGTTGTGGTAACAGCACATCTGTCCAGAGTGGACAGGGCTTTGTGGGAGTTGGAGATGTGCAGGCCATGGTGCTGATAGTTTCCCTATTTGTGAAGCTTGCTGAGTCTTCTCATGAAGCTGCATTTCACAGCTCCTTGCTTGCTGCTTGTTTTCCCTGCTGCATCATTTGTCAACTCTGGATGCTGGATTAGGGTATTTATTTTGCTATGCTGTTTGACCTTGGTTTGTACCACGATAAAATTGGCAAAGTGAAGTTTTGTGCACATTCAGCTCTTTGGACATCTTTGGGTTTTGGAAGTAATATTGTTGGTATGATTAGGAATTACACATTTTACACTGTCGTCTCTGGGAGACCAGGGGTATTCAAGGAGAGACTGGATATTGTGTTGAGGGACATGGTTAAGTGGGAGCTATTGGTAATAGGTGAACGGTTGGATTGGATGATCTTTCAGGCCTTTTCCAGCCTTGGTGATTCTATGATTCTAGGATTGAGGTTAAACAATTATTCAGGAATATCAGTGTGAGATCTGCCCCAAGGTGAGAAGGCTCTGCATGGCAGGGGGTGTGGGACAGTCTGGGCAGCTGCCTGGAGTGGTGGGCACCCCCAGGGCTTTGGAACTTCATCTCCGAGCAACTGCAGGATCCTGAGAAACTGGTAGAATATTGGAGACAGGTCTGCTGTGGCACTGGTAATCCTAAAAAGGCCCAAATGACTGCAGTGTGCCAGGGCCTGGCCCACACCTACTGAGCTGTCTTCAACACTATTCAGCATCTTCAAGGGGAAGAGAGCTGGATCTGCTGACATTGCTGCAGCCTCTGCAACTCCTGGCACAGTCCCTGCAATAGCTCCAAGTTTTTGCTACACATCCTGCAGTTGCTCCAAGCTCTGGACAGATCCCACTGTCACTCCACCCCTCATAAGGAGCTCTGCGGTCACTTATGCTACAGGTCCTGTAGCTGTTCCAAGTATTGAGATAAGAAAATTAAGCAAACCACTGAGTGCTGCTGTAGAGACGACGGGACTGCTGTGAGACACACAAGACCTTCAGGCCTGTAGAAATGAGAGGACTCGAATCCTCTGTGCACTGTATCAGTGTAAAGAGAGGAGGAATGAAAAGAACTAGTTGTGCTTCTATCTGTGGCTGTACCTTCCCCAAATCCAGACAAAGTTGGATAAGAGAAGAGCTAAGGAAAAGCGTATTTTGAATGCTATTTATTTATCTCTTAACCTATTCGGGGAATCTGGTTCCATGTTTACATGAGCTCTTGGAGTGAGAAAATGGATAGTAGGTGTGAAAGAAGTGAAACAAATTTTTATTTATAAGTTCAATAACATTTTTTTGCACGTTGCTATATCTCACATAATCAATCAATCAAAGATGCATAAAAGATGAAGAACCATCACTGGGAATCATGCGATGAAGATGTGCACTTTATTGAAGCGGGAATAGTGAGTATTGCAACACCTTCCTGAGAGCGTGCTTGATCTCCCTGTTCCTCATGCTGTAGATAATAGGGTTCAGTGTTGGAGGAACCACTGAGTACAGAAGTGCCACTGTCAGATCCAGGAGTGGGGAGGGAATGGAGGGGGGCTTCAGGTAGGCAAAAGCACCAGTGCTGAGAAACAGGGAGACCACGGCCAGGTGAGGGAGGCACGTGGAGAAGGCTTTGCGCCGTCCCTGCTCAGAGGGCATCCTCAGCACAGCCACGAAGATCTGCACATAGGACACAACTATGAAAACATAGCAGCCTACGTCTAAACTGATAGTAAAAATGAGAAACACAACTTCCCTGAGATTTGATTCTGAGCAGGAGAGCTTGAGGATCTGGGGAATTTCACAGAAAAACTGGTTGACAACATTGCCTTGGCAGAGAGGCAGTGAAAACGTACTGGCAGTGTGCAGCAGGGAATTGAGAACCCCAGTGCCCCAGGCAGCTGCTGCCATGGTGGCACAAGCTCTGCTGTCCATCAAGGTCCCGTAGTGCAGGGGCTTGCAGATGGCAACGTAGCGGTCATAGGACATGATGGTGAGAAGGGAATACTCTGCTGACATGAAGAAGGTAAAGAAAAAGAGCTGTGCAGCACATCCTGTGTAGGAGATGGCCCTGTTGTCCCAGAGGGCGTTGGGCATGGCTTTGGGGAGAGTGGTGGAGATGCTGCCCAGGTCGAGGAGGGCCAGGTTGAGGAGGAAGAAGTACATGGGGGTGTGCAGGCGGCGGTCGCAGGCTACGGCTGTGCTGATGAGGCCGTTGCCCAGGAGGGCAGCCAGGTAGATGCCCAGGAAGAGCCAGAAGTGCAGGAGCTGCAGCTGCCGCGTGTCTGCCAACGGCAGCAGGAGGAACTCACTGATGGAGCTGCTGTTGGGCATCTGCTGTTGTTGGGCTTGGAGTCCTGCTCAGAGTGCAGAAGATAATGACAAGTCCAGACCATTCTCAGACACACTCCTCCTGCTATACTATGAAATGTTTTAATTCTCCTACAACAGTGTACATTTAGCACCATTACTTGCATTTAATTTCATGTAGATCAGCATTCCTTAAGCAGAAGCAGCATATGGAGCTCTAACCTTCCTCTTATTTTCTTATGCCTTCTCCCTGGATATTTTCATCTGTTTCATGTCTCATATCTTTACCCCAAGTGCTCTTAGAGCCCCCTACCCGAGCTTCTGTGGCATTCAGTTTCAGTTAGAAAATGCTGCCTGTTTGTAGGATAAGTGAATTATTCATGCCTACAGAAAATGATGATAATTCCATCCTTCGAGAAAGGGGAGACTGAAAGCACATCATGTGTGAGTGTTCACAAAACAAGCAATTGATTGATGAAAAATTCTCAGAACTCTTATTGCCCCTTTTAGATTTCTGACTCCAAACCTCTTTGCCTCAGAACAGGAAATGGAAACCCCCTGCCTTGGCTCTCCTCTTGCAAAGTGCCCTCAGAAACATTCCGTTGTGCAGTGGAGTTGTGATCCCCTGCCCCAGGCAGCAGCTGTGGCAGCACAAGCCCTGCTGGGGGGCTCCTTCCCCCCACCCGTCTCCCTGCAGCACCCTGGGCAGCTCCCCGGGCAGGCTGAGTGCTGAGCCTGGCAGGCGGCAGAGTCCCATACCCGGCACACAGCCCCTGGGGCACAGCAGGGACCCTGCTCTGCAGGACAGCCCTGGGCACCCGCCTGCAGCCCCGGCTGCACAGCCTGCAGCCGTGCTGGGACATGCAGCCCTCAGGGCTGTGATTTCATACTGCAGTATGGAAGCCCTCAGCTGGAGCAGAAGGCTTTTTCCACAGTAAAGAAACATGCAGTGCCTGCATCCAGATCTCCTATGGGATGTCCCAAATTAAGTTGACCCTCTATGAAAAGCAGCTCATGGTCTGCAGTGAGACTTACCCTGTCATGGTCTGTGAGCAATGCTCCTGCAGTGAGCTCACAGCCCGCTCACACCACACACATCCTGCAAGCTCTCTCCAATTTCTCTCCTCTCCTTCTGTCACCTGCAGGCTGTGCTGTGCACGAGATCTGCTCCTGGGCACAGCTGTCTCTCTGCAGCTCTGCCCACTTTTATGAGCTCCCTGTGTCCCAGGAACCTGGACAAGCAAGCAGCAGATTATGTCATTTTTATCCTTCCCACTCATTTCCCCTGACATGTCCCTGGGTCCTCATGGCCAACAGCTCCTGAAAGACAACAGCATCATGACTGTGCTTTGAAATCCACTCAATTAACCACCACATGTCCAGTGGTCAGTGACTGATTGGAGACATATGGGGAGTGCTCCCAGAGATCGTTTGATGAAACAATAAGGGCAACCAGACAAGGAAGGCGAGGTTTGGACTTTCCCTGTGCAGGGCAGTGATCCAGCTGAGGCAGCGCAGGAGTCTCATCCCTTGACAGAAATCCTGGAGCTGAAATGGGATTCGGCTCCCCACAGAACCACAGGAGCTGGGATTTCTCTGGTTCAGTTCAGAAGTGCACAAGGAGTTGCCTGCATGTGAGCTCCTGCTCTGAGTCCTCGGTCCTTCAGCTGGGAGGCAGCAGCTCACACACAGACACTGGGTGATGCCCAAGGTGCCTGGGCTGCTCCTGATGTTTGCAAGTGCTTGTAAACCGTGTGGGAAATCCCTGAGATAGACACCTCCTTCCTGGGCATCAGCTGAGGGCCAGAGAGGGGATAGCACCGGCTGTCCGGTGAATTCACTCACAGCTACAAGAGCAGCACAGGGCCTTCAGGAAAGCCATGCCCATGGTGTGTCCGTGCTGCTACGTCACCTCCAAGACCCACGATCGGTCTAATGTTTGTGTGCCACCTTCTGCACACTGATTCTATAGATGAGCTATCCAGTCAGGCAATGTCCAGTGATGCTTTCCAATTAGGATGTTTACTTCTGTGGTTTTGCACTAATGCAAACACCAACACACAAGAAGCTAGAAATCTTGGTAGAGCTGCAGGCCTGAGCTCCTGTTTGGACCATGGGGACACAGTTTAATGGTTTCCACAACTGCACTGTAGCACAAGGGGGATACCGAGTCTTTAGGATGGATGGGCGAGGAGACAAAGAAGGGCGACTGCCCTCTGTGAGAGTGCACTGAGCTCTGCCTGGGGACGGAAGAGCAGACAGGTCAGAGCTAATGGAAATGGCAAACAGAGGAGACCATCAGTGTCTTTTCCTGTCTTCCTGATCAGGGAGAGTAAATGGAAGGTGCCCTCTGCAGACAGATGGGAATCTGATGTTGTCTGTCCCTTGTCCCATTTGGTGGCCTTTGTCACTCCATTATCTGTGGCAGGGACAGCACAGCAGGGCATGTGGCATCCAGCAGATCCATGGAGAGCACAGATGGCAGCTTCTTGACCAAGGAGTGGAGGAACCAAAGAGGAGAGGTGCTCTGCTGGATCTCATACTCTCCGGCATGGAAGGACTTGTGGGAACTGCGAAGGTGAAAGGGGCATCAGGCCATGTGCAAGATGCAAATGTATCTCTTTTAATTTATTTATTTATTTTGAGGCTGTAAGCTTAATAGTTGATCATAAATGTCAATAAAACTGAAACAAATAATTGAAGACAAAGATGGAAATCAATGAAAATGTGTTAACCCTTCTCAACATGAAAAATTCTCATGAGTCTTGTTCCATTTTAAGTTGTAAATATGAATCTTTGAGGTGATTTGATGTCTTTTTTTTTCTTTTACTGAAACTACAATGTTTTCCAGAACTGTGTTCGCTGGACACAAATGCCTTCAGGTTCAGAGACACAGACAGCGGTGCCAGTGCCAATGCCCTGTGACTGTAGCCTGGTGCCCAGCACTACTCTTCCCTGCTGCCTATTTGATGTGCCTCATCCTCCAAGTTTTTTCAGCTCTCCTAAAGAAATGGCCATGGTTAAGGGCATGTTTTCAGCAGGCCATTTGGGCACACACTACTCCCACTGCCCTCCAGATTTCTCCATCCCTTGCTCTTTGTTCAGTCAGATACCTCCCAATTATCTGTCTGATTTCTGACTTTCAGGGGGATTACTGGAATTTGTTCCATCTCCCCAAAGTCTGATGGAATGTGTTGTCAACTCCTTCACTGTGATTTGATCTATCCCTTCCTATCTATTCTTTTTCTTTTTCTTCTTATACTTTTTCTTTTTCTCAATCACTGTCTCTTTTTTATTAAGGCACGAAGTCTGAAAGATGTTCATTAATGTCAGTAAAAGTGAAAAACAGAGTTGGAGACAAAGATATAAATCAATGAGAATGTGTTAACCCATCTCAATGTGTGAAATACTCACAAGTCCTGATCAGTTTTAAGTTGATACCTCTCAACTACCTGGCTGATCTATCCCAGGAAGATTACTGGAATTTGCTCCATCTCTCAGAGTCTGATGGCCTCTGTTGTCAACTACTTCACTGTGATTCAATCTATCCTATCCTACCTCAGAATAAATCATTTCTTTTAAAAATATTCCATATGAAAGACAAACTTCAATAGATGCCGCTTGAACATGGCATGCAGTTGATCACTGTGTTTTACTGTTCATTCAATTGCATCACCTTTCTTTCCATTTGCTGGCCAGATAAAAAAGAGAAATCTTTCCTTTTCCATGTGTAGCTGGTTCTCTGAGGAAAGCCAGTGGGAGTTGGTGCAAAGCAGTTTTAACACTGAGCGGATGAATGCAGAGGAGAAGAGTGATGTGAAGAAAAGTGATGCAAGTCCCATAGGTCCATTGTGAGCAGAAATTGGGTGGGGAGGTTGAGAAGGACCTTTGTCAACACAGTAACAGTACAGAACTCATTGGGACATCCTGGATTGGTATCAGTTGCACAGTGCTGCTTTAATGTCTTCTTTAAACCCAACTATAAATAAATAGACAATAAATTTATACTGGATTCTTTAAGCTCTCTCCAGATATCCCTCCTTTTTGCTGAACAAGTTCTGATAACCTGAAGAAGATAACAAGATGGCATAAGGCACAGGAGATTCTTTAGGTTATAATGGGCCCCAGGGTGCATTTGATGCTGAGTTCATCAGCCTCTAGTGCAGAGAGAAGTTTGCACAAAGTGCTCAACAAGACAAAGTCGGAAGTAACAGTGAAGTTTCTTGGAGTATTAATGGGCCCACTGAGGGCCATTACCAAGTAAGCTTCCCAAGGGACTTGTTAGAGAAGATAACTGGAAGCCATGACTACAGGCAGGCAAAGGCACTGGCATGCTAAGAAACCTCTCCTTTGCCTTACGAAGCAGACAGGTCAAGCCCTGATTGCAAGACCAGTGGTAGAGAGATCCTGTCTCTCATGTTGGCTCCTGGCATTTCCTGGGGCAATGGGTTGGAGGTCCGTATGATGTTAAATGAAAGACATGGGGACAGAAGATCCCAGGCTCTACATGTGGTGCAAGGACGCTGTGAGGTTCATGTCCCATATGAGACCTATGTTTCATTGCAGGATGTGAGCAGGGATGTGAGAAGGGCCCAGTCTGAACAAGCAGTCAATCCCTGTGAAACTCTGAACTTCAGATCTCTCAGTTCCAGTGCCCTCGTTTGCACATTCTCCCAGAGTTTGAAGTCCTTTATGTTCTGCGGTGCACAATCAGGCACTTGTTCTTGTTATACGTTATGCACTTGGTGCTTAGTACCAACTGGTACCCACTTCTCTGACTTGTCCACATCTCTCTGCAAGTCCTCTCCACCCTCAGTGGAGGCAACAGCACCTCCTCATCTGGTCTCATCAGCAAACTTGCTCAGAACGTCTTCTAGTCCTGCATTCAAGTCATCTGCATAAACATGAAAGGAAAGTGGCCCCAAAATGGAACCCTGGGGACCCCGACAGTGACCATCTACCAGCCTGATGGAAAAAACTGACTATAATCCTTTGGGACTGACCTACTGGCCAACTGCTCACCCACCACATTGTGTTTCTGTCTAGCCATATGCAGAACATTCTGTCCAGAAGGTTGTTGTGAGAAACAGTATCAAAATCTCCACTGAAATCCTCAAGGATTACATCAACTGGCTTCCCTTGGTCAACTAAACGGATAACTGTGTCACAGAATGAGCTTAAATTAAACAGGACCTTTGCCTCACAAACTTGTGTTGGCTGCGACCAATGACAGAATTGTCCTTCAGCTGTTTTTTCCATAACTCCCACCATCATTTTCTCCATAATTTTACCAGGCTCTGGACTGACAGGTCCATAATTGCCCATGTCATCTTTCTTGCTCTTCCTTACAATGAGACAACATTTGCCAGCTTCCTGTCAGCTGGCATGACCCTAGACTTCTTTAGATGCAATTGAAATGAGAGCCCAGAGCACACTAAGTTTTCATCATTGAAAGAAAGTAGATGTGCCATAGCTTTGCAATGCCTTGAACTCCAGAGTATGCCACAGATGGAGCAGAGGGGAAGATTTGCCTCTTCTGTAGTGAACTCATTCTTTTGGTAAGCAGAATAACACTACCTGATACATGGGGACTGTGTCTCTGCTCTGCTCTGCTCAGCTCACAGGGCAGCGGTCTGGCAGGGTGTTGCTCTCATGTCAATGCAGGTAAACTCACTTTAATCCTTTTTCCTCTGTAAATGCTTCCTCTATTTCTATGCTCAGATACACTTCCACATTCCCTCAACTACACTTTCATATATCATTAACAATTACACTTTCTTATACCATCAAAACAGTTTGTCAAAACGTACAGTTCTTCAGTTCACATAAACTCCCTTAATACAGTCTGTATTCTTCAGTTATAAACACTGTGCCACAGAACCAGCACTGATTGAACCACCTCCCTCACACACTTCCTCGCAAGCAGTACATAGTATTACATAAATGGGTTGACACTCATTGGTCGGGTGGAATGTACACCTCTCCTCAGGACAATCTTACTAATCTACAGAGTACAAACTCCTGTCTTCTTACATACAAGCAGAAAGTACTTATGAGTGGACACACAACACAGTCTTTCACTTTGTCCGTGTCTGGCCATTTCCCTCACAGGAGGAAGGAAACATGGATCGGGACTCGGCACTCACCCTGCAGCTGTTCTGTGTCTCACTCACACCACACTCACTCTGACATTTAGATCAAAAACCATGGTTTATTCATACTACACAATGCTGACAACGTTTTCTAGCTGGAATCTTAATAACACTCATACTCTGGTCGACCAGTTGCAAACGTTAATGTTTTTCCCAGAGTCGGCTTGACACACGGTACCAAACACTTAAAGCAGATGATAATATTGAACATACAACCTATAACCCCCGTGATTACAACTTGGAGAACCCAGGCTACCATTTGACAGGCTATCCACTATATCCCATACCCGTAGGAGAGACCAACCTAGGTCCCTCCTATTGTCACCCACCTGGGAGAGAGTACTTGTTCTTGTTTCCATTCATATGACATACAGTTCCCTTTCATAGGAACTCACCCAAGGAGTCTTCCTACCCCAGCTGGCAACCAAAGCCATGAGCTCACCTCCCTGGGAGCAGCACGTATGGCTGTAAACTGTGTAGGATGTCTCCTCAAGACATATGGGCTCCACTTACCATACACATACCTGGTCCACCTATGGGTGGTCCTTGTCTGTCCCTGCAGTGATCAGGTGAGGAAGGGAGTCCTTCAGAGAAATCTCAGGGTGCGCCAAAAGTGTCCTGGTCCTGCAGCGAACAGAGCTGGTCCCACCTGGGCCGCCAAATTGACTACAGGAATTGAACTCTATAACCTCTATAACTGATACAGTCTCCCATGACATCCTTATAACAAAGCTGAGGAAGTATGGGATAGGTGATTGGACAGTGAAGTGGGTCGAGAATTGGCTGACTGGCAGAGTGCAGAGTGTTGTCGTTGGCGGTGCAGTGTCTGGCTGAGGGCCTGTAACGAGCGGCATCCCCCAGGGGTCTGTGCTCAGTCTGGTCTTGTTCAACATCTTCATCAATGACCACCCTCAGCAAGTTTGCTGATGACACGAAGTTGGGAGGATTGGCTGACACACCTGAAGGCTGTGCTGCCATTCAGCGAGACCTGGACAGGCTGGAGAGCCGGGCAGTAAGAAACCGGATGAGGTTTAACAAAAGCAAGTGTAGAGTCTTGCACCTAGGGAGAAATAATTGCATGCACCGGTACAGGCTGGGGGAAGAGCTGCTGGGGAGGAGCTCTGCTGAGAGGGACCTGGGCGTCCTGGTGGACGACAGATTAACCATGAGCCAGCAGTGTGCCCTTGTAGCCAAAAAAGCCAATGGCATCCTGGGGTGCATTAAAAAGAGCGTGTCCAGCAGGTCGAAGGAGGTGATCCTCCCCCTCTACTCTGCCCTGGTGAGGCCTCATCTGGAATATTGTGTCCAGTTCTGGGCTCCCCAGTAAAAAAAAGACAGGGATCTCTTAGAAAGAGTCCAGCAGAGGGCCACTAAGATGGTGAAGGGCCTGGAGCATCTCCCCAATGAGGAGAGACTGAGGGAACTGGGTCTGTTTAGCCTTGAGAAAAGAAGGCTGAGAGGGGACAGGATCCAGGTTCTATAAATATTTGAGGTGTGGGGGGCAAAGTGTTGAGGCCAGACTCTTTTCAGCAGTGTGTGGAGACGGGACAAGGGGAAACAGACAGAAACTGCACCATAGGAAGTTCTGCACTAATGTGTGCAATAACTTCTTTACGGTGAGAGTGACAGAGCACTGGAACAGGCTGCCTAGGGTGGTTGTGGAATCTCCTTCTCTGGAGATATTCAAGACCTGCCTGGATGCTGAGCTGTGCAGCGTGGTGTAGGGAACCTGCACCCAGGGGTGGGTAAAAGATCTAACACACATCTCTATGATGGGGGTGGCCCAATCACAAGCAGTGGTGCGCTCAGTTGTTCTGCTTGCCTGCTCCTCAAGGAGTTAAGAGAAATCTATGCCTGTTGCGTGTTCGAGTGCATGCGCAATGCCATGTGGAGGGCTTATCACAATAAAGATTGGCGGATTTGCTGCGTAGACCGGTCAGAACTCAGATCTGCGTTGTGCTTCCTGTGGCACCAAACGCCCAACAGTGGCAGTTCCGTGTATTGGCCAGCAGGTGGCAGCAGAGACCACGGAAAGAACGTCTGCGGGACAGACCCTGGGGATCTGTTCTCTTTTGATTATAGGGGAAGAACACAAAGATGGAAGAGGAGGGAAGGGGGAAAAAAAAAAGAAAAAAAGAAAAAACCAAACCACAGCAAACAAATAAAAACTTCTCCAAACGTAGCAAACTTGAATGTCTGTCAATAAATAAATGAGTAATTGAATTGATGTCCGTTTCAGACAGTCCCCTGTAGAATCAGGGTAAGGGTTAGGATTAGAGTTACATTGCAGGTTAATACTGTTATCTTTACAGCTCCTGTGAGGGTTGGGGTCTGGGTCAGGTGTTTAAAAAATGAAATGAAAAAAGAATTAAAAAAATATATTGAAAGCTTCAGATTTCCTTAATCTTTGTGGGAATCATATAATGTGCAACTCAGATCTACCTCTTCGTACCTCTTTTGTGGTGTAGGGAACCTGCTTTGGCAGGGGGACTGGACTCAGTGGTCTCTGGAGGTCCCTTCCAACCCCTACAATTCTGTGATTCTGTGAATATCATGGAGTTGTTTGGATGGGGAAAGACTACCCCTTTGAATGACCTTTTGTCAGGGCATGTCCTGGGATTCCTAGGATCCTCAAAATGCAGCACTGCTTCTGTCACTGAAAAATGGGGCCCTGTGTGGGACGGAGGGAGGGTCCATGAGTCCCTGGCCCACCTGACTGAGTATTTCCATGGTCTTAGCAAAGACATACTTACAACTTGAGAATGACAGTTAGCTGTGTTCATGGTGGCATGGCCACTTTTAATGGCCTTGAACTGTCTGAACATAACTGAAGAGGCTCAGGCTGATGCAAATCAGCTATTGAATGATAGTGTTGAAAAATTGGAAAGACAGGTGGCAGTTTTGATGGGAAAAAACCTAATTCAATCATTCTCCTATGGAAGATCAGTAACAACTGTCTGGAGGACCATGGGGGCCCTGTACAAGGGAATCTGTATAAAATGGACTCTGTAAATGAAGGCACTAAAAGGTCAGATTTTGAGGTTCCATTTGGACTAGATCTATTTGAGATCTGACTGATTGTAACCCAAAAATGAAAAAAAAAAAAAAAAAAAATGCAGGATAGGCTGTTGGGAGTGCCCTGACCAGTGTCCACCCCCCAAACCCTGCTGCCCATAATACAGCAGCTGAACTGATGGATATAGTACAGTGGTTTAGACAGAAACCAAGAGAGCATGCCAGCATAGCTGCTCTGGTTATGGGACATGGAGGCAGAAAGTGCTATGGTGAATGGACTGGAAATTTCAAAACTGACATCCATTACTACTAACCCTGCCCTCAGGCAAAGACTTTATGCTCTTGTCTGGAGGGCTTATCGCAATAAAGATTGGCGGATTTGCTGCGTAGACCGGTCAGAACTCAGATCTGCGTTGTGCTTCCTGCGGCACCAAACGCCCAACAGTGGCAGTTCCGTGTATTGGCCAGCAGGTGGCAGCAGAGACCACAGAAAGAACGTCTGCGGGACAGACCCTGGGGATCCGTTCTTTTGATTATAGGGGAAGAACACAAAGATGGAAGAGGAGGGAAGGGGGAAAAAAAAAAGAAAAAAAGAAAAAACCAAACCACAGCAAACAAATAAAAACTTCTCCAAACATAGCAAACTTGAATGTCTGTCAATAAATAAATGAGTAATTGAATTGATGTCCCTTTCCCGCCCCCCCCCCCCCCCCCCCCCCCCAACTTCTGAGGTGAAAAAAAACCACTTCTTTTAGAAGAAAACAGAGTAGTAACAACTTCTGTACCTACATTCACCACTCTGAGATCCTGTCTGGGTCTCCCAAGGCTTGTAAATAACCACTGGGTCGGTTCTGATGTCGCGTGATTTGTTGTCAGTTCTCTCATGGTTCTCCGGTCAGTTCTCCGGTGCCAGGATCTGCCACAGGGCATTCTGACCACGGGCATCATGTTTCTACGCTGCCGCCTGCATTTAACAGGCAATGGGACTGCCCAGCATGTGCAAGGCAGCACCTCTTTCACACCACCAGAATGTTTAAGGCTGTTGGGATTGTTGTTAGCGTCCCATTAACACTGAGGCTAGAGATACCCTTAGGATTGACATTACTATTAGCATTACTTTGATGGTGCCCTATCTGGGTCATTTCCAGGGGATGTCAGGAGTAAGGCACAGTGTCAGGAGAAAAAGAACAGACTCTGTTACTTTATAAACGTGATAATAGAGAGAGTTCATTGGAAAAAATACAACTCTTAAATAATGCAAAGCATGCTTCTGATTGGATGCAGGCATCATCTGGGCTCTGATTAATATTACTCTTAAGGTAAAGATTATTGTTACCATAATGATTTTTTTTTTGGATTATGATCAGGGTTAAGGTTCCTTTTGCTACAAACTTCTAGCATCATTTTTGTTGTTGCATTTGGAGTTAGGGACGATTTTAGAATCAGGGTAAGGGTTAGGATTAGAGTTACATTGCTGGTTAATGCTGTTATCTTTACAGCTCCTGTGCGGGTTGGGGTCTGGGTCAGGTGTTTAAAAATGAAATGAAAAAAGAATTAAAAAAATATATTGAAAGCTTCAGATTTCCTTAATCTTTGTGGGAATCATATAATGTGCAACTCAGATCTACCTCTTCGTGCAGTGACTGCCTGTAAATTTGCTGGAGCCTAATATAATATGGCCTTGTGCTTTCCACTAACTCACCTTCATTTCATTTTCATTACATTTGCTTGGTAGTCAGATTTTGGTGTGTGGATATTTTAAAACAATCTAACTGACATTAGCAAAAAATTAAAAATAAAATTAAAAAAAATGCACAACAGCATCGTATCAATTTTTATAGATAAGATAAAGAAGAGCAGTTTCCCTTAGTTTTCTGTGCCTCTTTACTTTCTTACCCTCTCCCCTTGTGTGAGAAACTCTCAAAGTCAAAGATTTCTAGTTAGGCAAAGATGGCAGCGATAGCAGCAGTGCTTATTCATTATTGCAATACTGCGCGCACATCCCCTATTGGCAAGGGAGAAACTGCACACCAGTCAGTGAAATCAATTCTGTTCTGTGCCCTAAACCCACTGCAGGTGATGCTCTCATGGCTCTCATTGGTTGAGCATCTCAGGCTCACAGACTCCTCGAGACTGTGGCTAGGATTCATTTCCATAGAAGGTCAATTACCAACCTCTTGTTTTTAGGTCTGCCTTGTACTTTTCTGCGGACAGAGAAGGGCAATGTTTCCAAAAGTCAGTACATTCATTCTGTCCTGTGCTGGGCTCTACCCACCCTGTATTTATCTTGTGCTTGTCTCAATTCTCCCCATGTCAGAATGCCCCCAGTCTGAACTTAATTCTGTTCAGCAACTTTCTTGGTGGAAAAACTACTTATACAGCTGTTTTACAAGAGGGTTATACATTCAGTTAGGGCCTACACTATGTACTGAAAATACTGGAAACTTCCACTGCAAAAACACAATCTACCTCTCCCATCTGTGCAGCCTTGCAGACCCAGAGCATGCCAGGTTATTTCTGCTTTCATAGCATTTGCATGCTGTAGGGTGAGCACAAGGTTCTGCTGCTTGATTCTTCTGCAAGAGCTGCCTACCGGCAAATGGTTGCAGGGATGGAGGATGTGACAGAAAGCATTTGTCTCCACAAGAGCAGAGTTACATTCAGTGCAGAGTGTGAGAGTCAGGTTGGTGTGGAAAAGCACTGACACGCTGGGGATGATGCAGTGCTCACATGTCTAACACTCACAGACATTACTGTCAGAAGGATGGTGCTGTGTTGTGCTTCTACCTTTGGCAGCCCCTGGAGAAATGCTATGGCACACAGAACACCTTTGTATTGCACTGACTGCTGCCATGCAGCATGGATTTAACACACCAAATCCAGAGGAGCATGACTGCATCTAACTGCCCTGAGAAAAACTACTGTAGCTGAAGAGATGAGGAGGCAGCTGCTCATCTGCAGAACAAGCAGTACTGCCAGACATTGGGCCAGGTGAGCACCTCCTGCTGCAGCGTGATGATGACAGGGCTGGAGATGATCTGCAAAGCCAGCTTAAAAGTGGGAGACGTGAGTCAACATGGCAGGAGGACAGAGGTGTTAGGGAGCAGCCAAGGCATCAAAGAGTATCAAAAGGCTTTGAAAAGTATCACAAAGTGACAGCCAGGAAGACTGGGATATATCATGAGCAGCAACCTGGATGCTAGAGATTATTTGCTCCCATACAAAATGGTAGAGATCTTGCTGCAGACATCCCAAAGCCAGGCAAAATGGGAACCCAGAGCTCTGCCTGCACGAACCCCACAGCCATAGCATTGCAAGCTGAGCTGCCTTGCTGTTTGTTGCATTCATCCCAATCCCTGTGATTGAAGACTCAGAATGCAGTCGAGGCGATGACTGAGCATGAGAGTGACTTTATTCAATAAAAGACAGGAGGGCTTGAGAGGTCAAGGGTGAAGATGGGACTCCTCTTGTCAAGATGAGAGTGGCTCAGAGCTGGTGCTGCTGCCTGGTGCCTGGGACTGGCAGCCTGACTCTAAGTCCCCATCTAAGATGCTCAGCTTCACCTCACTAATGCTGCCCTGCTCCTGCATGGTGGTGCTGCTGCTGGGACACTCGGGCTGTGCTTGGGATGGGCAGCACTGCAAAGGCGCTGGGTCACAATCCAGGCAGGTGACTGCTGTGTCTGGCAGGCTCAGGTCAGGAGCTTCAGCAGAGCCAGGAGATATGAGAGCATGAACGTGGATGAGCCCCTTGTGTCCATCACTGTTACCATGTGGAAGGCTGTCATCCGAATTGCAGCGATTCATGCTTAATAAGAACTCTCCATTGATGGAAAGACACTGCTTGGTTTGGATCATTGGGGTTGACAAGGGCTCGAATCACCTAGGAAGGCATAGAAACACAAGGGTTAGTTTCAAACATTTGCAAGTTGAATCATGAAAGGTTGTTGATACTTGGTAATAGAGTGGCGGCAGGAAGAAGCAAGTAGGCTTGAAGCAGCATAGCCACTGTCTTGAAAGTGATCCTCATTCAGGTCCAGCTCGTGTGTTGTTTCACTGTAATCTGCTTCTTTGGGTCTACCTAGTGGGCAGCAACACTCGAGCTGTTACTGATATCATTGAAAAGAACTGGAGACAATTGTTCTATTCCTAAGAGCTTCAAGGTGCCTAGAAGCACAAATAGAAACCAGCAGTATTTCATCACTTCACCAAAAGGAAGGTCAAACACCTGAGCTGTGAAGAGCAGTTACAGAACCTATGCATAAGATCACACCAGACATACTTTGTTCTAACAACAGTTATGGCACATAGTCCATTTCCTTCAATATTCCCAAAATGAAATGATGTGGAGCATTACAGGGAAAGAAACACTGCACACAGACACTATGACCCTGATTAGACTCAAGCAGCAGACTTAAAACAAGTCAGAGTTTTTGATTCCAGGATATTTCAGGACCTATCGTGTGAAATTCAGTTACACAACAGTGCCTAGGTGCCTGCGTTTCAAGCAACTTTCAGATCACAGCCATGTAAAATAAAAACAAATTCAGTGCAGAAATAGCAAGCCTGTACCTTAATACTCATGAGATTATCCATTTTTTACTGCATTCTGACTAAGTTCTAAAACTTGCTCATCCCAGTTCACTTCAACAAGTTCCACCAATTCAAGCAACGCAGTTCTGAGATCCTGTGTATGTTGTGCAGATAGAATTGAACAGTGCAGAAATAGTCTCTGACAGCTTTAAGAGCTCCGTTCTGCTTACAAACTCTCAGTCCAAAACTATTCAGTTTTAAGGAAATGAACACCTGAAGCAGTTGGATCATCTGCCGCATTCTGCTTCTTGGCATCATGATTAGCACAAAGGGTTTTCTGCTGTCCTGCAGAGATGGAAAAAGTCCTGCTTACAAATGGACCAAGTTTCAGTGTACAGCAGAGTTTGTACCAGACTAATAAGCCACGTCATTCAATTCATTTGCTCAGGTTGTTATGCACTCCGAAAGGAAACAGAACTAACTGCTGGATTCTGAAGGCAATCTGTGGGTTCCTACATTACCTCCTGATTCTGGAAGAGGAAATTCTAATAGCAAATGCAGAACTTTGATCTTTGTAGACATGAGAAGAGCTGGCATTTAGGAACATTCATTTCAGGGAAATCAAATGATGTGTCTGTATTTTTACTACAGATAGTATAGGGAGCAGCCAGTTGAAGAACCAGATACAAAAAATCCAGACCATTGGCAAGAAAATACTTCTCCTTAAATTCTGTATGCTATCATGGTACAGAATTAGGCTACAGTGCCACATAGGCCAACCAAGCGTAGAACCAATTCCACTAAATACTGGTAGACAAAGCAGCAAAAACAGGGACAATATTCAGCAGACAGGCCTTTCTACTCACAGCTCAGCATGTTCTGCCATCCGAAAAGCAAGGCCTCTTGTCAAGCTCAGCTATTTCCCTTCTCAGTGTATTCTAGCACCACTGATACCCACTGGTATCCTCCTGTAGAGTGCCATCATATTGTCATCATCCAAAGGGAAAACCCACACAGCAGAGCATACAGCACTACACCCATGCTCCAAATATCCGCCTGAAAAACAAAAAGACAAGCTTACAAACCTGAAGCACCTCAAATGGCTTCCTGACAGACTGGATTGTCTGCCCTTGCCAAAGCCCACATATAGCCCATGAAAAGCTGGCTCTTTCCCTCAGGAAAAAGAGCCTTATCGTCCCAGAGAAAGCATATAACCCTCATTCAATTGCCCTTTCACTCAGCTTAGAGCACTACTAAAACCAGCATCTTCACCTTAGTTCATCACACTGCTGCATTTCCTTTTACAAGGATTTCACTGGCAAAAATGAAATCAAAGCCGTCACAAGGGATTTAGCACAGTTACGTGTTACTGGCTACGAGAGCTGTCAGCACAGTCACCTGTCTGGCTTTGACTGTAAAGAAAAAGGAGGCTTGAAAAGCAGCGTGTGGAAAACAAAGAAACAAGAATTAGAACAACAGTGGGGCCATGGCACTTGTAGGAATTGCTCCGCCTTTAACAGCGATTCAAGAAGGAAGAGGGCATCCCAAACCAGACCAGTTTGGACAGATTAACAACTGCAAGTAGTGGGTTCCAAAATTCCAGACATGAAATCAAAGCTGGAAAAACTCTTCACATTTTCATCTCTCAATTTTTAGTTCATTGTGCATTACAACGGAAACAATTCTTCACATACAACTTGGAAGCTAAAGACAAGTCTGACAAAACAGACTGCACAGAAATGATGGATAATTAACAGAGCAAATTGCTCTTTCAAACACTTAGTAATAGAAAGAGATCTCTGAAGTTGCTGTTCTGTAGAGCCCCAAAGCAGTCGCTTGGGGCAGTTCAGGATTAGCCTGAGACAAACCAGCCAGCTGTGTGAACTGAGACCAATTGCACTTTTCTAGTCTGTGGCCACTGACAGCTTCTGAGAGCTACCAAGCGATGCAACCTAGCAGAATTCAGAAGGGAAACCAAGAGAGCCTACCTGAGCTCCACTGCCTTTAAATGCTCTGTGGAGAGGGAAGGGAAAGAGGGGAAAACAAACACCGCTCTACATCCCTCTGAGCCAATAGACACTTTGCCCTGGATTAGCTCTGGTGCTGCATAAGCTGGGCTTCCACAGCATGTGTTCAGGCGGTAATCAAGGCCTGCCTGGAATAACACAAATATAGAGAGAAACGTTTGCTTTAACAGAGTTTATGTCTTCTGGTCATAACACTTGAGAAGCCTCAGAGGCTTCTTCTCCTGTGCATATTTTCATTCATCTTAGAGTTTGCTTTCATTCAATGTGACCTCTCTAGGCAAATATTGTCTAAGACCATGAGCATCACATAAATGTGCAGATCTCAAGCTGCTCACTTATCTAGTACCCTTCGCATGATGCTTTATTTTCCTCAGCTGATCATCTAGATTGTGTCTGTTGATTGTGCAACAACAGCCTGTTGATCTCGATTACCTGTGAGAGGCTCTAACTTTGGCCAGGAAAAATCATTTGAGGATAAGTAATTATCTGGGACTCAGTAAGTCTTCCCATACTTTCATAACAGCAGAGATACACACACACACAAACTCGTGGAACCCCACTGCTTTGCACAATCCTGTGCACACTCACGTGTGTCATGCACTGATTTCCCAGCCAGTCCTCATAGGGTCTCTTACTTAGGACGGGAGTGTAGGGGAGCAGCCAGAAGCTGTTTGCATTCCCTGCTGTCTGCTGGGCAGCTTTGCTGGAGATGCTTGGGTTGCTTTGTTTTTCCTTGGGAGGTGGGAAGGAGCTTTGGGTTGGAGGCACATCCCGTGCCAGAGCATCCCAATGGCACGTGTGGGGCACTGATCTGCAGCAGATGAAGGGGAGGAGGTCCCAGCACAGCTCTGCACCATGCTCTGCCACACTGGGCAGCTTGTTCCTGGCTCAGCAGCGTCATCAGACAAGAAGCAGGGAAGGAAATCAAGGATGGGGGGTACCATCAAACGCAGTTAGTGCATGCCTGTGCAAGACAAACAGACCCAGAGCTTGCAGGTTGTTCCTGCTTTTGTAGCATTTGTGTGCTGTAGCTGAGCAAAAGGTTCTGCTGCTTGAATCTTCTTCTGCAAGAGCCACCTACCGGTAAATGTCTGCGGGGATGTAGTCGGTGTGCACGTCTGAAGCCATTTGAGAACCTAGTCGTTCTTGCTGCAGGACCCCTGTCTTCTGTTAAAAGCTGAACGGTCCCCAGAGCACCTGTTTCCATCAGCTACCACCATCCAAAGCAGCCAGCCTTCTTACAGTCACCTGGCCCAAACATCCCTTTTGCTCTACACTTGATTCCTGCAAGAGATGGGAGCTCGGCACGCACACCATCCTTCCAACACCCCATCCCTGCAGCAAGGGATCACAGCGCTGGCACAGCTGAAACAAAAAGGGTGTGCGAGTTTCCTGTTAGCACTCAGTGTGAACCAATCTACCACTGAGCAACACCGTGAGTCCCCACTCACCTCAGCACAGGTCAACCTGTAACCCCAACCTTCCCCTATCCATGTGCACACGCACACCCATTCACCACCCTGCCTGCTTTGCACACCCCCATGCACACTCTGCATCGTGTGCCCTCCTTTGCATTCACAGACGTGTGCAAACCATCCCTGGGAACACCTACGTGCCTACACCTTCCACAAACACCCCTTTGTGTGCACCTGTGTGCAACCCAACTCCTCAGCACACGCACGCGTTTGTGCCACCCTGTCCATGCACTCACCACGTGCCCTCCAGCAACCAAGGATTGCAGAGATGCTCCAGACTGTGCCAGAGATGGAATCTCAGAGTGCTGGGACATTATTGATCACTAAGGAAAACACTTGGAAGCATATTCAATCTGCAGAAGCTGTAATTACTGGGCACAGTTAGCTTTCCTATGGCTCAGCTGGAGGAGGCGGGTGCTCTCATACATCTGAGACACTCGCACAATGTTGGGATCATTCTGATGGAAACTATGTCTTCAGATATCATGGTTAAAACCATCCAAGATGATCATGCAGAGCCTTAGCTCTTGAGCAGCACTTCCTCCCCACCCTTCACTACTCCAAGCAGCTCCAACAAACTTCTCAGAAGAAATCCAGGCCAGCACAGACCTGGCAGACCAGAACCAAGTGCAGCTTGTGGGACGGCAGTGCCCACTCCTTGCTTCCACCCTGCTCCAGCAGGTTAAGGAGTCTGAGCCTCACTGGCCTTTGACAACTCAAGACTTTCAGCACCTCATGCCAACATTTCTCACTAAGATACACCTAAGGCATTGAATTCTCTTCTCACTACCTCCTCCCAGTCCTCCCCTAGGAATAGAAACAATTCAGATTCTACAGCAAACTACAGCATCTGCACTGCAAGAGCACACTGAACCACCTGCAACAATGAAACATGGTTTTGGAGAGTGGGTATGAAAACACACCTTTAGACAGCTGTCTCCCTGTAGCCAAAAGGAAACCAAGAAGGAAAAGTCCAGCCTGAAACATGCCCATGCTACTAGCCCAGGTTTTTCACAGTCAATGCAGAATCCATCCTGTTCTTGAGGTAACAAACGACCAGTGAGTCTCCCGTTGCTCCACCCCTTCTCCTTCAAAGCCTGAAAAAGAAAGAATAAACAAGCAGAAGAAAACCCAGACGTACCTTTCCACACAAAGAGCAGAAAGTGGAACAGCAGTTGTCTCCTTCCTGAGACATGGTGGGGAGCATCCCAGAGGAAGCCCAAGTTCTTTGCTTCTCTCCACAGGGACTTCAAGCACTCTTGGCAAGAGCTGCTTTGGTTCTTTCTTCAATTGCTTCCATCACCAGAATCTCCTTTGGAAAAGGAACCCGAATGAAAGAATCAGCAAATGAAAAAGAATGAGCAATAGCCACTTTACCAGCTTTCTTCTGACACTCAATTTAGACTCTTGACTCGGGCAAGGTCTTAAAATCAACTGGTTACAAGAACTGTCCCAAAATATATCCAGCTTCCGTACAGCTGCCATTCTTTCTGACAGCGAGTGTAATCACAGAATCATAGAATGGCCCGGGTTGGAAGGAACCTCAAGGATCATGAAGATCAATCACCTCCCTGTCCCTGCTGGCCATCCCCTCTTCTGATGGAGCCCAGGGGACCATTTGCTCTCTGAGCTGCAAGAGCACGCTGATGGCTCACGTTCTGTTTTCATCCACCAGGACCCCCAGGTCCTTCTCTGCGGGGCTTCTCTTAAGGACTGCTCCTCCCAGTCTGTAGAAATGCCTGGGATTCCTCCAGCCCAAGTGCAAAACCTTGCACTTTGCTGTGTTCAACCTCATTAGATTCACGTAGGCCAACCTCTCGGTTGAGCTCCCTCTGAATGGCATCCCTTCCTTCCACTGCGTCAGCCGCACCACTCAGCAAACAGCAGAGGGTGCACTCCATTGCATCATTGGTGTCTCTGATAACCATGTAAAAAAGCACTGGTCCCAAGACAGACTCCTGGATGACACCACTTGTTATCGGCCTCCACCTGGACATAGAACCATGAATCACCACCCTCTGTCTGTGGCCTTTCAACCAATCCCTTATCCACCAGGTGGTCCACCTGTCAAATCCACATCCCTCCAGTTTAGAGATAAGGATGTGGTGGAGGGCAATGTCAAAGATCTTGCTCAAGTCCAGGTCAATGACATCTGTTACCTTCCTTTTGTCCACAAATGCCGTCACTCCATCATAGAAGGCCACCAGACTGGTTAGGCATGGCCTTCCCCTGCTAAAGCCACGCTGCCTGTCTTGGATCACATGCTCATTTCTTATGTGATCAAGCATGTCTTTGAGGCAGATCTGTTCTTCACCATCTACATCAGTTACACATTTGAATCAAATAATTGGTGTTCCTGTCACCAAGAAAACCTCTTTGTCTTCTACTCCTGCTGCACTTCTGTGCTTTCATCAGAAGCAAAGGAAGAGACCACCTCCTAGATCCAAATTTTAAGAAACCAACACCCAATAGGTGTCATCTGAAGTAAAATAGCAGAGAAATTAAGATGACTCTTCTGCATCCAGCTTGGATCACTCCCTCACTCAGGCACACCACCATCAGATCAAGGAGATGCTGCCTTCAGCTTAGAGACTGTATGGGAAATCACAGCTTGAACCTCTGATTAATCAGCTGAGGCAAGTATTGGGTCAGCTGCGGGAGCACAGGTGAGAGTAATCTAGCTGTGCTCCCAGAAGGGGTGGACCTCGACTCAACCTCCTCTGAGACCTCATTTAAAGGCTGACCACCACTGAGACAGCATGTCTTAGAGATTGCTCCCTAGTTGAGGCTGCCTCAGCTTTCTAGTCAAGGTATCGATATTGGTGAGTTTCCCTTTGCTAATAACCTTAGGCTATTTACCACCATCTTGGTTAATATCTTTTTATTAACCACCCTTACAGAGACCATAAGGGTTTGGGCTTCCAAACTCTCAGCAAGCATTTGGATCAGCCAGCTTCCTGCCGAGGAGCCCCCTGCATCACTGCTGCCTATTCTGGTACCGGACCCGCAGATGCTTCAGAGCTCATTAGCATGGACTTCCTTCCTCCCCTCAGCAGCTGCTCCTGCACTCACCTTCATTCCTACTCAGATACCGGCCGCTTCCAGCACCAGCTGACCTGCAAGACACAGAAAGGAAAGGTGGGAGTCATGCAAACGCACAAGCCCAAGGCTGTGTCACCACCACACATGGCAGCCTCGGGAAGTCAGCTGAAACTACAGCCTTTGTCAGAATGGAAACAGGCACCGTCAATTAAGTGTGACCTCTGAACTCATTGCCACCATCAGAAATAGGCACTGAAATCGCTCACTTCACTGCAGCTGGTTAACTCCAAATTCTTTTGCTTTTGGGAAAATGCGGACACGGAATTGAAGGACACCAGAAAAACGACATCTACTTCATTGTAGGTGGTTAAGCTTGGAAGCAGGACTTGAGCAAGAAATGCTTCTCAGCTCCTTGAAAGGCACTAATCCTGACCTCTGCCACAGGTGGCTGAGTGACACAAAAGTTGAGCTGCCCATTCAGAAGCACATGGAGCAGGCCATGGAGCGGTTACATACCAACACATGAACAGGCACTTTCCCATTGGAAGGGAAATCCCTTCTCCCTGCCATGCCATGCCCACACCGCTCCTCAGGGCTGCACTGACAGCACAGACAGAATTGAAACATCTTTTGTCATCATTGTGGTTTTTCACAGACCCAGACAATGAGATACTGGGTTGCTGTGTGGGTTCCCAGGCGGCACTGCCATTTCCAAGCCATTGCTTCCTAGGGGCACAGAAAGGAAAACGCCTGAACAAAATTTCACCCAGAGATTGCTATTTTACCATTCTTCCATGCAAAACAGGAGGACAGTACAGCGGATTTGTGCAGCTGCATCAACACCCTGGGTGCTAAAGGAATGCAAAGACAGAAATATCAAAACTACAAGGAGGGAAGCTATGTTTAGTAATATCTTTTCTCATTTACAACAGGCAGTTGGCACTACTAAAGGAAAATCCCAGGCCTCAGGTTCTGACAGTGCGACAATCTGGCACGGACTCAGATGTGAGTGATCCAAATGGTTTATTCCAGGTTCTAATACCACTTCTGTGAATTCACACGTTTTCTCTCTTAACTTTCCCACAGCCTTCACATGTCCACAGAACATCCCACAAACTCTCCTTTACGGCGCACGTAGGCACTCATCCCACCAGAGCCATCAGTCATTCCTAGCCATGTGCTTCTCCTCCAGTCACGGACAGTATCACACGGCCATCATGCATCTTAAATGACTTAGTTTTTCTGTTCTTTCTGGAGGTGTCCTTGGTTCCTAGCCTTACCTTCTCATGCCGTTCATCTTCCTCTGCAGCTCCTGCTCTGAAGAGTCTTCTTATGTTCCCACATGACAGGAAGAAAATGAAGACACAACCCCTGCCACCAAGGTCAGCTCTGCAGCACACGTTACCTGAGGAGCACTTGGCTACTCATGCAAACTGCACAGTGCCAGGAAGATTGTTACATGTTGCACTTCTTCTTCTCCTGGCTCAGAAATTAAATATTCTACCTAGAAAATGGAAAACAAACAAACAAGCAAACAAAAAACAACAACAACAAAAAACACCTCACCTGACATAAAGGAGACATGATTGTTACTATGGAATTCCGGAGGGCAAGGTATTTGCCCTCTCTATGAAGAAGCTGACTGCAAAGGACTAACAACAGCCACGATCACGTTGAGAACTTGCGGGTAAAATTCGGGACTGAACCAATAATGGGCTTCTGGAGGTGAGGGTCTGCTCCAGGCCGCCTGGTCAAGGGAGCCTGTTGATGGGCCCTGCTTACTGCAGCTACCAGAAGCACCGCGCTCACTGACTCTCAACTTGATGGGGGATTCCAGTCAGGCTGGGAAATCAGCATGGCTGGCTGCAAGCTGTCTGAGAGACTGCTGGACTGCACTGGGAATAACTTTGTGGGCCAAGCATTAAGCACACCAAGCAGAAGGGAAGGTATTGGACAGACCGACCAGAGGTCAAGCGTTGCTGGACCTGCTGCTCACCAACGCTGAGGAGATCATCAAAGGCGTCAAGGTTGGAGGCTGCCTGGGCTCCAGCGATCATGCCCTGGTTGAGTTTGTGATCTCAAGCGATGTGGGCCTGGCAAAGAGCAGGACCAGGATGCTCAACTTTAGAAGAGCAGACTTCAAGCTACTCAATGGAATGCTGGCCAAGATCCCCTGGCGCGCTGCCCTCAAAGATAAGGACGTTGAGGAGAGCTGGCTACTGTTCAAGGATGCCCTCCTGGCAGCACAAGAGGTCTCCATTCCCCTGATTAAGAAAGTGGGCAGGAGAGGTAGAAAACCGGCATGGCTCAGCAAGGACCTGCTAAGAGAACTGAGGGTGAAGAAAGGGGTGTACAAGCTCTGGAAACAAGGCTGTGTCACCCGGGAAGAATACAGGGATGCCGTCCGAACTTGCAGATGTGGGATCAGGAAAGCCAAGGCTCAGGCAGAACTGAACTTGGCGAGGGATGTGAAAAACAACAAGAAAACCTTCTACAGGTACATTGGCCAGAAGAGACAGGCCAAAATGGGCGTGCCTACTCTGGTAAATTTAAAAGGAGAAATGGCTTCAACAGATGAAGAGAAAGCTGAGGTGCTGAATGAGTTCTTCACCTCGGTCTTCACTGGTGGCCAGGATTCTAGTCTTTTTCACGTCCCTAAGTCTTGCACCCCCATACCTCCATGTGGGGACCAAGGAGGTAAATCCCTCCCCACTGTAAGGGTAGAGCAAGTCCGAGAGTGCCTCCTTAGACTGAATGAGTATAAGTCTATGGGGCCAGATGGCGTGCATCCCAGGGTCCTGAAGGAGCTGGCTGAGGTGGTTGCTGAGCCGCTCTCCATCATATTTGAGAAGTCGTGGCTGTCAGGTGAGGTCCCGGATGATTGGAGGAAGGGTCACGTCACTCCCATTTACAAGAAGGGGAGCAGGGACGACCCGGGTAACTACAGGCCGGTGAGTCTCACCTCTGTGCCTGGGAAGATTATGGAACAGATCCTCCTGGACAACATGCTTGATCGCATAAAGAACAAGCATGTGATCCGAGACAGCCAGCATGGCTTCACCAGGGGAAGGTCATGCTTAACTAATCTTGTGGCCTTCTATGATGGAGTGACGGCGTTGGTGGATGAAGGGAAGGCGACCGATGTCATTTACCTGGACCTGAGCAAGGCCTTTGACATGGTCCCCCATCACATCCTCATCTCCAAATTGGAGGGAGGTGGATTTGATGGGTGGACAACTAGATGGATAAGCAATTGGTTGAAAGGCCGCAGACAGAGGGTGGTGGTCAATGGCTCTATGTCCAGGTGGAGGCCGGTAACGAGCGGCGTCCCTCAAGGGTCTGTCTTGGGACCGGTGCTCTTTAACATCTTTATTAATGACATCAATGAGGGAATGGAGTGCACCCTCAGCAAGTTTGCTGATGACACCAAGCTGAGTGGTGCAGTCGATACGGTGGAGGGAACAGATGCAATTCAGAGGGACCTTGACAGGCTGGAAAGCTAGGCTCGGGTGAACCTAATGAGGTTCAACACAGCAAAGTGCAAGGTTTTGCACTTGGGCCGGAAGAACCCCAGGCACCTGTACAGGCTGGGAGGAGTTGTCCTAGAGAGCAGCTCAGCTGAAAAAGACCTAGGGGTCCTGATAGATGAGAAACTTAACATGAGCCAGCAGTGCGCTCTGGCAGCCCGGAAAGCAAATGGGATCCTGGGCTCCATCAGGAGAGGGGTGGTCAGCAGGGATAGGGAGGTGATCGTCCCTCTCTACTCTGCTCTTGTGAGGCCCCATCTGGAGTACTGTGTCCAGGTGTGGAGCCCTCAGTACAAAAAAGATATGGAAATTTTGGAAAGGGTCCAGAGGAGGGCCACAAAGATGATCAGGGGGCTGGAGCACCTCCCCTATGAGGACAGGCTGAGGGAGTTGGGTTTGTTCAGCCTGGAGAAGAGAAGGTTGCGAGGTGACCTCATTGCAGCCTTTCAATACCTGAAGGGAACTTACTCCCAGGAGGGGAGTAAACTCTTCGAAAGGGCTGATAATAGCAGGACTAGGGGAAATGGTTTTAAGTTGAAGGAGGGAAGATTTAGGTTGGATGTTAGGGGAAAGTTCTTTACTAGAAGGGTGGTTAGGTCCTGGAACAGGCTGCCCAGTGAGGTTGTGGATGCCCCGTCCTTGGAGGTGTTCAAGACCAGGTTGGACGGGGCCCTGGGTAACCTGATCTAGTAAATGTGTATGTTTGGTGGCCCTGCTAGGCAGGGGGGTTGGAACTACATGATCCTTGAGGTCCCTTCCAACCCGGGTAATTCTGTGATTCTGTGATTCTGTGAAGGGAAGCATTACTGGACATGCTGCACAGCAGGGGTTAAGACTGGAGGTGGTCAGGGCTGTAGTGACCATGCCCTCCTAGAGTTCCTCATCTCAAGGAATGCGGGCCTGGCAAAAAGCAAAGTCAGGACCCTGAGCTTCAGGAGAGTCAGCTGCAGGCTGTTCAAAGAATTCTTGGACGAGAGACACTGGAAAACTGTTCTTAGGGGCAAAGGGTTCAAACATCCCTTTGTGTGCACCTGTGTGCAGCCCAACTCCTCAGCACAGCCCTGTGCAAGCACACATTTGTGCCACCGCATCCACGCACTATCTATGTGCTCACACACACTCACACAACCACATCCCTTAGTGCAGCCCTGTGCGCACACACACTCACACATGTGTAACCCCTTCCTTTCACTCCCAAAGTGCACGCACACACCGGTACCACAATGTCCTTGTGCAGCTCCAACACTCTGCACACCCCTGTGCACGTACATATATGTGCATGCTCGTCCTTGCACACATACCCACAGACCTACACACACCTGAGCAACACCACTGGTTTGTACACTCATGGACACAAATGTGTGTACAACACCATCCATGCACAAATACACACACACACACACGGATCCCCACTGCTTTGCACAATGCTGTGCACACTCACGTGTGTCATGCACTGATTTCCCATCCAGTCCTCGAGGGGTCACTTACTTAGGACAGGAGTGCAGGGGAGCAGCCAGAAGCTGTTTGCATTCCCTGCTGTCTGCTGGGCAGCTTTGCTGGAGATGCTTGAGTTGCTTTGCTTTTCCTTGGGAGGTGGGAAGGAGCTTTGAATTTGAGGCACATCCCGTGCCAGAGCATCCCGATGGCACAAGGGGGATCAGGGCCCCTCTATTGGTTACCTCGGTGGCTTGCAGCAACTGGAACTTTTTGCCTATTGAGAAAGCTAAAAAGTGTGAGTTCCTCCTGACCCATATCAACAAAAATCTCAACCATAAAAAAGAGACGTCTTCGTATTCAAGCAAATGACAACAGTAAGACCATGCATGTTGTTTTGTTGTATTTCCTCTGTAATCATGGGGAGGATATGAAGAAGTGGTATAATTCATCCACTTCTGCACTTCAGGCACAAGTTCCTTAGAATTGGAAGAGACCCTTAAAGGCCATCTAGCCCAGCTCCCCTGCAATAAAAAGGGACATTCACAGCTAGATCAGGTTGCTCACAGCCTGGTCATTAGTCATCCCAGAGGCAAAACACACACTGAACGATCTCTCCTTCAGTCATAAATCCTTGGAGACAACAGCATTGACACTGCATGTTACTGAAGCAGTAAAAGAAATTGCTCCTGTAACTCTCCTTGTGTTAAGTAAAATGATGATAAAAAGCAATGGAATGCTTTGGCAGGACACCAAAACCATCCTCCTTCCTTGATATCTGCTGCAATGGAACCTTCCACTGGAAGAAAGCCTCTGATGACTTGTCACCCCAGAGAGGTCAGCTTTAGAAGCAGGACTGCTGCACAATAGAATGAACTGGAGCTCCTTAGCATCTCTTACATCCAGGAGGGGTGTGATCAGACCCACCTATCACCTTCAGGTGCGCTTTCTGACACCTTGTCTGACTTCACTGTCACTGTGCCAGCATCCTCAGGCTTAACCTGCTTCATTGTCAGTGTGCAGCAATTGCCAACGTTCTTGATGTCATTGTAATTGTTGGTGTAAAGGAGGTTGCCATTCAGGAACCATTCCACATCCTCGTCATTATGGGACAGCTCGCAGGAGAAGACAGCAGAGCTCTCTTCTTCAATTTCTACATCCTGCAGGTGCTTCGTTACTTCTACATTGCGGGCTGTGGGGAAACAAGGTGAACTGTTACCACTGTTACTATAAATCATACTGGGATGTGGTAGAATGGTTGGACTAGATGATCTTTGTGTAATCATCTATGTGAAGATAATACATGTATAAAGTTAGCAGGAGAGAACGGCAGAAGTCAACCTCAAGAAGAGAAATCTGAGGTGAAATAGGACATGGAAGAGGCCACCCTCCCTGCTCATACCTTCAGCTGTCAGCGTGGCCTCAGTCTCTGCAATTCCTGCCTTGCACTTGTACACACCAGCATCATCGGGCTTCAGCTTCAGAATTCTGAGCTCTACTGAATGCTTATCCCTCTTGATCTTGTACTTCTCAGAGGGCTCGATGGGTGTGCGGCCCTTGAACCATTTCACAACCTTTGGAGAAGGCCTGAAGTCACAGGACAGGATGACAGAATGACGTTCCAAAGCTGTCTTGTCCTCCAACTTCCTGGTGATTTCTATATGGTAATCTGCAAAGCAGGGGTGGAAGAGAAGAAAGGATGAGGACAATTGGAAGAAGAGGAAAGTCTCTTGCGTGTATTCCATTCCAATTAATGTCAAGTTCACAATGGTTCTTTGAACGACTCTAAAGATAAAACAAACGATTGTCTATAGGGAATGCCATTGACTACATTTCTATGAAGTAATACTGTACAGTATCTACCAAATGCAAGGTCCAGCTCTTGTTCTGTGCTTATTAAATTGCTCCCAATTGTTGAGGCTTTTATTCAAATAAGAGTGAGTTGAAAATATAACAAGTACTTTAGGATGTGAATGGATAATCTTACGCTGGGGACAACAGCAGATAAAAAGCCTGCAAGTTTCTTTCAGATGAAATCAATGACAAACCGCACCAAATTTAGGTGCTACCAAACTTAAACTTGTCTAGTTCAGAAATACAATTAATTTCACCTGATTTGACTTCTTTGCTATAGCCAAGGACAAAACCTCAGCTCTGTAAATCTGAACAGTAAGCACTCAGGAGAAAGACCCCCTGCTTACACCCTACCATCTTGTTGCATTCTGATGTTGTCATCAGCCTTCAGCTTGTTGTCCTCTTTGTACCACTGGGTCTGAACCTCATCGTGTGAAATCTCACAGACAAAAGATGCACTCCCATATTCATTCACTTCCACATCTTCCAGTGCTTTAACAATCTTGATATCTCCAGCTGTGAAACAGTAGAGATATATTTGTCAGGCTATTTCCAGAACTGAGTGCAGCATCTTTTCCTTACACATATTTGCATAGAAAATAAGTAGGATTATGTTTTATTCTAAACCATCATCCATTCCTGAGTCATTTCTCTCTTCAACACAGTCAATGCATTATTGCCCTTGAACTTAAAGACAGACCTACTAGCTACAATGGAGCTCCCTGCAAACAGTTTTCATGGAAACCAGAATCTCATTTATTCTAAAACCTTTCAAGCAAAATTAAGGGTAGAAAAACAATAGAACTGACTGAATCTTTAAGGTCATTTAGTTCCAGTCCCCCTGCTATAGGCAGGGACACCTCCCTCCACACCAACTCTTCTCCTCAGGGTCAAGGCTTCTCTCAAATCATTCTCCTCTAAGCCTGTGCCTGTGCTTGGGATTGCCCTGACCCAGGTGCAGGGCCTTGTACTTGGCCACACTCAAGTTCATGAGGCTGCCAAGGGCCCACCTCTCCAGCCTGTCCAGGTCCCTCTGAGTAGCATCCCTTCCCTCTAGCACATCAACAGCACCGCTCAGCTTGGTGTCATCTGCAAACTTGCTGAGGCTGCATTTGATTCCACTCTCCATGTTGCCTACAAAAATGTTAAATAACACTGGTCCCAACACCACCCTCCACCTGGACACTGAGCTATTGACTGCAGCTCTCTGAGTGTGACCATCCAGACAGTTCCCTATCCTGCAACTGGTCCATCCATCAAAATCATTTTTCTCCAGTTTGGTGACCAGGATGTCATGCAGGACGGGATCAAATGCTCTGCACAAGTCCAAGTAGATGATGTCAGTTGCTCTCCCATTATCCACTGATGCTGTTACTCCATCATGAAAGGCCACCAAGTTTGTCAGACATGGCTTGACCTTGATGAAGCCATATTGGTTACCACCAATTACCTCATCTTTATTTTCCAAACTATGCCAAGGAGAACTAGACAGAACTCTACAGTGTTGTGTCACTACAAACCTGTCTGAACCATTGGCTTCTCTGCATGCTCATCACTAGTCTCTCCTTAGCTTGTGTGCCTACAAACAATGTATGGGGAATGTCAGCCACAAATCTTACCTAGGGGACATCTTTGCTTCAAAATCCTTTGAACATCACACAATCCCTTTTAACTCTCCAGGTCTGCATTTAGTTATGTCAGAATCAGGCCATATTTCTGTGCTGCTATATCCCTTTCCTTCTGAAGGGCCTGGATACAACTCAGGAGAAGAGTTCCTGCATAGAATCATAGATTTACCCAGGTTGGAAAAGACATTGAAGATCATCAAGTCCAACCGCAGCCTAACCAGTACCCTAACTCTAAAAACCCTACACTAAATCATATCCCTGAGTACCACATCCAAAAGGCTCTTAAACACAACCAGGGATGGTGATTCAACCACCTTTCTGGGGAGCCTATTCCAGTACCTAAAATCTCTAGTATCTAAATCTCTCTAAAAGAGCACAGGTATTAATCTAACCAGAAAGGTTCCTGTTTGTTCATAAAATGAGCCTTTTCCGCTCCATCTTGCATAGGCCACTGGGCACAGGGTAGCTGGGAGACCACAGAAAAAGTGGTTCTGTGAGCAATAGGGAAACTACTGCCTAATCCAACTCCTCCAATCTCTGCGCTCTGCCAGCATGTCTAAATAGGGTGGCAGATACACACAGGAGATAAATATTTCCACTTCCCTCAGCCAACACTGCTCTGAATTTCTATGGGACACACAGTTAGATGAAAAGGCATTTGACAAAGAAGGAAATGAAAGAGTTTAATCTGCTGTGTCATTCTCTCAGTAGCCAGAATAACTAACCCTCGCCAGTGTTAGTTCAAAGAATAGGCAGATTTTATCTCCTGACATGAGCAGTAATTCAAAGAAGCTGGTATATGATCCAGTATCCTGCATATTCACTGCAGGCAGGAAAAGACATTATGAGATAAGGGAGATCTACACATCACTTGTTATGAACACCTCATAAAGATAAAACCACACACAAGAGGAGAGTTTAGGAAGAGGACCACTCTTGGACTACTTTCCAAGAGGCATCAATTAGTAACTCTCTTCGCTCATTTTTCACACTACTCCACAGTGTCCTCCTGAGCCCCCTTACTCCTGTTGCCAACTGCTGATGCAGGGAATCCTGAGGAACCAAGGATTCATAGTTGTTCCATCAGTAGTCCTTGGTCAGCTCTCCCTCCCTGCCCCTTCTGTTTTGATCCCACTAACCAAATTTTAGTTAGTCTGAAAAGAGGATGGAAACCTCCGCAGCAATTAGTTTCTAAATATCTTGCAATGGGCAGCTTGTAGGAGCCCCATCTCAATGCCCACAGCACAGGAGGCAGGACTGCTTAGCCCATGCACTAGTGCATTTACCAGCACAGATGTAAGCCCAGATCTATGCACACCAAATACAGGCTCTCAGTTTGCACAAGGAGGCATCCATGGAGCTGAAGTATTAGGCAGATATTGTGGTGGGGCAGCAGTTATTGAGACGCCAGACAGAAAGGACACAGATAACGTGGCAACTCAGCTTTACCATTATGACTGATGATGGAACATCTAATTTCACTGCTCAAAAGAGAACTTCCATATAACTGGAAAGAATGAAATTCACAGGGGAAACCACACACAGACACACACAAAAGCAATACAAAGGAGATGAAGGATGGTTCACATACTAGTGATTCACTCTGAGACGCAAGCAAATGAAAGAGTATCCCCAACCATTTGCCTCCTGAAATGCTAAGTATATAAACTCATTGCTGTGATAACTCTGCCAGACGTGAGTCATACACTGTAAAACCTTATGGGGTCAATCAGTTTAACTTCATAAATTCATTACACCAACAAAAACAGACCATCGTGTCCAGGCTGGTTCATTTCAGCTCTTCAAAGCTGTTGGTAAAACTGCCTGAGAGCTGAAATGCTTACCAGCAAAAGCTAAAAACTGTAAATCAAATGTAATAGGCTGGCTTTGTCTACTGTATAGAAATGATGCCTGAAAAAAAGAAAATAAAAAAGAACGTAAACCAGAACAAATGGAATGGCTACATAAAACAGCCAGTACTGAAACAGCAACCCAACCTGGCTGCAGAATGAGAGAGAAAATGAGAGTTCACCAAAGTCATGGGACAGGACACATGTTCATGTTCATGCTAACACTGAACCCAAGTGGCCACATGAGGACAGCATCTAGTAGGAAATCAGAAAAAAGCATCCTTTCATACGTCCCTTGGGAAGGTGGCATCTACCAGGGCACAGCAGACCCGTGTGTTCAGTAACAAGTCTGATGCTTCAGAGCCCAATGATGAGCTACAAACTGGGGTTTAACCAATGCAACACATGGAGGGAAAATCTGTCTTGAGCATAAAGAAGAAAGAGAAAGGTATCCAAAAGGACTAACCAAGAAATGCCCAAACTGCCCATGAAGCATTTCTTCCCATGGTGCAAAATACCACAAGAGGATTTATTTGCTCTTTCAGTTAAACATAAAATGAACCTTTAGGGTAGCTGATGTCTTGTCTTAGGCTGCTCAGCATGTGGATGTTCCCTGATCTTCATATTCACACTTGTGAATAATGAGACTTCTCTTATTTCCCTGGGAAGTAATGCCCACTTTTTTACTTTGACAGAGCTCCTTCCCATCCTAGAAGGGAAAATATCAAGTCAGATCTCCATTAGTCCTTCCATCTCTGCACTCAGCAAAGGGAGCCTTCAGATCTATGCTTAATTCACCCACTCCCCTAGAATGAATGGAACTGTGCTTACTGGAACATATGCTGAAGCTTAAGCACAGTGCAGTGTTTTCAACATGAAGGAATGGCTATAGAACATGCATAAATTCTGGCTGACCTATGACAGCTTAAAGCACTGCGGAGGACTGTTAACAAGCCTGTTTGGACATCACCTTGAATAAATGACGTTATCCCCAAGTAAGGGAAGGAACAGCTGAGCACCGGGGAGGTACACAAAGTGCCAGAGCAAATTCTCACACTGTCAGGTGCAAAGAAAACTGAGATTTCACCCCAAAAACCCAGTTCACAACAAGGCTACAAAATCCCGGCTGAGAATTTCTGTGTTAGACTTGAAGCTCAAGACTGTACTGTAGTTCAACCAACAATATTTTGTGCAGCATGACCTAAAAAGTTCACAATAAAACCAAAACAAACTTCAATTTCAACTTGATAAATGAACTCAGGACATAATAACAAAGAGTGCTGATCTGGGCAAATAAAAGAGCATAAAGAAAAGAGAGCAGTGAAAAAGCTATCAAGGAAAAGCTCAGACTCGCATCCCTTGGAAGTGAAATTAAAGGCTCTCATTCATTTCCAGAGAAGTCAGAAAGGAAAATACCATTACATGCCATACCTTGAACCACTTGACGTCCATGTTGGGCCTGGACAGCTCACACTCAAATGTGACCTTGTCCTTCTCAATGACGCTACTGTCTGCCAATGGTTTGCTGATTTTCACAGGCAATTCTGAGAAGGAGAAAGAAGAATGTGGATTTAGTTGTTCATAACCAGGTCCATGGGTGCTGTTAAATGGATCCTTCCAGATGGAAAAAACATTTCAGGTGGCCTCCTAGATTTTACCCCTTTTTGTGTTGCACGCAAGACTGAAAAAAAAAATTACTTCTGCAAAGTTCTTCTTGTCATAAGGAAACAAATATTTGGGGAATGGCAGAACCAGGTAAAATTTTCCTTCACGTCAAGAAAGTATAAATTTCACTCTCATGCTCTTGGTGTGGTTTCTGCTATGATTATTTGGACTAATTAAGCTTCTCCCTGATGAAAGCCTAGAAGTATATCACAAGAAGGACCAACTTACCCGTGACCTTTTATTTGTCTTACTCAAGCATCTCCTCCTGACCAAAACTGACAATAAAAGATTCAGCCAGACTACAGGTTTGAGCAGCTGAGTTGTTTCTAGGATCTCCTGCAATCTCAAGCTTGGAACACACACTTGTCTTTTGACTAAGTGTCTCTTACAGTGCAGTAAAACAACAGGTTTTCACACGGCGATTCCTCATTTACCTTGATCTGAAATCATTCTCAAACCATGTGGGATCAGTCCAGGGAGAAGGGGAGGAGAGGGGAAGGGAAAGGGGAAGTCCACAGTCCTCTAAAATCAGGCTTCTTAGCCTAAAGCTCAACAGCAAATAGCAGTCCACTTCCCCACATTGCTAGACTCCGAGCATTTAAAGAACATCAGCTGACCTCATTATGAGCTCTAACATAGCCAAAGGAATTCATATATTCAAATATTCTCTTGAGTGATGAGAAATATGGAGCATAACTTCAGACTTCTGCTGTTAAACTCTCACTTCTATCATAAACCAGAGTAAGAGTTCAATGCTGTTTTAGATGGAGGACTCATATTTTAAATAACTCATCTCATTAAGGCTTGGATTCCCTACTACAATTAGTTAAATTCCAGTTTGGATCATGCTTCACCTTGGATCACTTAGGGCTTCAGCCACTTATTGGAACTAACTCAATTTGTCTACAGAGAAGCTGTTTTCTATAGCAACAATAAGCTGTGATTGCAACTGGATGTCGGGAGAGCACAAATCCCGCAGTTATCCTGTACCAACATCCTCTCCTTCCATCAGAACAGCAAGTTTTTAAACCAGACTCATGCAAGCTTGCATGACACACCTTGTGTAAAACTGTTGGCAGCCATCAGGACAGCCAGTTGCTTCCTGTATAGACACTGTTCCATCAGTTTTGGTTTTTTGTCTCGCTAGAACAACAGCCAGTGTCTGAAAACTCCCACAACTGAAGCAACCACGCTGATATACCGCAGTCACTGGAGATGCTCAAGAGCCACGGGTATGTGGCACTGGGGACGTGGTTAGTAAGTCCAGTGAGGGTGGGCTGGGTTGGACTCAGCTATCTCAGTGGTCTTTTCCAGCCTTGGGTGCAACTTGTAAGAGGGAATGAAGCAGCAAACTGCCCAGCACTGAGCTGCATTCTTCTGACACATGGTATCAGTGAACTGCTGTATTTCCCTATCTTCTCTGGAGCTATTGATCTAACCTAACTGAAAAAGTAAGCCTGAACCTAGATATAAATCAGGATCATAGTCACCCATGGTTGCTTATATATTCAGAAAGACACTCCAGAGGGTAATTCAGCGCATCTAGAAATTAAAGTAGAAGTTCCTTAGTCAAAAATATTCCACAGCCAGATTTTCACCTCGCTACCACTACATTAAAAAGGAGAATCCAACTTGTGGTGTGGGTCATTGATGTTGTTCCGGGGGGAATTGTGGCTGTTCCATGCCCACAGGGTAGAAGACAGCCAGTCTTCCTCTAAGCCACATAAAAAGCTGCTTAGTGCTCCCAAAGCGAATGCTCACCAGTTGTTTCCAACTTGAAGGTCATCTTCTGGCCAGCAGCCTCGCAGATGTATTCTCCAGCATCTTTCTTCTCCAGCTGCTCCACAACCAGACGCCGTGTTTTGCCCACAGATTCCATTCTGAACTTTCTGGAGGAGGCAAGCAGTCTTCCATCCTTGTACCATTTTACTTCTGTTGGATCCTGTGCTACTTCACAGCTGAGGGAGGCACTTGCTGCCAGGGCAGCACTCACCTCTTTCTGCACCTGCTCCTGGTTTATAAACACAGGTTTTGGCTCTGAGGGAAGAAAAGAAAAAGTATTTGTGATAAAATGTTTGCTCATTAAGACCGGGATGTGGTAGCATTGTGGTGGAGTGCTTGTTCATTAGGACCGGGATGTGATGGTGGAATATGGAGGCCACAAGGGTTGCAGAACACTCTAATTTTATGGGTAGATTGTGTACTCTGCATAGTTACAGGCAAAGCGCGCCCCGATGGATACAAAGTTTCACGGAAGGACCAACCAAGGAACGACACACCAAGTGGCACGATCACGACCGACCAATTAAAGGACAATACACTCGGGATGGACCTTACAAAAGAAGTTGCAAGGGACGGGAAGGTGCGGCAGTTGGAGGAACGAGGATTCCCCTGTCGCCCAGCGCTGAATTGCCTTTTTGTTTTACCCGCTACAATTAATAAAAGTTTCTAATTGGAACATTATCGGCTCATTGCTTATAAATTGATGACAATTTGGTGCCGTGACTCGGATGGGAATACTGGCGTGGGTACGAGCCTGAGGGGGCGCCCCGCCTAAATAGGCGGCCTCAGCTCCTATCCTCCCGCCCTACTCCCGCCAACGATCCGAAATTTAAAACACAAAGGCAAGGAAAAACCGGTTAACCCTTTAAATTTCGTGCACGAAAGTCCGGACGAAGACGCAGGACAGGTGAGTGTAGTCCGGTCTGGGTTGGGAATCCGGCGTGTGGCGAGTGTTGTGTGCTTGTGAAGGGGGGCCGGCAGCCGGCACTAACCCGAGCGAGTGTGGACCCCACAGTAGTGCGGTTCCCATTGCCCGCGAGGGCGTGGGCCACGACCTGGGGGAAGCGAGTGAATGCAACACTGAGTGAGGGCACGCCGAAGGGTGGGTACAGGGTATAAGCGGGACCCTTTCACCACCACAACCCCTAGGGCTACGGGCTCTATGGAGGGTTATTCTTTGGTATTCCCCTAGAGCTACGGGCACTAGGGATGATTATTATTTAGGTGTTCCCCTAGAGCTACGGGCACTAGGGATGATTATTATTATTTAGGTGTTCCCCTAGAGCTACGGGCACTAGGGATGATTATTATTTAGGTGTTCCCCTAGAGCTACGGGCACTAGGGATGATTATTATTATTTAGGTGTTCCCCTAGAGCTACGGGAACTAGGGATGATTATTATTTAGGTGTTCCCCTAGAGCTACGGGCACTAGGGGGAGCTACAGACGTTGAATAAAACAAGAGAGCAAGAAGTAAAGAACGAGATGGGGCAGTGTAAAACTAAACCACCCACCCCTTCTAAACGACCATCCATTCCTAAGGACTCACCTCTAGGGTTCATGCTAATTGCCTGGACGCACTATCCAGGAACAAGAAATAAAGATAAAGCAAAGATGATTTATTATTGTATAGAAATTTGGAGCGGACAACAAATTGGCCCGGCAGTATGGTGGCCTAAGTATGGTTCTAATGAAGATTGGGTACAACAGCAATTAAATTTTTGGGTAAACTCCAAAACCCCTTTCAATCAAGAAGAAAGTGACTATGCAGCAGTATGGGTCACTCTCCCAGAGGGTTTAGGAGTCCCCATTTTTAATTTGACACGAAAAGAAAAAGATGTCGAAAAACGTAAACCTCGAAGGGAAGAGGAGGCCTTAGTGGGACCCCCACCATATGCTTTACCACCAGCAATTCCCCTACCTTCTCCTCCTCAGTTGGATCATGGGCAGATGGATTTGAGAGAGGGAGAAGTACAAAAGATAGAAGGGGGAGGGCCTGTGACACGGGCAAAGGCACGACAAAATAACCTCTACCCTTTAAGAGAAATGCCCATGGGAGGTCCACAACCTCAGATGGGGTTTATATCAGTGCCCTTAAATTCAGGGGATGTTAGAGATTTTAAGAAGGAAATGGGTAATATACTAGAAGATCCCCTGGGGGTGGCAGACAGAGTAGATCAGTTCTTAGGGCCAAATGTTTATACCTGGGAGGAACTACAATCTATTCTAAGTATACTGTTCACAGCAGAAGAGAGAGGTATGATTAGGCGTGCAGGGATGCGCATTTGGGATGCTCAACATGCCCACGGGCCCGCTGCGGATATTAAATGGCCCTTACAGAATCCGCAATGGGACCATCAAAATCAACATCATAGGACTCACATGCAGGACCTGTGAACTATCATTATCCAGGGCATTAGGGAGGCAGTCCCAAGAGGTCAGAATATAAATAAAGCTTTTAATGAAAGACAAAAGAAGGAGGAAACACCCACTGAATGGCTAGAAAGGTTACGCAAGAATTTACAACTATATTCAGGATTGGATCCCGATACACCGATAGGCCAGGCTCTGCTCAAAACACAGTTCGTAGCTAAGGCTTGGGAAGATATCCGCAAGAAACTAGAAAAGATAGAAAATTGGCAGGATCGGGGGCTTGATGAACTTTTGAGGGAAGCTCAGAAGGTATATGTAAGAAGGGAGGAAGAAAGACATAATAGGCAGGTTAGGATGATGGTAGCAGCGGTCAGAGAAAGTAGGGAATTGGAAAGGAAAATGGGGGGATGGACGCAAAATCGAATTCCAGGACAGCAAAATTTAGGAAGCCTGAAAACAGGGAGGAGGAGAGAATATGCTATTATTGCAGGAAAAAAGGACACCTGAAGAGGGACTGCAGGGTTAGAATGAGAGACGAAAAGTCCTTCCAAGAAGACTAGGGGTGTCAGGGGCTCTATATATATTGGGGACCCAGAAACAACAGGAGCCCTTGATAAAATTGAAAATTGGTCCCCAGGCTGAGGAGGTAGAGTTTCTAGTAGATTCAGGAGCAGAAAGGTCTACTATACAACAGATCCCCCTCGGATGCAAACCTTCCCGGGAAACTACCAAAGTAATAGGAGCAAAGGGAGAACCCTTTACAGTAGGAATAGTTAAAAATGTAAAGATAGAAGCAGAGTCCAAAGTGGGGTTGGGTGATTTCTTGATACTGCCTGAAGCGGAGTTCAATTTGTTAGGACGGGATTTGATTATTGCATTAGGCATAGGACTAGAAGTAGAGAATAAAGAATTGAGAAATCATCCCTAGGTATGGGGTAACAGAAGTAATAGATTCAGATCAAGGACCACACTTTACATCAAGAATCACTAGAAATATAGCTGAAGCCTTGGGAATAAAATGGGAAGAACATACTCCCTGGCACCCACAGAGTTCAGGGCGAGTAGAGAGAATGAATGGGGAACTAAAAAAGCAATTGGCCAAATTAACACTAGAAACTAAGCTCTCATGGATAAAATGCATTCCCCTTGCCCTCTTAAACCTTAGGGCCCAGCCCCGGGCTGACATAGGAATATGCCATATGATGCGGGAACCCCTAAAGATCACCCGGGGGTGTTAGATAAGAACATTCAAGCTTATATCACGGAATTAATGAAGTATAAACAGGAATTGTGGAAAAAGGGACAATTGACTCAAAGACCCCCTCTTGACATTACCCTCCATCAGATAAAGCCTGGAGATTGGGTTCTGATAAAGACCTGGAGAGAAACCACACTGCAGCCTCGCTGGGAAGGTCCCTATCTGGTATTATTGACTACCAATACTGCCATCAGAACTGCTGAAAAAGGATGGACACATGCTAGTCGTGTTAAGGGTCCAGTACAAAATCACGAATGGAGAGTCACTAGTCCAGCGGGTGATTTGAAAGTAAAACTGTCACGAAACCCTCCGTCAAGGAAAATGAGAACATGAATTAACAATGATTGTATAAACGTATCAGTATAGAATTTAATGTAGAAGGGAATATTTTGACTATTGTGAATGCAACTGTTGGGATATGTTTTAGAAAGGTAGTGGACCCACTGCGAAAACAGGAATACACAAATTGGTTATTAGCCTTCAGAGTGGCCGTGGAAATTTTAATAGAAGGGGGTAAACCTGGGGGTGAATTTGGATCCTTACCAGCATCACTTAAGTGTATAACCAGTGGGAAAAAGAATAGGGTGCAGTACCCCCAAAGACCCACTTAAAAGGGAAGCAAAACCAGCCCCTCCTGAAGAATACTCTTGCTGCCGAGAAGATTATACACCCCATGGCTCGAGGCAACCGAGTCGATGGGCGAGGCAGAGGAGATAAAACATGTGGAGGGGTCTGCTCCATTATGAATGAATCCAAAGATTTAGGATCCAGAAGATACCCCAAGACTGGAAATAACTCCCCCGAGCAATTAAAGACTCACTACTGCAGTGGGAAAACTGCCTATCTAAAACTAGCTCAATTGATAATAATATTAAGTCTCATTAATGAGGGTTGGGGTACAGAGGTACAGACACATGAGCCATTTAAGTGGTCCCTAATCAGAGGGGAAGATCAGAAGGTGATAAGCACAGACGTGACCCCAGGCGCTCCCATCCTTAAAAGTCAAGTATGTGACTTAGTACCAACACAACCATGCCTGAATCGCAAGGCAATCTATGCTTGCCCAGCATCAAATCCAGGGAAAAGTTATTGTAATTACCCAGGGGAATATTATTGTGCATACTGGGGTTGTGAAACGGTTTCACTGGGATTTCTGCCAGGGGGGGGACAAGATGAATATATAACAATTAGTTGGGGTCCCTCAGGTTGTACACCTCCGACTTATGGGACTCACTCTGGTGAAGGAACATGCCAACATTTAGAGATAAAAATCCTTAAAACAGAAAACACAGTGTGGTGGATAGGAAAGACTTGGGGGGTACGAATGTGGGAGCCTGGAAGAGACCGAGGGGGCCATTTCCTTATTAAAAAAGAAAGAGTTCCGCCAGACCCCCCAATAGGTATAGGACCTAACGTAGTAATAAATAACAATCAGAATAAGACAGAAGCTGTTACTGTAGGCCCGACCGAAGCAAGCCCTTATATTACCGAATATGGCACCCTTTGGAAAATAATTCAGTCTAGTTTCAAGGTGTTAAACAACACCTACCCAGAATTAACTAAGGAGTGTTGGCTATGCTATGATATAAGACCCCCTTTTTATGAAGCAATAGGGTCCGTAGCGAAGATTAGGAGAAGAAATGGGACTAACCCAGCAGAGTGCCTATGGAAAAAGGGAAGGCCTAATGTTCCAGGGATAACTCTAGCACATGTTACTGGAAATGGTGTGGGTGTGGGAACTGTACCTCTAGAAAAACGACATCTATGTAATAAAACTATAGAAGTACAAAGTCAGGAGAAACCCTCAGACTGGCTCCTACCCGCAGACAATGCTAAATGGATATGTGCCAAATTAGGGGTCACTACATGCTTATCGACTAAGATATTTAATCAAACCACCAATTACTGTGTACAAGTAATTATAGTTCCACGAATCATATATCACCCTAAAGATTATGTGATCAGTCAACAAGAAACCTCTGAACATCACCTGATTAAAAGGGAGCCATTCACAGCCCTAACCGTTGCAATGCTATTAACTATAGGAGGGGCCGGGCTGGGGACTGGAGTAGCATCTTTAATAAACCAGCCACAGGGACTGAAAACCCTTAGACAATCTGTGGATGAAGATCTACAGAAAATAGATGAAGCCATCAATGCGCTTACAAAATCGGTATGGTCTTTATCAGAAGTAGTGTTACAAAATAGAAGGGGGTTGGATCTTCTCCTATTGCAGCAAGGGGGACTATGTGTGGCTCTTAAAGAACAATGTTGCACCTACGTTGATCAAACGGGGGTAGCAATAGATACAATGGCTGAACTAAGAAAACAGTTAGAACAAAGAAAAAGAGCCCAGGAGTCTCAAAGAAGTTGGTATGAGAGTTGGTTTAATGGTTCCTCCTGGTTCACTACATTATTATCCACAATAATGGGACCAGTTATTATGATAATATTAGGTTTGACCTTTGGACCCTGTATTTTAAATAGACTAATCGTTATCGTTAAGAACAGGCTGGAGGCAGCCCACCTAATGGTAATTAGAGAAAGATATGAACCCCTTGATGGAGAACCAGAAGAGGATGCTCTAGAATGGAGTCGACAAGAACTAAAACGGTTTAATGAGCAAAACAAAACAGTACAATAAAAGAAAAGGGGGGACTGTGATAAAATGTTTGCTCATTAAGACCGGGATGTGGTAGCATTGTGGTGGAGTGCTTGTTCATTAGGACCGGGATGTGATGGTGGAATATGGAGGCCACAAGGGTTGCAGAACACTCTAATTTTATGGGTAGATTGTGTACTCTGCATAGTTACAGGCAAAGCGCGCCCCGATGGATACAAAGTTTCACGGAAGGACCAACCAAGGAACGACACACCAAGTGGCACGATCACGACCGACCAATTAAAGGACAATACACTCGGGATGGACCTTACAAAAGAAGTTGCAAGGGACGGGAAGGTGCGGCAGTTGGAGGAACGAGGATTCCCCTGTCGCCCAGCGCTGAATTGCCTTTTTGTTTTACCCGCTACAATTAATAAAAGTTTCTAATTGGAACATTATCGGCTCATTGCTTATAAATTGATGACAGTATTGACTGAGGGACCGAAATGAGACCAACTTGCAGGTTTGTATGTACAGGTTGGAACAGGTTTAGGTTTCCACTTGTGCCCAAACTAATAGCCTTCACTAGAGAATATCAGCTCTTCTGTTGAAACAAAGTGTCAAATCTAGGCAAGAAAGAACCTAGGAACTGAAGGAACCAAGAGGGTCCTTGAACACCAGTCCCATGGTTGCAAGTCACTATGCAAACATATTGAACCCAAAAGAACATCTGTCCTGCAGGCAACCAAAACCTGAGTTCCTTTTACTTAAGACCCACTGTGAAACATCAAAACACATAAACATGTGATAGTCAAACCACTGGCTGCCTTTTCATGACCCAGAACAGTACTCCTGGCTTCCTGAACAGACTCCTCATGGCCTCTACCATTGCCACAACTGTGACTGTCAAAGGCACAAAGGAAATATGCTCACCAACGCAGTCCTTTGTTCTTTGTGTGTGATTTGCAGATATCTATCTTACTTTGAGCTCTGGCAATAGTCAGCTCTACCAGGTCTCTTACTGTGAGTAGCAGACTCACCTATCCAGATGCAGCCTCCAACATAAAGGCATAGTAAAAAGGCAGTGTACTACTAGGAGAAGTTCCTGCTTCTCCTGCCATGAAAGGCTGCACGTAGAACATGCACTCCAGCCTCACTGCACATACTTATCTTAGTCAAATGTTTAGGTGAACAAGAATTACAGTTTGGGATCTCAGGCACAGGAGAGATTTGAATAATATCATGAATATTGCTTCCACTGTACATATATTACTAATTATTGCTCTACAGACAGACTGAAACAGGTCTTTGTGTCATACTGAAACAAAATACTTTCTACAAACCCATGCAATCAAGTCTAGGGAAAAAACCTCAGCACAGACTACAGTGATCCAGGTGCAGTATAATAGAAACTAGATTTTAATTTACTGTTCTCTGCTGTATTTCATACAACACCTGTCTTACCTGTGACATGAATCTTGAAGGTGAGTTTCTGGCCAGCATCCTCGCAGCTGTACTCCCCTGCATCTTTCTTCTCCACCTGGCTCACCACCAGCCGACACTGTTTGCCCTCTGACTCTACCTTGAACTTCTTGCTCGAGGTGATCAGTTTCCCCTCCTTTTATCACTTGACCTCTGTGATAAAATGTTTGCTCATTAAGACCGGGATGTGGTAGCATTGTGGTGGAGTGCTTGTTCATTAGGACCGGGATATAATGGTGGAATATGGAGGCCACAAAGGTTGCAGAACACTCTAATTTTATGGGTAGATTGTGTACTCTGCGTAGTTACAGGCAAAGCGCGCCCCGATGGATACAAAGTTCCACGGAAGGACCAACCAAGGAACGACACACCAAGTCGCACAATCACAACCGACCAATTAAAGGACAATATGCTCGGGATGGACAATACAAAAGAAGTTGCAAGGGACGGGACGGCGCGGCAGTTGGAGGAACAATAATCCCCCTGTCACCCAGTGCTGAATTGCCTTTTAGTTTTACCCGCTACAATTAATAAAAGTTTATAATTGGAACATTATTGGCTCATGGCTTATAAATTGATGACAACCTCCATCTTCTCCTGGGCCACCTCGCAGCTCAGCGTGGCATTTTTCTGTTGTTGCAGCCTTCACCACCTTCTGTACCTTCTCCTTGTTTGTAAATACAAATTCTGGCTCTGAAAAGAGAGAGATACATTAGTTTGGCCTCTTGAAAGAAGAGCAGGTTTTGGGGAAGGAGTAAGAAAAATGAATCAGTTCTCCCAGTCTGATGCCCCAAGAGAATGATGTGGAGAGAAGTTGTGCAATTTATGGATGCCCCATCCCTGAAAACATTCAAGTCTAGGCTGGATGGGTGTTAGAGCAACCTAGTCTCAAAGAATGTGTTCCTTTCCAGGACAGAGATTGGAACTGGATGATCCTCCAGGTCCCTTCCAACAAAAGGCATTCTGTGATGCTTCTTGTATGACTCTCATGACTCTTTCATCCCCTAGCTGCCATTTACTTATGTCTTCAAAACATCAACTTATACAAAACATTCCTGTAGTATTCTCTCCCATGCTAAATGAGCCCTTCCAAGACAAAAACATGTTACATAGAGCACACCCCCTAGTGCTTGACACAAAGCCCCTGTTCTGAAACTTCCTGAGACGCAGCTGCATTGCAGAGTTGTTCTAGTGGTACAGGCACGTGGGAATGGAGAAGTGCAATCAGAACTTTCTTGTCTATGGCCTCATTCCCACAGCAAAAGGAAATTCCTGAAGATTTTAAAAGATGGAGCTGCCTCACAACTGTATTTAGAATAATTTGTTCAATTTCCTCATCAGAAATTAACCACCCCAAAGTTCAGCTCCAAAAATTTTAAGCATAGCAGGGAAAACTTACAAACTAATGACCGTTTTCTAAAACATTCTAGAATGAAAGGCCAAAATGTGTTCTCTCTCACCTGTGACATGAATCTTGAAGGTGAGTTTCTAGCCAGCAGCCTCGCAGCTGTACTCCCCTGCATCTTTCTTCTCTACCTGGATCACCACCAGCCGACACTGTTTGCCCTCTGACTCCACCTTGAACTTCTTGCTCGAGGTGATCAGTTTCCCCTCCTTGTACCACTTCACCTCCATCTTCTCCTGGGCCACCTCGCAGCTCAGCGTGGCATTTTGAGTCAGTGCAGCCTTCACCTCCTTTTGTACCTTGTCCTTGTTTGTAAACACGTCTTCTTTCTCTGCAGGGACATCACAACAGTCACACCATTTTGCTGTAGTCTGCTGCAGAGCTTACTCCAGTTCCCCATTTTCATTATACTTGCCCTTCACAGGGACCATCATGATGCCTCATTAAGACAGGAAAATACTTTCCCCTCTATTTTGCCTTGGGAAATGAATAGGCATATCATTTCATATCATATCATAAATCTAAACATTTCGCAGTCTGATAGCAGATTTGGACATGAGATTTAGAACACCTGCATGCACTGCTGAACCTCCTCCCTTCTCTTTGTTTCTTCTGATGTCTCTCTACATTTCCAGTAAATCAGAAGGGAATGGCCCTCTAGAACAGGTTGCCCAAGGAGACTGTGGATGCTCCATCCCTGCAGGCATTCAAGGCCAGGCTGGATGTGGTTCTGGGCAGCCTGGGCTGCTGCTTGGCAACCCTGCACATAGGAAGAAGGGGGTTGGAACTGGATGAGCACTGTGGGCCTTTGCAACCCAGGCCATTTATGAGTCTGATTAGTGGCATTTTCCACCTCATTGTGTCATTCAAATTTTGTAACCAGATCTCATCAAACACCTCCCCTTTTCTCACTCCTTGCATGCCTGGTGTGCTCTTGCACTGTAACCCTGCAGACACCAGCTGACTACAAGAGCTGCACAAGTTACCCTCCTTGCCTATTGTTTGTTGCAGTAATTCATTCCTGGATGGAAAAGCACATGTAGAAAAGTGTTGCTATGACACTAGATGACAAAGAAAGTCCTATAGCCAAAATGTTTTGCACCAGAGAGGCTGTAAGTTGATCCTCCAAATGCAAGACACACAAAATGAAGTGTTCCTTTATCTCTGGGATTCCAAGCATTTTCTCACCTCTGACTTTCACTTGGAATGTTGCTTTGTCATCTTTTGTTTCACAGCTGTAGCTCCCTTGGTCTTTCAGGGTCACATTTTTGACCATGAGCTTGCGGTGCGTCCCCTGGGAGATGATGGTTGTCCTCTGGTCCTGCTTCACCTCTATTTGATCTTTCTTCTATACGACAGCTCCGCTTGCAGCTGACACCTCACACACCAGCTCCAGGTCTTCAGAAGGACTGACTGATATTTCTGGAGTCGTTTTGGACTTGCTGACAAAATTAATGGCTTCATCTGAAGAAAAAAAGAGAAAGTGGTTTACATCCTGACTCAGGCTTATTCAGCACAGCATTAAGATACAGTTAGAACTGATTGTAATGTCTCTGCTCATTACATCTGGGGGATCAAGTTTCACCTCTGGAGGTACTCACATACAAACGTGTGCTTGATTCTCCTGTGTAAGGAAAGAGTAAGTTCTATGCAGACAGTTCTTATTTCTTTTAATCAATTCTGTATTCTGCACATGTTCTTCTGAAGCTAAAATGAAGGCAGCTAAGTAACCTGTTTGCAATACATGAACAAACCAATTCAACACCTTGTCTCTAAGCTAACAAGCAGTGTTTGATGAGCACATCAGTATTTCATGCCCTTCATTCCATCCAGACTGTATTGGCAATAACTATGCTGGTATTAACAAGGATAGCAATTACAAGCAAAATGGTAGAAATACAGAAGATATAAGGAAAAGGGAACTCACCAGAGCTGAGGCAATCCTCCCTGGTGAGCAATCTCCAAGAGATGCTGCCTCAGTGAGGGTCAGCCCTTAAATGAGGTCTCAGAGGAGGTGGAGTCGAACTCCACCCCTCCAGGGAGCACAGCTACATAACTTTCACCTGTGCTCCCACAGCTGACCCCACACTTGCCTCAGCTGATCAATCAGTGGTTCACATTGTGATCTCCCATACACTCCACCCCTTCACAACGTGAACCAATGATTAGGTGAGTTCCCCTTATTACAGAGACCCAATCACGACGCTGATACAATCTCCCGTCGCATTAGATGTTGATATTATTCAAATGATGATGATTGGATGGGTGTTTATGATCTTCCATGGGCCAGTGCTTGATAGATGTTACCGGAGACAAATCATCTTGAAGTGCAGGTCCATCTGCGTTTCATCAGTCCAGAGTAATGGTCCTAGAGGCTTAGAATCAATCTTAAGGGGAGTAATATAGATGTTTCAAGGGTACTAGGAGGGGAAGATCCGCCCTCCAGGGCAAGATACAGGCCGTATTCTTATCTTGGGTCAATACTTCTGCTTGTACTGGATTATGTCCCGGCCTCCGATACCATACCCTCTGGCCAGATATCTGTGGCTGTATAACTATATCTGGCACCAGAGGAGGAGTCTTGATCTGCCATAGGGACATAATAGGTGTTCCTTTAGCAAAAAAGGCCGGAGTATTGACCACGATGTCAGTAGGCCATGTACCTATCACCGAGGGGGTGACTGAACCTCCCACCTCCAATAATCTCCCCCAAGGTGCAAGTAGGCCACACCATTTGGGTCCTACCTGCACCTTCCAAGGCCAATTTATCTTATGGATTCCCGGTTCTAAATTCTCAGGGGCAGGGAGCAGAAGATTATTTTCAGTACGAACCTGCGGTTTTACCTTATTATCGGTGCCTGTAATTTGGATCCTAAGAGGGGAGGCCCATATAGTTTGTAACATTTTCAGGGCACTGGGTCTGCCATCCCGAGGTCTTTCATTCAGGTCCCGCACGGTTTCATATAATCTTTTTGTCCACCCCTGCAGGGACTGAGAGTCTGTTTTCAGGGCAGCCTTAAGGATACCATTATAACGTTCAATAAGGCCTGCCCCTGTTGGGTTATATGGCAGGTGGAATCGCCATTCAGTGTTGTTTTCTTCTGCCCAGCGCTGTATCATCGCTCCAGTGAAGTGAGTCCCTTGGTCACTCTCGATAACTTGAGGTGTCCCGTATGCAGACATCAGTTTAGTAAGTGCCTTAATTGTGTATGCTTGATTTGCCTTTGGTACAGGATAGGCTTGCAGCAGTCCACTTACAGTGTCAACGCAGGTCAGGGCATATCTCGCCCCCTCAGACCGAGGGAGGGGCCCAATGTAGTCGACCTGCCATCTCTGAAGAGGACTATATCCTCTAGCAATGTGGGATGTTGTTTCAGGCAACGGTCTCGGTCTCATCTTTGAGCAAGCATCGCAATCCTGACATGCTTGAACGATATCAGATAGTTGTACAGGCAGCCCCCATGCTTTAGCAGCTGCCCACATTATCTTCTGTCCAGCATGCCGTAGCTTCTGATGTAACCAACGGGCAATATTTTCAGATTGTGAATTCTCAATCCATCGGATTCGGGCCAGTGTGTCAGCTTCATCATTTCCTGGTGACTGCAAGGGTTGATGACCAGAGACATGGTAGACACATACTGTCCTGTGTTTGACCGTATTCCAAATGTCTACCCACATGTCTTTACCCCAAATCGGTCGGGCGTGGATAGTCCATTCCTGGGTAGCCCATTGCGTAATCCACAGAGTGAGCCCCCGGTACACAGCCCAACTATCTGTACAGATGTTCAGGACGCCGTCACCAGGTTCTTTAGTTATAACCATCCACACGGCTCGCAATTCTGCCCATTGGCTGCTTTGACCATCCCCCTCATCAAACCAGATGGTCTCAGTAGAGGGATGGTATGCTATTGCTCGCCACTTGCTCGGGTTGCCTCTGCTGGACCCATCCGTATACCAGGCATCTTCAGGAATAGGATATCTTCCTTCCTGAACGGGACTCTTCTCTGGTGGAGCAACCATCGGTTCTTTTGATGTATCACTGTGATACGTCACTGGGCCTAGGATCTTCTGTAGTTCTTCTTTAAGTGGAGATGAAGACAGACTGCTTCTCTGGCTTAGATAGGCGACCCATCGTGCCACCGTTTGTGCTTGGGCCACCCCCGTCTTAGGAAGGTGAGTCAAATCTCTCACCCACCCCTGGATTGGTAATGAAGTCTTAACTATGACCTCTGCTGTTTGCGTTATCGGCTCTACTGCTTGTAATGCCGAATAGGCAGCCAATAACTGTTTCTCAATCATGCTATATCGTTCTTCTGCTCCGTGCCAAACCTGAGACCAGAATCCAATGGGGGTTCGAACAGAACTCTGGCGTTGCCACAGGCCCCAGCCAAAACCATCTTGAGTAACATGAACATCTAGTTCAGCTGGGAGGGTCGGATCAAATATACCCAACGCCTGAGCTTGTTTAACTGCCAGTTTTGCCTGTTGGAAAGCATCCTGTTCTATCTTTCCCCAATTCCATGATTGACCCTTCTTTGTAAGCTTGTATAATGGCCTTAATAGCTGAGCTAAATGAGGTATAAAGGAGCGCCAATACCCCAATATACCCAAACATTCTTGCAATTGTTTTGATGTTGTAGGGACTGGAAACGCTTGGACTTTATCTACTACCGCACTGGGTAGTACTTTGGTTTTCCCGGACCAAATTACTCCCAGGAATTTTACAGATAGCCCCGGACCTTGCACCTTCTGTGGGTTTATAGCCCACCCTCTTTTCTGCAGGTAAGCTATCAACAAATCTGCTGCTTGTCTCACCGCCTCTAACGAATCGGATGTTAACAGGAGGTCATCAATATAATGATATAAATTGACATTATTTGGCTTTTCCCACTTAGCCAGATCACGTGCCACTAAATTATGACAAAAAGTGGGCGAATGTACGTACCCTTGGGGTAGGACCTGGAAAGTCCATTGCCTCCCTTCCCATGTAAATGCAAACTGATCTTGCGATTCTTCACTGATTGGAATACTGAAGAATGCATTCGCCAAATCCAAGACACAGTGATATGTTTTGATTTCCCTGCTTTTCCCTTTCCCTCCATTAGGGAGGCAATATTGGGTACAGCCGCATGAACAGGTGGCGTGACCTTATTTAATTCCCTATAGTCTACTGTCATCCTCCATGTTCCATCCGGTTTTCGCACTGGCCATATTGGGGAGTTATATGGGCTATGTGCAGGCCTTATAATACCCACTCTTTCTAATTCCTGCACCGTCTTTGTTATTTCATCCTGCCCACCCGGGAGTCTGTACTGTTTCACATTAGTAATCCGGCGTGGCTTTGGCAAACAAATAGGCTCATGTTTTGCATGGCCTCTCAATATTGTCTGGATTGCCCGGATACTAATGCATCTCTGCCGCAATCGGAACTCTCCCACTGTTGTATGGAGAGCCAGACCCCACAGGATATCAATTCCTAATATATACTCTGGAATTGGGGCAATGGATACCTTGTACTCCCGTGGTGGAAGACGCCCGACCCCCAGTTTTACCCAGGTTTGGGTGACCGGAATGGTTTGTCCCCCAAAACCTCCAATCATCACTCTATTACCTTTAAATTTAGTTGGGTCTCCATATATTATAGATGTCTCTGCCCCGGTATCAACTAGGGCCATAACCTTCTGTATATTCTTTCGGGACCAGTATATCGTCAGTTCCACATAGGGCCTCCGGTCCCGTCTAGAGGCCCTAGGAGGACTGACATCCCTCGTCAAGCCATGAACTGAGCCAGATTCAAGTCTTTTACCTCCGATACCTCCGGTGTCATAACCCGAGGCACCTGAGGTGGCTTCTTTTTCCTATTTGGAACTATAAAATCTTCTAAATTCCATGTTGTTGTTGGTCGCCGCTCTATAAATCTTATCCCTGGCCTTTTGGGTTTATTCTGAAATTTTTGTTCATCCTTCAGTTGCTTCCACAACTGAAGGAGAACCTGATTGGGCTGCCCATCAATTTTTGAAAACTGAACGCCTGCCCGGAGCAGATCATTAAACATTTGTTTCCGGGATACCCTAACAGGTCCTGCCCGAGAAGTTCGCGGGGCCGATCTTCTGGCTCGCACTATTGGAAAAGCCTCGGCATCCTCAATCACCCTGATATTGCGCTTAGCTCGTAAACGCTCAGTTTCTCCGAGGTCTGCTACCAATTGGGCGGCTTGTTGGACTACTGCCTCTGCGGATACTACTGGATTAAGTATGGAAACCAAGGTTCCATACATATGAGAGGGTGCTTACTGTAAAATTAGGTCCCTCATTCCCGCAGAAAATTTAACCATATCAGGGCTATCGAATGTGTCTTCGTAGATAGCCTCTCTCATACCTAATTCGCGTATATAATTTTGAAGGTCTTCCATAGAAGACCACATCCCTGTGTTTACTGGCATGTCAGTTTTATTTGTCCACACCATGCGGCAAGCAGCCATTATCCATTCTACAATTGAATGGTTTTCTTCAGGGAACTGAGTCCCAGCATACAGTCTCTGCCGAAGGGCAGGATGTACTGTTATTGTGGCCAACTTAGATACTTCGGGGCCACTAACCAGTACACTATCTGCCCCTGAATCCCATAACCGTAATAACCAAGCCGGAACACTTTCCCTTGGCCTTTGCCTAAATCGTTGCACTAGGTCCATGAGTTCAGTAGGTGTATATGGACGGGCTGTTACATGTAAAACAGATTCGGCAGGGGGCCATTGATCAGGAGGCACTCCTGCTGGTCGATCTTGAATTTTCTTTGTTTTTTGAGTTATTACTGGACGGACTTCTAGTGAGTCCGTCTCAGATGGTTTTTCTAGATCAGATTTAGTGATCTTATTTTGATTCATTTCTTCAGGATCTTGATCGTCATTAAATGAAATGTATCTAATTTGAGGGTTGGAGGAAGAAAATGACGGTTTTTTTCCTTTCAATAGATTGATCTCACCCTCCAATTTTTCAACACGGGCCTTTAACAATTCATTTTCATGTGCAATGTTGTTTGATTTTATCTCTGCCCGATTTAAAGCATTTAATAATGGCCAGGCTGCCATAGATGCAGCCATTCGCTTTTCTTTTGTAATTAAGATATCTTTTTGTAGTCCTAGAAAGTAATCAGTTAGACAATAGGCGTCCATGTTATTTGGTACTCTTAAAGGGCCCCATTGTTCAATAATTGTTGCTAATTGGTAATATGGGGACGCCTCAAAACCTGGAATTTGTCCAGGAAGGCATGTCCCTAAGGGGGTGGTCTTCTCCCCCTTGTACCAATTAAAGATTTTCCACACAAAGGACATTTTTTTTTTCCTTATATTTCTAGAAGCCAAGTCAGTGGCTCCTGCCTGGCTTGCCAAATGTATTGGCAATAACTATGCTGGTATTAACAAGGATAGCAATTACAAGTAAAATGGTAGAAATACAGAAGATATAAGGAAAAGGGAACTCACCAGAGCTGAGGTGATCCTCCCTGGTGAGCAATCTCCAAGAGATGCTGCCTCAGTGAGGGTCAGCCCTTAAATGAGGTCTCAGAGGAGGTGGAGTCGAACTCCACCCCTCCAGGGAGCACAGCTACATAACTTTCACCTGTGCTCCCACAGCTGACCCCACACTTGCCTCAGCTGATCAATCAGTGGTTCACATTGTGATCTCCCATACACAGACAGAACCTGCCTGAGGAGCAAGCTGATGGCTGTCAGCTACAGGCAGACCTAGCTTTGTACTGCATTTCTTAGAGCAACAACTGTTGCTTTCAGTCACTGAATATACCAAGGCCAATTACTATGCCAGGAACATTTATGGCATCAGTGAACAAAAAATGCGTTAAAAATTGTAATAGACAGGAGCCATTTATTCTTTTATAACTAGGTGACCAAAGAACAACAGTCCTTCTAGAGTCAAGCTGTTAAGAACTAATAGCATCAATCAATATCACATAGATAGATTACTTCCCTGCCCTAAGACCATCTTGCGACCACTTGGTGCTCCTAATTAAGCCCTCTTGATGGCATTTTGTCTGAGCCATGCGACATTTTGTGATAGGAGTTACTGCTAGTGTTCCCTTAACCCTACACCAAAGTAGGAGGTATCCATTCTCAGGGAATCATGCAGGCTTCCTCTGTATTTGATGCTCAGAGACAGCCCCAGAACTTTTTAAATCTTAGCTTAGCTCTCATCCAATAATGTTCATCAAACAGTGCAACTTGTCCTTTGGGGATGCCTTTGTTCTGCATCAACCAGTTCCAACGGAGTCTTCTTGGCTTGTTTTAGATCAGTTTTTCAACAGATAAAGCCAGGGTCTTTGAATTACAAAGTGAAATTGCAGAATGCATGATTCTCAACCAAACAGAACAGCAGGTGGGATGCAGGGTGAATACCTGAACCAACACCACCTGCAAGCAATCCTTCAATATCTTAGGAATCTCTAGCCACCCCAAATCCAGTGTTGTGCTTGATCTATCATCTCTGCTGAGTTTTTAGCTAAGCTGATGGTGAGCATCACGGTGGTGATGGGTGAGCAGTCAGACTAGAGGGTCTTAATCAACCGTAAGGATCCTGTGATCAGAGGAACGTGAATGTGCTGTTAAAGGTCACAAGCGCTGCACTGCAGCATGAGCATACACAGCGAAAGGCTTTCAGTAGAGCTTCAGTTCATAAATGAGGACTGGGTTATGGAAAATAGGCTCAAGATATAAAACAGAAAACAGATCTTAACGCCAGGTTCTGTGAATGCAACCAGCTGAATTTCACAGATATTGAATTTCAATGACAATTTCTTGTGTTATTTTACCCTCCAGCTCCACCCTGAACAGGAACATGTCAGTGACAAGCATTACTCCTCCAGGCTTGACCTAACAGTGCTTTACTTGCACTATGAGCTAATGGCTGTGCTTACAGCACCTCAGGGAGACACCTCAGAGATCACAATGTCCTTCGGGTACAGCAGGAGACACTCAACTCTCCAAATGTGGAGTTTAATTTGTCCAAAGAGGAGACAGGATTCCCATGCTAATAACTTAGGACCATTTCAGTCATAGGTTTAAAGATGATGTAAGTGCTGAGGCAATACATGAACTAGATGAATGAAGCCCAGATGTCAGGGCTCAAGTCGTGACTCCAGCCCCAGCTGGAGCTAAGGCTGTCTTGAATTCATCACAACACAGTTACATTATTTGCTCATACTGTGGATTTGCATAGGGACAACAGGAAGGTCAGAATTGCTTCAATAGAGCTATGCAATCTTTGTCCTAAATACTGGAAACCCACAGCGTTGGACAAATAAAATGAATTAAGTCTGAAGTGCTTTACATGGATTGTGATCCTATGTTTGCCTCACAAACTTACCTGAGACTTTCCAATCAAAAATCAGAGTGTCATCTCCAATTGTGTAGATGTATGTTCCCTCGTCTTCTTTCGTTACAGCTGAAGCCACAAGCTTATGCAGTTTCCCTTTATCTTCCATTGTGAATTTCTTACTGGTCTTGATTTCTTTGCCATTTTTGTACCACTTCACCATGACATTGGCTTCAGAGGTCTCAGAAACAAATTCAGCTTGTTTTCCAGCAACGGCCCTGATTACTCCTCCACTTGTCTCTTTGATTACGAAGTTTGCCAGTGCTGAAACAAAATATGAAGACACAAAATACATATGATGGTAAAGAACTGCAGGGACATTGGTGACCATGAGGCATTCATTTATCATAAGATCAAACATGCACGTTTAATCCTAGTTCTAATTGCTAGATTCTAATTCAGAAGCTGGCAAATTGGCAGCTTTTATAAACCACGTACCAGATTACCTTATCTCCACAAGTTGAAGGACGTACACTGTACAGGGGACAGAGCCAAAGGAAGAAGCCCAAGGCTTCAAGAAAATGTCTAAAATAGGAAAACTGAGGAAAGAATTGGAACAAGCAAACTAGAAGGAAATCAATGGAGGGGGTATCTATTACTGCACTGTAACCCCCTGGCAAACAAATCAAGCCTAAAAGATAGAGATATCACTTAGGACTGAAAAGAAAAAAGAAAAAAAAGAATTCCTTTATGGAAATTAATTGGAGTGCAAAAGTTAGATGATAAAACTGTCCCTTATTAACACACAGTGGAATAATTGACTTCAAAGATTCAAAATCTCACCACTGTCTTAGCCAAAAGTTCAAGCCTAAGTCCACGGTCCTATTTTACTGAGGGTAATTGAGCTTGTTTTCCAACTTCTTGTTAACATATCATTTCAAAACAGCGCACACAACTGAGTTGGGTCTGTTGAGACAGCGCAGTCAGAGCTGCTAAAATCAAAGTCTGGATTATGCATGCATTTGTTCTGCAGTTCCAAGAACACGCGTGTATAATACAAATTCAACAACGTTCTACAGAATGCCTGTATTTAGGAGCTCGAGAGCCAGCTGATGGACACTGGGATGACTGAGATCCTGTCAATACATTTAACTCCATCCTATCATACAGTCAAATTTCATTCATTTTTTCAGGAACTGTCTCTTATCATTGTAGTCCCGTCACCACTGCTGGATGTGAGCCCAACCACACAAAAGCAGCTGCTGGTTTTCACTGCAGATACTGCAGTAAGGAGAAACAGCCTCCAGACTGGACCAGCTGAGCGTGGCCCTACCAGGATTTGCTCCAAAGGTCTTATTACCAGTAGTGCTTCCCGATGAAATACATGGGGGTCCTCCTTTGATTCCAACCCCAACCCACCCCACCATGCCCCCTGATAACATCCATCAGGGCCACATCTCGACAGCTCCTGAACACCTCCAGGGATCCCACCACCTACCTGGGCAGCCTGTGCCAGTTAATTCTGTGGGCAGACCTGCCAGTATGAAATATTATGCTAACATGACAAAGAGAGAGAAGAAAAGCAAAATTAAGACTAGCTGACAAGCCTTGGCAGGAAGTTCTGCTCTCCATCAATTTAGTCCCTGTGACTCTTCACAGGTGTTTTCTACATTTGGGATCACTGCTACAAAAAGAGATGTTGACATCATCTCTTGTGGCCACCCTGACAGAAGAGCAGGAAGGCTGGGATGCTCTTTTTCCTGTCTTTCCCTTGATTTCCTCTATATCTTAGGGACGAATCACAGGACAGAACACAGAAATCAAATGGCTCTACAAAGCAGATTGGCCAGTTCAAGTCAAAACAGCCACTGAAAACACCCCAGATGCTGTCTGACAACAGCTGGACTGTCGGGGAGTCAGGTGAATGCAGTCTGCTGGCCCTGGGCAGGAAGAGGACAGCCCAGACTGTCACATACCTTTCACTGAAAGCTGATAGAGCATTTTATCCCCCTCACAGATGCACTGATAACTTGCAGCATCATCCATTGAGTCGTTGTGAATTTTCAGGGTGTGTTTCTTCCCCACAATTTGCAGTTCATAATTTTCACTGGCCTTGAGCTCCTTCCCATCCTTCATCCACTCCACAGTAGCGCCTGTGTCTGAAAGCTCAGCCTGCAGTTTGGCTTCCTCACGCAGCCAAGCGCAGATCTTTTCTACATCTTTGCTCTTCTTGGTAAATCTCACTGCAGCACCTGTCAGGAGCAAAGGCCTCGTTATTTCAATTTATATCAGGCTAACGTGGTCAATGTTTGCTGCAACATCTCTGAAAAAGTATCACCTTCTGTTCCTGCACTCATCATTGTGTCAGTGCTGAGCAATTCATGATATTTCATTTGGTCTTCTTGCTGGATTTACTAAGTAAAAATCAACCAAACATCTCCTTCTACTGATTAATAATGCTCTAAACATGCTTCTGCAAAGGTTTCCACCCAATGACAAACAGGTCCTCCCATCATGAATGTTTATTTGTTCTACTTTGTCATGCAAAGCTGATTGATAGAGATATTATTGGAATGATTGCTCCCCTACTTCTAAACTATTCCAGTGCAATCAGAAAGGCTGTCTGAACCTGCAGCTGAAAGTACTGCTCTATGGTCATGCAGTGGTAAACCTGGTGACTGAATGCACTGGCCAATAGCTGTGAACTGCAGACATTCATCAGCTGGCATGCTTGCACGTTGTTGTAAGGTCAATAGTAAACATGGCATCCCCTCCAGGTACAGCTTCACCAGTTGTTAGGGGGGATTTCACAGCCAGGACTGGGTCTGAGGAAGAACATGTATGTCTTAATGCTCTTTAGATGCAAGTCTGGTATCTCATTTAGAGATGGAAGATTAAATCATAGGTACATTTCTACTTCTCCCTTTGCATGAGTGCTAGAAGAAGCACTTCTGTGCTTAAGATCTGTTACAGAAAGTTCTGCCTCTTGCACATGTGAGATATCAAAAGATAAGGATATTCATGTCTCTGTCACAGAAACAACTCGTATCACTTTAGTGGTAGCTGGAGGTTGATAGGAGATAGGAGAACTAGGAATAAAGGAAAGCCTTTGGTGTGTTAATGCACTGCTAACCTTAAAGTCAAAGGAAGCATCTTTAGGGAACCAACACAGCTGCTCAGCACACACTGACCCATTTCCATTGGGGTTTTTGTGCTTACCAAGGTGCACGCTCCCTGGGAATTCCAGAGACGGGCTCTGTCCATGCGCATTGACTGCAGACACTCGGAACTGATCATCAGCCTCTTCAGACAGATTGCTCACCGTGAACTCTGGGACGGGGACATGAGACTCGTGGCACCTCACCCAGGTGAAGCCAGTTAGTTTCTTGCATTCCACAATGTAGCCATCGACTGGAATGGGGCGGTGCATCTTCGGAGGGGACCATGCCAGCGTCACTGAGGTTTCTGTTTTATTTTTCACCACGGGGTCAGTTGGGGGCTGGGTGGGAGGTTTTCTGGGAGCTGAACAGAAATAAATTTCAGAAATATTAGCATAAGGTCATGTAGGCTGGAAAAGACCTTCAAAAGACCTTCAAAATCAGCAGACTCAACTTTCAGCATGACCTACTGAGTCCCACCATTAACTACTGTGGTACCTGAGGACATACATGACAAGCTTATTCCTGCAGGTATTTACATAGTGAATATATTCACCCTCTGGTTGCTTTGGAACATTTTAGAGGTTAAAATCCCATCAGACTTTTTCACTGTGTGCAGCCACTGATACAGGCAGGAGGCTGGGAATTACCTGATGGGCTCTAGTTACAGACTACTGACACAGTAAAGGATTGATTTCATTTAATTTTGGCCATCAGAAAGTTTGGTGTCTGGTTTCAGTCACCCATCTGGACTCCAATTATAATCATATGGAGAACAGCACATTCAGGAGAACTCATCTCAATAAACCTGAATGAAATCACAGAATCATAGGATCATGGGAGGGCTTGGGTTGGAAGAAACCTTCAAGATCATTAAGTGCTAGATGCCAAAGGTCCCACTAACACAGTATTAAGCCAAAAGCTAGATGCTGGAATCAGATCTCCTGACCTTACCATCAGAAACTGAGATGTCATATTTTGCTCAGAGGTGCCTGCTTGTAGGAGGGACAGCTTCCGAGCTTTTTCTGCTCCAGGAACCAGCTCGAGCTTCAGAATTTAAACAGCAGTCAGAAATTAAACTGAGCTTTGTCACCTCCATCAAATAGAAGGAGTGGTTGGGTGGTACAGCTTTCCAAATCGCTTAGAAACTGTCACAACAATCAGATGCCTACCTTTTCTTTTTTAACTTGTTAATACATAGAGCTTAATAGCATCAGAATGCCCCAAGCACTTCAGACAACAGGACAGCTGTAAACCCTTCTTTAAGGATTCCTTTGTTTAACCACTGAGTAACTGTAATTCAGTGGTGCTGGTAGGAGAAGGGAAGTCCTAATCTTCCCAGATGGTGAACAGAGTTGATGTTCACATGCAGACTGGTGCTGCAGCAGAGCCAGAAACCACTCATTTGGGAAACACAGCACCAAGAAAATAATGGGAATAGCTTCATAAAATCAGGAGCTTCACTCAAATTTCATGTCAGATCTATAATTCTTCCTATTTTCAGGAAGAAATGATTTCCCTTTTTCTTGTAGTTTTATTTTCTTTTCCTTTCCAGCAAGCAGCTTTGTAGCTTACAAATTGTTTTCTAATCACCTCCTGGTGTGGACAAATCACACAGGTCTGACTCCATGTTTTACATAGTTAGCATATTATATTTGTTCCACTATGGAACTGTACAGTCATAGAATGGCCTGGGTTGAAAAGGATCCCAAAAATCATCCAGTTCCAACCCCCTGCTATGTGCAGGGACGCCATCCACCAGACCAGGCTGCCCAGAGCCACATCCAGCCTGGCCTTGAATGCCTGCAAGGATGGGGCATCCACAGCCTCCTTGGGCAACCTGTTCCAGTGCGTCACCACCCTCTGAGTGAAAAACATCTTCCTAAGATCCAACCTGATCCACAACCCCTACACACCCTCAGAGCCCCCTAGAGCCCCTAGTCCTCCTATTGCCCACCACAGCCCCATATGCCCACTAGAGTCCCCCTCAACTCTCTTTACAGGCCCTGCACAGCTCTATATAACAGTCTTATAGAACTACCTCTAGTAGAAGCAATCTCCACACAGAGATCCTTTCCCAGCACACTGCGCCACGGGGGGAGCAAAACGGGGGGGGGGCACATACACACACAGCGCCGGGGGGGCCCGTAACCGACCCCCACCCATCCTTTAAAGGGGTGGGGGGTCCGTTTTAATGGGGGGGGGGGCGAGATCACCTTCACCCCCCACCCCCCCATCCCCACCCCATCCTTTAAAAGGGGGGTGTCCATTTTGGTGTTGGGGGGCAGTGACAATCCGCCCCCCCACCCCATCGTTTAAAGGAGGGGGGGTCCGAGACCACCCCCCCCACCCCATCTTTTAAGGGGGGGGGTCAGGGGCTCATGGGGGGCAGCACATCGTGCACAACATTGTGGGGGGGGGGGGCTTTAAAACGGGGGGGTTACAAAAAGCATAGCTCTCAACTATAGATGGGATTGGGGGGGGCTCAATCGATGGGGGGGGGCCCTTCATGCAGGGGGGGCACAGCGTAAGTCAGCGGCTTTGAGGGGGGGTGTTGGGGCTGTTTGGCCTTTGGGGGGGTTATTGTGTGCCCCACCCCCACCACCCCCACACACAATGGGGTGTTAATGTGGGGGGGGGGGGCTTAGATTAGTTGCGTTCCCTATAGCACTGCCCCCCCCCGTCATTAACCCCCCCGCTTTATCCTTACGGCTGAGCCCCCCCCCGACAGCGCCCCATTCATCTTGATGGGGGGGGGGGGTTTGTCACACGACCCCGGCGCGGCTTATGGCACATCGTCGACCCCACCCCACCCCCCATAACCCCACCCGGGGGGGGAGGGGGCGATGTGGTGAGTGGGGGGGGGGTTCCAGAGGTGGGGGTGAGCAAAGCGCAATATGGGGGGGGGGGTCCTATAACTGGAGGGCAGCGGCTGCACAAAGAGCCCGCGGGGGTCGGAGAGCAGCACTTTGGCTGGGGGGGGTCCACGGGGTCCGGGGGTAATGCTGCCCCACCCCCTCCCCCACCCCCCACTGCCGACCCTCCCCCCCGCGTTGCCCCCCCGCCCCAACGTCAGCTCCTGCGGCAGCTCCTCGTCGCTCTCCTCCTCCTCTTCCTCGTCTGGGGGGTCAATATGTGGGGGGGGGGGTCCCATCGGGCAGCGGCAGCTCCGCCGGCTCCGATTGGCTGAGCCGCAGTGCGCGGGAGCGGCTGTTGTGTGCCGGTCGGTGGAGGGGCGGCTCTTCATGGAGCTGCCCCGCAGCCAACAACAGCCTGAATGAGATCCTGGAGTCCCAGACGCTGGAGGATGAGCTGGGAAAGAGCAGAGGCTCCCCACAGAAGGGCAAATCACGTCTGATAACGTGAGTGTGGAGCACAGCCAGCCCCTTCCTCACATGTGTGGGGCTTCCATGTTCCTCTGTGCCCATTGCAATGTGCCACCCCAATCCTGCTGCCCAGCCAGGAGTGGATGGGATGAGCAGGTTGGGATGCACAGAGCAGTGCTCAGACATTGCTGGGACATTTGTGCACTGCTGTTGAGCTTCCCTTTGTGCAGCAGGGGAGAGGATGGAGGTTTACAGGTGGATGGTTGTTATTTCTATGGCATTGCACAGGTGGTAGAACCATGTCCATTCCCAAACTTATTCCAGGGCATGCGGGAATTTGTGCAGTTGTAGTTCCTGAATTGTGCTATTTAAAACCCTCCTGTAAATGGGGATGTTTTGTAATGCCTGCTGGGGCTGCAGGCAGCATTGCCTTCCTCCTTAGGGGGCAGGTTTAATCACAAGCCTCCCTATTTCCTATCACAAACGTCCTACAAACCATGTCTGGGCATTGCTGTCTCGGCCTGGATCTCAGCTCCTGAGACTGTCAGATGTGAAGCAGCAGCAGCTGGGACAGGGCTGGCTCTGTGTGCCCTCTCTGGGTCTGTGGGCACAGAGTGGGGCAGAGGGATGACTGTGAGAGGGAGGAATTGCCCAGCCACAAGAAAGAGGAAATCAGCTGAAAAGGGGAGATTTGAGAAGCACTGAGGCTGTGGCTGCTTTGACAGTAAGAAGAAACCAAGCTGTCACTGTGCAGATGGGAACTCCAGTAGGAGAGCTGTGGTGGCTTTACAGATGGCAGACAGCAGCTGGAGTGTAGAGCCAAGGGTAGGGGGGGGATCTTCCTCTTAGCAATGCCATGCAAAGAATGATGCAGACTCCTGCAGGGTCGGCTTTGCTGTGTGACCCTGGGTGGAAGCAGCTGGAAGGTCTCAGCCCTTCTGCATTATCCCAGGAACTGGGGCAGTGCTCGGTCTCATCCCACCTCTGCTAATAGCAAATGCAGAATCCCTTATCTGAGTGCCCTTTTCTCTCATGTAGAGTCACCAACCCTGGGAAGTTCACAAAAAGTTTGGGTGTTGTGTTGAGGGATGTGATTTAACTGGGAAGTATTGGTGATGGTTGGACTGGATGATCATAAGATCATCCAGATCATAAGATCTGAGATCATAAGATCATAAGATCATCCAGGTCTTTTCCAACCTTGAAAATTCTATGGAGTTGTAGCAGATTGTGGGGGTGTAGGTGTGGTATATATATGTACACAGATGGGAATATCCGTATGGAAAAGATAGATCCATGTGTGTTCTGGGCTGCACTGAAAAAGGGGTGGCCAGCAGGAGAGGGAGGTGATTGTCCACTCCTGCTCAGCTCTTGTGAGGCCATATTTGCAGCACTGTGTCCAGGCCTGGGAAGGATGTGGAGCTGTTGGGGGGGGTCCAGAGGAGGGCCACTGTGATGATCAGAGGGCTGGAGCAGCTCTCCTATGAGGAAAGGTGGAGGGATCTGGGCTTGTTTAGCCTGGAGAATGGAAGGCTGTGGGGAGACCTCATTGTGGCCTTTGAGTACTTGAAGGGAGCGTATAAACAGGAGGGGGAATGGCTGTTTATGAGGGTGGATAATGATAGGACAAGGGGGAATGGTTTAAAACTGAGACTGGGGAGGTATAGGTTGGATCTTAGGTAGATGTTTTTTGCTCAGAGGGTGGTGACACACTGGAACAGGTTGCCCAAGGAGGCTGTGGATGCCCCATTCAAGGCCTGCAGGCATTCAAGGCCAGGTTGGATGGGCTCTGTCCATGAGCATTGACTGCAGACACTTGGAACTGATCATCACCCTCTGCAGACAGATTTACAGCCCCTGCACAGCTCTATATAACAGTCTTATAGAACTACCTCTAGTAGAAGCAATCTCCACACAGAGATCTTTTCCCAGCGCCCCTTTGTGACATCATAATGCCCCTTTGTGACATCATAACACCCTTTGTGACATCATAATGCACCTTTCTGATGTCATAATGCCCCTTTCTGACGTCATAATGACCCATTGTGATGTCTTAATGCCCCTTTGTGACGTCATAATGCCCTTTGTGATGTCATAATGCCATTTGAGACGTCATAAGGCTCCTTTGTTTTCATAATGCCTCTTTGTGACGTGATAATGCCTCTTTGTGACGTCATAATGCCCTTTGTGACGTCTTAATTCCCCTTTGTGATGTCTTAATGCTCTTTTGTGATGTCACAATACCCCTTTGTGATGTCATAACACCCCTTTGTGACATCATAATGCCCCTTTCAGACGTCATAATGACCATTTTTGACGTCATAATTCCCATTTGTGATGTCATAATGCTTCTTTGTGGTGTCATAATGCTTCTTTGTGATGTCATAATGCTACTTTGTGACGTCATAACGCCCTTTGTGACGTCATAATGCCCTTTGAGATGTCATAATGCTCCTTTGTGATGTCATAATGCTCCTTTGTGATTCATAATGCCCTTTGTGATGTCATAATGCCCTTTCTGACGTCATAATGCCCCTTTGTGGTGTCATAATGCTTCTTTGTGAGGTATCTGTGGTGCCATTGATAATGAAGTGTGATGAACTGGAAGGCTTTCAGTAGAATTGCAGCCCTAACATAAACAATGACTTGAACTCTGGAATTCTGTGTAAAATCATTAGCTAGCTTGTGGTCCGGGTCTTCAAACCAAAGGCTGTGAGGTGCTGCTCTTGTTGATGCAGGCTGTGAAAGATGACTTGAGCTCTAAGAGTAATTTCCCTTCTGCTCTTTATATGAACGTCAAATCCACAATTAGAATATTAAGAAGATAATATAAAATTTTGTGCTGCTGGACTGAGGACTTCCATTAGCTGTTAGCCATAGTTTGGAACTTGCAAAGCAATCATATTGGAGCCTTGCTGGGCAACCTGCTCCAGTGTCTCACCACACCCACAGTAAAGCATTTCTTCCTAATATCCAATCCTAATCTACCTTCTTCCCATGTAAAGCCATTTCCCCTCATTCTGTTGCTACCTGCCCTTATGAAAAGTCCCTCCCCAGCCTTCCCTGTAGGCCCTCTTCAGATACTGGAAGGCCACTCTAAGGTCTCCTTGGAGTCTTCTCCAGGCTGAAGAGCCCCATCTCTCTCAGCCTGTGCACATAGTAGAGGTGCTTTCAGCCCTCTCTGATCACCTTCATGGCCCTCCTCTGGACCTGCCTGAACATCTCCAAGTCCTTCTTGTGTTGAGGGCTCCAGAACTGCGTGCAGTGCTCCAGATGGGGTTTCAATGAGAGGAGTGTGGAGGGGCAGCACCACCTCCCTCGACCTGCTGGTCATGCTTCTGTGCTTTAAGCTTATGCTTTAAGGTCCTATATGCTTTAAGGTTTAGATAGTGCAGTCGCCTCACCTCTTCAGGTTTATCTGTGAAGGTCCCTTCCAAGTGAACCGTGCTGATCCAGACAGTTCGGATTGCTCATTAAAGTGTTTTAGTAAGTTGGGCTGGTCCTACGAAGCAGTATGACTGCAGTAAGCAGTGTACATGGTGCGCTGTGAGTACTGCACACATTCCTCTTGGCAGCTTGTGGAACAGAAACTGTGCATTGTTTGGATTGTGTAAGTATTCCTGTTGGTCTCTTGTGATGCTTACCTTCTTAGAGCACCTTTCCTCGTTTGGCTCTACATATTTTGGTACCTTACTTGTTCTGTTTGGCTTAGCAGGGAAGGTCTTCTTCTGAAGCATCCTCAGTCTTGGTCTGGGCAGCATACTTAGAAATGACATGGACGTTACATGAGTGGGTGGTCAAAGGGGGGAAGAACTCACCTTTCTGATCTGTTTCCTTTTAGAACACAGTCCTGGAGAGGATTTGCTTTCCTTGTTTCCTGGAGACTTGGATTCTTAGATGGTTTTGACTGCAGCTATTTCTGATGTTAATTCCTTTTTCTGTACTTTAGTAGCCAAGTGCAAGTGGAGTGCTTTGGGAATTGTCTGAAGTTGCCAGGTTGCGTGTGATCACATATGTAACGTGGAGTTATGTGTGGTGCCAGTGATAATTAAGTGTGATGAACTTGAAGGCTTTCAGTACAATTTCAGCCCTAATGTAAACAGTGACTTGAACTCTGGAATTCTGTGTAAAATCATTAGCTAGCTTGTGGTCCAGGTCTTGAAACCAAAGGCTATGAGGTGCTGCTCTTGTTGACGCAGGCTGTGAAAGATGACTTGAGCTCTAAGAGTAATTTCCCTTCTGCTCTTTATATGAACGTCATATCAACAATTAGAATATTAAGAACATAATATAAAAGTTGTTGCTGCTGGCCTGTGGACTTCCATTAGCTGTTAGCCATAGTTTGGAACTTGCAAACCAATCTTATTTAGACTTTAGTGGTGAAATCTTCTGATGAAATCTTCCTTCTAATTCTGCAAAAGAATCTCGGTGGAACATTTCTGTCTGAAAAGGCTCTGGCATATGAAGATGTGCCAGACTGCAGCCATGTGCCAGATGCGTTTGGATCCATGGAATTTTCTGATGTAGCTTCAGTGTTTGAAGAATCTCCACTCGATCTAAATACTCAGAAAACAAAGCAGGTGTGTGAAGATGTACAGCTAGTTTCTTACAGAAAAAATACAGCTCTTAATCTAGAAATCTGCTTCTCATTGTATCTAGTGCTTACTCCATATTTAAGTATCTAGTGGACCTTGACCAAAGGAAGATAAAGATAGAGCAAAGAAGTATGTTAAGCATAAATTTTGTTGCCTTCTACCTGTAGGCCATGGTTGGTTTGACGTGATCCCTAACTCCAGTGTTTGGTTTGCACAGAAACAGCAAGCAAGGGAACAAGTAAAGGAGTCAGTGAGGATTTTAAAACACAATGGGAAGCGATAAGGCACAGTTAATAAGATTCTGGAGTTAGGCTGGAGGTAGGCAGAGGTTGAAAGGTACCGAAAGAAATTCAATCTTACTGTGTTGGACAACAAAATCCACTGTGATATTATTCAAATTTTTAACTAATCCAAGTGATAATTCATATTTATGTTTAGATAAGCTGGTGAGGGTTAATCCTCAATGGAGAATTGAGATGAACAAATAAAAAAATGGTGTTTGACAGTCTATAAGAAACGAACTTATTCTAGGAGAGAATCAGAGTTTTCAACTGTTTTGTTCAATAGCCAAATAATGTATGATATTTTTATAAGCATTGTGTCTGACCTTCTCAGCTGTTAGAATTTCTTTGACAGTAACTTCTCCGGCTGTGATCAGAAAACCTTTTGTTCCGTCTCTGGCACCATTCGAGGCATGATACTCAACTGGGTGATATGGAATTCACACTGTCAACTCCAGTGACAAGAAAAGTGGCATCTAAGAAGCGTGCAAACACAGAGAATGTTGATGCAGAGTCAGTGTTAAGAAATGAGCTGCCCTTTGCATTTCCTGCTCCAAAGGCCTTCTTTTCGAAGAGCCAGACAGAGAAGCAAGTAGAAGGCATATCTTTTTAGGCACCTACTTCCAAAGGTATGTTGTATCTAACAAATGGAAACCTAGAACATGTGTAGCTTAGGAATTTTTTACTTTTAATATGAATGCAGTACTTGTAGGTCCTAAAATTCTGAAAGGTTTCAGTGTGGGGTTTATTTGGTCACAGCACATACAGCTGCCATCCTGTACATCTGACAGTGCACTGCAAGCGGTTTAACCATATATCAGGGCATGGTACACGTCTGTTAATGATAGAAGTTCTCACAGTTTCACAAGGAGCATGCCTTGAGATGCATTCAGATAATGAGATAAGTGCTGTGTTCCTAAAACTAGCATGTGTCTCCACTCTCCATCGAGATTTAGTAGATAATTTCTTTAACAATTATGATGAGAGTTTTGTTTTGTTTTTATTTTTTTCTGGGCTATTATTTTGAGTGAAAGAAAAGGGTATGCTTTTATTTAAGCGAGCTTTTGATTGCATCATGCTTCTAAATTAAATGTAACCTACTGAATTCCTCATGATAGCATACGAGTACTTGCGTGTATCTGTTCTCCCTAATAGAGGGAGAAGAGACTCAGTGAACCTGGACAGTGTTACCCAGGGTTGTGAGAACAGCTAAATGATTGTTGAGAACTGGTCAACTCGTGAGCCTGAGACCTGGGATCCTCCATCCTAGGGTGGAACTTTACTGGAGCACGTGGGTGCCACAGCAACAAAAGGACTGTGTACAATAGACTGAGAGTTTGCTGAGTTTCTTGGTTTACAGAAAGCACAACTAACTCAGCAGCAAGTGACGTATTTGGGATAGGAGATGACAGCTGGACTTTGAACCTTAAGGACTGCCAAGAAAGAAGCCATCTGCTCAACCCCTGAGCTGCAAACTGCCAAGGAACTCCATACGTTGCCAGGAATGACAGGAGGGTGCCGACCATGGATACACAGCTACGGACTGATGGTAAACTTGAAACAGCTTGAAGTGAGTAAGGGATATCCAGGGTGCACTGGTGCTCAATATTCAAGAAGCCCATCAATCTACACTGGGCCAAAGGATACCAGTTTTAATATCTCATGCAGTGTTTACTGTATTGGAGGCAAAAGGGGGACATTGGCTTTCACCCCACAGAATCACAGAATCACAGAATTACCCGGGTTGGAAGGGACCTCAAGGATCATGTAGTTCCAACCCCCCTGCCTAGCAGGGCCACCAAACATACGCCTTTACTAGATCAGGTTGCCCAGGGCCCCGTCCAACCTGGTCTTGAACACCTCCAAGGACGGGGCATCCACAACCTCACTGGGCAGCCTGTTCCAGGACCTAACCACCCTTCTAGTAAAGAACTTTCCCCTAACATCCAACCTAAATCTTCCCTCCTTCAACTTAAAACCATTTCCCCTAGTCCTGCTATTATCAGCCCTTTCGAAGAGTTTACTCCCCTCCTGGGAGTAAGTTCCCTTCAGGTACTGAAAGGCTGCAATGAGGTCACCCCGCAACCTTCTCTTCTCCAGGCTGAACAAACCCAACTCCCTCAGCCTGTCCTCATAGGGGAGGTGCTCCAGCCCCCTGATCATCTTCCTGTCCCTCCTCTGGACCCTTTCCAAAATCTCCATATCTTTTTTGTACTGAGGGCTCCGCACCTGGACACAGTACTCCAGATGGGGCCTCACAAGAGCAGAGTAGAGAGGGACGATCACCTCCCTATCCCTGCTGACCACCCCTCTCCTGATGGAGCCCAGGATCCCATTTGCTTTCCGGGCTGCCAGAGCGCACTGCTGGCTCATGTTAAGTTTCTCATCTATCAGGACCCCTAGGTCTTTTTCAGCCGAGCTGCTCTCAAGGACAACTCCTCCCAGCCTGTACAGGTGCCTGGGGTTCTTCCGGCCCAAGTGCAAAACCTTGCACTTTGCTGTGTTGAACCTCATTAGGTTCACCCGAGCCCAGCTTTCCAGCCTGTCAAGGTCCCTCTGAATGGCATCTGTTCACCCCAAAGATTCCCGAAATACCAGGCCATCCTGGTAGAGCAGGGTGATATAGAAATAATTGTAACTACTATTGCCAACCCAGTATCTTTCCTTAGCGGAACTCCCCTGGTGGAGAACCAGGATGACATCACTGCTTTGAAACAACTGATGCTGCACATTACATCCAGTCGGTCGGAGCTGAAGGACGAACCCTTAGAAGATGCAGAAGACGCCTGGTTTACCAGCAGCTGCAGTTTTGTGAGACAAGGAGGCTGTAAGGCAGGACATGCAGTAACTGCTACTGAGCAGGGAATGGAAGCACAACCATCAGCCGTGGGGACTACCCCTCAGAAGGCTGAAATAACTGCCTTGACGAGAGCCTTAATGATATGGACAGATGCTAACTATGTGTTTGGGGTGTCACACGCTCATAGTACCATCTGAAAAGAGCAAGGATTGCTCACACACAAGGAAAAGATCATGATGTAAATGTACCTATGTTGTAGGGCACAGTTCTCTATCCAGGCCCAAGTCTGTGTGGGTGTCTCCTCTATCCACAAAGCTGCTCACACTGCAGGAGGCACAGGCTGAGAGGAGAGGCCAGAGCAGCTCTCCCACTGTGACACGGAGCAGCAGGATACAAGTAAAGGAAGGCCCCGCAGCGGTACTGGGAAGGTTCCACACAGTCATCAATTTTTCATCTGAAAGGTAAAGAGGAATTCCCTTTTCTGCCCCTATCATCATTGGTCGGGTGAGTAGCAATGATGCCCGGTGTGCTTCCATCAATGGAGCAGAATAGGCGGAAGGCTGGGGTGCAGGCTTTCCTCTGCTGAGGTGAGTGGGGGCTCAGGGTGTTGCTCAGTGGTAGATTTGTTCACACTGAGTTCTAACAGGAAACTTGCTCAACATCGAAGGCCTTGCAAAAGTCTGGCTGAGTGATGTCAGTTGCTTTTCCTTTCCCTACTGATGCTGTCACTCCACTGTAGAAGGCCACCAAAGCGACCAGGCTGCATGTCTCCGTTTCCGCTGTTTCTCCATTTCCTTCTTGTTGCTCCCTGTAACCAGCAGGTTCAGCCATGCTGCTTTCCTGCCTCCTCTGCTGTGTTTCGTGTGGTCGGGATGGAGCTCAGAGCTCCAGCTCTGAGAAAGGTTTTCTGAGAAAGTTACCATCTCTTTTCCATTCCTTTACCCCTAAAAACAGTTTTCCAGTGTCTCTCATGCAAGAATTCTTTGAACAGCCTGCAGCTGACTCTCCTGAAGCTCAGGGTCCTGACTTTGCTTTTTGCCAGGCACACATTCCTTGAGATGAGGAACTCTAGGAGGGCATGGTCACTACAGCCCTGACCACCTCCAGTCTTAACCCCTGCTGTTCAGCATGTCCAGTAATGCTTCCCTTCTGCTTGGTGTGCTTAATGCTTGGCCCACAAAGTTATTGTCAGTGCACTCCAGCAGGCTCTCAGACAGTTTGCAGCAACTGGGATTGGTGCTGGGTGGTTGCTGGGAGGTGTCTCAGCAGAAAAGCTGGGCTGGGGTGGGCGTGCTGTGTCAGTCCTCATCGCAGCTGGCAGAGAGAGTTAGAGGAGGGTGATGGGTGCTGCCTGCTCTCAATGCTGCTGCACTGAATTTGGGGCACAGCAGCACACTGGTGAGTGAGCTGGGAGGGAGACGGACTGCTGCTGTGCATGGCTAGGCCAGAGCTGGAGGATTGTCAAACACGTGAGTCATGCTGGTGCAGCCATTGCAGCTGCAGCAGGAGTAGAAGACAAAGAGGTTTTGTAGAGGACAGAAGGTGGTGACTCATGGTTTGATGTCCAGGTGGAGGCCGATAACAAGTGGTGTCATCCAGGAGTCTGTCTTGGGACCAGTGCTTTTTTACATGGTTATCAGAGACACCAATGATGCAATGGAGTGCACCCTCTGCTGTTTGCTGAGTGGTGCGGCTGACGCAGTGGAAGGAAGGGATGCCATTCAGAGGGAGCTCAACCGAGAGGTTGGCCTAGGTGAATTTAATGAGGTTCAACACAGCAAAGTGCAAGGTTTTGCACTTGGGCTGGAGGAATCCCAGGCATTTCTACAGACTGGGAGGAGCAGTCCTTAAGAGAAGCCCCGCAGAGAAGGACCTGGGGGTCCTGGTGGATGAAAAACAGAACGTGAGCCATCAGCGTGCTCTTGCAGCTCAGAGAGCAAATGGTCCCCTGGGCTCCATCAGAAGAGGGGATGGCCAGCAGGGACAGGGAGGTGATTGATCTTCATGATCCTTGAGGTCCCTTCCAACCCGGGCCATTCTATGATTCTGTGATTACACTCGCTGTCAGAAATAACGGCAGCTGTAGAGATGTTGGATATATTTTGGGACAGTTCTTGTAACCAGCTGATTTTAAGACCTTGCCCGAGTCAAGAGTCTAAATTGAGTGTCAGAAGAAAGCTGGTAAAGTGGCTATTGCTCATTCTTTTTCATTTGCTGATTCTTTCATTCGGGTTCCTTTTCCAAAGGAGATTCTGGTGATGGAAGCAATTGAAGAAAGAACCAAAGCAGCTCTTGCCAAGAGTGCTTGAAGTCCCTGTGGAGAGAAGCAAAGAACTTGGGCTTCCTCTGGGATGCGCCCCACCATGTCTCAGGAAGGAGACAACTGCTGTTCCACTTTCTGCTTTGTGTGTGGAAAGGTACGTCTGGGTTTTCTTCTACTTGTTTTTCTTTCTTTTTCTGGCTTTGAAGGAGAAGGGGTGGAGCAAGGGGAGACCCACTGGTCATTTGCTAACTCAAGAGCAGGATGGATTGTGCATTGACTGTGAAAAACCTGGGCTAGTAGCATGGGCATATTTCAGGCTGGACTCTTCTTTTGCTGCTTGGTTTCCTTTTGGCTACAGGGAGACAGCTGTCTAAAGGTGTGTTTTCAAACCCACTCTCCAAAACCATGTTTCATTGTTGCAGGTGGTTCAGTGTGCTCTTGCAGGGTAGATGTGTTTGCTGTAGAATCTGAATGGTTTCTGTTCCTAGGGGAGGACTGGGAGGAGGTAGTGAGAAGAGAATTCAATGCCTTAGGTGTATCTTAGTGAGAAATGTTGGCATGAGGTGCTGAAAGTCTTGAGTTGTCAAAGGCCAGTGAGGCTCAGACTCCTTAACCTGCTGGAGCAGGGTGGAAGCAAGGAGTGGGCACTGCCGTCCCACAAGCTGCACTTGGTTCTGGTCTGCCAGGTCTGTGCTGGCCTGGATTTCTTCTGAGAAGTTTGTTGGAGCTGCTTGGAGTAGTGAAGGGTGGGGAAGAAGTGCTGCTCCAGAGCTATGAGACGTGCAGCTCCTTCTGAAGTGCTTCTGAGAAGGACGGAGCGCATTTGCTGCAGCTTTCTCTGCAGATGTGCTCCTCACCTTGAAATCCTCGTGGTTTGTCCTCAGCTCCTGACCACGGCCTGTTCTCTGTTTTGCAGGCTGATAACATGCAGAAGCCGCAGCTGGTGCATGCTATGTCATCTTTAAACGTACCAGCATTTGCGGCAGCCCATGTTATTAAGAGCCACGTCGCCCAGGGGCCAGATGAGCTATCTCTGGAGGTAAGCAGTTCCAGGCGTTCCATGTTGTCGTGCATAGAAGAGGGCAGTCCTTTCTGCTTTGTTTTCCTACCAGATTTGCTGAATCTGGGATTGATGTTTCAATCTCTTTCAGGTCGGAGATCTGGTGAGCATTGTTGATATGAGGACATATCAACAGGCTGAGCCCCTGGTGGAGAGGCAAGCGTGGCTTTGAGGTAGGCACACGTTTTTGACTAGAGAGCACAACTTCAGTAGAGTTGGGAATCTCAGCTTGGAGCTGCTCTGCCTGCACAGGATGGCTGCTGGATGCAAACAGTTGCCCTGTGTCACTGTCAGTGGACCTTCCCTTTGGCTCTGGGCTCGGGCTAATGCTCACCTGTCTTTTTGTTCTAATTACAGGTTGGGCTTTTCCCTGGTGAGTGCATGGAACTCATCAGCGGAAAAGTTCCCGATTCCCTCCTCAATTCATTGCCAAAGCCAGGTGCGTAATTTACATTTGACAACGCGAGTTAGTCAAATAGGGTCAGAACGTTACTTTCAGGGGGTTTGTTTATGCCCAAGTTCAGCAAGCTTAGAAAGAGAACTACAGTAATCTCCTTGGGCACCTCCAGGGATGGGGAAAATCCATTCTTGCGTGTCCTTGTTGGGAATGTTCTTCCCGTTGTTACATGCTCTGTCGAATGCATTGCGCTCAGCTTCGTCCAACCGAGCCAGGCCTGAAATGAACTGGTTTCTTTGTTTTGTTGCGCAGAGCCAAAGAAATGGGGCAAGCTCATCAACGGCCTTTGTTCCCTGGTGAAGGTCAGCCCTGGGAGAGCAAAGCAGCCTGAGCCTCCGACATTCTCCGGATCCATGTCCTTGCTTGACATCGTTGAGAGGTATTTAGCCTTCAGGACTTGAGGGCTGAGCTGTAGGAATGGAAGCATCCTCTGCTGTTTGAAACAGAGGGCGTTTCTAAGCTGTGTTTCAGCAGAAAGCAGGCAGTGCCCAGAACAGGCAACTTTTGGCCAGGGCTCGGTGCAGCTCTTCCATCACCCTGCACCACGTCTGACAGCATGCTCTGTTTTCTCTGCAGAATGAGTTCTCCCAGGAAGAGGGCAGAGTCAGCAGCTGGCAGTTGGTGTTCCTGCTTCTGCCTGGGCAAACCATCCCCTGTGGCCAAACACCAACTGCAGAGCAGTGCCAGGGAGCCCTCTGAAGCAGAAGTCTTGGTCCTGGCAGGTAAGGGTGCAAGTCCAGCTTACAAAACACTGCTTGTCAGCAACACAGGTAGAATTCATGCTTTCAGTGGGCTTGTACCTCCTTCTGGCGTTCAAGCCCGTGCCTGACATCTTCAGTCGATCCCTGTCTTTCCCAAATGAGTCTCTTGTCAACACAAGAGCTGGACCTGCACGTGGATCACTTTCAAGACAGTGACACTGTTGCTAGAAGCCTATTTGCTTCTGCCCACCACCACTACATAGCCAAATGTCAAGAATCTCCATGGTTCATCTTGCGAACGTTCGACACTAACTGCTGTACATCTGCTCCTTCCTAGGTGACCCGAGCCCTTGTATATCCCCAAGATGCAGGGCATGTTACGATGACGCATCTTCCATCAATGAAGAGTTGTTACTAAGCACAGAATGCTGCAGTTCAGATGAAAGCCTTCCGTATAACATCAGCTATCAAGAGAAGAAGGTCATCATCGTTGAAGCCTTCATTCATCCCATCCCTACTGAAGCTGCTGACCTGAGCCCACCAGACACCTCAGGCACCAGCCTGGACTCAATGTCTCTGCAGTGCAGCCCAGCCCAAGCACAGCCTGAGTGCCCCGACAGCAGCACCACCATGCAGGCTCAGGTCAGCATCACCGAGGAGAAGCTGAGCATCTCGCAGGGGGGCACAGAATCAGGACACGAGTCCCAGGCTCCGGGCAACAGCACGGTCTCTGAGCAGCTCTCATGATTACAAGAGAGGATGAGTCCCATCTTTCCTCCAGACCTCACACCCCCTCCTTTCTCCTATTGAATAAAGGCACGCTCGTGCTCAATCAATGCCTTGACTGAATTCCGAGTTTTCATTCGCAGAGATTGGGATGAGTGCAAGAAACTGCAAGGCAGCTCAGCTTACAACACTCTGGCTGTGGGGTTTGTGCGGCCGAGCTCTGGGTGTGTTCCCATTTTGCCTGACTTTGGGATGCCTGCAGCGAGAGCTCTGCTGCCGTTGTGTATGGCAGCAAATAGTCTCTAGCATCCTGGATGCTGCTCATGAAAACCCCAAGCTTCCTGGCTGTGGCTGTGATGCTTTTCAGGGCCTTTTGATGCTCTTTGATGCCGTGGCTGCTCCCTAACACCTCTGTCCTCCCGCCGTGTCCATTCCTGGCTCCCACCTGTGAGCTGTCCCTGCAGATCATCTCTAGCCCTGCCATCATCGCGCTGCAGCAGGAGGAGCTCGCCCTGACCAACATCAGGCAGTGCTGCCTGCCTCTCTCACTCTCTAGACCAAGTGTAACTACGCTGTCATGGAGACAAATGCTTTCTGTCACATCCTCCATCCCTGCAGACATTTACCGGTAGGTGGCTCTTGCAGAAGAAGATTCAAGCAGCAGAACCTTTTGCTCAGCTACAGCACACAAATGCTACAAAAGCAGGAATAACCCGCAAGCTCTGGGTCTGTTTGTCTTGCACAGGCATGCACTAACTGCGTTTGATGGTACCCCCCATCCTTGATTTCCTTCCCTGCTTCTTGTCTGATGACGCTGCTGAGCCAGGAACAAGCTGCCCAGTGTGGCAGAGCATGGTGCAGGGCTGTGCTGGGACCTCCTCCCCTTCATCTGCTGCAGATCAGTGCCACACACGTGCCATCGAGATGCTCTGGCACGGGATGTGCCTCCAACCCAAAGCTCCTTCCCACCTCCCAAGGAAAAGCAAAGCAACCCAAGCATCTCCAGCAAAGCTGCCCAGCAGACAGCAGGGAATGCAAACAGCTTCTGGCTGCTCCCCTGCACTCCTGTCCTAAGTAATAGACCCCATGAGGACTGGCTGGGAAATCAGTGCATGACACATGTGAGTGTGCACAGGATTGTCAAAGCAGTGGGGTTCCATGAGTTTGTGTGTGTGTGTATCTCGGCTGTTATGAAAGCATGGGAAGACTGCCTTACTGAGTCCCAGATAATTACTTATCCTCAAATGATTTTTCCTGGCCAAATTTAAAGCCTCTTACAGGTAATCGAGACCAACAGGCTGTTGTTGCACAATCAACAGGCACAAACTAGATGAATAGCTGAGGAAAATAAAGCATCATGCCAAGGGTACTAGATAAGTGAGCAGCTTGAGATCTGCACATTTATGTGATACTCATGGTCTTAGACAATATTTGCTTAGTGAGGTCACATAGAATGAAAGTAAAATAGAAGAAGTGGAAGGAGAACGGGTGGAGCAACGGGAGACTCACTGGTCGTTTGTTACCTCAAGAACAGGATGGATTCTGCATTGACTGTGAAAAACCTGGGCTAGTAGCATGGGCATGTTTCAGGCTGGACTTTTCCTTCTTGGTTTCCTTTTGGCTACAGGGAGACAGCTGTCTAAAGGTGTGTTTTCATACCCACTCTCCAAAACCATGTTTCATTGTTGCAGGTGGTTCAGTGTGCTCTTGCAGTGCAGATGCTGTAGTTTGCTGTAGAATCTGAATTGTTTCTGTTCCTAGGGGAGGACTGGGAGGAGGTAGTGAGAAGAGAATTCAATGCCTTAGGTGTATCTTAGTGAGAAATGTTGGCATGAGGTGCTGAAAGTCTTGAGTTGTCAAAGGCCAGTGAGGCTCAGACTCCTTAACCTGCTGGAGCAGGGTGGAAGCAAGGAGTGGGCACTGCCGTCCCACAAGCTGCACTTGGTTCTGGTCTGCCAGGTCTGTGCTGGCCTGGATTTCTTCTGAGAAGTTTGTTGGAGCTGCTTGGAGTAGTGAAGGGTGGGGAGGAAGTGCTGCTCAAGAGCTAAGGCTCTGCATGATCATCTTGGATGGTTTTAACCATGATATCTGAAGACATAGTTTCCATCAGAATGATCCCAACATTGTGCGAGTGTCTCAGATGTATGAGAGCACCCGCCTCCTCCAGCTGAGCCATAGGAAAGCTAACTGTGCCCAGTAATTACAGCTTCTGCAGATTGAATATGCTTCCAAGTGTTTTCCTTAGTGATCAATAATGTCCCAGCACTCTGAGATTCCATCTCTGGCACAGTCTGGAGCATCTCTGCAATCCTTGGTTGCTGGAGGGCACGTGGTGAGTGCATGGACAGGGTGGCACAAACGCGTGCGTGTGCTGAGGAGTTGGGTTGCACACAGGTGCACACAAAGGGGTGTTTGTGGAAGGTGTAGGCACGTAGGTGTTCCCAGGGATGGTTTGCACACGTCTGTGAATGCAAAGGAGGGCACACGATGCAGAGTGTGCATGGGGGTGTGCAAAGCAGGCAGGGTGGTGAATGGGTGTGCGTGTGCACATGGATAGGGGAAGGTTGGGGTTACAGGTTGACCTGTGCTGAGGTGAGTGGGGACTCACGGTGTTGCTCAGTGGTAGATTGGTTCACACTGAGTGCTAACAGGAAACTCGCACACCCTTTTTGTTTCAGCTGTGCCAGCGCTGTGATCCCTTGCTGCAGGGATGGGGTGTTGGAAGGATGGTGTGCGTGCCGAGCTCCCATCTCTTGCAGGAATCAAGTGTAGAGCAAAAGGGATGTTTGGGCCAGGTGACTGTAAGAAGGCTGGCTGCTTTGGATGGTGGTAGCTGATGGAAACAGGTGCTCTGGGGACCGTTCAGCTTTTAACAGAAGACAGGGGTCCTGCAGCAAGAACGACTAGGTTCTCAAATGGCTTCAGACGTGCACACCGACTACATCCCCGCAGACATTTACCGGTAGGTGGCTCTTGCAGAAGAAGATTCAAGCAGCAGAACCTTTTGCTCAGCTACAGCACACAAATGCTACAAAAGCAGGAACAACCTGCAAGCTCTGGGTCTGTTTGTCTTGCACAGGCATGCACTAACTGCGTTTGATGGTACCCCCCATCCTTGATTTCCTTCCCTGCTTCTTGTCTGATGACGCTGCTGAGCCAGGAACAAGCTGCCCAGTGTGGCAGAGCATGGTGCAGAGCTGTGCTGGGACCTCCTCCCCTTCATCTGCTGCAGATCAGTGCCCCAAACGTGCCATTGGGATGCTCTGGCACGGGATGTGCCTCCAACCCAAAGCTCCTTCCCACCTCCCAAGGAAAAACAAAGCAACCCAAGCATCTCCAGCAAAGCTGCCCAGCAGACAGCAGGGAATGCAAACAGCTTCTGGCTGCTCCCCTACACTCCCGTCCTAAGTAAGAGACCCTATGAGGACTGGCTGGGAAATCAGTGCATGACACACGTGAGTGTGCACAGGATTGTGCAAAGCAGTGGGGTTCCACGAGTTTGTGTGTGTGTGTATCTCGGCTGTTATGAAAGCATGGGAAGACTGCCTTACTGAGTCCCAGATAATTACTTATCCTCAAATGATTTTTCCTGGCCAAAGTTAGAGCCTCTCACAGGTAATCGAGATCAACAGGCTGTTGTTGCACAATCAACAGACACAATCTAGATGATCAGCTGAGGAAAATAAAGCATCATGCGAAGGGTACTAGATAAGTGAGCAGCTTGAGATCTGCACATTTATGTGATGCTCATGGTCTTAGACAATATTTGCCTAGAGAGGTCACATTGAATGAAAGCAAACTCTAAGATGAATGAAAATATGCACAGGAGAAGAAGCCTCTGGGGCTGCTCAAGTGTTATGACCAGAAGACATAAACTCTGTTAAAGCAAACGTTTCTCTCTATTTTTTGTGTTATTCCAGGCAGGCCTTGATTACCGCCTGAACACATGCTGTGGAAGCCCAGCTTATGCAGCACCAGAGCTAATCCAGGGCAAAGTGTCTATTGGCTCAGAGGGATGTAGAGCGGTGTTTGTTTTCCCCTCTTTCCCTTCCCTCTCCACAGAGCATTTAAAGGCAGTGGAGCTCAGGTAGGCTCTCTTGGTTTCCCTTCTGAATTCTGCTAGGTTGCATCGCTTGGTAGCTCTCAGAAGCTGTCAGTGGCCACAGACTAGAAAAGTGCAATTGGTCTCAGTTCACACAGCTGGCTGGTTTGTCTCAGGCTAATCCTGAACTGCCTCAAGTGACTGCTTTGGGGCTCTACAGAACAGCAACTTCAGAGATCTCTTTCTATTACTAAGTGTTTGAAAGAGCAATTTGCTCTGTTAATTATCCATCATTTCTGTGCAGTCTGTTTTGTCAGACTTGTCTTTAGCTTCCAAGTTGTATGTGAAGAATTGTTTCCGTTGTAATGCACAATGAACTAAAAATTGAGAGATGAAAATGTGAAGAGTTTTTCCAGCTTTGATTTCATGTCTGGAATTTTGGAACCCACTACTTGCAGTTGTTAATCTGTCCAAACTGGTCTGGTTTGGGATGCCCTCGTACTTCTTGAATCGCTGTTAAAGGCGGAGCAATTCCTACAAGTGCCATGGCCCCACTGTTGTTCTAATTCTTGTTTCTTTGTTTTCCACACGCTGCTTTTCAAGCCTCCTTTTTCTTTACAGTCAAAGTGAGAACTGCACTGTGAGGTGTCTGAACCTTGTTGTGCCTGTACATAAATAGAACAGCAGCAAAGCCAGACAGGTGACTGTGCTGACAGCTCTCGTAGCCAGTAACACGTAACTGTGCTAAATCCCTTGTGACGGCTTTGATTTCATTTTTGCCAGTGAAATCCTTGTAAAAGGAAGTGCAGAAGTGTGATGAGCTAAGGTGAAGATGCTGGTTTTAGTAGTGCTCTAAGCTGAGTGGAAGGGCAATTGAATGAGGGTTATATGCTTTCTCTGGGACGATAAGGCTCTTTTTCCTGAGGGAAAGAGCCAGCTTTTCATGGGCTATATGTGGGCTTTGGCAAGGGCAGACAATCCAGTCTGTCAGGAAGCCATTTGAGGTGCTTCAGGTTTGTAAGCTTGTCTTTTTGTTTTTCAGGCGGATATTTGGAGCATGGGTGTAGTGCTGTATGCTCTGCTGTGTGGGTTTTCCCTTTGGATGATGACAATATGATGGCACTCTACAGGAGGATACCAGTGGGTATCAGTGGTGCTAGAATACACTGAGAAGGGAAATAGCTGAGCTTGACAAGAGGCCTTGCTTTTCGGATGGCAGAACATGCTGAGCTGTGAGTAGAAAGGCCTGTCTGCTGAATATTGTCCCTGTTTTTGCTGCTTTGTCTACCAGTATTTAGTGGAATTGGTTCTACGCTTGGTTGGCCTATGTGGCACTGTAGCCTAATTCTGTACCATGATAGCATACAGAATTTAAGGAGAAGTATTTTCTTGCCAATGGTCTGGATTTTTTGTATCTGGTTCTTCAACTGGCTGCTCCCTATACTATCTGTAGTAAAAATACAGACACATCATTTGATTTCCCAGAAATGAATGTTCCTAAATGCCAGCTCTTCTCATGTCTACAAAGATCAAAGTTCTGCATTTGCTATTAGAATTTCCTCTTCCAGAATCAGGAGGTAATGTAGGACCCCACAGATTGCCTTCAGAATCCAACAGTTAGTTCTGTTTCCTTTCGGAGTGCATAACAACCTAAGCACATGAATTGAATGACGTGGCTTGTTAGTCTGGTACAAACTCTGCTGTACACTGAAACTTGGTCCATTTGTAAGCAGGACTTTGTCCATCTCTGCAGGACAGCAGAAAACCCTTTGTGCTAATCATGATGCCAAGAAGCAGAATGCGGCAAATGGCAGATGATCCAACTGCTTCAGGTGTTCATTTCCTTAAAACTGTGAATAGTTTTGGACTGAGAGTTTGTAAGCAGAACAGAGCTCTTAAAGCTGTCAGAGACTATTTCTGCACTGTTCAATTCTATCTGCCTAACATACACAGGATCTCAGAACTGTGTTGCTTGAATTGGTGGAACTTGTTGAAGTGAACTGGGATGAGCAAGTTTTAGAACTTAGTCAGAATGCAGTAAAAAATGGATAATCTCATGAGTATTAAGGTACAGGCTTGCTATTTCTGCACTGAATTTGTTTTTATTTTACATGGCTGTGATCTGAAAGTTGCTTGAAACGCAGGCACCTAGGCACTGTTGTGTAACTGAATTTCACACGATAGGTCCTGAAATATCCTGGAATCAAAAACTCTGACTTGTTTTAAGTCTGCTGCTTGAGTCTAATCAGGGTCATAGTGTCTGTGTGCAGTGTTTCTTTCCCTGTAATGCTCCACATCATTTCATTTTGGGAATATTGAAGGAAATGGACTATGTGCCATAACTGTTGTTAGAACAAAGTATGTCTGGTGTGATCTTATGCATAGGTTCTGTAACTGCTCTTCACAGCTCAGGTGTTTGACCTTCCTTTTGGTGAAGTGATGAAATACTGCTGGTTTCTATTTGTGCTTCTAGGCACCTTGAAGCTCTTAGGAATAGAACAATTGTCTCCAGTTCTTTTCAATGATATCAGTAACAGCTCGAGTGTTGCTGCCCACTAGGTAGACCCAAAGAAGCAGATTACAGTGAAACAACACACGAGCTGGACCTGAATGAGGATCACTTTCAAGACAGTGGCTATGCTGCTTCAAGCCTACTTGCTTCTTCCTGCCGCCACTCTATTACCAAGTATCAACAACCTTTCATGATTCAACTTGCAAATGTTTGAAACTAACCCTTGTGTTTCTATGCCTTCCTAGGTGATTCGAGCCCTTGTCAACCCAAATGATCCAAACCAAGCAGTGTCTTTCCATCAATGGAGAGTTCTTATTAAGCATGAATCGCTGCAATTCGGATGACAGCCTTCCACATGGTAACAGTGATGGACACAAGGGGCTCATCCACGTTCATGCTCTCATATCTCCTGGCTCTGCTGAAGCTCCTGACCTGAGCCTGCCAGACACAGCAGTCACCTGCCTGGATTGTGACCCAGCGCCTTTGCAGTGCTGCCCATCCCAAGCACAGCCCGAGTGTCCCAGCAGCAGCACCACCATGCAGGAGCAGGGCAGCATCAGTGAGGTGAAGCTGAGCATCTTAGATGGGGACTTAGAGTCAGGCTGCCAGTCCCAGGCACCAGGCAGCAGCACCAGCTCTGAGCCACTCTCATCTTGACAAGAGGAGTCCCATCTTCACCCTTGACCTCTCAAGCCCTCCTGTCTTTTATTGAATAAAGTCACTCTCATGCTCAGTCATCGCCTCGACTGCATTCTGAGTCTTCAATCACAGGGATTGGGATGAATGCAACAAACAGCAAGGCAGCTCAGCTTGCAATGCTATGGCTGTGGGGTTCGTGCAGGCAGAGCTCTGGGTTCCCATTTTGCCTGGCTTTGGGATGTCTGCAGCAAGATCTCTACCATTTTGTATGGGAGCAAATAATCTCTAGCATCCAGGTTGCTGCTCATGATATATCCCAGTCTTCCTGGCTGTCACTTTGTGATACTTTTCAAAGCCTTCTGATACTCTTTGATGCCTTGGCTGCTCCCTAACACCTCTGTCCTCCTGCCATGTTGACTCACGTCTCCCGCTTTTAAGCTGGCTTTGCAGATCATCTCCAGCCCTGTCATCATCACGCTGCAGCAGGAGGTGCTCACCTGGCCCAATGTCTGGCAGTACTGCTTGTTCTGCAGATGAGCAGCTGCCTCCTCATCTCTTCAGCTACAGTAGTTTTTCTCAGGGCAGTTAGATGCAGTCATGCTCCTCTGGATTTGGTGTGTTAAATCCATGCTGCATGGCAGCAGTCAGTGCAATACAAAGGTGTTCTGTGTGCCATAGCATTTCTCCAGGGGCTGCCAAAGGTAGAAGCACAACACAGCACCATCCTTCTGACAGTAATGTCTGTGAGTGTTAGACATGTGAGCACTGCATCATCCCCAGCGTGTCAGTGCTTTTCCACACCAACCTGACTCTCACACTCTGCACTGAATGTAACTCTGCTCTTGTGGAGACAAATGCTTTCTGTCACATCCTCCATCCCTGCAACCATTTGCCGGTAGGCAGCTCTTGCAGAAGAATCAAGCAGCAGAACCTTGTGCTCACCCTACAGCATGCAAATGCTATGAAAGCAGAAATAACCTGGCATGCTCTGGGTCTGCAAGGCTGCACAGATGGGAGAGGTAGATTGTGTTTTTGCAGTGGAAGTTTCCAGTATTTTCAGTACATAGTGTAGGCCCTAACTGAATGTATAACCCTCTTGTAAAACAGCTGTATAAGTAGTTTTTCCACCAAGAAAGTTGCTGAACAGAATTAAGTTCAGACTGGGGGCATTCTGACATGGGGAGAATTGAGACAAGCACAAGATAAATACAGGGTGGGTAGAGCCCAGCACAGGACAGAATGAATGTACTGACTTTTGGAAACATTGCCCTTCTCTGTCCGCAGAAAAGTACAAGGCAGACCTAAAAACAAGAGGTTGGTAATTGACCTTCTATGGAAATGAATCCTAGCCACAGTCTCGAGGAGTCTGTGAGCCTGAGATGCTCAACCAATGAGAGCCATGAGAGCATCACCTGCAGTGGGTTTAGGGCACAGAACAGAATTGATTTCACTGACTGGTGTGCAGTTTCTCCCTTGCCAATAGGGGATGTGCGCGCAGTATTGCAATAATGAATAAGCACTGCTGCTATCGCTGCCATCTTTGCCTAACTAGAAATCTTTGACTTTGAGAGTTTCTCACACAAGGGGAGAGGGTAAGAAAGTAAAGAGGCACAGAAAACTAAGGGAAACTGCTCTTCTTTATCTTATCTATAAAAATTGATACGATGCTGTTGTGCATTTTTTTTAATTTTATTTTTAATTTTTTGCTAATGTCAGTTAGATTGTTTTAAAATATCCACACACCAAAATCTGACTACCAAGCAAATGTAATGAAAATGAAATGAAGGTGAGTTAGTGGAAAGCACAAGGCCATATTATATTAGGCTCCAGCAAATTTACAGGCAGTCACTGCATGAAGAGGTAGATCTGAGTTGCACATTATATGATTCCCACAAAGATTAAGGAAATCTGAAGCTTTCAATATATTTTTTTAATTCTTTTTTCATTTCATTTTTAAACACCTGACCCAGACCCCAACCCTCACAGGAGCTGTAAAGATAACAGCATTAACCAGCAATGTAACTCTAATCCTAACCCTTACCCTGATTCTAAAATCGTCCCTAACTCCAAATGCAACAACAAAAATGATGCTAGAAGTTTGTAGCAAAAGGAACCTTAACCCTGATCATAATCCAAAAAAAAAATCATTATGGTAACAATAATCTTTACCTTAAGAGTAATATTAATCAGAGCCCAGATGATGCCTGCATCCAATCAGAAGCATGCTTTGCATTATTTAAGAGTTGTATTTTTTCCAATGAACTCTCTCTATTATCACGTTTATAAAGTAACAGAGTCTGTTCTTTTTCTCCTGACACTGTGCCTTACTCCTGACATCCCCTGGAAATGACCCAGATAGGGCACCATCAAAGTAATGCTAATAGTAATGTCAATCCTAAGGGTATCTCTAGCCTCAGTGTTAATGGGACGCTAACAACAATCCCAACAGCCTTAAACATTCTGGTGGTGTGAAAGAGGTGCTGCCTTGCACATGCTGGGCAGTCCCATTGCCTGTTAAATGCAGGCGGCAGCGTAGAAACATGATGCCCGTGGTCAGAATGCCCTGTGGCAGATCCTGGCACCGGAGAACTGACCGGAGAACCATGAGAGAACTGACAACAAATCACGCGACATCAGAACCGACCCAGTGGTTATTTACAAGCCTTGGGAGACCCAGACAGGATCTCAGAGTGGTGAATGTAGGTACAGAAGTTGTTACTACTCTGTTTTCTTCTAAAAGAAGTGGTTTTTTTTCATCTCAGAAGTTGGGGGGGGGGGGGGGGGGGGGGGGGGGGGCGGGAAAGGGATATCAATTTAATTACTCATTAATTTATTGACAGACATTCACGTTTGCTATGTTTGGAGAAGTTTTTATTTGTTTGCTGTGGTTTGATTTTTTTTTTTTTCTTTTTTTTTTCCCCCTTCCCTCCTCTTCCATCTTTGTGTTCTTCCCCTATAATCAAAAGAACGGATCCCCAGGGTCTGTCCCGCAGACGTTCTTTCCGTGGTCTCTGCTGCCACCTGCTGGCCAGTAAGCGGAACTGCCACTGTTGGGCGTTTGGTGCCGCAGGAAGCACAATGCAGATCTGAGTTCTGACCGGTCTACGCAGCAAATCCGCCAGTCTTTATTGCGATAAGCCCTCCAGACAAGAGCATAAAGTCTTTGCCTGAGGGCAGGGTTAGTAGTAATGGATGTCAGTTTTGAAATTTCCAGTCCATTCACCATAGCACTTTCTGCCTCCATGTCCCATAACCAGAGCAGCTATGCTGGCATGCTCTCTTGGTTTCTGTCTAAACCACTGTACTATATCCATCAGTTCAGCTGCTGTATTATGGGCAGCAGGGTTTGGGGGGTGGACACTGGTCAGGGCACTCCCACCAGCCTATCCTGCATTTTTTTTTTTTTTTTTTTTTCATTTTTGGGTTACAATCAGTCAGATCTCAAATAGATCTAGTCCAAATGGAACCTCAAAATCTGACCTTTTAGTGCCTTCATTTACAGAGTCCATTTTATACAGATTCCCTTGTACAGGGCCCCCATGGTCCTCCAGACAGTTGTTACTGATCTTCCATAGGAGAATGATTGAATTAGGTTTTTTCCCATCAAAACTGCCACCTGTCTTTCCAATTTTTCAACACTATCATTCAATAGCTGATTTGCATCAGCCTGAGCCTCTTCAGTTATGTTCAGACAGTTCAAGGCCATTAAAAGTGGCCATGCCACCATGAACACAGCTAACTGTCATTCTCAAGTTGTAAGTATGTCTTTGCTAAGACCATGGAAATACTCAGTCAGGTGGGCCAGGGACTCATGGACCCTCCCTCCGTCCCACACAGGGCCCCATTTTTCAGTGACAGAAGCAGTGCTGCATTTTGAGGATCCTAGGAATCCCAGGACATGCCCTGACAAAAGGTCATTCAAAGGGGTAGTCTTTCCCCATCCAAACAACTCCATGATATTCACAGAATCACAGAATTGTAGGGGTTGGAAGGGACCTCCAGAGACCACTGAGTCCAGCCCCCTGCCAAAGCAGGTTCCCTACACCACAAAAGAGGTACGAAGAGGTAGATCTGAGTTGCACATTATATGATTCCCACAAAGATTAAGGAAATCTGAAGCTTTCAATATATTTTTTTAATTCTTTTTTCATTTCATTTTTTAAACACCTGACCCAGACCCCAACCCTCACAGGAGCTGTAAAGATAACAGCATTAACCTGCAATGTAACTCTAATCCTAACCCTTACCCTGATTCTACAGGGGACTGTCTGAAACGGACATCAATTCAATTACTCATTTATTTATTGACAGACATTCAAGTTTGCTATGTTTGGAGAAGTTTTTATTTGTTTGCTGTGGTTTGGTTTTTTCTTTTTTTCTTTTTTTTTTCCCCCTTCCCTCCTCTTCCATCTTTGTGTTCTTCCCCTATAATCAAAAGAGAACGGATCCCCAGGGTCTGTCCCGCAGACGTTCTTTCCGTGGTCTCTGCTGCCACCTGCTGGCCAATACACGGAACTGCCACTGTTGGGCGTTTGGTGCCACAGGAAGCACAACGCAGATCTGAGTTCTGACCGGTCTACGCAGCAAATCCGCCAATCTTTATTGTGATAAGCCCTCCACATGGCATTGCGCATGCACTCGAACACGCAACAGGCATAGATTTCTCTTAACTCCTTGAGGAGCAGGCAAGCAGAACAACTGAGCGCACCACTGCTTGTGATTGGGCCACCCCCATCATAGAGATGTGTGTTAGATCTTTTACCCACCCCTGGACTGGCCTTGTTGTTTAACGATAACCTCTGAAATCTGAGCTACTGGTTCTACCACCTGTAGTGTAGAATAGGTAGCCAATAAATGCTTTTCAACTGTGATGTATCTTTATTCTGCTCCATGCCAAACCTGTGGCCAAAACCTCATAGGGGTTCACAAAGAACTCTGGCTCTGCCAGAGCCCCCATCCAGACCCTTCTTGAGTTACATTCACATCTAGTTTGGCTGAAAAGGTTGGACTATAAATACTCAGTGCTTGGGCCTGTTTAACAGATATTTTTTCCTGATTATGCTGTCCATCGATCTTTTTAAACTGAACTCCTGCTCTAATCTGGTCTTTAAACATTTGTTGTCTCAAGACCCTAATGGGTCCAGACTGGATTACCTTAGGGGCTGGACGCCTAAGTCATGGCAGCAGATGGTTCTCTGCCTTTCTCAGACCTTTCCACCACCATTCAGAGCCTGCATCTGGCCGTAGGCACTCTTGTCTCCCCATCAATTGGGCAGCCTGTTGTATTACAGCACCTGAGGGCCACTGGGGGGTTCAGTATGGATAACATAGACCCATACTGATGTAAAGGTGATGGCTGTAGGATGAGATCCCTCGTTCCTGATGAAAAATTTATTGACTGGGCTCTCAAAATCATCTTCATAGATTGCCTCTTTCATGCCTAATTCTCTAATATAATTTTGTTAGTCCTCCATAGAGGACCACAGGCTGATATTTAATGGTATGTCATTCTTATTTGGCCATGTTATATGACACACAGCCATAAATCATTCACTGATCAAATGGCTATCCTCATTATGTTGGACAGAGCATACAGTCTTTGCCTGAGGGCAGGGTGAGTAGTAATGGATGTCAGTTTTGAAATTTCCAGTCCATTCACCACAGCGCTTTCTGCCTCCATGTCCCATAACCAGAGCAGCTATGCTGGCATGCTCTCTTGGTTTCTGTCTAAACCACTGTACTATATCCATCAGTTCAGCTGCTGTATTATGGGCAGCAGGGTTTGGGGGGTTGGATACTGGTCAGGGCACTCCCACCAGCCTATCCTGCATTTTTTTTTTTTTTTTTTTTCATTTTTGGGTTACAATCAGTCAGATCTCAAATAGATCTAGTCCAAATGGAACCTCAAAATCTGACCTTTTAGTGCCTTCATTTACAGAGTCCATTTTATACAGATTCCCTTGTACAGGGTCCCCATGGTCTTCCAGAGAGATGTTCCTGATCTTCCATAGGAGAATGATTGAATTAGGTTTTTTCCCCATCAAAACTGCCACCTGTCTTTCCAGTTTTTCAACACTATCATTCAATAGCTGATTTGCATCAGCCTGAGCCTCTTCAGTTATGTTCAGACAGTTCAAGGCCATTAAAAGTGGCCATGCCACCATGAACACAGCTAACTGTCTTTCTCAAGTTGTAAGTATGTCTTTGCTAAGACCATGGAAATACTCAGTCAGGTGGGCCAGGGACTCATGGACCCTCCCTCCGTCCCACACAGGGCCCCATTTTTCAGTGACAGAAGCAGTGCTGCATTTTGAGGATCCTAGGAATCCCAGGACATGCCCTGACAAAAGGTCATTCAAAGGGGTAGTCTTTCCCCATCCAAACAACTCCATGATATTCACAGAATCACAGAATTGTAGGGGTTGGAAGGGACCTCCAGAGACCACTGAGTCCAGCCCCCTGCCAAAGCAGGTTCCCTACACCACGTTGCACAGCTCAGCATCCAGGCAGGTCTTGAATATCTCCAGAGAAGGAGATTCCACAACCACCCTAGGCAGCCTGTTCCAGTGCTCTGTCACTCTCACCGTAAAGAAGTTATTGCACACATTAGTGCAGAACTTCCTATGGTGCAGTTTCTGTCTGTTTCCCCTTGTCCCGTCTCTGAAAAGACACTGCTGAAAAGAGTCTGGCCTCAACACTTTGCCCCCCACACCTCAAATATTTATAGAACCTGGATCCTGTCCCCTCTCAGCCTTCTTTTCTCAAGGCTAAACAGACCCAGTTCCCTCAGTCTCTCCTCATTGGGGAGATGCTCCAGGCCCTTCACCATCTTAGTGGCCCTCTGCTGGACTCTTTCTAAGAGATCCCTGTCTTTTTTTTACTGGGGAGCCCAGAACTGGACACAATATTCCAGATGAGGCCTCACCAGGGCAGAGTAGAGGGGGAGGATCACCTCCTTCGACCTGCTGGACACGCTCTTTTTAATGCACCCCAGGATGCCATTGGCTTTTTTGGCTACAAGGGCACACTGCTGGCTCATGGTTAATCTGTCGTCCACCAGGACGCCCAGGTCCCTCTCAGCAGAGCTCCTCCCCAGCAGCTCTTCCCCCAGCCTGTACCGGTGCATGCAATTATTTCTCCCTAGGTGCAAGACTCTACACTTGCTTTTGTTAAACCTCATCCGGTTTCTTACTGCCCGGCTCTCCAGCCTGTCCAGGTCTCGCTGAATGGCAGCACAGCCTTCAGGTGTGTCAGCCAATCCTCCCAACTTCGTGTCATCAGCAAACTTGCTGAGGGTGGTCATTGATGAAGATGTTGAACAAGACCGGACTGAGCACAGACCCCTGGGGGATGCCGCTCGTTACAGGCCCTCAGCCAGACACTGCACCGCCAACGACAACACTCTGCACTCTGCCAGTCAGCCAATTCTCGACCCACTTCACTGTCCAATCACCTATCCCATACTTCCTCAGCTTTGTTATAAGGATGTCATGGGAGACTGTATCAGTTATAGAGGTTATAGAGTTCAATTCCTGTAGTCAATTTGGCGGCCCAGGTGGGACCAGCTCTGTTCGCTGCAGGACCAGCTGAGAGGGAGACACTTTTGGCGCACCCTGAGATTTCTCTGAAGGACTCCCTTCCTCACCTGATCACTGCAGGGACAGACAAGGACCACCCATAGGTGGACCAGGTATGTGTATGGTAAGTGGAGCCCATATGTCTTGAGGAGACATCCTACACAGTTTACAGCCATACGTGCTGCTCCCAGGGAGGTGAGCTCATGGCTTTGGTTGCCAGCTGGGGTAGGAAGACTCCTTGGGTGAGTTCCTATGAAAGGGAACTGTATGTCATATGAATGGAAACAAGAACAAGTACTCTCTCCCAGGTGGGTGACAATAGGAGGGACCTAGGTTGGTCTCTCCTACGGGTATGGGATATAGTGGATAGCCTGTCAAATGGTAGCCTGGGTTCTCCAAGTTGTAATCACGGGGGTTATAGGTTGTATGTTCAATATTATCATCTGCTTTAAGTGTTTGGTACCGTGTGTCAAGCCGACTCTGGGAAAAACATTAACGTTTGCAACTGGTCGACCAGAGTATGAGTGTTATTAAGATTCCAGCTAGAAAACGTTGTCAGCATTGTGTAGTATGAATAAACCATGGTTGTTGATCTAAATGTCAGAGTGAGTGTGGTGTGAGTGAGACACAGAACAGCTGCAGGGTGAGTGCCGAGTCCCGATCCATGTTTCCTTCCTCCTGTGAGGGAAATGGCCAGACACGGACAAAGTGAAAGACTGTGTTGTGTGTCCACTCATAAGTACTTTCTGCTTGTATGTAAGAAGACAGGAGTTTGTACTCTGTAGATTAGTAAGATTGTCCTGAGGAGAGGTGTACATTCCACCCGACCAATGAGTGTCAACCCATTTATGTAATACTATGTACTGCTTGCGAGGAAGTGTGTGAGGGAGGTGGTTCAATCAGTGCTGGTTCTGTGGCACAGTGTTTATAACTGAAGAATACAGACTGTATTAAGGGAGTTTATGTGAACTGAAGAACTGTACGTTTTGACAAACTGTTTTGATGGTATAAGAAAGTGTAATTGTTAATGATATATGAAAGTGTAGTTGAGGGAATGTGGAAGTGTATCTGAGCATAGAAATAGAGGAAGCATTTACAGAGGAAAAAGGATTAAAGTGAGTTTACCTGCATTGACATGAGAGCAACACCCTGCCAGACCGCTGCCCTGTGAGCTGAGCAGAGCAGAGCAGAGACACAGTCCCATGTATCAGGTAGTGTTATTCTGCTTACCAAAAGAATGAGTTCACTACAGAAGAGGCAAATCTTCCCCTCTGCTCCATCTGTGGCATACTCTGGAGTTCAAGGCATTGCAAAGCTATGGCACATCTACTTTCTTTCAATGATGAAAACTTAGTGTGCTCTGGGCTCTCATTTCAATTGCATCTAAAGAAGTCTAGGGTCATGCCAGCTGACAGGAAGCTGGCAAATGTTGTCTCATTGTAAGGAAGAGCAAGAAAGATGACATGGGCAATTATGGACCTGTCAGTCCAGAGCCTGGTAAAATTATGGAGAAAATGATGGTGGGAGTTATGGAAAAACAGCTGAAGGACAATTCTGTCATTGGTCGCAGCCAACACAAGTTTGTGAGGCAAAGGTCCTGTTTAATTTAAGCTCATTCTGTGACACAGTTATCCGTTTAGTTGACCAAGGGAAGCCAGTTGATGTAATCCTTGAGGATTTCAGTGGAGATTTTGATACTGTTTCTCACAACAACCTTCTGGACAGAATGTTCTGCATATGGCTAGACAGAAACACAATGTGGTGGGTGAGCAGTTGGCCAGTAGGTCAGTCCCAAAGGATTATAGTCAGTTTTTTCCATCAGGCTGGTAGATGGTCACTGTCGGGGTCCCCAGGGTTCCATTTTGGGGCCACTTTCCTTTCATGTTTATGCAGATGACTTGAATGCAGGACTAGAAGACGTTCTGAGCAAGTTTGCTGATGAGACCAGATGAGGAGGTGCTGTTGCCTCCACTGAGGGTGGAGAGGACTTGCAGAGAGATGTGGACAAGTCAGAGAAGTGGGTACCAGTTGGTACTAAGCACCAAGTGCATAACGTATAACAAGAACAAGTGCCTGATTGTGCACCTGGGTAGGGGCAATGCTGGACATACACACTGACTGGATATGGGACACTGGAGAGGATTCTGACTGGAAAGGGTTGGGGTGCTGGTCAGCATCACACTGAATGTGAGTCAGCAGTGTGCCAAGGCAGCCAGGAAAGACAACAGTCCCCTGGAGTGCATGAAGCAACTTATTGCCAGCTGGGTGAGGGAAAGGGTTGTCCCTCTGCTCTGCATTGCTACTGCCTCACTATGTTCTGGGCACCACAGAACATAAAGGACTTCAAACTCTGGGAGAATGTGCAAAGGAGGGCACTGAAACCGAGAGATCTGAAGTTCAGAGTTTCACAGGGATTGGCTGCTTGTTCAGACTGGGCCCTTCTCACATCCCTGCTCACATCCTGCAATGAAACATAGGTCTCATATGGGACATGAACCTCACAGCGTCCTTGCACCACATGTAGAGCCTGGGATCTTCTGTCCCCATGTCTTTCAATTAACATCATACAAAATTCCAACACATTGCCCCAGGAAATGCCCAGAGCCAACATGACATACAGGACCTCTCTACCACTGGTCTTGCAATCAGGGCTTGACCTGTCTGCTTTGTAAGGCAAAGGAGAGGTTTCTTAGCATGCCAGTGCCTTTGCCTGCCTGTAGTCATGGCTTCCAGTTATCTTCTCTAACAAGTCCCTTGGGAAGCTTACTTGGTAATGTTCCTCAGCGGGCCCATTAATACTCCAAGAAACTTCACTGTTACTTCTGACTTTGTCTTGTTGAGCACTTTGTGCAAACTTCTCTCTGCACTAGAGGCTGATGAACTCAGCATCAAATGCACCCTGGGGCCCATTATAACCTAAAGAATCTCCTGTGCCTTATGCCATCTTGTTATCTTCTTCAGGTTATCAGAACTTGTTCAGCAAAAAGGAGGGATATCTGGAGAGAGCTTAAAGAATCCAGTATAAATTTATTGTCTATTTATTTATAGTTGGGTTTAAAGAAGACATTAAAGCAGCACTGTGCAACTGATACCAATCCAGGATGTCCCAATGAGTTCTGTACTGTTACTGTGTTGACAAAGGTCCTTCTCAACCTCCCCACCCAATTTCTGCTCACAATGGACCTATGGGACTTGCATCACTTTTCTTCACATCACTCTTCTCCTCTGCATTCATCCGCTCAGTGTTAAAACTGCTTTGCACCAACTCCCACTGGCTTTCCTCAGAGAACCAGCTACACATGGAAAAGGAAAGATTTCTCTTTTTTATCTGGCCAGCAAATGGAAAGAAAGGTGATGCAATTGAATGAACAGTAAAACACAGTGATCAACTGCATGCCATGTTCAAGCTGCATCTATTGAAGTTTGTCTTTCATATGGAATACTTTTAAAAGAAATGATTTATTCTGAGGTAGGATAGGATAGATTGAATCACAGTGAAGTAGTTGACAACAGAGGCCATCAGACTCTGGTAGATAGAGCAAATTCCAGTAATCTCCCTGGGATAGATCAGCCAGGTAGTTGAGAGGTATCAACTTAAAATTGATCAGGACTTGTGAGTATTTCACACATTGAGACGGGTTAACACATTCTCACTGATTCTCAGACTTTGGGGAGATGGAACAAATTCCAGTAATCCCCCTGAAAGTCAGAAATCAGACAGATAATTGGGAGGTATCTGACTGAACAAAGAGCAAGGGATGGAGAAATCTGGAGGGCAGTGGGAGTAGTTTGTGCCCAAATGGCCTGCTGAAAACATGCCCTTAACCATGGCCATTTATTTAGGAGAGCTGAAAAAACTTGGAGGATGAGACACATCAAATAGGCAGCAGGGAAGAGTAGTGCTGGGCACCGGGCTATAGTCACAGGGCATTGGCACTGGCACCACTGTCTGTGTCTCTGAATCTGAAGACATTTGTGTCCAGCGAACACAGTTCTGGAAAACATTGTAGTTTCAGTAAAAGAAAAAAAAAGACATCAAATCACCTCAAAGATTCATATTTACAACTTAAAATGGAACAAGACTCATGAGAATTTTTCATGTTGAGAAGGGTTAACACAATTTCAATGATTTCCATCTTTGTCTTCAATTATTTGTTTCAGTTTTATTGACATTTATGATCAACTATTAAGCTTACAGCCTCAAAATAAATAAAAAGAGATACATTTGCATCTTGCACGTGGCCTGATGCCCCTTTCACTTTCGCAGTTCCCACAAGTCCTTCCATGCCGGAGAGTATGAGATCCAGCAGAGCACCTCTCCTCTTTGGTTCCTCCACTGCTTGGTCAAGAAGCTGCCATCTGTGCTCTCCATGGATCTGCTGGATGCCACATGCCCTGCTGTGCTGTCCCTGCTGCAGATAATGGAGTGACAAAGGCCACCAAATGGGACAAGGGACAGACAACATCAGATTCCCATCTGTCTGCAGAGGGCACCTTCCATTTACTCTCCCTGATCAGGAAGACAGGAAAAGACACTGATGGTCTCCTCTGTTTGCCATTTCCATTAGCTCTGACCTGTCTGCTCTTCCATCCCCAGGCAGAGCTCAGTGCACTCTCACAGAGGGCATCCACCCTTCTTTATCTCCTCGCCCATCCATCCTAAAGACTCGGTATCCCCCTTGTGCTACAGTGCAGTTGTGGAAGCCATTAAACTGTGTCCCCATGGTCCAAACAGGAGCTCAGGCCTGCAGCTCTATCAAGATTTCTAGCTTCTTGTGTGTTGGTGTTTGCATTAGTGCAAAACCACAGAAGTAAACATCCTAATTGGAAAGCATCACTGGACATAGCCTGACTGGATAGCTAATCTATGGTATCAGTGTGCAGAAGGTGGCACACAAACATTAGACTGATCGTGGGCCTTGGAGTTGACACAGCAACATGGTCACACCATGGGCATGGCTTTCCTGAAGGCCCTGTGCTGCTCTTGCAGCTGTGAGTGAATTCACCAGACAGCCAGTGCTATCCCCTCTCTGGCCCTCGGCTGATGCCCAGGAAGGAGCTGTCTATCTCAGGGATTTCCCACATGGTTTACAAGCACTGGCACACATCAGGAGCAGCCCAGGCACCTTGGGCATCACCCAGTGTCTGTGTGTGAGCAGCTGCCTCCCAGCTGAAGGTCCGAGGACTCAGAGCAGGAGCTCACATGCAGGCAACTCCTTGTGCTCTTCTGAACTGAACCAGAGGAATCCCAGCTCCTGTGGGTGTGTAGGGAGCTGAATCCCATTTCAGCTCCAGGATTTCTGTCAAGGGATGAGACTCCTGCACTGCCTCATCTGGATCACTGCCCTGCACAGGGAAAGTCCAAACCTTGCCTTCCTTGTCTGGTTGCCCTTATTGTTTCATCAAACGATCTCTGGGAGCACTCCCCATATGTCTCCAATCAGTCACTGACCACTGGACATGTGGTGGTTAATTGAGCGAATTTCAAAGCACAGTCATGATGCTGTTGTCTTTCAGGAGCTGTTGGCCATGAGGACCCAGGGACATGTCAGGGGAGACAAGTCGGAAAGATAAAAATGACATAATCTGCTGCTTGCCTGTCCAGGCTCCTGGGACACAGGGAGCTAATAAAGTGTGCAGGGCTGCAGAGAGACAGCTGTGCCCAGGAGCAGCTCTTGTGCACAGCACAGCCTGCAGGTGACAGAAGGAGAGGAGAGAAACTGAAGAGAGCTTGCAGGATGTGTGTGGTGTGAGCGGGCTGTGAGCTCACTGCAGGAGCATTGCTCACAGACCATGACAGGGTAAGTCTCACTGCAGACCATGAGCTGCTTTTCATAGAGGGTCAACTTCATTTGGGACATCCCATAGGAGATCTGGACGCAGGGACTGCATGTTTCTTTACTGTGGAAAAAGCCTTCTGCTCCAGCTGAGGGCTTCCATACTGCAGTATGAAATCACAGCCCTGAGGGCTGCATGTCCCAGCACAGCTGCAGGCTGTGCAGCCGGGGCTGCAGGCGGGTGCCCAGGGTTGTCCTGCAGAGCAGGGTCCCTGCTGTGCCCCAAGGGCTGTGTGCCGGGTATGGGACTCTGCCGCCTGCCAGGCTCAGCACTCAGCCTGCCCGGGGAGCTGCCCAGGGTGCTGCAGGGAGACGGGTGGGGGGAAGGAGCCCCCCGGCAGGGCTTGTGCTGCCACAGCTGCTGCCTGGGGCAGGGGATCACAACTCCACTGCACAACGGAATGTTTCTGAGGGCACTTTGCAAGAGGAGAGCCAAGGCAGGGGGTTTCCATTTCCTGTTCTGAGGCAAAGAGGTTTGGAGTCAGAAATCTAAAAGGGGCAATAAGAGTTCTGAGAATTTTTCATCAATCAATTGCTTGTTTTGTGAACACTCACACATGATGTGCTTTCAGTCTCCCCTTTCTCGAAGGATGGAATTATCATCATTTTCTGTAGGCATGAATAATTCACTTATCCTACAAACAGGCAGCATTTTCTAACTGAAACTGAATGCCACAGAAGCTCGGGTAGGGGGCTCTAAGAGCACTTGGGGTAAAGATATGAGACATGAAACAGATGAAAATATCCAGGGAGAAGGCATAAGAAAATAAAAGGAAGGTTAGAGCTCCATATGCTGCTTCTGCTTAAGGAATGCTGAAATACATGAAATTAAATGCAAGTAATGGTGCTAAATGTACACTGTTGTAAGAGAATAAAAACATTTCATATTATAGCAGGAGGAGTGTGTCTGAGAATGGTCTGGACTTGTCATTATCTTCTGCACTCTGAGCAGGACTCCAAGCCCAACAACAGCAGATGTCCAACAGCAGCTCCATCAGTGAGTTCATCCTGCTGCCGTTGGCAGACACGCGGCAGCTGCAGCTCCTGCACTTCTGGCTCTTCCTGGGCATCTACCTGGCTGCCCTCCTGGGCAACGGCCTCATCAGCACAGCCGTAGCCTGCGACCGCCGCCTGCACACCCCCATGTACTTCTTCCTCCTCAACCTGGCCCTCCTCGACCTGGGCAGCATCTCCACCACTCTCCCCAAAGCCATGCCCAACGCCCTCTGGGACAACAGGGCCATCTCCTACACAGGATGTGCTGCACAGCTCTTTTTCTTTACCTTCTTCATGTCAGCAGAGTATTCCCTTCTCACCATCATGTCCTATGACCGCTACGTTGCCATCTGCAAGCCCCTGCACTACGGGACCTTGATGGACAGCAGAGCTTGTGCCACCATGGCAGCAGCTGCCTGGGGCACTGGGGTTCTCTATTCCCTGCTGCACACTGCCAGTACGTTTTCACTGCCTCTCTGCCAAGGCAATGTTTTCAACCAGTTTTTCTGTGAAATCCCACAGATCCTCAAGCTCTCCTGCTCTGGCTCCTACCTCATGGAATTTGTATTTCTCTTTTTTGGTGTCAGTTTAGGCTTTGGTTGCATTGTTTTCATGGTTGTGTCCTATGTGCACATCTTCGTGGCTGTGCTGAGGATGCCCTCTGAGCAGGGACGGCACAAAGCCTTCTCCATGTGCCTCCCTCACCTGGCTGTGGTCTCCCTGTTTCTCAGCACTGGTGCTTTTGCCTACCTGAAGCCCCCGTCCATTTCCTCCCCACTCCTGGATCTGACAGTGGCACTTCTGTATGCAGTGGTTCCTCCAACACTAAACCCTATTATCTACAGCATGAGGAACAGGGAGATCAAGCACGCTTTCAGGAAGGTGTTGCAATAAGCACTATTCCAGCTACAATAAAATGCACAACTTCCTCAATAGGATTCCCAGTGGTGGTTCTTTATGTTTTATGCATCTTTGTCTGTTTGATTATGTGAGATATAGGAATGTGCAAAAAAAAAATGTTATTGAACTTATAAATAAAAATGTATTTAAATTCTTTCCTACCTAATTTCCATTTTCTCACTCCAAGAACTCATGTAAACATGGAACCAGATTCCCTGAATATGTTATAAGATACCTAAAAAGCTTTCAAAATAGACTTACTTAGATTTTCTTTCTTCCTACTTTGCCTGGATTTGGGGAGGTACAGCCACAGACAGCAGCTCAACGTGCTCTTTTCATTCATGTGCTCTTACCAGTGCTGCAGTGCTCTTGAGTCCTCTCATTTGTGCAGTCCTGAAGGTCTTGTGTGTCTCACAACAGTCCTGTTGCCTCTACAGCAGCAATCCAGGGCTGCAGTCAGTAGCCGGCAATATGAACAGGTCTGTCAGAGCTGGTCTCCTTGCTGGCACTGCCATAACAAGAGGGCCCCTTTAGAGCAGGACCAGAGAACTGGAGGGAGGCCTCTTCCAAAGCTGGTGTAAGGAATATACCTCAGGAGCTGCTCCCTGAGAAAACCTTGAGATCTTCAGGTGCTCTTCACTGTGTGACCAGATCAGATTGAATAGTCCCAAGGAGATCCGTAAGCATCTCAAGGCAGTGCTGTGGTTTAAGGTTTATGGGTTGAGACAAAGAGAAAAAGAAAAGGATAATAATTATGACAAATGTATTTATACATATATAATATATTTAGTGTATTTTCACACATATACAACATATGCAGTTGCAAACATATATGAACTAATCCCTATGTGCATCTGTCTGCAAGTCCAGGATTAGTTGCAGGGGTTTTAACAGCCACAGGGTTCACTGTAGGAGCTGAAGTGGCTGTTGGGCTGTTGCAGGAGTTGAAGTGACCTCAGAGTTCATTGCCAGAGCTGGAACCACCACAGGACCTGTGACTATGTTGGAGCAGCCACTGGGCTCATTGGAGGGGTTGGAGCCACCGCAGGGCTGTACTTCCTCCCTTGGGAGGAATTTGTACCATTTTCTTATTACCATACTTGGAACAGCTACAGGACCCGTAGCAGGAGTAACTGCAGAGCTCATTATGAGGGGTGGAGTGACAGAGGGATCTGCCCAGAGCTTGGAGCAACTGCAGGACGTGTAGCAAAACCTTGGAGCGTCTGCATGGTCTGTGCCAGGAGTTGCAGAGGCTGCAGCACTGTCAGCAGATCCAGCTCTCTGGATCTGGCACACTGCAGTCATTTGTGCCTCTTGGGGGTTACCAGTGCCACAGCAGACCTGCCCCCAGTATTCTACCAGTTTATCAGGATCCTGCAGTTGCTCGGAGATGAAGTTCCAAAGCCCTGGGGGTGCCCACCACTCCAGGCAGCTGCCCAGACCGTCCCACACCCTCTGCCATGCAGAGCCTTCTCACCTTGGGGCAGATCTCTCACTGATATTCCTGAATAATTGTTTAACCTCAATCATAGATTCATAGAATCACCAAGGTTGGAAAAGGCCTAAAAGATCATCCAGTCCAACCGTTCACCTATTACCTATAGCTCCCACTAAACCATGTCCCTCAACACAATATCCAGTACACCCCCGGACTCACAGAGGCGACAATGTAAATTGTGTAATTCCTAATCATATGGACAATATTACTTCCAAAACCCAAAGATGACCGCAGAGCTGAATGTGCACAAAACTTCACTTTGTCAGCTGCCAATTTTATCGTGGTACAAACTGAGGTCAAACAGCATAGCAAAATAGATACCCTAATGCAGCATCCAAGCACCAAGTAAGGAGCTGTGCAGTGAAGCTTCATGAGAAGACTCAACAAGCTCCACACATAGGGAGCACATCCACACATATCAGCACCATGGCCTGCACTTCTCCAGCTCCCACAAAGCCCTGTCCGCTCTGGACAGTTGTGCTGCTATCTCAACCCTTGGAGCGTCACATCAGGCACCAAAATGACAGTGGTTGTTGAACCCAACATGTGGCTCAGCAGCACACAGTGCTTTGTGCACTGCCCAATTCCCAGTGGGATGGGGATGAGAACTGGGAAAAAGAGTACAACTTCTGGGATGTAACAAAGCAGTTTACTAAGAGAGATAAAAGAAGTGGAGTAATAGTTATCACTATATATCCGTTGATATGGAATTGTATGTAACAACTGATGCACAAGCACTTGCTCAGCACCACCAGACTGATGCTCAGCTGGACCCTGGGCAGTGAAGAGACTGAGATGAACTCCCACCCCTTTCAATACAATTTCTGCTTGCTGTCAGCTGATAGAGAACGTCCCTTTGGCCACTATCAGTCAGCTGTCCTCACTCTGTTCCCTCCCAGCTCCATGTGCCCTCCACTGACCATGGCCTTGGCTCTGTACAACACTGCTTAGCAGCAGCTGTAAACATCAGAGTGTTATCAATGGTTTTCTCCTAGAACCAAAACACTGCACCACAGCAGACAGTCTGAAGAAAACAATTCCATCCCAGCTGTAACTCAGATTCCTGCCTGTCCCCTCTTCTTGTTCTTCCTGATCAGGAAGCAAGGAACAGAATCTGCCGCTCTCCTCTCTGAGCCCTTTCCATCAGTTCTCAGCTGGCTCCTCTGCCATCCCCAGGCAGAGCTCAGTGCCCTCTCATGGATGGCAGCAGCCTTTTCTCTTCTTCCTTGCCCATCCGTCATGCAGAATCTGTACCCCATTTGCTACAGTACAGAGCTGAGAATCAACCCACCGTGTCTCTGTGAACCAAACAAGACCCTAGGCCTGCAAAGGCACAGAGATTTGGAGTTCGCTGAGTGAATGTTTGTGGTCCTCTCATTAGTGTAAGGATTCTTCAGAAAGCATCCCCTTCCAGAAGCATGCTTTGATTTAGCCTGTCTGGGTCTTGCATCTACACTGTGGTACTGATGTTCAGAAGATGGCACACAGGTACGAGACCCATTGTGGGGCTCACAGTTGTCCAGTGAACATTGTCACTACCCAGGGCATGTCTTTCCTAAAGGTCCTCAGTGGCATTTGCCAGCTGGCTGGGGGTGTGCTGGAGACCCCAGGGAACTGCCATTCTGTTGTAATACAAGAAGAATTTTACAGAGCAGCAGCCATGGATCAAGATAAGCACTTTACAGAGCAGCAGCTGCAGAGCAGGATAAACAGCATGAGAACCAAGGACACCTCTAGCAAAAGAGTGAAAGGCTCGTGGCTTTGAAGCGGGGTTTTAGGGTTCTTATTGCAGAAGCTTTCTTCCAATTAGTACGTGTGATTTTTGAACACTCTTGTTTGTTTGCTATAAAAGTACGGCTCTTCAGGCAATAGATGGACACAGCTATATTTAACTATATTGGTGTGTGGTTGTTTGTCCTAGAACGCTGACTTTTGCCTTCAGGTTCGCCAACACATGGGGGCCCGCAATGTCATGGGATTTAACTCTTGAACACCTGTGGGATCCCGAGAAACTAAGCCAGTATTTGAGTCAGGGATGGCGCAGCCTAGATAGATCTAAGGGGGTATGACTTATTTGGGGCTTGGCTTGTGCTTACCGTGCTCTATATAACACTGTTCCGAAAAGAGAGAATTTCCGAGCTGAGGTTCTAGCCAAAAAGGGAAATCCCCAAGTCAATTTTGATCAGTCACAGGAGGCACCAGTAACAATATCAGTTGCCCTTGTGGAAGGCAAGAAATGGAAATGGGTGTCCTCACGTCTAGAACGGAAAAAAGAAGTGGAGGAGGAGGCAACAGAAGATCCAGGTGACAGGTCTGGATAAGTACCGAGAAAGGAAAAAGGAAAAGTGTCATGAAGAAGAGAGTGATGAGGAGGAAATCTCTGTTACTGTTTGTCGATCCCTGAAGATGACTGAAATCGAAGGCGTAAGAAAGGAGTTCACACGGCACCAGAATGAATCTCTTGTTACCTGGTTGCTTCGCTGTTGGGACAGCTGGGACGGTAGCTTGTTGTGATGTGACAGGCCCTTCCCCATATTCTGGAAGAATCTTAGTGTAATACAGTGGGTGTAGACAAAAAGGCGTAGGTTATATAAGGATGTGTCTGTTTCAATAAATCGCCATTTTGCCACTTCATCTCCTTGGTGTCACTTGGTAATTGGCCTAGCTGCTGCTTCAGTTGAAGGCGAGAGATCGTAAAGAAATTAACGACCATAAAGCCTTCATGTGTATCATTAAAATTCTCAGCTATTAGACACAAGCGCTTTCCAGATTGAGCAAGGAACAACAGTAAATTGCACTGTGTGTTTCCTTGTGGTGTTACCTACGTGACCACAGAGAAGACACGAGGAAGTGGCATGACCAGCCTACTCCTGTACTATGAGCACGGGTGAGGGAACTACAAAACAGTCCAACCACCAGTACGGCTGCTCCAGTTATCACAGGTAACCAATAGAGGGGCCCTGCCCTCATTCAAGGGAGTGGAAGGGATAATAGAGTTTATTGACTGTGTGGATTTGATGGCCTAGCACATCAGAACCACAGAAATATAAGGCACTGGTGGATACTGGTGCACAGTGTACCCTAATGCCCTCCAGTCATGAAGGGACAGAATCAATCCATATTTCTGGATATCTCTCAAGAATTGACTGTGTTGGAGGCTGAAATAAGCCTCACTGGTAAAGACTGGAAAAAACATCCTATGTGAGTGGTCCAGGGTTTCCGTTCATACTTGGTATTGAGGATACCTCAGAAGAGGGCATTTCAAGGATACTAAGGGGTATCACTGGGCCTTTGGAATCGCTGCTGTAGATATGGACAACATTAAGCAGCTGTCTGTTTTGCCTGGCCTGTCAGAGGACCCGTCTGTTGTGAGGCTGCTACGAGTAAAAATAAAAGAGCAGCAGGTACCGATTGCTACAAAGACAGTGCACAGACGGCAGTATCGCACCAACAGGGATTCCTTGCTCCCCATTCATGATTTGATTCGCCAGTTGGAGAATCAGGGAGTGATCAGTAAAACTCACTCACCTTTTAACAGCTCCATATGGCCAGTGCGTAAAGCCAGTGGAGAATGGAGGCTGACAGTAGACTACCGTGGCCTGAATGAGGTCACACCCCCACTGAGTGCTGCTGTGCTGGAGAGCAAATAATTCAAATTCTTCTATGAGCCAGTTTTGCTATTAAGTGAAGCAAAGTAAAAGGGCCTGCCCAGGAAATTCAGTTCTTAGGTATAAAGTGGCAGGATGGATGTCATCACATCCCAACAGTGATTGACAAAATCACTGCCATGTCTCCACCAACTAGCAAGAAAGAGACACAATCTTTCCTGGGTGCAGTGGGCTTTTGGAGGATGCACATTCCAAACTACAGCCTCATTGTAAGCCCCCTTTATCAGGTGATGCAGAAGAAGAATGATTTTGCATAGGGCCCAGAGCAGCAGCAGGCTTTTGAACAGATTAAACAGGAGATAGCCTGTGCCATGGACCTGGGGCCAGTACGGACTGGACAGGATGTAAAGAACATCCTCTATACTGCTGCTGGAGAGAAAGGTCCCACTTGGAGTTTGTGGCAAAGAGCCTCAGGAGGGACCCAAGGCCGACCCCTGGGATTCTGGAGCTGAGCGTACAAGGGGTCTGAAGAGTGCTACACTCCAACTGAGAAGGAGATCTTAGCTGCGTATGAGGGGGCTCGGGCTGCTTCCGAAGTAGCTGGTACTGAAATGCAGCTCTTTCTGGCACCTCGACTGTCAATGATGAACCGGATGTTGAAAGGGGAGGTTCTCTCCACCCATCATGCTACCGATGCCACCTGGAGCAAGTGGATTGCACTGATTAGACAACAAGCGCGGATGGGGAACCTCAATCGTCCAGGAATTTTAGAAGTGATCATGAACTGGACTGAAGATAAAAAGTTTGGAACATCACCAGGAGAAGAGGTGTCATGTGCTAAAGCGGCCCCACCATACATCGAACTACCAGAAAATGAAAAGAAATATGCTCTTTTCACTGATGGATCATTTCATATTGTAGGGAAGCATCGGAGATGGAAAGCTGCTGTTTGGAGCCCCACACGACAGGTCGCAGAGGCCACTGAAGGTAAAGGAGAATCAAGTCAGTTTGCAGAGGTAAAAGCTGTCCAGCTGACCTTAGATGTGGCTGAACGGGAGAGGTGGCCAATGCTTTATCTTTATACTGACTCATGGATGGTGGCAAATGCCTTATGGGGGTTGTTACAGCAGTGGGAACAAAATAACTGGCAACGGAGGTGTAAACCTATTTGGGCTGCTGAACTGTAGAAAAACATAACTGCTCAAAAAAAAGATATGATTGTAAAGGTGTGTCACGTGGATGCACACTTGCCCAAGAGTCGGGCTATTGCAGAACAACAAAACAACCATCAGGTAGGTCGAGCTGCCAGAATTGAGGTGGCTCAAATAGACTTGGACTGGCAGAACAAGAGTGAATTATTTCAAGCTTGATGGTTCCATGAGACCTCAGGCCATCAAGGAATGGACATAACATATAATTGGGCTAGAGACTGAGGGGTGGACTTAACTATGGATGCTATTGCACTGGTTATTCATGACTGTGAATCATGTGCCATAATTAAACAAGCCAAGAATATGAAGCCTCTCTGGGGGGAAGGCCAAGGCAAAAGTATAAATATGGGGAGGAGTGACAGGTGAATGATGTCACCTTGCCAGGATCTCATAATGATAAGCGTTTTGTGCTTACCATGGTGGAAGCAACCACTGGGTGGCTTGAAACATACGCAGTACCCCATGCTACTGCCAGAAACACAATATTGGGTTGTTAGAAACAAGTCCTATAGAGACATGACACCTCAGAAAGAACTGAGTCTCATAATGGGACACATTTCAAAAATTCCCTTAATAAATACTTGGGCCAAAGTTCATGGCATTGAGTGGATTTATCATATCCCCTACCATGCACCAGCTTCTGGTAAAATTAAAAGATACAATGGGGTGTTGAAAACTATGTTGAAAGCAATGGGTGGTGGAACACTGAAGCACTGGGAAAAGCATTTGCATGTGGTGCAAGGATGCTGTTAAAGTTCATATCCCACATGTGCCCTGTGTCTCATCACAGGATGTGGGGTGTGAGAAGGGCCCAGTCTGAACAAGCAGTCAATCCCAGTGAAACTCTGAACTTCAGATCTCTCAGTTCCAGTGCCCTCCTGTGCACACTCTCCCATAGTCTGATGTTCTTTATGTTCTGCATTGCCCAGAAGTGCACCCAGTGCTCCAGGTGAGGCAGTAGCAATGCAGAGCAAAGAGGGACAAACCTTTCTCCCACCCAGCTGGCAATAAATTGCTTGATGCACTTTAGGGGACTGTTGGCCTTCTTGGCTGGCTGGGCACACTGCTGACTCACTTAAAATTTTATGTTGAGCAGGACCCCCAATCCTTTTCAGTCAGACGTCTCTCATGTGTCCAATATACAGACAGTGTTTATGTCCAGGGTTGCCCATACCCAGGTGCACAATCAGGCACTTGTTCTTGTTATACTTTATGCACTTGGTGCTTAGTACCAACTGGTACCCACTTCTCTGACTTGTCCACATCTCTCTGCAAGTCCTCTCCACCCTAAGTGGAGGCAACAACACCTCCTCATCTGGTCTCATCAGCAAACTTGCTCAGAACATCTTCTAGTCCTGCATGCAAGTCATCTGCATAAACATGAAAGGAAAGTGGCCCTAAAATGGAACCCTGGGGAGCTCTGACAGTGACCATCTACCAGCCCAATGGAACCCACTGACTATAATCCTTTGGGACAGAACTACTGGCCAACTGCTCACCCACCACTGCTGGTGAACCTGAAAGGCAAAATGTCAGCGTGCTGGGTCAAACAGAGAAACACCAATATAGTTACATATAGCTGCATCAATTTATTGCCCGAAAGCCAGACTTTTATAGGAGACAGACAAGGGTGTCCAAAAATCACACACGCTAATTGGAGGAAAGCTACTGCAATAACAACCCTATAACCCCCCTTCAAAGCCACGAGCCATTCATTCTTTTCCTAGAGATGTCCTTTGTTCTCATGCTGTTTATCCTGCTCCGCAGCTGCTGCTCTGTGAACTCCTTATCTCAATCCATGGCTGCTGCTCTGTAAAATTCTTCTTGTATTACAACACACCACGTTCTGTTTCTGTCTAGCTGTATGCAGGAATTTCTGTCCAGAAGGGTGCTGGAGAAATAGTATCAAAAGCTCTACTGAAATCCTCAAGGATTACATCAACTGCCTTCCCTTGTTCAGCTCAATGGATAAAGGTGTCATAAAAAGACCTGAAATTAAATAGGACCTTCCCCTCTGTATCTTGTGTTGTCTGTGACCTGTCCTTCAGTTGTTTTTCCATAACTCCCACCATCATTTTCTCCATAATTTTACCAAGCACTGTAGTGAGACTGACAGGTCCATAGTTGCCCGTGTCATCTTTCTTGCTCTTCCTTACAATGAGACAACATTTGCCAGCTTCCTGTCAACAGGTATGACCCTAGATTTATTAGATGCCATTGAAATGCGAGCCCAGAGCATGCTAAAGTGTCATCAGTGCAAGAACGTAGATGTGCCATAGCTTTGCAATGCCTTGAACTCCAGAGTATGCCACAGATGGAGCAGAGAGGAAGATCTGCCTCTTCTGTTCTGAGCTCATCCTTTTGATAAGCTGAATATCACTACATACTCCATGGGGTCAGGTGCAAAAGACACAATGGGTGCCCTAAGCACGTGGCTGAGGTGGTATTTAGGATGGCCAAGAATACCTCCCTTCTGGCCCTCAGCTGATGCTCCAGAAGGAGGTGTCTATCTCATAGATTTTCCGTCACAGTTTACAAGCACTAGCACAAAACTAGGATCACCCAAGGCATCTTGGGCATCACTGAGAGACTGTGTATGAGTAGTGCAGTCCCTGTGGAATAAAAACCAAGGATTCAGATGAGGGACTCACACACAGACACCTCACTGTGCACATCTGAACTCAGCTAGGTGAACTTGTAGCTCCTGTGGTTCTTTGAAAAACTGATCCCAATTCAGCCCCAGGGTTTCCATCTGAGGATGAGATGCCTAACGCTAGAATAAGGATGGGATGGTCTGTTGATAACAGGACAAATGGAAACGGATTTAAATTAAAAAGGGGAGACATAGGTTAGATGTGAGGAACCTATATTTTTACACAGCAACACTGGAAAAAGTTGCCCTCAGAGGCTGTGCATGCCCAATGGATGGGATCCTGGGTTTACTCTGGGTTTACCCTCACGTCAGTCCATGTTTCTACTCATACTTTTGTCTAGGTGAACTCTCACTTTACTCAAGGTTTTACTCACAGTTTACCATCAGGGAGTGTGATCGGGAGATGGGCTGGTGGAGTGACTTGCTGGCATCCCCGAGGGAAGGCTGCCAGGCAGATACCCCCAGAAAAGTGGTTGACTCCCTGCCCTGTCACAGTCAGACAGACCTGACTGATGAGAAGGGTTGGAAGAGAGTCCCAACTCAACATCACAGGAGCCCCCCCATGCCTGCCTAGCCCTCGACCCCTGATCCATCTAAGCAACAGGTTTGACACTCTGAAATCTGAAGGAGATAAGAATGGGGAGGCAATGGAGGATCTGCCTAGGAGGAAACCTAATGCAAGGCAGTCACTACCAAGCCTTGTGACTTCCTCTGCCATGAAAGAAAGAAGGGTGGCCGTGGTGGGTGACTCCCTTCTCAGAGGAATAGAGGGCCCCATTTGCAGACTGGACCCCAGTTGTCAGTAAGTCTGCTGCCTTCTTGGTTTCAGGTCAGGGACATAATGAGGAAACTCCCAATGCTGGTTAGGTCCACTGATTATTTTCCACTACTCATAGTTTAGGTGGGCAGTGATGAAATTTCTTAGATAAGACTACAAACTATAAAAAGAGATTTCAGGAATTTAGGCCATTTAGTTCACAAAGTGGGAGATCAAGTGATTTTTTGTTCTATACCTTCAGTGGCAGTGAGGGACACAGAGCAGGCTTGGAAAGCAAAGCAATGAACAATTGTCTCAGAGGTTGGTACTGAGCCAGAAACTTTGAGTTCTTTGATCACAGGACAGTTTACTTGGCCCATGGTCTGTTATCCATGAATGGAACCCAACTGTCTCAAAGGGGGAAGTGAATCCTAGCATAGACGGTAGCGGGGCTTATCGAAAGAGCTTTAAACTAGCTACGATGGGGGAGTGGACAAAACAGGGCTTACGAGAGATAAGCCTAGGGAAATGCTGTTTGAGCTGGGAGAGAGGCAGATGCCTCAGCTGAAGTGCGTCTACACCAACGCACGCAGCTTGGTCAACAAGCAAGAGGAGCTGGAAGCAACTGTGCATCTGACAAACCATGACCTAGTTGCTATTACCGACCCATGGTGGGACCACTGGCATGACTGGAGTGCTGTGATGGATGGTTACAAGCTCTTCAGAAGGGATAGAGGAGGAAGGAAGGGTGGTGGTGTGGCCCTTTATATTAAAGAGAGTTTTGATGTTGAAGAGCTTGGGCTTCAGAATGAAGTGCATGTTTGTAAGGATCGGGGGAAAGGCCTGTAAGTGTGACATCTTGCTAAAGGTTTCTTATAGACCGCCTAATTGATGGGTGAGGCATTCTATGAGCAGCTTACTGAAGTCGCAAGATTGCCAGCACTCATTTTCTTGGGAGACTACAACTTCTCTGATATATGCTGGGAATATAATAAATAGCAGAGGAATCAGTCCAAGAGGTTTATAGATTGCATGCAAGACAGCTTCCTTACACAGCTGGTATGAAGTCCTACCAGGGGTGGTTCCTTGCTAGACCTGCTCTTCACTAACAGTGAAGGACTGGTAGGAGTTGAGAAGGTTGGGGACTGTCTTGGGCAGAGTGGCCATGAAATGGTAGAATTCTCTATTCTTGGAGATGTCAGAAGGGTGACTAGCAAAACTACTATCCTGAACTTCTAGAGGGCGGACTTTGACCTGTTCAGGACACTTGTAGCACAGGTCCCTTGGGAGTCGCTCCTTATGGGTAAAGGGGTCCAGGAAGCCTGGACACTCCTCAAGATGGAAATCTTAAAGGCACGAGATCAGGCTGTCCCTGAATGCCATAAGGTGAGCCATAGGGGAAGAAGACCAGTGCAGATGAACTGGGAAAAACTATTGAGACTCAGGAAGAAAAAGAGAATCTCCGTCCTCTGGAAGAAGGGGCTGGGTACTTGGGGAGATTACAAGGAAGTTGCTAAGGCATGCAGGGAGGAAGTTAGGAAGGCACATTAATTCCCTGTCCCTTAATCCATGCCCAGAGCTTCTCAGCCATGTCACTGCCAACTGTAAGCTCCATGCAGAGTTCAAGTGGGACACAGAGGGCACAGCCTTCTGCTGGGTGGATGCAAGTGTTGGTGGAACCAGATGGGACAAAGCCCTCCCACCATGCCCTCCTGGGAAAATGGCCACCCCAAGAATGGCAGTCTGCCTCCTCCATGACCCCATCTGAAATGCTCCTGCACTGATTGATTATAGGGCTTTAAACCAGGTCCAAATGGGGAAGGGTGGGGAATTGGATGTGACAGAGAAGGGCTGAGGGATATTGTTGCTGTTGGAGATTGAATGGAAAGCCTCTGAGTTGTTCTATAGGATTGTGTGAGGATTCCTCAGAGAAAGTCTTGTTGCCAATACCCCGTCCTAAATCTTACTGTGTACCCTCTGGGGGTAACCCCAACCTACTGCTGCCCTAAAGTGCCTGTAGACCAGTGCGGGTAGCATGGGAAATAAACGGGACAAATCAAGAGAAAACCACAGAGCTTTTCTTTTCATGCAGGCTGCTGATTCTGAGCAAGGCCCTGAACATCAGTACCACAGTGTAGATGCAAGACCCAGACAGGCTAAATCAAAGCATGCTTCTGGAAGGGGATGCTTTCTGAAGAATCCTTACACTAATGAGAGGACCACAAACATTCACTCAGCGAACTCCAAATCTCTGTGCCTTTGCAGGCCTAGGGTCTTGTTTGGTTCACAGAGACACGGTGGGTTGATTCTCAGCTCTGTACTGTAGCAAATGGGGTACAGATTCTGCATGACGGATGGGCAAGGAAGAAGAGAAAAGGCTGCTGCCATCCATGAGAGGGCACTGAGCTCTGCCTGGGGATGGCAGAGGAGCCAGCTGAGAACTGATGGAAAGGGCTCAGAGAGGAGAGCGGCAGATTCTGTTCCTTGCTTCCTGATCAGGAAGAACAAGAAGAGGGGACAGGCAGGAATCTGAGTTACAGCTGGGATGGAATTGTTTTCTTCAGACTGTCTGCTGTAGTGCAGTGTTTTGGTTCTAGGAGAAAACCATTGATAACACTCTGATGTTTACAGCTGCTGCTAAGCAGTGTTGTACAGAGCCAAGGCCATGGTCAGTGGAGGGCACATGGAGCTGGGAGGGAACAGAGTGAGGACAGCTGACTGATAGTGGCCAAAGGGACGTTCTCTATCAACTGACAGCAAGCAGAAATTGTATTGAAAGGGGTGGGAGTTCATCTCAGTCTCTTCACTGCTCAGGGCCCAGCTGAGCATCAGTCTGGTGGTGCTGAGCAAGTGCTTGTGCATCAGTTGTTACATACGATTCTATATCAACGGATATATAGTGATTACTATTACTCCTCTCCTTTTATCTCTCTTAGTAAACTGCTTTGTTACAACCCAGAAGTTGTACTCTTTTTCCCAGTTCTCATCCCCATCCCACTGGGAATGGGGCAGTGCACAAAGCACTGTGAGCTGCTGAGCCACATGTTGGGTTCAACAACCACAGTCATTTTGGTGCCTGATGTGAGGCTCCAAGGGTTGTGGTAACAGCACATCTGTCCAGAGTGGACAGGGCTTTGTGGGAGTTGGAGATGTGCAGGCCATGGTGCTGATAGTTTCCCTATTTGTGAAGCTTGCTGAGTCTTCTCATGAAGCTGCATTTCACAGCTCCTTGCTTGCTGCTTGTTTTCCCTGCTGCATCATTTGTCAACTCTGGATGCTGGATTAGGGTATTTATTTTGCTATGCTGTTTGACCTTGGTTTGTACCACGATAAAATTGGCAAAGTGAAGTTTTGTGCACATTCAGCTCTTTGGACATCTTTGGGTTTTGGAAGTAATATTGTTGGTATGATTAGGAATTACACTGTCGTCTCTGGGAGACCAGGGGTATTCAAGGAGAGACTGGATATTGTGTTGAGGGACATGGTTAAGTGGGAGCTATTGGTAATAGGTGAACGGTTGGATTGGATGATCTTTCAGGCCTTTTCCAGCCTTGGTGATTCTATGATTCTAGGATTGAGGTTAAACAATTATTCAGGAATATCAGTGTGAGATCTGCCCCAAGGTGAGAAGGCTCTGCATGGCAGGGGGTGTGGGACAGTCTGGGCAGCTGCCTGGAGTGGTGGGCACCCCCAGGGCTTTGGAACTTCATCTCCGAGCAACTGCAGGATCCTGAGAAACTGGTAGAATATTGGAGACAGGTCTGCTGTGGCACTGGTAATCCTAAAAAGGCCCAAATGACTGCAGTGTGCCAGGGCCTGGCCCACACCTACTGAGCTGTCTTCAACACTATTCAGCATCTTCAAGGGGAAGAGAGCTGGATCTGCTGACATTGCTGCAGCCTCTGCAACTCCTGGCACAGTCCCTGCAATAGCTCCAAGTTTTTGCTACACATCCTGCAGTTGCTCCAAGCTCTGGACAGATCCCACTGTCACTCCACCCCTCATAAGGAGCTCTGCGGTCACTTATGCTACAGGTCCTGTAGCTGTTCCAAGTATTGAGATAAGAAAATTAAGCAAACCACTGAGTGCTGCTGTAGAGACGACGGGACTGCTGTGAGACACACAAGACCTTCAGGCCTGTAGAAATGAGAGGACTCGAATCCTCTGTGCACTGTATCAGTGTAAAGAGAGGAGGAATGAAAAGAACTAGTTGTGCTTCTATCTGTGGCTGTACCTTCCCCAAATCCAGACAAAGTTGGATAAGAGAAGAGCTAAGGAAAAGCGTATTTTGAATGCTATTTATTTATCTCTTAACCTATTCGGGGAATCTGGTTCCATGTTTACATGAGCTCTTGGAGTGAGAAAATGGATAGTAGGTGTGAAAGAAGAGAAACAAATTTTTATTTATAAGTTCAATAACATTTTTTTGCACGTTGCTATATCTCACATAATCAATCAATCAAAGATGCATAAAAGATGAAGAACCATCACTGGGAATCATGCGATGAAGATGTGCACTTTATTGAAGCGGGAATAGTGAGTATTGCAACACCTTCCTGAGAGCGTGCTTGATCTCCCTGTTCCTCATGCTGTAGATAATAGGGTTCAGTGTTGGAGGAACCACTGAGTACAGAAGTGCCACTGTCAGATCCAGGAGTGGGGAGGGAATGGAGGGGGGCTTCAGGTAGGCAAAAGCACCAGTGCTGAGAAACAGGGAGACCACGGCCAGGTGAGGGAGGCGCGTGGAGAAGGCTTTGCGCCGTCCCTGCTCAGAGGGCATCCTCAGCACAGCCACGAAGATCTGCACATAGGACACAACTATGAAAACATAGCAGCCTACGTCTAAACTGATAGTAAAAATGAGAAACACAACTTCCCTGAGATTTGATTCTGAGCAGGAGAGCTTGAGGATCTGGGGAATTTCACAGAAAAACTGGTTGACAACATTGCCTTGGCAGAGAGGCAGTGAAAACGTACTGGCAGTGTGCAGCAGGGAATAGAGAACCCCAGTGCCCCAGGCAGCTGCTGCCATGGTGGCACAAGCTCTGCTGTCCATCAAGGTCCCGTAGTGCAGGGGCTTGCAGATGGCAACGTAGCGGTCATAGGACATGATGGTGAGAAGGGAATACTCTGCTGACATGAAGAAGGTAAAGAAAAAGAGCTGTGCAGCACATCCTGTGTAGGAGATGGCCCTGTTGTCCCAGAGGGCGTTGGGCATGGCTTTGGGGAGAGTGGTGGAGATGCTGCCCAGGTCGAGGAGGGCCAGGTTGAGGAGGAAGAAGTACATGGGGGTGTGCAGGCGGCGGTCGCAGGCTACGGCTGTGCTGATGAGGCCGTTGCCCAGGAGGGCAGCCAGGTAGATGCCCAGGAAGAGCCAGAAGTGCAGGAGCTGCAGCTGCCGCGTGTCTGCCAACGGCAGCAGGAGGAACTCACTGATGGAGCTGCTGTTGGGCATCTGCTGTTGTTGGGCTTGGAGTCCTGCTCAGAGTGCAGAAGATAATGACAAGTCCAGACCATTCTCAGAGGCACTACTCCTGCTATACTATGAAATGTTTTAATTCTCCTACAACAGTGTACATTTAGCACCATTACTTGCATTTAATTTCATGTAGATCAGCATTCCTTAAGCAGAAGCAGCATATGGAGCTCTAACCTTCCTCTTATTTTCTTATGCCTTCTCCCTGGATATTTTCATCTGTTTCATGTCTCATATCTTTACCCCAAGTGCTCTTAGAGCCCCCTACCCGAGCTTCTGTGGCATTCAGTTTCAGTTAGAAAATGCTGCCTGTTTGTAGGATAAGTGAATTATTCATGCCTACAGAAAATGATGATAATTCCATCCTTCGAGAAAGGGGAGACTGAAAGCACATCATGTGTGAGTGTTCACAAAACAAGCAATTGATTGATGAAAAATTCTCAGAACTCTTATTGCCCCTTTTAGATTTCTGACTCCAAACCTCTTTGCCTCAGAACAGGAAATGGAAACCCCCTGCCTTGGCTCTCCTCTTGCAAAGTGCCCTCAGAAACATTCCGTTGTGCAGTGGAGTTGTGATCCCCTGCCCCAGGCAGCAGCTGTGGCAGCACAAGCCCTGCTGGGGGGCTCCTTCCCCCCACCCGTCTCCCTGCAGCACCCTGGGCAGCTCCCCGGGCAGGCTGAGTGCTGAGCCTGGCAGGCGGCAGAGTCCCATACCCGGCACACAGCCCCTGGGGCACAGCAGGGACCCTGCTCTGCAGGACAGCCCTGGGCACCCGCCTGCAGCCCCGGCTGCACAGCCTGCAGCCGTGCTGGGACATGCAGCCCTCAGGGCTGTGATTTCATACTGCAGTATGGAAGCCCTCAGCTGGAGCAGAAGGCTTTTTCCACAGTAAAGAAACATGCAGTGCCTGCATCCAGATCTCCTATGGGATGTCCCAAATTAAGTTGACCCTCTATGAAAAGCAGCTCATGGTCTGCAGTGAGACTTACCCTGTCATGGTCTGTGAGCAATGCTCCTGCAGTGAGCTCACAGCCCGCTCACACCACACACATCCTGCAAGCTCTCTCCAATTTCTCTCCTCTCCTTCTGTCACCTGCAGGCTGTGCTGTGCACGAGATCTGCTCCTGGGCACAGCTGTCTCTCTGCAGCTCTGCCCACTTTTATGAGCTCCCTGTGTCCCAGGAACCTGGACAAGCAAGCAGCAGATTATGTCATTTTTATCCTTCCCACTCATTTCCCCTGACATGTCCCTGGGTCCTCATGGCCAACAGCTCCTGAAAGACAACAGCATCATGACTGTGCTTTGAAATCCACTCAATTAACCACCACATGTCCAGTGGTCAGTGACTGATTGGAGACATATGGGGAGTGCTCCCAGAGATCGTTTGATGAAACAATAAGGGCAACCAGACAAGGAAGGCGAGGTTTGGACTTTCCCTGTGCAGGGCAGTGATCCAGCTGAGGCAGCGCAGGAGTCTCATCCCTAGACAGAAATCCTGGAGCTGAAATGGGATTCGGCTCCCCACAGAACCACAGGAGCTGGGATTTCTCTGGTTCAGTTCAGAAGTGCACAAGGAGTTGCCTGCATGTGAGCTCCTGCTCTGAGTCCTCGGTCCTTCAGCTGGGAGGCAGCAGCTCACACACAGACACTGGGTGATGCCCAAGGTGCCTGGGCTGCTCCTGATGTTTGCAAGTGCTTGTAAACCGTGTGGGAAATCCCTGAGATAGACACCTCCTTCCTGGGCATCAGCTGAGGGCCAGAGAGGGGATAGCACCGGCTGTCCGGTGAATTCACTCACAGCTACAAGAGCAGCACAGGGCCTTCAGGAAAGCCATGCCCATGGTGTGTCCGTGCTGCTACGTCACCTCCAAGACCCACGATCGGTCTAATGTTTGTGTGCCACCTTCTGCACACTGATTCTATAGATGAGCTATCCAGTCAGGCAATGTCCAATGATGCTTTTCAATTAGGATATTTACTTCTGTGCTTTTGCACTAATGCAAACACCAACACACAAGAAGCTAGAAATCTTGGTAGAGCTGCAGGCCTGAGCTCCTGTTTGGACCATGGGGACACAGTTTAATGGTTTCCACAACTGCACTGTAGCACAAGGGGGATACCGAGTCTTTAGGATGGATGGGCGAGGAGACAAAGAAGGGCGACTGCCCTCTGTGAGAGTGCACTGAGCTCTGCCTGGGGATGGAAGAGCAGACAGGTCAGAGCTAATGGAAATGGCAAACAGAGGAGACCATCAGTGTCTTTTCCTGTCTTCCTGATCAGGGAGAGTAAATGGAAGGTGCCCTCTGCAGACAGATGGGAATCTGATGTTGTCTGTCCCTTGTCCCATTTGGTGGCCTTTGTCACTCCATTATCTGTGGCAGGGACAGCACAGCAGGGCATGTGGCATCCAGCAGATCCATGGAGAGCACAGATGGCAGCTTCTTGACCAAGGAGTGGAGGAACCAAAGAGGAGAGGTGCTCTGCTGGATCTCATACTCTCCGGCATGGAAGGACTTGTGGGAACTGCGAAGGTGAAAGGGGCATCAGGCCATGTGCAAGATGCAAATGTATCTCTTTTAATTTATTTATTTATTTTGAGGCTGTAAGCTTAATAGTTGATCATAAATGTCAATAAAACTGAAACAAATAATTGAAGACAAAGATGGAAATCAATGAAAATGTGTTAACCCTTCTCAACATGAAAAATTCTCATGAGTCTTGTTCCATTTTAAGTTGTAAATATGAATCTTTGAGGTGATTTGATGTCTTTTTTTTTCTTTTACTGAAACTACAATGTTTTCCAGAACTGTGTTCGCTGGACACAAATGCCTTCAGGTTCAGAGACACAGACAGCGGTGCCAGTGCCAATGCCCTGTGACTGTAGCCTGGTGCCCAGCACTACTCTTCCCTGCTGCCTATTTGATGTGCCTCATCCTCCAAGTTTTTTCAGCTCTCCTAAAGAAATGGCCATGGTTAAGGGCATGTTTTCAGCAGGCCATTTGGGCACACACTACTCCCACTGCCCTCCAGATTTCTCCATCCCTTGCTCTTTGTTCAGTCAGATACCTCCCAATTATCTGTCTGATTTCTGACTTTCAGGGGGATTACTGGAATTTGTTCCATCTCCCCAAAGTCTGATGGAATGTGTTGTCAACTCCTTCACTGTGATTTGATCTATCCCTTCCTATCTATTCTTTTTCTTTTTCTTCTTATACTTTTTCTTTTTCTCAATCACTGTCTCTTTTTTTATTAAGGCACGAAGTCTGAAAGATGTTCATTAATGTCAGTAAAAAAACAGAGTTGGAGACAAAGATATAAATCAATGAGAATGTGTTAACCCATCTCAATGTGTGAAATACTCACAAGTCCTGATCAGTTTTAAGTGGATACCTCTCAACTACCTGGCTGATCTATCCCAGGAAGATTACTGGAATTTGCTCCATCTCTCAGAGTCTGATGGCCTCTGTTGTCAACTACTTCACTGTGATTCAATCTATCCTATCCTACCTCAGAATAAATCATTTCTTTTAAAAATATTCCATATGAAAGACAAACTTCAATAGATGCCGCTTGAACATGGCATGCAGTTGATCACTGTGTTTTACTGTTCATTCAATTGCATCACCTTTCTTTCCATTTGCTGGCCAGATAAAAAAGAGAAATCTTTCCTTTTCCATGTGTAGCTGGTTCTCTGAGGAAAGCCAGTGGGAGTTGGTGCAAAGCAGTTTTAACACTGAGCGGATGAATGCAGAGGAGAAGAGTGATGTGAAGAAAAGTGATGCAAGTCCCATAGGTCCATTGTGAGCAGAAATTGGGTGGGGAGGTTGAGAAGGACCTTTGTCAACACAGTAACAGTACAGAACTCATTGGGACATCCTGGATTGGTATCAGTTGCACAGTGCTGCTTTAATGTCTTCTTTAAACCCAACTATAAATAAATAGACAATAAATTTATACTGGATTCTTTAAGCTCTCTCCAGATATCCCTCCTTTTTGCTGAACAAGTTCTGATAACCTGAAGAAGATAACAAGATGGCATAAGGCACAGGAGATTCTTTAGGTTATAATGGGCCCCAGGGTGCATTTGATGCTGAGTTCATCAGCCTCTAGTGCAGAGAGAAGTTTGCACAAAGTGCTCAACAAGACAAAGTCGGAAGTAACAGTGAAGTTTCTTGGAGTATTAATGGGCCCACTGAGGGCCATTACCAAGTAAGCTTCCCAAGGGACTTGTTAGAGAAGATAACTGGAAGCCATGACTACAGGCAGGCAAAGGCACTGGCATGCTAAGAAACCTCTCCTTTGCCTTACGAAGCAGACAGGTCAAGCCCTGATTGCAAGACCAGTGGTAGAGAGATCCTGTCTCTCATGTTGGCTCCTGGCATTTCCTGGGGCAATGGGTTGGAGGTCCGTATGATGTTAAATGAAAGACATGGGGACAGAAGATCCCAGGCTCTACATGTGGTGCAAGGACGCTGTGAGGTTCATGTCCCATATGAGACCTATGTTTCATTGCAGGATGTGAGCAGGGATGTGAGAAGGGCCCAGTCTGAACAAGCAGTCAATCCCTGTGAAACTCTGAACTTCAGATCTCTCAGTTCCAGTGCCCTCGTTTGCACATTCTCCCAGAGTTTGAAGTCCTTTATGTTCTGCGGTGCACAATCAGGCACTTGTTCTTGTTATACGTTATGCACTTGGTGCTTAGTACCAACTGGTACCCACTTCTCTGACTTGTCCACATCTCTCTGCAAGTCCTCTCCACCCTCAGTGGAGGCAACAGCACCTCCTCATCTGGTCTCATCAGCAAACTTGCTCAGAACGTCTTCTACTCTTGCATTCCAGTCATCTGCATAAACATGAAAGGAAAGTGGCCCCAAAATGGAACCCTGGGGACCCCGACAGTGACCATCTACCAGCCTGATGGAAAAAACTGACTATAATCCTTTGGGACTGACCTACTGGCCAACTGCTCACCCACCACATTGTGTTTCTGTCTAGCCATATGCAGAACATTCTGTCCAGAAGGTTGTTGTGAGAAACAGTATCAAAATCTCCACTGAAATCCTCAAGGATTACATCAACTGGCTTCCCTTGGTCAACTAAACGGATAACTGTGTCACAGAATGAGCTTAAATTAAACAGGACCTTTGCCTCACAAACTTGTGTTGGCTGCGACCAATGACAGAATTGTCCTTCAGCTGTTTTTCCATAACTCCCACCATCATTTTCTCCATAATTTTACCAGGCTCTGGACTGACAGGTCCATAATTGCCCATGTCATCTTTCTTGCTCTTCCTTACAATGAGACAACATTTGCCAGCTTCCTGTCAGCTGGCATGACCCTAGACTTCTTTAGATGCAATTGAAATGAGAGCCCAGAGCACACTAAGTTTTCATCATTGAAAGAAAGTAGATGTGCCATAGCTTTGCAATGCCTTGAACTCCAGAGTATGCCACAGATGGAGCAGAGGGGAAGATTTGCCTCTTCTGTAGTGAACTCATTCTTTTGGTAAGCAGAATAACACTACCTGATACATGGGACTGTGTCTCTGCTCTGCTCTGCTCAGCTCACAGGGCAGCGGTCTGGCAGGGTGTTGCTCTCATGTCAATGCAGGTAAACTCACTTTAATCCTTTTTCCTCTGTAAATGCTTCCTCTATTTCTATGCTCAGATACACTTCCACATTCCCTCAACTACACTTTCATATATCATTAACAATTACACTTTCTTATACCATCAAAACAGTTTGTCAAAACGTACAGTTCTTCAGTTCACATAAACTCCCTTAATACAGTCTGTATTCTTCAGTTATAAACACTGTGCCACAGAACCAGCACTGATTGAACCACCTCCCTCACACACTTCCTCGCAAGCAGTACATAGTATTACATAAATGGGTTGACACTCATTGGTCGGGTGGAATGTACACCTCTCCTCAGGACAATCTTACTAATCTACAGAGTACAAACTCCTGTCTTCTTACATACAAGCAGAAAGTACTTATGAGTGGACACACAACACAGTCTTTCACTTTGTCCGTGTCTGGCCATTTCCCTCACAGGAGGAAGGAAACATGGATCGGGACTCGGCACTCACCCTGCAGCTGTTCTGTGTCTCACTCACACCACACTCACTCTGACATTTAGATCAACAACCATGGTTTATTCATACTACACAATGCTGACAACGTTTTCTAGCTGGAATCTTAATAACACTCATACTCTGGTCGACCAGTTGCAAACGTTAATGTTTTTCCCAGAGTCGGCTTGACACACGGTACCAAACACTTAAAGCAGATGATAATATTGAACATACAACCTATAACCCCCGTGATTACAACTTGGAGAACCCAGGCTACCATTTGACAGGCTATCCACTATATCCCATACCCGTAGGAGAGACCAACCTAGGTCCCTCCTATTGTCACCCACCTGGGAGAGAGTACTTGTTCTTGTTTCCATTCATATGACATACAGTTCCCTTTCATAGGAACTCACCCAAGGAGTCTTCCTACCCCAGCTGGCAACCAAAGCCATGAGCTCACCTCCCTGGGAGCAGCACGTATGGCTGTAAACTGTGTAGGATGTCTCCTCAAGACATATGGGCTCCACTTACCATACACATACCTGGTCCACCTATGGGTGGTCCTTGTCTGTCCCTGCAGTGATCAGGTGAGGAAGGGAGTCCTTCAGAGAAATCTCAGGGTGCGCCAAAAGTGTCTCCCTCTCAGCTGGTCCTGCAGCGAACAGAGCTGGTCCCACCTGGGCCGCCAAATTGACTACAGGAATTGAACTCTATAACCTCTATAACTGATACAGTCTCCCATGACATCCTTATAACAAAGCTGAGGAAGTATGGGATAGGTGATTGGACAGTGAAGTGGGTCGAGAATTGGCTGACTGGCAGAGTGCAGAGTGTTGTCGTTGGCGGTGCAGTGTCTGGCTGAGGGCCTGTAACGAGCGGCATCCCCCAGGGGTCTGTGCTCAGTCCGGTCTTGTTCAACATCTTCATCAATGACCACCCTCAGCAAGTTTGCTGATGACACGAAGTTGGGAGGATTGGCTGACACACCTGAAGGCTGTGCTGCCATTCAGCGAGACCTGGACAGGCTGGAGAGCCGGGCAGTAAGAAACCGGATGAGGTTTAACAAAAGCAAGTGTAGAGTCTTGCACCTAGGGAGAAATAATTGCATGCACCGGTACAGGCTGGGGGAAGAGCTGCTGGGGAGGAGCTCTGCTGAGAGGGACCTGGGCGTCCTGGTGGACGACAGATTAACCATGAGCCAGCAGTGTGCCCTTGTAGCCAAAAAAGCCAATGGCATCCTGGGGTGCATTAAAAAGAGCGTGTCCAGCAGGTCGAAGGAGGTGATCCTCCCCCTCTACTCTGCCCTGGTGAGGCCTCATCTGGAATATTGTGTCCAGTTCTGGGCTCCCCAGTAAAAAAAAGACAGGGATCTCTTAGAAAGAGTCCAGCAGAGGGCCACTAAGATGGTGAAGGGCCTGGAGCATCTCCCCAATGAGGAGAGACTGAGGGAACTGGGTCTGTTTAGCCTTGAGAAAAGAAGGCTGAGAGGGGACAGGATCCAGGTTCTATAAATATTTGAGGTGTGGGGGGCAAAGTGTTGAGGCCAGACTCTTTTCAGCAGTGTCTTTTCAGAGACGGGACAAGGGGAAACAGACAGAAACTGCACCATAGGAAGTTCTGCACTAATGTGTGCAATAACTTCTTTACGGTGAGAGTGACAGAGCACTGGAACAGGCTGCCTAGGGTGGTTGTGGAATCTCCTTCTCTGGAGATATTCAAGACCTGCCTGGATGCTGAGCTGTGCAGCGTGGTGTAGGGAACCTGCACCCAGGGGTGGGTAAAAGATCTAACACACATCTCTATGATGGGGGTGGCCCAATCACAAGCAGTGGTGCGCTCAGTTGTTCTGCTTGCCTGCTCCTCAAGGAGTTAAGAGAAATCTATGCCTGTTGCGTGTTCGAGTGCATGCGCAATGCCATGTGGAGGGCTTATCACAATAAAGATTGGCGGATTTGCTGCGTAGACCGGTCAGAACTCAGATCTGCGTTGTGCTTCCTGTGGCACCAAACGCCCAACAGTGGCAGTTCCGTGTATTGGCCAGCAGGTGGCAGCAGAGACCACGGAAAGAACGTCTGCGGGACAGACCCTGGGGATCCGTTCTCTTTTGATTATAGGGGAAGAACACAAAGATGGAAGAGGAGGGAAGGGGGAAAAAAAAAAGAAAAAAAGAAAAAACCAAACCACAGCAAACAAATAAAAACTTCTCCAAACGTAGCAAACTTGAATGTCTGTCAATAAATAAATGAGTAATTGAATTGATGTCTGTTTCAGACAGTCCCCTGTAGAATCAGGGTAAGGGTTAGGATTAGAGTTACATTGCAGGTTAATGCTGTTATCTTTACAGCTCCTGTGAGGGTTGGGGTCTGGGTCAGGTGTTTAAAAAATGAAATGAAAAAAGAATTAAAAAAATATATTGAAAGCTTCAGATTTCCTTAATCTTTGTGGGAATCATATAATGTGCAACTCAGATCTACCTCTTCGTACCTCTTTTGTGGTGTAGGGAACCTGCTTTGGCAGGGGGACTGGACTCAGTGGTCTCTGGAGGTCCCTTCCAACCCCTACAATTCTGTGATTCTGTGAATATCATGGAGTTGTTTGGATGGGGAAAGACTACCCCTTTGAATGACCTTTTGTCAGGGCATGTCCTGGGATTCCTAGGATCCTCAAAATGCAGCACTGCTTCTGTCACTGAAAAATGGGGCCCTGTGTGGGACGGAGGGAGGGTCCATGAGTCCCTGGCCCACCTGACTGAGTATTTCCATGGTCTTAGCAAAGACATACTTACAACTTGAGAATGACAGTTAGCTGTGTTCATGGTGGCATGGCCACTTTTAATGGCCTTGAACTGTCTGAACATAACTGAAGAGGCTCAGGCTGATGCAAATCAGCTATTGAATGATAGTGTTGAAAAACTGGAAAGACAGGTGGCAGTTTTGATGGGGAAAAAACCTAATTCAATCATTCTCCTATGGAAGATCAGGAACATCTCTCTGGAAGACCATGGGGACCCTGTACAAGGGAATCTGTATAAAATGGACTCTGTAAATGAAGGCACTAAAAGGTCAGATTTTGAGGTTCCATTTGGACTAGATCTATTTGAGATCTGACTGATTGTAACCCAAAAATGAAAAAAAAAAAAAAAAAAAAATGCAGGATAGGCTGGTGGGAGTGCCCTGACCAGTATCCAACCCCCCAAACCCTGCTGCCCATAATACAGCAGCTGAACTGATGGATATAGTACAGTGGTTTAGACAGAAACCAAGAGAGCATGCCAGCATAGCTGCTCTGGTTATGGGACATGGAGGCAGAAAGCGCTGTGGTGAATGGACTGGAAATTTCAAAACTGACATCCATTACTACTCACCCTGCCCTCAGGCAAAGACTGTATGCTCTGTCCAACATAATGAGGATAGCCTTTTGATCAGTGAATGATTTATGGCTGTGTGTCATATAACATGGCCAAATAAGAATGACATACCATTAAATATCAGCCTGTGGTCCTCTATGGAGGACTAACAAAATTATATTAGAGAATTAGGCATGAAAGAGGCAATCTATGAAGATGATTTTGAGAGCCCAGTCAATAAATTTTTCATCAGGAACGAGGGATCTCATCCTACAGCCATCACCTTTACATCAGTATGGGTCTATGTTATCCATACTGAACCCCCCAGTGGCCCTCAGGTGCTGTAATACAACAGGCTGCCCAATTGATGGGGAGACAAGAGTGCCTACGGCCAGATGCAGGCTCTGAATGGTGGTGGAAAGGTCTGAGAAAGGCAGAGAACCATCTGCTGCCATGACTTAGGCGTCCAGCCCCTAAGGTAATCCAGTCTGGACCCATTAGGGTCTTGAGACAACAAATGTTTAAAGACCAGATTAGAGCAGGAGTTCAGTTTAAAAAGATCGATGGACAGCATAATCAGGAAAAAATATCTGTTAAACAGGCCCAAGCACTGAGTATTTATAGTCCAACCTTTTCAGCCAAACTAGATGTGAATGTAACTCAAGAAGGGTCTGGATGGGGGCTCTGGCAGAGCCAGAGTTCTTTGTGAACCCCTATGAGGTTTTGGCCACAGGTTTGGCATGGAGCAGAATAAAGATACATCACAGTTGAAAAGCATTTATTGGCTACCTATTCTACACTACAGGTGGTAGAACCAGTAGCTCAGATTTCAGAGGTTATCGTTAAACAACAAGGCCAGTCCAGGGGTGGGTAAAAGATCTAACACACATCTCTATGATGGGGGTGGCCCAATCACAAGCAGTGGTGCGCTCAGTTGTTCTGCTTGCCTGCTCCTCAAGGAGTTAAGAGAAATCTATGCCTGTTGCGTGTTCGAGTGCATGCGCAATGCCATGTGGAGGGCTTATCACAATAAAGATTGGCGGATTTGCTGCGTAGACCGGTCAGAACTCAGATCTGCGTTGTGCTTCCTGTGGCACCAAACGCCCAACAGTGGCAGTTCCGTGTATTGGCCAACAGGTGGCAGCAGAGACCACGGAAAGAACGTCTGTGGGACAGACCCTGGGGATCTGTTCTCTTTTGATTATAGGGGAAGAACACAAAGATGGAAGAGGAGGGAAGGGGGAAAAAAAAAAGAAAAAAAGAAAAAACCAAACCACAGCAAACAAATAAAAACTTCTCCAAACGTAGCAAACTTGAATGTCTGTCAATAAATAAATGAGTAATTGAATTGATGTCCGTTTCAGACAGTCCCCTGTAGAATCAGGGTAAGGGTTAGGATTAGAGTTACATTGCAGGTTAATGCTGTTATCTTTACAGCTCCTGTGAGGGTTGGGGTCTGGGTCAGGTGTTTAAAAAATGAAATGAAAAAAGAATTAAAAAAATATATTGAAAGCTTCAGATTTCCTTAATCTTTGTGGGAATCATATAATGTGCAACTCAGATCTACCTCTTCGTACCTCTTTTGTGGTGTAGGGAACCTGCTTTGGCAGGGGGACTGGACTCAGTGGTCTCTGGAGGTCCCTTCCAACCCCTACAATTCTGTGATTCTGTGAATATCATGGAGTTGTTTGGATGGGGAAAGACTACCCCTTTGAATGACCTTTTGTCAGGGCATGTCCTGGGATTCCTAGGATCCTCAAAATGCAGCACTGCTTCTGTCACTGAAAAATGGGGCCCTGTGTGGGACGGAGGGAGGGTCCATGAGTCCCTGGCCCACCTGACTGAGTATTTCCATGGTCTTAGCAAAGACATACTTACAACTTGAGAATGACAGTTAGCTGTGTTCATGGTGGCATGGCCACTTTTAATGGCCTTGAACTGTCTGAACATAACTGAAGAGGCTCAGGCTGATGCAAATCAGCTATTGAATGATAGTGTTGAAAAATTGGAAAGACAGGTGGCAGTTTTGATGGGAAAAAACCTAATTCAATCATTCTCCTATGGAAGATCAGTAACAACTGTCTGGAGGACCATGGGGGCCCTGTACAAGGGAATCTGTATAAAATGGACTCTGTAAATGAAGGCACTAAAAGGTCAGATTTTGAGGTTCCATTTGGACTAGATCTATTTGAGATCTGACTGATTGTAACCCAAAAATGAAAAAAAAAAAAAAAAAAAAATGCAGGATAGGCTGGGGGGAGTGCCCTGACCACTGTCCACCCCCCAAACCCTGCTGCCCATAATACAGCAGCTGAACTGATGGATATAGTACAGTGGTTTAGACAGAAACCAAGAGAGCATGCCAGCATAGCTGCTCTGGTTATGGGACATGGAGGCAGAAAGCGCTGTGGTGAATGGACTGGAAATTTCAAAACTGACATCCATTACTACTAACCCTGCCCTCAGGCAAAGACTTTATGCTCTTGTCTGGAGGGCTTATCGCAATAAAGATTGGCGGATTTGCTGCGTAGACCGGTCAGAACTCAGATCTGCGTTGTGCTTCCTGCGGCACCAAACGCCCAACAGTGGCAGTTCCGCTTATTGGCCAGCAGGTGGCAGCAGAGACCACGGAAAGAACGTCTGCGGGACAGACCCTGGGGATCCGTTCTTTTGATTATAGGGGAAGAACACAAAGATGGAAGAGGAGGGAAGGGGGAAAAAAAAAAGAAAAAAAGAAAAAACCAAACCACAGCAAACAAATAAAAACTTCTCCAAACATAGCAAACTTGAATGTCTGTCAATAAATAAATGAGTAATTGAATTGATGTCCCTTTCCCGCCCCCCCCCCCCCCCCCCCCCCCAACTTCTGAGGTGAAAAAAAACCACTTCTTTTAGAAGAAAACAGAGTAGTAACAACTTCTGTACCTACATTCACCACTCTGAGATCCTGTCTGGGTCTCCCAAGGCTTGTAAATAACCACTGGGTCGGTTCTGATGTCGCGTGATTTGTTGTCAGTTCTCTCATGGTTCTCCGGTCAGTTCTCCGGTGCCAGGATCTGCCACAGGGCATTCTGACCACGGGCATCATGTTTCTACGCTGCCGCCTGCATTTAACAGGCAATGGGACTGCCCAGCATGTGCAAGGCAGCACCTCTTTCACACCACCAGAATGTTTAAGGCTGTTGGGATTGTTGCTAGCGTCCCATTAACACTGAGGCTAGAGATACCCTTAGGATTGACATTACTATTAGCATTACTTTGATGGTGCCCTATCTGGGTCATTTCCAGGGGATGTCAGGAGTAAGGCACAGTGTCAGGAGAAAAAGAACAGACTCTGTTACTTTATAAACGTGATAATAGAGAGAGTTCATTGGAAAAAATACAACTCTTAAATAATGCAAAGCATGCTTCTGATTGGATGCAGGCATCATCTGGGCTCTGATTAATATTACTCTTAAGGTAAAGATTATTGTTACCATAATGATTTTTTTTTTGGATTATGATCAGGGTTAAGGTTCCTTTTGCTACAAACTTCTAGCATCATTTTTGTTGTTGCATTTGGAGTTAGGGACGATTTTAGAATCAGGGTAAGGGTTAGGATTAGAGTTACATTGCTGGTTAATGCTGTTATCTTTACAGCTCCTGTGAGGGTTGGGGTCTGGGTCAGGTGTTTAAAAATGAAATGAAAAAAGAATTAAAAAAATATATTGAAAGCTTCAGATTTCCTTAATCTTTGTGGGAATCATATAATGTGCAACTCAGATCTACCTCTTCGTGCAGTGACTGCCTGTAAATTTGCTGGAGCCTAATATAATATGGCCTTGTGCTTTCCACTAACTCACCTTCATTTCATTTTCATTACATTTGCTTGGTAGTCAGATTTTGGTGTGTGGATATTTTAAAACAATCTAACTGACATTAGCAAAAAATTAAAAATAAAATTAAAAAAAATGCACAACAGCATCGTATCAATTTTTATAGATAAGATAAAGAAGAGCAGTTTCCCTTAGTTTTCTGTGCCTCTTTACTTTCTTACCCTCTCCCCTTGTGTGAGAAACTCTCAAAGTCAAAGATTTCTAGTTAGGCAAAGATGGCAGCGATAGCAGCAGTGCTTATTCATTATTGCAATACTGCGCGCACATCCCCTATTGGCAAGGGAGAAACTGCACACCAGTCAGTGAAATCAATTCTGTTCTGTGCCCTAAACCCACTGCAGGTGATGCTCTCATGGCTCTCATTGGTTGAGCATCTCAGGCTCACAGACTCCTCGAGACTGTGGCTAGGATTCATTTCCATAGAAGGTCAATTACCAACCTCTTGTTTTTAGGTCTGCCTTGTACTTTTCTGCGGACAGAGAAGGGCAATGTTTCCAAAAGTCAGTACATTCATTCTGTCCTGTGCTGGGCTCTACCCACCCTGTATTTATCTTGTGCTTGTCTCAATTCTCCCCATGTCAGAATGCCCCCAGTCTGAACTTAATTCTGTTCAGCAACTTTCTTGGTGGAAAAACTACTTATACAGCTGTTTTACAAGAGGGTTATACATTCAGTTAGGGCCTACACTATGTACTGAAAATACTGGAAACTTCCACTGCAAAAACACAATCTACCTCTCCCATCTGTGCAGCCTTGCAGACCCAGAGCATGCCAGGTTATTTCTGCTTTCATAGCATTTGCATGCTGTAGGGTGAGCACAAGGTTCTGCTGCTTGATTCTTCTGCAAGAGCTGCCTACCGGCAAATGGTTGCAGGGATGGAGGATGTGACAGAAAGCATTTGTCTCCACAAGAGCAGAGTTACATTCAGTGCAGAGTGTGAGAGTCAGGTTGGTGTGGAAAAGCACTGACACGCTGGGGATGATGCAGTGCTCACATGTCTAACACTCACAGACATTACTGTCAGAAGGATGGTGCTGTGTTGTGCTTCTACCTTTGGCAGCCCCTGGAGAAATGCTATGGCACACAGAACACCTTTGTATTGCACTGACTGCTGCCATGCAGCATGGATTTAACACACCAAATCCAGAGGAGCATGACTGCATCTAACTGCCCTGAGAAAAACTACTGTAGCTGAAGAGATGAGGAGGCAGCTGCTCATCTGCAGAACAAGCAGTACTGCCAGACATTGGGCCAGGTGAGCACCTCCTGCTGCAGCGTGATGATGACAGGGCTGGAGATGATCTGCAAAGCCAGCTTAAAAGCGGGAGACGTGAGTCAACATGGCAGGAGGACAGAGGTGTTAGGGAGCAGCCAAGGCATCAAAGAGTATCAAAAGGCTTTGAAAAGTATCACAAAGTGACAGCCAGGAAGACTGGGATATATCATGAGCAGCAACCTGGATGCTAGAGATTATTTGCTCCCATACAAAATGGTAGAGATCTTGCTGCAGACATCCCAAAGCCAGGCAAAATGGGAACCCAGAGCTCTGCCTGCACGAACCCCACAGCCATAGCATTGCAAGCTGAGCTGCCTTGCTGTTTGTTGCATTCATCCCAATCCCTGTGATTGAAGACTCAGAATGCAGTCGAGGCGATGACTGAGCATGAGAGTGACTTTATTCAATAAAAGACAGGAGGGCTTGAGAGGTCAAGGGTGAAGATGGGACTCCTCTTGTCAAGATGAGAGTGGCTCAGAGCTGGTGCTGCTGCCTGGTGCCTGGGACTGGCAGCCTGACTCTAAGTCCCCATCTAAGATGCTCAGCTTCACCTCACTGATGCTGCCCTGCTCCTGCATGGTGGTGCTGCTGCTGGGACACTCGGGCTGTGCTTGGGATGGGCAGCACTGCAAAGGCGCTGGGTCACAATCCAGGCAGGTGACTGCTGTGTCTGGCAGGCTCAGGTCAGGAGCTTCAGCAGAGCCAGGAGATATGAGAGCATGAACGTGGATGAGCCCCTTGTGTCCATCACTGTTACCATGTGGAAGGCTGTCATCCGAATTGCAGCGATTCATGCTTAATAAGAACTCTCCATTGATGGAAAGACACTGCTTGGTTTGGATCTTTGGGGTTGACAAGGGCTCGAATCACCTAGGAAGGCATAGAAACACAAGGGTTAGTTTCAAACATTTGCAAGTTGAATCATGAAAGGTTGTTGATACTTGGTAATAGAGTGGCGGCAGGAAGAAGCAAGTAGGCTTGAAGCAGCATAGCCACTGTCTTGAAAGTGATCCTCATTCAGGTCCAGCTCGTGTGTTGTTTCACTGTAATCTGCTTCTTTGGGTCTACCTAGTGGGCAGCAACACTCGAGCTGTTACTGATATCATTGAAAAGAACTGGAGACAATTGTTCTATTCCTAAGAGCTTCAAGGTGCCTAGAAGCACAAATAGAAACCAGCAGTATTTCATCACTTCACCAAAAGGAAGGTCAAACACCTGAGCTGTGAAGAGCAGTTACAGAACCTATGCATAAGATCACACCAGACATACTTTGTTCTAACAACAGTTATGGCACATAGTCCATTTCCTTCAATATTCCCAAAATGAAATGATGTGGAGCATTACAGGGAAAGAAACACTGCACACAGACACTATGACCCTGATTAGACTCAAGCAGCAGACTTAAAACAAGTCAGAGTTTTTGATTCCAGGATATTTCAGGACCTATCGTGTGAAATTCAGTTACACAACAGTGCCTAGGTGCCTGCGTTTCAAGCAACTTTCAGATCACAGCCATGTAAAATAAAAACAAATTCAGTGCAGAAATAGCAAGCCTGTACCTTAATACTCATGAGATTATCCATTTTTTACTGCATTCTGACTAAGTTCTAAAACTTGCTCATCCCAGTTCACTTCAACAAGTTCCACCAGTTCAAGCAATGCAGTTCTGAGATCCGGTGTATGTTGTGCAGATAGAATTGAACAGTGCAGAAATAATCTCTGACAGCTTTAAGAGCTCTGTTCTGCTTACAAACTCTCAGTCCAAAACTATTCACAGTTTTAAGGAAATGAACACCTGAAGCAGTTGGATCATCTGCCATTTGCCGCATTCTGCTTCTTGGCATCATGATTAGCACAAAGGGTTTTCTGCTGTCCTGCAGAGATGGACAAAGTCCTGCTTACAAATGGACCAGGTTTCAGTGTACAGCAGAGTTTGTACCAGACTAACAAGCCACGTCATTCAATTCATGTGCTCAGGTTGTTATGCACTCCAAAAGGAAACAGAACTAACTGTTGGATTCTGAAGGCAATCTGTGGGGTCCTACATTACCTCCTGATTCTGGAAGAGGAAATTCTAATAGCAAATGCAGAACTTTGATCTTTGTAGACATGAGAAGAGCTGGCATTTAGGAACATTCATTTCAGGGAAATCAAATGATGTGTCTATATTTTTACTACAGATAGTATAGGGAGCAGCCAGTTGAAGAACCAGATACAAAAAAATCCAGCCCATTGGCAGGAAAATACTTCTCCTTAAATTCTGTATGCTATCATGGTACAGAATTAGGCTACAGTGCCACATAGGCCAACCAAGCGTAGAACCAAATCCACAAAATACTGGTAGACAAAGCAGCAAAAACAGGGACAATATTCAGCAGACTGTGCTGTGGCCTTTCTACCCACAGCTCAGCATGTTCTGCCATCCGAAAAGCAAGGCCTCTTGTCAAGCTCAGCTATTTCCCTTCTCAGTGTATTCTAGCACCACTGATACCCACTGGTATCCTCCTGTAGAGTGCCATCATATTGTCATCATCCAAAGGAAAAACCCACACAGCAGAGCATACAGCACTACACCCATGCTCCAAATATCCGCCTGAAAAACAAAAAGACAAGCTTACAAACCTGAAGCACCTCAAATGGCTTCCTGACAGACTGGATTGTCTGCCCTTGCCAAAGCCCACATATAGCCCATGAAAAGCTGGCTCTTTCCCTCAGGAAATAAAACCTTATCGTCCCAGAGAAAGCATATAACCCTCATTCAATTGCCCTTTCACTCAGCTTAGAGCACTACTAAAACCAGCATCTTCACCTTAGCTCATCACACTGCTGCAGTTCCTTTTACAAGGATTTCACTGGCAAAAATGAAATCAAAGCCGTCACAAGGGATTTAGCACAGTTACGTGTTACTGGCTACGAGAGCTGTCAGCACAGTCACCTGTCTGGCTTTGCTGCTGTTCTATTTATGTACAGGCACAACAAGGTTCAGACACCTCACAGTGCAATTCTCACTTTGACTGTAAAGAAAAAGGAGGCTTGAAAAGCAGCGTGTGGAAAACAAAGAAACAAGAATTAGAACAACAGTGGGGCCATGGCACTTGTAGGAATTGCTCCGCCTTTAACAGCGATTCAAGAAGGAAGAGGGCATTCCAAACCAGACCAGTTTGGACAGATTAACAACTGCAAGTAGTGGGTTCCAAAATTCCAGACATTAAATCAAAGCTGGAAAAACTCTTCACATTTTCATCTCTCAATTTTTAGTTCATTGTGCATTACAACGGAAACAATTCTTCACATACAACTTGGAAGCTAAAGACAAGTCTGACAAAACAGACTGCACAAAAATGATGGATAATTAACAGAGCAAATTGCTCTTTCAAAAACTTAGTAATAGAAAGAGATCTCTGAAGTTGCTGTTCTGTAGAGCACCAAAGCAGTCGCTTGAGGCAGTTCAGGATTAGCCTGAGACAAACCAGCCAGCTGTGTGAACTGAGACCAATTGCACTTCTTCTATTTTACTTTCATTCTATGTGACCTCACTAAGCAAATATTGTCTAAGACCATGAGTATCACATAAATGTGCAGATCTCAAGCTGCTCACTTATCTAGTACCCTTGGCATGATGCTTTATTTTCCTCAGCTATTCATCTAGTTTGTGCCTGTTGATTGTGCAACAACAGCCTGTTGGTCTCGATTACCTGTAAGAGGCTTTAAATTGGGCCAGGAAAAATCATTTGAGGATAAGTAATTATCTGGGACTCAGTAAGGCAGTCTTCCCATGCTTTCATAACAGCCGAGATACACACACAGACAAACTCATGGAACCCCACTGCTTTGCACAATCCTGTGCACACTCACATGTGTCATGCACTGATTTCCCAGCCAGTCCTCATGGGGTCTATTACTTAGGACAGGAGTGCAGGGGAGCAGCCAGAAGCTGTTTGCATTCCCTGCTGTCTGCTGGGCAGCTTTGCTGGAGATGCTTGGGTTGCTTTGCTTTTCCTTGGGACGTGGGAAGGAGCTTTGGGTTGGAGGCACATCCCGTGCCAGAGCATCTCGATGGCACGTGTGGGGCACTGATCTGCAGCAGATGAAGGGGAGGAGGTCCCAGCACAGCCCTGCACCATGCTCTGCCACACTGGGCAGCTTGTTCCTGGCTCAGCAGCGTCATCAGACAAGAAGCAGGGAAGGAAATCAAGGATGGGGGGTACCATCAAACGCAGTTAGTGCATGCCTGTGCAAGACAAACAGACCCAGAGCTTGCGGGTTATTCCTGCTTTTGTAGCATTTGTGTGCTGTAGCTGAGCAAAAGGTTCTGCTGCTTGAATCTTCTTCTGCAAGAGCCACCTACCGGTAAATGTCTGCAGGGATGGAGGATGTGACAGAAAGCATTTGTCTCCATGACAGCGTAGTTACACTTGGTCTAGAGAGTGAGAGAGGCAGGCAGCACTGCCTGATGTTGGTCAGGGCGAGCTCCTCCTGCTGCAGCGCGATGATGGCAGGGCTAGAGATGATCTGCAGGGACAGCTCACAGGTGGGAGCTAGGAATGGACACGGCGGGAGGACAGAGGTGTTAGGGAGCAGCCACGGCATCAAAGAGCATCAAAAGGCCCTGAAAAGCATCACAGCCACAGCCAGGAAGCTTGGGGTTTTCATGAGCAGCATCCAGGATGCTAGAGACTATTTGCTGCCATACACAACGGCAGCAGAGCTCTCGCTGCAGGCATCCCAAAGTCAGGCAAAATGGGAACACACCCAGAGCTCGGCCGCACAAACCCCACAGCCAGAGTGTTGTAAGCTGAGCTGCCTTGCAGTTTCTTGCACTCATCCCAATCTCTGCGAATGAAAACTCGGAATTCAGTCAAGGCATTGATTGAGCACGAGAGTGCCTTTATTCAATAGGAGAAAGGAGGGGGTGTGAGGTCTGGAGGAAAGATGGGACTCATCCTCTCTTGTAATCATGAGAGCTGCTCAGAGACCGTGCTGTTGCCCGGAGCCTGGAACTCGTGTCCTGATTCTGTGCCCCCCTGCGAGATGCTCAGCTTCTCCTCGGTGATGCTGACCTGAGCCTGCATGGTGGTGCTGCTGTCGGGGCACTCAGGCTGTGCTTGGGCTGGGCTGCACTGCAGAGACATTGAGTCCAGGCTGGTGCCTGAGGTGTCTGGTGGGCTCAGGTCAGCAGCTTCAGTAGGGATGGGATGAATGAAGGCTTCAACGATGATGACCTTCTTCTCTTGATAGCTGATGTTATACGGAAGGCTTTCATCTGAACTGCAGCATTCTGTGCTTAGTAACAACTCTTCATTGATGGAAGATGCGTCATCGTAACATGCCCTGCGTCTTGGGGATATACAAGGGCTCGGGTCACCTAGGAAGGAGCAGATGTACAGCAGTTAGTGTCGAACGTTCGCAAGATGAACCATGGAGATTCTTGACATTTGGCTATGTAGTGGTGGTGGGCAGAAGCAAATAGGCTTCTAGCAACAGTGTCACTGTCTTGAAAGTGATCCACGTGCAGGTCCAGCTCTTGTGTTGACAAGAGACTCATTTGGGAAAGACAGGGATCAACTGAAGATGTCAGGCACGGGCTTGAACGCCAGAAGGAGGTACAAGCCCACTGAAAGCATGAATTCTACCTGTGTTGCTGACAAGCAGTGTTTTGTAAGCTGGACTTGCACCCTTACCTGCCAGGACCAAGACTTCTGCTTCAGAGGGCTCCCTGGCACTGCTCTGCAGTTGGTGTTTGGCCACAGGGGATGGTTTGCCCAGGCAGAAGCAGGAACGCCAACTGCCAGCTGGTGACTCTGCCCTCTTCCTGGGAGAACTCATTCTGCAGAGAAAACAGAGCATGCTGTCAGACGTGGTGCAGGGTGATGGAAGAGCTGCACCGAGCCCTGGCCAAAAGTTGCCTGTTCTGGGCACTGCCTGCTTTCTGCTGAAACACAGCTTAGAAACGCCCTCTGTTTCAAACAGCAGAGGATGCTTCCATTCCTACAGCTCAGCCCTCAAGTCCTGAAGGCTAAATACCTCTCAACGATGTCAAGCAAGGACATGGATCTGGAGAATGTCGGAGGCTCAGGCTGCTTTGCTCTCCCAGGGCTGACCTTCACCGGGAACAAAGGCCGTTGATGAGCTTGCCCCATTTCTTTGGCTCTGCGCAACAAAACAAAGAAACCAGTTCATTTCAGGCCTGGCTCGGTTGGACGAAGCTGAGCGCAATGCATTCGACAGAGCATGTAACAACGGGAAGAACATTCCCAACAAGGACACGCAAGAATGGATTTTCCCCATCCCTGGAGGTGCCCAAGGAGATTACTGTAGTTCTCTTTCTAAGCTTGCTGAACTTGGGCATAAACAAACCCCCTGAAAGTAACGTTCTGACCCTATTTGACTAACTCGCATTGTCAAATGTAAATTACGCACCTGGCTTTGGCAATGAATTGAGGAGGGAATCGGGAACTTTTCCGCTGATGAGTTCCATGCACTCACCAGGGAAAAGCCCAACCTGTAATTAGAACAAAAAGACAGGTGAGCATTAGCCCGAGCCCAGAGCCAAAGGGAAGGTCCACTGACAGTGACACAGGGCAACTGTTTGCATCCAGCAGCCATCCTGTGCAGGCAGAGCAGCTCCAAGCTGAGATTCCCAACTCTACTGAAGTTGTGCTCTCTAGTCAAAAACGTGTGCCTACCTCAAAGCCACGCTTGCCTCTCCACCAGGGGCTCAGCCTGTTGATATGTCCTCATATCAACAATGCTCACCAGATCTCCGACCTGAAAGAGATTGAAACATCAATCCCAGATTCAGCAAATCTGGTAGGAAAACAAAGCAGAAAGGACTGCCCTCTTCTATGCACGACAACACGGAATGCCTGGAACTGCTTACCTCCAGAGAGAGCTCATCTGGCCCCTGGGCGACGTGGCTCTTAATAACATGGGCTGCCGCAAATGCTGGTATGTTTAAAGATGACATAGCACGCACCAGCTGCGGCTTCTGCATGTTATCAGCCTGCAAAACAGAGAACAGGCCGTGGTCAGGAGCTGAGGACAAACCACGAGGATTTCAAGGTGAGGAGCACATCTGCAGAGAAAGCTGCAGCAAATGCGCTCCGTCCTTCTCAGGAGCACTTCAGAAGGAGCTGCACGTCTCATAGCTCTGGAGCAGCACTTCTTCCCCACCCTTCACTACTCCAAGCAGCTCCAACAAACTTCTCAGAAGAAATCCAGGCCAGCACAGACCTGGCAGACCAGAACCAAGTGCAGCTTGTGTGACGGCAGTGCCCACTCCTTGCTTCCACCCTGCTCCAGCAGGTTAAGGAGTCTGAGCCTCACTGGCCTTTGACAACTCAAGACTTTCAGCACCTCGTGCCAACATTTCTCACTAAGATACACCTCAGGCATTGAATTCTCTTCTCACTACCTCCTCCCAGTCCTCCCCTAGGAACAGAAACCATTCAGATTCTACAGCAAACACATCTACCCTGCAAGAGCACACTGAACCACCTGCAACAATGAAACATAGTTTTGGAGAGTGGGTTTGAAAACACACCTTTAGACAGCTGTCTCCCTGTAGCCAAAAGGAAACCAAGCAGCAAAAGAAGAGTCCAGCCTGAAATATGCCCATGCTACTAGCCCAGGTTTTTCACAGTCAATGCAGAATCCATCCTGCTCTTGAGTTAACAAATGACCAGTGGGTCTCCCCTTGCTCCACCCCTTCTCCTTCAAAGCCAGAAAAAGAAAGAAAAACAAGTAGAAGAAAACCCAGACGTACCTTTCCACACACAAAGCAGAAAGTGGAACAGCAGTTGTCTCCTTCCTGAGACATGTTGGGGAGCATCCCAGAGGAAGCCCAAGTTCTTTGCTTCTCTCCACAGGGACTTCAAGCACTCTTGGCAAGAGCTGCTTTGGTTCTTTCTTCAATTGCTTCCATCACCAGAATCTCCTTTGGAAAAGGAACCCGAATGAAAGAATCAGCAAATGAAAAAGAATGAGCAATAGCCACTTTACCAGCTTTCTTCTGACACTCAATTTAGACTCTTGACTCGGGCAAGGTCTTAAAATCAGCTGGTTACAAGAACTGTCCCAAAATATATCCAACATCTGTACAGCTGCCGTTATTTCTGACAGCGAGTGTAATCACAGAATCATAGAATGGCCCGGGTTGGAAGGGACCTCAAGGATCATGAAGATCAATCACTTCCCTGTCCCTGCTGGCCATCCCCTCTTCTGATGGAGCCCAGGGGACCATTTGCTCTCTGAGCTGCAAGAGCACGCTGATGGCTCACGTTCTGTTTTTCATCCACCAGGACCCCCAGGTCCTTCTCTGCGGGGCTTCTCTTAAGGACTGCTCCTCCCAGTCTGTAGAAATGCCTGGGATTCCTCCAGCCCAAGTGCAAAACCTTGCACTTTGCTGTGTTGAACCTCATTAAATTCACCTAGGCCAACCTCTCGGTTGAGCTCCCTCTGAATGGCATCCCTTCCTTCCACTGCGTCAACCGCACCACTCAGCAAACAGCAGAGGGTGCACTCCATTGCATCATTGGTGTCTCTGATAACCATGTAAAAAAGCACTGGTCCCAAGACAGACTCCTGGATGACACCACTTGTTATCGGCCTCCACCTGGACATCAAACCATGAGTCACCACCCTCTGTCCTCTACAAAACCTCTTTGTCTTCTACTCCTGCTGCAGCTGCAATTGCTGCACCAGCATGACTCACGTGTTTGACAATCCTCCAGCTCTGGCCTAGCCATGCACAGCAGCAGTCCGTCTCCCTCCCAGCTCACTCACCAGTGTGCTGCTGTGCCCCAAATTCAGTGCAGCAGCATTGAGAGCAGGCAGCACCCATCACCCTCCTCTAACTCTCTCTGCCAGCTGCGATGAGGACTGACACAGCACACCCACCCCAGCCCAGCTTTTCTGCTGAGACACCTCCCAGCAACCACCCAGCACCAATCCCAGTTGCTGCAAACTGTCTGAGAGCCTGCTGGAGTGCACTGACAATAACTTTGTGGGCCAAGCATTAAGCACACCAAGCAGAAGGGAAGCATTACTGGACATGCTGAACAGCAGGGGTTAAGACTGGAGGTGGTCAGGGCTGTAGTGACCATGCCCTCCTAGAGTTCCTCATCTCAAGGAATGTGTGCCTGGCAAAAAGCAAAGTCAGGACCCTGAGCTTCAGGAGAGTCAGCTGCAGGCTGTTCAAAGAATTCTTGCATGAGAGACACTGGAAAACTGTTTTTAGGGGTAAAGGAATGGAAAAGAGATGGTAACTTTCTCAGAAAACCTTTCTCAGAGCTGGAGCTCTGAGCTCCATCCCGACCACACGAAACACAGCAGAGGAGGCAGGAAAGCAGCATGGCTGAACCTGCTGGTTACAGGGAGCAACAAGAAGGAAATGGAGAAACAGCGGAAATGGAGACATGCAGCCTGGTCGCTTTGGTGGCCTTCTACAGTGGAGTGACAGCATCAGTAGGGAAAGGAAAAGCAACTGACATCACTCAGCCAGACTTTTGCAAGGCCTTCGATGTTGAGCAAGTTTCCTGTTAGAACTCAGTGTGAACAAATCTACCACTGAGCAACACCCTGAGCCCCCACTCACCTCAGCAGAGGAAAGCCTGCACCCCAGCCTTCCGCCTATTCTGCTCCATTGATGGAAGCACACCGGGCATCATTGCTACTCACCCGACCAATGATGATAGGGGCAGAAAAGGGAATTCCTCTTTACCTTTCAGATGAAAAATTGATGACTGTGTGGAACCTTCCCAGTACCGCTGCGGGGCCTTCCTTTACTTGTATCCTGCTGCTCCGTGTCACAGTGGGAGAGCTGCTCTGGCCTCTCCTCTCAGCCTGTGCCTCCTGCAGTGTGAGCAGCTTTGTGGATAGAGGAGACACCCACACAGACTTGGGCCTGGATAGAGAACTGTGCCCTACAACATAGGTACATTTACATCATGCTCTTTTCCTTGTGTGTGAGCAATCCTTGCTCTTTTCAGATGGTACTATGAGCGTGTGACACCCCAAACACATAGTTAGCATCTGTCCATATCATTAAGGCTCTCGTCAAGGCAGTTATTTCAGCCTTCTGAGGGGTAGTCCCCACGGCTGATGGTTGTGCTTCCATTCCCTGCTCAGTAGCAGTTACTGCATGTCCTGCCTTACAGCCTCCTTGTCTCACAAAACTGCAGCTGCTGGTAAACCAGGCGTCTTCTGCATCTTCTAAGGGTTCGTCCTTCAGCTCCGACCGACTGGATGTAATGTGCAGCATCAGTTGTTTCAAAGCAGTGATGTCATCCTGGTTCTCCACCAGGGGAGTTCCGCTAAGGAAAGATACTGGGTTGGCAATAGTAGTTACAATTATTTCTATATCACCCTGCTCTACCAGGATGGCCTGGTATTTCGGGAATCTTTGGGGTGAACAGATGCCATTCAGAGGGACCTTGACAGGCTGGAAAGCTGGGCTCGGGTGAACCTAATGAGGTTCAACACAGCAAAGTGCAAGGTTTTGCACTTGGGCCGGAAGAACCCCAGGCACCTGTACAGGCTGGGAGGAGTTGTCCTTGAGAGCAGCTCGGCTGAAAAAGACCTAGGGGTCCTGATAGATGAGAAACTTAACATGAGCCAGCAGTGCGCTCTGGCAGCCCGGAAAGCAAATGGGATCCTGGGCTCCATCAGGAGACGGGTGGTCAGCAGGGATAGGGAGGTGATCGTCCCTCTCTACTCTGCTCTTGTGAGGCCCCATCTGGAGTACTGTGTCCAGGTGCGGAGCCCTCAGTACAAAAAAGATATGGAGATTTTGGAAAGGGTCCAGAGGAGGGACAGGAAGATGATCAGGGGGCTGGAGCACCTCCCCTATGAGGACAGGCTGAGGGAGTTGGGTTTGTTCAGCCTGGAGAAGAGAAGGTTGCGGGGTGACCTCATTGCAGCCTTTCAGTACCTGAAGGGAACTTACTCCCAGGAGGGGAGTAAACTCTTCGAAAGGGCTGATAATAGCAGGACTAGGGGAAATGGTTTTAAGTTGAAGGAGGGAAGATTTAGGTTGGATGTTAGGGGAAAGTTCTTTACTAGAAGGGTGGTTAGGTCCTGGAACAGGCTGCCCAGTGAGGTTGTGGATGCCCCGTCCTTGGAGGTGTTCAAGACCAGGTTGGACGGGGCCCTGGGCAACCTGATCTAGTAAAGGCGTATGTTTGGTGGCCCTGCTAGGCAGGGGGGTTGGAACTACATGATCCTTGAGGTCCCTTCCAACCCGGGTAATTCTGTGATTCTGTGATTCTGTGGGGTGAAAGCCAATGTCCCCCTTTTGCCTCCAATACAGTAAACACTGCATGAGATATTAAAACTGGTATCCTTTGGCCCAGTGTAGATTGATGGGCTTCTTGAATATTGAGCACCAGTGCACCCTGGATATCCCTTACTCACTTCAAGCTGTTTCAAGTTTACCATCAGTCCGTAGCTGTGTATCCATGGTCGGCACCCTCCTGTCATTCCTGGCAACGTATGGAGTTCCTTGGCAGTTTGCAGCTCAGGGGTTGAGCAGATGGCTTCTTTCTTGGCAGTCCTTAAGGTTCAAAGTCCAGCTGTCATCTCCTATCCCAAATACGTCACTTGCTGCTGAGTTAGTTGTGCTTTCTGTAAACCAAGAAACTCAGCAAACTCTCAGTCTATTGTACACAGTCCTTTTGTTGCTGTGGCACCCACGTGCTCCAGTAAAGTTCCACCCTAGGATGGAGGATCCCAGGTCTCAGGCTCACGAGTTGACCAGTTCTCAACAATCATTTAGCTGTTCTCACAACCCTGGGTAACACTGTCCAGGTTCACTGAGTCTCTTCTCCCTCTATTAGGGAGAACAGATACACGCAAGTACTCGTATGCTATCATGAGGAATTCAGTAGGTTACATTTAATTTAGAAGCATGATGCAATCAAAAGCTCGCTTAAATAAAAGCATACCCTTTTCTTTCACTCAAAATAATAGCCCAGAAAAAAATAAAAACAAAACAAAACTCTCATCATAATTGTTAAAGAAATTATCTACTAAATCTCGATGGAGAGTGGAGACACATGCTAGTTTTAGGAACACAGCACTTATCTCATTATCTGAATGCATCTCAAGGCATGCTCCTTGTGAAACTGTGAGAACTTCTATCATTAACAGACGTGTACCATGCCCTGATATATGGTTAAACCGCTTGCAGTGCACTGTCAGATGTACAGGATGGCAGCTGTATGTGCTGTGACCAAATAAACCCCACACTGAAACCTTTCAGAATTTTAGGACCTACAAGTACTGCATTCATATTAAAAGTAAAAAATTCCTAAGCTACACATGTTCTAGGTTTCCATTTGTTAGATACAACATACCTTTGGAAGTAGGCGCCTAAAAAGATATGCCTTCTACTTGCTTCTCTGTCTGGCTCTTCGAAAAGAAGGCCTTTGGAGCAGGAAATGCAAAGGGCAGCTCATTTCTTAACACTGACTCTGCATCAACATTCTCTGTGTTTGCACGCTTCTTAGATGCCACTTTTCTTGTCACTGGAGTTGACAGTGTGAATTCCATATCACCCAGTTGAGTATCATGCCTCGAATGGTGCCAGAGACGGAACAAAAGGTTTTCTGATCACAGCCGGAGAAGTTACTGTCAAAGAAATTCTAACAGCTGAGAAGGTCAGACACAATGCTTATAAAAATATCATATATTATTTGGCTATTGAACAAAACAGTTGAAAACTCTGATTCTCTCCTAGAATAAGTTCGTTTCTTATAGACTGTCAAACACCATTTTTTTATTTGTTCATCTCAATTCTCCATTGAGGATTAACCTTCACCAGCTTATCTAAACATAAATATGAATTATCACTTGGTTTAGTTAAAAATTTGAATAATATCACAGTGGATTTTGTTGTCCAACACAGTAAGATTGAATTTCTTTCGGTACCTTTCAACCTCTGCCTACCTCCAGCCTAACTCCAGAATCTTATTAACTGTGCCTTATCGCTTCCCATTGTGTTTTAAAATCCTCACTGACTCCTTTACTTGTTCCCTTGCTTGCTGTTTCTGTGCAAACCAAACACTGGAGTTAGGGATCACGTCAAACCAACCATGGCCTACAGGTAGAAGGCAACAAAATTTATGCTTAACATACTTCTTTGCTCTATCTTTATCTTCCTTTGGTCAAGGTCCACTAGATACTTAAATATGGAGTAAGCACTAGATACAATGAGAAGCAGATTTCTAGATTAAGAGCTGTATTTTTTCTGTAAGAAACTAGCTGTACATCTTCACACACCTGCTTTGTTTTCTGAGTATTTAGATCGAGTGGAGATTCTTCAAACACTGAAGCTACATCAGAAAATTCCATGGATCCAAACGCATCTGGCACATGGCTGCAGTCTGGCACATCTTCATATGCCAGAGCCTTTTCAGACAGAAATGTTCCACTGAGATTCTTTTGCAGAATTAGAAGGAAGATTTCATCAGAAGATTTCACCACTAAAGTCTAAATAAGATTGGTTTGCAAGTTCCAAACTATGGCTAACAGCTAATGGAAGTCCACAGGCCAGCAGCAACAACTTTTATATTATGTTCTTAATATTTTAATTGTTGATATGACGTTCATATAAAGAGCAGAAGGGAAATTACTCTTAGAGCTCAAGTCATCTTTCACAGCCTGCGTCAACAAGAGCAGCACCTCATAGCCTTTGGTTTCAAGACCTGGACCACAAGCTAGCTAATGATTTTACACAGAATTCCAGAGTTCAAGTCACTGTTTACATTAGGGCTGAAATTGTACTGAAAGCCTTCAAGTTCATCACACTTAATTATCACTGGCACCACACATAACTCCACGTTACATATGTGATCACACGCAACCTGGCAACTTCAGACAATTCCCAAAGCACTCCACTTGCACTTGGCTACTAAAGTACAGAAAAAGGAATTAACATCAGAAATAGCTGCAGTCAAAACCATCTAAGAATCCAAGTCTCCAGGAAACAAGGAAAGCAAATCCTCTCCAGGACTGTGTTCTAAAAGGAAACAGATCAGAAAGGTGAGTTCTTCCCCCCTTTGACCACCCACTCATGTAACGTCCATGTCATTTCTAAGTATGCTGCCCAGACCAAGACTGAGGATGCTTCAGAAGAAGACCTTCCCTGCTAAGCCAAACAGAACAAGTAAGGTACCAAAATATGTAGAGCCAAACGAGGAAAGGTGCTCTAAGAAGGTAAGCATCACAAGAGACCAACAGGAATACTTACACAATCCAAACAATGCACAGTTTCTGTTCCACAAGCTGCCAAGAGGAATGTGTGCAGTACTCACAGCGCACCATGTACACTGCTTACTGCAGTCATACTGCTTCGTAGGACCAGCCCAACTTACTAAAACACTTTAATGAGCAATCCGAACTGTCTGGATCAGCACGGTTCACTTGGAAGGGACCTTCACAGATAAACCTGAAGAGGTGAGGCGACTGCACTATCTAAACCTTAAAGCATATAGGACCTTAAAGCATAAGCTTAAAGCACAGAAGCATGACCAGCAGGTCGAGGGAGGTGGTGCTGCCCCTCCACACTCCTCTCATTGAAACCCCATCTGGAGCACTGCACGCAGTTCTGGAGCCCTCAACACAAGAAGGACTTGGAGATGTTCAGGCAGGTCCAGAGGAGGGCCATGAAGGTGATCAGAGAGGGCTGAAAGCACCTCTACTATGTGCACAGGCTGAGAGAGATGGGGCTCTTCAGCCTGGAGAAGACTCCAAGGAGACCTTAGAGTGGCCTTCCAGTATCTGAAGAGGGCCTACAGGGAAGGCTGGGGAGGGACTTTTCATAAGGGCAGGTAGCAACAGAATGAGGGGAAATGGCTTTACATGGGAAGAAGGTAGATTAGGATTGGATATTAGGAAGAAATGCTTTACTGTGGGTGTGGCGAGACACTGGAGCAGGTTACCCAGCAAGGCTCCAATATGATTGCTTTGCAAGTTCCAAACTATGGCTAACAGCTAATGGAAGTCCTCAGTCCAGCAGCACAAAATTTTATATTATCTTCTTAATATTCTAATTGTGGATTTGACATTCATATAAAGAGCAGAAGGGAAATTACTCTTAGAGCTCAAGTCATCTTTCACAGCCTGCGTCAACAAGAGCAGCACCTCACAGCCTTTGGTTTGAAGACCCGGACCACAAGCTAGCTAATGATTTTACACAGAATTCCAGAGTTCAAGTCATTGTTTATGTTAGGGCTGCAATTCTACTGAAAGCCTTCCAGTTCATCACACTTCATTATCAATGACACCACAGATACCTCACAAAGAAGCATTATGACACCACAAAGGGGCATTATGACGTCAGAAAGGGCATTATGACATCACAAAGGGCATTATGAATCACAAAAGAGCATTATGACATCACAAAGGAGCATTATGACGTCTCAAAGAGCATTATGACGTCACAAAGGGCATTATGACGTCACAAAGGGCGTTATGACGTCACAAAGTAGCATTATGACATCACAAAGAAGCATTATGACACCACAAAGAAGCATTATGACATCACAAAGGGGAATTATGACGTCAAAAAGGGTCATTATGACGTCTGAAAGGGGCATTGTGATGTCACAAAGGGGTGTTATGACATCACAAAGGGGTATTGTGACATCACAAAAGAGCATTAAGACATCACAAAGGGGAATTAAGACGTCACAAAGGGCATTATGACGTCACAAAGAGGCATTATCACGTCACAAAGAGGCATTATGAAAACAAAGGAGCCTTATGACGTCTCAAATGGCATTATGACATCACAAAGGGCATTATGACGTCACAAAGGGGCATTAAGACATCACAATGGGTCATTATGACGTCAGAAAGGGGCATTATGGCATCAGAAAGGTGCATTATGATGTCACAAAGGGTGTTATGATGTCACAAAGGGGCATTATGATGTCACAAAGGGGCGCTGGGAAAAGATCTCTGTGTGGAGATTGCTTCTACTAGAGGTAGTTCTATAAGACTGTTATATAGAGCTGTGCAGGGGCTGTAAATCTGTCTGCAGAGGGTGATGATCAGTTCCAAGTGTCTGCAGTCAATGCTCATGGACAGAGCCCATCCAACCTGGCCTTGAATGCCTGCAGGCCTTGAATGGGGCATCCACAGCCTCCTTGGGCAACCTGTTCCAGTGTGTCACCACCCTCTGAGCAAAAAACATCTACCTAAGATCCAACCTATACCTCCCCAGTCTCAGTTTTAAACCATTCCCCCTTGTCCTATCATTATCCACCCTCATAAACAGCCATTCCCCCTCCTGTTTATACGCTCCCTTCAAGTACTCAAAGGCCACAATGAGGTCTCCCCACAGCCTTCCATTCTCCAGGCTAAACAAGCCCAGATCCCTCCACCTTTCCTCATAGGAGAGCTGCTCCAGCCCTCTGATCATCACAGTGGCCCTCCTCTGGACGCCCCCCAACAACTCCACATCCTTCCCAGGCCTGGACACAGTGCTGCAAATATGGCCTCACAAGAGCTGAGCAGGAGTGGACAATCACCTCCCTCTCCTGCTGGCCACCCCTTTTTCAGTGCAGCCCAGAACACACATGGATCTATCTTTTCCATACGGATATTCCCATCTGTGTACATATATATACCACACCTACACCCCCACAATCTGCTACAACTCCATAGAATTTTCAAGGTTGGAAAAGACCTGGATGATCTTATGATCTTATGATCTCAGATCTTATGATCTGGATGATCTTATGATCATCCAGTCCAACCATCACCAATACTTCCCAGCTAAATCACATCCCTCAACACAACACCCAAACTTTTTGTCAACTTCCCAGGGTTGGTGACTCTACATGAGAGAAAAGGGCACTCAGATAAGGGATTCTGCATTTGCTATTAGCAGAGGTGGGATGAGACCGAGCACTGCCCCAGTTCCTGGGATAATGCAGAAGGGCTGAGACCTTCCAGCTGCTTCCACCCAGGGTCACACAGCAAAGCCGACCCTGCAGGAGTCTGCATCATTCTTTGCATGGCATTGCTAAGAGGAAGATCCCCCCCCTACCCTTGGCTCTACACTCCAGCTGCTGTCTGCCATCTGTAAAGCCACCACAGCTCTCCTACTGGAGTTCCCATCTGCACAGTGACAGCTTGGTTTCTTCTTACTGTCAAAGCAGCCACAGCCTCAGTGCTTCTCAAATCTCCCCTTTTCAGCTGATTTCCTCTTTCTTGTGGCTGGGCAATTCCTCCCTCTCACAGTCATCCCTCTGCCCCACTCTGTGCCCACAGACCCAGAGAGGGCACACAGAGCCAGCCCTGTCCCAGCTGCTGCTGCTTCACATCTGACAGTCTCAGGAGCTGAGATCCAGGTCGAGACAGCAATGCCCAGACATGGTTTGTAGGACGTTTGTGATAGGAAATAGGGAGGCTTGTGATTAAACCTGCCCCCTAAGGAGGAAGGCAATGCTGCCTGCAGCCCCAGCAGGCATTACAAAACATCCCCATTTACAGGAGGGTTTTAAATAGCACAATTCAGGAACTACAACTGCACAAATTCCCGCATGCCCTGGAATAAGTTTGGGAATGGACATGGTTCTACCACCTGTGCAATGCCATAGAAATAACAACCATCCACCTGTAAACCTCCATCCTCTCCCCTGCTGCACAAAGGGAAGCTCAACAGCAGTGCACAAATGTCCCAGCAATGTCTGAGCACTGCTCTGTGCATCCCAACCTGCTCATCCCATCCACTCCTGGCTGGGCAGCAGGATTGGGGTGGCACATTGCAATGGGCACAGAGGAACATGGAAGCCCCACACATGTGAGGAAGGGGCTGGCTGTGCTCCACACTCACGTTATCAGACGTGATTTGCCCTTCTGTGGGGAGCCTCTGCTCTTTCCCAGCTCATCCTCCAGCGTCTGGGACTCCAGGATCTCATTCAGGCTGTTGTTGGCTGCGGGGCAGCTCCATGAAGAGCCTCCCCTCCACCGACCGGCACACAACAGCCGCTCCCGCGCACTGCGGCTCAGCCAATCGGAGCCGGCGGAGCTGCCGCTGCCCGATGGGACCCCCCCCCCCACATATTGACCCCCCAGACGAGGAAGAGGAGGAGGAGAGCGACGAGGAGCTGCCGCAGGAGCTGACGTTGGGGCGGGGGGGCAACGCGGGGGGGGGGGGTCGGCAGTGGGGGGTGCGGGAGGGGGTGGGGCAGCATTACCCCCGGACCCCGTGGACCCCCCCCAGCCAAAGTGCTGCTCTCCGACCCCCGCGGGCTCTTTGTGCAGCCGCTGCCCTCCAGTTATAGGACCCCCCCCCCCATATTGCGCTTTGCTCACCCCCACCTCCGGAACCCCCCCCCCACTCACCACATCGCCCCCTCCCCCCCGGGTGGGGTTATGGGGGTGGGGTGGGGTCGACGATGTGCCGTAAGCCGCGCCGGGGTCGTGTGACAAACCCCCCCCCCCATCAAGATGAATGGGGCGCTGTCGGGGGGGGGCTCAGCCGTAAGGATAAAGCGGGGGGGTTAATGACGGGGGGGGGCAGTGCTATAGGGAACGCAACTAATCTAAGCCCCCCCCCCCCCCCACATTAACACCCCATTGTGTGTGGGGGTGGTGGGGGTGGGGCACACAATAACCCCCCCAAAGGCCAAACAGCCCCAACACCCCCCCTCAAAGCCGCTGACTTACGCTGTGCCCCCCCTGCATGAAGGGCCCTACCCCATCGATTGAGCCCCCCCCAATCCCATCTATAGTTGAGAGCTATGCTTTTTGTAACCCCCCCCTTTTAAAGCCCCCCCCCCCCACAATGTTGTGCACGATGTGCTGCCCCCCATGAGCCCCTGACCCCCCCCCTTAAAAGATGGGGTGGGGGGGGTGGTCTCGGACCCCCCCTCCTTTAAACGATGGGGTGGGGGGGCGGATTGTCACTGCCCCCCAACACCAAAATGGACACCCCCCTTTTAAAGGATGGGGTGGGGATGGGGGGGTGGGGGGTGAAGGTGATCTCGCCCCCCCCCCCATTAAAACGGACCCCCCACCCCTTTAAAGGATGGGTGGGGGTCGGTTACGGGCCCCCCCGGCGCTGTGTGTGTATGTGCCCCCCCCCCGTTTTGCTCCCCCCGTGGCGCAGTGTGCTGGGAAAGGATCTCTGTGTGGAGATTGCTTCTACTAGAGGTAGTTCTATAAGACTGTTATGTAGAGCTGTGCAGGGCCTGTAAAGAGAGTTGAGGGGGACTCTAGTGGGCATATGGGGCTGTGGTGGGCAATAGGAGGACTAGGGGCTCTAGGGGGCTCTGAGGGTGTGTAGGGGTTGTGGATCAGGTTGGATCTTAGGAAGATGTTTTTCACTCAGAGGGTGGTGACGCACTGGAACAGGTTGCCCAAGGAAGCTGTGGATGCCCCATCCCTGCAGGCATTCAAGGCCAGGCTGGATGTGGCTCTGGGCAGCCTGGTCTGGTGGATGGCGTCCCTGCACATAGCAGGGGGTTGGAACTGGATGATTTTTGGGATCCTTTTCAACCCAGGCCATTCTATGACTGTACAGTTCCATAGTGGAACAAATATAATATGCTAACTATGTAAAACATGGAGTCAGACCTGTGTGATTTGTCCACACCAGGAGGTGATTAGAAAACAATTTGTAAGCTACAAAGCTGCTTGCTGGAAAGGAAAAGAAAATAAAACTACAAGAAAAAGGGAAATCATTTCTTCCTGAAAATAGGAAGAATTATAGATCTGACATGAAATTTGAGTGAAGCTCCTGATTTTATGAAGCTATTCCCATTATTTTCTTGGTGCTGTGTTTCCCAATTGAGTGGTTTCTGGCTCTGCTGCAGCACCAGTCTGCATGTGAACATCAACTCTGTTCACCATCTGGGAAGATTAGGACTTCCCTTCTCCTACCAGCACCACTGAATTACAGTTACTCAGTGGTTAAACAAAGGAATCCTTAAAGAAGGGTTTACAGCTGTCCTGTTGTCTGAAGTGCTTGGGGCATTCTGATGCTATTAAGCTCTATGTATTAACAAGTTAAAAAAGAAAAGGTAGGCATCTGATTGTTGTGACAGTTTCTAAGCGATTTGGAAAGCTGTACCACCCAACCACTCCTTCTATTTGATGGAGGTGACAAAGCTCAGTTTAATTTCTGACTGCTGTTTAAATTCTGAAGCTCGAGCTGGTTCCTGGAGCAGAAAAAGCTCGGAAGCTGTCCCTCCTACAAGCAGGCACCTCTGAGCAAAATATGACATCTCAGTTTCTGATGGTAAGGTCAGGAGATCTGATTCCAGCATCTAGCTTTTGGCTTAATACTGTGTTAGTGGGACCTTTGGCATCTAGCACTTAATGATCTTGAAGGTTTCTTCCAACCCAAGCCCTCCCATGATCCTATGATTCTGTGATTTCATTCAGGTTTATTGAGATGAGTTCTCCTGAATGTGCTGTTCTCCATATGATTATAATTGGAGTCCAGATGGGTGACTGAAACCAGACACCAAACTTTCTGATGGCCAAAATTAAATGAAATCAATCCTTTACTGTGTCAGTAGTCTGTAACTAGAGCCCATCAGGTAATTCCCAGCCTCCTGCCTGTATCAGTGGCTGCACACAGTGAAAAAGTCTGATGGGATTTTAACCTCTAAAATGTTCCAAAGCAACCAGAGGGTGAATATATTCACTATGTAAATACCTGCAGGAATAAGCTTGTCATGTATGTCCTCAGGTACCACAGTAGTTAATGGTGGGACTCAGTAGGTCATGCTGAAAGTTGAGTCTGTTGATTTTGAAGGTCTTTTGAAGGTCTTTTCCAGCCTACATGACCTTATGCTAATATTTCTGAAATTTATTTCTGTTCAGCTCCCAGAAAACCTCCCACCCAGCCCCCAGCTGACCCCGTGGTGAAAAATAAAACAGAAACCTCAGTGACGCTGGCATGGTCCCCTCCGAAGATGCACCGCCCCATTCCAGTCGATGGCTACATTGTGGAATGCAAGAAACTAACTGGCTTCACCTGGGTGAGGTGCCACGAGTCTCATGTCCCCGTCCCAGAGTTCACGGTGAGCAATCTGTCTGAAGAGGCTGATGATCAGTTCCGAGTGTCTGCAGTCAATGCGCATGGACAGAGCCCGTCTCTGGAATTCCCAGGGAGCGTGCACCTTGGTAAGCACAAAAACCCCAATGGAAATGGGTCAGTGTGTGCTGAGCAGCTGTGTTGGTTCCCTAAAGATGCTTCCTTTGACTTTAAGGTTAGCAGTGCATTAACACACCAAAGGCTTTCCTTTATTCCTAGTTCTCCTATCTCCTATCAACCTTCAGCTACCACTAAAGTGATACGAGTTGTTTCTGTGACAGAGACATGAATATCCTTATCTTTTGATATCTCACATGTGCAAGAGGCAGAACTTTCTGTAACAGATCTTAAGCACAGAAGTGCTTCTTCTAGCACTCATGCAAAGGGAGAAGTAGAAATGTACCTATGATTTAATCTTCCATCTCTAAATGAGATACCAGACTTGCATCTAAAGAGCATTAAGACATACATGTTCTTCCTCAGACCCAGTCCTGGCTGTGAAATCCCCCCTAACAACTGGTGAAGCTGTACCTGGAGGGGATGCCATGTTTACTATTGACCTTACAACAACGTGCAAGCATGCCAGCTGATGAATGTCTGCAGTTCACAGCTATTGGCCAGTGCATTCAGTCACCAGGTTTACCACTGCATGACCATAGAGCAGTACTTTCAGCTGCAGGTTCAGACAGCCTTTCTGATTGCACTGGAATAGTTTAGAAGTAGGGGAGCAATCATTCCAATAATATCTCTATCAATCAGCTTTGCATGACAAAGTAGAACAAATAAACATTCATGATGGGAGGACCTGTTTGTCATTGGGTGGAAACCTCTGCAGAAGCATGTTTAGAGCATTATTAATCAGTAGAAGGAGATGTTTGGTTGATTTTTACTTAGTAAATCCAGCAAGAAGACCAAATGAAATATCGTGAATTGCTCAGCACTGACACAATGATGAGTGCAGGAACAGAAGGTGATACTTTTTCAGAGATGTTGCAGCAAACATTGACCACGTTAGCCTGATATAAATTGAAATAACGAGGCCTTTGCTCCTGACAGGTGCTGCAGTGAGATTTACCAAGAAGAGCAAAGATGTAGAAAAGATCTGCGCTTGGCTGCGTGAGGAAGCCAAACTGCAGGCTGAGCTTTCAGACACAGGCGCTACTGTGGAGTGGATGAAGGATGGGAAGGAGCTCAAGGCCAGTGAAAATTATGAACTGCAAATTGTGGGGAAGAAACACACCCTGAAAATTCACAACGACTCAATGGATGATGCTGCAAGTTATCAGTGCATCTGTGAGGGGGATAAAATGCTCTATCAGCTTTCAGTGAAAGGTATGTGACAGTCTGGGCTGTCCTCTTCCTGCCCAGGGCCAGCAGACTGCATTCACCTGACTCCCCGACAGTCCAGCTGTTGTCAGACAGCATCTGGGGTGTTTTCAGTGGCTGTTTTGACTTGAACTGGCCAATCTGCTTTGTAGAGCCATTTGATTTCTGTGTTCTGTCCTGTGATTCGTCCCTAAGATATAGAGGAAATCAAGGGAAAGACAGGAAAAAGAGCATCCCAGCCTTCCTGCTCTTCTGTCAGGGTGGCCACAAGAGATGATGTCAACATCTCTTTTTGTAGCAGTGATCCCAAATGTAGAAAACACCTGTGAAGAGTCACAGGGACTAAATTGATGGAGAGCAGAACTTCCTGCCAAGGCTTGTCAGCTAGTCTTAATTTTGCTTTTCTTCTCTCTCTTTGTCATGTTAGCATAATATTTCATACTGGCAGGTCTGCCCATAGAATTAACTGGCACAGGCTGCCCAGGTAGGTGGTGGGATCCCTGGAGGTGTTCAGGAGCTGTCGAGATGTGGCCCTGATGGATGTTATCAGGGGGCATGGTGGGGTGGGTTGGGGTTGGAATCAAAGGAGGACCCCCATGTATTTCATCGGGAAGCACTACTGGTAATAAGACCTTTGGAGCAAATCCTGGTAGGGCCACGCTCAGCTGGTCCAGTCTGGAGGCTGTTTCTCCTTACTGCAGTATCTGCAGTGAAAACCAGCAGCTGCTTTTGTGTGGTTGGGCTCACATCCAGCAGTGGTGACGGGACTACAATGATAAGAGACAGTTCCTGAAAAAATGAATGAAATTTGACTGTATGATAGGATGGAGTTAAATGTATTGACAGGATCTCAGTCATCCCAGTGTCCATCAGCTGGCTCTCGAGCTCCTAAATACAGGCATTCTGTAGAACGTTGTTGAATTTGTATTATACATGCGTGTTCTTGGAACTGCAGAACAAATGCATGCATAATCCAGACTTTGATTTTAGCAGCTCTGACTGCGCTGTCTCAACAGACCCAACTCAGTTGTGTGCGCTGTTTTGAAATGATATGTTAACAAGAAGTTGGAAAACAAGCTCAATTACCCTCAGTAAAATAGGACCGTGGACTTAGGCTTGAACTTTTGGCTAAGACAGTGGTGAGATTTTGAATCTTTGAAGTCAATTATTCCACTGTGTGTTAATAAGGGCCAGTTTTATCATCTAACTTTTGCACTCCAATTAATTTCCATAAAGGAATTCTTTTTTTTCCTTTTTCTTTTCAGTCCTAAGTGATATCTCTATCTTTTAGGCTTGATTTGTTTGCCAGGGGGTTACAGTGCAGTAATAGATACCCCCTCCATTGATTTCCTTCTAGTTTGCTTGTTCCAATTCTTTCCTCAGTTTTCCTATTTTAGACATTTTCTTGAAGCCTTGGGCTTCTTCCTTTGGCTCTGTCCCCTGTACAGTGTACGTCCTTCAACTTGTGGAGATAAGGTAATCTGGTACGTGGTTTATAAAAGCTGCCAATTTGCCAGCTTCTGAATTAGAATCTAGCAATTAGAACTAGGATTAAACGTGCACGTTTGATCTTATGATAAATGAATGCCTCATGGTCACCAATGTCCCTGCAGTTCTTTACCATCATATGTATTTTGTGTCTTCATATTTTGTTTCAGCACTGGCAAACTTCGTAATCAAAGAGACAAGTGGAGGAGTAATCAGGGCCGATGCTGGAAAACAAGCTGAATTTGTTTCTGAGACCTCTGAAGCCAATGTCATGGTGAAGTGGTACAAAAATGGCAAAGAAATCAAGACCAGTAAGAAATTCACAATGGAAGATAAAGGGAAACTGCATAAGCTTGTGGCTTCAGCTGTAACGAAAGAAGACGAGGGAACATACATCTACACAATTGGAGATGACACTCTGATTTTTGATTGGAAAGTCTCAGGTAAGTTTGTGAGGCAAACATAGGATCACAATCCATGTAAAGCACTTCAGACTTAATTCATTTTATTTGTCCAACGCTGTGGGTTTCCAGTATTTAGGACAAAGATTGCATAGCTCTATTGAAGCAATTCTGACCTTCCTGTTGTCCCTATGCAAATCCACAGTATGAGCAAATAATGTAACTGTGTTGTGATGAATTCAAGACAGCCTTAGCTCCAGCTGGGGCTGGAGTCACGACTTGAGCCCTGACATCTGGGCTTCATTCATCTAGTTCATGTATTGCCTCAGCACTTACATCATCTTTAAACCTATGACTGAAATGGTCCTAAGTTATTAGCATGGGAATCCTGTCTCCTCTTTGGACAAATTAAACTCCACATTTGGAGAGTTGAGTGTCTCCTGCTGTACCCGAAGGACATTGTGATCTCTGAGGTGTCTCCCTGAGGTGCTGTAAGCACAGCCATTAGCTCATAGTGCAAGTAAAGCACTGTTAGGTCAAGCCTGGAGGAGTAATGCTTGTCACTGACATGTTCCTGTTCAGGGTGGAGCTGGAGGGTAAAATAACACAAGAAATTGTCATTGAAATTCAATATCTGTGAAATTCAGCTGGTTGCATTCACAGAACCTGGCGTTAAGATCTGTTTTCTGTTTTATATCTTGAGCCTATTTTCCATAACCCAGTCCTCATTTATGAACTGAAGCTCTACTGAAAGCCTTTCGCTGTGTATGCTCATGCTGCAGTGCAGCGCTTGTGACCTTTAACAGCACATTCACGTTCCTCTGATCACAGGATCCTTACGGTTGATTAAGACCCTCTAGTCTGACTGCTCACCCATCACCACCGTGATGCTCACCATCAGCTTAGCTAAAAACTCAGCAGAGATGATAGATCAAGCACAACACTGGATTTGGGGTGGCTAGAGATTCCTAAGATATTGAAGGATTGCTTGCAGGTGGTGTTGGTTCAGGTATTCACCCTGCATCCCACCTGCTGTTCTGTTTGGTTGAGAATCATGCATTCTGCAATTTCACTTTGTAATTCAAAGACCCTGGCTTTATCTGTTGAAAAACTGATCTAAAACAAGCCAAGAAGACTCCGTTGGAACTGGTTGATGCAGAACAAAGGCATCCCCAAAGGACAAGTTGCACTGTTTGATGAACATTATTGGATGAGAGCTAAGCTAAGATTTAAAAAGTTCTGGGGCTGTCTCTGAGCATCAAATACAGAGGAAGCCTGCATGATTCCCTGAGAATGGATACCTCCTACTTTGGTGTAGGGTTAAGGGAACACTAGCAGTAACTCCTATCACAAAATGTCGCATGGCTCAGACAAAATGCCATCAAGAGGGCTTAATTAGGAGCACCAAGTGGTCGCAAGATGGTCTTAGGGCAGGGAAGTAATCTATCTATGTGATATTGATTGATGCTATTAGTTCTTAACAGCTTGACTCTAGAAGGACTGTTGTTCTTTGGTCACCTAGTTATAAAAGAATAAATGGCTCCTGTCTATTACAATTTTTAACGCATTTTTTGTTCACTGATGCCATAAATGTTCCTGGCATAGTAATTGGCCTTGGTATATTCAGTGACTGAAAGCAACAGTTGTTGCTCTAAGAAATGCAGTACAAAGCTAGGTCTGCCTGTAGCTGACAGCCATCAGCTTGCTCCTCAGGCAGGTTCTGTCTGTGTATGGGAGATCACAATGTGAACCACTGATTGATCAGCTGAGGCAAGTGTGGGGTCAGCTGTGGGAGCACAGGTGAAAGTTATGTAGCTGTGCTCCCTGGAGGGGTGGAGTTCGACTCCACCTCCTCTGAGACCTCATTTAAGGGCTGACCCTCACTGAGGCAGCATCTCTTGGAGATTGCTCACCAGGGAGGATCACCTCAGCTCTGGTGAGTTCCCTTTTCCTTATATCTTCTGTATTTCTACCATTTTACTTGTAATTGCTATCCTTGTTAATACCAGCATAGTTATTGCCAATACATTTGGCAAGCCAGGCAGGAGCCACTGACTTGGCTTCTAGAAATATAAGGAAAAAAAAAAATGTCCTTTGTGTGGAAAATCTTTAATTGGTACAAGGGGGAGAAGACCACCCCCTTAGGGACATGCCTTCCTGGACAAATTCCAGGTTTTGAGGCGTCCCCATATTACCAATTAGCAACAATTATTGAACAATGGGGCCCTTTAAGAGTACCAAATAACATGGACGCCTATTGTCTAACTGATTACTTTCTAGGACTACAAAAAGGTATCTTAATTACAAAAGAAAAGCGAATGGCTGCATCTATGGCAGCCTGGCCATTATTAAATGCTTTAAATCGGGCAGAGATAAAATCAAACAACATTGCACATGAAAATGAATTGTTAAAGGCCCGTATTGAAAAATTGGAGGGTGAGATCAATCTATTGACAGGAAAAAAACCGTCATTTTCTTCCTCCAACCCTCAAATTAGATACATTTCATTTAATGACGATCAAGATCCTGAAGAAATGAATCAAAATAAGATCACTAAATCTGATCTAGAAAAACCATCTGAGACGGACTCACTAGAAGTCCGTCCAGTAATAACTCAAAAAACAAAGAAAATTCAAGATCGACCAGCAGGAGTGCCTCCTGATCAATGGCCCCCTGCCGAATCTGTTTTACATGTAACAGCCCGTCCATATACACCTACTGAACTCATGGACCTAGTGCAACGATTTAGGCAAAGGCCAAGGGAAAGTGTTCCGGCTTGGTTATTACGGTTATGGGATTCAGGGGCAGATAGTGTACTGGTTAGTGGCCCCGAAGTATCTAAGTTGGCCACAATAACAGTACATCCTGCCCTTCGGCAGAGACTGTATGCTGGGACTCAGTTCCCTGAAGAAAACCATTCAATTGTAGAATGGATAATGGCTGCTTGCCGCATGGTGTGGACAAATAAAACTGACATGCCAGTAAACACAGGGATGTGGTCTTCTATGGAAGACCTTCAAAATTATATACGCGAATTAGGTATGAGAGAGGCTATCTACGAAGACACATTCGATAGCCCTGATATGGTTAAATTTTCTGCGGGAATGAGGGACCTAATTTTACAGTAAGCACCCTCTCATATGTATGGAACCTTGGTTTCCATACTTAATCCAGTAGTATCCGCAGAGGCAGTAGTCCAACAAGCCGCCCAATTGGTAGCAGACCTCGGAGAAACTGAGCGTTTACGAGCTAAGCGCAATATCAGGGTGATTGAGGATGCCGAGGCTTTTCCAATAGTGCGAGCCAGAAGATCGGCCCCGCGAACTTCTCGGGCAGGACCTGTTAGGGTATCCCGGAAACAAATGTTTAATGATCTGCTCCGGGCAGGCGTTCAGTTTTCAAAAATTGATGGGCAGCCCAATCAGGTTCTCCTTCAGTTGTGGAAGCAACTGAAGGATGAACAAAAATTTCAGAATAAACCCAAAAGGCCAGGGATAAGATTTATAGAGCGGCGACCAACAACAACATGGAATTTAGAAGATTTTATAGTTCCAAATAGGAAAAAGAAGCCACCTCAGGTGCCTCGGGTTATGACACCGGAGGTATCGGAGGTAAAAGACTTGAATCTGGCTCAGTTCATGGCTTGACGAGGGATGTCAGTCCTCCTAGGGCCTATAGACGGGACCGGAGGCCCTATGTGGAACTGACGATATACTGGTCCCGAAAGAATATACAGAAGGTTATGGCCCTAGTTGATACCGGGGCAGAGACATCTATAATATATGGAGACCCAACTAAATTTAAAGTTAATAGAGTGATGATTGGAGGTTTTGGGGGACAAACCATTCCGGTCACCCAAACCTGGGTAAAACTGGGGGTCGGGCGTCTTCCACCACGGGAGTACAAGGTATCCATTGCCCCAATTCCAGAGTATATATTAGGAATTGATATCCTGTGGGGTCTGGCTCTCCATACAACAGTGGGAGAGTTCCGATTGCGGCAGAGATGCATTAGTATCCGGGCAATCCAGACAATATTGAGAGGCCATGCAAAACATGAGCCTATTTGTTTGCCGAAGCCACGCCGGATTACTAATGTGAAACAGTACAGACTCCCGGGTGGGCAGGATGAAATAACAAAGACGGTGCAGGAATTAGAAAGAGTGGGTATTATAAGGCCTGCACATAGCCCATATAACTCCCCAATATGGCCAGTGCGAAAACCGGATGGAACATGGAGGATGACAGTAGACTATAGGGAATTAAATAAGGTCACGCCACCTGTTCATGCGGCTGTACCCAATATTGCCTCCCTAATGGAGGGAAAGGGAAAAGCAGGGAAATCAAAACATATCACTGTGTCTTGGATTTGGCGAATGCATTCTTCAGTATTCCAATCAGTGAAGAATCGCAAGATCAGTTTGCATTTACATGGGAAGGGAGGCAATGGACTTTCCAGGTCCTACCCCAAGGGTACGTACATTCGCCCACTTTTTGTCATAATTTAGTGGCACGTGATCTGGCTAAGTGGGAAAAGCCAAATAATGTCAATTTATATCATTATATTGATGACCTCCTGTTAACATCCGATTCGTTAGAGGCGGTGAGACAAGCAGCAGATTTGTTGATAGCTTACCTGCAGAAAAGAGGGTGGGCTATAAACCCACAGAAGGTGCAAGGTCCGGGGCTATCTGTAAAATTCCTGGGAGTAATTTGGTCCGGGAAAACCAAAGTACTACCCAGTGCGGTAGTAGATAAAGTCCAAGCGTTTCCAGTCCCTACAACATCAAAACAATTGCAAGAATGTTTGGGTATATTGGGGTATTGGCGCTCCTTTATACCTCATTTAGCTCAGCTATTAAGGCCATTATACAAGCTTACAAAGAAGGGTCAATCATGGAATTGGGGAAAGATAGAACAGGATGCTTTCCAACAGGCAAAACTGGCAGTTAAACAAGCTCAGGCGTTGGGTATATTTGATCCGACCCTCCCAGCTGAACTAGATGTTCATGTTACTCAAGATGGTTTTGGCTGGGGCCTGTGGCAACGCCAGAGTTCTGTTCGAACCCCCATTGGATTCTGGTCTCAGGTTTGGCACGGAGCAGAAGAACGATATAGCATGATTGAGAAACAGTTATTGGCTGCCTATTCGGCATTACAAGCAGTAGAGCCGATAACGCAAACAGCAGAGGTCATAGTTAAGACTTCATTACCAATCCAGGGGTGGGTGAGAGATTTGACTCACCTTCCTAAGACGGGGGTGGCCCAAGCACAAACGGTGGCACGATGGGTCGCCTATCTAAGCCAGAGAAGCAGTCTGTCTTCATCTCCACTTAAAGAAGAACTACAGAAGATCCTAGGCCCAGTGACGTATCACAGTGATACATCAAAAGAACCGATGGTTGCTCCACCAGAGAAGAGTCCCGTTCAGGAAGGAAGATATCCTATTCCTGAAGATGCCTGGTATACGGATGGGTCCAGCAGAGGCAACCCGAGCAAGTGGCGAGCAATAGCATACCATCCCTCTACTGAGACCATCTGGTTTGATGAGGGGGATGGTCAAAGCAGCCAATGGGCAGAATTGCGAGCCGTGTGGATGGTTATAACTAAAGAACCTGGTGACGGCGTCCTGAACATCTGTACAGATAGTTGGGCTGTGTACCGGGGGCTCACTCTGTGGATTACGCAATGGGCTACCCAGGAATGGACTATCCACGCCCGACCGATTTGGGGTAAAGACATGTGGGTAGACATTTGGAATACGGTCAAACACAGGACAGTATGTGTCTACCATGTCTCTGGTCATCAACCCTTGCAGTCACCAGGAAATGATGAAGCTGACACACTGGCCCGAATCCGATGGATTGAGAATTCACAATCTGAAAATATTGCCCGTTGGTTACATCAGAAGCTACGGCATGCTGGACAGAAGATAATGTGGGCAGCTGCTAAAGCATGGGGGCTGCCTGTACAACTATCTGATATTGTTCAAGCATGTCAGGATTGCGATGCTTGCTCAAAGATGAGACCGAGACCGTTGCCTGAAACAACATCCCACATTGCTAGAGGATATAGTCCTCTTCAGAGATGGCAGGTCGACTACATTGGGCCCCTCCCTCGGTCTGAGGGGGCGAGATATGCCCTGACCTGCGTTGACACTGTAAGTGGACTGCTGCAAGCCTATCCTGTACCAAAGGCAAATCAAGCATACACAATTAAGGCACTTACTAAGCTGATGTCTGCATACGGGACACCTCAAGTTATCGAGAGTGACCAAGGGACTCACTTCACTGGAGCGATGATACAGCGCTGGGCAGAAGAAAACAACATTGAATGGCGATTCCACCTGCCATATAACCCAACAGGGGCAGGCCTTATTGAACGTTATAATGGTATCCCTAAGGCTGCCCTGAAAACAGACTCTCAGTCCCTGCAGGGGTGGACAAAAAGATTATATGAAACCGTGCGGGACCTGAATGAAAGACCTCGGGATGGCAGACCCAGTGCCCTGAAAATGTTACAAACTATATGGGCCTCCCCTCTTAGGATCCAAATTACAGGCACCGATAATAAGGTAAAACCGCAGGTTGGTACTGAAAATAATCTTCTGCTCCCTGCCCCTGAGAATTTAGAACCGGGAATCCATAAGATAAATTGGCCTTGGAAGGTGCAGGTAGGACCCAAATGGTGTGGCCTACTTGCACCTTGGGGGAGATTATTGGAGGTGGGAGGTTCAGTCACCCCCTCGGTGATAGGTACATGGCCTACTGACATCGTGGTCAATACTCCGGCCTTTTTTGCTAAAGGAACACCTATTATGTCCCTATGGCAGATCAAGACTCCTCCTCTGGTGCCAGATATAGTTATACAGCCACAGATATCTGGCCAGAGGGTATGGTATCGGAGGCCGGGACATAATCCAGTACAAGCAGAAGTATTGACCTAAGATAAGAATACGGCCTGTATCTTGCCCTGGAGGGTGGATCTTCCCCTCCTAGTACCCTTGAAACATCTATATTACTCCCCTTAAGATTGATTCTAAGCCTCTAGGACCATTACTCTGGACTGATGAAACGCAGACGGACCTGCACTTCAAGATGATTTGTCTCCGGTAACATCTATCAAGCACTGGCCCATGGAAGATCATAAACACCCATCCAATCATCATCATTTGAATAATATCAACATCTAATGTGACGGGAGATTGTATCAGCGTCGTGATTGGGTCTCTGTAATAAGGGGAACTCACCTAATCATTGGTTCACGTTGTGAAGGGGTGGAGTGTATGGGAGATCACAATGTGAACCACTGATTGATCAGCTGAGGCAAGTGTGGGGTCAGCTGTGGGAGCACAGGTGAAAGTTATGTAGCTGTGCTCCCTGGAGGGGTGGAGTTCGACTCCACCTCCTCTGAGACCTCATTTAAGGGCTGACCCTCACTGAGGCAGCATCTCTTGGAGATCGCTCACCAGGGAGGATCGCCTCAGCTCTGGTGAGTTCCCTTTTCCTTATATCTTCTGTATTTCTACCATTTTGCTTGTAATTGCTATCCTTGTTAATACCAGCATAGTTATTGCCAATACAGTCTGGATGGAATGAAGGGCATGAAATACTGATGTGCTCATCAAACGCTGCTTGTTAGCTTAGAGACAAGGTGTTGAATTGGTTTGTTCATGTATTGCAAACAGGTTACTTAGCTGCCTTCATTTTAGCTTCAGAAGAACATGTGCACAATACAGAATTGATTAAAAGAAATAAGAACTGTCTGCATAGAACTTACTCTTTCCTTACACAGGAGAATCAAGCACACGTTTGTATGTGAGTACCTCCAGAGGTGAAACTTGATCCCCCAGATGTAATGAGCAGAGACATTACAATCAGTTCTAACTGTATCTTAATGCTGTGCTGAATAAGCCTGAGTCAGGATGTAAACCACTTTCTCTTTTTTTCTTCAGATGAAGCCATTAATTTTGTCAGCAAGTCCAAAACGACTCCAGAAATATCAGTCAGTCCTTCTGAAGACCTGGAGCTGGTGTGTGAGGTGTCAGCTGCAAGCGGAGCTGTCGTATAGAAGAAAGATCAAATAGAGGTGAAGCAGGACCAGAGGACAACCATCATCTCCCAGGGGACGCACCGCAAGCTCATGGTCAAAAATGTGACCCTGAAAGACCAAGGGAGCTACAGCTGTGAAACAAAAGATGACAAAGCAACATTCCAAGTGAAAGTCAGAGGTGAGAAAATGCTTGGAATCCCAGAGATAAAGGAACACTTCATTTTGTGTGTCTTGCATTTGGAGGATCAACTTACAGCCTCTCTGGTGCAAAACATTTTGGCTATAGGACTTTCTTTGTCATCTAGTGTCATAGCAACACTTTTCTACATGTGCTTTTCCATCCAATGAATTACTGCAACAAACAATAGGCAAGGAGGGTAACTTGTGCAGCTCTTGTAGTCAGCTGGTGTCTGCAGGGTTACAGTGCAAGAGCACACCAGGCATGCAAGGAGTGAGAAAAGGGGAGGTGTTTGATGAGATCTGGTTACAAAATTTGAATGACACAATGAGGTGGAAAATGCCACTAATCAGACTCATAAATGGCCTGGGTTGCAAAGGCCCACAGTGCTCATCCAGTTCCAACCCCCTTCTTCCTATGTTCAGTGTTGCCAACCAGCAGCCCAGGCTGCCCAGAACCACATCCAGCCTGGCCTTGAATGCCTGCAGGGATGGAGCATCCACAGTCTCCTTGGGCAACCTGTTCTAGAGGGCCATTCCCTTCTGATTTACTGGAAATGTAGAGAGACATCAGAAGAAACAAAGAGAAGGGAGGAGGTTCAGCAGTGCATGCAGGTGTTCTAAATCTCATGTCCAAATCTGCTATCAGACTGCGAAATGTTTAGATTTATGATATGATATGAAATGATATGCCTATTCATTTCCCAAGGCAAAATAGAGGGGAAAGTATTTTCCTGTCTTAATGAGGCATCATGATGGTCCCTGTGAAGGGCAAGTATAATGAAAATGGGGAACTGGAGTAAGCTCTGCAGCAGACTACAGCAAAATGGTGTGACTGTTGTGATGTCCCTGCAGAGAAAGAAGACGTGTTTACAAACAAGGACAAGGTACAAAAGGAGGTGAAGGCTGCACTGACTCAAAATGCCACGCTGAGCTGCGAGGTGGCCCAGGAGAAGATGGAGGTGAAGTGGTACAAGGAGGGGAAACTGATCACCTCGAGCAAGAAGTTCAAGGTGGAGTCAGAGGGCAAACAGTGTCGGCTGGTGGTGATCCAGGTAGAGAAGAAAGATGCAGGGGAGTACAGCTGCGAGGCTGCTGGCCAGAAACTCACCTTCAAGATTCATGTCACAGGTGAGAGAGAACACATTTTGGCCTTTCATTCTAGAATGTTTTAGAAAACGGTCATTAGTTTGTAAGTTTTCCCTGCTATGCTTAAAATTTTTGGAGCTGAACTTTGGGGTGGTTAATTTCTGATGAGGAAATTGAACAAATTATTCTAAATACAGTTGTGAGGCAGCTCCATCTTTTAAAATCTTCAGGAATTTCCTTTTGCTGTGGGAATGAGGCCATAGACAAGAAAGTTCTGATTGCACTTCTCCATTCCCACGTGCCTGTACCACTAGAACAACTCTGCAATGCAGCTGCGTCTCAGGAAGTTTCAGAACAGGGGCTTTGTGTCAAGCACTAGGGGGTGTGCTCTATGTAACATGTTTTTGTCTTGGAAGGGCTCATTTAGCATGGGAGAGAATACTACAGGAATGTTTTGTATAAGTTGATGTTTTGAAGACATAAGTAAATGGCAGCTAGGGGACGAAAGAGTCATGAGAGTCATACAAGAAGCATCACAGAATGCCTTTTGTTGGAAGGGACCTGGAGGATCGTCCAGTTCCAATCTCTGTCCTGGAAAGGAACACATTCTTTGAGACTAGGTTGCTCTAACACCCATCCAGCCTAGACTTGAATGTTTTCAGGGATGGGGCATCCATAAATTGCACAACTTCTCTCCACATCATTCTCTTGGGGCATCAGACTGGGAGAACTGATTCATTTTTCTGACTCCTTCCCCAAAACCTGCTCTTCTTTCAAGAGGCCAAACTAATGTATCTCTCTCTTTTCAGAGCCAGAATTTGTATTTACAAACAAGGAGAAGGTACAGAAGGTGGTGAAGGCTGCAACAACAGAAAATGCCACGCTGAGCTGCGAGGTGGCCCAGGAGAAGATGGAGGTTGTCATCAATTTATAAGCAATGAGCCAATAATGTTCCAATTATAAACTTTTATTAATTGTAGCGGGTAAAACTAAAAGGCAATTCAGCGCTGGGCGACAGGGGGATTATTGTTCCTCCAACTGCCGCGCCGTCCCATCCCTTGCAACTTCTTTTGTATTGTCCATCCCGAGCGTATTGTCCTTTAATTGGTCGGTTGTGATCGTGCGACTTGGTGTGTCGTTCCTTGGTTGGTCCTTCCGTGGAACTTTGTATCCATCGGGGCGCGCTTTGCCTGTAACTACGCAGAGTACACAATCTACCCATAAAATTAGAGTGTTCTGCAACCTTTGTGGCCTCCATATTCCACCATTATATCCCGGTCCTAATGAACAAGCACTCCACCACAATGCTACCACATCCCGGTCTTAATGAGCAAACATTTTATCACAGAGGTCAAGTGATAAAAGGAGGGGAAACTGATCACCTCGAGCAAGTAGTTCAAGGTAGAGTCAGAGGGCAAACAGCGTCGGCTGGTGGTGAGCCAGGTGGAGAAGAAAGATGCAGGGGAGTACAGCTGCGAGGCTGCTGGCCAGAAACTCACCTTCAAGATTCATGTCACAGGTAAGACAGGTGTTGTATGAAATACAGCAGAGAACAGTAAAGTAAAATCTAGTTTCTATTATACTGCACCTGGATCACTGTAGTCTGTGCTGAGGTTTTTTCCCTAGACTTGATTGCCTGGGTTTGTAGAAAGTATTTGGTTTCAGTATGACACAAAGACCTGTTTCAGTCTGTCTGTAGAGCAATAATTAGTAATATATGTACAGTGGAAGCAATATTCAAGATATTATTCAAATCTCTCCTGTGCCTGAGATCCCAAACTGTAATTCTTGTTCACCTAAACATTTGACTAAGATAAGTATGTGCAGTGAGGCTGGAGTGCATGTTCTACGTGCAGCCTTTCATGGCAGGAGAAGCAGGAACTTCTCCTAGTAGTACACTGCCTTTTTACTATGCCTTTATGTTGGAGGCTGCATCTGGATAGGTGAGTCTGCTACTCACAGTAAGAGACCTGGTAGAGCTGACTATTGCCAGAGCTCAAAGTAAGATAGATATCTGCAAATCACACACAAAGAACAAAGGACTGCGTTGGTGAGCATATTTCCTTTGTGCCTTTGACAGTCACAGTTGTGGCAATGGTAGAGGCCATGAGGAGTCTGTTCAGGAAGCCAGGAGTACTGTTCTGGGTCATGAAAAGGCAGCCAGTGGTTTGACTATCACATGTTTATGTGTTTTGATGTTTCACAGTGGGTCTTAAGTAAAAGGAACTCAGGTTTTGGTTGCCTGCAGGACAGATGTTCTTTTGGGTTCAATATGTTTGCATAGTGACTTGCAACCATGGGACTGGTGTTCAAGGACCCTCTTGGTTCCTTCAGTTCCTAGGTTCTTTCTTGCCTAGATTTGACACTTTGTTTCAACAGAAGAGCTGATATTCTCTAGTGAAGGCTATTAGTTTGGGCACAAGTGGTAACCTAAACCTGTTCCAACCTGTACATACAAACCTGCAAGTTGGTCTCATTTCGGTCCCTCAGTCAATACTTTTTCTTTTCTTCCCTCAGAGCCAAAACCTGTGTTTATAAACCAGGAGCAGGTGCAGAAAGAGGTGAGTGCTGCCCTGGCAGCAAGTGCCTCCCTCAGCTGTGAAGTAGCACAGGATCCAACAGAAGTAAAATGGTACAAGGATGGAAGACTGCTTGCCTCCTCCAGAAAGTTCAGAATGGAATCTGTGGGCAAAACACGGCGTCTGGTTGTGGAGCAGCTGGAGAAGAAAGATGCTGGAGAATACATCTGCGAGGCTGCTGGCCAGAAGATGACCTTCAAGTTGGAAACAACTGGTGAGCATTCGCTTTGGGAGCACTAAGCAGCTTTTTATGTGGCTTAGAGGAAGACTGGCTGTCTTCTACCCTGTGGGCATGGAACAGCCACAATTCCCCCCGGAACAACATCAATGACCCACACCACAAGTTGGATTCTCCTTTTTAATGTAGTGGTAGCGAGGTGAAAATCTGGCTGTGGAATATTTTTGACTAAGGAACTTCTACTTTAATTTCTAGATGCGCTGAATTACCCTCTGGAGTGTCTTTCTGAATATATAAGCAACCATGGGTGACTATGATCCTGATTTATATCTAGGTTCAGGCTTACTTTTTCAGTTAGGTTAGATCAATAGCTCCAGAGAAGATAGGGAAATACAGCAGTTCACTGATACCATGTGTCAGAAGAATGCAGCTCAGTGCTGGGCAGTTTGCTGCTTCATTCCCTCTTACAAGTTGCACCCAAGGCTGGAAAAGACCACTGAGATAGCCGAGTCCAACCCAGCCCACCCTCACTGGACTTACTAACCACGTCCCCAGTGCCACATACCCGTGGCTCTTGAGCACCTCCAGTGACTGCGGTATATCAGCGTGGTTGCTTCAGTTGTGGGAGTTTTCAGACACTGGCTGTTGTTCTAGCAAGACAAAAAACCAAAACTGATGGAACAGTGTCTATACAGGAAGCAACTGGCTGTCCTGATGGCTGCCAACAGTTTTACACAAGGTGTGTCATGCAAGCTTGCATGAGTCTGGTTTAAAAACTTGCTGTTCTGGTGGAAGGAGAGGATGTTGGTACAGGATAACTGCGGGATTTGTGCTCTCCCGACATCCAGTTGCAATCACAGCTTATTGTTGCTATAGAAAACAGCTTCTCTGTAGACAAATTGAGTTAGTTCCAATAAGTGGCTGAAGCCCTAAGTGATCCAAGGTGAAGCATGATCCAAACTGGAATTTAACTAATTGTAGTAGGGAATCCAAGCCTTAATGAGATGAGTTATTTAAAATATGAGTCCTCCATCTAAAACAGCATTGAACTCTTACTCTGGTTTATGATAGAAGTGAGAGTTTAACAGCAGAAGTCTGAAGTTATGCTCCATATTTCTCATCACTCAAGAGAATATTTGAATATATGAATTCCTTTGGCTATGTTAGAGCTCATAATGAGGTCAGCTGATGTTCTTTAAATGCTCGGAGTCTAGCAATGTGGGGAAGTGGACTGCTATTTGCTGTTGAGCTTTAGGCTAAGAAGCCTGATTTTAGAGGACTGTGGACTTCCCCTTTCCCTTCCCCTCTCCTCCCCTTCTCCCTGGACTGATCCCACATGGTTTGAGAATGATTTCAGATCAAGGTAAATGAGGAATCGCCGTGTGAAAACCTGTTGTTTTACTGCACTATAAGAGACACTTAGTCAAAAGACAAGTGTGTGTTCCAAGCTTGAGATTGCAGGAGATCCTAGAAACAACTCAGCTGCTCAAACCTGTAGTCTGGCTGAATCTTTTATTGTCAGTTTTGGTCAGGAGGAGATGCTTGAGTAAGACAAATAAAAGGTCACGGGTAAGTTGGTCCTTCTTGTGATATACTTCTAGGCTTTCATCAGGGAGAAGCTTAATTAGTCCAAATAATCATAGCAGAAACCACACCAAGAGCATGAGAGTGAAATTTATACTTTCTTGACGTGAAGGAAAATTTTACCTGGTTCTGCCATTCCCCAAATATTTGTTTCCTTATGACAAGAAGAACTTTGCAGAAGTAATTTTTTTTTTCAGTCTTGCGTGCAACACAAAAAGGGGTAAAATCTAGGAGGCCACCTGAAATGTTTTTTCCATCTGGAAGGATCCATTTAACAGCACCCATGGACCTGGTTATGAACAAAACTAAGTTCCCAACTAAATCCACATTCTTCTTTCTCCTTCTCAGAATTGCCTGTGAAAATCAGCAAACCATTGGCAGACAGTAGCGTCATTGAGAAGGACAAGGTCACATTTGAGTGTGAGCTGTCCAGGCCCAACATGGACGTCAAGTGGTTCAAGGTATGGCATGTAATGGTATTTTCCTTTCTGACTTCTCTGGAAATGAATGAGAGCCTTTAATTTCACTTCCAAGGGATGCGAGTCTGAGCTTTTCCTTGATAGCTTTTTCACTGCTCTCTTTTCTTTATGCTCTTTTATTTGCCCAGATCAGCACTCTTTGTTATTATGTCCTGAGTTCATTTATCAAGTTGAAATTGAAGTTTGTTTTGGTTTTATTGTGAACTCTTTAGGTCATGCTGCACAAAATATTGTTGGTTGAACTACAGTACAGTCTTGAGCTTCAAGTCTAACACAGAAATTCTCAGCCGGGATTTTGTAGCCTTGTTGTGAACTGGGTTTTTGGGGTGAAATCTCAGTTTTCTTTGCACCTGACAGTGTGAGAATTTGCTCTGGCACTTTGTGTACCTCCCTGGTGCTCAGCTGTTCCTTCCCTTACTTGGGGATAACGTCATTTATTCAAGGTGATGTCCAAACAGGCTTATTAACAGTCCTCCGCAGTGCTTTAAGCTGTCATAGGTCAGCCAGAATTTATGCATGTTCTATAGCCATTCCTTCATGTTGAAAACACTGCACTGTGCTTAAGCTTCAGCATATGTTCCAGTAAGCACAGTTCCATTAATTCTAGGGGAGTGGGTGAATTAAGCATAGATCTGAAGGCTCCCTTTGCTGAGTGCAGAGATGGAAGGACTAATGGAGATCTGACTTGATATTTTCCCTTCTAGGATGGGAAGGAGCTCTGTCAAAGTAAAAAAGTGGGCATTACTTCCCAGGGAAATAACAGAAGTCTCATTATTCACAAGTGTGAATATGAAGATCAGGGAACATCCACATGCTGAGCAGCCTAAGACAAGACATCAGCTACCCTAAAGGTTCATTTTATGTTTAACTGAAAGAGCAAATAAATCCTCTTGTGGTATTTTGCACCACGGGAAGAAATGCTTCATGGGCAGTTTGGGCATTTCTTGGTTAGTCCTTTTGGATACCTTTCTCTTTCTTCTTTATGCTCAAGACAGATTTTCCCTCCATGTGTTGCATTGGTTAAACCCCAGTTTGTAGCTCATCATTGGGCTCTGAAGCATCAGACTTGTTACTGAACACATGGGTCTGCTGTGCCCTGGTAGATGCCACCTTCCCAAGGGACGTATGAAAGGATGCTTTTTTCTGATTTCCTACTAGATGCTGTCCTCATGTGGCCACTTGGGTTCAGTGTTAGCATGAACATGAACATGTGTCCTGTCCCATGACTTTGGTGAACTCTCATTTTCTCTCTCATTCTGCAACCAGGTTGGGTTGCTGTTTCAGTACTGGCTGTTTTATGTAGCCATTCCATTTGTTCTGGTTTACGTTCTTTTTTATTTTCTTTTTTTCAGGCATCATTTCTATACAGTAGACAAAGCCAGCCTATTACATTTGATTTACAGTTTTTAGCTTTTGCTGGTAAGCATTTCAGCTCTCAGGCAGTTTTACCAACAGCTTTGAAGAGCTGAAATGAACCAGCCTGGACACGATGGTCTGTTTTTGTTGGTGTAATGAATTTATGAAGTTAAACTGATTGACCCCATAAGGTTTTACAGTGTATGACTCACGTCTGGCAGAGTTATCACAGCAATGAGTTTATATACTTAGCATTTCAGGAGGCAAATGGTTGGGGATACTCTTTCATTTGCTTGCGTCTCAGAGTGAATCACTAGTATGTGAACCATCCTTCATCTCCTTTGTATTGCTTTTGTGTGTGTCTGTGTGTGGTTTCCCCTGTGAATTTCATTCTTTCCAGTTATATGGAAGTTCTCTTTTGAGCAGTGAAATTAGATGTTCCATCATCAGTCATAATGGTAAAGCTGAGTTGCCACGTTATCTGTGTCCTTTCTGTCTGGCGTCTCAATAACTGCTGCCCCACCACAATATCTGCCTAATACTTCAGCTCCATGGATGCCTCCTTGTGCAAACTGAGAGCCTGTATTTGGTGTGCATAGATCTGGGCTTACATCTGTGCTGGTAAATGCACTAGTGCATGGGCTAAGCAGTCCTGCCTCCTGTGCTGTGGGCATTGAGATGGGGCTCCTACAAGCTGCCCATTGCAAGATATTTAGAAACTAATTGCTGCGGAGGTTTCCATCCTCTTTTCAGACTAACTAAAATTTGGTTAGTGGGATCAAAACAGAAGGGGCAGGGAGGGAGAGCTGACCAAGGACTACTGATGGAACAACTATGAATCCTTGGTTCCTCAGGATTCCCTGCATCAGCAGTTGGCAACAGGAGTAAGGGGGCTCAGGAGGACACTGTGGAGTAGTGTGAAAAATGAGCGAAGAGAGTTACTAATTGATGCCTCTTGGAAAGTAGTCCAAGAGTGGTCCTCTTCATAAACTCTCCTCTTGTGTGTGGTTTTATCTTTATGAGGTGTTCATAACAAGTGATGTGTAGATCTCCCTTATCTCATAATGTCTTTTCCTGCCTGCAGTGAATATGCAGGATACTGGATCATATACCAGCTTCTTTGAATTACTGCTCATGTCAGGAGATAAAATCTGCCTATTCTTTGAACTAACACTGGCGAGGGTTAGTTATTCTGGCTACCGAGAGAATGACACAGCAGATTAAACTCTTTCATTTCCTTCTTTGTCAAATGCCTTTTCATCTGACTGTGTGTCCCATAGAAATTCAGAGCAGTGTTGGCTGAGGGAAGTGGAAATATTTATCTCCTGTGTGTATCTGCCACCCTATTTAGACATGCTGGCAGAGCGCAGAGATTGGAGGAGTTGGATTAGGCAATAGTTTCCCTATTGCTCACAGAACCACTTTTTCTGTGGTCTCCCAGCTACCCTGTGCCCAGTGGCCTATGCAAGATGGAGCGGAAAAGGCTCATTTTATGAACAAACAGGAACCTTTCTGGTCAGATTAATACCTGTGCTCTTTTAGAGAGATTTAGATACTAGAGATTTTAGGTACTGGAATAGGCTCCCCAGAAAGGTGGTTGAATCACCATCCCTGGTTGTGTTTAAGAGCCTTTGGGATGTGGTACTCAGGGATATGATTTAGTGTAGGGTTTTTAGAGTTAGGGTACTGGTTAGGCTGCGGTTGGACTTGATGATCTTCAATGTCTTTTCCAACCTGGGTAAATCTATGATTCTATGCAGGAACTCTTCTCCTGAGGTTAATCCAAGTTGTATCCAGGCCCTTCAGAAGGAAAGGGATATAGCAGCACAGAAATATGGCCTGATTCTGACATAACTAAATGCAGACCTGGAGAGTTAAAACGGATTGTGTGATGTTCAAAGGATTTTGAAGCAAAGATGTCCCCTAGGTAAGATTTGTGGCTGACATTCCCCATACATTGTTTGTAGGCACACAAGCTAAGGAGAGACTAGTGATGAGCATGCAGAGAAGCCAATGGTTCAGACAGGTTTGTAGTGACATAACACTGTAGAGTTCTGTCTAGTTCTCCTTGGCATAGTTTGGAAAATAAAGATGAGGTAATTGGTGGTAACCAATATGGCTTCATCAAGGTCAAGCCATGTCTGACAAACTTGGTGGCCTTTCATGATGGAGTAACAGCATCAGTGGATAATGGGAGAGCAACTGACATCATCTACTTGGACTTGTGCAGAGCATTTGATCCCGTCCTGCATGACATCCTGGTCACCAAACTGGAGAAAAATGATTTTGATGGATGGACCAGTTGCAGGATAGGGAACTGTCTGGATGGTCACACTCAGAGAGCTGCAGTCAATAGCTCAGTGTCCAGGTGGAGGGTGGTGTTGGGACCAGTGTTATTTAACATTTTTGTAGGCAACATGGAGAGTGGAATCAAATGCAGCCTCAGCAAGTTTGCAGATGACACCAAGCTGAGCGGTGCTGTTGATGTGCTAGAGGGAAGGGATGCTACTCAGAGGGACCTGGACAGGCTGGAGAGGTGGGCCCTTGACAGCCTCATGAACTAGAGTGTGGCCAAGTACAAGGCCCTGCACCTGGGTCAGGGCAATCCCAAGCACAGGCACAGGCTTAGAGGAGAATGATTTGAGAGAAGCCTTGACCCTGAGGAGAAGAGTTGGTGTGGAGGGAGGTGTCCCTGCCTATAGCAGGGGGACTGGAACTAAATGACCTTAAAGATTCAGTCAGTTCTATTGTTTTTCTACCCTTAATTTTGCTTGAAAGGTTTTAGAATAAATGAGATTCTGGTTTCCATGAAAACTGTTTGCAGGGAGCTCCATTGTAGCTAGTAGGTCTGTCTTTAAGTTCAAGGGCAATAATGCATTGACTGTGTTGAAGAGAGAAATGACTCAGGAATGGATGATGGTTTAGAATAAAACATAATCCTACTTATTTTCTATGCAAATATGTGTAAGGAAAAGATGCTGCACTCAGTTCTGGAAATACCCTGACAAATATATCTCTACTGTTTCACAGCTGGAGATATCAAGATTGTTAAAGCACTGGAAGATGTGGAAGTGAATGAATATGGGAGTGCATCTTTTGTCTGTGAGATTTCACACGATGAGGTTCAGACCCAGTGGTACAAAGAGGACAACAAGCTGAAGGCTGATGACAACATCAGAATGCAACAAGATGGTAGGGTGTAAGCGGGGGGTCTTTCTCCTGAGTGGGGGGTGGGTTGGAGATCAAGCATATAAGACATCTGAAATGAAGTGAAGAGGGTTCAGAAGCGAGTTCCCCTTTTGTTTTGGGACTGAGGTTTAGGTGGAACAAGTGACATGGTGGGATGCTTAGTGTGGGAAGTGTGATGCTATCCCACCATCCCACACTGCTGGGAGCAGGTAGGAAATGAGTGCAGTTATTTCCAAAGTGGGGGTGAACAGGGCAGTCAGTTCACCTCTCCAAAGAGGTTTTGTCTGACAGTGAGTGTGATCCTTCTGTATCAGATACTTTGAATTTGACGGTGGCCGCATTTGATCAGTCCTTGTAGAAGCCATGTTTAGATTCTGCTTTGGTCTGCTCCATTTCCAGTTCAAAGTCGTTGGACACTAAATGAGACAGCTGCATCTCAGTAAAAGATGTGTTTGAATAGCTGTGATGTGCTTACTGTTCAGATTTACAGAGCTGAGGTTTTGTCCTTGGCTATAGCAAAGAAGTCAAATCAGGTGAAATTAATTGTATTTCTGAACTAGACAAGTTTAAGTTTGGTAGCACCTAAATTTGGTGCGGTTTGTCATTGATTTCATCTGAAAGAAACTTGCAGGCTTTTTATCTGCTGTTGTCCCCAGCGTAAGATTATCCATTCACATCCTAAAGTACTTGTTATATTTTCAACTCACTCTTATTTGAATAAAAGCCTCAACAATTGGGAGCAATTTAATAAGCACAGAACAAGAGCTGGACCTTGCATTTGGTAGATACTGTACAGTATTACTTCATAGAAATGTAGTCAATGGCGTTCCCTATAGACAATCGTTTGTTTTATCTTTAGAGTCGTTCAAAGAACCATTGTGAACTTGACATTAATTGGAATGGAATACACGCAAGAGACTTTCCTCTTCTTCCAATTGTCCTCATCCTTTCTTCTCTTCCACCCCTGCTTTGCAGATTACCATATAGAAATCACCAGGAAGTTGGAGGACAAGACAGCTTTGGAACGTCATTCTGTCATCCTGTCCTGTGACTTCAGGCCTTCTCCAAAGGTTGTGAAATGGTTCAAGGGCCGCACACCCATCGAGCCCTCTGAGAAGTACAAGATCAAGAGGGATAAGCATTCAGTAGAGCTCAGAATTCTGAAGCTGAAGCCCGATGATGCTGGTGTGTACAAGTGCAAGGCAGGAATTGCAGAGACTGAGGCCACGCTGACAGCTGAAGGTATGAGCAGGGAGGGTGGCCTCTTCCATGTCCTATTTCACCTCAGATTTCTCTTCTTGAGGTTGACTTCTGCCGTTCTCTCCTGCTAACTTTATACATGTATTATCTTCACATAGATGATTACACAAAGATCATCTAGTCCAACCATTCTACCACATCCCAGTATGATTTCTAGTAACAGTGGTAACAGTTCACCTTGTTTCCCCACAGCCCGTAATGTAGAAGTAACGAAGCACCTGCAGGATGTAGAAATTGAAGAAGAGAGCTCTGCTGTCTTCTCCTGCGAGCTGTCCCATAATGACGAGGACGTGGAATGGTTCCTGAATGGCAACCTCCTTTACACCAACAATTACAATGACATCAAGAACGTTGGCAATTGCTGCACACTGACAATGAAGCAGGTTAAGCCTGAGGATGCTGGCACAGTGACAGTGAAGTCAGACAAGGTGTCAGAAAGCGCACCTGAAGGTGATAGGTGGGTCTGATCACACCCCTCCTGGATGTAAGAGATGCTAAGGAGCTCCAGTTCATTCTATTGTGCAGCAGTCCTGCTTCTAAAGCTGACCTCTCTGGGGTGACAAGTCATCAGAGGCTTTCTTCCAGTGGAAGGTTCCATTGCAGCAGATATCAAGGAAGGAGGATGGTTTTGGTGTCCTGCCAAAGCATTCCATTGCTTTTTATCATCATTTTACTTAACACAAGGAGAGTTACAGGAGCAATTTCTTTTACTGCTTCAGTAACATGCAGTGTCAATGCTGTTGTCTCCAAGGATTTATGACTGAAGGAGAGATCATTCAGTGTGTGTTTTGCCTCTGGGATGACTAATGACCAGGCTGTGAGCAACCTGATCTAGCTGTGAATGTCCCTTTTTATTGCAGGGGAGCTGGGCTAGATGGCCTTTAAGGGTCTCTTCCAATTCTAAGGAACTTGTGCCTGAAGTGCAGAAGTGGATGAATTATACCACTTCTTCATATCCTCCCCATGATTACAGAGGAAATACAACAAAACAACATGCATGGTCTTACTGTTGTCATTTGCTTGAATACGAAGACGTCTCTTTTTTATGGTTGAGATTTTTGTTGATATGGGTCAGGAGGAACTCACACTTTTTAGCTTTCTCAATAGGCAAAAAGTTCCAGTTGCTGCAAGCCACCGAGGTAACTAATAGAGGGGCCCTGATCCCCCTTGTGCCATCGGGATGCTCTGGCACGGGATGTGCCTCAAATTCAAAGCTCCTTCCCACCTCCCAAGGAAAAGCAAAGCAACTCAAGCATCTCCAGCAAAGCTGCCCAGCAGACAGCAGGGAATGCAAACAGCTTCTGGCTGCTCCCCTGCACTCCTGTCCTAAGTAAGTGACCCCTCGAGGACTGGATGGGAAATCAGTGCATGACACACGTGAGTGTGCACAGCATTGTGCAAAGCAGTGGGGATCCGTGTGTGTGTGTATTTGTGCATGGATGGTGTTGTACACACATTTGTGTCCATGAGTGTACAAACCAGTGGTGTTGCTCAGGTGTGTGTAGGTCTGTGGGTATGTGTGCAAGGACGAGCATGCACATATATGTACGTGCACAGGGGTGTGCAGAGTGTTGGAGCTGCACAAGGACATTGTGGTACCGGTGTGTGCGTGCACTTTGGGAGTGAAAGGAAGGGGTTACACATGTGTGAGTGTGTGTGCGCACAGGGCTGCACTAAGGGATGTGGTTGTGTGAGTGTGTGTGAGCACATAGATAGTGCGTGGATGCGGTGGCACAAATGTGTGCTTGCACAGGGCTGTGCTGAGGAGTTGGGCTGCACACAGGTGCACACAAAGGGATGTTTGAACCCTTTGCCCCTAAGAACAGTTTTCCAGTGTCTCTCGTCCAAGAATTCTTTGAACAGCCTGCAGCTGACTCTCCTGAAGCTCAGGGTCCTGACTTTGCTTTTTGCCAGGCCCGCATTCCTTGAGATGAGGAACTCTAGGAGGGCATGGTCACTACAGCCCTGACCACCTCCAGTCTTAACCCCTGCTGTGCAGCATGTCCAGTAATGCTTCCCTTCACAGAATCACAGAATTACCCGGGTTGGAAGGGACCTCAAGGATCATGTAGTTCCAACCCCCCTGCCTAGCAGGGCCACCAAACATACACATTTACTAGATCAGGTTGCCCAGGGCCCTGTCCAACCTGGTCTTGAACACCTCCAAGGACGGGGCATCCACAACCTCACTGGGCAGCCTGTTCCAGGACCTAACCACCCTTCTAGTAAAGAACTTTCCCCTAACATCCAACCTAAATCTTCCCTCCTTCAACTTAAAACCATTTCCCCTAGTCCTGCTATTATCAGCCCTTTCGAAGAGTTTACTCCCCTCCTGGGAGTAAGTTCCCTTCAGGTATTGAAAGGCTGCAATGAGGTCACCTCGCAACCTTCTCTTCTCCAGGCTGAACAAACCCAACTCCCTCAGCCTGTCCTCATAGGGGAGGTGCTCCAGCCCCCTGATCATCTTTGTGGCCCTCCTCTGGACCCTTTCCAAAATTTCCATATCTTTTTTGTACTGAGGGCTCCACACCTGGACACAGTACTCCAGATGGGGCCTCACAAGAGCAGAGTAGAGAGGGACAATCACCTCCCTATCCCTGCTGACCACCCCTCTCCTGATGGAGCCCAGGATCCCATTTGCTTTCCGGGCTGCCAGAGCGCACTGCTGGCTCATGTTAAGTTTCTCATCTATCAGGACCCCTAGGTCTTTTTCAGCTGAGCTGCTCTCTAGGACAACTCCTCCCAGCCTGTACAGGTGCCTGGGGTTCTTCCGGCCCAAGTGCAAAACCTTGCACTTTGCTGTGTTGAACCTCATTAGGTTCACCCGAGCCTAGCTTTCCAGCCTGTCAAGGTCCCTCTGAATTGCATCTGTTCCCTCCACCGTATCGACTGCACCACTCAGCTTGGTGTCATCAGCAAACTTGCTGAGGGTGCACTCCATTCCCTCATTGATGTCATTAATAAAGATGTTAAAGAGCACCGGTCCCAAGACAGACCCTTGAGGGACGCCGCTCGTTACCGGCCTCCACCTGGACATAGAGCCATTGACCACCACCCTCTGTCTGCGGCCTTTCAACCAATTGCATATCCATCTAGTTGTCCACCCATCAAATCCACCTCCCTCCAATTTGGAGATGAGGATGTGATGGGGGACCATGTCAAAGGCCTTGCTCAGGTCCAGGTAAATGACATCGGTCGCCTTCCCTTCATCCACCAACGCCGTCACTCCATCATAGAAGGCCACAAGATTAGTTAAGCATGACCTTCCCCTGGTGAAGCCATGCTGGCTGTCTCGGATCACATGCTTGTTCTTTATGCGATCAAGCATGTTGTCCAGGAGGATCTGTTCCATAATCTTCCCAGGCACAGAGGTGAGACTCACCGGCCTGTAGTTACCCGGGTCGTCCCTGCTCCCCTTCTTGTAAATGGGAGTGACGTGACCCTTCCTCCAATCATCCGGGACCTCACCTGACAGCCACGACTTCTCAAATATGATGGAGAGCGGCTCAGCAACCACCTCAGCCAGCTCCTTCAGGACCCTGGGATGCACGCCATCTGGCCCCATAGACTTATACTCATTCAGTCTAAGGAGGCACTCTCGGACTTGCTCTACCCTTACAGTGGGGAGGGATTTACCTCCTTGGTCCCCACATGGAGGTATGGGGGTGCAAGACTTAGGGACGTGAAAAAGACTAGAATCCTGGCCACCAGTGAAGACCGAGGTGAAGAACTCATTCAGCACCTCAGCTTTCTCTTCATCTGTTGAAGCCATTTCTCCTTTTAAATTTACCAGAGTAGGCACGCCCATTTTGGCCTGTCTCTTCTGGCCAATGTACCTGTAGAAGGTTTTCTTGTTGTTTTTCACATCCCTCGCCAAGTTCAGTTCTGCCTGAGCCTTGGCTTTCCTGATCCCACATCTGCAAGTTCGGACGGCATCCCTGTATTCTTCCCGGGTGACACAGCCTTGTTTCCAGAGCTTGTACACCCCTTTCTTCACCCTCAGTTCTCTTAGCAGGTCCTTGCTGAGCCATGCCGGTTTTCTACCTCTCCTGCCCACTTTCTTAATCAGGGGAATGGAGACCTCTTGTGCTGCCAGGAGGGCATCCTTGAACAGTAGCCAGCTCTCCTCAACGTCCTTATCTTTGAGGGCAGCGCGCCAGGGGATCTTGGCCAGCATTCCATTGAGTAGCTTGAAGTCTGCTCTTCTAAAGTTGAGCATCCTGGTCCTGCTCTTTGCCAGGCCCACATCGCTTGAGATCACAAACTCAACCAGGGCATGATCGCTGGAGCCCAGGCAGCCTCCAACCTTGACGCCTTTGATGATCTCCTCAGCGTTGGTGAGCAGCAGGTCCAGCAACGCTTGACCTCTGGTCGGTCTGTCCAATACCTTCCCTTCTGCTTGGTGTGCTTAATGCTTGGCCCACAAAGTTATTCCCAGTGCAGTCCAGCAGTCTCTCAGACAGCTTGCAGCCAGCCATGCTGATTTCCCAGCCTGACTGGAATCCCCCATCAAGTTGAGAGTCAGTGAGCGCGGTGCTTCTGGTAGCTGCAGTAAGCAGGGCCCATCAACAGGCTCCCTTGACCAGGCGGCCTGGAGCAGACCCTCACCTCCAGAAGCCCATTATTGGTTCAGTCCCGAATTTTACCCGCAAGTTCTCAACGTGATCGTGGCTGTTCTTAGTCCTTTGCAGTCAGCTTCTTCATAGAGAGGGCAAATACCTTGCCCTCCGGAATTCCATAGTAACAATCATGTCTCCTTTATGTCAGGTGAGGTGTTTTTTGTTGTTGTTGTTTTTTGTTTGCTTGTTTGTTTGTTTTCCATTTTCTAGGTAGAATATTTAATTTCTGAGCCAGGAGAAGAAGAAGTGCAACATGTAACAATCTTCCTGGCACTGTGCAGTTTGCATGAGTAGCCAAGTGCTCCTCAGGTAACGTGTGCTGCAGAGCTGACCTTGGTGGCAGGGGTTGTGTCTTCATTTTCTTCCTGTCATGTGGGAACATAAGAAGACTCTTCAGAGCAGGAGCTGCAGAGGAAGATGAACGGCATGAGAAGGTAAGGCTAGGAACCAAGGACACCTCCAGAAAGAACAGAAAAACTAAGTCATTTAAGATGCATTATGGCCGTGTGATACTGTCCGTGACTGGAGGAGAAGCACATGGCTAGGAATGACTGATGGCTCTGGTGGGATGAGTGCCTACGTGCGCCGTAAAGGAGAGTTTGTGGGATGTTCTGTGGACATGTGAAGGCTGTGGGAAAGTTAAGAGAGAAAACGTGTGAATTCACAGAAGTGGTATTAGAACCTGGAATAAACCATTTGGATCACTCACATCTGAGTCCGTGCCAGATTGTCGCACTGTCAGAACCTGAGGCCTTGGATTTTCCTTTAGTAGTGCCAAATGCCTGTTGTAAATGAGAAAAGATATTACTAAACATAGCTTCCCTCCTTGTAGGTTTGATATTTCTGTCTTTGCATTCCTATAGCACCCAGGGTGTTGATGCAGCTGCACAAATCCGCTGCACTGTCCTCCTGTTTTGCATGGAAGAATGGTAAAATAGCAATCTCTGGGTGAAATTTTGTTCAGGCGTTTTCCTTTCTGTGCCCCTAGGAAGCAATGGCTTGGAAATGGCAGTGCCGCCTGGGAACCCACACAGCAACCCAGTATCTCATTGTCTGGGTCTGTGAAAAACCACAATGATGACAAAAGATGTTTCAATTCTGTCTGTGCTGTCAGTGCAGCCCTGAGGAGCGGTGTGGGCATGGCATGGCAGGGAGAAGGGATTTCCCTTCCAATGGGAAAGTGCCTGTTCATGTGTTGGTATGTAACCGCTCCATGGCCTGCTCCATGTGCTTCTGAATGGGCAGCTCAACTTTTGTGTCACTCAGCCACCTGTGGCAGAGGTCAGGATTAGTGCCTTTCAAGGAGCTGAGAAGCATTTCTTGCTCAAGTCCTGCTTCCAAGCTTAACCACCTACAATGAAGTAGATGTCGTTTTTCTGGTGTCCTTCAATTCCGTGTCCGCATTTTCCCAAAAGCAAAAGAATTTGGAGTTAACCAGCTGCAGTGAAGTGAGCGATTTCAGTGCCTATTTCTGATGGTGGCAATGAGTTCAGAGGTCACACTTAATTGACGGTGCCTGTTTCCATTCTGACAAAGGCTGTAGTTTCAGCTGACTTCCCGAGGCTGCCATGTGTGGTGGTGACACAGCCTTGGGCTTGTGCGTTTGCATGACTCCCACCTTTCCTTTCTGTGTCTTGCAGGTCAGCTGGTGCTGGAAGCGGCCGGTATCTGAGTAGGAATGAAGGTGAGTGCAGGAGCAGCTGCTGAGGGGAGGAAGGAAGTCCATGCTAATGAGCTCTGAAGCATCTGCGGGTCCGGTACCAGAATAGGCAGCAGTGATGCAGGGAGCTCCTCGGCAGGAAGCTGGCTGATCCAAATGCTTGCTGAGAGTTTGGAAGCCCAAACCCTTATGGTCTCTGTAAGGGTGGTTAATAAAAAGATATTAACCAAGATGGTGGTAAATAGCCTAAGGTTATTAGCAAAGGGAAACTCACCAATATCGATACCTTGACTAGAAAGCTGAGGCAGCCTCAACTAGGGAGCAATCTCTAAGACATGCTGTCTCAGTGGTGGTCAGCCTTTAAATGAGGTCTCAGAGGAGGTTGAGTCGAGGTCCACCCCTTCTGGGAGCACAGCTAGATTACTCTCACCTGTGCTCCCGCAGATGACCCAATACTTGCCTCAGCTGATTAATCAGAGGTTCAAGCTGTGATTTCCCATACAGTCTCTAAGCTGAAGGCAGCATCTCCTTGATCTGATGGTGGTGTGCCTGAGTGAGGGAGTGATCCAAGCTGGATGCAGAAGAGTCATCTTAATTTCTCTGCTATTTTACTTCAGATGACACCTATTGGGTGTTGGTTTCTTAAAATTTGGATCTAGGAGGTGGTCTCTTCCTTTGCTTCTGATGAAAGCACAGAAGTGCAGCAGGAGTAGAAGACAAAGAGGTTTTCTTGGTGACAGGAACACCAATTATTTGATTCAAATGTGTAACTGATGTAGATGGTGAAGAACAGATCTGCCTCAAAGACATGCTTGATCACATAAGAAATGAGCATGTGATCCAAGACAGGCAGCGTGGCTTTAGCAGGGGAAGGCCATGCCTAACCAGTCTGGTGGCCTTCTATGATGGAGTGACGGCATTTGTGGACAAAAGGAAGGTAACAGATGTCATTGACCTGGACTTGAGCAAGATCTTTGACATTGCCCTCCACCACATCCTTATCTCTAAACTGGAGGGATGTGGATTTGACAGGTGGACCACCTGGTGGATAAGGGATTGGTTGAAAGGCCACAGACAGAGGGTGGTGATTCATGGTTCTATGTCCAGGTGGAGGCCGATAACAAGTGGTGTCATCCAGGAGTCTGTCTTGGGACCAGTGCTTTTTTACATGGTTATCAGAGACACCAATGATGCAATGGAGTGCACCTTCTGCTGTTTGCTGAGTGGTGCGGCTGACGCAGTGGAAGGAAGGGATGCCATTCAGAGGGAGCTCAACCGAGAGGTTGGCCTACGTGAATCTAATGAGGTTGAACACAGCAAAGTGCAAGGTTTTGCACTTGGGCTGGAGGAATCCCAGGCATTTCTACAGACTGGGAGGAGCAGTCCTTAAGAGAAGCCCCGCAGAGAAGGACCTGGGGGTCCTGGTGGATGAAAAACAGAACGTGAGCCATCAGCGTGCTCTTGCAGCTCAGAGAGCAAATGGTCCCCTGGGCTCCATCAGAAGAGGGGATGGCCAGCAGGGACAGGGAGGTGATTGATCTTCATGATCCTTGAGGTCCCTTCCAACCCGGGCCATTCTATGATTCTGTGATTACACTCGCTGTCAGAAAGAATGGCAGCTGTACAGAAGCTGGATATATTTTGGGACAGTTCTTGTAACCAGTTGATTTTAAGACCTTGCCCGAGTCAAGAGTCTAAATTGAGTGTCAGAAGAAAGCTGGTAAAGTGGCTATTGCTCATTCTTTTTCATTTGCTGATTCTTTCATTCGGGTTCCTTTTCCAAAGGAGATTCTGGTGATGGAAGCAATTGAAGAAAGAACCAAAGCAGCTCTTGCCAAGAGTGCTTGAAGTCCCTGTGGAGAGAAGCAAAGAACTTGGGCTTCCTCTGGGATGCTCCCCACCATGTCTCAGGAAGGAGACAACTGCTGTTCCACTTTCTGCTCTGTGTGTGGAAAGGTACGTCTGGGTTTCTTCTGCTTGTTTATTCTTTCTTTTTCAGGCTTTGAAGGAGAAGGGGTGGAGCAACGGGAGACTCACTGGTCGTTTGTTACCTCAAGAACAGGATGGATTCTGCATTGACTGTGAAAAACCTGGGCTAGTAGCATGGGCATGTTTCAGGCTGGACTTTTCCTTCTTGGTTTCCTTTTGGCTACAGGGAGACAGCTGTCTAAAGGTGTGTTTTCATACCCACTCTCCAAAACCATGTTTCATTGTTGCAGGTGGTTCAGTGTGCTCTTGCAGTGCAGATGCTGTAGTTTGCTGTAGAATCTGAATTGTTTCTGTTCCTAGGGGAGGACTGGGAGGAGGTAGTGAGAAGAGAATTCAATGCCTTAGGTGTATCTTAGTGAGAAATGTTGGCATGAGGTGCTGAAAGTCTTGAGTTGTCAAAGGCCAGTGAGGCTCAGACTCCTTAACCTGCTGGAGCAGGGTGGAAGCAAGGAGTGGGCACTGCCGTCCCACAAGCTGCACTTGGTTCTGGTCTGCCAGGTCTGTGCTGGCCTGGATTTCTTCTGAGAAGTTTGTTGGAGCTGCTTGGAGTAGTGAAGGGTGGGGAGGAAGTGCTGCTCAAGAGCTAAGGCTCTGCATGATCATCTTGGATGGTTTTAACCATGATATCTGAAGACATAGTTTCCATCAGAATGATCCCAGCATTGTGCTTGTGTCTCAGATGTATGAGAGCACCCGCCTCCTCCAGCTGAGCCATAGGAAAGCTAACTGTGCCCAGTAATTACAGCTTCTGCAGATTGAATATGCTTCCAAGTGTTTTCCTTAGTGATCAATAATGTCCCAGCACTCTGAGATTCCATCTCTGGCACAGTCTGGAGCATCTCTGCAATCCTTGGTTGCTGGAGGGCACGTGGTGAGTGCATGGACAGGGTGGCACAAACGCGTGCGTGTGCTGAGGAGTTGGGTTGCACACAGGTGCAAACAAAGGGGTGTTTGTGGAAGGTGTAGGCACGTAGGTGTTCCCAGGGATGGTTTGCACACGTCTGTGAATGCAAAGGAGGGCACACGATGCAGAGTGTGCATGGGGGTGTGCAAAGCAGGCAGGGTGGTGAATGGGTGTGCGTGTGCACATGGATAGGGGAAGGTTGGGGTTACAGGTTGACCTGTGCTGAGGTGAGTGGGGACTCACGGTGTTGCTCAGTGGTAGATTGGTTCACACTGAGTGCTAACAGGAAACTCGCACACCCTTTTTGTTTCAGCTGTGCCAGCGCTGTGATCCCTTGCTGCAGGGATGGGGTGTTGGAAGGATGGTGTGCGTGCCGAGCTCCCATCTCTTGCAGGAATCAAGTGTAGAGCAAAAGGGATGTTAGGGCCAGGTGACTGTAAGAAGGCTGGCTGCTTTGGATGGTGGTAGCTGATGGAAACAGGTGCTCTGGGGACCGTTCAGCTTTTAACAGAAGACAGGGGTCCTGCAGCAAGAACGACTAGGTTCTCAAATGGCTTCAGACGTGCACACCGACTACATCCCCGCAGACATTTACCGGTAGGTGGCTCTTGCAGAAGAAGATTCAAGCAGCAGAACCTTTTGCTCAGCTACAGCACACAAATGCTACAAAAGCAGGAACAACCTGCAAGCTCTGGGTCTGTTTGTCTTGCACAGGCATGCACTAACTGCGTTTGATGGTACCCCCCATCCTTGATTTCCTTCCCTGCTTCTTGTCTGATGACGCTGCTGAGCCAGGAACAAGCTGCCCAGTGTGGCAGAGCATGGTGCAGAGCTGTGCTGGGACCTCCTCCCCTTCATCTGCTGCAGATCAGTGCCCCACACGTGCCATTGGGATGCTCTGGCACGGGATGTGCCTCCAACCCAAAGCTCCTTCCCACCTCCCAAGGAAAAACAAAGCAACCCAAGCATCTCCAGCAAAGCTGCCCAGCAGACAGCAGGGAATGCAAACAGCTTCTGGCTGCTCCCCTACACTCCCGTCCTAAGTAAGAGACCCTATGAGGACTGGCTGGGAAATCAGTGCATGACACACGTGAGTGTGCACAGGATTGTGCAAAGCAGTGGGGTTCCACGAGTTTGTGTGTGTGTGTATCTCGGCTGTTATGAAAGCATGGGAAGACTGCCTTACTGAGTCCCAGATAATTACTTATCCTCAAATGATTTTTCCTGGCCAAAGTTAGAGCCTCTCACAGGTAATCGAGATCAACAGGCTGTTGTTGCACAATCAACAGACACAATCTAGATGATCAGCTGAGGAAAATAAAGCATCATGCGAAGGGTACTAGATAAGTGAGCAGCTTGAGATCTGCACATTTATGTGATGCTCATGGTCTTAGACAATATTTGCCTAGAGAGGTCACATTGAATGAAAGCAAACTCTAAGATGAATGAAAATATGCACAGGAGAAGAAGCCTCTGAGGCTTCTCAAGTGTTATGACCAGAAGACATAAACTCTGTTAAAGCAAACGTTTCTCTCTATTTTTTGTGTTATTCCAGGCAGGCCTTGATTACCGCCTGAACACATGCTGTGGAAGCCCAGCTTATGCAGCACCAGAGCTAATCCAGGGCAAAGTGTCTATTGGCTCAGAGGGATGTAGAGCGGTGTTTGTTTTCCCCTCTTTCCCTTCCCTCTCCACAGAGCATTTAAAGGCAGTGGAGCTCAGGTAGGCTCTCTTGGTTTCCCTTCTGAATTCTGCTAGGTTGCATCGCTTGGTAGCTCTCAGAAGCTGTCAGTGGCCACAGACTAGAAAAGTGCAATTGGTCTCAGTTCACACAGCTGGCTGGTTTGTCTCAGGCTAATCCTGAACTGCCTCAAGCGACTGCTTTGGGGCTCTACAGAACAGCAACTTCAGAGATCTCTTTCTATTACTAAGTGTTTGAAAGAGCAATTTGCTCTGTTAATTATCCATCATTTCTGTGCAGTCTGTTTTGTCAGACTTGTCTTTAGCTTCCAAGTTGTATGTGAAGAATTGTTTCCGTTGTAATGCACAATGAACTAAAAATTGAGAGATGAAAATGTGAAGAGTTTTTCCAGCTTTGATTTCATGTCTGGAATTTTGGAACCCACTACTTGCAGTTGTTAATCTGTCCAAACTGGTCTGGTTTGGGATGCCCTCTTCCTTCTTGAATCGCTGTTAAAGGCGGAGCAATTCCTACAAGTGCCATGGCCCCACTGTTGTTCTAATTCTTGTTTCTTTGTTTTCCACACGCTGCTTTTCAAGCCTCCTTTTTCTTTACAGTCAAAGTGAGAACTGCACTGTGTCTGAACCTTGTTGTGCCTCTACATAAAGAGAACCGAACAGCAGCAAAGCCAGACAGGTGACTGTGCTGACAGCTCTCGTAGCCAGTAACACGTAACTGTGCTAAATCCCTTGTGACGGCTTTGATTTCATTTTTGCCAGTGAAATCCTTGTAAAAGGAACTGCAGCAGTGTGATGAGCTAAGGTGAAGATGCTGGTTTTAGTAGTGCTCTAAGCTGAGTGAAAGGGCAATTGAATGAGGGTTATATGCTTTCTCTGGGACGATAAGGTTTTATTTCCTGAGGGAAAGAGCCAGCTTTTCATGGGCTATATGTGGGCTTTGGCAAGGGCAGACAATCCAGTCTGTCAGGAAGCCATTTGAGGTGCTTCAGGTTTGTAAGCTTGTCTTTTTGTTTTTCAGGCGGATATTTGGAGCATGGGTGTAGTGCTGTATGCTCTGCTGTGTGGGTTTTTCCTTTGGATGATGACAATATGATGGCACTCTACAGGAGGATACCAGTGGGTATCAGTGGTGCTAGAATACACTGAGAAGGGAAATAGCTGAGCTTGACAAGAGGCCTTGCTTTTCGGATGGCAGAACATGCTGAGCTGTGGGTAGAAAGGCCACAGCACAGTCTGCTGAATATTGTCCCTGTTTTTGCTGCTTTGTCTACCAGTATTTTGTGGATTTGGTTCTACGCTTGGTTGGCCTATGTGGCACTGTAGCCTAATTCTGTACCATGATAGCATACAGAATTTAAGGAGAAGTATTTTCCTGCCAATGGGCTGGATTTTTTTGTATCTGGTTCTTCAACTGGCTGCTCCCTATACTATCTGTAGTAAAAATATAGACACATCATTTGATTTCCCTGAAATGAATGTTCCTAAATGCCAGCTCTTCTCATGTCTACAAAGATCAAAGTTCTGCATTTGCTATTAGAATTTCCTCTTCCAGAATCAGGAGGTAATGTAGGACCCCACAGATTGCCTTCAGAATCCAACAGTTAGTTCTGTTTCCTTTTGGAGTGCATAACAACCTGAGCACATGAATTGAATGACGTGGCTTGTTAGTCTGGTACAAACTCTGCTGTACACTGAAACCTGGTCCATTTGTAAGCAGGACTTTGTCCATCTCTGCAGGACAGCAGAAAACCCTTTGTGCTAATCATGATGCCAAGAAGCAGAATGCGGCAGATGATCCAACTGCTTCAGGTGTTCATTTCCTTAAAACTGAATAGTTTTGGACTGAGAGTTTGTAAGCAGAACGGAGCTCTTAAAGCTGTCAGAGACTATTTCTGCACTGTTCAATTCTATCTGCACAACATACACAGGATCTCAGAACTGCGTTGCTTGAATTGGTGGAACTTGTTGAAGTGAACTGGGATGAGCAAGTTTTAGAACTTAGTCAGAATGCAGTAAAAAATGGATAATCTCATGAGTATTAAGGTACAGGCTTGCTATTTCTGCACTGAATTTGTTTTTATTTTACATGGCTGTGATCTGAAAGTTGCTTGAAACGCAGGCACCTAGGCACTGTTGTGTAACTGAATTTCACACGATAGGTCCTGAAATATCCTGGAATCAAAAACTCTGACTTGTTTTAAGTCTGCTGCTTGAGTCTAATCAGGGTCATAGTGTCTGTGTGCAGTGTTTCTTTCCCTGTAATGCTCCACATCATTTCATTTTGGGAATATTGAAGCAAATGGACTATGTGCCATAACTGTTGTTAGAACAAAGTATGTCTGGTGTGATCTTATGCATAGGTTCTGTAACTGCTCTTCACAGCTCAGGTGTTTGACCTTCCTTTTGGTGAAGTGATGAAATACTGCTGGTTTCTATTTGTGCTTCTAGGCACCTTGAAGCTCTTAGGAATAGAACAATTGTCTCCAGTTCTTTTCAATGATATCAGTAACAGCTCGAGTGTTGCTGCCCACTAGGTAGACCCAAAGAAGCAGATTACAGTGAAACAACACACGAGCTGGACCTGAATGAGGATCACTTTCAAGACAGTGGCTATGCTGCTTCAAGCCTACTTGCTTCTTCCTGCCGCCACTCTATTACCAAGTATCAACAACCTTTCATGATTCAACTTGCAAATGTTTGAAACTAACCCTTGTGTTTCTATGCCTTCCTAGGTGATTCGAGCCCTTGTCAACCCCAAAGATCCAAACCAAGCAGTGTCTTTCCATCAATGGAGAGTTCTTATTGAGCATGAATCGCTGCAATTCGGATGACAGCCTTCCACATGGTAACAGTGATGGACACAAGGGGCTCATCCACGTTCATGCTCTCATATCTCCTGGCTCTGCTGAAGCTCCTGACCTGAGCCTGCCAGACACAGCAGTCACCTGCCTGGATTGTGACCCAGCGCCTTTGCAGTGCTGCCCATCCCAAGCACAGCCCGAGTGTCCCAGCAGCAGCACCACCATGCAGGAGCAGGGCAGCATCAGTGAGGTGAAGCTGAGCATCTTAGATGGGGACTTAGAGTCAGGCTGCCAGTCCCAGGCACCAGGCAGCAGCACCAGCTCTGAGCCACTCTCATCTTGACAAGAGGAGTCCCATCTTCTCTAGCATCCAGGTTGCTGCTCATGATATATCCCAGTCTTCCTGGCTGTCACTTTGTGATACTTTTCAAAGCCTTTTGATACTCTTTGATGCCTTGGCTGCTCCCTAACACCTCTGTCCTCCTGCCATGTTGACTCACGTCTCCCGCTTTTAAGCTGGCTTTGCAGATCATCTCCAGCCCTGTCATCATCACGCTGCAGCAGGAGGTGCTCACCTGGCCCAATGTCTGGCAGTACTGCTTGTTCTGCAGATGAGCAGCTGCCTCCTCATCTCTTCAGCTACAGTAGTTTTTCTCAGGGCAGTTAGATGCAGTCATGCTCCTCTGGATTTGGTGTGTTAAATCCATGCTGCATGGCAGCAGTCAGTGCAATACAAAGGTGTTCTGTGTGCCATAGCATTTCTCCAGGGGCTGCCAAAGGTAGAAGCACAACACAGCACCATCCTTCTGACAGTAATGTCTGTGAGTGTTAGACATGTGAGCACTGCATCATCCCCAGCGTGTCAGTGCTTTTCCACACCAACCTGACTCTCACACTCTGCACTGAATGTAACTCTGCTCTTGTGGAGACAAATGCTTTCTGTCACATCCTCCATCCCTGCAACCATTTGCCGGTAGGCAGCTCTTGCAGAAGAATCAAGCAGCAGAACCTTGTGCTCACCCTACAGCATGCAAATGCTATGAAAGCAGAAATAACCTGGCATGCTCTGGGTCTGCAAGGCTGCACAGATGGGAGAGGTAGATTGTGTTTTTGCAGTGGAAGTTTCCAGTATTTTCAGTACATAGTGTAGGCCCTAACTGAATGTATAACCCTCTTGTAAAACAGCTGTATAAGTAGTTTTTCCACCAAGAAAGTTGCTGAACAGAATTAAGTTCAGACTGGGGGCATTCTGACATGGGGAGAATTGAGACAAGCACAAGATAAATACAGGGTGGGTAGAGCCCAGCACAGGACAGAATGAATGTACTGACTTTTGGAAACATTGCCCTTCTCTGTCCGCAGAAAAGTACAAGGCAGACCTAAAAACAAGAGGTTGGTAATTGACCTTCTATGGAAATGAATCCTAGCCACAGTCTCGAGGAGTCTGTGAGCCTGAGATGCTCAACCAATGAGAGCCATGAGAGCATCACCTGCAGTGGGTTTAGGGCACAGAACAGAATTGATTTCACTGACTGGTGTGCAGTTTCTCCCTTGCCAATAGGGGATGTGCGCGCAGTATTGCAATAATGAATAAGCACTGCTGCTATCGCTGCCATCTTTGCCTAACTAGAAATCTTTGACTTTGAGAGTTTCTCACACAAGGGGAGAGGGTAAGAAAGTAAAGAGGCACAGAAAACTAAGGGAAACTGCTCTTCTTTATCTTATCTATAAAAATTGATACGATGCTGTTGTGCATTTTTTTTAATTTTATTTTTAATTTTTTGCTAATGTCAGTTAGATTGTTTTAAAATATCCACACACCAAAATCTGACTACCAAGCAAATGTAATGAAAATGAAATGAAGGTGAGTTAGTGGAAAGCACAAGGCCATATTATATTAGGCTCCAGCAAATTTACAGGCAGTCACTGCACGAAGAGGTAGATCTGAGTTGCACATTATATGATTCCCACAAAGATTAAGGAAATCTGAAGCTTTCAATATATTTTTTTAATTCTTTTTTCATTTCATTTTTAAACACCTGACCCAGACCCCAACCCTCACAGGAGCTGTAAAGATAACAGCATTAACCAGCAATGTAACTCTAATCCTAACCCTTACCCTGATTCTAAAATCGTCCCTAACTCCAAATGCAACAACAAAAATGATGCTAGAAGTTTGTAGCAAAAGGAACCTTAACCCTGATCATAATCCAAAAAAAAAATCATTATGGTAACAATAATCTTTACCTTAAGAGTAATATTAATCAGAGCCCAGATGATGCCTGCATCCAATCAGAAGCATGCTTTGCATTATTTAAGAGTTGTATTTTTTCCAATGAACTCTCTCTATTATCACGTTTATAAAGTAACAGAGTCTGTTCTTTTTCTCCTGACACTGTGCCTTACTCCTGACATCCCCTGGAAATGACCCAGATAGGGCACCATCAAAGTAATGCTAATAGTAATGTCAATCCTAAGGGTATCTCTAGCCTCAGTGTTAATGGGACGCTAGCAACAATCCCAACAGCCTTAAACATTCTGGTGGTGTGAAAGAGGTGCTGCCTTGCACATGCTGGGCAGTCCCATTGCCTGTTAAATGCAGGCGGCAGCGTAGAAACATGATGCCCGTGGTCAGAATGCCCTGTGGCAGATCCTGGCACCGGAGAACTGACCGGAGAACCATGAGAGAACTGACAACAAATCACGCGACATCAGAACCGACCCAGTGGTTATTTACAAGCCTTGGGAGACCCAGACAGGATCTCAGAGTGGTGAATGTAGGTACAGAAGTTGTTACTACTCTGTTTTCTTCTAAAAGAAGTGTTTTTTTTTCATCTCAGAAGTTGGGGGGGGGGGGGGGGGGGGGGGGGGGCGGGAAAGGGATATCAATTTAATTACTCATTAATTTATTGACAGACATTCACGTTTGCTACGTTTGGAGAAGTTTTTATTTGTTTGCTGTGGTTTGATTTTTTTTTTTTCTTTTTTTTTTCCCCCTTCCCTCCTCTTCCATCTTTGTGTTCTTCCCCTATAATCAAAAGAACGGATCCCCAGGGTCTGTCCCGCAGACGTTCTTTCCGTGGTCTCTGCTGCCACCTGCTGGCCAATAAGCGGAACTGCCACTGTTGGGCGTTTGGTGCCGCAGGAAGCACAACGCAGATCTGAGTTCTGACCGGTCTACGCAGCAAATCCGCCAATCTTTATTGCGATAAGCCCTCCAGACAAGAGCATAATGTCTTTGCCTGAGGGCAGGGTTAGTAGTAATGGATGTCAGTTTTGAAATTTCCAGTCCATTCACCATAGCACTTTCTGCCTCCATGTCCCATAACCAGAGCAGCTATGCTGGCATGCTCTCTTGGTTTCTCTCTAAACCACTGTACTATATCCATCAGTTCAGCTGCTGTATTATGGGCAGCAGGGTTTGGGGGGTGGACACTGGTCAGGGCACTCCCACCAGCCTATCCTGCATTTTTTTTTTTTTTTTTTTTTCATTTTTGGGTTACAATCAGTCAGATCTCAAATAGATCTAGTCCAAATGGAACCTCAAAATCTGACCTTTTAGTGCCTTCATTTACAGAGTCCATTTTATACAGATTCCCTTGTACAGGGCCCCCATGGTCCTCCAGACAGTTGTTACTGATCTTCCATAGGAGAATGATTGAATTAGGTTTTTTCCCATCAAAACTGCCACCTGTCTTTCCAATTTTTCAACACTATCATTCAATAGCTGATTTGCATCAGCCTGAGCCTCTTCAGTTATGTTCAGACAGTTCAAGGCCATTAAAAGTGGCCATGCCACCATGAACACAGCTAACTGTCATTCTCAAGTTGTAAGTATGTCTTTGCTAAGACCATGGAAATACTCAGTCAGGTGGGCCAGGGACTCATGGACCCTCCCTCCGTCCCACACAGGGCCCCATTTTTCAGTGACAGAAGCAGTGCTGCATTTTGAGGATCCTAGGAATCCCAGGACATGCCCTGACAAAAGGTCATTCAAAGGGGTAGTCTTTCCCCATCCAAACAACTCCATGATATTCACAGAATCACAGAATTGTAGGGGTTGGAAGGGACCTCCAGAGACCACTGAGTCCAGTCCCCCTGCCAAAGCAGGTTCCCTACACCACGTTGCACAGCTCAGCATCCAGGCAGGTCTTGAATATCTCCAGAGAAGGAGATTCCATAACCACCCTAGGCAGCCTGTTCCAGTGCTCTGTCACTCTCACCATAAAGAAGTTATTGCACACATTAGTGCAGAATTTCCTATGGTGCAGTTTCTGTCTGTTTCCCCTTGTCCCTCCTCCACACACTGCTGAAAAGAGTCTGGCCTCACCTCTTTGCCCCCCACACCTCAAATATTTATAGACCTGGATCAGGTCCCCTCTCAGCCTTCTTTTCTCAAGGCTAAACAGACCCAGTTCCCTAAGTCTCTCCTCATAGGGGAGATGCTCCAGGCCCTTCACCATCTTTGTGGTCCTCCACTGGACTCTTTCCAAGAGATCCCTGTCTTTTTTGTACTGGGGAGCCCAGAACTGGACACAATATTCCAGATGAGGCCTCACCAGGGCAGAGTAGAGGGGGAGGATCACCTCCTTCGACCTGCTGGACACGCTCTTTTGAATGCACCCCAGGATGCCATTGGCTTTTTTGGCTACAAGGGCACACTGCTGGCTCATGGTCAATCTGTCGTCCACCAGGACGCCCAGATCCCTCTCAGCAGAGCTCCTCTCCAGCAGCTCTTCCCCCAGCCTGTACTGGTGCATGCAATTATTTCTACCCAGGTGCAAGACTCCACACTTGCTTTTGTTAAACCTCATCCGGTGTCTTACTGCCCAGCTCTCCAGCCTGTCCACGTCTCGCTGAATGGCAGCACAGCCTTCAGGCGTGTCAGCCAATCCTCCCAACTTCGTGTCATCAGCAAACTTGCTGATGGTGGTCACTATCCCCTCATCAAGGTCGTTGATGAAGATGTTGAACAAGACCGGACCCAGCACAGACCCCTGGGGGACGCCGCTAGTTACAGCCCTGCAGCCAGACACTGCACCGCCAACGACAACCCTCTGCACTCTGCCAGTCAGCCAGTTCTCGACCCACTTCACTGTCCAATCACCTATCCCATACTTCCTCAGCTTTGGTATAAGTATGTCATGGGAGACTGTATCAGTTATAGAGGTTATAGAGTTCAATTCCTGTAGTCAGTTTGGCGGCCCAGGTGGGACCAGCTCTGTTTGCTGCAGGACCAGCTGAGAGGGAGACACTTTTGGCGCACCCTGAGATTTCTCTGAAGGACTCCCTTCCTCACCTGATCACTGCAGGGACAGACAAGGACCACCCATAGGTGGACCAGGTATGTGTATGGTAAGTGGAGCCCATATGTCTTGAGGAGACATCCTACACAGTTTACAGCCATACGTGCTGCTCCCAGGGAGGTGAGCTCATGGCTTTGGTTGCCAGCTGGGTAGGAAGACTCCTTGGGTGAGTTCCTATGAAAGGGAACTGTATGTCATATGAATGGAAACAAGAACAAATACTCTCTCCCAGGTAGTTGACAATAGGAGGGACCTAGGTTGGTCTCTCCTACGGGTATGGGATATAGTGGATAGCCTGTCAAATGGTAGCCTGGGTTCTCCAAGTTGTAATCACGGGGGTTATAGATTGTATGTTCAATATTATCATCTGCTTTAAGTGTTTGGTACCGTGTGTCAAGCCGACTCTGGGAAAAACATTAACGTTTGCAACTGGTCGACCAGAGTATGAGTGTTATTAAGATTCCAGCTAGAAAACGTTGTCAGCATTGTGTAGTATGAATAAACCATGGTTTTTGATCTAAATGTCAGAGTGAGTGTGGTGTGAGTGAGACACAGAACAGCTGCAGGGTGAGTGCCGAGTCCCGATCCATGTTTCCTTCCTCCTGTGAGGGAAATGGCCAGACACGGACAAAGTGAAAGACTGTGTTGTCTGTCCACTCATATGTACTTTCTGCTTGTATGTAAGAAGACGGGAGTTTGTACTCTGTAGATTAGTAAGATTGTCCTGAGGAGAGGTGTACATTCCACCCGACCAATGAATGTCAACCCATTTATGTAATACTATGTACTGCTTGCGAGGAAGTGTGTGAGGGAGGTGGTTCAATCAGTGCTGGTTCTGTGGCACAGTGTTTATAACTGAAGAATACAGACTGTATTAAGGGAGTTTATGTGAACTGAAGAACTGTACTGTTTGACAAACAGTTTTGATGGTATAAGAAAGTGTAATTGTTAATGATATATGGAAGTGTACTTGAGGGAATGTGGAAGTGTATCTGAGCATACAAACAGAGGAAGCATTTACAGAAGAAAAAAGGTTAAAGTGAGTTTACCTGCACTGACGTGAGAGCAACACCCTGAACCTCTGCCCTGTGAGCTGAGCAGAGCAGAGCAGAGACACAGTCCTCATGTATCAGGTAGTGTTATTCTGCTTACCAAATGAATGAGTTCACTACAGAAGAGGCAAATCTTCCCCTCTGCTCCATTTGTGGCATACTCTGGAGTTCAAGACATTGCAAAGCTATGGCACATCTACTTTCTTTCAATGATGACGCCTTAGTATGCTCTGGGCTGTCATTTCAATTGCATCTAAAGAAGTCTAGGGTCATGCCAGCTGACAGGAAGCTGGCAAATGTTGTCTCATTGTAAGGAAGAGCAAGAAAGATGACATGGGCAATTATGGACCTGTCAGTCCAGAGCCTGGTAAAATTATGGAGAAAATGATGGTGGGAGTTATGGAAAAACAGCTGAAGGACAATTCTGTCATTGGTTGCAGCCAACACAAGTTTTTGAGGCAAAGGTCCTGTTTAATTTAAGCTCATTCTGTGACACAGTTATCCGTTTAGTTGACCAAGGGAAGCCAGTTGATGTAATCCTTGAGGATTTCAGTGGAGATTTTGATACTGTTTCTCACAACAACCTTCTGGACAGAATGTTCTGCATATGGCTAGACAGAAACACAATGTGGTGGGTGAGCAGTTGGCCAGTAGGTCAGTCCCAAAGGATTATAGTCAGTTTTTTCCATCAGGCTGGTAGATGGTCACTGTCGGGGTCCTCAGGGTTCCATTTTGGGGCCACTTTCCTTTCATGTTTATGCAGATGACTTGCATGCAGGACTAGAAGACGTTCTGAGCAAGTTTGCTGATGAGACCAGATGAGGAGGTGCTGTTGCCTCCACTGAGGGTGGAGAGGACTTGCAGAGAGATGTGGACAAGTCAGAGAAGTGGGTACCAGTTGGTACTAAGCACCAAGTGCATAACGTATAACAAGAACAAGTGCCTGATTGTGCACCGCAGAACATAAAGGACTTCAAACTCTGGGAGAATGTGCAAACGAGGGCACTGGAACTGAGAGATCTGAAGTTCAGAGTTTCACAGGGATTGACTGCTTGTTCAGACTGGGCCCTTCTCACATCCCTTCTCACATCCTGCAATGAAACATAGGTCTCATATGGGACATGAACCTCACAGCGTCCTTGCACCACATGTAGAGCCTGGGATCTTCTGTCCCCATGTCTTTCATTTAACATCATACGGACCTCCAACCCATTACCCCAGGAAATGCCAGGAGCCAACATGAGAGACAGGATCTCTCTACCACTGGTCTTGCAATCAGGGCTTGACCTGTCTGCTTCGTAAGGCAAAGGAGAGGTTTCTTAGCATGCCAGTGCCTTTGCCTGCCTGTAGTCATGGCTTCCAGTTATCTTCTCTAACAAGTCCCTTGGGAAGCTTACTTGGTAATGGCCCTCAGTGGGCCCATTAATACTCCAAGAAACTTCACTGTTACTTCCGACTTTGTCTTGTTGAGCACTTTGTGCAAACTTCTCTCTGCACTAGAGGCTGATGAACTCAGCATCAAATGCACCCTGGGGCCCATTATAACCTAAAGAATCTCCTGTGCCTTATGCCATCTTGTTATCTTCTTCAGGTTATCAGAACTTGTTCAGCAAAAAGGAGGGATATCTGGAGAGAGCTTAAAGAATCCAGTATAAATTTATTGTCTATTTATTTATAGTTGGGTTTAAAGAAGACATTAAAGCAGCACTGTGCAACTGATACCAATCCAGGATGTCCCAATGAGTTCTGTACTGTTACTGTGTTGACAAAGGTCCTTCTCAACCTCCCCACCCAATTTCTGCTCACAATGGACCTATGGGACTTGCATCACTTTTCTTCACATCACTCTTCTCCTCTGCATTCATCCGCTCAGTGTTAAAACTGCTTTGCACCAACTCCCACTGGCTTTCCTCAGAGAACCAGCTACACATGGAAAAGGAAAGATTTCTCTTTTTTATCTGGCCAGCAAATGGAAAGAAAGGTGATGCAATTGAATGAACAGTAAAACACAGTGATCAACTGCATGCCATGTTCAAGCGGCATCTATTGAAGTTTGTCTTTCATATGGAATATTTTTAAAAGAAATGATTTATTCTGAGGTAGGATAGGATAGATTGAATCACAGTGAAGTAGTTGACAACAGAGGCCATCAGACTCTGAGAGATGGAGCAAATTCCAGTAATCTTCCTGGGATAGATCAGCCAGGTAGTTGAGAGGTATCAACTTAAAACTGATCAGGACTTGTGAGTATTTCACACATTGATATGGGTTAACACATTCTCATTGATTTATATCTTTGTCTCCAACTCTGTTTTTCACTTTTACTGACATTAATGAACATCTTTCAGACTTTGTGCCTTAATAAAAAAGAGACAGTGATTGAGAAAAAGAAAAAGTATAAGAAGAAAAAGAAAAAGAATAGATAGGAAGGGATAGATCAAATCACAGTGAAGGAGTTGACAACACATTCCATCTGACTTTGGGGAGATGGAACAAATTCCAGTAATCCCCCTGAAAGTCAGAAATCAGACAGATAATTGGGAGGTATCTGACTGAACAAAGAGCAAGGGATGGAGAAATCTGGAGGGCAGTGGGAGTAGTGTGTGCCCAAATGGCCTGCTGAAAACATGCCCTTAACCATGGCCATTTCTTTAGGAGAGCTGAAAAAACTTGGAGGATGAGGCACATCAAATAGGCAGCAGGGAAGAGTAGTGCTGGGCACCAGGCTACAGTCACAGGGCATTGGCACTGGCACCGCTGTCTGTGTCTCTGAACCTGAAGGCATTTGTGTCCAGCGAACACAGTTCTGGAAAACATTGTAGTTTCAGTAAAAGAAAAAAAAAGACATCAAATCACCTCAAAGATTCATATTTACAACTTAAAATGGAACAAGACTCATGAGAATTTTTCATGTTGAGAAGGGTTAACACATTTTCATTGATTTCCATCTTTGTCTTCAATTATTTGTTTCAGTTTTATTGACATTTATGATCAACTATTAAGCTTACAGCCTCAAAATAAATAAATAAATTAAAAGAGATACATTTGCATCTTGCACATGGCCTGATGCCCCTTTCACCTTCACAGTTCCCACAAGTCCTTCCATGCCGGAGAGTATGAGATCCAGCAGAGCACCTCTCCTCTTTGGTTCCTCCACTGCTTGGTCAAGAAGCTGCCATCTGTGCTCTCCATGGATCTGCTGGATGCCACATGCCCTGCTGTGCTGTCCCTGCCACAGATAATGGAGTGACAAAGGCCACCAAATGGGACAAGGGACAGACAACATCAGATTCCCATCTGTCTGCAGAGGGCACCTTCCATTTACTCTCCCTGATCAGGAAGACAGGAAAAGACACTGATGGTCTCCTCTGTTTGCCATTTCCATTAGCTCTGACCTGTCTGCTCTTCCATCCCCAGGCAGAGCTCAGTGCACTCTCACAGAGGGCAGTCGCCCTTCTTTGTCTCCTCGCCCATCCATCCTAAAGACTCGGTATCCCCCTTGTGCTACAGTGCAGTTGTGGAAACCATTAAACTGTGTCCCCATGGTCCAAACAGGAGCTCAGGCCTGCAGCTCTACCAAGATTTCTAGCTTCTTGTGTGTTGGTGTTTGCATTAGTGCAAAAGCACAGAAGTAAATATCCTAATTGAAAAGCATCACTGGACATTGCCTGACTGGATAGCTCATCTATAGAATCAGTGTGCAGAAGGTGGCACACAAACATTAGACCGATCGTGGGTCTTGGAGGTGACGTAGCAGCACGGACACACCATGGGCATGGCTTTCCTGAAGGCCCTGTGCTGCTCTTGTAGCTGTGAGTGAATTCACCGGACAGCCGGTGCTATCCCCTCTCTGGCCCTCAGCTGATGCCCAGGAAGGAGGTGTCTATCTCAGGGATTTCCCACACGGTTTACAAGCACTTGCAAACATCAGGAGCAGCCCAGGCACCTTAGGCATCACCCAGTGTCTGTGTGTGAGCTGCTGCCTCCCAGCTGAAGGACCGAGGACTCAGAGCAGGAGCTCACATGCAGGCAACTCCTTGTGCACTTCTGAACTGAACCAGAGAAATCCCAGCTCCTGTGGTTCTGTGGGGAGCCGAATCCCATTTCAGCTCCAGGATTTCTGTCAAGGGATGAGACTCCTGCGCTGCCTCAGCTGGATCACTGCCCTGCACAGGGAAAGTCCAAACCTCGCCTTCCTTGTCTGGTTGCCCTTATTGTTTCATCAAACGATCTCTGGGAGCACTCCCCATATGTCTCCAATCAGTCACTGACCACTGGACATGTGGTGGTTAATTGAGTGGATTTCAAAGCACAGTCATGATGCTGTTGTCTTTCAGGAGCTGTTGGCCATGAGGACCCAGGGACATGTCAGGGGAAATGAGTGGGAAGGATAAAAATGACATAATCTGCTGCTTGCTTGTCCAGGTTCCTGGGACACAGGGAGCTCATAAAAGTGGGCAGAGCTGCAGAGAGACAGCTGTGCCCAGGAGCAGATCTCGTGCACAGCACAGCCTGCAGGTGACAGAAGGAGAGGAGAGAAATTGGAGAGAGCTTGCAGGATGTGTGTGGTGTGAGCGGGCTGTGAACTCACTGCAGGAGCATTGCTCAAGGACCATGACAAGGTAAGTCTCACAGCTGACCATGAGCTGCTTTTAATTAAGGGGTAACTATAACTGGGACATCCCATAGGAGATCTGACTGCAGGCACTGCATGTTTCTTTACTGTGGAAAAAGCTTTCTGCTCCAGCTGAGACGGGTGCCCAGGGCTGTCCTGCAGAGCAGGGTCCCTGCTGTGCCCCAGGGGCTGTGTGCCGGGTATGGGACTCTGCCGCCTGCCAGGCTCAGCACTCAGCCTGCCCAGGGAGCTGCCCAGGGCGCTGCGGGGAGACGTGTGGGGTAAGGAGCCCCCGGCAGGGTTTGTGCTGCCACAGCTGCTGCCTGGGGCAGGGGATCACAGCTCCACTGCACAACGGAATGTTTCTGAGGGCACTTTGCAAGAGGAGAGCCAAGGCAGGGGGTTTCCATTTCCTGTTCTGAGGCAAAGAGGTTTGGAGTCAGAAATCTAAAAGGGGCAATAAGAGTTCTGAGAATTTTTCATCAATCAATTGCTTGTTTTGTGAACACTCACACATGATGTGCTTTCAGTCTCCCCTTTCTCGAAGGATGGAATTATCTTCATTTTCTGTAGGCATGAATAATTCACTTATCCTACAAACAGGCAGCATTTTCTAACTGAAACTGAATGCCACAGAAGCTCGGGTAGGGGGCTCTAAGAGCACTTGGGGTAAAGATATGAGACATGAAACAGATGAAAATATCCAGGGAGAAGGCATAAGAAAATAAAAGGAAGGTTAGAGCTCCATATGCTGCTTCTGCTTAAGGAATGCTGAAATACATGAAATTAAATGCAAGTAATGGTGCTAAATGTACACTGTTGTAGGAGAATTAAAACATTTCATAGTATAGCAGGAGTAGTGCCTCTGAGAATGGTCTGGACTTGTCATTATCTTCTGCACTCTGAGCAGGACTCCAAGCCCAACAACAGCAGATGCCCAACAGCAGCTCCATCAGTGAGTTCCTCCTGCTGCCGTTGGCAGACACGCGGCAGCTGCAGCTCCTGCACTTCTGGCTCTTCCTGGGCATCTACCTGGCTGCCCTCCTGGGCAACGGCCTCATCAGCACAGCCGTAGCCTGCGACCGCCGCCTGCACACCCCCATGTACTTCTTCCTCCTCAACCTGGCCCTCCTCGACCTGGGCAGCATCTCCACCACTCTCCCCAAAGCCATGCCCAACGCCCTCTGGGACAACAGGGCCATCTCCTACACAGGATGTGCTGCACAGCTCTTTTTCTTTACCTTCTTCATGTCAGCAGAGTATTCCCTTCTCACCATCATGTCCTATGACCGCTATGTTGCCATCTGCAAGCCCCTGCACTACGGGACCTTGATGGACAGCAGAGCTTGTGCCACCATGGCAGCAGCTGCCTGGGGCACTGGGGTTCTCAATTCCCTGCTGCACACTGCCAGTACGTTTTCACTGCCTCTCTGCCAAGGCAATGTTGTCAACCAGTTTTTCTGTGAAATTCCCCAGATCCTCAAGCTCTCCTGCTCAGAATCAAATCTCAGGGAAGTTGTATTTCTCATTTTTACTATCAGTTTAGACGTAGGCTGCTATGTTTTCATAGTTGTGTCCTATGTGCAGATCTTCGTGGCTGTGCTGAGGATGCCCTCTGAGCAGGGACGGCACAAAGCCTTCTCCACGTGCCTCCCTCACCTGGCCGTGGTCTCCCTGTTTCTCAGCACTGGTGCTTTTGCCTACCTGAAGCCCCCCTCCATTCCCTCCCCACTCCTGGATCTGACAGTGGCACTTCTGTACTCAGTGGTTCCTCCAACACTGAACCCTATTATCTACAGCATGAGGAACAGGGAGATCAAGCACGCTCTCAGGAAGGTGTTGCAATACTCACTATTCCCGCTTCAATAAAGTGCACATCTTCATCGCATGATTCCCAGTGATGGTTCTTCATCTTTTATGCATCTTTGATTGATTGATTATGTGAGATATAGCAACGTGCAAAAAAATGTTATTGAACTTATAAATAAAAATTTGTTTCACTTCTTTCACACCTACTATCCATTTTCTCACTCCAAGAGCTCGTGTAAACATGGAACCAGATTCCCCGAATAGGTTAAGAGATAAATAAATAGCATTCAAAATACGCTTTTCCTTAGCTCTTCTCTTATCCAACTTTGTCTGGATTTGGGGAAGGTACAGCCACAGATAGAAGCACAACTAGTTCTTTTCATTCCTCCTCTCTTTACACTGATACAGTGCACAGAGGATTCGAGTCCTCTCATTTCTACAGGCCTGAAGGTCTTGTGTGTCTCACAGCAGTCCCGTCGTCTCTACAGCAGCACTCAGTGGTTTGCTTAATTTTCTTATCTCAATACTTGGAACAGCTACAGGACCTGTAGCATAAGTGACCGCAGAGCTCCTTATGAGGGGTGGAGTGACAGTGGGATCTGTCCAGAGCTTGGAGCAACTGCAGGATGTGTAGCAAAAACTTGGAGCTATTGCAGGGACTGTGCCAGGAGTTGCAGAGGCTGCAGCAATGTCAGCAGATCCAGCTCTCTTCCCCTTGAAGATGCTGAATAGTGTTGAAGACAGCTCAGTAGGTGTGGGCCAGGCCCTGGCACACTGCAGTCATTTGGGCCTTTTTAGGATTACCAGTGCCACAGCAGACCTGTCTCCAATATTCTACCAGTTTCTCAGGATCCTGCAGTTGCTCGGAGATGAAGTTCCAAAGCCCTGGGGGTGCCCACCACTCCAGGCAGCTGCCCAGACTGTCCCACACCCCCTGCCATGCAGAGCCTTCTCACCTTGGGGCAGATCTCTCACTGATATTCCTGAATAATTGTTTAACCTCAATCCTAGAATCATAGAATCACCAAGGCTGGAAAAGGCCTGAAAGATCATCCAATCCAACCGTTCACCTATTACCAATAGCTCCCACTTAACCATGTCCCTCAACACAATATCCAGTCTCTCCTTGAATACCCCTGGTCTCCCAGAGACGACAGTGTAAAATGTGTAATTCCTAATCATACCAACAATATTACTTCCAAAACCCAAAGATGTCCAAAGAGCTGAATGTGCACAAAACTTCACTTTGCCAATTTTATCGTGGTACAAACCAAGGTCAAACAGCATAGCAAAATAAAAACCCTAATCCAGCATCCAGAGTTGACAAATGATGCAGCAGGGAAAACAAGCAGCAAGCAAGGAGCTGTGAAATGCAGCTTCATGAGAAGACTCAGCAAGCTTCACAAATAGGGAAACTATCAGCACCATGGCCTGCACTTCTCCAGCTCCCACAAAGCCCTGTCCACTCTGGACAGATGTGCTGTTACCACAACCCTTGGAGCCTCACATCAGGCACCAAAATGACTGTGGTTGTTGAACCCAACATGTGGCTCAGCAGCTCACAGTGCTTTGTGCACTGCCCCATTCCCAGTGGGATGGGGATGAGAACTGGGAAAAAGAGTACAACTTCTGGGTTGTAACAAAGCAGTTTACTAAGAGAGATAAAAGGAGAGGAGTAATAGTAATCACTATATATCCGTTGATATAGAATCGTATGTAACAACTGATGCACAAGCACTTGCTCAGCACCACCAGACTGATGCTCAGCTGGGCCCTGAGCAGTGAAGAGACTGAGATGAACTCCCACCCCTTTCAATACAATTTCTGCTTGCTGTCAGCTGATAGAGAACGTCCCTTTGGCCACTATCAGTCAGCTGTCCTCACTCTGTTCCCTCCCAGCTCCATGTGCCCTCCACTGACCATGGCCTTGGCTCTGTACAACACTGCTTAGCAGCAGCTGTAAACATCAGAGTGTTATCAATGGTTTTCTCCTAGAACCAAAACACTGCACCACAGCAGACAGTCTGAAGAAAACAATTCCATCCCAGCTGTAACTCAGATTCCTGCCTGTCCCCTCTTCTTGTTCTTCCTGATCAGGAAGCAAGGAACAGAATCTGCCGCTCTCCTCTCTGAGCCCTTTCCATCAGTTCTCAGCTGGCTCCTCTGCCATCCCCAGGCAGAGCTCAGTGCCCTCTCATGGATGGCAGCAGCCTTTTCTCTTCTTCCTTGCCCATCCGTCATGCAGAATCTGTACCCCATTTGCTACAGTACAGAGCTGAGAATCAACCCACCGTGTCTCTGTGAACCAAACAAGACCCTAGGCCTGCAAAGGCACAGAGATTTGGAGTTCGCTGAGTGAATGTTTGTGGTCCTCTCATTAGTGTAAGGATTCTTCAGAAAGCATCCCCTTCCAGAAGCATGCTTTGATTTAGCCTGTCTGGGTCTTGCATCTACACTGTGGTACTGATGTTCAGGGCCTTGCTCAGAATCAGCAGCCTGCATGAAAGGAAAAGCTCTGTGGTTTTCTCTTGATTTGTCCCGTTTATTTCCCATGCTACCCGCACTGGTCTACAGGCACTTTAGGGCAGCAGTAGGTTGGGGTTACCCCCAGAGGGTACACAGTAAGATTTAGGACGGGGTATTGGCAACAAGACTTTCTCTGAGGAATCCTCACACAATCCTATAGAACAACTCAGAGGCTTTCCATTCAATCTCCAACAGCAACAATATCCCTCAGCCCTTCTCTGTCACATCCAATTCCCCACCCTTCCCCATTTGGACCTGGTTTAAAGCCCTATAATCAATCAGTGCAGGAGCATTTCAGATGGGGTCATGGAGGAGGCAGACTGCCATTCTTGGGGTGGCCATTTTCCCAGGAGGGCATGGTGGGAGGGCTTTGTCCCATCTGGTTCCACCAACACTTGCATCCACCCAGCAGAAGGCTGTGCCCTCTGTGTCCCACTTGAACTCTGCATGGAGCTTACAGTTGGCAGTGACATGGCTGAGAAGCTCTGGGCATGGATTAAGGGACAGGGAATTAATGTGCCTTCCTAACTTCCTCCCTGCATGCCTTAGCAACTTCCTTGTAATCTCCCCAAGTACCCAGCCCCTTCTTCCAGAGGACGGAGATTCTCTTTTTCTTCCTGAGTCTCAATAGTTTTTCCCAGTTCATCTGCACTGGTCTTCTTCCCCTATGGCTCACCTTATGGCATTCAGGGACAGCCTGATCTCGTGCCTTTAAGATTTCCATCTTGAGGAGTGTCCAGGCTTCCTGGACCCCTTTACCCATAAGGAGCGACTCCCAAGGGACCTGTGCTACAAGTGTCCTGAACAGGTCAAAGTCCGCCCTCTAGAAGTTCAGGATAGTAGTTTTGCTAGTCACCCTTCTGACATCTCCAAGAATAGAGAATTCTACCATTTCATGGCCACTCTGCCCAAGACAGTCCCCAACCTTCTCAACTCCTACCAGTCCTTCACTGTTAGTGAAGAGCAGGTCTAGCAAGGAACCACCCCTGGTAGGACTTCATACCAGCTGTGTAAGGAAGCTGTCTTGCATGCAATCTATAAACCTCTTGGACTGATTCCTCTGCTATTTATTATATTCCCAGCATATATCAGAGAAGTTGTAGTCTCCCAAGAAAATGAGTGCTGGCAATCTTGCGACTTCAGTAAGCTGCTCATAGAATGCCTCACCCATCAATTAGGCGGTCTATAAGAAACCTTTAGCAAGATGTCACACTTACAGGCCTTTCCCCCGATCCTTACAAACATGCACTTCATTCTGAAGCCCAAGCTCTTCAACATCAAAACTCTCTTTAATATAAAGGGCCACACCACCACCCTTCCTTCCTCCTCTATCCCTTCTGAAGAGCTTGTAACCATCCATCACAGCACTCCAGTCATGGCAGTGGTCCCACCGTGGGTCGGTAATAGCAACTAGGTCATGGTTTGTCAGATGCACAGTTGCTTCCAGCTCCTCTTGCTTGTTGACCAAGCTGCGTGCGTTGGTGTAGACGCACTTCAGCTGAGGCATCTGCCTCTCTCCCAGCTCAAACAGCATTTCCCTAGGCTTATCTCTGGTAAGCCCTGTTTTGTCCACTCCCCCATCGTAGCTAGTTTAAAGCTCTTTCGATAAGCCCCGCTACCGTCTATGCTAGGATTCACTTCCCCCTTTGAGACAGTTGGGTTCCATTCATGGATAACAGACCATGGGCCAAGTAAACTGTCCTGTGATCAAAGAACTCAAAGTTTCTGGCTCAGTACCAACCTCTGAGACAATTGTTCATTGCTTTGCTTTCCAAGCCTGCTCTGTGTCCCTCACTGCCACTGAAGGTATAGAACAAAAAATCACTTGATCTCCCACTTTGTGAACTAAATGGCCTAAATTCCTGAAATCTCTTTTTATAGTTTGTAGTCTTATCTAAGAAATTTCATCACTGCCCACCTAAACTATGAGTAGTGGAAAATAATCAGTGGACCTAACCAGCATTGGGAGTTTCCTCATTATGTCCCTGACCTGAAACCAAGAAGGCAGCAGACTTACTGACAACTGGGGTCCAGTCTGCAAATGGGGCCCTCTATTCCTCTGAGAAGGGAGTCACCCACCACGGCCACCCTTCTTTCTTTCATGGCAGAGGAAGTCACAAGGCTTGGTAGTGACTGCCTTGCATTAGGTTTCCTCCTAGGCAGATCCTCCATTGCCTCCCCATTCTTATCTCCTTCAGATTTCAGAGTGTCAAACCTGTTGCTTAGATGGATCAGGGGTCGAGGGCTAGGCAGGCATGGGGGGGCTCCTGTGATGTTGAGTTGGGACTCTCTTCCAACCCTTCTCATCAGTCAGGTCTGTCTGACTGTGACAGGGCAGGGAGTCAACCACTTTTCTGGGGGTATCTGCCTGGCAGCCTTCCCTCGGGGATGCCAGCAAGTCACTCCACCAGCCCATCTCCCGATCACACTCCCTGATGGTAAACTGTGAGTAAAACCTTGAGTAAAGTGAGAGTTCACCTAGACAAAAGTATGAGTAGAAACATGGACTGACGTGAGGGTAAACCCAGAGTAAACCCAGGATCCCATCCATTGGGCATGCACAGCCTCTGAGGGCAACTTTTTCCAGTGTTGCTGTGTAAAAATATAGGTTCCTCACATCTAACCTATGTCTCCCCTTTTTAATTTAAATCCGTTTCCATTTGTCCTGTTATCAACAGACCATCCCATCCTTATTCTAGCGTTAGGCATCTCATCCTCAGATGGAAACCCTGGGGCTGAATTGGGATCAGTTTTTCAAAGAACCACAGGAGCTACAAGTTCACCTAGCTGAGTTCAGATGTGCACAGTGAGGTGTCTGTGTGTGAGTCCCTCATCTGAATCCTTGGTTTTTATTCCACAGGGACTGCACTACTCATACACAGTCTCTCAGTGATGCCCAAGATGCCTTGGGTGATCCTAGTTTTGTGCTAGTGCTTGTAAACTGTGACGGAAAATCTATGAGATAGACACCTCCTTCTGGAGCATCAGCTGAGGGCCAGAAGGGAGGTATTCTTGGCCATCCTAAATACCACCTCAGCCACGTGCTTAGGGCACCCATTGTGTCTTTTGCACCTGACCCCATGGAGTATGTAGTGATATTCAGCTTATCAAAAGGATGAGCTCAGAACAGAAGAGGCAGATCTTCCTCTCTGCTCCATCTGTGGCATACTCTGGAGTTCAAGGCATTGCAAAGCTATGGCACATCTACGTTCTTGCACTGATGACACTTTAGCATGCTCTGGGCTCGCATTTCAATGGCATCTAATAAATCTAGGGTCATACCTGTTGACAGGAAGCTGGCAAATGTTGTCTCATTGTAAGGAAGAGCAAGAAAGATGACACGGGCAACTATGGACCTGTCAGTCTCACTACAGTGCTTGGTAAAATTATGGAGAAAATGATGGTGGGAGTTATGGAAAAACAACTGAAGGACAGGTCACAGACAACACAAGATACAGAGGGGAAGGTCCTATTTAATTTCAGGTCTTTTTATGACACCTTTATCCATTGAGCTGAACAAGGGAAGGCAGTTGATGTAATCCTTGAGGATTTCAGTAGAGCTTTTGATACTATTTCTCCAGCACCCTTCTGGACAGAAATTCCTGCATACAGCTAGACAGAAACAGAACGTGGTCTGTTGTAATACAAGAAGAATTTTACAGAGCAGCAGCCATGGATTGAGATAAGGAGTTCACAGAGCAGCAGCTGCGGAGCAGGATAAACAGCATGAGAACAAAGGACATCTCTAGGAAAAGAATGAATGGCTCGTGGCTTTGAAGGGGGGTTATAGGGTTGTTATTGCAGTAGCTTTCCTCCAATTAGCGTGTGTGATTTTTGGACACCCTTGTCTGTCTCCTATAAAAGTCTGGCTTTCGGGCAATAAATTGATGCAGCTATATGTAACTATATTGGTGTTTCTCTGTTTGACCCAGCACGCTGACATTTTGCCTTTCAGGTTCACCAGCAGTGGTGGGTGAGCAGTTGGCCAGTAGTTCTGTCCCAAAGGATTATAGTCAGTGGGTTCCATTGGGCTGGTAGATGGTCACTGTCAGAGCTCCCCAGGGTTCCATTTTAGGGCCACTTTCCTTTCATGTTTATGCAGATGACTTGCATGCAGGACTAGAAGATGTTCTGAGCAAGTTTGCTGATGAGACCAGATGAGGAGGTGTTGTTGCCTCCACTTAGGGTGGAGAGGACTTGCAGAGAGATGTGGACAAGTCAGAGAAGTGGGTACCAGTTGGTACTAAGCACCAAGTGCATAAAGTATAACAAGAACAAGTGCCTGATTGTGCACCTGGGTATGGGCAACCCTGGACATAAACACTGTCTGTATATTGGACACATGAGAGACGTCTGACTGAAAAGGATTGGGGGTCCTGCTCAACATAAAATTTTAAGTGAGTCAGCAGTGTGCCCAGCCAGCCAAGAAGGCCAACAGTCCCCTAAAGTGCATCAAGCAATTTATTGCCAGCTGGGTGGGAGAAAGGTTTGTCCCTCTTTGCTCTGCATTGCTACTGCCTCACCTGGAGCACTGGGTGCACTTCTGGGCAATGCAGAACATAAAGAACATCAAACTATGGGAGAGTGTGCACAGGAGGGCACTGGAACTGAGAGATCTGAAGTTCAGAGTTTCACTGGGATTGACTGCTTGTTCAGACTGGGCCCTTCTCACACCCCACATCCTGTGATGAGACACAGGGCACATGTGGGATATGAACTTTAACAGCATCCTTGCACCACATGCAAATGCTTTTCCCAGTGCTTCAGTGTTCCACCACCCATTGCTTTCAACATAGTTTTCAACACCCCATTGTATCTTTTAATTTTACCAGAAGCTGGTGCATGGTAGGGGATATGATAAATCCACTCAATGCCATGAACTTTGGCCCAAGTATTTATTAAGGGAATTTTTGAAATGTGTCCCATTATGAGACTCAGTTCTTTCTGAGGTGTCATGTCTCTATAGGACTTGTTTCTAACAACCCAATATTGTGTTTCTGGCAGTAGCATGGGGTACTGCGTATGTTTCAAGCCACCCAGTGGTTGCTTCCACCATGGTAAGCACAAAACGCTTATCATTATGAGATCCTGGCAAGGTGACATCATTCACCTGTCACTCCTCCCCATATTTATACTTTTGCCTTGGCCTTCCCCCCAGAGAGGCTTCATATTCTTGGCTTGTTTAATTATGGCACATGATTCACAGTCATGAATAACCAGTGCAATAGCATCCATAGTTAAGTCCACCCCTCAGTCTCTAGCCCAATTATATGTTATGTCCATTCCTTGATGGCCTGAGGTCTCATGGAACCATCGAGCTTGAAATAATTCACTCTTGTTCTGCCAGTCCAAGTCTATTTGAGCCACCTCAATTCTGGCAGCTCGACCTACCTGATGGTTGTTTTGTTGTTCTGCAATAGCCCGACTCTTGGGCAAGTGTGCATCCACGTGACACACCTTTACAATCATATCTTTTTTTTGAGCAGTTATGTTTTTCTACAGTTCAGCAGCCCAAATAGGTTTACACCTCCGTTGCCAGTTATTTTGTTCCCACTGCTGTAACAACCCCCATAAGGCATTTGCCACCATCCATGAGTCAGTATAAAGATAAAGCATTGGCCACCTCTCCCGTTCAGCCACATCTAAGGTCAGCTGGACAGCTTTTACCTCTGCAAACTGACTTGATTCTCCTTTACCTTCAGTGGCCTCTGCGACCTGTCGTGTGGGGCTCCAAACAGCAGCTTTCCATCTCCGATGCTTCCCTACAATATGAAATGATCCATCAGTGAAAAGAGCATATTTCTTTTCATTTTCTGGTAGTTCGATGTATGGTGGGGCCGCTTTAGCACATGACACCTCTTCTCCTGGTGATGTTCCAAACTTTTTATCTTCAGTCCAGTTCATGATCACTTCTAAAATTCCTGGACGATTGAGGTTCCCCATCCGCGCTTGTTGTCTAATCAGTGCAATCCACTTGCTCCAGGTGGCATCGGTAGCATGATGGGTGGAGAGAACCTCCCCTTTCAACATCCGGTTCATCATTGACAGTCGAGGTGCCAGAAAGAGCTGCATTTCAGTACCAGCTACTTCGGAAGCAGCCCGAGCCCCCTCATACGCGGCTAAGATCTCCTTCTCAGTTGGAGTGTAGCACTCTTCAGACCCCTTGTACGCTCAGCTCCAGAATCCCAGAGGTCGGCCTTGGGTCCCTCCTGAGGCTCTTTGCCACAAACTCCAAGTGGGACCTTTCTCTCCAGCAGCAGTATAGAGGATGTTCTTTACATCCTGTCCAGTCCGTACTGGCCCCAGGTCCATGGCACAGGCTATCTCCTGTTTAATCTGTTCAAAAGCCTGCTGCTGCTCTGGGCCCTATGCAAAATCATTCTTCTTCTGCATCACCTGATAAAGGGGGCTTACAATGAGGCTGTAGTTTGGAATGTGCATCCTCCAAAAGCCCACTGCACCCAGGAAAGATTGTGTCTCTTTCTTGCTAGTTGGTGGAGACATGGCAGTGATTTTGTCAATCACTGTTGGGATGTGATGACATCCATCCTGCCACTTTATACCTAAGAACTGAATTTCCTGGGCAGGCCCTTTTACTTTGCTTCACTTAATAGCAAAACTGGCTCATAGAAGAATTTGAATTATTTGCTCTCCAGCACAGCAGCACTCAGTGGGGGTGTGACCTCATTCAGGCCACGGTAGTCTACTGTCAGCCTCCATTCTCCACTGGCTTTACGCACTGGCCATATGGGACTGTTAAAAGGTGAGTGAGTTTTACTGATCACTCCCTGATTCTCCAACTGGCGAATCAAATCATGAATGGGGAGCAAGGAATCCCTGTTGGTGCGATACTGCCGTCTGTGCACTGTCTTTGTAGCAATCGGTACCTGCTGCTCTTTTATTTTTACTCGTAGCAGCCTCACAACAGACGGGTCCTCTGACAGGCCAGGCAAAACAGACAGCTGCTTAATGTTGTCCATATCTACAGCAGCGATTCCAAAGGCCCAGTGATACCCCTTAGTATCCTTGAAATGCCCTCTTCTGAGGTATCCTCAATACCAAGTATGAACGGAAACCCTGGACCACTCACATAGGATGTTTTTTCCAGTCTTTACCAGTGAGGCTTATTTCAGCCTCCAACACAGTCAATTCTTGAGAGATATCCAGAAATATGGATTGATTCTGTCCCTTCATGACTGGAGGGCATTAGGGTGCACTGTGCACCAGTATCCACCAGTGCCTTATATTTCTGTGGTTCTGATGTGCTAGGCCATCAAATCCACACAGTCCAATAAACTCTATTATCCCTTCCACTCCCTTGAATGAGGGCAGGGCCCCTCTATTGGTTACCTGTGATAACTGGAGCAGCCGTACCGGTGGTTGGACTGTTTTGTAGTTCCCTCACCCGTGCTCATAGTACAGGAGTAGGCTGGTCATGCCACTTCCTCGTGTCTTCTCTGTGGTCACGTAGGTAACACCACAAGGAAACACACAGTGCAATTTACTGTTGTTCCTTGCTCAATCTGGAAAGCGCTTGTGTCTAATAGCTGAGAATTTTAATGATACACATGAAGGCTTTATGGTCGTTAATTTCTTTACGATCTCTCGCCTTCAACTGAAGCAGCAGCTAGGCCAATTACCAAGTGACACCAAGGAGATGAAGTGGCAAAATGGCGATTTATTGAAACAGACACATCCTTATATAACCTACGCCTTTTTGTCTACACCCACTGTATTACACTAAGATTCTTCCAGAATATGGGGAAGGGCCTGTCACATCACAACAAGCTACCGTCCCAGCTGTCCCAACAGCGAAGCAACCAGGTAACAAGAGATTCATTCTGGTGCCGTGTGAACTCCTTTCTTACGCCTTCGATTTCAGTCATCTTCAGGGATCGACAAACAGTAACAGAGATTTCCTCCTCATCACTCTCTTCTTCATGACACTTTTCCTTTTTCCTTTCTCGGTACTTATCCAGACCTGTCACCTGGATCTTCTGTTGCCTCCTCCTCCACTTCTTTTTTCCGTTCTAGACGTGAGGACACCCATTTCCATTTCTTGCCTTCCACAAGGGCAACTGATATTGTTACTGGTGCCTCCTGTGACTGATCAAAGTTGACTTGGGGATTTCCCTTTTTGGCTAGAACCTCAGCTCGGAAATTCTCTCTTTTCGGAACAGTGTTATATAGAGCACGGTAAGCACAAGCCAAGCCCCAAATAAGTCATACCCCCTTAGATCTATCTAGGCTGCGCCATCCCTGACTCAAATACTGGCTTAGTTTCTCGGGATCCCACAGGTGTTCAAGAGTTAAATCCCATGACATTGCGGGCCCCCATGTGTTGGCGAACCTGAAGGCAAAAGTCAGCGTTCTAGGACAAACAACCACACACCAATATAGTTAAATATAGCTGTGTCCATCTATTGCCTGAAGAGCCGTACTTTTATAGCAAACAAACAAGGGTGTTCAAAAATCACACGTACTAATTGGAAGAAAGCTTCTGCAATAAGAACCCTAAAACCCCGCTTCAAAGCCACGAGCCTTTCACTCTTTTGCTAGAGGTGTCCTTGGTTCTCATGCTGTTTATCCTGCTCTGCAGCTGCTGCTCTGTAAAGTGCTTATCTTGATCCATGGCTGCTGCTCTGTAAAATTCTTCTTGTATTACAACAGAATGGCAGTTCCCTGGGGTCTCCAGCACACCCCCAGCCAGCTGGCAAATGCCACTGAGGACCTTTAGGAAAGACATGCCCTGGGTAGTGATAATGTTCACTGGACAACTGTGAGCCCCACAATGGGTCTCGTACCTGTGTGCCATCTTCTGAACACCAGTAGCACGGTGTAGATGCAAGGCCCAGCCAGGCAAAATCAAAACATGCTTCTGGAAGGGGATCCTTTCTGAAGAGTCGTTACACTAATGAGAGGACCACAAACATTCACTCAGCGAACTCCAAATCTCTGTGCCTTTGCAGGCCTAGGGTCTTGTTTGGTTCACAGAGACATGGTGGGTTGATTCTCAGCTCTGTACTGTAGCAAATGGGGTACAGATTCTGCATGACGGATGGGCAAGGAAGAAGAGAAAAGGCTGCTGCCATCCATGAGAGGGCACTGAGCTCTGCCTGGGGATGGCAGAGGAGCCAGCTGAGAACTGATGGAAAGGGCTCAGAGAGGAGAGCGGCAGATTCTGTTCCTTGCTTCCTGATCAGGAAGAACAAGAAGAGGGGACAGGCAGGAATCTGAGTTACAGCTGGAATGGAATTGTTTTCTTCAGACTGTCTGCTGTGGAGCAGTGTTTTGGTTCTAGGAGAAAACCATTGATAACACTCTGATGTTTACAGCTGCTGCTAAGCAGTGTTGTACAGAGCCAAGGCCATGGTCAGTGGAGGGCACATGGAGCTGGGAGGGAACAGAGTGAGGACAGCTGACTGATAGTGGCCAAAGGGACGTTCTCTATCAGCTGACAGCAAGCAGAAATTGTATTGAAAGGGGTAGGAGTTCATCTCAGTCTCTTCACTGCCCAGGGTCCAGCTGAGCATCAGTCTGGTGGTGCTGAGCAAGTGCTTGTGCATCAGTTGTTACATACAATTCCATATCAACGGATATATAGGGATAACTATTACTCCACTTCTTTTATCTCTCTTAGTAAACTGCTTTGTTACATCCCAGAAGTTGTACTCTTTTTCCCAGTTCTCATCCCCATCCCACTGGGAATTGGGCAGTGCACAAAGCACTGTGTGCTGCTGAGCCACATGTTGGGTTCAACAACCACTGTCATTTTGGTGCCTGATGTGAGGCTCCAAGGGTTGAGATAGCAGCACATCTGTCCAGAGCGGACAGGGCTTTGTGGGAGCTGGAGAAGTGCAGGCCATGGTGCTGATATGTGTGGATGTGCTCCCTATGTGTGGAGCTTGTTGAGTCTTCTCATGAAGCTTCACTGCACAGCTCCTTACTTGGTGCTTGGATGCTGCATTAGGGTATTTATTTTGCTATGCTGTTTGACCTCAGTTTGTACCACGATAAAATTGGCAGCTGACAAAGTGAAGTTTTGTGCACATTCAGCTCTGCGGTCATCTTTGGGTTTTGGAAGTAATATTGTTGGTATGATTAGGAATTACACAATTTACATTGTCGCCTCTGTGAGTCCGGGGGTGTACTGGATATTGTGTTGAGGGACATGGTTTAGTGGGAGCTATAGGTAATAGGTGAACGGTTGGACTGGATGATCTTTTAGGCCTTTTCCAACCTTGGTGATTCTATGAATCTATGATTGAGGTTAAACAATTATTCAGGAATATCAGTGAGAGATCTGCCCCAAGGTGAGAAGGCTCTGCATGGCAGAGGGTGTGGGACGGTCTGGGCAGCTGCCTGGAGTGGTGGGCACCCCCAGGGCTTTGGAACTTCATCTCCGAGCAACTGCAGGATCCTGATAAACTGGTAGAATATTGGGGGCAGGTCTGCTGTGGCACTGGTAACCCCCAAGAGGCACAAATGACTGCAGTGTGCCAGATCCAGAGAGCTGGATCTGCTGACAGTGCTGCAGCCTCTGCAACTCCTGGCACAGACCATGCAGCAGCTCCAAGGTTTTGCTACACGTCCTGCAGTTGCTCCAAGCTCTGGGCAGATCCCTCTGTCACTCCACCCCTCATAATGAGCTCTGCAGTTACTCCTGCTACGGGTCCTGTAGCTGTTCCAAGTATGGTAATAAGAAAATGGTACAAATTCCTCCCAAGGGAGGAAGTACAGCCCTGCGGTGGCTCCAACCCCTCCAATGAGCCCAGTGGCTGCTCCAACATAGTCACAGGTCCTGTGGTGGTTCCAGCTCTGGCAATGAACTCTGAGGTCACTTCAACTCCTGCAACAGCCCAACAGCCACTTCAGCTCCTACAGTGAACCCTGTGGCTGTTAAAACCCCTGCAACTAATCCTGGACTTGCAGACAGATGCGCATAGGGATTAGTTCATATATGTTTGCAACTGCATATGTTGTATATGTGTGAAAATACACTAAATATATTATATATGTATAAATACATTTGTCATAATTATTATCCTTTTCTTTTTCTCTTTGTCTCAACCCATAAACCTTAAACCACAGCACTGCCTTGAGATGCTTACGGATCTCCTTGGGACTATTCAATCTGATCTGGTCACACAGTGAAGAGCACCTGAAGATCTCAAGGTTTTCTCAGGGAGCAGCTCCTGAGGTATATTCCTTACACCAGCTTTGGAAGAGGCCTCCCTCCAGTTCTCTGGTCCTGCTCTAAAGGGGCCCTCTTGTTATGGCAGTGCCAGCAAGGAGACCAGCTCTGACAGACCTGTTCATATTGCCGGCTACTGACTGCAGCCCTGGATTGCTGCTGTAGAGGCAACAGGACTGTTGTGAGACACACAAGACCTTCAGGACTGCACAAATGAGAGGACTCAAGAGCACTGCAGCACTGGTAAGAGCACATGAATGAAAAGAGCACGTTGAGCTGCTGTCTGTGGCTGTACCTCCCCAAATCCAGGCAAAGTAGGAAGAAAGAAAATCTAAGTAAGTCTATTTTGAAAGCTTTTTAGGTATCTTATAACATATTCAGGGAATCTGGTTCCATGTTTACATGAGTTCTTGGAGTGAGAAAATGGAAATTAGGTAGGAAAGAATTTAAATACATTTTTATTTATAAGTTCAATAATATTTTTTTTTTCCACATTCCTATATCTCACATAATCAAACAGACAAAGATGCATAAAACATAAAGAACCACCACTGGGAATCCTATTGAGGAAGTTGTGCATTTTATTGTAGCTGGAATAGTGCTTATTGCAACACCTTCCTGAAAGCGTGCTTGATCTCCCTGTTCCTCATGCTGTAGATGATAGGGTTTAGTGTTGGAGGAACCACTGCATACAGAAGTGCCACTGTCAGATCCAGGAGTGGGGAGGAAATGGACGGGGGCTTCAGGTAGGCAAAAGCACCAGTGCTGAGAAACAGGGAGACCACAGCCAGGTGAGGGAGGCACATGGAGAAGGCTTTGTGCCGTCCCTGCTCAGAGGGCATCCTCAGCACAGCCATGAAGATGTGCACATAGGACACAACTATGAAAACAAAGCAACCAAAGCCTAAACTGACACCAAAAAAGAGAAATACAAATTCCATGAGGTAGGAGCCAGAGCAGGAGAGCTTGAGGATCTGTGGGATTTCACAGAAAAACTGGTTGACAACATTGCCTTGGCAGAGAGGCAGTGAAAACGTACTGGCAGTGTGCAGCAGGGAATAGAGAACCCCAGTGCCCCAGGCAGCTGCTGCCATGGTGGCACAAGCTCTGCTGTCCATCAAGGTCCCGTAGTGCAGGGGCTTGCAGATGGCAACGTAGCGGTCATAGGACATGATGGTGAGAAGGGAATACTCTGCTGACATGAAGAAGGAAAAGAAAAAGAGCTGTGCAGCACATCCTGTGTAGGAGATGGCCCTGGTGTCCCAGAGGGCGTTGGCCATGGCTTTGGGGAGAGTGGTGGAGAGGCAGCCCAGGTCGAGGAGGGCCAGGTTGAGGAGGAAGAAGTACATGGGGGTGTGCAGGCGGCGGTCGCAGGCTACGGCTGTGCTGATGAGGCCGTTGCCCAGGAGGGCAGCCAGGTAGATGCCCAGGAAGAGCCAGAAGTGCAGGAGCTGCAGCTGCCGCGTGTCTGCCAACGGCAGCAGGAGGAACTCGCTGATGGAGCTGCTGTTGGACATCTGCTGTTGTTGGGCTTGGAGTCCTGCTCAGAGTGCAGAAGATAATGACAAGTCCAGACCATTCTCAGACACACTCCTCCTGCTATAATATGAAATGTTTTTATTCTCTTACAACAGTGTACATTTAGCACCATTACTTGCATTTAATTTCATGTATTTCAGCATTCCTTAAGCAGAAGCAGCATATGGAGCTCTAACCTTCCTTTTATTTTCTTATGCCTTCTCCCTGGATATTTTCATCTGTTTCATGTCTCATATCTTTACCCCAAGTGCTCTTAGAGCCCCCTACCCGAGCTTCTGTGGCATTCAGTTTCAGTTAGAAAATGCTGCCTGTTTGTAGGATAAGTGAATTATTCATGCCTACAGAAAATGATGATAATTCCATCTTTCGAGAAAGGGGAAACTGAAAGCACATCATGTGTGAGTGTTCACAAAACAAGCAATTGATTGATGAAAAATTCTCAGAACTCTTATTGCCCCTTTTAGATTTCTGACTCCAAACCTCTTTGCCTCAGAACAGGAAATGGAAACCCCCTGCCTTGGCTCTCCTCTTGCAAAGTGCCCTCAGAAACATTCCGTTGTGCAGTGGAGTTGTGATCCCCTGCCCCAGGCAGCAGCTGTGGCAGCACAAGCCCTGCCGGGGGGCTCCTTCCCCCCACCCGTCTCCCTGCAGCACCCTGGGCAGCTCCCCGGGCAGGCTGAGTGCTGAGCCTGGCAGGCGGCAGAGTCCCATACCCGGCACACAGCCCCTGGGGCACAGCAGGGACCCTGCTCTGCAGGACAGCCCTGGGCACCCGCCTGCAGCCCCGGCTGCACAGCCTGCAGCCGTGCTGGGACATGCAGCCCTCAGGGCTGTGATTTCATACTGCAGTATGGAAGCCCTCAGCTGGAGCAGAAGGCTTTTTCCACAGTAAAGAAACATGCAGTGCCTGCATCCAGATCTCCTATGGGATGTCCCAAATTAAGTTGACCCTCTATGAAAAGCAGCTCATGGTCTGCAGTGAGACTTACCCTGTCATGGTCTGTGAGCAATGCTCCTGCAGTGAGCTCACAGCCCGCTCACACCACACACATCCTGCAAGCTCTCTTCAGTTTCTCTCCTCTCCTTCTGTCACCTGCAGGCTGTGCTGTGCACAAGAGCTGCTCCTGGGCACAGCTGTCTCTCTGCAGCCCTGCACACTTTTATGAGCTCCCTGTGTCCCAGGAGCCTGGACAGGCAAGCAGCAGATTATGTCATTTTTATCTTTCCGACTTGTCTCCCCTGACATGTCCCTGGGTCCTCATGGCCAACAGCTCCTGAAAGACAACAGCATCATGACTGTGCTTTGAAATTCGCTCAATTAACCACCACATGTCCAGTGGTCAGTGACTGATTGGAGACATATGGGGAGTGCTCCCAGAGATCGTTTGATGAAACAATAAGGGCAACCAGACAAGGAAGGCAAGGTTTGGACTTTCCCTGTGCAGGGCAGTGATCCAGCTGAGGCAGTGCAGGAGTCTCATCCCTTGACAGAAATCCTGGAGCTGAAATGGGATTCAGCTCCCTACACACCCACAGGAGCTGGGATTCCTCTGGTTCAGTTCAGAAGAGCACAAGGAGTTGCCTGCATGTGAGCTCCTGCTCTGAGTCCTCGGACCTTCAGCTGGGAGGCAGCTGCTCACACACAGACACTGGGTGATGCCCAAGGTGCCTGGGCTGCTCCTGATGTGTGCCAGTGCTTGTAAACCATGTGGGAAATCCCTGAGATAGACAGCACCTTCCTGGGCATCAGCCGAGGGCCAGAGAGGGGATAGCACTGGCTGTCTGGTGAATTCACTCACAGCTGCAAGAGCAGCACAGGGCCTTCAGGAAAGCCATGCCCATGGTGTGACCATGTTGCTGTGTCAACTCCAAGGCCCACGATCAGTCTAATGTTTGTGTGCCACCTTCTGCACAGATACCATAGATTAGCTATCCAGTCAGGCTATGTCCAGTGATGCTTTCCAATTAGGATGTTTACTTCTGTGGTTTTGCACTAATGCAAACACCAACACACAAGAAGCTAGAAATCTTGATAGAGCTGCAGGCCTGAGCTCCTGTTTGGACCATGGGGACACAGTTTAATGGCTTCCACAACTGCACTGTAGCACAAGGGGGATACCGAGTCTTTAGGATGGATGGGCGAGGAGATAAAGAAGGGTGAATGCCCTCTGTGAGAGTGCACTGAGCTCTGCCTGGGGATGGAAGAGCAGACAGGTCAGAGCTAATGGAAATGGCAAACAGAGGAGACCATCAGTGTCTTTTCCTGTCTTCCTGATCAGGGAGAGTAAATGGAAGGTGCCCTCTGCAGACAGATGGGAATCTGATGTTGTCTGTCCCTTGTCCCATTTGGTGGCCTTTGTCACTCCATTATCTGCAGCAGGGACAGCACAGCAGGGCATGTGGCATCCAGCAGATCCCTGGAGAGCACAGATGGCAGCTTCTTGACCAAGCAGTGGAGGAACCAAAGAGGAGAGGTGCTCTGCTGGATCTCATACTCTCCGGCATGGAAGGACTTGTGGGAACTGCGAAGGTGAAAGGGGCATCAGGCCACGTGCAAGATGCAAATGTATCTCTTTTTATTTATTTTGAGGCTGTAAGCTTAATAGTTGATCATAAATGTCAATAAAACTGAAACAAATAATTGAAGACAAAGATGGAAATCATTGAAATTGTGTTAACCCTTCTCAACATGAAAAATTCTCATGAGTCTTGTTCCATTTTAAGTTGTAAATATGAATCTTTGAGGTGATTTGATGTCTTTTTTTTTCTTTTACTGAAACTACAATGTTTTCCAGAACTGTGTTCGCTGGACACAAATGTCTTCAGATTCAGAGACACAGACAGTGGTGCCAGTGCCAATGCCCTGTGACTATAGCCCGGTGCCCAGCACTACTCTTCCCTGCTGCCTATTTGATGTGTCTCATCCTCCAAGTTTTTTCAGCTCTCCTAAAGAAATGGCCATGGTTAAGGGCATGTTTTCCGCAGGCCATTTGGGCACAAACTACTCCCACTGCCCTCCAGATTTCTCCATCCCTTGCTCTTTGTTCAGTCAGATACCTCCCAATTATCTGTCTGATTTCTGACTTTCAGGGGGATTACTGGAATTTGTTCCATCTCCCCAAAGTCTGAGAATCAGTGAGAATGTGTTAACCCGTCTCAATGTGTGAAATACTCACAAGTCCTGATCAATTTTAAGTTGATACCTCTCAACTACCTGGCTGATCTATCCCAGGGAGATTACTGGAATTTGCTCTATCTACCAGAGTCTGATGGCCTCTGTTGTCAACTACTTCACTGTGATTCAATCTATCCTATCCTACCTCAGAATAAATCATTTCTTTTAAAAGTATTCCATATGAAAGACAAACTTCAATAGATGCCGCTTGAACATGGCATGCAGTTGATCACTGTGTTTTACTGTTCATTCAATTGCATCACCTTTCTTTCCATTTGCTGGCCAGATAAAAAAGAGAAATCTTTCCTTTTCCATGTGTAGCTGGTTCTCTGAGGAAAGCCAGTGGGAGTTGGTGCAAAGCAGTTTTAACACTGAGCGGATGAATGCAGAGAAGAGTGATGTGAAGAAAAGTGATGCAAGTCCCATAGGTCCATTGTGAGCAGAAATTGGGTGGGGAGGTTGAGAAGGACCTTTGTCAACACAGTAACAGTACAGAACTCATTGGGACATCCTGGATTGGTATCAGTTGCACAGTGCTGCTTTAATGTCTTCTTTAAACCCAACTATAAATAAATAGACAATAAATTTATACTGGATTCTTTAAGCTCTCTCCAGATATCCCTCCTTTTTGCTGAACAAGTTCTGATAACCTGAAGAAGATAACAAGATGGCATAAGGCACAGGAGATTCTTTAGGTTATAATGGTCCCAGGGTGCATTTGATGCTGAGTTCATCAGCCTCTAGTGCAGAGAGAAGTTTGCACAAAGTGCTCAACAAGACAAAGTCAGAAGTAACAGTGAAGTTTCTTGGAGTATTAATGGGCCCGCTGAGGAACATTACCAAGTAAGCTTCCCAAGGGACTTGTTAGAGAAGATAACTGGAAGCCATGACTACAGGCAGGCAAAGGCACTGGCATGCTAAGAAACCTCTCCTTTGCCTTACAAAGCAGACAGGTCAAGCCCTGATTGCAAGACCAGTGGTAGAGAGGTCCTGTATGTCATGTTGGCTCTGGGCATTTCCTGGGGCAATGTGTTGGAATTTTGTATGATGTTAAATGAAAGACATGGGGACAGAAGATCCCAGGCTCTACATGTGGTGCAAGGACGCTGTGAGGTTCATGTCCCATATGAGACCTATGTTTCATTGCAGGATGTGAGCAGGGATGTGAGAAGGGCCCAGTCTGAACAAGCAGCCAATCCCTGTGAAACTCTGAACTTCAGATCTCTCGGTTTCAGTGCCCTCCTTTGCACATTCTCCCAGAGTTTGAAGTCCTTTATGTTCTGTGGTGCCCAGAACATAGTGAGGCAGTAGCAATGCAGAGCAGAGGGACAACCCTTTCCCTCACCCAGCTGGCAATAAGTTGCTTCATGCACTCCAGGGGACTGTTGTCTTTCCTGGCTGCCTTGGCACACTGCTGACTCACATTCAGTGTGATGCTGACCAGCACCCCAACCCTTTCCAGTCAGAATCCTCTCCAGTGTCCCATATCCAGTCAGTGTGTATGTCCAGCATTGCCCCTACCCAGGTGCACAATCAGGCACTTGTTCTTGTTATACTTTATGCACTTGGTGCTTAGTACCAACTGGTACCCACTTCTCTGACTTGTCCACATCTCTCTGCAAGTCCTCTCCACCCTCAGTGGAGGCAACAGCACCTCCTCATCTGCTCTCATCAGCAAACTTGCTCAGAACGTCTTCTAGTCCTGCATTCAAGTCATCTGCATAAACATGAAAGGAAAGTGGCCCCAAAATGGAACCCTGGGGACCCCGACAGTGACCATCTACCAGCCTGATGGAAAAAACTGACTATAATCCTTTGGGACTGACCTACTGGCCAACTGCTCACCCACCACATTGTGTTTCTGTCTAGCCATATGCAGAACATTCTGTCCAGAAGGTTGTTGTGAGAAACAGTATCAAAATCTCCACTGAAATCCTCAAGGATTACATCAACTGGCTTCCCTTGGTCAACTAAACGGATAACTGTGTCACAAAATGAGCTTAAATTAAACAGGACCTTTGCCTCACAAACTTGTGTTGGCTGCGACCAATGACAGAATTGTCCTTCAGCTGTTTTTCCATAACTCCCACCATCATTTTCTCCATAATTTTACCAGGCTCTGGACTGACAGGTCCATAATTGCCCATGTCATCTTTCTTGCTCTTCCTTACAATGAGACAACATTTGCCAGCTTCCTGTCAGCTGGCATGACCCTAGACTTCTTTAGATGCAATTGAAATGAGAGCCCAGAGCACACTAAGTTTTCATCATTGAAAGAAAGTAGATGTGCCATAGCTTTGCAATGCCTTGAACTCCAGAGTATGCCACAGATGGAGCAGAGGGGAAGATTTGCCTCTTCTGTAGTGAACTCATTCATTTGGTAAGCAGAATAACACTACCTGATACATGGGGACTGTGTCTCTGCTCTGCTCTGCTCAGCTCACAGGGCAGCGGTCTGGCAGGGTGTTGCTCTCATGTCAATGCAGGTAAACTCACTTTAATCCTTTTTCCTCTGTAAATGCTTCCTCTATTTCTATGCTCAGATACACTTCCACATTCCCTCAACTACACTTTCATATATCATTAACAATTACACTTTCTTATACCATCAAAACAGTTTGTCAAAACGTACAGTTCTTCAGTTCACATAAACTCCCTTAATACAGTCTGTATTCTTCAGTTATAAACACTGTGCCACAGAACCAGCACTGATTGAACCACCTCCCTCACACACTTCCTCCCAAGCAGTACATAGTATTACATAAATGGGTTGACACTCATTGGTCGGGTGGAATGTACACCTCTCCTCAGGACAATCTTACTAATCTACAGAGTACAAACTCCTGTCTTCTTACATACAAGCAGAAAGTACTTATGAGTGGACACACAACACAGTCTTTCACTTTGTCCGTGTCTGGCCATTTCCCTCACAGGAGGAAGGAAACATGGATCGGGACTCGGCACTCACCCTGCAGCTGTTCTGTGTCTCACTCACACCACACTCACTCTGACATTTAGATCAAAAACCATGGTTTATTCATACTACACAATGCTGACAACGTTTTCTAGCTGGAATCTTAATAACACTCATACTCTGGTCGACCAGTTGCAAACGTTAATGTTTTTCCCAGAGTCGGCTTGACACACGGTACCAAACACTTAAAGCAGATGATAATATTGAACATACAACCTATAACCCCCGTGATTACAACTTGGAGAACCCAGGCTACCATTTGACAGGCTATCCACTATATCCCATACCCGTAGGAGAGACCAACCTAGGTCCCTCCTATTGTCACCCACCTGGGAGAGAGTACTTGTTCTTGTTTCCATTCATATGACATACAGTTCCCTTTCATAGGAACTCACCCAAGGAGTCTTCCTACCCCAGCTGGCAACCAAAGCCATGAGCTCACCTCCCTGGGAGCAGCACGTATGGCTGTAAACTGTGTAGGATGTCTCCTCAAGACATATGGGCTCCACTTACCATACACATACCTGGTCCACCTATGGGTGGTCCTTGTCTGTCCCTGCACTGATCAGGTGAGGAAGGGAGTCCTTCAGAGAAATCTCAGGGTGCGCCAAAAGTGTCTCCCTCTCAGCTGGTCCTGCAGCGAACAGAGCTGGTCCCACCTGGGCCGCCAAATTGACTACAGGAATTGAACTCTATAACCTCTATAACTGATACAGTCTCCCATGACATCCTTATAACAAAGCTGAGGAAGTATGGGATAGGTGATTGGACAGTGAAGTGGGTCGAGAATTGGCTGACTGGCAGAGTGCAGTGTTGTCGTTGGCGGTGCAGTGTCTGGCTGAGGGCCTGTAACGAGCGGCATCCCCCAGGGGTCTGTGCTGGGTCCGGTCTTGTTCAACATCTTCATCAATGACCACCCTCAGCAAGTTTGCTGATGACACGAAGTTGGGAGGATTGGCTGACACACCTGAAGGCTGTGCTGCCATTCAGCGAGACCTGGACAGGCTGGAGAGCCGGGCAGTAAGAAACCGGATGAGGTTTAACAAAAGCAAGTGTAGAGTCTTGCACCTAGGGAGAAATAATTGCATGCACCGGTACAGGCTGGGGGAAGAGCTGCTGGGGAGGAGCTCTGCTGAGAGGGACCTGGGCGTCCTGGTGGACGACAGATTAACCATGAGCCAGCAGTGTGCCCTTGTAGCCAAAAAAGCCAATGGCATCCTGGGGTGCATTAAAAAGAGCGTGTCCAGCAGGTCGAAGGAGGTGATCCTCCCCCTCTACTCTGCCCTGGTGAGGCCTCATCTGGAATATTGTGTCCAGTTCTGGGCTCCCCAGTAAAAAAAAGACAGGGATCTCTTAGAAAGAGTCCAGCAGAGGGCCACTAAGATGGTGAAGGGCCTGGAGCATCTCCCCAATGAGGAGAGACTGAGGGAACTGGGTCTGTTTAGCCTTGAGAAAAGAAGGCTGAGAGGGGACAGGATCCAGGTTCTATAAATATTTGAGGTGTGGGGGGCAAAGTGTTGAGGCCAGACTCTTTTCAGCAGTGTGTGGAGACGGGACAAGGGGAAACAGACAGAAACTGCACCATAGGAAGTTCTGCACTAATGTGTGCAATAACTTCTTTACGGTGAGAGTGACAGAGCACTGGAACAGGCTGCCTAGGGTGGTTGTGGAATCTCCTTCTCTGGAGATATTCAAGACCTGCCTGGATGCTGAGCTGTGCAACGTGGTGTAGGGAACCTGCTTTGGCAGGGGGCTGGACTCAGTGGTCTCTGGAGGTCCCTTCCAACCCCTACAATTCTGTGATTCTGTGAATATCATGGAGTTGTTTGGATGGGGAAAGACTACCCCTTTGAATGACCTTTTGTCAGGGCATGTCCTGGGATTCCTAGGATCCTCAAAATGCAGCACTGCTTCTGTCACTGAAAAATGGGGCCCTGTGTGGGACGGAGGGAGGGTCCATGAGTCCCTGGCCCACCTGACTGAGTATTTCCATGGTCTTAGCAAAGACATACTTACAACTTGAGAATGACAGTTAGCTGTGTTCATGGTGGCATGGCCACTTTTAATGGCCTTGAACTGTCTGAACATAACTGAAGAGGCTCAGGCTGATGCAAATCAGCTATTGAATGATAGTGTTGAAAAACTGGAAAGACAGGTGGCAGTTTTGATGGGGAAAAAACCTAATTCAATCATTCTCCTATGGAAGATCAGGAACATCTCTCTGGAAGACCATGGGGACCCTGTACAAGGGAATCTGTATAAAATGGACTCTGTAAATGAAGGCACTAAAAGGTCAGATTTTGAGGTTCCATTTGGACTAGATCTATTTGAGATCTGACTGATTGTAACCCAAAAATGAAAAAAAAAAAATAAAAAATGCAGGATAGGCTGGTGGGAGTGCCCTGACCAGTATCCAACCCCCCAAGCCCTGCTGCCCATAATACAGCAGCTGAACTGATGGATATAGTACAGTGGTTTAGACAGAAACCAAGAGAGCATGCCAGCATAGCTGCTCTGGTTATGGGACATGGAGGCAGAAAGCGCTGTGGTGAATGGACTGGAAATTTCAAAACTGACATCCATTACTACTCACCCTGCCCTCAGGCAAAGACTGTATGCTCTGTCCAACATAATGAGGATAGCCATTTGATCAGTGAATGATTTATGGCTGTGTGTCATATAACATGGCCAAATAAGAATGACATACCATTAAATATCAGCCTGTGGTCCTCTATGGAGGACTAACAAAATTATATTAGAGAATTAGGCATGAAAGAGGCAATCTATGAAGATGATTTTGAGAGCCCAGTCAATAAATTTTTCATCAGGAACGAGGGATCTCATCCTACAGCCATCACCTTTACATCAGTATGGGTCTATGTTATCCATACTGAACCCCCCAGTGGCCCTCAGGTGCTGTAATACAACAGGCTGCCCAATTGATGGGGAGACAAGAGTGCCTACGGCCAGATGCAGGCTCTGAATGGTGGTGGAAAGGTCTGAGAAAGGCAGAGAACCATCTGCTGCCATGACTTAGGCGTCCAGCCCCTAAGGTAATCCAGTCTGGACCCATTAGGGTCTTGAGACAACAAATGTTTAAAGACCAGATTAGAGCCGGAGTTCAGTTTAAAAAGATCGATGGACAGCATAATCAGGAAAAAATATCTGTTAAACAGGCCCAAGCACTGAGTATTTATAGTCCAACCTTTTCAGCCAAACTAGATGTGAATGTAACTCAAGAAGGGTCTGGATGGGAGCTCTGGCAGAGCCAGAGTTCTTTGTGAACCCCTATGAGGTTTTGGCCACAGGTTTGGCATGGAGCAGAATAAAGATACATCACAGTTGAAAAGCATTTATTGGCTACCTATTCTACACTACAGGTGGTAGAACCAGTAGCTCAGATTTCAGAGGTTATCGTTAAACAACAAGGCCAGTCCAGGGGTGGGTAAAAGATCTAACACACATCTCTATGATGGGGGTGGCCCAATCACAAGCAGTGGTGCGCTCAGTTGTTCTGCTTGCCTGCTCCTCAAGGAGTTAAGAGAAATCTATGCCTGTTGCGTGTTCGAGTGCATGCGCAATGCCATGTGGAGGGCTTATCACAATAAAGATTGGCGGATTTGCTGCGTAGACCGGTCAGAACTCAGATCTGCGTTGTGCTTCCTGTGGCACCAAACGCCCAACAGTGGCAGTTCCGTGTATTGGCCAGCAGGTGGCAGAAGAGACCACGGAAAGAACGTCTGCAGGACAGACCCTGGGGATCCGTTCTCTTTTGATTATAGGGGAAGAACACAAAGATGGAAGAGGAGGGAAGGGGGAAAAAAAAAAGAAAAAAAGAAAAAACCAAACCACAGCAAACAAATAAAAACTTCTCCAAACGTAGCAAACCTGAATGTCTGTCAATAAATAAATGAGTAATTGAATTGATGTCCGTTTCAGACAGTCCCCTGTAGAATCAGGGTAAGGGTTAGGATTAGAGTTACATTGCAGGTTAATGCTGTTATCTTTACAGCTCCTGTGAGGGTTGGGGTCTGGGTCAAATGTTTAAAAAATGAAATGAAAAAAGAATTAAAAAAATATATTGAAAGCTTCAGATTTCCTTAATCTTTGTGGGAATCATATAATGTGCAACTCAGATCTACCTCTTCGTACCTCTTTTGTGGTGTAGGGAACCTGCTTTGGCAGGGGGACTGGACTCAGTGGTCTCTGGAGGTCCCTTCCAACCCCTACAATTCTGTGATTCTGTGAATATCATGGAGTTGTTTGGATGGGGAAAGACTACCCCTTTGAATGACCTTTTGTCAGGGCATGTCCTGGGATTCCTAGGATCCTCAAAATGCAGCACTGCTTCTGTCACTGAAAAATGGGGCCCTGTGTGGGACGAAGGGAGGGTCCATGAGTCCCTGGCCCACCTGACTGAGTATTTCCATGGTCTTAGCAAAGACATACTTACAACTTGAGAATGACAGTTAGCTGTGTTCATGGTGGCATGGCCACTTTTAATGGCCTTGAACTGTCTGAACATAACTGAAGAGGCTCAAGCTGATGCAAATCAGCTATTGAATGATAGTGTTGAAAAATTGGAAAGACAGGTGGCAGTTTTGATGGGAAAAAACCTAATTCAATCATTCTCCTATGGAAGATCAGTAACAACTGTCTGGAGGACCATGGGGACCCTGTACAAGGGAATCTGTATAAAATGGACTCTGTAAATGAAGGCACTAAAAGGTCAGATTTTGAGGTTCCATTTGGACTAGATCTATTTGAGATCTGACTGATTGTAACCCAAAAATGAAAAAAAAAAAAAAAAAAAAATGCAGGATAGGCTGGTGGGAGTGCCCTGACCAGTGTCCACCCCCCAAACCCTGCTGCCCATAATACAGCAGCTGAACTGATGGATATAGTACAGTGGTTTAGACAGAAACCAAGAGAGCATGCCAGCATAGCTGCTCTGGTTATGGGACATGGAGGCAGAAAGTGCTATGGTGAATGGACTGGAAATTTCAAAACTGACATCCATTACTACTAACCCTGCCCTCAGGCAAAGACTTTATGCTCTTGTCTGGAGGGCTTATCGCAATAAAGATTGGCGGATTTGCTGCGTAGACCGGTCAGAAATCAGATCTGCGTTGTGCTTCCTGCGGCACCAAACGCCCAACAGTGGCAGTTCCGCTTATTGGCCAGCAGGTGGCAGCAGAGACCACGGAAAGAACGTCTGCGGGACAAACCCTGGGGATCCGTTCTTTTGATTATAGGGGAAGAACACAAAGATGGAAGAGGAGGGAAGGGGGAAAAAAAAAAGAAAAAAAAAAAATCAAACCACAGCAAACAAATAAAAACTTCTCCAAACGTAGCAAACGTGAATGTCTGTCAATAAATTAATGAGTAATTAAATTGATATCCCTTTCCCGCCCCCCCCCCCCAACTTCTGAGATGAAAAAAAAACACTTCTTTTAGAAGAAAACAGAGTAGTAACAACTTCTGTACCTACATTCACCACTCTGAGATCCTGCCTGGGTCTCCCAAGGCTTGTAAATAACCACTGGGTCGGTTCTGATGTCGCGTGATTTGTTGTCAGTTCTCTCATGGTTCTCTGGTCAGTTCTCCGGTGCCAGGATCTGCCACAGGGCATTCTGACCACGGGCATCATGTTTCTACGCTGCCGCCTGCATTTAACAGGCAATGGGACTGCCCAGCATGTGCAAGGCAGCACCTCTTTCACACCACCAGAATGTTTAAGGCTGTTGGGATTGTTGTTAGCGTCCCATTAACACTGAGGCTAGAGATACCCTTAGGATTGACATTACTATTAGCATTACTTTGATGGTGCCCTATCTGGGTCATTTCCAGGGGATGTCAGGAGTAAGGCACAGTGTCAGGAGAAAAAGAACAGACTCTGTTACTTTATAAACGTGATAATAGAGAGAGTTCATTGGAAAAAATACAACTCTTAAATAATGCAAAGCATGCTTCTGATTGGATGCAGGCATCATCTGGGCTCTGATTAATATTACTCTTAAGGTAAAGATTATTGTTACCATAATGATTTTTTTTTTGGATTATGATCAGGGTTAAGGTTCCTTTTGCTACAAACTTCTAGCATCATTTTTGTTGTTGCATTTGGAGTTAGGGACGATTTTAGAATCAGGGTAAGGGTTAGGATTAGAGTTACATTGCTGGTTAATGCTGTTATCTTTACAGCTCCTGTGAGGGTTGGGGTCTGGGTCAGGTGTTTAAAAATGAAATGAAAAAAGAATTAAAAAAATATATTGAAAGCTTCAGATTTCCTTAATCTTTGTGGGAATCATATAATGTGCAACTCAGATCTACCTCTTCGTGCAGTGACTGCCTGTAAATTTGCTGGAGCCTAATATAATATGGCCTTGTGCTTTCCACTAACTCACCTTCATTTCATTTTCATTACATTTGCTTGGTAGTCAGATTTTGGTGTGTGGATATTTTAAAACAATCTAACTGACATTAGCAAAAAATTAAAAATAAAATTAAAAAAAATGCACAACAGCATCGTATCAATTTCTATAGATAAGATAAAGAAGAGCAGTTTCCCTTAGTTTTCTGTGCCTCTTTACTTTCTTACCCTCTCCCCTTGTGTGAGAAACTCTCAAAGTCAAAGATTTCTAGTTAGGCAAAGATGGCAGCGATAGCAGCAGTGCTTATTCATTATTGCAATACTGCGCGCACATCCCCTATTGGCAAGGGAGAAACTGCACACCAGTCAGTGAAATCAATTCTGTTCTGTGCCCTAAACCCACTGCAGGTGATGCTCTCATGGCTCTCATTGGTTGAGCATCTCAGGCTCACAGACTCCTCGAGACTGTGGCTAGGATTCATTTCCATAGAAGGTCAATTACCAACCTCTTGTTTTTAGGTCTGCCTTGTACTTTTCTGCGGACAGAGAAGGGCAATGTTTCCAAAAGTCAGTACATTCATTCTGTCCTGTGCTGGGCTCTACCCACCCTGTATTTATCTTGTGCTTGTCTCAATTCTCCCCATGTCAGAATGCCCCCAGTCTGAACTTAATTCTGTTCAGCAACTTTCTTGGTGGAAAAACTACTTATACAGCTGTTTTACAAGAGGGTTATACATTCAGTTAGGGCCTACACTATGTACTGAAAATACTGGAAACTTCCACTGCAAAAACACAATCTACCTCTCCCATCTGTGCAGCCTTGCAGACCCAGAGCATGCCAGGTTATTTCTGCTTTCATAGCATTTGCATGCTGTAGGGTGAGCACAAGGTTCTGCTGCTTGATTCTTCTGCAAGAGCTGCCTACCGGCAAATGGTTGCAGGGATGGAGGATGTGACAGAAAGCATTTGTCTCCACAAGAGCAGAGTTACATTCAGTGCAGAGTGTGAGAGTCAGGTTGGTGTGGAAAAGCACTGACACGCTGGGGATGATGCAGTGCTCACATGTCTAACACTCACAGACATTACTGTCAGAAGGATGGTGCTGTGTTGTGCTTCTACCTTTGGCAGCCCCTGGAGAAATGCTATGGCACACAGAACACCTTTGTATTGCACTGACTGCTGCCATGCAGCATGGATTTAACACACCAAATCCAGAGGAGCATGACTGCATCTAACTGCCCTGAGAAAAACTACTGTAGCTGAAGAGATGAGGAGGCAGCTGCTCATCTGCAGAACAAGCAGTACTGCCAGACATTGGGCCAGGTGAGCACCTCCTGCTGCAGCGTGATGATGACAGGGCTGGAGATGATCTGCAAAGCCAGCTTAAAAGTGGGAGACGTGAGTCAACATGGCAGGAGGACAGAGGTGTTAGGGAGCAGCCAAGGCATCAAAGAGTATCAGAAGGCTTTGAAAAGTATCACAAAGTGACAGCCAGGAAGACTGGGATATATCATGAGCAGCAACCTGGATGCTAGAGATTATTTGCTCCCATACAAAATGGTAGAGATCTTGCTGCAGACATCCCAAAGCCAGGCAAAATGGGAACCCAGAGCTCTGCCTGCACGAACCCCACAGCCATAGCATTGCAAGCTGAGCTGCCTTGCTGTTTGTTGCATTCATCCCAATCCCTGTGATTGAAGACTCAGAATGCAGTCGAGGCGATGACTGAGCATGAGAGTGACTTTATTCAATAAAAGACAGGAGGGCTTGAGAGGTCAAGGGTGAAGATGGGACTCCTCTTGTCAAGATGAGAGTGGCTCAGAGCTGGTGCTGCTGCCTGGTGCCTGGGACTGGCAGCCTGACTCTAAGTCCCCATCTAAGATGCTCAGCTTCACCTCACTGATGCTGCCCTGCTCCTGCATGGTGGTGCTGCTGCTGGGACACTCGGGCTGTGCTTGGGATGGGCAGCACTGCAAAGGCGCTGGGTCACAATCCAGGCAGGTGACTGCTGTGTCTGGCAGGCTCAGGTCAGGAGCTTCAGCAGAGCCAGGAGATATGAGAGCATGAACGTGGATGAGCCCCTTGTGTCCATCACTGTTACCATGTGGAAGGCTGTCATCCGAATTGCAGCGATTCATGCTCAATAAGAACTCTCCATTGATGGAAAGACACTGCTTGGTTTGGATCTTTGGGGTTGACAAGGGCTCGAATCACCTAGGAAGGCATAGAAACACAAGGGTTAGTTTCAAACATTTGCAAGTTGAATCATGAAAGGTTGTTGATACTTGGTAATAGAGTGGCGGCAGGAAGAAGCAAGTAGGCTTGAAGCAGCATAGCCACTGTCTTGAAAGTGATCCTCATTCAGGTCCAGCTCGTGTGTTGTTTCACTGTAATCTGCTTCTTTGGGTCTACCTAGTGGGCAGCAACACTCGAGCTGTTACTGATATCATTGAAAAGAACTGGAGACAATTGTTCTATTCCTAAGAGCTTCAAGGTGCCTAGAAGCACAAATAGAAACCAGCAGTATTTCATCACTTCACCAAAAGGAAGGTCAAACACCTGAGCTGTGAAGAGCAGTTACAGAACCTATGCATAAGATCACACCAGACATACTTTGTTCTAACAACAGTTATGGCACATAGTCCATTTCCTTCAATATTCCCAAAATGAAATGATGTGGAGCATTACAGGGAAAGAAACACTGCACACAGACACTATGACCCTGATTAGACTCAAGCAGCAGACTTAAAACAAGTCAGAGTTTTTGATTCCAGGATATTTCAGGACCTATCGTGTGGAATTCAGTTACACAACAGTGCCTAGGTGCCTGCGTTTCAAGCAACTTTCAGATCACAGCCATGTAAAATAAAAACAAATTCAGTGCAGAAATAGCAAGCCTGTACCTTAATACTCATGAGATTATCCATTTTTTACTGCATTCTGACTAAGTTCTAAAACTTGCTCATCCCAGTTCACTTCAACAAGTTCCACCAGTTCAAGCAATGCAGTTCTGAGATCCGGTGTATGTTAGGCAGATAGAATTGAACAGTGCAGAAATAATCTCTGACAGCTTTAAGAGCTCTGTTCTGCTTACAAACTCTCAGTCCAAAACTATTCACAGTTTTAAGGAAATGAACACCTGAAGCAGTTGGATCATCTGCCATTTGCCGCATTCTGCTTCTTGGCATCATGATTAGCACAAAGGGTTTTCTGCTGTCCTGCAGAGATGGACAAAGTCCTGCTTACAAATGGACCAGGTTTCAGTGTACAGCAGAGTTTGTACCAGACTAACAAGCCACGTCATTCAATTCATGTGCTCAGGTTGTTATGCACTCCAAAAGGAAACAGAACTAACTGTTGGATTCTGAAGGCAATCTGTGGGGTCCTACATTACCTCCTGATTCTGGAAGAGGAAATTCTAATAGCAAATGCAGAACTTTGATCTTTGTAGACATGAGAAGAGCTGGCATTTAGGAACATTCATTTCAGGGAAATCAAATGATGTGTCTATATTTTTACTACAGATAGTATAGGGAGCAGCCAGTTGAAGAACCAGATACAAAAAAATCCAGCCCATTGGCAGGAAAATACTTCTCCTTAAATTCTGTATGCTATCATGGTACAGAATTAGGCTACAGTGCCACATAGGCCAACCAAGCGTAGAACCAAATCCACAAAATACTGGTAGACAAAGCAGCAAAAACAGGGACAATATTCAGCAGACTGTGCTGTGGCCTTTCTACCCACAGCTCAGCATGTTCTGCCATCCGAAAAGCAAGGCCTCTTGTCAAGCTCAGCTATTTCCCTTCTCAGTGTATTCTAGCACCACTGATACCCACTGGTATCCTCCTGTAGAGTGCCATCATATTGTCATCATCCAAAGGGAAAACCCACACAGCAGAGCATACAGCACTACACCCATGCTCCAAATATCTGCCTGAAAAACAAAAAGACAAGCTTACAAACCTGAAGCACCTCAAATGGCTTCCTGACAGACTGGATTGTCTGCCCTTGCCAAAGCCCACATATAGCCCATGAAAAGCTGGCTCTTTCCCTCAGGAAATAAAACCTTATCGTCCCAGAGAAAGCATATAACCCTCATTCAATTGCCCTTCCACTCAGCTTAGAGCACTACTAAAACCAGCATCTTCACCTTAGCTCATCACACTGCTGCAGTTCCTTTTACAAGGATTTCACTGGCAAAAATGAAATCAAAGCCGTCACAAGGGATTTAGCACAGTTACGTGTTACTGGCTACGAGAGCTGTCAGCACAGTCACCTGTCTGGCTTTGCTGCTGTTCGGTTCTCTTTATGTAGAGGCACAACAAGGTTCAGACACAGTGCAGTTCTCACTTTGACTGTAAAGAAAAAGGAGGCTTGAAAAGCAGTGTGTGGAAAACAAAGAAACAAGAATTAGAACAACAGTGGGGCCATGGCACTTGTAGGAATTGCTCCGCCTTTAACAGCGATTCAAGAAGGAAGAGGGCATCCCAAACCAGACCAGTTTGGACAGATTAACAACTGCAAGTAGTGGGTTCCAAAATTCCAGACATGAAATCAAAGCTGGAAAAACTCTTCACATTTTCATCTCTCAATTTTTAGTACATTGTGCATTACAACGGAAACAATTCTTCACATACAACTTGGAAGCTAAAGACAAGTCTGACAAAACAGACTGCACAGAAATGATGGATAATTAACAGAGCAAATTGCTCTTTCAAACACTTAGTAATAGAAAGAGATCTCTGAAGTTGCTGTTCTGTAGAGCACCAAAGCAGTCGCTTGAGGCAGTTCAGGATTAGCCTGAGACGAACCAGCCAGCTGTGAACTGAGACCAATTGCACTTTTCTAGTCTGTGGCCACTGACAGCTTCTGAGAGCTACCAAGCGATGCAACCTAGCAGAATTCAGAAGGGAAACCAAGAAAGCCTACCTGAGCTCCACTGCCTTTAAATGCTCTGTGGAGAGGGAAGGGAAAGAGGGGAAAACAAACACCGCTCTACATCCCTCTGAGCCAATAGACACTTTGCCCTGGATTAGCTCTGGTGCTGCATAAGCTGGGCTTCCACAGCATGTGTTCAGGCGGTAATCAAGGCCTGCCTGGAATAACACAAAAAATAGAGAGAAACGTTTGCTTTAACAGAGTTTATGTCTTCTGGTCATAACACTTGAGAAGCCTCAGAGGCTTCTTCTCCTGTGCATATTTTCATTCATCTTAGAGTTTGCTTTCATTCAATGTGACCTCTCTAGGCAAATATTGTCTAAGACCATGAGCATCACATAAATGTGCAGATCTCAAGCTGCTCACTTATCTAGTACCCTTCGCATGATGCTTTATTTTCCTCAGCTGATCATCTAGATTGTGTCTGTTGATTGTGCAACAACAGCCTGTTGATCTCGATTACCTGTGAGAGGCTCTAACTTTGGCCAGGAAAAATCATTTGAGGATAAGTAATTATCTGGGACTCAGTAAGTCTTCCCATGCTTTCATAACAGCCGAGATACACACACACACAAACTCGTGGAACCCCACTGCTTTGCACAATCCTGTGCACACTCACGTGTGTCATGCACTGATTTCCCAGCCAGTCCTCATAGGGTCTCTTACTTAGGACGGGAGTGTAGGGGAGCAGCCAGAAGCTGTTTGCATTCCCTGCTGTCTGCTGGGCAGCTTTGCTGGAGATGCTTGGGTTGCTTTGTTTTTCCTTGGGAGGTGGGAAGGAGCTTTGGGTTGGAGGCACATCCCGTGCCAGAGCATCCCAATGGCACGTGTGGGGCACTGATCTGCAGCAGATGAAGGGGAGGAGGTCCCAGCACAGCTCTGCACCATGCTCTGCCACACTGGGCAGCTTGTTCCTGGCTCAGCAGCGTCATCAGACAAGAAGCAGGGAAGGAAATCAAGGATGGGGGGTACCATCAAACGCAGTTAGTGCGTGCCTGTGCAAGACAAACAGACCCAGAGCTTGCAGGTTGTTCCTGCTTTTGTAGCATTTGTGTGCTGTAGCTGAGCAAAAGGTTCTGCTGCTTGAATCTTCTTCTGCAAGAGCCACCTACCGGTAAATGTCTGCGGGGATGTAGTCGGTGTGCACGTCTGAAGCCATTTGAGAACCTAGTCGTTCTTGCTGCAGGACCCCTGTCTTCTGTTAAAAGCTGAACGGTCCCCAGAGCACCTGTTTCCATCAGCTACCACCATCCAAAGCAGCCAGCCTTCTTACAGTCACCTGGCCCAAACATCCTTTTTGCTCTACACTTGATTCCTGCAAGAGATGGGAGCTCGGCACGCACACCATCCTTCCAACACCCCATCCCTGCAGCAAGGGATCACAGCGCTGGCACAGCTGAAACAAAAAGGGTGTGCGAGTTTCCTGTTAGCACTCAGTGTGAACCAATCTACCACTGAGCAACACCGTGAGTCCCCACTCACCTCAGCACAGGTCAACCTGTAACCCCAACCTTCCCCTATCCATGTGCACACGCACACCCATTCACCACCCTGCCTGCTTTGCACACCCCCATGCACACTCTGCATCATGTGCCCTCCTTTGCATTCACAGACGTGTGCAAACCATCCCTGGGAACACCTACGTGCCTACACCTTCCACAAACACCCCTTTGTGTGCACCTGTGTGCAACCCAACTCCTCAGCACACGCACGCGTTTGTGCCACCCTGTCCATGCACTCACCACGTGCCCTCCAGCAACCAAGGATTGCAGAGATGCTCCAGACTGTGCCAGAGATGGAATCTCAGAGTGCTGGGACATTATTGATCACTAAGGAAAACACTTGGAAGCATATTCAATCTGCAGAAGCTGTAATTACTGGGCACAGTTAGCTTTCCTATGGCTCAGCTGGAGGAGGCGGGTGCTCTCATACATCTGAGACACTCGCACAATGTTGGGATCATTCTGATGGAAACTATGTCTTCAGATATCATGGTTAAAACCATCCAAGATGATCATGCAGAGCCTTAGCTCTTGAGCAGCACTTCCTCCCCACCCTTCACTACTCCAAGCAGCTCCAACAAACTTCTCAGAAGAAATCCAGGCCAGCACAGACCTGGCAGACCAGAACCAAGTGCAGCTTGTGTGACGGCAGTGCCCACTCCTTGCTTCCACCCTGCTCCAGCAGGTTAAGGAGTCTGAGCCTCACTGGCCTTTGACAACTCAAGACTTTCAGCACCTCATGCCAACATTTCTCACTAAGATACACCTAAGGCATTGAATTCTCTTCTCACTACCTCCTCCCAGTCCTCCCCTAGGAACAGAAACAATTCAGATTCTACAGCAAACTACAGCATCTGCACTGCAAGAGCACACTGAACCACCTGCAACAATGAAACATGGTTTTGGAGAGTGGGTATGAAAACACACCTTTAGACAGCTGTCTCCCTGTAGCCAAAAGGAAACCAAGAAGGAAAAGTCCAGCCTGAAACATGCCCATGCTACTAGCCCAGGTTTTTCACAGTCAATGCAGAATCCATCCTGTTCTTGAGGTAACAAACGACCAGTGAGTCTCCCGTTGCTCCACCCCTTCTCCTTCAAAGCCTGAAAAAGAAAGAATAAACAAGCAGAAGAAACCCAGACGTACCTTTCCACACACAGAGCAGAAAGTGGAACAGCAGTTGTCTCCTTCCTGAGACATGGTGGGGAGCATCCCAGAGGAAGCCCAAGTTCTTTGCTTCTCTCCACAGGGACTTCAAGCACTCTTGGCAAGAGCTGCTTTGGTTCTTTCTTCAATTGCTTCCATCACCAGAATCTCCTTTGGAAAAGGAACCTGAATGAAAGAATCAGCAAATGAAAAAGAATGAGCAATAGCCACTTTACCAGCTTTCTTCTGACACTCAATTTAGACTCTTGACTTGGGCAAGGTCTTAAAATCAACTGGTTACAAGAACTGTCCCAAAATATATCCAGCTTCTGTACAGCTGCCATTCTTTCTGACAGCGAGTGTAATCACAGAATCATAGAATGGCCCGGGTTGGAAGGGACCTCAAGGATCATGAAGATCAATCACCTCCCTGTCCCTGCTGGCCATCCCCTCTTCTGATGGAGCCCAGGGGACCATTTGCTCTCTGAGCTGCAAGAGCACGCTGATGGCTCACGTTCTGTTTTTCATCCACCAGGACCCCCAGGTCCTTCTCTGCGGGGCTTCTCTTAAGGACTGCTCCTCCCAGTCTGTAGAAATGCCTGGGATTCCTCCAGCCCAAGTGCAAAACCTTGCACTTTGCTGTGTTCAACCTCATTAGATTCACGTAGGCCAACCTCTCGGTTGAGCTCCCTCTGAATGGCATCCCTTCCTTCCACTGCATCAGCCGCACCACTCAGCAAATAGCAGAAGGTGCACTCCATTGCATCATTGGTGTCTCTGATAACCATGTAAAAAAGCACTGGTCCCAAGACAGACTCCTGGATGACACCACTTGTTATCGGCCTCCACCTGGACATAGAACCATGAATCACCACCCTCTGTCTGTGGCCTTTCAACCAATCCCTTATCCACCAGGTGGTCCACCTGTCAAATCCACATCCCTCCAGTTTAGAGATAAGGATGTGGTGGAGGGCAATGTCAAAGATCTTGCTCAAGTCCAGGTCAATGACATCTGTTACCTTCCTTTTGTCCACAAATGCCGTCACTCCATCATAGAAGGCCACCAGACTGGTTAGGCATGGCCTTCCCCTGCTAAAGCCACGCTGCCTGTCTTGGATCACATGCTCATTTCTTATGTGATCAAGCATGTCTTTGAGGCAGATCTGTTCTTCACCATCTACATCAGTTACACATTTGAATCAAATAATTGGTGTTCCTGTCACCAAGAAAACCTCTTTGTCTTCTACTCCTGCTGCACTTCTGTGCTTTCATCAGAAGCAAAGGAAGAGACCACCTCCTAGATCCAAATTTTAAGAAACCAACACCCAATAGGTGTCATCTGAAGTAAAATAGCAGAGAAATTAAGATGACTCTTCTGCATCCAGCTTGGATCACTCCCTCACTCAGGCACACCACCATCAGATCAAGGAGATGCTGCCTTCAGCTTAGAGACTGTATGGGAAATCACAGCTTGAACCTCTGATTAATCAGCTGAGGCAAGTATTGGGTCAGCTGCGGGAGCACAGGTGAGAGTAATCTAGCTGTGCTCCCAGAAGGGGTGGACCTCGACTCAACCTCCTCTGAGACCTCATTTAAAGGCTGACCACCACTGAGACAGCATGTCTTAGAGATTGCTCCCTAGTTGAGGCTGCCTCAGCTTTCTAGTCAAGGTATTGATATTGGTGAGTTTCCCTTTGCTAATAACCTTAGGCTATTTACCACCATCTTGGTTAATATCTTTTTATTAACCACCCTTACAGAGACCATAAGGGTTTGGGCTTCCAAACTCTCAGCAAGCATTTGGATCAGCCAGCTTCCTGCCGAGGAGCCCCCTGCATCACTGCTGCCTATTCTGGTACCGGACCCGCAGATGCTTCAGAGCTCATTAGCATGGACTTCCTTCCTCCCCTCAGCAGCTGCTCCTGCACTCACCTTCATTCCTACTCAGATACCGGCCGCTTCCAGCACCAGCTGACCTGCAAGACACAGAAAGGAAAGGTGGGAGTCATGCAAACGCACAAGCCCAAGGCTGTGTCACCACCACACATGGCAGCCTCGGGAAGTCAGCTGAAACTACAGCCTTTGTCAGAATGGAAACAGGCACCGTCAATTAAGTGTGACCTCTGAACTCATTGCCACCATCAGAAATAGGCACTGAAATCGCTCACTTCACTGCAGCTGGTTAACTCCAAATTCTTTTGCTTTTGGGAAAATGCGGACACGGAATTGAAGGACACCAGAAAAACGACATCTACTTCATTGTAGGTGGTTAAGCTTGGAAGCAGGACTTGAGCAAGAAATGCTTCTCAGCTCCTTGAAAGGCACTAATCCTGACCTCTGCCACAGGTGGCTGAGTGACACAAAAGTTGAGCTGCCCATTCAGAAGCACATGGAGCAGGCCATGGAGCGGTTACATACCAACACATGAACAGGCACTTTCCCATTGGAAGGGAAATCCCTTCTCCCTGCCATGCCATGCCCACACCGCTCCTCAGGGCTGCACTGACAGCACAGACAGAATTGAAACATCTTTTGTCATCATTGTGGTTTTTCACAGACCCAGACAATGAGATACTGGGTTGCTGTGTGGGTTCCCAGGCGGCACTGCCATTTCCAAGCCATTGCTTCCTAGGGGCGCAGAAAGGAAAACGCCTGAACAAAATTTCACCCAGAGATTGCTATTTTACCATTCTTCCATGCAAAACAGGAGGACAGTACAGCGGATTTGTGCAGCTGCATCAACACCCTGGGTGCTAAAGGAATGCAAAGACAGAAATATCAAAACTACAAGGAGGGAAGCTATGTTTAGTAATATCTTTTCTCATTTACAACAGGCAGTTGGCACTACTAAAGGAAAATCCCAGGCCTCAGGTTCTGACAGTGCGACAATCTGGCACGGACTCAGATGTGAGTGATCCAAATGGTTTATTCCAGGTTCTAATACCACTTCTGTGAATTCACACGTTTTCTCTCTTAACTTTCCCACAGCCTTCACATGTCCACAGAACATCCCACAAACTCTCCTTTACGGCGCACGTAGGCACTCATCCCACCAGAGCCATCAGTCATTCCTAGCCATGTGCTTCTCCTCCAGTCACGGACAGTATCACACGGCCATCATGCATCTTAAATGACTTAGTTTTTCTGTTCTTTCTGGAGGTGTCCTTGGTTCCTAGCCTTACCTTCTCATGCCGTTCATCTTCCTCTGCAGCTCCTGCTCTGAAGAGTCTTCTTATGTTCCCACATGACAGGAAGAAAATGAAGACACAACCCCTGCCACCAAGGTCAGCTCTGCAGCACACGTTACCTGAGGAGCACTTGGCTACTCATGCAAACTGCACAGTGCCAGGAAGATTGTTACATGTTGCACTTCTTCTTCTCCTGGCTCAGAAATTAAATTTTCTACCTAGAAAATGGAAAACAAACAAACAAGCAAACAAAAAACAACAACAACAAAAAACACCTCACCTGACATAAAGGAGACATGATTGTTACTATGGAATTCCGGAGGGCAAGGTATTTGCCCTCTCTATGAAGAAGCTGACTGCAAAGGACTAACAACAGCCACGATCACGTTGAGAACTTGCGGGTAAAATTCGGGACTGAACCAATAATGGGCTTCTGGAGGTGAGGGTCTGCTCCAGGCCGCCTGGTCAAGGGAGCCTGTTGATGGGCCCTGCTTACTGCAGCTACCAGAAGCACCGCGCTCACTGACTCTCAACTTGATGGGGGATTCCAGTCAGGCTGGGAAATCAGCATGGCTGGCTGCAAGCTGTCTGAGAGACTGCTGGACTGCACTGGGAATAACTTTGTGGGCCAAGCATTAAGCACACCAAGCAGAAGGGAAGCATTACTGGACATGCTGCACAGCAGGGGTTAAGACTGGAGGTGGTCAGGGCTGTAGTGACCATGCCCTCCTAGAGTTCCTCATCTCAAGGAATGCGGGCCTGGCAAAAAGCAAAGTCAGGACCCTGAGCTTCAGGAGAGTCAGCTGCAGGCTGTTCAAAGAATTCTTGGACGAGGGACACTGGAAAACTGTTCTTAGGGGCAAAGGGTTCAAACATCCCTTTGTGTGCACCTGTGTGCAGCCCAACTCCTCAGCACAGCCCTGTGCAAGCACACATTTGTGCCACCGCATCCACGCACTATCTATGTGCTCACACACACTCACACAACCACATCCCTTAGTGCAGCCCTGTGCGCACACACACTCACACATGTGTAACCCCTTCCTTTCACTCCCAAAGTGCACGCACACACCGGTACCACAATGTCCTTGTGCAGCTCCAACACTCTGCACACCCCTGTGCACGTACATATATGTGCATGCTCATCCTTGCACACATACCCACAGACCTACACACACGTGAGCAACACCACTGGTTTGTACACTCATGGACACAAATGTGTGTACAACACCATCCATGCACAAATACACACACACACACACGGATCCCCACTGCTTTGCACAATGCTGTGCACACTCACGTGTGTCATGCACTGATTTCCCATCCAGTCCTCGAGGGGTCACTTACTTAGGACAGGAGTGCAGGGGAGCAGCCAGAAGCTGTTTGCATTCCCTGCTGTCTGCTGGGCAGCTTTGCTGGAGATGCTTGAGTTGCTTTGCTTTTCCTTGGGAGGTGGGAAGGAGCTTTGAATTTGAGGCACATCCCGTGCCAGAGCATCCCGATGGCACAAGGGGGATCAGGGCCCCTCTATTGGTTACCTCGGTGGCTTGCAGCAACTGGAACTTTTTGCCTATTGAGAAAGCTAAAAAGTGTGAGTTCCTCCTGACCCATATCAACAAAAATCTCAACCATAAAAAAGAGACGTCTTCGTATTCAAGCAAATGACAACAGTAAGACCATGCATGTTGTTTTGTTGTATTTCCTCTGTAATCATGGGGAGGATATGAAGAAGTGGTATAATTCATCCACTTCTGCACTTCAGGCACAAGTTCCTTAGAATTGGAAGAGACCCTTAAAGGCCATCTAGCCCAGCTCCCCTGCAATAAAAAGGGACATTCACAGCTAGATCAGGTTGCTCACAGCCTGGTCATTAGTCATCCCAGAGGCAAAACACACACTGAACGATCTCTCCTTCAGTCATAAATCCTTGGAGACAACAGCATTGACACTGCATGTTACTGAAGCAGTAAAAGAAATTGCTCCTGTAACTCTCCTTGTATTAAGTAAAATGATGATAAAAAGCAATGGAATGCTTTGGCAGGACACCAAAACCATCCTCCTTCCTTGATATCTGCTGCAATGGAACCTTCCACTGGAAGAAAGCCTCTGATGACTTGTCACCCCAGAGAGGTCAGCTTTAGAAGCAGGACTGCTGCACAATAGAATGAACTGGAGCTCCTTAGCATCTCTTACATCCAGGAGGGGTGTGATCAGACCCACCTATCACCTTCAGGTGCGCTTTCTGACACCTTGTCTGACTTCACTGTCACTGTGCCAGCATCCTCAGGCTTAACCTGCTTCATTGTCAGTGTGCAGCAATTGCCAACGTTCTTGATGTCATTGTAATTGTTGGTGTAAAGGAGGTTGCCATTCAGGAACCATTCCACGTCCTCGTCATTATGGGACAGCTCGCAGGAGAAGACAGCAGAGCTCTCTTCTTCAATTTCTACATCCTGCAGGTGCTTCGTTACTTCTACATTGCGGGCTGTGGGGAAACAAGGTGAACTGTTACCACTGTTACTATAAATCATACTGGGATGTGGTAGAATGGTTGGACTAGATGATCTTTGTGTAATCATCTATGTGAAGATAATACATGTATAAAGTTAGCAGGAGAGAACGGCAGAAGTCAACCTCAAGAAGAGAAATCTGAGGTGAAATAGGACATGGAAGAGGCCACCCTCCCTGCTCATACCTTCAGCTGTCAGCGTGGCCTCAGTCTCTGCAATTCCTGCCTTGCACTTGTACACACCAGCATCATCGGGCTTCAGCTTCAGAATTCTGAGCTCTACTGAATGCTTATCCCTCTTGATCTTGTACTTCTCAGAGGGCTCGATGGGTGTGCGGCCCTTGAACCATTTCACAACCTTTGGAGAAGGCCTGAAGTCACAGGACAGGATGACAGAATGACGTTCCAAAGCTGTCTTGTCCTCCAACTTCCTGGTGATTTCTATATGGTAATCTGCAAAGCAGGGGTGGAAGAGAAGAAAGGATGAGGACAATTGGAAGAAGAGGAAAGTCTCTTGCGTGTATTCCATTCCAATTAATGTCAAGTTCACAATGGTTCTTTGAACGACTCTAAAGATAAAACAAACGATTGTCTATAGGGAATGCCATTGACTACATTTCTATGAAGTAATACTGTACAGTATCTACCAAATGCAAGGTCCAGCTCTTGTTCTGTGCTTATTAAATTGCTCCCAATTGTTGAGGCTTTTATTCAAATAAGAGTGAGTTGAAAATATAACAAGTACTTTAGGATGTGAATGGATAATCTTACGCTGGGGACAACAGCAGATAAAAAGCCTGCAAGTTTCTTTCAGATGAAATCAATGACAAACCGCACCAAATTTAGGTGCTACCAAACTTAAACTTGTCTAGTTCAGAAATACAATTAATTTCACCTGATTTGACTTCTTTGCTATAGCCAAGGACAAAACCTCAGCTCTGTAAATCTGAATAGTAAGCACATCACAGCTATTCAAACACATCTTTTACTGAGATGCAGCTGTCTCATTTAGTGTCCAACGACTTTGAACTGGAAATGGAGCAGACCAAAGCAGAATCTAAACATGGCTTCTACAAGGACTGATCAAATGCGGCCACCGTCAAATTCAAAGTATCTGATACAGAAGGATCACACTCACAGTCAGACAAAACCTCTTTGGAGAGGTGAACTGACTGCCCTGTTCACCCCCACTTTGGAAATAACTGCACTCATTTCCTACCTGCTCCCAGCAGTGTGGGATGGTGGGATAGCATCACACTTCCCACACTAAGCATCCCACCATGTCACTTGTTCCACCTAAACCTCAGTCCCAAAACAAAAGGGGAACTCGCTTCTGAACCCTCTTCACTTCATTTCAGATGTCTTATATGCTTGATCTCCAACCCACCCCCCACTCAGGAGAAAGACCCCCCGCTTACACCCTACCATCTTGTTGCATTCTGATGTTGTCATCAGCCTTCAGCTTGTTGTCCTCTTTGTACCACTGGGTCTGAACCTCATCGTGTGAAATCTCACAGACAAAAGATGCACTCCCATATTCATTCACTTCCACATCTTCCAGTGCTTTAACAATCTTGATATCTCCAGCTGTGAAACAGTAGAGATATATTTGTCAGGGTATTTCCAGAACTGAGTGCAGCATCTTTTCCTTACACATATTTGCATAGAAAATAAGTAGGATTATGTTTTATTCTAAACCATCATCCATTCCTGAGTCATTTCTCTCTTCAACACAGTCAATGCATTATTGCCCTTGAACTTAAAGACAGACCTACTAGCTACAATGGAGCTCCCTGCAAACAGTTTTCATGGAAACCAGAATCTCATTTATTCTAAAACCTTTCAAGCAAAATTAAGGGTAGAAAAACAATAGAACTGACTGAATCTTTAAGGTCATTTAGTTCCAGTCCCCCTGCTATAGGCAGGGACACCTCCCTCCACACCAACTCTTCTCCTCAGGGTCAAGGCTTCTCTCAAATCATTCTCCTCTAAGCCTGTGCCTGTGCTTGGGATTGCCCTGACCCAGGTGCAGGGCCTTGTACTTGGCCACACTCAAGTTCATGAGGCTGCCAAGGGCCCACCTCTCCAGCCTGTCCAGGTCCCTCTGAGTAGCATCCCTTCTCTCTAGCACATCAACAGCACCGCTCAGCTTGGTGTCATCTGCAAACTTGCTGAGGCTGCATTTGATTCCACTCTCCATGTTGCCTACAAAAATGTTAAATAACACTGGTCCCAACACCACCCTCCACCTGGACACTGAGCTATTGACTGCAGCTCTCTGAGTGTGACCATCCAGACAGTTCCCTATCCTGCAACTGGTCCATCCATCAAAACCATTTTTCTCCAGTTTGGTGACCAGGATGTCATGCAGGACGGGATCAAATGCTCTGCACAAGTCCAAGTAGATGATGTCAGTTGCTCTCCCATTATCCACTGATGCTGTTACTCCATCATGAAAGGCCACCAAGTTTGTCAGACATGGCTTGACCTTGATGAAGCCATATTGGTTACCACCAATTACCTCATCTTTATTTTCCAAACTATGCCAAGGAGAACTAGACAGAACTCTACAGTGTTGTGTCACTACAAACCTGTCTGAACCATTGGCTTCTCTGCATGCTCATCACTAGTCTCTCCTTAGCTTGTGTGCCTACAAACAATGTATGGGGAATGTCAGCCACAAATCTTACCTAGGGGACATCTTTGCTTCAAAATCCTTTGAACATCACACAATCCCTTTTAACTCTCCAGGTCTGCATTTAGTTATGTCAGAATCAGGCCATATTTCTGTGCTGCTATATCCCTTTCCTTCTGAAGGGCCTGGATACAACTTGGATTAACCTCAGGAGAAGAGTTCCTGCATAGAATCATAGATTTACCCAGGTTGGAAAAGACATTGAAGATCATCAAGTCCAACCGCAGCCTAACCAGTACCCTAACTCTAAAAACCCTACACTAAATCATATCCCTGAGTACCACATCCCAAAGGCTCTTAAACACAACCAGGGATGGTGATTCAACCACCTTTCTGGGGAGCCTATTCCAGTACCTAAAATCTCTAGTATCTAAATCTCTCTAAAAGAGCACAGGTATTAATCTGACCAGAAAGGTTCCTGTTTGTTCATAAAATGAGCCTTTTCCGCTCCATCTTGCATAGGCCACTGGGCACAGGGTAGCTGGGAGACCACAGAAAAAGTGGTTCTGTGAGCAATAGGGAAACTATTGCCTAATCCAACTCCTCCAATCTCTGCGCTCTGCCAGCATGTCTAAATAGGGTGGCAGATACACACAGGAGATAAATATTTCCACTTCCCTCAGCCAACACTGCTCTGAATTTCTATGGGACACACAGTTAGATGAAAAGGCATTTGACAAAGAAGGAAATGAAAGAGTTTAATCTGCTGTGTCATTCTCTCGGTAGCCAGAATAACTAACCCTCGCCAGTGTTAGTTCAAAGAATAGGCAGATTTTATCTCCTGACATGAGCAGTAATTCAAAGAAGCTGGTATATGATCCAGTATCCTGCATATTCACTGCAGGCAGGAAAAGACATTATGAGATAAGGGAGATCTACACATCACTTGTTATGAACACCTCATAAAGATAAAACCACACACAAGAGGAGAGTTTATGAAGAGGACCACTCTTGGACTACTTTCCAAGAGGCATCAATTAGTAACTCTCTTCGCTCATTTTTCACACTACTCCACAGTGTCCTCCTGAGCCCCCTTACTCCTGTTGCCAACTGCTGATGCAGGGAATCCTGAGGAACCAAGGATTCATAGTTGTTCCATCAGTAGTCCTTGGTCAGCTCTCCCTCCCTGCCCCTTCTGTTTTGATCCCACTAACCAAATTTTAGTTAGTCTGAAAAGAGGATGGAAACCTCCGCAGCAATTAGTTTCTAAATATCTTGCAATGGGCAGCTTGTAGGAGCCCCATCTCAATGCCCACAGCACAGGAGGCAGGACTGCTTAGCCCATGCACTAGTGCATTTACCAGCACAGATGTAAGCCCAGATCTATGCACACCAAATACAGGCTCTCAGTTTGCACAAGGAGGCATCCATGGAGCTGAAGTATTAGGCAGATATTGTGGTGGGGCAGCAGTTATTGAGACGCCAGACAGAAAGGACACAGATAACGTGGCAACTCAGCTTTACCATTATGACTGATGATGGAACATCTAATTTCACTGCTCAAAAGAGAACTTCCATATAACTGGAAAGAATGAAATTCACAGGGGAACCACACACAGACACACACAAAAGCAATACAAAGGAGATGAAGGATGGTTCACATACTAGTGATTCACTCTGAGACGCAAGCAAATGAAAGAGTATCCCCAACCATTTGCCTCCTGAAATGCTAAGTATATAAACTCATTGCTGTGATAACTCTGCCAGACGTGAGTCATACACTGTAAAACCTTATGGGGTCAATCAGTTTAACTTCATAAATTCATTACACCAACAAAAACAGACCATCGTGTCCAGGCTGGTTCATTTCAGCTCTTCAAAGCTGTTGGTAAAACTGCCTGAGAGCTGAAATGCTTACCAGCAAAAGCTAAAAACTGTAAATCAAATGTAATAGGCTGGCTTTGTCTACTGTATAGAAATGATGCCTGAAAAAAAGAAAATAAAAAAGAACGTAAACCAGAACAAATGGAATGGCTACATAAAACAGCCAGTACTGAAACAGCAACCCAACCTGGTTGCAGAATGAGAGAGAAAATGAGAGTTCACCCAAGTCATGGGACAGGACACATGTTCATGTTCATGCTAACACTGAACCCAAGTGGCCACATGAGGACAGCATCTAGTAGGAAATCAGAAAAAAGCATCATTTCATATGTCCCTTGGGAAGGTGGCATCTACCAGGGCACAGCAGACCCGTGTGTTCAGTAACAAGTCTGATGCTTCAGAGCCCAATGATGAGCTACAAACTGGGGTTTAACCAATGCAACACATGGAGGGAAAATCTGTCTTGAGCATAAAGAAGAAAGAGAAAGGTATCCAAAAGGACTAACCAAGAAATGCCCAAACTGCCCATGAAGCATTTCTTCCCGTGGTGCAAAATACCACAAGAGGATTTATTTGCTCTTTCAGTTAAACATAAAATGAACCTTTAGGGTAGCTGATGTCTTGTCTTAGGCTGCTCAGCATGTGGATGTTCCCTGATCTTCATATTCACACTTGTGAATAATGAGACTTCTCTTATTTCCCTGGGAAGTAATGCCCACTTTTTTACTTTGACAGAGCTCCTTCCCATCCTAGAAGGGAAAATATCAAGTCAGATCTCCATTAGTCCTTCCATCTCTGCACTCAGCAAAGGGAGCCTTCAGATCTATGCTTAATTCACCCACTCCCCTAGAATTAATGGAACTGTGCTTACTGGAACATATGCTGAAGCTTAAGCACAGTGCAGTGTTTTCAACATGAAGGAATGGCTATAGAACATGCATAAATTCTGGCTGACCTATGACAGCTTAAAGCACTGCGGAGGACTGTTAACAAGCCTGTTTGGACATCACCTTGAATAAATGACGTTATCCCCAAGTAAGGGAAGGAACAGCTGAGCACCAGGGAGGTACACAAAGTGCCAGAGCAAATTCTCACACTGTCAGGTGCAAAGAAAACTGAGATTTCACCCCAAAAACCCAGTTCACAACAAGGCTACAAAATCCCAGCTGAGAATTTCTGTGTTAGACTTGAAGCTCAAGACTGTACTGTAGTTCAACCAACAATATTTTGTGCAGCATGACCTAAAAAGTTCACAATAAAACCAAAACAAACTTCAATTTCAACTTGATAAATGAACTCAGGACATAATAACAAAGAGTGCTGATCTGGGCAAATAAAAGAGCATAAAGAAAAGAGAGCAGTGAAAAAGCTATCAAGGAAAAGCTCAGACTCGCATCCCTTGGAAGTGAAATTAAAGGCTCTCATTCATTTCCAGAGAAGTCAGAAAGGAAAATACCATTACATGCCATACCTTGAACCACTTGACGTCCATGTTGGGCCTGGACAGCTCACACTCAAATGTGACCTTGTCCTTCTCAATGACGCTACTGTCTGCCAATGGTTTGCTGATTTTCACAGGCAATTCTGAGAAGGAGAAAGAAGAATGTGGATTTAGTTGGGAACTTAGTTTTGTTCATAACCAGGTCCATGGGTGCTGTTAAATGGATCCTTCCAGATGGAAAAAACATTTCAGGTGGCCTCCTAGATTTTACCCCTTTTTGTGTTGCACGCAAGACTGAAAAAAAAAATTACTTCTGCAAAGTTCTTCTTGTCATAAGGAAACAAATATTTGGGGAATGGCAGAACCAGGTAAAATTTTCCTTCACGTCAAGAAAGTATAAATTTCACTCTCATGCTCTTGGTGTGGTTTCTGCTATGATTATTTGGACTAATTAAGCTTCTCCCTGATGAAAGCCTAGAAGTATATCACAAGAAGGACCAACTTACCCGTGACCTTTTATTTGTCTTACTCAAGCATCTCCTCCTGACCAAAACTGACAATAAAAGATTCAGCCAGACTGCAGGTTTGAGCAGCTGAGTTGTTTCTAGGATCTCCTGCAATCTGAAGCTTGGAACACACACTTGTCTTTTGACTAAGTGTCTCTTATAGTGCAGTAAAACAACAGGTTTTCACACGGCGATTCCTCATTTACCTTGATCTGAAATCATTCTCAAACCATGTGGGATCAGTCCAGGGTGAAGGGGAGGAGAGGGGAAGGGAAAGGGGAAGTCCACAGTCCTCTAAAATCAGGCTTCTTAGCCTAAAGCTCAACAGCAAATAGCAGTCCACTTCCCCACATTGCTAGACTCCGAGCATTTAAAGAACATCAGCTGACCTCATTATGAGCTCTAACATAGCCAAAGGAATTCATATATTCAAATATTCTCTTGAGTGATGAGAAATATGGAGCATAACTTCAGACTTCTGCTGTTAAACTCTCACTTCTATCATAAACCAGAGTAAGAGTTCAATGCTGTTTTAGATGGAGGACTCATATTTTAAATAACTGTCATGGTTTTGTAATTTTGTAATTTTGCTATCAGTATTCCACATCATAACATCATGTCAAGTATGGATACTTCTGTTGAATGTGCAGTCCACAGAAGAAGACTACATATCCCAGAGAACAACAGGAGTAACAATAAGTCACGGGACCAGGACTCTATATAATCTCGTTCCCAGGCTAGAGTGCCCTCCTTCTTCTCTTGAACTTCTCGGAGAGTGGGAAGCGTTCCAGCCGTGTCGCCTAGAGTTCACAGTAGGCCTCTCGGTTTTCGGAGACTCTCTCTCTCTCTCTCTCTGTTTCGTTCGATTTTGTTAGCCTTAATTATATTATATTGTGTTATCCTGTATTTCGATATCATAATTAGTAAAATAAGTTTTTCCTCCTTAGATTGTCGCTGTTTTATCCCACTCCCCTTTTCCCCCTCCTTTCCAGGCCCCGGGGGGGGGGCGTGGGGTGGCTTCCCCTGTCACGGGCATAGGTAAATCTAAGTAACCCGTGACAGATTTTTTGGTGGAGGATGCGGGCATAGAGCTTTTTAGCTTTTAGAACAACTCTCTCTTTGCTCTTAAAGAGCTTCGTTACGGGAGTGTTGGGAGTGTTATCTTTCCGTAGCTGCTCACAGAGAACGTGACCTTGAAATACCAGACAAATTGTCAACATTAAGGGCTGCTGCACATTCTCAGCATTGCTATCTAACTTTTGTGTAGAAAACAAAGGGATTTCTTTCTCCCTTAGAGCAAAGCTAGCTAGCTCTGACTTTTACAGAGCCTGCCAGCTATGAATCCACTCTTCATCCCAGTTGCTCTGTTTAAGGGATTGAAAGCAATTATGATCTTCTTAAAGTATTGGTCAACTATTAACACCATAATTTGGTGTTGTGGAATTGTGCAGATATATAGCCTAATAAGGTGGATACTGATGGAGACACCTGCCTGGTACTTTTACGAGATGTGGTATGGTCAGAATTTTGGCATCTACACCTCAGATGGAATTGTGAATCTTACAAACACTTGCATCCCAGATGGAACAGGCAATTTTACAAATACTTGCATCCCAGATGGAACAGGCAATTTTACAAACACCACCATGTTTAATTCATTGTACAGGCTAAAAAAACCCTTTTTATTTAGGTTGTACTCTCAGATTTCCACACGCTTTTCAATAACTGAGATAGGGTTCATACTTGCATTCATGTTATCACTATCAATGCATGCATATATGTTCCTATGCATTCATTCTATGCGGAAGTCCCCTCCAGAACCAGAGAATGATGACTGGCAGGGAATATGGAAAGGTTTAGGAAAAGTCTTAGAAGCATGGGGACCCGCAGTGTCATGGGATTTCACTCTTGAACACCTAAGGGACCCTAAGAAATTAAGTGAGTATTTGGGTCAGAGATCTAAGGAGGTAAACCTTATGTGGGGTTTGGCTTATGCATACCGTGCTTTGTATCATACTATTCTGGAGAGAGAGAGTTTCCGATCTGAGATTCAAGCCCAAGTTAATTCTGATCAGTCACAGGAGGCATCAGTAGCAATATCAGTTGCCCCTGTGGAAGGCAAGAAATGGAAACGGGTGTCCATGCGTCTAGAACGAAAAGAAGGAGAAGCACAGGGGGGGGGCTGCAGAAGACCCAGGTGCCGGGCATGGAGCAGTACCGAAAAAAGCAAAGGCAAAAACCAAGAGGCATGAAGAAGAGACTGATGATGAGGAGGAAATCACCTATTGTCGACCTCTGAAGCTGACTGAAATCCAAGGCTCAAGAAAGGAGTTCACACGGCGTCAAGATGAAGGTATCCTTGCTTGGTTGCTTCGCTGCTGGGACAACGGGGCCAACAGCTTGTCTCTAGATGGTAATGAAGCTCGCCAACTAGGAAGCATTGCCCAAGATGCAGGTATCGACAGAGGGATTAGCAGATGTTCGGATGGAGCTGCCACTCTCTGGTTGCGGCTGTTAGAAGCCGTGAGAGAAAGGTACCCCTATAAGGATGCTTTGAAGCCTAAATTTGATAGTTGGAATACCGTCCAAAAAGGTATTCAGCGCCTGAGGGAATTGGCCATGGCGAAAATGTTGTACAGCCCTGATCCAAGCGAACTTGACCCTGAGAGAGTGAGGGCCGATCCTGACATGTGGCAGAAAATCACAAGTACAGCACCAGAGAGAATTGCACAGTCATTGGTATCAGGATCTAAAGGGTTCGTGGACAGATGGCCCCGAGTTGTTGAGCTGATTATAATGCTTCAAACCATCGATCAGCAGCTCCCCCAACTGCATGCCGCAGTTTCTGCCATCTCACGGCTAGAAAACCGAGTAGATGAAATGTGCAAGAAATTGTTTCCATCAACTAATTGTAATGATCCTGTAATAGTATCAGAAACAACTGATGAAGGTCAATCCTCGTACGGGCCACCAGGTCTAATGAAGGATCTGATCAAACTAGTCCAGTCCTACTCCCCACCTGCATCATCAAAAGTCTCAGCTGTTAAACGCACACGCTTCCCAGCTCGAGCAAAGAACAACAGTACGATTGCACCGCGTGTTTCCATGTGGCGCTACCTACGTGACCGTGGAGAAGACATGAGGAAGTGGCATGATCAGCCTACTTCTGCACTACGAGCACGGGTGAAAGAACTGCTAGACATACCAACCACCAGTGGAGTTGCTCCAGTCATCACAGGTAACCAATAGAGGGGCCCTGCCCTCAGTCAGGGGAGGGAAAGGGATAATAGAGTTTATTGGACTGTGTGGATTCGATGGCCTGGCACATCAGAACCACAGGAATATAAGGCACTGGTGGATACCGGTGCACAGTGCACCCTAATGCCCTCTAGTCATGAAGGGACAGAATCAATCCATATTTCTGGAGTGACTGGGGGCTCTCAAGAATTGACTGTGCTGGAGGCTGAAATAAGCCTCACTGGCAAAGACTGGCAAAAACATCCTATTGTGACTGGCCCAGGGGCTCCATGTATACTGGGTATTGATTACCTCAGAAGGGGGCATTTCAAGGATCCTAAGGGGTATCGATGGGCCTTTGGGATAGCTGCTGTAGACATGGACAACATTAAGCAGCTGTCTGTTTTGCCTGGCCTGTCAGAGGACCCGTCTGTTGTGGGGCTGCTACGAGTAAAAGAGCAGCAGGTACCGGTTGCTACAAAGACAGTGCACAGACGGCAGTATCGCACCAACAGGGATTCCTTGCTCCCCATTCATGATTTGATTCGCCAGTTGGAGAATCAGGGAGTGATCAGTAAAACTCACTCACCTTTTAACAGTCCCATATGGCCAGTGCGTAAAGCCAGTGGAGAATGGAGGCTGACAGTAGACTACCGTGGCCTGAATGAGGTCACACCCCCATTGAGCGCTGCTGTGCCGGACATGTTGGAACTCCAGTACGAGCTGGAGTCAAAAGCAGCCAAATGGTATGCCACCATTGACATTGCCAATGCCTTCTTTTCTATTCCTTTGGCCGCAGAATGCAAGCCACAGTTTGCCTTCACCTGGAGGGGCATTCAGTATACTTGGAACCGTTTGCCCCAGGGGTGGAAACACAGCCCAACCATTTGCCATGGGTTGGTCCAAACTGTACTGGAACAGGGTGGTGCTCCTGAACACCTGCAGTACATTGATGACATTGTTGTGTGGGGCGATACAGCAGAAGAAGTTTTCACAAAAGGAGAGCAGATAATCCGGATTCTTCTACAAGCTGGCTTTGCTATTAAGCGAAGCAAAGTAAAAGGACCTGCCCAGGAAATTCAGTTCTTAGGTATAAAGTGGCAGGATGGACGTCGTCACATCCCAGCAGATGTGATCGACAAAATCACTGCCATGTCTCCACCAACTAGCAAGAAAGAGACACAATCTTTCCTGGGTGCAGTAGGCTTTTGGAGGATGCACATTCCAAACTACAGCCTCATTGTAAGCCCCCTTTATCAGGTAACGCGGAAGAAGAATGATTTTGCATGGGGCCCTGAGCAGCAGCAGGCTTTTGAACAGATTAAACAAGAGATAGCCCGTGCTGTAGCCCTGGGGCCAGTACGGACTGGACAGGATGTAAAGAACATCCTCTACACTGCTGCTGGAGAGAAAGGCCCTACTTGGAGTTTGTGGCAAAGAGCCTCAGGAGAGACCCGAGGCCGACCCCTGGGATTCTGGAGTCGATCATATAAGGGGTCTGAAGAGTGCTACACTCCAACTGAGAAGGAGATCTTAGCCGCGTATGAGGGGGTTCGGGCTGCTTCCGAAGTAGTCGGGACTGAAACACAGCTCCTTTTGGCACCTCGACTGCCAGTGCTGAACTGGATGTTCAAAGGACAGGTTCCCTCCACCCATCATGCTACCGATGTCACCTGGAGCAAGTGGATTACGCTGATTACACAGCGAGCGCGAATGGGAAACCTCAATCGTCCAGGAATCCTAGAGGTAATCATGGACTGGCCTGAAGATAAAAAGTTTGGAACATCACCAGCAGAAGAGGTATCACGTGCTAAAGAGGCCCCACCATACAACGAATTACCAGAAAATGAAAAGAAATATGCCCTATTCACTGACGGATCATGTCGCATTGTAGGGAAGCATCGCAAATGGAAAGCTGCTGTGTGGAGCCCCACACGACAGGTTGCAGAGGCCACTGAAGGTAAGGGAGAATCAAGTCAGTTTGCAGAGGTAAAAGCTGTCCAGCTGGCCTTAGATGTTGCTGAACGGGAGAGGTGGCCAGTGCTGTATCTTTATACTGACTCATGGATGGTGGCAAATGCCTTATGGGGGTGGTTACAGCGGTGGGAACAAAATAACTGGCAACGGAGGGGAAAATCTGTTTGGGCCGCTGAACTATGGAAGGACATTGCTTCCCGAACAAAGAATATGGTTGTAAAGGTGCGTCATGTGGATGCACATGTGCCCAAAAGTCGGGCTACTGAAGAACAACAAAACAACCATTAGGTAGATAAAGCTGCTAGAATTGAGGTGGCTCAAATCGACTTGGATTGGCAGAATAAGGGCGAATTATTTCTAGCTCGATGGGCTCATGAGACCTCAGGCCATCAAGGAAGAGACGCAACATATAAGTGGGCCAGAGACCGAGGGGTGGACTTAACCATGGACGCTATTGCGCAGGTTATTCATGATTGTGAAACATGTGCCATAATTAAACAAGCCAGAAGGATGAAACCTCTCTGGGAGGAAGGGCGATGGCAAAAGTATAAATATGGGGAGGCGTGGCAGGTTGATTATATCACCTTGCCACGATCTCGCAGTGGTAAGTGTTATGTACTCACTATGGTAGAGGCAACCACTGGGTGGCTTGAAACATACGCAGTACCCCATGCAACTGCTCGAAACACCATATTAGGTCTTGAGAAACAAGTCCTGTGGCGGCATGGCACCCCAGAAAGAATTGAATCTGATAATGGGACACATTTCAAAAATTCTCTTATAAATACTTGGGCCAAAGATCATGGCATTGAGTGGATTTATCATATTCCCTACCATGCACCAGCTTCTGGTAAAATTGAACGATATAATGGGTTGTTGAAAACTATGTTGAAAGCAATGGGTGGTGGAACATTTAAGCACTGGGAGAAGAATCTGGCAGAAGCCACTTGGCTGGTCAATACTAGAGGATCTGTCAATCGTGATGGTCCTAGTCAATCTAGCCCCCTACACACTGTAGAAGGAGATAAGGTCCCTGTTATACATGTAAAGAACATGTTGGGAAAAGCTGTTTGGGTCCTTCCAGCTTCTGGAAAGGGCAAACCTATCCGTGGAACTGTCTTTGCCCAGGGACCTGGGTGCACTTGGTGGGTAATGCAGAAGGATGGGGATGTTCAATGTGTGCCACAAGGGAATTTGATGCTGGGGGAGTGCAGTCAATAATTTTATGTATCTATATATATATATATATGTTTGCATGTGTAGTGTATTTTAGTTATTATAGTTGTACATTTAGTTATGTTACATGCAATTCTACTATTTAGCTATCACAATTTTACATACGTGTATATATATGTATATATATGTATATATTAACCATGATGTAATAATGTAGAATAAGGGGTGGAATGTCATGGTTTTGTAATATTGTAATTTTGCTATCAGTATTCCACATCATAACATCATGTCAAGTATGGATACTTCTGTTGAATGTGCAGTCCACAGAAGAAGACTACATATCCCAGAGAACAACAGGAGTAACAATAAGTCACGGGACCAGGACTCTATATAATCTCGTTCCCAGGCTGGAGTGCCCTCCTTCTTCTCTCGAACTTCTCGGAGAGTGGGAAGCGTTCCAGCCGTGTCGCCTAGAGTTCACAGTAGGCCTCTCAGTTTTCGGAGACTCTCTCTCTCTCTCTCTCTGTTTCGTTCGATTTTGTTAGCCTTAATTATATTATATTGTGTTATCTTGTATTTCGATATCATATTTAGTAAAATAAGTTTTTCCTCCTTAGATTGTCGCTGTTTTATCCCACTCCCCTTTTCCCCCTCCTTTCCAGGCCCCGGGAGGGGGGCGTGGGGTGGCTTCCCCTGTCACGGGCATAGGTAAATCTAAGTAACCCGTGACAATAACTCATCTCATTAAGGCTTGGATTCCCTACTACAATTAGTTAAATTCCAGTTTGGATCATGCTTCACCTTGGATCACTTAGGGCTTCAGCCACTTATTGGAACTAACTCAATTTGTCTACAGAGAAGCTGTTTTCTATAGCAACAATAAGCTATGATTGCAACTGGATGTCGGGAGAGCACAAATCCCGCAGTTATCCTGTACCAACATCCTCTCCTTCCATCAGAACAGCAAGTTTTTAAACCAGACTCATGCAAGCTTGCATGACACACCTTGTGTAAAACTGTTGGCAGCCATCAGGACAGCCAGTTGCTTCCTGTATAGACACTGTTCCATCAGTTTTGGTTTTTTGTCTTGCTAGAACAACAGCCAGTGTCTGAAAACTCCCACAACTGAAGCAACCACGCTGATATACCGCAGTCACTGGAGGTGCTCAAGAGCCACGGGTATGTGGCACTGGGGACGTGGTTAGTAAGTCCAGTGAGGGTGGGCTGGGTTGGACTCGGCTATCTCAGTGGTCTTTTCCAGCCTTGGGTGCAACTTGTAAGAGGGAATGAAGCAGCAAACTGCCCAGCACTGAGCTGCATTCTTCTGACACATGGTATCAGTGAACTGCTGTATTTCCCTATCTTCTCTGGAGCTATTGATCTAACCTAACTGAAAAAGTAAGCCTGAACCTAGATATAAATCAGGATCATAGTCACCCATGGTTGCTTATATATTCAGAAAGACACTCCAGAGGGTAATTCAGCGCATCTAGAAATTAAAGTAGAAGTTCCTTAGTCAAAAATATTCCACAGCCAGATTTTCACCTCGCTACCACTACATTAAAAAGGAGAATCCAACTTGTGGTGTGGGTCATTGATGTTGTTCCGGGGGGAATTGTGGCTGTTCCATGCCCACAGGGTAGAAGACAGCCAGTCTTCCTCTAAGCCACATAAAAAGCTGCTTAGTGCTCCCAAAGCGAATGCTCACCAGTTGTTTCCAACTTGAAGGTCATCTTCTGGCCAGCAGCCTCGCAGATGTATTCTCCAGCATCTTTCTTCTCCAGCTGCTCCACAACCAGACGCCGTGTTTTGCCCACAGATTCCATTCTGAACTTTCTGGAGGAGGCAAGCAGTCTTCCATCCTTGTACCATTTTACTTCGGTTGGATCCTGTGCTACTTCACAGCTGAGGGAGGCACTTGCTGCCAGGGCAGCACTCACCTCTTTCTGCACCTGCTCCTGGTTTATAAACACAGGTTTTGGCTCTGAGGGAAGAAAAGAAAAAGTATTGACTGAGGGACCGAAATGAGACCAACTTGCAGGTTTGTATGTACAGGTTGGAACAGGTTTAGGTTACCACTTGTGCCCAAACTAATAGCCTTCACTAGAGAATATCAGCTCTTCTGTTGAAACAAAGTGTCAAATCTAGGCAAGAAAGAACCTAGGAACTGAAGGAACCAAGAGGGTCCTTGAACACCAGTCCCATGGTTGCAAGTCACTATGCAAACATATTGAACCCAAAAGAACATCTGTCCTGCAGGCAACCAAAACCTGAGTTCCTTTTACTTAAGACCCACTGTGAAACATCAAAACACATAAACATGTGATAGTCAAACCACTGGCTGCCTTTTCATGACCCAGAACAGTACTCCTGGCTTCCTGAACAGACTCCTCATGGCCTCTACCATTGCCCCAACTGTGACTGTCAAAGGCACAAAGGAAATATGCTCACCAACGCAGTCCTTTGTTCTTTGTGTGTGATTTGCAGATATCTATCTTACTTTGAGCTCTGGCAATAGTCAGCTCTACCAGGTCTCTTACTGTGAGTAGCAGACTCACCTATCCAGATGCAGCCTCCAACATAAAGGCATAGTAAAAAGGCAGTGTACTACTAGGAGAAGTTCCTGCTTCTCCTGCCATGAAAGGCTGCACGTAGAACATGCACTCCAGCCTCACTGCACATACTTATCTTAGTCAAATGTTTAGGTGAACAAGAATTACAGTTTGGGATCTCAGGCACAGGAGAGATTTGAATAATATCTTGAATATTGCTTCCACTGTACATATATTACTAATTATTGCTCTACAGACAGACTGAAACAGGTCTTTGTGTCATACTGAAACCAAATACTTTCTACAAACCCAGGCAATCAAGTCTAGGGAAAAAACCTCAGCACAGACTACAGTGATCCAGGTGCAGTATAATAGAAACTAGATTTTACTTTACTGTTCTCTGCTGTATTTCATACAACACCTGTCTTACCTGTGACATGAATCTTGAAGGTGAGTTTCTGGCCAGCAGCCTCGCAGCTGTACTCCCCTGCATCTTTCTTCTCCACCTGGCTCACCACCAGCCGACGCTGTTTGCCCTCTGACTCTACCTTGAACTTCTTGCTCGAGGTGATCAGTTTCCCCTCCTTTTATCACTTGACCTCTGTGATAAAATGTTTGCTCATTAAGACCGGGATGTGGTAGCATTGTGGTGGAGTGCTTGTTCATTAGGACCGGGATATAATGGTGGAATATGGAGGCCACAAAGGTTGCAGAACACTCTAATTTTATGGGTAGATTGTGTGCTCTGCGTAGTTACAGGCAAAGCGCGCCCCGATGGATACAAAGTTCCACGGAAGGACCAACCAAGGAACGACACACCAAGTCGCACGATCACAACCGACCAATTAAAGGACAATACGCTCGGGATGGACAATACAAAAGAAGTTGCAAGGGACGGGACGGCACGGCAGTTGGAGGAACAATAATCCCCCTGTCACCCAGCGCTGAATTGCCTTTTAGTTTTACCCGCTACAATTAATAAAAGTTTATAATTGGGACATTATTGGCTCATTGCTTATAAATTGATGACAACCTCCATCTTCTCCTGGGCCACCTCGCAGCTCAGCGTGGCATTTTTCTGTTGTTGCAGCCTTCACCACCTTCTGTACCTTCTCCTTGTTTGTAAATACAAATTCTGGCTCTGAAAAGAGAGAGATACATTAGTTTGGCCTCTTGAAAGAAGAGCAGGTTTTGGGGAAGGAGTCAGAAAAATGAATCAGTTCTCCCAGTCTGATGCCCCAAGAGAATGATGTGGAGAGAAGTTGTGCAATTTATGGATGCCCCATCCCTGAAAACATTCAAGTCTAGGCTGGATGGGTGTTAGAGCAACCTAGTCTCAAAGAATGTGTTCCTTTCCAGGACAGAGATTGGAACTGGATGATCCTCCAGGTCCCTTCCAACAAAAGGCATTCTGTGATGCTTCTTGTATGACTCTCATGACTCTTTCGTCCCCTAGCTGCCATTTACTTATGTCTTCAAAACATCAACTTATACAAAACATTCCTGTAGTATTCTCTCCCATGCTAAATGAGCCCTTCCAAGACAAAAACATGTTACATAGAGCACACCCCCTAGTGCTTGACACAAAGCCCCTGTTCTGAAACTTCCTGAGACGCAGCTGCATTGCAGAGTTGTTCTAGTGGTACAGGCACGTGGGAATGGAGAAGTGCAATCAGAACTTTCTTGTCTATGGCCTCATTCCCACAGAAAAAGGAAATTCCTGAAGATTTTAAAAGATGGAGCTGCCTCACAACTGTATTTAGAATAATTTGTTCAATTTCCTCATCAGAAATTAACCACCCCAAAGTTCAGCTCCAAAAATTTTAAGCATAGCAGGGAAAACTTACAAACTAACGACCGTTTTCTCAAACATTCTAGAATGAAAGGCCAAAATGTGTTCTCTCTCACCTGTGACATGAATCTTGAAGGTGAGTTTCTGGCCAGCAGCCTCGCAGCTGTACTCCCCTGCATCTTTCTTCTCTACCTGGATCACCACCAGCCGACACTGTTTGCCCTCTGACTCCACCTTGAACTTCTTGCTCGAGGTGATCAGTTTCCCCTCCTTGTACCACTTCACCTCCATCTTCTCCTGGGCCACCTCGCAGCTCAGCGTGGCATTTTGAGTCAGTGCAGCCTTCACCTCCTTTTGTACCTTGTCCTTGTTTGTAAACACGTCTTCTTTCTCTGCAGGGACATCACAACAGTCACACCATTTTGCTGTAGTCTGCTGCAGAGCTTACTCCAGTTCCCCATTTTCATTATACTTGCCCTTCACAGGGACCATCATGATGCCTCATTAAGACAGGAAAATACTTTCCCCTCTATTTTGCCTTGGGAAATGAATAGGCATATCATTTCATATCATATCATAAATCTAAACATTTCGCAGTCTGATAGCAGATTTGGACATGAGATTTAGAACACCTGCATGCACTGCTGAACCTCCTCCCTTCTCTTTGTTTCTTCTGATGTCTCTCTACATTTCCAGTAAATCAGAAGGGAATGGCCCTCTAGAACAGGTTGCCCAAGGAGACTGTGGATGCTCCATCCCTGCAGGCATTCAAGGCCAGGCTGGATGTGGTTCTGGGCAGCCTGGGCTGCTGGTTGGCAACCCTGCACATAGGAAGAAGGGGGTTGGAACTGGATGAGCACTGTGGGCCTTTGCAACCCAGGCCATTTATGAGTCTGATTAGTGGCATTTTCCACCTCATTGTGTCATTCAAATTTTGTAACCAGATCTCATCAAACACCTCCCCTTTTCTCACTCCTTGCATGCCTGGTGTGCTCTTGCACTGTAACCCTGCAGACACCAGCTGACTACAAGAGCTGCACAAGTTACCCTCCTTGCCTATTGTTTGTTGCAGTAATTCATTCCTGGATGGAAAAGCACATGTAGAAAAGTGTTGCTATGACACTAGATGACAAAGAAAGTCCTATAGCCAAAATGTTTTGCACCAGAGAGGCTGTAAGTTGATCCTCCAAATGCAAGACACACAAAATGAAGTGTTCCTTTATCTCTGGGATTCCAAGCATTTTCTCACCTCTGACTTTCACTTGGAATGTTGCTTTGTCATCTTTTGTTTCACAGCTGTAGCTCCCTTGGTCTTTCAGGGTCACATTTTTGACCATGAGCTTGCGGTGCGTCCCCTGGGAGATGATGGTTGTTCTCTGGTCCTGCTTCACCTCTATTTGATCTTTCTTCTATACGACAGCTCCGCTTGCAGCTGACACCTCACACACCAGCTCCAGGTCTTCAGAAGGACTGACTGATATTTCTGGAGTCGTTTTGGACTTGCTGACAAAATTAATGGCTTCATCTGAAGAAAAAAAGAGAAAGTGGTTTACATCCTGACTCAGGCTTATTCAGCACAGCATTAAGATACAGTTAGAACTGATTGTAATGTCTCTGCTCATTACATCTGGGGGATCAAGTTTCACCTCTGGAGGTACTCACATACAAACGTGTGCTTGATTCTCCTGTGTAAGGAAAGAGTAAGTTCTATGCAGACAGTTCTTATTTCTTTTAATCAATTCTGTATTCTGCACATGTTCTTCTGAAGCTAAAATGAAGGCAGCTAAGTAACCTGTTTGCAATACATGAACAAACCAATTCAACACCTTGTCTCTAAGCTAACAAGCAGCGTTTGATGAGCACATCAGTATTTCATGCCCTTCATTCCATCCAGACTGTATTGGCAATAACTATGCTGGTATTAACAAGGATAGCAATTACAAGCAAAATGGTAGAAATACAGAAGATATAAGGAAAAGGGAACTCACCAGAGCTGAGGCGATCCTCCCTGGTGAGCGATCTCCAAGAGATGCTGCCTCAGTGAGGGTCAGCCCTTAAATGAGGTCTCAGAGGAGGTGGAGTCGAACTCCACCCCTCCAGGGAGCACAGCTACATAACTTTCACCTGTGCTCCCACAGCTGACCCCACACTTGCCTCAGCTGATCAATCAGTGGTTCACATTGTGATCTCCCATACACTCCACCCCTTCACAACGTGAACCAATGATTAGGTGAGTTCCCCTTATTACAGAGACCCAATCACGACGCTGATACAATCTCCCGTCGCATTAGATGTTGATATTATTCAAATGATGATGATTGGATGGGTGTTTATGATCTTCCATGGGCCAGTGCTTGATAGATGTTACCGGAGACAAATCATCTTGAAGTGCAGGTCCGTCTGCGTTTCATCAGTCCAGAGTAATGGTCCTAGAGGCTTAGAATCAATCTTAAGGGGAGTAATATAGATGTTTCAAGGGTACTAGGAGGGGAAGATCCGCCCTCCAGGGCAAGATACAGGCCGTATTCTTATCTTGGGTCAATACTTCTGCTTGTACTGGATTATGTCCCGGCCTCCGATACCATACCCTCTGGCCAGATATCTGTGGCTGTATAACTATATCTGGCACCAGAGGAGGAGTCTTGATCTGCCATAGGGACATAATAGGTGTTCCTTTAGCAAAAAAGGCCGGAGTATTGACCACGATGTCAGTAGGCCATGTACCTATCACCGAGGGGGTGACTGAACCTCCCACCTCCAATAATCTCCCCCAAGGTGCAAGTAGGCCACACCATTTGGGTCCTACCTGCACCTTCCAAGGCCAATTTATCTTATGGATTCCCGGTTCTAAATTCTCAGGGGCAGGGAGCAGAAGATTATTTTCAGTACCAACCTGCGGTTTTACCTTATTATCGGTGCCTGTAATTTGGATCCTAAGAGGGGAGGCCCATATAGTTTGTAACATTTTCAGGGCACTGGGTCTGCCATCCCGAGGTCTTTCATTCAGGTCCCGCACGGTTTCATATAATCTTTTTGTCCACCCCTGCAGGGACTGAGAGTCTGTTTTCAGGGCAGCCTTAAGGATACCATTATAACGTTCAATAAGGCCTGCCCCTGTTGGGTTATATGGCAGGTGGAATCGCCATTCAATGTTGTTTTCTTCTGCCCAGCGCTGTATCATCGCTCCAGTGAAGTGAGTCCCTTGGTCACTCTCGATAACTTGAGGTGTCCCGTATGCAGACATCAGTTTAGTAAGTGCCTTAATTGTGTATGCTTGATTTGCCTTTGGTACAGGATAGGCTTGCAGCAGTCCACTTACAGTGTCAACGCAGGTCAGGGCATATCTCGCCCCCTCAGACCGAGGGAGGGGCCCAATGTAGTCGACCTGCCATCTCTGAAGAGGACTATATCCTCTAGCAATGTGGGATGTTGTTTCAGGCAACGGTCTCGGTCTCATCTTTGAGCAAGCATCGCAATCCTGACATGCTTGAACGATATCAGATAGTTGTACAGGCAGCCCCCATGCTTTAGCAGCTGCCCACATTATCTTCTGTCCAGCATGCCGTAGCTTCTGATGTAACCAACGGGCAATATTTTCAGATTGTGAATTCTCAATCTATCGGATTCGGGCCAGTGTGTCAGCTTCATCATTTCCTGGTGACTGCAAGGGTTGATGACCAGAGACATGGTAGACACATACTGTCCTGTGTTTGACCGTATTCCAAGTGTCTACCCACATGTCTTTACCCCAAATCGGTCGGGCGTGGATAGTCCATTCCTGGGTAGCCCATTGCGTAATCCACAGAGTGAGCCCCCGGTACACAGCCCAACTATCTGTACAGATGTTCAGGACGCCGTCACCAGGTTCTTTAGTTATAACCATCCACACGGCTCGCAATTCTGCCCATTGGCTGCTTTGACCATCCCCCTCATCAAACCAGATGGTCTCAGTAGAGGGATGGTATGCTATTGCTCGCCACTTGCTCGGGTTGCCTCTGCTGGACCCATCCGTATACCAGGCATCTTCAGGAATAGGATATCTTCCTTCCTGAACGGGACTCTTCTCTGGTGGAGCAACCATCGGTTCTTTTGATGTATCACTGCGATACGTCACTGGGCCTAGGATCTTCTGTAGTTCTTCTTTAAGTGGAGATGAAGACAGACTGCTTCTCTGGCTTAGATAGGCGACCCATCGTGCCACCGTTTGTGCTTGGGCCACCCCCGTCTTAGGAAGGTGAGTCAAATCTCTCACCCACCCCTGGATTGGTAATGAAGTCTTAACTATGACCTCTGCTGTTTGCGTTATCGGCTCTACTGCTTGTAATGCCGAATAGGCAGCCAATAACTGTTTCTCAATCATGCTATATCGTTCTTCTGCTCCGTGCCAAACCTGAGACCAGAATCCAATGCGGGTTCGAACAGAACTCTGGCGTTGCCACAGGCCCCAGCCAAAACCATCTTGAGTAACATGAACATCTAGTTCAGCTGGGAGGGTTGGATCAAATATACCCAACGCCTGAGCTTGTTTAACTGCCAGTTTTGCCTGTTGGAAAGCATCCTGTTCTATCTTTCCCCAATTCCATGATTGACCCTTCTTTGTAAGCTTGTATAATGGCCTTAATAGCTGAGCTAAATGAGGTATAAAGGAGCGCCAATACCCCAATATACCCAAAAATTCTTGCAATTGTTTTGATGTTGTAGGGACTGGAAACGCTTGGACTTTATCTACTACCGCACTGGGTAGTACTTTGGTTTTCCCGGACCAAATTACTCCCAGGAATTTTACAGATAGCCCCGGACCTTGCACCTTCTGTGGGTTTATAGCCCACCCTCTTTTCTGCAGGTAAGCTATCAACAAATCTGCTGCTTGTCTCACCGCCTCTAACGAATCGGATGTTAACAGGAGGTCATCAATATAATGATATAAATTGACATTATTTGGCTTTTCCCACTTAGCCAGATCACGTGCCACTAAATTATGACAAAAAGTGGGCGAATGTACGTACCCTTGGGGTAGGACCTGGAAAGTCCATTGCCTCCCTTCCCATGTAAATGCAAACTGATCTTGCGATTCTTCACTGATTGGAATACTGAAGAATGCATTCGCCAAATCCAAGACACAGTGATATGTTTTGATTTCCCTGCTTAGTGTGTCCATTAGGGAGGCAATATTGGGTACAGCCGCATGAACAGGTGGCGTGACCTTATTTAATTCCCTATAGTCTACTGTCATCCTCCATGTTCCATCCGGTTTTCGCACTGGCCATATTGGGGAGTTATATGGGCTATGTGCAGGCCTTATAATACCCACTCTTTCTAATTCCTGCACCGTCTTTGTTATTTCATCCTGCCCACCCGGGAGTCTGTACTGTTTCACATTAGTAATCTGGCGTGGCTTCGGCAAACAAATAGGCTCATGTTTTGCATGGCCTCTCAATATTGTCTGGATTGCCCGGATACTAATGCATCTCTGCCGCAATCGGAACTCTCCCACTGTTGTATGGAGAGCCAGACCCCACAGGATATCAATTCCTAATATATACTCTGGAATTGGGGCAATGGATACCTTGTACTCCCGTGGTGGAAGACGCCCGACCCCCAGTTTTACCCAGGTTTGGGTGACCGGAATGGTTTGTCCCCCAAAACCTCCAATCATCACTCTATTACCTTTAAATTTAGTTGGGTCTCCATATATTATAGATGTCTCTGCCCCGGTATCAACTAGGGCCATAACCTTCTGTATATTCTTTCGGGACCAGTATATCGTCAGTTCCACATAGGGCCTCCGGTCCCGTCTAGAGGCCCTAGGAGGACTGACATCCCTCGTCAAGCCATGAACTGAGCCAGATTCAAGTCTTTTACCTCCGATACCTCCGGTGTCATAACCCGAGGCACCTGAGGTGGCTTCTTTTTCCTATTTGGAACTATAAAATCTTCTAAATTCCATGTTGTTGTTGGTCGCCGCTCTATAAATCTTATCCCTGGCCTTTTGGGTTTATTCTGAAATTTTTGTTCATCCTTCAGTTGCTTCCACAACTGAAGGAGAACCTGATTGGGCTGCCCATCAATTTTTGAAAACTGAACGCCTGCCCGGAGCAGATCATTAAACATTTGTTTCCGGGATACCCTAACAGGTCCTGCCCGAGAAGTTCGCGGGGCCGATCTTCTGGCTCGCACTATTGGAAAAGCCTCGGCATCCTCAATCACCCTGATATTGCGCTTAGCTCGTAAACGCTCAGTTTCTCCGAGGTCTGCTACCAATTGGGCGGCTTGTTGGACTACTGCCTCTGCGGATACTACTGGATTAAGTATGGAAACCAAGGTTCCATACATATGAGAGGGTGCTTACTGTAAAATTAGGTCCCTCATTCCCGCAGAAAATTTAACCATATCAGGGCTATCGAATGTGTCTTCGTAGATAGCCTCTCTCATACCTAATTCGCGTATATAATTTTGAAGGTCTTCCATAGAAGACCACATCCCTGTGTTTACTGGCATGTCAGTTTTATTTGTCCACACCATGCGGCAAGCAGCCATTATCCATTCTACAATTGAATGGTTTTCTTCAGGGAACTGAGTCCCAGCATACAGTCTCTGCCGAAGGGCAGGATGTACTGTTATTGTGGCCAACTTAGATACTTCAGGGCCACTAACCAGTACACTATCTGCCCCTGAATCCCATAACCGTAATAACCAAGCCGGAACACTTTCCCTTGGCCTTTGCCTAAATCGTTGCACTAGGTCCATGAGTTCAGTAGGCGTATATGGACGGGCTGTTACATGTAAAACAGATTCGGCAGGGGGCCATTGATCAGGAGGCACTCCTGCTGGTCGATCTTGAATTTTCTTTGTTTTTTGAGTTATTACTGGACGGACTTCTAGTGAGTCCGTCTCAGATGGTTTTTCTAGATCAGATTTAGTGATCTTATTTTGATTCATTTCTTCAGGATCTTGATCGTCATTAAATGAAATGTATCTAATTTGAGGGTTGGAGGAAGAAAATGACGGTTTTTTTCCTGTCAATAGATTGATCTCACCCTCCAATTTTTCAATACGGGCCTTTAACAATTCATTTTCATGTGCAATGTTGTTTGATTTTATCTCTGCCCGATTTAAAGCATTTAATAATGGCCAGGCTGCCATAGATGCAGCCATTTGCTTTTCTTTTGTAATTAAGATATCTTTTTGTAGTCCTAGAAAGTAATCAGTTAGACAATAGGCGTCCATGTTATTTGGTACTCTTAAAGGGCCCCATTGTTCAATAATTGTTGCTAATTGGTAATATGGGGACGCCTCAAAACCTGGAATTTGTCCAGGAAGGCATGTCCCTAAGGGGGTGGTCTTCTCCCCCTTGTACCAATTAAAGATTTTCCACACAAAGGACATTTTTTTTTTTCCTTATATTTCTAGATGCCAAGTCAGTGGCTCCTGCCTGGCTTGCCAAATGTATTGGCAATAACTATGCTGGTATTAACAAGGATAGCAATTACAAGTAAAATGGTAGAAATACAGAAGATATAAGGAAAAGGGAACTCACCAGAGCTGAGGTGATCCTCCCTGGTGAGCAATCTCCAAGAGATGCTGCCTCAGTGAGGGTCAGCCCTTAAATGAGGTCTCAGAGGAGGTGGAGTCGAACTCCACCCCTCCAGGGAGCACAGCTACATAACTTTCACCTGTGCTCCCACAGCTGACCCCACACTTGCCTCAGCTGATCAATCAGTGGTTCACATTGTGATCTCCCATACACAGACAGAACCTGCCTGAGGAGCAAGCTGATGGCTGTCAGCTACAGGCAGACCTAGCTTTGTACTGCATTTCTTAGAGCAACAACTGTTGCTTTCAGTCACTGAATATACCAAGGCCAATTACTATGCCAGGAACATTTATGGCATCAGTGAACAAAAAATGCGTTAAAAATTGTAATAGACAGGAGCCATTTATTCTTTTATAACTAGGTGACCAAAGAACAACAGTCCTTCTAGAGTCAAGCTGTTAAGAACTAATAGCATCAATCAATATCACATAGATAGATTACTTCCCTGCCCTAAGACCATCTTGCGACCATTTGGTGCTCCTAATTAAGCCCTCTTGATGGCATTTTGTCTGAGCCATGCGACATTTTGTGATAGGAGTTACTGCTAGTGTTCCCTTAACCCTACACCAAAGTAGGAGGTATCCATTCTCAGGGAATCATGCAGGCTTCCTCTGTATTTGATGCTCAGAGACAGCCCCAGAACTTTTTAAATCTTAGCTTAGCTCTCATCCAATAATGTTCATCAAACAGTGCAACTTGTCCTTTGGGGATGCCTTTGTTCTGCATCAACCAGTTCCAACGGAGTCTTCTTGGCTTGTTTTAGATCAGTTTTTCAACAGATAAAGCCAGGGTCTTTGAATTACAAAGTGAAATTGCAGAATGCATGATTCTCAACCAAACAGAACAGCAGGTGGGATGCAGGGTGAATACCTGAACCAACACCACCTGCAAGCAATCCTTCAATATCTTAGGAATCTCTAGCCACCCCAAATCCAGTGTTGTGCTTGATCTATCATCTCTGCTGAGTTTTTAGCTAAGCTGATGGTGAGCATCACGGTGGTGATGGGTGAGCAGTCAGACTAGAGGGTCTTAATCAACCGTAAGGATCCTGTGATCAGAGGAACGTGAATGTGCTCTTAAAGGTCACAAGCGCTGCACTGCAGCATGAGCATACACAGCGAAAGGCTTTCAGTAGAGCTTCAGTTCATAAATGAGGACTGGGTTATGGAAAATAGGCTCAAGATATAAAACAGAAAACAGATCTTAACGCCAGGTTCTGTGAATGCAACCAGCTGAATTTCACAGATATTGAATTTCAATGACAATTTCTTGTGTTATTTTACCCTCCAGCTCCACCCTGAACAGGAACATGTCAGTGACAAGCATTACTCCTCCAGGCTTGACCTAACAGTGCTTTACTTGCACTATGAGCTAATGGCTGTGCTTACAGCACCTCAGGGAGACACCTCAGAGATCACAATGTCCTTCGGGTACAGCAGGAGACACTCAACTCTCCAAATGTGGAGTTTAATTTGTCCAAAGAGGAGACAGGATTCCCATGCTAATAACTTAGGACCATTTCAGTCATAGGTTTAAAGATGATGTAAGTGCTGAGGCAATACATGAACTAGATGAATGAAGCCCAGATGTCAGGGCTCAAGTCGTGACTCCAGCCCCAGCTGGAGCTAAGGCTGTCTTGAATTCATCACAACACAGTTACATTATTTGCTCATACTGTGGATTTGCATAGGGACAACAGGAAGGTCAGAATTGCTTCAATAGAGCTATGCAATCTTTGTCCTAAATACTGGAAACCCACAGCGTTGGACAAATAAAATGAATTAAGTCTGAAGTGCTTTACATGGATTGTGATCCTATGTTTGCCTCACAAACTTACCTGAGACTTTCCAATCAAAAATCAGAGTGTCATCTCCAATTGTGTAGATGTATGTTCCCTCGTCTTCTTTCGTTATAGCTGAAGCCACAAGCTTATGCAGTTTCCCTTTATCTTCCATTGTGAATTTCTTACTGGTCTTGATTTCTTTGCCATTTTTGTACCACTTCACCATGACATTGGCTTCAGAGGTCTCAGAAACAAATTCAGCTTGTTTTCCAGCAACGGCCCTGATTACTCCTCCACTTGTCTCTTTGATTACGAAGTTTGCCAGTGCTGAAACAAAATATGAAGACACAAAATACATATGATGGTAAAGAACTGCAGGGACATTGGTGACCATGAGGCATTCATTTATCATAAGATCAAACGTGCACGTTTAGTCCTAGTTCTAATTGCTAGATTCTAATTCAGAAGCTGGCAAATTGGCAGCTTTTATAAACCACGTACCAGATTACCTTCTACCTGACATCATCTCTTGTGGCCACCCTGACAGAAGAGCAGGAAGGCTGGGATGCTCTTTTTCCTGTCTTTCCCTTGATTTCCTCTATATCTTAGGGACGAATCACAGGACAGAACACAGAAATCAAATGGCTCTACAAAGCAGATTGGCCAGTTCAAGTCAAAACAGCCACTGAAAACACCCCAGATGCTGTCTGACAACAGCTGGACTGTCGGGGAGTCAGGTGAATGCAGTCTGCTGGCCCTGGGCAGGAAGAGGACAGCCCAGACTGTCACATACCTTTCACTGAAAGCTGATAGAGCATTTTATCCCCCTCACAGATGCACTGATAACTTGCAGCATCATCCATTGAGTCGTTGTGAATTTTCAGGGTGTGTTTCTTCCCCACAATTTGCAGTTCATAATTTTCACTGGCCTCGAGCTCCTTCCCATCCTTCATCCACTCCACAGTAGCGCCTGTGTCTGAAAGCTCAGCCTGCAGTTTGGCTTCCTCACGCAGCCAAGCGCAGATCTTTTCTACATCTTTGCTCTTCTTGGTAAATCTCACTGCAGCACCTGTCAGGAGCAAAGGCCTCGTTATTTCAATTTATATCAGGCTAACGTGGTCAATGTTTGCTGCAACATCTCTGAAAAAGTATCACCTTCTGTTCCTGCACTCATCATTGTGTCAGTGCTGAGCAATTCACGATATTTCATTTGGTCTTCTTGCTGGATTTACTAAGTAAAAATCAACCAAACATCTCCTTCTACTGATTAATAATGCTCTAAACATGCTTCTGCAGAGGTTTCCACCCAATGACAAACAGGTCCTCCCATCATGAATGTTTATTTGTTCTACTTTGTCATGCAAAGCTGATTGATAGAGATATTATTGGAATGATTGCTCCCCTACTTCTAAACTATTCCAGTGCAATCAGAAAGGCTGTCTGAACCTGCAGCTGAAAGTACTGCTCTATGGTCATGCAGTGGTAAACCTGGTGACTGAATGCACTGGCCAATAGCTGTGAACTGCAGACATTCATCAGCTGGCATGCTTGCACGTTGTTGTAAGGTCAATAGTAAACATGGCATCCCCTCCAGGTACAGCTTCACCAGTTGTTAGGGGGGATTTCACAGCCAGGACTGGGTCTGAGGAAGAACATGTATGTCTTAATGCTCTTTAGATGCAAGTCTGGTATCTCATTTAGAGATGGAAGATTAAATCATAGGTACATTTCTACTTCTCCCTTTGCATGAGTGCTAGAAGAAGCACTTCTGTGCTTAAGATCTGTTACAGAAAGTTCTGCCTCTTGCACATGTGAGATATCAAAAGATAAGGATATTCATGTCTCTGTCACAGAAACAACTCGTATCACTTTAGTGGTAGCTGGAGGTTGATAGGAGATAGGAGAACTAGGAATAAAGGAAAGCCTTTGGTGTGTTAATGCACTGCTAACCTTAAAGTCAAAGGAAGCATCTTTAGGGAACCAACACAGCTGCTCAGCACACACTGACCCATTTCCATTGGGGTTTTTGTGCTTACCAAGGTGCACGCTCCCTGGGAATTCCAGAGACGGGCTCTGTCCATGCGCATTGACTGCAGACACTCGGAACTGATCATCAGCCTCTTCAGACAGATTGCTCACCGTGAACTCTGGGACGGGGACATGAGACTTGTGGCACCTCACCCAGGTGAAGCCAGTTAGTTTCTTGCATTCCACAATGTAGCCATCGACTGGAATGGGGCGGTGCATCTTTGGAGGGGACCATGCCAGCGTCACTGAGGTTTCTGTTTTATTTTTCACCACGGGGTCAGTTGGGGGCTGGGTGGGAGGTTTTCTGGGAGCTGAACAGAAATAAATTTCAGAAATATTAGCATAAGGTCATGTAGGCTGGAAAAGACCTTCAAAAGACCTTCAAAATCAGCAGACTCAACTTTCAGCATGACCTACTGAGTCCCACCATTAACTACTGTGGTACCTGAGGACATACATGACAAGCTTATTCCTGCAGGTATTTACATAGTGAATATATTCACCCTCTGGTTGCTTTGGAACATTTTAGAGGTTAAAATCCCATCAGACTTTTTCACTGTGTGCAGCCACTGATACAGGCAGGAGGCTGGGAATTACCTGATGGGCTCTAGTTACAGACTACTGACACAGTAAAGGATTGATTTCATTTAATTTTGGCCATCAGAAAGTTTGGTGTCTGGTTTCAGTCACCCATCTGGACTCCAATTATAATCATATGGAGAACAGCACATTCAGGAGAACTCATCTCAATAAACCTGAATGAAATCACAGAATCATAGGATCATGGGAGGGCTTGGGTTGGAAGAAACCTTCAAGATCATTAAGTGCTAGATGCCAAAGGTCCCACTAACACAGTATTAAGCCAAAAGCTAGATGCTGGAATCAGATCTCCTGACCTTACCATCAGAAACTGAGATGTCATATTTTGCTCAGAGGTGCCTGCTTGTAGGAGGGACAGCTTCCGAGCTTTTTCTGCTCCAGGAACCAGCTCGAGCTTCAGAATTTAAACAGCAGTCAGAAATTAAACTGAGCTTTGTCACCTCCATCAAATAGAAGGAGTGGTTGGGTGGTACAGCTTTCCAAATCGCTTAGAAACTGTCACAACAATCAGATGCCTACCTTTTCTTTTTTAACTTGTTAATACATAGAGCTTAATAGCATCAGAATGCCCCAAGCACTTCAGACAACAGGACAGCTGTAAACCCTTCTTTAAGGATTCCTTTGTTTAACCACTGAGTAACTGTAATTCAGTGGTGCTGGTAGGAGAAGGGAAGTCCTAATCTTCCCAGATGGTGAACAGAGTTGATGTTCACATGCAGACTGGTGCTGCAGCAGAGCCAGAAACCACTCATTTGGGAAACACAGCACCAAGAAAATAATGGGAATAGCTTCATAAAATCAGGAGCTTCACTCAAATTTCATGTCAGATCTATAATTCTTCCTATTTTCAGGAAGAAATGATTTCCCTTTTTCTTGTAGTTTTATTTTCTTTTCCTTTCCAGCAAGCAGCTTTGTAGCTTACAAATTGTTTTCTAATCACCTCCTGGTGTGGACAAATCACACAGGTCTGACTCCATGTTTTACATAGTTAGCATATTATATTTGTTCCACTATGGAACTGTACAGTCATAGAATGGCCTGGGTTGAAAAGGATCCCAAAAATCATCCAGTTCCAACCCCCTGCTATGTGCAGGGACGCCATCCACCAGACCAGGCTGCCCAGAGCCACATCCAGCCTGGCCTTGAATGCCTGCAGGGATGGGGCATCCACAGCCTCCTTGGGCAACCTGTTCCAGTGCGTCACCACCCTCTGAGTGAAAAACATCTTCCTAAGATCCAACCTGATCCACAACCCCTACACACCCTCAGAGCCCCCTAGAGCCCCTAGTCCTCCTATTGCCCACCACAGCCCCATATGCCCACTAGAGTCCCCCTCAACTCTCTTTACAGGCCCTGCACAGCTCTATATAACAGTCTTATAGAACTACCTCTAGTAGAAGCAATCTCCACACAGAGATCCTTTCCCAGCACACTGCGCCACGGGGGGAGCAAAACGGGGGGGGGGCACATACACACACAGCGCCGGGGGGGCCCGTAACCGACCCCCACCCATCCTTTAAAGGGGTGGGGGGTCCGTTTTAATGGGGGGGGGGGCGAGATCACCTTCACCCCCCACCCCCCCATCCCCACCCCATCCTTTAAAAGGGGGGTGTCCATTTTGGTGTTGGGGGGCAGTGACAATCCGCCCCCCCACCCCATCGTTTAAAGGAGGGGGGGTCCGAGACCACCCCCCCCACCCCATCTTTTAAGGGGGGGGTCAGGGGCTCATGGGGGGCAGCACATAGTGCACAACATTGTGGGGGGGGGGGGCTTTAAAAGGGGGGGGTTACAAAAAGCATAGCTCTCAACTATAGATGGGATTGGGGGGGGCTCAATCGATGGGGGGGGGCCCTTCATGCAGGGGGGGCACAGCGTAAGTCAGCGGCTTTGAGTGGGGGTGTTGGGGCTGTTTGGCCTTTGGGGGGGTTATTGTGTGCCCCACCCCCACCACCCCCACACACAATGGGGTGTTAATGTGGGGGGGGGGGGGCTTAGATTAGTTGCGTTCCCTATAGCACTGCCCCCCCCCGTCATTAACCCCCCCGCTTTATCCTTACGGCTGAGCCCCCCCCCGACAGCGCCCCATTCATCTTGATGGGGGGGGGGGGTTTGTCACACGACCCCGGCGCGGCTTACGGCACATCGTCGACCCCACCCCACCCCCCATAACCCCACCCGGGGGGGGAGGGGGCGATGTGGTGAGTGGGGGGGGGGTTCCGGAGGTGGGGGTGAGCAAAGCGCAATATGGGGGGGGGGGGTCCTATAACTGGAGGGCAGCGGCTGCACAAAGAGCCCGCGGGGGTCGGAGAGCAGCACTTTGGCTGGGGGGGGTCCACGGGGTCCGGGGGTAATGCTGCCCCACCCCCTCCCCCATCCCCCACTGCCGACCCCCCCCCCGCGTTGCCCCCCCGCCCCAACGTCAGCTCCTGCGGCAGCTCCTCGTCGCTCTCCTCCTCCTCTTCCTCGTCTGGGGGGTCAATATGTGGGGGGGGGGGTCCCATCGGGCAGCGGCAGCTCCGCCGGCTCCGATTGGCTGAGCCGCAGTGCGCGGGAGCGGCTGTTGTGTGCCGGTCGGTGGAGGGGCGGCTCTTCATGGAGCTGCCCCGCAGCCAACAACAGCCTGAATGAGATCCTGGAGTCCCAGACGCTGGAGGATGAGCTGGGAAAGAGCAGAGGCTCCCCACAGAAGGGCAAATCACGTCTGATAACGTGAGTGTGGAGCACAGCCAGCCCCTTCCTCACATGTGTGGGGCTTCCATGTTCCTCTGTGCCCATTGCAATGTGCCACCCCAATCCTGCTGCCCAGCCAGGAGTGGATGGGATGAGCAGGTTGGGATGCACAGAGCAGTGCTCAGACATTGCTGGGACATTTGTGCACTGCTGTTGAGCTTCCCTTTGTGCAGCAGGGGAGAGGATGGAGGTTTACAGGTGGATGGTTGTTATTTCTATGGCATTGCACAGGTGGTAGAACCATGTCCATTCCCAAACTTATTCCAGGGCATGCGGGAATTTGTGCAGTTGTAGTTCCTGAATTGTGCTATTTAAAACCCTCCTGTAAATGGGGATGTTTTGTAATGCCTGCTGGGGCTGCAGGCAGCATTGCCTTCCTCCTTAGGGGGCAGGTTTAATCACAAGCCTCCCTATTTCCTATCACAAACGTCCTACAAACCATGTCTGGGCATTGCTGTCTCGGCCTGGATCTCAGCTCCTGAGACTGTCAGATGTGAAGCAGCAGCAGCTGGGACAGGGCTGGCTCTGTGTGCCCTCTCTGGGTCTGTGGGCACAGAGTGGGGCAGAGGGATGACTGTGAGAGGGAGGAATTGCCCAGCCACAAGAAAGAGGAAATCAGCTGAAAAGGGGAGATTTGAGAAGCACTGAGGCTGTGGCTGCTTTGACAGTAAGAAGAAACCAAGCTGTCACTGTGCAGATGGGAACTCCAGTAGGAGAGCTGTGGTGGCTTTACAGATGGCAGACAGCAGCTGGAGTGTAGAGCCAAGGGTAGGGGGGGGATCTTCCTCTTAGCAATGCCATGCAAAGAATGATGCAGACTCCTGCAGGGTCGGCTTTGCTGTGTGACCCTGGGTGGAAGCAGCTGGAAGGTCTCAGCCCTTCTGCATTATCCCAGGAACTGGGGCAGTGCTCGGTCTCATCCCACCTCTGCTAATAGCAAATGCAGAATCCCTTATCTGAGTGCCCTTTTCTCTCATGTAGAGTCACCAACCCTGGGAAGTTCACAAAAAGTTTGGGTGTTGTGTTGAGGGATGTGATTTAACTGGGAAGTATTGGTGATGGTTGGACTGGATGATCATAAGATCATCCAGATCATAAGATCTGAGATCATAAGATCATAAGATCATCCAGGTCTTTTCCAACCTTGAAAATTCTATGGAGTTGTAGCAGATTGTGGGGGTGTAGGTGTGGTATATATATGTACACAGATGGGAATATCCGTATGGAAAAGATAGATCCAGGTGTGTTCTGGGCTGCACTGAAAAAGGGGTGGCCAGCAGGAGAGGGAGGTGATTGTCCACTCCTGCTCAGCTCTTGTGAGGCCATATTTGCAGCACTGTGTCCAGGCCTGGGAAGGATGTGGAGCTGTTGGGGGGGGTCCAGAGGAGGGCCACTGTGATGATCAGAGGGCTGGAGCAGCTCTCCTATGAGGAAAGGTGGAGGGATCTGGGCTTGTTTAGCCTGGAGAATGGAAGGCTGTGGGGAGACCTCATTGTGGCCTTTGAGTACTTGAAGGGAGCGTATAAACAGGAGGGGGAATGGCTGTTTATGAGGGTGGATAATGATAGGACAAGGGGGAATGGTTTAAAACTGAGACTGGGGAGGTATAGGTTGGATCTTAGGTAGATGTTTTTTGCTCAGAGGGTGGTGACACACTGGAACAGGTTGCCCAAGGAGGCTGTGGATGCCCCATTCAAGGCCTGCAGGCATTCAAGGCCAGGTTGGATGGGCTCTGTCCATGAGCATTGACTGCAGACACTTGGAACTGATCATCACCCTCTGCAGACAGATTTACAGCCCCTGCACAGCTCTATATAACAGTCTTATAGAACTACCTCTAGTAGAAGCAATCTCCACACAGAGATCTTTTCCCAGCGCCCCTTTGTGACATCATAATGCCCCTTTGTGACATCATAACACCCTTTGTGACATCATAATGCACCTTTCTGATGTCATAATGCCCCTTTCTGACGTCATAATGACCCATTGTGATGTCTTAATGCCCCTTTGTGACGTCATAATGCCCTTTGTGATGTCATAATGCCATTTGAGACGTCATAAGGCTCCTTTGTTTTCATAATGCCTCTTTGGGACGTGATAATGCCTCTTTGTGACGTCATAATGCCCTTTGTGACGTCTTAATTCCCCTTTGTGATGTCTTAATGCTCTTTTGTGATGTCACAATACCCCTTTGTGATGTCATAACACCCCTTTGTGACATCACAATGCCCCTTTCAGACGTCATAATGACCCTTTTTGACGTCATAATGACCCTTTGTGATGTCATAATGCTTCTTTGTGGTGTCATAATGCTTCTTTGTTATGTCATAATGCTACTTTGTGACGTCATAACGCCCTTTGTGACGTCATAATGCCCTTTGAGACGTCATAATGCTCCTTTGTGATGTCATAATGCTCCTTTGTGATTCATAATGCCCTTTGTGATGTCATAATGCCCTTTCTGACGTCATAATGCCCCTTTGTGGTGTCATAATGCTTCTTTGTGAGGTATCTGTGGTGCCATTGATAATGAAGTGTGATGAACTGGAAGGCTTTCAGTAGAATTGCAGCCCTAACATAAACAATGACTTGAACTCTGGAATTCTGTGTAAAATCATTAGCTAGCTTGTGGTCCGGGTCTTCAAACCAAAGGCTGTGAGGTGCTGCTCTTGTTGACGCAGGCTGTGAAAGATGACTTGAGCTCTAAGAGTAATTTCCCTTCTGCTCTTTATATGAACGTCAAATCCACAATTAGAATATTAAGAAGATAATATAAAATTTTGTGCTGCTGGACTGAGGACTTCCATTAGCTGTTAGCCATAGTTTGGAACTTGCAAAGCAATCATATTGGAGCCTTGCTGGGCAACCTGCTCCAGTGTCTCACCACACCCACAGTAAAGCATTTCTTCCTAATATCCAATCCTAATCTACCTTCTTCCCATGTAAAGCCATTTCCCCTCATTCTGTTGCTACCTGCCCTTATGAAAAGTCCCTCCCCAGCCTTCCCTGTAGGCCCTCTTCAGATACTGGAAGGCCACTCTAAGGTCTCCTTGGAGTCTTCTCCAGGCTGAAGAGCCCCATCTCTCTCAGCCTGTGCACATAGTAGAGGTGCTTTCAGCCCTCTCTGATCACCTTCATGGCCCTCCTCTGGACCTGCCTGAACATCTCCAAGTCCTTCTTGTGTTGAGGGCTCCAGAACTGCGTGCAGTGCTCCAGATGGGGTTTCAATGAGAGGAGTGTGGAGGGGCAGCACCACCTCCCTCGACCTGCTGGTCATGCTTCTGTGCTTTAAGCTTATGCTTTAAGGTCCTATATGCTTTAAGGTTTAGATAGTGCAGTCGCCTCACCTCTTCAGGTTTATCTGTGAAGGTCCCTTCCAAGTGAACCGTGCTGATCCAGACAGTTCGGATTGCTCATTAAAGTGTTTTAGTAAGTTGGGCTGGTCCTACGAAGCAGCATGACTGCAGTAAGCAGTGTACATGGTGCGCTGTGAGTACTGCACACATTCCTCTTGGCAGCTTGTGGAACAGAAACTGTGCATTGTTTGGATTGTGTAAGTATTCCTGTTGGTCTCTTGTGATGCTTACCTTCTTAGAGCACCTTTCCTCGTTTGGCTCTACATATTTTGGTACCTTACTTGTTCTGTTTGGCTTAGCAGGGAAGGTCTTCTTCTGAAGCATCCTCAGTCTTGGTCTGGGCAGCATACTTAGAAATGACATGGACGTTACATGAGTGGGTGGTCAAAGGGGGGAAGAACTCACCTTTCTGATCTGTTTCCTTTTAGAACACAGTCCTGGAGAGGATTTGCTTTCCTTGTTTCCTGGAGACTTGGATTCTTAGATGGTTTTGACTGCAGCTATTTCTGATGTTAATTCCTTTTTCTGTACTTTAGTAGCCAAGTGCAAGTGGAGTGCTTTGGGAATTGTCTGAAGTTGCCAGGTTGCGTGTGATCACATATGTAACGTGGAGTTATGTGTGGTGCCAGTGATAATTAAGTGTGATGAACTTGAAGGCTTTCAGTACAATTTCAGCCCTAATGTAAACAGTGACTTGAACTCTGGAATTCTGTGTAAAATCATTAGCTAGCTTGTGGTCCAGGTCTTGAAACCAAAGGCTATGAGGTGCTGCTCTTGTTGACGCAGGCTGTGAAAGATGACTTGAGCTCTAAGAGTAATTTCCCTTCTGCTCTTTATATGAACGTCATATCAACAATTAGAATATTAAGAACATAATATAAAAGTTGTTGCTGCTGGCCTGTGGACTTCCATTAGCTGTTAGCCATAGTTTGGAACTTGCAAACCAATCTTATTTAGACTTTAGTGGTGAAATCTTCTGATGAAATCTTCCTTCTAATTCTGCAAAAGAATCTCGGTGGAACATTTCTGTCTGAAAAGGCTCTGGCATATGAAGATGTGCCAGACTGCAGCCATGTGCCAGATGCGTTTGGATCCATGGAATTTTCTGATGTAGCTTCAGTGTTTGAAGAATCTCCACTCGATCTAAATACTCAGAAAACAAAGCAGGTGTGTGAAGATGTACAGCTAGTTTCTTACAGAAAAAATACAGCTCTTAATCTAGAAATCTGCTTCTCATTGTATCTAGTGCTTACTCCATATTTAAGTATCTAGTGGACCTTGACCAAAGGAAGATAAAGATAGAGCAAAGAAGTATGTTAAGCATAAATTTTGTTGCCTTCTACCTGTAGGCCATGGTTGGTTTGACGTGATCCCTAACTCCAGTGTTTGGTTTGCACAGAAACAGCAAGCAAGGGAACAAGTAAAGGAGTCAGTGAGGATTTTAAAACACAATGGGAAGCGATAAGGCACAGTTAATAAGATTCTGGAGTTAGGCTGGAGGTAGGCAGAGGTTGAAAGGTACCGAAAGAAATTCAATCTTACTGTGTTGGACAACAAAATCCACTGTGATATTATTCAAATTTTTAACTAAACCAAGTGATAATTCATATTTATGTTTAGATAAGCTGGTGAAGGTTAATCCTCAATGGAGAATTGAGATGAACAAATAAAAAAATGGTGTTTGACAGTCTATAAGAAACGAACTTATTCTAGGAGAGAATCAGAGTTTTCAACTGTTTTGTTCAATAGCCAAATAATGTATGATATTTTTATAAGCATTGTGTCTGACCTTCTCAGCTGTTAGAATTTCTTTGACAGTAACTTCTCCGGCTGTGATCAGAAAACCTTTTGTTCCGTCTCTGGCACCATTCGAGGCATGATACTCAACTGGGTGATATGGAATTCACACTGTCAACTCCAGTGACAAGAAAAGTGGCATCTAAGAAGCGTGCAAACACAGAGAATGTTGATGCAGAGTCAGTGTTAAGAAATGAGCTGCCCTTTGCATTTCCTGCTCCAAAGGCCTTCTTTTCGAAGAGCCAGACAGAGAAGCAAGTAGAAGGCATATCTTTTTAGGCGCCTACTTCCAAAGGTATGTTGTATCTAACAAATGGAAACCTAGAACATGTGTAGCTTAGGAATTTTTTACTTTTAATATGAATGCAGTACTTGTAGGTCCTAAAATTCTGAAAGGTTTCAGTGTGGGGTTTATTTGGTCACAGCACATACAGCTGCCATCCTGTACATCTGACAGTGCACTGCAAGCGGTTTAACCATATATCAGGGCATGGTACACGTCTGTTAATGATAGAAGTTCTCACAGTTTCACAAGGAGCATGCCTTGAGATGCATTCAGATAATGAGATAAGTGCTGTGTTCCTAAAACTAGCATGTGTCTCCACTCTCCATCGAGATTTAGTAGATAATTTCTTTAACAATTATGATGAGAGTTTTGTTTTGTTTTTATTTTTTTCTGGGCTATTATTTTGAGTGAAAGAAAAGGGTATGCTTTTATTTAAGCGAGCTTTTGATTGCATCATGCTTCTAAATTAAATGTAACCTACTGAATTCCTCATGATAGCATACGAGTACTTGCGTGTATCTGTTCTCCCTAATAGAGGGAGAAGAGACTCAGTGAACCTGGACAGTGTTACCCAGGGTTGTGAGAACAGCTAAATGATTGTTGAGAACTGGTCAACTCGTGAGCCTGAGACCTGGGATCCTCCATCCTAGGGTGGAACTTTACTGGAGCACGTGGGTGCCACAGCAACAAAAGGACTGTGTACAACAGACTGAGAGTTTGCTGAGTTTCTTGGTTTACAGAAAGCACAACTAACTCAGCAGCAAGTGACGTATTTGGGATAGGAGATGACAGCTGGACTTCGAACCTTAAGGACTGCCAAGAAAGAAGCCATCTGCTCAACCCCTGAGCTGCAAACTGCCAAGGAACTCCATACGTTGCCAGGAATGACAGGAGGGTGCCGACCATGGATACACAGCTACGGACTGATGGTAAACTTGAAACAGCTTGAAGTGAGTAAGGGATATCCAGGGTGCACTGGTGCTCAATATTCAAGAAGCCCATCAATCTACACTGGGCCAAAGGATACCAGTTTTAATATCTCATGCAGTGTTTACTGTATTGGAGGCAAAAGGGGGACATTGGCTTTCACCCCACAGAATCACAGAATCACAGAATTACCCGGGTTGGAAGGGACCTCAAGGATCATGTAGTTCCAACCCCCCTGCCTAGCAGGGCCACCAAACATACGCCTTTACTAGATCAGGTTGCCCAGGGCCCCGTCCAACCTGGTCTTGAACACCTCCAAGGACGGGGCATCCACAACCTCACTGGGCAGCCTGTTCCAGGACCTAACCACCCTTCTAGTAAAGAACTTTCCCCTAACATCCAACCTAAATCTTCCCTCCTTCAACTTAAAACCATTTCCCCTAGTCCTGCTATTATCAGCCCTTTCGAAGAGTTTACTCCCCTCCTGGGAGTAAGTTCCCTTCAGGTACTGAAAGGCTGCAATGAGGTCACCCCGCAACCTTCTCTTCTCCAGGCTGAACAAACCCAACTCCCTCAGCCTGTCCTCATAGGGGAGGTGCTCCAGCCCCCTGATCATCTTCCTGTCCCTCCTCTGGACCCTTTCCAAAATCTCCATATCTTTTTTGTACTGAGGGCTCCGCACCTGGACACAGTACTCCAGATGGGGCCTCACAAGAGCAGAGTAGAGAGGGACGATCACCTCCCTATCCCTGCTGACCACCCCTCTCCTGATGGAGCCCAGGATCCCATTTGCTTTCCGGGCTGCCAGAGCGCACTGCTGGCTCATGTTAAGTTTCTCATCTATCAGGACCCCTAGGTCTTTTTCAGCCGAGCTGCTCTCAAGGACAACTCCTCCCAGCCTGTACAGGTGCCTGGGGTTCTTCCGGCCCAAGTGCAAAACCTTGCACTTTGCTGTGTTGAACCTCATTAGGTTCACCCGAGCCCAGCTTTCCAGCCTGTCAAGGTCCCTCTGAATGGCATCTGTTTACCCCAAAGATTCCCGAAATACCAGGCCATCCTGGTAGAGCAGGGTGATATAGAAATAATTGTAACTACTATTGCCAACCCAGTATCTTTCCTTAGCGGAACTCCCCTGGTGGAGAACCAGGATGACATCACTGCTTTGAAACAACTGATGCTGCACATTACATCCAGTCGGTCGGAGCTGAAGGACGAACCCTTAGAAGATGCAGAAGACGCCTGGTTTACCAGCAGCTGCAGTTTTGTGAGACAAGGAGGCTGTAAGGCAGGACATGCAGTAACTGCTACTGAGCAGGGAATGGAAGCACAACCATCAGCCGTGGGGACTACCCCTCAGAAGGCTGAAATAACTGCCTTGACGAGAGCCTTAATGATATGGACAGATGCTAACTATGTGTTTGGGGTGTCACACGCTCATAGTACCATCTGAAAAGAGCAAGGATTGCTCACACACAAGGAAAAGAGCATGATGTAAATGTACCTATGTTGTAGGGCACAGTTCTCTATCCAGGCCCAAGTCTGTGTGGGTGTCTCCTCTATCCACAAAGCTGCTCACACTGCAGGAGGCACAGGCTGAGAGGAGAGGCCAGAGCAGCTCTCCCACTGTGACACGGAGCAGCAGGATACAAGTAAAGGAAGGCCCCGCAGCGGTACTGGGAAGGTTCCACACAGTCATCAATTTTTCATCTGAAAGGTAAAGAGGAATTCCCTTTTCTGCCCCTATCATCATTGGTCGGGTGAGTAGCAATGATGCCCGGTGTGCTTCCATCAATGGAGCAGAATAGGCGGAAGGCTGGGGTGCAGGCTTTCCTCTGCTGAGGTGAGTGGGGGCTCAGGGTGTTGCTCAGTGGTAGATTTGTTCACACTGAGTTCTAACAGGAAACTTGCTCAACATCGAAGGCCTTGCAAAAGTCTGGCTGAGTGATGTCAGTTGCTTTTCCTTTCCCTACTGATGCTGTCACTCCACTGTAGAAGGCCACCAAAGCGACCAGGCTGCATGTCTCCATTTCCGCTGTTTCTCCATTTCCTTCTTGTTGCTCCCTGTAACCAGCAGGTTCAGCCATGCTGCTTTCCTGCCTCCTCTGCTGTGTTTCGTGTGGTCGGGATGGAGCTCAGAGCTCCAGCTCTGAGAAAGGTTTTCTGAGAAAGTTACCATCTCTTTTCCATTCCTTTACCCCTAAAAACAGTTTTCCAGTGTCTCTCATGCAAGAATTCTTTGAACAGCCTGCAGCTGACTTTCCTGAAGCTCAGGGTCCTGACTTTGCTTTTTGCCAGGCACACATTCCTTGAGATGAGGAACTCTAGGAGGGCATGGTCACTACAGCCCTGACCACCTCCAGTCTTAACCCCTGCTGTTCAGCATGTCCAGTAATGCTTCCCTTCTGCTTGGTGTGCTTAATGCTTGGCCCACAAAGTTATTGTCAGTGCACTCCAGCAGGCTCTCAGACAGTTTGCAGCAACTGGGATTGGTGCTGGGTGGTTGCAGGGAGGTGTCTCAGCAGAAAAGCTGGGCTGGGGTGGGCGTGCTGTGTCAGTCCTCATCGCAGCTGGCAGAGAGAGTTAGAGGAGGGTGATGGGTGCTGCCTGCTCTCAATGCTGCTGCACTGAATTTGGGGCACAGCAGCACACTGGTGAGTGAGCTGGGAGGGAGACGGACTGCTGCTGTGCATGGCTAGGCCAGAGCTGTAGGATTGTCAAACACGTGAGTCATGCTGGTGCAGCCATTGCAGCTGCAGCAGGAGTAGAAGACAAAGAGGTTTTGTAGAGGACAGAGGGTGGTGACTCATGGTTTGATGTCCAGGTGGAGGCCGATAACAAGTGGTGTCATGGTTATCAGAGACACCAATGATGCAATGGAGTGCACCCTCTGCTGTTTGCTGAGTGGTGCGGCTGACGCAGTGGAAGGAAGGGATGCCATTCAGAGGGAGCTCAACCGAGAGGTTGGCCTAGGTGAATTTAATGAGGTTCAACACAGCAAAGTGCAAGGTTTTGCACTTGGGCTGGAGGAATCCCAGGCATTTCTACAGACTGGGAGGAGCAGTCCTTAAGAGAAGCCCCGCAGAGAAGGACCTGGGGGTCCTGGTGGATGAAAAACAGAACGTGAGCCATCAGCGTGCTCTTGCAGCTCAGAGAGCAAATGGTCCCCTGGGCTCCATCAGAAGAGGGGATGGCCAGCAGGGACAGGGAGGTGATTGATCTTCATGATCCTTGAGGTCCCTTCCAACCCGGGCCATTCTATGATTCTGTGATTACACTCGCTGTCAGAAATAACGGCAGCTGTACAGATGTTGGATATATTTTGGGACAGTTCTTGTAACCAGCTGATTTTAAGACCTTGCCCGAGTCAAGAGTCTAAATTGAGTGTCAGAAGAAAGCTGGTAAAGTGGCTATTGCTCATTCTTTTTCATTTGCTGATTCTTTCATTCGGGTTCCTTTTCCAAAGGAGATTCTGGTGATGGAAGCAATTGAAGAAAGAACCAAAGCAGCTCTTGCCAAGAGTGCTTGAAGTCCCTGTGGAGAGAAGCAAAGAACTTGGGCTTCCTCTGGGATGCGCCCCACCATGTCTCAGGAAGGAGACAACTGCTGTTCCACTTTCTGCTTTGTGTGTGGAAAGGTACGTCTGGGTTTTCTTCTACTTGTTTTTCTTTCTTTTTCTGGCTTTGAAGGAGAAGGGGTGGAGCAAGGGGAGACCCACTGGTCATTTGTTAACTCAAGAGCAGGATGGATTCTGCATTGACTGTGAAAAACCTGGGCTAGTAGCATGGGCATATTTCAGGCTGGACTCTTCTTTTGCTGCTTGGTTTCCTTTTGGCTACAGGGAGACAGCTGTCTAAAGGTGTGTTTTCAAACCCACTCTCCAAAACCATGTTTCATTGTTGCAGGTGGTTCAGTGTGCTCTTGCAGGGTAGATGTGTTTGCTGTAGAATCTGAATGGTTTCTGTTCCTAGGGGAGGACTGGGAGGAGGTAGTGAGAAGAGAATTCAATGCCTGAGGTGTATCTTAGTGAGAAATGTTGGCATGAGGTGCTGAAAGTCTTGAGTTGTCAAAGGCCAGTGAGGCTCAGACTCCTTAACCTGCTGGAGCAGGGTGGAAGCAAGGAGTGGGCACTGCCGTCCCACAAGCTGCACTTGGTTCTGGTCTGCCAGGTCTGTGCTGGCTAGGATTTCTTCTGAGAAGTTTGTTGGAGCTGCTTGGAGTAGTGAAGGGTGGGGAAGAAGTGCTGCTCCAGAGCTATGAGACGTGCAGCTCCTTCTGAAGTGCTCCTGAGAAGGACGGAGCGCATTTGCTGCAGCTTTCTCTGCAGATGTGCTCCTCACCTTGAAATCCTCGTGGTTTGTCCTCAGCTCCTGACCACGGCCTGTTCTCTGTTTTGCAGGCTGATAACATGCAGAAGCCGCAGCTGGTGCGTGCTATGTCATCTTTAAACGTACCAGCATTTGCGGCAGCCCATGTTATTAAGAGCCACGTCGCCCAGGGGCCAGATGAGCTCTCTCTGGAGGTAAGCAGTTCCAGGCGTTCCGTGTTGTCGTGCATAGAAGAGGGCAGTCCTTTCTGCTTTGTTTTCCTACCAGATTTGCTGAATCTGGGATTGATGTTTCAATCTCTTTCAGGTCGGAGATCTGGTGAGCATTGTTGATATGAGGACATATCAACAGGCTGAGCCCCTGGTGGAGAGGCAAGCGTGGCTTTGAGGTAGGCACACGTTTTTGACTAGAGAGCACAACTTCAGTAGAGTTGGGAATCTCAGCTTGGAGCTGCTCTGCCTGCACAGGATGGCTGCTGGATGCAAACAGTTGCCCTGTGTCACTGTCAGTGGACCTTCCCTTTGGCTCTGGGCTCGGGCTAATGCTCACCTGTCTTTTTGTTCTAATTACAGGTTGGGCTTTTCCCTGGTGAGTGCATGGAACTCATCAGCGGAAAAGTTCCCGATTCCCTCCTCAATTCATTGCCAAAGCCAGGTGCGTAATTTACATTTGACAACGCAAGTTAGTCAAATAGGGTCAGAACGTTACTTTCAGGGGGTTTGTTTATGCCCAAGTTCAGCAAGCTTAGAAAGAGAACTACAGTAATCTCCTTGGGCACCTCCAGGGATGGGGAAAATCCATTCTTGCGTGTCCTTGTTGGGAATGTTCTTCCCGTTGTTACATGCTCTGTCGAATGCATTGCGCTCAGCTTCGTCCAACCGAGCCAGGCCTGAAATGAACTGGTTTCTTTGTTTTGTTGCGCAGAGCCAAAGAAATGGGGCAAGCTCATCAACGGCCTTTGTTCCCTGGTGAAGGTCAGCCCTGGGAGAGCAAAGCAGCCTGAGCCTCCGACATTCTCCAGATCCATGTCCTTGCTTGACATCGTTGAGAGGTATTTAGCCTTCAGGACTTGAGGGCTGAGCTGTAGGAATGGAAGCATCCTCTGCTGTTTGAAACAGAGGGCGTTTCTAAGCTGTGTTTCAGCAGAAAGCAGGCAGTGCCCAGAACAGGCAACTTTTGGCCAGGGCTCGGTGCAGCTCTTCCATCACCCTGCACCATGTCTGACAGCATGCTCTGTTTTCTCTGCAGAATGAGTTCTCCCAGGAAGAGGGCAGAGTCAGCAGCTGGCAGTTGGTGTTCCTGCTTCTGCCTGGGCAAAACATCCCCTGTGGCCAAACACCAACTGCAGAGCAGTGCCAGGGAGCCCTCTGAAGCAGAAGTCTTGGTCCTGGCAGGTAAGGGTGCAAGTCCAGCTTACAAAACACTGCTTGTCAGCAACACAGGTAGAATTCATGCTTTCAGTGGGCTTGTACCTCCTTCTGGCGTTCAAGCCCGTGCCTGACATCTTCAGTTGATCCCTGTCTTTCCCAAATGAGTCTCTTGTCAACACAAGAGCTGGACCTGCACGTGGATCACTTTCAAGACAGTGACACTGTTGCTAGAAGCCTATTTGCTTCTGCCCACCACCACTACATAGCCAAATGTCAAGAATCTCCATGGTTCATCTTGCGAACGTTCGACACTAACTGCTGTACATCTGCTCCTTCCTAGGTGACCCGAGCCCTTGTATATCCCCAAGACGCAGGGCATGTTACGATGACGCATCTTCCATCAATGAAGAGTTGTTACTAAGCACAGAATGCTGCAGTTCAGATGAAAGCCTTCTGTATAACATCAGCTATCAAGAGAAGAAGGTCATCATCGTTGAAGCCTTCATTCATCCCATCCCTACTGAAGCTGCTGACCTGAGCCCACCAGACACCTCAGGCACCAGCCTGGACTCAATGTCTCTGCAGTGCAGCCCAGCCCAAGCACAGCCTGAGTGCCCCGACAGCAGCACCACCATGCAGGCTCAGGTCAGCATCACCGAGGAGAAGCTGAGCATCTCGCAGGGGGGCACAGAATCAGGACACGAGTCCCAGGCTCCGGGCAACAGCACGGTCTCTGAGCAGCTCTCATGATTACAAGAGAGGATGAGTCCCATCTTTCCTCCAGACCTCACACCCCCTCCTTTCTCCTATTGAATAAAGGCACGCTCGTGCTCAATCAATGCCTTGACTGAATTCCGAGTTTTCATTCGCAGAGATTGGGATGAGTGCAAGAAACTGCAAGGCAGCTCAGCTTACAACACTCTGGCTGTGGGGTTTGTGCGGCCGAGCTCTGGGTGTGTTCCCATTTTGCCTGACTTTGGGATGCCTGCAGCGAGAGCTCTGCTGCCGTTGTGTATGGCAGCAAATAGTCTCTAGCATCCTGGATGCTGCTCATGAAAACCCCAAGCTTCCTGGCTGTGGCTGTGATGCTTTTCAGGGCCTTTTGATGCTCTTTGATGCCGTGGCTGCTCCCTAACACCTCTGTCCTCCCGCCGTGTCCATTCCTAGCTCCCACCTGTGAGCTGTCCCTGCAGATCATCTCTAGCCCTGCCATCATCGCGCTGCAGCAGGAGGAGCTCGCCCTGACCAACATCAGGCAGTGCTGCCTGCCTCTCTCACTCTCTAGACCAAGTGTAACTACGCTGTCATGGAGACAAATGCTTTCTGTCACATCCTCCATCCCTGCAGACATTTACCGGTAGGTGGCTCTTGCAGAAGAAGATTCAAGCAGCAGAACCTTTTGCTCAGCTACAGCACACAAATGCTACAAAAGCAGGAATAACCCGCAAGCTCTGGGTCTGTTTGTCTTGCACAGGCATGCACTAACTGCGTTTGATGGTACCCCCCATCCTTGATTTCCTTCCCTGCTTCTTGTCTGATGACGCTGCTGAGCCAGGAACAAGCTGCCCAGTGTGGCAGAGCATGGTGCAGGGCTGTGCTGGGACCTCCTCCCCTTCATCTGCTGCAGATCAGTGCCACACACGTGCCATCGAGATGCTCTGGCACGGGATGTGCCTCCAACCCAAAGCTCCTTCCCACCTCCCAAGGAAAAGCAAAGCAACCCAAGCATCTCCAGCAAAGCTGCCCAGCAGACAGCAGGGAATGCAAACAGCTTCTGGCTGCTCCCCTGCACTCCTGTCCTAAGTAATAGACCCCATGAGGACTGGCTGGGAAATCAGTGCATGACACATGTGAGTGTGCACAGGATTGTGCAAAGCAGTGGGGTTCCATGAGTTTGTCTGTGTGTGTATCTCGGCTGTTATGAAAGCATGGGAAGACTGCCTTACTGAGTCCCAGATAATTACTTATCCTCAAATGATTTTTCCTGGCCCAATTTAAAGCCTCTTACAGGTAATCGAGACCAACAGGCTGTTGTTGCACAATCAACAGGCACAAACTAGATGAATAGCTGAGGAAAATAAAGCATCATGCCAAGGGTACTAGATAAGTGAGCAGCTTGAGATCTGCACATTTATGTGATACTCATGGTCTTAGACAATATTTGCTTAGTGAGGTCACATAGAATGAAAGTAAAATAGAAGAAGTGCAATTGGTCTCAGTTCACACAGCTGGCTGGTTTGTCTCAAGCGACTGCTTTGGTGCTCTACAGAACAGCAACTTCAGAGATCTCTTTCTATTACTAAGTTTTTGAAAGAGCAATTTGCTCTGTTAATTATCCATCATTTTTGTGCAGTCTGTTTTGTCAGACTTGTCTTTAGCTTCCAAGTTGTATGTGAAGAATTGTTTCCGTTGTAATGCACAATGTACTAAAAATTGAGAGATGAAAATGTGAAGAGTTTTTCCAGCTTTGATTTCATGTCTGGAATTTTGGAACCCACTACTTGCAGTTGTTAATCTGTCCAAACTGGTCTGGTTTGGAATGCCCTCATCCTTCTTGAATCGCTGTTAAAGGCGGAGCAATTCCTACAAGTGCCATGGCCCCACTGTTGTTCTAATTCTTGTTTCTTTGTTTTCCACACGCTGCTTTTCAAGCCTCCTTTTTCTTTACAGTCAAAGTGAGAACTGCACTGTGAGGTGTCTGAACCTTGTTGTGCCTGTACATAAATAGAACAGCAGCAAAGCCAGACAGGTGACTGTGCTGACAGCTCTCGTAGCCAGTAACACGTAACTGTGCTAAATCCCTTGTGACGGCTTTGATTTCATTTTTGCCAGTGAAATCCTTGTAAAAGGAAGTGCAGCAGTGTGATGAGCTAAGGTGAAGATGCTGGTTTTAGTAGTGCTCTAAGCTGAGTGAAAGGGCAATTGAATGAGGGTTATATGCTTTCTCTGGGACGATAAGGCTCTTTTTCCTGAGGGAAAGAGCCAGCTTTTCATGGGCTATATGTGGGCTTTGACAAGGGCAGACAATCCAGTCTGTCAGGAAGCCATTTGAGGTGCTTCAGGTTTGTAAGCTTGTCTTTTTGTTTTTCAGGCGGATATTTGGAGCATGGGTGTAGTGCTGTATGCTCTGCTGTGTGGGTTTTCCCTTTGGATGATGACAATATGATGGCACTCTACAGGAGGATACCAGTGGGTATCAGTGGTGCTAGAATACACTGAGAAGGGAAATAGCTGAGCTTGACAAGAGGCCTTGCTTTTCGGATGGCAGAACATGCTGAGCTGTGAGTAGAAAGGCCTGTCTGCTGAATATTGTCCCTGTTTTTGCTGCTTTGTCAACCAGTATTTAGTGGAATTGGTTCTACGCTTGGTTGGCCTATGTGGCACTGTAGCCTAATTCTGTACCATGATAGCATACAGAATTTAAGGAGAAGTATTTTCTTGCCAATGGTCTGGATTTTTTGTATCTGGTTCTTCAACTGGCTGCTCCCTATACTATCTGTAGTAAAAATACAGACTCATCATTTGATTTCCCTGAAATGAATGTTCCTAAATGCCAGCTCTTCTCATGTCTACAAAGATCAAAGTTCTGCATTTGCTATTAGAATTTCCTCTTCCAGAATCAGGAGGTAATGTAGGACCCCACAGATTGCCTTCAGAATCCAGCAGTTAGTTCTGTTTCCTTTCGGAGTGCATAACAACCTGAGCAAATGAATTGAATGACGTGGCTTATTAGTCTGGTACAAACTCTGCTGTACACTGAAACTTGGTCCATTTGTAAGCAGGACTTTTTCCATCTCTGTAGGACAGCAGAAAACCCTTTGTGCTAATCATGATGCCAAGAAGCAGAATGCGGCAGATGATCCAACTGCTTCAGGTGTTCATTTCCTTAAAACTGAATAGTTTTGGACTGAAAGTTTGTAAGCAGAACGGAGCTCTTAAAGCTGTCAGAGACTATTTCTGCACTGTTCAATTCTATCTGCACAACATACACAGGATCTCAGAACTGCGTTGCTTGAATTGGTGGAACTTGTTGAAGTGAACTGGGATGAGCAAGTTTTAGAACTTAGTCAGAATGCAGTAAAAAATGGATAATCTCATGAGTATTAAGGTACAGGCTTGCTATTTCTGCACTGAATTTGTTTTTATTTTACATGGCTGTGATCTGAAAGTTGCTTGAAACGCAGGCACCTAGGCACTGTTGTGTAACTGAATTTCACACGATAGGTCCTGAAATATCCTGGAATCAAAAACTCTGACTTGTTTTAAGTCTGCTGCTTGAGTCTAATCAGGGTCATAGTGTCTGTGTGCAGTGTTTCTTTCCCTGTAATGCTCCACATCATTTCATTTTGGGAATATTGAAGGAAATGGACTATGTGCCATAACTGTTGTTAGAACAAAGTATGTCTGGTGTGATCTTATGCATAGGTTCTGTAACTGCTCTTCACAGCTCAGGTGTTTGACCTTCCTTTTGGTGAAGTGATGAAATACTGCTGGTTTCTATTTGTGCTTCTAGGCACCTTGAAGCTCTTAGGAATAGAACAATTGTCTCCAGTTCTTTTCAATGATATCAGTAACAGCTCGAGTGTTGCTGCCCACTAGGTAGACCCAAAGAAGCAGATTACAGTGAAACAACACACGAGCTGGACCTGAATGAGGATCACTTTCAAGACAGTGGCTATGCTGCTTCAAGCCTACTTGCTTCTTCCTGCCGCCACTCTATTACCAAGTATCAACAACCTTTCATGATTCAACTTGCAAATGTTTGAAACTAACCCTTGTGTTTCTATGCCTTCCTAGGTGATTCGAGCCCTTGTCAACCCCAAAGATCCAAACCAAGCAGTGTCTTTCCATCAATGGAGAGTTCTTATTAAGCATGAATCGCTGCAATTCGGATGACAGCCTTCCACATGGTAACAGTGATGGACACAAGGGGCTCATCCACGTTCATGCTCTCATATCTCCTGGCTCTGCTGAAGCTCCTGACCTGAGCCTGCCAGACACAGCAGTCACCTGCCTGGATTGTGACCCAGCGCCTTTGCAGTGCTGCCCATCCCAAGCACAGCCCGAGTGTCCCAGCAGCAGCACCACCATGCAGGAGCAGGGCAGCATCAGTGAGGTGAAGCTGAGCATCTTAGATGGGGACTTAGAGTCAGGCTGCCAGTCCCAGGCACCAGGCAGCAGCACCAGCTCTGAGCCACTCTCATCTTGACAAGAGGAGTCCCATCTTCACCCTTGACCTCTCAAGCCCTCCTGTCTTTTATTGAATAAAGTCACTCTCATGCTCAGTCATCGCCTCGACTGCATTCTGAGTCTTCAATCACAGGGATTGGGATGAATGCAACAAACAGCAAGGCAGCTCAGCTTGCAATGCTATGGCTGTGGGGTTCGTGCAGGCAGAGCTCTGGGTTCCCATTTTGCCTGGCTTTGGGATGTCTGCAGCAAGATCTCTACCATTTTGTATGGGAGCAAATAATCTCTAGCATCCAGGTTGCTGCTCATGATATATCCCAGTCTTCCTGGCTGTCACTTTGTGATACTTTTCAAAGCCTTCTGATACTCTTTGATGCCTTGGCTGCTCCCTAACACCTCTGTCCTCCTGCCATGTTGACTCACGTCTCCCACTTTTAAGCTGGCTTTGCAGATCATCTCCAGCTTTGTCATCATCACGCTGCAGCAGGAGGTGCTCACCTGGCCCAATGTCTGGCAGTACTGCTTGTTCTGCAGATGAGCAGCTGCCTCCTCATCTCTTCAGCTACAGTAGTTTTTCTCAGGGCAGTTAGATGCAGTCATGCTCCTCTGGATTTGGTGTGTTAAATCCATGCTGCATGGCAGCACTCAGTGCAATACAAAGGTGTTCTGTGTGCCATAGCATTTCTCCAGGGGCTGCCAAAGGTAGAAGCACAACACAGCACCATCCTTCTGACAGTAATGTCTGTGAGTGTTAGACATGTGAGCACTGCATCATCCCCAGCGTGTCAGTGCTTTTCCACACCAACCTGACTCTCACACTCTGCACTGAATGTAACTCTGCTCTTGTGGAGACAAATGCTTTCTGTCACATCCTCCATCCCTGCAACCATTTGCCGGTAGGCAGCTCTTGCAGAAGAATCAAGCAGCAGAACCTTGTGCTCACCCTACAGCATGCAAATGCTATGAAAGCAGAAATAACCTGGCATGCTCTGGGTCTGCAAGGCTGCACAGATGGGAGAGGTAGATTGTGTTTTTGCAGTGGAAGTTTCCAGTATTTTCAGTACATAGTGTAGGCCCTAACTGAATGTATAACCCTCTTGTAAAACAGCTGTATAAGTAGTTTTTCCACCAAGAAAGTTGCTGAACAGAATTAAGTTCAGACTGGGGGCATTCTGACATGGGTAGAATTGAGACAAGCACAAGATAAATACAGGGTGGGTAGAGCCCAGCACAGGACAGAATGAATGTACTGACTTTTGGAAACATTGCCCTTCTCTGTCCGCAGAAAAGAACAAGGCAGACCTAAAAACAAGAGGTTGGTAATTGACCTTCTATGGAAATGAATCCTAGCCACAGTCTCGAGGAGTCTGTGAGCCTGAGATGCTCAACCAATGAGAGCCATGAGAGCATCACCTGCAGTGGGTTTAGGGCACAGAACAGAATTGATTTCACTGACTGGTGTGCAGTTTCTCCCTTGCCAATAGGGGATGTGCGCGCAGTATTGCAATAATGAATAAGCACTGCTGCTATCGCTGCCATCTTTGCCTAACTAGAAATCTTTGACTTTGAGAGTTTCTCACACAAGGGGAGAGGGTAAGAAAGTAAAGAGGCACAGAAAACTAAGGGAAACTGCTCTTCTTTATCTTATCTATAGAAATTGATACGATGCTGTTGTGCATTTTTTTAAATTTTATTTTTAATTTTTTGCTAATGTCAGTTAGATTGTTTTAAAATATCCACACACCAAAATCTGACTACCAAGCAAATGTAATGAAAATGAAATGAAGGTGAGTTAGTGGAAAGCACAAGGCCATATTATATTAGGCTCCAGCAAATTTACAGGCAGTCACTGCACGAAGAGGTAGATCTGAGTTGCACATTATATGATTCCCACAAAGATTAAGGAAATCTGAAGCTTTCAATATATTTTTTTAATTCTTTTTTCATTTCATTTTTAAACACCTGACCCAGACCCCAACCCTCACAGGAGCTGTAAAGATAACAGCATTAACCAGCAATGTAACTCTAATCCTAACCCTTACCCTGATTCTAAAATCGTCCCTAACTCCAAATGCAACAACAAAAATGATGCTAGAAGTTTGTAGCAAAAGGAACCTTAACCCTGATCATAATCCAAAAAAAAAAATCATTATGGTAACAATAATCTTTACCTTAAGAGTAATATTAATCAGAGCCCAGATGATGCCTGCATCCAATCAGAAGCATGCTTTGCATTATTTAAGAGTTGTATTTTTTCCAATGAACTCTCTCTATTATCATGTTTATAAAGTAACAGAGTCTGTTCTTTTTCTCCTGACACTGTGCCTTACTCCTGACATCCCCTGGAAATGACCCAGATAGGGCACCATCAAAGTAATGCTAATAGTAATGTCAATCCTAAGGGTATCTCTAGCCTCAGTGTTAATGGGACGCTAACAACAATCCCAACAGCCTTAAACATTCTGGTGGTGTGAAAGAGGTGCTGCCTTGCACATGCTGGGCAGTCCCATTGCCTGTTAAATGCAGGCGGCAGCGTAGAAACATGATGCCCGTGGTCAGAATGCCCTGTGGCAGATCCTGGCACCGGAGAACTGACCGGAGAACCATGAGAGAGCTGACAACAAATCACGCGACATCAGAACCGACCCAGTGGTTATTTACAAGCCTTGGGAGACCCAGACAGGATCTCAGAGTGGTGAATGTAGGTACAGAAGTTGTTACTACTCTGTTTTCTTCTAAAAGAAGTGTTTTTTTTTCATCTCAGAAGTTGGGGGGGGGGGGGCGGGAAAGGGATATCAATTTAATTACTCATTAATTTATTGACAGACATTCACGTTTGCTACGTTTGGAGAAGTTTTTATTTGTTTGCTGTGGTTTGATTTTTTTTTTTTCTTTTTTTTTTCCCCCTTCCCTCCTCTTCCATCTTTGTGTTCTTCCCCTATAATCAAAAGAACGGATCCCCAGGGTCTGTCCCACAGACGTTCTTTCCGTGGTCTCTGCTGCCACCTGCTGGCCAATAAGCGGAACTGCCACTGTTGGGCGTTTGGTGCCGCAGGAAGCACAACGCAGATCTGAGTTCTGACCGGTCTACGCAGCAAATCCGCCAATCTTTATTGCGATAAGCCCTCCAGACAAGAGCATAAAGTCTTTGCCTGAGGGCAGGGTTAGTAGTAATGGATGTCAGTTTTGAAATTTCCAGTCCATTCACCACAGCGCTTTCTGCCTCCATGTCCCATAACCAGAGCAGCTATGCTGGCATGCTCTCTTGGTTTCTGTCTAAACCACTGTACTATATCCATCAGTTCAGCTGCTGTATTATGGGCAGCAGGGTTTGGGGGGTGGACACTGGTCAGGGCACTCCCACCAGCCTATCCTGCATTTTTTTTTTTTTTTTTTTTCATTTTTGGGTTACAATCAGTCAGATCTCAAATAGATCTAGTCCAAATGGAACCTCAAAATCTGACCTTTTAGTGCCTTCATTTACAGAGTCCATTTTATACAGATTCCCTTGTACAGGGCCCCCATGGTCCTCCAGACAGTTGTTACTGATCTTCCATAGGAGAATGATTGAATTAGGTTTTTTCCCATCAAAACTGCCACCTGTCTTTCCAATTTTTCAACACTATCATTCAATAGCTGATTTGCATCAGCCTGAGCCTCTTCAGTTATGTTCAGACAGTTCAAGGCCATTAAAAGTGGCCATGCCACCATGAACACAGCTAACTGTCATTCTCAAGTTGTAAGTATGTCTTTGCTAAGACCATGGAAATACTCAGTCAGGTGGGCCAGGGACTCATGGACCCTCCCTCCGTCCCACACAGGGCCCCATTTTTCAGTGACAGAAGCAGTGCTGCATTTTGAGGATCCTAGGAATCCCAGGACATGCCCTGACAAAAGGTCATTCAAAGGGGTAGTCTTTCCCCATCCAAACAACTCCATGATATTCACAGAATCACAGAATTGTAGGGGTTGGAAGGGACCTCCAGAGACCACTGAGTCCAGTCCCCCTGCCAAAGCAGGTTCCCTACACCACGTTGCACAGCTCAGCATCCAGGCAGGTCTTGAATATCTCCAGAGAAGGAGATTACACAACCACCCTAGGCAGCCTGTTCCAGTGCTCTGTCACTCTCACCATAAAGAAGTTATTGCACACATTAGTGCAGAATTTCCTATGGTGCAGTTTCTGTCTGTTTCCCCTTGTCCCTCCTCCACACACTGCTGAAAAGAGTCTGGCCTCACCTCTTTGCCCCCCACACCTCAAATATTTATAGACCTGGATCAGGTCTCCTCTCAGCCTTCTTTTCTCAAGGCTAAACAGACCCAGTTCCCTAAGTCTCTCCTCATAGGGGAGATGCTCCAGGCCCTTCACCATCTTTGTGGTCCTCCACTGGACTCTTTCCAAGAGATCCCTGTCTTTTTTGTACTGGGGAGCCCAGAACTGGACACAATATTCCAGATGAGGCCTCACCAGGGCAGAGTAGAGGGGGAGGATCACCTCCTTCGACCTGCTGGACACGCACTTTTTAATGCACCCCAGGATGCCATTGGCTTTTTTGGCTACAAGGGCACACTGCTGGCTCATGGTCAATCTGTCGTCCACCAGGACGCCCAGATCCCTCTCAGCAGAGCTCCTCTCCAGCAGCTCTTCTCCCAGCCTGTACTGGTGCATGCAATTATTTCTACCCAGGTGCAAGACTCTACACTTGCTTTTGTTAAACCTCATCCGGTGTCTTACTGCCCAGCTCTCCAGCCTGTCCAGGTCTCGCTGAATGGCAGCACAGCCTTCAGGCGTGTCAGCCAATCCTCCCAACTTCGTGTCATCAGCAAACTTGCTGAGGGTGGTCACTATCCCCTCATCAAGGTCGTTGATGAAGATGTTGAACAAGACCGGACCCAGCACAGACCCCTGGGGGACGCCGCTAGTTACAGCCCTGCAGCCAGACACTGCACCGCCAACGACAACCCTCTGCACTCTGCCAGTCAGCCAGTTCTCGACCCACTTCACTGTCCAATCACCTATCCCATACTTCCTCAGCTTTGGTATAAGTATGTCATGGGAGACTGTATCAGTTATAGAGGTTATAGAGTTCAATTCCTGTAGTCAATTTGGCGGCCCAGGTGGGACCAGCTCTGTTCGCTGCAGGACCAGCTGAGAGGGAGACACTTTTGGCGCACCCTGAGATTTCTCTGAAGGACTCCCTTCCTCACCTGATCACTGCAGGGACAGACAAGGACCACCCATAGGTGGACCAGGTATGTGTATGGTAAGTGGAGCCCATATGTCTTGAGGAGACATCCTACACAGTTTACAGCCATACGTGCTGCTCCCAGGGAGGTGAGCTCATGGCTTTGGTTGCCAGCTGGGTAGGAAGACTCCTTGGGTGAGTTCCTATGAAAGGGAACTGTATGTCATATGAATGGAAACAAGAACAAGTACTCTCTCCCAGGTGGGTGACAATAGGAGGGACCTAGGTTGGTCTCTCCTACGGGTATGGGATATAGTGGATAGCCTGTCAAATGGTAGCCTGGGTTCTCCAAGTTGTAATCACGGGGGTTATAGGTTGTATGTTCAATATTATCATCTGCTTTAAGTGTTTGGTACCGTGTGTCAAGCCGACTCTGGGAAAAATATTAACGTTTGCAACTGGTCAACCAGAGTATGAGTGTTATTAAGATTCCAGCTAGAAAACGTTGTCAGCATTGTGTAGTATGAATAAACCATGGTTTTTGATCTAAATGTCAGAGTGAGTGTGGTGTGAGTGAGACACAGAACAGCTGCAGGGTGAGTGCCGAGTCCCGATCCATGTTTCCTTCCTCCTGTGAGGGAAATGGCCAGACACGGACAAAGTGAAAGACTGTGTTGTCTGTCCACTCATATGTACTTTCTGCTTGTATGTAAGAAGACGGGAGTTTGTACTCTGTAGATTAGTAAGATTGTCCTGAGGAGAGGTGTACATTCCACCCGACCAATGAATGTCAACACATTTATGTAATACTATGTACTGCTTGCGAGGAAGTGTGTGAGGGAGGTGGTTCAATCAGTGCTGGTTCTGTGGCACAGTGTTTATAACTGAAGAATACAGACTGTATTAAGGGAGTTTATGTGAACTGAAGAACTGTACTGTTTGACAAACAGTTTTGATGGTATAAGAAAGTGTAATTGTTAATGATATATGGAAGTGTACTTGAGGGAATGTGGAAGTGTATCTGAGCATACAAACAGAGGAAGCATTTACAGAAGAAAAAAGGTTAAAGTGAGTTTACCTGCACTGACATGAGAGCAACACCCTGAACCTCTGCCCTGTGAGCTGAGCAGAGCAGAGCAGAGACACAGTCCTCATGTATCAGGTAGTGTTATTCTGCTTACCAAATGAATGAGTTCACTACAGAAGAGGCAGATCTTCCCCTCTGCTCCATTTGTGGCATACTCTGGAGTTCAAGACATTGCAAAGCTATGGCACATCTACTTTCTTTCAATGATGACGCCTTAGTATGCTCTGGGCTGTCATTTCAATTGCATCTAAAGAAGTCTAGGGTCATACCAGCTGACAGGAAGCTGGCAAATGTTGTCTCATTGTAAGGAAGAGCAAGAAAGATGACATGGGCAATTATGGACCTGTCAGTCCAGAGCCTGGTAAAATTATGGAGAAAATGATGGTGGGAGTTATGGAAAAACAGCTGAAGGACAATTCTGTCATTGGTTGCAGCCAACACAAGTTTGTGAGGCAAAGGTCCTGTTTAATTTAAGCTCATTCTGTGACACAGTTATCCGTTTAGTTGACCAAGGGAAGCCAGTTGATGTAATCCTTGAGGATTTCAGTGGAGATTTTGATACTGTTTCTCACAACAACCTTCTGGACAGAATGTTCTGCATATGGCTAGACAGAAACACAATGTGGTGGGTGAGCAGTTGGCCAGTAGGTCAGTCCCAAAGGATTATAGTCAGTTTTTTCCATCAGGCTGGTAGATGGTCACTGTCGGGGTCCCCAGGGTTCCATTTTGGGGCCACTTTCCTTTCATGTTTATGCAGATGACTTGCATGCAGGACTAGAAGACGTTCTGAGCAAGTTTGCTGATGAGACCAGATGAGGAGGTGCTGTTGCCTCCACTGAGGGTGGAGAGGACTTGCAGAGAGATGTGGACAAGTCAGAGAAGTGGGTACCAGTTGGTACTAAGCACCAAGTGCATAACGTATAACAAGAACAAGTGCCTGATTGTGCACCGCAGAACATAAAGGACTTCAAACTCTGGGAGAATGTGCAAACGAGGGCACTGGAACTGAGAGATCTGAAGTTCAGAGTTTCACAGGGATTGACTGCTTGTTCAGACTGGGCCCTTCTCACATCCCTTCTCACATCCTGCAATGAAACATAGGTCTCATATGGGACATGAACCTCACAGCGTCCTTGCACCACATGTAGAGCCTGGGATCTTCTGTCCCCATGTCTTTCATTTAACATCATACGGACCTCCAACCCATTGCCCCAGGAAATGCCAGGAGCCAACATGAGAGACAGGATCTCTCTACCACTGGTCTTGCAATCAGGGCTTGACCTGTCTGCTTCGTAAGGCAAAGGAGAGGTTTCTTAGCATGCCAGTGCCTTTGCCTGCCTGTAGTCATGGCTTCCAGTTATCTTCTCTAACAAGTCCCTTGGGAAGCTTACTTGGTAATGGCCCTCAGTGGGCCCATTAATACTCCAAGAAACTTCACTGTTACTTCTGACTTTGTCTTGTTGAGCACTTTGTGCAAACTTCTCTCTGCACTAGAGGCTGATGAACTCAGCATCAAATGCACCCTGGGGCCCATTATAACCTAAAGAATCTCCTGTGCCTTATGCCATCTTGTTATCTTCTTCAGGTTATCAGAACTTGTTCAGCAAAAAGGAGGGATATCTGGAGAGAGCTTAAAGAATCCAGTATAAATTTATTGTCTATTTATTTATAGTTGGGTTTAAAGAAGACATTAAAGCAGCACTGTGCAACTGATACCAATCCAGGATGTCCCAATGAGTTCTGTACTGTTACTGTGTTGACAAAGGTCCTTCTCAACCTCCCCACCCAATTTCTGCTCACAATGGACCTATGGGACTTGCATCACTTTTCTTCACATCACTCTTCTCCTCTGCATTCATCCGCTCAGTGTTAAAACTGCTTTGCACCAACTCCCACTGGCTTTCCTCAGAGAACCAGCTACACATGGAAAAGGAAAGATTTCTCTTTTTTATCTGGCCAGCAAATGGAAAGAAAGGTGATGCAATTGAATGAACAGTAAAACACAGTGATCAACTGCATGCCATGTTCAAGCGGCATCTATTGAAGTTTGTCTTTCATATGGAATATTTTTAAAAGAAATGATTTATTCTGAGGTAGGATAGGATAGATTGAATCACAGTGAAGTAGTTGACAACAGAGGCCATCAGACTCTGAGAGATGGAGCAAATTCCAGTAATCTTCCTGGGATAGATCAGCCAGGTAGTTGAGAGGTATCCACTTAAAACTGATCAGGACTTGTGAGTATTTCACACATTGAGATGGGTTAACACATTCTCATTGATTTATATCTTTGTCTCCAACTCTGTTTTTCACTTTTACTGACATTAATGAACATCTTTCAGACTTCGTGCCTTAATAAAAAAGAGACAGTGATTGAGAAAAAGAAAAAGTATAAGAAGAAAAAGAAAAAGAATAGATAGGAAGGGATAGATCAAATCACAGTGAAGGAGTTGACAACACATTCCATCAGACTTTGGGGAGATGGAACAAATTCCAGTAATCCCCCTGAAAGTCAGAAATCAGACAGATAATTGGGAGGTATCTGACTGAACAAAGAGCAAGGGATGGAGAAATCTGGAGGGCAGTGGGAGTAGTGTGTGCCCAAATGGCCTGCTGAAAACATGCCCTTAACCATGGCCATTTATTTAGGAGAGCTGAAAAAACTTGGAGGATGAGGCACATCAAATAGGCAGCAGGGAAGAGTAGTGCTGGGCACCAGGCTACAGTCACAGGGCATTGGCACTGGCACCGCTGTCTGTGTCTCTGAACCTGAAGGCATTTGTGTCCAGCGAACACAGTTCTGGAAAACATTGTAGTTTCAGTAAAAGAAAAAAAAAGACATCAAATCACCTCAAAGATTCATATTTACAACTTAAAATGGAACAAGACTCATGAGAATTTTTCATGTTGAGAAGGGTTAACACATTTTCATTGATTTCCATCTTTGTCTTCAATTATTTGTTTCAGTTTTATTGACATTTATGATCAACTATTAAGCTTACAGCCTCAAAATAAATAAATAAATTAAAAGAGATACATTTGCATCTTGCACATGGCCTGATGCCCCTTTCACCTTCGCAGTTCCCACAAGTCCTTCCATGCCGGAGAGTATGAGATCCAGCAGAGCACCTCTCCTCTTTGGTTCCTCCACTGCTTGGTCAAGAAGCTGCCATCTGTGCTCTCCATGGATCTGCTGGATGCCACATGCCCTGCTGTGCTGTCCCTGCCACAGATAATGGAGTGACAAAGGCCACCAAATGGGACAAGGGACAGACAACATCAGATTCCCATCTGTCTGCAGAGGGCACCTTCCATTTACTCTCCCTGATCAGGAAGACAGGAAAAGACACTGATGGTCTCCTCTGTTTGCCATTTCCATTAGCTCTGACCTGTCTGCTCTTCCGTCCCCAGGCAGAGCTCAGTGCACTCTCACAGAGGGCAGTCGCCCTTCTTTGTCTCCTCGCCCATCCATCCTAAAGACTCGGTATCCCCCTTGTGCTACAGTGCAGTTGTGGAAACCATTAAACTGTGTCCCCATGGTCCAAACAGGAGCTCAGGCCTGCAGCTCTACCAAGATTTCTAGCTTCTTGTGTGTTGGTGTTTGCATTAGTGCAAAAGCACAGAAGTAAATATCCTAATTGAAAAGCATCACTGGACATTGCCTGACTGGATAGCTCATCTATAGAATCAGTGTGCAGAAGGTGGCACACAAACATTAGACCGATCGTGGGTCTTGGAGGTGACGTAGCAGCACGGACACACCATGGGCATGGCTTTCCTGAAGGCCCTGTGCTGCTCTTGTAGCTGTGAGTGAATTCACCGGACAGCCGGTGCTATCCCCTCTCTGGCCCTCAGCTGATGCCCAGGAAGGAGGTGTCTATCTCAGGGATTTCCCACACGGTTTACAAGCACTTGCAAACATCAGGAGCAGCCCAGGCACCTTGGGCATCACCCAGTGTCTGTGTGTGAGCTGCTGCCTCCCAGCTGAAGGACCGAGGACTCAGAGCAGGAGCTCACATGCAGGCAACTCCTTGTGCACTTCTGAACTGAACCAGAGAAATCCCAGCTCCTGTGGTTCTGTGGGGAGCCGAATCCCATTTCAGCTCCAGGATTTCTGTCAAGGGATGAGACTCCTGCGCTGCCTCAGCTGGATCACTGCCCTGCACAGGGAAAGTCCAAACCTCGCCTTCCTTGTCTGGTTGCCCTTATTGTTTCATCAAACGATCTCTGGGAGCACTCCCCATATGTCTCCAATCAGTCACTGACCACTGGACATGTGGTGGTTAATTGAGTGGATTTCAAAGCACAGTCATGATGCTGTTGTCTTTCAGGAGCTGTTGGCCATGAGGACCCAGGGACATGTCAGGGGAAATGAGTGGGAAGGATAAAAATGACATAATCTGCTGCTTGCTTGTCCAGGTTCCTGGGACACAGGGAGCTCATAAAAGTGGGCAGAGCTGCAGAGAGACAGCTGTGCCCAGGAGCAGCTCTTGTGCACAGCACAGCCTGCAGGTGACAGAAGGAGAGGAGAGAAATTGGAGAGAGCTTGCAGGATGTGTGTGGTGTGAGCGGGCTGTGAACTCACTGCAGGAGCATTGCTCACAGACCATGACAAGGTAAGTCTCACAGCTGACCATGAGCTGCTTTTAATTAAGGGGTAACTATAACTGGGACATCCCATAGGAGATCTGACTGCAGGCACTGCATGTTTTTTTACTGTGGAAAAAGCTTTCTGCTCCAGCTGAGACGGGTGCCCAGGGCTGTCCTGCAGAGCAGGGTCCCTGCTGTGCCCCAGGGGCTGTGTGCTGGGTATGGGACTCTGCCGCCTGCCAGGCTCAGCACTCAGCCTGCCCGGGGAGCTGCCCAGGGCGCTGCGGGGAGACGTGTGGGGTAAGGAGCCCCCGGCAGGGTTTGTGCTGCCACAGCTGCTGCCTGGGGCAGGGGATCACAGCTCCACTGCACAACTGAATGTTTCTGAGGGCACTTTGCAAGAGGAGAGCCAAGGCAGGGGGTTTCCATTTCCTGTTCTGAGGCAAAGAGGTTTGGAGTCAGAAATCTAAAAGGGGCAATAAGAGTTCTGAGAATTTTTCATCAATCAATTGCTTGTTTTGTGAACACTCACACATGATGTGCTTTCAGTCTCCCCTTTCTTGAAGGATGGAATTATCTTCATTTTCTGTAGGCATGAATAATTCACCTATCCTACAAACAGGCAGCATTTTCTAACTGAAACTGAATGCCACAGAAGCTCGGGTAGGGGGCTCTAAGAGCACTTGGGGTAAAGATATGAGACATGAAACAGATGAAAATATCCAGGGAGAAGGGATAAGAAAATAAGAGGAAGGTTAGAGCTCCATATGCTGCTTCTGCTTAAGGAATGCTGATCTACATGAAATTAAATGCAAGTAATGGTGCTAAATGTACACTGTTGTAGGAGAATTAAAACATTTCATAGTATAGCAGGAGTAGTGCCTCTGAGAATGGTCTGGACTTGTCATTATCTTCTGCACTCTGAGCAGGACTCCAAGCCCAACAACAGCAGATGCCCAACAGCAGCTCCATCAGTGAGTTCCTCCTGCTGCCGTTGGCAGACACGCGGCAGCTGCAGCTCCTGCACTTCTGGCTCTTCCTGGGCATCTACCTGGCTGCCCTCCTGGGCAACGGCCTCATCAGCACAGCCGTAGCCTGCGACCGCCGCCTGCACACCCCCATGTACTTCTTCCTCCTCAACCTGGCCCTCCTCGACCTGGGCAGCATCTCCACCACTCTCCCCAAAGCCATGCCCAACGCCCTCTGGGACAACAGGGCCATCTCCTACACAGGATGTGCTGCACAGCTCTTTTTCTTTACCTTCTTCATGTCAGCAGAGTATTCCCTTCTCACCATCATGTCCTATGACCGCTACGTTGCCATCTGCAAGCCCCTGCACTACGGGACCTTGATGGACAGCAGAGCTTGTGCCACCATGGCAGCAGCTGCCTGGGGCACTGGGGTTCTCAATTCCCTGCTGCACACTGCCAGTACGTTTTCACTGCCTCTCTGCCAAGGCAATGTTGTCAACCAGTTTTTCTGTGAAATTCCCCAGATCCTCAAGCTCTCCTGCTCAGAATCAAATCTCAGGGAAGTTGTGTTTCTCATTTTTACTATCAGTTTAGACGTAGGCTGCTATGTTTTCATAGTTGTGTCCTATGTGCAGATCTTCGTGGCTGTGCTGAGGATGCCCTCTGAGCAGGGACGGCGCAAAGCCTTCTCCACGTGCCTCCCTCACCTGGCTGTGGTCTCCCTGTTTCTCAGCACTGGTGCTTTTGCCTACCTGAAGCCCCCCTCCATTCCCTCCCCACTCCTGGATCTGACAGTGGCACTTCTGTACTCAGTGGTTCCTCCAACACTGAACCCTATTATCTACAGCATGAGGAACAGGGAGATCAAGCACGCTCTCAGGAAGGTGTTGCAATACTCACTATTCCCGCTTCAATAAAGTGCACATCTTCATCGCATGATTCCCAGTGATGGTTCTTCATCTTTTATGCATCTTTGATTGATTGATTATGTGAGATATAGCACCGTGCAAAAAAATGTTATTGAACTTATAAATAAAAATTTGTTTCACTTCTTTCACACCTACTATCCATTTTCTCACTCCAAGAGCTCATGTAAACATGGAACCAGATTCCCCGAATAGGTTAAGAGATAAATAAATAGCATTCAAAATACGCTTTTCCTTAGCTCTTCTCTTATCCAACTTTGTCTGGATTTGGGGAAGGTACAGCCACAGATAGAAGCACAACTAGTTCTTTTCATTCCTCCTCTCTTTACACTGATACAGTGCACAGAGGATTCGAGTCCTCTCATTTCTACAGGCCTGAAGGTCTTGTGTGTCTCACAGCAGTCCCGTCGTCTCTACAGCAGCACTCAGTGGTTTGCTTAATTTTCTTATCTCAATACTTGGAACAGCTACAGGACCTGTAGCATAAGTGACCGCAGAGCTCCTTATGAGGGGTGGAGTGACAGTGGGATCTGTCCAGAGCTTGGAGCAACTGCAGGATGTGTAGCAAAAACTTGGAGCTATTGCAGGGACTGTGCCAGGAGTTGCAGAGGCTGCAGCAATGTCAGCAGATCCAGCTCTCTTCCCCTTGAAGATGCTGAATAGTGTTGAAGACAGCTCAGTAGGTGTGGGCCAGGCCCTGGCACACTGCAGTCATTTGGGCCTTTTTAGGATTACCAGTGCCACAGCAGACCTGTCTCCAATATTCTACCAGTTTCTCAGGATCCTGCAGTTGCTCGGAGATGAAGTTCCAAAGCCCTGGGGGTGCCCACCACTCCAGGCAGCTGCCCAGACTGTCCCACACCCCCTGCCATGCAGAGCCTTCTCACCTTGGGGCAGATCTCACACTGATATTCCTGAATAATTGTTTAACCTCAATCCTAGAATCATAGAATCACCAAGGCTGGAAAAGGCCTGAAAGATCATCCAATCCAACCGTTCACCTATTACCAATAGCTCCCACTTAACCATGTCCCTCAACACAATATCCAGTCTCTCCTTGAATACCCCTGGTCTCCCAGAGACGACAGTGTAATTCCTAATCATACCAACAATATTACTTCCAAAACCCAAAGATGTCCAAAGAGCTGAATGTGCACAAAACTTCACTTTGCCAATTTTATCGTGGTACAAACCAAGGTCAAACAGCATAGCAAAATAAATACCCTAATCCAGCATCCAGAGTTGACAAATGATGCAGCAGGGAAAACAAGCAGCAAGCAAGGAGCTGTGAAATGCAGCTTCATGAGAAGACTCAGCAAGCTTCACAAATAGGGAAACTATCAGCACCATGGCCTGCACATCTCCAACTCCCACAAAGCCCTGTCCACTCTGGACAGATGTGCTGTTACCACAACCCTTGGAGCCTCACATCAGGCACCAAAATGACTGTGGTTGTTGAACCCAACATGTGGCTCAGCAGCTCACAGTGCTTTGTGCACTGCCCCATTCCCAGTGGGATGGGGATGAGAACTGGGAAAAAGAGTACAACTTCTGGGTTGTAACAAAGCAGTTTACTAAGAGAGATAAAAGGAGAGGAGTAATAGTAATCACTATATATCCGTTGATATAGAATCGTATGTAACAACTGATGCACAAGCACTTGCTCAGCACCACCAGACTGATGCTCAGCTGGGCCCTGAGCAGTGAAGAGACTGAGATGAACTCCCACCCCTTTCAATACAATTTCTGCTTGCTGTCAGTTGATAGAGAACGTCCCTTTGGCCACTATCAGTCAGCTGTCCTCACTCTGTTCCCTCCCAGCTCCATGTGCCCTCCACTGACCATGGCCTTGGCTCTGTACAACACTGCTTAGCAGCAGCTGTAAACATCAGAGTGTTATCAATGGTTTTCTCCTAGAACCAAAACACTGCACCACAGCAGACAGTCTGAAGAAAACAATTCCATCCCAGCTGTAACTCAGATTCCTGCCTGTCCCCTCTTCTTGTTCTTCCTGATCAGGAAGCAAGGAACAGAATCTGCCGCTCTCCTCTCTGAGCCCTTTCCATCAGTTCTCAGCTGGCTCCTCTGCCATCCCCAGGCAGAGCTCAGTGCCCTCTCATGGATGGCAGCAGCCTTTTCTCTTCTTCCTTGCCCATCCGTCATGCAGAATCTGTACCCCATTTGCTACAGTACAGAGCTGAGAATCAACCCACCGTGTCTCTGTGAACCAAACAAGACCCTAGGCCTGCAAAGGCACAGAGATTTGGAGTTCGCTGAGTGAATGTTTGTGGTCCTCTCATTAGTGTAAGGATTCTTCAGAAAGCATCCCCTTCCAGAAGCATGCTTTGATTTAGCCTGTCTGGGTCTTGCATCTACACTGTGGTACTGATGTTCAGGGCCTTGCTCAGAATCAGCAGCCTGCATGAAAGGAAAAGCTCTGTGGTTTTCTCTTGATTTGTCCCGTTTATTTCCCATGCTACCCGCACTGGTCTACAGGCACTTTAGGGCAGCAGTAGGTTGGGGTTACCCCCAGAGGGTACACAGTAAGATTTAGGACGGGGTATTGGCAACAAGACTTTCTCTGAGGAATCCTCACACAATCCTATAGAACAACTCAGAGGCTTTCCATTCAATCTCCAACAGCAACAGTATCCCTCAGCCCTTCTCTGTCACATCCAATTCCCCACCCTTCCCCATTTGGACCTGGTTTAAAGCCCTATAATCAATCAGTGCAGGAGCATTTCAGATGGGGTCATGGAGGAGGCAGACTGCCATTCTTGGGGTGGCCATTTTCCCAGGAGGGCATGGTGGGAGGGCTTTGTCCCATCTGGTTCCACCAACACTTGCATCCACCCAGCAGAAGGCTGTGCCCTCTGTGTCCCACTTGAACTCTGCATGGAGCTTACAGTTGGCAGTGACATGGCTGAGAAGCTCTGGGCATGGATTAAGGGACAGGGAATTAATGTGCCTTCCTAACTTCCTCCCTGCATGCCTTAGCAACTTCCTTGTAATCTCCCCAAGTACCCAGCCCCTTCTTCCAGAGGACGGAGATTCTCTTTTTCTTCCTGAGTCTCAATAGTTTTTCCCAGTTCATCTGCACTGGTCTTCTTCCCCTATGGCTCACCTTATGGCATTCAGGGACAGCCTGATCTCGTGCCTTTAAGATTTCCATCTTGAGGAGTGTCCAGGCTTCCTGGACCCCTTTACCCATAAGGAGCGACTCCCAAGGGACCTGTGCTACAAGTGTCCTGAACAGGTCAAAGTCCGCCCTCTAGAAGTTCAGGATAGTAGTTTTGCTAGTCACCCTTCTGACATCTCCAAGAATAGAGAATTCTACCATTTCATGGCCACTCTGCCCAAGACAGTCCCCAACCTTCTCAACTCCTACCAGTCCTTCACTGTTAGTGAAGAGCAGGTCTAGCAAGGAACCACCCCTGGTAGGACTTCATACCAGCTGTGTAAGGAAGCTGTCTTGCATGCAATCTATAAACCTCTTGGACTGATTCCTCTGCTATTTATTATATTCCCAGCATATATCAGAGAAGTTGTAGTCTCCCAAGAAAATGAGTGCTGGCAATCTTGCGACTTCAGTAAGCTGCTCATAGAATGCCTCACCCATCAATTAGGCGGTCTATAAGAAACCTTTAGCAAGATGTCACACTTACAGGCCTTTCCCCCGATCCTTACAAACATGCACTTCATTCTGAAGCCCAAGCTCTTCAACATCAAAACTCTCTTTAATATAAAGGGCCACACCACCACCCTTCCTTCCTCCTCTATCCCTTCTGAAGAGCTTGTAACCATCCATCACAGCACTCCAGTCATGGCAGTGGTCCCACCATGGGTCGGTAATAGCAACTAGGTCATGGTTTGTCAGATGCACAGTTGCTTCCAGCTCCTCTTGCTTGTTGACCAAGCTGCGTGCGTTGGTGTAGACGCACTTCAGCTGAGGCATCTGCCTCTCTCCCAGCTCAAACAGCATTTCCCTAGGCTTATCTCTGGTAAGCCCTGTTTTGTCCACTCCCCCATCGTAGCTAGTTTAAAGCTCTTTCGATAAGCCCCGCTACCGTCTATGCTAGGATTCACTTCCTCCTTTGAGACAGTTGGGTTCCATTCATGGATAACAGACCATGGGCCAAGTAAACTGTCCTGTGATCAAAGAACTCAAAGTTTCTGGCTCAGTACCAACCTCTGAGACAATTGTTCATTGCTTTGCTTTCCAAGCCTGCTCTGTGTCCCTCACTGCCACTGAAGGTATAGAACAAAAAATCACTTGATCTCCCACTTTGTGAACTAAATGGCCTAAATTCCTGAAATCTCTTTTTATAGTTTGTAGTCTTATCTAAGAAATTTCATCACTGCCCACCTAAACTATGAGTAGTGGAAAATAATCAGTGGACCTAACCAGCATTGGGAGTTTCCTCATTATGTCCCTGACCTGAAACCAAGAAGGCAGCAGACTTACTGACAACTGGGGTCCAGTCTGCAAATGGGGCCCTCTATTCCTCTGAGAAGGGAGTCACCCACCACGGCCACCCTTCATTCTTTCATGGCAGAGGAAGTCACAAGGCTTGGTAGTGACTGCCTTGCATTAGGTTTCCTCCTAGGCAGATCCTCCATTGCCTCCCCATTCTTATCTCCTTCAGATTTCAGAGTGTCAAACCTGTTGCTTAGATGGATCAGGGGTCGAGGGCTAGGCAGGCATGGGGGGGCTCCTGTGATGTTGAGTTGGGACTCTCTTCCAACCCTTCTCATCAGTCAGGTCTGTCTGACTGTGACAGGGCAGGGAGTCAACCACTTTTCTGGGGGTATCTGCCTGGCAGCCTTCCCTCGGGGATGCCAGCAAGTCACTCCACCAGCCCATCTCCCGATCACACTCCCTGATGGTAAACTGTGAGTAAAACCTTGAGTAAAGTGAGAGTTCACCTAGACAAAAGTATGAGTAGAAACATGGACTGACGTGAGGGTAAACCCAGAGTAAACCCAGGATCCCATTCATTGGGCATGCACAGCCTCTGAGGGCAACTTTTTCCAGTGTTGCTGTGTAAAAATATAGGTTCCTCACATCTAACCTATGTCTCCCCTTTTTAATTTAAATCCGTTTCCATTTGTCCTGTTATCAACAGACCATCCCATCCTTATTCTAGCGTTAGGCATCTCATCCTCAGATGGAAACCCTGGGGCTGAATTGGGATCAGTTTTTCAAAGAACCACAGGAGCTACAAGTTCACCTAGCTGAGTTCAGATGTGCACAGTGAGGTGTCTGTGTGTGAGTCCCTCATCTGAATCCTTGGTTTTTATTCCACAGGGACTGCACTACTCATACACAGTCTCTCAGTGATGCCCAAGGTGCCTTGGGTGATCCTAGTTTTGTGCTAGTGCTTGTAAACTGTGACGGAAAATCTATGAGATAGACACCTCCTTCTGGAGCATCAGCTGAGGGCCAGAAGGGAGGTATTCTTGGCCATCCTAAATACCACCTCAGCCACGTGCTTAGGGCACCCATTGTGTCTTTTGCACCTGACCCCATGGAGTATGTAGTGATATTCAGCTTATCAAAAGGATGAGCTCAGAACAGAAGAGGCAGATCTTCCTCTCTGCTCCATCTGTGGCATAGTCTGGATTTCAAGGCATTGCAAAGCTATGGCACATCTACGTTCTTGCACTGATGACACTTTAGCATGCTCTGGGCTCGCATTTCAATGGCATCTAATAAATCTAGGGTCATACCTGTTGACAGGAAGCTGGCAAATGTTGTCTCATTGTAAGGAAGAGCAAGAAAGATGACACGGGCAACTATGGACCTGTCAGTCTCACTACAGTGCTTGGTAAAATTATGGAGAAAATGATGGTGGGAGTTATGGAAAAACAACTGAAGGACAGGTCACAGACAACACAAGATACAGAGGGGAAGGTCCTTTTTAATTTCAGGTCTTTTTATGACACCTTTATCCATTGAGCTGAACAAGGGAAGGCAGTTGATGTAATCCTTGATGATTTCAGTAGAGCTTTTGATACTATTTCTCCAGCACCCTTCTGGACAGAAATTCCTGCATACAGCTAGACAGAAACAAAACGTGGTGTGTTGTAATACAAGAAGAATTTTACAGAGCAGCAGCCATGGATTGAGATAAGGAGTTCACAGAGCAGCAGCTGCGGAGCAGGATAAACAGCATGAGAACAAAGGACATCTCTAGGAAAAGAATGAATGGCTCGTGGCTTTGAAGGGGGGTTATAGGGTTGTTATTGCAGTAGCTTTCCTCCAATTAGCGTGTGTGATTTTTGGACACCCTTGTCTGTCTCCTATAAAAGTCTGGCTTTCGGGCAATAAATTGATGCAGCTATATGTAACTATATTGGTGTTTCTCTGTTTGACCCAGCACGCTGACATTTTGCCTTTCAGGTTCACCAGCAGTGGTGGGTGAGCAGTTGGCCAGTAGTTCTGTCCCAAAGGATTATAGTCAGTGGGTTCCATTGGGCTGGTAGATGGTCACTGTCAGAGCTCCCCAGGGTTCCATTTTAGGGCCACTTTCCTTTCATGTTTATGCAGATGACTTGCATGCAGGACTAGAAGATGTTCTGAGCAAGTTTGCTGATGAGACCAGATGAGGAGGTGTTTTTGCCTCCACTGAGGGTGGAGAGGACTTGCAGAGAGATGTGGACAAGTCAGAGAAGTGGGTACCAGTTGGTACTAAGCACCAAGTGCATAAAGTATAACAAGAACAAGTGCCTGATTGTGCACCTGGGTATGGGCAACCCTGGACATAAACACTGTCTGTATATTGGACACATGAGAGACGTCTGACTGAAAAGGATTGGGGGTCCTGCTCAACATAAAATTTTAAGTGAGTCAGCAGTGTGCCCAGCCAGCCAAGAAGGCCAACAGTCCCCTAAAGTGCATCAAGCAATTTATTGCCAGCTGGGTGGGAGAAAGGTTTGTCCCTCTTTGCTCTGCATTGCTACTGCCTCACCTGGAGCACTGGGTGCACTTCTGGGCAATGCAGAACATAAAGAACATCAAACTATGGGAGAGTGTGCACAGGAGGGCACTGGAACTGAGAGATCTGAAGTTCAGAGTTTCACTGGGATTGACTGCTTGTTCAGACTGGGCCCTTCTCACACCCCACATCCTGTGATGAGACACAGGGCACATGTGGGATATGAACTTTAACAGCATCCTTGCACCACATGCAAATGCTTTTCCCAGTGCTTCAGTGTTCCACCACCCATTGCTTTCAACATAGTTTTCAACACCCCATTGTATCTTTTAATTTTACCAGAAGCTGGTGCATGGTAGGGGATATGATAAATCCACTCAATGCCATGAACTTTGGCCCAAGTATTTATTAAGGGAATTTTTGAAATGTGTCCCATTATGAGACTCAGTTCTTTCTGAGGTGTCATGTCTCTATAGGACTTGTTTCTAACAACCCAATATTGTGTTTCTGGCAGTAGCATGGGGTACTGCGTATGTTTCAAGCCACCCAGTGGTTGCTTCCACCATGGTAAGCACAAAACGCTTATCATTATGAGATCCTGGCAAGGTGACATCATTCACCTGTCACTCCTCCCCATATTTATACTTTTGCCTTGGCCTTCCCCCCAGAGAGGCTTCATATTCTTGGCTTGTTTAATTATGGCACATGATTCACAGTCATGAATAACCAGTGCAATATCATCCATAGTTAAGTCCACCCCTCAGTCTCTAGCTCAATTATATGTTATGTCCATTCCTTGATGGCCTGAGGTCTCATGGAACCATCAAGCTTGAAATAATTCACTCTTGTTCTGCCAGTCCAAGTCTATTTGAGCCACCTCAATTCTGGCAGCTCGACCTACCTGATGGTTGTTTTGTTGTTCTGCAATAGCCCGACTCTTGGGCAAGTGTGCATCCACGTGACACACCTTTACAATCATATCTTTTTTTTGAGCAGTTATGTTTTTCTACAGTTCAGCAGCCCAAATAGGTTTACACCTCCATTGCCAGTTATTTTGTTCCCACTGCTGTAACAACCCCCATAAGGCATTTGCCACCATCCATGAGTCAGTATAAAGATAAAGCATTGGCCACCTCTCCCGTTCAGCCACATCTAAGGTCAGCTGGACAGCTTTTACCTCTGCAAACTGACTTGATTCTCCTTTACCTTCAGTGGCCTCTGCGACCTGTCGTGTGGGGCTCCAAACAGCAGCTTTCCTTTTCCTTTTCCGATGCTTCCCTACAATATGAAATGATCCATCAGTGAAAAGAGCATATTTCTTTTCATTTTCTGGTAGTTCGATGTATGGTGGGGCCGCTTTAGCACATGACACCTCTTCTCCTGGTGATGTTCCAAACTTTTTATCTTCAGTCCAGTTCGTGATCACTTCTAAAATTCCTGGACGATTGAGGTTCCCCATCCGCGCTTGTTGTCTAATCAGTGCAATCCACTTGCTCCAGGTGGCATCGGTAGCATGATGGGTGGAGAGAACCTCCCCTTTCAACATCCGGTTCATCATTGACAGTCGAGGTGCCAGAAAGAGCTGCATTTCAGTACCAGCTACTTCGGAAGCAGCCCGAGCCCCCTCATACGCGGCTAAGATCTCCTTCTCAGTTGGAGTGTAGCACTCTTCAGACCCCTTGTACGCTCAGCTCCAGAATCCCAGGGGTCGGCCTTGGGTCCCTCCTGAGGCTCTTTGCCACAAACTCCAAGTGGGACCTTTCTCTCCAGCAGCAGTATAGAGGATGTTCTTTACATCCTGTCCAGTCCGTACTGGCCCCAGGTCCATGGCACAGGCTATCTCCTGTTTAATCTGTTCAAAAGCCTGCTGCTGCTCTGGGCCCTATGCAAAATCATTCTTCTTCTGCATCACCTGATAAAGGGGGCTTACAATGAGGCTGTAGTTTGGAATGTGCATCCTCCAAAAGCCCACTGCACCCAGGAAAGATTGTGTCTCTTTCTTGCTAGTTGGTGGAGACATGGCAGTGATTTTGTCAATCACTGTTGGGATGTGATGACATCCATCCTGCCACTTTATACCTAAGAACTGAATTTCCTGGGCAGGCCCTTTTACTTTGCTTCACTTAATAGCAAAACTGGCTCATAGAAGAATTTGAATTATTTGCTCTCCAGCACAGCAGCACTCAGTGGGGGTGTGACCTCATTCAGGCCACGGTAGTCTACTGTCAGCCTCCATTCTCCACTGGCTTTACGCACTGGCCATATGGAGCTGTTAAAAGGTGAGTGAGTTTTACTGATCACTCCCTGATTCTCCAACTGGCGAATCAAATCATGAATGGGGAGCAAGGAATCCCTGTTGGTGCGATACTGCCGTCTGTGCACTGTCTTTGTAGCAATCGGTACCTGCTGCTCTTTTATTTTTACTCGTAGCAGCCTCACAACAGACGGGTCCTCTGACAGGCCAGGCAAAACAGACAGCTGCTTAATGTTGTCCATATCTACAGCAGCGATTCCAAAGGCCCAGTGATACCCCTTAGTATCCTTGAAATGCCCTCTTCTGAGGTATCCTCAATACCAAGTATGAACGGAAACCCTGGACCACTCACATAGGATGTTTTTTCCAGTCTTTACCAGTGAGGCTTATTTCAGCCTCCAACACAGTCAATTCTTGAGAGATATCCAGAAATATGGATTGATTCTGTCCCTTCATGACTGGAGGGCATTAGGGTGCACTGTGCACCAGTATCCACCAGTGTCTTATATTTCTGTGGTTCTGATGTGCTAGGCCATCAAATCCACACAGTCCAATAAACTCTATTATCCCTTCCACTCCCTTGAATGAGGGCAGGGCCCCTCTATTGGTTACCTGTGATAACTGGAGCAGCCGTACTGGTGGTTGGACTGTTTTGTAGTTCCCTCACCCGTGCTCATAGTACAGGAGTAGGCTGGTCATGCCACTTCCTCGTGTCTTCTCTGTGGTCACGTAGGTAACACCACAAGGAAACACACAGTGCAATTTACTGTTGTTCCTTGCTCAATCTGGAAAGCGCTTGTGTCTAATAGCTGAGAATTTGAATGATACACATGAAGGCTTTATGGTCGTTAATTTCTTTACGATCTCTCGCCTTCAACTGAAGCAGCAGCTAGGCCAATTACCAAGTGACACCAAGGAGATGAAGTGGCAAAATGGCGATTTATTGAAACAGACACATCCTTTTATAACCTACGCCTTTTTGTCTACACCCACTGTATTACACTAAGATTCTTCCAGAATATGGGGAAGGGCCTGTCACATCACAACAAGCTACCGTCCCAGCTGTCCCAACAGCGAAGCAACCAGGTAACAAGAGATTCATTCTGGTGCCGTGTGAACTCCTTTCTTACGCCTTCGATTTCAGTCATCTTCAGGGATCGACAAACAGTAACAGAGATTTCCTCCTCATCACTCTCTTCTTCATGACACTTTTCCTTTTTCCTTTCTCGGTACTTATCCAGACCTGTCACCTGGATCTTCTGTTGCCTCCTCCTCCACTTCTTTTTTCCGTTCTAGACGTGAGGACACCCATTTCCATTTCTTGCCTTCCACAAGGGCAACTGATATTGTTACTGGTGCCTCCTGTGACTGATCAAAATTGACTTGGGGATTTCCCTTTTTGGCTAGAACCTCAGCTCGGAAATTCTCTCTTTTCGGAACAGTGTTATATAGAGCACGGTAAGCACAAGCCAAGCCCCAAATAAGTCATACCCCCTTAGATCTATCTAGGCTGCGCCATCCCTGACTCAAATACTGGCTTAGTTTCTCGGGATCCCACAGGTGTTCAAGAGTTAAATCCCATGACATTGCGGGCCCCCATGTGTTGGCGAACCTGAAGGCAAAAGTCAGCGTTCTAGGACAAACAACCACACACCAATATAGTTAAATATAGCTGTGTCCATCTATTGCCTGAAGAGCCGTACTTTTATAGCAAACAAACAAGGGTGTTCAAAAATCACACGTACTAACTGGAAGAAAGCTTCTGCAATAAGAACCCTAAAACCCCGCTTCAAAGCCACGAGCCTTTCACTCTTTTGCTAGAGGTGTCCTTGGTTCTCATGCTGTTTATCCTGCTCTGCAGCTGCTGCTCTGTAAAGTGCTTATCTTGATCCATGGCTGCTGCTCTGTAAAATTCTTCTTGTATTACAACAGAATGGCAGTTCCCTGGGGTCTCCAGCACACCCCCAGCCAGCTGGAAAATGCCACTGAGGACCTTTAGGAAAGACATGCCCTGGGTAGTGACAATGTTCACTGGACAACTCTGAGCCCCACAATGGGTCTCGTACCTGTGTGCCATCTTCTGAACACCAGTAGCACGGTGTAGATGCAAGGCCCAGCCAGGCAAAATCAAAACATGCTTCTGGAAGGGGATCCTTTCTGAAGAGTCGTTACACTAATGTAATCTCCGTCCTCTGGAAGAAGGGGCTGGGTACTTGGCGAGATTACAAGGAAGTTGCTAAGGCATGCAGGAAGGAAGTTAGGAAGGCACATTAATTCCCTGTCCCTTAATCCATGCCCAGAGCTTCTCAGCCATGTCACTGCCAACTGTAAGCTCCATGCAAAGTTCAAGTGGAACACAGAGGGCACAGCCTTCTGCTGGGTGGATGCAAGTGTTGGTGGAACCAGATGGGACAAAGCCCTCCCACCATGCCCTTCTGGGAAAATGGCCACCCCAAGAATGGCAGTCTGCCTCCTCCATGACCCCATCTGAAATGCTCCTGCACTGATTGATTATAGGGCTTTAAACCAGGTCCAAATGGGGAAGGGTGGGGAATTGGATGTGACAGAGAAGGGCTGAGGGATATTGTTGCTGTTGGAGATTGAATGGAAAGCCTCTGAGTTGTTCTATAGGATTGTGTGAGGATTCCTCAGAGAAAGTCTTGTTGCCAATACCCCGTCCTAAATCTTACTGTGTACCCTCTGGGGGTAACCCCAACCTACTGCTGCCCTAAAGTGCCTGTAGACCAGTGCGGGTAGCATGGGAAATAAACGGGACAAATCAAGAGAAAACCACAGAGCTTTTCCTTTCATGCAGGCTGCTGATTCTGAGCAAGGCCCTGAACATCAGTACCACAGTGTAGATGCAAGACCCAGACAGGCTAAATCAAAGCATGCTTCTGGAAGGGGATGCTTTCTGAAGAATCCTTACACTAATGAGAGGACCACAAACATTCACTCAGCGAACTCCAAATCTCTGTGCCTTTGCAGGCCTAGGGTCTTGTTTGGTTCACAGAGACACGGTGGGTTGATTCTCAGCTCTGTACTGTAGCAAATGGGGTACAGATTCTGCATGACGGATGGGCAAGGAAGAAGAGAAAAGGCTGCTGCCATCCATGAGAGGGCACTGAGCTCTGCCTGGGGATGGCAGAGGAGCCAGCTGAGAACTGATGGAAAGGGCTCAGAGAGGAGAGCGGCAGATTCTGTTCCTTGCTTCCTGATCAGGAAGAACAAGAAGAGGGGACAGGCAGGAATCTGAGTTACAGCTGGGATGGAATTGTTTTCTTCAGACTGTCTGCTGTGGTGCAGTGTTTTGGTTCTAGGAGAAAACCATTGATAACACTCTGATGTTTACAGCTGCTGCTAAGCAGTGTTGTACAGAGCCAAGGCCATGGTCAGTGGAGGGCACATGGAGCTGGGAGGGAACAGAGTGAGGACAGCTGACTGATAGTGGCCAAAGGGACGTTCTCTATCAGCTGACAGCAAGCAGAAATTGTATTGAAAGGGGTGGGAGTTCATCTCAGTCTCTTCACTGCTCAGGGCCCAGCTGAGCATCAGTCTGGTGGTGCTGAGCAAGTGCTTGTGCATCAGTTGTTACATACGATTCTATATCAACGGATATATAGTGATTACTATTACTCCTCTCCTTTTATCTCTCTTAGTAAACTGCTTTGTTACAACCCAGAAGTTGTACTCTTTTTCCCAGTTCTCATCCCCATCCCACTGGGAATGGGGCAGTGCACAAAGCACTGTGAGCTGCTGAGCCACATGTTGGGTTCAACAACCACAGTCATTTTGGTGCCTGATGTGAGGCTCCAAGGGTTGTGGTAACAGCACATCTGTCCAGAGTGGACAGGGCTTTGTGGGAGTTGGAGATGTGCAGGCCATGGTGCTGATAGTTTCCCTATTTGTGAAGCTTGCTGAGTCTTCTCATGAAGCTGCATTTCACAGCTCCTTGCTTGCTGCTTGTTTTCCCTGCTGCATCATTTGTCAACTCTGGATGCTGGATTAGGGTATTTATTTTGCTATGCTGTTTGACCTTGGTTTGTACCACGATAAAATTGGCAAAGTGAAGTTTTGTGCACATTCAGCTCTTTGGACATCTTTGGGTTTTGGAAGTAATATTGTTGGTATGATTAGGAATTACACATTTTACACTGTCGTCTCTGGGAGACCAGGGGTATTCAAGGAGAGACTGGATATTGTGTTGAGGGACATGGTTAAGTGGGAGCTATTGGTAATAGGTGAACGGTTGGATTGGATGATCTTTCAGGCCTTTTCCAGCCTTGGTGATTCTATGATTCTAGGATTGAGGTTAAACAATTATTCAGGAATATCAGTGAGAGATCTGCCCCAAGGTGAGAAGGCTCTGCATGGCAGGGGGTGTGGGACAGTCTGGGCAGCTGCCTGGAGTGGTGGGCACCCCCAGGGCTTTGGAACTTCATCTCCGAGCAACTGCAGGATCCTGAGAAACTGGTAGAATATTGGAGACAGGTCTGCTGTGGCACTGGTAATCCTAAAAAGGCCCAAATGACTGCAGTGTGCCAGGGCCTGGCCCACACCTACTGAGCTGTGTTCAACACTATTCAGCATCTTCAAGGGGAAGAGAGCTGGATCTGCTGACATTGCTGCAGCCTCTGCAACTCCTGGCACAGTCCCTGCAATAGCTCCAAGTTTTTGCTACACATCCTGCAGTTGCTCCAAGCTCTGGACAGATCCCACTGTCACTCCACCCCTCATAAGGAGCTCTGCGGTCACTTATGCTACAGGTCCTGTAGCTGTTCCAAGTATTGAGATAAGAAAATTAAGCAAACCACTGAGTGCTGCTGTAGAGACGACGGGACTGCTGTGAGACACACAAGACCTTCAGGCCTGTAGAAATGAGAGGACTCGAATCCTCTGTGCACTGTATCAGTGTAAAGAGAGGAGGAATGAAAAGAACTAGTTGTGCTTCTATCTGTGGCTGTACCTTCCCCAAATCCAGACAAAGTTGGATAAGAGAAGAGCTAAGGAAAAGCGTATTTTGAATGCTATTTATTTATCTCTTAACCTATTCGGGGAATCTGGTTCCATGTTTACATGAGCTCTTGGAGTGAGAAAATGGATAGTAGGTGTGAAAGAAGTGAAACAAATTTTTATTTTTAAGTTCAATAACATTTTTTTGCACGTTGCTATATCTCACATAATCAATCAATCAAAGATGCATAAAAGATGAAGAACCATCACTGGGAATCATGCGATGAAGATGTGCACTTTATTGAAGCGGGAATAGTGAGTATTGCAACACCTTCCTGAGAGCGTGCTTGATCTCCCTGTTCCTCATGCTGTAGATAATAGGGTTCAGTGTTGGAGGAACCACTGAGTACAGAAGTGCCACTGTCAGATCCAGGAGTGGGGAGGGAATGGAGGGGGGCTTCAGGTAGGCAAAAGCACCAGTGCTGAGAAACAGGGAGACCACAGCCAGGTGAGGGAGGCACATGGAGAAGGCTTTGTGCCGTCCCTGCTCAGAGGGCATCCTCAGCACAGCCATGAAGATGTGCACATAGGACACAACTATGAAAACAAAGCAACCAAAGCCTAAACTGACACCAAAAAAGAGAAATACAAATTCCATGAGGTAGGAGCCAGAGCAGGAGAGCTTGAGGATCTGTGGGATTTCACAGAAAAACTGGTTGACAACATTGCCTTGGCAGAGAGGCAGTGAAAACATACTGGCAGTGTGCAGCAGGGAATTGAGAACCCCAGTGCCCCAGGCAGCTGCTGCCATGGTGGCACAAGCTCTGCTGTCCATCAAGGTCCCGTAGTGCAGGGGCTTGCAGATGGCAACGTAGCGGTCATAGGACATGATGGTGAGAAGGGAATACTCTGCTGAGAGGAAGAAGGAAAAGAAAAAGAGCTGTGCAGCACATCCTGTGTAGGAGATGGCCCTGGTGTCCCAGAGGGCGTTGGGCATGGCTTTGGGGAGAGTGGTGGAGATGCAGCCCAGGTCGAGGAGGGCCAGGTTGAGGAGGAAGAAGTACATGGGGGTGTGCAGGCGGCGGTCGCAGGCTACGGCTGTGCTGATGAGGCCGTTGCCCAGGAGGGCAGCCAGGTAGATGCCCAGGAAGAGCCAGAAGTGCAGGAGCTGCAGCTGCCGCGTGTCTGCCAACGGCAGCAGGAGGAACTCGCTGATGGAGCTGCTGTTGGACATCTGCTGTTGTTGGGCTTGGAGTCCTGCTCAGAGTGCAGAAGATAATGACAAGTCCAGACCATTCTCAGACACACTCCTCCTGCTATAATATGAAATGTTTTTATTCTCTTACAACAGTGTACGTTTAGCACCATTACTTGCATTTAATTTCATGTATTTCAGCATTCCTTAAGCAGAAGCAGCATATGGAGCTCTAACCTTCCTCTTATTTTCTTATGCCTTCTCCCTGGATATTTTCATCTGTTTCATGTCTCATATCTTTACCCCAAGTGCTCTTAGAGCCCCCTACCGAGCTTCTGTGGCATTCAGTTTCAGTTAGAAAATGCTGCCTGTTTGTAGGATAAGTGAATTATTCATGCCTACAGAAAATGATGATAATTCCATCCTTCGAGAAAGGGGAGACTGAAAGCACATCATGTGTGAGTGTTCACAAAACAAGCAATTGATTGATGAAAAATTCTCAGAACTCTTATTGCCCCTTTTAGATTTCTGACTCCAAACCTCTTTGCCTCAGAACAGGAAATGGAAACCCCCTGCCTTGGCTCTCCTCTTGCAAAGTGCCCTCAGAAACATTCCGTTGTGCAGTGGAGTTGTGATCCCCTGCCCCAGGCAGCAGCTGTGGCAGCACAAGCCCTGCCGGGGGGCTCCTTCCCCCCACCCGTCTCCCTGCAGCACCCTGGGCAGCTCCCCGGGCAGGCTGAGTGCTGAGCCTGGCAGGCGGCAGAGTCCCATACCCGGCACACAGCCCCTGGGGCACAGCAGGGACCCTGCTCTGCAGGACAGCCCTGGGCACCCGCCTGCAGCCCCGGCTGCACAGCCTGCAGCCGTGCTGGGACATGCAGCCCTCAGGGCTGTGATTTCATACTGCAGTATGGAAGCCCTCAGCTGGAGCAGAAGGCTTTTTCCACAGTAAAGAAACATGCAGTGCCTGCATCCAGATCTCCTATGGGATGTCCCAAATTAAGTTGACCCTCTATGAAAAGCAGCTCATGGTCTGCAGTGAGACTTACCCTGTCATGGTCTGTGAGCAATGCTCCTGCAGTGAGCTCACAGCCCGCTCACACCACACACATCCTGCAAGCTCTCTTCAGTTTCTCTCCTCTCCTTCTGCCACCTGCAGGCTGTGCTGTGCACAAGAGCTGCTCCTGGGCACAGCTGTCTCTCTGCAGCCCTGCACACTTTTATGAGCTCCCTGTGTCCCAGGAGCCTGGACAGGCAAGCAGCAGATTATGTCATTTTTATCTTTCCGACTTGTCTCCCCTGACATGTCCCTGGGTCCTCATGGCCAACAGCTCCTGAAAGACAACAGCATCATGACTGTGCTTTGAAATTCGCTCAATTAACCACCACATGTCCAGTGGTCAGTGACTGATTGGAGACATATGGGGAGTGCTCCCAGAGATCGTTTGATGAAACAATAAGGGCAACCAGACAAGGAAGGCAAGGTTTGGACTTTCCCTGTGCAGGGCAGTGATCCAGCTGAGGCAGTGCAGGAGTCTCATCCCTTGACAGAAATCCTGGAGCTGAAATGGGATTCAGCTCCCTACACACCCACAGGAGCTGGGATTCCTCTGGTTCAGTTCAGAAGAGCACAAGGAGTTGCCTGCATGTGAGCTCCTGCTCTGAGTCCTCGGACCTTCAGCTGGGAGGCAGCAGCTCACACACAGACACTGGGTGATGCCCAAGGTGCCTGGGCTGCTCCTGATGTGTGCCAGTGCTTGTAAACCATGTGGGAAATCCCTGAGATAGACAGCTCCTTCCTGGGCATCAGCCGAGGGCCAGAGAGGGGATAGCACTGGCTGTCTGGTGAATTCACTCACAGCTGCAAGAGCAGCACAGGGCCTTCAGGAAAGCCATGCCCATGGTGTGACCATGTTGCTGTGTCAACTCCAAGGCCCACGATCAGTCTAATGTTTGTGTGCCACCTTCTGCACACTGATACCATAGATTAGCTATCCAGTCAGGCTATGTCCAGTGATGCTTTCCAATTAGGATGTTTACTTCTGTGGTTTTGCACTAATGCAAACACCAACACACAAGAAGCTAGAAATCTTGATAGAGCTGCAGGCCTGAGCTCCTGTTTGGACCATGGGGACACAGTTTAATGGCTTCCACAACTGCACTGTAGCACAAGGGGGATACCGAGTCTTTAGGATGGATGGGCGAGGAGACAAAGAAGGGCGACTGCCCTCTGTGAGAGTGCACTGAGCTCTGCCTGGGGACGGAAGAGCAGACAGGTCAGAGCTAATGGAAATGGCAAACAGAGGAGACCATCAGTGTCTTTTCCTGTCTTCCTGATCAGGGAGAGTAAATGGAAGGTGCCCTCTGCAGACAGATGGGAATCTGATGTTGTCTGTCCCTTGTCCCATTTGGTGGCCTTTGTCACTCCATTATCTGCGGCAGGGACAGCACAGCAGGGCATGTGGCATCCAGCAGATCCCTGGAGAGCACAGATGGCAGCTTCTTGACCAAGCAGTGGAGGAACCAAAGAGGAGAGGTGCTCTGCTGGATCTCATACTCTCCGGCATGGAAGGACTTGTGGGAACTGCGAAGGTGAAAGGGGCATCAGGCCACGTGCAAGATGCAAATGTATCTCTTTTTATTTATTTTGAGGCTGTAAGCTTAATAGTTGATCATAAATGTCAATAAAACTGAAACAAATAATTGAAGACAAAGATGGAAATCATTGAAATTGTGTTAACCCTTCTCAACATGAAAAATTCTCATGAGTCTTGTTCCATTTTAAGTTGTAAATATGAATCTTTGAGGTGATTTGATGTCTTTTTTTTTCTTTTACTGAAACTACAATGTTTTCCAGAACTGTGTTCGCTGGACACAAATGTCTTCAGATTCAGAGACACAGACAGTGGTGCCAGTGCCAATGCCCTGTGACTATAGCCCGGAGCCCAGCACTACTCTTCCCTGCTGCCTATTTGATGTGTCTCATCCTCCAAGTTTTTTCAGCTCTCCTAAATAAATGGCCATGGTTAAGGGCATGTTTTCAGCAGGCCATTTGGGCACAAACTACTCCCACTGCCCTCCAGATTTCTCCATCCCTTGCTCTTTGTTCAGTCAGATACCTCCCAATTATCTGTCTGATTTCTGACTTTCAGGGGGATTACTGGAATTTGTTCCATCTCCCCAAAGTCTGAGAATCAGTGAGAATGTGTTAACCCGTCTCAATGTGTGAAATACTCACAAGTCCTGATCAATTTTAAGTTGATACCTCTCAACTACCTGGCTGATCTATCCCAGGGAGATTACTGGAATTTGCTCTATCTACCAGAGTCTGATGGCCTCTGTTGTCCACTACTTCACTGTGATTCAATCTATCCTATCCTACCTCAGAATAAATCATTTCTTTTAAAAGTATTCCATATGAAAGACAAACTTCAATAGATGCAGCTTGAACATGGCATGCAGTTGATCACTGTGTTTTACTGTTCATTCAATTGCATCACCTTTCTTTCCATTTGCTGGCCAGATAAAAAGGAGAAATCTTTCCTTTTCCATGTGTAGCTGGTTCTCTGAGGAAAGCCAGTGGGAGTTGGTGCAAAGCAGTTTTAACACTGAGCGGATGAATGCAGAGGAGAAGAGTGATGTGAAGAAAAGTGATGCAAGTCCCATAGGTCCATTGTGAGCAGAAATTGGGTGGGGAGGTTGAGAAGGACCTTTGTCAACACAGTAACAGTACAGAACTCATTGGGACATCCTGGATTGGTATCAGTTGCACAGTGCTGCTTTAATGTCTTCTTTAAACCCAACTATAAATAAATAGACAATAAATTTATACTGGATTCTTTAAGCTCTCTCCAGATATCCCTCCTTTTTGCTGAACAAGTTCTGATAACCTGAAGAAGATAACAAGATGGCATAAGGCACAGGAGATTCTTTAGGTTATAATGGTCCCAGGGTGCATTTGATGCTGAGTTCATCAGCCTCTAGTGCAGAGAGAAGTTTGCACAAAGTGCTCAACAAGACAAAGTCAGAAGTAACAGTGAAGTTTCTTGGAGTATTAATGGGCCCGCTGAGGAACATTACCAAGTAAGCTTCCCAAGGGACTTGTTAGAGAAGATAACTGGAAGCCATGACTACAGGCAGGCAAAGGCACTGGCATGCTAAGAAACCTCTCCTTTGCCTTACAAAGCAGACAGGTCAAGCCCTGATTGCAAGACCAGTGGTAGAGAGGTCCTGTATGTCATGTTGGCTCTGGGCATTTCCTGGGGCAATGTGTTGGAATTTTGTATGATGTTAAATGAAAGACATGGGGACAGAAGATCCCAGGCTCTACATGTGGTGCAAGGACGCTGTGAGGTTCATGTCCCATATGAGACCTATGTTTCATTGCAGGATGTGAGCAGGGATGTGAGAAGGGCCCAGTCTGAACAAGCAGCCAATCCCTGTGAAACTCTGAACTTCAGATCTCTCGGTTTCAGTGCCCTCCTTTGCACATTCTCCCAGAGTTTGAAGTCCTTTATGTTCTGTGGTGCCCAGAACATAGTGAGGCAGTAGCAATGCAGAGCAGAGGGACAACCCTTTCCCTCACCCAGCTGGCAATAAGTTGCTTCATGCACTCCAGGGGACTGTTGTCTTTCCTGGCTGCCTTGGCACACTGCTGACTCACATTCAGTGTGATGCTGACCAGCACCCCAACCCTTTCCAGTCAGAATCCTCTCCAGTGTCCCATATCCAGTCAGTGTGTATGTCCAGCATTGCCCCTACCCAGGTGCACAATCAGGCACTTGTTCTTGTTATACTTTATGCACTTGGTGCTTAGTACCAACTGGTACCCACTTCTCTGACTTGTCCACATCTCTCTGCAAGTCCTCTCCACCCTCAGTGGAGGCAACAGCACCTCCTCATCTGCTCTCATCAGCAAACTTGCTCAGAACGTCTTCTAGTCCTGCATTCAAGTCATCTGCATAAACATGAAAGGAAAGTGGCCCCAAAATGGAACCCTGGGGACCCCGACAGTGACCATCTACCAGCCTGATGGAAAAAACTGACTATAATCCTTTGGGACTGACCTACTGGCCAACTGCTCACCCACCACATTGTGTTTCTGTCTAGCCATATGCAGAACATTCTGTCCAGAAGGTTGTTGTGAGAAACAGTATCAAAATCTCCACTGAAATCCTCAAGGATTACATCAACTGGCTTCCCTTGGTCAACTAAACGGATAACTGTGTCACAAAATGAGCTTAAATTAAACAGGACCTTTGCCTCACAAACTTGTGTTGGCTGCGACCAATGACAGAATTGTCCTTCAGCTGTTTTTCCATAACTCCCACCATCATTTTCTCCATAATTTTACCAGGCTCTGGACTGACAGGTCCATAATTGCCCATGTCATCTTTCTTGCTCTTCCTTACAATGAGACAACATTTGCCAGCTTCCTGTCAGCTGGCATGACCCTAGACTTCTTTAGATGCAATTGAAATGAGAGCCCAGAGCACACTAAGTTTTCATCATTGAAAGAAAGTAGATGTGCCATAGCTTTGCAATGCCTTGAACTCCAGAGTATGCCACAGATGGAGCAGAGGGGAAGATTTGCCTCTTCTGTAGTGAACTCATTCTTTTGGTAAGCAGAATAACACTACCTGATACATGGGGACTGTGTCTCTGCTCTGCTCTGCTCAGCTCACAGGGCAGCGGTCTGGCAGGGTGTTGCTCTCATGTCAATACAGGTAAACTCACTTTAATCCTTTTTCCTCTGTAAATGCTTCCTCTATTTCTATGCTCAGATACACTTCCACATTCCCTCAACTACACTTTCATATATCATTAACAATTACACTTTCTTATACCATCAAAACAGTTTGTCAAAACGTACAGTTCTTCAGTTCACATAAACTCCCTTAATACAGTCTGTATTCTTCAGTTATAAACACTGTGCCACAGAACCAGCACTGATTGAACCACCTCCCTCACACACTTCCTCGCAAGCAGTACATAGTATTACATAAATGGGTTGACACTCATTGGTCGGGTGGAATGTACACCTCTCCTCAGGACAATCTTACTAATCTACAGAGTACAAACTCCTGTCTTCTTACATACAAGCAGAAAGTACTTATGATTGGACACACAACACAGTCTTTCACTTTGTCCGTGTCTGGCCATTTCCCTCACAGGAGGAAGGAAACATGGATCGGGACTCGGCACTCACCCTGCAGCTGTTCTGTGTCTCACTCACACCACACTCACTCTGACATTTAGATCAAAAACCATGGTTTATTCATACTACACAATGCTGACAACGTTTTCTAGCTGGAATCTTAATAACACTCATACTCTGGTTGACCAGTTGCAAACGTTAATGTTTTTCCCAGAGTCGGCTTGACACACGGTACCAAACACTTAAAGCAGATGATAATATTGAACATACAACCTATAACCCCCGTGATTACAACTTGGAGAACCCAGGCTACCATTTGACAGGCTATCCACTATATCCCATACCCGTAGGAGAGACCAACCTAGGTCCCTCCTATTGTCACCCACCTGGGAGAGAGTACTTGTTCTTGTTTCCATTCATATGACATACAGTTCCCTTTCATAGGAACTCACCCAAGGAGTCTTCCTACCCCAGCTGGCAACCAAAGCCATGAGCTCACCTCCCTGGGAGCAGCACGTATGGCTGTAAACTGTGTAGGATGTCTCCTCAAGACATATGGGCTCCACTTACCATACACATACCTGGTCCACCTATGGGTGGTCCTTGTCTGTCCCTGCAGTGATCAGGTGAGGAAGGGAGTCCTTCAGAGAAATCTCAGGGTGCGCCAAAAGTGTCTCCCTCTCAGCTGGTCCTGCAGCGAACAGAGCTGGTCCCACCTGGGCCGCCAAATTGACTACAGGAATTGAACTCTATAACCTCTATAACTGATACAGTCTCCCATGACATCCTTATAACAAAGCTGAGGAAGTATGGGATAGGTGATTGGACAGTGAAGTGGGTCGAGAATTGGCTGACTGGCAGAGTGCAGAGTGTTGTCGTTGGCGGTGCAGTGCCTGGCTGAGGGCCTGTAACGAGCGGCATCCCCCAGGGGTCTGTGCTCAGTCCGGTCTTGTTCAACATCTTCATCAATGACCACCCTCAGCAAGTTTGCTGATGACACGAAGTTGGGAGGATTGGCTGACACACCTGAAGGCTGTGCTGCCATTCAGCGAGACCTGGACAGGCTGGAGAGCCGGGCAGTAAGAAACCGGATGAGGTTTAACAAAAGCAAGTGTAGAGTCTTGCACCTAGGGAGAAATAATTGCATGCACCGGTACAGGCTGGGGGAAGAGCTGCTGGGGAGGAGCTCTGCTGAGAGGGACCTGGGCGTCCTGGTGGACGACAGATTAACCATGAGCCAGCAGTGTGCCCTTGTAGCCAAAAAAGCCAATGGCATCCTGGGGTGCATTAAAAAGAGCGTGTCCAGCAGGTCGAAGGAGGTGATCCTCCCCCTCTACTCTGCCCTGGTGAGGCCTCATCTGGAATATTGTGTCCAGTTCTGGGCTCCCCAGTAAAAAAAAGACAGGGATCTCTTAGAAAGAGTCCAGCAGAGGGCCACTAAGATGGTGAAGGGCCTGGAGCATCTCCCCAATGAGGAGAGACTGAGGGAACTGGGTCTGTTTAGCCTTGAGAAAAGAAGGCTGAGAGGGGACAGGATCCAGGTTCTATAAATATTTGAGGTGTGGGGGGCAAAGTGTTGAGGCCAGACTCTTTTCAGCAGTGTGTGGAGACGGGATAAGGGGAAACAGACAGAAACTGCACCATAGGAAGTTCTGCACAAATGTGTGCAATAACTTCTTTACGGTGAGAGTGACAGAGCACTGGAACAGGCTGCCTAGGGTGGTTGTGGAATCTCCTTCTCTGGAGATATTCAAGACCTGCCTGGATGCTGAGCTGTGCAACGTGGTGTAGGGAACCTGCTTTGGCAGGGGGACTGGACTCAGTGGTCTCTGGAGGTCCCTTCCAACCCCTACAATTCTGTGATTCTGTGAATATCATGGAGTTGTTTGGATGGGGAAAGACTACCCCTTTGAATGACCTTTTGTCAGGGCATGTCCTGGGATTCCTAGGATCCTCAAAATGCAGCACTGCTTCTGTCACTGAAAAATGGGGCCCTGTGTGGGACGGAGGGAGGGTCCATGAGTCCCTGGCCCACCTGACTGAGTATTTCCATGGTCTTAGCAAAGACATACTTACAACTTGAGAATGACAGTTAGCTGTGTTCATGGTGGCATGGCCACTTTTAATGGCCTTGAACTGTCTGAACATAACTGAAGAGGCTCAGGCTGATGCAAATCAGCTATTGAATGATAGTGTTGAAAAATTGGAAAGACAGGTGGCAGTTTTGATGGGAAAAAACCTAATTCAATCATTCTCCTATGGAAGATCAGTAACAACTGTCTGGAGGACCATGGGGGCCCTGTACAAGGGAATCTGTATAAAATGGACTCTGTAAATGAAGGCACTAAAAGGTCAGATTTTGAGGTTCCATTTGGACTAGATCTATTTGAGATCTGACTGATTGTAACCCAAAAATGAAAAAAAAAAAAAAAAAAAATGCAGGATAGGCTGGTGGGAGTGCCCTGACCAGTGTCCACCCCCCAAACCCTGCTGCCCATAATACAGCAGCTGAACTGATGGATATAGTACAGTGGTTTAGACAGAAACCAAGAGAGCATGCCAGCATAGCTGCTCTGGTTATGGGACATGGAGGCAGAAAGCGCTGTGGTGAATGGACTGGAAATTTCAAAACTGACATCCATTACTACTAACCCTGCCCTCAGGCAAAGACTTTATGCTCTTGTCTGGAGGGCTTATCGCAATAAAGATTGGCGGATTTGCTGCGTAGACCGGTCAGAACTCAGATCTGCGTTGTGCTTCCTGCGGCACCAAACGCCCAACAGTGGCAGTTCCGCTTATTGGCCAGCAGGTGGAAGCAGAGACCACGGAAAGAACGTCTGCGGGACAAACCCTGGGGATCCGTTCTTTTGATTATAGGGGAAGAACACAAAGATGGAAGAGGAGGGAAGGGGGAAAAAAAAAAGAAAAAAAAAAAATCAAACCACAGCAAACAAATAAAAACTTCTCCAAACGTAGCAAACGTGAATGTCTGTCAATAAATTAATGAGTAATTAAATTGATATCCCTTTCCCACCCCCCCCCCCCCCACCCCCCCCCAACTTCTGAGATGAAAAAAAAACACTTCTTTTAGAAGAAAACAGAGTAGTAACAACTTCTGTACCTACATTCACCACTCTGAGATCCTGTCTGGGTCTCCCAAGGCTTGTAAATAACCACTGGGTCGGTTCTGATGTCGCGTGATTTGTTGTCAGTTCTCTCATGGTTCTCCGGTCAGTTCTCCGGTGCCAGGATCTGCCACAGGGCATTCTGACCACGGGCATCATGTTTCTACGCTGCCGCCTGCATTTAACAGGCAATGGGACTGCCCAGCATGTGCAAGGCAGCACCTCTTTCACACCACCAGAATGTTTAAGGCTGTTGGGATTGTTGTTAGCGTCCCATTAACACTGAGGCTAGAGATACCCTTAGGATTGACATTACTATTAGCATTACTTTGATGGTGCCCTATCTGGGTCATTTCCAGGGGATGTCAGGAGTAAGGCACAGTGTCAGGAGAAAAAGAACAGACTCTGTTACTTTATAAACGTGATAATAGAGAGAGTTCATTGGAAAAAATACAACTCTTAAATAATGCAAAGCATGCTTCTGATTGGATGCAGGCATCATCTGGGCTCTGATTAATATTACTCTTAAGGTAAAGATTATTGTTACCATAATGATTTTTTTTTTGGATTATGATCAGGGTTAAGGTTCCTTTTGCTACAAACTTCTAGCATCATTTTTGTTGTTGCATTTGGAGTTAGGGACGATTTTAGAATCAGGGTAAGGGTTAGGATTAGAGTTACATTGCTGGTTAATGCTGTTATCTTTACAGCTCCTGTGAGGGTTGGGGTCTGGGTCAGGTGTTTAAAAATGAAATGAAAAAAGAATTAAAAAAATATATTGAAAGCTTCAGATTTCCTTAATCTTTGTGGGAATCATATAATGTGCAACTCAGATCTACCTCTTCGTGCAGTGACTGCCTGTAAATTTGCTGGAGCCTAATATAATATGGCCTTGTGCTTTCCACTAACTCACCTTCATTTCATTTTCATTACATTTGCTTGGTAGTCAGATTTTGGTGTGTGGATATTTTAAAACAATCTAACTGACATTAGCAAAAAATTAAAAATAAAATTAAAAAAAATGCACAACAGCATCGTATCAATTTTTATAGATAAGATAAAGAAGAGCAGTTTCCCTTAGTTTTCTGTGCCTCTTTACTTTCTTACCCTCTCCCCTTGTGTGAGAAACTCTCAAAGTCAAAGATTTCTAGTTAGGCAAAGATGGCAGCGATAGCAGCAGTGCTTATTCATTATTGCAATACTGCGCGCACATCCCCTATTGGCAAGGGAGAAACTGCACACCAGTCAGTGAAATCAATTCTGTTCTGTGCCCTAAACCCACTGCAGGTGATGCTCTCATGGCTCTCATTGGTTGAGCATCTCAGGCTCACAGACTCCTCGAGACTGTGGCTAGGATTCATTTCCATAGAAGGTCAATTACCAACCTCTTGTTTTTAGGTCTGCCTTGTTCTTTTCTGCGGACAGAGAAGGGCAATGTTTCCAAAAGTCAGTACATTCATTCTGTCCTGTGCTGGGCTCTACCCACCCTGTATTTATCTTGTGCTTGTCTCAATTCTCCCCATGTCAGAATGCCCCCAGTCTGAACTTAATTCTGTTCAGCAACTTTCTTGGTGGAAAAACTACTTATACAGCTGTTTTACAAGAGGGTTATACATTCAGTTAGGGCCTACACTATGTACTGAAAATACTGGAAACTTCCACTGCAAAAACACAATCTACCTCTCCCATCTGTGCAGCCTTGCAGACCCAGAGCATGCCAGGTTATTTCTGCTTTCATAGCATTTGCATGCTGTAGGGTGAGCACAAGGTTCTGCTGCTTGATTCTTCTGCAAGAGCTGCCTACCGGCAAATGGTTGCAGGGATGGAGGATGTGACAGAAAGCATTTGTCTCCACAAGAGCAGAGTTACATTCAGTGCAGAGTGTGAGAGTCAGGTTGGTGTGGAAAAGCACTGACACGCTGGGGATGATGCAGTGCTCACATGTCTAACACTCACAGACATTACTGTCAGAAGGATGGTGCTGTGTTGTGCTTCTACCTTTGGCAGCCCCTGGAGAAATGCTATGGCACACAGAACACCTTTGTATTGCACTGAGTGCTGCCATGCAGCATGGATTTAACACACCAAATCCAGAGGAGCATGACTGCATCTAACTGCCCTGAGAAAAACTACTGTAGCTGAAGAGATGAGGAGGCAGCTGCTCATCTGCAGAACAAGCAGTACTGCCAGACATTGGGCCAGGTGAGCACCTCCTGCTGCAGCGTGATGATGACAGGGCTGGAGATGATCTGCAAAGCCAGCTTAAAAGTGGGAGACGTGAGTCAACATGGCAGGAGGACAGAGGTGTTAGGGAGCAGCCAAGGCATCAAAGAGTATCAGAAGGCTTTGAAAAGTATCACAAAGTGACAGCCAGGAAGACTGGGATATATCATGAGCAGCAACCTGGATGCTAGAGATTATTTGCTCCCATACAAAATGGTAGAGATCTTGCTGCAGACATCCCAAAGCCAGGCAAAATGGGAACCCAGAGCTCTGCCTGCACGAACCCCACAGCCATAGCATTGCAAGCTGAGCTGCCTTGCTGTTTGTTGCATTCATCCCAATCCCTGTGATTGAAGACTCAGAATGCAGTCGAGGCGATGACTGAGCATGAGAGTGACTTTATTCAATAAAAGACAGGAGGGCTTGAGAGGTCAAGGGTGAAGATGGGACTCCTCTTGTCAAGATGAGAGTGGCTCAGAGCTGGTGCTGCTGCCTGGTGCCTGGGACTGGCAGCCTGACTCTAAGTCCCCATCTAAGATGCTCAGCTTCACCTCACTGATGCTGCCCTGCTCCTGCATGGTGGTGCTGCTGCTGGGACACTCGGGCTGTGCTTGGGATGGGCAGCACTGCAAAGGCGCTGGGTCACAATCCAGGCAGGTGACTGCTGTGTCTGCCAGGCTCAGGTCAGGAGCTTCAGCAGAGCCAGGAGATATGAGAGCATGAACGTGGATGAGCCCCTTGTGTCCATCACTGTTACCATGTGGAAGGCTGTCATCCGAATTGCAGCGATTCATGCTTAATAAGAACTCTCCATTGATGGAAAGACACTGCTTGGTTTGGATCTTTGGGGTTGACAAGGGCTCGAATCACCTAGGAAGGCATAGAAACACAAGGGTTAGTTTCAAACATTTGCAAGTTGAATCATGAAAGGTTGTTGATACTTGGTAATAGAGTGGCGGCAGGAAGAAGCAAGTAGGCTTGAAGCAGCATAGCCACTGTCTTGAAAGTGATCCTCATTCAGGTCCAGCTCGTGTGTTGTTTCACTGTAATCTGCTTCTTTGGGTCTACCTAGTGGGCAGCAACACTCGAGCTGTTACTGATATCATTGAAAAGAACTGGAGACAATTGTTCTATTCCTAAGAGCTTCAAGGTGCCTAGAAGCACAAATAGAAACCAGCAGTATTTCATCACTTCACCAAAAGGAAGGTCAAACACCTGAGCTGTGAAGAGCAGTTACAGAACCTATGCATAAGATCACACCAGACATACTTTGTTCTAACAACAGTTATGGCACATAGTCCATTTCCTTCAATATTCCCAAAATGAAATGATGTGGAGCATTACAGGGAAAGAAACACTGCACACAGACACTATGACCCTGATTAGACTCAAGCAGCAGACTTAAAACAAGTCAGAGTTTTTGATTCCAGGATATTTCAGGACCTATCGTGTGAAATTCAGTTACACAACAGTGCCTAGGTGCCTGCGTTTCAAGCAACTTTCAGATCACAGCCATGTAAAATAAAAACAAATTCAGTGCAGAAATAGCAAGCCTGTACCTTAATACTCATGAGATTATCCATTTTTTACTGCATTCTGACTAAGTTCTAAAACTTGCTCATCCCAGTTCACTTCAACAAGTTCCACCAATTCAAGCAACGCAGTTCTGAGATCCTGTGTATGTTGTGCAGATAGAATTGAACAGTGCAGAAATAGTCTCTGACAGCTTTAAGAGCTCCGTTCTGCTTACAAACTCTCAGTCCAAAACTATTCAGTTTTAAGGAAATGAACACCTGAAGCAGTTGGATCATCTGCCGCATTCTGCTTCTTGGCATCATGATTAGCACAAAGGGTTTTCTGCTGTCCTACAGAGATGGAAAAAGTCCTGCTTACAAATGGACCAAGTTTCAGTGTACAGCAGAGTTTGTACCAGACTAATAAGCCACGTCATTCAATTCATTTGCTCAGGTTGTTATGCACTCCGAAAGGAAACAGAACTAACTGCTGGATTCTGAAGGCAATCTGTGGGGTCCTACATTACCTCCTGATTCTGGAAGAGGAAATTCTAATAGCAAATGCAGAACTTTGATCTTTGTAGACATGAGAAGAGCTGGCATTTAGGAACATTCATTTCAGGGAAATCAAATGATGTGTCTGTATTTTTACTACAGATAGTATAGGGAGCAGCCAGTTGAAGAACCAGATACAAAAAATCCAGACCATTGGCAAGAAAATACTTCTCATTAAATTTTGTATGCTATCATGGTACAGAATTAGGCTACAGTGCCACATAGGCCAACCAAGCGTAGAACCAATTCCACTAAATACTGGTAGACAAAGCAGCAAAAACAGGGACAATATTCAGCAGACTGTGCTGTGGCCTTTCTACCCACAGCTCAGCATGTTCTGCCATCCGAAAAGCAAGGCCTCTTGTCAAGCTCAGCTATTTCCCTTCTCAGTGTATTCTAGCACCACTGATACCCACTGGTATCCTCCTGTAGAGTGCCATCATATTGTCATCATCCAAAGGGAAAACCCACACAGCAGAGCATACAGCACTACACCCATGCTCCAAATATCCGCCTGAAAAACTAAAAGACAAGCTTACAAACCTGAAGCACCTCAAATGGCTTCCTGACAGACTGGATTGTCTGCCCTTGCCAAAGCCCACATATAGCCCATGAAAAGCTGGCTCTTTCCCTCAGGAAAAAGAGCCTTATCGTCCCAGAGAAAGCATATAACCCTCATTCAATTGCCCTTTCACTCAGCTTAGAGCACTACTAAAACCAGCATCTTCACCTTAGCTCATCACACTGCTGCACTTCCTTTTACAAGGATTTCACTGGCAAAAATGAAATCAAAGCCGTCACAAGGGATTTAGCACAGTTACGTGTTACTGGCTACGAGAGCTGTCAGCACAGTCACCTGTCTGGCTTTGCTGCTGTTCTATTTATGTACAGGCACAACAAGGTTCAGACACCTCACAGTGCAGTTCTCACTTTGACTGTAAAGAAAAAGGAGGCTTGAAAAGCAGCGTGTGGAAAACAAAGAAACAAGAATTAGAACAACAGTGGGGCCATGGCACTTGTAGGAATTGCTCCGCCTTTAACAGCGATTCAAGAAGGATGAGGGCATTCCAAACCAGACCAGTTTGGACAGATTAACAACTGCAAGTAGTGGGTTCCAAAATTCCAGACATGAAATCAAAGCTGGAAAAACTCTTCACATTTTCATCTCTCAATTTTTAGTACATTGTGCATTACAACGGAAACAATTCTTCACATACAACTTGGAAGCTAAAGACAAGTCTGACAAAACAGACTGCACAAAAATGATGGATAATTAACAGAGCAAATTGCTCTTTCAAAAACTTAGTAATAGAAAGAGATCTCTGAAGTTGCTGTTCTGTAGAGCACCAAAGCAGTCGCTTGAGGCAGTTCAGGATTAGCCTGAGACAAACCAGCCAGCTGTGTGAACTGAGACCAATTGCACTTCTTCTATTTTACTTTCATTCTATGTGACCTCACTAAGCAAATATTGTCTAAGACCATGAGTATCACATAAATGTGCAGATCTCAAGCTGCTCACTTATCTAGTACCCTTGGCATGATGCTTTATTTTCCTCAGCTATTCATCTAGTTTGTGCCTGTTGATTGTGCAACAACAGCCTGTTGGTCTCGATTACCTGTAAGAGGCTTTAAATTGGGCCAGGAAAAATCATTTGAGGATAAGTAATTATCTGGGACTCAGTAAGGCAGTCTTCCCATGCTTTCATAACAGCCGAGATACACACACACACAAACTCATGGAACCCCACTGCTTTGCACAATCCTGTGCACACTCACATGTGTCATGCACTGATTTCCCAGCCAGTCCTCATGGGGTCTATTACTTAGGACAGGAGTGCAGGGGAGCAGCCAGAAGCTGTTTGCATTCCCTGCTGTCTGCTGGGCAGCTTTGCTGGAGATGCTTGGGTTGCTTTGCTTTTCCTTGGGAGGTGGGAAGGAGCTTTGGGTTGGAGGCACATCCCGTGCCAGAGCATCTCGATGGCACGTGTGTGGCACTGATCTGCAGCAGATGAAGGGGAGGAGGTCCCAGCACAGCCCTGCACCATGCTCTGCCACACTGGGCAGCTTGTTCCTGGCTCAGCAGCGTCATCAGACAAGAAGCAGGGAAGGAAATCAAGGATGGGGGGTACCATCAAACGCAGTTAGTGCATGCCTGTGCAAGACAAACAGACCCAGAGCTTGCGGGTTATTCCTGCTTTTGTAGCATTTGTGTGCTGTAGCTGAGCAAAAGGTTCTGCTGCTTGAATCTTCTTCTGCAAGAGCCACCTACCGGTAAATGTCTGCAGGGATGGAGGATGTGACAGAAAGCATTTGTCTCCATGACAGCGTAGTTACACTTGGTCTAGAGAGTGAGAGAGGCAGGCAGCACTGCCTGATGTTGGTCAGGGCGAGCTCCTCCTGCTGCAGCGCGATGATGGCAGGGCTAGAGATGATCTGCAGGGACAGCTCACAGGTGGGAGCCAGGAATGGACACGGCGGGAGGACAGAGGTGTTAGGGAGCAGCCACGGCATCAAAGAGCATCAAAAGGCCCTGAAAAGCATCACAGCCACAGCCAGGAAGCTTGGGGTTTTCATGAGCAGCATCCAGGATGCTAGAGACTATTTGCTGCCATACACAACGGCAGCAGAGCTCTCGCTGCAGGCATCCCAAAGTCAGGCAAAATGGGAACACACCCAGAGCTCGGCCGCACAAACCCCACAGCCAGAGTGTTGTAAGCTGAGCTGCCTTGCAGTTTCTTGCACTCATCCCAATCTCTGCGAATGAAAACTCGGAATTCAGTCAAGGCATTGATTGAGCATGAGCGTGCCTTTATTCAATAGGAGAAAGGAGGGGGTGTGAGGTCTGGAGGAAAGATGGGACTCATCCTCTCTTGTAATCATGAGAGCTGCTCAGAGACCGTGCTGTTGCCCGGAGCCTGGGACTCGTGTCCTGATTCTGTGCCCCCCTGCGAGATGCTCAGCTTCTCCTCGGTGATGCTGACCTGAGCCTGCATGGTGGTGCTGCTGTCGGGGCACTCAGGCTGTGCTTGGGCTGGGCTGCACTGCAGAGACATTGAGTCCAGGCTGGTGCCTGAGGTGTCTGGTGGGCTCAGGTCAGCAGCTTCAGTAGGGATGGGATGAATGAAGGCTTCAACGATGATGACCTTCTTCTCTTGATAGCTGATGTTATACGGAAGGCTTTCATCTGAACTGCAGCATTCTGTGCTTAGTAACAACTCTTCATTGATGGAAGATGCGTCATCGTAACATGCCCTGCGTCTTGGGGATATACAAGGGCTCGGGTCACCTAGGAAGGAGCAGATGTACAGCAGTTAGTGTCGAACGTTCGCAAGATGAACCATGGAGATTCTTGACATTTGGCTATGTAGTGGTGGTGGGCAGAAGCAAATAGGCTTCTAGCAACAGTGTCACTGTCTTGAAAGTGATCCACGTGCAGGTCCAGCTCTTGTGTTGACAAGAGACTCATTTGGGAAAGACAGGGATCAACTGAAGATGTCAGGCACGGGCTTGAACGCCAGAAGGAGGTACAAGCCCACTGAAAGCATGAATTCTACCTGTGTTGCTGACAAGCAGTGTTTTGTAAGCTGGACTTGCACCCTTACCTGCCAGGACCAAGACTTCTGCTTCAGAGGGCTCCCTGGCACTGCTCTGCAGTTGGTGTTTGGCCACAGGGGATGGTTTGCCCAGGCAGAAGAAGGAACACCAACTGCCAGCTGCTGACTCTGCCCTCTTCCTGGGAGAACTCATTCTGCAGAGAAAACAGAGCATGCTGTCAGACGTGGTGCAGGGTGATGGAAGAGCTGCACCGAGCCCTGGCCAAAAGTTGCCTGTTCTGGGCACTGCCTGCTTTCTGCTGAAACACAGCTTAGAAACGCCCTCTGTTTCAAACAGCAGAGGATGCTTCCATTCCTACAGCTCAGCCCTCAAGTCCTGAAGGCTAAATACCTCTCAACGATGTCAAGCAAGGACATGGATCCGGAGAATGTCGGAGGCTCAGGCTGCTTTGCTCTCCCAGGGCTGACCTTCACCAGGGAACAAAGGCCGTTGATGAGCTTGCCCCATTTCTTTGGCTCTGCGCAACAAAACAAAGAAACCAGTTCATTTCAGGCCTGGCTTGGTTGGACGAAGCTGAGCGCAATGCATTCGACAGAGCATGTAACAACGGGAAGAACATTCCCAACAAGGACACGCAAGAATGGATTTTCCCCATCCCTGGAGGTGCCCAAGGAGATTACTGTAGTTCTCTTTCTAAGCTTGCTGAACTTGGGCATAAACAAACCCCCTGAAAGTAATGTTCTGACCCTATTTGACTAACTCGCATTGTCAAATGTAAATTACGCACCTGGCTTTGGCAATGAATTGAGGAGGGAATCGGGAACTTTTCCGCTGATGAGTTCCATGCACTCACCAGGGAAAAGCCCAACCTGTAATTAGAACAAAAAGACAGGTGAGCATTAGCCCGAGCCCAGAGCCAAAGGGAAGGTCCACTGACAGTGACACAGGGCAACTGTTTGCATCCAGCAGCCATCCTGTGCAGGCAGAGCAGCTCCAAGCTGAGATTCCCAACTCTACTGAAGTTGTGCTCTCTAGTCAAAAACGTGTGCCTACCTCAAAGCCACGCTTGCCTCTCCACCAGGGGCTCAGCCTGTTGATATGTCCTCATATCAACAATGCTCACCAGATCTCCGACCTGAAAGAGATTGAAACATCAATCCCAGATTCAGCAAATCTGGTAGGAAAACAAAGCAGAAAGGACTGCCCTCTTCTATGCACGACAACACGGAACGCCTGGAACTGCTTACCTCCAGAGAGAGCTCATCTGGCCCCTGGGCGACGTGGCTCTTAATAACATGGGCTGCCGCAAATGCTGGTACGTTTAAAGATGACATAGCACGCACCAGCTGCGGCTTCTGCATGTTATCAGCCTGCAAAACAGAGAACAGGCCGTGGTCAGGAGCTGAGGACAAACCACGAGGATTTCAAGGTGAGGAGCACATCTGCAGAGAAAGCTGCAGCAAATGCGATCCGTCCTTCTCAGGAGCACTTCAGAAGGAGCTGCACGTCTCATAGCTCTGGAGCAGCACTTCTTCCCCACCCTTCACTACTCCAAGCAGCTCCAACAAACTTCTCAGAAGAAATCCAGGCCAGCACAGACCTGGCAGACCAGAACCAAGTGCAGCTTGTGTGACGGCAGTGCCCACTCCTTGCTTCCACCCTGCTCCAGCAGGTTAAGGAGTCTGAGCCTCACTGGCCTTTGACAACTCAAGACTTTCAGCACCTCATGCCAACATTTCTCACTAAGATACACCTCAGGCATTGAATTCTCTTCTCACTACCTCCTCCCAGTCCTCCCCTAGGAACAGAAACCATTCAGATTCTACAGCAAACACATCTACCCTGCAAGAGCACACTGCAACAATGAAACATGGTTTTGGAGAGTGGGTTTGAAAACACACCTTTAGACAGCTGTCTCCCTGTAGCCAAAAGGAAACCAAGCAGCAAAAGAAGAGTCCAGCCTGAAATATGCCCATGCTACTAGCCCAGGTTTTTCACAGTCAATGCAGAATCCATCCTGCTCTTGAGTTAACAAATGACCAGTGGGTCTCCCCTTGCTCCACCCCTTCTCCTTCAAAGCCAGAAAAAGAAAGAAAAACAAGTAGAAGAAAACCCAGACGTACCTTTCCACACACAAAGCAGAAAGTGGAACAGCAGTTGTCTCCTTCCTGAGACATGGTGGGGCGCATCCCAGAGGAAGCCCAAGTTCTTTGCTTCTCTCCACAGGGACTTCAAGCACTCTTGGCAAGAGCTGCTTTGGTTCTTTCTTCAATTGCTTCCATCACCAGAATCTCCTTTGGAAAAGGAACCCGAATGAAAGAATCAGCAAATGAAAAAGAATGAGCAATAGCCACTTTACCAGCTTTCTTCTGACACTCAATTTAGACTCTTGACTCGGGCAAGGTCTTAAAATCAGCTGGTTACAAGAACTGTCCCAAAATATATCCAACATCTGTACAGCTGCCGTTATTTCTGACAGCGAGTGTAATCACAGAATCATAGAATGGCCCGGGTTGGAAGGGACCTCAAGGATCATGAAGATCAATCACCTCCCTGTCCCTGCTGGCCATCCCCTCTTCTGATGGAGCCCAGGGGACCATTTGCTCTCTGAGCTGCAAGAGCACGCTGATGGCTCACGTTCTGTTTTTCATCCACCAGGACCCCCAGGTCCTTCTCTGCGGGGCTTCTCTTAAGGACTGCTCCTCCCAGTCTGTAGAAATGCCTGGGATTCCTCCAGCCCAAGTGCAAAACCTTGCACTTTGCTGTGTTGAACCTCATTAAATTCACCTAGGCCAACCTCTCGGTTGAGCTCCCTCTGAATGGCATCCCTTCCTTCCACTGCGTCAGCTGCACCACTCAGCAAACAGCAGAGGGTGCACTCCATTGCATCATTGGTGTCTCTGATAACCATGTAAAAAAGCACTGGTCCCAAGACAGACTCCTGGATGACACCACTTGTTATCGGCCTCCACCTGGACATCAAACCATGAGTCACCACCCTCTGTCCTCTACAAAACCTCTTTGTCTTCTACTCCTGCTGCAGCTGCAATGGCTGCACCAGCATGACTCACGTGTTTGACAATCCTCCAGCTCTGGCCTAGCCATGCACAGCAGCAGTCCGTCTCCCTCCCAGCTCACTCACCAGTGTGCTGCTGTGCCCCAAATTCAGTGCAGCAGCATTGAGAGCAGGCAGCACCCATCACCCTCCTCTAACTCTCTCTGCCAACTGCGATGAGGACTGACACAGCACGCCCACCCCAGCCCAGCTTTTCTGCTGAGACACCTCCCAGCAACCACCCAGCACCAATCCCAGTTGCTGCAAACTGTCTGAGAGCCTGCTGGAGTGCACTGACAATAACTTTGTGGGCCAAGCATTAAGCACACCAAGCAGAAGGGAAGCATTACTGGACATGCTGAACAGCAGGGGTTAAGACTGGAGGTGGTCAGGGCTGTAGTGATCATGCCCTCCTAGAGTTCCTCATCTCAAGGAATGTGTGCCTGGCAAAAAGCAAAGTCAGGACCCTGAGCTTCAGGAGAGTCAGCTGCAGGCTGTTCAAAGAATTCTTGCATGAGAGACACTGGAAAACTGTTTTTAGGGGTAAAGGAATGGAAAAGAGATGGTAACTTTCTCAGAAAACCTTTCTCAGAGCTGGAGCTCTGAGCTCCATCCCGACCACACGAAACACAGCAGAGGAGGCAGGAAAGCAGCATGGCTGAACCTGCTGGTTACAGGGAGCAACAAGAAGGAAATGGAGAAACAGCGGAAACGGAGACATGCAGCCTGGTCGCTTTGGTGGCCTTCTACAGTGGAGTGACAGCATCAGTAGGGAAAGGAAAAGCAACTGACATCACTCAGCCAGACTTTTGCAAGGCCTTCGATGTTGAGCAAGTTTCCTGTTAGAACTCAGTGTGAACAAATCTACCACTGAGCAACACCCTGAGCCCCCACTCACCTCAGCAGAGGAAAGCCTGCACCCCAGCCTTCCGCCTATTCTGCTCCATTGATGGAAGCACACCGGGCATCATTGCTACTCACCCGACCAATGATGATAGGGGCAGAAAAGGGAATTCCTCTTTACCTTTCAGATGAAAAATTGATGACTGTGTGGAACCTTCCCAGTACCGCTGCGGGGCCTTCCTTTACTTGTATCCTGCTGCTCCGTGTCACAGTGGGAGAGCTGCTCTGGCCTCTCCTCTCAGCCTGTGCCTCCTGCAGTGTGAGCAGCTTTGTGGATAGAGGAGACACCCACACAGACTTGGGCCTGGATAGAGAACTGTGCCCTACAACATAGGTACATTTACATCATGCTCTTTTCCTTGTGTGTGAGCAATCCTTGCTCTTTTCAGATGGTACTATGAGCGTGTGACACCCCAAACACATAGTTAGCATCTGTCCATATCATTAAGGCTCTCGTCAAGGCAGTTATTTCAGCCTTCTGAGGGGTAGTCCCCACGGCTGATGGTTGTGCTTCCATTCCCTGCTCAGTAGCAGTTACTGCATGTCCTGCCTTACAGCCTCCTTGTCTCACAAAACTGCAGCTGCTGGTAAACCAGGCGTCTTCTGCATCTTCTAAGGGTTCGTCCTTCAGCTCCGACCGACTGGATGTAATGTGCAGCATCAGTTGTTTCAAAGCAGTGATGTCATCCTGGTTCTCCACCAGGGGAGTTCCGCTAAGGAAAGATACTGGGTTGGCAATAGTAGTTACAATTATTTCTATATCACCCTGCTCTACCAGGATGGCCTGGTATTTCGGGAATCTTTGGGGTGAACAGATGCCATTCAGAGGGACCTTGACAGGCTGGAAAGCTGGGCTCGGGTGAACCTAATGAGGTTCAACACAGCAAAGTGCAAGGTTTTGCACTTGGGCCGGAAGAACCCCAGGCACCTGTACAGGCTGGGAGGAGTTGTCCTTGAGAGCAGCTCGGCTGAAAAAGACCTAGGGGTCCTGATAGATGAGAAACTTAACATGAGCCAGCAGTGCGCTCTGGCAGCCCGGAAAGCAAATGGGATCCTGGGCTCCATCAGGAGACGGGTGGTCAGCAGGGATAGGGAGGTGATCGTCCCTCTCTACTCTGCTCTTGTGAGGCCCCATCTGGAGTACTGTGTCCAGGTGCGGAGCCCTCAGTACAAAAAAGATATGGAGATTTTGGAAAGGGTCCAGAGGAGGGCCACAAAGATGATCAGGGGGCTGGAGCACCTCCCCTATGAGGACAGGCTGAGGGAGTTGGGTTTGTTCAGCCTGGAGAAGAGAAGGTTGCGGGGTGACCTCATTGCAGCCTTTCAGTACCTGAAGGGAACTTACTCCCAGGAGGGGAGTAAACTCTTCGAAAGGGCTGATAATAGCAGGACTAGGGGAAATGGTTTTAAGTTGAAGGAGGGAAGATTTAGGTTGGATGTTAGGGGAAAGTTCTTTACTAGAAGGGTGGTTAGGTCCTGGAACAGGCTGCCCAGTGAGGTTGTGGATGCCCCGTCCTTGGAGGTGTTCAAGACCAGGTTGGACGGGGCCCTGGGCAACCTGATCTAGTAAAGGCGTATGTTTGGTGGCCCTGCTAGGCAGGGGGGTTGGAACTACATGATCCTTGAGGTCCCTTCCAACCCGGGTAATTCTGTGATTCTGTGATTCTGTGGGGTGAAAGCCAATGTCCCCCTTTTGCCTCCAATACAGTAAACACTGCATGAGATATTAAAACTGGTATCCTTTGGCCCAGTGTAGATTGATGGGCTTCTTGAATATTGAGCACCAGTGCACCCTGGATATCCCTTACTCACTTCAAGCTGTTTCAAGTTTACCATCAGTCCGTTAGCTGTGTATCCATGGTCGGCACCCTCCTGTCATTCCTGGCAACGTATGGAGTTCCTTGGCAGTTTGCAGCTCAGGGGTTGAGCAGATGGCTTCTTTCTTGGCAGTCCTTAAGGTTCAAAGTCCAGCTGTCATCTCCTATCCCAAATACGTCACTTGCTGCTGAGTTAGTTGTGCTTTCTGTAAACCAAGAAACTCAGCAAACTCTCAGTCTATTGTACACAGTCCTTTTGTTGCTGTGGCACCCACGTGCTCCAGTAAAGTTCCACCCTAGGATGGAGGATCCCAGGTCTCAGGCTCACGAGTTGACCAGTTCTCAACAATCATTTAGCTGTTCTCACAACCCTGGGTAACACTGTCCAGGTTCACTGAGTCTCTTCTCCCTCTATTAGGGAGAACAGATACACGCAAGTACTCGTATGCTATCATGAGGAATTCAGTAGGTTACATTTAATTTAGAAGCATGATGCAATCAAAAGCTCACTTAAATAAAAGCATACCCTTTTCTTTCACTCAAAATAATAGCCCAGAAAAAAATAAAAACAAAACAAAACTCTCATCATAATTGTTAAAGAAATTATCTACTAAATCTCGATGGAGAGTGGAGACACATGCTAGTTTTAGGAACACAGCACTTATCTCATTATCTGAATGCATCTCAAGGCATGCTCCTTGTGAAACTGTGAGAACTTCTATCATTAACAGACGTGTACCATGCCCTGATATATGGTTAAACCGCTTGCAGTGCACTGTCAGATGTACAGGATGGCAGCTGTATGTGCTGTGACCAAATAAACCCCACACTGAAACCTTTCAGAATTTTAGGACCTACAAGTACTGCATTCATATTAAAAGTAAAAAATTCCTAAGCTACACATGTTCTAGGTTTCCATTTGTTAGATACAACATACCTTTGGAAGTAGGCGCCTAAAAAGATATGCCTTCTACTTGCTTCTCTGTCTGGCTCTTCGAAAAGAAGGCCTTTGGAGCAGGAAATGCAAAGGGCAGCTCATTTCTTAACACTGACTCTGCATCAACATTCTCTGTGTTTGCACACTTCTTAGATGCCACTTTTCTTGTCACTGGAGTTGACAGTGTGAATTCCATATCACCCAGTTGAGTATCATGCCTCGAATGGTGCCAGAGACGGAACAAAAGGTTTTCTGATCACAGCCGGAGAAGTTACTGTCAAAGAAATTCTAACAGCTGAGAAGGTCAGACACAATGCTTATAAAAATATCATACATTATTTGGCTATTGAACAAAACAGATGAAAACTCTGATTCTCTCCTAGAATAAGTTCGTTTCTTATAGACTGTCAAACACCATTTTTTTATTTGTTCATCTCAATTCTCCATTGAGGATTAACCTTCACCAGCTTATCTAAACATAAATATGAATTATCACTTGGTTTAGTTAAAAATTTGAATAATATCACAGTGGATTTTGTTGTCCAACACAGTAAGATTGAATTTCTTTCGGTACCTTTCAACCTCTGCCTACCTCCAGCCTAACTCCAGAATCTTATTAACTGTGCCTTATCGCTTCCCATTGTGTTTTAAAATCCTCACTGACTCCTTTACTTGTTCCCTTGCTTGCTGTTTCTGTGCAAACCAAACACTGGAGTTAGGGATCACGTCAAACCAACCATGGCCTACAGGTAGAAGGCAACAAAATTTATGCTTAACATACTTCTTTGCTCTATCTTTATCTTCCTTTGGTCAAGGTCCACTAGATACTTAAATATGGAGTAAGCACTAGATACAATGAGAAGCAGATTTCTAGATTAAGAGCTGTATTTTTTCTGTAAGAAACTAGCTGTACATCTTCACACACCTGCTTTGTTTTCTGAGTATTTAGATCGAGTGGAGATTCTTCAAACACTGAAGCTACATCAGAAAATTCCATGGATCCAAACGCATCTGGCACATGGCTGCAGTCTGGCACATCTTCATATGCCAGAGCCTTTTCAGACAGAAATGTTCCACCGAGATTCTTTTGCAGAATTAGAAGGAAGATTTCATCAGAAGATTTCACCACTAAAGTCTAAATAAGATTGGTTTGCAAGTTCCAAACTATGGCTAACAGCTAATGGAAGTCCACAGGCCAGCAGCAACAACTTTTATATTATGTTCTTAATATTCTAATTGTTGATATGACGTTCATATAAAGAGCAGAAGGGAAATTACTCTTAGAGCTCAAGTCATCTTTCACAGCCTGCGTCAACAAGAGCAGCACCTCATAGCCTTTGGTTTCAAGACCTGGACCACAAGCTAGCTAATGATTTTACACAGAATTCCAGAGTTCAAGTCACTGTTTACATTAGGGCTGAAATTGTACTGAAAGCCTTCAAGTTCATCACACTTAATTATCACTGGCACCACACATAACTCCACGTTACATATGTGATCACACGCAACCTGGCAACTTCAGACAATTCCCAAAGCACTCCACTTGCACTTGGCTACTAAAGTACAGAAAAAGGAATTAACATCAGAAATAGCTGCAGTCAAAACCATCTAAGAATCCAAGTCTCCAGGAAACAAGGAAAGCAAATCCTCTCCAGGACTGTGTTCTAAAAGGAAACAGATCAGAAAGGTGAGTTCGTCCCCCCTTTGACCACCCACTCATGTAACGTCCATGTCATTTCTAAGTATGCTGCCCAGACCAAGACTGAGGATGCTTCAGAAGAAGACCTTCCCTGCTAAGCCAAACAGAACAAGTAAGGTACCAAAATATGTAGAGCCAAACGAGGAAAGGTGCTCTAAGAAGGTAAGCATCACAAGAGACCAACAGGAATACTTACACAATCCAAACAATGCACAGTTTCTGTTCCACAAGCTGCCAAGAGGAATGTGTGCAGTACTCACAGCGCACCATGTACACTGCTTACTGCAGTCATACTGCTTCGTAGGACCAGCCCAACTTACTAAAACACTTTAATGAGCAATCCGAACTGTCTGGATCAGCACGGTTCACTTGGAAGGGACCTTCACAGATAAACCTGAAGAGGTGAGGCGACTGCACTATCTAAACCTTAAAGCATATAGGACCTTAAAGCATAAGCTTAAAGCACAGAAGCATGACCAGCAGGTCGAGGGAGGTGGTGCTGCCCCTCCACACTCCTCTCATTGAAACCCCATCTGGAGCACTGCACGCAGTTCTGGAGCCCTCAACACAAGAAGGACTTGGAGATGTTCAGGCAGGTCCAGAGGAGGGCCATGAAGGTGATCAGAGAGGGCTGAAAGCACCTCTACTATGTGCACAGGCTGAGAGAGATGGGGCTCTTCAGCCTGGAGAAGACTCCAAGGAGACCTTAGAGTGGCCTTCCAGTATCTGAAGAGGGCCTACAGGGAAGGCTGGGGAGGGACTTTTCATAAGGGCAGGTAGCAACAGAATGAGGGGAAATGGCTTTACATGGGAAGAAGGTAGATTAGGATTGGATATTAGGAAGAAATGCTTTACTGTGGGTGTGGTGAGACACTGGAGCAGGTTGCCCAGCAAGGCTCCAATATGATTGCTTTGCAAGTTCCAAACTATGGCTAACAGCTAATGGAAGTCCTCAGTCCAGCAGCACAAAATTTTATATTATCTTCTTAATATTCTAATTGTGGATTTGACGTTCATATAAAGAGCAGAAGGGAAATTACTCTTAGAGCTCAAGTCATCTTTCACAGCCTGCGTCAACAAGAGCAGCACCTCACAGCCTTTGGTTTGAAGACCCGGACCACAAGCTAGCTAATGATTTTACACAGAATTCCAGAGTTCAAGTCATTGTTTATGTTAGGGCTGCAATTCTACTGAAAGCCTTCCAGTTCATCACACTTCATTATCAATGGCACCACAGATACCTCACAAAGAAGCATTATGACACCACAAAGGGGCATTATGACGTCAGAAAGGGCATTATGACATCACAAAGGGCATTATGAATCACAAAGGAGCATTATGACATCACAAAGGAGCATTATGACGTCTCAAAGGGCATTATGACGTCACAAAGGGCGTTATGACACCACAAAGAAGCATTATGACATCACAAAGGGGAATTATGACGTCAAAAAGGGTCATTATGACGTCTGAAAGGGGCATTGTGATGTCACAAAGGGGTGTTATGACATCACAAAGGGGTATTGTGACATCACAAAAGAGCATTAAGACATCACAAAGGGGAATTAAGACGTCACAAAGGGCATTATGACGTCACAAAGAGGCATTATCACGTCACAAAGAGGCATTATGAAAACAAAGGAGCCTTATGACGTCTCAAATGGCATTATGACATCACAAAGGGCATTATGACGTCACAAAGGGGCATTAAGACATCACAATGGGTCATTATGACGTCAGAAAGGGGCATTATGGCATCAGAAAGGTGCATTATGATGTCACAAAGGGTGTTATGATGTCACAAAGGGGCATTATGATGTCACAAAGGGGCGCTGGGAAAAGATCTCTGTGTGGAGATTGCTTCTACTAGAGGTAGTTCTATAAGACTGTTATATAGAGCTGTGCAGGGGCTGTAAATCTGTCTGCAGAGGGTGATGATCAGTTCCAAGTGTCTGCAGTCAATGCTCATGGACAGAGCCCATCCAACCTGGCCTTGAATGCCTGCAGGCCTTGAATGGGGCATCCACAGCCTCCTTGGGCAACCTGTTCCAGTGTGTCACCACCCTCTGAGCAAAAAACATCTACCTAAGATCCAACCTATACCTCCCCAGTCTCAGTTTTAAACCATTCCCCCTTGTCCTATCATTATCCACCCTCATAAACAGCCATTCCCCCTCCTGTTTATACGCTCCCTTCAAGTACTCAAAGGCCACAATGAGGTCTCCCCACAGCCTTCCATTCTCCAGGCTAAACAAGCCCAGATCCCTCCACCTTTCCTCATAGGAGAGCTGCTCCAGCCCTCTGATCATCACAGTGGCCCTCCTCTGGACCCCCCCCAACAGCTCCACATCCTTCCCAGGCCTGGACACAGTGCTGCAAATATGGCCTCACAAGAGCTGAGCAGGAGTGGACAATCACCTCCCTCTCCTGCTGGCCACCCCTTTTTCAGTGCAGCCCAGAACACACATGGATCTATCTTTTCCATACGGATATTCCCATCTGTGTACATATATATACCACACCTACACCCCCACAATCTGCTACAACTCCATAGAATTTTCAAGGTTGGAAAAGACCTGGATGATCTTATGATCTTATGACTGATCTTATCATCCAGTCCAACCATCACCAATACTTCCCAGTTAAATCACATCCCTCAACACAACACCCAAACTTTTTGTGAACTTCCCAGGGTTGGTGACTCTACATGAGAGAAAAGGGCACTCAGATAAGGGATTCTGCATTTGCTATTAGCAGAGGTGGGATGAGACCGAGCACTGCCCCAGCTCCTGGGATAATGCAGAAGGGCTGAGACCTTCCAGCTGCTTCCACCCAGGGTCACACAGCAAAGCCGACCCTGCAGGAGTCTGCATCATTCTTTGCATGGCATTGCTAAGAGGAAGATCCCCCCCCTACCCTTGGCTCTACACTCCAGCTGCTGTCTGCCATCTGTAAAGCCACCACAGCTCTCCTACTGGAGTTCCCATCTGCACAGTGACAGCTTGGTTTCTTCTTACTGTCAAAGCAGCCACAGCCTCAGTGCTTCTCAAATCTCCCCTTTTCAGCTGATTTCCTCTTTCTTGTGGCTGGGCAATTCCTCCCTCTCACAGTCATCCCTCTGCCCCACTCTGTGCCCACAGACCCAGAGAGGGCACACAGAGCCAGCCCTGTCCCAGCTGCTGCTGCTTCACATCTGACAGTCTCAGGAGCTGAGATCCAGGCCAAGACAGCAATGCCCAGACATGGTTTGTAGGACGTTTGTGATAGGAAATAGGGAGGCTTGTGATTAAACCTGCCCCCTAAGGAGGAAGGCAATGCTGCCTGCAGCCCCAGCAGGCATTACAAAACATCCCCATTTACAGGAGGGTTTTAAATAGCACAATTCAGGAACTACAACTGCACAAATTCCCGCATGCCCTGGAATAAGTTTGGGAATGGACATGGTTCTACCACCTGTGCAATGCCATAGAAATAACAACCATCCACCTGTAAACCTCCATCCTCTCCCCTGCTGCACAAAGGGAAGCTCAACAGCAGTGCACAAATGTCCCAGCAATGTCTGAGCACTGCTCTGTGCATCCCAACCTGCTCATCCCATCCACTCCTGGCTGGGCAGCAGGATTGGGGTGGCACATTGCAATGGGCACAGAGGAACATGGAAGCCCCACACATGTGAGGAAGGGGCTGGCTGTGCTCCACACTCACGTTATCAGACGTGATTTGCCCTTCTGTGGGGAGCCTCTGCTCTTTCCCAGCTCATCCTCCAGCGTCTGGGACTCCAGGATCTCATTCAGGCTGTTGTTGGCTGCGGGGCAGCTCCATGAAGAGCCTCCCCTCCACCGACCGGCACACAACAGCCGCTCCCGCGCACTGCGGCTCAGCCAATCGGAGCCGGCGGAGCTGCCGCTGCCCGATGGGACCCCCCCCCCACATATTGACCCCCCAGACGAGGAAGAGGAGGAGGAGAGCGACGAGGAGCTGCCGCAGGAGCTGACGTTGGGGCGGGGGGGCAACGCGGGGGGGGGGTCGGCAGTGGGGGGTGGGGGAGGGGGTGGGGCAGCATTACCCCCAGACCCCGTGGACCCCCCCCAGCCAAAGTGCTGCTCTCCGACCCCCGCGGGCTCTTTGTGCAGCCGCTGCCCTCCAGTTATAGGACCCCCCCCCCCCATATTGCGCTTTGCTCACCCCCACCTCTGGAACCCCCCCCCCACTCACCACATCGCCCCCTCCCCCCCCGGGTGGGGTTATGGGGGGTGGGGTGGGGTCGACGATGTGCCGTAAGCCGCGCCGGGGTCGTGTGACAAACCCCCCCCCCCCATCAAGATGAATGGGGCGCTGTCGGGGGGGGGCTCAGCCGTAAGGATAAAGCGGGGGGGTTAATGACGGGGGGGGGCAGTGCTATAGGGAACGCAACTAATCTAAGCCCCCCCCCCCCACATTAACACCCCATTGTGTGTGGGGGTGGTGGGGGTGGGGCACACAATAACCCCCCCAAAGGCCAAACAGCCCCAACACCCCCCCTCAAAGCCGCTGACTTACGCTGTGCCCCCCCTGCATGAAGGGCCCCCCCCCATCGATTGAGCCCCCCCCAATCCCATCTATAGTTGAGAGCTATGCTTTTTGTAACCCCCCCCTTTTAAAGCCCCCCCCCCCCACAATGTTGTGCACGATGTGCTGCCCGCCATGAGCCCCTGACCCCCCCCCTTAAAAGATGGGGTGGGGGGGGTGGTCTCGGACCCCCCCTCCTTTAAACGATGGGGTGGGGGGGCGGATTGTCACTGCCCCCCAACACCAAAATGGACACCCCCCTTTTAAAGGATGGGGTGGGGATGGGGGGGTGGGGGGTGAAGGTGATCTCGCCCCCCCCCCATTAAAACGGACCCCCCACCCCTTTAAAGGATGGGTGGGGGTCGGTTACGGGCCCCCCCGGCGCTGTGTGTGTATGTGCCCCCCCCCCGTTTTGCTCCCCCCGTGGCGCAGTGTGCTGGGAAAGGATCTCTGTGTGGAGATTGCTTCTACTAGAGGTAGTTCTATAAGACTGTTATATAGAGCTGTGCAGGGCCTGTAAAGAGAGTTGAGGGGGACTCTAGTGGGCATATGGGGCTGTGGTGGGCAATAGGAGGACTAGGGGCTCTAGGGGGCTCTGAGGGTGTGTAGGGGTTGTGGATCAGGTTGGATCTTAGGAAGATGTTTTTCACTCAGAGGGTGGTGACGCACTGGAACAGGTTGCCCAAGGAGGCTGTGGATGCCCCATCCCTGCAGGCATTCAAGGCCAGGCTGGATGTGGCTCTGGGCAACCTGGTCTGGTGGATGGCGTCCCTGCACATAGCAGGGGGTTGGAACTGGATGATTTTTGGGATCCTTTTCAACCCAGGCCATTCTATGACTGTACAGTTCCATAGTGGAACAAATATAATATGCTAACTATGTAAAACATGGAGTCAGACCTGTGTGATTTGTCCACACCAGGAGGTGATTAGAAAACAATTTGTAAGCTACAAAGCTGCTTGCTGGAAAGGAAAAGAAAATAAAACTACAAGAAAAAGGGAAATCATTTCTTCCTGAAAATAGGAAGAATTATAGATCTGACATGAAATTTGAGTGAAGCTCCTGATTTTATGAAGCTATTCCCATTATTTTCTTGGTGCTGTGTTTCCCAAATGAGTGGTTTCTGGCTCTGCTGCAGCACCAGTCTGCATGTGAACATCAACTCTGTTCACCATCTGGGAAGATTAGGACTTCCCTTCTCCTACCAGCACCACTGAATTACAGTTACTCAGTGGTTAAACAAAGGAATCCTTAAAGAAGGGTTTACAGCTGTCCTGTTTTCTGAAGTGCTTGGGGCATTCTGATGCTATTAAGCTCTATGTATTAACAAGTTAAAAAAGAAAAGGTAGGCATCTGATTGTTGTGACAGTTTCTAAGCGATTTGGAAAGCTGTACCACCCAACCACTCCTTCTATTTGATGGAGGTGACAAAGCTCAGTTTAATTTCTGACTGCTGTTTAAATTCTGAAGCTCGAGCTGGTTCCTGGAGCAGAAAAAGCTCGGAAGCTGTCCCTCCTACAAGCAGGCACCTCTGAGCAAAATATGACATCTCAGTTTCTGATGGTAAGGTCAGGAGATCTGATTCCAGCATCTAGCTTTTGGCTTAATACTGTGTTAGTGGGACCTTTGGCATCTAGCACTTAATGATCTTGAAGGTTTCTTCCAACCCAAGCCCTCCCATGATCCTATGATTCTGTGATTTCATTCAGGTTTATTGAGATGAGTTCTCCTGAATGTGCTGTTCTCCATATGATTATAATTGGAGTCCAGATGGGTGACTGAAACCAGACACCAAACTTTCTGATGGCCAAAATTAAATGAAATCAATCCTTTACTGTGTCAGTAGTCTGTAACTAGAGCCCATCAGGTAATTCCCAGCCTCCTGCCTGTATCAGTGGCTGCACACAGTGAAAAAGTCTGATGGGATTTAAACCTCTAAAATGTTCCAAAGCAACCAGAGGGTGAATATATTCACTATGTAAATACCTGCAGGAATAAGCTTGTCATGTATGTCCTCAGGTAGTACAGTAGTTAATGGTGGGACTCAGTAGGTCATGCTGAAAGTTGAGTCTGCTGATTTTGAAGGTCTTTTGAAGGTCTTTTCCAGCCTACATGACCTTATGCTAATATTTCTGAAATTTATTTCTGTTCAGCTCCCAGAAAACCTCCCACCCAGCCCCCAACTGACCCCGTGGTGAAAAATAAAACAGAAACCTCAGTGACGCTGGCATGGTCCCCTCCGAAGATGCACCGCCCCATTCCAGTCGATGGCTACATTGTGGAATGCAAGAAACTAACTGGCTTCACCTGGGTGAGGTGCCACGAGTCTCATGTCCCCGTCCCAGAGTTCACGGTGAGCAATCTGTCTGAAGAGGCTGATGATCAGTTCCGAGTGTCTGCAGTCAATGCGCATGGACAGAGCCTGTCTCTGGAATTCCCAGGGAGCGTGCACCTTGGTAAGCACAAAAACCCCAATGGAAATGGGTCAGTGTGTGCTGAGCAGCTGTGTTGGTTCCCTAAAGATGCTTCCTTTGACTTTAAGGTTAGCAGTGCATTAACACACCAAAGGCTTTCCTTTATTCCTAGTTCTCCTATCTCCTATCAACCTCCAGCTACCACTAAAGTGATACGAGTTGTTTCTGTGACAGAGACATGAATATCCTTATCTTTTGATATCTCACATGTGCAAGAGGCAGAACTTTCTGTAACAGATCTTAAGCACAGAAGTGCTTCTTCTAGCACTCATGCAAAGGGAGACTTAGAAATGTACCTATGATTTAATCTTCCATCTCTAAATGAGATACCAGACTTGCATCTAAAGAGCATTAAGACATACATGTTCTTCCTCAGACCCAGTCCTGGCTGTGAAATCCCCCCTAACAACTGGTGAAGCTGTACCTGGAGGGGATGCCATGTTTACTATTGACCTTACAACAACGTGCAAGCATGCCAGCTGATGAATGTCTGCAGTTCACAGCTATTGGCCAGTGCATTCAGTCACCAGGTTTACCACTGCATGACCATAGAGCAGTACTTTCAGCTGCAGGTTCAGACAGCCTTTCTGATTGCACTGGAATAGTTTAGAAGTAGGGGAGCAATCATTCCAATAATATCTCTATCAATCAGCTTTGCATGACAAAGTAGAACAAATAAACATTCATGATGGGAGGACCTGTTTGTCATTGGGTGGAAACCTCTGCAGAAGCATGTTTAGAGCATTATTAATCAGTAGAAGGAGATGTTTGGTTGATTTTTACTTAGTAAATCCAGCAAGAAGACCAAATGAAATATCGTGAATTGCTCAGCACTGACACAATGATGAGTGCAGGAACAGAAGGTGATACTTTTTCAGAGATGTTGCAGCAAACATTGACCACGTTAGCCTGATATAAATTGAAATAACGAGGCCTTTGCTCCTGACAGGTGCTGCAGTGAGATTTACCAAGAAGAGCAAAGATGTAGAAAAGATCTGCGCTTGGCTGCGTGAGGAAGCCAAACTGCAGGCTGAGCTTTCAGACACAGGCGCTACTGTGGAGTGGATGAAGGATGGGAAGGAGCTCAAGGCCAGTGAAAATTATGAACTGCAAATTGTGGGGAAGAAACACACCCTGAAAATTCACAACGACTCAATGGATGATGCTGCAAGTTATCAGTGCATCTGTGAGGGGGATAAAATGCTCTATCAGCTTTCAGTGAAAGGTATGTGACAGTCTGGGCTGTCCTCTTCCTGCCCAGGGCCAGCAGACTGCATTCACCTGACTCCCCGACAGTCCAGCTGTTGTCAGACAGCATCTGGGGTGTTTTCAGTGGCTGTTTTGACTTGAACTGGCCAATCTGCTTTGTAGAGCCATTTGATTTCTGTGTTCTGTCCTGTGATTCGTCCCTAAGATATAGAGGAAATCAAGGGAAAGACAGGAAAAAGAGCATCCCAGCCTTCCTGCTCTTCTGTCAGGGTGGCCACAAGAGATGATGTCAACATCTCTTTTTGTAGCAGTGATCCCAAATGTAGAAAACACCTGTGAAGAGTCACAGGGACTAAATTGATGGAGAGCAGAACTTCCTGCCAAGGCTTGTCAGCTAGTCTTAATTTTGCTTTTCTTCTCTCTCTTTGTCATGTTAGCATAGTATTTCATACTGGCAGGTCTGCCCACAGAATTAACTGGCACAGGCTGCCCAGGTAGGTGGTGGGATCCCTGGAGGTGTTCAGGAGCTGTCGAGATGTGGCCCTGATGGATGTTATCAGGGGGCATGGTGGGGTGGGTTGGGGTTGGAATCAAAGGAGGACCCCCATGTATTTCATCGGGAAGCACTACTGGTAATAAGACCTTTGGAGCAAATCCTGGTAGGGCCACGCTCAGCTGGTCCAGTCTGGAGGCTGTTTCTCCTTACTGCAGTATCTGCAGTGAAAACCAGCAGCTGCTTTTGTGTGGTTGGGCTCACATCCAGCAGTGGTGACGGGACTACAATGATAAGAGACAGTTCCTGAAAAAATGAATGAAATTTGACTGTATGATAGGATGGAGTTAAATGTATTGACAGGATCTCAGTCATCCCAGTGTCCATCAGCTGGCTCTCGAGCTCCTAAATACAGGCATTCTGTAGAACGTTGTTGAATTTGTATTATACATGCGTGTTCTTGGAACTGCAGAACAAATGCATGCATAATCCAGACTTTGATTTTAGCAGCTCTGACTGTGCTGTCTCAACAGACCCAACTCAGTTGTGTGCGCTGTTTTGAAATGATATGTTAACAAGAAGTTGGAAAACAAGCTCAATTACCCTCAGTAAAATAGGACCGTGGACTTAGGCTTGAACTTTTGGCTAAGACAGTGGTGAGATTTTGAATCTTTGAAGTCAATTATTCCACTGTGTGTTAATAAGGGCCAGTTTTATCATCTAACTTTTGCACTCCAATTAATTTCCATAAAGGAATTCTTTTTTTTCTTTTTTCTTTTCAGTCCTAAGTGATATCTCTATCTTTTAGGCTTGATTTGTTTGCCAGGGGGTTACAGTGCAGTAATAGATACCCCCTCCATTGATTTCCTTCTAGTTTGCTTGTTCCAATTCTTTCCTCAGTTTTCCTATTTTAGACATTTTCTTGAAGCCTTGGGCTTCTTCCTTTGGCTCTGTCCCCTGTCCAGTGTATGTCCTTCAACTTGTGGAGATAAGGTAATCTGGTACGTGGTTTATAAAAGCTGCCAATTTGCCAGCTTCTGAATTAGAATCTAGCAATTAGAACTAGGATTAAACGTGCACGTTTGATCTTATGATAAATGAATGCCTCATGGTCACCAATGTCCCTGCAGTTCTTTACCATCATATGTATTTTGTGTCTTCATATTTTGTTTCAGCACTGGCAAACTTCGTAATCAAAGAGACAAGTGGAGGAGTAATCAGGGCCGTTGCTGGAAAACAAGCTGAATTTGTTTCTGAGACCTCTGAAGCCAATGTCATGGTGAAGTGGTACAAAAATGGCAAAGAAATCAAGACCAGTAAGAAATTCACAATGGAAGATAAAGGGAGACTGCATAAGCTTGTGGCTTCAGCTGTAACGAAAGAAGACGAGGGAACATACATCTACACAATTGGAGATGACACTCTGATTTTTGATTGGAAAGTCTCAAGTAAGTTTGTGAGGCAAACATAGGATCACAATCCATGTAAAGCACTTCAGACTTAATTCATTTTATTTGTCCAACGCTGTGGGTTTCCAGTATTTAGGACAAAGATTGCATAGCTCTATTGAAGCAATTCTGACCTTCCTGTTGTCCCTATGCAAATCCACAGTATGAGCAAATAATGTAACTGTGTTGTGATGAATTCAAGACAGCCTTAGCTCCAGCTGGGGCTGGAGTCACGACTTGAGCCCTGACATCTGGGCTTCATTCATCTAGTTCATGTATTGCCTCAGCACTTACATCATCTTTAAACCTATGACTGAAATGGTCCTAAGTTATTAGCATGGGAATCCTGTCTCCTCTTTGGACAAATTAAACTCCACATTTGGAGAGTTGAGTGTCTCCTGCTGTACCCGAAGGACATTGTGATCTCTGAGGTGTCTCCCTGAGGTGCTGTAAGCACAGCCATTAGCTCATAGTGCAAGTAAAGCACTGTTAGGTCAAGCCTGGAGGAGTAATGCTTGTCACTGACATGTTCCTGTTCAGGGTGGAGCTGGAGGGTAAACTAACACAAGAAATTGTCATTGAAATTCAATATCTGTGAAATTCAGCTGGTTGCATTCACAGAACCTGGCGTTAAGATCTGTTTTCTGTTTTATATCTTGAGCCTATTTTCCATAACCCAGTCCTCATTTATGAACTGAAGCTCTACTGAAAGCCTTTCGCTGTGTATGCTCATGCTGCAGTGCAGCGCTTGTGACCTTTAAGAGCACATTCACGTTCCTCTGATCACAGGATCCTTACGGTTGATTAAGACCCTCTAGTCCGACTGCTCACCCATCACCACCGTGATGCTCACCATCAGCTTAGCTAAAAACTCAGCAGAGATGATAGATCAAGCACAACACTGGATTTGGGGTGGCTAGAGATTCCTAAGATATTGAAGGATCGCTTGCAGGTGGTGTTGGTTCAGGTATTCACCCTGCATCCCACCTGCTGTTCTGTTTGGTTGAGAATCATGCATTCTGCAATTTCACTTTGTAATTCAAAGACCCTGGCTTTATCTGTTGAAAAACTGATCTAAAACAAGCCAAGAAGACTCCGTTGGAACTGGTTGATGCAGAACAAAGGCATCCCCAAAGGACAAGTTGCACTGTTTGATGAACATTATTGGATGAGAGCTAAGCTAAGATTTAAAAAGTTCTGGGGCTGTCTCTGAGCATCAAATACAGAGGAAGCCTGAGAATGATTCCCTGAGAATGGATACCTCCTACTTTGGTGTAGGGTTAAGGGAACACTAGCAGTAACTCCTATCACAAAATGTCGCATGGCTCAGACAAAATGCCATCAAGAGGGCTTAATTAGGAGCACCAAATGGTCGCAAGATGGTCTTAGGGCAGGGAAGTAATCTATCTATGTGATATTGATTGATGCTATTAGTTCTTAACAGCTTGTCTCTAGAAGGACTGTTGTTCTTTGGTCACCTAGTTATAAAAGAATAAATGGCTCCTGTCTATTACAATTTTTAACGCATTTTTTGTTCACTGATGCCATAAATGTTCCTGGCATAGTAATTGGCCTTGGTATATTCAGTGACTGAAAGCAACAGTTGTTGCTCTAAGAAATGCAGTACAAAGCTAGGTCTGCCTGTAGCTGACAGCCATCAGCTTGCTCCTCAGGCAGGTTCTGTCTGTGTATGGGAGATCACAATGTGAACCACTGATTGATCAGCTGAGGCAAGTGTGGGGTCAGCTGTGGGAGCACAGGTGAAAGTTATGTAGCTGTGCTCCCTGGAGGGGTGGAGTTCGACTCCACCTCCTCTGAGACCTCATTTAAGGGCTGACCCTCACTGAGGCAGCATCTCTTGGAGATTGCTCACCAGGGAGGATCACCTCAGCTCTGGTGAGTTCCCTTTTCCTTATATCTTCTGTATTTCTACCATTTTGCTTGTAATTGCTATCCTTGTTAATACCAGCATAGTTATTGCCAATACATTTGGCAAGCCAGGCAGGAGCCACTGACTTGGCATCTAGAAATATAAGGAAAAAAAAAATGTCCTTTGTGTGGAAAATCTTTAATTGGTACAAGGGGGAGAAGACCACCCCCTTAGGGACATGCCTTCCTGGACAAATTCCAGGTTTTGAGGCGTCCCCATATTACCAATTAGCAACAATTATTGAACAATGGGGCCCTTTAAGAGTACCAAATAACATGGACGCCTATTGTCTAACTGATTACTTTCTAGGACTACAAAAAGATATCTTAATTACAAAAGAAAAGCAAATGGCTGCATCTATGGCAGCCTGGCCATTATTAAATGCTTTAAATCGGGCAGAGATAAAATCAAACAACATTGCACATGAAAATGAATTGTTAAAGGCCTGTATTGTAAAATTGGAGGGTGAGATCAATCTATTGACAGGAAAAAAACCGTCATTTTCTTCCTCCAACCCTCAAATTAGATACATTTCATTTAATGACGATCAAGATCCTGAAGAAATGAATCAAAATAAGATCACTAAATCTGATCTAGAAAAACCATCTGAGACGGACTCACTAGAAGTCCGTCCAGTAATAACTCAAAAAACAAAGAAAATTCAAGATCGACCAGCAGGAGTGCCTCCTGATCAATGGCCCCCTGCCGAATCTGTTTTACATGTAACAGCCCGTCCATATACGCCTACTGAACTCATGGACCTAGTGCAACGATTTAGGCAAAGGCCAAGGGAAAGTGTTCCGGCTTGGTTATTACGGTTATGGGATTCAGGGGCAGATAGTGTACTGGTTAGTGGCCCCGAAGTATCTAAGTTGGCCACAATAACAGTACATCCTGCCCTTCGGCAGAGACTGTATGCTGGGACTCAGTTCCCTGAAGAAAACCATTCAATTGTAGAATGGATAATGGCTGCTTGCCGCATGGTGTGGACAAATAAAACTGACATGCCAGTAAACACAGGGATGTGGTCTTCTATGGAAGACCTTCAAAATTATATATGCGAATTAGGTATGAGAGAGGCTATCTACGAAGACACATTCGATAGCCCTGATATGGTTAAATTTTCTGCGGGAATGAGGGACCTAATTTTACAGCAAGCACCCTCTCATATGTATGGAACCTTGGTTTCCATACTTAATCCAGTAGTATCCGCAGAGGCAGTAGTCCAACAAGCCGCCCAATTGGTAGCAGACCTCGGAGAAACTGAGCGTTTACGAGCTAAGCGCAATATCAGGGTGATTGAGGATGCCGAGGCTTTTCCAATAGTGCGAGCCAGAAGATCGGCCCCGCAAACTTCTCGGGCAGGACCTGTTAGGGTATCCCGGAAACAAATGTTTAATGATCTGCTCCGGGCAGGCGTTCAGTTTTCAAAAATTGATGGGCAGCCCAATCAGGTTCTCCTTCAGTTGTGGAAGCAACTGAAGGATGAACAAAAATTTCAGAATAAACCCAAAAGGCCAGGGATAAGATTTATAGAGCGGCGACCAACAACAACATGGAATTTAGAAGATTTTATAGTTCCAAATAGGAAAAAGAAGCCACCTCAGGTGCCTCGGGTTATGACACCGGAGGTATCGGAGGTAAAAGACTTGAATCTGGCTCAGTTCATGGCTTGACGAGGGATGTCAGTCCTCCGAGGGCCTCTAGACGGGACCGGAGGCCCTATGTGGAACTGACGATATACTGGTCCCGAAAGAATATACAGAAGGTTATGGCCCTAGTTGATACCGGGGCAGAGACATCTATAATATATGGAGACCCAACTAAATTTAAAGGTAATAGAGTGATGATTGGAGGTTTTGGGGGACAAACCATTCCGGTCACCCAAACCTGGGTAAAACTGGGGGTCGGGCGTCTTCCACCACGGGAGTACAAGGTATCCATTGCCCCAATTCCAGAGTATATATTAGGAATTGATATCCTGTGGGGTCTGGCTCTCCATACAACAGTGGGAGAGTTCCGATTGCGGCAGAGATGCATTAGTATCCGGGCAATCCAGACAATATTGAGAGGCCATGCAAAACATGAGCCTATTTGTTTGCCGAAGCCACGCCGGATTACTAATGTGAAACAGTACAGACTCCCGGGTGGGCAGGATGAAATAACAAAGACGGTGCAGGAATTAGAAAGAGTGGGTATTATAAGGCCTGCACATAGCCCATATAACTCCCCAATATGGCCAGTGCGAAAACCGGATGGAACATGGAGGATGACAGTAGACTATAGGGAATTAAATAAGGTCACGCCACCTGTTCATGCGGCTGTACCCAATATTGCCTCCCTAATGGACACACTAAGCAGGGAAATCAAAACATATCACTGTGTCTTGGATTTGGCGAATGCATTCTTCAGTATTCCAATCAGTGAAGAATCGCAAGATCAGTTTGCATTTACATGGGAAGGGAGGCAATGGACTTTCCAGGTCCTACCCCAAGGGTACGTACATTCGCCCACTTTTTGTCATAATTTAGTGGCACGTGATCTGGCTAAGTGGGAAAAGCCAAATAATGTCAATTTATATCATTATATTGATGACCTCCTGTTAACATCCGATTCGTTAGAGGCGGTGAGACAAGCAGCAGATTTGTTGATAGCTTACCTGCAGAAAAGAGGGTGGGCTATAAACCCACAGAAGGTGCAAGGTCCGGGGCTATCTGTAAAATTCCTGGGAGTAATTTGGTCCGGGAAAACCAAAGTACTACCCAGTGCGGTAGTAGATAAAGTCCAAGCGTTTCCAGTCCCTACAACATCAAAACAATTGCAAGAATTTTTGGGTATATTGGGGTATTGGCGCTCCTTTATACCTCATTTAGCTCAGCTATTAAGGCCATTATACAAGCTTACAAAGAAGGGTCAATCATGGAATTGGGGAAAGATAGAACAGGATGCTTTCCAACAGGCAAAACTGGCAGTTAAACAAGCTCAGGCGTTGGGTATATTTGATCCAACCCTCCCAGCTGAACTAGATGTTCATGTTACTCAAGATGGTTTTGGCTGGGGCCTGTGGCAACGCCAGAGTTCTGTTCGAACCCGCATTGGATTCTGGTCTCAGGTTTGGCACGGAGCAGAAGAACGATATAGCATGATTGAGAAACAGTTATTGGCTGCCTATTCGGCATTACAAGCAGTAGAGCCGATAACGCAAACAGCAGAGGTCATAGTTAAGACTTCATTACCAATCCAGGGGTGGGTGAGAGATTTGACTCACCTTCCTAAGACGGGGGTGGCCCAAGCACAAACGGTGGCACGATGGGTCGCCTATCTAAGCCAGAGAAGCAGTCTGTCTTCATCTCCACTTAAAGAAGAACTACAGAAGATCCTAGGCCCAGTGACGTATCGCAGTGATACATCAAAAGAACCGATGGTTGCTCCACCAGAGAAGAGTCCCGTTCAGGAAGGAAGATATCCTATTCCTGAAGATGCCTGGTATACGGATGGGTCCAGCAGAGGCAACCCGAGCAAGTGGCGAGCAATAGCATACCATCCCTCTACTGAGACCATCTGGTTTGATGAGGGGGATGGTCAAAGCAGCCAATGGGCAGAATTGCGAGCCGTGTGGATGGTTATAACTAAAGAACCTGGTGACGGCGTCCTGAACATCTGTACAGATAGTTGGGCTGTGTACCGGGGGCTCACTCTGTGGATTACGCAATGGGCTACCCAGGAATGGACTATCCACGCCCGACCGATTTGGGGTAAAGACATGTGGGTAGACACTTGGAATACGGTCAAACACAGGACAGTATGTGTCTACCATGTCTCTGGTCATCAACCCTTGCAGTCACCAGGAAATGATGAAGCTGACACACTGGCCCGAATCCGATAGATTGAGAATTCACAATCTGAAAATATTGCCCGTTGGTTACATCAGAAGCTACGGCATGCTGGACAGAAGATAATGTGGGCAGCTGCTAAAGCATGGGGGCTGCCTGTACAACTATCTGATATCGTTCAAGCATGTCAGGATTGCGATGCTTGCTCAAAGATGAGACCGAGACCGTTGCCTGAAACAACATCCCACATTGCTAGAGGATATAGTCCTCTTCAGAGATGGCAGGTCGACTACATTGGGCCCCTCCCTCGGTCTGAGGGGGCGAGATATGCCCTGACCTGCGTTGACACTGTAAGTGGACTGCTGCAAGCCTATCCTGTACCAAAGGCAAATCAAGCATACACAATTAAGGCACTTACTAAACTGATGTCTGCATACGGGACACCTCAAGTTATCGAGAGTGACCAAGGGACTCACTTCACTGGAGCGATGATACAGCGCTGGGCAGAAGAAAACAACATTGAATGGCGATTCCACCTGCCATATAACCCAACAGGGGCAGGCCTTATTGAACGTTATAATGGTATCCTTAAGGCTGCCCTGAAAACAGACTCTCAGTCCCTGCAGGGGTGGACAAAAAGATTATATGAAACCGTGCGGGACCTGAATGAAAGACCTCGGGATGGCAGACCCAGTGCCCTGAAAATGTTACAAACTATATGGGCCTCCCCTCTTAGGATCCAAATTACAGGCACCGATAATAAGGTAAAACCGCAGGTTGGTACTGAAAATAATCTTCTGCTCCCTGCCCCTGAGAATTTAGAACCGGGAATCCATAAGATAAATTGGCCTTGGAAGGTGCAGGTAGGACCCAAATGGTGTGGCCTACTTGCACCTTGGGGGAGATTATTGGAGGTGGGAGGTTCAGTCACCCCCTCGGTGATAGGTACATGGCCTACTGACATCGTGGTCAATACTCCGGCCTTTATTGCTAAAGGAACACCTATTATGTCCCTATGGCAGATCAAGACTCCTCCTCTGGTGCCAGATATAGTTATACAGCCACAGATATCTGGCCAGAGGGTATGGTATCGGAGACCGGGACATAATCCAGTACAAGCAGAAGTATTGACCCAAGATAAGAATACGGCCTGTATCTTGCCCTGGAGGGCGGATCTTCCCCTCCTAGTACCCTTGAAACATCTATATTACTCTCCTTAAGATTGATTCTAAGCCTCTAGGACCATTACTCTGGACTGATGAAACGCAGACGGACCTGCACTTCAAGATGATTTGTCTCCGGTAACATCTATCAAGCACTGGCCCATGGAAGATCATAAACACCCATCCAATCATCATCATTTGAATAATATCAACATCTAATGCGACGGGAGATTGTATCAGCGTCGTGATTGGGTCTCTGTAATAAGGGGAACTCACCTAATCATTGGTTCACGTTGTGAAGGGGTGGAGTGTATGGGAGATCACAATGTGAACCACTGATTGATCAGCTGAGGCAAGTGTGGGGTCAGCTGTGGGAGCACAGGTGAAAGTTATGTAGCTGTGCTCCCTGGAGGGGTGGAGTTCGACTCCACCTCCTCTGAGACCTCATTTAAGGGTTGACCCTCACTGAGGCAGCATCTCTTGGAGATCGCTCACCAGGGAGGATCGCCTCAGCTCTGGTGAGTTCCCTTTTCCTTATATCTTCTGTATTTCTACCATTTTGCTTGTAATTGCTATCCTTGTTAATACCAGCATAGTTATTGCCAATACAGTCTGGATGGAATGAAGGGCATGAAATACTGATGTGCTCATCAAACGCTGCTTGTTAGCTTAGAGACAAGGTGTTGAATTGGTTTGTTCATGTATTGCAAACAGGTTACTTAGCTGCCTTCATTTTAGCTTCAGAAGAACATGTGCAGAATACAGAATTGATTAAAAGAAATAAGAACTGTCTGCATAGAACTTACTCTTTCCTTACACAGGAGAATCAAGCACACGTTTGTATGTGAGTACCTCCAGAGGTGAAACTTGATCCCCCAGATGTAATGAGCAGAGACATTACAATCAGTTCTAACTGTATCTTAATGCTGTGCTGAATAAGCCTGAGTCAGGATGTAAACCACTTTCTCTTTTTTTCTTCAGATGAAGCCATTAATTTTGTCAGCAAGTCCAAAACGACTCCAGAAATATCAGTCAGTCCTTCTGAAGACCTGGAGCTGGTGTGTGAGGTGTCAGCTGCAAGCGGAGCTGTCGTATAGAAGAAAGATCAAATAGAGGTGAAGCAGGACCAGAGGACAACCATCATCTCCCAGGGGACGCACCGCAAGCTCATGGTCAAAAATGTGACCCTGAAAGACCAAGGGAGCTACAGCTGTGAAACAAAAGATGACAAAGCAACATTCCAAGTGAAAGTCAGAGGTGAGAAAATGCTTGGAATCCCAGAGATAAAGGAACACTTCATTTTGTGTGTCTTGCATTTGGAGGATCAACTTACAGCCTCTCTGGTGCAAAACATTTTGGCTATAGGACTTTCTTTGTCATCTAGTGTCATAGCAACACTTTTCTACATGTGCTTTTCCATCCAGGAATGAATTACTGCAACAAACAATAGGCAAGGAGGGTAACTTGTGCAGCTCTTGTAGTCAGCTGGTGTCTGCAGGGTTACAGTGCAAGAGCACACCAGGCATGCAAGGAGTGAGAAAAGGGGAGGTGTTTGATGAGATCTGGTTACAAAATTTGAATGACACAATGAGGTGGAAAATGCCACTAATCAGACTCATAAATGGCCTGGGTTGCAAAGGCCCACAGTGCTCATCCAGTTCCAACCCCCTTCTTCCTATGTGCAGGGTTGCCAACCAGCAGCCCAGGCTGCCCAGAACCACATCCAGCCTGGCCTTGAATGCCTGCAGGGATGGAGCATCCACAGTCTCCTTGGGCAACCTGTTCTAGAGGGCCATTCCCTTCTGATTTACTGGAAATGTAGAGAGACATCAGAAGAAACAAAGAGAAGGGAGGAGGTTCAGCAGTGCATGCAGGTGTTCTAAATCTCATGTCCAAATCTGCTATCAGACTGCGAAATGTTTAGATTTATGATATGATATGAAATGATATGCCTATTCATTTCCCAAGGCAAAATAGAGGGGAAAGTATTTTCCTGTCTTAATGAGGCATCATGATGGTCCCTGTGAAGGGCAAGTATAATGAAAATGGGGAACTGGAGTAAGCTCTGCAGCAGACTACAGCAAAATGGTGTGACTGTTGTGATGTCCCTGCAGAGAAAGAAGACGTGTTTACAAACAAGGACAAGGTACAAAAGGAGGTGAAGGCTGCACTGACTCAAAATGCCACGCTGAGCTGCGAGGTGGCCCAGGAGAAGATGGAGGTGAAGTGGTACAAGGAGGGGAAACTGATCACCTCGAGCAAGAAGTTCAAGGTGGAGTCAGAGGGCAAACAGTGTCGGCTGGTGGTGATCCAGGTAGAGAAGAAAGATGCAGGGGAGTACAGCTGCGAGGCTGCTGGCCAGAAACTCACCTTCAAGATTCATGTCACAGGTGAGAGAGAACACATTTTGGCCTTTCATTCTAGAATGTTTTAGAAAACGGTCATTAGTTTGTAAGTTTTCCCTGCTATGCTTAAAATTTTTGGAGCTGAACTTTGGGGTGGTTAATTTCTGATGAGGAAATTGAACAAATTATTCTAAATACAGTTGTGAGGCAGCTCCATCTTTTAAAATCTTCAGGAATTTCCTTTTGCTGTGGGAATGAGGCCATAGACAAGAAAGTTCTGATTGCACTTCTCCATTCCCACGTGCCTGTACCACTAGAACAACTCTGCAATGCAGCTGCGTCTCAGGAAGTTTCAGAACTGGGGCTTTGTGTCAAGCACTAGGGGGTGTGCTCTATGTAACATGTTTTTGTCTTGGAAGGGCTCATTTAGCATGGGAGAGAATACTACAGGAATGTTTTGTATAAGTTGATGTTTTGAAGACATAAGTAAATGGCAGCTAGGGGACGAAAGAGTCATGAGAGTCATACAAGAAGCATCACAGAATGCCTTTTGTTGGAAGGGACCTGGAGGATCATCCAGTTCCAATCCCTGTCCTGGAAAGGAACACATTCTTTGAGACTAGGTTGCTCTAACACCCATCCAGCCTAGACTTGAACGTTTTCAGGGATGGGGCATCCATAAATTGAACAACTTCTCTCCACATCATTCTCTTGGGGCATCAGACTGGGAGAACTGATTCATTTTTCTGACTCCTTCCCCAAAACCTGCTCTTCTTTCAAGAGGCCAAACTAATGTATCTCTCTCTTTTCAGAGCCAGAATTTGTATTTACAAACAAGGAGAAGGTACAGAAGGTGGTGAAGGCTGCAACAACAGAAAATGCCACGCTGAGCTGCGAGGTGGCCCAGGAGAAGATGGAGGTTGTCATCAATTTATAAGCAATGAGCCAATAATGTTCCAATTATAAACTTTTATTAATTGTAGCGGGTAAAACTAAAAGGCAATTCAGCGCTGGGCGACAGGGGGATTATTGTTCCTCCAACTGCTGCGCCGTCCCGTCCCTTGCAACTTCTTTTGTATTGTCCATCCCGAGCGTATTGTCCTTTAATTGGTCGGTTGTGATCGTGCGACTTGGTGTGTCGTTCCTTGGTTGGTCCTTCCGTGGAACTTTGTATCTATCGGGGCGCGCTTTGCCTGTAACTATGCAGAGTACACAATCTACCCATAAAATTAGAGTGTTCTGCAACCCTTGTGGCCTCCATATTCCACCATCATATCCCGGTCCTAATGAACAAGCACTCCACCACAATGCTACCACATCCCGGTCTTAATGAGCAAACATTTTATCACAGAGGTCAAGTGATAAAAGGAGGGGAAACTGATCACCTCGAGCAAGAAGTTCAAGGTAGAGTCAGAGGGCAAACAGCGTCAGCTGGTGGTGAGCCAGGTGGAGAAGAAAGATGCAGGGGAGTACAGCTGCGAGGCTGCTGGCCAGAAACTCACCTTCAAGATTCATGTCACAGGTAAGACAGGTGTTGTATGAAATACAGCAGAGAACAGTAAAGTAAAATCTAGTTTCTATTATACTGCACCTGGATCACTGTAGTCTGTGCTGAGGTTTTTTCCCTAGACTTGATTGCCTGGGTTTGTAGAAAGTATTTGGTTTCAGTATGACACAAAGACCTGTTTCAGTCTGTCTGTAGAGCAATAATTAGTAATATATGTACAGTGGAAGCAATATTCAAGATATTATTCAAATCTCTCCTGTGCCTGAGATCCCAAACTGTAATTCTTGTTCACCTAAACATTTGACTAAGATAAGTATGTGCAGTGAGGCTGGAGTGCATGTTCTACGTGCAGCCTTTCATGGCAGGAGAAGCAGGAACTTCTCCTAGTAGTACACTGCCTTTTTACTATGCCTTTATGTTGGAGGCTGCATCTGGATAGGTGAGTCTGCTACTCACAGTAAGAGACCTGGTAGAGCTGACTATTGCCAGAGCTCAAAGTAAGATAGATATCTGCAAATCACACACAAAGAACAAAGGACTGCGTTGGTGAGCATATTTCCTTTGTGCCTTTGACAGTCACAGTTGGGGCAATGGTAGAGGCCATGAGGAGTCTGTTCAGGAAGCCAGGAGTACTGTTCTGGGTCATGAAAAGGCAGCCAGTGGTTTGACTATCACATGTTTATGTGTTTTGATGTTTCACAGTGGGTCTTAAGTAAAAGGAACTCAGGTTTTGGTTGCCTGCAGGACAGATGTTCTTTTGGGTTCAATATGTTTGCATAGTGACTTGCAACCATGGGACTGGTGTTCAAGGACCCTCTTGGTTCCTTCAGTTCCTAGGTTCTTTCTTGCCTAGATTTGACACTTTGTTTCAACAGAAGAGCTGATATTCTCTAGTGAAGGCTATTAGTTTGGGCACAAGTGGTAACCTAAACCTGTTCCAACCTGTACATACAAACCTGCAAGTTGGTCTCATTTTGGTCCCTCAGTCAATACTTTTTCTTTTCTTCCCTCAGAGCCAAAACCTGTGTTTATAAACCAGGAGCAGGTGCAGAAAGAGGTGAGTGCTGCCCTGGCAGCAAGTGCCTCCCTCAGCTGTGAAGTAGCACAGGATCCAACCGAAGTAAAATGGTACAAGGATGGAAGACTGCTTGCCTCCTCCAGAAAGTTCAGAATGGAATCTGTGGGCAAAACACGGCGTCTGGTTGTGGAGCAGCTGGAGAAGAAAGATGCTGGAGAATACATCTGCGAGGCTGCTGGCCAGAAGATGACCTTCAAGTTGGAAACAACTGGTGAGCATTCGCTTTGGGAGCACTAAGCAGCTTTTTATGTGGCTTAGAGGAAGACTGGCTGTCTTCTACCCTGTGGGCATGGAACAGCCACAATTCCCCCCGGAACAACATCAATGACCCACACCACAAGTTGGATTCTCCTTTTTAATGTAGTGGTAGCGAGGTGAAAATCTGGCTGTGGAATATTTTTGACTAAGGAACTTCTACTTTAATTTCTAGATGCGCTGAATTACCCTCTGGAGTGTCTTTCTGAATATATAAGCAACCATGGGTGACTATGATCCTGATTTATATCTAGGTTCAGGCTTACTTTTTCAGTTAGGTTAGATCAATAGCTCCAGAGAAGATAGGGAAATACAGCAGTTCACTGATACCATGTGTCAGAAGAATGCAGCTCAGTGCTGGGCAGTTTGCTGCTTCATTCCCTCTTACAAGTTGCACCCAAGGCTGGAAAAGACCACTGAGATAGCTGAGTCCAACCCAGCCCACCCTCACTGGACTTACTAACCACGTCCCCAGTGCCACATACCCGTGGCTCTTGAGCACCTCCAGTGACTGCGGTATATCAGCGTGGTTGCTTCAGTTGTGGGAGTTTTCAGACACTGGCTGTTGTTCTAGCGAGACAAAAAACCAAAACTGATGGAACAGTGTCTATACAGGAAGCAACTGGCTGTCCTGATGGCTGCCAACAGTTATGCACAAGGTGTGTCATGCAAGCTTGCATGAGTCTGGTTTAAAAACTTGCTGTTCTGATGGAAGGAGAGGATGTTGGTACAGGATAACTGCGGGATTTGTGCTCTCCCGACATCCAGTTGCAATCACAGCTTATTGTTGCTATAGAAAACAGCTTCTCTGTAGACAAATTGAGTTAGTTCCAATAAGTGGCTGAAGCCCTAAGTGATCCAAGGTGAAGCATGATCCAAACTGGAATTTAACTAATTGTAGTAGGGAATCCAAGCCTTAATGAGATGAGTTATTTAAAATATGAGTCCTCCATCTAAAACAGCATTGAACTCTTACTCTGGTTTATGATAGAAGTGAGAGTTTAACAGCAGAAGTCTGAAGTTATGCTCCATATTTCTCATCACTCAAGAGAATATTTGAATATATGAATTCCTTTGGCTATGTTAGAGCTCATAATGAGGTCAGCTGATGTTCTTTAAATGCTCGGAGTCTAGCAATGTGGGGAAGTGGACTGCTATTTGCTGTTGAGCTTTAGGCTAAGAAGCCTGATTTTAGAGGACTGTGGACTTCCCCTTTCCCTTCCCCTCTCCTCCCCTTCTCCCTGGACTGATCCCACATGGTTTGAGAATGATTTCAGATCAAGGTAAATGAGGAATTGCCGTGTGAAAACCTGTTGTTTTACTGCACTATAAGAGACACTTAGTCAAAAGACAAGTGTGTGTTCCAAGCTTGAGATTGCAGGAGATCCTAGAAACAACTCAGCTGCTCAAACCTGTAGTCTGGCTGAATCTTTTATTGTCAGTTTTGGTCAGGAGGAGATGCTTGAGTAAGACAAATAAAAGGTCACGGGTAAGTTGGTCCTTCTTGTGATATACTTCTAGGCTTTCATCAGGGAGAAGCTTAATTAGTCCAAATAATCATAGCAGAAACCACACCAAGAGCATGAGAGTGAAATTTATACTTTCTTGACGTGAAGGAAAATTTTACCTGGTTCTGCCATTCCCCAAATATTTGTTTCCTTATGACAAGAAGAACTTTGCAGAAGTAATTTTTTTTTTCAGTCTTGCGTGCAACACAAAAAGGGGTAAAATCTAGGAGGCCACCTGAAATGTTTTTTCCATCTGGAAGGATCCATTTAACAGCACCCATGGACCTGGTTATGAACAAAACTAAGTTCCCAACTAAATCCACATTCTTCTTTCTCCTTCTCAGAATTGCCTGTGAAAATCAGCAAACCATTGGCAGACAGTAGCGTCATTGAGAAGGACAAGGTCACATTTGAGTGTGAGCTGTCCAGGCCCAACATGGACGTCAAGTGGTTCAAGGTATGGCATGTAATGGTATTTTCCTTTCTGACTTCTCTGGAAATGAATGAGAGCCTTTAATTTCACTTCCAAGGGATGCGAGTCTGAGCTTTTCCTTGATAGCTTTTTCACTGCTCTCTTTTCTTTATGCTCTTTTATTTGCCCAGATCAGCACTCTTTGTTATTATGTCCTGAGTTCATTTATCAAGTTGAAATTGAAGTTTGTTTTGGTTTTATTGTGAACTTTTTAGGTCATGCTGCACAAAATATTGTTGGTTGAACTACAGTACAGTCTTGAGCTTCAAGTCTAACACAGAAATTCTCAGCTGGGATTTTGTAGCCTTGTTGTGAACTGGGTTTTTGGGGTGAAATCTCAGTTTTCTTTGCACCTGACAGTGTGAGAATTTGCTCTGGCACTTTGTGTACCTCCCTGGTGCTCAGCTGTTCCTTCCCTTACTTGGGGATAACGTCATTTATTCAAGGTGATGTCCAAACAGGCTTGTTAACAGTCCTCCGCAGTGCTTTAAGCTGTCATAGGTCAGCCAGAATTTATGCATGTTCTATAGCCATTCCTTCATGTTGAAAACACTGCACTGTGCTTAAGCTTCAGCATATGTTCCAGTAAGCGCAGTTCCATTAATTCTAGGGGAGTGGGTGAATTAAGCATAGATCTGAAGGCTCCCTTTGCTGAGTGCAGAGATGGAAGGACTAATGGAGATCTGACTTGATATTTTCCCTTCTAGGATGGGAAGGAGCTCTGTCAAAGTAAAAAAGTGGGCATTACTTCCCAGGGAAATAAGAGAAGTCTCATTATTCACAAGTGTGAATATGAAGATCAGGGAACATCCACATGCTGAGCAGCCTAAGACAAGACATCAGCTACCCTAAAGGTTCATTTTATGTTTAACTGAAAGAGCAAATAAATCCCCTTGTGGTATTTTGCACCATGGGAAGAAATGCTTCATGGGCAGTTTGGGCATTTCTTGGTTAGTCCTTTTGGATACCTTTCTCTTTCTTCTTTATGCTCAAGACAGATTTTCCCTCCATGTGTTGCATTGGTTAAACCCCAGTTTGTAGCTCATCATTGGGCTCTGAAGCATCAGACTTGTTACTGAACACACGGGTCTGCTGTGCCCTGGTAGATGCCACCTTCCCAAGGGACGTATGAAAGGATGCTTTTTTCTGATTTCCTACTAGATGCTGTCCTCATGTGGCCACTTGGGTTCAGTGTTAGCATGAACATGAACATGTGTCCTGTCCCATGACTTTGGTGAACTCTCATTTTCTCTCTCATTCTGCAACCAGGTTGGGTTGCTGTTTCAGTACTGGCTGTTTTATGTAGCCATTCCATTTGTTCTGGTTTACGTTCTTTTTTATTTTCTTTTTTTCAGGCATCATTTCTATACAGTAGACAAAGCCAGCCTATTACATTTGATTTACAGTTTTTAGCTTTTGCTGGTAAGCATTTCAGCTCTCAGGCAGTTTTACCAACAGCTTTGAAGAGCTGAAATGAACCAGCCTGGACACGATGGTCTGTTTTTGTTGGTGTAATGAATTTATGAAGTTAAACTGATTGACCCCATAAGGTTTTACAGTGTATGACTCACGTCTGGCAGAGTTATCACAGCAATGAGTTTATATATTTAGCATTTCAGGAGGCAAATGGTTGGGGATACTCTTTCATTTGCTTGCGTCTCAGAGTGAATCACTAGTATGTGAACCATCCTTCATCTCCTTTGTATTGCTTTTGTGTGTGTCTGTGTGTGGTTTCCCCTGTGAATTTCATCCTCAAAAGTTCTCTTTTGAGCAGTGAAATTAGATGTTCCATCAGCAGTCATAATGGTAAAGCTGAGTTGCCACGTTATCTGTGTCCTTTCTGTCTGGCGTCTTAATAACTGCTGCCCCACCACAATATCTGTCTAATACTTCAGCTCCATGGATGCCTCCTTGTGCAAACTGAGAGCCTGGATTTGGTGTGCATAGATCTGGGCTTACATCTGTGCTGGTAAATGCACTAGTGCATGGGCTAAGCAGTCCTGCCTCCTGTGCTGTGGGCATTGAGATGGGGCTCCTACAAGCTGCCCATTGCAAGATATTTAGAAACTAATTGCTGCGGAGGTTTCCATCCTCTTTTCAGACTAACTAAAATTTGGTTAGTGGGATCAAAACAGAAGGGGCAGGGAGGGAGAGCTGACCAAGGACTACTGATGGAACAACTATGAATCCTTGGTTCCTCAGGATTCCCTGCATCAGCAGTTGGCAACAGGAGTAAGGGGGCTCAGGAGGACACTGTAGAGTAGTGTGAAAAATGAGCGAAGAGAGTTACTAATTGATGCCTCTTGGAAAGTAGTCCAAGAGTAGTCCTCTTCCTAAACTCTCCTCTTGTGTGTGGTTTTATCTTTATGAGGTGTTCATAACAAGTGATGTGTAGATCTCCCTTATCTCATAATGTCTTTTCCTGCCTGCAGTGAATATGCAGGATACTGGATCATATACCAGCTTCTTTGAATTACTGCTCATGTCAGGAGATAAAATCTGCCTATTCTTTGAACTAACACTGGCGAGGGTTAGTTATTCTGGCTACCGAGAGAATGACACAGCAGATTAAACTCTTTCATTTCCTTCTTTGTCAAATGCCTTTTCATCCAACTGTGTGTCCCATAGAAATTCAGAGCAGTGTTGGCTGAGGGAAGTGGAAATATTTATCTCCTGTGTGTATCTGCCACCCTATTTAGACATGCTGGCAGAGCGCAGAGATTGGAGGAGTTGGATTAGGCAGTAGTTTCCCTATTGCTCACAGAACCACTTTTTCTGTGGTCTCCCAGCTACCCTGTGCCCAGTGGCCTATGCAAGATGGAGCGGAAAAGGCTCATTTTATGAACAAACAGGAACCTTTCTGGTCAGATTAATACCTGTGCTCTTTTAGAGAGATTTAGGTACTAGAGATTTTAGGTACTGGAATAGGCTCCCCAGAAAGGTGGTTGAATCGCCATCCCTGGTTGTGTTTAAGAGCCTTTTGGATGTGGTACTCAGGGATATGATTTAGTGTAGGGTTTTTAGAGTTAGGGTACTGGTTAGGCTGCGATTGGACTTGATGATCTTCAATGTCTTTTCCAACCTGGGTAAATCTATGATTCTATACAGGAACTCTTCTCCTGAGGTTAATCCAAGTTGTATCCAGGCCCTTCAGAAGGAAAGGGATATAGCAGCACAGAAATATGGCCTGATTCTGACATAAATAAATGCAGACCTGGAGAGTTAAAAGGGGTTGTGTGATGTTCAAGGGATTTTGAAGCAAAGATGTCCCCTAGGTAAGATTTGTGGCTGACATTCCCCATACATTGTTTGTGGGCACACAAGCTAAGGAGAGACTAGTGATGAGCATGCAGAGAAGCCAATGGTTCAGATAGGTTTGTAGTGACACGACATTGTAGAGTTCTGTCTATTTCTCCTTGGCATAGTTTGGAAAATAAAGATGAGGTAATTGGTGGTAACCAATATGGCTTCCTCAAAGTCAAGCCATGCCTGACAAACTTGGTGGCCTTTCATGATGGAGTAACAGCATCAGTGGATAATGGGAGAGCAACTGACATCATCTACTGGGACTTGTGCAGAGCATTTGATCCCGTCCTGCATGACATCCTTGTCACCGAACTGGAGAAAAATGGTTTTGATGGATGGACCAGTTGCAGGATAGGGAACTGTCTGGATGGTCACACTCAGAGAGTTGCAGTGAGTAGCTGAGTGTCCAGGTGGAGGGTGGTGTTGGGACCAGTGTTATTTAACATTTTTGTAGGCAACATGGAGAGTGGAATCAAATGAACCCTCAGCAAGTTTGCAGATGACACCAAGCTGAGCGGTGCTGTTGATGTGCTAGAGGGAAGGGATGCTACCCAGAGGGACCTGGACAGGCTGGAGAGGTGGGCCCTTGGCAGCCTCATGAACTTGAGTGAGGCCAAGTACAAGGCCCTGCACCTGGGTCAGGGCAATCCCAAGCACAGGCTTAGAGGAGAATGATTTGAGAGAAGCCTTGACCCTGAGGAGAAGAGATGGTCTGGAGGGAGGTGTCCCTGCCTATAGCAGGGGGACTGGAACTAAATGACCTTAAAGATTCAGTCAGTTCTATTGTTTTTCTACCCTTAATTTTGCTTGAAAGGTTTTAGAATAAATGAGATTCTGGTTTCCATGAAAACTGTTTGCAGGGAGCTCCATTGTAGCTAGTAAGTCTGTCTTTAAGTTCAAGGGCAATAATGCATTGACTGTGTTGAAGAGAGAAATGACTCAGGAACGGATGATGGTTTAGAATAAAACATAATCCTACTTATTTTCTATGCAAATATGTGTAAGGAAAAGATGCTGCACTCAGTTCTGGAAATACCCTGACAAATATGTCTCTACTGTTTCACAGCTGGAGATATCAAGATTGTTAAACCACTGGAAGATGTGGAAGTGAATGAATATGGGAGTGCATCTTTTGTCTGTGAGATTTCACACGATGAGGTTCAGACCCAGTGGTACAAAGAGGACAACAAGCTGAAGGCTGATGACAACATCAGAATGCAACAAGATGGTAGGGTGTAAGCGGGGGATCTTTCTCCTGAGTGGGGGGTGGGTTGGAGATCAAGCATATAAGACATCTGAAATGAAGTGAAGAGGGTTCAGAAGTGAGTTCCCCTTTTGTTTTGGGACTGAGGTTTAGGTGGAACAAGTGACATGGTGGGATGCTTAGTGTGGGAAGTGTGATGCTATCCCACCATCCCACACTGCTGGGAGCAGGTAGGAAATGAGTGCAGTTATTTCCAAAGTGGGGGTGAACAGGGCAGTCAGTTCACCTCTCCAAAGAGGTTTTGTCTGACAGTGAGTGTGATCCTTCTGTATCAGGTACTTTGATGGTGACGACAGCCACATTCGGTCAGTCCTTGTAGAAGCCATGTTTAGATTCTGCTTTGGTCTGCTCCATTTCCAGTTCAAAGTCGTTGGACACTAAATGAGACAGCTGCATCTCAGTAAAAGATGTGTTTGAATAGCTGTGATGTGCTTACTATTCAGATTTACAGAGCTGAGGTTTTGTCCTTGGCTATAGCGAAGAAGTCAAATCAGGTGAAATTAATTGTATTTCTGAACTAGACAAGGTTAAGTTTGGTAGCACCTAAATTTGGTGCGGTTTGTCATTGATTTCATCTGAAAGAAACTTGCAGGCTTTTTATCTGCTGTTGTCCCCAGCGTAAGATTATCCATTCACATCCTAAAGTACTTGTTATATTTTCAACTCACTCTTATTTGAATAAAAGCCTCAACTGGGAGCAATTTAATAAGCACAAAACAAGAGCTGGACCTTGCATTTGGTAGATACTGTACAGTATTACTTCATAGAAATGTAGTCAATGGCATTCCCTATAGACAATCGTTTGTTTTATCTTTAGAGTCGTTCAAAGAACCAATGTGAACATGAAATTAAAGGGAATGGAATACACGCAAGGGACTTTCCTCTTCTTCCAATTGTCCTCATCCTTTCTTCTCTTCCACCCCTGCTTTGCAGATTACCATATAGAAATCACCAGGAAGTTGGAGGACAAGACAGCTTTGGAACGTCATTCTGTCATCCTGTCCTGTGACTTCAGGCCTTCTCCAAAGGTTGTGAAATGGTTCAAGGGCCGCACACCCATCGAGCCCTCTGAGAAGTACAAGATCAAGAGGGATAAGCATTCAGTAGAGCTCAGAATTCTGAAGCTGAAGCCCGATGATGCTGGTGTGTACAAGTGCAAGGCAGGAATTGCAGAGACTGAGGCCACGCTGACAGCTGAAGGTATGAGCAGGGAGGGTGGCCTCTTCCATGTCCTATTTCACCTCAGATTTCTCTTCTTGAGGTTGACTTCTGCCATTCTCTCCTGCTAACTTTATAAATGTATTATCTTCACATAGATGATTACACAAAGATCATCTAGTCCAACCATTCTACCACATCCCAGTATCATTTATAGTAACAGTGGTAACAGTTCACCTTGTTTCCCCACAGCCCGCAATGTAGAAGTAACGAAGCACCTGCAGGATGTAGAAATTGAAGAAGAGAGCTCCGCTGTCTTCTCCTGCGAGCTGTCCCATAATGACGAGGACATGGAATGGTTCCTGAATGGCAACCTCCTTTACACCAACAATTACAATGACATCAAGAACGTTGGCAATTGCTGCACACTGACAATGAAGCAGGTTAAGCCTGAGGATGCTGGCACAGTGACAGTGAAGTCAGACAAGGTGTCAGAAAGCGCACCTGAAGGTGATAGGTGGGTCTGATCACACCCCTCCTGGATGTAAGAGATGCTAAGGAGCCCCAGTTCATTCTATTGTGCAGCAGTCCTGCTTCTAAAGCTGACCTCTCTGGGGTGACAAGTCATCAGAGGCTTTCTTCCAGTGGAAGGTTCCATTGCAGCAGATATCAAGGAAGGAGGATGGTTTTGGTGTCCTGCCAAAGCATTCCATTGCTTTTTATCATCATTTTACTTAACACAAGGAGAGTTACAGGAGCAATTTCTTTTACTGCTTCAGTAACATGCAGTGTCAATGCTGTTGTCTCCAAGGATTTATGACTGAAGGAGAGATCATTCAGTGTGTGTTTTGCCTCTGGGATGACTAATGACCAGGCTGTGAGCAACCTGATCTAGCTGTGAATGTCCCTTTTTATTGCAGGGGAGCTGGGCTAGATGGCCTTTAAGGGTCTCTTCCAATTCTAAGGAACTTGTGCCTGAAGTGCAGAAGTGGATGAATTATACCACTTCTTCATATCCTCCCCATGATTACAGAGGAAATACAACAAAACAACATGCATGGTCTTACTGTTGTCATTTGCTTGAATACGAAGACGTCTCTTTTTTATGGTTGAGATTTTTGTTGATATGGGTCAGGAGGAACTCACACTTTTTAGCTTTCTCAATAGACAAAAGTTCCAGTTGCTGCAAGCCACCGAGGTAACCAATAGAGGGGCCCTGATCCCCCTTGTGCCATCGGGATGCTCTGGCACGGGATGTGCCTCAAATTCAAAGCTCCTTCCCACCTCCCAAGGAAAAGCAAAGCAACTCAAGCATCTCCAGCAAAGCTGCCCAGCAGACAGCAGGGAATGCAAACAGCTTCTGGCTGCTCCCCTGCACTCCTGTCCTAAGTAAGTGACCCCTCGAGGACTGGATGGGAAATCAGTGCATGACACACGTGAGTGTGCACAGCATTGTGCAAAGCAGTGGGGATCCGTGTGTGTGTGTGTGTATTTGTGCATGGATGGTGTTGCACACACATTTGTGTCCATGAGTGTACAAACCAGTGGTGTTGCTCAGGTGTGTGTAGGTCTGTGGGTATGTGTGCAAGGACGAGCATGCACATATATGTACGTGCACAGGGGTGTGCAGAGTGTTGGAGCTGCACAAGGACATTGTGGTACCGGTGTGTGCGTGCACTTTGGGAGTGAAAGGAAGGGGTTACACATGTGTGAGTGTGTGTGCGCACAGGGCTGCACTAAGGGATGTGGTTGTGTGAGTGTGTGTGAGCACATAGTGCGTGGATGCGGTGGCACAAATGTGTGCTTGCACAGGGCTGTGCTGAGGAGTTGGGCTGCACACAGGTGCACACAAAGGGATGTTTGAACCCTTTGCCCCTAAGAACAGTTTTCCAGTGTCCCTCGTCCAAGAATTCTTTGAACAGCCTGCAGCTGACTCTCCTGAAGCTCAGGGTCCTGACTTTGCTTTTTGCCAGGCCCGCATTCCTTGAGATGAGGAACTCTAGGAGGGCATGGTCACTACAGCCCTGATCACCTCCAGTCTTAACCCCTGCTGTGCAGCATGTCCAGTAATGCTTCCCTTCTGCTTGGTGTGCTTAATGCTTGGCCCACAAAGTTATTCCCAGTGCAGTCCAGCAGTCTCTCAGACAGCTTGCAGCCAGCCATGCTGATTTCCCAGCCTGACTGGAATCCCCCATCAAGTTGAGAGTCAGTGAGCGCAGTGCTTCTGGTAGCTGCAGTAAGCAGGGCCCATCAACAGGCTCCCTTGACCAGGCGGCCTGGAGCAGGCCCTCACCTCCAGAAGCCCATTATTGGCTCAGTCCCGAATTTTACCCGCAAGTTCTCAACGTGATCGTGGCTGTTCTTAGTCCTTTGCAGTCAGCTTCTTCATAGAGAGGGCAAATACCTTGCCCTCCGGAATTCCATAGTAACAATCATGTCTCCTTTATGTCAGGTGAGGTGTTTTTTGTTGTTGTTGTTTTTTGTTTGCTTGTTTGTTTGTTTTCCATTTTCTAGGTAGAAAATTTAATTTCTGAGCCAGGAGAAGAAGAAGTGCAACATGTAACAATCTTCCTGGCACTGTGCAGTTTGCATGAGTAGCCAAGTGCTCCTCAGGTAACGTGTGCTGCAGAGTTGACCTTGGTGGCAGGGGTTGTGTCCTCATTTTCTTCCTGTCATGTGGGAACATAAGAAGACTCTTCAGAGCAGGAGCTGCAGAGGAAGATGAACGGCATGAGAAGGTAAGGCTAGGAACCAAGGACACCTCCAGAAAGAACAGAAAAACTAAGTCATTTAAGATGCATGATGGCCGTGTGATACTGTCCGTGACTGGAGGAGAAGCACATGGCTAGGAATGACTGATGGCTCTGGTGGGATGAGTGCCTACGTGCGCCGTAAAGGAGAGTTTGTGGGATGTTCTGTGGACATGTGAAGGCTGTGGGAAAGTTAAGAGAGAAAACGTGTGAATTCACAGAAGTGGTATTAGAACCTGGAATAAACCATTTGGATCACTCACATCTGAGTCCGTGCCAGATTGTCGCACTGTCAGAACCTGAGGCCTGGGATTTTCCTTTAGTAGTGCCAACTGCCTGTTGTAAATGAGAAAAGATATTACTAAACATAGCTTCCCTCCTTGTAGTTTTGATATTTCTGTCTTTGCATTCCTTTAGCACCCAGGGTGTTGATGCAGCTGCACAAATCCGCTGTACTGTCCTCCTGTTTTGCATGGAAGAATGGTAAAATAGCAATCTCTGGGTGAAATTTTGTTCAGGCGTTTTCCTTTCTGTGCTCCTAGGAAGCAATGGCTTGGAAATGGCAGTGCCGCCTGGGAACCCACACAGCAACCCAGTATCTCATTGTCTGGGTCTGTGAAAAACCACAATGATGACAAAAGATGTTTCAATTCTGTCTGTGCTGTCAGTGCAGCCCTGAGGAGCGGTGTGGGCATGGCATGGCAGAGAGAAGGGATTTCCCTTCCAATGGGAATGTGCCTGTTCATGTGTTGGTATGTAACCAACCGCTCCATGGCCTGCCCCACGTGCTTCTGAATGGGCAGCTCAACTTTTGTGTCACTCAGGCACCTGTGGCAGAGGTCAGGATTTCTGCAGGTATGGGATATATCCCATCACTTAGTGCCTTACAAGGAGCTGAGAAGCTTTTCTTGCTCAAGTCCTGCTTAACCACCTACAATGAAGTTGATGTCATTTTTCTAGTGTCCTTCAATTCCGTGTCCGCATTTTCCCAAAAGCAAAAGAATTTGGAGGTAACCAGCTGCAGTGAAGTGAGCGATTTCAGTGCCCATTTCTGATGGTGGCAGTGAGTTCAGAGGTCACACTGAATTGACAGTGCCTGTCTCCATTCTGACAAAGGCTGTAGTTTCAGCTGACTTCCCGAGGCTGCCATACGTGGTGGTGACGCAGCCTTGGGCTTGTGCGTTTGCATGACTCCCACCTTTCCTTTCTGTGAATTGCAGGTCAGCTGGTGCTGGAAGCGGCCGGTATCTGAGTAGGAATGAAGGTGAGCGCAGGAGCAGCTGCTGAGGGGAGGAAGGAAGTCCATGCTAATGAGCTCTGAAACATCTGCGGGTCTGGTACCAGAATAGGCAGCAGTGATGCAGGGGGCTCCCCAGCAGGAAGCTGGCTGATCCAAATGCTTGCTGAGAGTTTGGAAGCCCAAACCCTTATTGTCTCTGTAAGGGTGGCTAATAAAAAGATGTTAACCAAGATGGTGGTAAATAGTCAAAGGTTATTAGCAAAGGGAAACTCACCAATATCGATACCTTGACCAGAAAGCTGAGGCAGTCTCAACTGGGGAGCAATCTCCAAGAGATGCTGCCTCAGTGGTGGTCAGCCTTTAAATGAGGTCTCAGAGGAGGTTGAGTCGAGGTCCACCCCTTCTGGGAGCACAGCTAGATTACTCTCACCTGTGCTCCCGCAGCTGACCCAACACTTGCCTCAGCTGATTAATCAGAGGTTCAAGCTGTGATTTCCCATACAGTCTCTAAGCTGAAGGCAGCATCTCCTTGATCTGATGGTGGTGTGCCTGAGTGAGGGAGTGATCCAAGCTGGATGCAGAAGAGTCGTCTTAATTTCTCTGCTATTTTACTTCAGATGACACCTATTGGGTGTTGGTTTCTTAAAATTTGGATCTAGGAGGTGGCCTCTCCCTTTGCTTCTGGTGAAAGCACAGAAGTGCAGCAGGAGTAGAAGATAAAGAGGTTTTCTTCGTGACAGGAACACCAATTATTTGATTCAAATGTGTAACTGATGTAGATGGTGAAGAACAGATCCGCCTCAAAGACATGCTTGATCACATAAGGAATGAGCATGTGATCCAAGACAGGCAGCGTGGCTTTAGCAGGGGAAGGCCATGCCTAACCAGTCTGGTGGCCTTCTATGATGGAGTGACGGAATTTGTGGACAAAAGGAAGGTAACAGATGTCATTGACCTGGACTTGAGCAAGATCTTTGACATGGCCCTCCACCACATCCTTATCTCTAAACTGCAGGGATGTGGATTTGACAGGTGGACCACCTGGTGGATAAGGGATTGGTTGAAAGGCCACAGACAGAGGGTGGTGATTCATGGTTCGATGTCCAGGTGGAGGCCGATAACAAGTGGTGTCATCCAAGAATCTGTCTTGGGACCAGTGCTTTTTTACATGGTTATCAGTGACACCAATGATGCAATCGTGTGCACCCTCTGCTGTTTGCTGAGTGTTACGGCTGACGCAGTGGAAGGAAGGGATGCCATTCAGAGGGAGCTCAACCGAGAGGTTGGCCTAGGTGAATCTAATGAGGTTCAACACAGCAAAGTGCAAGGACACTTCAGCCGGACAGCCTTTATACTAATGCACGGTGAAGTGCCTTTATACTAATGCACGGAGCCTGAGTAACAAGCAGGAGGAACTGGAAACTGTGATGCACTCTGAAAATTATGACATTGTTGCTATCACAGAAACATGGTGGGATGACTCCCACAATTGGGATACTACCATCGATGGCTATAGGCTCTTTAGGAGAGATAGGCGAGGTAGGAAGGTTGGGGGAGTCGCCCTTTATGTCAGAGATTGGATAAACTGTGAGGAGCTCCCCATGAGAAACAGTCAAGAACAGGTTGAGAGCCTGTGGGTTAGGATTAGAGATGGGACTAATAAAGGTCAGCTGGTATTAGGGGTATACTACAGGCCACCTGATCAAGGGGAGGCTGCTGATGAGGCTTTCTTGCTCCAGATGCGTGAGGCGTCTGGCTCACAGACTCTTGTCCTGGTGGGGGACTTCAACCATCCTGACATCTGTTGGGAAAACAGATGCTCGGTCGGAGGCCAGGCACGAACTGCTGGGCTGAGCTGCTGCGCCCGCGTCAAAGCCGGCGTGGCCTATGGGGTCACAATCCGTTGTTGCCTGGTGATGTCTCCAACCATGGCTTGGCCAAGCTGCTGGGCGTCACCTTCGCTTGACCTTCGCTTGGGTACATCACTGCCTGTCTCACAGCAATGCCGCAGTCCACTGCTGGGTCATCACAGTGAGCCGTCCTCACCCGCAGCACGTGCTCCAGCCCCAGCTCAAGTTTCTGGGCTTTTCCCAGTGCCGCTGCCCTCTCCCTTCCCCACATCTCATGTGCTTGGCATGGGTGTTTCCTACCAGAGTGGGGCCTCAGCCATGTGATCCCATGATCCTCCTCAGGTCTCCCTGGCCATTACACACATGCAAAACACGTATGGCGTGTAGTATTCAGTAAAAGTTCATGTTTGTCTCTGATAGATGGACGTGATGATCTTAGTGGCGATTTAACACGTCATGGACTTTGAGTGTCCTCTGTTTTCACGCACGTCAAGTTCTTTTGTAATTAGTAATTTCTGTCTTTTGTCGCATCCATTTCATTTGTCAAAAGAGTTATTAATCCCATCGGTTCTTCCAGTGGTTATCTTTGATGTCTATGGCGCTCCTTGTGTCATTAGCCCCGTTCTCTCATGAAATTCTTTCATTCCTACGAGCCAACTTCTAATGTTTTGCATGCCATCTGACACTCCAGTTCTTCAGGCATTGTTGCCTGTAGGTAATATGAGAAGTAGTGGTTAGTGGTTGTTGAATTGTTTCATTTTTGAATGAATTCTGATGGCAAACAAGCAGCGTTCCCTTTGATGAGACTGTACACCAGGCTATGACAGCTTGTATTGTGATGTGAGGTGGAATTAGATGGAAGAACATTAGCAGGGGGAAGATTGAGTGAGGGACTGAGTGAGTGTTGGAGCTCAGTATGCTTCATAGGGAGCATGGGAATGACGGTGGAGTTCTTTATTCCGTAGTGAGGCTGGAGAACTTTCTGTTCACCAGATGTGCAGTAAACCAAGGGTACGTACTACCGTGTTTAAGAACTAGCTGTGTTGTCTTAGGAACGTGGTGTGAATAGGCACGGAAAGATTTTTGTCTGGTTTTGTCTTCTGTAGAGACATTTCAAATGCCTGCAAAGAAGGAAGTGTATAGGTCCCTACTTAAGAGCGGTTGTACAGGGATGGGCTGCGGATCTGGAGTGGTAGAAGCGAATGGTCCACTCGTAATGGGAAGAAGTGTGTTGTTATCCCCTGTGCTGGGTAGCCCAGCTGCGGTCCCAGCGCTCCAGCTGTGACCTCCTCAGGGCTGAGCAGAGGGCGGGATAACCGCCCTTCACCCACGGGTGGCACCTGGCCTCACGCAGCCCAGGACAGCGTTCGGCAAGGCAGCCCGGGTGGGTTCCTTGCAGGTTCAGCCTGGTGTCCAGCAGGACTGGTGGTTCTGCTCCATCTGGCTGACCCCAGCTGTAGCACGGCCTGTGGATGTTGGTCCCCAGGAGCAGAGATTTGCCATTGCCCTCTCTGAAGCCCGTGGGGTTCGTGTCTGGAATGCAACAGTGGCAGCAGTTGCACGGCAGTAGGAAAAAGGGGAGAGAGCGTCAAGGATGGGGAAGCGTCAACAGCTGTGCCGTTATCAATACCAACACTCAATACCAACACTTTGTTTTTCAATTGTTTTCAATGTTAATTTATTGTTTGCAGTCTTTCTGTTTTCTATTTGAGGTTGAATTGGACGGTGATGACAATGGTCCGTTGGGGCCAGTGTGTGTCCCAGGTGCTGCCTGGCCCCAGCCTCCTCAGCTGCCCCATGGGCTCTTCTATTGCTGCTGGCGGGGTGGCCTCTTCTTTGATGGTGCTGAGGCCTGTGAGTCGCCGGCCTTCCTCTTCGGGGCTCGCCGGGTCCCCTCAGGTGGGCTGGTGCCGGAGGGCCCTGCCACAGGCTCTCCTGGCTCCTCCTGAGGCGCTGCCAGCTCTGTGGTGACAGTTGCAGGGTTGCCGTGTGGGCGGCTGGGATGCCCACGAACCTCTTGTGTTGCCCTGCCCAGCATTTCGTCCCTGTTGGAGCTGGCAGGGCTGCTGGAGGGTGCTGAGCCAGGGACAGGTGGCTCCTCTGGTGTGGCAGCTCTGGGCTCTGCTGCTGTGGCCTCCTGTGCCCCAAGAGCAGGGGGGATGTTGAGGTCCAGGAAGCGGCCTGCCACCCGGCTGCACCTCCGCACCGCAAAGGCGATGAAGTGCCTCACAAAGGTCACCGTGTGGCCGTGCAGGTCAGGATCCAGCATTTCTATCAGGATCCCCTCTGCCAAGCCTACGAGGAGCAGGGCCCAGATGACACTGTCAACCAGGATATTTGCCTGTGGCCCCTCGGTGCCCAGGATGCGGTGCAGGTTCTGGCGCAGCCAGGACCGCAGGGGCCGCAGCAGGGCCGGGTGCTCCCTGAAGAGGGAAGCCCAGGTGGCAGGGGAGAGGCCGCCCAGAGGATGCGTGGGCACTGCAGGCCATGGCCGGGCTGCGTGGTGGAGTGCGGGTCTCCGTGTAGCAACGGATGCCTGTGCAGCTGGTCTGACCTCCACCTCCTTGTAGTTGTCGTCCGCTTGCACGGAGTGAATGATGGTCTTCACATCCCGTTTGCACAGCGGACACTGGGGCCTGGTGCTTGTCCACCGCTGGATGCAGCGGAAGCAGAACTGGTGGCAGCAAGGCATGGCGTATGCTGCGCTGTCCCAGTTCTCCAGGCACACGGGGCAGCGGGTCTCAAACTCTGCCTCCATCCTTCCACCAGTTGCGGTGGGCCAGTGGGAGCAGGAGATGGTAACGTGCTCCCCAGCACTAACGCTGCAGCAGCAGCAGCAGGTGACACGCTGGAAGAGGACAAGAGACATTAGTCAGACTCCGGCCTGGGAAGGGTCCCTCAAGTTGTGCCCCCCCGCTGCCAGTCTCTGTGCCGCCTACCTGTGCTGCTGCACACGCTTTTTTCTCTAGGATGTCCCGTCTGCCTGCTCCCGGCAGGCTCGGGGAAAGAACAAATGGCTCTGAGAAGGCCGCTGGGAGCTGTGCTAACAGCACCCAGAGCACTTTCCAGCACCAAAGCTCGCCCTGTCCACACTCCAGTCCTCGCACACACGCTCGGTCGGAGGCCAGGCACGAACTGCTGGGCTGAGCTGCTGCGCCCGCGTCAAAGCCGGCGTGGCCTATGGGGTCACAATCCGTTGCCTGGTGATGTCTCCAACCATGGCTTGGCCAAGCTGCTGGGCGTCACCTTCGCTTGACCTTCGCTTGGGTACATCACTGCCCGTCTCACAGCGATGCCGCAGTCCACTGCTGGGTCATCACAGTGAGCCGTCCTCACCCGCAGCACGTGCTCCAGCCCCAGCTCAAGTTTATGGGCTTTTCCCAGTGCCGCTGCCCTCTCCCTTCCCCACATCTCCTGTGCTTGGCATGGGTGTTTCCTACCAGAGCGGGGCCTCAGCCATGTGATCCCATGATCCCCCTCAGGTCTCCCTGGCCATTACACACATGCAAAACACGTATGGCGTGTAGTATTCAATAAAAGTTCATGTTTGTCTCTGATAGATGGACGTGATGATCTTAGTGGCGATTTAACACGTCATGGACTTTGAGTGTCCTCTGTTTTCACGCACGTAATGTTCTTGTGTGATCAGTACTTTCTGTCTTTTGTCGCATCCATTTCATTTGTCAAAAGAATTATTAATCCCTCTGAGCAATCTAAATGATGCATGGATATGCTATTTGAAGTTTTAGGGTGTAATCATTATATTCCTTGTAGAAGGACCATGTATTGAAAAATTTAACTTGAAATCCGTTTTTGCAATTACTGTTAATATACACTGTACCAAGTTCTGATTAGATTTAAATGGAACCAATAGTATATGTGGATATTATTTATGAATACTTTAGATATCACATCAATTGACACTGTGAAGTAGAGCTCATGTATTTGTTGCCCAAGGCATGCATTTGCTGGGTAGTGTTAATATCCATCTTGTACTCCTGAAGAGCTCACTGTTTACAAATGGCACCTGTTCTACTGCTCTTCTGATGGTCTAGAAATGGAATTCAGCTAACTGTAAAGACTGCAAGTACTGCAGTGTTGCAAGGATCGAGTTGCAATGCTTTAATGTAGTAGGTGACTTCTCTCTGACAGCCTTAAAGTATTTTCTTGTATGTATGTGTCATCTTCTTTCCTGAGAGTTTAAGCTCTAGGGTACAATGTTTTGGAGGTCTTGATGCTCTTTGATACAGATTTGAGAGGGTTTTTGACATTTATTGTTTCTGAAATGGTTTGATCTTGTCTTAGAGAGTCGAATGCCACAAATAGGTAAATACTATCTCCTGTTGCTGAATCAGTGCAACATTTATGGCATCCTGCTGGTTTTTTATTTGTTTTTTAATTTCCTGATTGATCTATACATTATTGCTGCATATGAGCTCGCAGATGAGTTAACAGGTGATGAGAACTCTAATGCCGGGCAGGGCATGACTGCTCTTCATCTTGTGTAACAAAACAGGGGCTGCTACTGTGACCTGATTTTTAAAGGATATGTTGAGTGAATAAAAAGATGCCTGAAGTTGAACCCAATAATTGTGAGGAAATAGAATGTATTTTTTTGTTTAATCATCTCTTCCTCTTTTTATGAAGGGTATTGGTTTGCCAGATATTTTCAGATTCATTTCAGATAAATGATTTTGTGCTTCTGTCATTTGGTGGGTTGATCGCACAGTTTGTTTTGGGGCAGTGCCTTTGCTGAGGGATGGTGAGAGAAAGCACCTCTGGTACTATGTGTTCGTGCCACCTGGTGGCTTTGCTGGGCAGCCTGGGCTTCAGATACACAGTTAAAAACACAGGTGTAAAGTGTCTGTAAAATCCTCTACATTCCAGTACTGTAGTTTTTTTCTACTAACCCAGTGAGAGTTAAACTTTTAGTATATGCAGATCGACTTAAGCTGGTTCTTATCTTTGTTAGCAGTTTTTAGCTTGTGGTTCTTTTGATCTGATATCAATGACATAAGTCAGAGCATTTGTAAATACAGATTCTGAGTGGAATGCACAGATGGTTTGTCTCCAGAACAAAACAAGCCTTCAGTAAAAGGATTTTGTAGGTATTTATAGATAACTATTATCCTGTTGCTAATTACATACTGTGAATTTAAAGTGGAAAATATTCTTTCTTGTCTCACTTAGAATACAAAGAGGTGCCTAATGTTGTGCTGTTTCCCAGCTTCATTAATTGACTTTTTTTTTTTTTTTTTCCCCAGGCGTCAGTATAGGGGTAGGTCCTGTTTAATATCTTTATTGATGATCTGGATGGGGGGATTGAGTGTATCCCCAGTGAGTTTGCAGATGACTCCTCGCTGGAAGGAAGTGTTGATTTGCCTGAGAGTAGGAAGGCCTTACAGAGGGATCTGAATTGGCTGGATCAGTGAGCTGAAGGCAATTGTATAAGCATCAACAAAGTCAAGTGCCAGCTACTGCACTTTGATCACAATATCATGCCACTCCATTTTGCAGGCTTGTGGCTAGAATCTAGATTCTGGTGGTGTTCGTTGACAGCCAGATGAATGTGAGCCAGCAGTGTGCCTGGTAGCCTAGAAGGCCTGGCTTGTATCAGAAATAGTGTTGCCAGCAGGACCAGGGAGGTGATAATCTCTCAGTACTTGGCACTGGTGAAGCTGTGACTTGAGTACTGTGTTCATTTTTGGGCCCCCTCACTACAAGAAAGACCCTGGCACATGTTCATAGAATGGTAATGAGGCTGGTGCGGGGTCTGGAGCATAAGTCTTGTGAGGAGCAGCTGAGGAAGCTGGGGGTATTTAGTCCGGCGAAGAGGAGGCTTGGGGGGAGACCTCATTGCTCTCTACAACTTCCTGAAGGGGGGTTGTGGTGAGGTGAGGTTCAACCTCTTTTTGTGTGTAACTAGTGACAGGACAAGAGGGAGTGGCTTAGAGTTGTGCCAGGAGAGGTTCTACTGGATGTTCGGAGAAACAACTTCTCAAAAATAGTCATTAGGTATTGGAAAGGTTTGCCCAGGGTGATGGTGGAATCACCATCCCTGCAGACGTCCAAGAAACGTGTAGATGTGGCTCTGAGGGACATAGTGGGCATGCTGGGAGTGGGTTGATGGTTGAACTAGATGACCTTCAGTGGTCTTTTCCAACCTTAAGTCACAGAATCATAGAACCATAGAGTCATTCGTTCCTCTAAGAACCAGCTACACTCTGAAATGCTATACAGCTTGGTTGGTCCTTCTGATCCTTCTCATTTATGGCTCTGTATTATCTTATCCTCAGTGATCCTGCCGTCCTTCAAGAAAGGTGCTTTAGATATACTTCTGTTATACTTCAGCTTGATTGCTTTAAGTGTATCTCTCAATACCACAGTCCAAGGAAATGTGTGTGTACATTCTTCCGGCTAGATAAATAAATAAAAACACAAAGCATCTCTGAAGCTCGGACTCACTGTGTTTATTAAATGTTTTATTAACTTCATAATGACTCACAGAGAAACATTTTAATTTTGATTGTGTGTTTCTGTCTATGCTCTGATTTCTGTTAAAATCAGCTTTTGGATATGTAGAGGGAGAATTTTTTCGGTGAATAAGTGTGTGTTTAGGGCAGGAATGGATGATCCTTGATTTCACATGGTAGATGTTCTTTACCTGCTCTGTACTCATTTTACAAATCATTTCATGCTGTAACAGTAAACAAATGGTGAATTCTTCATCAGATACGTCTGCTACTGTAAGGTCTTTGTCTGATTTCAAAGTTAAAGTCAGGAGTCAAACTAAAAGAAGAAAAAACTAGTTTGATAAGGACGTATAGAAATTCTGCCTTTCTGTAACACAGCTTTGTTGGAAGTAACCGCGGGAGACAAGTCTCATGCTATCATGGTCAACAAGTCTCGTTTATTAGGTGTTACAGCATCTCATTTATACAATCAGTAATAAGTTCATGCATATTGCAGAAGTAAAGCTCAGGATTGGTGGGTTACACATTACTTCATCTGACCTTTGTGGTTAGTCTTATGGATACTTTTTCTTTGCAGCTCTGTCTACACCTTGCTACACATCTTGCTTTTCCCTCAGGCCGTCCTTGCCTCTAGATACATATTTCGTCTTTAGCTACATACCCTGTCTTTTCACATCCTGATTTCTCCATAGCTGCTTAGCCCGTGATCGGCCCTAGGATAGACCGTCTTTGTCTTTAATCACGTTCATTCTTTTACAATTTAACTAGTGGAATATCTTCATGTCCTTTCTCATGAAGCCATTCTGCATAAACATTCTCCACATAGATCTGACCCACATCAGACACACAGCAGCTCCCGCCCCATAGATCTGACCCACATCAGCCCCAAAGAAGCTCCTGCACCATAGATCAGACCCACATCAGCCAAACAGCAGCTTCTGCCCCATAGATCGGACGCACATCACCCCCACAGCAGCTCCAGCCCCATAGATCTAGCCCCATCAGACCCACAGCAGCTCCAGTCCCATAGATCTGACCCACATCTACACCACAGCAGCTCCTGCCCCATAGATCTGACCAAAATGTGCCCCAGAGCAGCTCCTGTCCAAGAGATCACCCCCACAGCAGCTCCTGCCACATAGATCTGACCCACATCTGCCCCATAGCAGCTCCTGCCCCATAGATCTGACCAACATGTGCCTCACAGCAGCTCCTGCCTTATAGATCTGACCCACATTAGCCCCACAGCATCTCCTGCCCCATAGATCTGACACCCATCAGCCCCACAGCATCTTCTGCCCCATCGATCTGACCCACATTTTCCCCACAGAGCCTTCTGTCCTAAAAATCTGACCTACATCTGCCCCACAGCAGCTCCTGTCTCATAGATCAGAACAACATCAGCACCACAGCAGCTCCTGCCCCATAGATCTGACCCACATCAGCCACACAGCAGCTCCTGCCCCATACATCTGACCCACATGTGCCCCACAGCAGCTCCTGCCCCATACATCTGACCCAAATGCGCCCCACAGAAGCTCCTGCCTTATAGATCAGACCATCAACAGCCTCACAACAGCTCCTGCCCCATAGATCTGACCCTCATCATCCCCACAGCAGCTCCTGCCCCATTGATCTGACTCACATCTGCCCCACTGCAGCTCCTGCCCCATAGATCTGACCAACATCAACCCCACAGCATCTTCTGCCCCATCGATCTGACCCACATCTGCCCCACAGAGCCTTCTGCCCTAAAAATCTGACCCAAATCAGCCACAGAACAGCTCCTGCCCCATAGATCTGATCCCAATCACCACCACAGCAGCTCCTGCCCCATAGATCTGACCCTCATCATCCCCACAGCATCTTCTGCCCCATAGATCTGACCCTCAGCAGCAACAGAGCAGCTCCTGCCCCACAGATATGACCCACATATACCCCACAGCAGCTCCTGCCCCATAGATCTTACCAACATCAGCTCCACAGCAGCACCTAACCCATAGATCTGACACACATCTGCCCCAAAGCAGCTCCTCCCCATAGATCTGACCCACATCTGCCCCACAGCAGCTCCTGCCCATAGATCAGACCAACATCAGCCCCACCGCAGATCCTGCCCCATAGATCTGACCCTCATCAGCCCCACAGCAGCTCCTGACCCATTGATCAGACCCACAGCAGCTCCTGCCTCATAGATCTGTCCCCCCTGAGCCCCACAGCAGCTCCTGTCCCGTAGATTTGAACCTCATCAGCCACACAGCAGCTCCTGCCCCATTGATCTGACCCACATAAACCCACAGCAGCACCTGTTCCATAGATCTGACACACATCATCCCCACAACTGCTCCTGCCCCAAAGATTTGATATACATGTGCCCACAGGAGCTCCTGCCCCATAGATCTGACCCAAATCTGCCCCACAGCAGCTCCTGCCCAGTAGATCTGACCCACAGCAGAACCTGCCCCATAGATCTGACCAACATGTGCCCCAGAGCAGCTCCTGCCCCATTGATCTGACCCACACCAGCCCCACAGCAGCTCCTGCCCCATAGATCTGACACTCAGCACCTCGACAGCAGCTCCTGCCCCATAGATCTGACCCACATCAGCCCCACACCAGATCCTGCCCCATAGATCTGACCCACATCTGCACTACAGTAGCTCCTGCCGCATACATCTGACTCACATATGCCCCACAGATACTCCTGCCCCATAGATCTGACCAACATCTACCCCACAGCAGCTCCTGCCCCATAGATCTGATCCAAATCAGCCCCACACCAGATCCTGCCCCATAGATCTGACCCTCATCAGCCCCACAGCAGCTCCTGCCCCATAGATCTGACCCGCATCAGCCCCACAGCAGCTCCTGCCCCATACATCTGACCCACATGCGCCCCACAGCAGCTCCTGCCTTATATATCAGACCATCATCAGCCTCACAACAGCTCCTGCCCCATAGATCTTCCCCACAGCAGCTCCTGCCCCATAGATCTGACCCTCATCATCCCCACAGCAGCTCCTGCCTCATTGATCTGACTCACATCTGCCCCACTGCAGCTCCTGCCCCATAGATCAGACCCACATCTGCCCCACAGCAGCTTCTGCCCCATATATCTGACACACATCAGCACCACAGCAGTTCCTGCCCCATATATCTGACCCACATCAGCACCACAGCAACGCCTGCCCCATAGATCTCAACCACACGAGCCCCACAGCAGCTCCTGTCCCACAGATCTGACCCACATAGCCCCCACAGCAGCTCCTGCCCCATAGATCTGACCCACATCTGCCCCACTGCAGCTCCTGCCCCATAGATCAGACCCACATCTGCCCCACAGCAGCTCCTGCCCCATAGATCTGACCCACATCAGCCTCTCACCAGCTCCTGCCACATAGATCTGACCCACACCAGCCCCACAGCAGATCCTGCCACATAGATCTGACACACACCTGCCCCACAGCAGCTCCTGCCCCATTGATATGACACACACCTGCCCCACAGCAGCTCCTGTCCCATAGATCTGACACACACCTGCCCCACAGCAGCTCCATCCCTATCAATCTGACCCACATAAGCCCCACAGCAGCACCTGTTCCGTACATCTGACACACATCAGCCCCACAGCAGCTCCTGCCCCTTAGATATGACCCACCTCAGGCCCTGCCTCATAGATCTGACCAACATCTGCCCCTTAGCAGCTCCTGCCCCATAGATCTGACCCACAGCAGCTCCTAACTCATAGATCTGACCCTCATATGACCCACAGCAGATCCTGCCCCATAGATCTGACCCACAGCAGCTCCTGCCCTATAGATCAGACCCACATCAGCCCCACTGCAGATCCTGCCCCATAGATCTGACCCACAGCAGCTCCTGCCCCATAGATCAGACCCACATCAGCCCCACCGCAGATTCCTCCCCATAGATCTGACCCTCATCAGCCCCACAGCAGCTCCTGACCCATAGATCAGACCCACAGCAGCTCCTGCCTCATAGTTCTGTCCCCCCTGAGCCCCACAGCAGCTCCTGTCCCGTAGATTTGAACCTCATCAGCCACACAGCAGCTCCTGTCCCGTAGATCAGCCACACAGCGGCTCCTGCCCCATTGATCTGACCCACATAAACCCACAGCAGCACCTGTTCCATAGATCTGACACACATCATCCCCACAACTGCTCCTGCCCCAAAGATTTGATATACATGTGCCCCAGAGGAGCTCCTGCCCCATAGATCTGACCCACATCTGCCCCACAGCAACTCCTACCCAGTAGATCTGACCCACAGCAGCTCCTGCCACATAGATCTGACTAACATGTGCCCCAGAGCAGCTCCTGCCCCATTGATCTGACCCACACCAGCCCCACAGCAGCTCCTGCCCCATAGATCTGACCCGCATCAGCCTCACAACAGCTCCTGCCCCATAGATCTACCCCACAGCAACTCCTGCCCCATAGATCTGACCCACATGTGCCCCACAGCAGCTCCTGCCCCATACATCTGACCCACATGTGCACCACAGCAGCTCCTGCCCCATACATCTGACCCACATGCGCCCCACAGCAGCTCCTGCCCCATACATCTGACCCACATGCGCCCCACAGCAGCTCCTGCCTTATAGATCAGACCATCATCAGCCTCACAGCAGCTCCTGCCCCATAGATCTGACCCACATCTGCACTACAGTAGCTCCTGCCGCATACATCTGGATCACATATGCCCCACAGATACTCCTGCCCCATAGATCTGACCAACATCTACCCCACAGCAGCTCCTGCCCCATAGATCTGATCCAAATCAGCCCCACACCAGATCCTGCCCCATAGATCAGACCATCATCAGCCTCACAACAGCTCCTGCCCCCTAGATCTTCCCCACAGCAGCTCTTGCCCCATAGATCTGACCCTCATCATCCCCACAGCAGCTCCTGCCCCATTGATCTGACTCACATCTGCCCCACTGCAGCTCCTGCCCCATAGATCAGACCCACATCTGCCCCACAGCAGCTTCTGCCCCATATATCTGACACACATCAGCACCACAGCAGTTCCTGCCCCATATATCTGACCCACATCAGCACCACAGCAACGCCTGCCCCATAGATCTCAACCACATGAGCCCCACAGCAGCTCCTGTCCCACAGATCTGACCCACATAGCCCCCACAGCAGCTCCTGCCCCATAGATCTGACCCACATCTGCCCCACTGCAGCTCCTGCCCCATAGATCAGACCCACATCTGCCCCACAGCAGCTCCTGCCCCATAGATCTGACCCACATCAGCCCCTCACCAGCTCCTGCCCCATAGATCTGACCCACACCAGCCCCACAGCAGATCCTGCCCCATAGATCTGACACACACCTGCCCCACAGCAGCTCCTGCCCCATTGATATGACACACACCTGCCCCACAGCAGCTCCTGTCCCATAGATCTGACACACACCTGCCCCACAGCAGCTCCTGCCCCATAGATCTGACACACATCTGCCCCACAGCAGCTCCTGCCCCATAGATCTGACACACACCTGCCCCACAGCAACTCCTGCCCAGTAGATCTGACCCACAGCAGCTCCTGCCCCATAGATCTGACCAACATGTGCCCCAGAGCAGCTCCTGCCCCATTGATCTGACCCACATGCGCCCCACAGCAGCTCCTGCCTTATAGATCAGACCATCATCAGCCTCACAGCAGCTCCTGCCCCATAGATCTGACCCTCATCATCCCCACAGCAGCTCCTGCCCCATTGATCTGACTCACATCTGCCCCACTGCAGCTCCTGCCCCATAGATCAGACCCACATCAGCCCCTCACCAGCTCCTGCCCCATTGATCTGACCCACACCAGCCCCACAGCAGCTCCTGCCCCATAGATCTGACAAACACCTGCCCCACAGCAGCTCTTGCCCCATAGATATGACACACACCTGCCCCACAGCAGCCCCTGCCCCATAGATCTGACACACACCTGCCCCACAGCAGCTCCTGCCCCATAGATCTGACACACATCTGCCCCACAGCAGCTCCTGCCCCATAGATCTGACCCACATCAGCCACACAGCAGCACCTGTTCTGTAGATCTGACACACACCTGCCCCACAGCAGCTCCTGCCCCATAGATCTGACCCACATCAGCCACACAGCAGCTCCTGCCCCATACATCTGACCCACATGCGCCCCACAGCAGCTCCTGCCTTATAGATCAGACCATCATCAGCCTCACAACAGCTCCTGCCCCATAGATCTACTCCACAGCAGCTCCTGCACCATAGATCTGACTCACATCTGCCCCACTGCAGCTCCTGCCCTATAGATCTGACCCACATCTGCCCCAAAGCTGCTCCTGCCCCATATATCTGACCCATATCAGATCCACAGCAACGCCTGCCCCATAAATCTCAACAACATGAGCTCCACAGCAGCTCCTGTCCCACAGATCTGACCCACATAGGCCCCACAGCAGCTCCTGCCCCATAGATCTGACCCTCAGCAGCAAAACAGAAGCTCCCGCCCCACAGATCTGACCAACACCAGCCCCAAAGAAGCTCCTGCTCCATAGATCAGACCCACATCTACCCCACAGCAGCTCCTGCCCCATATATCTTACCAACATCAGCGCCATAGCATCTCCTGCCCCATAGATCTGACACACATCACCCCCACAGCAGCTCCTGCCCCATAGATCTAGCCCCCATCAGACCCACAGCAGCTCCAGTCCCATAGATCTGACCCACATCTACCCCACAGAAGCTCCTGCCCCATAGATCTGACACACAGCACCCCCACAGCAGCTCCTGCCCCATTGATCTGACCCACGTCTTCCCCACAGCAGCTCCTGCCCCATAGATCTCAACCACATGAGCCACACAGCAGCTCCTGTCCCACAGATCTGACCCACAGCACCCCCACAGCTACTCCTGCCCCATAGATCTGACCAACATCTACCCCACAGCAGCTCCTGCCCCATAGATCTCACTCACATGTGCCCCAGAGCAGATCCTGCCCCATAGATCTTACCCACAACTACCCCACAGCAGCTGCTGCCCCATAGATCTGACCCACCTCAGCCCCTGCCTCATAGATCTGACCCACATGTGCCCCTTTGCAGGGGGGCTCCTCTGCCTGGTGGTCATGGCGGGCCCCATCCTCCTTCTCACTCCTAGGGCCCCCAGCTCCATCCTCCCGCCTGAAACAGGGAAAACTTCTACCCTCGCCCTCTTAGCTGCCGACATGGCTGCTAACTGCCACAGCTGTCAGAGTCGAGTGTGTTGCGCGCGGCAGCGGTGACCAAGGTGACGTGGAGAGGGTTCTAAAATGGCGGCCGCACTGCTGGCACTGGTGTTCCACATAGGATGAGGAGGGGGCTGGTAACAGCAGGACAAGGGGAAACTGATTTAAGTTGAAAGAGGAAAGATTTAGGTTGGATGTTAGAGGGAAAGTTGTTTACTAGGAGAGTGGTTAGGCCCTGGAACAGGCTGCCCAGGGAGGTTGTGGATGCCCCGTCCTTGGAGGTATTCAGGGCCAGGTTGGACAGGGCCCTGGGCAACCTGATCTAGTAAAGGTGTATGTTTGGTGGCCCTGCCAGGCAGGGGGGTTTGTTCTTCATGATCCATGAGGTCCCTTCCAACCTGGGTCATTCTGTGACTCTGTGATACTGGTGTGTGGCTGTTTGTCCCAGCGCGCTGACCTTTTGTCTTCAGGTTCACCAACAAGACTGTAACTGATTTATGGAGGAGGCAAGTGATGGGTGCTACTGTGTGACAATCAACATCACTTTGTGGACATTTGAAAGCACCTTCCTCCAGAGCTGTTCACCTCCAGAAGAGGGTGCTCAGAAGTGTTTACTGGCAGAAGATCTGGCTCCAGCTTGGTATGGGAAAACTGGGGAATGATACCATCGTGTCCTGTGAAGAACAAGAAGCAGGTGGGCATCCCTGCTCCCTCTTGTCTGCTGGCAAGGTCCAGATGAGTTCCCAGAGCCAGAAGCTGCCATTCCAAGGGGAGCTGACTCAACCATTTTGGATTTGAGCTGTCACACCAAGGAGAGCTGACTGAACCACGTTGGACTTATTTGTAAGTTTATACTATCATTGGAAACTGTTGCCGTGGTCACAGTCATCGTCAGCGGAACAACAACTCCTGATGACCCACCACTACTGAAGATCAATGACTGAACTACTAAACACGTCAGATCCATGGTGGCGACTCTCTCTCCCTCTTGCTTCCTATAAAGACTCCTTGATTCTTTTTCCTTTCTTTTCTATTGCCCGCCTTCCCTTCCTAATCACCCTAAATCGTAATAGCGTCCGTCCTCCAACATTTGAACCATGCTCAGGCATACACGTATGGACCTCCTCTCCTTCCTATAAATTGGAGCAGGACAGAGAACCACAAGGATTGTCAGCTCCCAAGTCATACAAGTATTGCACACAACACAGATAACTTCATCTGTTGGCCCCGCTGTCTCTGCATACCACCAAGCGAGGACCTGCAGTGCCCAGGCGAGACGATGTGCCTGGCAGTGCAAAGCCAGCCCACGTGTGTGCAGATGGCAAGGAGCGTGTGGCACTGTGCACCGACAGCCCTTGCCTGCCCAGGACTGCGTGTGGAGGGCGTTCTCCACTGCAGCCCTGCCCAACAGTCAGTAGGGGTGTGCGGCCATGATGGCAGTAATGAACAAACTGCTGCTTCACAAAGATCTTGGCCCGATTAGAAATCTTTGAGTAGTGCTGTTACAGCAGACAGAATGTGATAAGCGCAAGTGGTCTCCTACACTTCACATCCTTGCTACTTCATTCTGGGTGTTGTCACTGAGCAGCATCTAACACAAGTTCTGCCCTGGTCAGCTGGCTGCCTTAGCTTGAGCCCTGATGGCAACGCTGTGACGTGATGTTAGTATTGCTGTTTTCTCCTCGTCAGAATACTCTGCCTTTTGAAGGAAGCAGCTTCTTGGTTATTTTGTTTTGTTGTTGAACTTTATTGAATTAATTTACAATATCTATATTCCATATAGTTATAGATGTTTTGAATATGATCATCTGTGGTGCTGAGAATTTTTGTAGAAAAGGTATACTCAGTTCGGAAGGTGTAATAAGGATGTTAAAGAAAGAAGCCCCTGTTGTGTTGACCAGTGATGATGCTCCCACCCCCTGACCAATGGTGGAGAGGAGCATGAAGAGAGAGGTGGTGCTGGGGGGATCTTGGGGCTGCTGGGCCTGTCATACTTTTTCCAGGCAGAGGTTTTACAGGTGTTGCCCCCATGCCGACCCTGTGGGGGGGGGCCACTCCCACATCCTGAAGGATGGAGGAGAGGAGCGGGAGGGCAGAGTTGGTGCTGTGGGGGGCTGGGAGCTGTGGGGCCTGGTATGCTTTCCCCTGGCTGTGGTTTTCTGGGTGTCGGATGATGCCCTCAAACTGCCACCCTGTGGGGGCTGCTCCAACCTCCTGAAGGATGGTGAAGGAAAGTTGGTGACAGTTCCTGGGGGGGACAGGGGGCAGCTGGGCCAGTTGGCTTCCCCCAGGCAATGGTCGTCCGTCTGTTGGATGATGTCCCCAGGTCTATACTCTGCTGGGGTCGCTTCCATCCCCTGATGGATGGTGGAGGGGAGGGTGAGGGCAGAGATGGTGCTGGAGGCTGACAGGCCTCTCAGGCTTCTCTGAGGCAGTGGCTGCCTGCGGGTGACACTTTGAGGGAGCCACTGCCAACCCCTGAAGGATGGTGGTGGGGGACGGGAGGGTGGTGTTGATGCCAGGGTGCTGCTGTTTGGGTGCTAGCCGATGACTGCAAGCTTCCAAACCAGGTGGGTCCCTCCTGTCCCCTGAAAGAGGTGTTGATGCCCAAGGTGGATAGGGGCCACTGGGCCTGATGTACTTCCCAGGGGCCACGGAGCCTGGGCTGGTGGGCTACGGGGGCTGCACTGGGAGCAGCTGAGCCCGACAGCCATCAGGCCTGGCAGGGGCCGCTCTGGTGGTGCTCTGCGGCTGGTGGGCAGATTGTCACTGCACAGGCACCGGTTGTTTGTGCCACGTCTTTTCTGTGCGGCGCACTGAGGCGAGCAAGCTGTTTGTCCAAGCGTGAGGTTGCTGCGGGCAATATGCTGGACTGCAGCATCTTCAGCAAGGCGCCTGCAGGGAGAGAAACGTGCTGAGGGCACAGGAGAACCCCCTGCTCTCCTTCCTCACAGTGCATGATAGAGTCACTCTCAGCTCTGGGCCTGTCTCAGGCCCAGCAGTAAGAACATGCAGCAGGAATGGCGAGGCCAGTTAAATGTCTGACAGTGTCAATCTCAGACAGTGTTAGGCAACAACTAACTGGCTTCTCTATGCTGCTTTAACTAGAAATGCCTCCTTGCTCACAGGATCCCTATAGTAAAGAGAGGGGGCAGGATGGGCTTGGGGGTGAACAAGAACTCACTGGTTTATCTGCCTCCGTTGTCAGACAAGACGATAGCACGAAAACATTGCCATCAGCATGGTAACGAAGATAGCTGCACCGAATCCCAGGCAGTACTTCTCGATAAAATTATTGTCTGCGGCATTTGTGTGTTCCTCACCATCCGCACCTGGAAAAACAATGTGGATCTGTTTCACCAGCTGCTGTTTTGAGTGACATGGACAAGAGCAACCACAGGAAGGATCCCGCTCTGGGCTGCTGTTGTGCCTGGTGGCTCAGGGGAAGCACAGCAAGCTCTGGAATGCAGGGTCTGTGCACAGGAGGTACTATGGAGGGTCCTGTTTCCTCTCCTTATCTGCTGAATGTGGTTCTGGTGGCCTAGTTCCCAAAAGGACAAAGTCCCTAAGTCCCTGGGAACTGGCTGCAGTGGGAGGGGAGCAACCTCTAACCACGGCCACGGAGCTCTATGAGCGGCCCTTACCTGGAGTGACAGTTGTTGTGTGCATGGCCTCTATTACTCTCAGGGGGACAGTCAGTGTGCGAACTCTGCCGTTCCAAAATGCAAGCCAGCGCATAGGTGCTCCACCTGTCTCTTTAGAAAGGAGGTAAGGGAGTGGGACTGTAAGTAACTGCTTCTCATCAGGAAGATGGTGCAGTTTCTCCACATGTATTTCTAGAAATTCAGTTTCACAAGCCTTTCAGGGAACAGACGGAAATACACCTACCACGTGCTTTGTCCTTCATGATTTTCATTAGCAGAGGGGGCAGTGTCTGCAGATATTTTCCTGTTTCCAGGGCCTCTTTCTGTTTCTCAGGACCTAAACAGAAAGCATTAAGATAACTTTCAGACAAACAAGGTATTAAACTGAACGGTCTTTTCAGTGAAGTCAGTAACGACAACAGCCACCCCTGGGATGCCTGTGGGGTTCCAGCACAACTAAGGATTTAGCACGGCCTTCCCTGGAGGCACTTTTGCAACCAAAGAATGAGAACTTTTCACCACACACTGCAGCTTACCTAAACGCATAACGGCATCACTGAATGGGACCAGGGCATTGTGCGAGGGCAGGGCACACACACACAGGTGTGCATTCTCACTCACACCTGCAGACGCGCCTGGCTGACATTAGGACTGTGAGCTGGCATCTCTCAAAGGAAGTAAAATCTCATGACATGGTATGCTGTAATTTCTCTCTTCCTTAGGGACCTGCAGTGACTGGAAGGGGCTCAGGTGATGACATGGCACTCAGACCTGGGTCAAAAGTTGCAAAGCTGCAGAGAAGCCAGGTGGGCAGTTGGCTGGCACTCAGCAGCTTTCCAGATACTCTCTCCAGGCCATGTAAAACAATCTTCAGAGAAGGCATAGAAGAACATTTGGCCCCTCAAGGTTTTTTTAGTGGGGAGATCTCTGATGTATGGAGACAAAGTCAACGGGATGCTGGGAGCATGCAGCACCCAAGAAACAGTGACTACCCAAGCTTCTCATGGAGAAGAAATCACCAGGCAGTGAAAAGATGAACCCCTCCTGAACTTCCACAACCAAATATGAGCAAAGATCATGAGATGAAGACTGGTGACTTACGTCTGGCATCCACCCCAGGCTCAGGGACGCGACTTTGCTTTCGAAATGCACCAAAGGGGCCTGCAGGCACAAGAGTGATCAGACACAGGTGAGGAGAGCTTCCACTGCGCACTGGGGTCTGCCTTGTTTTTTTTCCTGCAGTGACCTGTGAGGACTGGCTGCAGGTCAGGGAATGACATGGCCCAAACAGCAAAGGAATAGGAGCAAAGACTGGCAAGGGCCGCCTTCCCACTGAAATGTGACAATTCTCCAAGTAAAGAAATACTAATGACTGATCTGTGTACGACCTTCAAAGCACAAAGAGACTTGAAAGACCTTTGGAGAGCCTTACGTACCCAAATAAGCTATTATAGCACTAATTTTTCGACTTCCAAGGAAACAGACACTCACAACTTACCTCGGAGTTTCCCCTGAGGCACAAAAGCAGTCTCCTTCCAGTCATCTGAGGAAGGAGTACCAATGTCATCATCTAGAAGAAAGAACAGAAGAGGGTTGTTCCCATTGCATGCTGTGATCTTCCTCTCCCTTAGTGACAGGGAAGGGGCCAGGGAAGGGGACAGGTAACAGGATGGGAGACTCAGGCCTTGATCGCCAAAGCTATAGAGGGGCCAGGGTGACCTGGAGCCTAGCACTCGGCAGCTTTACAAATGCTCCCTCCTGGCCACATGCAGCACCCCTCTGGGACCGCGTGGAAGAGCATACAAAGAAAAGGTGTCTGAAACACACTGGGCTACAGCTGGGGGTCTCTGTTGGGAACCAGGATTTTTCTATGGGGAGCATCAGGCAGCTGGAGCAGAAATGCTCATGCTTTTCCCAGCACACACCTTCCACGTTCTCCCCTGGGACACCCCCAGGATGAAGAGCATGCTCCACCCAGCCAGCGGCAGAGCCGTGGGAGCACAGGGCTTCCTCATGCCCTTGCCCAGCTCCTGTGGTGCTGCCTGTCCCCCTTTTCCAATACCCCCCCGCCCCCATCGAAGGCAGCCTTAGGGCTATAAGGCACAGAGCCACTGGAACCAGAACCTGGGCTTCTCACTCTCATTTCTGCTTATTTTTTACCCCATCTCTGCCCACCCACCTGCTCCTGCTGCTCGCCCTGGAGCAGCACAAGTCTCCTGACAACACATGGCTATCAGTAGGAGGACGGCAAGGCAGGTGGGGGCCGTGGCCCCCAGTACTCGTGCCATGCTGCTACCACCACTGCTACAGCCACAACGAGTGCTGCTATTGGGGCACAGAACACCTAGAGCACGCAGCTGGGCATTGTGATCTTGTGGCACAAGGCAGCAATGTGGCAGGGCATAGTGACCTCACATCCCCAGGCTGCTGGCTGGGCCTCCCCACGGGCTGCTCCTCCTGTGCAGCAGGGCTGCATAGAGTGGGTGCTTGTGGCAACCCTTAGTGGGTGAGTGCCAGGCTGCTGGGGAAGAATTACTGGGAGCGTGTCCCACTGGGTAGATCTGTTCCACCGCAAGGACCAGGCTCCCCCTGGGCTTGTTATGGACGTTGAGGATTCCCAGTCATCTAGAGCAGCAGGAGACCATGGCAGATATTTTCACATTTACACTGTGGAAATATATTATTGTGGAATGGTTTGGGTGGGAAGGGACATTAAAGACCCAGAGACTCTGTCAAAGGATAAAGAAAATCGCTCCAGTGTTGTTTTTACTGCTTTGTGCAAATCAAAAGATTGCATTTTGTCTTTTAATGGCCAAAAAAGCCATTTCTTCAGGGACATTGTATTTGTTGTCACAGACTCTAACAAAAATGCAAACTGAGCTTTATCTGTAGCATCAATACTTTAGTATTTCGTATCTTGTATTTGACAGTTCCCTCCCAGCCAGTTGCCCGTGCCTTTCTCTCAGCCCATGAGAGCACCACTTACTGCCTCTGGGAACTTGGAAACTGGCAGCATGATGGCCAGCACACACACAAGGTGCTCGTGACACAGCTCCAGACGGCTCTCCTGAGGCCCAGCTTCATTTCACGGCCACTCACGCTCTGCTGCTGGACATTCTGCAACGGAAAAGCCACCGGATGCAAATCCCATCCCTCACAGATGGTATCAGACCCCTGCTCTCATGGCAGTCACCACCGCCCGGCATTGGACAGCGCTTCCACTGCCCTTGCTCCTGCCACAAGACACCAAAGTCTGCTTCTAGTTCGGCTCCACCATGGGATCCTGTTTGCAACAGAAAAACACACGGAGGCTGCCAGCCACTGCAACACGCGCTGTGAAACCCCTGGCACTGCTGAGTCCCATGAGCAGAGGAGAGAAGCGTCTGCCTGCCATGGACGGGCTGCGGCGGGATTGAATCCTGCCTTCCAATCGGGACACCCCCAGGGAGAGCCTCCCTGGGGACCCAAAGACTTACGGCAGCGCCAACACAGCAGGCAGAAACGCGACGTGCTCCTGACTGCCCGCACTGTTCAAAGCTCCCTGACTTGCGGAATCAAACTCTATAATCCAGAGATGGGTTATAAAGCAGGTATGTTTTATTCCAGCGCTGGGTGCAAGGGGGATAGCTCCTCCAAACTTGCACACCAACTTGTAAAACCGTGATACAGATATAGGTACACCTCATGCATAGTCAATGATTTCCCGTAATTCTAACATGCATCCCTTAATTCTAATACACATTCTTTATCATGCAGACCCCCTCTTGTTATCGCCCGTCTTGTCACGGAGATGCAAATATCAAAAGAGGAGTTGCAACACCTAATCCCCTTCTCGCCAGGTGTCTCAGGGAGTTCTCACTCCTTAATCTTCATCCTTCCTGCTCTTCCAGACCCACTGTCTCCATTCCTTGTTATTCTAACTAAATCATTTTCTGTAAACTACCTTTAACTATCCCCCTTTTAGCCCCCCTTTATTCTGAATTCCAGCAGAGCATCTGTTTTCTGCTTCCCTGTTCATCCCTCCCTCTCCCTCTCCCTCCCTCCGCCCTATGATGGCAGCCCTTCAAAGCAACCAACACAACCACGCCAAACCGCAGCCCGGACTCGTCCCGCTCACTGCAATTCAGACCCACTCCATCCGTACAAACCTTCATCCACGCCGTTTCTTAACCGGGCCTCGGCGCCACCCAGATCTTACAGCCAGCGAGCGGCCGGCAAACGAATGGCCGTCTTCCTCTTGGTGCCGCACAGCCCAGCACGGCCGGAGCCGCACCACACGATCCGGGCCGGGGCCGGCTCAGGCTCTGCCTCCAGGCTTTTGGGGCCGGCCGGGTGACTCCGCAGCACAGCGAGACCGTGGAGCCACCCGGGAGCCGCCTCTGGGTGCCGGCAGCGCTGCGAGCTCCTCCCCCGACAGCCCCTCCGTGCCCCCGCACCGAGGCCCGACCCCGTTCGCAGCACAGAGCCCGCTCCTCCCGGCCCTGCTCATGGCCACCATGGCCCGGAAGTGCTCTCCGCCGCCTGCAGGAAGCACTTCCTGTCACTGTCACGTGGCTCAGGCCGGGCTGGGGCCTGTTGGGGTGGGGGCAGCTGCCAGATCTTCTGCCAGTAAACACTTCTGAGCACCCTCTTCTGGAGGTGAACAGCTCTGGAGGAAGGTGCTTTCAAATGTCCACAAAGTGATGTTGATTGTCACACAGTAGCACCCATCACTTGCCTCCTCCATAAATCAGTTACAGTCTTGTTGGTGAACCTGAAGACAAAAGGTCAGCGCGCTGGGACAAACAGCCACACACCAGTATCACAGAATCACAGAATGACCCAGGTTGGAAGGGACCTCATGGATCATGAAGAACAAACCCCCCTGCCTGGCAGGGCCACCAAACATACACCTTTACTAGATCAGGTTGCCCAGGGCCCTGTCCAACCTGGCCCTGAACACCCCCAAGGACGGGGCATCCACAACCTCCCTGGGCAGCCCGTTCCAGGGCCTAACCACTCTCCTAGTAAACAACTTTCCCCCTAACATCCAACCTAAATCTTCCCTCTTTCAACTTCAATCAGTTTCCCCTTGTCCTGCTATTACCAGCCCCCTCCTCATCCTATGTGGAACACCAGTGCCAGCAGTGCGGCCGCCATTTTAGAACCCTCTCCACGTCACCTTGGTCACCGCTGCCGCGCGCAACGCACTCGCCTCTGACAGCTGTGGCAGTTAGCAGCCATGTCGGCAGCTAAGAGGGCGAGGGTAGAAGTTTTCCCTGTTTCAGGCGGGAGGATGGAGCTGGGGGCCCTAGGAGTGAGAAGGAGGAGGGGGCCCGCCATGACCACCAGGCAGAGGATGGGTAAGAGAGCCATATTCCATCATGCCTGGACCAGCCCCGTGACCACCACCCATGTGGAGCCTATGGAGGTGGATCCACCTCCAGATGAGCGAATGGAGGTGGATCCACCTGCAGAGGAGCCCATGGAGGCGGATCCACCTGCAGAGGAGCCCATGGAGGTGGATCCGCCCGCGGCATAGCTGGCCTGGCACCACACCACCGTGCCAGGCCCCGCGCTGGCATGGTCACAGCTCCACCGTGGCTGGTCCAGGCGCTGAGCTCCTTACCCGCTGCACGGCCCCCGCCCCCTGCATTAGCTGGGTGGCATTTTTGTAACATCTGTTCCTCCTTTGGGCCTATTCTGCAGCCACATTCTGTGGGCCCCCAGTCCCATCTTTACCCTGTTTGTTCCAGTCCCTGTTTCTATAGTTGGTTTTTGGGTTTAGTTTAGTTTTAGAGTTAGGTGTAGGTTGTTGTTAGTGTTTTTGAGTTAGGCATAGGTTATTGTTTGTGTTTTCGAGTTAGGCATTTCTTATTGTTCATTTTTTAGTGTTAGGAGTAGGTTAGGAGTAGGTTTAGTGTTAGTAGTTGGTGTTTTCCTGTTAGGAGTTTGTTCCTCTTCATTCTTTAGTGTTAGGAGTAGATTGTTGTTCCCATAGTAGAGTTAGGCATAGGTTACTGTTGGTACTGTAGGGTTGGGCGTGGGTTCCTACCAGCAGCTGGCAGCAAACAGCGCTCGCTCAGTAAGCACACGTCTGCTTTCTCCCCCGGAGCCGTGAGTGCAACTGCCATGAGAGCAGAGGTCTGATACCATCTGCGAGGGATGGGATTTGCATCCGGTGGCTTTTCCGTTGCAGAATGTCCAGCAGCAGAGCGTGAGTGGCCGTGAAATGAAGCTGGGCCTCAGGAGAGCCGTCTGGAGCTGCGTCACGAGCTTCCTGCATGGCCAGCGCAAGGTAGGTGTGCCTTACTTTAAGCATGCACTGAAGCAGTGTTGGTTAAGCACGGCTCACTCCTCTGTCTGCAACAGATGGGCTTTCTGCGCGCTTTATTGCTGTGGCCAGCGTTGAACAGCACAGCAGCAGCGAGGCCTCGAACATGTCCACAACCAGGTACGTGAATGTGAGTAAATTTAGCTGTGTGAATGATGTTATTGTTCATATTAGTAAGGCAGTATTCACATGTGTGTGATGGAGCTCAGGGATAGGTTTATTCTTGCCTGGTAAATTTTCCCTTCTTTGACACCCACCCGTCCTCTTGCTTCTCTTCCCCTCACCTGTAAGTGCAGCAGTACTGAAGGCTGAGGGCTCTTCTCCGAGGCAGGCGCTAAAGGGCAATTGAAATGCAAGTTTGTTGTCCCTCTTTGTTCTTGGGTCGGTAGCCCAAGGTGACCAAGCTTCAGAGCACTTCTCTAAGTCAGCCTGGAAATGTTTCTATCAGGAAGTAACTCCATCACAGTGCCTGAGAGTAATAATAGTAATAGTAATAGTAATAGTCTCGTGCGGGTTGGAAGGGACCTTAGAGATCATCGAGTCCAACCCCCGGGATTCCAGCCTCTGTGCTACAGGGTGGCACTTCTACCACTTGCACCACAGGGGGATTCGAACACCCGGGCCCCGGTGTTGCAATGCAGCATTCCTACCACCTGCGCCACGGGGGCACACAAAAAGATGCCTCTTTTTCCCCCCTCACAGCAGGCAGCCTCCGTGAGAGCAGTAGAGCAGCAGGCTGTCTGTGCTATGGCTGCTGAACTGCATTTCTGGCCACCTGAGATCCCTGAGCCCATGCTAATGAAGAACATGCTGCGCCACAGACTCTTCTACGGAGCCGTTTTGCAGCTTCTCTGTGCTGGCCATCATGCTGCAAGTTTCCAAGTTCCCAAAGGCAGTAAGTGGTGCTCTCATGGGATAGGAGAAAGGCACGGGCAACTGGGTGGGAGGGAACCATCTGTAACTGTTGCCAGCAGCCTGGAGGTGCCAGCTCAGTCTTATCCTGTGGCTACTGCTGCTCCCTATGAGCTGCCAGGCAGAGGGTCCTCCCGCCCGTGCAGGGACCGCCTTGCAGGAAAGGGCTTTAGGCTCTGGTTTGTGTGGGATTTGGGGAACGAGACAGGGGTGGAGTTTCTTGTGTGCCCGACTGTCAGGAAGGTGGTTCCCAGTTCTGGCAGCCCAACGTGCCCAGCAGGGTGACTTGAGCTCCCAAAGCGAGCCGCCAACCAGTTGTTAGCTGAGAAGGTTCCCTGAGCGTTTCCGAATTGATTCTTGTAGGACTCGGAGAGTTTGGGGACTGAGACTTGGGAGAGAGTGAAGAAAGCTGAGGCAAGGCAAGCGCTGCTCAGCTGAGGAAGAAAGCCGAGAAGGAAAGCAGAAAGCAACGATGATGGCCTGAGCAAGAAGCTACAAAGGACAGCAGAACCACCTGCAGCGCTTTCTCGAAGGTGGCACCAAAAGCTGCTGACTCAACGGTCCAGTTTACCGGCACAGCTGTGCTTTCCCTGTCATGGACGGTGGAGATGATGGAAGTGAACTGGACAGGAAGGACTTGTGCTGCGTTAGAAGCAAAGAGGGCTTCACCTGTGCAGGACTTGGTGTACGGCAAGAGCTGGAGACGCTGCGTTCCTTCAGGGTGTGTCTCTTGAGGTCCAGGCCCAGTGTAGGGTTAGGTTGAAATAGGGCTGGCTGGGACTGGAGAGGGAGGAGGTGACGTAGCCCTGGGGTTTGGCTTCTCCTTGGGTCTGACTGGAGGCTGAGTGACTGATTGCTAAGCGGAAATCCTGGGCACTGGGGCTTCATTTTGGGGTGTGGGCGGGGTAATAAATAGAAGCCGAGTCCTTTTGTACGCAATAAAATTGAAGCGAACTTTCTAAACCTGGTGCTGCCTCTTTCAGTAGCTGGTCAGAACGTCCCTCGCTCGGGCTGGCAATCACAGGGTGATGAAGCGGTCGGCTTCACGTCTCTCCCTTGACATGGTGCAGGTTTTCCCCCGTTTCCTTGTTGGTCTTCCCAACCTGTGGCCTTTCAGCCAACCCGTAAGTGCTGGTGACAGGCTGTGAGCATCTCCTTGCTCTCTGAGGACTGACAGAAAGAAACCAGAGGAGGGGAAGCAGCCTGGCAGGAAGAAGGGTGTCCCGTGCTCAGCCCCTTGAGTTGGCCTCTCTTCCCTGAGGGTTCTTTCAGCTTCTGATGCACCGTGTGCTGCTGTTTGCCCTGGGAAGCCCAGCTGCACGCTGGCAGCCGTGGCCTGTGCATCATCCTCCCCTTGAGGCCCAAGGAGTTGTTTGTTTTTATGTATTCAGTATTGGTGTGGCATTTTGTTGTTTTGTTCAGCTTTGAGATCAAGGGGTAATTTAACACCGTTGGAAGTAATTGGGGTTCAGGAGTAGCACATGCAGAATTTTGATCATGCAGCAAGTTGTGATTTCTACTGTGTTAAAGAACTGGCACACACATATACGCCTGCAGCCGGAGTTTGATTGACTCTCGTCAATACGGCCTTCCAAATCCCGGCCCTGGGGAGCTGTCCAACATTTTGTATTACCTAAGTTTATTTTAAACAGCCAAGGAGGAGTAATCTCTTAAAGGCTTTTTTAAAGGCATTGGACTAGGTTTTGATTATCACGTCTCAGGAAGCTTCTGCATTCCACCTAGTGCTAATGGGATAAATCAAGAGCAGATTACACAAGAGATTCAGGCCTTGCTGCCAGTCTTTTATGAATCAGAACTTTGTTTCATGTTGTCAGATATTCTGGTTTCCTTTTCAGGAGATTCCTTTGCTGTATATTAAGAAGGCCAAGGGCATCCTGGCCTGCATCAGAAACAGTGTTGCCAGCAGGAGCAGAGAGGTGATTGTCCCCCTGTTCTCAGCACTGATGAGGCCGCAGCTCGAGTGCTGTGTTCAGTTTTGGGCCCCTCAGTGCAAGGAAGACATGGAGGCCCCGGAACGCGTTCAGAGGAGGGCAACAAAGCTGGTGAGGGGTCTGGAGCACAGGCCATATGAGGAGCGGCTGAGGGAGCTGGGATTGTTCATCCTGGAGAAGAGGAGGCTCAGGGGAGACCTCATTGCTCTCTCTAACTTCCTGAAGGGAGGCTGTAGTGAGATCCGGATGTAGTGTGTAGGTCAGATCTATGAGGCAGGAGCTGCTGTGGGGCAGATGTGGGTCAGATCTATGGGGCAGGAGCTGTTGTGGGGATGATGAGGGTCAGATCTATGTGTCAGAAGCTGTTGTGGGACAGATCTAAGGGGCAGGAGCTGCTGTGGGGCACATGTGGGTCAGATCTATAAGGCAGGAGCTGCTGTGGGGCACATGTGGGTCAGATCTATGAGGCAGGAGTTGCTGTGGGGCAGATGTGGGTCTGATCTATGGGGCAGGAGCTGCTGAGGGTCAGATCTATGGGGCAGGAGTTGCTGTGGGGCACATATGGGTCAGATCTATGGGACATAAGCTGCTGTGGGGCTGCTGTGGGTCATATCTATGGGGCAGGAGCTGCTGTGGGGATGATGTGGCTCAGATCTATGAGGCAGGAGCTGCTATGGGGCAGATATGGGTGAGACATATTGAACAGGAGCTGCTGTGGAGCTTAATGTGGATCAGATCTATAGGGCAGGAGCTCCTGTGGGGCAGATGTGGGTCAGATCTATGAAGCAGAAGCTGCTGTGGGGCACAAGTATATCAGATCTATGGGGCAGGAGCTGCTGTGGATATGATTTGGGTCAGATCTCTGGGGCAGGAGCTTCAGAGGGGCTTATGTGGGTCAGATCTATGGGGCAGGAGCTGCTGTGAGGCTGATGAGGGTCACATCTATGGGCCAGGAATTGCTGTGGGGTAGATATGGCTCATATCAATGGAGCAGGAGATGCTGTGGGGCAGATCTATGGGGCAGAAGCTGCTGTTGGGTATATTTGAGTCAGATGTATGGGGCAGGAGCTGCTATGGGGAGATGTGAATCTGATCTATGGGGCAGGAGCTGCTGTGGGACAGATCTATGGGACAGGAGCTGATGTGGGGCTGATATGGGTCAGATCTATGGGGAAGGAGCTGCTGTGGGGCAGATGTGGGTCAGATCTATGGGGCAGGAGCTGCTGTGGGGCTGAAGTGGGTCAGATCTATGGGGCAGGAGCTACTGTGGGGTAGATGTGGGTCTGATCTATGGGGCAGGAGCTGCTGTGTGGCTGATGTGTGTCAGATCTATGGGGCAGGAGCTGCTGTGGCGCTGATGTGTGTCAGATCTATGGGTCAGGAGCTGCTGTGGGGCAGATGTGGGTCAGATCTATGGGTCAGGAGCTGCTGTGGGGCAGATGTGGTTCAGATCTATGGGGCAGGAGCTGCTGTGGAGATGATTTGGTTCAGAACTATGGGTCAGGAACTGCTATGTGACAGATGTGGGTGAGAGATTTTGAACAGGAGCTGCTGTGGGGCTTCAGTGAATCAGATCTATAGAGCAGGAGCTCATGTGGGGCAGATGTGGGTCAGATCTATGGAAAGGAGCTACTGTGGGTCTGATGAGGGTCAGATCTATGGGGCAGGAGCTGCTGTGGTGCTGATGTGGTTAAGATCTATGAGACAGGAGCTGCTGTGGGGCAGATGTGGGTCAGATCTATGGGGTAGGTGCTGCTGTGGAGCTGATGTTGGTCAGATCTATGGGGCAGGAGCTGCTGTGGGTCAGATCTATGGGGCAGGATCTGCTGTGGGTGATATGTGGGTCAGATCTATGAGTTAGGAGCTGCTGTGGGTCAGATCTATGGGGCAGGAGCTGCTAAGGGGCACATGTGGGTCAGATCTCTGAGGCAGGGGCTGAGGTGGGTCATACCTATGGGGCAGGAGCTGCTGTGGGGCTGATGTGGGTCAGATCTACGGAACAGTTGCTGCTGTGGGGCTTATGTGGGTCAGATCGATAGGGAAGGAGCTGCTGTGGGGCAGGTGTGTGTCATATCTATGGGGCAGGAGCTGCTGTGGGGCTGGTGTGGGTCAGATCAATGGGGCAGGTGCTGGTGTGGGGCTGATGTGGGTCAGATCTATGGGGCAGGAGCTGGTGTGGGGCTGATTTGTGTCAGATCTATGGGGCAGGAGCTGCTGTGGGGTAGTTGTGGGTCAGATCTATGGGGCAGGATCTGCTCTGGGGCACATGTGAGTGAGATCTATGGGGCAGGAGCTGCTGTGGGGTAGATGTTGGTCAGATCTATGGGGCAGGAGTAGCGGTGGGGCATATGTGAGTCAGATGTATGGGGCAGGAGCTGCTGTGGGGTAGTTGTGGGTCAGATCTATCGGGCAGTATCTGCTCTGGGGCACATGTGAGTGAGATCTATGGGGCAGGAGCTGCTGTAGTGCAGATGTGGGTCAGATCTATGGGACAGGAGGTGTGGTGGTGCACATGTGGGTCAGATCTATAGACCAGGAGCTGCTGTGCGGCTGATGTGGGTAAGGTCTATGGGGCAGGAGCTGCTCTGGGGCACATGTTGGTCAGATCTATGGGGCAGGAGCTGCTGTGGGTCAGATCTACTGGGCAGGAGCTGCTGTGGGGCAGATGTGGGTCAGATCTATGGGGCAGGAGCTCCTGTGGGGCACATGTATATCAGATCTTTGGGGCAGGAGCAGTTGTGGGGATGATGTGTGTCAGATCTACGGAACAGGTGCTGCTGTGGGTTTATGTGGGACAGATCTATAGGGAAGGAGCTTCTGTGGAGCTGATGTTGGTTAGATCTATGGGGCAGGAGCTGCTGTGGGGCCTATGTGGGCCAGATCTGTGGGACAGGAGCTGCTGTGTGGCTCATGTGGTTGAGATCTATGGGGCAGGAGCTGCTGTGGGGGTAATGTGTGTCAGATTTATGGGGCTGGAGCTTCTGTGGGGTAGATGTGGGTCAGTTCTATGGGACTGGAGCTGCTGTGGGTCTGATGGGGGCTAGATCTATGGGGCAGGAGCTGCTGTGGGGGTGATGTGTGTCAGATCTATGGGGCAGGAGATGCTATGGCGCTGATGTTGGTAAGATCTATGGGGCAGGAGCTGCTGTGGGGTAGATGTGGGTCTGATCTATGGGGCAGGAGCTGTTGTGGGTCCGATGTGGGTCAGATCTATGGGGCGGGAGCTGTTCTGGGGCAGATGTGGGTCAGATCTATGTGGCAGGAGCAGCTGTCGGTCAGATCTATGGGGTTCGAGCTCCTAAGGGGCAGATGTGGGTCAGATCTATGGGGCAGGAGATGCTGTGGGGATGATGTGGGTCAGATCTATGGGGCAGGAGCTGTTGTGTGGCTGATGAGGGTCAGATCTATTGGGCAGGAGCTGCTGTGGTGCTGATGTGGTTAAGATCTATGAGACAGGAGCTGCTGTGGGGCAGATGTGGGTCAGATCTATGGGGCAGTTGCTGCTGTGGGGCAGTCGTTGGTCAGATCTATGGGAGAGGTGCTGCTGTCGTGCTGATGTGGGTCAGATCAATTTGGCAGGAGCTGCTGTGTGTCAGATGTGGGTCAGATCTATGGGGCAGGAACAGCTGTGGTGCTGATATGGGTCAGATCTATGGGGCTGGAGCTGCTGTGGGGCAGATCTGTGGGACAGGAGCTGCTCTGGGGTAGATGTGGGTCGGATCTATGGGGCTGGAGCTGCTGTGGTGCTGATATGGGTCAGATCTATGGGGCTGGAGCTGCTGTGTGGCTGATGGGGATGAGATCACAGAATCACAGAATCGCAGAATCACAGAATGACCCAGGTTGGAAGGGACCTCATGGATCATGAAGAACAAACCCCCCTGCCTGGCAGGGCCACCAAACATACACCTTTACTAGATCAGGTTGCCCAGGGCCCTGTCCAACCTGGCCCTGAACACCCCCAAGGACGGGGCATCCACAACCTCCCTGGGCAGCCCGTTCCAGGGCCTAACCACTCTCCTAGTAAACAACTTTTCCCCTAACATCCAACCTAAATCTTCCCTCTTTCAACTTAAATCAGTTTCCCCTAGTCCTGCTATTATCAGCCCTTTCCAAGAGTTTACTCCCCTCCTGGGAGTAAGTTCCCTTCAGGTACTGAAAGGCTGCAATGAGGTCACCCCGCAACCTTCTCTTCTCCAGGCTGAACAAACCCAACTCCCTCAGCCTGTCCTCATAGGGGAGGTGCTCCAGCCCCCTGATCATCTTTGTGGCCCTCCTCTGGACCCTTTCCAAAATCTCCATGTCTTTTTTGTACTGAGGGCTCCACACCTGGACACGGTACAACAGATGGGGCCTCACAAGAGCAGAGTAGAGAGGGACGATCACCTCCCTATCCCTGCTGACCACCCCTCTCCTGATGGAGCCCAGGATCCCATTTGCTTTCCGGGCTGCCAGAGCGCACTGCTGGCTCATGTTGAGTTTCTCATCCATCAGGACCCCCAGGTCCTTCTCTGCTGAGCTGCTCTCAAGGACCACTCCTCCCAGCCTGTACAGGTGCCTGGGGTTCTTCCAACCTAAGTGCAAAACCTTGCACTTTGCCGTGTTGAACCTCATTAGGTTCACTCAGGCCCACCTTTCAAGCCTGTCAAGGTCCCTCTGAATGGCATTCCGTCAACTGCACCACTCAGCTTAGTGTCATCATGCACACACAGCCATGTGGACAAATTCTGTATAATCATCTCCTCACTTTGGTGATAAAATCTCCCCGAAGAAGGATCCTGCAGCTCCACCATGGAACCTTCTAACTGAGGAAGAGGACCTTTGGTGAAGAAAAGAGCACTTGGGCAGTATGAGTCTCCAAGCACATGTGCTTCGTGTCTCCAGGCTGCTGCTGAGACCCAAAGGTGCTGTAAATCCATATAACTACCTTCACTTTTGCAGTATGACTGAATTAGGCACAGAAATATGGATAAAAGAGGCATTAAAATCAGAGCAGTTGGCCTTCAAGGCACACAGCTTTCAAAATGGCTTGGAGAGCAGAGCAAACTCTTTGCAAGTAACTATTACCACACAGTTCCATTTGGCTAAGTCAAAACATGTGTATTCTATTCGAGTATGATGATCTTTACATGCAGTTTATAACTGTAAAAAGGTATGTTTCAACTTGGGGAGAGGGGAGCTGTGGTGAGAGCCATGGTTTGGAATCCTTCAGGGTCAGCATGCTTATCTGTGAGTCTGAGGGAGACGCCTCCAGGCCAAAGCAGGTGCTACAGAGAGAAAGGTTTGACACAAATGGTTTTATTTGACTGCTAGAGACAAATGAGTAGGAAGAAGCTATGATTTCTTTGCTGACTGCTGGTAAATCAGAACTGCAGACTGTAGGAGAGCTTAAAGGAGCAGTAGTAGGAGTGTGAATGAATGCTCTCTGTTCTGCACTAGGATGGATGTGTGACCAGCATGACATACCAATCTTCCACTCCCAAATCATGCTTTCCTGGAGGGCCTTCAAAACACTCTCACTGAGCCAAAAAAGACACTTTCTGGGCAGGGAAGGTCCTCAGAATGCCCATAGCCCCACCTGAGCACCTGACACTGGCACTCTGTGCCTGCCTCACTGAGCCTCTTTGTATTTTCACCTCTGCCCAGCATCATGTAGAAGGGCTGCCAAGGGCTGTGTGCCTGCATGCTCCCCTTGTGACAGCATTGTGTTGTAGGTGCCAACAAAGGGAAAGCACGGACAGTGCAAAGTAGCTGATAATTGCATTAAATGGGACTGTTTTGGCAGCACTTTGATTGTGTGCTGAACATACTTACACGGATCTTCATTAATTTAGGGGCTGAAGAGAGGCTGCAGCTCATTGCACAACATTCAGAGGTTCCCTCCCACATGCAAACGCATCTTTTGAAAAGCCAAGCCTTGATCTCGTTTGAGGTACCTTAGAAAATGTAACTGCAGTGGATCTGCTGAAGCTGAATTACTTGTGGAGAGAACATATTACATGTCTTCCCTTAGATCTAGTCACTAGTTATCTCACATGTGCTGTTGTATTAGACAGAAAAAGCACAAAATGGTGTACTTCCTCTTGTTCCAAAGGAAGTGACAGTCGTTATTCTTTCCAGCAAATGTAATTGCATCAATTGTTTCTCACACAATACTCACAATTAAGGTTTCCAAAAGAACAGCTAAACTATAAAGCAGAGGGGAGCTGTTATTCACAGGTGTTGGATTAGATCTAATTTATGAGTGTAGCAGAAGCTACTTAGATGCGGGTGCTTAAAGCACATTCCTTCCTCCTATATTCTGAAAGAATACTTAGACCACTCAAAGATATTTCAGTACCCTGAGCTTTTCCTGGAAATGCTTGAATATGGCGTAGGCAAACGAGAGATAAAGGAGAATCTTATAGCACAGGCAGATGACTAATGATGGTGCAAGCCATAAAAAAACACAGGACTACTAACAAGGGAATGGAGATCAGCTGAGTAACCAAAAGAACAGGGTTTCAAATATTCATTTTTACACAAATGCAATTGTGATAGAGTAGGTGCATTATTCCGAGGGAAGGCAGAAAGTGAGATAGAGTAAAAGCTCTGCACTGTGCTGGTCACAGCACATTCAGCATTTTGCAAGCACCTCCCAGCTGCATAGAATTGAGCAACACACCCATGAGCAGCCCACAGCACTGCAGGTGCTGCTGCCCTGCTGTCACCTACAGGTTGTGCTTAACAGTACAACTATATGTGAATACTTATGCTGCAGCTCTCTCCAGCTCCTCCAGATCTGAGCAAGACTGGATCAAAGAAGGGTAAGGTGCCCTGTTTTTTGAGGCAGCAAGGTTTTTTATTCACAGGGGAAAAGAGGTGTAGTCCAACATGAACATGTGCCTCTAAAATCTTTGTCAGTCTTCAAGGGAGGGAGCTGGAATTTCATCTGATTAATTTTTCCCCACTCTCAGTTCTCAGGAGGGTCACCGGCTGAGGAACTGGCAAAACTCTTTTCCCATTTTGTTTTCAACCTTTACCTTTTGTCAGCTCACTCTGCATCTTCTAGATCCCAGCCACCCCCAGTTTCCAAACACACCACCTTCTCACCCATCCTCTGCTCATACATGAGGTACCGCCAGCTGATGTTTATTCAGCTCAGAGAACAGCAGCGTATCTAACGGTCTTTAGTTATTAACACAAAAATCTTACCATGTGCTCACACCAAGACAATCTGGTACCATCACCCTTTCAGGTCATGCAGCAAAGCACTTGTTTGACTGCTTTTGAAAGATTCTTTTTCTTGCACTATCCCCTCAATACTCTTCATCTTATCTAGATGAGAACAAGCCACATCTGCTTACATCTCCTTCCAGATGTAACAGCCCTGGCAATCCTAAGGCATACTTCCTGATTGCACTGCTGCAACCAGCATTACACATACAGTATTGCATAATGTAGCCAAGTGTGGGAACAACCACACAGCCACAGGCAAGCTGTCACCTCAAAAGGAAAGTTCCTTCATGTTTTTCATGGCGCTGGGACTGCAGAGTGCATAAGTGAATTCAACATTCTCTGTATTATTACCAGAATTCAACAGGGATGGAACCTTTACAGCACAAATAATTTTGTTTGAGCCCAGGCTTTGAAGACTATAAACTATTTGACCATTGCACGAGTTAGAAAATAAATTCTAAGTCTTGAAATATTCTCTACATACTTAGGAGTAAAATGCCCTACATTTTGAGCAGTTCTGTTGGCAACACTGTGAGGTTGCTACCTCTGGCTTTGCACGTGCTCTTGAACCAGGAGGAGGATCTGTGCTCTTGTCCACTTAGAGAGCATTTGTGCTTTTTCTCATGAGTTTCCATTCTTTCCATGCTAAAGAGGGAAGGTGATGTGCCTGTAAACATGTTGTAGTTTAAACCTTCTGGTGCTGCACGCAGGTGCTGTGGGAGGGATTACCTTGTTTGTGGCAGTCTGGGCTGGGGGTGTGTTTGTGTGAAGATCTGCAAGGTGATATTTGCTCCTCCCAGACTTCTTATGGGACATGCACGCATGCAAGCAAATATGTAAAAGAAAACCCACTTCAGGTGTGTTGCATTGCTCCAAAGGAGTGTAAGAAAGGAAAACACCACTTACATAATAGAAGTATTCTCAAGAAGAAATTGTTTAATCACAAACACCTTTCAGTCTTAATAAAACTAAATTAGATCTTCTCTAACAGATCAGCATTTTATCCACAGTTGTTATACACACAAATAAAGAGAAAAAAGTAGATTATCGTTTTAAAATGTAGCATTGCTATTATAAAAGAAAGGCTGGATGTTCTGCTGGTACAGCTTCTCCCTCACAGTTTAGCATTAAACTGTGTCAGCATCTTCTCTAGCTTCAATGCTAGTGCCATGTTACCTTTAATCCTTAATTTTCCTGACATGAAGGCCATGGTTGGCTTTAGTTTACCTAAAAAGAAGACACAGAATCATCAGGAAAAGGAAAGGAACTGGAGATTGCGATATCATATAGTAGTTACTTTGCTACCAAGTTCTACTGTAAAAGCATCAGAAAAGAGGTTCAACAGATTGACTGGATGCTTTCTGAAGCTACGCTCTGAAAAGTTCAATAGCTACTGAACAAAGCAGTAGATATTTTTATTATAAAATCATGGACTCACAGAGTGACTTACGTTGGAAGGGAATTTAAAGGCCATGCACTTCCAGCTACAGCTCATCCAATTCCAAGACCACAAAGAGAGGTGAGCCTGTCAGCTCATCCATCAGCAAGATGTTTCCTGCCACCAGTAGCTGCCTCAGTTCTGCCAAACCCGTTTGTTACTCACCAGTGAACATCTTCACAAAGTCGCCACTCGACATGCTCATCACAACATCAGCTGCTGCAGGAGGCTTCCCAAACCCAGCACTCCCACTGCTGGTTTTCAGGTCAAGGTACCAAGTGCCTCCTTCATCACCTGAGTGGAACAGGGAGAACCTGTGGCAGCACCACAAGGACTGATGTGCCCTGCCCTTTGCTACCCCCGCCTGCTTTTCTCTCCCATCTTCGTGCTAGACGTGCTGGAGGTGCTGTGCCAGAAGCTGCCCCGCGCTCTCTGTGCAGACAAGGTCAGCCCCAGCAGATGCCCCACAGTGCCACAGTGTCAGGGGACAAGGCAGTGGCTGCTGGTGGAGCTGGAGGCAGCAGGGGTTTGGAACAGAACTACCATGCTAGCAAACAGAACTACGGCCAGCAGGGTGACACAGCAGAAATGAAACACCAGGAAAACACACCACAGTCCCCAAAAGAGCAGCACATGCTGCTGATGCAGAAAGCATCTCCCTGTGACAACAGCAGCAGGGTAAATCCCACATGTGCTGAAGTTGGCTCTGAAAGGCAGCATCTTATAGAGCACACCCAAAGATGTCCCTGTTCCTAGACCAGTTATAAAAGACAAGTATTTACATGTGAAAATACAGACTGACTCTTGCTAGAAAAGTGAGCATTTGAGAATTTTACAAGTGATGGTCTTACCTGACAATTCAAACTGAAAGACGCCCTGCGTGGATTTCACTATTTCTTTATTGAGTTCTCCCTGAATAACTCTGAATGTTTCTGCAACAGGCCCCGCTGAAGCTGATTCTTTATTAAGCTTGGCTCCACCTGATGCCTGTGAAGCACCTAAAAGAAACAGATGGATTCTCTGTAAAATGCTGGAACGCTCTATCTCACTTATCTTTCTAAGAATATATATGTTTTCAGCAGTTCTTCTGCAAAAGCTTCTAAGGTGTGAATCAATTCACTACTTTAATCAGCAACTTTCTACACTGCAGTGAATGTGCTCATTTAACATTAAGAAAGAGCATTTGCAATTTATAAGGCATGTAATGCTTAGCAGCCCCTAAAAGCCATGCAGAAGGTCAGTGTATCAGGAAATAATTATTCTACTCAGTGAATTGCTACTGTGTTGGAGATCTGGGCAGTTGGCAGTATCAGTTCCTGGCAGAAAAGTCTAAGTGCGCACTCACAAATAGTATTTTCAAGGGAACTGGGCTCTTTTCAAACTTAGCCTCTTTCTTTCCTATATTTGTTTTGGCACTCCTATAAAACATATTCAGTATTACTATTTGCCCTCCAATAGAAACATCACTATTCTGAAAAAGTGAACCTGATGCTTTTGTAAAAAAACAACTTCTCTATTTCATCTTGTAGACATTCACATCATGTACGACTGTGAGAACTTCATGTAGGAATAGAAGCTTCTCAAGTTCTCACACTGCAAGAAAGATGTAACACTCCTGCAAAATATGCTGATTGCTTGTGATTTTTTTACAGCAATATTTACTCATAATCTTCATACCACTTAACTCTGGTGGTAAAAAGCAAAAAGGTTGTTCAAAACAAGGTGCTGATTATGAACTGTGAAAGTTGCAGACACTAAAGTCACTTCCATAAATCAAACAGCCCAAATACAAGAGATTTTGCCACATAGCTTGAATGTAGTCCAAAAGTAACTTGAAATAGAGGAGGCATTCATTATCATCACAAATAATCGACATGTACATGCAGAGGTTGCCCTTCCACGGCCTTCTGATTATGTGGCTGTCATGTCAGTTTCAGCATCCAAGAAGAAGTCAGGCATCAGGGGGTGACCTAAAGGGGAGTTGAACAATAACAGTAAGCCCAAGTAAGGGTGAACAGCACAAACAGGAATCCATTCTGAAGGCAACAGCACCTCAATTTACCAGTAAATGAACTACAGGTTGAAAGAAGACGAGGTGACATGTTTAGGTTCTGGTACATTTAAAATCAGACCCAGAAGCCTCTTACAAATCCAGTCAGAAACATCTGAAGATGAAGAAACACTATCTCACTATTCGGTAAATAGTAATACATGCGCTTGTGGTGCAGGTCTATTTTCTTTTTGCTAATGGGTTTAAAATGTATATATATATATATATATTTATATAGGCATTGATTATTAGAGCCTCAGTGGACTATTATGTGCTTTCCCAGAATCCACATTCTCAAACGTGAGGCAAAGCATCTTTTGACTGAGTCAAAGGAATATATCCATATTTCCCAAATGGCCTTCCTTCCTTCGCAAACTTCTCATTTTAAAGATCTCTTTTACCTGGTGCAATTGCATAGACATCAAAATCCTTAACGCCTTCTTCTCTCAGTAGAACTTCATCAATAATGAAGTTTCCAGTGAAAGTTTTCGGCTTTGTTAAAATGCAATATGCAGCATCTGCAATTATGTCAGTTTTTCTGCACTGCTTCTCTATTCCGGATCCTCCCAGCATATCCATAGCAGCTGTATGTATGGCTGGAAAATTCAGAGGACAGGAAATTACAAGTTTAACACTAATGACATCACATACTCATCTCTTTGGCAAATGCATAAACTTTATTCTCCTCTCACATGAAAGTAAATCATGAGAAGACTAAACTGTGAAATACCATCAACCAGCGAAGAATGGTCAACCAGCAAACAATCCTCAAAGTGTAAAGATTCCCTTACTTGAAAAGTATTAAAGGAACCAAAAGAGGAATAAAGGGAAGAACTCCTTGTAATATTCATATTATTCAATGCTTCTATCAATACTTTCCACACAAAGACTTCCTCTGGCTTTATTCAGGACATGAAAAACTAACAGGACAACTATCTTTCTCAAAGTGAACGTGCATCAGCAATTAACATTTTCTGCAGCCATTACCATACTGAAAATCTCAATTTTAGCCCCACAATAACTTGTGAGATAACAAAGTGACTCTAAGTTAAAGATGAGAAACCCAATAGCACAAACTCAAACTTTTCCTGGCTTATGCTCCTCTACTTTCACATTACAGCCAATATTATTGTTCTAAATATAGCAAAACTATGGGCAAAGACTGATATGAAAAACCATCTACTGTCCTGCAATCTGCACATCCTTCCATTTCATATTTCATATTTCATACAAAGTGCTGCTGGTTTTCCATTAATTCATACATACAGCATCTTCCACTTTGACCCTGAAGTACCTCTACTACTCATTCACACTCTTACATCCTTTTGGCAGGCTACCTCTTTCACTTTTAGTTAAATCGAGAGCTCGTAACATCTCACTATCAGCATATTTTCTTGTTTCAAGGAGCTGGATGAACCAATAGAACCATACTAGCACAGTGTTAATCTCCAGCATTGAAGCTGATCACATATATATGATGTTCTTTAAATTAGAAACTTTGTAATTGTAATGTAGATACTACAGAAGTCACCTCTCTCACTCTCTAAAGTAGTTAACTTTTGTTTTGGCAGATAAACCTTTCAAAACAACATTTTTCTTCCTAGACTGAACATTACAAACTTTTATACTTCAGAACATGAAGAGTTTTCATCAAGGAAACACTGATACATACAAATTTTGAAAGCTCACTTGCTGCTTCTAATGCTTTCAAGACACTGGTCTCTTTGTTCATCAGCTACCAAACCTTCAACAGCAGCCCTGGTCCTCACTGACCCATGGACAATAAACTGGAGCTAGTATAAGATGGGCACACCAAGTTATTTTTCTGCTATGCGGCCCTTCAGTGTGCTGTGACTTGCAAGAAGTGTTGGATGGTTGAGTGAAAAAGCAATTGATTTCCCACTCAGCCAAAACTTTTTTTTTTTTTACATCTACAGAGGTACATATCTTGTCAGCTTCATCTATTTCCTGGCAATCTAACTAGCTGGGGATTCTAAATATTGACATAAATGTCCAATACTACTCAGGGATGGTGTGCAAACCAAAGTTTGAGTCATGTTGAAAGGAGCAGTGACAAGACAGGAGAAAAAGCAGAATGTGCTCAGGCTGAAGGCAAGTTTAAGTGAAAACAGGAAGGCAACAGTGAGAACTAGGAAAGAAAGCCAATACCCACACAACATCTTTGATCACAAAAAAATACACAGAAGTGCTCGGTGTTCTGAATCAGTCCTAAATAAGACCACCTGTATAGGACAAAACACAACAATTCAAAATAATCACCTGTTTTAGGCCATAAAGCATTGACAGCAACTTCTCCTTTAAATTCTTCTGCCATTCACAAGACACACATGGACATGCCATATTTACAAATTGTGTAGGCTACAAAAAGCACACAAAAATCCCATATTTAGTAGGATACATATTTAGTCTACACATAGAATTTTATTTTTGAAGGATGTAAGTCATGGAAAAATCAACTTTCTGGGGTCAAAGCATCATCTTCCTAGAGTACAGAAACTCTCCCAGCTCCTACCACCCCCTTCAGATACAAACTGACCCTTTTACATGAGTATTGAATTGGGGAGGGAAAAAAAAAGGAAAAAAGCACGTTGTAAATCCTTTTTGTATACTCTGAGAAGGGGATGTTGCAGAGAAGGAACATGGACCTGCAAGAGGAGTTTAACCATGTTCCAAGTGTTGAAGTTTAAAAGATAATCCACAGGTTTAAGATGAGCAACATATGTTCTAGCCCAAAGACGCAATTGGGGCCTCCTTCACTCCTCAAAGATAATTTCTATTTAAAAAGACAGCAATGAGCTTTATCGCTATCAAATCAAATGTGGAAGCATAGAGAAAAAAAGATTTTGCCTTCCTATCTCTATTGGGAATAGAAAACATGGTGTAGTATTAAGAAATCCTATGAAAAACTCTTAACTCTTACCTGCAGAACCTTCTTGGAAATATAAGCCTTTCACCACCACTGAAGACTTTTTGTACAATAATCCAAGGCTGCCCACAACAGAACTGCTGCATTCTCCAAAAGCAGAAAAGGAGTGACTTCTAAAAACAACAAAACCAACCAATTCTAACGTTTTGATACTCAGTGCAGCTCTCTGTAATTTAATTCTTTTGGCCCTCTGAACACAGAGGACCAGTAGCTCAACACGCTGTAAAGGCAAAGTCCAGGATCACAATCCCAATGCAGGGTGCCAAAGACAAGAGCCAAAAATCAGATTTTCAAAAATGACCATGATTTTCCTTAAGGCTTTCACAGTAAAACTCAGTTTGCAAGTAACTGCATTTAACCCAATAAATCCCCACAAGTCTGTCCAACCAACCAGCAGGCTGACACAGCTGTGCAAACGACTTGTGACTGAGCCCCTGTGTACAAAGGTGTCACACAGAGTGGAAGCACCAGTGAGATAAAAAGGAACTGGGAATATTGCATGAGCATTTCAGCACAGTGTGAGGAGAACCAAAGTTCACCTGCAGCTGAGACTTGCAAGGGAAGCCAGTGGCAACTTGTTTATCTGCTATAATGTGGGTAGGAAGAGCATGAACAAGGGAAAGGCGTTGCTGAGTGGCATGGGTGATTCAGTGAGAGCAGACACTGGTAGTGCCTTGCTTAGGAACATGGTTTACCAGGACATGAGAAACTAGCCATAGATGAGAGGTAATCTTAGAACTTGGAAGGTTGGAAAAGACAATATAGTCCAACCTTCAACCCATCCCCACTATGGCCACTAAACCATGTCCTTCAGTGCCACATCTAAACCCTTCCTGAACGTCACCAGGGATGGTGACTTCACCACTTCCCTGGGCAGCATGTTCCAATGCATCATCAATCTCAGTAGGTAAAATCAAGCCTGGTGAACCTGATTGACTTCTGTGATAGAATGAAAGGATTTGAGGCCAAAGTGATAACAGCTGACACCATTCACATTAGCAAGGCTTTCATTACCATCTCTCAAAATACTTTTGTATCCAAGTAAATACATAATAGTCTGGATGGTTGAACAGCCTAAGGGGTAAGAGAAATGTTAACTGGACAGGTTCAGGGAGTTAGAATCATGCAGGTGGGCTCCTTTTGCAGCAGGCACGGCCGCAACCAGGGCAGCCCACAGGCTGCACCGTGGGCGCTTTCTGCACTCGTACAGGATCTCATGACTACTGCTTGCAACACACGGGAACGAATAAGGTCAACGTATGTCCCCGTTCATTAGCAGCGCAGAAATAACGCCGCAGCAGTCACTCAATTCAGATTCCACAGCACACCCACAGCCGCACTTTGCCCTCCGGACGTGCACACAGCTCGGCCCGTGAGCAAACAGCACCGAGCGGGACTCCGGGTCCAACCCAGCCGCTCCGGGGCCACCGTGCCTGGCCGCGGCCTCCACCCCGCGTCCCATCGCCCTCAAGGGGCTGCGGAGCACGCGTCTGTCCCTCCGCCCGGCCCCGGCCCCGGCCCCGGCCCCGGCCCCGGCCCCGGCCCCAGCTCTGCCCTGGCAGCTCCTGTGGCTCGGAGCTCGCGGCCCCGCCGAAGGAAGGAGGAAAGCCCAGGTCGCCTTACCCAGTGTTGGGCAGCATGGCGGCACGGCCATGGGGCGGCTGTCGGCTCGGCACGGGACGCGCTCCCCGCTCACACCGCCCTCTGCGCAGCCGCGGCCCGGGGAGCCGGGCGGAGCCAGGGCCGAGCGGGGCGGGATGAGGGGCGGGTGATGGAAGTATCGGGATGAGTTCCCTGCGGGAGTACACCTCGTTCAACCAAGCCAAAGCCTTGCACGTTTTCACTGACAAAATTAAAATCGCATCTGAGATCTCGCCCTCAAGGAAAGGACTGAATGACCAAACTGAAGTGACAACTGAAACGATTTATTATTGAAACAACCTGTCCTTATAACTATCGGTCTATCCACTACCACCTCGGGCCACTATGTGGGCGCCGACATGACCCCACTGCAGGGTGCTCACTCGTCATCTTCATCACTGTCATCTTCATCGGTGCGCAGCCAGCAGCCTTCCTCTACCCAGACAGAGCTGGTGAAAGGTGGGCGCTGCGGGTCCTCCCAAGGCTCCCACTCCTCTGGCATCACCGTGACTTCATGCTGTATGTTCACCGTGAGCGATAAGGAGTGGAAAAGCAGGCCAGCCTCAGGAGCACGCTGCTCTTGCTCTCTTGGGCGCCAGGGAAGTTCCTGCAGTGCTGGGTTGCGTGGCAAGCTGTCTCCCATGTAAGATGAAGCGGTGAACGACAAGGAAGTAGAAATGTCTCCAGGGCTCCAGCCGCTGTTTGGTGGCAGCAGGGACGGGTCCAGAGGCTGGTTCATTCCCCAAGCTGCTGCAGCACGCATTGGCCGGCTGTAAGAGGCTCGAGCTCGGCGTCGGCTGCGGTTTCTCCTTCGGTGCTTGGGAGGCCGGGGTCCCCTGGCTGCAGCCGCCTGGGTGCCGGCTGCCGGACCCGCTGCCTGCAGGCAGCCCCTGCGGGAGCAGGAGCAGCAGCAGCAGCAGGAGCAGCAGCAGGGGCCTGTCTCGGCTCTCCTTCTCCGGGCAGATCTCGGCCTGCGCTGCTCGAGGAGCCGAGAGCTCTCTCCTCCAAAGTCTGGGTTCCAGTTGACGAGAGGCTGCAAAAGGCAAAGGAGAAGAGTCAGTTGTTATCACCTTGCGCTTGAAAGACAGCAAGGTACAGGAGATTTTCAATTGCTAAAGACGGACATGGGAGTGAGCAGCATCACGAGCCGATCCTTGACCACCTCTTGCAGGGTGGGAGCGTCTTTGCTCAGTCCAATTGAAGTTTGTCCTTGCAGACATTTCTGCAACAAAGCGGTTTTCGCTGTGCCACTCGGCAAGTGAAATCCTTCTGAACACCCTGGGGGTTCTGATGGGGTGTCATTGTGATGGCACGTGTTTGTGATGGGGGCTTCGGCCACTCCCAACATGGAGTCACAATGATCACCCCAAGGTGATGCTCGGCCCTTTTCACCAGAGCTGTGCTCTGTCCTTTCATCCCCATCTTGTCTCAATGCAGTGCTGCTTATAAATCAGATTATAAATCAGATATAATTCCATGGGCTTTTCTGAACTCTCATGATCTGCAAACAAGAAGAGAGCAAGAGTTTCTACTGCTTTGTCCAGTATTTAATGAAATGTTCATCTCTGATCTGTGGTTTCATCTCAGTTTAAAGCTGGTTCTTTTTTTGCCTGTTTAAATGTACAAAGTATTTGTTGAGCGAGGGTCAAATCGCAGCTTTTACAATGTTGAGTTCTGGCCATGTTTTGGGTCTGTGATATCCACATTTACTGCCATTCAAATCATTCCTCAGTTCCCTTCAGCAAAACTTTGAAACAGAGCAATTAAACATGAGGCAAAGTGACAAAAAGCAAAACATAAAACACATACATAAAAATGTTATTCAACAAGTAAAGTAACTGTTATGGGTTAGCCCTCAGCTGTACCTTCAGAAATGGCCTGGAAAAGCACATTCTTTTTCAGTCAGTCAGCCTCCTTGATGATGATTCTCTTTCTTCTTATTTAGAGACTTAAAGCCATCCCTGTCTTTCCTCACATGGCTTCCTAACATTGCATCTGTGTTAGGAAAGCTGGGATTTAAATGTGATGCAGTATTTGAAATGAGGCTGGAAAAGGTGCTGCCTTCAAACCTTGGGAGGAAAGCATTACTAACAGAATATTGGCCTCTCATACCACGCATCTACAAAATGCCCGTCCTCATTTTGACTTGACATGGTGTAAGCATGAATAAGATGTGGATCTCTAAGAGAAGACGTAACTAAATCCTGCTGCAGTGCCCAGCAAGGAGAACATTTTTTCTGTAATGACTGTGTATAATGACTCAAAGAGAAGACATATAACAGTATTTCTTTATGTTTTGTGAATAATACTTCTTTTGGTTTTCACCTTTTCTGCAGATAGCAAACTGCCCTCTGTTACTGTGAGATGTATGCCACCTAACTGAACGTGATTTTGCTGGAGATGCATCCAGAGCAGAACAAAGCTGTCTCTGGCTGCCCCCTGTGTTTTCCCCTCTCCATTAAAGCAGTAGTTCATCCTGTGGGATGAAAGCTTACTGTGCTGCCCTGGGGGATAGTGATTGTGAATGGCAACTGTGTCAGGGCTGTGTCTGGCTGCTTGTGTGGTTGTACACATGTTTAGAGGGGAGAGAGGACAGGACTGTCATATCCATATATAAGCCATTATGGATTCGAGCCCAATGGAACAAGAAATTCAGTAGCAATAGACAAGGAAAAACAGAAAGATGGAATCTTTGTTTTCTGATGATGTGTTTATGCTATACTGCTTATCCAGGGATGAGCATGTGTCCAAGAGGCAGCATCATGGGAACATAGACAGGTATCCCACCACCTTCCACTCAGGTCCTCAGTGCTGTGCTGTGGGATATTGTGGGAGCTGATGGTGCTGACTATGAGGGGTACTTGATCCTTGCATTACAAATTTTCATGTGGTGCCATTCTTGGACTTTATGCTCTAAACAGACAAGGCTGAACAATGTGCCAGTCTGCTCTGCACTGTAAGGACAAACCCCACAGTGGGTGCTAAAATTCTTCTGGACATTTGCATTCCACAGGATTTTTACATGAGTGTAGAAATGCTCTGCTTATAAATCCGTTCCTCAGGTCACAGCTTTTGTAAAAAAGAAGTGACTAAACAAACTTGTTGCCCTGTTATCAGAAACTGAAGAAAAACTTCAGATTCTTTTAGTGGCCGTTCCAGTTAATAAGTGAAAGAAAACCAGCTCTAAGGCCTGTGTAAAATACAGGCACTATCTGCATGGTGCTGAAGGTAATGAACGACGCTGATCGCTAACTGTACCAAGAAGAAAAGGTAAGCTCAGCCTTCAAGTCCCCACGGGCTCTGTTTCGATGACCTCTTTCATTTCATCAGCTCCACTGGCACGTTTTTTTCCCAGCCTGAGTAGGGAAAAATCCAGCTATGTGTGTGTGCCAGCAGAGGGAGCGCTCAGCACACGAGATTGAATCACGGAATATCCCGATTTGGAAGGGGCTCTCAAGGATCATAGAACCACAGAATAGTTGGGTTGGAAGGGACCTCAGGGCCCACCCAACCCCTGCCATGGGAGCGCTGCTACCCAGCAGGTCAGGTTAGAACAGGGCCATCCAACCTGGCTGACCCCTTTACTTTAACCCTTTGAGGCTGATCTGTCAGCCCATGGTTCACCCATATTTTGCCTGGATTTTATTTATTGTGGTGGTGGCCCAAATGTGGTTTGACTCCCCACCCCCAGTTTCTTTTAAGGCTAGGGCCCCTACTTGTTCTTAGGCTCGTGGCTGGATTCTCTGACACATGCTGAGAGAGCTTGACATGCATTTACTACATATTTCCTACATTTAAAGTCAATGATTGACGGGATTAACAGACTACAAGCTGTGAAAGCTGAAAGGAATGAGGGTTTATTTAAAGCAATCAGTAGATAAAGCTTATCTTTGTTATAGGTAACATTCCTTTTCCATCAGTAACTCAGTGGTGCAAATGTAAGCTGAAAAGTAGAGAAACAAAATCTGTCCCTCTCAAAGAACTAGCATAGATTTCTCACAACTTATAAGCCAATATAATAAACTGAAAAGGCCAGATTTTTTATTTCTCTACTCATTGGTGTTTCTGCACATCTCATTATTTAAAGGGACTCTTCCTTGCTCAAGTATGATGGTCTTCTGAGTTCCCAACCTGAAGTCATGGCTGTGTGGTACCCTCCTGCACCAGCTCTGCTTTGGGGTCTGGCAGTTCCTTCTGTAACTGCCTCCTGCCATTCCCACCTGGAGATTATGCTAAAGAATGGAGAGGGAACTTTGCAAATGAGTGAGGACAGTAGCACAGCACCTCCTGAGAAAGGCTTACTTCCACAGACTTTTATTGGTGGGCTGCACACATCAGCTTGATGTTACCTTAAGGAAATGAGAAAGTGAAGAGAAGGGACAACTGCACAGTAGACAGCCAAGAAACAAAGCCATGTAGTCCCCAGAGGATTTTCTTCTCCAGTGTCAGCAAGTAGTAAGGATGAGGAAGGTGACAATAACTCTTCTTGTCAGACTTTTCCCTCTGTTAGCAAGGGAAAATGAGGAAGAAAAGTGTATGCATTTCCTCCATAGCAGAATAAAGCTTAAGCAAGGCAAACTCTGTGCAGGAAAACAAAAAAATCTTCTCTTGTATTTCCTTAATGTGAACAGTACCTTCTAGCTTTCCCCCTTACTTTCTCCCACTGATAGGAACCACATGGCATGAGCACTAGTTTGTGGAACACACCTTTTTCATCAATGGATGAAGTTTTATCAGGGTGGAGGATAACTGCCACATCATTATTTCCAGTTGTAATCTTTGTCCTAAGGGTGTGTTAGCATGTGTGGGATGTGGTACTGGGAGACTACAGAGCACAAAGTTCTGGATCTTTTTTCCCTATAAATATGAACTGTACTCCATAAAAACGCTTTGTCCAGAAGGTTGTTGTCAGCTATTTCTTCATAAGCTGAGAGCTTGCTTTTTTATTATTATTAATTTTTGTTTTTATTTATTTATTTATTTATTGGGAGGGGGGAGGGGGAAAGAAAGCATTAATGTGATATGGGGGAATGCAGAGATTCAGACTTTGGAGTAAAAGGAGAATACTGAAGGCCACATCTATTCACCAAAAACCACATCTCTCAGAACTCCAAGTTTACCAGGCCCAAAATGGAGGGAATAAAAGATTAATGCTGTTGCCTCATTCAAAACTGGGAAGAGACAAGCCCAGATGGCTCGTTTTCTTATTTTCTTTGCCTGAGGAATAAGTGTTACACTGCTGTTGACTGTTAAACACATCCTAACTAAGCAATGTCCTATGTTTGTGTTTATCATTTTGATTGCTGTCATTTTCCTTTCTTCGTAGAAAGGGAGAGACCCAAACAGAGTGAGGTTTTCTCCATAGGAAATGAACCCTGCTCCAAGAATTCTGCAGCCTGAACAGATGTGACGCACAAGACAAGTTTGTCAGCCTATTACAAATGGGCAGTTGCCTGAAGGACTGCAAATGGCCCTGGGATTTCTGTGACAGAACTGAAAATCAGCCCCTCAGCAGCCCAGCTTTGTCACCACAGACTTTCAGCCCTTCCCTCTGCCTTTCTGTGGGTGCAGCAACTGGCTAAGCCTGAGCTCTCTAAAGCATCTTATAGAACAGTACATCTGCGCTCACAGGTCAGCAGTAGGAGGGCAGAAGTGGAAGGACTGTGGGTCTGCCATAGCATCTGTGCATCACTCATTGATAGCTAATCCAATTCTGAACAGAGGATCTCACACTTAGCAACGCAAGAGGGCTAAGAGAATGATCCAGTTCCACATTCTTAGTGTTGTGAAGCACACTAGGGAATAACTTGGGGAGACAGCCTGGAGACCCAAGTGTCAGGGTTTCTTAAACATAGAAAACAGCCTATTGTACTTATCTGACACATAAAAATTACACATTGCACATTCTTACTGACGTCAGCCAAATATCCATTCTATAATTAACATATATTCACACTGCCAGATCCCCTGCTTTCTTTCAAGTGGTTTTCTTGTTGAGCTGTTATTACACAGTTTTTAATCATATTCATTGTACAGGCTCTCGTTTAATTTACCCTGCATTACCTGTGTATGTCTGCCTTGTGACAGCTGACACATACCTGCTGTGACCACAGATATTTCATGTCCCACCAAAACCCAGGGGTCTCTCCCATCATTATTTACCTTCCCAGCACAAAGAGGGAGCTGCCATCAAACTAAGAAGGGAATGATGAACCATACTCCTGCCCTTGTTACCCATTCCTGTAGGGTAATAAAGAAGATGGTTACCCTAAGGAAACTCTGCCATACTCTTCATGTGCAGCTCATCAGGAACTTTTCTGACTCCTATTTCATATTTTCCAGATTAGTATTTTTTGCCTGTAAGACATTCATGTTATTCATCTAAAGCAGAAGTCATTTTCAGTCCTGAAAGGGGCTCGTTCTTCACACTTTAGAACATTTTTCTATGAGCTTTGTCTTCCAGACAAATACTGAAGAAATCAGAAATATTTTCTGCATAGCAGCAGTTTATATTCTGACTTATGGTGCACTGTCAATCTCCTTTGTCCTTCCACAAGAGAAAGCAACTGGAACAGGTTACTTTGTGTGGTAAAAGCGTAAGGAGAGCTGAAAATGAGACTTCTTGGACTTTAAGGAGCCACAAGAAGAGCCTAGAAAGTGAATGACATTCATGACTCTGAACATTTAGGTGGACACCAGGGGAGCAAAATCCTTCCTACTGTAAGAGACGAGCAAGTCCAAGACCTCCTCATAAGACTGGATATGTCCAAGTCCATGGGGCAGGATGACGTGCTTCCCAGAGTCATGAGGGAGCTGGTTGATACGCTCACCCAGCCATTCTCCACCGTATTTGAAAAGTCATGGCTGTCAGAAGAAGGCAGGAGAAGTCCCTGGGGTCTGGAAAAGGGAAACATCACTCCCAGTTTTTAGAAAGGCAGGAAGGAAATCACATGGGAAACTACAGGCCAGTGAGCCTTACCTCTGTGCCTGGGAAGATCATGGAGCTGTTCCTCATGGAAGAAATGTGGAGAACGATTTGGAGGTTCTGGTGGACAAAAAGATGGACATGAACCAGCAGTGTGTGCTTGCAGTCTGGAAGACCAACTGTATCCACAGAGAAGTGGCAGCATGGAGAAGTACGCTCTTGCTCCCCTCCATTCTGCCTTCATGAGTCCCCATCTGCAGTACTGTGTCCAGATCTGGAGCCCACAGCACAAGAAAGGTGCAGAGCTTCTGGATTAGCTCTAGAGGAAGGTCAGAATGATAATTAGAGGTCTAGAGCACATCTCCTGTGAATAAAGAGAGGAGAATTAGGCTACATGTTAGGTTAGATACTAGGGGGAAACTTTTTCAGACAGAGGGTGGTGAGGCAATGGCACAGGCTGCCCAGAGAGGCTGTAGATGTGAGTTACCAACAGTGGAGTCTGGGAAGGACAAGAATCTTCCATTAATCGGTGACTGCTGGAAGGCGACAAAAATAGTGCTCTGCATTACAGTAGTTGAATTCCTGTTCCTCAAATTGTCCCACACTGCCTTCTATTTAGGAAACAAGCTCAGGGCACTCCTTGCCTCATTGCTCCTTTTAATTCAGACCTGCTGCTTCCTACAGGACCAGAAAGACGTCTGCTTAAACACTTGCGTAAGCCTGCCCTGCCCCAGTCAGGCAGAGTAGTATTTGCAATGCCAAACCATAGCAACCTTAATGCAGATGGCTGCACCCTCAAGCTTCTCTGCCTGAATCTGGCTTCTTGTGGTCTTGTGTCCTCCATTGCTGTTCCAGCAGGGAAGACGCCCCAGACCCTTGTGGATCCCTTATACTTTCTGTGCCTTGGTTTCTAGCCTGTGTAGGAGGGATGTAGGACAGAGTGTTGAGCAGGAGACAACCAGATGCTGCGGCGATCGACTGGCAGAGAAGGACCAAAGTACTTCAAAGGTGGGTAGATGTGGATCAGATCTATGGGGCAGGAGGTGCTGTGGTGCTGAGGGGGGTCAGATCTATGGTGCTGGAGCTGCTGTGGGGCTGATGGGGGATAGATCAATTGGGCAGGATCTGCTGTGGGGCAGATGTCGGTCTGATCTCTGGGGCAGGATCTGTTGTGGGTCAGATGTATGGGGCAGGAGATGCAGTGGGGCACATGTGGATCAGATATTTGGGGCAGGAGCTGCTCTGGTGCACATGTGAGTCAGATCTATGGGGCAGGAGCTTCTGTGGGGCAGATGTGGGTCTGATCTATGGGGCATGAGCAGCTGTGGGGCAGATGTGGGTCAGATCTATGGGGCATGAGCTGCTGTGGGGCACATGTGGATCAGATATATGGGGCAGGAGTTGCTGTGGGGCAGATGTGGGTCTGATCTATGGGGCATGAGCAGCTGTGGGGCAGATGTGGGTCAGATCTATGGGGCATGAGCTGCTGTGGGGCACATGTGGATCAGATCTATGGGGCAGGAGTTGCTGTGGAGCTGCTGTGGGTAAGATATATGGGGTAGGAGCTGCTGTAGGGCTGATTGGGGTCAGATCTATTGTGCAGGACCAGCTCGGGGGTATATGTGTGTCAGATCTATGGGGCAGGAAATGCTGTGGGGCTGATTGCAGTAAGATCTATAGGGCAGGAGCTGCTGTGAGGCAGATGTGGGTCAGATCTATTGGGAAGGATCTGCTGTGGGGTAGAGGTGGGACTGATCTATTGGGCAGGAGCTGCTGTGGGGCTGATGAGGGTCAGATCTATGGAGCAGGAGCAGCTGTGGGGCACATGTGGGTCAGGTCTATGGGACAGGTTCTGCTGTGGGGCTAATTGGGGTATGATCTATTGAGGCAGGAGCTGCTGTGGGTCAGATCTACGGGGCAGGAGCTGCTGTGGGGTTGCTGTGGGTCAGATCTATGGGGCAGGAGCTGCTATGGGGCACATGTGTATCAGATCTATGGGGCAGGAGCTGTTGTGGGGCACATGTGGGTCAGATCGATGGGGCAGGAGATGCTGTGGTGCACATGTGGGTCAGATCTATGGGGCAGGAGCTGCTGTGGGGCAGATACGGTTCATATCTATGGGGCGGGAGCTGCTGTGGCTCAGATCTATGTGGCAGGAGCTGCTGTGGGGCACATGTGGATCAGATCTGTGGGGCAGGAGCTGCTGTGGGGCAGATCTATGGGACAGGAGATGCTCTGGGGCACATGTGGGTCAGATTAATGGGGAAACGCTGCTGTGGGGATGATGTTGCTCAGATCTATGGGGCAGGAGCTGCTCTGGGTCAGATGTGGGTCAGATATATGGGGAAGGAGCTGCTGTGGGGCTCATGTATGGGACAGGAGCTGCTCTGGGGCACATGTGGGTCAGATCTGTAGGGCAGGAGCTGCTGTGAAGCAGATGTGGGTCTGATCTATAGGGCAGGAGCTGCAGTTGGGCAGATGTGGTTCAGATCTATGGGGCAGGAGCTGCTGTAGGGCTGATTGGGGTCAGATCTATTGGGCAGAAGGTGCTCTGGGGATGATGTGGTTCAGATCTATGGGACAGGATCTGCTATGGGGCAGATGTTGGTCATATATATGGGGCAGGAGATGCTGTGTGTCTGATGAGGGTCATATCAATGGGGCAGGAGATGCTGTGGGTTAGATCTTTGGGTCAGGATCAGCTGTAAGGCTGTGGGGGGTCAGATCTATGGGGCAGTAGCTTCTCTGGGGCTGATGTGGGTCAGATCTAAGAGGCAAATCAGCTGTGGGGCAGGCGTGAGTCAGATCTATGGGGCAGGAGCTTCTTTGGGGCTCTTGTGGGTCAGATCTATGGGGCAGGAGTTTCTGTGGGGCAGATGTGGGTCTGATCTATGGGGCAGGAGCTGCTGTGGGTCAGATCTATGGGGCAGGAGTTGCTGTGGGGCACATGTGGGTCAGATCTATGGGGCTGGAGCAGCTGTGGGTCTGATGAGGGTCATATCAATGGGGAAGGAGATGCTGTGGGTTAGATCTATGGGGCAGAAGCTGCTGTCGGTCATATGTGAGTCGGATCTATGGGGCAGGAGCTGCTGTTGGTCAGATGTGGGTCAGATCTATCTAGCAGGAGCTGCTGTGGGGCTGATGTTGGTCAGATCTATGGGGCAGGAGCTGCTGTGAGGCTGATGAGGGTCACATCTATGGGCCAGGTATTGCTATACATCTGACTCACATATGCCCGAAAGCAGCTTCTGCCCCATAGATCTAACCCACAGCAACAGCTACCCCATTGATATGACCCACATCTGCCCCACAGCAGCTGCTTCCCAATAGATATGAACCACATGTGCCCCACAGCTTCTCCTGCCCCATAGATCTGACACACAGCAGCTCCTGCCCCATAGATCAGACCCACATCTGCCCCACAGCAGCTCCTGCCCCATAGATCTGACCCACATCAGCCCGACAGCAGCTCCTGCCCCATAGATCTTACCCACGTCTACACCACAGCAGCTCCTGCCCTACAGATCTGACCCATATCAGCCCCACAGCAGCTCCTGACACATAGATCTGACCCAGATCAGCTCCAGCCTTAGAGGTCTGACCCCCATCAGTCCCACAAGAGCTCCTGCCCCATAGATCTGACCTACATCTGCCCCACAGCAGCTCCTGCCCCATAGATCTGACCCACATCTACCCCACAGCAGCTCCTGCCCCATAGATCTTACCCAGATGTGCCCCAGAGCAGAGCCTGTCCCATAGATCTGCCCCACAGCAGCTCCTGCCCCATAGATCTGACCCAAATCAGCCCCACACCAGCTCCTGCCCCATAGATCTGACCCACATCAGCCCCACAGCAGCTCCTGCCCCATTGATCTGAACCATATCAGCCACACAGCAGCTCCTGCCCCATAGATCTGACCCACATGAGCCCCACAGCTACACCTACCCATAAATCTGAACCACATGTGTCCCACAGCAGCTCGTGCCCCATAGATCTGACCCACAGCAGCTCGTGCCCCATAGATCTGACCCACCTCTGCCTCACAGCAGATCCTGCCCCATAGTTCTGACCGACAGCAGCTCCTGCTCAATTGATCTAAACCCCATCAGTCCCACAGCTGCTCCCTCCCCATAGATCTGACCCACATGTGCCACAGAGAAGCTCCTGACAAATAGATCTGACCCACATCAGTCCCACAGCAGCTCCTGCCCCATAGATCTTACACCAATGAGACCAACAGCACCACCTGCCCCATAGATCTGACCCACATCAGCCCCAAAGCAGCACCTTTCCCAAAAAACTGACCCAAATCAGCCCCAGAGCAGCTTCTGCCCCATAGATCTGCCCCACAGCAGCTCCTGTCCCATAGATCTGACTCATATTTGCCTGACAGCAGCATCTGCCCCATAGATCTGACCCACATAATCTCCACAGTAGCTCCTGCCCCATTGTTCGGACCCACATCTGCCCCACATCAGCTACTGCCCCATATATATGACCCACGTCAGCCCCACAGCAGCTCCTGCCCCATAGATCTGAATCACATCAGCCCCACAGCAGCTCCTGCCCCATAGATCTGAATCACATCTGCCCCACAGAAGCTCCTGCCCCATAGATCTTACCCACATCAGCCCCACAGCAGCTCCTTCCCCATAGATCTGAACCACAGCATCTCCTGCCCCAAATATCTGACCCACATCATCTCCACAGCATCTCCTGCCCCATAGATTTGAACCACAGCATCTCCTGCCCCAAATATCTGACCCACATGTTCCCCACAGCAGCTCCTGCCCCATAGATCTGACCTACATCAGCCCCACAGCAGCTCCTGCCCATAGATCTGATACATATGTGCCCCATAGCAGCACATGGCCCATAGATCTGACCCACATGTGCCTCACAGCAGCTCCTGCTCCATAGATGTGACCCACATCAGCCCCACAGCAGCACCTTCCCTATAGATCTGACCCACATTAGCCCCACAGCAGCTCCTGCCCAATAGATCAGTCCAACCTCTGCCCCACCTCAGCTCCTGCCCCAAAGATGTGACCCACATCTGACCCACAGCAGCTCCTGCCTGATACATCTGGCTCACATATGCCCGACAGCAGCTTCTGCCCCATAGACCTACACCCACAGCATCTCCTGCCCCATTGATAAGACCAACATCAGCCCCACAGCAGCTCCTGCCCCATAGATCTGACACACATATGCCCCACAACAGCTCCTGCCCCATAGATCCCACCCCCCTCAGCCCCACAGCAGCTCCTTCCCCATAATTCTGACCCTCATCTGCCCCACAGCTACTCCTGCCCCATAGATCAGACCCACATCTTTCCCAAAGCAGCTCCTGCCTCATAGATCTGACCCACATCAGCCCCACAGCAGCTCGTCCCCCATAGATTTGACCCACATGTACCCACAGCAGCTCCTGCCCCATAGATCTGAACAACATGAGACCCACTGCAGCTCCTGCCCCATAGATCTGAACAACATGAGACCCACTGCAGCTCCTGCCAAATAGATCTGCCCCATGGCAGCTCCTGCCCCATATATCTGACCCATATCAGACACACAGCAGCGCCTGCCCCATAGATCTGATCCACATCTACCCCACTGCATATCCTGCCCCATAGATCTGACCCACAGCAGCTCCTGCCCTAAAGATACGACCCACATCAGCCCCACAGCAGCTCCTGCCGCATAGATGAGACCCCCATCAGCCCGAAACCATCTTCTCCCATATAGATGTGACGAAAATCTGCCCCACAGCAGAACCTGCCCCATTGTTCTGACCCACATCTGCCCCACAGCAGCTCCTGCCCCATAGATCTGACCCACATCTGCCCCACAGCAGCTCCTGCCCCATAGATCTGACCCACATCTGCCCCACAGCAGCTCCTGCCCCATAGAACTGACCCACATCAGTTCCACAGCAGCTCCTGCCCTATATATCTGACCCACATGTGCCCCACAGCAACTCCTGCCCCATAGATCTGACCCAAATCAGCCCCACAGCAGCTCCTGCCCCATAGTTCTGACCCACATCAGCCCCACAGCAGCTCCTGCCCCATAGATCTGACACACATCAGCCCCACAGCAGCACCTGACCCATAGATCTGACCCACATCATCTCCAAGTAGCTCCTGCCCCATAGATGTGACCCACATGAGCCCCACTGCAGCTCCTGCCCAATTGATCTAAACCCCATCAGCCCCACTGCAGATTCTACCCAGTAGATCTGACCCACATCTGCGCACAGCATCTCCTGCCCCATTGATCTGACCCACATATGCCCCAGAGCAGCTCCTGCCACATAGATCTGACACCAATCAGCCCCACAGCAGCTACTGCCCCATAGATCTGACCCACATCAGCCCCACAGCAGCTCCTGCCCTATACATCGTACGCACATGTGCCCCACAGCAGCTCCTGCCCCATAGATCTGACCCACAGCATCACCTGCCCCATAGATTTGACCCACAGCATCTCCAGACCCATAGATCTGATCCATATCTTCCCCACAGCATCTACTGCCCCATAGATCTGACCCACATCTGCACCACAGCAGCTCCTGGCCCATAGATCTGACCCATATCTGCCCCACAGCAGCTCCTGCCCCATAGATCTTACCAACATCAGCCCCACAGCAGCTACTGCCCCATAGATCTGACCCACATCTGCCCCACAGTAGCTACTGCCCCATAGATCTGACCCACATCTGCACCACAGCAGCTCCTGGCCCATCAAGATGACCCATATCTGCCCCACATCAGCTCCTGCCCCATAGATCTGACCAACATCAGCCCCACAGCAGCGACTGCCCCATAGATCTGACCCAAATCATCAGCCACACAGCAGCTCCTGCCCCATAGATCTGACCCTCCTCAGCCACACAGCAGCTCCTGCCCCATAGAACTGACCCACATCAGCCCCACAGCAACTCCTGCCCCATAGATCAGACCGACATCTGCCCCACAGCAGCTCCTGCCCCATATATCTGACCCACATCTGCCCCATAGCAGCTCCTGCCCCATAGATCTGACCCAAATCATCCCCACAGCATCTCCTGCCCCATATATCTGACCCACATGTGATCCAGAGCAGCTCCTCCCCATAGATCAGACCCACATCAGCCCCACAGCAGCTACTGCCCATAGATGTGACCCACATCTGCCCCACAGCAGCTCCTGCACCATAGATCTGACCCACATCTGCCCCACAGCAGCTCCTGCCCCATAGATCTGACGCACATGTGACCCACAGCATATCCTGCCCCATAGAACTGTCCCACATCAGCCCCATAGAAGCTCCTGCCCAATAGATCAGATCCACATCTCCCCCACAGCAGTTCCTGCCCCATAGATCTGACCCATATCTACCCGACAGCAGATCCTGCCCCATAGATCTGGCCAACATCAGCCCCATAGAAGCTCCTGCCACATAGATCTGATCCACATGTGCCCCACAGCAGCTACTGCCCCATAGATCTGACCCACAGCATCACCTGCCCCATAGATCTGACCCACAGCATCTCCAGCCCCATAGATCTGACCCACATCTGCCCCACAGCAGCTACTGCCCCATAGATCTGACCCACATCTGCACCACAGCAGCTCCTGGCCCATCAAGATGACCCATATCTGCCCCACAGCAGCTCCTGCCCCATAGATCTTACCAACATCAGCCCCACAGCAGCTACTGCCCCATAGATCTGACCCAAATCATCAGCCACACAGCAGCTCCTGCCCCATAGATCTGACCCACATCAGACCCACAGCAGCTCCTGCCCCATAGATCAGACCGACATCTGCCCCACAGCAGCTCCTGCCCCATACATCAGACCCACATCTGCCCCATAGCAGCTCCTGCCCCATAGATCTGACCCAAATCATCCCCACAGCAGCTCCTGCCCCATATATCTGAACCACATGTGATCCAGAGCAGCTCCTGCCCCATAGATCAGACCCACATCTGCCCCACAGCAGCTACTGCCCATAGATCTGACCCACATCAGCCCCATAGAAGCTCCTGCCCCATAGATCTGACCCACATCTGCCCCACAGAAGCTCCTGCCCCATAGGTCTGATCCACATGTGCCCCACAGCAGCTCCTGCCTCATAGATCTGACCCACAGCAGCTTCTGCCCCTTAGATCAGACCCACATCTGCCCACAGCAGCTCCTGCCTCATTGATGTGACCCACCTCTACCCCACAGCAGATCCTTCCCAATAGATCTGAGCCACATCTGCCTCACAGCAGCTCCTGCCCCATAGATCTGACCCAAATCATCACCACAGCATCTCCTGCCCCATATATCTGACCCACATGTGATCCAGAGCAGCTCCTGCCCCATAGATCAGACCCACATCAGCCCCACAGCAGCTACTGCCCATAGATGTGACCCACATCTGCCCCACAGCAGCTCCTGCACCATAGATCTGACCCACATCTGCCCCACAGCAGCTCCTGCCCCATAGATCTGACGCACATGTGACCCACAGCATATCCTGCCCCATAGAAATGTCCCACATCAGCCCCATAGAAGCTCCTGCCCAATAGATCAGATCCACATCTCCCCCACAGCAGTTCCTGCCCCATAGATCTGACCCATATCTACCCGACAGCAGATCCTGCCCCATAGATCTGGCCAACATCAGCCCCATAGAAGCTCCTGCCACATAGATCTGATCCACATGTGCCCCACAGCAGCTCCTGCCCCATAGATCTGACCCACAGCATCACCTGCCCCATAGATCTGACCCACAGCATCTCCAGCCCCATAGATCTGACCCACATCTGCCCCACAGCAGCTACTGCCCCATAGATCTGACCCACATCTGCACCACAGCAGCTCCTGGCCCATCAAGATGACCCATATCTGCCCCACAGCAGCTCCTGCCCCATAGATCTTACCAACATCAGCCCCACAGCAGCTACTGCCCCATAGATCTGACCCAAATCATCAGCCACACAGCAGCTCCTGCCCCATAGATCTGACCCACATCAGACCCACAGCAGCTCCTGCCCCATAGATCAGACCGACATCTGCCCCACAGCAGCTCCTGCCCCATAGATCAGACCCACATCTGCCCCATAGCAGCTCCTGCCCCATAGATCTGACCCAAATCATCCCCACAGCAGCTCCTGCCCCATATATCTGAACCACATGTGATCCAGAGCAGCTCCTGCCCCATAGATCAGACCCACATCTGCCCCACAGCAGCTACTGCCCATAGATCTGACCCACATCTGCCCCATAGCAGCTCCTGCCCCATAGATCTGAGCCACATCATCCACACAGCAATTCCTGCCCCATAGATCTGACCCACATCTACCCCACAGCAGCGCGTGCCACATAGATCTGACCCATATCAGCCACACAGCATCTCCTCCCCCATAGATCTGACCCACATGTGCACCAAAGCAGCTCCTGTCCATAGATCTGACGCCAAGCAGCACCACAGCAGCTCCTGCCCCATAGATCTGACCCACATCAGCTCCACAGCAGCTCCTGCCCCATAGATCTGATACACATGTGCCCCATAGCAGCTCCTGCCCCGCAGATCTGACCCACATCAGCTCCTGCCCCATAGATCTGACCCACATCTTCCCCACAGCAGCACCTGCCCCATAGACCTGAACCACATGTGCCCCAGAGCAGCTCCTGCTCCGTAGATCTGACCCACATCAGCCCCACAGCAGCTCCTGCCCAATAGATCAGACCCACCTCTGCCCCACAGCAGCTTCTGCCCCATTGATCTGACCCACCTCTACCCCACAGCAGATCCTTCCCAATAAATCTGACCCACATCTGCCTCACAGCAGCTCCTGCCCTATTGATCTTAGCGCAATCATCCCCGTAGCAGCTCCTGCCACATAGATCTCACCCATATATGCCCCATAGCAGCTCCTGCCCCATGGATCTGAGCCACAACATCCCCACAGCAGCACCTGCCCCATAGATCTGAGCCACATCTACCCCACAGCAACTACTGCCCCGTATATCTGACCCACATGTGCCCCACACCAGCTCCTGCCCCATAGATCTGACACACATATGCCCCAGAGCACGTCCTGCCCAGTAGATCTGACCACAATCAGCCCTACAGCAGCTGCTGCCCCATAGATCGGACCCGTATCAGCTCCACAGCAGCTCCTGCCACATAGATCTGACCCACATTGTCTCACATCATCTCCTACCACATAGTTCTGACCCACATCATCTCCACAGTTGCTCCTGCCCCATAGATCTGACCCACAGCAGCTACTGCCCCATAGATCTGACTCTCATCTGCACCAAAGCTGCTCCTGCTCCGTAGATCTGACCCATATCAGCCCCACATGATCTCCTGCCCCATAGATCTGAACCACATCAGCCACACAGCAGCTCCTGCCCCATAGATCTGATGCACATCTGCCCCACTGCATCTTCTGCCCCATAGATCTGTGCCACAGCAGCTCCTTGCCCATAGATATGAAGCATATCTGCCCCACAGCAGCTCCTGCCCCATAGATCTGACCCACATATGCCGCAGAGCAGCTCCTGCCCCATAGATCTGACACCAATCAGCCCCACAGCAGCTCCTGCCCCATAGATCTGACCTACATCTGCCCCACTGCTGCTCCTGCCCCATAGATCTGACCAACATGTGCACCACAACAGCTCCTGCCCCATAAATCTGATACACATGTGCCCCACAGCAGCTCCTGCCCCATAGATCTGACTAACATCAGCCCCAAAGCAGCTCCTCCTCCGTAGATCTGACCCACAAGTGCTCCTGCCCCATAGATCTTACCCCAATTAGCCCCACAGATGCAACTGCCCCATAGATCTGACCCACATTGTCCCACATCATCTCCTACCACATAGTTCTGACCCTCATCATCTCCACAGCTGCTCCTGCTCCATAGATCTGACCCATATCATCCCCACAGCATCTCCTGCCCCATAGATCTGATGCACATCTGCCCCACAGTAGCTCCTGCCCCATAGATCTGACAGGTCTCCCTGGCCATTACACACATGCAAAACACGTATGGCGTGTAGTATTCAATAAAAGTTCTTGTTTGCCTCTGATAGATGGACGTGATGATCTTAGTGGTGATTTAACACGTCATGGACTTTGAGTGTCCTCTGTTTTCACGCACGTCAAGTTCTTTTGTGATTAGTAATTTCTGTCTTTTGTCGCATCCATTTCATTTGTCAAAAGAGTTATTAATCCCATCGGTTCTTCCAGTGGTTATCTTTGATGTCTATGGTGCTCCTTGTGTCATTAGCCCCGTTCTCTCATGAAATTCTTTCATTCCTACGAGCCAACTTCTAATGTTTTGCATGCCATCTGACACTCCAGTTCTTCAGGCATTGTTGCCTGTAGGTAATATGAGAAGTAGTGGTTGATGGTTGTTGAATTGTTTCATTTTTGAATGAATTCTGATGGCAAACAAGCAGCGTTCCCTTTGATGAGACTGTACACCAGGCTGTGACAGCTTGTGTTGTGATGTAAGGTGGAATTAGATGGAAGAACATTAGCAGGGGGAAGATTGAGTGAGGGACTGAGTGAGTGTTGGAGCTCAGTATGCTTCATAGGGAGCATGGGAATGATGGTGGAGTTCTTTATTCCGTAGTGAGGCTGGAGAACTTTCTGTTCACCAGATGTGCACTAAACCAAGGGTACGTACTACCGTGTTTAAGAACCAGCTGTGTTGTCTTAGGAACGTGGTGTGAATAGGCACGGAAAGATTTTTGTCTGGTTTTGTCTTCTGTAGAGACATTTCAAATGCCTGCAAAGAAGGAAGTGTATAGGTCCCTACTTAAGAGCGGTTGTACAGGGATGGGCTGCGGATCTGGAGTGGTAGAAGCGAATGGTCCACTCGTAATGGGAAGAAGTGTGTTGTTATCCCCTGTGCTGGGTAGCCCAGCTGCGGTCCCAGCGCTCCAGCTGTGACCTCCTCAGGGCTGAGCAGAGGGCGGGATAACCGCCCTTCACCCACGGGTGGCACCTGGCCTCACGCAGCCCAGGACAGCGTTCGGCAAGGCAGCCCGGGTGGGTTCCTTGCAGGTTCAGCCTGGTGTCCAGCAGGACTGGTGGTTCTGCTCCAGCTGGCTGACCCCAGCTGTAGCACGGCCTGTGGATGTTGGTCCCCAGGAGCAGAGATTTGCCATTGCCCTCTCTGAAGCCCGTGGGGTTCGTGTCTGGAATGCAACAGTGGCAGCAGTTGCATGGCAGTAGGAAAAAGGGGAGAGAGCTTCAAGGATGGGGAAGCGTCAACAGCTGTGCTGTTATCAATACCAACACTCAATACCAACACTTTGTTTTTCAGTTTTTTTCAATGTTAATTTATTGTTTGCAGTCTTTCTGTTTTCTATTTGAGGTTGAATTGGACGGTGATGACAAGGGTCCGTTGGGGCCAGTGTGTGTCCCAGGTGCTGCCTGGCCCCAGCCTCCTCAGCTGCCCCATGGGCTCTTCTATTGCTGCCGGCGGGGTGGCCTCTTCTTTGATGGTGCTGAGGCCTGTGAGTTGCTGGCCTTCCTCTTCGGGGCTCGCCGGGTCCCCTCAGGTGGGCTGGTGCCGGAGGGCCCTGCCACAGGCTCTCCTGGCTCCTCCTGAGGCGCTGCCTGCTCTGTGGTGACAGTTGCAGGGTTGCCGTGTGGGCGGCTGGGATGCCCACGAACCTCTTGTGTTGCCCTGCCCAGCATTTCGTCCCTGTTGGAGCTGGCAGGGCTGCAGGAGGGTGCTGAGCCAGGGACAGGTGGCTCCTCTGGTGTGGCAGCTCTGGGCTCTGCTGCTGTGGCCTCCTGTGCCCCAGGAGCAGGGGGGATGTTGAGGCCCAGGAAGTGGCCTGCCACCCGGCTGCACCTCCGCACCGCAAAGGCGATGAAGTGCCTCACAAAGGTCACCGTGTGGCCATGCAGGTCAGGATCCAGCATTTCTATCAGGATCCCCTCTGCCAAGCCTACGAGGAGCAGGGCCCAGATGACACTGTCAACCAGGATATTTGCCTGTGGCCCCTTGGTGCCCAGGATGCGGTGCAGGTTCTGGTGCAGCCAGGACCGCAGGGGCCGCAGCAGGGCCGGCTGCTCCCTGAAGAGGGAAGCCCAGGTGGCAGGGGAGAGGCTGCCCAGAGGATGCGTGGGCACTGCAGGCCATGGCCGGGCTGCGTGGTGGAGTGCGGGTCTCCGTGTAGCAACGGATGCCTGTGCAGCTGGTCTGACCTCCACCTCCTTGTAGTTGTCGTCCGCTTGCACGGAGTGAATGATGGTCTTCACATCCCGTTTGCACAGCGGACACTGGGGCCTGGTGCTTGTCCACCGCTGGATGCAGCGGAAGCAGAACTGGTGGCAGCAAGGCATGGCGTATGCTGCGCTGTCCCAGTTCTCCAGGCACACGGGGCAGCGGGTCTCAAACTCTGCCTCCATCCTTCCACCAGTTGCGGTGGGCAGTGGGAGCGGGAGATGGTAACGTGCTCCCCAGCACTAACGCTGCAGCAGCAGCAGCAGGTGACACGCTGGAAGAGGACAAGAGACATTAGTCAGACTCCGGCCTGGGAAGGGTCCCTCAAGTTGTGCCCCCCCGCTGCCAGTCTCTGTGCCGCCTACCTGTGCTGCTGCACACGCTTTTTTCTCTAGGATGTCCCGTCTGCCTGCTCCCGGCAGGCTCGGGGAAAGAACAAATGGCTCTGAGAAGGCCGCTGGGAGCTGTGCCAACAGCACCCAGAGCACTTTCCAGCACCAAAGCTCGCCCTGTCCACACTCCAGTCCTCGCACACGCTCGGTCGGAGGCCAGGCACGAACTGCTGGGCTGAGCTGCTGCGCCCGCATCCAAGCCGGCGTGGCCTATGGGGTCACAATCCGTTGTTGCCTGGTGATGTCTCCAACCATGGCTTGGCCAAGCTGCTGGGCGTCACCTTCGCTTGACCTTCGCTTGGGTACATCACTGCCCGTCTCACAGCGATGCCGCAGTCCACTGCTGGCTCATCACAGTGAGCCGTCCTCACCCGCAGCACGTGCTCCAGCCCCAGCTCAAGTTTCTGGGCTTTTCCCAGTGCCGCTGCCCTCTCCCTTCCCCACATCTCATGTGCTTGGCATGGGTGTTTCCTACCAGAGTGGGGCCTCAGCCATGTGATCCCATGATCCCCCTCAGGTCTCCCTGGCCATTACACACATGCAAAACACGTATGGCGTGTAGTATTCAATAAAAGTTCATGTTTGTCTCTTATAGATGGACGTGATGATCTTAGTGGCGATTTAACACGTCATGGACTTTGAGTGTCCTCTGTTTTCACACACGTAATGTTCTTTTGTGATTAGTAATTTCTGTCTTTTGTCACAACCATTTCATTTGTCAAAAGAGTTATTAATCCCTCTTAGCAATCTAAGTGATGCATGGATATGCTATTTGAAGTTTTAGGGTGTAATCATTATATTCCTTGTAGAAGGACCATGTATTGAAAAATTTAACTTGAAAGCCGTTTTTGCAATTTTGTACTGTTAATATACACTGTACCAAGTTCTGATTAGATTTAAATGGAACCAATAGTATATGTGGATATTATTTATGAATACTTTAGATATCACATCAATTGACGCTGTGAAGTAGAGCTCATGTATTTGTTGCCCAAGGCATGCATTCGCTGGGTAGTGTTAATATCCATCTTGTACTCCTGAAGAGCTCACTGTTTACAAATGGCACCTGTTCTACTGCTCTTCTGATGGTCTAGAAATGGAATTCAGCTAACTGTAAAGATTGCAAGTACTGCAGTGTTGCAAGGATCGAGTTGCAATGCTTTAATGTAGTAGGTGCCTTCTCTCTGACAGCCTTAAAGTATTTTCTTGTATGTATGTGTCATCTTCTTTCCTGAGAGTTTAAGCTCTAGGGTACAATGTTTTGGAGGTCTTGATGCTCTTTGATACAGATTTGAGAGGGTTTTTGACATTTATTGTTTCTGAAATGGTTTGATCTTGTCTTAGAGAGTCGAATGCCACAAATAGTTAAATACTATCTCCTGTTGCTGAATCATTGCAACATTTATGGCATCCTGCTGGTTTTTTATTTGTTTTTTAATTTCCTGATTGATCTATACATTATTGCCGCATATGAGCTCACAGATGAGTTAACAGGTGATGAGAACGCTAATGCCGGGCAGGGCATGACTGCTCTTCATCTTGTGTAACAAAACAGGGGCTGCTACTGTGACCTGATTTTTAAAGGATATGTTGAGTGAATAAAAAGATGCCTGAAGTTGAACCCAATAATTGTGAGGAAATAGAATGTATTTTTTTTGTTAATCATCTCTTCCTCTTTTTATGAAGGGTATTGGTTTGCCAGATATTTTCAGATTCATTTCAGATAAATGATTTTGTGCTTCTGTCATTTGGTGGGTTGATCGCACAGTTTGTTTTGGGGCAGTGCCTTTGCTGAGGGATGGTGAGAGAAAGCACCTCTGGTACTATGTGTTCGTGCCACCTGGTGGCTTTGCTGGGCAGCCTGGGCTTCAGATACACAGTTAAAAACACAGGTGTAAAGTGTCTGTAAAATCCTCTACATTCCAGTACTGTAGTTTTTTTCTACTAACCCAGTGAGAGTTAAACTTTTAGTATATGCAGATCGACTTAAGCTGGTTGTTATCTTTGTTAGCAGTTTTTAGCTTGTGGTTCTTTTGATCTGATACCAATGACATAAGTCAGAGCATTTGTAAATACAGATTCTGCGTGGAATGCACAGATGGTTTGTCTCCAGAACAAAACAAGCCTTCAGTAAAAGGATTTTGTAGGTATTTATAGATAACTATTATCCTGTTGCTAATTACATACTGTGAATTTAAAGTGGAAAATATTCTTTCTTGTCTCACTTAGAATACAAAGAGGTGCCTAATGTTGTGCTGTTTCCCAGCTTCATTAATTGACTTTTTTTTTTTTCCCCAGGCATCAGTATAGGGGTAGGTCATGTTTAATATCTTTATTGATGATCTGGATGGGGGGATTGAGTGTATCCTCAGTGAGTTTGCAGATGACTCCTCGCTGGAAGGAAGTGTTGATTTGCCTGAGAGTAGGAAGGCCTTACAGAGGGATCTGAATTGGCTGGATCAATGGGCTGAAGGCAATTGTATAAGCTTCAACAAAGTCAAGTGCCAGCTACTGCACTTTGATCACAATATCATGCCACTCCATTTTGCAGGCTTGTGGCTAGAATCTAGATTCTGGTGGTGTTAGTTGACAGCCAGATGAATGTGAGCCAGCAGTGTGCCTGGTAGCCTAGAAGGCCTGGCTTGTATCAGAAATAGTGTTGCCAGCAGGACCAGGGAGGTGATAATCTCTCAGTACTTGGCACTGGTGAAGCTGTGACTTGAGCACTGTGTTCATTTTTGGGCCCCCTCACTACAAGAAAGACCCTGGCACATGTTCATAGAATGGTAATGAGGCTGGTGTGGGGTCTGGAGCATAAGTCTTGTGAGGAGCAGCTGAGGAAGTTGGGGGTATTTAGTCCGGCGAAGAGGAGGCTTGGGGGGAGACCTCATTGCTCTCTACAACTTCCTGAAGGGGGGTTGTGGTGAGGTGAGGTTCAACCTCTTTTTGTGTGTAACTAGTGACAGGACAAGAGGGAGTGGCTTAGAGTTGTGCCAGGAGAGGTTCTACTGGATGTTCGGAGAAACAACTTCTCAAAAATAGTCATTAGGTATTGGAAAGGTTTGCCCAGGGTGATGGTGGAATCACCATCCCTGCAGACGTCCAAGAAACGTGTAGATGTGGCTCTGAGGGACATAGTGGGCATGCTGGGAGTGGGTTGATGGTTGAACTAGATGACCTTCAGTGGTCTTTTCCAACCTTAAGTCACAGAATCATAGAACCATAGAGTCATTCGTTCTTCTAAGAACCAGCTACACTCTGAAATGCTATACAGGTTGGTTGGTCCTTCTGATCCTTCTCATTTATGGCTCTGTATTATCTTATCCTCAGTGATCCTGCCGTCCTTCAAGAAAGGTGCTTTAGATATACTTCTGTTATACTTCAGCTTGATTGCTTTAAGTGTATCTCTCAATACCACAGTCCAAGGAAATGTGTGTGTACATTCTTCCGGCTAGATAAATAAATAAAAACACAAAGCATCTCTGAAGCTCGGACTCACTGTGTTTATTAAATGTTTTATTAACTTCATAATGACTCACAAAGAAACATTTTAATTTTGATTGTGTGTTTCTGTCTATGCTCTGATTTCTGTTAAAATCAGCTTTTGGATATGTAGAGGGAGAATTTTTTCGGTGAATAAGTGTGTGTTTAGGGCAGGAATGGATGATCCTTGATTTCACATGGTAGATGTTCTTTACCTGCTCTGTACTCATTTTACAAATCATTTCATGCTGTAACAGTAAACAAATGGTGAATTCTTCATCAGATACGTCTGCTACTGTAAGGTCTTTGTCTGATTTCAAAGTTAAAGTCAGGAGTCAAACTAAAAGAAGAAAAAACTAGTTTGATAAGGACGTATAGAAATTCTGCCTTTCTGTAACACAGCTTTGTTGGAAGTAACCGCGGGAGACAAGTCTCATGCTCTCATGGTCAACAAGTCTCGTTTATTAGGTGTTACAGCATCTCATTTATACAATCAGTAATAAGTTCATGCATATTGCAAAAGTTAAGCTCAGGAGTGGTGGGTTACACATTACTTCATCTGACCTTTGTGGTTAGTCTTATGGATACTTTTTCTTTGCAGCTCTGTCTACACCTTGCTACACATCTTGCTTTTCCCTCAGGCCGTCCTTGCCTCTAGATACATATTTCGTCTTTAGCTACATACCCTGTCTTTTCACATCCTGATTTCTTCTCAGCTGCCTAGCCCGTGATCGGCCCTAGGATAGACCGTCGTTGTCTTCAGTCACGTTCATTCTTTTACAATTTAACTAGTGGAATCTCTTCATGTCCTTTCTCATGAAGCCATTCTGCATAAACATTCTCCACACATAGAGACCCATAGGGAGACACAGGGACCCATTGGGGGACATTGGGACACATAGGGACCCCATGGATTACAGTGAAGGACAGTGAGACCCATAAAGACACATAGGGACCCTGCTGAGACGCATAGGAGACCCCATAGAGGCACATAGGGACCACATTGAAACCCATAGATAACCATAGGAAGAAATTTGGGCCCAGAGATACCCATAAGAGACCCAATTGAGACCCCATAGAGGCACATAGCAACCCACAGGGGGGACATTGGGACACTTAAGGACACAGAGTGACCCATCAGGGAGACACAGGGAATAATAAGGGGACATTGGGACACATAGGGTCCACATCGATTACAGTTGGGGACATTGAGACCCATAGAGACACATAGGGACCCCACTGAGACCCATAAGAGACCCCATAGTGGCACATAGGGACCACATTGTAACCCATAGATTCCCATAGGAAGACATTTGGGCCCAGAGATACCCATAAGAGACCACATAGAGACCCCATAGAGGTACATAGCAACCCATAGTGTGGACATTGGGACACATAGAAAAAAATAGTGACCCATAGGGAGATACTGGGACCAAAAGGGGGACATTGGGACACATAGGGACTGCATGGATTAGAGTGGGGGACAGTGAGACTTATGGAGACACATAGGGACCTCGATGAGCCCCATAAGAGAACCCATAGAAACACATGGGGACCACATTGGAACCCATAGATACCCATAGGAAGACATTTGGGCCCATAGATACCAATAAGAGACCCCATAGAAACCCCACAGAGGCACATAGCAACCCGTAGGAAAGACTTTGTGACACATAGGGACACATAGTGACCCATAGGGAGATACTGGGACCCATAGGGGGACATTGGGACACTTAAGGACCCCATGGATTAAAGTGGGGGACAGTGAGACCCATAGAGACACATACAGACGGACCCCACTGAGACCCATAAGTGACCCCATAGAAGGACATAGCAACCCACAGGGTGGACATATATGGACACATAGTGACCCATAGGGAGACACTGGGACACATAGGGGGACACTGGGACACATAGGGACACAAAGTGACCAATAGGGAGACACTGGGACCCATAGGGGGACATAGAGGTCCATAGGAGGACAGTGGGACATGTTGAGACCCCATAGAGAGACATAGAGACACATAGGGACCCATTTAGAGGCATAATAACCCCACTGAGTCCTATAGGGACACCCAGAGACCCATAGGTAAACATTGGAACCCATAGGGGCTGTGTGGGAGATTGGTAATCACAGCCTGAACCTCTGATTAATCAGCTGAGGCAAGTGTGGGGTCAGCTGCGGGAGCACAGGTGAGAGTAATGGAGCTGTGCTCCCGGGAGGGCTGGAGCTCGACTCCACCTCCTCTGAGACCTCATTTAAGGGCTGACCCTCACTCGAGCTGCTTTCCATTATCTTTCCGAGCTCCCTGTTACCGGGTGAGGTCCCAGAAGACTGGAGGCTTGCCAACGTGACTCCCATTTCCAAGCAAGGTTGTCAGGAGGATCCGGGCAACTCCAGGCCTGTTAGCCTGACCTCGGTGCCAGGGAAGGGAATGGAACGAATTGTCTTGAGGGAGATGACAGATGCGGCAGGTGTGGGATGAGCAGGAGATCAGACCTAGCCAGCATGGGTTCGTGAAGGGCAGCTCCTGCTTGACCAATCTGATCTCCTTCTACGATCCTGTGACCCATCTGATGGATGAAGGAAAGAAAGGCTGTTGATGTGCTCTACTTGGACTTCAGCAAAGCCTTCACAACTGTCTCCCATGCTATTCTCCTACAAAAGCTGGCAGCCCTTTTCCAACCTTGAGAATTCTGTGATTCTGTGAGGCAGCATCTCTTGGACATCGCTCTGCAGTGAAGACCGCCCCAGCTTCCTCAGCGAAGGCATCACCACTGGTGAGTTTCTCTCTCGCTTAGAACCTCTGTCCATTTGTTACCATCTTTGTTACCATCTGTATAGTTACCACCTAGACAGGGGGACATAGAGAGACACTGGGACCCATAGAGTCCCATAGAGACCCATAGACAGTCATTGGGAGCCATAAGGATAAATTGAGATCCATAGTGCCCCATATTGCCCCAAAGAAACCCATAGCGACCCCATAGTCACCCATAACGCTCCATAGGAACACAAAGATACCACATAAAGCCCCATTGAGACCCCATAGACACCCCATAGTGACCCATAGTGACCCATAGGGGCCCAAAGAGACCCCATAGCACCCCATAGCTACTCCATAGTGCCCCATAGCAGCCCATGGAGCCTCATAGACACTCCATTGTGCCCCATGGCACCCCATTGCACCCCATAGGGACCCATAGACAAAACATACTGCTCCATAGAGCCCCATAGACACCCCATAGTTCCCCACAGTACCCCATAGCACCACATAGTGCCCCATAGACACCACATAAGGCCCTACAGCCACACCATAGAGCCCAATTGATCCACGTAGACACCCCATATTGCCCCATAGTGCCTGTAGACACCCCATAGAGCCCCGTAGAGACACACTGAACCCCATACAGACTTTATGCAGACCCCACAGAGCCCGACAGACAACCCATAGATCCCAATAGACACCCCATAGTGCCCAATAGAGCCTCATAGGGACCCAATAGCGCTCCATAGACACCCCATAGATCCCCATGGAGAACCCATAGCCACCCACAGAACACCATAGAGCCCAATAGGCACCACATAACACACAATAGACAACCCCTAGCACACCATAGACACCCCATAGTGCTTCATAGAGACCCCATTCTTCCGCATAGAGCCCCAAAGCGCCGCATAGGAACCCAAGGATACCTCAAAGCACCGCATAGCCACCCCATAGAGCCCCATAGACAGCACATAGTGACCCATAGCTCCCCATAGGGGCACAAAGAGACCCCAAATCATCCCATAGCTACTCCACAGTGCCCCATAGCAGCCCATGGAGCCTCATAGACACACCCTTGTGCCCCACAGCGCCCCATTACACCCCATAGGGTCCCACAGACACCCTATACTGCTCCATAGAGCCCCATAGCACCCCATAGTGCCTCACAGCACCCCATAGCACACCATAGTGCCACATAGACACCACATAAGGACCTATAGCCGCCCCATAGAGACCCCATAGAATGCCATAGAGCCCCATAGACACCCCATAGAACCCCATAGACATCCCATAGAGCCCCATAGGCAACCCTACAGTGCCCCTTAGAGATCCCATAGCCACCCACAGAAACTCATTTTGCCCCATAGACACACAATAGCCATGCATAGTGCCCCTTAGAGCCCCATAGACACACCATAGCGCCCCATAGACATTCCATAGAAACCTCAGAATGCCCCATAGAACCCCATAGAACTCAATAGGCACCCCATAGAGCCCAATAGCTACCCACAGAACACCACAGAGCCCAATAGGCACCCAATAGCCACCCCATAGTGCCCCACAGACATCACATAGACCCCCATAGTGCCCCACATCGACACACAGTGCCCAATTGAACCCCATACAGACCTCATAGAGCCCCATAGACACCCCATACTACTCCATAGAGCCCCATAGGTGTTGGAAGTAACTGCGGGAGACAAGTCTCATACTATCATGGTCAACAAGCCTCGTTTATTAGGTGTTACAGCATCTTATTTATACAATCAGTAATAAGTTCATGCATATTGCAAAAGTTAAGCTCAGGATTGGTGAATTAGACATTACTTCATCTGACCTTTGTGGTTAGTCTTATGGATACTTTTTCTTTGCAGCTCTGTCTACACCTTGCTACACATCTTGCTTTTCCCTTAGGCCGTCCTTGCCTCTAGATACATATTTCGTCTTTAGCTACATACCCTGTCTTTTCACATCCTGATTTCTTCTCAGCTGCCTAGCCCATGATCGGCCCTAGAATAGACCGTCTTTGTCTTTAATCACGTTCATTCTTTTACAATTTAACTAGTGGAATCTCTTCATGTCCTTTCTCATGAAGCCATTCTGCATAAACACTCTCCACATTATTGCCATTCTGCATAAACACTCTCCACATTTCCCCCGTTTTCTTTTAAAATGAAAAGGCTCAGTTCAACGACCGATTAATCATATTTAACAAGCAGTTCAGTTCATTTGTTCAATCAGTTCTCATGTAGTTTTATCCTGCTCCATAGCTGCTGCTCTGTGAACTTCTCATCTCGATCCATGGCTGCTGCTCCATAGAATTCTTCTTGTATTACAACAATTCCAAGATACTGCCTATAGAATAACAACACTACTTATATTAATAACGTAACTATTATAACTCAATCAAGACCTCGATTGACAATACTCTAAAAGTGAAAAAAGAGACAAGTCAAATATAACATAACAACATTACTATTAAACCTACTAAAAAGAACAAACATGTTTGTACTGCAACCTAAGTTTCTGCAACCTGAAAATAAATCCGTGAGGGTCCCATTGTGTTAATCTGTAACTGATCAGGAAAAGTCTTCAATTTTCATATACTCTGATATATTGATTTTAATGACCACTAAAATTTGTGCAATAAATGCTTTTAAGATGTTCATAACCATGCTCTACCAACTGAGTTATCCGGGCTAATAATTGATTAATGATTGTGAAATTTTATGAAGTAGCATGTCAAATAGAACCAATTTTAGAGGACAAATGTACTAGAGTATCACTAGGGGCATTAATACTTATTGACCCTTGAGAAACAGCAAGCCATGTTGGTGGTGGATGTAACAGGTAGTGCCAGCAGGGCGTCCCCTGCTTCAAGGTGCACATTTCCTCTCTCACCCATCACAGATTCTCTCCTGCATTCAGGGTCTGAAGGATTTCTTCCAGTTGTACACCATATCCGCATGGCCAGTGCGTGATATAGAGCCCAAGTGGAACACCTGCTTGGAAAACAGAATAAACTATCAAATTTAGTTCTATTAGCGTGCACTTTTGTCTAAAATGATGCATGGTTATATTTTCAGATCCCAATTAATTGGATGTAAAAGAGGTATCCATTCTATGATACAGGGTCATCTCTTTGTCTGGAATTCCTTTCCAGGTTTTGTCTTTGCAAATTAAGAAAAGCTAATTAATAGGCTAATAATATCATAACCAAACAGTACTAAAACATTAAAAGAGCTATTCCTGTAGATTCTAGCATTGATTACATCAAATCCTGTTTAATACACATCTGATCTATTACTAAAATAGAAGAAGCACACAACATCCTAGCTAATGCCTTAAACTCTAAATCTTGAGACTGCATTGGTAAAACAGAAAATCACACACTATGTCAAACTATTACTAATATTATCTATAACACAGCAAGTTACAAAGCAATACCACTAAGTAAGAAACACACAATTACAATTACTATAAAGGCTGGATGCTATTTTCTGCCTTCAGATGAGACCGAAGATATCATGCAGGAACCCACACAGGGCCAGTCCCTGTGGAAATATGAGCATATTCACGACCCCAAGTTGTCAGTGGTAGAGGACAGTCCCAAAGTCCTGTGGCCATATTCCAAACATTAACCATAGGCTGTTCCTTTAGCACCGGGGAAGCCTCAAAATGACGATCCACATAACCTGTATCTCTATGAACACGATTCAAAAGCTTCATCACAAGCAAAACAAGCAAAACCTTACATAATATTTCTTGCAGTGTGTCTCCCATATTCCCCCTTTTTTGTTTATTAATAAGAATGGATTTCAGTGTTTGATAAATGTGATCAGTGATAGCTTGTCCAGTGGGAGAATGAGCAATGGCTGTAGTATGTTTAACACACCCTTCTTGGAGGAAAGTTTGAGTGGCCTTAGAGGTATATGCAGGCCCATTATCTGTTTTTGTAGTATGTGGGATTCCCATAGCAGCATAAGCAGATAACCAGTGTTTACGGGTGTCATGACTGTGTTCACCTGTATGTGCTGTGGCAAATATGTAAGAAGAATGAATATCTATTGTTACATGTGCATATTTTACACGGCCAAATTCAGGAATGTGAGTGACATTTGTCTGACACAGTTGAAGAGGTGCTGTGCCACATGGATTTGTCTGAGTCTGAGGCAAAGAGGTATCAGTCAAATTATGTAGCCGGTATTCAATCATAAACACAGCATATTGCATAGGAGAGAGGATCATTCTTAACGCAGTTTTCCAATCGTGAGGGGTCATAGCGTAAGTGTCACTGTTTGTAACCAAAAGATTGTATGTAAAGGCTGACTGAACTCTGTATGTTCTCACTGACTCCCTTAGCTCCTTCACTGACTCATAAGGCAGGGATTCCACATGGGGGACCTGATTAGGAAAGGTTTGCAACGTGTCAGCATCACCCCTTAATATTGTTTCTTCTCTGCATTGCTCTAAGACATCACAGTACGCTGTAGGGAAAATTGTCATTCCTGCTTCCTTCAAAGTACCATCAGGAAGAAATGCGTCCGATTCGCTTTCTGGATCTACTGGACCTGGGTCACAACAATCCCCTGGTTTCAGTCCATCCGTGTCTTTAACCACGTTACACACGGGCTGCACAGACACAGCCGCGCAGGACGAGGGAGGGGCGGCATGGCGAGGTGCAGAGAACGACGTGGGCGAAGCAGAGGGCGGGGGTGCTGTAGAGACCGACAACGCGGCGAGCGACGTGTGCGGGGGGGCAGGCGGCCGCTGGCTGGGAACGGCAGCTTGTATCGGAGCGCGGCCGCTGTTCTTTCGTGCGCTGCTTCTCACGTTTCCCGACTTCCTATAGCATACAGCAGCGTTGTGGGTGTTGGATTGACACTTGCTGCGCCAAATCCCAGTGGCTTGGCACTCGTGACGGATGTGGCCAGTTTTTTCACAACGGAAACATTTCATGAGGGAGCTGATCTGCGAGCGTGGGCTTGTAGCGACTGCAGCTTGGAGGGGTGCAAGGGCTGCTAACACTTGATTCTGAGAAGCCTCAGCCTGTGCCTTTAATCCTGCCCCTAGCTCTTTAATAGCCTCAACTATGAAAGCCTGAGCCCCCGTGGGCACGCTCGATAGTCTGTCTAACGCCTCCTCTATTGTCCAGTTACTCCTCAAAGTACTTAGAATGCCACGAGCTGTAGCATTACAATTCTGAAGTGCACAATGTTTTAGCATTATTTCCCTCATATACTCTGGTACTCCAGCCTTCTCTATGGCTCCAGCTACCTTATCTAGAAACGCTCCAAAATCCTCATTTCTTCCCTGCCGGATTCCCATATAAGACAACAACCCACCTGGTGCCTTGATCTTATCCATAGCCTGCCTGGCCAGATGCATTGACTCCCTACATTTAGCTGGTCCTAATAAAGCCTGGGCCTCCGTCCGGATGAAAGGACCCACCCCTAAAAGTTCTTCAACGGTGACATTATACAAGGGATCTCCGGGCTGCCTAACTATCGCAACTCTCTGTTGGCACATCTCTTCCCAATAAGCATTAAATAGCAATTGTTCGTGCTGCGAAAAAATCAACCTAGCTATAGCCTGACAATCAGATGGCAACAAAACCTGAGTACTCCAGATATAATCCAGTATCTGTCTCACTGGCTCACTTTTTACTCCAAACTGACTGACCGTAGACCGCAATTGTAACAACAACTTCCAATCTAAAGCACTGATAGCAGCCTGTGTCCCACCTGCAGGATCAGGCGAATACCCCACCGGCAGCACCGCCTGTGGCACCGCTTCCAACGCCTCACCGTCTCCTGCCTCTAAACAAGCCCGCGCCAGCGCAGCACAAGCCCCCCCCCGCTCCCGCGCGACGGCCTCCGCCAGGGCACTCTGTGCCCCAGGGAGCGGCTCATTGCAAAGGGGGGTCGAGGGGGCCGGCTGTAGCGCCATGGTCGATGCAGGCGGCTCGTCTGATACAGACGTGCAGGGAGACGGAGACGGGGCACTCGGCTCCGCAGCCACTGGCAATGCAGGCTCGGCGGCCGGCGGAAACTTTACGGTGGACACAGCAGGGGGCCCCGGGCAATCTGACCATTCATTATAATTCTTATTCCTCCCCTGCACAGCACTAGCTTGCTCTACCGCTTCCTTTTCTGCCTGATATTGCAACAAATCATTATAAACAACACGCCACCACTTCCCACATTTTTTAGCCATTTTCTCCCCATCTATCATTCCCTGAAAAATCGCATCTCCAAATTTACGCCACTCAGCAAGATCATGCACTAAATGCGGATTCTGAAATAACCCTTTAGCATACCCATACACTAATAACTTAGGGAGTTCCTTTTCCAAGTCTACCCCCTTAAACTGTCTCCGCCTAAGAAAAGCGGAAAATAAATTATATGCTGCTTGCCTGTCCATTTTTACTCACGTCGGTACCGTTGCAGCCCTCCAGGCTTCGGCAGCACGTGTCGGTCGAGCCCACCTGTCGTGGTCACTCGAGACGCGGAGCTCCAATTTTAGCTCTTTTCGTCGTCCGTCGAGCTGCGAAATCCGGACCCGAACCCAACGCAGTTCTTCACCCGTGGCACCCTTTTTTTCCTTATCACGTCGAGGGTCACCATTTGTTGGAAGTAACCGCGGGAGACAAGTCTCATACTATCATGGTCAACAAGCCTCGTTTATTAGGTGTTACAGCATCTTATTTATACAATCAGTAATAAGTTCATGCATATTGCAAAAGTTAAGCTCAGGATTGGTGAATTAGACATTACTTCATCTGACCTTTGTGGTTAGTCTTATGGATACTTTTTCTTTGCAGCTCTGTCTACACCTTGCTACACATCTTGCTTTTCCCTTAGGCCGTCCTTGCCTCTAGATACATATTTCGTCTTTAGCTACATACCCTGTCTTTTCACATCCTGATTTCTTCTCAGCTGCCTAGCCCATGATCGGCCCTAGAATAGACCGTCTTTGTCTTTAATCACGTTCATTCTTTTACAATTTAACTAGTGGAATCTCTTCATGTCCTTTCTCATGAAGCCATTCTGCATAAACACTCTCCACATTATTGCCATTCTGCATAAACACTCTCCACACATAGGCACACTACAGTGCCCCATAGCCAGTCCACAGCACACCATACTACCCCATAGAGCACCATAGACACCCACAGCATCCCATAGAAACCCATAGGGACCCATAAAGACCCATAGCACCTCATAGACACCCCATAGAGACCCCTTAGACATAGACACCTATAGGGAGACATTGGGACACTTAGGGGGACACTGGGACCCAAAGAGACCCATAGACAGACATATGGACCCCATAGAGACCAATAGAGACCCCATAGGGGAACACTGGGACCCATAGAAATTCCATAGAGACCCACTGAAACCTCATAGTGACACACTGAGTACCATAGAGACCCATAGAAAGACACTGGGACCCATATGGGGACAAAGGGAGACATCATAGAGACTCATAGGAACCCATTGGGACCAATAGGGACCCAAAGAGAGACAGAGAGACCCCATAGAAACCCATGGAGACCCCATAGAGGCACAAAGTGACACATAGAGGGACACCAAGACCCATAGAAACCAGATAGAGACTCCATATAGACACATAGGAACACATAGAGACCCACTGGGACAGTGAGACCACATATAGACTCATAGGGACACATTAGGAGCCATTAAGACCCATAGGGACACATAGGATGACTTTGAAACTTATAGATACCCAAAGGAAGACATTTGGGCCCAGAGATAACCATAAGAGACCCCATAGAGACCCCATAGGGGCACATAGCAACCCATAGGGGGGACATTGGGACACATAGGTACACATTGTGACGCGTAGGAAGACACTGGGATCCATAGGGGTACATTGGGACACATAGGGACCCAATGAATTACAGTGGGGGACAGTGAGACCCATAGAGATACATAAGGACCCCGCTGAGACCCGTAAGAGACCCCATAGAGGCACCTAGGGACCAAATTGAAACCCATAGATACTTGTAGGAAGACATTTGGGCCCAGAGATATCCATAAGAGACCACACAGAGACCCCATAGAGGCACATAGCAACCCATAGGGGGGACATTGGGACATGTAGGGAAACATAGTGACCCATAGGGAGACACTGGTACCCATATGGGGACATTGGGACACATAGGGACCCCTTGGATTACAGTGGGGGACAGCCAGACCCATAGAGACACATAGAAACCCCGCTGAGACCCATAAGAGACCCCATAGAGGCACATAGGGACCACATTGAAACCCATAGATAGCTATAGGAAGATATTTGGACCCAGAGATACCCATAAGAAACCACATACAAGCACATAGCAACTCATAGGGGAGACATTGGGACACATAGTGACCCATAGGGAGACACTGGGACCCATAGGGGGACATTGGGACACATAGGTACACATAGGGAGACACTGGGACCCATAGGGGGACATTGGGAAACATAGTGACCCCATGGATTAAAGTGGGGGACAGTCAGATCCATCGAGACACATAGGGACCCTGCTGAGACCCATAAGAGACCCCATAGAGGCACATAGCAACCCATAGGGGGGACATAGGGACACATAGGGACACACCGTGACCCATGAGGAGACACTGGAACCCATAGGGGGACAATGGGACACATAGGGACCCCATGGATTACAGTGGGGGACAGTGAGACCCATAGAGACACATAAGGAACCCGCTGAGACCCATAAGAGACCCCATAGAGGCACATAGGGACCTAATGTAACCCATAGATACCCACAGGGAGATATTTGGGCCCAGAGCTATCCATAAGAAAGCCCATTGAGGCACATAGCAACCCATAGGGGGGACATTGGGACACATAGGGACCACATGGATTACAGTGGGGGACAGTGAGACCCATAGAGACACATAGGGACCTTGCTGAGACCCATAAGAGACCCCATAGAGGCACATAGGGACCACATTAAAACCCATAGATACCCTTAGGAATACATTTGGGACGATAGTTACCCATAAAAGACCCCATAGAGACCCCATAGAGGCACATAGCAAACCATAGTGGGGACATTGGGACATAGAGGGACCCCATAGAGAGACATAGAGACATATAGGGACCCATTTAGAGGCATAATAACCCCATAGAGACCAATAGGGACAGCTAGAGACCCATAGGGAAACATTGGGACCCATAGGGGCTGTATGGGAGATTGGTAATCACAGCCTGAACCTCTGATTAATCAGCTGAGGCAAGTGTGGGGTGAGCTGCGGGAGCACAGGTGAGAGTAATGGAGCTGTGCTCCCGGGAGGGCTGGAGCTCGACTCCACCTCCTCTGAGACCTCATTTAAGGGCTGACCCTCACTCGAGCCGCTTTCCATTATCTTTCCGAGCTCCCTGTTACCGGGTGAGGTCCCAGAAGACTGGAGGCTTGCCAACGTGACTCCCATTTCCAAGCAAGGTTGTCAGGAGGATCCGGGCAACTCCAGGCCTGTTAGCCTTACCTCGGTGCCAGGGAAGGGAATGGAACGAATTGTCTTGAGGGAGATGACAGATGCGGCAGGTGTGGGATGAGCAGGAGATCAGACCTAGCCAGCATGGGTTCGTGAAGGGCAGCTCCTGCTTGACCAATCTGATCTCCTTCTACGATCCTGTGACCCATCTGATGAATGAAGGAAAGAAAGAAAGGCTGTTGATGTGCTCTACTTGGACTTCAGCAAAGCCTTCACAACTGTCTCCCATGCTATTCTCCTACAAAAGCTGGCAGCCCTTTTCCAACCTTGAGAATTCTGTGATTCTGTGAGGCAGCATCTCTTGGACATCGCTCTGCAGTGAAGACCGCCCCAGCTTCCTCAGCGAAGGCATCACCACTGGTGAGTTTCTCTCTCGCTTAGAACCTCTGTCCATTTGTTACCATCTTTGTTACCATCTGTATAGTTACCACCTAGACAGGGGGACATAGAGAGACACTGGGACCCATAGAGACCCATAGAGATCCAGAGGAAGACATTGGGACCCATAGAGAGACACTGGGACCCATAGGGACACATAGAGAGACACTGGGACCCATAGAGACCCATAGAGATCCAGAGGAAGACATTGGGACCCATAGAGAGACACTGGGACCCATAGGGACACATAGAGAGACACTGGGACCCATAGGGACACATAGAGACCCATAGACAGTCATTGGGAGCCATAAGGATAAATTGAGACCCATAGATACCCCATTGAGACCCATAGTGCCCCAAAGAAACCCATAGCGACCCCATAGTCACCCATAGCGCCCCATAGGAACACAAAGATACCCCATAGAGCCCATAGACACACCATAGTGACCCATAGGGGCCCAAGGAGACCCCATAGCACCCCATAGCTAATCCATAGTGCCCCATAGCAGCCCATGGTGCCTCATAGACACTCCATTGTTCCCCACAGCACCCCATTGCACCCCATAGGGACCCATAGACAAAACATACTGCTCCATAGAGCCCCATAGACACCCCATAGTTCCCCACAGCACCCCATAGCACCCCATAGTTCCACATAGACACCACATAAGGCCCTACAGCCACACCATAGAGCCCAATTGATCCACATAGACACCCCATATTGCCCCATAGTGCCTGTAGACACCCCATAGAGCCCCATAGAGACCCACTGAACCCCATACAGACCCCATGCAGACCCCATAGAGCCCCACAGACAACCCATAGATCCCCATAGACACCCCATAATGCCCCAGAGAGCCCAATAGGGACCCCATAGCGCTCCATAGACACCCCATAGATCCCCATACAGAACCCATAGCCACCCACTGAACACCATAGAGCCCAATAGGCACCACATAGCACACCATAGACACCTCATAGTGCCCCATAGCCACTCCATAGTGCCCAATTCTGCCCCATAGACATCACATAGAGCCACTTCATAGTGCCACACAGTGCCCCATTGAACCCCATACAGACCTCATAGAGACCCCATAGAGACCCCATATCGCTCCATAGAGCGATTCCATAGAGACCCATTGAAACCTCATAGTGACACACTGAGTACCAGAGAGACCCATAGAAAAACACTGGGACCCATATGTGGACAAAGGGAGACATCATAGAGACTCATAGGGACCCATTGGGACCAATAGGGACCCATAGAGAGACCACATAGAAACCCATGGAGACCCCATAGAGGCACATAGTGACACATTGAGACAAGTTGGGACCCATAGAAACCACATAGAGACTCCATAGAGACACGGTGGGACCAATAGAGACCCCATATAGACTCATAGGGACACATTAGGAGCCATTAAAAACTATAGGGACACATAGGACCACTTTAAAACACATAGAGTCCAATAGGAAGATATTCGGGCCCAGAGATACCCATAAGAGACCCCATAGAGACCCCATAGAGGCACATAGCAACACATAGGGGGGACATTGGGACACATAGGGACCCCATGGATTACTGTGGGGGACAGTGAGACACATAGAGATATATAGGGACCCCGCTGAGACCCATAAGAGACCCCATAGAGGCACATAGGGACCACACTGAAACCCATAGATCCCCATTGGAAGACATTTGGTCCATAGAGCCTCACAGCACCCCATAGTGCCTCACAGCACCGAATAGCACACCATAGTGCCACATAGACACCACATAAGGACCTATAGCCGCGCCATAGAGACCCCATAGAACGTCATAGAGCCCCATAGACACCCCATAGTGCCCATAGACATCCCATAGAGCCCCATAGGCACCCTACAGTGCCCCATAGCCAGTCCACAGCACACCATACTACCCCATAGAGCACCATAGACACCCATAGCATCCCATAGAAACCCATAGAAACCCATAAATCACAGAATCACAGAATTACCCGGGTTGGAAGGGACCTCAAGGATCATGTAGTTCCAACCCCCCTGCCTAGCAGGGCCACCAAACATACACATTTACTAGATCAGGTTGCCCAGGGCCCCGTCCAACCTGGTCTTGAACACCTCCAAGGACGGGGCATCCACAACCTCACTGGGCAGCCTGTTCCAGGACCTAACCACCCTTCTAGTAAAGAACTTACCCCTAACATCCAACCTAAATCTTCCCTCCTTCAACTTAAAACCATTTCCCCTAGTCCTGCTATTATCAGCCCTTTCCAAGAGTTTACTCCCCTCCTGGGAGTAAGTTCCCTTCAGGTACTGAAAGGCTGCAATGAGGTCACCCCGCAACCTTCTCTTCTCCAGGCTGAACAAACCCAACTCCCTCAGCCTGTCCTCATAGGGGAGGTGCTCCAGCCCCCTGATCATCTTTGTGGCCCTCCTCTGGACCCTTTCCAAAATCTCCATATCTTTTTTGTACTGAGGGCTCCGCACCTGGACACAGTACTCCAGATGGGGCCTCACAAGAGCAGAGTAGAGAGGGACGATCACCTCCCTATCCCTGCTGACCACCCGTCTCCTGATGGAGCCCAGGATCCCATTTGCTTTCTGGGCTGCCAGAGCGCACTGCTGGCTCATGTTAAGTTTCTCATCTATCAGGACCCCTTGGTCTTTTTCAGCCGAGCTGCTCTCAAGGACAACTCCTCCCAGCCTGTACAGGTGCCTGGGGTTCTTCCGGCCCAAGTGCAAAACCTTGCACTTTGCTGTGTTGAACCTCATTAGGTTCACCCGAGCCCAGCTTTCCAGCCTGTCAAGGTCCCTCTGAATGGCATCTGTTCCCTCCACTGTATCAACTGCACCACTCAGCTTGGTGTCATCAGCAAAATTGCTGAGGGTGCACTCCATTCCCTCATCGATGTCATTAATAAAGATGTTAAAGAGCACCGGTCCCAAGACAGACCCTTGAGGGACGCCGCTCGTTACCGGCCTCCACCTGGACATAGAGCCATTGACCACCACCCTCTGTCTCCGGCCTTTCAACCAATTGCTTATCCATCTAGTTGTCCACCCATCAAATCCACCTCCCTCCAATTTGGAGATGAGGATGTGATGGGGGACCATGTCAAAGGCCTTGCTCAGGTCCAGCTAAATGACATCGGTCGCCTTCCCTTCATCCACCAACGCCGTCACTCCATCATAGAAGGCCACAAGATTAGTTAAGCATGACCTTCCCCTGGTGAAGCCGTGCTGGCTGTCTCGGATCACATGCTTGTTCTTTATGTGATCAAGCATGTTGTCCAGGAGGATCTGTTCCATAATCTTCCCAGGCACAGAGGTGAGACTCACCGGCCTGTAGTTACCCGGGTCGTCCCTGCTCCCCTTCTTGTAAATGGGAGTGACGTGACCCTTCCTCCAATCATCCGGGACCTCACCTGACAGCCACGACTTCTCAAATATGATGGAGAGCGGCTCAGCAACCACCTCAGCCAGCTCCTTCAGGACCCTGGGATGCACGCCATCTGGCCCCATAGACTTATACTCATTCAGTCTAAGGAGGCACTCTCGGACTTGCTCTACCCTTACAGTGGGGAGGGATTTACCTCCTTGGTCCCCACATGGAGGGATGGGGGTGCAAGACTTAGGGACGTGAAAAAGACTAGAATCCTGGCCACCAGTGAAGACCGAGGTGAAGAACTCATTCAGCACCTCAGCTTTCTCTTCATCTGTTGAAGCCATTTCTCCTTTTGAATTTACCAGAGTAGGTACGCCCATTTTGGCCTGTCTCTTCTGGCCAATGTACCTGTAGAAGGTTTTCTTATTGTTTTTCACATCCCTCGCCAAGTTCAGTTCTGCCTGTGCCTTGGCTTTCCTGATCCCACATCTGCAAGTTCGGACGGCATCCCTGTATTCTTCCCGGGTGACACAGCCTTGTTTCCAGAGCTTGTACACCCCTTTCTTCACCCTCAGTTCTCTTAGCAGGTCCTTGCTGAGCCATGCCGGTTTTCTACCTCTCCTGCCCACTTTCTTAATCAGGGGAATGGAGACCTCTTGGGCTGCCAGGAGGGCATCCTTGAACAGTAGCCAGCTCTCCTCAACGTCCTTATCTTTGAGGGCAGCGCGCCAGGGGATCTTGGCCAGCATTCCATTGAGTAGCTTGAAGTCTGCTCTTCTAAAGTTGAGCATCCTGGTCCTGCTCTTTGCCAGGCCCACATCGCTTGAGATCACAAACTCAACCAGGGCATGATCGCTGGAGCCCAGGCAGCCTCCAACCTTGACGCCTTTGATGATCTCCTCAGCGTTGGTGAGCAGCAGGTCCAGCAACGCTTGACCTCTGGTCGGTCTGTCCAATACCTGAACCAGAAAGCTATCATCAATGGATTCCAAGAGCCTCCTGGAGCTCTTGCAGCTCGCCGTGTGGTTTTCCCAACAGATGTCAGGATGGTTGAAGTCCCCCACCAGGACAAGAGCCCGTGAGCCAGACGCCTCACGCATCTGGAGCAAGAAAGCCTCATCAGCAGCCTCCCCTTGATCAGGTGGCCTGTAGTATACCCCTAATACCAGCTGACCTTTATTAGTCCCATCTCTAATCCTAACCCACAGGCTCTCAACCTGTTCTTGACTGTTTCTCATGGGGAGCTCCTCACAGTTTATCCAATCTCTGACATAAAGGGCGACTCCCCCACCCTTCCTACCTTGCCTATCTCTCCTAAAGAGCCTATAGCCATCGATGGTAGTATCCCAATTGTGGGAGTCATCCCACCATGTTTCTGTGATAGCAACAATGTCATAATTTTCAGAGTGCATCACAGTTTCCAGTTCCTCCTGCTTGTTACTCAGGCTCCGTGCATTAGTATAAAGGCACTTCAGCCGGGCTGTCCGTCTCACCACCTTCATAAGCGATCCAGGATCCGCTAGAACAGCGGCATCCCCAGCATCCCCCTGCCCTACTCCCTCCTTTTGCACTCTGCAATCTTTGCCCACAGAGTTTGGTACAATCCCTCGAATGCACCGTTCAACCCCAGTAGCCCTTATTTTGTCCCCTTCCCCCTTCGTTCCTAGTTTAAAGACCTATCAATGAGTCCCGCTAATTCTTCAGCTAATACCCTCTTACCCCTCAGGGACAGGCTGCTTGCATCAGCAGCCATCATTCCAGGTGCAGTGTAGATTGCCCCATGGTCAAAATAGCCGAAATTCTTGTGTCTGCACCAGCTCTTAAGCCATCTGTTTAAGAGATGGGTTTTTTGGATCCTCCCTGTATCTTTTCCTGACACCACGGGCATAGAAGAAAAGATCACCTGCACCCCAGCTCCTTCAAGTATTCGCCCCATTCCCCTGAAGTCTTTCTTGATGGACCTCAGGCTTTGCTTGCCAACTTCCTCACTGCCAGCCTGAATTATTAAAAGTGGGTAGTAGTCTGAAGGATGAATCAATCTAGAATTTTTCTTTGAAATGTCCCTGACCCGTGCCCCAGGAAGGCAGCACACTTCTCTGCGGGTAGGGTCAGGCCGGCATATAGGGCCTTCTGTTCCTTGCAGAAGGGAGTCACCTACAACAATCACCCTTCTGTCCTTACGTGTAGAAGCAGTCTTGAGGCTTCGGGGTGACCGCTTCACCTGAGGCAACCTCATGGGTGCACCTGTTTCCACACTCTCACTAGTCCCCCCCTCAAGTTCCAGGGCCTCAAACCGGTTTCGCAGAGGCACCTGGGGAGCCGGGGATGGTCGTGATGGAGGATGCCCCTTCCGTCGAGCAGGTACCCGTAAAGACCCATAGCACCTCATAGACACCCCATAGAGACCCCAAAGACGCACATAGACACACATTAGGAGATACTGGGGAACATAGGGGGTCACTGGGACCCATAGAGACCCAGAGACAGACATATGGACCCAATAGACACCACATAGGGGAACACTGGGACCCATAGTAATTCCATAGAGACCCACTGAAACCTCATAGTGACACACTGAGTACCAGAGAGACCCATAGAAAAACACTGGGACCCATATGTGGACAAAGGGAGACATCATAGAGACTCATAGGGACCCATTGGGACCAATAGGGACCCATAGAGAGACCACATAGAAACCCATGGAGACCCCATAGAGGCACATAGTGACACATTGAGACAAGTTGGGACCCATAGAAACCACATAGAGACTCCATAGAGACACAGTGGGACCAATAGAGACCCCATATAGACTCATAGGGACACATTAGGAGCCATTAAAAACTATAGGGACACATAGGACCACTTTAAAACACATAGAGTCCAATAGGAAGATATTCGGGCCCAGAGATACCCATAAGAGACCCCATAGAGACCCCATAGAGGCACATAGCAACACATAGGGGGGACATTGGGACACATAGGAACACATAGTGACCCATAGGGAGACACTGGGACCAATAGGGGGACATTGGGACACATAGGGATCCCATGGATTACCGTGGGGGACAGTGAGACCCATAGAGATACATAGGGACCCCGCTGAGACCCATAAGAGACCCCATAGAGGCACATAGGGACCACACTGAAACCCATAGATCCCCATTGGAAGACATTTGGGCCCAGAGATACCCATAAGAGACCCCATAGAGACCCCATAGACACACAGAGGTACCCACAGGGGGGACATTGCGACACATGGGGACACATAGTGACCTATAGGGAGACACTGGGACCCATAGGGACACATAGAGACCCATAGACAGTCATTGGGAGCCATAAGGATAAATTGAGACCCATAGAGACCCCATAGTGCCCCATAGTGCCTCAAAGAAACCCATAGCGACCCCATAGTCACCCATAACGCTCCATAGGAACACAAAGATACCCCATAGAGCCCCATAGACACCACATAGTGACCCATAGGGGCCCAAAGAGACCCCATAGCACCCTATAGCTACTCCATAGTGCCCCATAGCAGCCCAAGGAGCCTCATAGACATTCCATTGTGCCCCACAGCACCCCATTGCACCCCATAGGGACCCATAGACACAGCATACTGCTCCATAGAGCCCCATAGACACCCCATAGTTCCCCACAGCACCCCATAGCAGCCCACAGTGCCCCATAGACACCAAATAAGGCCCTACAGCCACACCATAGAGCCCAATTGAACCACATAGACACCCCATATTGCCCCATAGTGCCTGTAGACACCCCATAGAGCCCCATAGAGACCCACTGAACCCCATACAGACCCCATGCAGACCCCATAGAGCCCCACAGACAATCCATAGATCCCCAAAGACACCCCATAGACTCCCCATAGAGCCCCATAGGGACTTCATAGCGCCCCATAGAGACCCCATTCTTCCGCATAGAGCCCCATAGCAAACCATAGCACCCCATAGTCACCCATAGCGCCCCATAGGAACCCAAGGATACCCCAAAGCACCCCATAGCCACCCTACAGCACTGCATAGCCACCCCATAGAGCCCCATAGACACCACATAGGGACCCATAGAGCCCCATAGGGGCACAAAGAGACCCCAAATCATCCCATAGCTACTCCACAGTGCCCCATAGCAGCCCATGGAGCCTCATAGACACTCCCTTGTGCCCCACAGCGCCCCATTGCACCCCATAGGGACCCATAGACACCCTATAATGCTCCATAGAGCCCCATAGCACCCCATAGTGCCTCACAGCACCCCATAGCACAACATAGTGCCACATAGACACCACATAAGGACATATAACCGCGCCATAGAGCCCCATAGACATCCCATAGAGCCCTGTAGGAAACCCATTGTGCCCCATATAGCTCCCATAGCCACCCATAGAAACTCATTTTGCCACATAGACACACCATAGCGTTCCGTAGACACCTCATAGAAACCTCAGAACGCCCCATAGAACCCCATAGAGCTCCATAGGCACCCCATAGAGCCCGATATTGAACCCATAGAGGCACATAGCAACCCATAGGGGGGACATTGGGACACATAGGGACACATAGTGACCCATATGGAGACACTGGGACCCATAGGGTGACATTGGGACACACAGGGACACCATGGATTACAGTGGGGGACAGTGTTACCTGTAGAGACACATAGAGACTCTGCTGAGACCCATAAGAGACCCCATAGAGGCACCTAGGGACCACATTGAAACCCATAGATACCCATAGGAGGACATTTAAGCCCATAGATACAAATAAGAGACACCATAGAGGCACATAGGGACCTAATGTAACCTATGGATACCAATAGGTAGATATTTTGGCCCAGAGATACTCATAAGAGACCCCATGGAGACACTTAGCAACACATAGGAGGGACATTGGGACACATAGGGACACATTGTGACCCATAGGCTGACACTGGGACCAATAGGGGGACATTGGGACACATAGGGACCCCATGGATTTCAGTGGGGGACAGTGAGACCCATAGAGACACATAGGGACCTCGCTGAGACCCATAAGAGACCCCATAGAGGCACATAGGGACTGCATTGAAACCCATAGATACCCATAGGAAGACATTTGGGCCCAGAGATATCCATGAGACACCATAGAGACCCCATAGAGACCCCATAGTGGCACATAGCAACCCATAGGGAGGACATTGGGACACATAGTGACCCATAGGGGGACATTGGGACACATAGGGATCCCATGGATTACATAGGGGGACAGTGAGGCCCATAGAGACACATAGGGACCTTGCTGAGACCCATAAGAGACCCCATAGAGGCACATAGGGACCACATTGAAACCCATTGGTACCGTTAGGAATACATTTGGGTCCAGAGATACCCATAAGAGACCCCACAGAGGCACATAGCAACCCATAGGGGAGACGTTGGGACACATAGTGACTCATTAGTGACCCAAAGGGAGTCACTGGGACCCATATGGATACATAGAGATCCATAGGTGGACAGTGGGACACATTGGGACCCCATAGAGAGACATAGAGACACATAGGGACCAACTGGGAGGCATAATAACCCCATAGAGACCTATAGGGACAGCTAGAGACCCATAGGGAAACATTGGGACCCATAGGGCCTGTATGGGAGATTGGTAATCACAGCCTGAACCTCTGATTAATCAGCTGAGGCTACCATCTGTGGGATTATGACTGAACGCCTCTAAGTCAGAATCCAGCCTAAACAGAGCGATACCGCGGCGCCGAGGCGCCTCGGTGGGCTCGCGATAACCGGCCGGCTCGCAGGCCGGCCGGTGCGGAGCGCCATCCGTGATCGGGAGCGGAGCGCGGCCGGAAGCGGCGCCCCCTCTCACCTGCCGCGTACCGCACGTTCGTGGGGAACCCGGTGCTAAATCATTCGCGAGACCCGGCGCTCGCTGCGTTGCTTCCGTCTTCTGTTCCGGGGGTTCCGTGCGCCGGCGCGTGGAAAGGGGGTGTGCGGCTGGTCGCGCGCGGGCGCGTGCCAGGCCCCCTTTCGCCCGGTTTTTCCCCATCCATCCATCCACCTTCCCGCTTCGTGGCGGCGCGGGGTAGACCTGTGCGTCCATCCACCCGCTCGATCGGCGGGTGCAGTTTCCCGTCCGTGCCGCGGGTAGACGTGTGGGCCGTAGCGGGGTTGACCTGTCGGCCGGTGCTGTTTCCCGTCCGTGCCGCGGGTAGACGTGTCGGCCGTAGCCGCGCGTCACGCAGCTGTGTCAAGCGGTAAGGGTACGACGAACGGCCAGCCGCCCCCCGACCCGACCCGAACCAACCCGACCCGACCACTTCCGCCGTTGACCCTCCCTCGCGCCCGCCCGCATCCTCCCCTCCCCTCCCTTGTGGTGTTATTTAAATTTATTAAAATTCATTTAAATTTATTAAAAATAGGTAGGGTAGACCTGGGGTCCGGCATTCGAGCTCGGGCGTCCTCGCGCACGACCGTCTCCGCCGTTCGTCCTCCCTCGGGCACGCTTGCTTCCTCCATTATTGTGGTGATTTTTTTTTGTTTTTTGTTTTTTTTTAAATATTTTTGTTTCTTTTAAATTTTTTTTTCCTTTTTTTCTCCTTTTTTCCCCATTTTTTCTTTTTTTCCCTTTTTTCCCCTTTTTAAATATTTTTTTCTTTCTTTTTTTCTTCCTTTTTTTTTTTAAATTTTCTTTTCCTCATATTTCCTTATTATTTATTTAGTTATTCATGCAATTATTAATATCGCTCTTCCGCTCCCCCATCTTTTTATTACTTTTATTTTATTTTATTTTATTTTATTTTATTATTTTATTTTACCGCGACATTTTACAATCTATCTGTACTTTTTCACGCCTTCTTCTCTTCTACTTTTCTTTGACTTCTGGCTTCCCTTCCCTTCCCTTCCCTTCCCTTCCCTTCCCTTCCCTTCCCTTCCCTTCCCTTCCCTTCCCTTCCCTTCCCTTCCCTTCCCTTCCCTTCCCTTCCCTTCCCTTCCCTTCCCTTCCCTTCCCTTCCCTTCCCTTCCCTTCCCTTCCCTTCCCTTCCCTTCTCTTCTCTTCTCTTTCTCCTCGTCACCCGCACGTGAGTAGGCCCGGCACGGCCTCTGTCACGAAGAAGGGGGTCGCTTGCGTGGCTGGGGAGGGATGGGGGGGTCCGCGACGGGGTTGCAGGTATGCGGGTAGACCTGGCTGCCGGCCGGCGCCTGATCTTCCCGGCCCCGCGTCCGTCTTCCACCTTCCCCCCCACCCCCAGTCCACACCGCACGAGCGGGAACCCGACCCATACCCAACAGCGGCCCGCCTCCGCCTGCCCCCACCCCGGCCCTCGCCCACAACCAGCACTCTCCCGGACGCATCTCGCCCAACCGGCCCGCGACCGTGTTTTTTTATTTGTTTTGTTTGTTTTTGTTTTTGTTTTTTTTTTGTTTGGTCGGTCACTCGCTCGGTTATTTGTTTGGACCCGATTGGCCTGTTTGGTTTTTTTCTTTTCTTTCCTTTTTCCGCCGGGGTGCTCCTGACGGCTCGGCCTAATGGCGGCTCGACTCGGCGACCGGAGCCCGCCAAAACGCCTCGCCACCCCCCAGCCCCGCCGCCACCACCACCACCGCCACCACCGCCACCACCGCCACCACCGCCACCACCGCCACCACCTCCTCGCTGCTGCCTCCTCGGCCCACCTCTCGCTGCTGCCGTCTTCCCGCCGCTCTTTCGCCATCCCTCGCCACGCGGCCTGCCCGCAGTCCGGATATCCGGCCCGAACGGACCACGGTGGGCGGGGCCGCACACACGCCCACGCTCTTCCTGCAGAGCCGGGGAGGCGGGGGGGGGGGGGGCGGGGCAGCTTTTTCAAAAACTAAAAAAAAGGAAAGTAAAGAAGAACCCACGAGAAAAACAAACAAACAAACAAACAAACGGAAAATAATAAAACCGAGAGGGCGCGTGGGGGCACGGACAAACAATCGAACGGACCAAAGTACGAACGAGCGGACGAACAAACAAACACGCAGACAAAAGGGCAAAACCGCGGTGGCGGTGTCGGGACGGCCAGCTTCAAGCAAGGCCGAACCGAGAAGCCCGGGTGCGCCCCGACCCGGCGAACAGCGGCCGGCTGATACGTGCACCCTGGTCGTTCCGCGGCTGCGGCCGAGTGGCGTCTCCGTGGCGCCTCCGGTGCTCCGGCACGGTCAACACGGCTCGACCCCTGGCCATCGCGGCTCGAGTGCGCCGGCACGGTCCAACGTCTCCCAGCGGGCTCCGTTCGGTTTGGACGTTCCGCGGTGGCGTCCGGCGGTCACAGCCGCGGCGGCTCGAGTGCGCCGGCATGGTCCAGCCTCTCCCGGCAAGCTCCGCTCGGCTCGGACGTTCCGCGGAAGTGGCCAAGTGTCGCTCTCGTGGCGGCTCCTCTGCGCCGGCACTGTCTACCCGGCTCCGAGCGTCTCTGGAGGGTGGGAGGAAGGGAGAGGGGGGGGGGCACGGCGTCGGCGGCTATGCGTCGCTTCCCATGCGTCTCGACTAGGTCGGCACGGTCTACTTGGCTCCGAGCGGGCCGTGGTGCTCGGCGGCGGCGGCTAGGGTTCGCTGCCTATGCGGCTCGGCTAGGTTGGCACGGTCTACCCGGCTCCGAGCGGGCCGTGGTGCTCGGCGGCGGGGGCTAGGGGTCGCTGCCTAAGCGTCTCGACTAGGTCGGCACGGTCTACCCGGCTCCGAGCGGGCCGTGGTGCTCGGCATCGGCGGCTAGGCATCGCTTCCCATGCGTCTTGACTAGGTCGGCACGGTCTACTTGGCTCCGAGCGGGCCATGGTGCTCGGCGGCGGCGGCTAGGGGTCGCTGCCTATGCGGCTCGGCTAGGTCGGCACGGTCTACCCGGCTCCGAGCGAACCGTGGTGCTCGGCGGCGGGGGCTAGGGGTCGCTGCCTAAGCGGCTCGACTAGGTCGGCACTGTCTACCCGGCTCCGAGCGGGCCGTGGTGCTCGGCGGCGGCGGCTAGGGGTCGCTGCCCGTGCGGCTTGCGTGTAACTGCCAGGTCTACCCACTTTCGGCTAAGCTTTGCCGCCTTGTGAGATGGGGGGGCGCTAAAGCTCCGGAGCTTGCTGGGGGGTTGCTGTAGTTTCTTACCTACCGCTACGTCGATGTAGAGCGCCGCTTACCCTCGGCGCCGCTGCCGGTAGTCGGCGCCGTTCTTTTCCAAAGCAGTTTTTTCTTACGCCTTCCGTTTTCGTCTGCAGGAGCGAGCGCGTGCTCGTCTCCAGAGGCGGCAACGAGCGGGTGCAGGCGAGCGCGGTTGAGCACCGGGCTGTGGAGTTTTTCGGTTGCGGCTTCCCGCCGCTCTTTCGCCATCCCTCGCCACGCGGCCTGCCCGCAGTCCGGATTTCCGGCTCGAACGGACCCCGCTCAAGTGCGCCGGCACAGTCCAACCGCTCCCGGCGGGCACCGCTCGGCTCGGACGTTCCTCGGAATCAGCCAAATGTCGCTCCCGTGGCGTCTCCGCAGGCAAAAACACAAAGCCGGCGCCGCAAAGCTCGCGAGCCGCACCGAGCCCGGGAAACCGTGCCGTGGAGCAGCTATGGGGCTGATGTGGGTGAGATCTATGGGGTAAGAGCTGCTGTGCGGCTGATGTGGGTCAGATCTATGGGCAGGAGCTGATGTAGGGAAGATTTGGGTCTGATCTATGGGTTAGGAACTGCTGTGGTTCAGATCTATGGGGCAGGAGCAGCTGTGGGGCACATGTGGGTCAGATCTATGGGTTAGGTGCTGCTTTGGGGAAAATGAGGGTCAGATCTATGGGGCAGGAGCTGCTGTGGGTCAGATTTGGGTCAGATCTATGGGGCAGGAGCTGCTGTGGGGCTGCTGTGGGTCAGATTTGAGTCAGGAGCTGCTGTGTGGCTGATGTGGGTCAGATCTATGGGGCAGGAGCTGCTGTGCGACATATGTGGGTCATATCTATAAGGCAGGAACTGCTGTGGGGCTGACGTGGGTCAGATCTATGAGGCAGGAGCTGCTGTGGGGCTGATGTGGGTCAGATCCGTGGGGCTGAAGCTGCTGTGGGCCATATGTCGGTCCGATCTATTGGGCAGGAGCTGCTGTGGGGCGCATGTGAATCAGGTCTATGGGGCAGGAGCTGCTGTGGGGCAGATGTGGGTCAGATCTATGGGGCAGGAGCTGCTGTGGGTCAGATGTGGGTCAGATCTATATGTCAGGAGCTTCTGTGGCTGCTGTGGGTCAGTTCTATGGGGCAGGAGATGCTGTGGGGCTGATGTGGGTCAAATCAATGGGGCAGAGCTGCTCTGGGGCACATGTGGGTCAGATCTATGGAGCAGTAGCTGCTGTGGGGCAGATTTGAATCAGATCTATAGGGCAGGAGCTGCTGTGGGTCAGATCTATGGAGCAGGAGATGGTGTGGGGCACATGTGAGTTAGATCTATGGGGCAGAAGATGGTGTAGGGCAGATGTGGGTCAGATCTATGGGGCAGGATCTCCTGGGGGCTGATGTGGGTCAGATCTGTGGGGTAAAATCTGCTGTGGGGCAGATGTGGTTCAGATCTATGGGGCACGACCTTCTGTGGGGTTGATGTGGGTCAGATCTATGGGTCAGGAGCTGCTGTGGGTCAGATCTACGGGCAGGAGCTGCTGTGGGGCACATGTGAGTTAGATCCATGGGGCAGGAGATGGTGTGGGGCAGATTTGGGTCAGATGTATGGGTCAGGAGCTGCTGTGTGGCTGATGAGGGTCAGATCTATGGGGCATGGGCTGCTGTGGGTCAGATCTACGGGACTGGAGCTGCAGTGGAGCACATGTGGGTCAGATCTATGGGGTAAAAGCTGCTGTGGGGCTGATGGGGGTCATATCTATAAGGCAGGAGCTGCTGTGGGGCTGACGTGGGTCAGATCTATGAGGCAGGAGCTGCTTTGGGGCTGATGTGGGTCAGATCCTTGGGGCTGAAGCTGCTGTGGGTCATATCTATTGGGCAGCAGCTGCTTTACATATGATGTGTGTCAGATCTATGGGGCAGGAGCTGCTGTGGGGCTGATGTGCGTTAGATCTATGGGGCAGGAGCTGTTGTGGGGCTGATGGGGGTCAGATCTATGGGGCAGGAGCTACTGTGGGGCTTATGTTGGTCTGATCTATTGGGCAGGAGCTGCTGTGCGACAGATGTGGGTCAGATCTATGGGGCAGGAGCTGCTGTGCGACATATGTGGGTCAGATCTATGGGGCTGGATCTGCTGTGGGGCTGATATGGGAAAGATCTATGGGGCAGGAGATGCTGTGGGCCATATGTCGGTCCGATCTATTGGGCAGGAGCTGCTGTGGGGCGCATGTGAATCAGGTCTATGGGGCAGGAGCTGCTGTGGGTCAGATTGTCATGGTTTAATAATGTTGTAATTTTGCTATCAGTATTCCACATCATAACATCATATAAAGCATGGATAATTTTACTGAATCTCTAACTTACAGAAGAAGACTACATCTCCCAGAGAGCAACACGATGGGTCACGGGACCTGGACTCTATATTAACTCTGTCGCAGAACAGACTGACGTCTTTCGAGTTCTGGCGTTCAGGGCAGTGTGTGGGAGCCTTCAGCCGTTCGCCCAGATTCACAGTAGGCCTCGGTTACGGGACTCATTCTCTCTCCTATTTTGCTTGATTCATTAGCTCAATTTTCAATTATATTGTATTCTATTGTGTTATCCTGTATTTCGATATAGTATTTAGTAAATAAGTGTGCCTCCTTACATCGTTGCCGCTGTTTTCTTTTCTTAATTAACTTTTTCTTTTCGGCTGAGGGCCCTTCAGGGGCCCACGGCCCTTGTCACGGACGCAGGTGGATTTTTCGTTCAAACCGTGACAGATTTGGTAGCAGAGGATGGTTCCACTGTTGCAGCCACCCCCATAAGGCATTTGCCACCATCCATGAATCAGTATAAAGATGAAGCATTGGCCACCTCTCCCGTTCAGCCACATCTAAAGCCAGCTGAACAGCCTTTACCTCTGCAAATTGACTTGATTCTCCTTTACCTTCAGTGGCCTCTGCAACTTGTCGTGTGGGGCTCCATACAGCAGCTTTCCATCTGCGATGCTTCCCTACAATACGACATGATCCGTCTGTGAATAGGGCAAATTACTTTTCGTTTTCTGGTAGCTCATTGTATGGTGGTGCCTCTTTAGCACGTGATACCTCTTCTGTAGGTGGTGTTTCAATTTTTTTACTCTCAGGCCAGTCCATGATCACTTCTAGAATTCCAGGACGGCTGAGTTTTCCCATTCGAGCTCGTTGAGTAATTAATGAAATCCACTTACTCCAAGTGGCATCAGTAGCATGATGGGTGGAGGGAACCTGTCCTTTAAACATCCAATTTATTACTGGCAAGCGAGGTGCTAGAAGAAGCTGAACCTCTGTCCCAACTACTTCAGAAGCAGCCCGAACCCCCTCATACACGGCTAAGATCTCCTTCTTAGTCGGCGTGTAGCGCTCCTCAGACCCTTTATATGCTTGACTCCAAAATCCTAGCGGTCGGCCTCGGATCCTCACATCCTGCCCCGTCCGTACTGGCCCCAAGGCCACGGCACGGGCTATTTCTTGTTTTCTCTGCTCAAAAGCCTGCTGCTGCGCAGGACCCCATGAGAAATTATTCTTCTTCTGTGTTACCTGATAGAGGGGGCTCACTATGTGGCTGTAGTTTGGGACATGCATTCTCCAAAAGCCCACTACTCCCAGAAAAGATTGGGTCTCTGTCTTGTCGGTGGGCGGAGACATAGCAGTGATTTTGTCAATCACATCTGCTGGGATGTGACGACGTCCATCTTGCCATTTTATACCTAAGAACTGGATTTCCTGGGCAGGCCCCTTCACCTTGCTGCGCTTAATGGCAAAACCAGCTTTCAAAATAATTTGGATTATCTGTTTCCCTTTCTTGAAAACCTCTGCTGCTGTATGGCCCCACACTACAATATCATCAATATACTGCAAGTGCTCAGGAGCATCACCCTGTTCCAAAACAGCTTGGATCAATCCATGGCAAATTGTTGGGCTGTGCTTCCACCCCTGAGGTAAACGGTTCCAGGTGTACTGAATACCTCTCCAGGTAAAAGCAAACTGTGGCCTACATTTTGCAGCCAATGGGATGGAAAAGAAGGCATTAGCAATGTCAATGGTGGCATACCACCTAGCTTCTTTTGACTCCAGTTCATACTGGAGTTCTAGCATGTCTGGTACAGCAGCACTTAATGGAGGTGTGACTTCATTCAGGCCATGGTAATCCACCGTCAGCCTCCATTCCCCACTGGTTTTACACACTGGCCATATGGGGCTGTTAAAAGGCGAGTGAGTTTTGCTAATCACTCCCTGATTCTCTAATTGGCGAATTAGCTTGTGAATGGGGAGCAATGAGTCCCTATTGGTGTGGTACTGCCGTCTGTGAACCACTCTGGTGACAATTGGTACCTCTTGGTCTTTTACCTGGTGCAACCTCCCAGCACCCGCTGGGAGACCCGGCGCTCGCTGCGTTGCTTCCGTCCTCCGTTCGGGGGGTTCCGTGCGCCGGCGCCGGCGCGTGGAAAGGGGGTGTGCGGCTGGTCGCGCGCGGGCGCGTGCCAGGCCCCCTTTCGCCCGGTTTTTCCCCATCCATCCATGCATCCACCTTCCCGCTTCGTGGCGGCGCGGGGTAGACCTGGGCGACCATCCACCCGCTCGATCGGCGGGTGCAGTTTCCCGTCCGTGCCGCGGGTAGACGTGTCGGCCGTAGCGGGGTTGACCTGTCGGCCGGTGCCGTTTCCCGTCCGTGCCGCGGGTAGACGTGTCGGCTGTAGCCGCGCGTCACGCAGCTGTGTCAAGCGGTAAGGGTACGACGAACGGCCAGCCGCCCCCCGACCCGACCCGACCAGACCCGACCCGACCCGACCCGACCCGACCCGACCCGATCGCTTCCGTTGTTGACCCTCCCTCGCGCCCACCCGCATCCTCCCCTCCCCTCCCCTCTTCTCCCCTCCCCTCCCTTGTGGTGTTATTTAAATTTATTAAAATAGGTAGGGTAGACCTGGGGTCCGGCATTCGAGCTCGGGCGTCCTCGCGCACGACCGTCTCCGCCGTTCGTCCTCCCTCGGGCACGCTTGCTTCCTCCATTATTGTGGTGGGTTTTTTTTGTTTTTTTGTTTTTTTTTAAATATTTTTGTTTCTTTTAAATTTTTTTTCCTTTTTTTCTCCTTTTTTCCCCATTTTTTCTTTTTTTTCCCTTTTTTCCCCTTTTTAAATATTTTTTTCTTTCTTTTTTTTTTAAAATTTTCTTTTCCCCATATTTCCTTATTATTTATTTAGTTATTCATGCAATTATTAATATCGCTCTTCCGCTTTCCCATCTTTTTATTACTTTTATTTTATTTTATTATTTTATTTTACCGCGACATTTTACGATCTATCTGTACTTTTTCACACCTTCTTCCCTTCTACTTTTCTTTGACTTCTGGCTTCCCTTCCCTTCCCTTCCCTTCCCTTCCCTTCCCTTCCCTTCCCTTCCCTTCCCTTCCCTTCCCTTCCCTTCCCTTCCCTTCCCTTCCCTTCCCTTCCCTTCCCTTCCCTTCCCTTCCCTTCCCTTCCCTTCCCTTCCCTTCCCTTCCCTTCCCTTCCCTTCCCTTCCCTTCCCTTCTCTTCTCTTTCTCCTCGTCACCCGCGCGTGAGTAGGCCCGGCACGGCCTCTGTCACGAAGAAGGGGGTCGCTTGCGTGGCCGGGGAGGGATGGGGGGGTCTGCGACGGGGTTGCGGGTATGCGGGTAGACCTGGCTGCCGGCCGGCGCCTGATCTTCCCGGCCCCGCGTCCGTCTTCCACCTTCCCCCCCCCCAGTCCACACCGCACGAGCGGGAACCCGACCCGTACCCGACGGCGGCCTGCCTCCGCCTGCCCCCACCCCGGACCTCACCCACAACCCGCCCACTCCCGGACGCATCTCGCCCGACCGGCCCGCGACCGTGTTTTTTTATTTGTTTGTTTGTTTTTGTTTTTGTTTTTTCTTTTTTTTGTTTTGGTCAGTCACTCGTTCGGTTATTTGTTTGGACCCGATTGGCCCGTTTGGTTTTTTTCTTTTCTTTCCTTTTTCCGCCGGGGTGCTCCTGACGGCTCGGCCCAATGGCGGCTCGACTCGGCGACCGGAGCCCGCCAAAACGCCTCGCCACCCCCCAGCCCCACCGCCACCACCGCCACCACCTCCTCCTCCCGCCGAAAATCCCACGTATCGTTCCACCTCATCTGCCAGCTGGGAGAGAGGCTAGGCGCGAACCCCACGGGGGACGCGGCCGCCTCCCGCCGGCCCACCTCTCGCCGCTGCCGACTTCCCGCCGCTCTTTCGCCATCCCTCGCCACGCGGCCTGCCCGCAGTCCGGATATCCGGCCTGAACGGACCCCAGTGGGCGGGGCCCGCGCACCTTCCTGCAGAGCCGGGGAGGCGGGGGGGGGGCGGGGCGGCTTTTTCAAAAACTAAAAAAGGGGAAAGTAAAGAAGAACCCACGAGAAAAACAAACAAACAAACAAACAAACAAACGGAAAATAATAAAACCGAGAGGGCGCGTGGGGGCACGGACAAACAATCGAACGGACCAAAGTACGAACGAACGGACGAACAAACAAACACGCAGACAAAAGGGCAAAACCGCGGTGGCGGTGGCGGGACGGCCAGCTTCAAGCAAGGCCGAACCGAGAAGCCCGGGTACGCCCCGACCCGGCGAACAGCGGCCGGCTCATACGTGCACCCTGGTCGTTCCGCGACTGCGGCCGAGTGGCGTCTCCGTGGCGCCTCCGGTGCTCTGGCACAGTCATCACGGCTCGACCCCTGGCCATCGCAGCTCGAGTGCGCCGGCACGGTCCAGCCTCTCCCGGCGGGCTCCGCTCGGCTCGGACGTTCCGCGGAAGTGGCCAAGTGTCGCTCTCGTGGCGGCTCCTCTGCGCTGGCACTGTCTACCCGGCTCCGAGCGTCTCCGGAGGGTGGGGGGAGGGGGGGGGGGCACGGCGTCGGCGGCTAGGCGTCGCTTCCCATGCGTCTCGACTAGGTCGGCACGGTCTACCCGGCTCCGAGCGGGCCGTGGTGCTCGGCGGCGGCTGCTAGAGGTCGCTGCCTATGCGGCTCGACTAGGTCGGCATGGTCTACCCGGCTCCGAGCGGGCTGTGGTGCTCGGCGGCGGCTGCTAGAGGTCGCTGCCTATGCGGCTCGACTAGGTCGGCACGGTCTACCCGGCTCCGAGCGGGCCGTGGTGCTCGGCGGCGGCTGCTAGAGGTCGCTGCCTATGCGGCTCGTCTAGGTCGGCACGGTCTACCCGGCTCCGAGCGGGCCGTGGTGCTCGGCGGCGGCTGCTAGAGGTCGCTGCCTATGCGGCTCGACTAGGTCGGCACGGTCTACCCTGTTCCGTGCCTGCGCGAGGGCTCGGCGGCGGTCGTTAGTTGTCGCTGCACGTCTGCCTGCGCGTCCGTCAGCGACATCTAGCGTCTGCGGCGGAGCAGGGTAGACCGTGCCGACGTGAGCCAGCCGCCGCTCAGCGACCCCTGGCCGCCGCCGCATGAGCTTCGGTCCGCTCGGAGCTGGGTAGACCGTGCCGACCAACTCGAGCCGGACGTGCAGCGACCGCTGGCCAGCGCGGAGGCTCGAGTGCGCCGGCACTGCACAGCCTCTCCCGGCGGGCTCCGCTCGGCACGGACGTTCCTCGGCAGCGTCTGGCGATCTGACCCGCGGCGGCACGAGTGCGCCGGCATGGTCCAACCGCTCTCGGCGGGCTCGGCTCCGCTCGGACGTTCCGCGGCGGCGTCCAGGGGGTCTCAGCCGCGGAGGCTCGGGTGCGCCGGAACGGTCCAGCCTCTCCCGCCGGGCTCCGCTCGGCTCGGACGTTCCTCGGCGGCGTCCTGCAATCTGAGCCGTGGCGGCTCGAGTGCGCCGGCACAGTCCAACCGCTCCCGGCGGGTTCCGCTCGGCTCGAACGCTCCTCGGCGGAGTCGGGCGATCTGAGCCGCGGCGACACGGTCCAGCCTCTCCAGGCGGACTCAGCTCGGCACGGACGTTCCGCGGAAGTGGCCAAGCGCCGCTCTTGTGGCTGCTCCGCTGCGCTGTCACTGTGTACCCGGCTCCGAGCGTCTCTGGGGGGGGGGGGAGGGGGGGAACAGGGGGGGGGTGGGGGGGGAGTAACGGGGGGGGCGGGCACGGCGTCGGCGGCTACGCGTCGCTTCCCATGCGTCTCGACTAGGTCGGCACGGTCTACCCGACTCCGAGCGGGCCGTGGTTTTCGGCGGCGGAGGCTAGGGGTCGCTGCCTATGCGTCTCGGCTAGGTCGGCACGGTCTACCCGGCTCCGAGCGGGCCGTGGTTCTCGGCGGCGGGGGCTAGGGGTCGCTGCCTATGCGGCTCGACTAGGTCGGCACGGTCTACCCGGCTCCGAGCGGGCCGTGGTGCTCGGCGGCAGCGGCTAGGGGTCGCTGCCTATGCGGCTCGTCTAGGTCGGCACGGTCTACCCGGCTCCGAGCGGGCCGTGGTGCTCGGCGGCGGCGGATAGGTGTCGCTGCCTATGCATCTCGACTAGGTCGGCACGGTCTACCCGGCTCCGAGCGGGCCATGGTGCTCGGCGGCGGGGGCTAGGGGTCGCTGCCTAAGCGGCTCGACTAGGTCGGCACGGTCTACCCGGCTCCGAGCGGGCTAGGGTGCTCGGCGGCGGCTGCTAAAGGTCGCTGCCTATGCGGCTCGACTAGGTCGGCACGGTGTACCCTGCTCCGTGCGTGCGCGAGGGCTCGGCGGCGGTCGCTAGTTGTCGCTGCACGTCTGCCAGCCCGTCCGTCAGCGACCTCTAGCGTCCGCGGCGGAGCAGGGTAGACCGTGCCGACGTGAGCCGGCCGCCGCTCAGCGACCCCTGGCCGCCGCCGCATGAGCTTCGGTCCGCTCGGAGCCGGGTAGACCGTGCCGACCAACTCGAGCCGGACGTGCAGCGACCGCTGGCCAGCGCGGAGGCTCGTGTGCACCGGCACGGTCCAGCCTCTCCCGGCGGGTTCCGCTCGGCTCGGACGCTCCTCGGCGGAGTTGGGCGATCTGAGCCGCGGCGGCTCGAGTGCGCCGGCACTGCACAGCCTCTCCCGGCGGGCTCCGCTCGGCACGGACGTTCCTCGGCGGCGTCCGGAGATCTGAGCCGCGGCGGCACGAGTGCGCCGGCACGGTCCAACCGCTCTCGGCGGGCTCGGCTCAGCTCGGCCGTTCCGCGGCGGCGTCCGGGGGGTCTCAGCCGCGGAGGCTCGGGTGCGCCGGCACGGTCCAGCCTCTCCCGGCGGGCTCCGCTCGGCTCGGACGTTCCTTGGCGGCATCCGGCGATCTGAGCCGCGGCGGCTCGAGTGCGCCGGCACGGTCCAACCGCTCCCGGCGGGTTCCGCTCGGCTCGGACGCTCCTCGGCGGAGTCGGGCGATCTGAGCCTCGGCGACACGGTCCAACCGCTCTCGGCGGACTCAGCTCGGCTCGGACGTTCCGCGGAAGTGACCAAGTGCCGCTCTTGTGGCTGCTCCGCTGCGCCGGCACTGTGTACCCGGCTCCGAGCGTCTCTGGGGGGGGGGGGGGGGGGGGGGGGAAGAGGGGGGGGTGGTGGGGGGATTAAGGGGGGGGGGGGCACGTCGGCGGCGGCTAGGCGTTGCTTCCCATGCGTCTCGACTAGGTCAGCACGGTCTACCCGGCTACGAGCGGGCCGTGGTGCTCGGCGGCGGCTGCTAGAGGTCGCTGCCTATGCGGCTCGACTAGGTCGGCACGGTCTACCCGGCTCCGAGCGGGCCGTAATGCTCGGCGGAAGCTGCTAGAGGTCGCTGCCTATGCGGCTTGACTAGGTCGGCACGGTCTACCCGGCTCCGAGCGGGCCGTGGTTCTCGGCGGCGGGGGCTAGGGTTCGCTGCCTATGCGGCTCGTCTAGGTCGGCACGGTCTACCCGGCTCCGAGCGGGCCGTGGTGCTCGGCGGCGGCTGCTAGGGGTCGCTGCCTATGCGGCTCGTCTATGTCGGCACGGTCTACCCGGCTCCGAGCGGGCCGTGGTTCTCGGCAGCGGCGGCTAGGGGTCGCTGCCTATGCGTCTCAGCTAGGTCGGCACGGTCTACCCGGCTCCGAGCGGGCCGTGGTGCTCGGCGGCAGCGGCTAGGGGTCGCTGCCCGTGCGGCTTGCGTGTAACTGCCAGGTCTACCCGCTTTCGGTTAGGCTTTGCCGCCCTGTGAGATGGGGGGGCGCTAAAGCTCCGGAGCTTGCTGGGGGGTCGCTGTAGTTTCTTACCTACCGCTACGTCGACGTAGAGCGCCGCTTACCCTCGGCGCCGCTGCCGGTAGTCGGCGCCGTTCTTTTCCAAAGCAGTTTTTTCTTACGCCTTCCGTTTTCGTCTGCAGGAGCGAGCGCGTGCTCGTCTCCAGAGGCGGCAACGAGCGGGCGCAGGCGAGCGAGGTTGAGCGCCGGGCTGTGGAGTTTTTCGGTTGTGGCTTCCCGCCGCTCTTTCGCCATCCCTCGCTACGCGGCTTGCCCGCAGTCCGGATTTCCGGCTCGAACGGACCCCGCTCAAGTGCGCCGGCACGGTCCAACCGCTCCCGGCGGGCACCGCTCAGCTCGGACGTTCCTCGGAATCAGCCAAATGTTGCTCCTGTGGCGTCTCCGCAGGCAAAAACGCATAGCCGGCGCCGCAAAGCTCGCGAGCCGCACCGAGCCGGGGAAACCGTGTCGTGGAGCAGCTGTGAAGCACATGTGGGTCAGATCTATGGGGTAGGAGCTGCTGTGCGGCTGATGTGGGTCAGATCTATGGGCAGGAGCTGATGTAGGGAAGATTTGGGTCTGATCTATGGGTTAGGAACTGCTGTGGTTCAGATCTATGGGGCAGGAGCAGCTGTGGGGCACATGTGGGTCAGATCTATGGGTTAGGTGCTGCTTTGGGGAAAATGTGGGTCAGATCTATGGGGCAGGAGCTGCTGTGGGTCAGATTTGGGTCAGATCTATGGGGCAGGAGCTGCTGTGGGTCAGATTTATGAGTCAGGAGCTGCTGTGTGGCTGATGTGGGTCAGATCTATGGGGCAGGAGCTGCTGTGGGGGCATGTGTGGGTCAGATCTATATGGAAGGAGCTGCTGTGGGGCACATGTGGGTCAGACCTATGGGGCAGAAGCTGCAGAGGGGATGATGTGGGTCAGATCTATGGGGCAGCAGCTGCTGTGGGTCTGATGTGGGTCAGATCTATGGGGCAGGAGCTGCTGTGGGTCTGATGTGGGTCAGATCTATGGGGCAGGAGCTGCTGTGGGGCTGATGTGGGTCAGATCTATGGGGCAGGAGATGCTGTGGGTCAGATCTATGGGGCAGGAGCTGCTGTGGGGCTGATGTGGGTCAGATCTATAGGGCAGGAGCTGCTGTGGGGCAGATGTGGGTCAGATCTATGTGTCAGCAGCTGCTGTGGGTCTGATGTGGGTCAGATCTATGGGGCAGGAGCTGCTGTGGGGCTGATGTGGGTCAGATCTATGGGGCAGTAGCTGCTGTGAGTAAGATCTATGGGGCAGGAGCTGCTGTGGGGCTGATGTGGGTCAGATCTATGGGGCAGGAGTTGCTGTGGGGCAGATGAGGGACATATCTATGGTGCAAAATCTGCTGTTGGACTGATGTGGGTCAGATCTATGAGTTTGGAGTTGCTGTGGGGCACATGTGGGTCAGATCTATGGGCCAGGAGCTGCTGCGGGGCTGATTTGGGTCAGATCTATGGGTCAGCAGCTGCTGTGGGTCTGATGTGGGTCAGATCTATGGGGCAGGAGCTGCTGTGGGTCTGATGTGGGTCAGATCTATGGGGCAGGAGCTGCTGTGGGGCTGATGTGGGTCAGATCTATGGGACAGGAGATGATGTGGGTCAGATCTATGGGGCAGGAGCTGCTGTGGGGCTGATGTGGGTCAGATCTATAGGGCAGGAGCTGCTGTGGGGCAGATGTGGGTCAGATCTATGTGTCAGCAGCTGCTGTGGGTCTGATGTGGGTCAGATCTATGGGGCAGGAGCTGCTGTGGGGCTGATGTGGGTCAGATCTATGGGGCAGTAGCTGCTGTGAGTAAGATCTATGGGGCAGGAGCTGCTGTGGGGCTTATGTGGGTCAGATCTATGGGCAGGAGCTGATGTAGGGAAGATTTGGGTCTGATCTATAGGTTAGGAACTGCTGTGGTTCAGATCTATGGGGCAGGAGCAGCTGTGGGGCACATGTGGGTCAGATCTATGGGTTAGGTGCTGCTCTGGGGAAAATGTGGGTCAGATCTATGGGGCAGGAGCTGCTGTGGGTCAGATTTGGGTCAGATCTATGGGGCAGGAGCTGCTGTGGGTCAGATTTATGAGTCAGTAGCTGCTGTGTGGCTGATGTGGGTCAGATCTATGGGGCAGGAGCTGCTGTGGGGCTGATGTGGATCAGATCTATGGGGCAGGAGCTGCTGTGGGGAACATGTGGGTCAGATCTATGGGTCAGCAGATGCTGTGGGTCAGATCTATTGGGCAGGAACAGATGTGGGCCTGATGTTGGTCAGATATATGGAGCAGGAGCTGCTGTGTTGCAGATGAGGGTCAGATCTATGGTGCAGGAGCTGCTGTGGGGCAGATGTAGGGCTTATCTATGGGGCAGGAGCTGCTGTGAGGCTGATTGGTGTTAGATCTATGGGGAGGAGCTGCAGTGGTGCAGATGTGGGTCAGATCTATGGGGCAGTAGCTGCTGTGAGTCAGATCTATGGGGCAGGAGCTGCTGTGGGGCTGATGTGGGTCAGATCTATGGGGCAGGAGATGCTGTGGGTCAGATCTATGGGGCAGGAGCTGCTGTGGGGCTGATGTGGGTCAGATCTATAGGGCAGGAGCTGCTGTGGGGCAGATGTGGGTCAGATCTATGGGTCAGCAGCTGCTGTGGGTCTGATGTGGGTCAGATCTATGGGGCAGGAGCTGCTGTGGGGCTGATGTGGGTCAGATCTATGGGGCAGCAGCTGCTGTGAGTCAGATCTATGGGGCAGGAGCTGCTGTGGGGCTGATGTGGGTCAGATCTATGGGGCAGGAGCTGCTGTGGGTCAGATCTATGGGGCAGGAACAGATGTGGGCCTGATGTTGGTCAGATTTATGGAGCAGGAGCTGCTGTGTTGCAGATGTGGGTCAGAGCTATGGGGCAGGAGCTGCTGTGTGGCAAATCTGGGTCAGATCTATGGTGTAGGAGCTGCTGTGGGGCTGATGTGGGTCAGATCTATGGGGCAGGAGCTGCTGTGGTTAAGACCTATTTGGCAGGATCTGCTGTGGGGCAGATTTGGGTCAGATCTATGGGGCAGGAGCTGCAGTGGAGATGATGTACGTCAGATCTATGGGGCAGGAGCTGCTGTGTGGCAAATGTGGATCAAATCTATGGGGCAGGAGCTGCAGTGGGTCAGATCTATGGGGCAGGAAAAGATGTGGGCCTGGTGTTGGTCAGATTTATGGAGCAGGATCTGCTGTGTTGCAGATGTGGGTCAGATCTATGGGGCAGGAGCTGCTGTGGTGCTGCTGTGGGTTAGATCTATGGGGCAGGAGCTGTTGTGGGGCTGATGGGGGTCAGATCTATGGGGCAGGAGGTACTGTGGGGCTGATGTTGGTCTGATCTATGGGGCTGGAGCTGCTGTGCGACAGATGTGGGTCAGATCTATGGGGCAGGAGCTGCTGTGGGGCTGATGTGGGTCAGATCCTTGGGGCTGAAGCTGCTGTGGGTCGTATCTATTGGGCAGCAGCTGCTTTACATATGATGTGTGTCAGATCAATGGGGCAGGAGCTGCTGTGGGGCAGATGTAGGGCATATCTATGGGGCAGGAGCTGCTGTGGGGCAGATGTAGGGCATATCTATGGGGCAGGAGCTGCTGTGAGGCTGATGGGTGTTAGATCTATGGGGAGGAGCTGCTGTGGTGCAGATGTGGGTCAGAGCTATGGGGCAGGAGCTGCTGTGGGGCAGAAGTGGCTAAGATCTATCTTGTAGGAGCTGCTGTGGGGCTGATGTGGGTCAGATCTATGGGGAAGGAGCTGCTGTGGTTAAGATCTATTTGGCAGGATCTGCTGTGGGGCAGATTTGGGTCAGATCTATGGGGCGGGAGCTGCTGTGTGGCAAATGTTGGTCAGATCTATGGGGCAGGAGCTGCTGTGGGTCAGATCTATGGGGCAGGAACAGATGTGGACCTGATGTTGGTCAGATTTATGGAGCAGGAGCTGCTGTGTTGCAGATGTGGGTCAGATCTATGGTGCAGGAGCTGCTGTGGGGCAGATGTAGGGCTTATCTATGGGGCAGGAGCTGCTGTGAGGCTGATGGGTGATAGATCTATGGGGAGGAGCTGCTGTGGTGCAGATGTGGGTCAGAGCTATGGGGCAGGAGCTGCTGTGTGGCAGATGTGGGTCAGATCTATGGTGTAGGAGCTGCTGTGGGGCTGATGGGGGTCAGATCTATGGGGCAGGAGCTGCTGTGGTTAAGATCTATTTGGCAGGATCTGCTGTGGGGCAGATTTGGGTCAGATCTATGGGGCAGGAGCTGCAGTAGAGATGATGTACGTCAGATCTATAGGGCAGGAGCTGCTGTGGGGCTGCTGTGGGTTAGATCTATGGGGCAGGAGCTGCTGTGGGTCATATCTATTGGGCAGCAGCTGCTTTACATATGATGTGGGTCAGATCTATGGGGCAGGAGCTGCAGTGGGGCTGATGGGGGTCAGATCTATGGGGCAGGAGCTGCTGTGGGGCTGATGTGGGTCAAATCAATGGGGCAGAGCTGCTCTTGGGAACATGTGGGTCAGATCTATGGGGCAGGAGCTGCTGTGGGGCTGATGTGGGTCAGATCTATAGGGCAGGAGCTGCTGTGCGACAGATGTGGGTCAGATCTATGGGGCAGGAGCTGCTGTGGGGCTGATGTGGGTCAGATGTATGGGGCAGGAGCTGCTGTGGGGCTGATGTGGGTCAGATCTATGGCGCTGGAGCTGCTGTGGGGCTGATGTGGGTCAGATCTATGGGGAGGAGATGCTGTGGGGCTGATGTGGGTCAGATCTATGGGGCAGGAGATGCTGTGGGTCAGATCTATGGGGCAGGAGCTGCTGTGGGGAACATGTGGGTCAGGTCTATGGGGCAGGAGCTGCTGTGGGGCAGATGTGGGTCAGATCTATGGGTCAGCAGCTGCTGTGGGTCTGATGTGGGTCAGATCTATGGGGCAGGAGCTGCTGTGGGGCTGATGTGGGTCAGATCTATAGGGCAGGAGCTGCTGTGCGACAGATGTGGGTCAGATCTATGGGGCAGGAGCTGCTGTGGGGCTGATGTACGTCAGATCTATGGGGCAGGAGCTGCTGTGGGGCTGCTGTGGGTCAGATCTATGGGGCAGGAGCTGCTGTGGGGCCGATGTGGGTCAGATCTATGGCGCAGGAGCTGCTGTGGAACTGATGTGGGTCAGATCTATGGGGAGGAGATGCTGTGGGTCTGATGTGGGTCAGATCTATGGGGCAGGAGCTGCTGTGGGGCTGATGTGGGTCAGATCTATGGGGCAGGAGCTGCTGTGGGGAACATGTGGGTCAGGTCTATGGGGCAAGAGCTGCTGTGGGGCAGATGTGGGTTAGATCTATGGGTCAGGAGCTGCTGTGGGTCTGATGTGGGTCAGATCTATGGGGCAGGAGCTGCTGTGGGGCTGATGTGGGTCAGATCTATGGGGCAGGAGATGCTGTGGATCAGATCTATGGGGCAGGAACAGATGTGGGCCTGATGTTGGTCAGATTTATGGAGCAGGAGCTGCTGTGTTGCAGATGTGGGTCAGATCTATGGTGCAGGAGCTGCTGTGGGGCAGATGTAGGGCTTATCTATGGGGCAGGACCTGCTGTGAGGCTGATGGGTGTTAGATCTATGGGGAGGAGCTGCTGTGGTGCAGATGTGGGTCAGAGCTATGGGGCAGGAGCTGCTGTGGTGCAGATGTGGGTCAGAGCTATGGGCAGGAGCTGCTGTGTGGCAGATGTCGTTCAGATCTATGGTGTAGGAGCAGCTGTGGGGCAGATGTGGGTCAGATCTATGGGGCAGGAGCTGCTGTGGTTAAGATCTATTTGGCAGGATCTGCTGTGGGGCAGATTTGGGTCAGATCTATGGGTCAGGAGCTGCAGTGGAGATGATGTACGTCAGATCTATGGGGCAGGAGATGCTGTGGGGCTGCTGTGGATCAGATCTATGGGGCAGGAGCTGCTGTGGGGCTGATGTGGGTCAGAGCTATGGGGCAGGAGCTGCTGTGGGGCTGATGTGGGTCAGATCTATGGGGCAGGAGATGGTGTGGTGCTGATGTGGGTCAGATCTATGGGGCAGGAGCTGCTGTGGGGCTGATGTGGGTCAGATCTATAGGGCAGGAGCTGCTGTGCGACAGATGTGGGTCAGATCTATGGGGCAGCAGCTGCTGTGGGTCTGATGTGGGTCAGATCTATGGGGCAGGAGCTGCTGTGGGGCTGATGTGTGTCAGATCTATGGCGCAGGAGCTGCTGTGGCGCTGATGTGGGTCAGATCTATGGGGAGGAGAGGCTGTGGGGCTGATGTTGGTCAGATCTATGGGGCAGGAGATGCTGTGGGTCAGATCTAAGGGGCAGGAGCTGCTGTGGGGAACATGTGGGTCAGGTCTATGGGGCAGGAGCTGCTGTGGGGCTGATGTGGGTCAGATCTATGGGGCAGGAGCTGCTGTGGGTCTGATGTTGGTCAGATCTATGGGGCAGGAGCTGCTGTGGGGCTGATGTTGGTCAGATCTATGGGGCAGGAGCTTCTGTGGGTCAGATCTATGGGGCAGGAACAGATGTGGGCGTGATGTTGGTCAGATTTATGGAGCAGGAGCTGCTGTGTTGCTGATGTGGGTCAGATCTATGGTGCAGGATCTGCTGTGGGGCAGATGTAGGGCATATCTATGGGGCAGGAGTTGCTGTGAGGCTGATGGGTGTTAGATCTATGGGGAGGAGCTGCTGTGGTGCAGATGTGGGTCAGAGCTATGGGGCAGGAGCTGCTGTGGGGCAGAAGTGGGTAAGATCTATGGGGTAGGAGATGGTGTGTGGCAGATGTGGGTCAGATCTATGGTGTAGGAGCTGCTGTGGGGCTGATGTGGGTCAGATCTATAGGGCAGGAGCTGCTGTGGTTAAGATCTATTTGGCAGGATCTGCTGTGGGTCAGATTTGGGTCAGATCTATGGGGCAGGAGCTGCTGTGTGGCAAATGTGTGTCAGATCTATGGGGCAGGAGCTGCTGTGGATCAGATCTATGGGGCAGGAACAGATGTGGGCCTGATGTTGGTCAGATTTATGGAGCAGGATCTGCTGTGTTGCAGATGTGGGTCAGATCTATGGGGCAGGAGCTCCTGTGGTGCTGCTGTGGTGTCATGGTTTTGTAATTTTGCTATCAGTATCAGTATTCCACATCATAACATCATGTAAAGTATGGATACTTCTATTGAATGTGCAGTCCACAGAAGAAGACTACATATCCCAGAGAACAACAGGGTTAATGATAAGTCACGGGACCAGGACGCTGTATAATCTCGTTCCCAGGCTGGAGTGCCCTCCTTCTTCTCTCGAACTTCTCGGAGAGTGGGAAGCGTTCCAGCCGTGTCGCCTAGAGTTCACAGTAGGCCTCTCGGTTTTCGGGGACTCTCTCTCTCTCTGTTTCGTTCAATTTGTTAGCCTCAATTATATTATATTGTGTTATCTTGTATTTCGGTATCATATTTAGTAAAATAAGTTTTTCCTCCTTAGATTGTCGCTGTTTTATCCCACTCCCTTTTTCCCCCTCCTTTCCGGGCCCCGGGAGGGGGGCCCACGGGGTGGCTTCCCCTGTCACGGGGATAGGTAAATCTAAGTAACCCGTGACAGATTTTTGGTGGAGAATGCGGGCATAGAGCTTTTTAGCTTTTAGAACAACTCTCTCTTTACTCTTAAAGAGCTTCGTTAGGGGAGTGTTATCTTTTCGTAGCTGCTCACTGAGAACGTGACCTTGAAATACCAGACAAATTGTCAACATTAAGGGCTGCTGTACATTCTCAGCACTGCTATCTAACTTTTGTGTAGAAAACAAAGGGATTTCTTTCTCCCTTAGAGCAAAACTAGCTAGCTCTGACTTTTACAGAGCCTGCCAGCTATGAATCCACTCTTCATCCCAGTTGCTCTGTTTAAGGGATTGAAAGCAATTATGTTCTTCTTAAAGTATTGGTCAACTATTAACACCATAATTTGGTGTTGTGGAATTGTGCAGGTATATAGCCTAATAAGGTGGATACTGATGGAGACACCTGCCTGGTACTTTTATGAGATGTGGTATGGTCAGAATTTTGGCACCTACATCCCAGATGGAATTGTGAATCTCACAAACACTTGCATCCCAGATGGAACAGGCAATTTTACAAACACCACCATGTTTAATTCATTGTACAGGCTAAAAAAACCCTTTTTATTTAGGTTGTACTCTCAGATTTCCACACGCCTTTCAATAACTGAGATAGGGTTCATACTTGCATCCATGTTATCACTATTAATGAATGCATATATGTTCCTATGCATTCGTTCTATGCGGAAGTCTCCTCCAGAACCAGAGAATGATGACTGGCAGGGAATATGGAAAGGTTTAGGAAAAGTCTTAGAAGCATGGGGACCCACAGTGTCATGGGATTTCACTCTTGAACACCTAAGGGACCCTAAGAAATTAAGTGAGTATTTGGGTCAGAGATCTAAGGAGGTAAACCTTATGTGGGGTTTGGCTTATGCATACCGTGCTTTGTATCATACTATTCTGGAGAGAGAGAGTTTCCGATCTGAGATTCAAGCCCAAGTTAATTCTGATCAGTCACAGGAGGCATCAGTAGCAATATCAGTTGCCCCTGTGGAAGGCAAGAAATGGAAACGGGTGTCCACGCGTCTAGAACGAAAAGAAGGAGAAGCACAGGGGGGGGCTGCAGAAGACCCAGGTGCCGGGCATGGAGCAGTACCGAAAAAAGCAAAGGCAAAAACCAAGAGGCATGAAGAAGAGACTGATGATGAGGAAGAAATCACCTATTGTCGACCTCTGAAGCTGACTGAAATCCAAGGCTCAAGAAAGGAGTTCACACGGCGTCAAGATGAAGGTATCCTTGCTTGGTTGCTTCGCTGCTGGGACAACGGGGCCAACAGCTTGTCTCTAGATGGTAATGAAGCTCGCCAACTAGGAAACATTGCCCAAGATGCAGGTATCGACAGAGGGATTAGCAGATGTTCGGATGGAGCTGCGACTCTCTGGTTGCGGCTGTTAGAAGCCGTGAGAGAAAGGTACCCCTATAAGGATGCTTTGAAGCCTAAATTTGATAGTTGGAATACCGTCCAAAAAGGTATTCAGCGCCTGAGGGAATTGGCCATGGCGAAAATGTTGTACAGCCCTGATCCAAGCGAACTTGACCCTGAGAGAGTGAGGGCCGATCCTGACATGTGGCAGAAAATCACAAGTACAGCACCAGAGAGAATGGCACAGTCATTGGTAACAGGTTCTAAAGGGTTCGTGGACAGATGGCCCCGAGTTGTTGAGCTGATTATAATGCTTCAAACCACCGATCAGCAGCTCCCTCAACTGCATGCCGCAGTTTCTGCCATCTCACGGCTAGAAAACCGAGTAGATGAAATGTGCAAGAAATTGTTTCCATCAACTAATCGTAATGATGATCCCGTAATAGTATCAGAAACAACTGATGAAGGTCAATCCTCGTACGGGCCACCAGGTCTAATGAAGGATCTGATCAAAGTATTCCAGTCCTACTCCTCACCTGCATCATCAAAAGTCTCAGCTGTTAAACGCACACGCTTCCCAGCTCGAGCAAAGAACAACAGTACGATTGCACCGCGTGTTTCCATGTGGCGCTACCTACGTGACCGTGGAGAAGACATGAGGAAGTGGCATGATCAGCCCACTTCTGCACTACGAGCACGGGTGAAAGAACTACTAGACATACCAACCACCAGTGGAGTTGCTCCAGTCATCACAGGTAACCAATAGAGGGGCCCTGCCCTCAGTCAGGGGAGGGAAAGGGATAATAGAGTTTATTGGACTGTGTGGATTCGATGGCCTGGCACATCAGAACCACAGGAATATAAGGCGCTGGTGGATACCGGTGCACAGTGCACCCTAATGCCCTCCAGTCATGAAGGGACAGAATCAATCCATATTTCTGGAGTGACTGGGGGCTCTCAAGAATTGACTGTGCTGGAGGCTGAAATAAGCCTCACTGGCAAAGACTGGCAAAAACATCCTATTGTGACTGGCCCAGGGGCTCCATGTATACTGGGTATTGATTACCTCAGAAGGGGGCATTTCAAGGATCCTAAGGGGTATCGATGGGCCTTTGGGATAGCTGCTGTAGATATGGACAACATTAAGCAGCTGTCTGTTTTGCCTGGCCTGTCAGAGGACCCGTCTGTTGTGGGGCTGCTACGAGTAAAAGAGCAGCAGGTACCGATTGCTACAAAGACAGTGCACAGACGGCAGTATCGCACCAACAGGGATTCCTTGCTCCCCATTCATGATTTGATTCGCCAGTTGGAGAATCAGGGAGTGATCAGTAAAACTCACTCACCTTTTAACAGTCCCATATGGCCAGTGCGTAAAGCCAGTGGAGAATGGAGGCTGACAGTAGACTACCGTGGCCTGAATGAGGTCACACCCCCATTGAGCGCTGCTGTGCCGGACATGTTGGAACTCCAGTACGAGCTGGAGTCAAAAGCAGCCAAATGGTATGCCACCATTGACATTGCCAATGCCTTCTTCTCTATTCCTTTGGCTGCAGAATGTAAGCCACAGTTTGCCTTCACCTGGAGGGGCATTCAGTATACTTGGAACCGTTTGCCCCAGGGGTGGAAACACAGCCCAACCATTTGCCATGGGTTGGTCCAAACTGTACTGGAACAAGGTGGTGCTCCTGAACACCTGCAGTACATTGATGACATTGTTGTGTGGGGTGATACAGCAGAAGAGGTTTTCACAAAAGGAGAGCAGATCATCCAAATTCTTCTACAAGCCGGCTTTGCTATTAAGCGAAGCAAAGTAAAAGGACCTGCCCAGGAAATTCAGTTCTTAGGTATAAAGTGGCAGGATGGACGTCGTCACATCCCAACAGATGTGATCGACAAAATCACTGCCATGTCTCCACCAACTAGCAAGAAAGAGACACAGTCTTTCCTGGGTGCAGTAGGCTTTTGGAGGATGCACATTCCAAACTACAGCCTCATTGTAAGCCCCCTTTATCAGGTGACGCGGAAGAAGAACGATTTTGCATGGGGCCCTGAGCAGCAGCAGGCTTTTGAACAGATTAAACAAGAGATAGCCCGAGCTGTAGCTCTGGGGCCAGTACGGACTGGACAGGATGTAAAGAACATCCTCTATACTGCTGCTGGAGAGAAAGGCCCCACTTGGAGTTTGTGGCAAAGAGCCTCAGGAGAGACCCGAGGCCGACCCCTGGGATTCTGGAGTCGATCATATAAGGGGTCTGAAGAGTGCTACACTCCAACTGAGAAGGAGATCTTAGCCGCGTATGAGGGGGTTCGGGCTGCTTCCGAAGTAGTCGGGACTGAAACACAGCTCCTTTTGGCACCTCGACTGCCAGTGCTGAACTGGATGTTCAAAGGACAGGTTCCCTCCACTCATCATGCTACCGATGTCACCTGGAGCAAGTGGATTACGCTGATTACACAGCGAGCGCGAATGGGAAACCTCAATCGTCCAGGAATCCTAGAGGTAATCATGGACTGGCCTGAAGATAAAAGGTTTGGAACATCACCAGCAGAAGAGGTATCACGTGCTAAAGAGGCCCCACCATACAACGAATTACCAGAAAATGAAAAGAAATATGCCCTATTCACAGACGGATCCTGTCGCATTGTAGGGAAGCATCGCAAATGGAAAGCTGCTGTGTGGAGCCCCACACGACAGGTTGCAGAGGCCACCGAAGGTAAGGGAGAATCAAGTCAGTTTGCAGAGGTAAAAGCTGTCCAGCTGGCCTTAGATGTTGCTGAACGGGAGAGGTGGCCAATGCTGTATCTTTATACTGACTCATGGATGGTGGCAAATGCCTTATGGGGGTGGTTACAGAGGTGGGAACAAAACAACTGGCAACGGAAGGGTAAATCTGTTTGGGCCGCTGAATTATGGAAGGACATTGCTGCCCGAACAAAGAATATGGTTGTAAAGGTGCGTCATGTGGATGCACATGTGCCCAAAAGTCGGGCTACTGAAGAACAACAAAACAACCATCAGGTAGATAAAGCTGCCAAAATTGAGGTGGCTCAAATTGACTTGGACTGGCAGAATAAGGGTGAATTATTTCTAGCTCGATGGGCTCATGAGACCTCAGGTCATCAAGGAAGAGACGCAACATATAAGTGGGCCAGAGACCGAGGGGTGGACTTAACCATGGACGCTATTGCGCAGATTATTCATGATTGTGAAACATGTGCCATAATTAAACAAGCCAAAAGGATGAAACCTCTCTGGGAGGAAGGGCGGTGGCAAAAGTATAAATATGGGGAGGCGTGGCAGGTTGATTATATCACCTTGCCACGATCTCGCAGTGGTAAGTGTTATGTACTCACCATGGTAGAGGCAACCACTGGGTGGCTTGAAACATACGCAGTACCCCATGCAACTGCTCGAAACACCATATTAGGTCTTGAGAAACAAGTCCTGTGGCGACATGGCACCCCAGAAAGAATTGAATCTGATAATGGGACACATTTTAAAAATTCCCTTATAAATACTTGGGCCAAAGATCATGGCATTGAGTGGATTTATCATATTCCCTACCATGCACCAGCTTCTGGTAAAATTGAACGATATAATGGGTTGTTGAAAACTATGTTGAAAGCAATGGGTGGCGGAACATTTAAGCACTGGGAGAAGAATCTGGCAGAAGCCACTTGGTTGGTGAATACTAGAGGATCTGTCAATCGTGATGGTCCTAGTCAATCTAGCCCCCTACACACTGTAGAAGGAGATAAGGTCCCTGTTGTACATGTAAAGAACATGTTGGGAAAAGCTGTTTGGGTCCTTCCAGCTTCTGGAAAGGGCAAACCTATCCGTGGAACTGTCTTTGCCCAGGGACCTGGGTGCACTTGGTGGGTAATGCAGAAGGATGGGGATGTTCAATGTGTACCACAAGGGAATTTGATGCTGGGGGAGTGCAGTCAATAATTTTATGTATTTATATGTATATATGTTTGCATGTGTAGTGTATTTTAGTTATTATAGTTGTACATTTAGTTATGTTACATGTAATTCTACTGTTTAGCTATCATAATTTTACATACGTGTATATATATGTATATATATATTTACCATGATGTAATAATGTAGAATAAGGGGTGGAATGTCATGGTTTTGTAATTTTGCTATCAGTATCAGTATTCCACATCATAACATCATGTAAAGTATGGATACTTCTATTGAATGTGCAGTCCACAGAAGAAGACTACATATCCCAGAGAACAACAGGGTTAATGATAAGTCACGGGACCAGGACGCTGTATAATCTCGTTCCCAGGCTGGAGTGCCCTCCTTCTTCTCTCGAACTTCTCGGAGAGTGGGAAGCGTTCCAGCCGTGTCGCCTAGAGTTCACAGTAGGCCTCTCGGTTTTCGGGGACTCTCTCTCTCTCTGTTTCGTTCAATTTGTTAGCCTCAATTATATTATATTGTGTTATCTTGTATTTCGGTATCATATTTAGTAAAATAAGTTTTTCCTCCTTAGATTGTCGCTGTTTTATCCCACTCCCTTTTTCCCCCTCCTTTCCGGGCCCCGGGAGGGGGGCCCACGGGGTGGCTTCCCCTGTCACGGGCATAGGTAAATCTAAGTAACCCGTGACATGTGGGTTAGATCTATGGGGCAGGAGCTGTTGTGGGTCATATCTATTGGGCAGCAGCTGCTTTCTATATGATGTGTGTCAGATCTATGGGGCAGGAGCTGCTGTGGGGCTGATGTGGGTCAGATCTATGGGGCAGGAGCTGCTGTGGGGCTGATGTGGGTCAGATCTATGGCGCAGGAGCTGCTGTGGGGCTGATGTGGGTCAGATCTATGGGGAGGAGATGCTGTGGGGCTGATGTGGGTCAGATCTATGGGGCAGGAGATGCTGTGGGTCAGATCTATGGGGCAGGAGCTGCTGTGGGGAACATGTGGGTCAGGTCTATGGGGCAGGAGCTGCTGTGGGGCAGATGTGGGTCAGATCTATGGTGCAGGAGCTGCTTTGGGTCTGATGTGGGTCAGATCTATGGGGCAGGAGCTGCTGTGGGGCTGATGTTGGTCAGATCTATGGGGCAGGAGCTGCTGTGGGGAACATGTGGGTCAGGTCTATGGGGCAGGAGCTGCTGTGGGGCAGATGTGGGTTAGATCTATGGGTCAGCAGCTGCTGTGGGTCTGATGTGGGTCAGATCTATGGGGCAGGAGCAGCTGTGGGGCTGATGTGGGTCAGATCTGTGGGGCAGGAGCTGCTGTGGGTCAGATCTATGGGGCAGGAACAGATGTGGGCCTGATGTTGGTCAGATTTATGGAGCAGGAGCTGCTGTGTTGCAGATGTGGGTCAGATCTATGTTGCAGGAGCTGCTGTGGGGCAGATGTAGGGCATATCTATGGGGCAGGAGCTGCTGTGAGGCTGATGGGTGTTAGATCTATGGGGAGGAGCTGCTGTGGTGCAGATGTGGGTCAGAGCTATGGGGCAGGAGCTGCTGTGGTGCAGATGTGGGTCAGAGCTATGGGGCAGGAGCTGCTGTGTGGCAGATGTCGTTCAGATCTATGGTGTAGGAGCAGCTGTGGGGCAGATGTGGGTCAGATCTATGGGGCAGGAGCTGCTGTGGTTAAGATCTATTTGGCAGGATCTGCTGTGGGGCAGATTTGGGTCAGATCTATGGGTCAGGAGCTGCAGTGGAGATGATGTACGTCAGATCTATGGGGCAGGAGATGCTGTGGGGCTGCTGTGGATCAGATCTATGGGGCAGGAGCTGCTGTGGGGCTGATGTGGGTCAGAGCTATGGGGCAGGAGCTGCTGTGGGGCTGATGTGGGTCAGATCTATGGGCCAGGAGATGGTGTGGTGCTGATGTGGGTCAGATCTATGGGGCAGGAGCTGCTGTGCGACCGATGTGGGTCAGATCTATGGGGCAGGAGCTGCTGTGGGGCTGATGTGGGTCAGATCTATGGGGCAGCAGCTGCTGTGGGTCTGATGTGGGTCAGATCTATGGGGCAGGAGCTTCTGTGGGGCTGATGTGTGTCAGATCTATGGCGCAGGAGCTGCTGTGGCGCTGATGTGGGTCAGATCTATGGGGAGGAGAGGCTGTGGGGCTGATGTGGGTCAGATCTATGGGGCAGGAGATGCTGTGGGTCAGATCTAAGGGGCAGGAGCTGCTGTGGGGAACATGTGGGTCAGGTCTATGGGGCAGGAGCTGCTGTGGGGCTGATGTGGGTCAGATCTATGGGGCAGGAGCTGCTGTGGGTCTGATGTTGGTCAGATCTACGGGGCAGGAGCTGCTGTGGGGCTGATGTTGGTCAGATCTATGGGGCAGGAGCTTCTGTGGGTCAGATCTATGGGGCAGGAACGGATGTGGGCGTGATGTTGGTCAGATTTATGGAGCAGGAGCTGCTGTGTTGCTGATGTGGGTCAGATCTATGGTGCAGGAGCTGCTGTGGGGCAGATGTAGGGCATATCTATGGGGCAGGAGTTGCTGTGAGGCTGATGGGTGTTAGATCTATGGGGAGGAGCTGCTGTGGTGCAGATGTGGGTCAGAGCTATGGGGCAGGAGCTGCTGTGGGGCAGAAGTGGGTAAGATCTATGGGGTAGGAGATGGTGTGTGGCAGATGTGGGTCAGATCTATGGTGTAGGAGCTGCTGTGGGGCTGATGTGGGTCAGATCTATAGGGCAGGAGCTGCTGTGGTTAAGATCTATTTGGCAGGATCTGCTGTGGGTCAGATTTGGGTCAGATCTATGGGGCACGAGCTGCTGTGTGGCAAATGTGTGTCAGATCTATGGGGCAGGAGCTGCTGTGGATCAGATCTATGGGGCAGGAACAGATGTGGGCCTGATGTTGGTCAGATTTATGGAGCAGGATCTGCTGTGTTGCAGATGTGGGTCAGATCTATGGGGCAGGAGCTGCTGTGGTGCTGCTGTGGGTTAGATCTATGGGGCAGGAGCTGTTGTGGGTCATATCTATTGGGCAGCAGCTGCTTTCTATATGATGTGTGTCAGATCTATGGGGCAGGAGCTGCTGTGGGGCTGATGTTGGTTAGATCTATGGGGCAGGAGCTGTTGTGGGGCTGATGGGGGTCAGATCTACGGGGCAGGAGCTACTGTGGGGCTGATGTTGCTCTGATCTATGGGGCTGGAGCTGCTGTGCGACAGATGTGGGTCAGATCTATGGGGCAGGAGCTGCTGTGGGGCTGATGTGGGTTAGATCTATGGGGCAGGAGCTGTTGTGGGGCTGATGGGGGTCAGATATATGGGGCAGGAGCTGCTGTGGGGCTGATGTGGGTCAGATCCTTGGGGCTGAAGCTGCTGTGGGTCGTATCTATTGGGCAGCAGCTGCTTTACATATGATGTGTGTCAGATCTATGGGGCAGGAGCTGCTGTGGTGCTGATGTGGGTTAGATCTATGGGGCAGGAGCTGATGTGGGGCTGATGGGGGTCAGATATATGGGGCAGGAGCTACTGTGGGGCTGATGTTGGTCTGATCTATGGGGCAGGAGCTGCTGTGCGACAGATGTGGGTCAGATCTATGGGGCAGGTGCTGCTGTGCGACATATGTGGGTCAGATCTATGGGGCAGGATCTGCTGTGGGGCTGATGTGGGAAAGATCTATGGGGCAGGAGATGCTGTGGGTCAGATCTATGGGGCAGGAGCTTCTGTGGGGTACATGTGGGTCAGGTCTATGGGGCAGGAGCTGCTGTGGGGCAGATGTGGGTCAGATCTATGGGTCAGCAGCTGCTGTGGGTCTGATGTGGGTCAGATCTATGGGGCAGGAGCTGCTGTGGGGCTGATGTGGGTCAGATCTATGGGGCAGGACCTGCTGTGGGGCTGATGTGGGTCAGATCTATGGGGCAGGAGCTGCTGTGGGTCAGATTTATGAGTCAGGAGCTGCTGTGGGGCTGATGTGGGTCGGATCTATATGGCAGGAGCTGCTGTGGGGCACATGTGGGTCAGACCTATGGGGCAGAAGCTGCAGAGGGGATGATGTAGGTCAGATCTATGGGGCAGGAGTTGCTGTGGGGCAGATGAGGGACATATCTATGGTGCAAAATCTGCTGTTGGAATGATGTGGGTCAGATCTATGAGTTTGGAGCTGCTGTGGGGCACATGTGGGTCAGATCTATTGGCCAGGAGCTGCTGCAGGGCTGATTTGGGTCAGATCTATGGGTCAGCAGCTGCTGTGGGTCTGATGTGGGTCAGATCTATGGGGCAGGAGCTGCTGTGGGGCTGATGTGGGTCAGATCTATGGGGCAGGAGATGTTGTGAGTCAGATCTATGGGGCAGGAGCTGCTGTGGGGAACATGTGGGTCAGGTCTATGGGGCAGGAGCTGCTGTGGGGAACATGAGGGTCAGGTCTATGGGGCAGGAGCAGCTGTGGGGCAGATTTGGGTCAGATCTATGGGTCAGCAGCTGCTGTGGGTCTGATGTGGGTCAGATCTATGGGGCAGGAGTTGCTGTGGGGCTGATGTGGGTCAGATCTATGGGGCAGGAGCTGCTGTGGGTCAGATCTATAGGGCAGGTACAGATGTGGGCCTGATGTTGGTCAGATTTATGGAGCAGGAGCTGCTGTGTTGCAGATGTGGGTCAGATCTATGGTGCAGGAGTTGCTGTGGGGCATATGTTGGGCATATCTATGGGGCAGGAGCTGCTGTGAGGCTGATGGTTGTTAGATCTATGGGGAGGAGCTGCTGTGGTGCAGATGTGGGTCAGAGCTATGGGGCAGGAGCTGCTGTGGGGCAGAAGTGGGTAAGATCTATGGTGTAGGAGCTGCTGTGGGGCTGATGTGGGTCAGATCTATGGGGCAGGAGCTGCTGTGGTTAAGATCTATTTGGCAGGATCTGCTGTGGGGCAGATTTGGGTCAGAACTATGGGGCAGGAGCTGCTGTGTGGCAAATGTTGGTCAGATCTATGGGGCAGGAGCTGCTGTGGGTCAGATCTATGGGGCAGGAACAGATGTGGACATGATGTTGGTCAGATTTATGGAGCAGGAGCTGCTGTGTTGCAGATGTGGGTCAGATCTATGGTGCAGGAGCAGCTGTGGGGCAGATGTAGGGCTTATCTATGGGGCAGGAGCTGCTGTGAGGCTGATGGGTGTTAGATCTATGGGGAGGAGCTGCTGTGGTGCAGATGTGGGTCAGAGCTATGGGGCAGGAGCTGCTGTGGGGCTGATGTGAGTCAGATGTATGGGGCAGGAGCTGCTGTGTGGCAGATGTGGGTCAGATCTATGGTGTAGGAGCTGCTGTGGGGCTGTTGTGGGTCAGATCTATGGGGCAGGAGCTGCTGTGGTTAAGATCTATTAGGCAGGATCTGCTGTGGGGCAGATTTGGGTCAGATCTATGGGGCAGGAGCTGCAGTAGTGATGATGTACGTCAGATCTATGGGGCAGGAGCTACTGTGGGGCTGCTGTGGGTTAGATCTATGGGGCAGGAGCTGTTGTGGGTCATATCTATTGGGCAGCAGCTGCTTTACATATGATGTGTGTCAGATCTATGGGGCAGGAGCTGCAGTGGGGCTGATGGGGGTCAGATCTATGGGGCAGGAGCTGCTGTGGGGCTGATGTGGGTCAGATCTATGGGGCAGGAGCTGCTGTGGGGCTGATGTGGGTCAGATCTATGGGGCAGGAGCTGCTGTGGGGCTGATGTGGTTCAGATCTATGGGGCAGGAGCTGCTGTGGGGCTGATGTGGGTCAGATCTATGGGGCAGGAGCTGCTGTGGGGCTGATGTGGGTCAGATCTATGGCGCAGGAGCTGCTGTGGGGCTGATGTGGGTCAGATCTATGGGGAGGAGATGCTGTGGGGCTGATGTGGGTCAGATCTATGGGGCAGGAGATGCTGTGGGTCAGATCTATGGGGCAGGAGCTGCTGTGGGGAACATGTGGGTCAGGTCTATGGGGCAGGAGCTGCTGTGGGGCAGATGTGGGTCAGATCTATGTAGCAGGAGCTGCTTTGGGTCTGATGTGGGTCAGATCTATGGGGCAGGAGCTGCTGTGGGGCTGATGTTGGTCAGATCTATGGGGCAGGAGCTGCTGTGGGGAACATGTGGGTCAGGTCTATGGGGCAGGAGCTGCTGTGGGGCAGATGTGGGTTAGATCTATGGGTCAGCAGCTGCTGTGGGTCTGATGTGGGTCAGATCTATGGGGCAGGAGCAGCTGTGGGGCTGATGTGGGTCAGATCTGTGGGGCAGGAGCTGCTGTGGGTCAGATCTATGGGGCAGGAACAGATGTGGGCCTGATGTTGGTCAGATTTATGGAGCAGGAGCTGCTGTGTTGCAGATGTGGGTCAGATCTATGTTGCAGGAGCTGCTGTGGGGCAGATGTAGGGCATATCTATGGGGCAGGAGCTGCTGTGAGGCTGATGGGTGTTAGATCTATGGGGAGGAGCTGCTGTGGTGCAGATGTGGGTCAGAGCTATGGGGCAGGAGCTGCTGTGGGGCAGAAGTGGGTAAGATCTATGGGGTAGGAGATGGTGTGTGGAAGATGTGGGTCAGATCTATGGTGTAGGAGCTGCTGTGGGGCTGATGTGGGTCAGATCTATGGGGCAGGAGCTGCTGTGGCTAAGATCTATTTGGCAGGATCTGCTGTGGGGCAGATTTGGGTCAGATCTATGGGGCAGGAGCTGCTGTGGGTCATATCTATTGGGCAGCAGCTGCTTTACATATGATGTGTGTCAGATCTATGGGGCAGGATCTGCTGTGGGGCTGATGTGGGTCAAATCAATGGGGCAGAGCTGCTCTTGGGAACATGTGGGTCAGATCTATGGGGCAGGAGATGCTGTGTGGCTGATGTGGGTCAGATCTATGGGGCAGGAGCTGCAGTGGGGAACATGTGGGTCAGGTCTATGGGGCAGGAGCTGCTGTGGGGCTGATGTGGGTCAGATCTATGGGTCAGCAGCTGCTGTGGGTCTGATGTGGGTCAGATCTATGGGGCAGGAGCTGCTGTGGGGCAGATGTAGGGCATATCTATGGGGCAGGAGCTGCTGTGAGGCTGATGGGTGTTAGATCTATGGGGAGGAGCTGCTGTGGTGCAAATGTGGGTCAGATCTATGGGGCAGGAGCTGCTGTGGGGCTGATGTGGGTCAGATCTATGGGGCAGGAGCTGCTGTGGTTAAGATCTATTTGGCAGGATCTGCTGTGGGGCACATTTGAGTCAGATCTATGGGGCAGGAGCTGCAGTGGAGATGATGTACGTCAGATCTATGGGGCAGGAGCAGCAGTGGGGCTGATGGGGGTCAGATCTATGGGCAGGAGCTGCTGTGGGGCTGATGTGGGTCAAATCAATGGGGCAGAGCTGCTCTTGGGAAAATGTGGGTCAGATCTATGGGGCAGGAGCTGCAGTGGGGCTGATGTGGGTCAGATCTATAGGGCAGGAGCTGCTGTGCGACAGATGTGGGTCAGATCTATAGGGCAGGAGCTGCTTTGGGGCAGATGTGGGTCAGATCTATGGGTCAGCAGCTGCTGTGGGTCTGATGTGGGTCAGATCTATGGGGCAGGAGCTGCTGTGGGGCTGATGTGGGTCAGATCTATGGGGCATGAGCTGCTGTGGGGAACATGTGGGTCAGGTCAATGGGGCAGGAGCTGCTGTGGGGCAGATGTGGGTCAGATCTATGGGTCAGCAGCTGCTGTGGGTCTGATGTGGGTCAGATCTATGGGGCAGGAGCTGCTGTGGGGCTGATGTGGGTCAGATCTATGGGGCAGGAGCTTCTGTGGGTCAGATCTATGGGGCAGGAACAGATGTGGGCCTGATGTTGGTCAGATTTATGGAGCAGGAGCTGCTGTGTTGCAGATGTGGGTCAGATCTATGGTGCAGGAGCTGCTGTGGGGCAGATGTAGGGCTTATCTATGGCGCAGGAGCTACTGTGGGGCTGATGTGGGTCAAATTAATGGGGCACAGCTGCTGTGGGTCTGATGTGGGTCAGATCTATGGGGCAGGAGCTGCTGTGGGGCTGATGTGGTTCAGATCTATGGGGCAGGAGCTGCTGTGGGGAACATGTGGGTCAGGTCTATGGGGCAGGAGCTGCTGTGGGGCTGATGTGGATCAGGTCTATGGGGCAGGAGCTGCTGTGGGGCAGATGTGGGTCAGATCTATGGGTCAGCAACTGCTGTGGGTCTGATGTGGGTCTGATCTATGGGGCAGGAGCTGCTGTGGGGCTGATGTGGGTCAAATCTATGGGGCAGGAGCTGCTGTAGGGAACATGTGGGTCAGGTCTATGGGGCAGGAGCTGCTGTGGGGCAGATGTGGTTCAGATCTATGGGGCAGGAGCTGCTGTGGGTCTGATGTGGGTCAGATCTATGGGGCAGGAGCTGCTGTGGGGCTGATGTGGGTCAGATGTATGGGGTAGGAGCTGCTGTGCGACAGATGTGGGTCAGATCTATGGGGCAGGAGATGCTGTGGGGCTGATGTGGGTCAGATCTATGGGGCAGGAGATGCTGTGGGTCAGATCTATGGGGCAGGAGCTGCTGTGGGGAACATGTGGGTCAGATCTATGGGGCAGGAGCTGCTGTGGGGCTGATGTGGGTCAGATCTATGGGTCAGGAGATGCTGTTGGGCTGATGTGGGTCAGATCTATGGGGCAGGAGATGCTGTGGGTCAGATCTATGGGGCAGGAGATGCTGTGGGGAACATGTGGGTCAGGTCTATGGGGCAGGAGCTGCTGTGGGGCAGATGTGGGTCAGATCTATGGGTCAGCAGGTGCTGTGGGTCTGATGTGGGTCAGATCTATGGGGCAGGAGCTGCTGTGGGGCTGATGTGGGTCAGATCTATGGGGCAGGAGCTGCTGTGGGGCTGATGTGGGTCAGATCTATAGGGCAGGAGCTGCTGTGCGACAGATGTGGGTCAGATCTATGGGGCAGGAGCTGTTGTGGGCCTGATGTGGGTCAGATCTATAGGGCAGGAGCTGCTGTGTTGCAGATGTGCGTCAGATCTATGGGGCAGGAGCTGCTGTGGGGCTGATGTGGGTCAGATCTATGGGGCAGCAGCTGCTGTGGGTCTGATGTTGGTCAGATCTATGGGGCAGGAGCTGCTGTGGGGCTGATGTGGGTCAGATCTATGGGGCAGGAGCTGCTGTGGGGCTGATGTGGGTCAGATCTATGGGGCAGGAGCCTCTGTGGGGCTGATGTGGGTAAGATCTATGGGGCAGGAGCTGCTGTGGGGCTGATGTGGGTCAGATCTATGGGGCAGGAGATACTGTGGGTCAGATCTATGGGGCAGGAGCTGCTGTGGGGCTGATGTGGATCAGATCTATGAGGCAGGAGCTGCTGTGGGTCAGATCTATGGGTCAGGAGATGCTGTTGGGCTGATGTGGGTCAGATCTATGGGGCAGGAGATGCTGTGGGTCAGATCTATGGGGCAGGAGATGCTGTGGGGAACATGTGGGTCAGGTCTATGGGGCAGGAGCTGCTGTGGGGCAGATGTGGGTCAGATCTATGGGTCAGCAGGTGCTGTGGGTCTGATGTGGGTCAGATCTATGGGGCAGGAGCTGCTGTGGGGCTGATGTGGGTCAGATCTATGGGGCAGGAGCTGCTGTGGGGCTGATGTGGGTCAGATCTATAGGGCAGGAGCTGCTGTGCGACAGATGTGGGTCAGATCTATGGGGCAGGAGCTGTTGTGGGCCTGATGTGGGTCAGATCTATAGGGCAGGAGCTGCTGTGTTGCAGATGTGCGTCAGATCTATGGGGCAGGAGCTGCTGTGGGGCTGATGTGGGTCAGATCTATGGGGCAGCAGCTGCTGTGGGTCTGATGTTGGTCAGATCTATGGGGCAGGAGCTGCTGTGGGGCTGATGTGGGTCAGATCTATGGGGCAGGAGCTGCTGTGGGGCTGATGTGGGTCAGATCTATGGGGCAGGAGCCTCTGTGGGGCTGATGTGGGTAAGATCTATGGGGCAGGAGCTGCTGTGGGGCTGATGTGGGTCAGATCTATGGGGCAGGAGATACTGTGGGTCAGATCTATGGGGCAGGAGCTGCTGTGGGGCTGATGTGGGTCAGATCTATGGGGCAGGAGCTGCTGTGGGTCAGATCTATGGGGCAGGAGCTGCTGTGGGGCAGATGTGGGTCAGATCTATGGGTCAGCAGCTGCTGTGGGTCTGATGTGGGTCTGATCTATGGGGCAGGAGCTTCTGTGGGGCTGATGTGGGTCAAATCTATGGGGCAAGAGCTGCTGTGGGGAACATGTGGGTCAGGTCTATGGGGCAGGAGATGCTGTGGGGCAGATGTGGGTCAGATCTATGGGGCAGGAGCTGCTGTGGGGCTGATGTGGGCCAGATCTATGGAGCAGGAGCTGCTGTGAGTCAGATCTATGGGGCAGGAACAGATGTGGGCCTGATGTTGGTTAGATTTATGGAGCAGGAGCTGCTGTGTTGCAGATGTGGGTCAGATCTATGGTGCAGGAGCTGCTGTGGGGCAGATGTAGGGCTTATCTATGGGGCAGGAGCTGCTGTGTGGCTGTTGTGGGTCAGATCTATGGGTCAGCAGCTGCTGTAGTGCAGATGTGGGTCAGAGCTATGGAACAGGAGCTGCTGTGTGGCAGATGTGGGTCAGATCTATGAGGCAGGAGATGCTGTGGGGCTGATGTGGGTCAGATCTATGGGGCAGGAGATGCTGTGGGTCAGATCTATGGGGCAGGAGCTGCTGTGGGGAACATGTCGGTCAGGTCTATGGGGCAGGAGCTGCTGTCGGGCAGATGTGGGTCAGATCTATGGGTCAGCAGCTGCTGTGTTGCAGATGTGGGTCAGATGTATGGGGCAGGAGCTGCTGTGAGGCTGATGGGTGTTAGATCTATGGGGAGGAGCTGCTGTGGTGCAGATGTGGGTCAGAGCTATGGGGCAGGAGCTGCTGTGGGGCAGTAGTGGGTAAGATCTATGGGGGAGGAGATGGTGTGTGGCAGATGTGGGTCAGATCTATGGTGTAGGAGCTGCTGTGGGGCTGATGTGGGTCAGATCTATGGGGCAGGAGCTGCTGTGGGGCAGAAGTGGGTAAGATCTATGGGGTAGGAGATGGTGTGTGGCAGATGTGGGTGAGATCTATGGTGTAGGAGCTGCTGTGGGGCTGAAATGGGTCAGAGCTATGGGGCAGGAGCTTCTGTGGGGCAGAAGTGGGTAAGATCTATGGGGTAGGAGATGGTGTGTGGCAGATGTGGGTCAGATCTATGGTGTAGGAGCTGCTGTGGGGCTGATGTGGGTCAGATCTATGGGGCAGGAGCTGCTTTGGGGCTGATGTGGGTCAGATCTATGGGGCAGGAGCTGCTTTGCGACAGATGTGGGTCAGATCTATGGGGCAGCAGCTGCTGTGGGTCTGATGTGGGTCAGATCTATGTAGCAGGAGCTGCTGTGGGGCTGATGTGGGTCAGATCTATGGGGCAGGAGCCTCTGTGGGGCTGATGTGGGTCAGTTCTATGGGGCAGGAGATGCTGTGGGGCTGATGTGGGTCAGATCTATGGGACAGGAGATGCTGTGGGTCAGATCTATGGGGCAGGAGCTGCTGTGGGGCTGATGTGGATCAGGTCTATGGGGCAGGAGCTGCTGTGGGGCAGATGTGGGTCAGATCTATGGGTCAGCAGCTGCTGTGGGTCAGATGTGGGTCTGATCTATGGGGCAGGAGCTGCTGTGGGGCTGATGTGGGTCAAATCTATGGGGCAGGAGCTGCTGTGGGGAACATGTGGGTCAGGTCTATAAGGCAGGAGCTGCTGTGGGGCAGATGTGGGTCAGATCTATGGGGCAGGAGCTGCTGTGGGTCTGATGTGGGTCAGATCTATGGGGCAGGAGCTGCTGTGGGGCTGATGTGGGTCAGATGTATGGGGCAGGAGCTGCTGTGCGACAGATGTGGGTCAGATCTATGGGGCAGGAGATGCTGTGGGGCTGATGTGGGTCAGATCTATGGGGCAGGAGATGCTGTGGGTCAGATCTATGGGGCAGGAGCTGCTGTGGGGAACATGTGTGTCAGATCTATGGGGCAGGAGCTGCTGTGGGGCTGATGTGGGTCAGATCTATAGGTCAGGAGATGCTGTTGGGCTGATGTGGGTCAGATCTATGGGGCAGGAGATGCTGTGGGTCAGATCTATGGGGCAGGAGATGCTGTGGGGAACATGTGTGTCAGGTCTATGGGGCAGGAGCTGCTGTGGGGCAGATGTGGGTCAGATCTATGGGTCAGCAGCTGCTGTGGGTCTGATGTGGGTCAGATCTATGGGGCAGGAGCTGCTGTGGGGCTGATGTGGGTCAGATCTATGGGGCAGGAGCTGCTGTGGGGCTGATGTGGGTCAGATCTATAGGGCAGGAGCTGCTGTGCGACAGATGTGGGTCAGATCTATGGGGCAGGAGCTGCTGTGGGGCTGATGTGGGTCAGATCTATAGGGCAGGAGCTGCTGTGCGACAGATGTGGGTCAGATCTATGGGGCAGGAGCTGCTGTGGGGCTGATGTGGGTCAGATCTATGGGGCAGCAGCTGCTGTGGGTCTGATGTTGGTCAGATCTATGGGGCAGGAGCTGCTGTGGGGCTGATGTGGGTCAGATCTATGGGGCAGGAGCTGCTGTGGGGCTGATGTGGGTCAGATCTATGGGGCAGGAGATGCTGTGGGGCTGATGTGGGTCAGATCTATGGGCAGGAGATGCTGTGGGTCAGATCTATTGGGCAGGAGCTGATGTGGGGAACATGTGGGTCAGGTCTATGGGGTAGGAGCTGCTGTGGTGCTGATGTGGGTCAGATCTATGGGGCAGCAGCTGCTGTGGGTCTGATGTTGGTCAGATCTATGGGGCAGGAGCTGCTGTGGGGAACATGTGGGTCAGGACTATGGGGCAGGAGCTTCTGTGGGGCTGATGTGGTTCAGATCTATGGGGCAGCAGATGCTGTGGGTCTGATGTGGGTCAGATCTATGGGGCAGGAGATGCTGTGGGGCTGATGTGGGTCAGATCTATGGGGCAGGAGCTGCTGTGGGGCTGATGTGGGTCAGATCTATGGGTCAGCAGCTGCTGTGGGTCTGATGTGGGTCAGATCTATGGGGCAGGAGCTGCTGTGGGGCTGATGTGGGTCTGATCTATGGGGCAGGAGCTGCTGTGGGGAACATGTAGGTCAGGTCTATGGGGCAGGAGCTGCTGTGGGGCAGATGTGGGTCAGATCTATGGGTCAGCAGCTGCTGTGGGTCTGATGTGGGTCAGATCTATGGGGCAGGAGCTGCTGTGGGGCTGATGTGGGTCAGATCTATGGAGCAGGAGCTGCTGTGAGTCAGATCTATGGGGCAGGAACAGATGTGGGCCTGAAGTTAGTCAGATTTATGGAGCAGGAGCTGCTGTGTTGCAGATGCGGGTCAGATCTATGGTGCAGGAGCTGCTGTGGGGCAGATGTAGGGCTTATCTATGGGGCAGGAGCTGCTGTGAGGCTGATGGGTGTTAGATCTATGGGGAGGAGCTGCTGTGGTGCAGATGTGGGTCAGAGCTATGGGGCAGGAGCTGCTGTGTGGCAGATGTGGGTCAGATCTATGGGGGAGGAGATGCTGTGGGGCTGATGTGGGTCAGATCTATGGGGCAGGAGATGCTGTGGGTCAGATCTATGGGGCAGGAGCTGCTGTGGGGAACATGTCGGTCAGGTGTATGGGGCAGGAGCTGCTGTGGGGCAGATGTGGGTCAGATCTATGGGTCAGCAGCTGCTGTGCGACAGATGTGGGTCAGATCTATGGGGCAGGAGATGCTGTGGGTCAGATCTATGGGGCAGGAGATGCTGTGGGGAACATGTCGGTCAGGTGTATGGGGCAGGAGCTGCTGTGGGGCAGATGTGGGTCAGATCTATGGGTCAGCAGCTGCTGTGTTGCAGATGTGGGTCAGATCTATGGGGCACGAGCTGCTGTGAGGCTGATGGGTGTTAGATCTATGGGGAGGAGCTGCTGTGGTGCAGATGTGGGTCAGAGCTATGGGGCAGGAGCTGCTGTGGGGCAGAAGTGGGTAAGATCTATGGGGTAGGAGATGGTGTGTGGCAGATGTGGGTCAGATCTATGGGGCAGGAGCTGCTGTGGGGCAGATGTGGGTCAGATCTATGGGCAGGAGCTGCTGTGCTGCACATGTTGGTAGGGTCTATGGGGCTGGAGCTGCTGTGGTGCAGATGTGGGTCAGAGCTATGGGGCAGGAGCTGCTGTGGGGCAGAAGTGGGTAAGATCTATGGGGTAGGAGATGGTGTGTGGCAGATGTGGGTCAGATCTATGGTGTAGGAGCTGCTGTGGGGCTGATGTGGGTCAGATCTATGGGGCAGGAGCTGCTTTGGGGCTGATGTGGGTCAGATCTATAGGGCAGGAGCTGCTGTGCGACAGATGTGGGTCAGATCTATGGGGCAGGAGCTGCTGTGGGGCTGATGTGGGTCAGATCTATGGGGCAGCAGCTGTTGTGGGGCAGATGTGGGTCAGATCTATGTAGAAGGAGCTGCTGTGGGGCTGATGTGGGACAGATCTATGGGGCAGGAGCCTCTGTGGGGCTGATGTGGGTCAGATCTATGGGGCAGGAGATGCTGTGGGGCTGATGTGGGTCAGATCTATGGGACAGGAGATGCTGTGGGTCAGATCTATGGGGCAGGAGCTGCTGTGGTGCAGATGTGGATCAGGTCTATGGGGCAGGAGCTGCTGTGGGGCAGATGTGGGTCAGATCTATGGGTCAGCAGCTGCTGTGGGTCTGATGTGGGTCTGATCTATGGGGCAGGAGCTGCTGTGGGGCTGATGTGGGTCAAATCTATGGGGCAGGAGCTGCTGTGGGGAACATGTGGGTCAGGTCTATGGGGCAGGAGCTGCTGTGGGGCAGATGAGGGTCAGATCTATGGGGCAGGAGCTGCTGTGGGTCTGATGTGGGTCAGATCTATGGGGCAGGAGCTGCTGTGGGGCTGATGTGGGTCAGATGTATGGGGCAGGAGCTGCTGTGCGACAGATGTGGGTCAGATCTATGGGGCAGGAGATGCTGTGTGGCTGATGTGGGTCAGATCTATGGGGCAGGAGATGCTGTGGGTCATTTCTATGGGGCAGGAGATGCTGTGGGGAACATGTGGGTCAGGTCTATGGGTCAGGAGCTGCTGTGGGGCAGATGTGGGTCAGATCTATGGGTCAGCAGCTGCTGTGGGTCTGATTTGGGTCAGATCTATGGGGCAGGAGCTGCTGTGGGGCAGATGTAGGGCATATCTATGGGGCAGGAGCTGCTGTGAGGCTGATGGGTGTTAGATCTATGGGGAGGAGCTGCTGTGGTGCAAATGTGGGTCAGATCTATGGGGCAGGAGCTGCTGTGGGGCTGATGTGGGTCAGATCTATGGGGCAGGAGCTGCAGTGGAGATGATGTACGTCAGATCTATGGGGCAGGAGCAGCAGTGGGGCTGATGGGGGTCAGATCTATGGGCAGGAGCTGCTGTGGGGCTGATGTGGGTCAAATCAATGGGGCAGAGCTGCTCTTGGGAAAATGTGGGTCAGATCTATGGGGCAGGAGATGCAGTGGGGCTGATGTGGGTCAGATCTATAGGGCAGGAGCTGCTGTGCGACAGATGTGGCTCAGATCTATAGGGCAGGAGCTGCTTTGGGGCAGATGTGGGTCAGATCTATGGGTCAGCAGCTGCTGTGGGTCTGATGTGGGTCAGATCTATGGGGCAGGAGCTGCTGTGGGGCTGATGTGGGTCAGATCTATGGGGCATGAGCTGCTGTGGGGAACATGTGGGTCAGGTCAATGGGGCAGGAGCTGCTGTGGGGCAGATGTGGGTCAGATCTATGGGTCAGCAGCTGCTGTGGGTCTGATGTGGGTCAGATCTATGGGGCAGGAGCTGCTGTGGGGCTGATGTGGGTCAGATCTATGGGGCAGGAGCTTCTGTGGGTCAGATCTATGGGGCAGGAACAGATGTGGGCCTGATGTTGGTCAGATTTATGGAGCAGGAGCTGCTGTGTTGCAGATGTGGGTCAGGTCTATGGTGCAGGAGCTGCTGTGGGGCAGATGTAGGGCTTATCTATGGCGCAGGAGCTACTGTGGGGCTGATGTGGGTCAAATTAATGGGGCACAGCTGCTGTGGGTCTGATGTGGGTCAGATCTATGGGGCAGGAGCTGCTGTGGGGCTGATGTGGTTCAGATCTATGGGGCAGGAGCTGCTGTGGGGAACATGTGGGTCAGGTCTATGGGGCAGGAGCTGCTGTGGGGCTGATGTGGATCAGGTCTATGGGGCAGGAGCTGCTGTGAGGCAGATGTGGGTCAGATCTATGGGTCAGCAACTGCTGTGGGTCTGATGTGGGTCTGATCTATGGGGCAGGAGCTGCTGTGGGGCTGATGTGGGTCAAATCTATGGGGCAGGAGCTGCTGTAGGGAACATGTGGGTCAGGTCTATGGGGCAGGAGCTGCTGTGGGGCAGATGTGGTTCAGATCTATGGGGCAGGAGCTGCTGTGGGGGTGATGTGGGTCAGATCTATGGGGCAGGAGCTGCTGTGGGGCTGATGTGGGTCAGATGTATGGGGCAGGAGCTGCTGTGCGACAGATGTGGGTCAGATCTATGGGGCAGGAGATGCTGTGGGGCTGATGTGGGTCAGATCTATGGGGCAGGAGATGCTGTGGGTCAGATCTATGGGGCAGGAGCTGCTGTGGGGAACATGTGGGTCAGATCTATGGGGCAGGAGCTGCTGTGGGGCTGATGTGGGTCAGATCTATGGGTCAGGAGATGCTGTTGGGCTGATGTGGGTCAGATCTATGGGGCAGGAGATGCTGTGGGTCAGATCTATGGGGCAGGAGATGCTGTGGGGAACATGTGGGTCAGGTCTATGGGGCAGGAGCTGCTGTGGGGCAGATGTGCGTCAGATCTATGGGTCAGCAGCTGCTGTGGGTCTGATGTGGGTCAGATCTATGGGGCAGGAGCTGCTGTGGGGCTGATGTGGGTCAGATCTATGGGGCAGGAGCTGCTGTGGGGCTGATGTGGGTCAGATCTATAGGGCAGGAGCTGCTGTGCGACAGATGTGGGTCAGATCTATGGGGCAGGAGCTGTTGTGGGCCTGATGTGGGTCAGATCTATAGGGCAGGAGCTGCTGTGTTGCAGATGTGCGTCAGATCTATGGGGCAGGAGCTGCTGTGGGGCTGATGTGGGTCAGATCTATGGGGCAGCAGCTGCTGTGGGTCTGATGTTGGTCAGATCTATGGGGCAGGAGCTGCTGTGGGGCTGATGTGGGTCAGATCTATGGGGCAGGAGCTGCTGTGGGGCTGATGTGGGTCAGATCTATGGGGCAGGAGCCTCTGTGGGGCTGATGTGGGTAAGATCTATGGGGCAGGAGCTGCTGTGGGGCTGATGTGGGTCAGATCTATGGGGCAGGAGATACTGTGGGTCAGATCTATGGGGCAGGAGCTGCTGTGGGGCTGATGTGGGTCAGATCTATGGGGCAGGAGCTGCTGTGGGTCAGATCTATGGGTCAGGAGATGCTGTTGGGCTGATGTGGGTCAGATCTATGGGGCAGGAGATGCTGTGGGTCAGATCTATGGGGCAGGAGATGCTGTGGGGAACATGTGGGTCAGGTCTATGGGGCAGGAGCTGCTGTGGGGCAGATGTGGGTCAGATCTATGGGTCAGCAGCTGCTGTGGGTCTGATGTGGGTCAGATCTATGGGGCAGGAGCTGCTGTGGGGCTGATGTGGGTCAGATCTATGGGGCAGGAGCTGCTGTGGGGCTGATGTGGGTCAGATCTATAGGGCAGGAGCTGCTGTGCGACAGATGTGGGTCAGATCTATGGGGCAGGAGCTGTTGTGGGCCTGATGTGGGTCAGATCTATAGGGCAGGAGCTGCTGTGTTGCAGATGTGCGTCAGATCTATGGGGCAGGAGCTGCTGTGGGGCTGATGTGGGTCAGATCTATGGGGCAGCAGCTGCTGTGGGTCTGATGTTGGTCAGATCTATGGGGCAGGAGCTGCTGTGGGGCTGATGTGGGTCAGATCTATGGGGCAGGAGCTGCTGTGGGGCTGATGTGGGTCAGATCTATGGGGCAGGAGCCTCTGTGGGGCTGATGTGGGTAAGATCTATGGGGCAGGAGCTGCTGTGGGGCTGATGTGGGTCAGATCTATGGGGCTGGAGATACTGTGGGTCAGATCTATGGGGCAGGAGCTGCTGTGGGGCTGATGTGGGTCAGATCTATGGGGCAGGAGCTGCTGTGGGTCAGATCTATGGGGCAGGAGCTGCTGTGGGGCAGATGTGGGTCAGATCTATGGGTCAGCAGCTGCTGTGGGTCTGATGTGGGTCTGATCTATGGGGCAGGAGCTGCTGTGGGGCTGATGTGGGTCAAATCTATGGGGCAAGAGCTGCTGTGGGGAACATGTGGGTCAGGTCTATGGGGCAGGAGATGCTGTGGGGCAGATGTGGGTCAGATCTATGGGGCAGGAGCTGCTGTGGGGCTGATGTGGGCCAGATCTATGGAGCAGGAGCTGCTGTGAGTCAGATCTATGGGGCAGGAACAGATGTGGGCCTGATGTTGGTTAGATTTATGGAGCAGGAGCTGCTGTGTTGCAGATGTGGGTCAGATCTATGGTGCAGGAGCTGCTGTGGGGCAGATGTAGGGCTTATCTATGGGGCAGGAGCTGCTGTGTGGCTGTTGTGGGTCAGATCTATGGGTCAGCAGCTGCTGTAGTGAAGATGTGGGTCAGAGCTATGGAACAGGAGCTGCTGTGTGGCAGATGTGGGTCAGATCTATGAGGCAGGAGATGCTGTGGGGCTGATGTGGGTCAGATCTATGGGGCAGGAGATGCTGTGGGTCACATCTATGGGGCAGGAGCTGCTGTGGTGAACATGTCGGTCAGGTCTATGGGGCAGGAGCTGCTGTCGGGCAGATGTGGGTCAGATCTATGGGTCAGCAGCTGCTGTGTTGCAGATGTGGGTCAGATGTATGGGGCAGGAGCTGCTGTGAGGCTGATGGGTGTTAGATCTATGGGGAGGAGCTGCTGTGGGGCTGATGTGGGTCAGATCTATGGGGCAGGAGCTGCTGTGGGGCAGAAGTGGGTAAGATCTATGGGGTAGGAGATGGTGTGTGGCAGATGTGGGTGAGATCTATGGTGTAGGAGCTGCTGTGGGGCTGAAATGGGTCAGAGCTATGGGGCAGGAGCTTCTGTGGGGCAGAAGTGGGTAAGATCTATGGGGTAGGAGATGGTGTGTGGCAGATGTGGGTCAGATCTATGGTGTAGGAGCTGCTGTGGGGCTGATGTGGGTCAGATCTATGGGGCAGGAGCTGCTGTGGGGCTGATGTGGGTCAGATCTATGGGGCAGGAGCTGCTTTGCGACAGATGTGGGTCAGATCTATGGGGCAGGAGCCTCTGTGGGGCTGATGTGGGTCAGTTCTATGGGGCAGGAGATGCTGTGGGGCTGATGTGGGTCAGATCTATGGGACAGGAGATGCTGTGGGTCAGATCTATGGGGCAGGAGCTGCTGTGGGGCTGATGTGGATCAGGTCTATGGGGCAGGAGCTGCTGTGGGGCAGATGTGGGTCAGATCTATGGGTCAGCAGCTGCTGTGGGTCAGATGTGGGTCTGATCTATGGGGCAGGAGCTGCTGTGGGGCTGATGTGGGTCAAATCTATGGGGCAGGAGCTGCTGTGGGGAACATGTGGGTCAGGTCTATAAGGCAGGAGCTGCTGTGGGGCAGATGTGGGTCAGATCTATGGGGCAGGAGCTGCTGTGGGTCTGATGTGGGTCAGATCTATGGGGCAGGAGCTGCTGTGGGGCTGATGTGGGTCAGATCTACGGGGCAGCAGCTGCTGTGGGTCTGATGTTGGTCAGATCTATGGGGCAGCAGCTGCTGTGGGTCTGATGTTGGTCAGATCTATGGGGCAGGAGCTGCTGTGGGGAACATGTGGGTCAGGTCTATGGGGCAGGAGCTTCTGTGGGGCTGATGTGGTTCAGATCTATGGGGCAGCAGATGCTGTGGGTCTGATGTGGGTCAGATCTATGGGGCAGGAGATGCTGTGGGGCTGATGTGGGTCAGATCTATGGGGCAGGAGCTGCTGTGGGGCTGATGTGGGTCAGATCTATGGGTCAGCAGCTGCTGTGGGTCTGATGTGGGTCAGATCTATGGGGCAGGAGCTGCTGTGGGGCTGATGTGGGTCTGATCTATGGGGCAGGAGCTGATGTGGGGAACATGTAGGTCAAATCTATGGGGCAGGAGCTGCTGTGGGGCAGATGTGGGTCAAATCTATGGGTCAGCAGCTGCTGTGGGTCTGATGTGGGTCAGATCTATGGAGCAGGAGCTGCTGTGAGTCAGATCTATGGGGCAGGAACAGATGTGGGCCTGATGTTAGTCAGATTTATGGAGCAGGAGCTGCTGTGTTGCAGATGCGGGTCAGATCTATGGTGCAGGAGCTGCTGTGGGGCAGATGTAGGGCTTATCTATGGGGCAGGAGCTGCTGTGAGGCTGATGGGTGTTAGATCTATGGGGAGGAGCTGCTGTGGTGCAGCTGTGGGTCAGAGCTATGGGGCAGGAGCTGCTGTGTGGCAGATGTGGGTCAGATCTATGGGGGAGGAGATGCTGTGGGGCTGATGTGGGTCAGATCTATGGGGCAGGAGATGCTGTGGGTCAGATCTATGGGGCAGGAGCTGCTGTGGGGAACATGTCGGTCAGGTGTATGGGGCAGGAGCTGCTGTGGGGCAGATGTGGGTCAGATCTATGGGTCAGCAGCTGCTGTGCGACAGATGTGGGTCAGATCTATGGGGCAGGAGATGCTGTGGGTCAGATCTATGGGGCAGGAGATGCTGTGGGGAACATGTCGGTCAGGTGTATGGGGCAGGAGCTGCTGTGGGGCAGATGTGGGTCAGATCTATGGGTCAGCAGCTGCTGTGTTGCAGATGTGGGTCAGATCTATGGGGCACGAGCTGCTGTGAGGCTGATGGGTGTTAGATCTATGGGGAGGAGCTGCTGTGGTGCAGATGTGGGTCAGAGCTATGGGGCAGGAGCTGCTGTGGGGCAGAAGTGGGTAAGATCTATGGGGTAGGAGATGGTGTGTGGCAGATGTGGGTCAGATCTATGGGGCAGGAGCTGCTGTGGGGCAGATGTGGGTCAGATCTATGGGCAGGAGCTGCTGTGCTGCACATGTTGGTAGGGTCTATGGGGCTGGAGCTGCTGTGGTGCAGATGTGGGTCAGAGCTATGGGGCAGGAGCTGCTGTGGGGCAGAAGTGGGTAAGATCTATGGGGTAGGAGATGGTGTGTGGCAGATGTGGGTCAGATCTATGGTGTAGGAGCTGCTGTGGGGCTGATGTGGGTCAGATCTATGGGGCAGGAGCTGCTTTGGGGCTGATGTGGGTCAGATCTATAGGGCAGGAGCTGCTGTGCGACAGATGTGGGTCAGATCTATGGGGCAGGAGCTGCTGTGGGGCTGATGTGGGTCAGGTCTATGGGGCAGCAGCTGTTGTGGGGCAGATGTGGGTCAGATCTATGTAGAAGGAGCTGCTGTGGGGCTGATGTGGGACAGATCTATGGGGCAGGAGCCTCTGTGGGGCTGATGTGGGTCAGATCTATGGGGCAGGAGATGCTGTGGGGCTGATGTGGGTCAGATCTATGGGACAGGAGATGCTGTGGGTCAGATCTATGGGGCAGGAGCTGCTGTGGTGCTGATGTGGATCAGGTCTATGGGGCAGGAGCTGCTGTGGGGCAGATGTGGGTCAGATCTATGGGTCAGCAGCTGCTGTGGGTCTGATGTGGGTCTGATCTATGGGGCAGGAGCTGCTGTGGGGCTGATGTGGGTCAAATCTATGGGGCAGGAGCTGCTGTGGGGAACATGTGGGTCAGGTCTATGGGGCAGGAGCTGCTGTGGGGCAGATGAGGGTCAGATCTATGGGGCAGGAGCTGCTGTGGGGCAGTAGTGGGTAAGATCTATGGGGGAGGAGATGGTGTGTGGCAGATGTGGGTCAGATCTATGGTGTAGGAGCTGCTGTGGGGCTGATGTGGGTCAGATCTATGGGGCAGGAGCTGCTGTGGGGCAGAAGTGGGTAAGATCTATGGGGTAGGAGATGGTGTGTGGCAGATGTGGGTGAGATCTATGGTGTAGGAGCTGCTGTGGGGCTGAAATGGGTCAGAGCTATGGGGCAGGAGCTTCTGTGGGGCAGAAGTGGGTAAGATCTATGGGGTAGGAGATGGTGTGTGGCAGATGTGGGTCAGATCTATGGTGTAGGAGCTGCTGTGGGGCTGATGTGGGTCAGATCTATGGGGCAGGAGCTGCTGTGGGGCTGATGTGGGTCAGATCTATGGGGCAGGAGCTGCTTTGCGACAGATGTGGGTCAGATCTATGGGGCAGGAGCCTCTGTGGGGCTGATGTGGGTCAGTTCTATGGGGCAGGAGATGCTGTGGGGCTGATGTGGGTCAGATCTATGGGACAGGAGATGCTGTGGGTCAGATCTATGGGGCAGGAGCTGCTGTGGGGCTGATGTGGATCAGGTCTATGGGGCAGGAGCTGCTGTGGGGCAGATGTGGGTCAGATCTATGGGTCAGCAGCTGCTGTGGGTCAGATGTGGGTCTGATCTATGGGGCAGGAGCTGCTGTGGGGCTGATGTGGGTCAAATCTATGGGGCAGGAGCTGCTGTGGGGAACATGTGGGTCAGGTCTATAAGGCAGGAGCTGCTGTGGGGCAGATGTGGGTCAGATCTATGGGGCAGGAGCTGCTGTGGGTCTGATGTGGGTCAGATCTATGGGGCAGGAGCTGCTGTGGGGCTGATGTGGGTCAGATCTACGGGGCAGCAGCTGCTGTGGGTCTGATGTTGGTCAGATCTATGGGGCAGCAGCTGCTGTGGGTCTGATGTTGGTCAGATCTATGGGGCAGGAGCTGCTGTGGGGAACATGTGGGTCAGGTCTATGGGGCAGGAGCTTCTGTGGGGCTGATGTGGTTCAGATCTATGGGGCAGCAGATGCTGTGGGTCTGATGTGGGTCAGATCTATGGGGCAGGAGATGCTGTGGGGCTGATGTGGGTCAGATCTATGGGGCAGGAGCTGCTGTGGGGCTGATGTGGGTCAGATCTATGGGTCAGCAGCTGCTGTGGGTCTGATGTGGGTCAGATCTATGGGGCAGGAGCTGCTGTGGGGCTGATGTGGGTCTGATCTATGGGGCAGGAGCTGATGTGGGGAACATGTAGGTCAAATCTATGGGGCAGGAGCTGCTGTGGGGCAGATGTGGGTCAAATCTATGGGTCAGCAGCTGCTGTGGGTCTGATGTGGGTCAGATCTATGGAGCAGGAGCTGCTGTGAGTCAGATCTATGGGGCAGGAACAGATGTGGGCCTGATGTTAGTCAGATTTATGGAGCAGGAGCTGCTGTGTTGCAGATGCGGGTCAGATCTATGGTGCAGGAGCTGCTGTGGGGCAGATGTAGGGCTTATCTATGGGGCAGGAGCTGCTGTGAGGCTGATGGGTGTTAGATCTATGGGGAGGAGCTGCTGTGGTGCAGCTGTGGGTCAGAGCTATGGGGCAGGAGCTGCTGTGTGGCAGATGTGGGTCAGATCTATGGGGGAGGAGATGCTGTGGGGCTGATGTGGGTCAGATCTATGGGGCAGGAGATGCTGTGGGTCAGATCTATGGGGCAGGAGCTGCTGTGGGGAACATGTCGGTCAGGTGTATGGGGCAGGAGCTGCTGTGGGGCAGATGTGGGTCAGATCTATGGGTCAGCAGCTGCTGTGCGACAGATGTGGGTCAGATCTATGGGGCAGGAGATGCTGTGGGTCAGATCTATGGGGCAGGAGATGCTGTGGGGAACATGTCGGTCAGGTGTATGGGGCAGGAGCTGCTGTGGGGCAGATGTGGGTCAGATCTATGGGTCAGCAGCTGCTGTGTTGCAGATGTGGGTCAGATCTATGGGGCACGAGCTGCTGTGAGGCTGATGGGTGTTAGATCTATGGGGAGGAGCTGCTGTGGTGCAGATGTGGGTCAGAGCTATGGGGCAGGAGCTGCTGTGGGGCAGAAGTGGGTAAGATCTATGGGGTAGGAGATGGTGTGTGGCAGATGTGGGTCAGATCTATGGGGCAGGAGCTGCTGTGGGGCAGATGTGGGTCAGATCTATGGGCAGGAGCTGCTGTGCTGCACATGTTGGTAGGGTCTATGGGGCTGGAGCTGCTGTGGTGCAGATGTGGGTCAGAGCTATGGGGCAGGAGCTGCTGTGGGGCAGAAGTGGGTAAGATCTATGGGGTAGGAGATGGTGTGTGGCAGATGTGGGTCAGATCTATGGTGTAGGAGCTGCTGTGGGGCTGATGTGGGTCAGATCTATGGGGCAGGAGCTGCTTTGGGGCTGATGTGGGTCAGATCTATAGGGCAGGAGCTGCTGTGCGACAGATGTGGGTCAGATCTATGGGGCAGGAGCTGCTGTGGGGCTGATGTGGGTCAGGTCTATGGGGCAGCAGCTGTTGTGGGGCAGATGTGGGTCAGATCTATGTAGAAGGAGCTGCTGTGGGGCTGATGTGGGACAGATCTATGGGGCAGGAGCCTCTGTGGGGCTGATGTGGGTCAGATCTATGGGGCAGGAGATGCTGTGGGGCTGATGTGGGTCAGATCTATGGGACAGGAGATGCTGTGGGTCAGATCTATGGGGCAGGAGCTGCTGTGGTGCTGATGTGGATCAGGTCTATGGGGCAGGAGCTGCTGTGCGGCAGATGTGGGTCAGATCTATGGGTCAGCAGCTGCTGTGGGTCTGATGTGGGTCTGATCTATGGGGCAGGAGCTGCTGTGGGGCTGATGTGGGTCAAATCTATGGGGCAGGAGCTGCTGTGGGGAACATGTGGGTCAGGTCTATGGGGCAGGAGCTGCTGTGGGGCAGATGAGGGTCAGATCTATGGGGCAGGAGCTGCTGTGGGTCTGATGTGGGTCAGATCTATGGGGCAGGAGCTGCTGTGGGGCTGATGTGGGTCAGATGTATGGGGCAGGAGCTGCTGTGCGACAGATGTGGGTCAGATCTATGGGGCAGGAGATGCTGTGTGGCTGATGTGGGTCAGATCTATGGGGCAGGAGATGCTGTGGGTCATTTCTATGGGGCAGGAGATGCTGTGGGGAACATGTGGGTCAGGTCTATGGGTCAGGAGCTGCTGTGGGGCAGATGTGGGTCAGATCTATGGGGCAGCAGCTGCTGGGGGTCTGATTTGGGTCAGATCTATGGTGCAGGAGCTGCTGTGGGGCTGATGTGGGTCAGATCTATGGGGCAGGAGCTGCTGTGGGGCTGATGTGGGTCAGATCATTAGGGCAGGAGCTGCTGTGCGACAGATGTGGGTCAGATCTTTGGGGCAGGAGCTGCTGTGGGGCTGATGTGGGTCAGATCTATAGGGCAGGAGCTGCTGTGCGAAAGATGTGGGTCAGATCTATGGGGCAGGAGCTGCTGTGGGGCTGATGTGGGTCAGATCTATGGGGCAGCAGCTGCTGTGGGTCTGATGTGGGTCAGATCTATGGGGCAGGAGCTGCTGTGGGGCTGATGTGGGTCAGATCTATGGGGCAGGAGCTGCTGTGGGGCTGATGTGGGTCAGATCTATGGGGCAGGAGATGCTGTGGGGCTGATGTGGGTCAGATCTATGGGGCAGGAGATGCTGTGGGTCAGATCTATTGGGCAGGAGCTGCTGTGGTGCTGATGTGGATCAGGTCTATGGGGCAGGAGCTGCTGTGGGGCTGATGTGGGTCAGATCTATGGGGCAGCAGCTGCTGTGGGTCTGATGTGGGTCAGATCTATGGGGCAGGAGCTGCTGTGGTTAACATTTGGGTAAGGTCTATGGGGCAGGAGCTGCTGTGGGGCAGATGTGGGTCAGATCTATGGGGCAGGAGCTGCTGTGGGGCTGACGTGGGTCAGATCTATGGGGCAGGAGCTGCTGTGGGTCAGATCTATGGGGCAGGAACAGATGTGGGCCTGATGTTGGTAAGATTTATGGAGCAGGAGCTGCTGTGTTGCAGATGTGGGTCAGTTCTATGGTGTACGAGCTGCTGTGGGGCTGATGTGGGTCAGATCTATGGGGCAGGGGCTGCTGTGGTTAAGATCTATTTGGCAGGATCTGCTGTGGGGCAGATTTGGGTCAGATCTATGGGGCAGGAGCTGCAGTGGAGATGATGTACGTCAGATCTATGGGGCAGGAGCTGCTGTGGGGCTGCTGTCGGTTAGATCTATGGGGCAGGAGCTGTTGTGGGTCATATCTATTGGGCAGCAGCTGCTTTACATATGATGTGTGTCAGATCTATGGGGCAGTAGCTGCAGTGGGGCTGATGGGGGTCAGATCTATGGGGCAGGAGCCACTGTGGGGCTGATGTGGGTCAAATCATTGTGGCATGGCTGCTCTTGGGAACATGTGGGTCAGATCTATGGGGCAGGAGCTGCTGTGGGGCTGATGTGGGTCAGATCTATAGGGCAGGAGCTGCTGTGCGACAGATGTGGGTCAGATCTATGGTGTAGGAGCTGCTGTGGGGCTGATGTGGGTCAGATCTACGGGGCAGCAGCTGCTGTGGGTCTGATGTGGGTCAGATCTATGGGGCAGGAGCTGCTGTGGGGCTGATGTGGGTCAGATCTATGGGGCAGGAGCTGCTGTGGGGAACATGTGGGTCAGGTCTATGGGGCAGGAGATGCTGTGGGGCAGATGTGCGTCAGTTCTATGGGTCAGCAGCTGCTGTGGGTCTGATGTGGGTCAGATCTATGGGGCAGGAGCTGCTGTGGGTCTGATGTGGGTCAGATCTACGGGGCAGCAGCTGCTGTGGGTCTGTTGTGGGTCAGATCTATGGGGCAGGAGCTGCTGTGGGGCAGATGTGGGTCAGATCTATGGGTCAGCAGCTGCTGTGGGTCTGATGTGGGTCAGATCTATGGGGCAGGAGCTGCTGTGGGGGTGATGTGGGTCAGATCCATGGGGCAGGAGATGCTGTGGGGCTGATGTGGGTCAGATCTATGGGGCAGGATATGCTGTGGGTCAGATCTATGGGGCAGGAGCTGCTGTGGGGAACATGTGGGTCAGGTCTATGGGGCAGGAGCTGCTGTGGGCAGATGTGGGTCAGGTCTATGGGTCAGCAGCTGCTGTGGGTCTGATGTGGGTCAGATCTATGGGGCAGGAGCTGCTGTGGGGCTGATGTGGGTCAGATCTACGGGGCAGCAGCTGCGGTGGGACTGATGTGGGTCAGATCTATGGGGCAGGAGATGCTGTGGGGCTGATGTGGGTCAGATCTATGGGTCAGCAGCTGCTGTGGGTCTGATGTGGGTCAGATCTATGGGGCAGGAGCTGCTGTGGGGGTGATGTGGGTCAGATCTATGGGGCAGGAGATGCTGTGGGGCTGATGTGGGTCAGATCTATGGGGCAGGAGATGCTGTGGGTCAGATCTATGGGGCAGGAGCTGCTGTGGGGAACATGTGGGTCAGGTCTATGGGGCAGGAGCTGCTGTGGGCAGATGTGGGTCAGATCTATGGGGCAGCAGATGCTGTGGGTCTGATGTGGGTCAGATCTATGGGGCAGGAGCCTCTGTGGGGCTGATGTGGGTCAGATCTATGGGTCAGCAGCTGCTGTGGATCTGATGTGGGTCACCTCTATGGGGCAGGAGCTGCTGTGGGGCTGATGTGGGTCAGATCTATGGGGCAGGAGCTGCTGTGGGGAACATGTGGGTCAGGTCTATGGGGCAGGAGCTGCTGTGGGGCAGATGTGGGTCAGATCTATGGGGCAGGAGCTGCTGTGGGGCTGATGTGAGTCAGATCTATGGGGCAGCAGATGCTGTGGGTCTGATGAGGGTCAGATCTATGGGGCAGGAGCTGCTGTGGGGCAGATGTGGGTCAGATCTATGGGTCAGCAGCTGCTGTGGGTCTGATGTGGGTCAGATCTATGGGGCAGGAGCTGCTGTGGGGCTGAAGTTGATCAGATCTATGGGGCAGGAGCTGCTGTGGGGAACATGTGGGTCAGGTCTATGGGGCAGGAGCTGCTGTCGGGCAGATGTGGGTAAGATCTATGGGGCAGGAGCTGCTGTGGGACTGATTTGGGTCAGATCTATGGGGCAGTAGATGCTGTGGGTCTGATGTGGGTCAGATCTATGGGGCAGGAGCTGCTGTGGGGCTAATGTGGGTCAGATCTATGGGGCAGGAGATGCTGTGGGGCTGATGTGGGTCAGATCTATGGGGCAGGAGATGCTGTGGGTCAGATGTGGGTCAGATCTATGGGGCAGGAGCTCCTGTGGGGCTGATGTGGGTCAGATCTATGGGGCAGGAGCTGCTGTGGGGCTGATGTGGGGCAGATCTATGGGGCAGGAGCTGCTGTGGGTCAGATCTATGGGGCAGGAACTGATGTGGGCCTGATGTTGGTCAGATTTATGGAGCAGGAGCTGCTGTGTTGCAGATGTGGGTCAGATCTATGGTGCAGGAGCTGCTGTGGGGCAGATGTGGGTCAGATCTATGGTGTAGGAGCTGCTGTGGGGCTGATGTGGGTCAGATCTATGGGGCAGGAGCTGCTGTGGTTAAGATCTATTTGGCAGGATCTGCTGTGGGGCAGATTTGGGTCAGATCTATGGGGCAGGAGCTGCAGTGGAGATATTGTACGTCAGATCTATGGGGCATGAGCTGCTGTGGGGCTGCTGTGGGTTAGATCTATGGGGCAGGAGCTGTTGTGGGTCATATCTATTGGGCAGCAGCTGCTTTACATATGATGTGTGTCAGATCTATGGGGCAGGAGCTGCAGTGGGGCTAATGGGGGTCAGATCTATGGGGCAGGAGCTACTGTGGGGCTGATGTGGGTCAAATCAATGGGGCAGAGCTGCTCTTGGGAACATGTGGGTCAGATCTATGGGGCAGGAGCTGCTGTGGGGCTGATGTGGGTCAGATCTATAGGGCAGGAGCTGCTGTGGGGAACATGTAGGTCAGGTCTATGGGGCAGGAGATGCTATGGGGCTGATGTGGGTCAGATTTATGGGGCAGGAGATGCTGTGGGTCAGATCTATGGAGCAGGAGCTGCTGTGGGGAACATGTGGGTCAGGTCTATGGGGCAGGAGCTGCAGTGGAGATGATGTACGTCAGATCTATGGGGCAGGAGCTGCTGTGGGGCTGCTGTGGGTTAGATCTATGGGGCAGGAGCTGCTGTGGGGCTGCTGTGGGTTAGATCTATGGGGCAGGAGCTGTTGTGGGTCATATCTATTGGGCAGCAGCTGCTTTACATATGATGTGTGTCAGATCTATGGGGCAGTAGCTGCAGTGGGGCTGATGGGGGTCAGATCTATGGGGCAGGAGCTACTGTGGGGCTGATGTGGGTCAAATCATTGTGGCAGAGCTGCTCTTGGGAACATGTGGGTCAGATCTATAGGGCAGGAGCTGCTGTGTGACAGATGTGGGTCAGATCTATGGGGCAGGAGCTGCTGTGGGGCTGATGTAGGTCAGATCTATGGGGCAGGAGCTGCTGTGGGGCTGATGTGGGTCAGATCTATTGGGCAGGAGCTGCTGTGGGGCAGATGTGGGTCAGATCTATGGGGCAGGAGCTGCAGTGGGGCTGATGTGGGTCAGATCTATAGGGCAGGAGCTGCTGTGGGCCTGATGTTGGTCAGATTTATGGAGCAGGAGCTGCTGTGTTGCAGATGTGCGTCAGATCTATTGTGCAGGAGCTGCTGTGGGGCTGATGTGGGTCAGATCTATGGGGCAGGGGCTGCTATGGTTAAGATCTATTTGGCAGGATCTGCTGTGGGGCAGATTTGGGTCAGATCTATGGGCAGGAGCTGCAGTGGAGATGATGTACGTCAGATCTATGGGGTAGGAGCTGCTGTGTGGCTGTTGTGGGTCAGATCTATGGGGCAGGAGCTGCTGTGTGGCAATTGTGGGTGAGATCTATGGGGCAGCAGCTGCTGTGCGACAGATGTGGGTCAGATCTATGGGGCAGGAGCTGCTGTGGGGCTGATGTGGGTCAGATGTATGGGGCAGGAGCTGCTGTGTTGCAGATGTGGGTCAGATCTATGGGGCAGGAGCTGCTGTGGGGCTGATGTGGGTCAGATCTATGGGGCAGGAGCTGCTGTGGGGCAGATGAGGGTCAGATCTATGGGTCAGCAGCTGCTGTGGGTCTGATGTGGGTCAGATCTATGGGGCAGGAGCTGCTGTGGGGGTGATGTGGGTCAGATCTATGGGGCAGGAGATGCTGTGGGGCTGATGTGGGTCAGATCTATGGGGCAGGAGATGCTGTGAGTAAGATCTATGGGGCAGGAGCTGCTGTGGGGAACATGTGGGTCAGGTCTATGGGGCAGGAGCTGCTGTGGGGCAGATGTGGGTCAGATCTATGGGTCAGCAGCTGCTTTGGTTCTGATGTGGGTCAGATCTATGGGGCAGGAGCTGCTGTGGGGCTGATGTGGGTCAGATCTATGGGGCAGGAGCTGCTGTGGGGAACATGTGGGTCAGGTCTATGGGGCAGGAGCTGCTGTGGGGCAGATGTGGGTCAGATCTATGGGTCAGCAGCTGCTGTGGGTCTGATGTGGGTCAGATCTATGGGGCAGGAGCTGCTGTGGGGGTGATGTGGGTCAGATCTATGGGGCAGGAGCTGCTGTGGGGAACATGTGGGTCAGGTCTATGGGGCAGGAGCTGCTGTGGGGCAGATGTGGGTCAGATCTATGGGTCAGCAGCTGCTGTGAGTCTGATGTGGGTCAGATCTATGGGGCAGGAGCTGCTGTGGGGCTGATGTTGGTCAGATCAATGGGGCAGGAGCTGCTGTGGGTCAGATCTATGGGGCAGGAACAGATGTGGGCCCGATGTTGGTCAGATTTATGGAGCAGGAGCTGCTGTGGTGCAGATGTGGGTCAGATCTATGGGGCAGGAGCTGCTGTGGGGCAGATGTCGGGCATATCTATGGGGCAGGAGCTGCTGTGAGGCCGATGGGTGTTAGATCTATGGGGAGGAGCTGCTGTGGTGCAGATGTGGGTCAGAGCTATGGGGCAGGAGCTGCTGTGGGGCAGAAGTGGGTAAGATCTATGGGGTAGGAGATGGTGTGTGGCAGATGTGGGTCAGATCTATGGGGCAGGAGCTGCTGTGGGGCTGATGTGGGTCAGATCTATAGGGCAGGAGCTGCTGTGCGACAGATGTGGGTCAGATCTATGGGGCAGGAGCTGCTGTGGGGCTGATGTGGGTCAGATCTTCGGGGCAGCAGCTGCTGTGGGTCTGATGTGGGTCAGATCTATGGGGCAGGAGCTGCTGTGGGGCTGATGTGGGTCAGATCTATGGGGCAGGAGCTGCTGTGGGGAACATGTGGGTCAGGTCTATGGGGCAGGAGCTGCTGTGGGGCAGATGTGGGTCAGATCTATGGGGCAGGAGCTGCTGTGGGTCTGATGTGGGTCAGATCTATGGGGCAGGAGCTGCTGTGGGGCAGATGTCGGGCATATCTATGGGGCAGGAGCTGCTGTGAGGCCGATGGGTGTTAGATCTATGGGGAGGAGCTGCTGTGGTGCAGATGTGGGTCAGAGCTATGGGGCAGGAGCTGCTGTGGGGCAGAAGTGGGTAAGATCTATGGGGTAGGAGCTGCTGTGGGGCTGATGTGGGTCAGATCTATAGGGCAGGAGCTGCTGTGCGACAGATGTGGGTCAGATCTATGGGGCAGGAGCTGCTGTGGGGCTGATGTGGGTCAGATCTTCGGGGCAGCAGCTGCTGTGGGTCTGATGTGGGTCAGATCTATGGGGCAGGAGCTGCTGTGGGGCTGATGTGGGTCAGATCTATGGGGCAGGAGCTGCTGTGGGGCTGATGTGGGTCAGGTCTATGGGGCAGGAGCTGCTGTGGGGCAGATGTGGGTCAGATCTATGGGGCAGGAGCTGCTGTGGGTCTGATGTGGGTCAGATCTATGGGGCAGGAGCTGCTGTGGGGCTGATGTGGGTCAGATCTTCGGGGCAGCAGCTGCTGTGGGTCTGATGTGGGTCAGATCTATGGGGCAGGAGCTGCTGTGGGGCTGATGTGGGTCAGATCTATGGGGCAGGAGATGCTGTGGGGCTGATGTGGGTCAGATCTATGGGGCAGGGGATGCTCTGGGTTAGATCTATGGGGAAGGAGCTGCTGTGGGGAACATGTGGGTCAGGTCTATGGGGCAGGAGCTGCTGTGGGGCAGATGTGGGTCAGATCTATGGGTCAGCAGCTGCTGTGGGTCTGATGTGGGTCAGATCTATGGGGCAGGAGCTGCTGTGGGGGTGATGTGGGTCAGATCTATGGGGCAGGAGTTACTGTGGGGCTGATGTGGGTCAGATCTATGGGGCAGGAGATGCTGTGGGTCAGATCTATGGGGCAGGAGCTGCTGTGGGGAACATGTGGGTCAGGTCTATGGGGCAGGAGCTGCTGTGGGGCTGATGTGGGTCAGATCTATGGGTCAGCAGCTGCTGTGGGTCTGATGTGGGTCAGATCTATGAGGCAGGAGCTGCTGTGGGTCAGATCTATGGGGCAGGAACAGATGTGGGCCTGCTGTTGGTCAGAGTTATGGAGCAGGAGCTGCTGTGATGCAGATGTGGGTCAGATCTATGGTGTAGGAGCTGCTGTGGGGCTGATGTGGGTCAGATCTATGGGGCAGGAGCTGCTGTGGTTAAGATCTATTTGGCAGGATCTGCTGTGGGGCAGATTTGGGTCAGATCTATGGGGCAGCAGCTGCTGTGGGTCTGATGTGGGTCATATCTATTGGGCTGCAGCTCCTTTACCTATGATGTGGGTCAGATCTATGGGGCAGGATCTGCTGTGGGGAACATGTGGGTCAGGTCTATGGGGCAGTAGCTGCTGTGGGGAACATGTGGGTCAGATCCATGGGGCAGGAGCTGCAGTGGAGATGATGTACGTCAGATCTATGGGGCAGGAGCTGTTGTGGGTCATATCTATTGGGCAGCAGCTGCTTTACATATGATGTGTGTCAGATCTATGGGGCAGTAGCTGCAGTGGGGCTGATGGGGGTCAGATCTATGGGGCAGGAGCTACTGTGGGGCTGATGTGGGTCAAATCATTGTGGCAGAGCTGCTCTTGGGAACATGTGGGTCAGATCTATAGGGCAGGAGCTGCTGTGTGACAGATGTGGGTCAGATCTATGGGGCAGGAGCTGCTGTGGGGCTGACGTGGGTCAGATCTATGGGGCAGGAGATGCTGTGGGGCTGATATGGGTCAGATCTATAAGGCAGGAGCTGCTGTGGGGCTGATGTGGGTCAGATCTATTGGGCAGGAGCTGCTGTGGGGCAGATGTGGGTCAGTTCTATGGGGCAGGAGATGCTGTGGGTCAGATGTGGGTCAGATCTATGGGGCAGGAGCTGCAGTGGGGCTGATGTGGGTCAGATCTATAGGGCAGGAGCAGCTGTGGGGCTGATGTGGGTCAGATCTATGGTGCAGGAGCTGCTGTGTGGCTGATGTGGGTCAGATCTATGGGGCAGGGGCTGCTGTGGTTAAGATCTATTTGGCAGGATCTGCTGTGGGGCAGATTTGGTTCAGATCTATGGGGCAGGAGCTGCAGTGGAGATGATGTACGTCAGATCTATGGGGTAGGAGCTGCTGTGTGGCTGTTGTGGGTCAGATCTATGGGGCAGGAGCTGCTGTGTGGCAATTGTGGGTGAGATCTATGGGGCAGCAGCTGCTGTGCGACAGATGTGGGTCAGATCTATGGGGCAGGAGCTGCTGTGGGGCTGATGTGGGTCAGATGTATGGGGCAGGAGCTGCTGTGTTGCAGATGTGGGTCAGATCTATGGGGCAGGAGCTGCTGTGGGGCTGATGTGGGTCAGATCTGTGGGGCAGGAGCTGCTGTGGGGCAGATGAGGGTCAGATCTATGGGTCAGCAGCTGCTGTGGGTCTGATGTGGGTCAGATCTATGGGGCAGGAGCTGCTGTGGGGGTGATGTGGGTCAGATCTATGGGGCAGGTGATGCTGTGGGGCTGATGTGGGTCAGATCTATGGGGCAGGAGATGCTGTGAGTAAGATCTATGGGGCAGGAGCTGCTGTGGGGAACATGTGGGTCAGGTCTATGGGGCAGGAGCTGCTGTGGGGCAGATGTGGGTCAGATCTATGGGTCAGCAGCTGCTGTGGGTCTGATGTGGGTCAGATCTATGGGGCAGGAGCTGCTGTGGGGCTGATGTGGGTCAGATCTATGGGGCAGGAGCTGCTGTGGGGAACATGTGGGTCATGTCTATGGGGCAGGAGCTGCTGTGGGGCAGATGTGGGTCAGATCTATGGGTCAGCAGCTGCTGTGGGTCTGATGTGGGTCAGATCTATGGGGCAGGAGCATCTGTGGGGCTGATGTGGGTCAGATCTATGGGGCAGGAGCTGCTGTGGGGAACATGTGGGTCAGGTCTATGGGGCAGGAGCTGCTGTGGGGCAGATGTGGGTCAGATCTATGGGTCAGCAGATGCTGTGGGTCTGATGTGGGTCAGATCTATGGGGCAGGAGCTGCTGTGGGGCTGATGTGGGTCAGATCTATGGGGCAGGAGCTGCTGTGGGTCAGATCTATGGGGCAGGAACAGATGTGGGCCCGATGTTGGTCAGATTTATGGAGCAGGAGCTGCTGTGGTGCAGATGTGGGTCAGATCTATGGGGCAGGAGCCTCTGTGGGGCAGATGTCGGGCATATCTATGGGGCAGGAGCTGCTGTGGGTCAGATCTATGGGGCAGGAACTGATGTGGGCCTGATGTTGGTCAGATTTATGGAGCAGGAGCTGCTGTGTTGCAGATGTGGGTCAGATCTATGGTGCAGGAGCTGCTGTGGGGCAGATGTAGGGCTTATCTATGGGGCAGGAGCTGCTGTGTGGCAGATGTGGGTCAGATCTATGGTGTAGGAGCTGCTGTGGGGCTGATGTGGGTCAGATCTATGGGGCAGGAGCTGCTGTGGTTAAGATCTATTTGGCAGGATCTGCTGTGGGGCAGATTTGGGTCAGATCTATGGGGCAGGAGCTGCAGTGGAGATATTGTACGTCAGATCTATGGGGCAGGAGCTGCTGTGGTGCTGCTGTGGATTAGATCTATGGGGCAGGAGCTGTTGTGGGTCATATCTATTGGGCAGCAGCTGCTTTACATATGATGTGTGTCAGATCTATGGGGCAGGAGCTACTGTGGGGCTGATGTGGGTCAAATCAATGGGGCAGAGCTGCTCTTGGGAACATGTGGGTCAGATCTATGGGGCAGGAGCTGCTGTGGGGCTGATGTGGGTCAGATCTATAGGGCAGGAGCTGCTGTGGGGAACATGTAGGTCAGGTCTATGGGGCAGGAGATGCTGTGGGGCTGATGTGGGTCAGATCTATGGGGCAGGAGATGCTGTGGGTCAGATCTATGGGGCAGGAGCTGCTGTGGGGAACATGTGGGTCAGGTCTATGGGGCAGGAGCTGCTGTGGGGCAGATGTGGGTCAGATATATGGGTCAGCAGCTGCTGTGGGTCTGATGTGGGTCAGATCTATGGGGCAGGAGCTGCTGTGGGGCTGATGTGGGTCAGATCTATGGGGCAGGGGCTGCTATGGTTAAGATCTATTTGGCAGGATCTGCTGTGGGGCAGATTTGGGTCAGATCTATTGGCAGGAGCTGCAGTGGAGATGATGTACGTCAGATCTATGGGGTAGGAGCTGCTGTGTGGCTGTTGTGGGTCAGATCTATGGGGCAGGAGCTGCTGTGTGGCAATTGTGGGTGAGATCTATGGGGCAGCAGCTGCTGTGCGACAGATGTGGGTCAGATCTATGGGGCAGGAGCTGCTGTGGGTCTGATGTGGGTCAGATCTATGGGGCAGGAGCTGCTGTGGGGCTGATGTGGGTCAGATCTATGGGGCAGGATCTGCTGTGGGGAACATGTGGGTCAGGTCTATGGGGCAGTAGCTGCTGTGGGGAACATGTGGGTCAGATCCATGGGTCAGCAGCTGCTGTGGGTCTGATGTGGGTCAGATCTATGGGGCAGGAGCTGCTGTGGTTAAGATCTATTTGGAAGGATCTGCTGTGGGGCAGATTTGGGTCAGATCCATGGGGCAGGAGCTGCAGTGGAGATGATGTATGTCAGATCTATGGGGCAGGAGCTGCTGTGGGGCTGCTGTGGGTTAGATCTATGGGGCAGGAGCTGCTGTGGGGCTGCTGTGGGTTAGATCTATGGGGCAGGAGCTGTTGTGGGTCATATCTATTGGGCAGCAGCTGCTTTGCATATGATGTGTGTCAGATCTATGGGGCAGTAGCTGCAGTGGGGCTGATGGGGGTCAGATCTATGGGGCAGGAGCTACTGTGGGGCTGATGTGGGTCAAATCATTGTGGCAGAGCTGCTCTTGGGAACATGTGGGTCAGATCTATAGGGCAGGAGCTGCTGTGTGACAGATGTGGGTCAGATCTATGGGGCAGGAGCTGCTGTGGGGCTGATGTGGGTCAGATCTATGGGGCAGGAGATGCTGTGGGGCTGATGTGGGTCAGATCTATAAGGCAGGAGCTGCTGTGGGGCTGATGTGGGTCAGATCTATTGGGCAGGAGCTGCTGTGGGGCAGATGTGGGTCAGATCTATGGGGCAGGAGATACTGTGGGTCAGATGTGGGTCAGATCTATGGGGCAGGAGCTGCAGTGGGGCTGATGTGGGTCAGATCTATAGGGCAGGAGCTGCTGTGGGGCTGATGTGGGTCAGATCTATGGGGCAGGAGCTGCTGTGGGGCTGATCTATGGGGCAGGAACTGATGTGGGCCTGATGTTGGTCAGATTTATGGAGCAGGAGCTGCTGTGTTGCAGATGTGCGTCAGATCTATGGTGCAGGAGCTGCTGTGTGGCTGATGTGGGTCAGATCTATGGGGCAGGGGCTGCTATGGTCAAGATCTATTTGGCAGGATCTGCTGTGGGGCAGATTTGGGTCAGATCTATGGGCAGGAGCTGCAGTGGAGATGATGTACGTCAGATCTATGGGGTAGGAGCTGCTGTGTGGCTGTTGTGGGTCAGATCTATGGGGCAGGAGCTGCTGTGTGGCAATTGTGGGTGAGATCTATGGGGCAGCAGCTGCTGTGCGACAGATGTGGGTAAGATCTATGGGGCAGGAGCTGCTGTGGGGCTGATGTGGGTCAGATGTATGGGGCAGGAGCTGCTGTGTTGCAGATGTGGGTCAGATCTATGGGGCAGGAGCTGCTGTGGGGCTGATGTGGGTCAGATCTATGGGGCAGGAGCTGCTGTGGGGCAGATGAGGGTCAGATCTATGGGTCAGCAGCTGCTGTGGGTCTGATGTGGGTCAGATCTATGGGGCAGGAGCTGCTGTGTGGGTGATGTGGGTCAGATCTATGGGGCAGGAGATGCTGTGGGGCTGATGTGGGTCAGATCTATGGGGCAGGAGATGCTGTGAGTAAGATCTATGGGGCAGGAGCTGCTGTGTGGCAATTGTGGGTGAGATCTATGGGGCAGCAGCTGCTGTGCGACAGATGTGGGTCAGATCTATGGGGCAGGAGCTGCTGTGGGGCTGATGTGGGTCAGATGTATGGGGCAGGAGCTGCTGTGTTGCAGATGTGGGTCAGATCTATGGGGCAGGTGATGCTGTGGGGCTGATGTGGGTCAGATCTATGGGGCAGGAGATGCTGTGAGTAAGATCTATGGGGCAGGAGCTGCTGTGGGGAACATGTGGGTCAGGTCTATGGGGCAGGAGCTGCTGTGGGGCAGATGTGGGTCAGATCTATGGGTCAGCAGCTGCTGTGGGTCTGATGTGGGTCAGATCTATGGGGCAGGAGCTGCTGTGGGGCTGATGTGGGTCAGATCTATGGGGCAGGAGCTGCTGTGGGGAACATGTGGGTCATGTCTATGGGGCAGGAGCTGCTGTGGGGCAGATGTGGGTCAGATCTATGGGTCAGCAGCTGCTGTGGGTCTGATGTGGGTCAGATCTATGGGGCAGGAGCATCTGTGGGGCTGATGTGGGTCAGATCTATGGGGCAGGAGCTGCTGTGGGGAACATGTGGGTCAGGTCTATGGGGCAGGAGCTGCTGTGGGGCAGATGTGGGTCAGATCTATGGGTCAGCAGATGCTGTGGGTCTGATGTGGGTCAGATCTATGGGGCAGGAGCTGCTGTGGGGCTGATGTGGGTCAGATCTATGGGGCAGGAGCTGCTGTGGGTCAGATCTATGGGGCAGGAACAGATGTGGGCCCGATGTTGGTCAGATTTATGGAGCAGGAGCTGCTGTGGTGCAGATGTGGGTCAGATCTATGGGGCAGGAGCCTCTGTGGGGCAGATGTCGGGCATATCTATGGGGCAGGAGCTGCTGTGGGTCAGATCTATGGGGCAGGAACTGATGTGGGCCTGATGTTGGTCAGATTTATGGAGCAGGAGCTGCTGTGTTGCAGATGTGGGTCAGATCTATGGTGCAGGAGCTGCTGTGGGGCAGATGTAGGGCTTATCTATGGGGCAGGAGCTGCTGTGTGGCAGATGTGGGTCAGATCTATGGTGTAGGAGCTGCTGTGGGGCTGATGTGGGTCAGATCTATGGGGCAGGAGCTGCTGTGGTTAAGATCTATTTGGCAGGATCTGCTGTGGGGCAGATTTGGGTCAGATCTATGGGGCAGGAGCTGCAGTGGAGATATTGTACGTCAGATCTATGGGGCAGGAGCTGCTGTGGTGCTGCTGTGGGTTAGATCTATGGGGCAGGAGCTGTTGTGGGTCATATCTATTGGGCAGCAGCTGCTTTACATATGATGTGTGTCAGATCTATGGGGCAGGAGCTACTGTGGGGCTGATGTGGGTCAAATCAATGGGGCAGAGCTGCTCTTGGGAACATGTGGGTCAGATCTATGGGGCAGGAGCTGCTGTGGGGCTGATGTGGGTCAGATCTATAGGGCAGGAGCTGCTGTGGGGAACATGTAGGTCAGGTCTATGGGGCAGGAGATGCTGTGGGGCTGATGTGGGTCAGATCTATGGGGCAGGAGATGCTGTGGGTCAGATCTATGGGGCAGGAGCTGCTGTGGGGAACATGTGGGTCAGGTCTATGGGGCAGGAGCTGCTGTGGGGCAGATGTGGGTCAGATCTATGGGTCAGCAGCTGCTGTGGGTCTGATGTGGGTCAGATCTATGGGGCAGGAGCTGCTGTGGGGCTGATGTGGGTCAGATCTATGGGGCAGGGGCTGCTATGGTTAAGATCTATTTGGCAGGATCTGCTGTGGGGCAGATTTGGGTCAGATCTATGGGCAGGAGCTGCAGTGGAGATGATGTACGTCAGATCTATGGGGTAGGAGCTGCTGTGTGGCTGTTGTGGGTCAGATCTATGGGGCAGGAGCTGCTGTGTGGCAATTGTGGGTGAGATCTATGGGGCAGCAGCTGCTGTGCGACAGATGTGGGTCAGATCTATGGGGCAGGAGCTGCTGTGGGTCTGATGTGGGTCAGATCTATGGGGCAGGAGCTGCTGTGGGGCTGATGTGGGTCCGATCTATGGGGCAGGATCTGCTGTGGGGAACATGTGGGTCAGGTCTATGGGGCAGTAGCTGCTGTGGGGAACATGTGGGTCAGATCCATGGGTCAGCAGCTGCTGTGGGTCTGATGTGGGTCAGATCTATGGGGCAGGAGCTGCTGTGGTTAAGATCTATTTGGAAGGATCTGCTGTGGGGCAGATTTGGGTCAGATCCATGGGGCAGGAGCTGCAGTGGAGATGATGTATGTCAGATCTATGGGGCAGGAGCTGCTGTGGGGCTGCTGTGGGTTAGATCTATGGGGCAGGAGCTGCTGTGGGGCTGCTGTGGGTTAGATCTATGGGGCAGGAGCTGTTGTGGGTCATATCTATTGGGCAGCAGCTGCTTTACATATGATGTGTGTCAGATCTATGGGGCAGTAGCTGCAGTGGGGCTGATGGGGGTCAGATCTATGGGGCAGGAGCTACTGTGGGGCTGATGTGGGTCAAATCATTGTGGCAGAGCTGCTCTTGGGAACATGTGGGTCAGATCTATAGGGCAGGAGCTGCTGTGTGACAGATGTGGGTCAGATCTATGGGGCAGGAGCTGCTGTGGGGCTGATGTGGGTCAGATCTATGGGGCAGGAGATGCTGTGGGGCTGATGTGGGTCAGATCTATAAGGCAGGAGCTGCTGTGGGGCTGATGTGGGTCAGATCTATTGGGCAGGAGCTGCTGTGGGGCAGATGTGGGTCAGATGTATGGGGCAGGAGATACTGTGGGTCAGATGTGGGTCAGATCTATGGGGCAGGAGCTGCAGTGGGGCTGATGTGGGTCAGATCTATAGGGCAGGAGCTGCTGTGGGGCTGATGTGGGTCAGATCTATGGGGCAGGAGCTGCTGTGGGGCTGATCTATGGGGCAGGAACTGATGTGGGCCTGATGTTGGTCAGATTTATGGAGCAGGAGCTGCTGTGTTGCAGATGTGCGTCAGATCTATGGTGCAGGAGCTGCTGTGTGGCTGATGTGGGTCAGATCTATGGGGCAGGGGCTGCTATGGTCAAGATCTATTTGGCAGGATCTGCTGTGGGGCAGATTTGGGTCAGATCTATGGGCAGGAGCTGCAGTGGAGATGATGTACGTCAGATCTATGGGGTAGGAGCTGCTGTGTGGCTGTTGTGGGTCAGATCTATGGGGCAGGAGCTGCTGTGTGGCAATTGTGGGTGAGATCTATGGGGCAGCAGCTGCTGTGCGACAGATGTGGGTAAGATCTATGGGGCAGGAGCTGCTGTGGGGCTGATGTGGGTCAGATGTATGGGGCAGGAGCTGCTGTGTTGCAGATGTGGGTCAGATCTATGGGGCAGGAGCTGCTGTGGGGCTGATGTGGGTCAGATCTATGGGGCAGGAGCTGCTGTGGGGCAGATGAGGGTCAGATCTATGGGTCAGCAGCTGCTGTGGGTCTGATGTGGGTCAGATCTATGGGGCAGGAGCTGCTGTGTGGGTGATGTGGGTCAGATCTATGGGGCAGGAGCTGCTGTGGGGCTGATGTGGGTCAGATCTATGGGGCAGGAGCTGCTGTGGGGCAGATGAGGGTCAGATCTATGGGTCAGCAGCTGCTGTGGGTCTGATGTGGGTCAGATCTATGGGGCAGGAGCTGCTGTGTGGGTGATGTGGGTCAGATCTATGGGGCAGGAGATGCTGTGGGGCTGATGTGGGTCAGATCTATGGGGCAGGAGATGCTGTGAGTAAGATCTATGGGGCAGGAGCTGCTGTGTGGCAATTGTGGGTGAGATCTATGGGGCAGCAGCTGCTGTGCGACAGATGTGGGTCAGATCTATGGGGCAGGAGCTGCTGTGGGGCTGATGTGGGTCAGATGTATGGGGCAGGAGCTGCTGTGTTGCAGATGTGGGTCAGATCTATGGGGCAGGAGCTGCTGTGGGGCTGATGTGGGTCAGATCTATGGGGCAGGAGCTGCTGTGGGGCAGATGAGGGTCAGATCTATGGGGTAGGAGCTGCTGTGGGTCTGATGTGGGTCAGATCTATGGGGCAGGAGCTGCTGTGGGGGTGATGTGGGTCAGATCTATGGGGCAGGAGCTGCTGTGGGGCAGATGTGGGTCAGATCTATGGGTCAGCAGCTGCTTTGGGTCTGATGTGGGTCAGATAATGGGGCAGGAGCTGCTGTGGGGCTGATGTGGGTCAGATCTATGGGGCAGGAGCTGCTGTGGGGAACATGTGGGTCAGGTCTATGGGGCAGGAGCTGCTGTGGGGCAGATGTGGGTCAGATCTATGGGTCAGCAGCTGCTGTGGGTCTGATGTGGGTCAGATCTATGGGGCAGGAGCTGCTGTGGGGCTGATGTGGGTCAGATCAATGGGGCAGGAGCTGCTGTGGGTCAGATCTATGGGGCAGGAACAGATGTGGGCCCGATGTTGGTCAGATTTATGGAGCAGGAGCTGCTGTGGTGCAGATGTGGGTCAGATCTATGGGGCAGGAGCTGCTGTGGGGCAGATGTCGGGCATATCTATGGGGCAGGAGCTGCTGTGAGGCCGATGGGTGTTAGATCTATGGGGAGGAGCTGCTGTGATGCAGATGTGGGTCAGAGCTATGGGGCAGGAGCTGCTGTGGGGCAGAAGTGGGTAAGATCTATGGGGTAGGAACAGATGTGGGCCCGATGTTGGTCAGATTTATGGAGCAGGAGCTGCTGTGGTGCAGATGTGGGTCAGATCTATGGGGCAGGAGCTGCTGTGGGGCAGATGTCGGGCATATCTATGGGGCAGGAGCTGCTGTGAGGCCGATGGGTGTTAGATCTATGGGGAGGAGCTGCTGTGGTGCAGATGTGGGTCAGAGCTATGGGGCAGGAGCTGCTGTGGGGAACATGTGGGTCAGGTCTATGGGGCAGGAGCTGCTGTGGGGCAGATGTGGGTCAGATCTATAGGGCAGGAGCTGCTGTGGGTCTGATGTGGGTCAGATCTATGGGGCAGGAGCTGCTGTGGGGCTGATGTGGGTCAGATCTTCGGGGCAGCAGCTGCTGTGGGTCTGATGTGGGTCAGATCTATGGGGCAGGAGCTGCTGTGGGGCTGATGTGGGTCAGATCTATGGGGCAGGAGATGCTGTGGGGCTGATGTGGGTCAGATCTATGGGGCAGGAGATGCTCTGGGTTAGATCTATGGGGAAGGAGCTGCTGTGGGGAACATGTGGGTCAGGTCTATGGGGCAGGAGCTGCTGTGGGGCAGATGTGGGTCAGATCTATGGGGCAGGAGCTGCTGTGGGGCAGATGTGGGTCAGATCTATGGGTCTGCAGCTGCTGTGGGTCTGATGTGGGTCAGATCTATGAGGCAGGAGCTGCTGTGGGTAAGATCTATTTGGCAGGATCTGCTGTGGGGCAGATTTGGGTCAGATCTATGGGGCAGCAGCTGCTGTGGGTCTGATGTGGGTCATATCTATTGGGCTGCAGCTGCTTTACCTATGATGTGGGTAAGATCTATGGGGCAGGATCTGCTGTGGGGAACATGTGGGTCAGGTCTATGGGGCAGTAGCTGCTGTGGGGAACATGTGGGTCAGATCCATGGGGCAGGAGCTGCAGTGGAGATGATGTACGTCAGATCTATGGGGCAGGAGCTGTTGTGGGGCTGATGTGTGTCATATCCTTTGGGCTGAAGCTGCTGTGGGTCATATCTATTGGGCAGCAGCTGCTTTACATATGATGTGTGTCAGATCTATGGGGCAGTAGCTGCAGTGGGGCTGATGGGGGTCAGATCTATGGGGCAGGAGCTACTGTGGGGCTGATGTGGGTCAAATCATTGTGGCAGAGCTGCTCTTGGGAACATGTGGGTCAGATCTATAGGGCAGGAGCTACTGTGTGACAGATGTGGGTCAGATCTATGGGGCAGGAGCTGCTGTGGGGCTGATGTGGGTCAGATCTATGGGGCAGGAGATGCTGTGGGGCTGATGTGGGTCAGATCTATAAGGCAGGAGCTGCTGTGGGGCTGATGTGGGTCAGATCTATTGGGCAGGAGCTGCTGTGGGGCAGATGTGGGTCAGATCTATGAGGCAGGAGATGCTGTGGGTCAGATGTGGGTCAGATCTATGGGGCAGGAGCTGCAGTGGGGCTGATGTGGGTCAGATCTATAGGGCAGGAGCTGCTGTGGGGCTGATGTGGGTCAGATCTATGGGGCAGGAGCTGCTGTGGGGCTGATCTATGGGGCAGGAACTGATGTGGGCCTGATGTTGGTCAGATTTATGGAGCAGGAGCTGCTGTGTTGCAGATGTGGGTCAGATCTATGGTGCAGGAGCTGCTGTGGGGCTGATGTGGGTCAGATCTATGGGGCAGGGGCTGCTGTGGTTAAGATCTATTTGGCAGGATCTGCTGTGGGGCAGATTTGGGTCAGATCTATGGGGCAGGAGCTGCAGTGGAGATGATGTACGTCAGATCTATGGGGTAGGAGCTGCTGCGTGGCTGTTGTGGGTCAGATCTATGGGGCAGGAGCTGCTGTGTGGCAATTGTGGGTGAGATCTATGGGGCAGCAGCTGCTGTGCGACAGATGTGGGTCAGATCTATGGGGCAGGAGATGCTGTGGGGGTTATGTGGGTCAGATCTATGGGGCAGGAGCTGCTGTGGGGCTGATGTGTGTCAGATCTATGGGGCAGGAGATGCTGTGGGTCAGATCTATGGGGCAGGAGCTGCTGTGGGGAACATGTGGGTCAGATCTATGGGGCAGGAGCTGCTGTGGGGCAGATGTGGGTCAGATCTATGGGTCAGCAGCTGCTGTGGGTCTGTTGTGGGTCAGATCTATGAGGCAGGAGCTGCTGTGGGTCAGATCTATGGGGCAGGAACAGATGTGGGCCTGCTGTTGGTCAGAGTTATGGAGCAGGAGCTGCTGTGATGCAGATGTGGGTCAGATCTATGGTGTAGGAGCTGCTGTGGGGCTGATGTGGGTCAGATCTATGGGGCAGGAGCTGCTGTGGTTAAGATCTATTTGGCAGGATCTGCTGTGGGGCAGATTTGGGTCAGATCTATGGGGCAGGAGATGCAGTGGAGATGATGTACGTCAGATCTATGGGGTAGGAGCTGCTGTGGGGCTGATGTGGGTTAGATCTATGGGGAGGCGCTGTTGTGGGTCATATCTATTGGGCAGCAGCTGCTTAACATATGATGTGTGTCAGATCTATGGGTCAGCAGCTGCTGTGGGTCTGATGTGGGTCAGATCTATGGGGCAGGAGCTGCTGTGGGGCTGATGTGGGTCAGATATATGGGGCAGGAGCTGCTGTGAGTCAGATCTATGGGGCAGGAACAGATGTGGGCCTGATGTTGGTCAGATTTATGGAGCAGGAGCTGCTGTGTTGCAGATGTGGGTCAGAGCTATGGGGCAGGAGCTGCTGTGGGGCAGAAGTGGGTAAGATCTATGGGGTAGGAGATGGTGTGTGGCAGATGTGGGTCAGATTTATGGTGTAGGAGCTGCTGTGGGGCTGATGTGGGTCAGATCTATGGGGCAGGAGCTGCTGTGTGGCAAATGTGGGTCAGATCTATGGGGCAAAAGCTGCTGTGGGGCTGATGTGGGTCAGATCTATGGGGCAGCAGCTGCTGTGGGTCTGATGTGGGTCAGATCTATGGGGCAAGAGCTGCTGTGGGGAACATGTGGGTCAGATCTATGGGGCAGGAGCTGCTGTGGGGCTGATGTGGGTCAGATCTATGGGGCAGGAGATGCTGTGGGGCTGATGTGGGTCAGATCTTTGGGGCAGGAGATGCTGTGGGTCAGATCTATGGGGCAGGAGCTGCTGTGGGGAACATGTGGGTCAGATCTATGGGGCAGGAGCTGCTGTGGGGCTGATGTGGGTCAGATCTATGGGTCAGCAGCTGCTGTGGGTCTGATGTGGGTCAGATCTATGGGGCAGGAGCTGCTGTGGGTCAGATCTATGGGGCAGGAGCTGCTGTGGGGACCATGTGGGTCAGGTCTATGGGGCAGGAGCTGCTGTGGGGCAGATATGGGTCAGATCTATGTGTCAGCAGCTGCTGTGGGTCTGATGTGGGTCAGATCTATGGGGCAGGAGCTGCTGTGGGGCTGATGTGGGTCAGATCTATGGGGCAGGAGATGCTGTTGTGCTGATGTGGGTCAGATCTATGGGGCAGGAGCTGATGTGGGGCTGATGTGGGTCAGATCTATAGGGCAGGAGCTGCTGTGCGACAGCTGTGGGTCAGATCTATGGGGCAGGAGCTACTGTTGGGCTGATGTGGGTCAGATCTATGGGGCAGGAGCCTCTGTGGGGCTGATGTTGGTCAGATCTATGGGGCAGGAGATGCTGTGGGGCTGATGTGGGTCAGATCTATGGGGCAAGAGATGCTGTGGGGCTGATGTGGGTCAGATCTATGGGGCAGGAGATGCTGTGGGTCAGATCTATGTGGCAGGAGCTGCTGTGGGGAACCTGTGGGTCAGGTCTATGGGGCAGGAGCTGCTGTGGGTCTGATGTGGGTCAGATCTATGGGGCAGGAGCTGCTGTGGGGCTGATGTGGGTCAGATCTATGGGGCAGGAGCTGCTGTGGGTCTGATGTGGGTCAGATCTATGGGGCAGGAGCTGCTGTGGGGCTGATGTGGGTCAGATCTATGGGGCAGGAGCTGCTGTGGGGAACATGTGGGTCAGGACTATGGGGCAGGAGCTGCTGTGGGGCAAATGTGGGTCATATCTATGGGTCAGCAGCTGCTGTGGGTCTGATGTGGGTCAGATCTATGGGGCAGTAGCTGCAGTGGGGCTGATGGGGGTCAGATCTATGGGGCAGGAGCTACTGTGGGGCTGATGTGGGTCAGATCTATGGGGCAGGAGATGCTGTGGGGCTGATGTGGGTCAGATCTTTGGGGCAGGAGATGCTGTGGGTCAGATCTATGGGGCAGGAGCTGCTGTGGGGAACATGTGGGTCAGATCTATGGGGCAGGAGCTGCTGTGGGGCTGATGTGGGTCAGATCTATGGGTCAGCAGCTGCTGTGGGTCTGATGTGGGTCAGATCTATGGGGCAGGAGCTGCTGTGGGTCAGATCTATGGGGCAGGAGCTGCTGTGGGGACCATGTGGGTCAGGTCTATGGGGCAGGAGGTGCTGTGGGGCAGATATGGGTCAGATCTATGTGTCAGCAGCTGCTGTGGGTCTGATGTGGGTCAGATCTATGGGGCAGGAGCTGCTGTGGGGCTGATGTGGGTCAGATCTATGGGGCAGGAGATGCTGTTGTGCTGATGTGGGTCAGATCTATGGGGCAGGAGCTGATGTGGGGCTGATGTGGGTCAGATCTATAGGGCAGGAGCTGCTGTGCGACAGCTGTGGGTCAGATCTATGGGGCAGGAGCTACTGTTGGGCTGATGTGGGTCAGATCTATGGGGCAGGAGCCTCTGTGGGGCTGATGTTGGTCAGATCTATGGGGCAGGAGATGCTGTGGGGCTGATGTGGGTCAGATCTATGGGGCAAGAGATGCTGTGGGGCTGATGTGGGTCAGATCTATGGGGCAGGAGATGCTGTGGGTCAGATCTATGTGGCAGGAGCTGCTGTGGGGAACCTGTGGGTCAGGTCTATGGGGCAGGAGCTGCTGTGGGTCTGATGTGGGTCAGATCTATGGGGCAGGAGCTGCTGTGGGGCTGATGTGGGTCAGATCTATGGGGCAGGAGCTGCTGTGGGTCTGATGTGGGTCAGATCTATGGGGCAGGAGCTGCTGTGGGGCTGATGTGGGTCAGATCTATGGGGCAGGAGCTGCTGTGGGGAACATGTGGGTCAGGACTATGGGGCAGGAGCTGCTGTGGGGCAAATGTGGGTCATATCTATGGGTCAGCAGCTGCTGTGGGTCTGATGTGGGTCATATCTATTGGGCAGCAGCTGCTTTACATATGTTGTGTGTCAGATCTATGGGACAGGAGCTGCTGTGGGGCTGATGTGGGTCAGATCTATGGAGCAGTAGCTGCTGTGGGGCTGATGTGGGTCAGATCTATAGGGCAGGAGCTGCTGTGCGACAGATGTGAGTCAGATCTATGGGGCAGGAGCTGCTGTGGGGCTGATGTGGGTCAGATCTATAGGGCAGGAGCTGCTGTGCGACAGATGTTGGTCAGATCTATCGGGCAGGAGCTGCTGTGGGGCTGATGTGGGTCAGATCTATGGGGCAGCAGCTGCTGTGGGTCTGATGTGGGTCAGATCTATGGGGCAGTAGCTGCAGTGGGGCTGATGGGGGTCAGATCTATGGGGCAGGAGCTACTGTGGGGCTGATGTGGGTCAAATCATTGTGGCAGAGCTGCTCTTGGGAACATGTGGGTCAGATCTATAGGGCAGGAGCTACTGTGTGACAGATGTGGGTCAGATCTATGGGGCAGGAGCTGCTGTGGGGCTGATGTGGGTCAGATCTATGGGGCAGGAGATGCTGTGGGGCTGATGTGGGTCAGATCTATAAGGCAGGAGCTGCTGTGGGGCTGATGTGGGTCAGATCTATTGGGCAGGAGCTGCTGTGGGGCAGATGTGGGTCAGATCTATGGGGCAGGAGATGCTGTGGGTCAGATGTGGGTCAGATCTATGGGGCAGGAGCTGCAGTGGGGCTGATGTGGGTCAGATCTATAGGGCAGGAGCTGCTGTGGGGCTGATGTGGGTCAGATCTATGGGGCAGGAGCTGCTGTGGGGCTGATCTATGGGGCAGGAACTGATGTGGGCCTGATGTTGGTCAGATTTATGGAGCAGGAGCTGCTGTGTTGCAGATGTGGGTCAGATCTATGGGTCAGCAGCTGCTGTGGGTCTGATGTGGGTCAGATCTATGGGGCAGGGGCTGCTGTGGTTAAGATCTATTTGGCAGGATCTGCTGTGGGGCAGATTTGGGTCAGATCTATGGGGCAGGAGCTGCAGTGGAGATGATGTACGTCAGATCTATGGGGTAGGAGCTGCTGCGTGGCTGTTGTGGGTCAGATCTATGGGGCAGGAGCTGCTGTGTGGCAATTGTGGGTGAGATCTATGGGGCAGCAGCTGCTGTGCGACAGATGTGGGTCAGATCTATGGGGCAGGAGATGCTGTGGGGCTGATGTGTGTCAGATGTATGGGGCAGGAGCTGCTGTGTTGCAGATGTGGGTCAGATCTATGGGGCAGGAGCTGCTGTGGGGCTGATGTGGGTCAGATCTATGGGGCAGGAGCTGCTGTGGGGCAGATGAGGGTCAGATCTATGGGTCACCAGCTGCTGTGGGTCTGATGTGGGTCAGATCTATGGGGCAGGAGCTGCTGTGGGGGTGATGTGGGTCAGATCTATGGGGCAGGAGATGCTGTGGGGCTGATGTGGGTCAGATCTATAGGGCAGGAGCTGCTGTGCGACAGATGTGGGTCAGATCTATGGGGCAGGAGCTGCTGTGGGGCTGATGTGGGTCAGATCTTCGGGGCAGCAGCTGCTGTGGGTCTGATGTGGGTCAGATCTATGGGGCAGGAGCTGCTGTGGGGCTGATGTGGGTCAGATCTATGGGGCAGGAGCTGCTGTGGGGAACATGTGGGTCAGGTCTATGGGGCAGGAGCTGCTGTGGGGCAGATGTGGGTCAGATCTATAGGGCAGGAGCTGCTGTGGGTCTGATGTGGGTCAGATCTATGAGGCAGGAGCTGCTGTGGGGCTGATGTGGGTCAGATCTTCGGGGCAGCAGCTGCTGTGGGTCTGATGTGGGTCAGATCTATGGGGCAGGAGCTGCTGTGGGGCTGATGTGGGTCAGATCTATGGGGCAGGAGATGCTGTGGGGCTGATGTGGGTCAGATCTATGGGGCAGGAGATGCTCTGGGTTAGATCTATGGGGAAGGAGCTGCTGTGGGGAACATGTGGGTCAGGTCTATGGGGCAGGAGCTGCTGTGGGGCAGATGTGGGTCAGATCTATGGGTCTGCAGCTGCTGTGGGTCTGATGTGGGTCAGATCTATGAGGCAGGAGCTGCTGTGGGTCAGATCTATGGGGCAGGAACAGATGTGGGCCTGCTGTTGGTCAGAGTTATGGAGCAGGAGCTGCTGTGATGCAGATGTGGGTCAGATCTATGGTGTAGGAGCTGCTGTGGGGCTGATGTGGGTCAGATCTATGGGGCAGGAGCTGCTGTGGTTAAGATCTATTTGGCAGGATCTGCTGTGGGGCAGATTTAGGTCAGATCTATGGGGCAGCAGCTGCTGTGGGTCTGATGTGGGTCATATCTATTGGGCTGCAGCTGCTTTACCTATGATGTGGGTCAGATCTATGGGGCAGGATCTGCTGTGGGGAACATGTGGGTCAGGTCTATGGGGCAGTAGCTGCTGTGGGGAACATGTGGGTCAGATCCATGGGGCAGGAGCTGCAGTGGAGATGATGTACGTCAGATCTATGGGGCAGGAGCTGTTGTGGGGCTGATGTGTGTCATATCCTTTGGGCTAGAAGCTGCTGTGGGTCATATCTATTGGGCAGCAGCTGCTTTACATATGATGTGTGTCAGATCTATAGGGCAGTAGCTGCAGTGGGGCTGATGGGGGTCAGATCTATGGGGCAGGAGCTACTGTGGGGCTGATGTGGGTCAAATCATTGTGGCAGAGCTGCTCTTGGGAACATGTGGGTCAGATCTATAGGGCAGGCGCTACTGTGTGACAGATGTGGGTCAGATCTATGGGGCAGGAGCTGCTGTGGGGCTGATGTGGGTCAGATCTATGGGGCAGGAGATGCTGTGGGGCTGATGTGGGTCAGATCTATGGGGCAGGAGATGCTGTGGGGCAGATGTGGGTCAGATCTATAAGGCAGGAGCTGCTGTGGGGCTGATGTGGGTCAGATCTATTGGGCAGGAGCTGCTGTGGGGCAGATGTGGGTCAGATCTATGGGGCAGGAGATGCTGTGGGTCAGATGTGGGTCAGATCTATGGGGCAGGAGCTGCAGTGGGGCTGATGTGGGTCAGATCTATAGGGCAGGAGCTGCTGTGGGGCTGATGTGGGTCAGATCTATGGGGCAGGAGCTGCTGTGGGGCTGATCTATGGGGCAGGAACTGATGTGGGCCTGATGTTGGTCAGATTTATGGAGCAGGAGCTGCTGTGTTGCAGATGTGGGTCAGATCTATGGTGCAGGAGCTGCTGTGGGGCTGATGTGGGTCAGATCTATGGGGCAGGAGCTGCAGTGGAGATGATGTACGTCAGATCTATGGGGAAGGAGCTGCTGCGTGGCTGTTGTGGGTCAGATCTATGGGGCAGGAGCTGCTGTGTGGCAATTGTGGGTGAGATCTATGGGGCAGCAGCTGCTGTGCGACAGATGTGGGTCAGATCTATGGGGCAGGAGATGCTGTGGGGCTGATGTGTGTCAGATGTATGGGGCAGGAGCTGCTGTGTTGCAGATGTGGGTCAGATCTATGGGGCAGGAGCTGCTGTGGGGCTGATGTGGGTCAGATCTATGGGGCAGGAGCTGCTGTGGGGCAGATGAGGGTCAGATCTATGGGTCACCAGCTGCTGTGGGTCTGATGTGGGTCAGATCTATGGGGCAGGAGCTGCTGTGGGGGTGATGTGGGTCAGATCTATGGGGCAGGAGATGCTGTGGGGCTGATGTGGGTCAGATCTATGGGTCAGCAGCTGCTGTGGGTCTGATGTGGGTCAGATCTATGGGGCAGGAGCTGCTGTGGGGCTGATGTGGGTCAGATCTATGGGGCAGGAGCTGCTGTGGGGAACATGTGGGTCAGGTCTATGGGGCAGGAGCTGCTGTGGGGCAGATGTGGGTCAGATCTATGGGTCAGCAGCTGCTGTGGGTCTGATGTGGGTCAGATCTATGGGGCAGGAGCTGCTGTGGGGCTGATGTGGGTCAGATCAATGGGGCAGGAGCTGCTGTGGGTCAGATCTATGGGGCAGGAACAGATGTGGGCCCGATGTTGGTCAGATTTATGGAGCAGGAGCTGCTGTGGTGCAGATGTGGGTCAGATCTATGGGGCAGGAGCTGCTGTGGGGCAGATGTCGGGCATATCTATGGGGCAGGAGCTGCTGTGAGGCCGATGGGTGTTAGATCTATGGGGAGGAGCTGCTGTGGTGCAGATGTGGGTCAGAGCTATGGGGCAGGAGCTGCTGTGGGGCAGAAGTGGGTAAGATCTATGGGGTAGGAGATGGTGTGTGGCAGATGTGGGTCAGATCTATGGGGCAGGAGCTGCTGTGGGGCTGATGTGGGTCAGATCTATAGGGCAGGAGCTGCTGTGCGACAGATGTGGGTCAGATCTATGGGGCAGGAGCTGCTGTGGGGCTGATGTGGGTCAGATCTTCGGGGCAGCAGCTGCTGTGGGTCTGATGTGGGTCAGATCTATGGGGCAGGAGCTGCTGTGGGTCTGATGTGGGTCAGATCTATGGGGCAGGAGCTGCTGTGGTGCAGATGTGGGTCAGATCTATGGGGCAGGAGCTGCTGTGGGGCAGATGTCGGGCATATCTATGGGGCAGGAGCTCCTGTGAGGCCGATGGGTGTTAGATCTATGGGGAGGAGCTGCTGTGGTGCAGATGTGGGTCAGAGCTATGGGTCAGGAGCTGCTGTGGGGCAGAAGTGGGTAATATCTATGGGGTAGGAGATGGTGTGTGGTAGATGTGGGTCAGATCTATGGGGCAGGAGCTGCTGTGGGGCTGATGTGGGTCAGATCTATAGGGCAGGAGCTGCTGTGCGACAGATGTGGGTCAGATCTATGGGGCAGGAGCTGCTGTGGGGCTGATGTGGGTCAGATCTTCGGGGCAGCAGCTGCTGTGGGTCTGATGTGGGTCAGATCTATGGGGCAGGAGCTGCTGTGGGGCTGATGTGGGTCAGAGCTATGGGGCAGGAGCTGCTGTGGGGCAGAAGTGGTTAAAATATATGGGGTAGGAGATGGTGTGTGGCAGATGTGGGTCAGATCTATGGTGTAGGAGCTGCTGTGGGGCTGATGTGGGTCAGATCTATGGGGCAGGTGCTGCTGTGGGGCTGATGTGGGTCAGATCTATGGGGCAGGAGCTGCTGTGGTTAAGATCTATTTGGCAGGATCTGCTGTGGGGCAGATTTGGGTCAGATCTATGGGGCAGGAGCTGCAGTGGAGATGATGTACGTCAGATCTATGGGGCAGGAGATGCTGTGGGGCTGCTGTGGGTCAGATCTATGGGGCAGGAGCTGCTGTGGGGCTGATGTGGGTCAGAGCTATGGGGCAGGAGCTGCTGTCGGGCTGATGTGGGTCAGATCTATGGGGCAGGAGATGCTGTGGGGCTGATATGGGTCAGATCTATAGGGCAGGAGCTGCTGTGGGAAACATGTGGGTCAGGTCTATGGGGCAGGAGCTGCTGTGGGGCAGATGTGGGTCAGATCTATGGGTCAGCAGCTTCTGTGGGTCTGATGTGGGTCAGATCTATGGGGCAGGAGCTGCTGTGGGGCAGATGTAGGGCATATCTATGGGGCAGGAGCTGCTGTGAGGCTGATGGGTGTTAGATCTATGGGGAGGAGCTGCTGTGGTGCAGATGTGGGTCAGAGCTATGGGGCAGGAGCTGCTGTGTGGCAGATGTGGGTCAGATCTATGGTGTAGGAGCTGCTGTGAGGCTGATGTGGGTCAGATCTATGGTGTAGGAGCTGCAGTGGGGCTGATGGGGGTCAGATCTATGGGGCAGGAGCTACTGTGGGGCTGATGTGGGTCAAATCAATGGGGCAGAGCTGCTCTTGGGAAAATGTGGGTCAGATCTATGGGGCAGGAGCTGCTGTGGGGCTGATGTGGGTCAGATCTATAGGGCAGGAGCTGCTGTGGGGCAGATGTGGGTCAGATCTATGGGTCAGCAGCTTCTGTGGGTCTGATGTGGGTCAGATCTATTGTGTAGGAGCTGCTGTGGGGAACATGTGGGTCAGATCTATGGGGCAGGAGCTGCAGTGGGGCTGATGGGGGTCAGATCTATGGGGCAGGAGCTACTGTGGGGCTGATGTGGGTCAAATCAATGGGGCAGAGCTGCTCTTGGGAAAATGTGGGTCAGATCTATGGGGCAGGAGCTGCAGTGGGGCTGATGTGGGTCAGATCTATAGGGCAGGAGCTGCTGTGCGACAGATGTGGGTCAAATCAATGGGGCAGAGCTGCTCTTGGGAAAATGTGGGTCAGATCTATGGGGCAGGAGCTGCTGTGGGGCTGATGTGGGTCAGATCTATAGGGCAGGAGCTGCTGTGCGACAGATGTGGGTCAGATCTATGGGGCAGGAGCTGCTGTGGGGCTGATGTGGGTCAGATCTACGGGGCAGCAGCTGCTGTGGGTCTGATGTGGGTCAGATCTATGTGGCAGGAGCTGCTGTGGGGCTGATTTGGGTCAGATCTATGGGCAGGAGCTGCTGTGGGGCTGATGTGGGTCAGATCTATGGCGCAGGAGCTGCTGTGGGGCTGATGTGGGTCAGATCTATGGGGAGGAGATGCTGTGGGGCTGATGTGGGTCAGATCTATTAGGGCAGGAGATGCTGTGGGTCAGATCTATGGGGCAGGAGCTGCTGTGGTGAACATGTGGGTCAGGTCTATGGGGCAGGAGCTGCTGTGGGGCAGATGTGGGTCAGATCTATGGGGCAGGAGCTGCTGTGGGGCTGATGTTGGTCAGATCTATGGGGCAGGAGCTGCTGTGGGGAACATGTGGGTCAGGTCTATGGGGCAAGAGCTGCTGTGGGGCAGATGTGGGTTAGATCTATCGGTCAGGAGCTGCTGTGGGAAACATGTGGGTCAGGTCTATGGGGCAGGAGCTGCTGTGGGGCAGATGTGGGTCAGATCTATGGGGCAGGAGCTGCTGTGGGGCTGATGTGGGTCAGATCTATGGGGCAGGAGCTGCTGTGGGGCTGATGTGGGTCAGATCTATGGGGCAGGAGCTGCTGTGGGTCAGATCTATGGGGCAGGAACAGATGTGGGCATGATGTTGGTCAGATTTATGGAGCAGGAGCTGCTGTGTTGCAGATGTGTGTCAGATCTATGGTGCAGGAGCTGCTGTGTTGCAGATGTAGGGCATATCTATGGGGCAGGAGATGCTGTGAGGCTGATGGGTGTTAGATTTATGGGGAGGAGCTGCTGTGGTGCAGATGTGGGTCAGAGCTATGGGGCAGGAGCTGCTGTGGGGCAGAAGTGGGTAAAATATATGGGGTAGGAGATGGTGTGTGGCAGATGTGGGTCAGATCTATGGTGTAGGAGCTGCTGTGGGGCTGATGTGGGTCAGATCTATGGGGCAGGTGCTGCTGTGGGGCTGATGTGGGTCAGATCTATGGGGCAGGAGCTGCTGTGGTTAAGATCTATTTGGCACGATCTGCTGTGGGGCAGATTTGGGTCAGATCTATGGGGCAGGAGCTGCAGTGGAGATGATGTACGTCAGATCTATGGGGCAGGAGATGCTGTGGGGCTGCTGTGGGTCAGATCTATGGGGCAGGAGCTGCTGTGGGGCTGATGTGGGTCAGAGCTATGGGGTAGGAGCTGCTGTGGGGCTGATGTGGGTCAGATCTATGGGGCAGGAGCTGCTGTGGGGCTGATATGGGTCAGATCTATAGGGCAGGAGCTGCTGTGGGAAACATGTGGGTCAGGTCTATGGGGCAGGAGCTGCTGTGGGGCAGATGTGGGTCAGATCTATGGGTCAGCAGCTTCTGTGGGTCTGATGTGGGTAAGATCTATGGGGCAGGAGCTGCTGTGGGGAACATGTGGGTCAGGTCTATGGGGCAGGAGCTGCTGTGGGGCAGATGTGGGTCAGATCTATGGGTCAGCAGCTGCTGTGGGTCTGATGTGGGTCAGATCTATGGGGCAGGAGCTGCTGTGGGGCAGATGTAGGGCATATCTATGGGGCAGGAGCTGCTGTGAGGCTGATGGGTGTTAGATCTATGGGGAGGAGCTGCTGTGGTGCAGATGTGGGTCAGAGCTATGGGGCAGGAGCTGCTGTGTTGCAGATGTGGGTCAGATCTATGGTGCAGGAGCTGCTGTGTGGCAGATGTAGGGCATATCTATGGGGCAGGAGCTGCTGTGAGGCTGATGGGTGTTAGATCTATGGGGAGGAGCTGCTGTGGTGCAGATGTGGGTCAGAGCTATGGGGCAGGAGCTGCTGTGTGGCAGATGTGGGTCAGATCTATGGTGTAGGAGCTGCTGTGGGGCTGATGTGGGTCAGATCTATGGTGTAGGAGCTGCAGTGGGGCTGATGGGGGTCAGATCTATGGGGCAGGAGCTACTGTGGGGCTGATGTGGGTCAAATCAATGGGGCAGAGCTGCTCTTGGGAAAATGTGGGTCAGATCTATGGGGCAGGAGCTGCTGTGGGGCTGATGTGGGTCAGATCTATAGGGCAGGAGCTGCTGTGCGACAGATGTGGGTCAAATCAATGGGGCAGGAGCTGCTGTGGGGCTGATGTGGGTCAGATCTATGGGGCAGCAGCTGCTGTGGGTCTGATGTGGGTCAGATCTATGTGGCAGGAGCTGCTGTGGGTCTGATGTGGGTCAGATCTATGTGGCAGGAGCTGCTGTGGGGCTGATGTGGGTCAGATCTATGGGGCAGGAGCTGCTGTGGGGCTGATGTGGGTCAGATCTATGGGGCAGGAGCTGCTGTGGGGCTGATGTGGGTCAGATCTATGGGGCAGGAGCTGCTGTGGGGCTGATGAGGGTCAGATCTATAGGGCAGGAGCTGCTGTGCGACAGATGTGGGTCAAATCAATGGGGCAGGAGCTGCTGTGGGGCTGATGTGGGTCAGATCTATGGGGCAGCAGCTGCTGTGGGTCTGATGTGGGTCAGATCTATGTGGCAGGAGCTGCTGTGGGGCTGATGTGGGTCAGATTTATGGGGCAGGAGCTGCTGTGGGGCTGATGTGGGTCAGATCTATGGGGCAGCAGCTGCTGTGGGTCTGATGTGGGTCAGATCTATGTGGCAGGAGCTGCTGTGGGGCTGATGTGGGTCAGATCTATGGGGCAGGAGCTGCTGTGGGGCATATGTGGGTCAGATCTATGGGGCAGGAGCTGCTGTGGGTCTGATGTGGGTCAGATCTATGGGGCAGGAGCTGCTGTGGTGCTGCTGTGGGTTAGATCTATGGGGCAGGAGCTGTTGTGGGTCATATCTATTGTGCAGCAGCTGCTTTACATATGATGTGTGTCAGATCTATGGGGCAGGAGCTGCTGTGGGGCTGATGTGGGTTAGATCTATGGGGCAGGAGCTGTTGTGGGGCTGATGGGTGTCAGATCTATGGGGCAGGAGCTACTGTGGGGCTGATGTTGGTCTGATCTATGGGGCTGGAGCTGCTGTGCGACAGATGTGGGTCAGATCTATGGGGCAGGAGCTGCTGTGGGGCTGATGTGGGTCAGATCCTTGGGGCTGAAGCTGCTGTGGGTCGTATCTATTGGGCAGCAGCTGCTTTACATATGATGTGTGAGAGATCTATGGGGCAGGAGCTGTTGTGGGGATGATGGGGGTCAGATCTATGGGGCAGGAGCTACTGTGGGTCTGATGTGGGTCAGATCTATGGGGCAGGAGCTACTGTAGGGCTGATGTTGGTCTGATCTATGGGGCAGGAGCTGCTGTGCGACAGATGTGGGTCAGATCTATGGGGCAGGTGCTGCTTTGGGCTGATGTGGGAAAGATCTATGGGGCAGGAGCTGCTGTGGGTCAGATTTATGAGTCAGGAGCTGCTGTGGGGCTGATGTGGGTAAGATCTGTATGGCAGGAGCTGCTCTGGGGCACATGTGGGTCAGACCTATGGGGCAGAAGCTGCAGAGGGGATGATGTAGGTCAGATCTATGGGGCAGGAGTTGCTGTGGGGCAGATGAGGGACATATCTATGGTGCAAAATCTGCTGTTGGACTGATGTGGGTCAGATCTATGAGTTTGGAGCTGCTGTGGGGCACATGTGGGTCAGATCTATTGGCCAGGAGCTGCTGCAGGGCTGATTTGGGTCAGATCTATGGGTCAGCAGCTGCAGAGGGTCTGATATGGGTCAGATCTATGGGGCAGGAGCTGCTGTGGGGCTGATGTGGGTCAGATCTATGGGGCAGGAGATGCTGTGGGTCAAATCTATGGGGCAGGAGCTGCTGTGGGGAACCTGTGGGTCAGGTCTATGGGGCAGGAGCTGCTGTGGTTAAGATCTATTTGGCAGGATCTGCTGTGGGGCAGATTTGTGTCAGATCTATGGGGCAGGAGCTGCAGTGGAGATGATGTACGTCAGATCTATGGGGCAGGAGCTGCTGTGGGGCTGCTGTGGGTTAGATCTATGGGGCAGGAGCTGTTGTGGGTCATATCTATTGGGCAGCAGCTGCTTTACATATGATGTGTGTCAGATCTATGGGGCAGGAGCTGCAGTGGGGCTGATGGGGGTCAGATCTATGGGGCAGGAGCTACTGTGGGGCTGATGTGGGTCAAATCAATGGGGCAGAGCTGCTCTTGGGAACATGTGGGTCAGATCTATGGGGCAGGAGCTGCTGTGGAGATGATGTGGGTCAGATCTATAGGGCAGGAGCTGCTGTGCGACAGATGTGGGTCAGATCTATGGGGCAGGAGCTGCTGTGGGGCTGATGTGGGTCAGATCTATGGTACAGGAGATGCTGTGGGTCAGATCTATGGGGCAGGAGCTGCTGTGGGGAACATGTGGGTCAGGACTATGGGGCAGGAGCTGCTGTGGGACAGATGTGGGTCAGATCTATGGGTCAGCAGCTGCTGTGGGTCTGATGTGGGTCAGATCTATGGGGCAGGAGCTGCTGTGGGGCTGATGTTGGTCACATCTATGGGGCAGGAGCTGCTGTGGGGAACATGTGGGTCAGGTCTATGGGGCAGGAGCTGCTGTGGGGCAGATGTGGGTTAGATCTATGGGTCAGCAGGTGCTGTGGGTCTGATGTGGGTCAGATCTATGGGGAGGAGCTGCTGAGGGGCTGATGTGGGTCAGATCTATGGGGCAGGAGCTGCTGTGGGTCAGATCTATGGGGCAGGAACAGATGTGGGCCTGATGTTGATCAGATTTATGGAGCAGGAGCTGCTGTGTTGCAGATGTGGGTCAGATCTATGGTGCAGGAGCTGCTGTGGGGCAGATGTAGGGCATATCTATGGGGCAGGAGCTGCTGTGAGGCTGATGGGTGTTAGATCTATGGGGAGGAGCTGCTGTGGTGCAGATGTGGGTCAGAGCTATGGGGCAAGAGCTGCTGTGGGGCTGAAGTGGGTAAGATCTATGGGGTAGGAGATGGTGTGTGGCAGATGTGGGTCAGATCTATGGTGTAGGAGCTGCTGTGGGGCTGATGTGGGTCAGATCTATAGGGCAGGAGCTGCTGTGGTTAAGATCTATTTGGCAGGATCTGCTGTGGGTCAGATTTGGGTCAGATCTATGGGGCAGGAGCTGCTGTGTGGCAGATGTGGGTCAGATCTATGGGGCAGGAGCTGCTGTGAGGCTGATGGGTGTTAGATCTATGGGGAGGAGCTGCTGTGGTGCAGATGTGGGTCAGATCTATGGGGCAGGAGCTGCTGTGGTTAAGATCTATTTGGCAGGATCTGCTGTGGGGCAGATTTGTGTCAGATCTATGGGGCAGGAGCTGCAGTGGAGATGATGTACGTCAGATCTATGGGGCAGGAGCTGCTGTGGGGCTGCTGTGGGTCAGATCTATGGGGCAGGAGCTGCTGTGGGGCTGATGTGGGTCAGAGCTATGGGGCAGGAGCTGCTGTGGGGCTGATGTGGGTCAGATCTATGGGGCAGGAGATGCTGTGGGGCTGATGTGGGTCAGATCTATGGGGCAGGAGATGCTGTGGGTCAGATATGGGTCAGATCTATGGGGCAGGAGCTGCAGTGGAGATGATGTACGTCAGATCTATGGGGCAGGAGCTGCTGTGGGTCATATCAATTGGGCAGCAGCTGCTTTACATATGATGTGTGTCAGATCTATGGGGCAGGAGCTGCTGTGGGTCTGATGTGGGTCAGATCTATGGGGCAGGAGCTGCTGTGGGGCTGATGTGGGTCAGATCTATGGGGCAGGAGCTGCTGTGCGACAGATGTGGGTCAGATCTATGGGGCAGGAGCTGCTGTGGGGCTGATGTGGGTCAGATCTATGGGGCAGGAGCTGCTGTGGGGCTGATGTGGGTCAGATCTATAGGGCAGGATCTGCTGTGCGACAGATGTGGGTCAGGTCTATGGGGCAGGAGCTGCTGTGGGGCAGATATGGGTCAGATCTATGGGGCAGGAGCTGCTGTGGGGCTGATGTGGGTCAGATCTATGGGGCAGGAGCTGCTGTGGTTAAGATCTATTTGGCAGGATCTGCTGTGGGACAGATTTGGGTCAGATCTATGGGGAAGGAGCTGCTGTGTGGCAAATGTGGGTCAGATCTATGGGGCAGTAGCTGCTGTGGGTCAGATCTAAGGGGCAGGAACAGATGTGGGCCTGATTTTGGTCAGATTCATGGAGCAGGAGCTGCTGTGTTGCAGATGTGTGTCAGGTCTATGGTGCAGGAGCTGCTGTGGGGCAGATGTAGGGCTTATCTATGGGGCAGGAGCTTCTGTTAGGCTTATGGGTGTTAGATCTATGGGGAGGAGCTGCTGTGGTGCAGATGTGGGTCAGAGCTATGGGGCAGGAGCTGCTGTGTGGCAGATGTGGGTCAGATCTATGGTGTAGGAGCTGCTGTGGGGCTGATGTGGGTCAGATCTATGGGTCAGGAGCTGCTGTGGTTAAGATCTATTTGGCAGGATCTGCTGTGGGGCAGATTTGGGTCAGATCTGTGGGGCAGGAGCTGCAGTGGAGATGATGTACGTCAGATCTATGGGGCAGGAGCTGCTGTGGGGCTGCTGTGGGTTAGATCTATGGGGCAGGAGCTGTTGTGGGTCATATCGATTGGGCAGCAGCTGCTTTACATATGATGTGTGTCAGATCTATGGGGCAGGAGCTGCAGTGGGGCTGATGTGGGTCAGATCTATGGGGCAGGAGCTACTGTGGGGCTGATGTGGGTCAAATCAATGGGGCAGAGCTGCTCTTGGGAATATGTGGGTCAGATCTATGGGGCAGGAGCTGCTGTGGGGCTGATGTGGCTCAGATCTATAGGGCAGGAGCTGCTGTGCGACAGATGTGGGTCAGATCTATGGGGCAGGAGCTGCTGTGGGGCTGATGTGGGTCAGATCTATGGGGCAGCAGCTGCTCTGGGTCTGATGTGGGACAGATCTATGGGGCAAGAGCTTCTGTGGGGAACATGCGGGTCAGATCTATGGGGCAGGAGCTGCTGTGGGGCTGATGTGGGTCAGATCTATGGGGCAGGAGCTGCTGTGGGGAACATGTGGGTCAGGTCTATAGTGCAGGAGCTGCTGTGGGGCAGATGTAGGGCTTATCTATGGGGCAGGAGCTGCTGTTAGGCTGATGGGTGTTAGATCTATGGAGCAGGAGCTGCTGTGTGGCAGATGTGGGTCAGATCTATGGTGTAGGAGCTGCTGTGGGGCTGATGTGGGTCAGATCTATGGGGCAGGAGCTGCTGTGGTTAAGATCTATTTGGCAGGATCTGCTGTGGGGCAGATTTGGGTCAGATCTATGGGGCAGGAGCTGCAGTGGAGATGATGTACGTCAGATCTATGGGGCAGGAGCTGCTGTGGGGCTGCTGTGGGTTAGATCTATGGGGCAGGAGCTGTTGCGGGTCATATCTATTGGGCAGCAGCTGCTTTACATATGATGTGTGTCAGATCTATGGGGCAGGAGCTGCAGTGGGGCTGATGGGGGTCAGATCTATGGGGCAGGAACTACTGTGGGGCTGATGTGGGTCAAATCAATGGGGCAGAGCTGCTCTTGGGAACATGTGGGTCAGATCTATGGGGCAGGAGCTGCTGTGGGGCTGATGTGGGTCAGATCTATAGGGCAGGAGCTGCTGTGCGACAGATGTGGGTCAGATCTATGGGGCAGGAGCTGCTGTGGGGCTGATGTGGGTCAGATCTATGGGGCAGCAGCTGCTGTGGGTCTAATATGGGTCAGATCTATGGGGCAAGATCTTATGTGGGGAACATGTGGGTCAGATCTATGGGGCAGGAGCTGCTGTGGGGCTGATGTGGGTCAGATCTATGGGGCAGGATATGCTGTGGGGCTGATGTGGGTCAGATCTATGGGGCAGGAGATGCTGTGGGTCAGATCTATGGGGCAGGAGCTGCTGTGGGGAACATGTGGGTCAGGTCTATGGGTCAGCAGCTGCTGTGTGTCTGATGTGGGTCAGATCTATGGGGCAGGAGCTGCTGTGAGGCTGATGGGTGTTAGATCTATGGGGAGGAGCTGCTGTGGTGCAGATGTGTGTCAGAGCTATGGGGTAGGAGCTGCTGTGGGGCTGAAGTGGGTTAGATCTATGGGGTAGGAGATGGTGTGTGGCAGATGTGGGTCAGATCTATGGTGTAGGAGCTGCTGTGGGGCTGATGTGGGTCAGATCTATGGGGCAGGAGCTGCTGTGGGGCTGATGTGGGTCAGATCTATAGGGCAGGAGCTGCTGTGCGACAGATGTGGGTCAGATCTATGGGGCAGGAGCTGCTGTGGGGCTGATGGGGGTCAGATCTATGGGGCAGCAGCTGCTGTGGGTCTGATGTGGGTCAGATCTATGGGGCAGGAGCTGCTGTGGGGCTGATGTGGGTCAGATCTATGGGGCAGGAGATGCTATGGGGCTGATGTGGGTCAGATCAATGGGACAGGAGATGCTGTGGGGAACATGTGGGTCAGATCTATGGGGCAGGAGCTGCTGTGGGGCTGATGTGGGTCAGGTCTATGGGGCAGGAGCTGCTGTGGGGCAGATGTGGGTCAGATCTATGGGTCAGCAGCTGCTGTGGGTCTGATGTGGGTCTGATCTATGGGGCAGGAGCTGCTGTGGGGCTGATGTGGATCAAATCTATGGGGCAGGAGCTGCTGTGGGGAACATGTGGGTCAGATCTATGGGGACGGAGCTGCTGTGGGGCTGATGTGGGTCAGATCTATGAGGCAGGAGATGCTGTGGGGCTGATGTGGGTCAGATCTATGGGGCAGGAGATGCTGTGGGTCAGATCTATAGGGCAGGAGATGCTGTGGGGAACATGTGGGTCAGGTCTATGGGGCAGGAGCTGCTGTGGGGCAGTTGTGGGTCAGATCTATGGGTCAGCAGCTGCTGTGGGTCTGATGTGGGTCAGATCTATGGGGCAGGAGCTGCTGTGAGGCTGATGGGTGTTAGATCTATGGGAAGGAGCTGCTGTGGTGCAGATGTGGGTCAGAGCTATGGGGCAGGAGCTGCTGTGTGGCAGATGTGGGTCAGATCTATGGTGTTGAAGCTGCTGTGGGGCTGATGTGGGTCAGATCTATGGGGCAGGAGATGCTGTGGGGCTGATGTGGGATACATCAATGGGGCAGCAGCTGCTGTGGGTCTGATGTGGGTCAGATCTATGGGGCAAGAGCTGCTGTGGGGCTGATGTGGGTCAGATCTATGGGGCAGGAGATGCTGTGGGTCAGATCTATGGGGCAGGAGCTGCTGTGGGTCAGGTCTATGGGGCAGGAGCTGCTGTGGGGCTGATGTGGGTCAGATCTATGGGGCAAGAGCTGCTGTGGGGCTGATGTGGTTCAGATCTATGGGGCAGGAGATGCTGTGGGGCTGATGTGGGTCAGATCTATGGGGCTGGAGATGCTGTGGGTCAGATCTATGGGGCAGGAGCTGCTGTGGGTCAGGTCTATGGGGCAGGAGCTGCTGTGGGGCTGATGTGGGTCAGATCTATGGGGCAGCAGCTGCTGTGGGTCTGATATGGGTCAGTTCTATGGGGCAAGAGCTTCTGTGGGGAACATGTGGGTCAGATCTATGGGGCAGGAGCTGCTGTGGGGCTGATGTGGGTCAGATCTATGGGGCAGGATATGCTGTGGGGCTGATGTGTGTCAGATCTTTGGGGCAGGAGATGCTGTGGGTCAGATCTATGGGGCAGGAGCTGCTGTGGGGAACATGTGGGTCAGGTCTATGGGTCAGCAGCTGCTGTGGGTCTGATGTGGGTCAGATCGATGGGGCAGGAGCTGCTGTGAGGCTGATGGGTGTTAGATCTATGGGGAGGAGCTGCTGTGGTGCAGATGTGTGTCAGAGCTATGGGGTAGGAGCTGCTGTGAGGCTGAAGTGGGTAAGATCTATGGGGTAGGAGATGGTGTGTGGCAGATGTGGGTCAGATCTATGGTGTAGGAGCTGTTGTGGGGCTGATGTGGGTCAGATCTATGGGGCAGCAGCTGCTGTGGGTCTGATGTAGGTCAGATCTATGGGGCAGGAGCTGCTGTGGGGCTGATGTGGGTCAGATCTATGGGGCAGGAGATGCTATGGGGCTGATGTGGGTCAGATCAATGGGACAGGAGATGCTGTGGGGAACATGTGGGTCAGATCTATGGGGCAGGAGCTGCTGTGGGGCTGATGTGGGTCAGGTCTATGGGGCAGGAGCTGCTGTGGGGCAGATGTGGGTCAGATCTATGGGTCAGCAGCTGCTGTGGGTCTGATGTGGGTCTGAACTATGGGGCAGGAGCTGCTGTGGGGCTGATGTGGATCAAATCTATGGGGCAGGAGCTGCTGTGGGGAACATGTGGGTCAGATCTATGGGGACGGAGCTGCTGTGGGGCTGATGTGGGTCAGATCTATGAGGCAGGAGATGCTGTGGGGCTGATGTGGGTCAGATCTATGGGGCAGGAGATGCTGTGGGTCAGATCTATGGGGCAGGAGATGCTGTGGGGAACATGTGGGTCAGGACTATGGGGCAGGAGCTGCTGTGGGGCAGTTGTGGGTCAGATCTATGGGTCAGCAGCTGCTGTGGGTCTGATGTGGGTCAGATCTATTGGGCAGGAGCTGCTGTGAGGCTGATGGGTGTTAGATCTATGGGAAGGAGCTGCTGTGGTGCAGATGTGGGTCAGAGCTATGGGGCAGGAGCTGCTGTGTGGCAGATGTGGGTCAGATCTATGGTGTTGGAGCTGCTGTGGGGCTGATGTGGGTCAGATCTATGGGGCAGGAGATGCTGTGGGGCTGATGTGGGATACATCTATGGGGCAGCAGCTGCTGTGGGTCTGATGTGGGTCAGATCTATGGGGCAAGAGCTGCTGTGGGGCTGATGTGGTTCAGATCTATGGGGCAGGAGATGCTGTGGGGCTGATGTGGGTCAGATCTATGGGGCAGGAGATGCTGTGGGTCAGATCTATGGGGCAGGAGCTGCTGTGGGTCAGGTCTATGGGGCAGGAGCTGCGGTGGGGCAGATGTGGGTCAGATCTATGGGTCAGCAGCTGCTGTGTTGCAGATGTGGGTCAGATCTATGGGGCAGGAGCTGCTGTGAGGCTGATGGGTGTTAGATCTATGGGGAGGAGCTGCTGTGGTGCAGATGTGGGTCAGAGCTATGGGGGAGGAGCTGCTGTGGGGCAGAAGTGGGTAAGATCTATGGGGTAGGAGATGGTGTGTGGCAGATGTGGGTCAGATCTATGGTGTAGGAGCTGCTGTGGTTAAGATCTATTTGGCAGGATCTGCTGTGGGGCAGATTTGGGTCAGATCTATGGGGCAGGAGCTGCAGTGGAGATGATGTACGTCAGATCTATGGGGCAGGAGCTGCTGTGGGGCTGCTGTGGGTTAGATCTATGGGGCAGGAGCTGTTGCGGGTCATATCTATTGGGCAGCAGCTGCTTTACATATGATGTGTGTCAGATCTATGGGGCAGGAGCTGCAGTGGGGCTGATGGGGGTCAGATCTATGGGGCAGGAGATGCTGTGGGTCAGATCTATGGGGCAGGAGATGCTGTGGGGAACATGTGGGTCAGGTCTATGGGGCAGGAGCTGCTGTGGGGCAGTTGTGGGTCAGATCTATGTGTCAGCAGCTGCTGTGGGTCTGATGTGGGTCAGATCTATGGGGCAGGAGCTGCTGTGAGGCTGATGGGTGTTAGATCTATGGGAAGGAGCTGCTGTGGTGCAGATGTGGGTCAGAGCTATGGGGCAGGAGCTGCTGTGTGGCAGATGTGGGTCAGATCTATGGTGTTGGAGCTGCTGTGGGGCTGATGTGGGTCAGATCTATGGGGCAGGAGATGCTGTGGGGCTGATGTGGGATACATCAATGGGGCAGCAGCTGCTGTGGGTCTGATGTGGGTCAGATCTATGGGGCAAGAGCTGCTGTGGGGCTGATGTGGGTCAGATCTATGGGGCAGGAGATGCGGTGGGTCAGATCTATGGGGCAGGAGCTGCTGTGGGTCAGGTCTATGGGGCAGGAGCTGCTGTGGGGCTGATGTGGGTCAGATCTATGGGGCAAGAGCTGCTGTGGGGCTGATGTGGTTCAGATCTATGGGGCAGGAGATGCTGTGGGGCTGATGTGGGTCAGATCTATGGGGCAGGAGATGCTGTGGGTCAGATCTATGGGGCAGGAGCTGCTGTGGGTCAGGTCTATGGGGCAGGAGCTGCTGTGGGGCTGCTGTGGGTTAGATCTATGGGGCAGGAGCTGTTGCGGGTCATATCTATTGGGCAGCAGCTGCTTTACATATGATGTGTGTCAGATCTAAGGGGCAGGAGCTGCAGTGGGGCTGATGGGGGTCAGATCTATGGGGCAGGAACTACTGTGGGGCTGATGTGGGTCAAATCAATGGGGCAGAGCTGCTCTTGGGAACATGTGGGTCAGATCTATGGGGCAGGAGCTGCTGTGGGGCTGATGTGGGTCAGATCTATAGAGCAGGAGCTGCTGTGCGACAGATGTGGGTCAGATCTATGGGGCAGGAGCTGCTGTGGGGCTGATGTGGGTCAGATCTATGGGGCAGCAGCTGCTGTGGGTCTGATATGGGTCAGATCTATGGGGCAAGATCTTATGTGGGGAACATGTGGGTCAGATCTATGGGGCAGGAGCTGCTGTGGGGCTGATGTGGGTCAGATCTATGGGGCAGGATATGCTGTGGGGCTGATGTGGGTCAGATCTATGGGGCAGGAGATGCTGTGGGTCAGATCTATGGGGCAGGAGCTGCTGTGGGGAACATGTGGGTCAGGTCTATGTGTCAGCAGCTGCTGTGGGTCTGATGTGGGTCAGATCTATGGGGCAGGAGCTGCTGTGAGGCTGATGGGTGTTAGATCTATGGGGAGGAGCTGCTGTGGTGCAGATGTGTGTCAGAGCTATGGGGTAGGAGCTGCTGTGGGGCTGAAGTGGGTAAGATCTATGGGGTAGGAGATGGTGTGTGGCAGTTGTGGGTCAGATCTATGGTGTAGGAGCTGCTGTGGGGCTGATGTGGGTCAGATCTATGGGGCAGGAGCTGCTGTGGGGCTGATGTGGGTCAGATCTATAGGGCAGGAGCTGCTGTGCGACAGATGTGGGTCAGATCTATGGGGCAGGAGCTGCTGTGGGGCTGATGTGGGTCAGATCTATGGGGCAGCAGCATCTGTGGGTCTGATGTGGGTCAGATCTATGGGGCAGGAGCTGCTGTGGGGCTGATGTGGGTCAGATCTATGGGGCAGGAGATGCTATGGGGCTGATGTGGGTCAGATCAATGGGACAGGAGATGCTGTGGGGAACATGTGGGTCAGATCTATGGGGCAGGAGCTGCTGTGGGGTTTATGTGGGTCAGGTCTATGGGGCAGGAGCTGCTGTGGGGCAGATGTGGGTCAGATCTATGGGTCAGCAGCTGCTGTGGGTCTGATGTGGGTCAGATCTATGGGGCAGGAGCTGCTGTGGGGCTGATGTGGATCAAATCTATGGGGCAGGAGCTGCTGTGGGGAACATGTGGGTCAGATCTATGGGGACGGAGCTGCTGTGGGGCTGATGTGGGTCAGATCTATGAGGCAGGAGATGCTGTGGGGCTGATGTGGGTCAGATCTATGGGGCAGGAGATGCTGTGGGTCAGATCTATGGGGCAGGAGATGCTGTGGGGAACATGTGGGTCAGGTCTATGGGGCAGGAGCTGCTGTGGGGCAGTTGTGGGTCAGATCTATGGGTCAGCAGCTGCTGTGGGTCTGATGTGGGTCAGATCTATGGGGCAGGAGCTGTTGTGAGGCTGATGGGTGTTAGATCTATGGGAAGGAGCTGCTGTGGTGCAGATGTGGGTCAGAGCTATGGGGCAGGAGCTGCTGTGTGGCAGATGTGGGTCAGATCTATGGTGTTGGAGCTGCTGTGGGGCTGATGTGGGTCAGATCTATGGGGCAGGAGATGCTGTGGGGCTGATGTGGGATACATCAATGGGGCAGCAGCTGCTGTGGGTCTGATGTGGGTCAGATCTATGGGGCAAGAGCTGCTGTGGGGCTGATGTGGGTCAGATCTATGGGGCAGGAAATGCTGTGGGTCAGATCTATGGGGCAGGAGCTGCTGTGGGTCAGGTCTATGGGGCAGGAGCTGCTGTGGGGCTGATGTGGGTCAGATCTATGGGGCAAGAGCTGCTGTGGGGCTGATGTGGTTCAGATCTATGGGGCAGGAGATGCTGTGGGGCTGATGTGGGTCAGATCTATGGGGCAGGAGATGCTGTGGGTCAGATCTATGGGGCAGGAGCTGCTGTGGGTCAGGTCTATGGGGCAGGAGCTGCTGTGGGGCTGATGTGGGTCAGATCTATGGGGCAGCAGCTGCTGTGGGTCTGATATGGGTCAGATCTATGGGGCAAGAGCTTCTGTGGGGAACATGTGGGTCAGATCTATGGGGCAGGAGCTGCTGTGGGGCTGATGTGGGTCAGATCTATGGGGCAGGATATGCTGTGGGGCTGATGTGGGTCAGATCTATGGGGCAGGAGATGCTGTGGGTCAGATCTATGGGGCAGGAGCTGCTGTGGGGAACATGTGGGTCAGGTCTATGGGTCACCAGCTGCTGTGGGTCTGATGTGGGTCAGATCTATGGGGCAAGAGCTGCTGTGAGGCTGATGTGGTTCAGATCTATGGGGCAGGAGATGCTGTGGGGCTGATGTGGGTCAGATCTATGGGGCAGGAGATGCTGTGGGTCAGATCTATGGGGCAGGAGCTGCTGTGGGTCAGGTCTATGGGGCAGGAGCTGCTGTGGGGCAGATGTGGGTCAGATCTATGGGTCAGCAGCTGCTGTGTTGCAGATGTGGGTCAGATCTATGGGGCAGGAGCTGCTGTGAGGCTGATGGGTGTTAGATCTATGGGGAGGAGCTGCTGTGGTGCAGATGTGGGTCAGAGCTATGGGGCAGGAGCTGCTGTGGGGCTGATGTGGGTCAGATCTATGGGGCAGGAGATGCTGTGGGGCTGATGTGGGTCAGATCTATGGGACAGGAGATGCTGTGGGTCAGATCTATGGGGCAGGAGCTGCTGTGGGGCTGATGTGGGTCAGGTCTATGGGGCAGGAGCTGCTGTGGGGCAGATGTGGGTCAGATCTATGGGTCAGCAGCTGCTGTGGGTCTGATGTGGGTCTGATCTATGGGGCAGGAGCTGCTGTGGGGCTGATGTGGGTCAAATCTATGGGGCAGGAGCTGCTGTGGGGAACATGTGGGTCAGGTCTATGGGGCAGGAGCTGCTGTGGGGCAGATGTGGGTCAGATCTATGGGGCAGGAGCTGCTGTGGGTCTGATGTGGGTCAGATCAATGGGGCAGGAGCTGCTGTGGGGCTGATGTGGGTCAGATGTATGGGGCAGGAGCTGCTGTGGGGCTGATGTGGGTCAGATCTGTGGGGCAGGAGATGCTGTGGGGCTGATGTGGGTCAGATCTATGGGGCAGGAGCTGCTGTGGGTCAGATCTATGGGGCAGGAGCTGCTGTGAGGAACATGTGGGTCAGGTCTATGGGGCAGGAGCTGCTGTGGGGCAGATGTGGGTCAGATCTATGGGTCAGCAGCTGCTGTGGGTCTGATGTGGGTCAGATCTATGGGGCAGGAGCTGCTGTGGGGCTGATGTGGGTCAGATCTACGGGGCAGGAGCTGCTGTGGGGCTGATGTGGGTCAGATCTATGGGGCAGGAGCTTCTGTGGGGCTGATGTGGGTCAGATCTATGGTGCAGGAGATGCTATGGGGCTGATATGGGTCAGATCAATGGGACAGGAGATGCTGTGGGTCAGATTTATGGGGCTGGAGATGCTGTGGGGCTGATGTGGGTCAGGTCTATGGGGCAGGAGCTGCTGTGGGGCAGATGTGGGTCAGATCTATGGGTCGGCAGCTGCTGTGGGTCTGATGTGGGTCTGATCTATGGGGCAGGAGCTGCTGTGGGGCTGATGTGGGTCAAATCTATGGGGCAGGAGCTACTGTGGGGAACATGTGGGTCAGATCTATGGGGACGGAGCTGCTGTGGTGCTGATGTGGGTCAGATCTATGGGGCAGGAGATGCTGTGGGGCTGATGTGGGTCAGATCTATGGGGCAGGAGATGCTGTGGGTCAGATCTATGGGGCAGGAGATGCTGTGGGGAACATGTGGGTCAGGTCTATGTGGCAGGAGCTGCTGTGGGGCAGTTGTGTGTCAGATCTACAGGTCAGCAGCTGCTGTGGGTCTGATGTGGGTCAGATCTATGGGGCAGGAGCTGCTGTGGGGCTGATGTGGGTCAGATCTATGGGGCAGGAGCTGCTGTGGGGCTGATGTGGGTCAGATCTATAGGGCAGGAGCTGCTGTGCGACAGATGTGGGTCAGATCTATGGGGCAGGAGCTGCTGTAAGGCTGATGTGGGTCAGATCTATAGGGCAGGAGCTGCTGTGCGACAGATGTGGGCAGATCTATGGGGCAGGCGCTACTGTGGGGCTGATGTGGGTCAGATCTATGGGGCAGGAGCTGCTGTGGGGCTGATGTGGGTCAGATCTATGGGGCAGGAGATGCTGTGGGGCTGATGTGGGTCAGATCTATGGGGCAGGAGATGCTGTGGGGCTGATGTGGGTCAGATATATGGGGCAGGAGATGCTTTGGGTCAGATCTATGGGGAGGAGCTGCTGTGGTGCAGATGTGGGTCAGGTCTATGGGGCAGGAGCTGCTGTGGGGCTGATGTGGGTCAGATCTATGGGTCAGCAGCTGCTGTGGGGCTGATGTGGGTCAGATCTCTGGGGCAGGAGATGCTGTGGGTCTGATGTGGGTCAGATCTATGGGGCAGGAGCTGCTGTGGGGAACATGCGAGTCAGGTCTATGGGGCAGGAGCTGCTGTGGGGCTGATGTGGGTCAGATCTTTGGGTCAGCAACTGCTATGGGTCTGATGTGGGTCAGATCTATGGGGCAAAATCTGCTGTGGGGCTGATGTGGGTCAGATCTATGGGGCAGGAGCTGCTGTGGGGAACATGTGGGTCAGGTCTATGGGGCAGGAGCTGCTGTGGGGCAGATGTGGGTCAGATCTATGGGTCAGCAGCTGCTGTGGGTCTGATGTGGGTCTGATCTATGGGGCAGGAGCTGCTGTGGGGCTGATGTGGGTCAGATCTATGGGGCAGGAGCTTCTGTGGGGAACATGCGGGTCAGGTCTATGGGGCAGGAGCTGCTGTGGGGCTGATGTGGGTCAGATCTATGGGGCAGGAACTGCTGTGGGGAACATGTGGGTCAGGTCTATTTGGCAGGAGCTGCTGTGGGGCTGATGTGGGGCAGATCTATGGGGCAGGAGCTGCTGTGGGTCAGATCTATGGGGCAGGAACAGATGTGGGCCTGATGTTGGTCCGATTTATGGAGCAGGAGCTGGTGTTTTGCAGATGTGGGTCAGATCTATGGGGCAGGAGCTGCTGTGGTGCAGATGTAGGGCTTATCTATGGGGCAGGAGCTGCTGTGGGGAACATGTGGGTAAGGTCTATGGGGCAGGAGCTGCTGTGGGGCAGATGTGGGTCAGATCTATGGGGCAGGAGCAGCAGTGGGGCAGATTTGGGTAAGATCTATAAGGCAGGAGCGGCTGTGGGGCTGATGTGGGTCAGATCTATGGTGCAGGAGCTGCTGTGGGGCAGATGTAGGGCATATCTATGGGGCAGGAGCTGCTGTGAGGCTGATGGGTGTTAGATCTATGGGGAGGAGCTGCTGTGGTGCAGATGTGGGTCAGATCTATGGTGTAGGAGCTGCTGTGGGGCTGATGTGGGTCAGATCTATGGTGTAGGAGCTGCTGTGGGGCTGATGTGGGTCAGATCTATGGGGCAGGAGCTGCTGTGGGGCTGATGTGGGATAGATCTATGGGGCAGCAGCTGCTGTGGGTCTGATGTGGGTCAGATCTATGGGGCAAGAGCTGCTGTGGGGCTGATGTGGGTCAGATCTATGGGGCAGGAGATGCTGTGGGGCTGATGTGGGTCAGATCTATGGGGCAGGAGATGCTGTGGGTCAGATCTATGGGGCAGCAGCTGCTGTGGGGAACATGTCGGTCAGGTCTATGGGGCAGGAGCTGCTGTGGGGCAGATGTGGGTCAGATCTATGGGTCAGCAGCTGCTGTGTTGCAGATGTGGGTCAGATCTATGGGGCAGGAGCTGCTGTGAGGCTGATGGGTGTTAGATCTATGGGGAGGAGCTGCTGTGGTGCAGATGTGGGTCAGAGCTATGGGGGAGGAGCTGCTGTGGGGCAGAAGTGGGTAAGATCTCTGGGGTAGGAGATGGTGTGTGGCAGATGTGGGTCAGATCTATGGGGCAGGAGCTGCAGTGGGGCTGATGTGGGTCAGATCTATAGGGCAGGAGCTGCTGTGCGACAGATGTGGGTCAGATCTATGGGGAAGGAGCTGCTGTGGGGCTGATGTGGGTCAGATCTATGGGGCAGCAGCTGCTGTGGGTCTGATGTGGGTCAGATCTATGGGGCAGGAGCTGCTGTGGGGCTGATGTGGGTCAGATCTATGGGGCAGGAGATGCTGTGGGGCTGATGTGGGTCAGATCTCTGGGGCAGGAGATGCTGTGGGGCTGATGTGGGTCAGATCTATGGGACAGGAGATGCTGTGGGTCAGATCTATGGGGCAGGAGCTGCTGTGGGGAACATGTGGGTCAGGTCTATGGGGCAGGAGCTGCTGTGGGGCAGATGTGGGTCAGATCTATGGGGCAGAAGCTGCGGAAGGTCTGATGTGGGTCTGATCTATGGGGCAGGAGCTTCTGTGGGGCTGATGTGGGTCAAATCTATGGGGCAGGAGCTGCTGTGGGGAACATGTGGGTCAGGTCTATTGGGCAGGAGCTGCTGTGGGGCAGATGTGGGTCAGATCTATGGGGCAGGAGCTGCTGTGGGGACCATGTGGGTCAGGTCTATGGGGCAGGAGCTGCTGTGGGTCTGATGTGGGTCAGATGTATGGGGCAGGAGCTGCTGTGGGGCTGATGTGGGTCAGATCTATGGGGCAGGAGATGCTGTGTTGCTGATGCGGATCAGATCTATGGGGCAGGAGATGCTGTGGGTCAGATCTATGGGGCAGGAGCTGCTGTGGGGAACATGTGGGTCAGGTCTATGGGGCAGGAGCTGCTGTGGGGCAGATGTGGGTCAGATCTATGGGTCAGCAGCTGCTGTGGGTCTGATGTGGGTCATATCTATTGGGCAGCAGCTGCTTTACATATGATGTGTGTCAGATCTATGGGGCAGGAGCTGCTGTGGGGAACATGTGGGTCAGATCTATGGGGCAGGAGCTGCTGTGGGGCTGATGTGGGTCAGATCTATGGGGCAGGAGCTGCTGTGGGGCTGATGAGGGTCAGATCTATAGGGCAGGAGCTGCTGTGCGACAGATGTCGGTCAGATCTATGGGGCAGGAGCTGCTGTGGGGCTGATGTTGGTCAGATCTATAGGGCAGGAGCTGCTGTGCGACAGATGTGGGCAGATCTATGGGGCAGGAGCTGCTGTGGGGCTGATGTGGGTCAGATCTATGGGGCAGCAGCTGCTGTGGGTCTGATGTGGGTCAGATCTATGGGGCAGGCGCTGCTGTGGGGCTGATGTGGGTCAGATCTATGGGTCAGCAGCTGCTGTGTTGCAGATGTGGGTCAGATCTATGGGGCAGGAGCTGCTGTGAGGCTGATGGGTGTTAGATCTATGGGGAGGAGCTGCTGTGGTGCAGATGTGGGTCAGAGCTATGGGGGAGGAGCTGCTGTGGGGCAGAAGTGGGTAAGATCTGTGGGGTAGGAGATGGTGTGTGGCAGATGTGGGTCAGATCTATGGGGCAGGAGCTGCTGTGGGGCTGATGTGGGTCAGATCTATAGGGCAGGAGCTGCTGTGCGACAGATGTGGGTCAGATCTATGGGGCAGGAGCTGCTGTGGGGCTGATGTGGGTCAGATCTATGGGGAAGGAGCTGCTGTGGGTCTGATGTGGGTCAGATCTATGGGGCAGGAGCTGCTGTGGGGCTGATGTGGGTCAGATCTATGGGGCAGGAGATGCTGTGGGGCTGATGTGGGTCAGATCTATGGGGCAGGAGATGCTGTGGGGCTGATGTGGGTCAGATCTATGGGACAGGAGATGCTGTGGGTCAGATCTATGGGGCAGGAGCTGCTGTGGGGCTGATGTGGGTCAGGTCTATGGGGCAGGAGCTGCTGTGGGGCAGATGTGGGTCAGATCTATGGGTCATCAGCTGCTGTGGGTCTGATGTGGGACTGATCTATGGGGCAGGAGCTGATGTGGGGCTGATGTGGGTCAAATCTATGGGGCAGGAGCTGCTGTGGGGAACATGTCGGTCAGGTCTATGGGGCAGGAGCTGCTGTGTGGCTGATGTGGGTCAGATCTATGGGGCAGGAGCTGCTGTGGGTGTGATGTGGGTCAGATCTATGGGGCAGGAGCTGCTGTGGGGCTGATGTGGGTCAGATGTATGGGGCAGGAGCTGCTGTGGGGCTGATGTGGGTCAGATCTATGGGGCAGGAGATGCTGTGGGGCTGATGTGGGTCAGATCTATGGGGCAGGAGATGCTGTGGGTCAGATCTATGGGGCAGGAGCTGCTGTGGGGAACATGTGGGTCAGGTCTATGGGGCAGGAGCTGCTGTGGGGCAGATGTGGGTCAGATCTATGGGTCAGCAGCTGCTGTGGGTCTGATGTGGGTCATATCTATTGGGCAGCAGCTGCTTTACATATGATGTATGACAGATCTATGGGGCAGGAGCTGCTGTGGGGAACATGTGGGTCAGATCTATGGGGCAGGAGCTGCTGTGGGGCTGATGTGGGTCAGATCTATGGGGCAGGAGATTCTGTGGGGCTGATGTGGGTCAGATCTATGGGGCAGGAGATGCTGTGGGTCAGATCTATGGGGTAGGAGATGCTGTGGGGAACATGTGGGTCAGGTCTATGGGGCAGGAGCTGCTGTGGGGCAGATGTGGGTCAGATCAATGGGTCAGCAGCTGCTGTGGGACTGATGTGGGTCAGATCTATGGGGCAGGAGCTGCTGTGGGGCTGATGTGGGTCAGATCTATGGGGCAGGAGATGCTGTGGGGCTGATGTGGGTCAGATCTATGGAACAGGAGATGCTGTGGGTCAGATCTATGGGGTAGGAGATGTTGTGGGGAACATGTGGGTCAGGTCTATGGGGCAGGAGCTGCTGTGGGGCAGATGTGGGTCAGATCTATGGGTCAGCAGCTGCTGTGGGTCTGATGTGGGTCAGATCTATGGGGCAGGAGCTGCTGTGGGGCTGATGTGGGTCAGATCTATGGGGCAGGAGCTGCTGTGGGGCTGATGTGGGTCAGATCTATGGGGCAGGAGATGCTGTGGGGCTGATGTGGGTCAGATCTATGGGGCAGGAGATGCTGTGGGGCTGATGTTGGTCATATCTATTGGGCAGCAGCTGCTTTACATATGATGTGCGTCAGATATATGGGGCTGGAGCTGCTGTGGGGAACATGTGGGTCAGATCTATGGGGCAGGAGCTGCTGTGGGGCTGATGTGGGTCAGATCTATGGGGCAGGAGATGCTGTGGGGCTGATGTGGGTCAGATCTATAGGGCAGGAGATGCTGTGGGTCAGATCTATGGGGTAGGAGATGCTGTGGGGAACATGTGGGTCAGGTCTATGGGGCAGGAGCTGCTGTGGGGCAGATGTGGGTCAGATCTATGGGTCAGCAGCTGCTGTGGGTCTGATGTGGGTCAGATCTATGGGGCAGGAGCTGCTGTGGGGCTGATGTGGGTCAGATCTATGGGGCAGGAGCTGCTGTGGGGCTGATGTGGGTCAGATCTATGGGGCAGGAGCTGCTGTGGGGCTGATGTGGGTCAGATCTATGGGGCAGGAGATGCTGTGGGTCTGATGTGGGTCAGATCTATGGGGCAGGAGATGCTGTGGGGCTGATGTGGGTCAGATCTATGGGACAGGAGATGCTGTGGGTCAGATCTATGGGGCAGGAGCTGCTGTGGGGCTGATGTGGGTCAGGTCTATGGGGCAGGAGCTGCTGTGGGGCAGATGTGGGTCAGATCTATGGGTCAGCAGCTGCTGTGGGTCTGATGTGGGTCTGATCTATGGGGCAGGAGCTGCTGTGGCTGATGTGGGTCAAATCTATGGGGCAGGAGCTGCTGTGGGGAACATGTCGGTCAGGTCTATGGGGCAGGAGCTGCTGTGGGGCAGATGTGGGTCAGATCTATGGGGCAGGAGCTGTTGTGGGTCTGATGTCGGTCAGATCTATGGGGCAGGAGCTGCTGTGGGGCTGATGTGGGTCAGATGTATGGGGCAGGAGCTGCTGTGGGGCTGATGTGGGTCAGATCTATGGGGCAGGAGATGCTGTGGGGCTGATGTGGGTCAGATCTAAGGGGCAGGAGATGCTGTGGGTCAGATCTATGGGGCAGGAGCTGCTGTGGGGAACATGTGGGTCAGGTCTATGGGGCAGGAGCTGCTGTGGGGCAGATGTGGGTCAGATCTATGGGTCAGCAGTTGCTGTGGGTCTGATGTGGGTCATATCTATTGGGCAGCAGCTGCTTTACATATGATGTGTGTCAGATCTATGGGGCAGCAGCTGCTGTGGGTCTGATGTGGGTCAGATCTATGGGGCAGGAGCTGCTGTGGGGCTGATGTGGGTCAGATGTATGGGGCAGGAGATGCTGTGGGGCTGATGTGGGTCAGATCTATGGGGCAGGAGATGCTGTGGGTCAGATCAATGGGGCAGGAGCTGCTGTGGGGAACATGTGGGTCAGGTCTATGGGGCAGGAGCTGCTGTGGGGCTGATGTGGGTCAGATCTATGGGGCAGCACCTGCTGTGGGTCTGATGTGGGTCAGATCTATGGGCAGGAGCTGCTGTGGGGCTGATGTGGGTCAGATCTATGGGGCAGGAGCTGCTTTGGGTCAGATCTATAGGGCAGGAACAGATGTGGGCCTGATGTTGGTCAGATTTATGGAGCAGGAGCTGCTGTGTTGCAGATGTGGGTCAGAGCTATGGGGCAGGAGCTGCTGTGTGGCAGATGTGGGTCAGTTCGATGGTGTAGGAGCTGCAGTGGGGCTGATGTGGGTCAGATCTATGGGGCAGGAGCAGCTGTGGTTAAGATCTATTTGGCAGGATCTGCTGTGGGGCAGATTTGGGTCAGATCTATGGGGCAGGAGCTGCTGTGGGGCTGATGTGGGTCAGATCTGTGGGGCAGGAGATGCTGTGGGGCTGATGTGGGTCAGATCTATGGGGCAGGAGATAATGTGGGTCAGATCTATGGGGCAGGAGCTGCTGTGGGGAACATGTGGGTCAGGTCTGTGGGGCAGGAGCTGCTGTGGGGCAGATGTGGGTCAGATCTATGGGTCAGCAGCTGCTGTGGGTCTGATGTGGGTCAGATCTATGGGGCAGGAGCTGCTGTGGGGCAGATGTGGGTCAGATCTATGGGGCAGGAGCTGCTGTGGGGAACATGTGGGTCAGGTCTATGGGGCAGGAGCTGCTGTGGGGCAGATGTGGGTCAGATCTATTTGGCAGGAGCTCTGTGGGTCTGATGTGGGTCAGATCTATGGGGCAGGAGCCTCTGTGGGGCTGATGTGGGTCAGATCTATTGGGCAGGAGATGCTGTGGGGCTGATGTGGGTCAGATCTATGGGGCAGGAGATGATGTGGGTCAGATCTATGGGGCAGGAGCTGCTGTGGGGAACATGTGGGTCAGGTCTATGGGGCAGGAGCTGCTGTGGGGCAGATGTGGGTCTGATCTATGGGTCAGCAGCTGCTGTGGGTCTGATGTGGGTCAGATCTATGGGGCAGGAGCTGCTGTGGGGCTGACGTGGGTCAGATATATGGGGCAGGAGCTGCTGTGGGGAACATGTGGGTCAGGTCTATGGGGCAGGAGCTGCTGTGGGGCAGATGTGGGTCAGATCTATGGGGCAGGAGCTGCTGTGGGTCTGATGTGGGTCAGATCTATGGGGCAGGAGCTGCTGTGGGGCTGATGTGGGTCAGATCTATTGGGCAGGAGATGCTGTGGGGCTGATGTGGGTCAGATCTATGGGGCAGGAGATGCTGTGGGTCAGATCTATGGGGCAGGAGCTGCTGTGGGGAACATGTGGGTCAGGTCTATGGGGCAGGAGATGCTGTGGGGCTGATGTGGGTCAGATCTATGGGGCAGGAGCTGCTGTGGGGCTGATGTGGGTCAGATCTATGGGGCAGGAGATGATGTGGGGCTGATGTGGGTCAGATCTATGGGGCAGGAGATGCTGTGGGTCAGATCTATGGGGCAGGAGCTGCTGTGGGGAACATGTGGGTCAGGTCTATGGGGCAGGAGCTGCTGTGGGGCAGATGTGGGTCAGATCTATGGGTCAGCAGATGCTGTGGGTCTGATGTGGGTCAGATCTATGGGGCAGGAGCTGCTGTGGGGCTGCTGTGGGTTAGATCTATGGGGCAGGAGCTGCTGTGGGGCTGAAGTGGGTCAGATCTATAGGGCAGGAGATGCTGTGCGACAGATGTGGGTCAGATCTATGGGGCAGGAGCTGCTGTGGGGCTGATGTGGGTCAGATCTATGGGGCAGCAGTTGCTGTGGGGCTGATGTGGGTCAGATCTATGGGGCAGGAGCTGCTGTGGGGAACATGTGGGTCAGATCTATGGGGCAGGAGCTGCTGTGGGGCTGATGTGGGTCAGATCTATGGGGCCGGAGCTGCTGTGGGCCTGATGTGGGTCTGATCTATGGGGAGGAGATGCTGTGGGGCTGATGTGGGTCAGATCTATGGGGCAGGAGATTCTGTGGGTCAGATCTATGGGGTAGGAGCTGCTGTGGGGAACATGTGGGTCAGGTCAGTGGGGCAGGAGCTGCTGTGGGCCAGATGTGGGTAAGATCTATGGGTCAGCAGCAGCTGTGGGTCTGATGTGGGTCAGATCTATGGAGCAGGAGCTGCTGTGGGGCAGATGTGGGTCAGATCTATGGGTCAGCAGCTGCTGTGGGTCTGATGTGGGTCAGATCTATGGGGCAGGAGATGCTGTGGGTCAGATCTATGGGGAAGAGCTGCTGTTGGTCTGATCAATGGGGCAGGAGCAGCTGTGGGTCTGATGTGGGTCAGATCTATGGGTCAGCAGATGCTGTGGGTCTGATGTGGGTCAGATCTATGGGGCAGGAGCTGCTGTGGGGCTGCTGTGGGTTAGATCTATGGGGCAGGAGCTGCTGTGGGGCTGAAGTGGGTCAGATCTATAGGGCAGGAGATGCTGTGCGACAGATGTGGGTCAGATCTATGGGGCAGGAGCTGCTGTGGGGCTGATGTGGGTCAGATCTATGGGGCAGCAGCTGCTGTGGGGCTGATGTGGGTCAGATCTATGGGGCAGGAGCTGCTGTGGGGAACATGTGGGTCAGATCTATGGGGCAGGAGCTGCTGTGGGGCTGAAATGGGTCAGATCTATGGGGCAGGAGATGCTGTGGGGCTGATGTGGGTCAGATCTATGGGGCCGGAGCTGCTGTGGGCCTGATGACTTGCGGAATCAAACTCTATAATCCAGAGATGGGTTATAAAGCAGGTATGTTTATTCCAGCGTTGCGCAGCGCTGGGTGCAAGGGGGATAGCTCCTCCAAACTTGCACACCGTAAGGAGAAAAGTGTGTTACAGATATAGGTTAAGCTAATACATAATCAATAGTCTCCTCCTCAGTTTGATTACATATTCATTACATTCCCTATGGCCCCGTTCCCCGCAACCCCATTCCCTCATTCCCCCTGACCCCATTCCCCGCGACCCTTGCCGATGTTTTGGGGTGAAATTCTTCTTCTGTTTTCTTCTTGGTGTTATCTGCTGTTATTGTTCTCCCATGTCGGCATCATCTTGCCCGGGGGGGGGGATCTAATCCTTCTTGTCAGAGGTCTCCGGACAGTTTCTTCTTATCTTTATTGCCCTCTTCTCTGGCTTTATTTTGACTAAGTGTCTGCAATTCCCCTTTTCCCTGCACTTTTAAATGTACAGTTACCCTTTGTCTTGGTTTCTGTGAAGTTCCCCTTTCCCTTTCTATAGCAAAGTGTTACCTTACCACCATTTTGAGGCTTTGCTCACTCTTCAATTCCCCCCTTTTCTTTAATCTAGCAGGCTTTTACCTGCTAGATTCTTAATGGGTCTCAAAATAGGCTCCGCTCTCTACCTTTTGTCTCAGCTCATGTCTCTTCCAAACCTCGTATTCCCTTCCAGTACCTTGGTACAGACACAAAAGACATCTTATAACAACACAAGTAAAACACACCAAGAGTAGCAAGGTGATGCAGGCTAAGAAAAGCTGTTTTAGTCATCCTAAATTTGGCAACTAGTAAGTTTATCCCATGGTCCAGAGAAAACTATTCCCCAATCGGTGTTATCCCTGCCTACTCCATGTTGCAATGCATCTTTGGATAAACAGGATATCTCCTTTTGGATTGTCCATCAGGCATCTGCAGCAGCATCCTCAATTGTTTCTAAGGTTACAGAAATTTTCATACAGTGGTACCCCCCTTTTCTTGGGAGTTCTGTGAACTCAATTTGCCGTTGTTGCCCTGGAAGGCCCTCTCCCATGAGGCCCACTTGTGCCCTGTTCCTGGTACTGGGACTGTACTTTGTAGTGTTGGTTTGCTCAATATATTCTCTTATCTTCCCTTATAACCAATTTCCATAAAATACTAAAGGGCATAACTGTGTGTCCATTTGGGCATGCACACATCTGTCAGCTTGCTCTCTTCCTTTCTAAATTATTAATTGGACTCCTGTTCTCTTTAGAATATTTTACAGGTTTTGACTTGGCTTCAGAGATTTTAAGTTTACCGTCTGGAATTGAAGCCCTCTTCAACTGCCTGTTCTGCCACCTGATCTATCATCTTATTTTCTGTTTCCTGTACAGTGTTACATTTCTGATGTCTTTTACAACATATAATAACCATTGGTAGATTTAAATCAGGCTGTTTTTCTTGTGTGTGAGCAATCCTTGCTCTTTTCAGATGGTACTATGAGCGTGTGGCACATATTTAGCATCTGTCCATATGATTAAAGCTCTTGTCAAGGCAGTTATTTCAGCCTTCTGAGGGGAAGTCTCCACAGCTGGTGGTTGTGCTTCGATTACCTGGTCAGTAGCAGTTACTGCATTTCCTGCCTTACAGTCTCCTTGTCTCATAAAATTGCAGTCGCTGGTAAACCAGGTGTCTTCTGCATCTTCTAAGGGTTCGTCCTTCAGGTTCGACTGACCAGCTGGAATGTGCAGCTTCAGTTGATTCAAAGCAGTCATGTAATACTGGTTCTCCGGGAGTTCCGCTAAGGAAAGATACTGGGTTGACAATATTAGTCACAATTATTTCTACATCACCTTGCTCTACCAGGATGGCCTGGTATTTCAGGAATCTTTGGGGTGAGAGCCAATGAACTAATGTCCCCCTTCTGCCTCCAATACAGTAAACACTGTATGAGATATTAAAACTGGTGTCCTTTGGCCCAGTGTAGATTTATAGGCTTCTTGAATATTGAGCACTAGTGCAGCCACTGCCCTCAGGCACCATCCCTTACTCACTTCAAGCTGTTTGAGGTTTACCATCAGTCCGTAGCTGTGTATCCATGGTCAGCATCCTCCTGTCATTCCTGGGAACGTATGGAGTTCCTTGACAGTTTGCAGCTCAGGGGCTTAGCAGATGGCTTCTTTCTTGGCAGTCCTTAAGGTCCAAAGTCCAGCTGTAATTTCTGAGTTATTTGTGCTTTCTGTAAACCAAGAAACTCAGCAAACTCTCAGTCTATTGTACACAGTCCTTTTGTTGCTGTGGCATCCACATGCTCCAGTAAAGTTCCACCCTAGGATGGAGGATCCCAGGTCTCAGGCTCATGAGTTGACCAGTTCTCAAAAATCATTAAGCTGTTCTCACAACCCTGGGTAACACTGTCCAGGTTAACTGAGTCTCTTCTCCCTCTATTAGGGTTTTCCTATTCAAAGGCAAATAACCTTAGGCTTCCTTTAGCCAAACCAGGCAGAAGAGACATCCCTCAAATCCAGAAGGTAAACTCCACCTATTCATTCCTTAACTTGGTTGATAAAGTGCATGGATTTTCCATCACTGAGTGTATCCATTCAACAATTCCATTACTTGTCCTCATGTCTTCTACCAAACTAAAGCACTTGCTATCCGAAAATTTAGCAAATTGGCAAAATTGGAGTTTTGTACTTAGATTCCCATTCAATTAGTAATTCAATCTCAAAAAATTATCTATTATTTCTTTTGTCCTTCTACAGTCACATATCCTCAAAGGGCACCACTTTACCCTGAGTGGGTGAGCTCTTGCTTTTAACTTGTATTTAGGGCTTAATTTTTGGCCCTGATGCCCACACCCCTAAGTGTGTCTTAATTGAGATTGCTGTGGCTCCTGGGGGTATAACATTGTTTTTCCCAGTTTGTGTTAATAGTCAGACTTACAATTCTTAATCAGCCAATATTGTTTGACCCTTAGCTCCAGTTTTATTAAATTTCTTGCCAAGGTAACCTGACAGGTACAAGAATTTCTGTATTCCTACTTGTTTTCTTAGCTTATATTTAATTAATTCCAAAAGTAAGCCTTTTCTTGTTGGGCAGTAGCACCTACTAATGTTACAAAACCATCTATGGGTAGTAAGAAGCTCCCATATCCATCAGAAAATGAACTACTTTATCCTGCTTCCTTAGCTGCAGTTTCATCGGTGTATCTGCTAGGGTTAACTTCCCAAGTTCTCATTGTTCAGTTCTGCAATCAGAGGCAATTCCTTCTCACTCAGCTTGGTCGGATTTCTCTACCAGTGTCCCACTGCATTTGCACACTGCTTTCATTCCAGCGGGGCAGAGCCCTCCCTGGGCTCTTCAAGCCTCCCTCCCCCCCCTTTCCTCATGGGGGATCCCTGGGTCCTATGGCCCTACTCTAGCACCACAACAGAAACAGCTGTTATTATTCTCAATTCCCTGAACATCTCTGATTCTCAATCAGGTGTTTGTTTTGTTATTTGTTGTTGTTGTTGTTGTTTGTTTGTTTTCTTCTTATTGTACACCTCTCTTCAGACCTGACATCCCGTTTTTATCTTTGCCTTCCTCAACTTTTGTCCTTCCCAAACTTTCTCACTTTCCAAACTCTAATCATTACATTTCACCTCCTCTCCAGAGCCATCCAGTGCTGCCCAGATTTCAGATTTCCCAGATCTCTGCACATGAAGGCTATTCTCACTTCCAGTGCCCTGTCCTCTCCACCTTCCCCTTTGCTGTTTACAGCAGCAGTCTCTGACCCTGGCTCCCTCTCCCACTCTGAGAGTTCTGATTGCAGGGGAACGGTGCGGGGGGGTTGTTCTCATGCCAGCACAGATAAACTCACTTTCTCTTTAACCCTTTTTCCTCTGTACACTATTCCACTATTTGTACCCTCAGTTACACTTCCACATACCCTCAACTATACTTCCGTATGCCATTAACAACTACACTTTCTTATACCAGCAAAACAGTTTGTCCCATTCCCTTCAAAACCCACAAATCAAGCAACACAGTTCTTCAGTTTCCATAAACACCCTTACTACCTTATAACTTTCCCTTAGCAATCCATATCGTTCAGTTATAAACCTCTCGCCACAGAGCCAGCACTGACTGACCCACCTCCCTTACACCTCTTCGCAGGCAGAACACAGTATCACATAAATGGCTTGATACTCATTCCACATAGACATCCCTCTATATGTTCATTGTCCCTGTCCTCTAGCTTATACATCAACCACCACTGATTACAATATTTAATCAGGATTTTTTTTCTTTTCGGCTCAGGGTTCCTCCTGGTTCCCCAGCGATATCTCGCCAATGTGCCAGTATACACCCCAGGGGTGAGCGCGCAGGGACCTCTTTGCTCTGTAATTTTCCCATCGCAACTTAATATAAACCACTGTATTCTTTTATAAGTAAAACCACTTCTGACACAACAGCATTGTTATGACTTATTACCACATACTTTACAACAACCAGTAATTAATAATACAAAAAAAAAACATGTATTAAAACAAAGACAAACAAGTATTGGAGACAACTTTCGCTTCGTCCGTCCCCGGCCGTTTCCCTCGCGGGAGGACGGAACCGCGGGTCGGGACTCCGCACTCGCCCCGCAGCTGTGCTGCGTCTCACTCACACCACACTCACACGACAATTCAAGCACAATTACAATATATCATTTGTTAAGCTTAACCAAAGATGTTAAGAACACCGGTGCTAGTTGTTGACTTAGGTCACCTATATAAACAGCGCTGTATGATACCAATTATCCCAGGATTACCCGAATCACCCTGTACCAGAGGAAGCAGACAAGCTCTGCCCAATTAGCAATCACCTGAATGTGAGCAATAGCTCTTTTACCATGCGTACGACTTACTGGCCCCTTTGTAGGCACTCCCTAGGGAGTCCTCCTAACCCAGCCGGCAACCTAACCTAACCTGTGAGCTCACGTCCCTAGGGGGGGAGCACGCCGACTCCACTGTGCCCTGCGTAGGACGTCTCCTCACGACTTACGGGTCCCCCATTTCACATACCTGGTCCGCCGACAGATGGTTCTTGTCTGCTCCTGCAGTGATCAGATGAGGGAGGGGAGTCCTTCCGAGAAATCTCGGGGCGCGCCAAAGGCGTCCCCCTTCTCAGCTGGTCCTGCAGCCGAACAGAGAGGGTCCCATCTGGGTCGCCAAATTGACTTGCGGAATCAAACTCTATAATCCAGAGATGGGTTATAAAGCAGGTATGTTTATTCCAGCGTTGCGCAGCGCTGGGTGCAAGGGGGATAGCTCCTCCAAACTTGCACACCGTAAGGAGAAAAGTGTGTTACAGATATAGGTTAAGCTAATACATAATCAATAGTCTCCTCCTCAGTTTGATTACATATTCATTACATTCCCTATGGCCCCGTTCCCCGCAACCCCATTCCCTCATTCCCCCTGACCCCATTCCCCGCGACCCTTGCCGATGTTTTGGGGTGAAATTCTTCTTCTGTTTTCTTCTTGGTGTTATCTGCTGTTATTGTTCTCCCATGTCGGCATCATCTTGCCCGGGGGGGGGGATCTAATCCTTCTTGTCAGAGGTCTCCGGACAGTTTCTTCTTATCTTTATTGCCCTCTTCTCTGGCTTTATTTTGACTAAGTGTCTGCAATTCCCCTTTTCCCTGCACTTTTAAATGTACAGTTACCCTTTGTCTTGGTTTCTGTGAAGTTCCCCTTTCCCTTTCTATAGCAAAGTGTTACCTTACCACCATTTTGAGGCTTTGCTCACTCTTCACTGATGTGGGTCTGATCTATGGGGAGGAGATGCTGTGGGGCTGATGTGGGTCAGATCTATGGGGCAGGAGATTCTGTGGGTCAGATCTATGGGGTAGGAGCTGCTGTGGGGAACATGTGGGTCAGGTCAGTGGGGCAGGAGCTGCTGTGGGCCAGATGTGGGTAAGATCTATGGGTCAGCAGCAGCTGTGGGTCTGATGTGGGTCAGATCTATGGAGCAGGAGCTGCTGTGGGGCAGATGTGGGTCAGATCTATGGGTCAGCAGCTGCTGTGGGTCTGATGTGGGTCAGATCTATGGGGCAGGAGATGCTGTGGGTCAGATCTATGGGGAAGAGCTGCTGTTGGTCTGATCAATGGGGCAGGAGCAGCTGTGGGTCTGATGTGGGTCAGATCTATGGGGCAGGAGTTGCTGTGGGGCTGATGTGGGTCAGATCTATTGGGCAGGAGATTCTGTGGGTCAGATCTATGGGGAAGAGCTGCTGTTGGTCTGATCAATGGGGCAGGAGCAGCAGTGGGTCAGATTTGGGTAAGATCTATAAGGCAGGAGCGGCTGTGGGGCTGATGTGGGTCAGATCTATGGTGCAGGAGCTACTGTGGGGCAGATGTGGGTCAGATCTATGGGGCAGGAGCTGCTGTGGCTGATGTGGGTCAGTTCTATGGGGCAGGAGATGCTGTGGGTCAGATCTATGGGGAAGAGCTGCTGTTGGTCTGATCAATGGGGCAGGAGCAGCTGTGGGTTTGATGTTGGTCAGATCTATGGGGCAGGAGCTGCTGTGGGGCTGATGTGGGTCAGATCTATGGGGCAGGAGCTGCTGTGGGGAACATGTGGGTCAGGTCTATGGGGAAGGAGCTGCTGTGGGGCAGATTTTGGTCAGATCTATGGGTCAGCAGCTGCTGTGGGTCTGATGTGGGTCAGATCTATGGGGCAGGAGCTGCTGTTGGTCAGATCTATGGGGCAGGAACAGATATGGGCCTGATGTTGGTCAGATTTATGGAGCAGGAGCTGCTGTGTTCCAGATGTGGGTCAGATCTATGGTGTAGGAGCTGCTGTGGGGCTGATGTGGGTCAGATCTATGGGGCAGGAGCTGCAGTGGAGATGATGTACGTCAGATATATGGGGCAGGACCTGCTGTGGGGCTGCTGTGGGTTAGGTCTATGGGGCAGGAGCTGTTGTGGGTCATATCTATTGGGCAGCAGCTGCTTTACATATGATGTGTGTCAGATCTATGGGGCAGGAGCTACTGTGGGGCTGATGTGGGTCAAATCATTGTGGCAGAGCTGCTTTTGGGAACATGTGGGTAAGATCTATGGGGCAGGAGCTGCTGTGGGGCTGATGTGGGTCAGATCTATAGGGCAGGAGCTGCTGTGCGACAGATGTGGGTCAGATCTATGGGGGGCAGCAGATGCTGTGGCTCTGATGTGGGTCAGATCTATAGGGCAGGAGCTGCTGTGGGTCTGATGTGGGTCAGATCTATGGGGCAGGAGCTGCTGTGGGGCTGATGAGGGTCAGATCTATGGGGCAGTAGCTGCAGTGGGGCTGATGGGGGTCAGATCTATAGGGCAGGAGATGCTGTGGGGCAGATGTGGGTCAGATCTATGGGGCAGGAGCTGCTTTGGGGCTGATGTGGTCAGATCTATGGAACAGGAGATGCTGTGGGTCAGATCTATGGGGCAGGAGCTGCTGTGGGGCAGATGTGGGTCAGATCTATGGGTCAGCAGCTGCTGTGGGTCTGATGTGGGTCAGATCTATGGGGCAGGAGATGCTGTGGGTCAGATCTATGGGGAAGAGCTGCTGTTGGTCTGATCAATGGGGCAGGAGCAGCTGTGGGTCTGATGTGGGTCAGATCTATGGGGCAGGAGCTGCTGTGGGGCAGATGTGGGTCAGATCTATGGGGCAGGAGCTGCTGTGGGGAACATGTGGGTCAGGTCTATGGGGCAGGAGCTGCTGTGGGGCAGATGTGGGTCAGATCTATGGGTCAGCAGCTGCTGTGGGTCTGATGTGGGTCAGATCTATGGGGCAGGAGCTGCTGTGGGGCTGATGTGGGTCAGATCTATGGGGTAGGAGCTGCTGTGGGGAACATGTGGGTCAGGTCTATGGGGCAGGAGCTGCTGTGGGGCAGATGTGGGTCAGATCTATGGGTCAGCAGCTGCTGTGGGTCTGATGTGGGTCAGATCTATGGGGCAGGAGCTGCTGTGGGGGTGATGTGGGTCAGATCTATCGGGCAGGAGATGCTGTGGGGCTGATGTGGGTCAAATCTATGGGGCAGGAGCTGCTGTGGGTCAGATCTATGGGGCAGGAGCTGCTGTGGGGAACATGTGGGTCAGGTCTATGGGGCAGGAGCTGCTGTGGGGCAGATGTGGGTCAGATCTATGGGTCAGCAGCTGCTGTGGGTCTGATGTGGGTCAGATCTATGGGGCAGGAGCTGCTGTGGGGTGATGTGGGTCAGATCTATGGGGCAGGAGATGCTGTGGGGCTGATGTGGGTCAGATCTATGGGGCAGGAGCTGCTGTGGGTCAGATCTATGGGGCAGGAGCTGCTGTGGGGAACATGTGGGTCAGGTCTATGGGGCAGGAGCTGCTGTGCGGCTGATGTGGGTCAGGTCTATGGGGCAGGATCTGCTGTGGGGAACATGTGGGTCAGGTCTATGGGGCAGGAGCTGCTGTGTGGCAGATGTGGGTCAGATCTATGGGTCAGCAGCTGCTGTGGGTCTGATGTGGGTCAGATCTATGGGGCAGGAGCTGCTGTGGGGCTGATGTGGGTCAGATCTATGGGGCAGGAGCTGCTGTGGGTCAGATCTATGGGGCAGGAACAGATGTGGGCCTGATGTTGGTCAGATTTATGGGGCAGGAGCTGCTGTGTGGCAGATGTGGGTCAGATCTATTTGGCGGGATCTGCTGTGGGGCAGATTTGGGTCAGATCCATGGGGCAGGAGCTGCAGTGGAGATGATGTACGTCAGATCTATGGGGCAGGAGTAGCTGTGGGGCTGATGTGGGTCAGATCTATGGGGCAGGAGCTTTTGTGGGTCATATCAATTGGGCAGCACCTGCTTTACATATGATGTGTGTCAGATCTATGGGGCAGTAGCTGCAGTGGGGCTGATGGGGGTCAGATCTATGGGGCAGGAGCTACTGTGGGGCTGATGTGGGTCAAATCAATGGGGCAGAGCTGCTCTTGGGAACATGTGGGTCAGATCTATGGGGCAGGAGCTGCTGTGGGGCTGATGTGGGTCAGATCTATAGGGCAGGAGCTGTTGTTGGACAGATGTGGGTCAGATCTATGGGGCAGGAGCTGCTGTGGGGCTGATGTGGGTCAGATCTATGGGGCAGCAGATGCTGTGGGTCTGATGTGGGTCAGATCTATGGGGCAGGAGCTGCTGTGGGGCTGATGTGGGTCAGATCTATGGGGGAGGAGCTGCTGTGGGGCTGATGTGGGTCAGATCTATGGGGCAGGAGATGCTGTGGGGCTGATGTGGGTCAGATCTGTGGGGCAGGAGATGCTGTGGGGCTGATGTGGGTCAGATCTATGGGGCAGGAGCTGCTGTGGGGCTGATGTGGGTCAGATGTATGGGGCAGGAGCTGCTGTGGGGCTGATGTGGGTCAGATCTATGGGGCAGGAGATGCTGTGGGGCTGATGTGGGTCAGATCTATAGGGCAGGAGATGCTGTGGGTCAGATCTATGGGGCAGGAGCTGCTGTGGGGAACATGTGGGTCAGGTCTATGGGGCAGGAGCTGCTGTGGGGCAGATGTGGGTCAGATCTATGGGTCAGCAGCTGCTGTGGGTCTGATGTGGGTCATATCTATTGGGCAGCAGCTGCTTTACATATGATGTATGACAGATCTATGGGGCAGGAGCTGCTGTGGGGAACATGTGGGTCAGATCTATGGGGCAGGAGCTGCTGTGGGGCTTATGTGGGTCAGATCTATGGGGCAGGAGATGCTGTGGGGCTGATGTGGGTCAGATCTATGGGGCAGGAGATGCTGTGGGTCAGATCTATGGGGTAGGAGATGCTGTGGGGAACATGTGGGTCAGGTCTATGGGGCAGGAGCTGCAGTGGGGCAGATGTGGGTCAGATCTATGGGTCAGCAGCTGCTGTGGGTCTGATGTGGGTCAGATCTATGGGGCAGGAGCTGCTGTGGGGCTGATGTGGGTCAGATCTATGGGGCAGGAGATGCTGTGGGGCTGATGTGGGTCAGATCTATGGGGCAGGAGATGCTGTGGGTCAGATCTATGGGGTAGGAGATGTTGTGGGGAACATGTGGGTCAGGTCTATGGGGCAGGAGCTGCTGTGGGGCAGATGTGGGTCAGATCTATGGGTCAGCAGCTGCTGTGGGTCTGATGTGGGTCAGATCTATGGGGCAGGAGCTGCTGTGGGGCTGATGTGGGTCAGATCTATGGGGCAGGAGCTGCTGTGGGGCTGATGTGGGTCAGATCTATGGGGCAGGAGATGCTGTGGGGCTGATGTGGGTCAGATCTATGGGGCAGGAGATGCTGTGGGGCTGATGTTGGTCATATCTATTGGGCAGCAGCTGCTTTACATATGATGTGCGTCAGATATATGGGGCAGGAGCTGCTGTGGGGAACATGTGGGTCAGATCTATGGGGCAGGAGCTGCTGTGGGGCTGATGTGGGTCAGATCTATGGGGCAGGAGATGCTGTGGGGCTGATGTGGGTCAGATCTATGGGGAAGCAGCTGCTGTGGGTCTGATGTGGGTCAGATCTATGGGGCAGGAGCTGCTGTGGGTCTGATGTGGGTCAGATCTATGGGGCAGGAGATGCTGTGGGTCTGATGTGGGTCAGATCTATGGGGCAGGAGATGCTGTGGGGCTGATGTGGGTCAGATCTATGGGACAGGAGATGCTGTGGGTCAGATCTATGGGGCAGGAGCTGCTGTGGGGCTGATGTGGGTCAGGTCTATGGGGCAGGAGCTGCTGTGGGGCAGATGTGGGTCAGATCTATGGGTCAGCAGCTGCTGTGGGTCTGATGTGGGTCTGATCTATGGGGCAGGAGCTGCTGTGGCTGATGTGGGTCAAATCTATGGGGCAGGAGCTGCTGTGGGGAACATGTGGGTCAGGTCTATGGGGCAGGAGCTGCTGTGGGGCTGATGTGGGTCAGATCTATGGGGCAGCACCTGCTGTGGGTCTGATGTGGGTCAGATCTATGGGGCAGGAGCTGCTGTGGGGCTTATGTGGGTCAGATCTATGGGGCAGGAGCTGCTTTGGGTCAGATCTATAGGGCAGGAACAGATGTGGGCCTGATGTTGGTCAGATTTATGGAGCAGGAGCTGCTGTGTTGCAGATGTGGGTCAGAGCTATGGGGCAGGAGCTGCTGTGGGGCAGATGTGGGTCAGTTCGATGGTGTAGGAGCTGCAGTGGGGCTGATGTGGGTCAGATCTATGGGGCAGGAGCAGCTGTGGTTAAGATCTATTTGGCAGGATCTGCTGTGGGGCAGATTTGGGTCAGATCTATGGGGCAGGAGCTGCAGTGGAGATGATGTACGTCAGATCTATGGAGCAGGAGCTGCTGTGGGGCTGATGTGGGTCAGATCTGTGGGGCAGGAGCCTCTGTGGGGCTGATGTGGGTCAGATCTATGGGGCAGGAGATAATGTGGGTCAGATCTATGGGGCAGGAGCTGCTGTGGGGAACATGTGGGTCAGGTCTGTGGGGCAGGAGCTGCTGTGGGGCAGATGTGGGTCAGATCTATGGGTCAGCAGCTGCTGTGGGTCTGATGTGGGTCAGATCTATGGGGCAGGAGCTGCTGTGGGGCAGATGTGGGTCAGATCTATGGAGCAGGAGCTGCTGTGGGGAACATGTGGGTCAGGTCTATGGGGCAGGAGCTGCTGTGGGGCAGATGTGGGTCAGATCTATGGGGCAGGAGCTCTGTGGGTCTGATGTGGGTCAGATCTATGGGGCAGGAGCCTCTGTGGGGCTGATGTGGGTCAGATCTATGGGGCAGGAGATGCTGTGGGGCTGATGTGGGTCAGGTCTATGGGGCAGGAGATGATGTGGGTCAGATCTATGGGGCAGGAGCTGCTGTGGGGAACATGTGGGTCAGGTCTATGGGGCAGGAGCTGCTGTGGGTCTGATGTGGGTCAGATCTATGGAGCAGGAGCTGCTGTGGGGCTGATGTGGGTCAGATCTATTGGGCAGGAGCTGCTGTGGGGCTGATGTGGGTCAGATCTATGGGGCAGGAGATGCTGTGGGTCAGATCTATGGTGCAGGAGCTGCTGTGGGGAACATGTGGGTCAGGTCTATGGGGCAGGAGCAGCTGTGGGGCAGATGTGGGTCAGATCTATGGGTCAGCAGCTGCTGTGGGTCTGATGTTGGTCATATCTATTGGGCAGCAGCTGCTTTACATATGATGTGTGTCAGATCTATGGGGCAGGAGCTGCTGTGGGGTACATGTGGGTCAGATCAATGGGGCAGGAGCTGCTGTGGGGCTGATGTGGGTCAGATCTATGGGGCAGGAGATGCAGTGGAGATGATGTACGTCAGATCTATGGGGCAGGAGTAGCTGTGGGGCTGATGTGGGTCAGATCTATGGGGCAGGAGCTGTTGTGGGTCATATCAATTGGGCAGCACCTGCTTTACATATGATGTGTGTCAGATCTATAAGGCAGTAGCTGCAGTGGGGCTGATGGGGGTCAGATCTATGGGGCAGGAGCTACTGTGGGGCTGATGTGGGTCAAATCAATGGGGCAGAGCTGCTCTTGGGAACATGTGGGTCAGATCTATGGGGCAGGAGCTGCTGTGGGGCTGATGTGGGTCAGATCTATAGGGCAGGAGCTGTTGTGGGACAGATGTGGGTCAGATCTATGGGGCAGGAGCTGCTGTGGGGCTGATGTGGGTCAGATCTATGGGGCAGCAGATGCTGTGGGTCTGATGTGGGTCAGATCTATGGGGCAGGAGCTGCTGTGGGGCTGATGTGGGTCAGATCTATGGGGCAGGAGCTGCTGTGGGGCTGATGTGGGTCAGATCTATGGGGCAGGAGATGCTGTGGGGCTGATGTGGGTCAGATCTGTGGGGCAGGAGATGCTGTGTTTCAGATCTATGGGGCAGGAGCTGCTGTGGGGAACATGTGGGTCAGGTCTATGGGGCAGGAGCTGCTGTGGGGCAGATGTGGGTCAGATCTATGGGTCAGCAGCTGCTGTGGGTCTGATGTGGGTCAGATCTATGGGGCAGGAGCTGCTGTGGGGCTGATGTGGGAAAGATCTATGGGGCAGGAGCTGCTGTGGGGAACATGTGGGTCAGGTCTATGGGGCAGGAGCTGCTGTGGGGCAGATGTGGGTCAGATCTATGTGTCAGCAGCTGCTGTGGGTCTGATGTGGGTCAGATCTATGGGGCAGGAGCTGCTGTGGGGCTGATGTGGGTCAGATCTATGCGGCAGGATCTGCTGTGGGGAACATGTGGGTCACGTCTATGGGGCCGGAGCTGCTGTGTGGCAGATGTGGGTCAGATCTATGGGTCAGCAGCTGCTGTGGGTCTGATGTGGGTCAGATCTATGGGGCAGGAGCTTCTGTGGGGCTGATGTGGGTCAGAGCTATGGGGCAGGAGCTGCTGTGGCGCAGAAGTGGGTAAGATCTATGGGGTAGGAGATGGTGTGTGGCAGATGTGGGTCAGATCTATGGGGCAGGAGCTGCTGTGTGGCAAATGTGGGTCAGATCTATGGGGCAGGAGCTGCTGTGGATCAGATCTATGGGGCAGGAATAGATGTGGGCCTGATATTGGTCAGATTTATGGAACAGGAGCCTCTGTTGGGCTGATGTGGGTCAGATCTATGGTGCAGGAGCTGCTGTGGTTAAGATCTATTTGGCAGGATCTGCTGTGGGGCAGATTTGGGTCAGATCTATGGGGCAGGAGCTGCAGTGGAGATGATGTACGTCAGATCTATGGGGCAGGAGCTGCTGTGGGGCTGCTATGGGTCAGATCTATGGGGCAGGAGCTGCTGTGGGGCTGATGTGGGTCAGATCTATGGGGCAGGAGATGCTGTGGGGCTGATGTGGGTCAGATCTATGGGGCAGGAGATGCTGTGGGTCAGATCTATGGGGCAGGAGCTGCTGTGGGGAACATGTGGGTCAGGTCTATGGGGCAGGAGCTGCTGTGGGGCAGATGTGGGTCAGATCTATGAGTCAGCAGCTGCTGTGGGTCTGATGTGGGTCAGATCTATGGGGCAGGAGCTGCTGTGGGGAACATGTGGGTCAGATCTATGGGGCAGGAGCTGCTGTGGGGCTGATGTCGGTCAGATCTATGGGTCAGCAGCTGCTGTGGGTCTGATGTGGGTCAGATCTATGGGGCAGGAGCTGCTGTGGGTCTGATGTGGGTCAGATCTATGGGGCAGGAGCTGCTGTGGGGCTGATATGGGTCAGATCTATGGGGCAGGAGCTGCTGTGGGGAACATGTGGGTCAGGTCTATGGGGCAGGAGCTGCTGTGGGGCAGATGTGGGTCAGATCTATGGGTCAGCAGCTGCTGTGGGTCTGATGTGGGTCAGATCTATGGGGCAGGAGCTGCTGAGGGGCTGATGTGGGTCAGATCTATGGTGCAGGAGCTGCTGTGGGGCAGATGTAGGGCATATCTATGGGGCAGGAGCTGCTGTGAGGCTGATGGGTGTTAGATCTATGGGGAGGAGCTGCTGTGGTGCAGATGTTGGTCAGAGCTATGGGGCAGGAGCTGCTGTGTTGCAGATGTGGGTCAGATCTATGGTGTAGGAGCTGCTGTGGGGCTGATGTGGGTCAGATCTATGGGGCAGGAGCTGCTGTGGTTAAGATCTATTTGGCAGGATCTGCTGTGGGGCAGATTTGGGTCAGATCCATGGGGCAGGAGCTGCAGTTGAGATGATGTACATCAGATCTATGGGGCAGGAGCTGCTGTGGGGCTGATGTGGGTCAAATCAATGGGGCAGAGCTGCTCTTGGGAACATGTGGGTCAGATCTATGGGGCAGGAGCTGCTGTGGGGCTGATGTGGGTCAGATCTAGAGGGCAGGAGCTGCTGTGGGGCTGATGTGGGTCAGATCTATGGGGCAGGAGCTGCTGTGGGGCTGATGTGGGACAAATCAATGGGGCAGAGCTGCTCTTGGGAACATGTGGGTCAGATCTATGGGGCAGGAGCTGCTGTGGGGATGATGTGGGTCAGATCTATGGGGCAGGAGATGGTGTGTGGCAGATGTGGGTCAGATCTATGGTGTAGGAGCTGCTGTGGGGTGTATGTGGGTCAGATCTATGGGGCAGGAGCTGCTATGGGGCTGATGTGGGTCAGATCTATAGGGCAGGAGCTGCTGTGCGACAGATGTGGGTCAGATCTATGGGGCAGGAGCTGCTGTGGGGAACATGTGGGTCAGATCTATGGGTCAGCAGCTGCTGTGGGTCTGATGTGGGTCATATCTATGGGGCAGGAGCTGCTGTGGGGCTGATGTGGGTCAGATCTATGGGGCAGGAGCTGCTGTGGGGAACATGTGGGTCAGGTCTATGGGGCAGGAGCTGCTGTGGGGCAGATGTGGGTCAGATCTATGGGACAGGAGCTGCTGTGGGTCTGATGTGGGTCAGATCTATGGGGCAGGAGCTGCTGTGGGGCTGATGTGGGTCAGATCTATGGGGCAGGAGCTGTTGTGGGTCATATCAATTGGGCAGCACCTGCTTTACATATGATGTGTGTCAGATCTATGGGGCAGTAGCTGCAGTGGGGCTGATGGGGGTCAGATCTATGGGGCAGGAGCTACTGTGGGGCTGATGTGGGTCAAATCAATGGGGCAGAGCTGCTCTTGGGAACATGTGGGTCAGATCTATGGGGCAGGAGCTGCTGTGGGGCTGATGTGGGTCAGATCTATAGGGCAGGAGCTGTTGTGGGACAGATGTGGGTCAGATCTATGGGGCAGGAGCTGCTGTGGGGCTGATGTGGGTCAGATCTATGGGGCAGCAGATGCTGTGGGTCTGATGTGGGTCAGATCTATGGGGCAGGAGCTGCTGTGGGGCTGATGTGGGTCAGATCTATGGGGGAGGAGCTGCTGTGGGGCTGATGTGGGTCAGATCTATGGGGCAGGAGATGCTGTGGGGCTGATGTGGGTCAGATCTGTGGGGCAGGAGATGCTGTGTTTCAGATCTATGGGGCAGGAGCTGCTGTGGGGAACATGTGGGTCAGGTCTATGGGGCAGGAGCTGCTGTGGGGCAGATGTGGGTCAGATCTATGGGTCAGCAGCTTCTGTGGGTCGGATGTGGGTCAGATCTATGGGGCAGGAGCTGCTGTGGGGCTGATGTGGGAAAGATCTATGGGTCAGGAGCTGCTGTGGGGAACATGTGGGTCAGGTCTATGGGGCAGGAGCTGCTGTGGTGCAGATGTGGGTCAGATCTATGCGGCAGGATCTGCTGTGGGGAACATGTGGGTCACGTCTATGGGGCCGGAGCTGCTGTGTGGCAGATGTGGGTCAGATCTATGGGTCAGCAGCTGCTGTGGGTCTGATGTGGGTCAGATCTATGGGGCAGGAGCTTCTGTGGGGCTGATGTGGGTCAGAGCTATGGGGCAGGAGCTGCTGTGGCGCAGAAGTGGGTAAGATCTATGGGGTAGGAGATGGTGTGTGGCAGATGTGGGTCAGATCTATGGGGCAGGAGCTGCTGTGTGGCAAATGTGGGTCAGATCTATGGGGCAGGAGCTGCTGTGGATCAGATCTATGGGGCAGGAATAGATGTGGGCCTGATATTGGTCAGATTTATGGAACAGGAGCCTCTGTTGGGCTGATGTGGGTCAGATCTATGGTGCAGGAGCTGCTGTGGTTAAGATCTATTTGGCAGGATCTGCTGTGGGGCAGATTTGGGTCAGATCTATGGGGCAGGAGCTGCAGTGGAGATGATGTACGTCAGATCTATGGGGCAGGAGCTGCTGTGGGGCTGCTGTGGGTCAGATCTATGGGGCAGGAGCTGCTGTGGGGCTGATGTGGGTCAGATCTATGGGGCAGGAGATGCTGTGGGGCTGATGTGGGTCAGATCTATGGGGCAGGAGATGCTGTGGGTCAGATCTATGGGGCAGGAGCTGCTGTGGGGAACATGTGGGTCAGGTCTATGGGGCAGGAGCTGCTGTGGGGCAGATGTGGGTCAGATCTATGGGTCAGCAGCTGCTGTGGGTCTGATGTGGGTCAGATCTATGGGGCAGGAGCTGCTGTGGGGAACATGAGGGTCAGATCTATGGGGCAGGAGCTGCTGTGGGGCTGATGTCGGTCAGATCTATGGGTCAGCAGCTGCTGTGGGTCTGATGTGGGTCAGATCTATGGGGCAGGAGCTGCTGTGGGTCTGATGTGGGTCAGATCTATGGGGCAGGAGCTGCTGTGGGGCTGATATGGGTCAGATCTATGGGGCAGGAGCTGCTGTGGGGAACATGTGGGTCAGGTCTATGGGGCAGGAGCTGCTGTGGGGCAGATGTGGGTCAGATCTATGGGTCAGGAGCTGCTGTGGGGAACATGTGGGTCAGGTCTATGGGGCAGGAGCTGCTGAGGGGCTGATGTGGGTCAGATCTATGGTGCAGGAGCTGCTGTGGGGCAGATGTAGGGCATATCTATGGGGCAGGAGCTGCTGTGAGGCTGATGGGTGTTAGATCTATGGGGAGGAGCTGCTGTGGTGCAGATGTTGGTCAGAGCTATGGGGCAGGAGCTGCTGTGTTGCAGATGTGGGTCAGATCTATGGTGTAGGAGCTGCTGTGGGGCTGATGTGGGTCAGATCTATGGGGCAGGAGCTGCTGTGGTTAAGATCTATTTGGCAGGATCTGCTGTGGGGCAGATTTGGGTCAGATCCATGGGGCAGGAGCTGCAGTTGAGATGATGTACGTCAGATCTATGGGGCAGGAGCTGCTGTGGGGCTGATGTGGGTCAAATCAATGGGGCAGAGCTGCTCTTGGGAACATGTGGGTCAGATCTATGGGGCAGGAGCTGCTGTGGGGCTGATGTGGGTCAGATCTATAGGGCAGGAGCTGCTGTGCGACAGATGTGGGTCAGAACTATGGGGCAGGAGCTGCTGTGGGGCTGATGTGGGTCAAATCAATGGGGCAGAGCTGCTCTTGGGAACATGTGGGTCAGATCTATGGGGCAGGAGCTGCTGTGGGGATGATGTGGGTCAGATCTATGGGGCAGGAGATGGTGTGTGGCAGATGTGGGTCAGATCTATGGTGTAGGAGCTGCTGTGGGGCGTATGTGGGTCAGATCTATGGGGCAGGAGCTGCTATGGGGCTGATGTGGGTCAGATCTATAGGGCAGGAGCTGCTGTGCGACAGATGTGGGTCAGATCTATGGGGCAGGAGCTGCTGTGGGGAACATGTGGGTCAGGTCTATGGGGCAGGAGCTGCTGTGGGGCAGATGTGGGTCAGATCAATGGGTCAGCAGCTGCTGTGGGTCTGATGTGGGTCATATCTATGGGGCAGGAGCTGCTGTGGGGCTGATGTGGGTCAGATCTATGGGGCAGGAGCTCCTGTGGGGAACATGTGGGTCAGGTCTATGGGGCAGGAGCTGCTGTGGGGCAGATGTGGGTCAGATCTATGGGGCAGGAGCTGCTGTGGGTCTGATGTGGGTCAGATCTATGGGACAGGAGCTGCTGTGGGGCTGATGTGGGTCAGATCTATGGGGCAGGAGCTGCTGTGGGGAACATGTGGGTCAGGTCTATGGGGCAGGAGCTGCTGTGGGGCAGATGTGGGTTTGATCTATGGGTCAGCAGCTGCTGTGGGTCTGATGTGGGTCAGATCTATGAGGCAGGAGCTTCTGTGGGGGTGATGTGGGTCAGATCTATGGGGCAGGAGCTGCTGTGGATCAGATCTATGGGGCAGGAACAGATGTGGGAATGATGTTGGTCAGATTTATGGAGCAGGAGCTGCTGTGGGGCAGATGTGGGTCAGATCTATGGGGCAGGTGATACTGTGGGTCAGATCAATGGGGCAGGAGCTGCTGTTTGGCAAATGTGGGTCAGATCTATGGGGCAGGAGCTGCTGTGGGTCAGATGTGGGTCAGATCTATGGTGCAGGAGATGCTGTGGGGCTGATGTGGGTCAGATCTATGAGGAAGTTGATGCTGTGGGTCATATCTATGGGGCAGGAGCTGCTGTGTGGCAAATGTGGGTCAGATCTATGGGGCAGGAGCTGCTGTGTTGCAGATGTGGGTCAGATCTATGGGTCAGCAGCTGCTGTGGGTCTGATGTGGGTCAGATCTATGGGGCAGGAGCTGCTGTGGGGCTGATGTGGGTCTGATCAATGGGGCAGGAGCTGCTGTGGGGAACATGCGGGTCAGGTCTATGCGGCAGGAGCTGCTGTGGGGCAGATGTGGGTCAGATCTATGGGGTAGGAGCTGCTGTGGGGAACATGTGGGTCAGGTCTATGGGGCAGGAGCTGCTGTGGGACTGATGTGGGTCAGATCTATAGGGCAGGAGCTGCTGTGGGTCAGAACTATGGGGCAGGAACAGATGTGGGCCTGATGTTGGTCAGATTTATGGAGCAGGAGCTGCTGTGTTGCAGATGTGGGTCAGATCTATGGTGCAGGAGCTGCTGTGGGGCAGATGTAGGGCATATCTATGGGGCAGGAGCTGCTGTGAGGCTGAGGGGTGTTAGATCTATGGGGAGGAGCTGCTGTGGTGCAGATGTGGGTCAGAGCTATGGGGCAGGTCCTGCTGTGGGGCAGAAGTGGGTAAGATCTATGGGGTAGGAGATGGTGTGTGGCAGATGTGGGTCAGATCTATGGTGTAGGAGCTGCGGTGGGTCTGATGTGGGTCAGATCTATGGGGCCGGAGCTGCTGTGGGGCTGATGTGGGTCAGATCTATGGGGCAGGAGCTGCTGTGGGGCTGATGTGGGTCAGATCTATGGGGCAGCAGCTGCTGTGGGTCTGATGTGGGTCAGATCTATAGGGCAGGAGCTGCTGTGGGGCTGATGTGGGTCAGATCTATGGGGCAGGAGCTGCTGTGGGGCTGATGTGGGTCAGATCTATGGGGCAGGAGCTGCTGTGGGGCTGATGTGGGTCAGATCTATGGGGCAGGAGATGCTGTGGGTCAGATCTATGGGGCAGGAGCTGCTGTGGGGAACATGTGGGTCAGGTCTATGGGGCAGGAGCTGCTGTGAGGCAGATGTGGGTCAGATCTATGGGTCAGCAGCTGCTGTGGGTCTGATGTAGGTCAGATCTATGGGGCAGGAGCTGCTGTGGGGCTGATGTGGATCAGATCTATGGGGCAGGAGATGCTGTGGGGCTGATGTGGGTCAGATCTATGGAGCAGGAGCTGCTGTGGGGCAGATGTAGGGCATATCTATGGGGCAGGAGCTGCTGTGAGGCTGATGGGTGTTAGATCTATGGGGAGGAGCTGCTGTGGTGTAGATGTGGGTCAGAGCTATGGGGCAGGAGCTGCTGTGGGGCAGAAGTGGGTAAGATCTATGGGGTAGGAGATGGTGTGTGGCAGATGTGGGTCAGATCTATGGTGTAGGAGCTGCTGTGGGGCTGATGTGGGTCAGATCTATAGGGCAGGAGCTGCTGTGGGGCTGCTGTGGGTTAGATCTATGGGGCAGGAGCTGTTGTGGGTCATATCTATTGGGCAGCAGCGGCTTTACATATGATGTGTGTCAGATCTATGGGGCAGGAGCTGCTGTGTGGCAAATGTGGGTCAGATCTATGGGGCAGGAGCTGCTGTGGGGAACATGTGGGTCAGGTCTATGGGGCAGGAGCTGCTGTGGGGCAGATGTGGGTCAGATCTATGGGGCAGGAGCTGCTGTGGGTCTGATGTGGGTCAGATCTATGGGGCAGGAGCTGCTGTGGGGCTGTTGTGGGTCAGATCTATGGGGCAGGAGCTGCTGTGGGGAACATGTGGGTCAGGTCTATGGGGCAGGAGCTGCTGTGGGGCAGATGTGGGTTTGATCTATGGGTCAGCAGCTGCTGTGGGTCTGATGTGGGTCAGATCTATGAGGCAGGAGCTTCTGTGGGGGTGATGTGGGTCAGATCTATGGGGCAGGAGCTGCTGTGGATCAGATCTATGGGGCAGGAACAGATGTGGGAATGATGTTGGTCAGATTTATGGAGCAGGAGCTGCTGTGGGGCAGATGTGGGTCAGATCTATGGGGCAGGTGATGCTGTGGGTCAGATCAATGGGGCAGGAGCTGCTGTTTGGCAAATGTGGGTCAGATCTATGGGGCAGGAGCTGCTGTGGGTCTGATGTGGGTCAGATCTATGGTGCAGGAGATGCTGTGGGGCTGATGTGGGTCAGATCTATGAGGAAGTTGATGCTGTGGGTCATATCTATGGGGCAGGAGCTGCTGTGTGGCAAATGTGGGTCAGATCTATGGGGCAGGAGCTGCTGTGTTGCAGATGTGGGTCAGATCTATGGGACAGCAGCTGCTGTGGGTCTGATGTGGGTCAGATCTATGGGGCAGGAGCTGCTGTGGGGCTGATGTGGGTCTGATCTATGGGGCAGGAGCTGCTGTGGGGAACATGCGGGTCAGGTCTATGGGGCAGGAGCTGCTGTGGGGCAGATGTGGGTCAGATCTATGGGGCAGGAGCTGCTGTGGGGAACATGTGGGTCAGGTCTATGGGGCAGGAGCTGCTGTGGGACTGATGTGGGTCAGATCTATAGGGCAGGAGCTGCTGTGGGTCAGAACTATGGGGCAGGAACAGATGTGGGCCTGATGTTGGTCAGATTTATGGAGCAGGAGCTGCTGTGTTGCAGATGTGGGTCAGATCTATGGTGCAGGAGCTGCTGTGGGGCAGATGTAGGGCATATCTATGGGGCAGGAGCTGCTGTGAGGCTGAGGGGTGTTAGATCTATGGGGAGGAGCTGCTGTGGTGCAGATGTGGGTCAGAGCTATGGGGCAGGACCTGCTGTGGGGCAGAAGTGGGTAAGATCTATGGAGTAGGAGATGGTGTGTGGCAGATGTGGGTCAGATCTATGGTGTAGGAGCTGCTGTGGGGCTGATGTGGGTCAGATCTATGGGGCAGCAGCTGCTGTGGGTCTGATGTGGGTCAGATCTATGGGGCCGGAGCTGCTGTGGGGCTGATGTGGGTCAGATCTATGGGGCAGGAGCTGCTGTGGGGCTGATGTGGGTCAGATCTATGGGGCAGCAGCTGCTGTGGGTCTGATGTGGGTCAGATCTATAGGGCAGGAGCTGCTGTGGGGCTGATGTGGGTCAGATCTATGGGGCAGGAGCTGCTGTGGGGCTGATGTGGGTCAGATCTATGGGGCAGGAGCTGCTGTGGGGCTGATGTGGATCAGATCTATGGGGCAGGAGATGCTGTGGGTCAGATCTATTGGGCAGGAGCTGCTGTGGGGAACATGTGGGTCAGGTCTATGGGGCAAGAGCTGCTGTGAGGCAGATGTGGGTCAGATCTATGGGTCAGCAGCTGCTGTGGGTCTGATGTAGGTCAGATCTATTGGGCAGGAGCTGCTGTGGGGCTGATGTGGATCAGATCTATGGGGCAGGAGATGCTGTGGGGCTGATGTGGGTCAGATCTATGGAGCAGGAGCTGCTGTGGGGCAGATGTAGGGCATATCTATGGGGCAGGAGCTGCTGTGAGGCTGATGGGTGTTAGATCTATGGGGAGGAGCTGCTGTGGTGTAGATGTGGGTCAGAGCTATGGGGCAGGAGCTGCTGTGGGGCAGAAGTGGGTAAGATCTATGGGGTAGGAGATGGTGTGTGGCAGATGTGGGTCAGATCTATGGTGTAGGAGCTGCTGTGGGGCTGATGTGGGTCAGATCTATAGGGCAGGAGCTGCTGTGGGGCTGCTGTGGGTTAGATCTATGGGGCAGGAGCTGTTGTGGGTCATATCTATTGGGCAGCAGCTGCTTTACATATGATGTGTGTCAGATCTATGGGGCAGGAGCTGCGGTGTGGCAAATGTGGGTCAGATCTATGGGGCAGGAGCTGCTGTGGGTCAGATCTATGGGGCAGGAACAGATGTGGGGCAGATGTAGGGCATATTTATGGAGCAGGAGCTGCTGTGAGGCTGATGGGTGTTAGATCTATGTGGAGGAGCTGCTGTGGTGGAGATGTGGGTCAGAGCTATGGGGCAGGAGCTGCTGTGGGGCTGATGTTGGTCAGATCTATGGGGCAGGAGCTGCTGTGGTTAAGATCTATTTGGCAGGATCTGCTGTGGGGCAGATTTGGGTCAGATCTATGGGGCAGGAGCTGCAGTGGAGATTATGTACGTCAGATTTATGGGGCAGGAGCTGCTGTGGGGCTGCTGTGGGTTAGATCTATGGGGCAGGAGCTGTTGTGGGTCATATCTATTGGGCAGCAGCTGCTTTACATATGATGTGTGTCAGATCTATGGGGCAGGAGCTGCAGTGGGGCTGATGGGGGTCAGATCTATGGGGCAGGAGCTGCTGTGGGGCTGATGTGGGTCAGATCTATGGGGCAGGAGATGCTGTGGGTCAGATCTATGGGGCAGGAGCTGCTGTGGGGAACATGTGGGTAAGATCTATGGGTCAGCAGCTGCTGTGGGTCTGATGTGGTTCAGCTCTATGGGGCAGGAGCTGCTGTGGGGCAGATGTGGGTCAGATCTATGGGGCAGGAGCTGCTGTGGGTCTGATGTGGGTCAGATCTATGGGGCAGGAGCTGCTGTGGGGCTGATGTGGGTCAGATCTATGGTGCAGGAGCTGCTGTGAGGCTGATGTGGGTCAGACCTATGGGGCAGCAGCTGCTGTGGGTCTGATGTGGGTCAGATCTATAGGGCAGGAGCTGCTGTGGGACTGATGTGGGTCAGATCTATGGGGCAGGAGCTGCTGTGGGGCTGATGTGGGTCAGATCTATGGGGCAGGAGCTGCTGTGGTGCTGATGTGGGTCAGATCTATGGGGCAGGAGATGCTGTGGGTCAGATCTATGGGGCAGGAGCTGCTGTGTGGAACATGTAGGTCAGGTCTATGGGGCAGGAGCTGCTGTGGGACAGATGTGGGTCAGATCTATGGGTCAGCAGCTGCTGTGGGTCTGATGTGTGTCAGATCTATAGGGCAGGAGCTGCTGTGGGGCAGATGTGGGTCAGATCTATAGGGCAGGAGCTGCTGTGCGACAGATGTGGGTCAGATCTATGGGGCAGGAGCTGCTGTGGGTCTGATGTGGGTCAGATCTATGGGGCAGGAGCTGCTGTGGGACTGATGTGGGTCAGATCTATGGGGCAGGAGATGCCGTGGGTCAGATGTGGGTCAGATCTATATGGCAGGAGCTGCTGTGGGGCTGATGTGGGTCAGATCTATGGGGCAGCAGATGCTGTGGGGCTGATTTGGGCAGATCTATGGGGCAGCAGAATCTGTGGGGCTGATGTGGACCAGATCTATGGGGCAGGAGCTGCTGTGGGGCTGATGTGGGTCAGATCTATGGGGCAGGAGATGCTGTGGGGCTGATGTGGGTCAGATCTATGGGGCAGGAGATGCTGTGGGTCAGATGTGGGTCAGATCTATATGGCAGGCTCTGCTGTGGGGCTGATGTAGGTCAGATCTATGGGGCAGGAGCTGCTGTGGGGCTGATGTGGGTCAGATCTATGGGGCAGGAGCTGCTGTGGGGCTGATGTGGGTCAGATCTATGGGGCAGGAGCTGCTGTGGGTCAGATCTATGGGGCAGGAACAGATGTGGGCCTGATGTTGGTCAGATTTATAGAGCAGGAGATGCTGTGTTGCAGATGTGGGTCAGATCTATGGTGCAGGAGCTGCTGTGGGGCTGATGTGGGTCAGATCTATGGAGCAGGAGCAGCTGTGGGTCAGATCTATTGGGCAGGAACAGATGTGGGCCTGATGTTGGTCAGATTTATGGAGCAGGAGCTGCTGTGTTGCAGATGTGGGTCAGATCTATGGTGCAGGAGATGCTGTGGGGCTGATGTAGGTCAGATCAATGGGACAGGTGATGCTGTGGGTCAGATCTATGCGGCAGGAGCTGCTGTGTGGCAAATGTGGGTAAGATCTATGGGGCAGGAGCTGCTGTGGGTCAGATCTATGGGGCAGGAACTGATGTGGGCCTGATGTTGGTCAGATTTATGGAGCAGGAGCTGCTGTGTTGCAGATGTGGGTCAGATCTATGGTGCAGGAGCTGCTGTGGGGCAGATGTAGGGCTTATCTATGGGGCAGGAGCTGCTGTGAGGCTGATGGGTGTTAGATCTATGGGGAGGAGCTGCTGTGGTGCAGATGTGGGTCAGATCTATGGGGCAGGAGCTGCTGTGGGGCTGATGTGGGTCAGATCTATGGGGCAGGAGCTGCTGTGGGGAACATGTGGGTCAGGTCTATGGGGAAGGAGCTGCTGTGTGGCAGATGTGGGTAAGATCTATGGTGTAGGAGCTGCTGTGGGGCTGATGTTGGTCAGATCTATGGGGCAGGAGCTGCTGTGGTTAAGATCTATTTGGCAGGATCTGCTGTGGGGCAGATTTGGGTCAGATACATGGGGCAGGAGCTGCAGTGGAGATGATGTACGTCAGATCTATGGGGCAGGAGCTGCTGTGGGGCTGCTGTGGGTCAGATCTATGGGGCAGGAGCTGTTGTGGGTCATATCTATTCGGCAGTAGCTGCTTTACATATGATTTGTGTTAGATCTATGGGGCAGGAGCTCCTGTGGGGCTGATGTGGGTCAAATCAATGGGGCAGAGCTGCTCTTGGGAACATGTGGGTCAGATCTATGGGGCAGGAGCTGCTGTGGGGCTGATGTGGGTCAGATCTATGGGGCAGCAGCTGCTGTGGGTCTGATGTGGGTCAGATCCATGGGGCAGGAGCTGCTGTGGGGCTGATGTGGGTCAGATCTATGGGGCAGGAGCTGCTGTGGGGAACATGTGGGTCAGGTCTATGGGGCAGGACCTGCTGTGGGGCAGATGTGGGTCAGATCTATGGGTCAGCAGCTGCTGTGGGTCTGATGTGGGTCAGATCTATTGGGCAGGAGCTGCTGTGGGGGTGATGTGGGTCAGATCTATGGGGCAGGAGCTGCTGTGGATCAGATCTATGGGGCAGGAACAGATGTGGGCCTGATGTTGGTCACATTTATGGAGCAGGAGCTGCTGTGTTGCAGATGTGGGTCAGATCTATGGTGCAGGAGATGCTGTGGGGCTGATGTGGGTCAGATCAATGGGACAGGTGATGCTGTGGGTCAGATCTATGGGGCAGGAGCTGCTGTGTGGCAAATGTGGGTCAGATCTATGGGGCAGGAGCTGCTGTGGGTCAGATCTATGGGGCAGGAAAAGATGTGGGCCTGATGTTGGTCAGATTTATGGAGCAGGAGCTGCTGTGTTGCAGATGTGGCTCAGATCTATGGTGCAGGAGCTGCTGTGGGGCAGATGTAGGGCTTATCTATGGGGCAGGAGCTGCTGTGAGGCTGATGGGTGTTAGATCTATGGGGAGGAGCTGCTGTGGTGCAGATGTGGGTCAGAGCTATGGGGCAGGAGCTGCTGTGGGGCTGCTGTGGGTTAGATCTATGGGGCAGGAGCTGTTGTGGGTCATATCTATTGGGCAGCAGCTGCTTTACATATGATGTGTGTCAGATCTATGGGGCAGGAGCTGCAGTGGGGCTAATGTGTGTCAGATCTATAGGGCAGGAGCTGCTGTGTGACTGATGTGGGTCAGATCTATGGGGCAGGAGCTGCTGTGGGGCTGATGTGGGTCAGATCTATGGGGCAGCAACTGCTGTGGGTCTGATGTGGGTCTGATCTATGGGGCAGGAGCTGCTGTGGGGCTGATGTGGGTCAGATCTATGGGGCAGGAGATGCTGTGGGGCTGATGTGGGTCAGATCTATGGGGCAGGAGATGCTGTGGGTCAGATCTATGGGGCAGGAGCTGCTGTGGGGAACATGTGGGTCAGGTCTATGGGGCAGGATTTGCTGTGGTGTACATGTGGGTCAGGTCTATGGGGCAGGAGCTGCTCTGTTGCAGATGTGGGTCAGATCTATGGGTCAGCAGCTGCTGTGGGTCTGATGTGGGTCAGATCTATGGGGCAGGAGCATCTGTGGGGCTGATGTGGGTCAGATCTATGGGGCAGGAGATGCTGTGGGGCTGATGTGGGTCAGATCTATGGGGCAGGAGCTGCTGTGGGGAACATGTGGGTCAGGTCTATGGGGCAGGAGATGCTGTGGGGCAGATGTGGGTCAGATCTATGGGTCAGCAGCTGCTGTGTGTCTGATGTGGGTCAGATCTATGGGGAAGGAGCTGCTGTGGGGCTGATGTGGGTCAGATCTATGGGGCAGGAGCTGCTGAGTGGCAAATGTGGGTCAGATCTATGGGGCAGGAGCTGCTGTGGGTCAGATCTATGGGGCAGGAACAGATGTGGGCCTGATGTTGGTCAGATTTATGGAGCAGGAGCTGCTGTGTTGCAGATGTGGGTCAGATCTATGGTGCAGGAGCTGCTGTGGGGCAGATGTAGGGCTTATCTGTGGGGCAGGAGCTGCTGTGAGGCTGATGGGTGTTAGATCTATGGGGAGGAGCTGCTGTGGTGCAGATGTGGGTCAGAGCTATGGGGCAGGAGCTGCTGTGTGGCAGATGTGGGTAAGATCTATGGTGTAGGAGCTGCTGTGGGGCTGATGTGAGTCAGATCTATGGGGCAGGAGCTGCTGTGGTTAAGATCTATTTGGCAGGATCTGCTGTGGGGCTGATTTGGGTCAGATCTATGGGGCAGGAGCTGCAGTGGAGATGATGTACGTCAGATCTATGGGGCAGGAGCTGCTGTGGGGCTGCTGTGGGTTAGATCTATGGGGCAGGAGCTGTTGTGGGTCATATCTATTGGGAAGCAGCTGCTTTACATATGAGGTGTGTCAGATCTATGGGGCAGGAGCTGCAGTGGGGCTGATGGGGGTCAGATCTATGGGGCAGGAGCTGCTGTGGGGCTGATGTGGGTCAGATCCTTGGGGCTGAAGCTGCTGTGGGTCATATCTATTGGGCAGCAGCTGCTTTACATATGATGTGTATCAGATCTATGGGGCAGGAGCTGCTGTGGGGCTGATGTGGGTTAGATCTATGGGGCAGGAGCTACTGTGGGGCTGATGGGGGTCAGATCTATGGGGCAGGAGCTGTTGTGGGGCTGATGGGGGTCAAATCAATGGGGCAGAGCTGCTCTTGGGAACATGTGGGTCAGATCTATGGGGCAGGAGCTGCTGTGGGGCTGATGTGGGTCAGATCTATAGGGCAGGAGCTGCTGTGCGACAGATGTGGGTCAGATCTATGGGGCAGGAGCTGCTGTGGGGCTGATGTGGGTCAGATCTATAGGGCAGGAGCTGCTGTGCGACAGATGTGGGTCAGATCTATGGGGCAGGAGCTGCTGTGGGGCTGATGTGGGTCAGATCTATAGGGCAGGAGCTGCTGTGGGGCTGATGTGGGTCAGATCTATAGGGCAGGAGCTGCTGTGCGACAGATGTGGGTCAGATCTATGGGGCAGGAGCTGCTGTGGGGCTGATGTGGGTCAGATCTATGGGGCAGCAGCTGCTGTGGGTCTGATGTGGGTCAGATCTATGGGGCAGGAGCTGCTGTGGGGCTGATGTGGGTCAGATCTATGGGGCAGGAGCTGCTGTGGGGAACATGTGGGTCAGGTCTATGGGGCAGGACCTGCTGTGGGGGAGATGTGGGTCAGATCTATGGGTCAGCAGCTGCTGTGAGTCTGATGTGGGTCAGATCTATGGGGCAGGAGCTGCTGTGGGGGTGATGTGGGTCAGATCTATGGGGCAGGAGCAGCTGTGGGTCATATCTATTGGGCAGCAGCTGCTTTACATATGATGTGTGTCAGATCTATGGGGCAGGAGCTGCTGTGGGTCAGATCTATGGGGCAGGAGCTGTTGTGGGTCATATCTATTGGGCAGCAGCTGCTTTACATATGATGTATGTCAGATCTATGGGGCAGGAGCTGCTGTGTGGCAAATGTGGGTCAGATCTATGGGGCAGGAGCTGCTGTGGGTCAGATCTATGGGGCAGGAGCTGTTGTGGGTCATATCTATTAGGCAGCAGCTGCTTTACATATGATGTTTGTCAGATCTATGGTGCAGGAGCTGCTGTGGGGCAGATGTAGGGCATATCTATGGGGCAGGAGCCGCTGTGAGGCTGATGGGTGTTAGATCTATGGGGAGGAGCTGCTGTGGTGCAGATGTGGGTCAGAGCTATGGGGCAGGAGCTGCTGTGGGGCAGATGTGGGTCAGATCTATGGGGTAGGAGCTGCTGTGGGGCAGAAGTGGGTAAGATCTATGGGGTAGGAGATGGTGTGTTGCAGATGTGGGTCAGATCTATGGTGTTGGAGCTGCTGTGGGGCTGATTTTTGTCAGATCTATGGGGCAGGAGCTGCTGTGGTTAAGATCTATTTGGCAGGATCTGCTGTGGGGCAGATTTGGGTCAGATCTATGGGGCAGGAGCTGCAGTGGAGATGATGTACGTCAGATCTATGGGGCAGGAGCTGCTGTGGGGCTGCTATGGGTTAGATCTATGGGGCAGGAGCTGTTGTGGGTCATATCTATTGGGCAGCAGCTGCTTTACATATGATGTGTGTCAGATCTATGGGGCAGGAGCTGCAGTGGGGCTGATGGGGGTCAGATCTATGGGGCAGGAGCTACTGTGGGGTTGATGTGGGTCAAATCAATGGGGCAGAGCTGCTCTTGGGAACATGTGGGTCAGATCTATGGGGCAGGAGCTGCTGTGGGGCTGATGTGGGTCAGATCTATAGGGCAGGAGCTGCTGTGCGATAGATGTGGGTCAGATCTATGGGGCAGGAGCTGCTGTGGGGCTGATGTGGGTCAGATCTATGGGGCAGCAGCTGCTGTGGGTCTGATGTGGGTCAGATCTATGGGGCAGGAGCTGCTGTGGGGCTAATGTGGGTCAGATCTATGGGGCAGGAGATGCTGTGGGGCTGATGTGGGTCAGATCTATGAGGCAGGAGATGCTGTAGGGCTGATGTGGGTCAGATCTATGGGGCAGGAGATGCTGTGGGTCAAATCTATGGGGCAGGAGCTGCTGTGGGGAACATGTGGGTCAGGTCTATGGGGCAGGAGCTGCTGTGGGGCTGATGTGGGTCAGATCTATAGGGCAGGAGCTGCTGTGCGACAGATGTGGGTCAGATCTATGGGGCAGGAGCTGCTGTGGGGCTGATGTAAGTCAGATCTATGGTGCAGGAGTTGCTGTGGTGTACATGTGGGTCAGGTCTATGGGGAGGAGCTGCTGTGGTGCAGATGTGGGTCAGATCTATGGGTCAGCAGCTGCTGTGGGTCTGATGTGGGTCAGATCTATGGGGCAGGAGCATCTGTGGGGCTGATGTGGGTCAGATCTATGGGGCAGGAGATGCTGTGGGGCTGATGTGGGTCAGATCTATGGGGCAGGAGCTGCTGTGGGGAACATGTGGGTCAAGTCTATGGGGCAGGAGCTGCTGTGGGGCAGATGTGGGTCAGATCTATGGGTCAGCAGCTGCTGTGGGTCTGATGTGGGTCAGATCTATGGGGCAGGAGCTGCTGTGGGGCTGATGTGGGTCAGATCTATGGGGCAGGAACTGCTGAGTGGCAAATGTGGGTCAGATCTATGGGGCAGGAGCTGCTGTGGGTCAGATCTATGGGGCAGGAACAGATGTGGGCCTGATGTTGGTCAGATTTATGGAGCAGGAGCTGCTGTGTTGCAGATGTGGGTCAGATCTATGGTGCAGGAGCTGCTGTGGGGCTGATGTTGGTCTGATCTATGGGGCAGGAGCTGCTGTGAGACAGATGTGGGTCAGATCTATGGGGGAGGAGCTGCTGTGGGTCTGATGTGGGTCAGATCTATGGGGCAGGAGCTGCTGTGTTTAAGATCTATTTGGCAGGATCTGCTGTGGGGCAGATTTGGGTCAGATCTATGGGGCAGGAGCTGCTGTGGAGATGATGTACGTCAGATCTATGGGGCAGGAGCTGCTGTGGGACTGCTGTGGGTTAGATCTATGGGGCAGGAGCTGTTGTGGGTCATATCTATTGGGCAGCAGCTGCTTTACATATGATGTGTGTCAGATCTATGGGGCAGGAGCTGCAGTGGGGCTGATGGGGGTCAGATCTATGGGGCAGGAGCTACTGTGGGGCTGATGTGGGTCAAATCAATGGGGCAGAGCTGCTCTTGGGAACATGTGGGTCAGATCTATGGGGCAGGAGCTGCAGTGGAGATGATGTGGGTCAGATCTATAGGGCAGGAGCTGCTGTGAGACAGATGTGGGTCAGATCTATGGGGCAGGAGCTGCTGTGGGGCTGATGTGGGTCAGATATATGGGGCAGCAGCTGCTGTGGGTCTGATGTGGGTCAGATCTATGGGGCAGGAGCTGCTGTGGGGCTGATGTGGGTCAGATCTATGGGGCAGGAGCTGCTGTGGGTCAGATCTATGGGGCAGGAACAGATGTGGGCCTGATGTTGGTCAGATTTATGGGGCAGGAGCTGCTGTGTTGCAGATGTGGGTCAGATCTATGGTGTAGGAGCTGCTGTGGGGCAGATTTAAGGCATATCTATGGGGCAGGAGCTGCTGTGAGGCTTATGGGTGTTAGGTCTATTGGGAGGAGCTGCTGTGGGTCTGATGTGGGTCAGATCTATGGGGCAGGTGCTGCTGTGCGACACATGTGGGTCAGATCTATGGGGCAGGATCTGCTGTGGGGCTGATGTGGGAAAGATCTATGGGGCAGGAGATGCTTTTGTGCAGATTTGGGTCAGATGTATGGGTCATGAGCTGCTGTGTGGCTGATGAGGGTCAGATCTATGGGGCATGGGCTGCTGTGGGTCAGATCTACGGGACTGGAGCTGCACTGGAGCACATGTGGGTCAGATCTATGGGGTAGAAGCTGCTGTGGGGCTGATGGGGGTCATATCTATAAGGCAGGAGCTGCTGTGCGACATATGTGGGTCAGATCTATGGGGCAGGATCTGCTGTGGGGCTGATGTGGGAAAGATCTATGGGGCAGGAGTTGCTGTGGGCCATATGTCGGTCCGATCTATTGGGCAGGAGCTGCTGTGGGTCGCATGTGAATCAGGTCTATGGGGCAGGAGCTGCTGTGGGTCAGATTGTCATGGTTTAATAATGTTGTAATTTTGCTATCAGTATTCCACATCATAACATCATATAAAGCATGAATAATTTTACTGAATCTGCAACTTACAGAAGAAGACTACATCTCCCACAGAGCAACACGATGGGTCACGGGACCTGGACTCTATATTAACTCTGTCGCAGAACAGACTGACGTCTTTCGAGTTCTGGCGTTCAGGGCAGTGTGTGGGAGCCTTCAGCCGTTCGCCCAGATTCACAGTAGGCCTCTCGGTTACGGGACTCATTCTCTCTCCTATTTTGCTTGATTCATTAGCTCAATTTTCAATTATATTGTATTCTATTGTGTTATCCTGTATTTCGATATAGTATTTAGTAAATAAGTGTGCCTCCTTACATCGTTGCCGCTGTTTTCTTTTCTTAATTAACTTTTTCTTTTCGGCTGAGGGCCCTTCAGGGGCCCACGGCCCTTGTCACGAACGCAGGTGGATTTTTCGTTCAAACCGTGACAGATTTGGTAGCAGAGGATGGTTCCACTGTTGCAGCCACCCCCATAAGGCATTTGCCACCATCCATGAATCAGTATAAAGATGAAGCATTGGCCACCTCTCCCGTTCAGCCACATCTAAAGCCAGCTGAACAGCCTTTACCTCTGCAAATTGACTTGATTCTCCTTTACCTTCAGTGGCCTCTGCAACTTGTCGTGTGGGGCTCCATACAGCAGCTTTCCATCTGCGATGCTTCCCTACAATACGACATGATCCGTCTGTGAATAGGGCAAATTACTTTTCGTTTTCTGGTAGCTCATTGTATGGTGGTGCCTCTTTAGCACGTGATACCTCTTCTGTAGGTGGTGTTTCAATTTTTTTACTCTCAGGCCAGTCCATGATCACTTCTAGAATTCCAGGACGGCTGAGTTTTCCCATTCCAGCTCATTGAGTAATTAATGAAATCCACTTACTCCAAGTGGCATCAGTAGCATGATGGGTGGAGGGAACCTGTCCTTTAAACATCCAATTTATTACTGGCAAGCGAGGTGCTAGAAGAAGCTGAACCTCTGTCCCAACTACTTCAGAAGGAGCCCGAACCCCCTCATACACGGCTAAGATCTCCTTCTTAGTCGGAGTGTAGCGCTCCTCAGACCCTTTATATGCTTGACTCCAAAATCCTAGGGGTCGGCCTCGGATCCTCACATCCTGCCCCGTCCGTACTGGCCCCAAGGCCACGGCACGGGCTATTTCTTGTATTCTCTGCTCAAAAGCCTGCTGCTGCTCAGGACCCCATGAGAAATTATTCTTCTTCTGTGTTACCTGATAGAGGGGGCTCACTATGTGGCTGTAGTTTGGGACATGCATTCTCCAAAAGCCCACTACTCCCAGAAAAGATTGGGTCTCTGTCTTGTCGGTGGGCGGAGACATAGCAGTGATTTTGTCAATCACATCTGCTGGGATGTGACGACGTCCATCTTGCCATTTTATACCTAAGAACTGGATTTCCTGGGCAGGCCCCTTCACCTTGCTGCGCTTTAATGGCAAAACCAGCTTTCAAAAGAATTTGGATTATCTGTTTCCCTTTCTTGAAAACCTCTGCTGCTGTATGGCCCCACACTACAATATCATCAATATACTGCAAGTGCTCAGGAGCATCACCCTGTTCCAAAACAGCTTGGATCAATCCATGGCAAATTGTTGGGCTGTGCTTCCACCCCTGAGGTAAACGGTTCCAGGTGTACTGAATACCTCTCCAGGTAAAAGCAAACTGTGGCCTACATTTTGCAGCCAATGGGATGGAAAAGAAGGCATTAGCAATGTCAATGGTGGCATACCACCTAGCTTCTTTTGACTCCAGTTCATACTGGAGTTCTAGCATGTCTGGTACAGCAGCACTTAATGGAGGTGTGACTTCATTCAGGCCATGGTAATCCACCGTCAGCCTCCATTCCCCACTGGTTTTACACACTGGCCATATGGGGCTGTTAAAAGGCGAGTGAGTTTTGCTAATCACTCCCTGATTCTCTAATTGGCGAATTAGCTTGTGAATGGGGAGCAATGAGTCCCTATTGGTGCGGTACTGCCGTCTGTGAACCACTCTGGTGACAATTGGTACCTCTTGGTCTTTTACCTGGTGCAACCTCCCAGCACCCGCTGGGAGACCCGGCGCTCGCTGCGTTGCTTCCGTCCTCCGTTCGGGGGGTTCCGTGCGCCGGCGCCGGCGCGTGGAAAGGGGGTGTGCGGCTGGTCGCGCGCGGGCGCGTGCCAGGCCCCCTTTCGCCCGGTTTTTCCCCATCCATCCATCCATCCATCCATGCATCCACCTTCCCGCTTCGTGGCGGCGCGGGGTAGACCTGGGCGACCATCCACCCGCTTGATCGGCGGGTGCAGTTTCCCGTCCGTGCCGCGGGTAGACGTGTCGGCCGTAGCGGGGTTGACCTGTCGGCCGGTGCCGTTTCCCGTCCGTGCCGTGGGTAGACGTGTCGGCCGTAGCCGCGCGTCACGCAGCTGTGTCAAGTGGTAAGGGTACGACGAACGGCCAGCCGCCCCCCGACCCGACCCGACCCGACCCGACCGCTTCCGCCGTTGACCCTCCCTCGCGCCCGCCCGCATCCTCCCCTCCCCTCCGCTCCCCTCCCCTCCCCTCCCCTGCCCTCCCCTCCCTTGTGGTGTTATTTAAATTTATTAAAATAGGTAGGGCAGACCTGGGCTCCGGCATTCGTCCTCCCTCGGGCACGCTTGCTTCCTCCATTATTGTGGTGGTTTTTTTTTGTTTTTTGTTTTTTTTTAAATATTTTTGTTTCTTTTCAATTTTTTTTTCCTTTTTTTCTCCTTTTTTCCCCATTTTTTCTTTTTTTTCCTTTTTTCCCCTTTTTAAATATTTTTTTCTTTCTTTTTTTTTTCTTTTTTTTTAAAATTTTCTTTTCCCCATATTTCCTTATTATTTATTTAGTTATTCATGCAATTATTAATATCGCTCTTCCGCTCCCCCATCTTTTTATTACTTTTATTTTATTTTATTTTATTTTATTTTATTTTATTTTATTTTATTTTATTTTATTATTTTATTTTACTGCGACATTTTACAATCTATCTGTACTTTTTCACACCTTCTTCTCTTCTACTTTTTTTTGACTTCTGCCTTCCCTTCCCTTCCCTTCCCTTCCCTTCCCTTCCCTTCCCTTCCCTTCCCTTCCCTTCCCTTCCCTTCCCTTCCCTTCCCTTCCCTTCCCTTCCCTTCCCTTCCCTTCCCTTCCCTTCCCTTCCCTTCCCTTCCCTTCCCTTCCCTTCCCTTCCCTTCCCTTCCCTTCCCTTCCCTTCCCTTCTCTTCTCTTTCTCCTTGTCACCCGCGCGTGAGTAGGCCCGGCACGGCCTCTGTCACAAAGAAGGGGGTCGCTTGCGTGGCCGGGGAGGGATGGGGGGGTCCGCGACGGGGTTGCGGGTATGCGGGTAGACCTGGCTGCCGGCCGGCGCCTGATCTTCCCGGCCCCGCGTCCGTCTTCCACCTTCCCCCCCCCCCACAGTCCACACCGCACGAGCGGGAACCCGACCCGTACCCAACGGCGGCCCGCCTACGCCTGCCCCCACCCCGGCCCTCGCCCACAACCCGCCCTCTCCCGGACGCATCTCGCCCGACCGGCCCGCGACCGTGGTTTTTTATTTGTTTGTTTGTTTTTGTTTTTGTTTT